>NC_140075.1:49691308-52091308 GCF_964194135.1 Talpa europaea
GATACATCTCAAGCTGGCCTGAGCTAACAAAGATAGTGTACTGGACATGGGCCAGGGCAGGAAGGGCAGCTGGGTCTCCTGGGGCTCGGAACAAAGTCCTGGGAGGCCACTGGGTGTGTTGCTATTCTCTTGCACCTTTCTTTTTCTCTCAGGGGTGACCTTGTTACTCATCTCTACTTCTCCCTGACCCTCAGTCTCCTATCTGTAAATGCAGCTTTCCAGAACACATAGTGAAAATGACAATGCCAGCCCCTGTTATATGCTGTCCTAGTTCCAAGGCCAATAGTGACTGACCAGCAGACCTGTGTCTGGATTCCAGATACCCTGGAGAGAGAATCTGGTTGTCTCAGTTTGGGTCAGAGTGTCTAATCCAATCCACTGTGAACACTTGAGATGATAGTGACTCTGGGGGTGGAGGCAAGCTTTTAGGGGGCACAGGCTGAATGGAGAGCCCATAAAGTGTCTACCACCTGCATACTGTTGTCACTGCTGCCTTTTATATGGCAGCAGATAGCTCTGAGATGCCCCTTTAGACTGACTTACTGTTGCCATGCTTTCTCCTTGAAACTTTGTTAACTGAAAACACTTTATCCCTGATGATGATGTCATCTGAGCACATACTCAATTCCAGGCACCATGCTAGACACTTTATATGGATTATCTCATTTAATCTTTAAAACATTTTTATTAGCTATGGTATTATCCCCATTTACAGATGAGGATACTAACGCAGTAAGCTAATTAAGTACCATTGAATGGTAACTTGGAGGACTAAGATATAAATTTAAGTCTGGCTGAAGCTGAAAACCTTAGATCTCAACCAATATCATATATTTGGATCCTTTATCATGAACTTTTAAATATATATGTGAAAATGAAGCTTCCTAATGCACCTTAGGCCTTTCCATTCTTTTAATCACTTACTAAGTCTTTTCATTTTCAGTGTATTCAAGTGTGTGTGTGTGTGTGTGTGTGTGTGTGTGTGTGTGTGTGTGTGTCTCCTGTAAGGAAGGCACTGATGTCAAGGGCATTGTAAAAATGATTGAGACCCTCTCAGGGTTTTTACGGAGCTCAAGGTATCTAACATTAAAAAAGAAGCTGTATGAGCGTAGTTATATGATACACTATATAAATCTCCAAGAGATATGTCTCCAAGAGATTAAGGGGAGGAATTATCATGTCCACTAAGTACAAAAGTTACAAATGACTGCAAATGAATGTTGTTGGATGAATCTTGTGAGAGACAGAAATCCGTGTTAGCTTAAGTAATCAGCAATTCCCAAGTATGTTTCTCAGCAGGATCACATGACTTCGGGTAAATCATGTAGTCATGTCTTTAAGTGAACTGTGTGAATCAGGACCCCTGTGAATCAGACAAAAGAATGCAAAGCATGGAATGGATCCTAGACAGCCTTGGCCTTTGTTGCATGTTCTTAGTAAACACTGTCCCTGAAGAAAATACCTCTAATGTGAACTGTCAGCCAGCAACCGAGGCAGGGACCATAGGAAGATGTACAGGAGAGAGCCTGGAATGAAGTCTCCCCTCAATGTGACACTTAAGATTACAAGAACCTAAAGAACTGTCCTTTCCAGAACAGTGCTAGGTATTATTTGTCACACCTGTTCTGTGTACTGTGCTTGCGGACACCAACCAGTGCATCAGCTGCTGCCAGCTGGGCGGGGCATGCTGGCCCACCATTTGGAAACCTGAGCTGCACACTGATTACTTGTTCTGTGCGCTACCCCCATCAACAAATCCTGCTTTTGATTCAGGTATAGTGAGCCCAACTGTGCTCTTCCTCACCCCTGAAGTCTGTAATAGTCTGTTGTCAGGAAGTAGAGGCTTAACTGTGATAGTGGAAAGCAGGATGCACTTCAGACTTTGGATTAATGCTCCTTTTCATTTATACATGACTTTACACTACAAAGCCCATCACAATCATCATAAATTAAACCTACCATTCGTTGCTTTCTGAGGTAGAGCTGAATTAGTCTGCTCATTTTACAGCTGACAAAACAGAAAGGCTTAGGGATTTACAGAAGTGAAGTGATGTTCAGTCAAGGAAGCCTGGCCTAATTCCCCTTCTAGTTCATTCTTCTTTGCCTGGAAGAGGCCTTCAAAGTACACAACCCTAAACTATGAGCAGCTTAAGGAAGTCAACTGGGAAGAGTTGCTTGGCAGGGAAATGGCAGCAATCTAGACCAAAGCAGCAGGGTGGGGCTTGAAGTATTTGACAACACCAAATCATATTCTTTCGGTTCTCAGTGGAAATGTGAACACAAGATTTCTCCTGCCAGGCCAGTGAGCAAGGCCAGGACATTGGGACATAGTGGCAGCATTACTACATTTAACTTGGTAGAAAAGTAACCATTGCCCACACTTCAACCCTCTATTACCTGATCTTTTACATTAACAACTTAAGAACTCAGAACCAAACTTAGTCCAAGAGCAGGCCTAATCCCATATTTCTGGTACTGGTGGTCACTCTGGGCAAGAGTGAAGTAGCCAGAATATCTTGTATCTAAATATTTAAAAATTATAGCTGAAGCCAAAAGCTAGTTTTTCACTTTGACAGATATGTGTTTATAATGGCCTAGAAAATTGGTCTGAATTTAGAATATTCTTTTTTAAAAAAAGATTTATTTATTTATACATACAAGAGCTGGGGTGTAGGCCAGAGATACAGGGGGTAAGAGGTGCAGAGTAGGAAGCAGAACAGGCAGATCTATTGAAGTACACTGCTAAGGGGAGCAGCAGGTAAGACAGGAAGAGGTCTGCTGTGTTATGGGGGTCAGCTCCCTGGCTGGAATTGAACTCATATTGCAGTGGCTGCAGATAGCTTCATAGTGCTGTGATTTAACCCCTTGTACCACCAGGGAGGCCCCTGAATTAGAATATTCTTGTTCCTCTGAACTTCACACCAGTATGTGGGAGTTCAGGGAAAACAGTCTTGGTCCACACTGATGCCTTTCCTTCCCACTACAAGGCCTGGTCCACATCATGAAGAATATATACAACACACACACACACACACACACACACACAATGAGAAGCCCAGCCCATATTCAGGCTTAGACATCACCACCCCCTTTTGGCCACTCCTTGGGCCGCTGGTTTCACACTGTTGGCACCGTCTACCTTTGGAAGGATAGATCAGGAGAAGAGGCTCACACCAGTCCTGGAAGCAGGATGCAGAGAAATTGGGGTCTGACCTGGAGTGTGACCTAAAAAGCTCTTTGTGAATAAATCTACTTGGCCTGTGGATTCCTTGCCAAGTGAAGAGGAGTCACCAGAAGAAGCGAAGGCAGGGCTCCCTATAGAGTGGGTCCCAGATAGGGGCCCCTCTTACCAAGACCTAGGGGCAAATGATATCTGGTCAAATAGTAAGTAAGTCAAAGGTGTGAGTTAACACTGGGGTCTGCGTAAATCTGGATACTATAAATAATTTCTACTTCTACCATAATAACAGAGAGATGAGTTGTTGTTTCAAGTGTTCTGTCTGCTGTCTCCTACAAATAGCTTACGGATTCTGGGCAGGAGGTATGGTTTCCGCTAGGTATAAGGGTCAGATACCAAGTGAGTAAGTGACACGATTAAATATTTTACTGGAGAGTCCCATAAAAAGTTAGCTATCAGAATTCAAGATGGTGGTACCAGGGTTTGTGCCCCTGCTGTTGCCTCCCTGAAATGGAGCAAGTGGGAGGAAGAAGAGAAGCATGTCCCTGGGCCACTGAGTACATGCTGCCTTCCTCTTTATGGACAACACCTTGGCTCAGCCAAGGTTTAGGGAGCTGTGAGGCAAAGGATCCCTCTGTCATGATCCCAGCCCTGGTGACATGCAAAGAGTTAAAATTATGAGCTTCCTTATTAACTCACATCTCAATTTTTTAAAAAGATTTTATTTATACAAGAACTGGGGTACAGGTCAGAGGCGTGGGAGGGTGAGAGAATTCACCAGAGACAGAGTGGGGAGCAGAAAAGGCAGATGGACCGAAGACACTGCTGAGGGGAGCAGTAGGCAAGGCAGGAGAGGTCTGCTGCACCACGTGGGCATCTCCCTGGCCAGCAGGGAATCACACCCATGCTGCAGAGGCTGCGGACAGCTTCACAGCGTGGCACTTAACCCACTGCACCACTGGGGAGGCCCTCAATTTTGTTTAAATCAGTGATTTGTAACATTAAATTTTAAGGAAACTATGTCCACATATAAAAGTATTTTTAATCAACAAACTCTCAAGGCAAAAGATGTAAATAAGGAAATATGTATTTTGATGCTACCTTGTTGTTGTTGTGTATTTCAAAGTTAACAGCATTACCTTTAACCCAACCTTTTCATACATCGCTCTCAATACATGAAAGATAGACTTCCTTGAGTTCTTTGTGTGATGGCTACATAAATTCTTTAATTTGGTTTTTGGTTTTGTTTTTTATTTTGTTTTTGCTTTTTACAGTGAGAGTGAAAACATAGCCCAAATCAAATAAGTAAGTCAGTTGGCACCATCAGGTGGTGGCCACTTCGGTGGTGTAGGCAGACAGATCTTTCTCCTGATCATTGATTTCCCCACGTCAATTCAATAACTGTTAAGAGAGAGCCATTCTGAAGAGACAGGAAGAGTTTGTATGCCCACACTGCCCCCATTTCTGGTTGTTAGTTGACAGCTTAGCCTCTCTACTACTATGTTGCCGCCCACACAAGTATCTAACTTCCTGAAAGCATGCCCACAGCCCCCTCACTACAGTTTAGGTTCTCATATCATGTGATTCATCTCCTCACCCATCCAGTTAAGGTGACTTGTATGCACAAAGTACGTCCCTTAGTGCTGGTCAGTAAAATCTTGGTGGATGGTCCTGTCTTGCCATTTAAAAAGAATCATGCTGGCCGGATGATGCTGTTGACAGCTAATAAATCCTGTCACTGACCTTCCATTTATCTAAAATGCTAAGCAATGGAATGTTCTACTACACTGCTTAATTATGGATTACCAGTTTGGGGAAAAAATAAACACATTTTGAAAGAACTATAAACTAACACAACAGCACATTACCAGCATAACATAATTCTGCCTAGCATTGTAATTATATACATGTGTTCACACCTCTCTGGCAAGACCACAGGCTTCTAAAGGGATGGTCTCTATCAGATTTATCTGTATTCCTCTTATGGCCCATACCAAGTTGTTTTATGAATTGTACTTAAAAAATAGTTTTTATTAAATAAATGAAAATATAGCACACAAACTATACTAATAGTATAATTTATCAACAAGACTTAATCTTCCTTTTATGACTCAGAAGACCCTTCAGGATCATACCATTTCTTCAAATATGTTATTATTATATGTTACCTCTAGGGATTTTTTTTTAAAGATTTATTTTATTTTAGTTTATTTTATTATGCAAGCGCTGGGTACAGTCAGAAGCCCGGGAGGGTGAGAGAATTCACCAGAGCCAGAGCGGGGAGCAGAACAGGCAGAAGAATGGAAGGACACTGCTGAGGGGAGCAGCGGGCGGCAGGAGAGGTCTGCGCGCCATGTGGGATCCTGTGGGGCCCTGTGGGACCCTGTGGGACCCACCCCTGATTGATTGAACCAGAGCTGCAGAGGCTGCAGGCAGCTTCGCAACCCAGCGCTCAGCCGCTGCGCCACCGGGGAGGCCCACCTCTAGGGATGTTTTAATGCAGGTCAAGTGGCTAAAAGGGGAATTCTACAATGACTGGGAGACAGGACTCAATACCTACTGACTCACTCCAATTCTAAGTCTATGAGCATGTGTTTAAAAGTCAAAGAAGTGATCCCATTTATTATTACCTAAAAGAAACACAACAGTGCAATTATTTACTACATAGAAGATTTCAAATAAGGGGTATTAACTTGCTTATGTCTATAAGTGTTAACCAGGTCAAAGAATTTATCTTTAAGATTTTTAAAAAGGTAGGCTATCATTAGCACTGTTAGTGTATCATGACCATTGTTTAATTTTATTTAAGTCCAATCATCAGATTATAATTTACTAATTACTACAGACATATTTATCACTCTGTGCTTAATATAGGCCAACGCCTGTGTTACTCACTAGGGAAGCAATGTGGATATAATTCATACCCTCCAGATATTTAAATAATTCATCTTGAAAAACAATTTATTGTGCAGGTCATTTCATAGAACTTCAGATGTCAGTGTAGGAAATCAACCTGGGTGTGATGTGATTCTCAAACATATCTTTTTTTGGTAAAGACTTATTTATTTATTTATTTATACAAGCACTGGGCACACGCAGAAGCACGGGAGGGTGAGAGAATTCACCAGAGCCAGAGCGGGGAGCAGAGCAGGCAGAAGGACCGAAGTACACTGCTGAGGGGAGCAGCGGGCGGCAGGAGAGGTCTACGCACCATGTGGGACCCTCCTCCGGTGGCTGGGGAGCAGCCGGGGATCAAACCGGTGCTGCAGAGGCTGCAGGCAGCTTCGCAACCCAGCGCTCAACCGCAGTGCCACTGGGGAGGCCCTCAAACATATCTTATACCTCACTCAAAATACAGAATAATACAAGAGAAGAAGCATGATTTAAATTCTTGACTTCTTCTGAAAAACGTAGAATTCAGAATATTCACGGATGGACCTAGTTTTTTTTGCACTTTAAGAATTCTGGGTACCAGATCCACCCTACTTTGTGTCAGCATCTGTGCATGCTACTCTAGTTTTTGTGGGGAGGAGAAACCTAGGAATTTCTCTTTCTTTTCTGTGGGGTCACTATGTAATTTGTTATTTGAATTTAGCATTTCTCTGTGTAGTAGTTCAATCTTTATTTTGCTAGAAATGAAAGTCCCTGTTCACTCTTCAGTCTACTTGAGGTTGTCCTCTATCCCCCCACCCTAAGATGCCTGTTCTTATCCAACTCACCAGTGTTTTTCTGTACTGTCAAATTCAACAGATATTGCTTAGTCTATATTTCAATTTTTAATATATTCAGAAGAGTTGACCAGTCCCTTCTTCAGGGAACACTTTTCATTTTTAGCTTATGTGATTCTGCATTCTTATTTGACACTGGTTTTCTTCCAGTGTCTCTAATCTTCTGTTTAACCTCTAAAAATATTGTTGTCTCCCAGTACCTGGCATAAGTTCTCTTCTTTCTTTACAATATATCTTCAGGTGAGCTTATTCACTCACAATACTTTAGTATCATCTTTATGCCAGTAGCTCACAAATTGATGTCTTGATGGAGAAAATAAAAGGTATTAACTCTTACTGCCTTACTTCAGTAGTGATAAATGTAGTAGTAGAGATTATAGTGGAACTTTTTTTCACTCAGAATTTGCCTTTGTGGTGCTATTAAAAATTCTATTTTCTTTTTCAAAACTGCCTTTCCTAGAATTTTAATTACAAGTTTTTCTTTCTGTATCTGTTTCAACACTTGGGACTTGTTTTCCTTCTGAAGATTTTCACTCCATTTTTCCCCCAATTACTTCATTGTCTAGAGGGATTGACAAGAATAATTTGCTTAAACAGAACGTTATCATAAAACCAATATATGCATAGCCAATTTTTAAAGTTATTGTACTAAAATAAAGTTTACTCATGTTACCACTTAGAATTTCAAATTAAATAAATTCTCTATTTCCCACACACAAAAAAGAATTCTGCGTAAATTCTTTTCTGCACTAAGGTGATTTTCATTTTAGTTTGATGCCATGTCTGCCAGTCCTCAAGTGGGGAGGAAGCAGCCATGGCAACATCCCCTTCCCTTGGCCCATCTTTCTGTGGGCATGATAGCAACAGAAGCAGCATGAGGGAGCCCTACCCTGTGATTCAGGAAAAACCTGGGAGACAGGACAGGTGTTCTGGCTCCAGTTTGTCTGGTACCCTGGATGCCTCCCTTCTGGACAGCTTCCTGTAAACATGCTGATTTCCATCATGACAGTAGGACTTCATAATTTAGAGCCTCAAATCTAAAACTAAGGGGTTAGATTAAATCAGTTTCCCAATGTATATGCTGCAGAATACAAGTCATATAAAAGGCACCATCAAAAAGGGGCCCAGAGCAGGAATGTGGGGAAAGCTATGCACCCCACCCAGTTGAGGAGAGTCACAGGGCACGTCAGCATGTTAGATGCTCTGGACTGTCCCATCAAAACATTATGATAGCAGCATTTCTCAGAGGATTTGGCCCCAAAACCCTTTCTTCTAGCATCACTGAATACCTGCTGATTCACTCAGTGTTCTGAGGTATGAACTTTGGAAACATTAGAATAAATGATCTCTGTACTCCTTGGATTTAAAAGTATCTTAAGCAGAAAAAAGTCTTAGAAATCACAGGTCCAGGGCCTCCCCAGTGGTGCAGCGGTTGAGCGCTGGGTTGCGAATCTGCTCGCGGTGCCGGTTCGATCCCCGGCTGCTCCCCAGCCACCAGAGGAGGGTCCCACATGGCGCGCAGACCTCTCCTGCCGCCTGCTGCTCCCCTCAGCAGTTTACTTCAGTCCTTCTGCCTGCTCTGCTCCCCGCTCTGGCTCTGGTGAATTCTCTCACCCTCCTGCGCTTCTGACTGTACCCAGTGCATGTATGAACAAAACAAACAAACAAACAAACAAATAAATTAAATAAAAAAAAAAAAAGAAATCACAGGTCCATTGAAGTTAGGATTTCACAGCTAGTTGGTGACCAAACTATTTTAGTTCCCTTTCATTGGTCAATTCCTTATGTTGTCTATGCTCATAATCCCAATGAACGATATTTTCCTGTGAGGAGGGTTAGAAAAAGCATCCATCTTTGAAATCTATAAAGAAACTCCAGGGTTTCCACTTTTGGATAAGCTCTGTTAATTGAAGTTACTCATGATTAAGCAAAACTAATGGCATCTATCCATAGGCTAGTGGAGATAATGCTGAATGGAGAATTATCCACAGTTCAAGAAGCTAATGAGACGAGGGGAAGAAGAAACAAGCAACACAGAGTCCAAAGCTCATGTAATTAGCTCTTGGGCAACTGAGAGTAGATTACTTTTTTTGATACTGAGCTCAGGGATATACTTTCATTTTTTTTTTTTTTTTTTTGGAGGTAGTGTTGAGTTATGTATGCTTTTGGTGTGAGGACTAGAAAAGGTAACTGATGCTTGGTATACTGACCTTAAAGTCCAGTGTCCTAGATATGTACCTTTTTAGTCTCATATATCACAGTGCTCTTTGCCTTTAGGTAAAAGGACAAAGATAAGTTTAGGCTTTAATTTCCTTTCATGCCAGCATGCTTGTGAAGAATTCTTTAAGTTGGTGAGTAAGTAAACGACAGTACTCTGCTAACAGTGAATTGGCTGTTCATAGTCCCTACTATAATATAGCCTAACCCCAAAGTAATTAAAGAACCAAGCAATTTGCATTCTTTTTTACAAAACTACTCTTGAGTAGCAGATGGCAAACACAAATGTTTTGCTCTAGAGACATATGGAAACCTCTCTGTTTCATAAAAGCCTCAATGAATATTAAACGTGGAATGATGCCATTCATTGCAGAAATAAGATGTTGTGATAATCCCCCAAACAGGCCCAATTAGGTCATATAGCTACTTGAGTTTCAGAAAGTAAAAAGTGGGAAATTGGTGTGTGATTGGGATTTCATTAGCAGTTTTTCTTAATCTGACTATTCATCCTGGTCCAAAAGAATAGACTATTTAGCATTTCAGTCTTCAGCATCCCATTAGATTTTACCATCATTTGTAATTATAGATCTTAAAAATGAATAATCAAAGAGTTCTGTTTGATGTCGTATTACCTCCTATGTTCTGTCTAACCAGCGAGATAGGGTGTTTTATCCTAGACTTAGGAGCATTTAAACATGCTTCCTGATTGACTTGCTGCTGTTAAATTGAGGGGTAGGGAAGAGTACATTTAAGGTTATTCAAGAAATGACTATCCATATTAAGTAGGAATTGGAGAAAAGAATTTGATTGGATTTGACTCAAAGTACAAAGCAGAATTTCTTTTTTCTCTTACCCCTATAACTGGGTTACCCAACAAATTATTGTTGCCTTCATAGAGAGGACTGAAACTTTGCACCCCTTGGAAAGAGAGAAGTACTGATAACTGACTCATAGGGTGAACTGAATGCTCTTTAGAACAAGGAACTAGGTATCTTGGACTCTTTTTCCAGCATCACACCCTGCCTGGCCTCTGAGGGACATGATAGGTCAAAAGGCTGTTGCTAGGTCTTCTCCATTCACCATGTTTGGTTGACCTGGGAGACCAATGTCTATAAGACCAGACCCCCCTGCCCCCCCAGGGCAGTTCTCAGGTCATCAATTATGGGAGCATAGATTCAATAGCCAGCCAATGGATTTTATAGACTGAAGGGATGATTTAATCCAGTCTCATTTTACAGATGAGGAAACTGAGGCACAGAAAATTTGGTGACCTTGTTTAAGGTCACAGAGATAGTGAGTGGCAGAACTCAGGTTACCTGAAGCTTAGTACAATACTTTTTGTGCTACAAAATCATAGGACAGATTTGTCAGAGCCTGATAGAGAACTCGGAAACTTCAAGACTGCCTGTGTTTAACCTTAGTTTTAACTTTAGCTGATTGCTGAAACAGGATACAATAGGGACCAGGTGTCCACATGCCTATGTTCATTCTAACTTTGTACTACCCATACCCTCCTTAAAAAAAGAATATTCTCTTCTTGCCTCTTCTTCCCAGTTTCACATTGATCCATCTGTTTAAGAAAATAACAAATCAAAATTTTCCTGTATTCAGCTCCATGACCTCCCCAGAAATTCCAATATAACCAACCACTTAGCATACTCAATATAAATATCAACCAATGTGCATTTGGCACTGAAACAGGTGGTAGTATTCATTTGTTGCTTCGCATCCTTGTCTCCTCCTGTGTTCTTTATTTTTAACAGAACCCCGTAATTTAGGGTGAGACTGGTTCTACGCTCATCTTCAATAGCTTTAGCCAGATGACCTGAACCATTGTTTTGGACTCCTGATTGGTTCATGGAAGGGCAGTCAGGGCCCATGGAACTTAATTCTACACCATTTAGTTGAGCCCTTGAGGAAGAGGCTTATCTGAACATTCTGCAATGTTTGAATCAGGATGCAAGAAGCCCCAGGAGTTTCAGGAAGACATTTTGCAACCCCATGGGGCCAACTTATTGAAACAAGTTTTATTTTGAGGAAGCATAGCTAAGAAATTGAGAGAGAGAAACCATGGCCCAGGCATGTTATTTGAGCGGCTGAATTAAGCCTCACCTGTTACTAGTTTTATATCTTCTAGTATATAAGTAAATATTTTTATTATTTAAGCCATTTAGTGTTCTATCACTCATTATTATAAACATCCCGATACCCAGTAGTATGCTGCTTGTGAGTTTCAGCAAGACTTGACTTAGCCATTGGATCAGGGTCTATCTCAAAGTTGATCCCAAAAAGACTTTCTTTAATCACTCAAGCTTATGAGAGACTCTACCCAAGTGCATAGTACTTACTACATATGCCTTGACACAAATCCTAGCAGTGCTAAGATAAATGACAGGAATAAATCCCACTAACATTTTGTTTTTAGAAACCTTGTTATCAGGGAAATAATATAAAAGGAATTGGAATGAGTTCCTTCCAAGTCACCCTTGGGTAAGGAAAATATTGGCAAGTTAGGCTCTACCTCCCTTTCTGTAGGTTGGACACCACGCAGAAATGGAGCCACCCATAGTAGTTGCATCTTGGGTAGCCTCTTTTATATTCTAGATGATTAAGTAACATTCCTGACCCCAAAACTCCCAAAAGAGTTTTGTCTTCATCTGGACGTTAGCCTTGACCTTTGTCCATATTCAAGCCTATGACATAGACAACCTCCCATTCAGTCAAGTTCATTAACCCAGAGCTGAGTATTGCAGAAAACCCCCTGATCCCCTCTCTACCTGCTGACTTTGTTAAAAGCTAGGTTTGTAAAGACTTGTTATTAAATAGATACTGTATTTTCATGTAGCATTTTAATTTAACTTCTGCATTCAGTGCTGACATGCAAAATATTTAACATTCAATTTTGTATGAGCATTTGACCAATCAGATTAGAAAGCTGATCAATCAGAATGTATACTCAAATAGTCAAAATGTGCATCCAACCACTCAGAAAGGATGCTTGACCTGTCAGAATTAGAGACAACCAATCAGAATGGAAACCTGGACCATCAGCGTAATAAGTGTAATACATACTAGCCAAATATCTGTCTTTCACCTCTAACTGAACTTTCCATTGGTGGTTTCTCCCCTCAATTAGCTGGGAAGCAAACAGAGGGCAGAGAGCACATGATAGAGCTCTTTATATTTTCCAGGTGTGAGCTTAATGAATATTTGTTCGAGTGGGCATTATTTACCCAGTGATTGCTTAGGAAACATCAGTGGGTGGAAAGAGTACAGTTTGTCCTTCTCTGATGAAGATAATTGTAGAATTATCCCACTGGAATACCATTAAATAGCATGTTTTGGGATGACATGCAAGTGATAAGAGAAATTGGTAGTTATCACTCAATGTAATCTTGACAAGCTTGAGACATGGTATATAATCACACTTAAACACAACAATGACTTAAACACAACAATGACTAGTATACTTACAGGATGAATAACATAAAAATATAAGGTAGAGTACAACCAGAATGGTATTGATGGGGCCAAAAATATTTAGGACCTATAGTAAAGAGTCGACTGAAGGTGGCCCAGGTATTTTTAAAATACCCAGGCTGCTGCGAGGATAGTCAAATGATCATGCATTCATTTGATAACTGAGCACCTACCACATGTCATGCTAGGCATGTTGGGGACACAGTGAGAAATTAGTAATATCCCTTCCTCAAAGGGCTCAAGTTTTAAGGGTGAACACAAAGAAGTATACAAGCAATTAGATAACAGAGAAATTATTTGACAACTGTGTCATCAGTCAGTGAAAATAACCACCATGAAGGACATCTTTGTAGCCCACCAGGACAGCTGTGCTCAACAGATGGCAGAGAACCAAAACTCAAGAGTGGTTGGACAGAAGCATCAACACAAATGGGTGCAGGCCATTGCCAGAGGCAGCTTTGCCCCTAAATTTTCATGACCATGTAAGCACTTGAATTCTTGTAGGATACAATTACGGGGCGGGAAAGTCCCAGTAATAACTGATAGTAGTTTTGCCAGCCAGTCAAATTTAATTTCATTTTAGCAATTAAGAAAGGTGACATTGCTTGCATTCTAGTATCATGGAGCAATTTGAACCAATTTCAAAAAAAAAAAAAAGAGAGCTGAATTAATTTGAAATTTTGCCAAGAGAGCACACAGACCCTTAAGGATATTTTCAGATTCTTGGGCTGGTGGGGGGGTTGGGAGGTTGAGGGGACTTTTTGACCTTCAAGATAAACTACTGTGAGAGGTGAATAATAACATTGTAATTGTGCAGCAAGGCAGTCTTGTTTGTTATATACCATAATGAAAGCCAGTCTGAGAACAACGTGACCATATAGAGGGAGGCAGCAACAAAAGAATATGGGAAGATGAATGAAGGCTCTGATCAAAACCAGTCTGAAGCCCCCAGAAGACCTCATACCACATCATGGCCACACCTCATTAGAAAATTCACAAAGAAGAATTCACCAGACTAAGCCTGGTTGTATACCCAGGAGGAGTAAAGTACCATGATTCACAGCTGTCTTGGGGGAGAGATGGCTTCTGAAAAAGCAAGAAGAGTGCTGGTCTGAAAGAAACCACAGAGCGTAAACCACTTGGTCAGCTAGATATCTGTAAGTACAGCTGCCATGTGCGTGTTCACCTTACAGAAGGCTTCATTAGTGCTCCACGTTGGTGTAACATTTCCAAGGTGCATCTGGGCATCTGGCAGGTAAAGTATTGATACAGCTGCCTCAGAGCACAATGACAATGGATATTTAGAGAGGTCCACTGAGGACACTTGGAGAAAGTGGCACCCAGCAACCTGTTACTTGCAGCTTTACAAATACGCTTTTTGTCCAGTCCTTGGAGCAAAGTACCATCAAAAACAGATTTCTAAGTAACATATTGTTGTAATAAATATGAAAATTAATAATACATAAAAGTAAAAAATTGGATTCTTCTTGAAGTAGTGTTAATATGTCAAAGTGTTTAAATGGTGCACAGAGCCAGCAGCTAAAAAGTCACAGTATTATATATTAGTAGTAGAGAAAAACCAGGGAAGTGAAAATAAGAACATTTTTTTTTTCATTCCCATCAATTATCAAAATTTCCCTAAGGAAATTTAGGGACTTTAAAATTCCTAACTCTAGCTTCTCTTTGTAACATTTGTGGTTCTTTACCACAGTGGTGAGCTCTCATTCAAAGAGAAAGAGAATGCCAGCCCTTGCATGCAGATAATGGGAGGAAAAGCTATTTTAGTAAGTACACATTTTATAAAAGAAAGAAGTTCCACTGGTCTTTGGAGATTTTTTTCTTTTCCAGATGAAGATGAAAGTACAGAGCTGAGCTATACATACTTATTCAGCCCTGACTAAGGCCAAGTTCACAGACTTGCCCAAGACTGGCTGGAGTAAGGAAGCTCAGCCTGTGCCAGAGGGCAAAATCCCTCTTCATTAGGGAGCAGAAACTGACTTTGACCTTCTTAGAGCTTTGTTACTGTCCAGTGGGCTCTAGGAATTGGACATTAGATTAACAACTACTCTCTGGGTACTGAATGATCAATAAGAGCAAGTAAATGAAGCATTTTATTTTCTATCCATATAAAAGGTGAAAGCCAAAACTAGGGCCAACTGAACCTCCTGACACAAGACTAACAATGGAATATCACTGGTATAATACAGGAAGTCACGAGACACTCAGGATGTGTTTTAGAGAAGCTTGCTGTCTTGTTCAAATGAATTTTGTCTTTATTCCACTAATGGTTCAGTCCACTGGTTCCTTTAACAACTTCCTATAATCTTTCAGAGGGTATTTCCTCACAGCTAAAGCAATGCGTAAGCTAGTGGTTCTCAAATATCTTGACCTCAGAACCTTAAAAATTACAGAGCACAGTAGAGCTTTTTTCGAATGTGCCTCTGCTGCCTATATTAGATATATTAGAAATTTAAATTCAGAAGGCAGAAGAGATGAAAGACAGATTGCCCAGAGTGAATGAAGCCTCAGGTCGCAGACCTCCTTAGCTGTTCTCTTGCCTTTCTGTTTTACCTGAGCCAGTAAACTCTCTTCACAAGCACTTGATCTGGTTGGATCTCTGCCACTAGAAATTCAAGAGGCCTGAACAATACATCCATAAAACAATTAAATAGTCTAAGACAGGAAATGATAAAGGATTAAATTGAATGAAACAATGCTGTTTCCCTCCCTTCATTTGTCATCCATGAAGTAAGAGCTTACTGAGAGCTGGAGAAGGTAGCCATCACCACTAACATGTCTACAATGTCTTATGTGCTGCTGAGTGCTTTCACATTCAGTATCTCATTTAATTTTCACGACACTTCTATGAAAGTTTTTTTTTTTCAGATGCAAAAACTGAGGTGCAGAATCTGTATGTGATTAAGTAGCAAATTCAACATAAAAATTCAAATCTTATCCTCTAAATTCCCACGGTCCTAGTTCTTGCCGCAAACGATGATTGTAATTTTATAGAGCACAGACCTGTAGCACAAATCTTAATATTTACCATTCCCTGACTGTTCACCCAGGGGGTGGGGGGGATGGGGAGGGGGAAGAAGAGGGGAGCGGTTTGCATAGCAGATCCTCTAAAATACTCATCGTACTTGATTGACTCTGGTTAAGGGTGGGGTTCAAACTAGCAAGGTACTCGTTCTTTCCGAGCTCTGTGGAGGGGCTGCGGGAGGGGACTCAGAGGCGGTGCTGGGCAGGCACCAGAGGAGAAGCCAGATAACCCAGGGGCTCGCCACAGAAGCAGGGGGAGAGGAAAGCATCTCTGCTCTGGTGCTGGCGGAAGAAATGTGGGGACCGAGGGACTCAATTCCGAGGTCCTGGATTTGAAAGGCGTCTGCACACAAAGGAACGACGTCGTGAAGTTCAGGCGGTGCGACACGCAGAGTTCGAAAGCAGGACAGCCTTGCCAGCTCGGGCGGAAAGGCTCAGTCCACCCGGCCACCCAGCCCAGAGCACCTTTCCTCAGGCGGGGCCGTCCGGACAGCCCGCGCCGGGCACGCCCGAGGATCCCGGAGGGAACTCCAAGTCCCATGAAGCGCTGGGGCGCGGGCGGTGATGACAAAGCCCTAGCGGATTGGCCGCGCGGGCGGGGCACGCAGGCCTGCTCGGGGGAAGGGGCGGGGCGGGGGGGCGGGGCGAGCGGCGGTGGCTTAGCGGACACGCCCCCTCCCCGCGGCCCCCGCCCCGCCCCCCGCCCCCCTCGCTCCCCCGCCCCCCCCACCGCTTCCCCGCCCCCCGCCTCCCCGCCTCCCCGCCGCTCCTCTCGCTCGCCGGTCAGAGGGCCGGAGCGAGAAGATGGCGAAGACGTACGATTATCTGTTCAAGCTGCTGCTGATCGGAGACTCGGGGGTGGGCAAAACCTGCCTCCTATTCCGCTTCTCCGAGGACGCCTTCAACACCACCTTCATCTCCACCATCGGTGAGGGGGGCCGCGGCCGAGGCGCGGGGAGGGAGAAACGGGGGGCGGGTGCAAGGGGGCTGCGGAGAGGGCGGGGGAGGGCCGGGGAGCGCCCGGGAAGGAGCCCCGGGGCCCGCGGGCGGCGAGGGCTGAGGGAGAGGCTGAGGGCGTGAGGGAGGGAGCGGGCGGGTGCGTGAGGCTGGGAGTGAAGAGGGATCTTGGGGGCAGAGGAAGGAGAAGGAGACTCGGGAACAAGGGGTTTGGGAAAAACGAGAAGGCTGGGGGGTGGTGACAGGGAGGGCTCTTGGAGGGACAAAGTGAGGGGACGCGGGAGATCTCATGGGGAAGGGGACAGGGGGTGTGCATGGATTCAGACAGGAAAGAGGAAGGAAATGCTAAGGGAGAATGGAAGGGCTGGGGAAATAGGAGGGAGGTGAGGTAGAGACAGAGGACACAAGGGACGGGAGAGGTGAGAACCCGGCAGGCGGTAGGGAATTCAAAGGAATGCGCGGTCCGGAGGTGAGGGATGAGGGGCACTGGCCCCGAGACGTCTGGGGAGACGTCGTGCGAGGGCCCAGGAAGACAACAGTAGGTGGGAGAGAGAGTTCGGGGGCCCGGAGGGGGGAATGTGGACACTTGGTGGAGAAAGTAAAAGAAAGCTGGGGGTGTGGGGTAGTAAGGAAAAGGAGAAGCAGAATGACAGTAGAGAGGGTAAGCAAGCCGAGGCAGAAGATGGAAAGGGAGAGGAAATGGAAAGCAGGACTTTCTCCAGGAACTGGGAGCTCTGATTACCATTTTCTGTCTTGACTTCCTTTGGGTCATTGCCGGAGAAAGAGCAAAAAAGTGACTAATGGAATAATGTCCATGGAGCATTAAAATTTTCTAGGACTGTTAATGGGTGTTAAGAGAATTGATGACTTTGAGAAATGGTGTGATCAGGAAAATAGTGTTCACTCTTTTACTACCATCTCTTGAAAAGGAACACTTCTCAAGTCTTTAAATTCTCGTATTTTATTGTTTAATAACTTCTCAGCTGGAAGAATTGATCTTACATTCTGCCGGCCTTTCTGTATAGTTTGCTTTGGTTTTAATTATTACTTGGTAAATGAATCACAACATGTAACATACTCTCCGATTATTTTCAATTGCTTCAGAGTGTTTTCTGATCTTGCCTGGGAGCTGTCCTTACACTATTGTACTGGAAGGTTTTGTGCTCAGGTAGCAAGATCTCTAACTTAACATAAAGTGAAGAGCAAATCAAAGCTGGTTTTAGGCAGCTTATACAAGTGACCATACATCCTTTTCTCTTGTTAAATAGCTGCAGTTAAGTACCTTAAAGAATCTTAGCTTTGTTTGTCTGGATGATGTTTGTGGCTTCTAATAGTAGCTCACTTAACCATCTTTCAAATAATCCTTACAGCACATTTCACTGAATTTTAGTCATGGGGAATATTAAGGGTACTCATGCTACGGTAAGTGTATTTTAAAGATAATTCATCTTTTTGAAAAAAAAAGTATGTTTGGGTGTAGTGCACTCTTCAAATACTAGGAAACGGTATGGTTTATTTGTTCCAACCTCTTTCGTATGGATTGAGTGGTCTGGGTGTGATGATGATCAGAACTTAGGGAAGTTTGAGTTGCAAGTTCTTGGCAATCAGTCTTGAGTGGGACTTTTTCTTTTCTGAGAAGCAGACTTTAAATGTCATGTCTCAAGTATATTCCTAAGAGATTCGGTGGGAGCTGTTACAGCAACTAAAGAGCATTAATTTTTGATGCTGGTACTAATTTCAGGACCCCAAATAACCCTTTTTTTCATTGTTGAGTGCATGTTGTTGCATAGACGGTGAATGACAAATTCTGACAAATTGAGTAGGTAGTCTTTTGTTCATTCTATGTGTAAACCCCCCACCGCAAGCATTCTCCTGCTTTGAAATTGAGTGAATCTCGATGATGCTGTTTCTGTTAAGCTTCTTTGGATGACTTTTGCTTGTTTGTAATAGTTTTATTAGTTTTCTCTTCTTTAATCTTAATTTTTGTCCACATATCCTGTAAGGGTGTCTACTTCCTTTTACGATAGTAGCTTTTTTAAAAAATATGTTTCACTCTGAGGTATTAGACTCTTTTTTGTGTAGATTTTTTTTAATGATTAGAATTCATTTTCTGGAGGGTTGCAGCTACTAAGGCCTGAAAATCAGTGTCATGAGATGTTTAGAATAGGTGGTAGACATTAAATGGGGGGTGAATCTCATGTGTGAAATTAGTCTATTTTCTCTGGGGTGGATGTGGTAAAAAGGAGGCTGTGAACATGTGTTCGGTTGACATGGAGGAGGGGAAATCCCATGCTTCTTACTTAGCAGCCCCAGAGCTGACAGGAAGTGGTCGCACACTGTCTTCAAACAACAGAATTTGTATATTTGAAACCTAACGCTTTGCAATTGAAATTAAGCTAGGAAAATTAAGTGAGTGTTAATATAGGCCTGGTGAAAGTTCTACAATTCTTCACTGATCACAAACATTGGCTTGTAGTTCCATATCTGTAGCAGCAATGTTTACTGCCCCTCCCCCCAACCTCTCACCTCAGCTCAGGATGATCTGAAGTAGTTGACATGATCGTTGGTGGTCCTTAAGCATTTCTTGAACTGCCCAGGTGTATAAGTTCCTGTACTCTTTCGAGTGGGTTTTGACCAGGTCGACACAGCATTGCTGTCAAAACTAGATAAGATAAGGGCTAGTCACAGAAAAGGCCCATTTCTTAACCCCTGGGGTGTGTGTATGTGTGTGTGTGTGTTTATTAGATATGTGTATGTGCCTGTTTCTTCCCATGCAGATGCATTTTTAAGTCTTAGTTTTGCTTTGTCAAAGTTTAAGTAGTTTTTAAAAGGGGCATCAGTCAGTTTCAGATGGTGCTATGATAGGGGTTCTGCCATCATGAAAGGAAGAAGACAATTAGTCATTTCAATTACAGATATATCGTAGTTCTCAGATACTTTTTTCTTCTCAGTTCTTTAAGGTACAGCTGTCTTCTCTAACATTCCTGCCCCTCATTTCCTTTCTGTTCTTGTGGTGGAGAGTGCATTTTCTTTTACATGACTTAATTGGGAATCTCCCAGTGTATCAGTTAGATATTATTTGTTAACTATTGAGTGGAGATGCTGTATCCATTTGAAATTATAATCCCAGTGCCTAGTTTTCCCAATCTCTTACTTAATCATAATTAACATTTAATTGAATGCCTACAAAATGTAACATTAAGACAACTTGATTATGGTAATAGTTAGCTATATATTATATTTCCTGTGGGATACGAGTGCATCTCAATATTGATACAATGGCATACTTACATATCAGAATGGCTTGTGCTGAGGAAGGTGCTGATAGAACAAAAAGAAAATCCAGCCCTGTCCTCTAACCGGACTTTACTGTCTCTCTCCTCTACCCTGCCCCCCTTCTTCCTGTCAGGGTATTTCCTGAGTGGTTTTATTATTTAGTGTAGTCATCGTTAGACAGCGGAAAGAGACTTGGAAATTATATACTTTATGCCCTTACCCCAGTTTTATAAATGAGAAAACTAAGGCTCAGTTGTCAAGATCAGACGCTGGCTGTAGCAGAGCCACCAGTAAGCCACCAAATCCAAGTCCCTGTCACTTTTCGCAGTTGAGCTGCTGCTATAGCTGATCAGTACAATCATCTCCCTCAATCTAACTCACTACCTTTTCCAGGGGGGAGTTAGATTTTGCACATATGCTTTTTGGTGAGGAAAGTGAAGATGCTCTCACTTTGATTAGTGAAATCTGTTCAGGGAAATAGTAAATGCTAATAACACATGACTCAGAGTCCTACAGGAGCTTATACTGGGATAACTCAGCATATTATAGCTGCCCTTTGCCTTTTCTTCCCCTATCAGTGGTTTCAGGCTAGGAGATCAGAGTGCATCCTGTTATTAGAATTCCTTCTAGGTACAAATAACTATTGTAATAGCAGCATGCTGGTAACTGTTGCAGCCTAGCCCGTCAGATCTCTTTGAGGTGTTTTATTCTGTGTCTTTGCATATTTTTCTTGAGTTCAGTTTGCTTAAAATCAGGGGTTGCAAATTATGACACACAGGCTGAATGTGGTCGTGGCCTGTGTTTGTGTTGTCCACAAGCTAAAAATGGTTCTCACATTTTTAAGGGTTATTAAAAAGCAAAACAAAACAAAGAATATGCAACGGAGATCATTTGTGTCCCACAGAACTTACAAATATTTACTCAATGGTCCTTAAAGAAAAAATTTGCTGACCTCAATTAAAATTAAGTACTGTTTTTGGGTGGTAGCTATTCAAGCTTTTATCAAGACTTACTGACTGAAAAACAAACTTTGTCATATTTACATTTTTTTATCCAATATGATATCAACATTTGGTTGAACATAATCCAGATACGTAGAGTAAGTTGATTTTAATTTTCATAGTTGTTCTGCTTGGTTTCAACCTCTAAAAAAAATATGCAAGACACACACCACTTCCAATTGGCTTTATGTTTTGTACATAAAGCCATATTTTAATGTCATTGTGTTTTTTCAAAGTAGACTTCCCATTTGCATGACAGCTTTGATAGTAACACTATTTAGAAAACAGTTGAGTTTTTGTACTGGTGATAAAGGGTTAATTTCATCTCCTCAACTAGTGTTCTGGTAAATGACAAAAAGCCATTCAGCCTATTGAGGATGAGAGTTGGGGAAACTGAGTCTTGGGTACATATATGGCTATGTATTAAGAATTAAGTATATTTTGATAAAGAGCTTTGCTAGATATTCTGCTTAGCAGCACATCAGGGAGGAGATTCTCTTGGCAATTATTTGAGTCTACTGAGAAAAACTGGAGGGAAATAGGTTTCGATATTTTCTTAGAGGGAAATAAGTGTCGTCTTTGAAGACATGGAAAAAATTAGCAGTTGGTTTTTGAATCTGGTAACTAACTGAATTTGAAAAGGGCCTTAGAACCCAAAGTGGAAGACTAGGGAGCTGCTGGCATGATCTAAGGCTAGCTCCACTTGAGCTCTGCCTGCTTGTGCTTAGAGGTGTTTGGGGACCAACTCTCTTGTGTGTGTTAGAATTACTACTTGGAATATATTGCAGGAAGGAGTTTTCATAGCAGGATGAGAAAAGGGTTGAGTGGGATGGGGATGTAGATTTTAGATGGTGAGTAATACTGTGGAGCATAACATAATTTGGAGCTTCTGGAATGTAAGTAGCAGGGGAAGTGGGGTGGTTCGTGTTTGGTGTGAGGGTGATAGATAGAGCATGCTAGTTAAGAAGAGAAGAGGGTCTGAGGGTAGGTCTGGGTTCATGTCCTGGTATCTGCCATCCCTAATTCTTGAGTCAGTTTTTGTGAGTCAGTTGTCCTAGAGCCTCAGTTTCTTCATCTATAATAGAGTGTAATGATACTGTGCCAGCTTTTCAGAGTTGCTGTGAATTCTCTAGGACAAGAATCAAGTCATATTCTCCTTTTAAGTCTCCAAGGCCTGTATTAAATGACTACTCAGCTGGATGAATGAATGCCTGCATGGATGAATTGTGAAAACACTAAATTAGCTATAAAGCATTGCTTGAATTTTGGTTATTATTATCTTCTATGGTATTATTATAGGTGATTGGATGATGTCTGAGATAAGGTTAAGAGTGCTTGATTTGATTATTTAACACAAGAATGACCCCATCCCCTCCATGTAAGATGCTGTGTGTCTTTCAGTTTTAACTAGGGATGTTTTAAAATATGAAAGGTATTTCACTTATCTTTTAGACTATACTAAGCTGTTTAACACCCTTCTTCCAACCCCCTACCAATATAAATACCAAATAGAAAATGAGTGAAATCACTGGCTTTGCTTTAGAAGAGCCATTTCTGCTTTGTCTCTGCCTGTTAGCTGCAAACAATGCAACAGATGCCTGTTAACAGTTTCATGCCCAGTGCTAATCAGCAGATGGAACTCTGTGTGTGTGTGTGTGTGTGTGTGTGTGAGTGCATGTGTGTGTGTGTGTGAGTGCGTGTGTGTGTGTCTATGTGTGTTTCTCTATCTGTCTCTCTTTTTGCCCAGCACTGGTTTGAGTGACAGGGTAATGAGTGGACTAGAACTGGGCAGGGCATTTGGATTGAATAAAACCAAATTCTATTTTGAAAAAGGCTAATATAAACAGTTCTTATGTAGAACCACCTGTATATTTCACATAAGTGTCTAAGAATAAAACTAGTTTTTCTAGTTAAGCTTTTTTTGCTCTTATTGCAGAGGGAAAATGACCCTTTTCTGGCTTAAATCAAGGTTTTATTATAGTTTTGAAACTATCATAAAGTGGCTTTCTTTGAAGATCCATTTTATTAATTTGACATAATACGTTGAGGAATATGCAGAGTGGGGCTTAAGGATAAATGCCAATACTGAGGATTGGTAGCAGCCTCCTGGAATGCTGTGTCTGTAGAGTTCTCAGGTCCTATTTGAACTCGGCCACGCTGAGTGCTGGGATATTCCAGATGTCTGCCGAGGCAATGGGGGGAGAGAGTGGGTGTCAGTGTCCTTCAGTATTAAAAATATTATTGGTGAATAATTATTGATACATTGTGTCTGGAGATGTATCCTTTTCCTTTGTTCAGTTTTGTGTTTTGAGATTTTTGAAATTTGATTTGAATTATTAAGAATCTTTTTTTTTTAAAGGATTTATTTATTTATGCAAGCATTGGGTACAGTCAGAAGTGCGGGAGGGTGAGAGAATTCACCAGAGCCAGAGCGGGGAGCAGAGCAGGCAGAAGGACCAAAGTACACTGCTGAGGGGAGCAGCGGGCGGCAGGAGAGGTCTGCGCGCCATGTGGGACCCTCCTCCAGTGGCCGGGGAGCAGCCGGGGATCGAACCAGCGCTGCAGAGGCTGCAGGCAGCTTCGCAACCCAGCGCTCAACTGCTGCGCCACCGGGGAGGCCCTGAATTATTAAGAATCTTAAAGAAGTAGGTATATGATTTTCTTTAGAGAAAAGTCTGATTTTTTTTCCCTTAAAGTTACTTAGCTACTTGGTACTTCCTTTGGGAAGCCACATAAAGTGCTAGAAACAATTTGGAAATAGTCTCCTCAGCAGCCCTGTCACTTGGGTGTGATGAAGTATTTCCTCTCTGTCCTACCTGTAGCATTCAACAGCAGTTTAATTAGTCGCTTTGGTGTTTACCTGTTGCTGAACCTTTGGATATTTTCCAAGGAACTCTATCTTTCTGGGCCCAGAATTTTAATTCTTGACTTTCAGGAGAAAATGCCTGTACTCTGTCCTAATGTTCATCATATTTAGTCTTGCTATCCCAGAGACAGACTAGATGACAGTGCTACTTGTAACCCTGTGACAGCATTGGAGGATTTCAAAGCACTTTGCTAAAGCTAGGTTAGGTGTAGAATCCCACCTCCTCTTGATAAAACCAACCACAAAGCACTTAGGCAATGCATACTGTTGCATTGCTTTTTATTGCCAGAGCTGGGGCTGGCACGACCTCCCCACATCACAGTATGATTTTGTGCATTTTGGTGAAGAACTTGGCATTAATTACCATAATAACTCATATTTTCCTGATGTGCAAAGTGGAAAAACAGTCGCTAAAATAGATGATCAGGTTTTGACATGAACTACAGGGAGCGTTATTTAAAAATTGAATTATAAGAGTTCATTTATTATGACTCTAGGCATTGTTTATCTGGGATAGGTATTGCAAAATATTCTAATCTCATACATACAAATAGACAGAATCTATTACAAAAGGGAAAAAGAGTTTGCATTGTGAGCTATCAGTGACTAACCCTACTGTAATTTGTTATGTATGAAATTGGGTGGGGTAGCTGTTTATGGTTTTCAACAAGAAAATTTTTACTTTTTCTCTTCTAAAGGTCTCTGAATAGAATTTTGAGATGACATGGGAAATGATTCTTTATTGAGAGTTAACTCCATTTTTGGAATGATTCAAACCGCATTCTAATTTCATTCTCCATTAACACCTCTCCCATACCAGGATTTGGGGAGAGGGGATTGAATTAGGAAGAGGAAAAGAATTAAAACAACATTCTACCCAGTTTCTTTGGCTACTTACTTAGTTTCTTCTGCTTTTGTTCACAGTTGGAGTGAACTATTGGGTGAGGAGTTGGAAACTTCTGCCTGAAATAGTTTGAGAGTTAATTGTGACCTTTGACTGCATTTCTCTTTTATGTTGTTTAGAACTAGATGATAAAAAATTAGCGCTTGTCTCATAGTCAATAATGAGCAGACACAGATTAGGCTGTCATCCTTAAACAAAATAATTTGAGGGCATATATTTCCTATTTTGTCTACTCATTATTGTCTTTAAAAACTTTCAATCTTATAGAAGCATGAAAAATTCATGGGACAAATGAAATCAAGTCATTTCCTTCACTTCTACAAAATTCTATTGTGGTGAAATTTGAAAACATGCACATATAATATCAGAGTTGTGTGTCTGTCTTGACCTTTCAGTCTTCAACTTTGATAAACACCATCACATTTTAAAAAAAGATTTATTTATTTATGCATACAAGAAATGGGGTACAGGCCAGAGTTACGGGGATTGAGAGGACTCACCAGAGACAGAGTGGGGAGCAGAACAGGCAGATTGACTGAAATACACTGCTGAGGGGAGCAGCAGGCGAACTTGTGCTGCAGTGGCTGCAGACAGCTTCATAGGTTGTGTCTTTACCCCTTGCACCCACCGGGGAGGCCAAATACCATCACATTTTAAATTCATGTTGCAGTCTCATTATATGATTTACACATTTTCTGTTCAAATTATCTATTATTGCAAAATACATAAAACTCTGAAACACAGTTGGTGCACATTTCCAGCCAGTCATGCACAAGCCTTCTCAAGGACATGAGATGAGACCTGTTTTCTTCTGGTGAAAGGCAAGTGCAGGTGACTATGCTTTTCGGTCTCTTCTGGCTGCAGCACTCTGAGTCTATGAAGTCAAATAGTATCTGTAAAGAAAAAAGGGTTTGTTGGGCCTCCCCAGTGGCACAGTGGCTTGAACACAGTGCTGTGAAGCTGTCCGCAGCCTCTGTGGCGCGGGTTCTATTCCCAGCCAGCCAGGGAGATACCCACATGGCGCAGCAGACCTCTCCTGACTTGCCCGTTGCTACCCTCAGCAGTGTCTTCAGTCTGTCTGCCTGTTCTGCTCCCCACTCTGTCTCTGGTGAAACATCTCACCCTCCCATGCCTCTGGCCTGTACCCCAGTTCTTGTATAAATAATAAAAAAAAAAATAAATCTTAAAAAAAAAAGGGTTTGTCCTTTTTTCAGATAATGGTCGTGGGCCAGGTTTCATTTTTACAGGTGGGCGCTAGTGTTTTGATGACATGAAGACAGAAGGAAGAAGTAGTAGCATCAGTCAATTCAAACCAAGCCTGTGATGCTTTTGTAAATCAATTAAAACTTTGGTAGTAATAAAGGAGGCTGCTTAATGTTTTTTAATCCTATCCTTAAAAATGCTCTGGATGAATAATAAGACTAAATGTCACCAGAAAAAATAACTACTTGAAAGTGGTAAAAGATTTCTTTGAAAAAGGGTGTATAAAGAATTTTCAAATGATCTCATTTTCTTCACATAAAACCTGGCAAAGTGAGTGAAAAATAATCTAAAATAATAGAAAGCATTTTACTACTGAGGTATGCTGATGCTATATTTCCTTTTGACAGATGAGGGGCCTGAGGCCCAGAATTGTGGAGATTACGCAGGGTCACTCAGAGTGAGGCCTTGAACATTAGTTTTATGATCGCAGGTCCCTTTTTTTCTTACACCTCATCTGCCTCCCATTCTCTTGCTATGAAGACACTGGTGGGTATAGCAAAAAATCTGGACATAGTCAACATTTTGTAGGAGAAAATTAGGGATTGAACTAGGAGATATATCTATCCGAGCGCATCTCTTGGATTAGCCATTTGCTTTTGGCCCAATCTTTCAGCTTCTCTGGCTTTTGTTTCCTTATCAGTAAAAAGGGGAGTCCCTGGGGTCGGGTGTGGTTGTTCATGAAGTTTGGTGTTGGAAATTTAGTAATGTGCTACTAATGTCAACGCTGAGTCACTTTACTTTTGCTAATTTTGCTCATTCTGTCAGCAATATTTTCAGTCCACAAAATTTTGAGAGGGGAAAGAGTAATCAGTATCCAGGTAATTTTAACCCAGTGATGAAAAGGGATACACATCACATGTTACGAAGCACATGACAGAGGTAGAGGAAAGCTTCTAGGAGGAAATGACATCGACACTAAAATCGGAACAGAAGGGGGAGTTACTTGGTAAAAGGGGAGGAAAGGGCTGGGGCTCTCCCAGTAGGTTTGAGACTGCACAACCATCTAGAGGAACTGGAAGACAGCTGCCTGCAGCCTTTTGTGAAGTGGGGCACGTGACAAGAACTGAAGTTGAAGGGTAATAAGAGGGCAGATTGTGAAGGACTTTTAAACCTGTTCCGGACTTTATCCCAGGAGTAGTGGGAATCACTGAGGATTTTGCCCAGGCGGCTCCATTGCCCCTTAGCTTGAACCTTTTCTGTTTACAAAGTACTTTCACTTACAGCACTTTACTTCAATACCTCAGTAATCCTATCAGTGGAAAGAGATCATTATCTCTCCTTTTTAGGCAAAGACGCTGTGGTTCAAGAGGGTAATTGACTGATCAATCTACTAAGTAGGTAGAGGAGCCAGGACTTGAGCCTCTTTCTTCAGTTCTGGACCACATCTGTCCACAACTTGCTCCTCTCAGAATGGGTCCTGGAGGTTTCTCGAGACTCACTGTGTTGCCACTTAACCTGTAGCAGCAGTCACATCTCTAAGCACGTTGTAAACTCACTAGTAAGTGAAGTATGTTGGGTGGAAAGATGAAATCAACCTCTCCATGGACAAGCCCTAGTAACAGCTAACACAAACTTGCATTCTGTTGCCTAGGGGCCCTGGGAGGTCAGTGGACTTGTGATTTTGGGTTTGTCGCCTAGCCTCTAACCCAGTTCCTTAGGAAGCAATCAAATATACACTCAGCAGATTAGGGCAGGAGGGGACAGAGTTTAATTATGAATTCAACTCTTTTGTGCAAAGGAAACTATATTGGAAATCACAGTGCTGCTTCTCTGCCTGGGGCCATTGGTCTGTTATGCTTGTGTGTTGTGGGCCTTAGGTAGACTGTAATGTGCTAGGAACTACTGCTTTAATTGTGAACTTCCTTCCTTTGACACATTAAGTTTAAATTTCATGTTAGCTTGCCCTTTCCTTTTTTTCTAGGTTGAAATTGCTTCCACTCTATTTTTTTTAATTTATTTATGCAAGAACTGGGGTACAGGCCAGAGGCATGGGAGGGTGAGAGGATTCACCAGAGACAGAGCAGGGAACAGAACAGGCAGACTGACCGAAATACACTGCTGAGGGGAGTAGTGGGCGAGACAGGAGGTCTGCGGGGCCACGTGGGATTCTTGTGGGATTCTCGTCGGTCGGCCAGGATGGAACTGGCACTGCAGAGGCTGTGGACAGCTTCACAGTGTGGCACTCAACCGCCTGTGCTACCAGGAAGGCCCCACTCTGGGTTTTGTTTATAAAAACCTGTTTGGCACAATCTTCCTCAGAATCACAGTGACATTATAAACTAGACTAACACCTGATTTGTTCACTAACCCCAAGTCTCCAGAATGCTGCTGTGAGCCCCAGAAAGACCTCAGCAGCTAGATTTGATAGAACAAAGTCTATTTGCTAAAATTCATGAACTTACCTAATTGGGGAGCCCCTGGGGGCTCACTTAGCCTGTGTGTTCTTGATTTGTACAGTGGTCGTTGCTCATTGATGTCTCAGTCCCTGAAAGGTTAGAAGCAGGGCTGAGAGCCTTCTAGAGGTAGACCACCAATATCCAAGAGGAAAGTGCAGGTGGCAGTGACCATCATCATATGGCTTTTGGGCAAGGCAATGTGAACTTCCTGTGCAAATAGAAATTCCTTCTATTTCTTCATATGCAAAAAGGGAATGTTGTGCTAGCGACTCTCTAAAGTCCCTTCTACAATGCTGATTCTAAGTGACAACTGAAAGACTCACCAAGAAAATGGAAAAATAGACAAAGAACTCAAAATAGCATGGTGCATATAAAAGAACTTTATCTGCTGAGTCAACAACTCTCAGGTTTGAATCCCAGTTCTTCTACTTCCTAGTTGAGAGCTTTAGGCAAATTATTTAACCCTTTACTGATAAAGGAAAGAAAGTACTTCCTTGCAGGACTTCTGTTTTGTTTTATTTTGAGAATGAAATGTATTAATGTATGCATAATAAATACCCTTGGTGCAGGAGAGACATGAAAAGGCATGTGTGTGAATGTATGAGTGGGATCAGTCCCAGTTCAGTGAAGATAGGTTCAGAAAGCTACAAAACCTTTGGTACTCCCCAGGGGCTCCACGGCTGTAATACTTGCTTTTTATGGTCAGAACTAATATTTATAGGGTGCTTATTATAAACCACGTAAAATTCTAGGCATTTTACATGAATTAACATTTTTTATGGATCTATCCATTTAAATCTCACAACTACCCCTTGAGTACATTGTTATTGTTTCTGGTTTCCAGATGAGATCATTGAGGCACAGAATGTTTCAATAAATTCTCAGGGTCACACAGCTCAGAAGTGGTGGGATCAGCCCTTGTTTGAATCTAGGCAGTATGGTTCCAGAATCTGTGTTTTTCCCACCGTGCCTTTCTACCCCAACAGTGATTCACAATTTTTTTTTTCAATTAATTATATTAAAGGAGATGATGTGGTGCAAGGTGAATGTGGTGGGTCTCCCTTCCATTTGGGTGATGTCACCGAATCCTTTAACCTCCTTGGTTCCACAGCCCCCTCTTCTGCAGAGGATTGTTGTGAGACTGTTTAAAGATGTAATGTGATCAAGCATTTAGCTTCTGGCCTGGAACTCAGTTGGGTTCGGTAGATGGGGCGGGGTTCTGTTTTTTTCCAGGTAACTTAAGAAGCGTTTGTTAGAATGAATTCCTTAAAAAAAAAAAAAGGAACATTTTGGTTACTTCATGGGGTGTGCTTCAGTTTTCTAGAAAATTAGTTCATGTGTAGGCTCGTGTGAATTTTACAAAGATTGAATATTAAAAATACTTTTCTTTAAATACCTTCCCAGAGTGGAGGTGATTGTCCCTGGCTGCCTCAGGAGGTGTGCAAGGGCCTTTGACCTTTGGTGTAGCACATCAGTGTAATGTAAGGAGCAAGTTCTTTGCAGTCTTCTATCTGCTGCAGACTCGCAGGGTATCTTGAATCCCTCCTTTGGGTAAAAACAAAAACAAAACAAAAGCAAAATTGGTGTAGAATGCCCCGTCTAGAAGGGACAAGCGTTTCAATTTAAATATTGCAGCTCAGTGTCCTCTGTTAGGGCCCTGAATTTTAAGTGCAGTGAGTTTCTGAGTGAAGTCTCCTGAATTTTAATGAGTTTGTTTGCATTCATGAATTTGAACAATACATTGAATCTTGAAACACTGGAACTGGTTTTGAGGGAGTAAATTACTCAACTTGAAAGTTTGCTAATAGGCTTTTCTTTACCTAATAATCAAGATGATACTTTAATTTCAAAAAAATCATTAATCATTTTTATAATATCAATACATGCTTCTAATTTCTTTTTAATCATTAAACTGTCTCAGATTAGGGAAATAAATGTGTCAGTATGAGCATAAACTATGGTACTTTACCCTTTTTAACACTTTTCCCCACTTGTGATTTATAGTATTTCATAAATGATTACATAAAGCTGAAATCGAGTTTGGTTTGTACAGTATTCTTTGGACCAGGGAGGTGAGGGTAGATGGTCTTCACTTAGCTTAAAAGTATTTTTAAACATTAAAAGACTATACCGGATGCAGGAACCAGGTCGTGAATGGACCAATGTAAGGCAGCTAGATTTTATAGTTTATATTTGCACGGTTATGTGCAGGAAAGTGACATCTGATTTATAATTTTTAAAGCTGCAGGGTTTTTTTTGTTTGTTTAAAGATTTATTTATTTATGCATACAAGAACTGGGGTGTAAGCCAGAGGTGCTGGAGATGGGGGGGAGGATTCACCAGAGAAAGTGGGGAGCAGAACAGGCAAATGTACTGAAATACACTGCTGAGGGGAGCAGCAGATAAGACAGGAGAGGTCTGCTGCGCCATGTGTGTTGCTCCCTGGCTGGGGATTGAACTCTTGCTGTAGTGGCTGGCAGTAGCTTGATAACTCTGTCTTTAACCCCTGCGCCACCAGGGAGGGCCACAAAGGTGCAGTGGTTTTAAGAGAGTTTATTTTGGGATTTAATGGCACTGAAAAATCATGCCATGGAACCCCCTAATCCAGTTCATTACCTAAAATTATGCTATCAATATATCCAGAAAAGTATCTTCTTAAAAATGTTCAGATGGCCAGCATCTTAACTTCTGTTGAATCATAAAGATGGTGATATAGGGTTTGTTAATACCCCAAAGAATAAAATGTCCCCAGATGGTAGGAAGAGCAGAAGCTTTCGGGTCATCCCACATCTGGTTGTAACCTGTGGAGCACAGGAACCATGACTTGCCTCTCAGAGTTCACTTATCTCATGCTTGGGCACAGAGTATGTTAGTGTAATGAATGAACTAACACCATATGTTTCCTTCTGAGGAATGGATTTTGGGCTGCTGCAATAGTGATATCTCATCCATTAGCACATACATAAGCTTCAAAGACCGTGTAATTATCACTTGTTACTGCTTATGGTCTTTTTCTAGATGTGAGAGTGATAAAGTCATCCTGTTTTCTCTTTTACCCAGAGTATTTATCTATAGTAACAAATGTCTGCTAACTTCACTTATGCCTGTACATAAATGCACAGTTTCTGGCCCAGGGAAGGCCCTCAGTAAATATTGGCGAATGTACAGTTGATGGCTGACAGCAAGCAAGCTCTTCCAGTCCAGCTGTTAGTTTCTTACTCACATCAGAGCAGGTGACTCCCCACTTCCTCTCTTTCCCAGAAAAGACCTTACAACCACATATGAGCTTCCTCAACATCATTTCTCACTATCTCAAGTGATTTTTTTTTTAATAGAGGCATTTTATTTATTTATTTGTTTGTTTTGTTTATACATGCACTGGGTATAGTCAGAAGCTCAGGAGGGTGAGAGAATTCACCAGAGCCAGAGCGGAGAGCGGAGCAGGCAGAAGGACCGAAGTACACTGCTGAGGGGAGCAGCGGGCGGCAGGAGAGGTCTGCGCGCCATGTGGGACCCTCCTCCGGTGGCCGGGGAGCAGCTGGGGATCGAACCGGCGCCGCAGAGGCCGCGGGCAGCTTCGCAACCCAGCGCTCAACCGCTGCGCCACCGGGGAGGCCCTATCTCAAGTGATTTTTATACTTCTCCCATTTCCTTTCTCCTCATCAGGGCGCCACTGCAGAACAGTTGGTGGATGCTCTTGCTCTAATACCTTCCCTTTCTTTTGGGACCTACCTCTGCCAGTTGTCCCCCTCTTCTCTTCCATCTTCTGTTTGCTCTTTTTCTGCTGGCTTCTCTCACTGCTGAAATCATCCCCCTTCTAATAAGGAGATCCCTTAATTTCACTGTTTCCTCAAGTTGCCCATCTCCCCATCTCCTTTCTTTTGTTGATAAACTTCTCTCTTTTTTTTTATTTTATACAAGAACCAGGGTACAGGCCAGATGCGTGGGAGGGTGAGAGGCTTCACCAGAGACAGAGCGGGGAGCAGAACAGGCAGACTGATGAAACACACTGCTGAGGGGAGCAGCGAGTGCGGCAGGAGAGGTCTGCTCGCCATGTGGGTTGCTCCGAGGCCGGCGGGGATCGAACCGGCACTGCAGAGGCTTTGGACAGCTTCACAGAGCTGCGCTCAACCTCCTGCGTCACCAGGGAGGCCCTGTTGGTAAACTTCTTTAAAGAGAAGTCTCATCAGGGCTTCCCCGGTGGCGCAGTGGTTGAGCGCTGGGTTGCGAAGCTGCCCGCAGCCTCTGCGGCGCCGGTTTGATTCCCGGCTGCTCCCCGGCCACTGGAGGAGGGTCCCACATGGCACGCAGACCTCTCCTGCCACCCGCTGCTCCCCTCAGCAGTGTACCTTGGTCCTTCTGCCTGCTCTGCTCCCCGCTCTGGCTCTTGTGAATTCTCTCACCCTCCTGCGCTTCTGACTGTACCCAGTGCTTGTGTAATAAATAAATAAAAATAAATCTTTTAAAAAATAATAAAATAAAGACACTGCCATACAGAGGCATGTATTCTTAAAAAAAATAAAAATAAAAAAATAAAGAGAAGTCTCATCATCTGCACTTTTCTGCCATCTCCTCACGTACTAACTGACCCTTTGGAATCCTGCTCCATCTCCTTCAACTCTGTTCACAGGTCATTATGTCTCTCTTTGAATGAACCAGTGGCCTTTTCTCAGCCCTGGTCCCCCTGGGCCTGTGAGCAGCATTTGGTATTGTTTATTCCTTGCTCCTTGAAACTTGTTCTTTATCTGGCTTTCAGAAATTCTCTGGTCCAATTTGCTTCCTACTCTTCTAACTATGCCTTCTGTTTCCATTGGTAGACTCTTTTTGCCTTTTAATTGAAGTCATTTTCCAAGTGTCCTCTATTTTTTTTCCCCTTTTCTCTTTTGGGAATTCGACACTTTAATACAATCTGTAATCACACCCATCTGTGTGAATACTGTATTAATGTCTGTCTCTCTTGCCAGATTGAAACTCCATGAGTGCAGGTACCAGTCCATCCTACACACTTAGGTCAAATTAGTTGTCGGACATGGCTCTGATTATGATTATATATCATGCTAAACCCTTACCCCTTCCCTTAAAAATCTCATTTTTCACTTTGCATAATTGAATATATCTTGTTCCGTCTATCATTCCAAATTCCTTCCAGTTTGAATTCAGCTGTATTTCCTTCTGCTCCTGGGCTGTAACCCAGAGACTCCTGAACAGATGTGCCAGGTGGGCTGGGGCCTAAACTACAGAAGTTTAAGATTATTAGCTGCCCTTTCATGAGAAGAAATGCCATTTTTAACTTTCTGATATGATGTGTTTTGGAAATTAAAATGCTCCTTATAAAATGATAGAGGTAATAAGTGATCATTGTTTATCTCACTACCATTTGCAAAATTAAAAAAAAAATTACAATAGAATTCTTGCTGTTTTGTTTCTCTATGGGAATAAAGGCTATTTCCGGCTGAGTTTTCATCCCAGGCAATTCTATGAAATACTCAGTCCCTCACTTGGTCTGTTCCTTCTTTTAGCTCTTTCATTCTCCCTACCAACACCACTTTTATTTTTTGGAAGTTTTAATAATTCACAAATTTACCAAATCTAACCATGGCTGTACCCGGAATGAAGGGTTCCATGGACGCGCTTTGTATCTGCCAGTTGAAACTCTGCATTTCCTTCTCCGTGCCTCCCAGCTGTTCTTTATGACACCGTGTTCAGCTTTCTTTTTGTTTCCTGCAGTGCTTTGGACTTTTGCATGGCACATCCCACATATTTCCTGTGTTGAAGGTAGAACTGTCTTCCTTTGCCTCTTCGTGGACTCCCCAGCTTCATGATAAATTTCTTCAGGACAGAAGCTTGTCTTATCTTTGTGTTCTCTGTACTGCTGAACACTGTATTTGGCACATAAGTGGTACTTGAAAAAGTTGTCATTGAACTGAAATTTCTAGATGATACTGATGAAATCATTTGAGTAAATAAAGCATCTTTGGGGGAGGGGTTCTTTAAATGTACTGAGACTTCTTTTCCTGATGGTTCTGATTTTAGAATTGTAGTTGCTTACTAAAACGTTAAGAAAGTTTTCTATTTATGTTTTAAAGATAAAATATCTTAGACTGCAACTCTAGATATCTAAGCATGAGAATAAGATCTGCTATGTTTGAAGTGGTTAAATTGAGAAATTGCACATTTCATATGACATTTTTCTGTGGAACCTTTGTTGAAAACTTGATTTTGATTTCTTTTTGACAGAGCAGACCATGAAAATCTTTCTTCTAGGTGATAGACCACAATTTCTTTGCCTTTAGTCTTCTCTAAAGCTGTTATTGCCCTGTGAACATTGGCCTGCTCTTGATAATGGGGCTTTCTCTGTGTCTGAGAGGAAGCCAAGTTTGTGTTCTGTAAAGGCCTGTCACTTTCTTACTTCATAAAGAATTAAAAAAAAAATACATTTGGTTTTTGTTTCTGCTTTGTCTACCTCCACCATCTCCCTCTAAATTCATTGTTACTAAGTTTGAATCATGTAAAAGCAAATCTGGACTGGAGATAGGAAGTGCTGCAGCTAGGCCTCCTGGCATGTACTTTAGGCAACCTTCATTGCTGTGGAAGTACCTTCTAGCTCTGGGCCCCCGCCTACCTCATAGATCATTTGGGGCCTAGGGAAGATGACAGGTTTCTGATGTGGAAGACCTGGAAAGGAGAACGAAGATTGTGCCACTGCTACTTGTATCTTGTCTTTTCTACTGAAAAAAGGGTTGGGTGGAGGATGGCCGGAGTAGCGATAGCAGCAGTGATGGCTGCATCTGAGCCAGTTCTTGGCCTTCTTTTTCTAAACTGTAGGCTGGTTTTGTGTTTTGAGTGATTGGTGTATAAGTAAAAGTTGAGAAATTGAACGGTTTCTTGAAGAGAATGAAAGCTCAGCTTCACACCAGAGATATTTTCTAGCAGCATACTACCAGTACTCTGTGGTGTGGTTCTAATTAGCTTTGAGGAGTCAGGCCTTAACCCAACCTAAAGAAAGTTCTTTTGCCAAAATATACTACTACAAAGTCACCCACTAGAGTCCTTGCAAAATCAAAAGATAAAAGCAGGAAAAGAGTTTAGGAGAGAATTCAATGGTTTGTTTGAGATGTGTGTCTTATCTGCAAAAGCCCAATTAAAAGTAAATAATCAACTTTTGCTGGCTTAAGTGTTTTGCATTAAAATCTCTTGTGACTTCTCTGGTCTAACTTTTCTCTCTTTGACAGGGGAACAAATAATAGACTATCCTTTGTAGATCAGAAGTATAGAAATTACTGAGATTATGGGGAATGTTTCACAGATGTTCCTGAAACTACAGCCAAATTGAGTGAATTCTTGCTCCTTTACGTGTTGTGTTGGGAAATTATTACTGCTCCACTCCTGGCTGTGTGCACACATTATATCTTGCATCAACAGGCATATTTAACCCTAAGATATCCTTAACTATGCTGGCCATTGGGATAGAAAAGAATATGTAATACTTTAGAGAGGAATTTGATTTGAAATTTCATTTACACATTTTCTTGATACTGTATTTAGCAAATAACTTCCTTTAAAATATATATATTGTTAAGGGACCTCCCCGGTGGTGCAAGTGCTTGGACACCGCACTATGAAGCAATCCGCAGCCTCTGCAGCACGAGTTTGATCCCCGGCCGGCCAGGGAGCAACCCACATGGAGGGACAGACCTCTCCTGTCTCACCACTGCTCCCCTCAGCAGTGTGTTTTGGTCAGTCTGCCTGTTCTGTTCCCCACTCTGTCTCTGGTGAATCCTCTCACCCCTTGCATCTCTGGCCTGTACCCCAGCTCTTGTATGCATAAATAAATAAATCTTTTTTAAAAAATATTTATTTATACAAGAATTGAGGTACAGGCCAGATGCACGGGAGGGTGAGAGGATTCACCAGAGACAGAGCAGGGAACAGAACAGGCAGACTGATGAAATGCACTGCTGAGGAGAGCAGTGGGCGCGACAGGAGAGGTCTGCTGTGCCATGTGGGATCCTCGCCGGTCGGCCGGGATTGAGCCGGCACTGCAGAGGCTGTGGACAGCTTCACAGAGCAGCGCTCAACTGCCTGCGCCACCAAATCTTTTTTTAAAAAAAGTATATATATGGTAGTTAAAAGTATATATATGGTAGTTTTAACTATATATATAGTTAAAAGTAAAAGCAAGTGTGGGAGAGTGACCATAACCCTCAGTTCAATCTAGTTTTGTTTTGGTGGATTTTTTGCCAAGCAGCACATTTTCCTTAGGATTGCTATGTGTTGACTGACCAGATCTGAAGATGAAATACCGCATGTATTATTGTTCAGCATTGCTGAGAGCCCCGTCTTCCTAGTACAGTGCATTGTGGTCCCGCCTTCTGGCTAGGTGCATCCTTGGAGCAAAATAGGCAGAGCATGTTGAACTTGTTCACAGCAAAAAAACCAACAGCAACAAGACCTTGATATCCAGGTTATTGCTACATAGGTGGTTCTTTATCATTTTTAATATCCGGCGTTTCGAGATAAAGTTTTTAAGTGAGGGATTTCGTGAGCACATTTTCTGTTTCAGTTCGTGTTCAGCTGTGACTCATGTTTATTCCAGTCTAACCCCATTTTGCTTGGAAATTTTTTTCTACTAGAAAATGTCACTTTCAACTAGGGAAGGGGAAATTCTGGTTGGAGATCAGAAGATCAAGATTTTTGTAGTGATAACTTTTGATTTAAGAGAAAAACAGAGAATCCTTGCATAGAAAAGTGTTGTAAAGTACAGTGATTCTTGTAAATGGAGAGGAGAGAGGAAATGTCATCTCTGTGGGAAGGAGTGGCGGTCAGGAAAATTGTTATAAAATGTTTATAACATGGTGGGGAGATAGCCTCTGGACTTCCCCGAATATTTCCCTATTCACTAAAACATCTCTAGTGAATTGCCTCACGATTGGGGTATGAATAGAAAGAAAGGCACTAGAACTCTTAAAGTTGATCTTGAAATGCCCATCTTCATGTATAATCATCCACAGATGTCTGTATGTGATTATATATTCCCATAGTGAGGGAATGATAAATGTAAATGAGAATCATGATATAATTTTGCCTTGCTTGCTTGCACATTTTCAGAATATAATTAAAAGCACATGCCACTGTCAGTACTTAACTGAAGTTTGTGCTAGGTTTTTGTAAGACTTTGGCAGAAACCTAAGCATGTTTTAGTGTCTTAAATCTTCATTCTCTCCACCCTTTTTCCCGCCCAGCCCTCTTTTACTTCTCTCCCTCTCCTCTGGAATCAAAAGGGGACTCTCTTGGTTCTGACTATTCTCTTTTCAAAACAGGAGGAAATTTCAGCCTGTACACATTTAATTTTCATTTTTCTGCTTGCTAGCTGGTGCTGATGTTGTAACTGTTATACTAAATAATTGCTTTCTAATTTCTCCCTTCAAATAAATTCCAGTGAGGATCAGTGTCTCCTGAATGCTCATTCACTACTCAGAAGGTGGGATGTGGGAAGGGAGGCAGAGGTTAGGAGGGGATCTTCATATGACTTAGGTCAGTGGGTTGGTGCTCAGTAAGTCAAGATCCTCCAAGCAATGCCAGATGCCCAGAAAAGCCATTGTACTGCATAAAGAAATTTTTGTTTATTTAATCACTCTACTTAACGCTTAAAACTGTAACATGCACATCTTTCAAATTCAGCAGGTTGTGTATTTATGACTATAGATGATACAGCTTTCATTTTTAAATTAATGACAATGGTTGAAGTTAGAATACTAGAAAACCTGAAAAACAAAATAATCTTTCTCTGGTAATGGGGAATTCTTACATGAGTTCTAACAACTGTCTCTGCTTATGAGTATTGAAACCTAAAACGAGTAAATTCTGTCTGTAGATAATTTCCTGCATTTCCATTTATTCGTATCTTTCATATCTGCTTTCAAGAGCAAAACAAAGCTGATTTCTCTCTACCAACTTCAAAAATGTAGAAATTTCCAGTGTTTAAAAATTCAAATTGGTCATTCCTTTTCAAAGTATTACAGTGTGGGAGGTAAGGGGTTTGTCTAATGCACTTATCCAAGAGCTTAATTTCAGTTGGAAAAGAATTCTGTAGTGGCGTTGAAGTCCCTGGAAATGGGTGTGCTCAGTTTCTAACACTTTTCAAAGTTTGTGCATCTGACAATGGATGTACAGGGCGGGATCTCTGCCTCCAATTTCAGAAGTAGTTCATTTCTTTTTTCTTCTGTAACCCTGAAATGTGAGTTTCTGCTTTTGAGAGTTCATGTTTCTGGTTTTTCCTTCCTAACTTAAAAAAGCATATATAATGAATGGTATTTTTTTCCTAAATTAAAAAAAAAAACTTTTTATGGAATACATATATAGTATATACTATTTTTATTTCTCTTGTTATTAAGGTCTTTAAAGTTGGATATGATATTTAGAGCTCTTATGTCCTCACACATTCCACATCATCATCATAGAGTGAAGTTTCTACTAGATTCTTAGCATCTTCCCTTATTCAAACACAGCAGATACCTACTGTGCACATTTGTGACAAATACCTTGTTTGTCCCAAACCACCAACTGGGTCCCTGGAACCTGGAAGCTGCAGAATAATGTCTGGATAATTCGGTTCTCAGGGCCTTTCCTCTCTATGCCCATTCCTCCTCCACTCCGATTAGACTTTTGCCTTTTTTTTTTTCTTTTCATATTTTCTTATATATATTTTTTACATCATTTTTCATTTTTTTTCATTTTTCATTTTTGCACAATGTATGCTTTTTCATCTTGGTTATAGTCCCCTTACAATTCCCACCTCCCTTATTTTGTCTGTAATCCCTCCTCTCCCCTCCCCCCACCCCCATTGTGTCTCTGGCTTACAGTTGCTTGTTGATTTTGATTTTTACTTTACTGATCATAGTGTCATTGTGAGATATGAGCACTTTTGAATTAGAACTTTTTTTTTTAAAAGATTTATTTATTTATTTATTTATTTATTTATTTATTTATTTATTTATGCAAGTACTGGGTACAGTCAGAAGCGTGGGAGGGTGAGAGAATTCACCAGAGACAGAGTGGGGAGCAGAACAGGCAGATTGACGAAGTACACTGCTGAGGGGAGCAGCGGGAGCGACAGAAGAGGTCTGCGTGCCATGTGGGACCCTTGCCAGCAGCCGGGGATTGAACTGGCGCTGCAGAGGCTGCGGGGAGCTTCCCAGCCCAGTGCTCAAACGCTGCACCACCGGGGAGGCCCTGAATTAGAACTTATTAACTCAATGATGAATTGATTATATTTTATACTTCCATTTTGTTGACTGAAATATTCCAAATGCTGCCTTGGATTTTTTTTTTTTTTTTTTTTTTTACTTCACTGCTTGGTTTTCAAAGATATTAAGTGAAAAAAACTGCCATCTGCTCAATATAAAATTTGTAAAGGATGGAAAAGTTTTTTATATTTATGTAAAAGTTTTACCAATCTAATAGTGTACCTTTACCATATTTATTGTGATCTTCCAAGGAATTTAAAGTTCTTGTTTTACTAGTTTCTCTCAAAGGGAACATTGTTTCTAGTTTATTTTGAAAAACACCTTAGGTCCTTACAATTTTCATTTTTATTAATTTTAGCTTATTTTACAATTGTCAACTCAGTCTTATTTTCAAAATCTTCAACTTTTTGCTGAAAGCTTCAAGTGGGAATTGGCAGGACAGAATTTGAGGTATGGAAAGAGGGACCATCTTATATTTACACTCAGATATTTACCCCATCTAAGAGTCTATAGTAAAATCAGCATCTTAACACCATAGGATGTGTTTCTTTTTGCTCTAATTTTTCATTTATATTACCTACTCTAACTTGTCCCTTATAATGTCCAGACAAAAATTCAGCTCTTTAAGTATTGAATCCCACTGATTTAAAAGTTTTAACTTGTAAAGTATTCTCTCTTTTAGCCGTAAGATTTTTTAAGTCATAAACTGTCCCTACTGCTACCTCTTGGGGGACTTCTCCCCAGGAGAAACTGGGCTATGACTAGTTGCACACAAATTGAATACATCTACATTTCTCTTAATTCGTCTGAATCTGATTTTCTTTCATTTTATTATACTATCAAAGCTCCTAGTAGTTGTTCTCTTCATCTTTAGGAAGAATAGCCAGGCACTATCTCATCAGTGAAGATACACCTAGGTACATAAAATAAATACCTGCATACATATTTCCCAGAGACTGATGAAAAAATGGTGCATATTGAGGCCCTTGGTGTGAGGACAAGTCGGTGTCATGGGGATGGGGCTGTTCCAAATAATTATTTTCTTATGGTATAAAAGATGTAAGAGTAAAGGTCATTTAAATTTTAAATAATTCAAATAAGTATGGGACTTTTCCATTGGAGTTTTTTTTTTAAATGTTTTTCAGTCTTTATTCCAATAACAATTTAAGCATTTAAGAAAAACATTTATTTCACTATGTATTATGTCTTTGAGCTAATGTGAATGCTTTAGTCAAGACTGCTGTTTGGGATACCATGTATAACAGTTTCAGCTCCTTGACCGAATTTGGAGAGTCAATTCATCACCATTTGAAATTGAATGAAATATCAGTGGACTAATTATTTTGAATATTTCTGAGTGATGTCTCCAAGTTGGAGAAAGGTTTTGTTCTGTGAAGATGGTATGCAAAAATTAGTGGTTTCCCCAGTGTCTGGTTTAAGCATTGCCTTTAATAATATTTGATTCCCTTTAATTTATTTTTTTTAGGTACTTCAAAAGACCTAAACATTTTTAAATAAAATCTGATAAAGATTTTTTTTTGGGGGGGAAGAGAGGGTAGAGAGGAGTAGGTTACTCTGTTTGTACAACTTAATATCTGTATCAAAAGCAACTTTTACCTTGAAAGTTTTTTTCTAGTGGCAAGATTCTTTCCCCTAGATTAGCAACACAAAAGTTCACATAGTAGTAACTGCTATTAAAGTAGCCACTTAGAACTACAAAGTTGAAACTTAGATCCAATTTAAGGGAAATTACTGTGTTCTGAAATAATTAGTCTTTCTTATTTAAAAGGATCAGTTCCTTCTTTCTTTCCTTCCTTTCAGTATTCCATGTATGTTGTGCATTTGGTTGTATTTGCTTTATTTTTATGCTCATATGCTGAGAAAGAGATATGCCTCTGGAGATGAGAGTTTAAAATATCATAGCTGAGTTCATTGCCCCACCCCTGTTAATTTCTAGGCATGTGATCATAAGTTAGCTATCTAGACCTCGGTTTCCTCTTGCATAAAATGGGAATAACAACCCCCATGCAAATTTACTCTGCTATGAGGATAGTGAAAAGACTAGATTAAGTACCGCACAGTGTCTGGCTCTCAGTGAACTCTTGAGAAGTGGTAGCTATTTTTACTAGTGCCAGCCTCACCCATTATAGCTGTCAGCGTAATTATCTATTGGTGAGGAGGGGTCTCAGGAGAGCATCTTGGAGGTTATTATTTGATTACATTATACAGCATTATCTAATCTGATGCACAGTTCATTTTGTTCTTTGGTACAGTTTGTGCTCTGGCTTTTCTGGACTGATTTGAACTGGAATTCTCAATTTTGTAGGCAGTTACTCCCTCATTTAAAAGCCATGGCCCCCTATCAATCATTTGGAATAAGGTTAGTTACCAACTCTTGCTGAACTCTTCTACCCTTTTGTGGAAGGTCCTTTTTTCTTTTGTTTCATGGCCTTTGTCTGATGCATCAAAGCATCTCAAATCATGACAGTGTCTTACCCAAAGATCTTTTTATTCATGTGACCTAGGCAATATTTCCATTATTAAAATTCTTTTTTCTCCTTAAAGTTTTAGCCCTCCCATTCCTTTCTGTTACTTTACCCACAAAACTGTCAAACAAGCAAAACCCCACATATTTTAATGGCTTTTAAAATTTGACAAATGTTTTAGTGCCTATTGTTTACAGGGGCCCTAAAGTTATATTTTTTCTCTCTTTTTAAAAAGTGAAGCTAGAATGGCCTTTCCTTATCAATGGTGGATTTTCCAAAAAATAAAGACTAGCATGTGACCTCTGGGTGACTTCCAGAATGTTCTTTAGGCCAATGTTGTTCAATGTGGGTTGCAACCCACTAATAGGTCATGAAGCCAATTTAGTGTATTCTGAACATTTTTTTTTAATAGAGGGAAAGAGAATAGATTAAAATGTAAGAATTAGAAAGAAAGAACAGAGTTCATTGCTTGTACAAGAGTAATGAGAAGGAAGGGTCAAGTGATTTTTTTTGAAACTTGTTCTAGTTATATAAGTATGTCTTTTTGTATGTGTAATGTGCTGTGATATAAAAAGTATTTAACTGTGAGTGGAAAAACTAGAAAGCCACTACTATAGCCGAATTTGCTGTTGAAGATTTTTTAAAAAATCAATTCTATGGAGGCTATATTTAATCAGACAAATCCCTTTTTCCATGAAAGAAAACTGAGCCTTTTAACCATCAAGCCTTTATTAATGGAGAACTCTTGACTGCTGGCTGACTTGCTGTGTTTTTGTCAGGGTCTTTTGGTAATGAGCCCACTGTCTCTCCTTTTTTGGTCTTTTGCTTTCTCTAAATGGACTCTGGAAGCCATTCCAGTTGTTGGAGCAATGACAAGAGTTCCAGCACAGCAGAGGAGAGACATCTGCAACATATGGTTTTGTGATTGTTGCTTGAGTTTTGGGAAAGTCATGGTTTCTAAAGCAAGTGAAACTCCCTAATAAACACAAAATATCCAGTTCATTCCCCCACCCCCCAAGATAGCACTTGTATTGTTCCTCCTAATATAATTACACAAATGCTGTTTTATTGTATTGGGATTTTAAAAAAAATCACCCAGACTCCCAAGCCTGCCTAAATTAACATGTGACTGTGAGGATTAGAATTGAGAGAATGGTAAGAGAACCTTTTAGTCAATTCCCTTTCACTAGAAAAGAGTGCATGGCTGTCTTTTATCACTTCTAAGAAGAAAAGACATCTCTTTTATGTGTGCTTAGTACTGTGTTTTGTTCTTTTTAAAATAATTTAAATATTTTAGTGTTTATATGTGTGTATTTATCACCTAAAGTTATCCAAATATGTAAATTAATTTGTCAGTCATTAAGATGCTTTCCAGTAGGATCAGTTGGGAGATATGTGAACCTGAGTGCCTTTAGAAGTAATCAATCAATGTCAAGAAGTATTTATTGAGTTTCTGTGATGTGCTGGAAAACAGGAGGGAGGGCACAAAAGAAGAGCTGTGAGTAAAAGATGAGGCCCAAGGGTCTAAAGGGCTTATCCTTCATTCATCCCTTTAAGCATTTAAGTACATAGTCACTCAGCTGGGGCTGTGCTGGATTCTTTGCCTAAGTCCATTAGGGAAGGTGAAACTTACAATTGCAACAAGAATAATTATCTCTGATGATGCTTATTCTACATTCTGTAGGAATTTTGGGGTGAGTGTAAGCAGAGTTGGCTGGACTATTTGGAGGACAGAGGAAGTGAAGCTATTGAGTCTTGAGCCACTGTCAAGATTCCAATTGGAAGTGTGGAGAATATTCCAGACAAGGGGGAGTCTTAAAAAATGCTCAGAGGCAAGGAATATCAGAGTGGAACATGAAAGAGTCATTTCTGAGGGTGTGTACTGAGGAATTTTGAGAAATAGGCTTGGGTGTGTTGGTTGGGGCCATGTATTTTAAGGTGGGTAATTGTAGAGTTCCATAAACTAAAAAGGTACCCCACATCCTGCAGAAGCTACTTTGGTAGAAGGAAGGGATTGGGATTATAAATAGGAAACTGTATTGTGATTACTCTGCTCAAAGCGAGGACTGTCATATAAGCAAAAAGCTTGGAGTGACCATGTCAGTGGCTACCCTTAAGCTATATTGGTGCTACTCTGGCTTAGGGCTTGGCAACATCTCTGAGTCAGTAACAGACTTCCCTTTTGGAAGGCCTAGCCTCCGACTTGCCAGCATATGACACTCCCAGTTCACGAGGTCATCCTGTCCTGAACTGCCCAGTTACTGTGAAGCTGCAAGATAGTAATGGCTAGGGCTCTCCTCTACCTCCAGCTGGGAACCTGCTGCATTCCTAGACAGGTGCCCAGTGGTTTGGGGCCTATATGGGAGTGTGCCCTCTGCCCCAGGCTCATGAGTTAATGGTAAAATGTTTTCACCAATTTCAGTTATTGAGAATAATTGTTAATGTTTCATGATTGATTTTCAATTTATCTCACTTTAGTGTCTGTTCATTTATTTACTTACTCAATATTAGTAGAGGTTTCTGGCAATCAACTTTTGCTTGTTACACAACCCTAAAACCTCAGAAGCATACTAAAGCACATTCAATTCTTGCAGCTAAGGGTTGACCCTATATATATATATATATATATATATATAAGGTCAGTTTCCCTTCAACTCCATTCCTCTTTCTTGCCCTGCCCAGGCCCTTTGATCAGCTGGCTTTAGAGTTCAGCTAATCAGAGATACTGGTGGAAACCAGGGTCTTTTTCCATTCTTTCTGCCTCAGGTGACTTCTTCAGCAGAGACTCCTTATGGTTCCTGCTCCACAGGCCCCTCTTGCGGCCACCCTCTTCTCAGGTCTCAGGTTCACTCGAGGTCTTAGCTTTAGTGACACCATCTCCTTTCTTTTTCTTTCTGGCTGAGGGGTGGCCATGACTTCTTGTTCTTGCTAAATCTTTTACCATCTCCTATTTGGCTCTTAGCAATTTCAGGACATGTATAACCAGTTCCCTGTGTTGAATTTCTTCTGTTTTACATAATTGAAATGGTTTCTTTTTCCTCATGAGACCCTGGCATTGTTCCCAAAAAGGAATTTTTCTTTTATGGTCTTTCCCCCCTATGGTGTAGCTTTAGAAATAGGTACAAAACAGCCTGTTTTCTTAGCCCGTGAAATGTCCCCTAATGAAGCAGTGTGAGATAGTGAAAGGTGTGTTGAGATTGGAGCCTCAGTGATGTCACAGTACAGTCTACCAGCTGCTTATATTTTAATTGTTGATGAGCATTTGTCATTATTTCCAATGTAGTTTTATTTTCATTATAAACTCAGAATTGGAAGATGTAATTACGATCAGAGAAAAAGTGATACAAAGTATTCACCTCATGTTGGAAGAAATTAGTGTGCATTCAAAAAGTATCTTCCAAATGGCCAAGACCACAGATAGAACCCTTTAGATATCCTAAATTTTTTTGGCTCCTCCTATAACTTCCCTATAGAACTGAGATCATGTTCCCTGTGGTGTCATGAGTGTCATAGTCCCTGTCTTGCTGATGAATTGGGTAGATTTCAGTCTCAAAAGCACACAGTGCCTCTTGCCCTTCTGAACATCCCCAGTTTTGAGTCTTGCCCTGGGGAGGAGTGATTCAAAAACAGATTTGCAATGATGGGATCCTTTGTAGTTCAAAAGATCTCAGGATGCTCAGGCCGATTTCAGATTAATCTAGAATAAGGATTCTTTATGGAATAACTATACTAAGCATACTCAGAGAACTAAGAAAACTAGTGCCTAATTTGCAGGTCTACCCAGAATGGATCCTTTCTCTTTTTAATTCATCTAAAGCTGACGTGGAGTTAGGTTCACCTTTCAGTACCCTCTGGGAAAATGGTTCCTCCCAAATCCTTTGTAATCTGAATTAGTTATGCTCCTATACTCTGAAAGGTGATCCCCCTGTTGGTGCTGCATGAGTCACAGAATTTTCATCCTTCCCATAGTGAATAGCCTGATAAGGATGCTAAGGTGGCACTAGGCAGACACAGATAAATACCCACCCTCTGCCACGTACTGGCTTGTTATCTTGGACATGTTACTCATCTTCTTTCAGCCTCAGATTCTTTATTGGTGAAATGGGGGCTAATGATGGATGATTCCTAGGTTTGCATCTGGCACATGGTAGGTACACAATGATAGTTCTTCAATGTAACTTCGCCTTACTTATCAAAGGACGTTGGTGGCATGACTTAAGACTCCACATCTAAGTTTTGCTGAGGCCCCTCCTCTTGGCTAATATGAGTTTAAAATGGACGGAGTTTTTAATACCACCAATCTTTATAAATATGACCTTCTTTTAATTTTAGCTGGTCACCAAAACTCTTAGAATTCAGAGAAAGTTTTGAACTTGACCAAGATGATAGTACAGTGAATACTCATTTTTATTTTTTAATTAATTTTTAAAAAAGATTTATTTATTTATGCATACAAGAACTGGGGTGTAAGCCAGAGGTGTGTGTGTTTGGGGGTGTGGTGAGAAGATTCAGCAGAGAGAGTGGGGAGCAGAACAGGCAGATGTACTGAAATACACTGGTGGGAGGAGCAGTGGGCATGGCAGGAGAGGTCTGCTGCACCATGTGGTTTGCTCCCCAGCCAGCCTGGATCGAACTTATGCTGCAGTGGCTGGGGATATCTTGATAGTGCTGTCTTTAACCCCTGCGCCGCCAGGGTGACTCTGAATACTCATTTTTAAAAGTATCTTAAATGTTCAGCCAATTTTCTTTCTAAACAGCAGTGAAGAATTGCTATTGCCATTTTTGCCACTTGTGGTAGACAAATGCCATTTGTTTACTCACAACGCAGCCTTTGGCAAGATAATTACATGCTTGCTTGTGGAAACAACAGCATTAAAGCAGCCAACTTCATATCTTAGGAAATAGTGTTTCTTTTGGTTCATCATCTGTTAGTTCCTGGTCCTCAAGAGCAAACCTTAGAATATTGACTTTAACAAGTATGGTGTAGGATCTTCAGGTTACTACATTTTAGTGACTACTAACCATGGAGCTCTTTAAGTTCCATAACTTTTTCCTTTGTCTTTCTCAGTTCCTAGAATAGCGTCCGTTTCAGTTCAGGCTTAGTTCTTATCAAGGCAAATACTGATATTTTCTCTTTGACTAGTCAACTTCATTAGGTGTGGCTTACTCTTGACTAGGCTAAATGTCATATCTCTCCTATGTGAAAGGTGCACTCTTTAACCATTTCTTTTATGTAGACGAAATGAAGCAGCCCCTGTTTCCTATTCTATAATTTGAGTGCTGGATCATACACAGGCTGAGGAATTGGTTGCAAAGTCTGGATAGGGTCCAAATCTGTTATTTCTCTACTTTCCAACTCTCTCCACTCTCCTAGAGCTGAGTCCTACAAGTAGGTTAAATATCAATTTTTCTAAATATGCAATTTTTTTTCCTACTTTGTCCTGTTATTTTCAGAAATTCATACAAAGAACTGCAATCCAATGGTGGTGATCTTGTCAGTTTCCAAAATGGCCAGTGACATTTTCCTTCATGCTCCTCACTATGCTGACAGACCATTGGGGTTAAAAATACATAGTCAGTGTATTTCATGTTTCTTAACTTCTTTGCATCACTATTGTATGCGTTTCCTGACCTAATGACTGTGCTGTCCAAACTGGGAGCACTAATAACATTGTGACCGCCAGATGTGGAAATCCTGCCCCAGGCTTGCCTGCGGACATCCTTCAAATGACAGTGTTTGAAAATGATCATGTGAGTGGATAGTTCTGTTTTTGTTTTTCATAATAGTAACTCAGGGTTACAGTTAGACTGCTGCCTATGTGCTTTTGGATCAGTCAAAAACTAGGTAGATGAATTTAACTCTGTAAATTACTACCTTTGCAGTTGCGGAGGTAAGCTTTTTAACTTGATGGTCAAGTTTTTTTTTTTTTTTTGCAATTGCTTATATATGGCAACTTCTGGCTCTATTCACTTTCTATACTCCTAAGAAATTATCTACCCTTTGTTCCCCTGAATTTACTTTTACAATAACCTATATATACCTGAAGGTTTTTTAAAAAGTTTTTAAAACTTCATTACAATTTGTGGCCTTAGGAGTAGAAAGATGAGTTAAACATATGAAACAAGTTATTCACCAAAGCCGCTTTTGCCCTTTTTGTGTGTGTGTGAATTCACCGTGAGCACCACCTAAGCAGCTTTTAAATTCTGATGAGCTTTAAATTTATTAAAGCTTGCACTGTTGCCCTCTCCTGCTTTACAGCTGATTAAATTAATTGAATATGATTAATAAATTATAGTATGGCAAACTCAGAATTATCTGTGTTAATTAGGGCCAGGGTTCTCATGGAAAGACAACATCTTCAGATAATGTCTTTCCACCTGGTTTGTTTCTGCAGACACACAGACAACGTCATGTGAAAGTAAGCTCACCTTTCCTTTTTTCCTGTCTTTTGTCTTCCCATACATTCTCTTGCAGGTGATGGCAAATAAACTGAAGCTGTAGAAACTCAGGAAAGGAACAAATTTGTCTAGGCTGTTTGCTAGATAATGGTTGCAGTTTCCGGTTAACACTTACTTTTTCAGATGGAGCATGTAAATTGGTTTGCTGTACTTTTTTAATGCTTTTCTTCCATAGACGCAAAATGGTAAGATTTTGCAAGAGCAGCCCCCAGAGCTGCTTTAATCCAGAACTTAAAGTATTGCTGTAGCAGCTACTATTTCAACTACAGCACGTGTGGTATTTTACTCAAAGTTGTTTAATAAGATAGTACAAGAGGACATAAAAAAAATTTTTTTTTAAGATTTATTTATTTATACAAGCACTGGGTATAGTCAGAAGTGTGGGACGGTGAGAGGATTCACCAGAGCCGGAGCGGGGAACAGAACAGGCAGACTAACGAAGTACACTGCTGAGGGGAGCAGCGGGTGTGGCAGGAGAGGTCTGCAGCGCCATGTGGAACCCTTGGGGGCAGCCGGGGATTGAACCGGTGCTGCTACAGAGGCTGCGGGCAGCTTCACAGCCCAGCGCTCAACTGCCTGCTCCATCAGGGGAGGCCCAAGGACATAAAATTTTTTAATTTATGATTATGAAAATTGTCTTGTGGTAACATGCTCTGATGTAACTTCTTTTATGTTTTGCTTTCCATATGCACATATATTTATTATATACATAGTGCATTTTATATTTTGCTACCTTTAAAATATTATAACAAATGTCTTCCAAGTTTCAGTATAATCTTGCTAATGATCAAGGACCACTTTTAATAGTTTCTAAATATTCCTTCCTGTTGAAAGTAAGTATCAAACCCTCTGATAATTACTCTAACATTGGAAACTATGGTGGGTGGTGGGAGGCTGTTTCAAGGCATGCATCTATCGATATACCTGCCTAAGAGAGGATATTCACTCTGAAGTATTCTTTCTGGGGAAGTAAGGACCATTGCCTTTCAGGACCCAAGATCAGGCTGGAGACTGCCTGAGTCTGTTGTAGCTTACGTGCCTACAGTTGCATGGAATTACCTGATTATGACCTGTTTTAAAAAACATATTTTGTATTTATAACTTTGAAAATTTGCCTAAGAGAATTGCTAACAGACACATACTGATCCTTAAAGTACTTCTCTAGGACTTGGAAAAACAGTCTATTTTAAAATAAATGGGTAAAGGGAAAAAAAGGTGAAAAATTCTCCTGTCCGATACTGAGGGCTGCTCGGTGGAAACTATAGTTTCTTGCTCTAATGCCTCAGCTCTTTTCCTTATTGAGGGGGCAACTCTTGAATGGGATATTCTACTTGAAATTAGTTTTATAAAAACAAGTTGATAGAATATAATTTAGAAATGATTTTTGTTAACTTTAGAAAAGTTATTTTATGTGGTACTGAATTATTTTCCAAGTCATTCAAATTATCAGGGTAGCTTTTCAAAAACAATTTCTTGTCAATATTGTTCAGGTTTTCTTATCCCTCCCACTAAATTCTGGAATTTAGAAGAAGGGAGAATAATGATCAAATGTGAAGTTCTCTGTAGCATATTTTGACAACCCATTCATTTTATGCTTTGAACACAGTTATTACTCATTTGAAATTTAAAGTGGTGCATTTGAAGTTTAAAGTGGCAATTAACTGGGGGACACGGGAGACAAGAGAAAATATTATATGTACTAGCTCTTTCATTGAATCCAGACTCCATGTATAGGTCTCAAAGTTGGGTTAGAGGAGTTGGTGGATTTTCCAACCCAACTGCATTTTGTTTTAAAAGTCAAGGAAGTTGTAAGTGACTGAATCCTTTTTCACCCTTAGTATTAAGTTAGAAAAATGTCTTAAATATTTACAGGTAGGTCGATACACACACACACATAAAAATACATACTCATGTATATGTATGTATGCATAATTGGTTCATGGAAGTGTTCACTATGTGTGAAGGTTATAGTGTTTTCAACTTTATACTTTAATATCACAGGGGATTATGTTTACAAATCAAGATGATATAATCATCAGTAGAAGTTTTCCATTTTTGATTTGGAAAACTATTCTGTTTGTGTGATTTTGTTGATTTTTTTTTTTGTCGCATCCTTTTACTTGCATATACTCCATCTGTTTGTTTTAACCCTACTCACTAGCAATAGCTTATTATAATTATCCATCTGTCACCTTGGCTTTGAATGCTGCTTAATTTTACTGTACTTTTGAGGCATTGATGTTGGTTTTGATCAGGAGAAATCTTTGGCTGACTAGATTCAGAGCACTGTGAGTTTGCAATTGCATTTGTGGTTTTTTTTGTTTGTTTGTTTGTTTGTTTGTTTTTTTGTTTCCCATAATCTCCAATCACTTTCCTTTTATCTAGAGAAAAGTCAGTGGGAAAAGAGTTTGGAAAGGATGAGGTATTATTTCTGATTCAACACTTGGTTATATTTTAGTATTGCAGGGATAAGAGTATGATTTTAGATGACTTCAGCTTCCAGTAATTTGATAGACACCCCACCCCCATTAAAAACAAGTTGATTTGTATAAATTGGGTGAGGAAAATTACTCAGTTTTAAATTTTGTACCACTATAGGCTGAAGTGTTTCTTAAACAGGTGATTTGAAATTCCTCCTGGAAAGTAATAGAATTGTAGCTAATGTTTATTTCAGCCTAGTTACTAGCTGATAGATTACATAGTTTATAATCTTTTTTTGTTTTTCATCTTTTAAGAACTCATTCTCAAAGGGAAATGAGAATGAGAACAAATGAGAATTTGTTTTTAGTTAGTTTGGAGGTTAAGTGAAAATTAGAAAGAAAAAACTCATAAAGTAACAGAACTAACCTCCAAATGAATGGAAAATATGATAAATGGTCAATACTTGGAAAGATCTGAAGGATCAGTTTCACTGCATTTTTGGTACAACATCATTGGAATGTAGTTGTCATTTTTTCCAGTATAAAATCCAATGATTTGGCTGTCTAGTTTTCCCCTGCCGATAGTGTGTAAAATCGGGGATTTGAGTTTTTGTCTTCATCTTTGAATAACCACAGTATTCACTTCACCCTTAACTGAAACAAACCTAACCCTGATTTGTCAAATTGCAAACAAGGAAATTCCAGGTTTAGGAAAACCTGGAGTGGTGGAGGTGACTAATACTGGAGGGGGTTGCTGGCTACAAAGCACATTTTCTCAACATTTTCTCAGAAATAGTGGATGGAGCAGAGGAGATGCAACTAGTTTCATTTGGGAGCAGTTTGGTTCTGAAGACAGTCATGAATTAATAATGGGGGAAAGAGATGGAAATCTCAGAGGCATTCTGAACTTTTATTCAAGAAAGTTTAGTTCATCAATAGGCCCTTTATGAAAAGAGGTTTTATTGACAGTAAAGCATCTATACATTGAAAACTTTCAAACTCTGCATTTTGACAACTTCACGCACATTGCTGCTTCCAGATTAACACTTAAAACACATTTCCTTTTGAAAGTGCAAGATTTGCGAAGAGACTTGTGTATTCACTTGGTTATTCTCCAGTGAAAAACTGAATTCTGGGTAATCTCTATGGTTCCTTAATCAGATTTAACATTTTCAATTCTTTCTTGGTGTTTCTGCATGCTTTATCTGAGTTGCTGTAGCTGTGTTATTACACTTTATTTGCTACTTCTGTTTTTCTCTATACGTTTTGGTAGTTCAGCATTTAGAAACTTTTCTTTCTGATTCAACACTTAGTTGTGTGTTAGTAGCTGTCATTTGTTTTATAATTTGTTATTTTACCCTTTTATTTTCCAAATACATTTAAAGGGTTAATTAAATATTTGTATTTTAATATATAGACCTTTGAGACTCTCAGGTATAGATAATACTTAAAATGGATTCCTAACTGTGCTATTTTTGTATCTGTCACATGTACGTTCTTATGACTCAAAGAAAAATTAGTAAATCCTTCCTAATTTCTAGAATTAGTTTATGAGTTTGTTATCCTTTGTTGGTGTGATTAGATTTTATGGGTACAGCTGTCTTATGAAGAATGCCAGATACTGAATTTAATTCACTAACAAGTAGGACATTGTAAAACAGTATAAATATATACAGCTTTTTCAGCAGGAAATGGTAATATGTTGATTTGCACTATAAGTGAGTTTAATTTACCTCTTCATATCCATAGAAAAGAAAAACTAAAGAAATGTGAAAAAGTCTAGTCTGTCTTCTTTTTAGTACATCAGGTGTCCTTTTTAAAGGCAGTTAATTCAGGGGCCTTCTTGGTGGCACAAGATGTTAAGGCAAAGCACTACGAAGCTATCAGCAGTGTGCAGACCTCTCCTGTTTCGCCCACTGCTCCCCTCAGCAGTATATTTCAGTCAGTCTGCCTGTTCTGCTCCTGACTCTGCCTCTGGTGAATCCTCTCACCACTACCCCGCCCCCAACCCTGAACCTCTGGCCTGTATTCCAGCTCTTGTATGCATAAATAAATAAATATTTAAAAAAAAATAAAGGCAAGTTAATTCAAAGACCACTTGTTACTTCATATTTAAAAAAATCCCCCTTTTCTTTTGTTAGATTGGACACAATTAACATATTTGGCTGCCAAGTGATTATTTCAAACAGTTTCAAAATGTCTCCCAAACTGACTTTTAATGTGCTTTCCTCCTAAACTTCAGACTTTCTTATTTCAAACAAAAAAACAGGTTGTGAATTTGAATATAAACCATGTAAAACCAAAATTTAAATGGTTCTAAACGTATGCAGCAAAATTGGTACTTGGTGAAAAATATATTTATGAACACATAGGCTTGTGTTTACATAAGAACAAAGCCTTGAACTCTTCTCTTTCAACCTAAGTAACATTCTTAATTTTGTTTCTACTTTTATACATTTTCTCTAAGTTCTATCCTTTTTAGAAAAAGAATTTTTTAAAGTTTTAATGTATGACTCATTTTTCCTATTCCAGTAATGTACTCTTCTGATTAGAGATTTCAGCTAATTACCCTAAAGTCAACTTATCTAAAATTTTATTAATCTCCAAGTTTAAAAGTCCACCAAAAAAAAAAAAGTCCACCAAAAAAGCATGAGCAAAATGCAGTTGTCAAAGTTTCAAACATTCTAGGAATGGTCTACATTGTATCTTCATGGTTAATAATAAAATCTTGAGTAAGGAAGTGAATGTAGCATTTCTTTAAAGTGAGTTTAGCATTTGGGAAACTTTTTTTTTTTTTTTTCTATTTGTGGAACATCTCTGAAATGTAAATAGACAAACCACATAACCCATAGTCAGATAGCCTGGGATGACAGATTTTGTTTCCAAATGTGCTTTGTTTCAAAAGCACATTTAAAATTTTTTCATTGTAAAAGCACAGTGTTAACTTCTGCTTCTGAAAGTGGGTCATAGGGGATAGATGACCTCTGTTTTTTCTCCATTGAGTTGCGGCACTTGAGTGGAATCTTGTTGCTGTCCTTCATTGAAGGCTAATGTCCTAGAACGCTGAATTTTTTTCATAGCTCCCTTGACTGCCGCCAGGCTGGACTTTAAAAGAACTTGAGTGGGAACCAGATGTGGAAAACCTCAGCTGAAGGTAGCTGCTATTGCTCGTGGGCCAGGCATCAGACTTCCCCAAGAAACCCAAGACAGAATGGAAAGCTGTGTGGGCTCTAAGTTATAGCACCCACAGGGCAAAAATGCATCAATTCCGTTTATGCTGCAGGTCAGGGCAGCTGGCTGGCCCTGGGAGAGTTAATTTGAAGGCTGGGAAAGGTCCTGTTGCCTACTCTTTCCCACACTCCCGCAATGGTATCCTTTCACCCATTCACAAGCCTGGGGCAACCCCCTATTCTCTTGAAAGAGAAAAGATTATGTTATTAATGTCTGTGAGCTAATTTGTGTTTAGTGTAAAGGAAATTTGTCAATCTGTTCTTTCTCCAAGTAAAATTATATCTATTCTTCAAATGAAAGGTAACTCAATACTGGTCATTCCAAGCTTCTTTTCTCTTTCAGGTCTGTAAACCATGGGCTTGGGTCAAGTTCAAAGTTTTCTTCCCTCTGTTCTGGCCACACTCTCCCTCAGGCTACCTCCAGCTATACCACTGGTTTCTGAGAAAATCTGATAAGCAGTGCTTTGTGCAAGTGCTCATTGCAATTTCCTCACTGGAGACTCACTGCCAGGTCCTTGCCAGCTCTTGTGTCCTTGTGCCACCCTGGACAATGCAGAGACCTCAGGTACCATTTTTCCTTCTCTTCAGAGTGCAAGGAGAGCTCTTCTCCCCAGACTAAGGGAGAGGGAGGCTATTCTCATCCTTCTTTCACTGGAATGGAAAATAAGAATTGTGTTTTGCTATTCCCAACAGTGACCAAGTATGTGTTCTTCCCTTATCCTTGGCCTGTATTCAAACTTCTCTTCCTCCAGGCTGGGAAGGAAATGTGCCCCAACCCCCTGCTTGAAGTCCAATTGCCTAGTACCTGTATCCCCAACACCCTAATCTGCCCCCTCATTTTCTGAACTTGATCCAGTCTGGCTGTCACCCCATACCTGGTTGCTAAGAGCTCCCTGTCCCTGTATATATACAATAGGTGGGGGGAAGGGCAGGGCCACTTTTCCCTACTAAATCTTGTAAGGTGCATTTCATCTCTAAAATTTGGCTTGATTTTTCTACCATTAATAAATAAATGCCTCCACATGACATTTTTCCAGATAACTAGTCATTGCTTTTTAAATATAGGTATAATTTCAGGGTATGAAAGCTTTCTAATATAAAATGCTCCATGTACCTCTGATTGGTTTTAGAAGTAATAAATTACAACAGTGAAGTCCCTGTAAACCCCTCCCTGATCTCCCCTTTCCATTTTTCTACAGAGATAATAGCTATCCTGTTGTTACCTTGTGCATATTTTTATACTTAGATTACAGGTGGAAGTATGTGTAAATGATACCTATAATTGTTTTAGGAATTTTTGCAATTTAATATAAGTGGTTTGACTGTCAATTTCAGCAGTTGTTGTTTTGACATTTTGTTTTCACATTCACCCAGGTTGATACACATGTCTCTTGTTCGTTGCTCACTAGTATTCCTTATATACCAAACTATTTTCCTAGTGGTGGACATTTCCACGTTGCTAGTGTCTTCCTCTGACCTTTGAGGATCAGACTTCCCCAGGGAGACATGGGCATTCTTGTACATGTTTCTTTGGGAAGGCCTCATCTTTAGAAGCCAAATTTTGATTTTAAACCCTTTTAAAATTAGTCTTTGTGAATCTGGGTAAGTTGCTGCATCTCTTCTCCCCCTCCACCCCCTTTGTTTTCCTAGGTACAAAGAGAGGACTAGACTCAATCTCTAAAGGTACTACACAGGCCTAGGATTTTATAATATCTTATGTACTTGCTTCCTTGTCTTCTTATAGCATGTAATATGAATAATTGTTTAGGGTTAAGAATCAGGTCAGAAAAAAAAAACCCTCTGTGTTTTGAAATGTAAGAATAGAAATGGTTTTGGGTCCCTTATAAATCTTTTCTTACAATTTGTTATATTATTGACTAGATACATATTAAGGAGAAAATTGTCAGTGCTTTAAAGTCCTCCAAAAATTATTGTTGAGGCATATTTGAGTAACGTGGAAGCATCATTGGAGTTTTGTCTCCTGCACATAGTTGTTGGGCTGTGTTGCCAGAGGGCAGGCTGCAGCACAGCCCACAAGTTCAGGGGTTGCTTATGAGGTGAGATGACACAGGGTTGTCAGTTAGAACACGAATTATTATTCTGTGCTGCCACAAAATGATAGTTTCTAAAAGGCTATTGAGTTATCTAGGACCTTTTGATCCTAAATGTCATGCCCTTCAGAAGCTATGTATTTTTGAGATATCATTCTTTTAAATGAAAAAAAATAGCCGCTCCCTTACTGCCAGGATGAGCTGTGGTACTTTCTACTTTGGTATGACAGCCCCCTCTTGCTTTACAGTCTCTGATCGTCTAGGCCTCCAACACAAGCCAGGTCTTTGAAACTGTGGGCAGTGAAGATCCCTGCCATGTTGGCAGCTACTTGGGTTGCTTGTTGTCCTTTTTTCCTTCATATCTCTGGTTTGGGACTGAACACTAGAAGAAATTACCTCCAGAGAAGTCCTGTAGTTATCACTAAATTTAATTAACATTTATGTCAGGCTAGTGATGACCATTATGATTTGTCCCTTTCATATAACTATGAATATAAAATTGTGTTAATTAGATAGATATATGAGTATTATTCTAATGGATATTATGATTGATTCTATTACCTTTTTATTCTTCTGTTTTTAGCATCCCTGGGGCATGACCCAACTCTAGAGATGGGCCTTGATAATCTAAATTTAGGGATGGGTTTAAATTAATCCAATCTCGGTCACTGCCCACTGCAGTAATTGGTTCAGGAACTTAGCATTAGCCCCAGAATATGACATTCCCTTGGTTTGAATCCAGAAATGAGATGTGGAATAAAAATTGCTTGAGGCTTTGGCAAACATTTCCTCACTTTTAAGAGAGAGACACAGGAAGATGATCTCTTTTTTTCCTCAGTATTGCTGTTGTGGTCAGGAACTGCTATCAGTCAGATGAAATTGATACTCCCAGGAGGGCAGATCCAAAGGAGGTACAGAGAAATGAGCCGGAACTATTAGATTGAGCCATCCCTGAACCTCGACTCACCATGGGGCTTGTTATATGAGTCAACAAATTACCTTAAGCTGGTTTGATTTGGGGTTCTGTTATTTGCAGCAGAAACATCCTAATTGATATAATTATATTATAATCTTATGACTGGTTATCCTTTTACTCCTGGAGTGACCTCAGAAATTTGTCTTTTCTTTACTTTTTAAAGTGAATCCTATTCTGCTGATATTATTGTCGAACTCATCTTTATTATTACTACAGTACACTAAGAAAACTGAACTTCCAAGATTTTTTTAGTTTTCTCCATATTTAGTAATATAACCTTTACTTAATTCCATAAGGGTATTTAACCTTTCATTTAGTGTCTACCGTGTACATGTTTCTCTCCCAACCTGACTGGCAAAGAGAGGATGTACTTTGCTTGATGTGAGAGCAGTTCAGAGCAATAAATTAATAAGCCCAATAACACAGGGTTGAATTCTGTGCAAAGGTAGGCCTTGAAGTTGGGATGAACATGGCTGAGTGGAGAGCAGAGAAGGGAAGGAGAGAGAGGACTGCATGGGTGGAGTGGCATCCTCAGAGAAGGCTGCTGAGTAATGTGGCCATGGACATGGGGGTTGGTAGGATGGGGGAGGGAGGAACTGAGAGAAGCAGAAGGCAGAAGTTGGAGAGAGGCTTTGATGATTGGAGTGCCAGAACATTCATCCATATGAAAGATCATTGCTAGGCTGAAGGTTGGTCCCACAGCTTCTTCAATAGTGATATGACCATAGGGATTATTGAAAGTTGTTCTCTCAGTGGCATGTAGGAGAATTAGACCAGAGAGATGTTGGCACAGTGACCTGGGAAGCAGTTATCAGCATCCACATGTGAAATAACAAGAGCTGTAGCATAATAGAATCTGAATATTAATATCTCACATTTATATGGAATTTCAGAGTTCCCAAAGCATATTCCAACATATTATCTAATTAGAACCTCTTAACCCTTTTTATAGATGAAGATATAGAAGTTCAGACCAGTTAAGAAACCTCTTGTAAGTTAGTGGCAATCTGTAAGCCAGGTCTTTTGACTTCCTTGTGTAGCACTTTTCAGTGATAACATAAATGATATTTTCTATTTTTAGTGAAATTCAAGTTGGGTTAATTTGTGCTCTAAAGAATTTTCTAGCAACTGGCTCTTAACAGCAGCATAAACAAAAGCAAAATACCGTAGTTCACAACTCTTACAAACATTGAAAACCTCTGAAGAGTGAAAAGATGGTTAAGTATCACAGATAATGGTAAAACCTCCTCAAATAACAGAAAGGTAATACTTCTAACAAATACAAATAACAAAAGGGTAGGTCAGTAGAAAGTTTCCTAAATGTTTTTAAATGAATGGGGAGTAACTGAGACATTAAGGGAGCCTCAGAATGACTTTGTTGAGTGACTGTGGAAAAGTTACCCCTGACTCCCAGCAACAGGCAACAAGAGCCTTGAAAGAATACGAGTTGTCATCTTAATAAGCCAAAATACGAAAAATATTCATTCAACAGGCATTTTAATTTACATCTTCACTTATTTAAAATGTGAATGAGCTATTCAGTGATAGAATACTGGACATTAGCCTTCTATTGAGAAAAGTTTTTTTTCTAAGTATAGAGTAGGCATTTTGAAAGCCATGAATTTTTTCTTTTTTATTGTGGTTAAATAAAACACATAACATGAAATTTACCGCATTATCCATTTTTTAAGAGTGAAGCTCAGTAGCTTAAGTATATTCACAATGTTGTAAAACACATCTCCAGAACTTTTCCATCTTGCAAATCTGAAATGCTGTAGTTGTAAAACAAACTTTTTATGAATCTGGAAAATCATAAAATAAAAAAAAACTTTTCTACTAAGAAACATTTGTTGAGTGCCTCCCAGGTATTGGGGATTGTTTTTGATGCCAGGACCAAAAAGAGATAAAGGATAGCAAAGAATTCATTGATGGTCTTTGTTACACTGTCTTTCTTGGTATATAAAAAGATAAATCACAATAAAAATTAATGTGTGGAGTCTTAAATGACTGATGGTAACAATACAACAGTAATATTCATGCTATTTGTTGCTAAGTTTTTCTTCTGCCTCCATAAATCCTGTAGTGCTATAGTACCTTGGAGGAAAAATGAGCCCCATAATCTGGGGATATTGAATATCTGATTGTGTATGTTAATGATACATGGTTATTAGTGAGGGGAGAGAATGATTGAGAAGCTATTCTGCTAAGTTAGCTTGGGTGTGACTGTTGACTATTTAAAAATTCACAAGAATACCTACAAAGGTTCCCTGGGGGAAAATGCCACAAAAAGAAGAGGAAATCCAGTAGGTTTATACCCATGGCTTATAAAGTTGGTGCAGAGCAGCCTTTTTGAGTCCTCTCAATGTCTGTGTGGAAACATTATAGTAATATAGCCTTTTCATCCACCCCTTTTCCAAAAAAACTGCAGTTAATGTTTATGTGAATGTAGAGAATACATAATTTATATGTTTTCTTGAAATGTCTTGGAAACCACTCTAAGGGGATCTGTATAGAATGCAAAAAAAAAAAAAAAAAGGAAAATCTAAATCAAAGCTGATAGCTAGATGTTGAGATTTTAGCAAACTGCATCTGAGTTTTATCCCTAACAGTAGTGCCTTCAGAAAGAATAGTAATTTATTCCTGTAAGTCATAGAGCATGCTTCTATTTGTCAAAGACTTTGTGGTTCTTTGTAGCTGAAATTGCTAAGTCTTGAGCTATCGTAGTGGGAGGAAATAGGTGAGGGAGGAGTATATGAACTTTTGAAGTGCTAAAACTCCAAAAGATTTTTCACCAGCTACCATTAGGCACTGTCAGGCCCTGTTGAGTGTGGCTTACAGCTTAGAATTACCTGGGGGAGCTTTTAAAATGACAAATACAAAGGTCCCACCTTCGTTTGACCAGTGAAGTCAGAATTTTGGTAAGGGAAAAGGCCTAGTGTTTTGTTTTGTTTTCAGGGTAATTCTAAAGTGCAGCCAGCACTGAAAATCATCCTAACTATTTCAGTTTTGACCAGTAAGATAAAGACAATATTTCTTAAAACATAGTATATTTTAAGTATGCAGACTTTCCTGTCTTACCTGCAAATAGGTGTTCTGTTTTTCATTAGCTAGTTATAGATTCTAAAGAAATAAATGGAAGGAGCTGGAGGAAGACATTACAAGGAGATCCTTGACCTTCTTTAGGGAGGATGGGGCTTGAAGGGTAGAAAGCATTGTTTATGTGTATTTCAGGAAGTGGAGAATATGGCATGTTCTCAGTCTCACTGCCTCAAATTATGTAACTTTGAGGGATGTGATCCATTTGTGTCAAAATAATGAGGCATATAATACATTGCATTTAACATGTGTGGGAATTCTTTGCTGGGTAATTAGCATTCCTTTCCTCAGCCTGTATTCAGAGGAAACATACCATTCACACCCTCTCTGTGTTCACATTTTCCAGTGCGTTGGAGAGCTTTTTTTTTTTCAATAGAAATCTTTGTCTTTTTCCAAATAAGACTTGGATTATATTCGAAGAAATTTAGCATGTCTTTCTTTTTTTGGCAGGGATTGATTTTAAAATCAGAACGATAGAACTGGATGGAAAGAAAATTAAGCTTCAAATATGGTAAGTAACATGTATAAACAGAGTTCCTGCTCTAACTGTTCATTGAAAGTGGAATTAAAATGTGAACTGTGGTTTGAGGTATCCTGTGATCGCTAAAACATTTTTATCTGAGCCAAAAGGAATGCATAAGTAGTCAAAGGTGTCTCCTCCATGAGTGGGAAAGGAAGGAGTGATATCACTAAGTCTTATAGCCAGAAGAGATCTGAGACTTTGTTCTTCCAGAATGCCAGAGGAAGAAAACTAAATTATAAAGAATATAAATTACTTTTTCATTCCGCTTGTTGTAGCTGTAATATCAGGTAAGGCAAAGTAGTCAAATGATAGGAACCCTGAATTGGAAGTATAAGTGTTGGATCATAGGGCAGTTCACCCCAAAATGTGCCAAAGTGGCATATTGTTTATATTGAATTAAAGTTGCTTAATAAATAACCAGTGCAAGAATGACACTGGCCCTCTCTGACTCCTTGAAAGCAGGAAATAAATCTTTGTACCAGATGGTAGAAAACATCCTTATCTTCACAGACAAAGAATTCAGGACCTGTTTAGCCTAGGCAAATAAAGTCTGCTTAATTTCTCATTAAATTAGTGTCCAAATCTGGAGTTTCTTTGTCCAGTAAATTCTTCTCCAGTTTGTTGTTTCTCTGACTAAAAGGTATGTGAACTTATTGCTTTGTTTATTTCACATGTCATATATTCATGGGCCTCCTTCTGCAGGAAATTCATTTTTTCCCTCCTATTAATCCGCCTGCATCAATTTAATTATTAGACCAGCCAAAAGAACCATGAAGGGTAAGGGGGGATTTTCCCCTTCTCCAGCACATCACTGTCTCTGAATTGACGCATACCAGTTGCTTCCCTTCTTAGGGCCTGTTTTTTCCTAATTTGTAAATTGATTGGTTAGACTCAGTTCCCCTCCAGCTCTCCTATTTCATAGTTTATCTGCATATTTGTTGTCATTAAATTAGAAAAAAAAATGAGCAACGCTGGACTGGAAAATCAGAGAGTAAGTCATGCCTCTCAATTCTCATGCTGCAATGTGCAAGACAAAGATTCTGTGTTCACCCAACTCTCGTTAATTCCTGAAAAATTTGTCAAACTGCAGGAATAAATGTGTTTCTTTCAGATTGCCAGGTTGAATGTTTTTGGCTTCAAGCCAGAAACTCTTCTTAAATTTTTTTTTTAACTTCCTATAAACTGGTTGATTTCTTAAATACAAGGCCTTTGGTGGAACCATATAGATTTGGAGACTTGAGGAAAGTTTTTGATAATGTTTACTGATCTGATGTGTGGGGAGGAGAGTACTAGATAAGGTATGTAGTAGCCTAGACTAAGAAGGAGGCAGGGCAAAAAAGTAATATATATATTAGGGTTTTCCCTTGGGTTGTTTTTCTTCTTTGAATCTCAGGACTAGGATAGAATTAGAACATCAGATTGAAATCCACTTGCTCTTCTTTACAGAGGAAGAAACTAGGACTAAGAAACTAGGAAGAAACTAGGAAGAAACTAGGACTAAGAAACTAGGACTAAGCCCATTTGAGGGCCTATGTGTGGGTTAGTGATTAAGCTGGGACAGCTATCCAGACCTTCTGGAACATCACACTTCAGCTTCATGTGTTAGCCTAGGATAGTAGTTCCCAGGATACTTCCTTAGCAAACTTTGTGAAAGTTACCCCAAGCTCTCCTTTTCATCTATTGGTATTTAGTAAGAAACCAAATATTATAAATATATCCAAAAAAAATTTTTTAGAGGGAAGCAAAGAGAATTTCTTACCCTTTGCGGGATAGTCCTGATTATCCCAGTTAGGAATGTTTGTAGGGGTGATCAACTAATTAGAACTAAATATAGAGTGACCATAACAACATGACCCTATTTGTCAATACTCAGCAGCAAAATAGTCTCCATTCAGCCTTTACAACTTACATGTGTGTGGTAGACTCTCTTCTCCATCCTCACTGCAAAGCTGGTTCTAAATAAAGTAGTGTGTTAGAGTCAAGAAGATAGGGTTGGTATGCTCAAAGATGACTGACTTCTATTTTCCCTACAATTTGTTGCTGTGTACCAAACAATTGCCCTGTGTTCTAATCCTGATGAGTGAAAGAATGGTGGGGTTAGAGACTGTGATGTGAGGCCCGGCCCTGCACTAACAGCTCAGACCTGGGATACTGGAGTCTCATTCAAGGGTCTGAGATGCTTAGTGGCAGAGCTGTGACAACAGCCCAACCTCAGCCCTTGTCGTCTTCTGCAGAAGGAGGGTGGTAGTAGTACCCTTCACATTCGGGCATCGTGTGAGCACATGTGGAAGTATTTTCTAAGGTATGCATAAATGTTAAGATATTTATTAATGGTTCTGATTCACTGTATTTCCCTTGAGCCCTCATCTCCTGTATTTTTTTTTTTTTTAGATTTATTTATTTATTTATACAAGTACTGGGATTCAAGCCAGAGGTGCGGGAGGGTGAGAGAATTCACCAGAGACAGGACAGGGAGCAGAACAGGCAGAAGGACCGAAATACACTGCTGAGGGGAGCAGCGGGCAAGACAGCAGAGGTCTGCCGTGCCATGTGGGAATCTCCCTGGCCGGCTGGGAATCGAACCGGCACTGCAGAGGCCACAGACAGCTTTACAGCACTGCGTTCAACCCGCAGCGCCACCAGGGAGGCTCGAGCCTTCATCTCCTGTTTGGGTTCAGTGTGCATTCAGTTTCTAATACTTTTCCACTAATACCTCTTTCTCCCCTGCAATTAAATTGTACAATGTACTTTATCTTAGTAGCATAGGGAGTAAATTAGTTTTTGGCTGGAAGTGGCAAATTTAGGATTTTGACTTTTGCAGATATTAAGGAAATTTGACATCCTTTATAGGGATTGCTTTCAATAAATGTGATTAGAAACTTCTGTATTTTTCAGAATGTATTTTAATAGTATGCCATCAGCTAAAAAGGAAGAGTATATGAAAGCTTATGTAATTTTGAGATGTTGTTCTTATTTTAAAATCTTTGTAACATTGTTAAGAATTATGTGTAGAACTTCAGGTTCCCATTTGCTTATGGGCTCCATAGCTGAGAAAATTCTTGAGGTGATCCATTGTATTGTGCTCTGCTAAGCAGAATTTACACAGTAGTAAGTCTAGGCTATTTGCTTGCTTTGTACAGAAATCAGGCTTTCAGTCAAGAGAGCAAAGTGCCTTAAATCATTGGGCATTTATAAAAGGATTATAACTACCGCTAGGAGTCCAAGAATGCAGAGCTATTTTCTCCTCTCCCACATGTGTTTGATTAATATAACATGCCAGTTCCTAGCAGGACCCATGTATTTTGCTGTTGCAGCTTCTATCATCAAGGTCCAAGTTTTTACCCCAGTCATTGTTGGCTCCTGACGGCTCCCCTGGCCGATACCGCCCCCAGCTCACAGATGCCAGCAGTCTCCCTTTGTGTCTCATTCCACTTTTTTCTGACACTGCTGCATTTGTGAGCAGATCATAGTTATATCTCCTAATATAACTATGTTTAGAGTCTCTCCTCAGTCATTCCGTTGATGACTTTTAAAACCACTCCCTTCTTTGTTTCAAATTTTAGGGACACAGCGGGTCAGGAAAGATTTCGAACCATCACGACAGCATACTATCGAGGAGCCATGGTGAGTGTGTTTTAAGGTTTTGTAACTCTTCAGAAGAAAGAAAAACTTGTCGTTTGTCAAGTTTATGGCATTCAAGCTGGAGTCTAGTAAAATGGGAAAAATGGCTTTTTTGATGTGAAAACAAGATATTTAAAAGGTTTTTTAAAAATGTTTGTGTTCAATAACTCTATACTTTGTTCTTGGTTTTCTTAATATTAACTAGGTAATTAACTGGTAGATGTTTTAGAACTCCGGCATATTCTGAGTGATTGTATATTTTGTAATTTTTTTCCTTTTATCAATACCGTTGCCAAATCTTAACAAGCCACAAGCTCTGTGAGTAAGTGTGCATTTCTTACACTGCCTTATCATTCAGCCTTGCCACCGCCATCTCTTATCTCTCACCAGATCTAGCACCCACTGCTCATGGCTCATCTCTCTCAAGTCTCCTCCACAGCATTCTGCCAGCTGGCCAGGAATTAGCTGGGTGATCTGTGACTCTTTGAGACTTAGAATCTGCTAAGTCTTTACTACCAGATCCTTTTTTGTTAGATACTATACTTACCCTTGTTATCATCACCTCATTACTTGGCTATTTTCCATCCTAAGCTGCAGCATCTATACAGCCCATTTATATCGCTTTGTTGTTTCAGGGCAGATTCCTTGTGGTGCTGAGGTGTAGTGATGAATAAAGCAGCCTAGAAGCATGGTACTGAGCCATGCCTGGAATGACAGGCTCAGCCAAGGACTTCATCTCTACTCTTAGGTCTAAACTGCACTTTAGTTGAAGCTTTGGATTATGATGAGACCCAGTGTGCTCAGAGAGGCTTGGAAGTTTGAGTAACTGAGATCATGAAGCCCAGACCAGTAGATTATGGGGTACCAGCTGCCAGCATACCTAACTCATTGCTTAAAAGATTGTGCTTCTTTGATTGGTGTCAGGGTAACAGAGCTGAAGTGTGTTAGCTGTCCCCTTCCATTCAGGAAGATGTGTTCTGAATTCACAGGTCCCTCTATTATCATGCTGCCCTCCTTTTTTCTCCACTGCCACTCACACCCCATTATCAGAGTCCCAGTAATTCATTCCACAAAAAAATTGGAGATCCTTTCTTAAAAGGACATCACCTTTGCACTGTTCACCACTGGGCATTTTATATGTTTGTGTTCTCCACATCCTACCCTATAATGATTTTAAGATTGTGAGAGGTCATTATTTTAAGAAAGACAGTTGTCAGCTGCTCTCCATTTTGCTTTAGATTGGAATCATGGGGAGGGACTTGTATGCCAGGAAGAAGTTTGTTCTTTGTCCCCCAGGAGGGGCTTTAGGGTTAAATAAGAACATCTTAACAAGGTATGATTTTGAATAGTTCACTGATTTTGAGCAGAGGCATCTTATAAAACACAAGCCTTTCTATTGACTAGTTTTTTTATTTCCCAGGAGTGATAACTTGACCCTTGTGTGTGCTCATTTTCACCAGAGTGGGCGGAAACACTTAGAATATGGAGCTAATGTTTCACTTCAATATCTAGCTGTAGATCATGTATGAAGGTAGAGGTCATTGAAATGTGTTATTTAATTTAGATTTGAGGATTTTCCTTCATCTATTGCCTAGTCTTCACATTATTTCCAATGATTAGGAACTGATGCTATTCTCCGATAGTATTTTCTTTTCCATTTTGAAGATAGGGATTTTCATATCTTTTTGTTGTTGTTGTCATTCCAGTGCCTGTAACACAAAATAAATACCTGCTGAAGGAATGAGTCCTTGGAAAATTTCATATTCAAATTAACAATCTTAGATATCTCTTCAGGAGATTCTACTCTCCTTGACTCGTGGGCCCTTTACGTCATCTTTTCCATTGGGATGTTGGGCTACCATGTTCTCATTTTTAGTAAGTGGTGGTACTGGCAGGTTTAGTTTGGTTGGTTCAGGTATTCAGCATGTCAGCAAGCACTGTGCTGGAGTCTACCACCAATGCAGATTCCTTTGGTCTGTTTCAAACTGTTGAGTAACACACATAGGTATAGCAGTAATCCTGATGGACAATTGGGCTTTGGGGCAAAAAAAGGACCATAGCATTGCATTATCAGCATTTCCCATAGACCAATGCTGTCTTGTGAGCACTAAAGAAACCATTGTTATTATAGGTATATAATATATATACACACACATGTATGTTTTAAATGGTACACTTGAGTTTGTATTTTCAACTGATTCATAATATCAGTCATCTTACAAACATAGGAAAGAGTAGAAGGGTTTCTGCTATTGAAACCAAAGATGTATATTAATAATAGCAGACATTTAATGAATCCAAGCTGTTTCCTGAATGCTGGGTTAAATACTTAACAAATAATATTTCAGTAGATCCTCAAAAGAATCCTCTGTGAAAGATGTATTGTCCTCATTTTTCAAATTAGGAAATGGAGGTTGAAGGATAAATAATGTCTCAGGATCTCCAAGTCATCACAGTGGAGGCTGGGTCTGTCTGATAGACTCTGGAGTCAGTCCCCTTCACCACTGCCCAGTGTTCACACATCCTGTGCTGGCCTTCCAGAGCACCGCTTAAGGCAGTGTAGAGCAAGTTTGTCCATATAGCCTGAAGGATAGTAAAGCTATGGGTAGTTATTTGGTTAATTTTAATATTGTAGTCAGTTAGACACTTTGAATCAGGAGTTATTCTGATTTCACTTTTTTTTTTAATTGTGGTAAAATACAGTAACATAAAATTTACCACTTAAGTGTGCAATTCTCTACCTTTTTAAAAATAAAATTATTTTCTTTGATATTTGCAAAATCTTTACAGTGCAGCTAAAGTGAAACACTTGTATTTGACACTGGGAGAGGGAAGATAGAAGATAATATTGTTTGTCATTTAAATAGTAATAGGTATTTTCTGGTTGTAAAAAGTTTATGTATAGTATAGAAGACTCAGAACCCCAAAAAGTCACCCAAAAATTCTACCATCCTGGGAGACAACTTCTACTGACATTTTATTATATTTTTTGTATTCTTTTGCCTGTGTGTACCTATGTGTAATATATGGCTTATATATACTTAAGTTTATGTTTTACATTTCTTTACAAAGTTAGAAGCTACATGCTGAAGAACACTGTCCACCATGCTATAAGGTATTTTAATTTAATTATGAATGCAATGGTGAGATACCCAAGGATTTTAAGCAATGAAATGATAACTCTAGTGTCCTTATGAAGAATGGATTAGAAGAGGTTAAGAATGAAAGCAGGGAGACCAATTAAAGACTATGACAGTAATCCAAGTAAAGGCTAATTGATGAGAATATTAATAAGGTCATGTGTGGTAGTGGTGGGGGTTTCAGATTCTGGAAATATTTGGGTTGTTGGATCTACAGGACTTAGTTACTGACTCACTGTGGAGAAGATTACTCCTGGGGCCTGTTGGGCTGGCTGGCAGGGCTGTATTGCTTTTCATCAAAGTGAGGGTGCAGGAGGAAAAGAAGATTTAGAGGGCGTGGACACAACTGCATGTTTTATGTAGTCCCGTTGTCAAGGCCCACAAGGGACATCTAGGATCTGATGTCCAGTCAGTAGTCTCCAGTGTGTATTTGACCCCTAAGTATCTCTTTGGCTTCACCTGTGCCCTTCTCCCTTTGGATCTATGCTTTCTTGCCAAGCTGACCTACTTTCATGCAATATGGTGATTCTGGGCCTTCCTAGTCAGCAAGATGATTCATAACATTTCTGCCAGGCACTAACTGTGTGCATCACTCCTTTCACCCCAGCCTCAACTCCTCTGCCCAGTTCAGATCTACTGAGTCCTCAGACCCAGCAAAGGGAAGCCATTGCTGAACACCCTAGTCCTCAACCAGCTTAGATGTACTTCTGTACTCAGAGCTCTCCATGCTTGATCATAGCGTTTGTCAAAATTAAAATTACAATTTCTTGTATGATTACTGATTCATTCTCTCTCTCTCTCTCTCTCTCTCTCTCTCTCTCTCTCTCTCTCTCTCTCTCTCTCTCTTTTCTCATCATCCTTGAGAGGAAGGGGGATTGTCTATCTTGTTCTCTGCTGGTTACAATCAGTATAGCATCAGGCACACAGGTGCTCATAAAATATTTGTTGAATGGATGAATGGGTGGATGGAGCTAGCACTTAGTGTGGAAGTGGAGTTGTCTGGGGATGAGATGTTAAAATAGTTCACATCAGGGTGTTGTGAAAACATTTACTAGATAAACTTTAGAAATACCAGACATGGGATTTTTAAAAATCTGATGACATGCCTTTTATTAAATCTATATAACAAATGCATTGTATTTTTAATATCTGTATTTCTCTTGGACATATAGTGACATTTTGATCAACTCAAATTAAAAAAAAAATCATAGTTTTAAATCAGTGTGGTTAAATCTTAGTATAGGACAGAAAGAAGGCAGTTTCTTCTTGGAATTAATAAGTCCACAACAGACATAATTACCTCTTATTCCCAATGTTATCTCTGTTTTAACTTAAACACTCCTTCAACTACAGTTACAACCGATTCTTATCTGTGAGGGCTGATAGGGTGTATCACCTTTACTATAATCACTAATTCGTTAAAGGTTAACAGTGAAAACCGTATTTATCTACATGGTGAGACAATGGAAGAATTTTTGCTTCTCTATACTTTTAAAATGTATTATGAATCCCTTTAATCTTTTACAAAGATTAAAGAAGGACAAACCAATGGTTTCTGGAGAGGAAGAGTGCATTGAAGTTATATTCTTTAACTTTAAATATATAAAGTACTAAATAAAGATTTTTTTATCTCTTATAGGGAATTATGCTGGTATATGACATCACAAATGAAAAGTCCTTTGACAATATTAAAAATTGGATAAGGAACATTGAAGAGGTATGTATGGAAAGGGAATGATGATACTGGAGATCATCCTGCTGGGTTCTTGTAAAGGGCTCCTTCTGTCTCTAGAAGAGGCATCCAAACTGCTGGGAATCAGGGCACGGGCAGGTGAGCACTGTCTGGGAGCAGTGGAGGGAGAGATCTCCTAGGCTTCCAGTGTGACTCCTTTGCCAGACTGAGGGTGCACAGGGGCAGGCAGCAGAGCAATCTCACAGAATTGTAAACTTGGGCCAGATCTTATAAATAGTTTAATCCAAGTCCCCATTTTACACAGTTTACATAAGTAAACTGAAGCCAGAAAGAAGTGACTTGTCTGTGCTCATATAGTGTATAAAAAGGAAAGCTGGTATTAAAAACGTCTGATTCTAGAGTCTCTCTCTTATTCTACCATGTTGTTTGACTGAAAAATATATCTTTATTCTGGCAACTTATCGTTTTGCCCTTCTAACATTTTCTCCATCTTAGTTACTTGAAATTTGATTTAATTCCAGATTGGTTGGTATAAGATTTTTTTTTATGTCTTTGTCATTTGGGGAAGAACTCTGACTCAAATAATTTTGTACATATTTACATTAACCTACATTTATTTTTCAAGTATTTCTGAATCCAAAATACCTTCCCAGTTGGCTTACTCAATAAGTTTTTTTTTGCTTCTTTGATCCAAACCAGTATTTGACTTTTTTTTTCATTAGATAGCCATACATTTTATTTCTGCTTTTTGGAAAAAAAAAAAGACCTGAAACCTTTAAATGTCTTTCCTCCTTCTCCCATTTTTTAAACTTTTCTCTGAGTCAGACCTTGTGAGTAAAAAATTATTTGTCTTATTAAATGCATGGATAGGTTTCTGAGAGGTTAAAGTTTGTCTACTGAATAGCTGTATTTTTCTCAGGCTGTTTTTATAACACATAGTTTTCTACCCACAGCATGCCTCTTCAGATGTTGAAAGAATGATCCTGGGTAACAAATGTGATATGAATGACAAAAGACAAGTGTCAAAAGAAAGAGGGGAGAAGGTAAATTTGAACTGGAATGCATGAAGATTGGGATCTACTCAAATGAAGCAGTTATTTTCTTAATATAATTACTGATTTGTTTTCAAATTATCTATATTGTAATCTTAAAAAAAAAAAAACCACAAATAGACAGGGGCCATACTTGAATGGTATGAATTAGTATTCGAGATCCAACTCCATATACTATGTAGTCATGACTCATTCCTAAAGAATTTAGTGTTTTCTGGGAGATACAAATTGGTCTTTTTAAAGATTTCCACAGCTTAAAGGTTTAGGCAATTTCTTACATATATGTGTGAAAATGCCTGGTTTTGAAGTAAAAGTAATTCATTCTCTTAAAAAAAAAAACACAAAGGTAATAAGATGGGGGGAGTTTTGACAGTAATCAAAAGTTCCAACTCATAATTTTTGAAGAGTATTTTGCTACACATTAGATTTATGTCATTATGGATAAATTCCTTGTTACTCATTCCTTGTAACTATGGGATGTCATTTATAGGTATTTTCTTATTTTGTGTCTTGTAAGGGAAAAGACTTTATTTTATGTGCATCTTTACTTCTTTGTGACATTTTCTAAATTGATGTACAGGCTTTAATTTTTAAGTTTTGGGATTTTGCATTTTTTTTTTTTGTAGTGGTACACGTCAAATCCATTTTGATTGTCAATCTTTACTGCAAACTTTTTCCTCCTAAAAACGTACACTTAATTTTCATGTTGTAAATGAACTGAAGACAACTTGGGAGTAGATGGAAATAGGGAAGAGTTCACAGTTTGTCTCAATCAATAGAAACCAAAACAATGAGTATTAGTATTTTGTTAGTATTTTACCCACAGCAATACAAATCAATTAGTATTAGTATTTTAAGCTTTTATTTTAGTATATACCAATTTATTAAAACATAATTTAAAGTCAGAACAGAACTGAATAATTGTACTCTGGGAGCAGGTAAAGGGGGCAAATAAACCCAAGTTAATGGCAGGGGTGAGAGTTTGTCTCTTTGTTTTTCTTGTCAGTGCATTTGAGAACTAAAAATATAATAGGAAAGAAGTGCTTAATTTGTGTTTTGAGTAGAATTTGTGCCATTTTAGCTAGGATGATTGATTCAGATATCTAAATTCCAAACACAATTGAAGAAAGAAAAGAAATTTGAGAACCAAAGGAGTTCTGAACTAGATAGTCTACTTCTGGGCCTCTGAGAAACCTAAAAATATAAAAAACAACTTTCACTGAATTTAAATGTTTGTTTGCCTTTCAGTTAGCAATTGACTATGGGATTAAATTCTTGGAGACAAGTGCAAAATCCAGTACAAATGTAGAAGAGGTAAGAAATGTTTGGTGACTTGTTATGTAGTAGCCCTAGTGCTTAGGTGCCTGTACTCTGAGCAACTCCCTAAGTCTTTCTAACTTGGTATTTCTGACTTTTGTGTAGACCCAGATTGTTGAATTTCTAGCACCCAGCCTCCATATAGAATATATCAGATTGCTCCATTATGATTCAGTAATGAAAAGATAAAAGTTCAGTATAAGTTCAATTTTCCCTTTGTTTAGGATGCTGGAAATCCTGCACTCGCCAGCCCAGCATAGTGTTCTCTGTTCATTTAGCATTGTGCATGTCATCCTATAGTATGCAGCCTGTAGAAGAGAATCTTAATTACTTTCACCTCTGTACTTTCTCAAGCAAAAACATGTGAGCTCTTTGGGTAGATTCCATTAGTGTACACATTGGAAGTAGATTGATTGTGATACCTTGTAACACAGTGGGCATTTAGTAGAAATAAGAAAATAAGCTTATCAGAGAGGGGCATTGTTAATACATTTTTGGTAAGTTAACTATTAAAGCAAACCAATCATCTAATGTTTTAAGGAAGATTTTCTTCTCCATGGACAGAATTGTTGATAATATTTTTCTAAATACATTTTTTAACCTGTCATAAAAATAGTAATGATGTATTAATACATGTAATTCACTTAATAGTAATACTGATGGCTTAATAAACACTCTTTACCATAACATCATATCTAAAAATTTTGAGAGAGACTTGGGTAGTGGACACTGATTGGAACTTTTTTGGTTTTGTTTTAAATAACTAATACTCATTTTTTCAAGCTTGGCTAATGGATATTAGGAAACAGGAAGTCTCTACTGATTTATTTACACACATATAGGCAGAAAAATATTCCTTATGCTTAACACAAAAGGATTTCCTTCCATGTAAGAAGGGAACCTTCAAAGTCAGCTTTAATGGTTGAGGCAGGAGAAAAGCTCCCTCACTGAGATGGCCAACATAGGATTACTCCCATAGAATGAACTCCATGCCCTGGCCTAATGGAGCAGTGTTAGGTCACTATTATACCTGCATTCTGATTACAGCTGTGGTTTAGAGTATTGAGTTATGGAACCATCACACATTTTCTTACTTGGTTCCATGGGAGTTGCCAGAGCTGCTTATTCTGGCCAGATGTTCTGCACAGGTTAGCAGTTTCCCCAGAGCTTTAACATAGTGTGGTCAGCCTCATAAAAATGGGGGTGGCTTGATTTAGAAACTTAGACTCACAGGTATGACAGTAAGACACTGTCCGTGAGTGATATAATAGTAGTTATCATATTGTGTCTATTTGTAGAACAGTATTTGAGGCATCAGGAGTAGTTGGGAACAAAGAGGTTGACAAGCATGTAGACAATGAAGAAGCCTTAAGTCTTGGCTCTGTAGAAACAAAGTAGTAATGATAGCTTAAAAAAAGTTTGGTTGGGCCTCCCTGGTGGTGCAAGGGGTTGAGCACCACGCTATGAAGCAATCTGCAGCCTCTGCAGCACTAATTCGATCCCCAGCCGGCCAGGGAGCAACCCACATGGCACAGCAGACCTCTCCTGTCTCACCCGCTGCTCCCCTCAGCAGTGTATTTCAGCCGGTCTGCCTGTTCTGTTCCCTGCTCTGTCTCTGGTGAATCCTCTCACTCCCCGCATCTCTGGCCTGTGCCCCAGCTCTTGTATGCATAAATAAATAAATCTTAAAAAAAAAAACAAAAAACCAACGGTTTGGTTTGGGTCAAGAGACACTGGGGATAAAATGTCACTGAGATTAATCGGATTTGTCCTGCTTCCATTTGAACTGATTTTCCACAATGTAGAATTTAGCTGAACTGTAGGAATTATTGGAATTTGGGAGTGTTAAGACATGGGAAAATTTTATATTTCCAGGCATAAGAGTGAAACCAGTTTGAAAGAGAGGAGGTTATAAATAAATGGTAGAGATTTTTGTGAAGACAGATTTCAGAGCTACAGGGTAGTACATAGTTATTCATTCACCCAATAAACAGATAATCCAGCATCTCCTAGATCAGTGCTTTGCTCTGGGGAGAGAGATAGAGATGGAGCTTCTGTCCCCAGTTGCTCTTGGTATGAGGAAGCTACATAACTCAACAAGTGTCATATTAGGAGCTAGTGCTAGATATGATGTGCAGAATATACTGAATCAATGACAGGTTGATAACATTAGACAATGTTTAATTGAAAAATTAATATACAACATTCATGTGTATATTATAATTAGTTATGTTCTCTTTGCAAAAGTTCGAAGGAATGTATTTACATTTTATGACAAAATAATAAAGAGTTCTGTGTTTTTATTTTTACATATATCATATGTATTTAGTAATGTATTTTTTTTGTTTCACCTTTAGGCATTTTTTACACTTGCACGAGACATAATGACAAAACTCAACAGAAAAATGGTTTGTATTACTTATAATTTATATTTTCAGTATGCTATTTAAAATTTTTTTCTTATTTATGCTCATTTATTTGATTAAAAATATATGCCTAATTATAATCCATTCATATAAACTTTTTTTTCCCTTGACTCACATAGTCACCTGGTTGAAATTTGATTATTTCTCAGGTTTCTTATTTCTGAGCTGTTGCTGTCATAATTTTAATCTTGGAGTTGCTAAAAGTTTGCTCAAGTTTGAAACTATCAGCAATGAATCATTAGGACCACCTTAAAAGCTTATTCTGACCTGAATCCTGAACAAAATATTTTTTCCATTATTAACCACCCTTGAAACTTTATACTCCATTGGGTATAATTTCTTTGAACTAGAAATAGGAACTTCCTATCTTGTAATCATTAATATGAAAGGTGGTATTCTAAAAACATTTTTCCCCACTGATTTTCAGGAATAAGATAGCATCAGAGCTTAACTAGCCCCTTTCTAATAAAATACCAAATACACATAATTGGATCAAATCATGAAGCTTTATTTCCTTGGCAACTTTATCTTTTATTTTTTAGAATGACAGCAATTCTTCAGGGGGAGGTGGACCAGTAAAAATAACAGAAAACCGATCAAAGAAGACCAGTTTCTTCCGTTGCTTGCTTCTTTGATGAACTCTTTCTGAGAGACTACAGCACACCTAGAGGACCCTTTCCTGCTTCTCTGAAAGCACAGGTTACCCAGCCTCAGAATCACACCACCTAGCTGCTGCTGAGAGCATCACTGAACCTAGACCTCTGGACAGAGAATGCCAAGTGGATTCCAGCCTCACAGCCTAGCAAGATGACAGGCTCCTTGTTTCAAATGTGGAAGCAATGATGTGGAGACACATGCAGGACTCACCTTGTATTTTCTTTGTTTTATTGCCTATCGCAGAAGCTGCTATCTTTCTTTTTCATTTTGCACATCAGTATTAGCCTTTCCCATTTACAGCACGGTCTGTGACTTGTATTTGCACGCTTTTGTCTCATTAAGTCCTAGACAAACTTGTGCACTTGGGGATGTTTTTAAAAAGGTGGAACCTTGAAAGCAGAGGTTAACATACTGCGACGTAAAGGACATTTAGTCTGGTTCAAATGCCAAATGTTATTGCATTGATAGCATTTATCAAAAGCTCTGATTAGTGACTTTCCTAAATAAGAATCTTTAAGCTCTGATAGGATTTTTCTTAAAAATTCATAAAAATATCCATCTAGTCATCAGAGACCACAAATTCTTTCTATGAATTGTTTGGATCTTTGCTTCATTCCTGATCTTGCCAGTGTCTGGATAGCCGAATAAATCACTTTTTCAATTGATTACCGCTGCCTAATCTATAGAACTGCATTTGAAAATCACCTTAATCTCATTTTTTTCTTGGGGTTTGTATGTGCTATCTCTTCCTGTGTTTGACTGGGTGTAATCACTCAGTTATCTAAAATATATCCGAACATTGGTGTCTGTTTCTAATTGTGAACTTGTTGAAATTTTACAGACCATTTAGGGTTTTATTTCAGCATCTAATTATGTTTCTGTCACATCAGCATATGTAATATATATTTTCTTAAGTTTTACTCCTTAACTTGCTGGTTTTAGTTGTAATACTTAGTTCTTTATCATATGTTCCCTCTGCAAGAGTTCACAAGAATTAGATTTAGATTTTAGTTTGCAGAAAGCTTACCAATAGGAGAACAAATTAACTTTTTGATATAAATTTAATAGAGATAGCTCTTGCTTAGTTATTTGGTTCTGTTCTTATTCGGGTGTTTGTTTTTTTTTAAGGAAAAGTAGTTAGAACTAATGCAGCATCTAGGAAAAGTCTTGCCTTTTCATTAGACAAAGTATGAGTAAGGTTTTAGTTTTGAAACAGCTGTTGAATTTGTAGAACCCCACTTCCACCTGTTCAGGTTCATTGCTATAGAACTTGGTCCAGTCATTTGCACCAAAGCCAACCAAAAGCTTCGCTGCCTTTCTTGTCAGACACTGGGACTGGTAAGCCTTTTATGGATGAAACCATCACATAAGGGAAAAAAGCATTTAGTGTTATCTTATGTGCCAAATTCAGATCATGATGTTGTTGCTCTTATTCTAGCCTTCAGTGTCATAACACAGCAGGGAGAAAGAAAGAGAGGATTAGGGAAATGAGTTCTGTCAATTATTCTTCTTATTATGTCTATTTTGCTTCACAAAGGTCACCATCATGCTTGATACACTTAAGAATGGGAGATGAAAGTAGAAATGCTTTGTTTACTACCATAGAGAATTCTGCTTCAAATTAAGAAGTATCATTAGAAAACTTGAACCAGTTAACCTTTACTACTTGTTTGGAAACGTCTGCACAATTTCGTGGCAGCAGTTATATCAGAGCTATTTTTGATGGATACACTAAACTTATTGCTGACAAATTTCGGCCTCCTTGATTTCTTTGTACTTCTTATAGGCTTATAGGCACCTGTTGGTATCCCACTATAATCAGTAGTTCCTTGATTGTGAGTCTACCATCTTAAAATTAGATACATTTTTGGAAAGAAAAAATAATTTCTTAGAAACATCTAGTATTCATTAATTTTCTGGAGAAGATCTGAGCAGTTAAGCTTTCAGAGTGGTAACAAAGTACTTTCTAAAAGGCAAGTGCTATGACACCATGTATGAATGTAATTCTCTTAGTAATTTACCTCTGACTATTTGGTGTCTTAACACTTTGGTTTATATCTCAGGGGTTGTCTGCAAACCAAAACTGACATATTCTGTGGTTAGCTTTTTTTTTTTAACCAAATACTTTGCTTTTATTTTATTATTTCTCTGTTATTTTGTCTTATATGGGTTAATAACTAGTCTCCATGAACTTCCCTTTGAAAGAGCCTGTAAAAGTTAGATGATTCTAAAAGTGCTCTTTGAAGTAGCAGCAAATTGGGGGTATATGCTCTGTTATATAGAAATAAATTGTCCTTGCTATTTTCTTACATTTAGCTTTGCTAAATTGTACATAATTTGAGCTAAGACCATAGGAAATTCACTTTCTGCATGGTAAAATGACCAATAAATAATCCACTTTGCTTAATGATGTACATGCAGTGCATTATTTTTTCTATTTGTAGATGAATTTAGTGACAGATAACTGTCTGTTCCCTGCTGAAACTGAAGAAACTTAGTTTTGTGTGGACATTTTTGTGGTCTTATGAATAAGGTACATGAAGATTTTTGCAGCAGTCTTAGTGGTTCAGTGGCTGCACTTTATTACCAGTGTGCTAAACTAGACCTTTTCAAATAGAGTCTGAGGGTATCAGACAATGAAAATGTGCTGTAACTAAGTAGCATGTAAATCAGTCGATTGTAAAACGTTTCACTGGGAACTTATTTTAGCTATATTTTACTTCAGACAGATTATGAGAAAATAATCCACCTGTGCATCAGTTAGGAGGTGCTGCAGGGTTTCTTACTATTTACATGAACATTTTGTGCAGTCTTTGTTATAAATTTTCAGATGACTATACTCTTTACTTTAAAGGACTATTTTTTAATTATACCTCATTTAGCTAACTAGTCTTCTAACACCTGGTAGAAAAACAGTGAGCCAGCCTTTAAACATCCAACACAATTGAGATTTTGTTTTGAACTAAAGGCACCATTGAGAAAGGTAGGAGGTAGTTTAGTTTAGAATAGAATATATATGTTATGATATTCAATAGTGCAAAAAGAAAAGTATTATCTCTCTGTCTCCATTAATAAATTTAGCTGTGCAATATAGATAAATGTTTGCAGAAATTTCTAAATAAGAGATTATAACTCCATTTTACAGGTTCTGAATGCTGAGAATCTGTATTAAGGCTATAAATTTTTTCCTGTGATCAGTTAGTAACATGTTTAAACAGACTTTCTTTTTTAGGCCATGACTTAGATTCCTTTATAAGTTTAGTTCTTAATCTTTAAAGATGAGCTTCTAAGCTAAAAATTTTTAAATGGCATTTCATAATATTGGGCTGCTTCTATCATATCCTAAAGCACTCATTTCTGCTATCAGGTTTTTTAGATGTTTTCTTTTAACAGAAAGGACATTCCTTTTTCCTTCTTGTTATATCCAAAGAAAAGGAGGTAAAAAGAAATGTCTAAAATTGAAAATCCCTGTCCTAGAGGAACCTAGAGGGAGAGGATATGCTAATGAAATTTCAAATGTTAGCACAATTTTACAGTAGAATCAGTCTTTTTTTCAGACTAATAAAATTAATGAGTGTATTCACTATGAAAAAACTTAAATGACTTAAATGTACAGAAATGAAAATGGACATTGTCACACTTTACTTCATTTTTTTTGAAATGCTTGTGCCATATGCAATTGCATTTCTTATTGCCAAGAACTAATAGAATGTCTTGTTTCATTTTCTTACCTTTTTTAAAAATGTGAATTTAATTATTATAATTCAATTCTATGAGCTAATAAATGGGCTTTATTTGTTTGCAGCTGACACTGCAATTCTTTTAATGCAAAATACCATAAACTATTTCATGAAAATGAAGTCCCTGATGGAAACAATTTAGCTTTTCCATAGATTTATTCTATTGTATTTGATTTAGCATATTTTACTTTTGCTTCATGGCTTGATGTGAAAAAAATCCTGCAGATAAAGTGGATCTGTCATGTGGTTAATCTTGTTTAAAACAATTCATTAACTGTGTACTGATACTGATGCTGTGTTTTTTTAAAAAAAAAATGGATTTTATGCCGGTGAACTTTTTTTTACAATAATGTTCGTCTAAAATAAAAACTACATAATGAAAATACTCATGACTTTCTGAAATGGATTGCATGTTTTAAAAATATTTCTTCAAATTTGCTAAGTGTGTACCTCAAAACATGGGAAACTTGAAGTCTTTTAGTAAACTCTGTGTCACACCTAGAGTTTTTTTAAAGACTTAAAAATGGCCAGGTCTCCTACTCATACTTAGTTCACAATACCTTGAGATAATTGTAGAACTGCACTTTAAATTGATTATCCCACCCTTGTTGTCCTGGCATGTTTAGTTCCTGTTGTTTTATTTTCACTCTCAAATAATACAATTTGAGGGACCAGCTATATTGATGTCACTTCCTCTACCCCTGCAGGTTCCAATCACAGCCTTTGCTTTGCAGTATTCTTTTCAAGCTCCCTATTCTTTCCTCTCTCTCGAGTCAGATCCTCACTGTCTTGGCACAGAAAACTACCTGTCTAAAAACACCCTTGCTGCTACTCCCTTCCCAACCTATAGCCTCATCCATGCCACCTTCTTCCTCTTGTAGGAGAGGCATTCCTCCTATGCTGGGCTTTCTCTGGATTCATCCTCCCGCCTCTATCTTGTTTCTCAGGAAATTCACAACTCTTTCTCTCATACCTTCCAACTGTTACCCTGTTTTATTCTTTCCCCTCAGCAGCTAAGCACCCTTACCTTTCTCCCCTTTTGCCTCAAATCCCTCTGTTACGTATTGCTCTCTTTCCTTCTCTTCTTGGCATATCTGAGCTTCTTTGAAGAATTGCCTGTAGCCCCTGTCTTCATTTCACCATTTTCCATTTATTCCTCAGCCGCCTCCAGTCTGGCCTGCACCCCTGCCACTTCACCAGCATTTTGCTTGCAACAGCCTACTTTCTAAAGCAGCAAAATTTCAGTCTTTATCTTGGTTAACCTCTTGGTAGCATTTGACCATTATATTTCCACCCCCCCCCCAGATGTTCTCTCTCCTTAACTTCTTTGACAGTATTCTTCTGACTCCCCATTTTAACATTATTTTCCTGACTCCCCTTTCTGTAACTCTTAAAAGCTTGTAGCTTCTGTGTTAGGGTGAACACTGACGAATAACCTATAAGCTGTTGTTATTATTCCTATTAATAACCTACAAGATATTATTCCTATTAAACATGGAGGAAAATCAAGATGATTAGGAAACTTAAACTTCCGGTTTTCATTTTTAGACATTTCAGAAATGGTTAAACTAATATAAAAATAGCAAATATTTATAAGTTTCATTTATTTTTTAAATTTATTTATTTATTAATTCATTTATTTATACAAGCACTGGGTACAGTCAGAAGCGCGGGAGGGTGAGAGAATTCGCCAGAGCCGGGAGCAGAGCAGGCAGAAGGAACGAAGTACACTGCTGAGGGGAGCAGCGGGCGGCAGGAGAGGTCTGCGCGCCTGCGGGACGCTCCTCTGGTGGCCGGGGAGCAGCCGGGGATCGAACCAGAACTGCAGAGGCTGCGGGCAGCTTTGCAACCCAGCGCTCAACCGCTGCGCCACCGGGGAGGCCCCAGTTTCATTTATTTTTAAAACATTCAGTGAGCATTTATTTAGTGAGCACCTTCTGGGTACTAGGGAACAACAAAGAACAAAAACAAAGTCCCTACCCTCCAAAAGTTTACATTTTAATGGAGGAGACAAATGAGCTGGTAAAAAATGCAGGGAGATGTTACCTTTATTATAGAGTGGTTAGAGAAGACCTTCAAAAACAACGTTTTTGAGGACGTAGTGGTCCGGGGACGGGGCGGAATAAAACCAGATCGCCAAAATAACCCTAAAAAGGACAGCATCTTCACCACCGTGTCATCCTTTTACGGTGAGTTATTGCCTGGGTCACCGCTATCCCAGCTCGGGATTTCTACCTGGCCGAGAATGAAGTTCCTGCAACTATGCAAATGGTAAAACGTGCTTTACAAAAGGCTCTTTTTTTTTTTTTTAAAGATTTACTTATTCATGCATACAAAAACTGGGGCACAGGCCAGAGATGCAGGGGGTGAAAAAGATTCAAGGCTCTTTTATTTAGAGATGGAATCCTGTCGCTGTCTTGAGCTGTTTTTCTTGAGTTGCTAAGGAACCATTCCTCGTTCTGCCTCCAAAGCGGGGTGCGGACCTGTCCTCTCACTACACCTCGCTGCCGGCGACGTGCATCTGTGGCGGGGGCGGGGATCCCTACCTTGCCCGCCCTAAAGTCGCCAGCGAATCTCACCCCGGGATCAGGAACTGGGGCGCCGGGAGGGGCGGCCCGGAAGCCAAGTGGGGCTGAGAGGAGAGTTATGAGGAGCGCGCCCCCTCCACCCCTCCCCATCTTCTCCCCGCCTCCACCCTGCCTCTTGCCCTGCGCTTTAATGTCTTCCACCGGCCCCTTCCGCCCGCCTCCAGGCCCGCGCCAGCCTCCCGCCCCGCGCAGTCTCCGCCTCCGACCCGCCCCCGCCCCGCCCCCCCGCCCCTGCGCCTTCCCCTCGTCCGCCCCGCCCCCAGTCCTGTCAGGCCTCCATCTCCGCCCCGCCCGCCCCGCCCCGCCCCGCCCCGCCCGGCGGTTAGCTCTGCGGGCGCTGGGCGCACCTCTCGTCGCGGCTTGGCCCCCAGGCCGGCTTCTCTTGTCACCATGACGGCGACCGTGTTCTTCGGCTGCGCCTTTATTGCCTTCGGGCCTGCGCTCGCCCTCTACGTCTTCACCATTGCCACAGAACCGTTGCGCATCATCTTCCTCATCATCGGGTGAGGCGGTTGCGCCGGGAAACCCGGACTCGGGGCTCCCCTCCCCCACCGAGGCTTCCGGCGACCCCCGGCGTGCGCCCCCAGCGGCTCGACCCGGCTGGGGTCAGGAGGGACGGAGGGTTGAGAGGGGCAGAGCCGGGGCCGCTCCCTGGGGCCCGTCGCCCTCCTCGGAGGGTCGGCGGGAAAGCTGGAGCCGCGCGACCTCGGAGGGCGGCCACTGGGAAAGGCGCGCGTGCTGTGGGGCTCAGAAGCCCCTGATGCTTGGGCTTCTTTCCGCCTAGGCTTGTGGGTGGGCTTTATGAGTCCTGAAGCCATGGGGAAATATGTGGACACGTTCAAATACGCATCTTTCATTTTTCTCGAGAGCGCCCGTTTGCCTCGTTCTCACGGGCAGCTGTAGCCCCGGAGGCGTTAAGGACCATATATATGAGCACCTGCGCACCTGGGACTTTGGAACCCACAGAAGCTCAACCCCTACCCCGAGTCCTCTGATTCGGAATGTCTGGGGGTGGGATTGGGGCTGATTATCTTTTTAAAAGCGCCCAGGTGATTCTGGTCTCCAGCTGAAGGGTGGAAACCTGTGAAAACACCAAAGCACTTGGTAAATACCGAACACTCGTGGCCAATGTGGCCATAATCCCAGTTTCCACCTGCCTGGCGGCTCTTTGTGAGCCTCACCACGTCCTCCTACCTGACCCTTAGAGTCTCACTGGCACCAGGAGAAACAGCCAGATTAGGCCAGTGTTTTCCCACCTTCTCTGTGCTTCTTCACCTCTCACAACTGTATTGTAAGGGCAGCATCACATGTGTCATACTAGAAGCAATGGAGATTTGGGCAAAAGCTTTTTAAAGCGTGTTCAAATCGCCTTCTGTGCAGCTGCACTTACCCTCCTCGCAGTGACAGAAGGATATTTTTAGGGCCTTGAAAGAAGAAAGCATTCTAGGTGGATGCGAGTCTGATTCAGGCTCTCCCTGCCCCCATCCCATTCCTACCAGCTGGGGAGCCATGACCATATCTCCCCACCTCTGCCAGCTGTCTCAGACAATAAATGAGACTAATGTACAAATCTGCAGCACCTTTTTACTTTCAACTTTTTAATATGAACATTGTAGTACTAACAAAATATTAAATCTATACTATCCCCATCCAAACAAACCAAAACAAAAAACGGGTTCTCAGCTTCTGAATTTTATTCCCATTTGTCACTGTTAATAGAGCTGTAGAGATCTTTCTGGAAAGGATATACTTGCACCTCAATGGACAAAGCACCAGTTAAGAAGAATAGCAAATAATCAGTTTCCAGCTAGACTGTCCTTGGCATAATGAGTGTGCAGATGTACTTACAAATAACGCACTCACTGAAAAAGAGTGATTTGTAGAAAAATCTCATACTCCTCCTGTACTACATGTTCGTCTCATCAGGGAAAATACATCATTTGATCCAGAACAATTGATCCAGAACATCACTTTATTAGGATTTTTTTTCTTTACTAAAGAGTCAGGAAGTCGGTTCTTTCTCAAGCAGGTCTTTTAAAATTTTTTTCTTTGCTTTTAAATCATTATTAACCCTATACTTGCATTCATTCATAACTTTGTTTTTTCCCTGATTTTCAGAGCTTTCTTTTGGTTGGTGTCTCTGCTGTTTTCCTCCTTTATTTGGTTCCTGGCAGGAACCATTACTGGCAACAAAGATGAACCAACACCGAAGTATCTGCTGATCTTTGGAGTATTAGTCTCAGTCTTTATCCAAGAATTGTTCCGGTTTGCCTATTATAGACTTTTAAAGTAAGTCAAATGTTTACATAGCATTTCCCCCCAGTTGTATTTAAATTATGGTTTAGTAATTTAAAATAGTAATATAGTGTGACATTGGAGGAATCATACCTTTTTACATAGCTCAAAGTCAAAAGAGTTGGTGTATAACCATCTTAAAAAAAGTGTTTTAGCTTTGTGACGATTTCTTCCTTCATTTACTCATTCAAAAGCATTTGAGAATTTACTCAATGCCAGGCACTATCCTAGGCACTGGGAAAGAATATCAATATGTAAATGACAAGAATCTAGCATTCATCCTGCCAACCTATATTTCAGGGTAGTCAAATAGCTGATTGGGAAAGTTTTATTAAAAAATATTATCACTAATTATATCTAATAGTCATCATTATAGCTAATTTTAAAAAAGGGTTCTTGTTTAATACAATTTTGTGGCACCTAATGAAATACTGGATTTAGGCAAGAATGATTAGGGGTTGCTACAATTGCCTGGTGGAAGGCTGAATGGTAACTTTACAGTGAAGGAATCAAACTAATAATAAACCTCTGACATAAAAAGATGGCCAGCCAGCCATTGTGTGCCTCCATTTATATGTTTTATCTGTATAAAAACCAATGAAATTCTTGAAAAGTTTTTTCTCACTTAATAGGAATTTTTATGTGATTTTTACAGAGATTATAATGATAAACTTTCCAAATTTTGCTATTTCTGTGTTTCATATGGAAAATTTACATATTCAATCCTATTTTATAATTAAATATTTTCCCAAAAGTTTTAATTGACTTTAAGCCTTCAAAGTTAGTTACTGCAAATTCATCTCTTCCAACTGCACCAGCTTTCTCCAGGGATATACTCTGATTCACTGTTATAAAGCCACATGTGCAAGGCTAATACATGGATAAATAAATAAATTGAGAAAAGGTAATAGGAGGTTCACATAATTCTTATTTTTGACCTTTAAAAATTTTTATTTTAAATAACAAGCTTTTAATAAACAACAGTAAGCAACTGAGAATATAACCATTAAAACATACAGCATCAGAGTAAAGATGCCAACCATCAATTTAAAAAATCAGCAGCACTTGTTATCATATGTTCTTTAAAATAGAATTCAAGCAGTAACAATTCACAATAAAAATTTAATGTAGTTTTAAAGAAACTATTTCTGTTGGGTCCATAATCCCTCATATAATTGGGAAAGCCAAAATGGTTTAGGTGACTAGGTTCATAGTTGCTACTGAAATGTAGTTTCTCAGGCAGTAAGTTCTTAGAGGGTCTTCTGAAAAGAGACAAGTGTTTTTCACAAAAGCCAGAAACCACAGGGGTAGTAGAGAGACAGGTACAAACATCTTGCTAACATTTGTCCTAAACATATTTTTAACTCATGCAAGACAGCAATGTAAACTTACATTCATTCTGTTGCCTGTGCTTTACCCGACTCCCTGACAGGTGAGCTCAGCATGTTTTCATACAGATATTTCTCTAATTGCTCATTATTTGAAGATCAAGGTCACAATACATTCTTCAGATTTGTGAACTGCTATCAACCATTTTCTTCCTTACTGCAAAATAGTCATTTTTGCCAGCTAATGTTTTCCATAAGCAGTTTTCAACAAACTTTAAAAGAGTTTCAAGCTCAGTATTCATTTTATCAAATTGTGCATAGCAAGTTGTGTTCATCCATTTCCCAAAGACAAGTTCACACAATTCTCCCAGAGAAAATTTTAATTTCTAGTTAATTCATAAGGAAATTCTTCCTATCTTTGTAATTATAACCCACTGAGTACTTCATGCTTTCTTTTAAGGTGAACTGAAATATGTATCCAAATAATTTCTACTAGAATCTAGACTGTGCTTACGCTCCATCTTAAAACAGCAGTGGTCTGTTTTCCTCGTTTCTTGTCACAGACCTAGTTTTCCATGGCTTTATCCTTCAGTCTTTTGTGAACTATCCTATCTGAATCAAAATTTATTATTATCTTTAATACCTAACCCTGGGTTATATGGACAATAACATCCACATAAATCACTGTGAAGTGAAGTTCTCTCTTTGACTAATATTTTCCTCTCAATCTTCTTTAGATTGAATTGTGACAGTATTGTCTTTTGAGTCAACATGAGGGGCAAAAAAAGCTGTATTTAGAACTGTACTGGCTATTTTCAATTCTTCTTTATAAATCATAATAATAATCTACCAGATTTAGCTTTTTTTTTTAAAAGATTATTTATGTATACAAGAGCTGGGGTGTAGGCCAGAGGTGTGAGAGGGTGAGAGAATTCACCAGAGACAGAGTGGGGAGCAGAATAGGCAGAATGACTGAAATATATTGCTGAGGGGAGCAGCGGGCAAGACAGGAGAGGTCTGCTGCACCATGTGGTTAAACACATTTTCTTTAAAAACAACAACAACAACAACAACTGGACATGAGTTCCCTTTTTAGGCCAGAAAGTAGGTCACCTGTGGGGTCCATGAAGACCTCACATGAAACAACTGATTTGAAACACAACTTGATCTTGGAACTATATTTTCTTTCAGGGAGTCATGAGGTTGACTTTGGTTATATAGTTAAGACTTGGTTAGTAGAGTGATAAATATATTCTCTTTTTGTTTCTGGAAATGAGATAATTAAGTATTACATAAATTTCACAGATGTAGCCAAGACATAACATCTCAATAACATCTCTTATAATAGGTTTCTGATGATTTGTTCTTGCCAATATGCCAGGCCTTCTGTGTTTTCTTGTTGCTTTTAATAACATACTAAAATTTAATAATGAAACATTTAAATTACAAATTGAAAATTAGGATGCCAATGCATAGAAGCAAAATCTTAGAAATGGTTTAAAAAAGAGATTTATTTCTATTATCTCTTGGAAATATTAAAAAGCAACAAACAGATTGCAAAGATGGCATTTAAATTTCCACAGGAATACTGTATTCTTAACATTTAACTGTGTTTGAATAGTCTGGTATGCAGCAGTTAACTGCCATTCTGAAACTTAACTTTTACTCTAGAGTATTATAAAATAGTTAAAATCTCCTTTCTCACCTCTGTCCCCTTCATGGGCTGCTTAGGCAAGTGGAATCTCTGTTATGTTTGTCATCTTGTTTCTTTCAAGACTAAAAACTTCTCATTTATCCAAGAGACATAGAGGTGGCTTCCAGACCATTGCTGGTCCCTGTTCTTTCATATCAGTAGGCATGCCCCTTTTTGTCAGCACTGGTGTGCACCTGTACTAGGACCTAGCTCAGTACTCTGCTGTGGTCTAAGGAGCGCAAAGAGCAGTGACCCTCCTCACCCCTGCCTAGAGGCTGTGCTTGTAATAACGCAGCCTCTGGTTGCACTAGGTTTTCCTGTCAGCAGCACCATTGGCTCCTATTGGTTCAGCTTTTTCACATGTGATAATTCTAATTTTGAAACAAACATAATTTGAAATACAGAACTTCACAGTTAGTGACCCCTTAGAACTTCAGGTTCTAAAGTCTGACTTAACTGAAGTGGCTAAATGAGTATCTTACTCTTTGTTCTTTACTGCCTTGTTACTTCCTGGTTTCCTCCTGAAATGAAATCTTTCAGTGGCATTAACCTATGGTTCCATGGGACTACAAGCTGAACCCAAGTCTCCATTTTTAATGAGGGCAATGAGGGGTTAAGTCCACATAAGGAAGGGATTATGGCTGTCAGTCTGCAGACTCCTATTGTCAGTGAGTTCAGAGAGGCAAAATGCATCTTTAATGAGCCCTTGGATTATTGTACAGTTTTTCATAGCAAGTTTTAGAAAGGTGGATTTTTTTTTTTTTTTAATACAAGCACTGGGTACAGTCAGAAGCATGGGAGGGTGAGAGAATTCACCAGAGCCAGAGCGGGGAACAGAACAGGCCGACTGACGAAATACACTGTTGAGGGGAGCAGCGGATGTGGCAGGAGAGGTCCGTTGCGCCATGTGGGATCCTTGCCGGTGCCTGGGGATCGAACCGGCGCTGCAGAGGCTGTGGGCAGCTTTGCAGCCCAGCGCTCAACCGCTGCGCCACTGGGGAGGCCCTAGAAATGTTGGATATTATGTAGTTATTCATTTACAATAGCTAAACTATGGAAACAACCCAAATGCCCAAAAATAGATGACTGGATCAAGAAGATGTGGTACATATACACAATGGAGTATTACACAGCAATCAAAAAAGATAAACACATGCAGTTTGCAGCAACATGGATGGAGCTAGAAGGGATCTTGCTCAGCAAAATAAGTCAGAAAGAAAAAGAAAAATACCGGATGGTCTCACTCATAGCAGGAATTTAGAAAACCTAAATAAGAGACCAGGAAAAAGACTAATCAAGACAAAGTAAAAATCAAAATCAACAAGCAACTATAAAGCAGAGACACACTGAGGTGGGGGGGAGGGAGCAGCGGGGAAAGGAAGGATTAGAGTCAAAATAAGGGGGGGGGTTCAATTGTATGGGGAATATAACCAAAATGAAAATGCATACATTGTGCAAAGATGAAAAAAGTTGTAAGAATTATATAAAATATTTAAATAAAAAAAAGTACTACCTCTGTCAAATATTTGCTACTGAATTTGGTGCCAAGATTAAAATGTGGAGTTTGCACCAACCAGTTTTTATACATGTATGGAATTGATACAAAATGTTTATCATTGCAGTGTAATATAAACTTATTTCCTGGGTCAAACCTCAGGAAAAGTCCTTCATCTTGACTGACTGACTGACTGACTGACTGACTGAGTGAAATTATAACTTTCAGCCTAGCAAGGAGTTACAAGATTAGGAATTGATATGTGACCACAAGTGATAGCCCTTTCTACATCCGTTAAAAAAAAAATCCAAGTTATGATACTGTATTTTGCCTAAAATGTACATTAGAAATATTTTTTGTTTGGGTTGAAACTTATTTATTCAATTTTAAAGTCTTATAATTCTGATACCATAAATATTTGGTAATTTTAGAAAATCTTCCATTTATTAAAAAAACAATATGATAACCATTGCTACAGTTTTTAAGAGTTTATTTTTAAAATTTCTGAAATGACATATCTATTTTATATGCATATTTCTTGACGCCTTCCCTTACATGTACATGCAAAAAGAACAAATGAGAAAGACAGTATGGTATAATTTTATTGGTAGTTTTTCGAATTTATATTTTTAAAAATGAGCTTTTACTTTTTTGTTCTTTCAAACAAAGAAGTTTTCACATCAGTGTAATGGTCAACTTAAAAACACTGCCCTTCAGCCATCAAATATTTATTCTATCCATCAGGAACACGGAAACTGACAATGTTTCGTACTTTTGCACTTCCTTATGTTAGTATTGAGAACTATTAGTGCCACAGACCTTTCCCCCACAAACTTGCAACATCAAAAACAAGGAAGTTTATGAAACGTTTGAATTCATGTGTATGTATTTAATCTATTTGTGATTGCAATGCTTTACCAAATAGCAAATATCTTTTATTCATTACTGAGCAACAAATCCTTCAAAATGTGTTGATTCTATTGTACTATATATACCTTTCTATGCATTTGTTGATAATTGCTATTTATATTTGCATATGTATGTGTGTATGTCTGTCTAAGCTATAATTAGCCTTTAACAACATTCCTGTGACAATTAAGTTTATTTAGGAAAACCAGACGTTGTGATTGGTTACTGCTCCAAAGAGAGAGGACAACAGTCACTTAAGTTTTTGACTCATGTCCTTACTACCAAATGATGTTTCCAAATGAAGAACACTGAAATGGCAAATTCTTTCTTTTGCATCTAGAAGAGCAAAGGACTCTTAAAATTATTCTTGTTGGGCCTCCCCTGGTGGTGCAGCAGTTGAGCGCTGGGTTGCGAAGCTGCCCGCAGCCTCTCCAGCACCGGTTCGTTCCCCAGCTGCTCCCCCGCCACCCAAGGAGGGTCCCACTTGGCGCCCAAACCTCTCCTGGCGCCCTCTGCTCCCCTCAGCAGTGTACTTCGGTCCTTCTGCCTGCTCTGCTCCCCACCCTGGCTCTGGCGAATTCTCTCACCCTCCCACGCTTCTGACTGTACCCAGTGCTTGTGTAAATAAATAAATAAATCTTTAAAAAAATAAATAATAAAATAAAGTATCTAAAAAAAATTATTCTTGTTACTATTTTGGTTGAATTTTTTTTTAAGACTATTACTTCTGCAGTTTCATTTTTTATTTTATTTTTTTTAAAAGATTATTTATTTATTTATACATACAAGCATTGGGTACAGTCAGAAGCGCAGGAGGGTGAGAGAATTCACCAGAGCCAGAGCGGGGAGCAGAACAGGCAAAGTGATGAAGTACACTGCTGAGGGGAGCAGCGGGCGGCAGGAGAGGTCTGCGTGCCATGTGGGACCCTCCCCGGTGGCCGGGGAGCAGCCGGGGATTGAACCAGCACTGCAGAGGCTGAGGGCAGCTTCGCAACCCGGCGCTCAACCGCTGCGCCACCGGGAAGGCCCTATTTTGGTTGAATTTTGATTGTCTTAATTTGATGTAATCAATGATGTTTTATGTAATGAGTGTGCAAACTGTAATGAATATGCATACCTTGCAATTTAAGTTAACATAGTGACCAAAATATAAGTGTATTCTGGTTAATCTATTTTCCTACTTTTAGAGTTAATCTAACTTATTTTTGTTTAAGAACTGTTGAAAAGGTGTTCTGAAATGTTTGGTTCTATTTTTGCTTTAATAATTGTACTTTGTAGTGAATATATAAATATATCCTTTGAGTCAGTATCATTCAGTATCATTGTCACACTTTCTAGTCAACCAAGGTTAGTAATAGTGACACTGGTGGAAATGACCAACCATATCTAGCATGCCTAATAAATCCATGGGGGTGGGGAGGGGGGTAGGCAGTACTCATGGTGTATTTGTGAATTATCTACCACAGAAATATGAATATGATGACTCCAAAGATTATTTCTTACTGAGCAGTATTCTGTTGTTTCAGTCACATAGTCACTTCCTTTTCTGAAAGTAGCATTTTAGTCTCCCCTGAAACCTGTTTGAGGATGTAAAAATAATTTAAAATATTTCCTGATATTTTAGAATCAGGAGAATATCCTTAGGTACCCATGTGAGAGTTCAGACCATTAGTATTGTAGCATTTAAGAATAAGGAGGGTTTAATGTTTACCAACCATTGGTAAAGGTGGCTTCTTTGAGAAATTGCTGCCTTAATGAATTTTGAATAAACACAATTTAGGTTATACACAGTGGAAGGTAGAGGTGGTGGTAAAGTAAATATAACCCAGACAGAAGATACAACAAAGCACCAACAAAGTAGGGATGAAAATAGAGTACTTTGGGAAGTGGATTAAAATTCAGTGTTGGATGCCATAAGTATTTGAGCTCAATAAATTATGGAAGGATTGCTTTTTCTCTTATTAAACTCAATCCTAATGGCTTGTTTACTTATATATTTTTTTCTCTTCTATCTGGAAGTCAGTAAAAGGCTTAAGTTGGTTGGTTTTAAGTTAACTGAAAATTTGTTGGATTTTGTTTAAACAGGTTTTAGATTTAGAGTAAGCTGCTCAAAGTCTCAGTAAGTATTTGGATTTTGAAGTATATTGTTTATTTTCCTGATATATTACAAAAATTGTGTGTTTTTAATTTAGGAAAGCCAGTGAGGGTTTGAAGAGTATAAACCCAGATGAACCCGCACCCTCTATGCGATTACTGGCTTATGGTAAGTGAGAACTGCCTGATGTCATTAAGAAAAAATATCAGATCTGGCATAAAAGCCATTTTTATTTTTTATTTCTTTGTAGGTTTATTTCTTTTGTAGGTTTCAAGTAGTATTTTATTACTACCTTGGCCTATTGGTGTACATTCTTTTTCCAACTTTCTAGGGCCTATGTAAAAGGGAAATTATTGCAGGTAACTCTTCTCTGTGTACCCACTAAATATTAACAAGGTTTAAAAGTTAGGTTTATAACATGTATACACTCAAGTTAACAATTTTATGTGATATTACAATTACCTCTGTAGGTGGTTACCATGACTTGGTTATACTAGGACTCTTCCTATTAATATAGACTATACCTCTCTATATATATTTTTTTTGCAGAATTAAATTTTAAAGGTTGGGTTTGGGTCTAGGTCATTAAGTTTAGTTACCCCAGTTTAACCCAGGGATCGCTTTTTATAATATCCACTCACACATCAAATACAATTCCAAGCTGTCAAACTTAATTCCACTGACTACAATATCATAAAGTAAAGCCACACGTTAGCATCATATCCATCTTTGTCTCACCTATTGATTCTGTGCCTGTCTAGATATTTTTCTTACCTTTTTCATTTCTCTGCTACACTCCATGGTTAATTTCCTTCCCCCTCTCTACCCCCTCTCTCTTCATTCTTCTCATAGCCAAGCACTTGCCTTTTTGGAGCCCTTTCTATTGCTTTTCCAACAGCATGTATACTCTTCCCTTTAACAAAAAAATAATATTCCTTAATCCTTGGAACTTTGCTTTGAAAAGAAATCATAGCATGAATAGATTTTAATAGTGTTTTTCTTCCTCCTTAGTTTCTGGCTTGGGTTTTGGAATCATGAGTGGAGTATTTTCCTTTGTAAATACGCTGTCTAACTCCTTGGGACCAGGCACAGTGGGCATCCATGGAGACTCTCCCCAGTTTTTCCTGAATTCAGGTATGTACCTGGTAACTATGACTGTTCAGATTTCTGATATAATGGTCAACCTTATTGGGATCTGCTAACTTAGGAATTAAAGTGAATAGAAATGTGTGTTATGCCTTCTAGCATCAAAATACTGTTAGATGCTACAGAGTAAAGGATCTAAGAAGGGAAAACTTTTGGTTAGAGTATTTTAGAATTTTAGATTGCAATATAGCAAGCATAAAATTAATTTTTATTTTGTTATACTAATAGTGTTGCTGTGTAGTTGAAATAGTACAAGTGAATTTTTATAGGCTATATACTCTTGTTTTTATTAGTTTATATTTATCTTCAGTGTAAACTCTTTGTCATTTTGGCTCCCTTTTGGAAGGCAGTATAATTTAATCTTGACATTGAGTGGAGAAAAGATTCTTGTTGAATGTGAAGTAATGTAATACACCTAAAAGTATATTTAAGCATACATGTATCATTTAAAGAATAATACCCCATTTCTCCTGTACCTTAAGAACCAAAACATTAACAGCAACTTGAAGTCTGGAGTTCCTCATTGCTAACCATTGTCCTGATTTTTGTGTTATTAATTTCCTGTTAACCAGATTGGAAAGGTAGGTTTTAAACATGTATACATATTTTGCTTTGAAGGCAAGACTTGAAAGCTTTCCTTTCATGTATATATCTGAAAAAAATTAGTAGTTTTCCTGACTGTCAACATTTTACAATAAATCATACTATTTTTTTTTAAATTTATTTATTTATTTATACAAGCACTGGGTACAGTCAGAAGCGCGGGAGGGTGAGAGAATTCACCAGAGCCAGAGCGGGGAACAAAACAGGCAGACTGATGAAATACACTGCTGAAGGGAGCAGCAGGCGGCAGGAGAGGTCTGTTGTGCCATGTGGGACCCTCTCCGGGGGCTGGGGATTGAACCGGTGCTGCAGAGGCTGCGGGCAGCTTTGCAACCCAGCTCTCAACCGCTGCACCACCTGGGAGGCCCAAATCATACTATATTCTTTAAAAAGGAATGACAATGTAGAGATAATGAGTGCACAGTTGGATCTGAGGAAGGAGACCCAGGTTGCAAACAAAATTTTGAAAATAATATGCTTATAGATGACATTAAAGTTGTAGAACTAAGTATGTTCATACCACAATTAATTTAGAGGCTAAGCCTATTCTGCATCAAAATTTATACTTGTTATCCTGTGGCATGCTGAGAGCTGACCTCAGTTATTGATCAAATGGTTATAAAAGGCGGTTGGTTTTATGAAAAATATGTGTTCTCCTGTTCAAGACACGGCCTTCCCTGAGATTACTATACTATACCGTCTTTAACAAGGGAGACTTCATAATGAAGGTACCTGCATCAGACCACCCCCAGTTTTCTAAGAATTATTTCCCTCAAGATGCCCTACTCTGACATGCAAAATATTTTGAGCTTAGAGCAATGAAATCCTCTGAGGCAAAGAAGAGGTTTCTGCTCTTGTCTAAATCCTTCATTCTTCCCAATCTGAGAACAGACCTAGGACTCTAAGGTTTTGCCCCTTTCTTAATTAGAGAAACCATCATTTATCCTCCTTTTATGACTTAGAAAAATGCTGTTAAGGAGGCAGGAGCAAAAAAAAAAAAAAAAAAAAAAAGAATGACAATAGATGAGTTGACCTTTTTATTCAAAGATGCAATATAAAAAGACCAAGTTATGGGCCTCACCGGTGGCGCAGCGGTTGAGCGCTGGGTTGCGAGGTTGCCCGCGGCCTCTACGGCGCCGGTTCGATCCCTGGCCGCTCCCTGGCCGCCGGGGGAGGGTCCCACATGGCATGCAGACCTCTTCTGCCGCCCACTGCTACCCTCAGCAGTGTACTTCGTCACTCTGCCTGTTCTGTTCCCCAATCTGGCTCTGGTGAATTCTCTCACCCTCCCGTGCTTCCGACTGTACCCAGTGCTTGTATAAATAAATAAATAAATAAATCTAATAAAAAAAGAAAGAAAAAAAATTTAATAAAAAAAAAGACCAAGTTATTTCAAACTTTTTTCATCCACCAGATAAAAGTTGTAATTATGATAAAATGTTCATACATTTCAGAGTTGTTATGGTAATCTACATGAGTAATATAAGACTTCTCTCAAATTCCACAAGAATAATCTTTTAAAAATAGTTTGGAAAAAAACCACTGTACCTTTTTTTCTCCACATGTTATATGATTGAAGTAATGACTTCTGCACATATTCTTTTAATTAAATCATTATTTAACATTTATGCCAAAGCAATTCTTCTTCAAAGAACTTGCCATCTAGTAAGAGGGGGGAATCACCAAATTTTAGAAAATTGCTACAATAGTTTAGAGACATCCTGCCTGTTATAATGATCTCCAAGCCCACTTACCATTTCAGTCCAAGCCTTCACTTCTCCTGTGTGGATTACTATCCACCCCCAGATGCTTATAATTCTCAAGACACTTTCCATGCAAATCCATCCTGCATACAGCCACCAAAATAATCTTCCCAGTACAAAATGTGTGATGGCTTTCCAAAGCCTGTGGGAAAAAGCCAAAACCCTTTACATCTGGCTACAGGTTAGAGGACAGGACAGTGTATTAATGGGGTTGTATTTATCTAGTGGTACCTCTAGCATAGCAAATTATTTTCATTTCAGACATTCCATAATGAGAATATCTTTGTTAATTTTTAAATGATTATTATATTTAGATTTTTAAAATAAAGGTAATATTAATAGCTGAAATTTTTTCAAGTTCCACATAAATTAACAAAATATAATACAAGTAGGTGTTACTGCTACAGTTTTCTTTATTTTCTTGAATTGGATTGTTGCACTGCTCCATAAGCAATTTTCTTCTGGCTCTCAAGTAGCACTCTCCTTGTGGAATTACTTTCTGCCGGCTTCTTTCACTAGATGGCGCTAATACCCTTTCGTTACCTAGGTTATTCCATAAGACTAGACTACTTCTTTTGGAAGAAAGTAAAAGATGCACTAGCAATGTAGGTATTGTATTTGTACTTTCTATAAATTCAAGAGAAAACCCAAATAAAATGAAATATTTTAATTCTTTCACTGTTAGTATGGTAGCCTGACCGTACTGTGAATATGTACCTATAGTAAGTGAACTGTTCCTTTATCATGTACAAGAGTTTTTTTCTGTCATAACATCATTCTTTGAAGCATAAATTTTGAATTATACATTTAAGGAATTACTTTTTATTGAATTTAAATATAATAGCCCCAAGTTTTTATATATTTGTACTTGATATATATATATTATCTATTGCTACCACTGGTAGCATTTATTTAGGCATAAGCTCATTTTTTAATTTTTCAGTTAAATAAGTTTATATGTTAATTTAACATATCCCCTTACAAAATACTAAGTAAGAAATATAAGGTCACTAGTGTATCCATGGTAGTGTAAGATATATATTGTATGCCACATATATGTACATAGTTTCATGGAGCAGGCACAGAGCATAAATAATGTGTATGTGTAAGTTAATGGTTTAATTTGTTGTTAATAGGCTAACATTAACTTTTACTAGAATCATTATCATTTATTGATAATTCTGTAGAGAGGTAAAAGTATGAAAATTAGACCCTTAAGTTCAAGTGTTATCTTGCCTTACTAATTTATTATTTTGGTCAAGTCCATTTGATCATGTAACCATGCATTCCACAAATAATTATTCAGTGTTTTTATTCAACAGAAGCTCTACCAAACTATAAAAATACAGTATAGTTAATGTCTACCTTCCACTCACTGTGGAGAATAAAGACAAACAACTAATTACAATAAAGTGTGTTAAGTGCAATAATGAGGAAGAACCATAAGCACATATACCCATAGTTCTAACTCACACTCAGATGGTTGTATACTTTGCAATTACTGCAGTTGCAATTAGTTGATCAACTATGTAGTTAGTTATGTCTTTCTCTCCAGCTGGATTCTAAGCCATGTAAGTGCAAGGACATTTGTCTCATTCACTGATGTATCTCCAGCACCTTATGGAACCAGGCACAGCTTATGAATGAAATACTTTGAGTAGAGACTTTAAAAGGATGAAAAATAAAGCTAGGCAGGCAAAGGAAGAAGGATGTCAGGGAAAAATGTCCCACCAAACCTTTCACTTGCAGACTAAGTGGAGTATCATGTTCAGTTCTGAGCACTGTGATTTAACAGGGATACTAAATTGGTATGGAAGCATATTGTCAATATGGTGAAAAATCTGAAAGTTGTATCCTCTGAACGAAAGAAGAATATTGAGCTTGAAGAAAAACTAAAGAGGAATGTGGGAGATTCCATTTTTGTCCCAATTTGTCATTCTTCTGTAGTAGAATTATACAACCACCCTTAGATGGGCTTGTGGCAGCCAGAATGCATTTTCCTACTCCTGACTTTGAGCTCAGGCCAGAGACAAACATAGAAAGGTCCTAGTTAATTTCAAATACAAAGTAATAGAATTCTTAGCGCTCATACCCACTGCCTTCTCTAAGAAGGTGGGTTATCCATTAGGAAATTATACCCCACGCTCCCAAATGGCAGCCCCCACTCCACTGGTATTTTTTTTTTAAGATTTTATTTATGCATACATGAGATGGGGCACAGACCAGAGGTGTGGGGGGTGAGAGGAGTCACCAGAGACAGAGTGGGGAACAGAACAGGCAGATTGACCGAAGTACACTGCTAAGGGGAGCAGCAGGCGAGTCAGGAGAGGTCTGTTGCACCTTGTGGGTTGCTCCCTGGCCGGGGATCGAACTCATGCTGCGGTGGCCGTGGATAGCTTCATGGGTTGCGTCTAACTCCTTGCGCCACCAGGGAGGCCCTGATACGGTTTTTATGCAGAATTTGTTTGACAAAATAGCTTTAATACAACTATAACTTTTTTAATGTGCCACATAAGAAAATAAGAGCTGACTACTAGTTTGTCAACAAGCACTGATTGAGCAGGGTTCCCAACCTCTGCACTATTGACTTTTTTTTTTAATTTAAATAATTTTATTTTTATATTCCCCCATACAATTGCAAACCCCCCATTCTGACCCCAATCCCTCCCCTCCCGCTCCCCACCCCCCAAAAAGTGTCTCTGGTTCATAGTTTTTTGTTGATTTTGATTTTCACTTTCTTATATTCATTTTCCTTGTCCCTTATTTAAGTTTTCTAGATTCCTGCTATGAGTGAGACCATCCGGTATTTTTCTTTTTCTTTTTTTTTTTTTTTTTTTTTTATAAATTTTATTGTTATATTCCCCATACAATTGCAGCCCCCCATTCTGACCCCAATCCCTCCCCTCCCGCCCCCGCCCCCCTAAAAGTGTCTCTGGTTCATAGTTTTTTGTTGATTTTGATTTTCACTTTCTTATAGTTATTCATTTTCCTGGTCCCTTATTTAAGTTTTCTAGATTCCTGCTATGAGTGAGACCATCCGGTATTTTTCTTTTTCTTTTTGGCTTATTTCGCTGAGCATGATCCCTTCCAGCGCCATCCATGTTGCAGCAAATTGCATGTGTTTATCTTTTTTGAATGCTGAGTAATATTCCATGGTATATATGTACCACATCTTCTTGATCCAGTCATCTATTTTTGGGCATTTGGGTTGTTTCCAAAGCTTAGCTATTGTAAACAGTGCTGCTATAAACATAGGGGTGCAGGTGTTCTTTGGAATTGATGTTTCTGTGTCCTTTGGGTAAATACCTAGGAGTGGAATTGCTGGGTCATATGGAAGCTCTATGTTTAGTAGGTCCAGAAATCTCCACACAGCTTTCCACAGTGGTTGGACCAGTTTGCACTCCCACCAACAGTGCAGAAGAGTTCCTTTTTCTCCACACCCTCGCCAACATTTGTTGTTGCTAGTTTTTTTAATATGTGCCATTCTCACTGGTGTAAGATGGTATCTCATGGTAGTTTTGATTTGCATTTCCCTGATGACAAGTGATGTTGAACATTTTTTCATATGCCTGTTGGCCATTTGCATTTCCTCTTCAGAGAAGTTTCTTTTAAGCTCTTCTGCCCATTTTTTGACTGGATTATTTTCTTTGTTGTTGTTGAGACCCATCAGCTCTTTGCAGATTTTTGTGATCAGTCCTTTATCATTAGTGTTGGGTGCAAAAATGTTCTCCCAGTTGGTGGGGTTTCTCTTTGTTTTTGTTATTGTCTCTTTTGCTGTGCAAAAGCTCTTTAATTTGATATAGTCCCAGCTGTTTATCTTTGCCTTCACTATCACTGCTTTGGGTGATGTGTCTGTAAAGATGTCTTTGATGTGCAAATCACGTAGTGTTTCGCCTATATTTCCTTCTATATATTTTATGGTTTCAGGTCTTATGTCTAGTTCTTTAATCCATTTTGAGTTGATTTTTGTGTATGGTGTGAGGTGGTGGTCAAGCTTCATTCTTTTGCATGTAGCGACCCAGTTTTCCCAGCACCATTTATTGAACAAACTTTCTTTGCTCCAATGCATAGTCTTTGCTCCTTTGTCAAAGATTAGTTGACCATAAACCTGTGGGTTTATTTCTGGATTTTCTATTCGATTCCATTGGTCTGTATGTCTGTTCTTGTTCCAATACCATGCGGTTTTGATGATTATGGCTTTGTAGTATAGTTTGAAATCTGGGAGTGTGATGCCTCCATTCCCTTCTTTTTATTTCAGGAGAGCTTTGGCTATTCGGGGTTTTTTGTGATTCCATATGAATTTCATCAATAATTGTTCTATTTCTTTGAAGAATGACATTGAAATTTTGATTGGAATAGCATTGAATCTGTATATTGCTTTTGGAAGGATGGCCATTTTAATAATGTTTATTCTTCCAATCCATGAGCAGGGGATGTCTCTCCATTTCTTTGTGTCTTCTTCTATTTCTTTTAACAGTGTTTTATAGTTTTCTTTGTATAGGTCCTTTACCTCTTTTGTTAGATTTATTCCCAAATATTTGATTTTTTTTGTTTCAATAACAAAAGGGATGGTCTTTTTGATTTCTTCTTCTTCAGATTTATTGTTTGTGTATAGGAAGGCTACTGACTTTTGCGTGTTGATTTTGTATCCTGCCACTTTACTGAACTGATTGATGAGTTGAATTAGCTTTTCTGTGGAGTTTTTGGGGTTCTCTATGTATAATATCATATCGTCTGCAAATAGTGATAGTTTGACTTCTTCTTTTCCTATTTGGATTCCTTGGATGTCTTTCTCTTGTCTTATTGCCCTGGCTAGGACTTCCAGTATTATATTGAAAAGCAATGGTGAGAGTGGACATCCTTGTCTTGTTCCAGATCTTAATGGAATTGCTTTCAGCTTTTCACCATTGAGAATGATACTGGCTGTTGGCTTGTCATAGATGGCCTTTATGATGTTGAGGTATGTTCCTTGTATCCCAAGAATTTCAAGGGCTTTTATCATGAATGGGTGTTGCACTTTGTCAAAAGCTTTCTCAGCATCTATTGATATTATCATATGGTTTTTATATTTCTTTTTGTTGATGTGTTGGATAACGTTGATTGATTTTCGGATGTTAAACCATCCTTGTGCCCCTGGAATGAATCCAACTTGGTCGTGGTGAATTATCTTATGGATACATTGTTGGATTCTGATAGCTAAAATTTTGTTGAGGATTTTTGCATCAGTGTTCATTAGGGAGATTGGCCTGTAGTTTTCCTTTTTTGTGTTGTCCTTGTTCGGTTTTGGTATTAGTGTAATGTTGGCTTCATAGAACGTGTTTGGTATTGTCCCTTCCTTCTCAATTTTTTGGAAGAGTTTGTGAAGGATAGGCACTAATTCGTCTCTGAATGTTTGGTAGAATTCATTTGTAAATCCATCAGGTCCTGGGCTTTTGTTTTTGGGGAGGTTTTTGATTACCATTTCAATTTCGCTAATTGTAATTGGTCTGTTTAGGTGTTCTATTTCTTCTTTATCTAGCTTTGGGTGATTGTAGAGTTGTAGGAATTTGTCCATCTCCTCTAGATTGTTAAACTTGTTTCCATATAACTGTTCATAGTAGTTACTGATTATTCTTTTGATTTCTGCTGTGTCCGTTGTGATTTCTCCTCTTTCATTGATGATCCTATTTATTTGTGCTTTCTCCCTTTTTTCCTTTGTGAGCCTGGCTAGGGGTTTGTCTATTTTATTGATTTTTTCAAAGAACCAGCTCTTGGTTTCATTGATCTTTTGGATTGTTTTTTTAGTTTCAATTTCATTTATTTCTGCTTTGGTTTTTATTATTTCTTTTCTTCTACTGGTTTTGGGGTTTTTTTGTTGTTCTTTTTCTAGATCTTTGAGCTTCGAGATTAGGTTGTTTCTTTGCGTTCTTTCTTGTTTCTTGATGTGAGCTTCTATTGCTATATATTTTCCTCTTATTACTGCTTTTGCTGCATCCCATACATTTAGGATATTGGTGTCCTCCTTGTCGTTCAGTTCAAAAAATTTTTTAATTTCTTCTTTGATCTCCTCATTAGTCCAATGGTCTTCCAGTAGTGTGGTTTTTAATCTCCATGAGGTAGGAAAGTTCCTTGCCTTCTTTTTATGGTTTATTTCTAGTTTGATGCCTTCATGGTCAGAAAAGATGGTTGATATGATTTCAATCTTGGTGTAACTGTTGATGTTTGTCTTGTGCCCCAGTATGTGATCGATCCTGGAGAATGATCCGTGTGCGCTTGAGAAAAATGTGTACTCCATTTTTTTGGGGTTTAGTGTTCTATAGATGTCTGTTAAGCCCAATTGCTCTAGGTCTTTATTTAGAGCTTTGGTTTCTTTACTTATTTTTTGTCTTGTTGATCTATCCATTGTTGATAGTGGTGTGTTGAAGTCTCCCACTACGTATGTGTTTTCTCTGATGTCTGTTTTCAGAGAGGACAACAGTTGTCTGATATATTTTGGTGCTCCTTCGTTTGGTGAGTATATGTTAATGAGTGTTATTTCTTCTTGAAGTATTGTCCCCTTGATCATAATGTAGTGACCATTGGGGTCTCTTTTTATCTTTTTGAGTTTGAAATCTGTTTTATCTGATATAAGTATAGCTGTTCCTGCTTTCTTTTTTGGTCCATTTGCTTGTAGGATTGTTTTCCATCCTTTAACTTTGAGCCTATTTTTATCTTTTGTAGCTAAATGTGTTTCCTGGAGACAGCAAAAGGTTGGGTTTTGTTTCTTAATCCAGGCTGCAACTCTGTGTCTTTTTATTGAAGAGTTTAGTCCATTTACATTTAGAGTTAATATTGATATGTTAACATCTGTATTTGCCATTGTGTTTGTCTTTCCTTTGATTTTATTTATTTATTCTTTTAATAACTTTTTTTTTTTTTGGCCTTCTTTCATTGTTATTCGTCGCTCTGAGGTTCTTGCTTTAGGACTCCTTGTAGTATTTTTTTGGAGTGGGGGTTTAGTTGCAATGAAATTCCGGAGTTTCTGTTTGTCTGGGAAGGTCCATATTCTTTCTTCAAAGAGGAAGGAGAGCTTTGCAGGATAGAGTATTCTTGGTTGGCATCTGTTTTCTTGGAGTCTGTTGACTATGTCCCTCCACTCTCTCCTTGCCCGTAGTGTTTCTTCGGAGAAGTCTGATGTCAGCCTGATTGGTTTTCCTTTGAATGTTATCTGTTTCTTCCCTCTTGCCAGCTTCATTATTTTTTCCTTGTCCTGGATTCTTGGGAGCTTTACTATTATGTGTCTTGCTGTATTTTTCCTTTCGTCGTGGAAGTTTGGTGTTCTTCTTGCTTCTTGTATATCAATTTTCAGCTCCTTCTTCACATTTGGGAAGTTCTCTTCAATTATCTCTTTGAATATTTTCTCTGTTCCTACATCTCTCTCCTCTCCTTCTGGTATTCCTATAACTCTTATATTTCCTTTCCTCATGGAGTCAGATAGTTCCCGAAGTCTTTCTTCGTTCTTTTTCCTTCGTACTTCTCTTTCCTTTTCTGTTTTGGTTCTTTTTATTTCTGTGTCTTCAAGATTACTTATTCGTTCTTCCATTTCATCTATTCTGCTTTCATTGCTTTTCCCAGAATTCTTTAGTTCTTCCATTAATTCTTTGATCTCCTGCATTTCTTTTACTTCCCTCTTTAGGGACTCAATTTCTTTCTTCTGACCATTGTTTTCCCTCTCTAGGGACTCAATTGCATTCTTCTGATCGTTGATTATTTTTCCCTTATCATTGTTTTCCTTTATGACTTCTGTCAGTTTTTTAATCACGGCAATTTTAAATTCTCTTTCTGGAAGGCTCAGAAATTCTTCCAAGTTATTGTCGTTGCAATCTGGGGGCTGGCTTTCTTTTTGTGGTGTGCTTTTTCTCTGGAGAGTTGCTAGGTTGCGTGTGGTTCTTCTCCTCCCTACTGTCTGTTTTCTAATTTGCCGTATGCGTTGGGACACTGTGTTGTTGGGACTTGCCGGCATCTTGGGTGGGCTTCTCTGTTCCCCTCTGGTTCTTCCAGGAGTCATCTGTCAGTTTCAAGCAGCCTTTACTGGAGAAAGGTCCCTGTTCTAAAATGCCGATGTGGGGACACACTCCCCTGTGCGCCTGGTCTGCCCCGGCGGTGGGTTCCTGCTCCCCTCTGGGCTTGGACTGCAGGCCAGAGGGGGTCTGGCGTGGGCGAACTTCCCCCGCTCACCTCTGGCTCCTGAGGAAGCCTTCTGCAGGTAGTCTTTACTGAAGAAATGTCCCTGTTCTAAAATGGTGATGTGGGACACACTCCCTGCGCTTCTGGTCTCAGGCACACTCTTCTGCGCGCCTGGTCTGCCCCGGCTGTGGGTGCTCGCTCTCCCTGTGGGCTCAGACTACTTGTTCAGAAGGGGCCCGGTGTGGGCTAACTCCCCAGCTGGCCACTAGCTCCTTCAGTAGCCTGTGCTGGGGTCAAGTCGCTAGGTGGCACCAGAGATCTCTCCTAGAGCCCTTGGGGAGCTGATTTTCCACCCCGTGGGACAGGGAGCAGAGCGGGGATGGTAGGGTACACCTCAACGGCTTTGGGGTGCTGTGTCTGCCTTGTGCCCCACCGTCGTGGGGCACCCACGCCCCTAATTTCGTGCCCCGGGTCTTAGTTCCAAAGCCCTCAGTTCCAGGACGCGGGCTGTAGCCCAGATCAGTGGCGCGGGAATGGCGCCTTTTGAATCCCGCTCCCCTGCCTGGGCACCTTGTTCCTGCTCACTCAGGGAGGGCCTCCGCCGTCTCCCCGCAAGCCTAGGTCGCAGGCGCAGGGGCCTGGGCAGCTGCAATCCGAGCGCCGCTTTCGCGCAAGCTTACCGGGCGGCCGGGGCTGTGTGCTGGTGCTGGTCTCCTCCTGGGGGGCGGGGCTCTCTTTAATGGCGTTTGGAGCTCACCTCCGCGTTGGATCCTGCAGGGTTCGCCTCAGCTCCCGTTCACGGGGTGTGGTGGCTGAAATAGTTCCTTTCCACTCACGGTCCCGTTTGCTGCATCCGTTTTTCTTGTTGGGCGTTTTGGTTTGTTGTTTCCCTCGTCTCTGCCGGTCGGAGAGTGCCGCCTCTGTGGGCGGGGGAGGGGAGCAGGGTTCTGCGCTTCCCTCCCTTCTGGTCCTCTTTTATGGCAACTTTCTTCTTTGGGCAGTTTGCTGGAGTCGTCCGTTTATCTTCCGTGTCCCAGTTCTCACTGGGACCTGCCGCTTTTCCTCCCTATTAACTTTTTTTAATGGGAGATCTTACTCGCAGCGTCTCCTCGCCGCCATGTTGCTCCGCCCCTCTCGTATTTTTCTTTTTCTTTTTGGCTTATTTCGCTGAGCATGATCCCTTCCAGCGCCATCCATGTTGCTGCAAATTGCATGTGTTTATCTTTTTTGAATGCTGAGTAATATTCCATGGTATATATGTACCACATCTTCTTGATGCATTCATCTATTTTTGGGCATTTGGGCTGTTTCCAAAGCTTAGCTATTGTAAATAGTGCTGCTATAAACATAGGGTGCACTATTGACTTTTGAAGTCAGGTAATTCTTTATTGGGGGGCTGACTTGTGTATTGTAGGATGTTCAACAGCATGCCTAGCTTCTAGTCATGAAATGCCAAAAGTTCCCTACCCTCTGTCGTGGCAATCAACAATGTCCACAAACATTGATAAATGTTCTCTGAGGGTCAAATCACCCCCGGTGAGAATCACTGAGTTAGAAGGCAGATTTGAGTTCCATTAGAACAGGAATTTGCTCACAGTCACTGCTTTATTGAAAAACCTGAGCATTTAAATTGGATCCCATGGGATCTATTATTTCATTGTGTAAGAAACTGAGTCAGATGACTTCTAAGGTGCTTCCCAATGCTGCCTCCCCACACTAATGACTAATTGGAGGAGATACTCTCATCATTCTTCAACGCTTAGTAGGGAGACTCTAAACATAAAATCATAAACTTGGCAATCTCTTCAGCTCATGAACATACTTTAGGAACATTTTCATAAATATGAATTGATAACTTTAAGCACGTATAAGTATTCAGGTTATTTTCAGGATATTTCCTTTGTGATCTAACTGGTATTAGGGGACAGTATTATGCCTTTTTATGGCTATGTAATGTAAAGTAGTTTTTCAGTTTTGAGAATGTTATTTGGTTAGTAGTATATGTACATCTATATTAAATAAACTAGGAAGTCTCACATTTTTCACAATAAAAACTTGGTTATTTCCTGTTTGGGCAAGGGCACTTTCAAAAACATTAGGTTAGCTCTGTAGTCTGACTCCTACTTGGGCTAGGGAGTAGGAGATCCCTCAAGAATCCAAAGAGTTTTTGCAGCCAGGAGGGCCAGAACCCTGACACCACAGACTGTTCTGTTGGAAAAGGAGCCAGAGCTGCTGGTAATCACCTTCTGCCTCAGGGCAGCTGAGACTGAGCCTTGGATTTGGAAAGTCTTCCTCTGTTTGTTGCTGCCGCTACCCAGCGGAAGTCCTGTGCAACTTGACCTGGTTAGAGACAGAGGTTTCCTCTGTTATCCTAGTGCAAAACTTTCCTATTTGTATGATTTAGTAGGTTATTTTGGGGGGTCTGGGAGCACTTTACCAATAATTTATATGCAATTTTTTTAGCTTTTTTACCTGGACCCCAAAATAACCTACCAAATCTTAATAAATAAGAACATTCTACTTTCAGATAATGAGGGAAACCTATACTCTGAAGCCAGACAATAGCGTTTTCCATGCTGGCAGCGACCAGAGTGAATTTGTTGCTTTTTTAGGGCATTGTCTTTGCAAGGACAGAAAAGTAGATATCAGGAATGAGGTAGAGAGGGCTGAGTGTGAAAGTGAGGATACTTATGAATCTATGTGCTAGAGTGTTTGTGTTATATTTAGGAAGTATAAAAGAACCAAATAGTAAATGTAAATGTAGTCTCTTAAAGGTGACACTGAAACATTTTGCTTAGAAATAAGTTAGATTGAAACATTCTCTGCCAAAGGAATTTGACTTTAAAGATATTAGAAGAAATCTATTATGAAACTCTACAGCTACAATTTCACAAGCAGATATACAATACTTACTAGAATTGTTCAGTTTCCTGATAAATGTTCCAAAATACCAGAAGTTATAAAACATCCTTTTAATATGGATTTATAAACTAATTTTGATATTTTGGAGGTTTACTTAGAGAATGTTGTTTGTATTTTTAAATTAAAACATTTTATATAAAAATAAAGCAAATTTTAGTGTTAGAGTCACTGAAAGACTTTTAGAATTGTATATTTAGGAACATGAAATGAGAAAAGTTTAGAAATTAAAGCTAGTACCCTAGATACACTATTAACAAATCTTTATTTCTAGCTGTAGTTAATTCCACTTATGAAAGAGAAATAAAATATTATTAGTAGCCCTAGATACATATAGGTAGCAGAATAGTTTAGATGTGCAGGTCTCAGTTTCTGTTGGATCTCTAACCAGTTGCAGAGGGAATACACAATAAATCCCACTATTCTAAATAGCAATAGTAAAGTCTTATGACCATGGAAGCCAGCAAGAAACTAGTGCTAACTGAATAAATCAGCAGCCAAGTAGATATATACACTGTTTTAATGAATGTCTGAGGGAACTCTGCTTCAGTTATTGTATTAATAAAATAGAAAATTGAAAGAATGGGCAGTGTTCCATATGATTATGTTTTGTGCACCATGAAAGTTCCAGTGCCAAGAACAGTGCCTTACCAACTGTGCCTGACCCACATTGGGCACTGAATAAAGTAATTGTTGTATGGATTAATGAAAGGGGGGGTGAAAAATAAAAGTAAGAGTAATACAAAGTCAGGAGGAAATAATCTATAAGAGTGGAAAAAAAAGTGCATTTTAAGACATGGACAGCTACCTAGGAAGCTTGGATAAATGTAGTAATTGCTTATTGCGTTGCCTTACTTTCCCAGCTCACTAAGGTCTTGGCTTATTTATCTTTGAATCTGTGTATACACAGATGAGCACATAGTAGCTATCATTTGTTGCAAAGCTATGGTCTCCCAATCACTGTTCTTCGCTGCTATCACCCTATGAGATGTTGCCCTCCCCATTTTAGGCAAAAAAAGATGTAAACACAGGTTAAATAGCTGCTCAAAGCTGTACTGTGGAGCTCAAGATTATGTGACTCCAGAGCAATCTCTGTAGACTGGATAGATGCTCAGTAGATGTGTGATGAGTGGTTCTTTTTTTTTTCTTTTTGATAAATAAAGAGTAAATATAAATCATTAAGGAGATGACATTGAGATATGTCTTAAAGTAGTAGAGTGTAATGGGCAGGGGTGGTGGTGAGGGGTAGAGTATTTAGGTCAAAAGGGACAATGTTAAAATAAAAACAGGCATTGACAGAGTATTAGAGTTCTGATTTTCTGCTATACAGAATATATTTGTTTTTTTAATTTTATTTTTATTTTTATATTCCCCATATAATTGCAACCCCGATTTTGACCCCAATCCCTCCTTCCCCCACCCCCCACAAAGAGTGACTCTGGTTCATAGTTGTTTGTTGATTTTGATTTTTTTTTCTTTCTTATAGTTATTCTTTTTCCTGGTCCATATTTAGGTTTTCTAGATTCCTGTTATGGGTGAGACCTTCCAGTATTTTTCTTTTTCTTTCTGGCTTATTTCGCTGAGCATGATCCCTTCCAGCTCTATCCATGTTGCTGCAAATTGCATGTGTTTATCTTTTTTGAATGCTGAGTAATATTCCATGGTGTATATGTACCACATCTTCTTGATCCAGTCATCTATTTTTGGGCATTTGGGTTGTTTCCAAAGCTTAGCTATTGTAAACTGTGCTGCTATAAACATAGGGGTGCAGGTGTTCTTTGGAATTAATGTTTCTGTGTCCTTTGGGTAAATACCTAGGAGTGGAATTGCTGGATCATATGGAAGCTCTATTTTTAGTAGGTTGAGGAATCTCCACACAGCTTTCCATAGTGGTTGGACCAGTTTGCACTCCCACCAGCAGTGCAGGAGAGTTTCTTTCTCTCCACATCCTCGCCAACATTTGTTGTTGCTAGTTTTTTTTAATATGTGCCATTCTCACTGGTGTGAGATGGTATCTCATTGTAGTTTTGATTTGCATTTCCCTGATTGCAAGTGACGTTGAACATTTTTTCATGTGCCTGGCGGCCATTTTATACAAAATATATTTGAAAGTTATTAAAGGGTAATGATTTCTGTCTAGATTATGAAGGACTTCCAGTGCTAATCTGAGATGATGATGTTCAGACTTTACTTCAGCAATAGGGTCAATTCATCATAGATTTCTTTTTAGCAGGAAAGGCCCTTGAAAACAAATAAGAACCTAGAATTTTTTTTTTTGGAGGGAAAATTTACATTTCATAATTTATTATTTTTGAGGTTTTCAAAAACATCATAAGAGTCAGAAGGAAAAATACTCTGTTCATTCTGCTAAACTGATGCTAACTCTGAATATAGTGTATATGTCCATCTCTTATTTATTTATTTAATTTTATTTTTATATTCCCCATACAATTGCAGCTCCCTTATTTTGACCCCAATCCTCCTTTTCCCGCCCACCCCCCCCCCCCATAGTGTCTCTCTGGTTCATAGTTGTTTGTTGAATGAACCTAGAATTTTTAAGAAAGGTCAAGAGCTACTAATATCTTGAGGAAGTTGCTGATAGATACTAATCCTCTTTATTTTTTTTAAATAATAAATTTTATTTTTATATTCCCCATACAATTGCAACCCCCCATTCTGACTCCAATCCCTCCCCTCCCGCCCCCCATCCCCCAAAAAGTGTCTCTGGTTCATAGTTTTTTGTTGATTTTGATTTTACTTTCTTATATTCATTTTCCTGGTCCCTTATTTAAGTTTTCTAGATTCCTGCTATGAGTGAGACCATCCGGTATTTTTCTTTTTCTTTCTGGCTTATTTCGCTGAGCATGATCCCTTCCAGTGCCATCCATGTTGATGCAAATTGCATGTGTTTATCTTTTTTGAATGCTGAGTAATATCCCATGGTATATATGTACCACATCTTCTTGATGCATTCATCTATTTTTGGGCATTTGGGCTGTTTCCAAAGCTTAGACTAATCCTCTTTAGATGAGAATGAATTGAAAATTCCATAAGTAGGAGCATTTTTCAAAGGCTCTGAACTCTACGTCTTGATCACAGGAGCACTATTGGCTAGTTATAGTTCTGTGGTCATGCATGGAGAGAATGGCAGGCATTAAGTTGACAAATAGATGACAGGTTTATGGTGTCATTGCTTTCTTTTGACATTTCACTGACCTCTAGGTTTTAGAAAAACCTTGGAATATGAACTCTGTGGTAAAAATAAATTAGTGTTACCTTTGTGCCTGTGTAGATCTCAGTTTTCTTCTCATCTTTTCGGATATAAACTTAGCCTTAGGTTTAAATGGTCTTCAGTGGTCTCAGCTCTAACCTATCACATCACCAGGCCTCTGCCTTCAGGGGAATTTTCCTCTATGAGATCACAACTGGAATTATATCATTTTAGTTTCATCTGCCATTTGTCCCAAAGTTTAAAAAAAAATTCCTTGTCTACTAAAATAATTTACCATCATTTCCTGAAATGAGGGCATTGGCTATCACTAGATTTAACAACTTGTGTTCTTCCAACCATAATGGTCATGTCTTAATAATGTTTTGAGTTGACTTTGTATAAATTAAATGTTTACCCACAATATACTTCTCCCTCTGTTCAACATTATTTTCTTGAGATCACTTATATTATGCATACATATATGGGGTGTTGATAAAGTTATGATGTATTTTTTTTTTCAAAAAATAGAGAAAAATGCATCATGACTTTTCTGACAACGCAGTAGTATTCCATGAGTGACTATATCACAACTTATCCATTCTGATCATGATGGACTTTCTTATTACAAATAGTGCTGATATAAATAGTCTTGTGTGTGTGTATATATGTATATGTATACATATATATATCCTTGCACAAATATTATTCTCTAAAACAATAGTTCTCAAACATGATCGTACATCAACATCACCTAGAAGACTGTTTAAATACAGATTGCTGGGCTCCCACCCCTATTGTATCTGACTCAGGAGGTCTGGAATAGAGCCCCCAAATTTGACTTTCTAACACTTTCATAGGTGCTAGTCATCTATTGATCCAAGAAATAATTGTTACAGTTTACTGTATAGATTTAGTTGTGGAACTGCTGGAGTGAAGTAGAGAATGCAAATGTTCAGTTTTTCTAGGTAATGCTAGATTGTTTTGCTGCTTGCAGAATGAAAGAGAATTGTCAGACTTGAATGTTTGCCAGTCTGGGAATGTTAATGTTATCCTATTATGTGGCCCCAAAATGAACCTATTTCATTTTTCTCTTTTATGTTAAAGCTTTCAGAATAAGTGGAAGTTTCCCAGATTAGATAAAAATGTTTTTCCAGGAAAAATCAGTCTGTCTATCTCTCTCTCTCAAACACACACAGAGTTCACAGAATAATTTCTGTGCTCATCAAATTCAGTTTCAATTGCTTAAGAAGAATCTTATATAATTCTTGCATTTTAAAGTATTTTTGCTGTTCCATTGGCCTTTACTAAAGAAATCCAAGGAGAAATTCCCCTTTAGTGAGAAGACTTGTTTACAGCAAAAGAGTTACTTTTAATTGAAAAAAGTCTCTCTTAATTAAGTGCATTGCATACCTCAGAGACTCTCCTTGATAACCAGATTCAAGTTGACTTATTTTTTTTAAAGATTTATTTTTATTTATGATTGCAAGAACTGGGGTACAGGCCAGAGGTGTGGGAGTGAGAGGAGTCACCAGAGACAGAAGGGGGAACACAATAGGCAGATAGACCGAAGTACATTGCTGAGGGGAGCAAGTCAGGAGAGGTCTGCTGGGCCATGTGGGTATCTCCCTGGCCAGGGATCGAACTCGCACCACAGAGTCTGCGGATCGCTTCAGAGCTCTGTGCTCAACCCCTTGCGCCACCAGGGAGGCCCTCAAATTGACTTTTAACAGATTCACATTCTAGAGGAGAAGCTGCTGCAGTGTTGACCCCTCATTCAGAAATTTGCTCATTGGAGCAAATCTGTTTCCAGTTTCAGATGACGGCTGCACACTCTCACAGCTGCACAGTGTACTCGAGAGCCGGTGTATTGTGACCAGGTGTTCAGTGGGTTTTGGCATCTGCTGTCAGTATGACTGGGCACTAATGCATGACTGACTGTCTTTCAGCTCTCATGACGCTGGTTATCATGTTGCTGCACCTGTTCTGGGGTGTTGTCTTTTTTGATGGTTGTGAGAAGAAAAAGTGGTACGTCCTTCTTATTGTTCTGCTGTCCCATCTGCTGGTGTCTACTCTGGTGAGTATTGCCACCATACACAAACTGTTTTGAAACTCAAGTCCACATACCTAAAATGATAGACTGTACTCTAAATGAAGTCCATACTTGTAGGACAACGAGAAAGTTCAGAAAAGTTGTTTCAAAGAATGAGTGAATGTGTGCTAACATCTAAGTCTTACCACAGAAAGATAGTAACTTAATTTTTGGTCAAGCTCATTAAAGATGTTTTTCTATGCCTCTTTCTATTAATATGGGTATAGCCAATGCTGAAATATCTTGCATTATGCTTATGTAGGATATCTTAAAAATTGCAATATTATTATAAATTATTTTAATACATAAATTCTAATAGCTTTATGCCATTACATAAAAATATAGTTTGCTTAGCTGTTAGAATAAAAAATATTTGTTTCTATTTTTAGTTACCATCAGGGTGTCATGAACATGAAACTTTCCCAATAGGTTGTTTAGAGTCCAAGGAATAGAATTATGAAGTCAAACTATGAATATTTAAAAAACCCTTGATGCAAATTGCTAAAATACTGTACACAACATTTGTACCATTTTACTCATACTGATGAATAACAAGATTGCCCATTTCACTCTTTCCTCACTGACATTCTAATAATGCTCTTTTTCAAAGTAAAAAAGTTTGAAGAGATAATTTGATTAGATTATATTTTTAAATACTGCTTAATGCTTTGGGTCTGACTTTTACTGTAATTTGTCATATTTGCATTGTACTGCCTAGTCCTGGCTTATTACAAAGTTTCCTTCTGATAGTGTTTTGCTTCCTGTTTCTCTCCTCCATTTAGTGTTTATGTCAAGTTTTCTTTTGCCAGGCTCCTTGTCCCGTCTTCTATCTAAAATGCAATCATAACCACCCCCCTCCTTAAATCTTTTAGTGGATACTAAACTTACCCTTAAGTTATGGCAGCTATGTAAACCAAATATTCAGCCAAAAGTACTGAATAGAGAAGGAATTAAAATATTAAAAACATTTATTTCTGGGTATTGAGATTGTGGATTCTTTATATATATATATATATTTTTTTTTTTTTTGTCATGTTCCACATTTTCTACAACATTTGCCTTTATATCAAAAATGAAGTTATATGTAAAAGCAGATGTCCTTTTTATGGGCCCAACTGGCTGTTCATTAATTTGTCAGGTATTTATTGAGTGCTTTCTATGTTCCATGCACTGTTCTAGGTGAATATACCGGTTTAGTGAACAAAACAAAGATCCCTGACTTTATAATGTAGTACTGGGGGGAGAGAGGCAATAAGCAATAGACAGAACTTAGAGATTATATATTAGAAATTGATAGGTCTGTGGAAAAAGGGGGAAATAGAGCAGATTAAAGAAATCCAGACTGTTGGGTTTGGGCATAGGTATGTTAAATTTTTTTAAGTGGTGAGAGTAGGCTTCATTGTGAAGGTAATATTTAAGCAAACAAATGAAGTAGAGTTGGTCATGTGACTGTTTAGAGAAGAGCATTTTGAATTGAAGGGGGCCATTGGTAAAGTATTAAGATTAAAGAATATTCTTGATCTCTTTATGGGAAGTAAGAGTGGTTAGAATTGAGTGAGGCAGAGAGAGCTTAGTAAGTAGGATATTGTCACAGAGTTGAAGGTGAGGAGGGAAGTAGAGATTGGAAGGGAAAACCACAAATGTATAATGCAGGACTTTGGATTTTACTCTTAGTGAAATAGGAGTTGTGGGGTGTTAAGGAGAGGGATATGATCTTTTAAGTTCAAATTTTTTAAACTTACGTTTGCCTCAACACACTTTGCTGGGTTGAGAGGAGACTACAGTGGAGGAAGAGATTGAAGTCATCAAGAAAAGAAGGGTGACACCTTGGGTGAGCTAGCAGGGGAAATGATGAGAAAACAGATTCAGGTTGTATTTTTGAAAGTAGAGCCTGCAGAATTTCCCAACAGAGTGCATAAAGCATGAGGAGACAGAAGAGGAGCCAAGGATGTCTTCAAGGCTTTTGCTTGGATGGAGTTTCCATCAGCTAAGATGGGGTAACTTGTGAAGGGAGATCACAAGTTCTGTTTGGGCATATTACCTGGGAGCTATTTATTGGATATCCAAGTAAAGATGTGGATAGGCAGATGGATTAAAAAAAATCTGGAGTTTGGGAGAAAAATCTGGACTAGAAAAGAGGGTTGCAAGGAGTGAGTGCAGGCAGGCATGCAGGCAGGTGAAGAGGTGCAAGAATTAAGTCCTAGGACACTCCAGTGTTGAGGTTGGGAAAAGCAGAGGAGACAGGGAAGAAGCAACCAGTGAGATACAGAAAAACCAGGAGCCAGATGTCATGGATCCAAGTGTATTAAGGAGGGGAGAGTGATCAGCTAGCACATGCCTATGGAGTAAAATGTCTCTGTTTCACATAGGTCTCTGTTAACCTTACTGGTGAAAGACTTACCTCCTGCTGCACCCCACAGTTGATATCATATACTCCCTATAATGGATCCAGTGCGGCTTCCCAATAGTTACGACTTTGTCCTTGCTGTTTTATCTGCAGTGACTAGTCTTTTCCTAACCTAGGTTATTTGGAAAGCTATTCATTCCATGTGAAGTCTCTCAGGAAAAGGTGCATATTCCAAACTCAGCAGTATCACTCACGCCTATTCATAGCTGTGTTATATTTATCCTCAGCCAGCATCATTTCATTTTACATAGTTTTTATGCCTTTCTCTCCACCTAGACTAAATCATCAAGTCTGGGGCCTTATCTTGTCAATATTTATATCCTTAATCCCTGGCATATAGTAGGTGGTCAGTAAATGTTGAATATTAGATAGTTGATATCACTCTCTTTAATCATAAAAAAGAATCCAGAAAATTTGGAAGATTATATGCCAAAAAGTTATCAGAAGCTATCTCTGAAACTCAGGTTTCAGAGAATAGCTAATTGTTTCATTAAAATAGCATACATACAGATAAGTATACAAATCAGAAGTGTACATTTTGGTGAATTTTCACAATTTGAACACACCTATGTAAAATCAAACCTATGTGAAAACTTTATTGGCTCCCAGGAAGCTCGTAGTGCCACATCACTAGTTCCCAAGGTAATCACAGTACTAACTTTGAAAAGCTCAGATTGCCCTGCCTTTTGGTATTTTATGTAAATGGAACCATACAGTATTTACTTTTGCATATGACTCCTTTTGCTCAATGTTACATTTGTGAGATTCATCTATATATAATTATTGAGTGCTCTTTTATTGAAGTATAGTATTCTACTGTGTGACTATACCATGATTTACCCATTCTAGAGCAGAAAAACCATTTATGGTATTTAACTATTGTGAATAGTACTGCTTTCAGCATCCTAGTGCATGTCTCCTGATGAACATATATACACATTTCTTTTGGATGTATGCCAAGGAATGGAGTGGCAGGTTATGGGTACACCTGTCTGCTGTCAGCTTTTCACACTCAGTTTTTCAGAATGGTTATATCCACTTACACTCCCACCACTAATGAGCTGCAGTTCCTCCTCCTTACCAACACATAGTGTGGCATTCTATTACCCCTCCCACTGGGAATGTAGAGGTGTCACATAATTTAGCCTGTATTTCCCTGATGATTAGTGGTGTTGAACATGTCTTCATATGTTTATTGGCCATTTGGATAATTCTTTTATGACATGCATGTTCAGATCTTTTGCCTGATGTCCCATTAGGTTGTCTTGTCTTTTTTGGAATTCTTTATATATTCTCTAATAGAAGCCTTTATCAGAGGTGTGTATTGAAAATAATTTCTACTCTGTGGTTTGTCTTTACATTTTCTTAATGTTGCATTTTTAAGAACAAGAGCTCTTAATTTTTAAATAATCTAATCAATATTTATGGTTTATTTTTGTTTTATTTAATAAAAATTTCATTTTAAAATTTATTTTGTGTTTTATTTGTGTATTTTAATTTTTACAGTAATCATGTAATTGCTTAAGAGAAATAGTTAAAGAGATACAAAAGAACTTAGTACCCTGTAAAATTAAAATACAGTGGATTTGAGGTATATAATTATTTTGAAGGAGATTCCAGAAAATGTTCAGTGTCTGCTATATTCACAGACACAGAGTATCCACAGTACTCTTTCTGCCTGTGGGCATGAAGTCAGCTCATTTCCCTGGCAGAGCTGATGGGCAGGGTCAGTGTGTCTTCCCTAGGGGCACTTGTGCAGGAAGGGTGAGGCCAGGGGCTGTGAGAAGGCTTGGAGGCACTTACCAACAGGTAGAGGTGTGTGGTGATTAACTATTAGCTAGCCCAATCATATTCTCCACTTTTAGTGTAAATGCCAGGGCTAAAGGGGAACCCTTCTTCCCATCTTACCCTGGCCCAGCAGAGGAGGTGTCGCTCTTCTATCAAAGACCACTCCCTTCACTTTGGCTCTAATACCTGATTCTATCCTTCTTCTGGACTTTCATGCTTTTCGTTGTGCCCACTATCCTACTACACCAGCAGCCTTTCCCTTTCTTTGTCACTATACAAACACTCTTTAAATAAAATTAATTATTGCTTTTTTTCCTTCTAGCCGCACTTTTTTTGTTGTTAAATTCCATCTGTAGGATTTTTTTTATTGATTTGCCACTCATTTACAGAACTATGTAATTTTGAAATTGCAATTTCACATCATCATGTATAGCCACCTCTCTGTTTACAGTTCTTAATCACAGCAAAATGTTAAAAAGTTACCTCTACAATTTTTGTCTCCAATTCACAGCTCTTATTTTTAGTCCAGTCTGACTTTGGCTCAACCATCCTGAAACTGTCAAGGTCAAAAAGGACTTCCGTTTCTCCAAATCTAATGGCCATTGTTCTTTTTTCCTCTTTCCACCCTTTAAAAAGAATCAAGCCACTCCCTCCTTTGACTTGAGCTCACACTCCCTGATTTTCCTCTTATCTCCTTTGCTGACTTTTATTCTTCCAAACAATTTATAAATGTTAGAATTTCTCAGGGCTCTATGTCAACTTTTATTTTCCCTTCCCCCTATAATATCTCCTGGGTAATTGCATTCAGAGCATGGCTTAGATACTGTCTATGAGCTGGCTTCTATCTTCCTTCTTGTGGCTCTGTCCTCTCTTCCAGGCCCCATACTCATTTGTCTCACTGCTTACTGACACCTGCCTTTGGAAATCTCACAGGCATGCCACTCTTAGCATGCCATCGTTGGAGTTGATTTTGACACATCACTCCAAGCCTGGTCTTTCCCCAAGTCCTTCAAGTGTGGTCTACCTTTGGTCTTTGTTATCTCATTAAATAGCACCTCCATTTCTCTAAAGTTGGAATCATGCAAGTCAGTCATGACCTCTCCCTTTCTTCATATTCATCCGGTCAGCAAGTCCTGTCAGGTCATATCACCTACTCTCTTCTTCACCACCACCACCATACTGGTCTGTCCTGGCCTGTCCTCTCCTCATCCAATATAAAGTCCTCCTAACTAGTTTCCCTGTTTTCTTCATAGCCTCCTTTAAGCTGTTCTCTGCAGGTTTATACATCTAAAGTCACTCAGCTCTCCACTCTAAAACCCTCTGTGCCTCTTCATTGCACTGAGGATAAAATCCACACTTAAATCTTTACCAACATGCTGCATAGCTGACCCCTGTCTTCCCCTCTGATACTGTATGCTGACCTTCTATGTCCACACAAGATTAAATTTGAAACTTACTATGTTTTTAGCAGTACCCATCTCTTCATGCTTCTTTGCTTCCCTCCCTTAGTCTCCAAAAGGCTGACTCACTCCTCCGGTAGTCTCAGTTTAAATACTTTTTCCTCAGAACCTTTGTTGATCATCTTGTTCTTACCTGGTCTGGCACCATCACAGTTATAATTACTATGTCCTGACATCAATAACTTGTAATTTATTTGTCTCTTCATTTATTACCTACTTCTATTAGGATAGATACTTTGGTCATCACTATTTTGTAACATAGTACCTCTCAGCATTCTATCAATATTTTGGAATCTGCGGCATTTACACAGCTGAAAAAGGGCTCATGTTCCCTTGAATAATAAGTATTCATACAAAAGTAATTTGAACTTGCCTCAGTTTATGGCAAATTCTAATAGCCAATTAACAGGAAATGATTAAAATCAGGTCCAAGTTATTTAACAATGTATCTTCTGTTGTGAATTACATTAGGTTCTGGCTTCTAAACCTTCTAGGGGTTCCGTTTGAATTCAGTGAAGCATAGTTTTACAGGGGAGTATCTGTTGACTAGGTTGGTGCTGTGTGTCTTTTATTTAGGTCCTGGTACTTCTGGACACATGATATAAATCATGTTTGATGAAACACACCCCAGCTATTGAAAGTATTTCATGTTGTCCTTTATCTTTGTTTACTCCACGTTTAATAAGCTTGCTATTATTACCCAAGCTGATTTATTTTCCCTTTGCAGACCCTCATAAGTCCTTATTATGGAGTAATTCTGGTGTCAGCATATATCATCATGGTGCTCACGGGCATCTGGGCATTCTTTGTTGCTGGAGGCAGCTGCCGAAGCCTGAAACTCTGCCTGCTCTGCCAAGACAAGGACTTCCTTCTTTTCAGCCAGCGCTCCAGATAACCTCCAAGAACCAGCCCCTCTCAAACAGTGAGCTGTGTCTTTAGAGGAAGCACAACTGTGCCTTTGTCTAAAAATCCTTTTCCATGTGGAATTTAGGAAAAGCAAAACTATCTGGATACAATAAGGACTTTCATTCAGCGGCTCTCTGAAAGGTCTACAGCAGTGCTGTGCATCCTGGCTGCACATTAAATCACCTGGGGAAATAAGGACTAGTGGTTTCTGGGCTCCACAATCCAGATTTAATTTTTCTGGGTAATTTTTGAAAACTTCTCAGATGACTCTGATGTGCAACCATGTTGGCAACCTTTGGTGTTCAAATAGGAACTTCCTGAGAACACTGGAAGTGAAAAAAAAATCAATGTTTGGTTGTCTCCTAACATAACTTGTACTGAGCAAGTAAATATCTGAATGTCAAACCCTGATTAGCTTTTGTCTTCTTAAGTTCTGAAGTCATAGAAGACTAAAGGGCTATCACCTCTATGAACTGTTTTCATGTACTTCACTAGAAGCTGGTTTTAAGAGAACATGGTAGGCTGAGCTAAATGCAATAACTGCACTTACTATGATAATTTAGCCAAAGTAATCTATTGATGAATAAGCTATATATTTTTGAAGTTTTTCCATTCTAGATTTTGCTTTTTGAAGCATTGCATTGTTTTTTGAGCATATATTTAGTTTTTTTAACTAAAAGCTAATTCTTGTCTGACTTCTGGAAGGCATTATAAAACAAAGAATTTTTGTGCAACTTTGAGTCTTTCCTCACTTTAGGGATTTTCATGGGCTCTGCCCCAAAGCACTGTTTGCCAGTCGAGTGCTAGTTGCTGGACTAGTTGAGGAGAAGTCTATTGTTCAATATGAGCAATTGAGCAGGTTGCTGAGTGAAGTATCCTGGCACAGGCTTTGCTGGAGCTGGTAAAACAGGAGGAAAAAAGGAAAACAAGCCAGTAGTGTGGCATTGACAATTTGCTCCTGTGATACTAAAAGATACTTCCTCCAAGTGGTGTAGTATAAAATGAGGAATATGTCTTTTGCTACCAAATTCATGCTTTTACCTACCTAATCTTTATGATCTTTAGGTCTAATAAATGGCTCTGGAATTTGGTAGTAGATACTGAATTCCCTTTAAAGGAAAGCCCAAGGTCTGTGTTTAGCTTCTAAACAACCCTTTTGATTTCCTTTATAAAAAGGAAATGCCATTGAATTGTGTCTATACTAATTAGAAATTGTTGCTATTTGATGATTCTTAGGAAACTGATGATATGAAATGGAAATTACCTCACATTAAAGTGATAACCTCAGTGATCCCCATATGGGCAATAGACTATAAAAGAAATAGGAGCAGCAAAGACAGCTCACCAGCAACATGACAGGTAGAAGGATTTGGTAACGTGTAGTACAGAAATGTGAGATATATGGCCTGCATTTAGCCACGCATTATTCCAGATACCAGAACATTACACATCAACTAAACCTTTAACAATGAAATCCCCTCCCACCTTTAAATTACTAGGATTTTCCAATTCAGGAATTCAAGAGGAGTAGGGGTAGTAGTAATACTATAAACAGTTTCATAAGTAATTAAAGTTAGTCCCCTAATAAAGTTTACTTTAGCACTAAACCCATGCTTCCACTGGAGCTTTTTATTTGAGCTTAAAGATTTCCTTTGACTAAAAGAATCATAGGAAGAATTAAGGACATAAAGCCTGAAGAGTGAAATGTTCTATGTAGAGTTGAGGGTAACAAGATACATATTGAAGGCAGCTTTATTCTTGTTGGAACATGGTGTTCTTTGATGTACAGAGTAAGAAAAATATATAGTTACTTACTGCTGTTGTTTACAAGTCTCTTAAATGGATAGTCTGATAAGTTTTTGCTGCTCTATAAAGTGTAGGAAACATAAATCATCCTTGAGCCCTGAGGATGTGTTCTGTTGATTATTAAAGAACCTGGGATATTGTAAACTGTCATTTATAAAAACTCAGCCAGCAAGAAAATTTTATTTGATGGTGAGATTATTAACTTAGTTCAGGAAATTGTTTAATAATTCTTGATTACCTATGAGTCTAGGAATGTTGTAATTTCTGATTTCTCTTAAAGTCTGAGCATTACCATAATCATATTAGGCCACCACTGTTGCAAATAGCCTTGCTTTGCCTGATGCCAGAGAAGTCCAGAGGGAGCATATAGTCTTCCTCTGTTGTATATATATTGTTTTTGCTTTAGTAATAAAAAATGAGCTTTTGGAGTCCTGATAGTATTTGGAGAGAAAGAGATGGTGTTGATGTTGCATGTTCTCCTTCACACAGGGTTTTCTCAGTTTGAAAGGAGATTTGGGTATAGTTAAAGTTGACCTTGGAATGTGAATATTGTTGCAGTGCTTAAATATGTTGACCTTTGACTAACAGATACTTATTTTGTTGCTAGTAAAAGTTGTATTTATTTTTCATTCATTTGAATTAGTAGTTGTAACTGGCGAGGTTTTCCTCCTTCCTGGCCTACCTGTCTGGCAATATAGCAGCAGTAATAGTAATAGTAACTTCTTTAGAGTCTTTTAGTGAAAACATAGCTGAAAGGAATAAATGATATCTGCAGACTGCATAGAAATGCCTGTTGTTCTCAATATTAATACTTTCCCATCCCAATGTAGAACCTTGGTGTGATTTGTTGGGTTATTTTTTGGAACTGGGAATGCTCACGAGTTTTTCCATATAAATCAATGGTAATAACCTACCAAATCATACCAAATAGGAATGTTCTACTTTCAGATGCAGGAAGGCTGTATTTTTGTTCTCTAGTACATTTCAGTCTTACTGAGAATGGCACATTCACACCAAAATGCTGGGTGTCCTTATTTGTAGAACTGGTACAGTATAAGCAGTTGTGACAAGAATTTCCTCCTACCTAGTACTCTTCCTACCGCCCCCCACCCCTTTAGATTAGTCCAAGACAGAGATTAGCAGCCTGTGTAGACCTGAACTCTCCATGGAAGCAACAGTGGCAACCTGTGTCAGGCATGGTCCTGGGAAGAGTGCTGGCTTTTTGTTGGCTAAACTTTTCCTGGACATCATCTTAGCTAAGTTGCCAAGGTAGATATTACTGCAACAAACAACTTTAAAGTGCTTGACTTATAGCATTTTGTTTATGACTGCAGTGTTTACATTTGTCATTTAATAAAAGACTACTTCATTCTATTATATATTAGTGTTTAGAAAGGTGGATACTGTCTCTATAAAATATGTAAGATTTTATATATAAGTTACACTGTTATGTTGTATATACTTGCAATATCAGACTTGCATTCAATATACAATGCAATAGACTATTTCCCAACCTGTATTTTTCAGAGAACAATAAAAAGACTGTTTAGAACTACTCATTTCTCATGTTCCCTCTTCTTTGAAAAAGTGTATCCTTCAGTATCTGTTACTACAGTTTTTGTCACTTCTAAAACTTGACTGTTCTTTCTATTGGTTAGGATTGGTCAGCTCAGACTTTTTCGAAGAGAAATCTTTGTTATCACATTTAAAATTCATATGGCCTATTTCACTTGGGTGTGCTCAGAAACAGTTTGAATCAGAGAATCTTCTTGAAGTATCTTAAACCAAGAGAGGAGAATCCTAAAGAACCTCACCTTGAAAAATCTGCTAAGGAATTATAAAATAGTGAATTGTAAAACATAACACATTAGTAGCTAAAGGTAAAAGTGGATGAAGGGAGGAGTATAATTTAGTTTCTACCCATTTACTCTGAATGTCCTGTCTAGTTCTTTAGTTCTTCCTGCTTTGGATGAGGAGGCTAAGCAGCCAAGGGGTGGAACTTGGTCTTTGCTCTCAGGCCACATAGAGAATTGTTTTTGCCTAAAACTCAAAATCCTATGATGCCTATCTAGTCGGGTTTGAAATAAAGCTGCTCCAGGTTTATGTTGACTGTTATTAGATGAAATTTTCTTAGGAACCAAGGGCTTTGCTAACTTGTGTCTGTGGAGTTGGTGCACATTCCTCAGGTAACAGCCCAGATTCGAGTATGATTTCATTGGCCCTTCTGCATTGAAGTTGTGGCTCTAGTTTAATTTTTGTTTGGTTTTTAGTTGGAACAGGGATTTTCCTAGCACCAGCCTTGATACATGAGAGAGTTCCAGTGGAGAGAAGCATGTATTTTACTTTTACCTCTTTGAAAATGCTAACTAGAGGGCCTCCCCTGGTGGTGCAAGCGGTTGAGCACGCACTGTGAACTGTCTGCAGCCTGCAGTGCCGGTTCGATCCCGGCCAGCCGGCGAGGGTCCCACATGGCGAGGCAGACCTCTCTGACTCGCCCGCTGCTCCCCTCAGCAGTGTATTTCATCACTCTGCCTGTTCTGTTCCCCGCTCTGTCTCTGGTGAATCCGCTCACCCTCCCACGCATCTGGCCTGTACCCCGGTTCTTGTATAAAATAAATAAATATTTTTTTAAAATGCTAACTAGACGGAACCATTCAGTTGACCTGCAGTGCCAGTCCCAGGAGATGAAATGTGGATTTGATACATTTCATGGTGCCCCTAACAGATTATGAGCCTTGATCATTCCAGCTTTAAGGCTCAATTATTTGTAGGAGCTAGTTATTGCTAAAGTGTGCATCACTATAAACCCTGTTTTTAGACAGTAGTAAAACCATACATTTTCTGTGCTTGAGCAAAATCAGAAATGGGGCTTATCATACACAACTCTGTGATTAAATATTTTAAAGGGATGGAAATATTGAATTATATCGTACACTTGAAACTGTAATACATTATTCATTAATTATATAATTAAATAGAATGGAAAAGAACAAGATGGTGATCTTTATCCTCAGGGAACATGTAATTAACTGCCCAGATAAAGACATATAAGTACTGTTTTAAGCAACCACAAAATACTAATTATGAAATAATGTAACTTGAATTCATTAGGTGGTGCTTAAATTTTAGGAGATGATGAGCTCTTGGGTGTAAGGGGTATAGGTAAGAGATAAAAAAACAAGAGTGTGGTGGCTTAAGAACCAATGAAAAGTATGTCACATGCTGCTAAATAATGAGAAAGATGAGCAAGAACTGACCATTGTATATGGAGAAATGGAACTTGCTGGTGACCTTGATAAAAGCAATTTCAATGTAGGGGTGAACACTTAAATGGAGTACATGAAAAATGGGAGAAAGGGAAGTAGACACAATATAGAGAATATAGATAACTAATTACAGTAGAGGTGTTAGCAGATTGAGAGGTCCTCAGTACTTACGTTTTCTTGACTATAGCAAGAAAAGAATCCAAAGCTATATCCTAAGCAAAGAAAAACAGCAGTTTACTGGTGTTAGTACACTTTGGAGGGGGTCTGAGTGGGCAATGTCCTGAGGGTTGCCTGCACCGAGCTTGTGGAGTTTCATATTCTTAGGGGGTTGAGGAATAATGGGCACTGCCTTCCCCAAGGTTGTACAATTGTCTCCACCCTTCCATTGGGAGGGGGAATTATAGTTCTTATTTGGCAGTTGGCAGAGTTGTCCTGGCTGTCGTTCTGGCAGGGGGTATCAAAACCATAGTACTAGTTAGGGGCAGGTGTCTGCCAGGGTGATTTTAAAGTCATTCCCCGCCTCTACCAAGCAGGTGTTTGTGTGTTGTTTATAGGTGTTTGCTGGCATCATGGATACTGTTGACCCTTCCCCCTGTCAATTACTTTAGGCACTGCTCCCTGTCCTAACAACCCTACAGAGGAATGGGATGATAACCTGAAGATCTGGGGTGTCTTCCCCCCTATATCTAGCACTATAGCAGTATGTTTATATGATGATAGGAATGATTCAATGAGAGAGGGGAATTGATGATGGAGGAGAGGGGGAATAATTGCCAAAGCAAAATCTTTAAGGAGGGAATAGAGTGGGAAATTTTCGTGCTAAATGCTTAAATAAAAGTGTTTAAAATCAATGATCTGAGCTTCTACTTAAACTAGAAAAAAGCAACTTGAAACAAGACTATTCAGAAGAAAGTAATAATGAGAATAACAGGAAACCAGAAAGGAGAAAATAAAAAAAATCAGGTTCTTTGAGAAAAATCAATAAAATTGATAAAGCTCCAGCCATATTGATAAAGGGAAAAGAGAAAGGTACAAATTATGAATATCAGAAATGAGAGGTGACATCATTACAGATACTACTACACTGTTAAATAAAAAAGGAATATTGTGAACAACTTAGCCGGTACAATTAACACTTAGATGAAATTGATGAATTCCTTTTTCAAAGAAAAACTCTATCAAGAAGAAATAGAAACTCTCAATGTCCCTGTACATCTATTCAGCTATGTTTTTTCTTCCCTCGTAACATGCCTTATAATTATTAAAAGTAGAACATCATGTATTAATAGATATGGAAGTAAATAGGCCATTAGTGTAAATTTCTTTAATTAATTTGTTTATGTATATTTTACATCATTGTTCATTTTTGTACAATGTATGCTTTCTCCTCTCAGGTGTAGTCCCCGTAAAATTCCTACCACCATTTCACCTGTGCCCCATCACCATAGTCCCTTGTGCTCTTCCCTCTCCTGTTTTGACCCTTCTCCCCTGCCTCCCTTGCAGAATGTCTCCGATTTGTAGCTATCTGTTAATTTTCTTTGTTTTTTTTTTCCTGATCCCTATTTGATCCCCCTATATTCCTCCAATAAGTGAAACCATCTGGTATTTTTCTTTTTCCCTCTGACTTGTTTCACTGAGTATAATCCCTTCCAGCTCCATCCATGTTGCTGCAAATGGCATAAGTTTATCTTTTTTGATTTCTGGGTAGTATTCCATTGTGTATTTATATACCACATCTTCTTAATCCAGTCATCTATTTTGGGGGACTTGGGTTGTTTCCATATCTTACCTATTGTAAATAGTGCTTCAGCAAACATAGGGGTGCAGGTATCCTTTTGAATTAATGTTTTTGTGTCCTTTGGGTAGACTCCTAGGAGTGGAATTGCTTGGTCATATGGTAGCTCCGTTTTTAGTAGACTGAAGAACCTCCACATAGCTCTCCATAGTGGTTGGGCCAGTTTGCATTCCCACCAGCCGTGTAGGAGAGTTCCTTTTTCTCCACATCCTCGCCAACATTTGTTGTTAGTTTTTTTATAGGCATCATTCTCACTGTTATAAGGTGGTATCTCATTGTGGTTTTGATTTGCATTTCCCTGATTATAAGTGATGTTGAACATTTTTCATATACCTGTTGGCCATTTGCATTTCTTCTTTGGGGCAGTATCTTTTTAGCTCTTCTTCCCATTTTTTGACTGGATTGTTTACTTTGTTTTTGTTGAGTCGTGTTATTAGTGTAAGTTTATGTCAATCTGAGCAAGGATTGGACTGTATTTTTGATGTTTGCTGTAGCTTTACATGCTGGATGACTCAGTTTCACTATTTCCTGGCTTTTGTCTACTCTCTTGACTTTGAGTTCTCTATTGTGTTTTGCCTCAAAGAAAGTATATGTCTTGCAACTTTTTCTGCTGTAATCTATTGTTGTTATATTGGTGCTCTGATAGTGTAGGGCATTATAGAAAAGGAGACATGTTCTATAATCTTAAAATGTCAATTTTTTAGTGGACCTGCATCCTTCGACTGTCTCTTAACTTCCCCCACCGCATTTATGTAAGACAGGAAAGCTAGAGCAGGCTGGAATGGGGAAAATGATTTACTTCAGGAAGGATAAGACTCTGAGGCCTTTTTCCTTAGAGAGCAGGCCTTGTTATGGAGAGCACTGTGGGCATTTTACAATGACCATGTGGACTCTTCCCTATGAGAATCAGGTGGAATTCTGCAGGTAAATCCACAAAAAGTGTGGAACTCCTAAGACTGTGCTAGTGTTAGACATTTTTCACTCATCAATTATTCCTTTCTTGGACTACAGCAATTTTTCAAAATTAGAGCTTAAGTATCCCTACTAGATTATAGCTCCAGCAGCGTCAGCCTAGGTAAGAAATCTCAGCTGTGACTCTGTATTCACCTGTCCTTCCTGATTTCAGAGTGGTGGCTTGTCTTGAAATATCAGCTTTCTAATATATCCAAGAAAAATGATTGATTTTCAGTTTGTTTAGTATTTTCTTCTTGTAAGGATGAGAGTGACATCTTCCAAGCTATTTACATGTTGGTGTTAACCAGAAATCCTCTATATCTACTAAAGGAATTGAATTTGTAGTTTTCATAAATAAAGCTAGAATGCGTCATCGGAGAGATTTCTACCAAGGAGTAAGAGAGGGAGGAAGAGAAGGAAAGAAAAAAGGGGCAATACCAATCTGTACAAACTTCTAGAAAATATATGTGATGACATACTTTTCAATTCATTCTGCGAGGTTATCATTACCTTAAAAACCAAACTAGACAAAGATATTATAAAGGGAAAAAATCCTGCATGTCAGTATCTATCAGAATAGATGGAAATGTCCTCAATATTTTAGCAAATTGAGTCTAGTAATATATAAAAGGCACAATATACATAATGAAGTAGAGTTTATCCCACTGATACAAGATCAATTTAATATATAAATATTCAGGTTACCATATTAACAGATTTAAAAAAGCAGACATATCAACAGATACAGAAAAGTTTTAGACAAAATATAACATCCATTTCTGATTAAAGAAACCACCCCCCCAGCAAACTACAAGTAGAATAAAATAAAAGGAATTTCTATAACTTGAAAAGGAGACATCTATGTAAAACTTATGGCTAAGGTAATGCTAAATGATGAAAAACTAAGATTGGAAACAAGACAAAGATCCACTCTCACCACTTTTATTCATCATTGCACTGGAGGTTCTAACCAGTGCAAAAAGACAGGAAAAATTAGTCCACACAGATTGGAAAGGAAGAAATAAAACTCTTATTTTCACTTGGTATGATCATCTGTGTAGAAAAACCAAGAGAAGTTTTAAAAAGGTAATAAGAACTAACTAGTGAATTTAATAAGATCATAGAATATAAGACCATATAAAAAATCAATCATGTTTTTCTACAACAGCAGCAAACTGTTGGAAACTGAAATTGGTCATATGACCAGTTTTCTTCTCAAACTATAGTGAAGGGCTGTTTAAAATTTTTTTCTAATCTATCACAGATCAATGGTAAAACACAAAAAATGAATTATTGTAAAAATATTAAATAGGCATTAAAATTGCAAACTGATTGTTCTTAGAATCAATAGATGTAAAATTGCATTTCAGTAAATAAAGTCAGAATAAGCATAAGGAAAAAGAAAGTTACAAAAATCTGCAAGTTTATTAATATGCTTTATTAGGCACTTAATATAGAATTACCATTACACTTTTTGTTTTGTAACAAGTAATTGAAGTATCCTGAATAAGAGTGATTCTCTATATTGACTGCTTAACACACAAAAGAATACCCAATATATCAGTAAATTTTTAATGTGAAAAATGAATTTATGTCCTGTTTGTTAATATATTTAGATTGGACTGATAACAATGTTACTTTCAGGGAATAAAGCATTTTCTAAAATATTTCTAAATTTAACTTACTAGATATCAAAATATACCATAAATCTTCAACAACATATAGAAAGTTCCAGAATAGGCTCATGTTTATATAGATAAGAATCTAGTAGATAATAAAATTAGCATTTTTAATTAATGGGGAAAGGATCAGCTATTTCATAATTGTGCAATATGAATATGATCATTCAGTTGTATATTGGGGTTGAGTAAAGCTAGATTCTTACTTTCACTATAAAATGAAATTTAGATGTATTAAAACCCAAGTGCAAAAATAAAACCGTAAGAGTAGAAAAGTTTAGAATCTTTATTTACACAGCAAGTTTATAAAGGGAAAAAAAGCAAGGGAGCAGCGCCAGCATAGTCACAGACTATTAAAGGATAGCAGCTGCCCAGCTTCCAGCCTTAGGGAAGTGAGAATTTTTCTCAGCACAAAATGAATGTTACAAATCACAATGGGAAAAAAGGGACAGATTTGACTATCTGAAATTTATAACTCTACAGCAAAAGACATCCTAAACAAGACTAGAGGAAATATTTTTGCCGTATGTTAAAAAGGGTTGTCACCTATAATATATAAGAAGCTTCTATAATTAAGAAAAGATGAATGATACAATAAAAAGTGATTAAAGAACATAAACAATTCATAAAAATGCAAATAGCCAATAAACATAAGAGAAAAATCTCAACCATTAATTATAAAAGAAGTGCAAAGCAAATGATTTTTGGACTATCAGGTTGTCAAAGATGAAGAAAATTGATATATCAAGTATTGTTCAGCATACAGTAGAAACAGCATGTTGTGAGAAAGTAAACTAGTATGACCTTTTGGGTGATAATTTAGCAAAATAGATCCATAAACTTTTGTGCATATTTTGTATCAGCAGCTCCTTTTTCTAGGAATTTATCCTATATACGTACATCCAAGTACACAAAGATTTCATAATCATCTTGTAACTGTAAGAAATTTGCAACAAATAGAGTTTTGCCTCAAATAACAGAACTAAACAGACATTAAAAACAATGAGGATACTTGGATGTATTAGAAAACAGAAGCAAGGTATAGACTATTTCTCCAGTCAACAAATATTTCACACATTGAACGTGTTAGGTACTAGTGAGACTACAGGAGTGAAAATAGACAAGCATGATCCTGACCGTTAAAGAACATACAATAGGTATTCTACTCATTTTATTAAAAATTTTAAAATATTAAAATTTGCATGCAAATAAAGCCTGGCAAGCTAAATCACACAAAATTATCAGCAACAACTATTTGGGGAGTTAGGATTATAGGGAAATTCAGCTTTATGCATAATTGTGTTTTTTAAAATGACCATGTGTTATTTATATACTCACAAAAACTACAATCCATGCTTTTTCATGGTTTCTTGTTGTCCCTATCAGAAGGTGTGTTTCATTCAAGGACTTTCACAACCTAATCCCAACCACTTTTCCCTGCCTCCCTCCATTCTCTGCCTTCCATCAGGGACATTTCAATCACATTCCTTTGGCCTCTGCTTAGATGTGCCTTGGACTCGCATACCTCCCTATTCTTACTCTTGTTTTTAGTTCCTTCAAGGTCTTGCTAACTGTACCCTTTGTGGAGTCTTTCCTGATTAGACTCAGAAAAGAAAGTTGCTTTCCCAACTGAGATCACTTAGCATATTTTTAAAATCAAGGAATCATTTACTATAACAAAGTGCCTGCAGTAAAATCTTTCAAGATTAAAGCATACATTTGGATGAGTTTTGGCAGATATCTACTGCTGTGTGACCACCATCCAATCAAGAGCTAGAACATTTCCTTTTCCCCATATGGTTCCCTTATGCTCCTCTCCAGTCAACCTGCCCCAGCTTCCACAGAGGCTGCCCCTGGTTCTGACTGTTACAGCCACAATTATCTTGGCTTGTTTTAAATTTCATTTAAATGGAATACATGCAAAATACTTCTTTGTGTGTGTCTGATTTCTCTCACCCTACACAGTCTTCTGCAATTCATGCATGTATTTGTATGTCAGTGATTTGTGGTTTTTTTTTTTCTGAATGTATTCCATATCATGGATGTATAACTTGTTCAGCTGTTATGTTGAAAGACACACATACTTCTGTATTTTATGGTTAGTGCTTTCTGTCTCTCTAAATGAGATTTTAAAACCAGTTATTACTGAATATTGACATAGAGATGATTAAGTTACCATCGTTTAGTCTGTGCTTAGCAGAAAGTAGTTTTTCATAAAAATCTTTGCTTTTGAGCAAGTAAGAGACTGTTGGAAATTACTTACAATTATTGAAGAGAGAGAAGAGAAAATACTGTTTCTCTACTCAGAACAATTCTGACACCAAATATGTGGGGTTTACCCCTCACTGTAGTTCTCTTGTTCTCTGTGGACACCTACTGGGTGTCCTCCAGTTCAACTCAATCTGACACTAACTGCTTGGAGTTAGTACAGCCCCCACAAGATTAAACATTCAATCTCACCAGACTGTCCTCAGTTCAGATGTCAGTTGCACGTCCCAAATTGTTGACAGGTTCCAGAAGTCCCCCTTACTTCTGGGCATAAAATTGCAGTTTCCTATGCAATTTTCTAGAATAATATACAAAACTCAGGGAAATGTTTCCATATATGTATAGGGTTTTTAAAAAGTGAGATACAAGTGACATAAAACATTATATTAGTTTAGGTATATTTACCAGTTTACGTCAAAGGATATCACAGAGATACAGATGGACAGCCAGATGAAGGTGTACATAGGGTAGGCCTCATGGAGAAGGGTCACACATCTTCCAACACATCACCTCACAGCACCTCCATGTGTCCACCAACCTGGAAGTTTTCTGAACCCCATTTTTTAGGGTTTTTATGGCAGCCTGATTAATTAAACCGATAACTATTGGTGATTGGATTCATTCCCCAACCCCTTCATCTCCCTGGAGATCTGGAGGCTGGAGTGGGGCTGAAAAATCCAACCATCTAATCACAGGGTTGGTTCTCTTGGCAACATGCCCCCATCTTCCAGGAGTTACCTCAATAGCATAAATAGGTATGGCTTAAAAGGGTTTATTATGAATAACATTTAGAAGCTCTCTGCCAAGAGCCAGGGACAAAGGCCAAATATATATTTCTTGTTATATTTCATCCAGTTGTTAAGAGGGAATAAGAATTCCTGTCTATGCTTGTCCCCCACAGATAGGATGTACCATATTTGGGAAAACTTGTGGAATGATTGTGTGTTGGGTGATTGGAGAAGAGTGGAAACAAATACATGAGATTTGGTGTCAGATATCTTGGTTTCTTAGGAAATTAGTTTTAGCAGTGAACTAAATAATTATGTTACCTGATTCATCAGAAGTCTGCCTCTTCCAGAAGCCCTTGAATTCTCATTGCCAACACAGAGTTGCTAGAGAGTCTACCCTTGAACTCATAGGCCCTTTGTTTGTTGTCATCATTGCAGGTAATTAAAAGTTAATATTTGAAACAAGTGAAGTCAAGCAGAAGTAATGACTTTGACTTACAGTGTTGAAAGGTCACAGCTGGCCATGTGACTAGCGCTCATACTCCTTCCTGGGCTCCCACCACATAGCAAGTTGCAGAGAAATGTAATGATAGCCCTGGCCAGGAGGATAAGCTTTGACTGGAAATGGCAGGATGGGACAGGGTGTTCTTTGGCTGTGTGTGGTTTTCTTCTTTTTATAGCTTTATTGAGATATAATTGATATAAGAAAAATGCACACATTTAAATTGTAAAATTTGCACAGTTTTGGCATCTTTGGAGCAACTGTCACTACTGGTAAGATAATGAACATATCTATCACCTCAACAATTTCTTGTATCCCTCTTATAATTCCTTCCTCTCCCAACCACACCTCCACTTCATCCCCAGACACCTGCTTTCTATCTGCTTTCTATCACTGCAGCTTAATTTGTATTTCTTACAGTTTTATATAAACGGGGGGGGGGAACGTGTGCATGTACACTAGCGTGGTTTTGTGTACTTGTTCCTTCTCTCTATCTCAGCTTTAGGAAAAGAGAAAGTTCAGTGAATGTGTCCTTAGGACACATTCCATTCCTAAGTTAAGAGGTGAGAGTAAACCCCAGGAGCTGAGTCAACTCCTTTGCTTACTTTAGTTGACGATCCTTGGTTAGACTTTTTGTGAGCAGGGGCCAGCCAGGGTTTACTATTACCAAGCAGATTAGAGGTAAGCACTTGTTGATCTCCCCAAATTCACAAGTACAAATGCTTTAGTCTATGAGGTTTTACGAGGCTGATGCATGATTGTGATAAGTATCATAAATTCTATTACGAGACGGTGTTCCTTGTCACTGGAGCTGTGCAGAAGGCTGGATGGATCCAGCCACTGTCACTGAAGATGCTTTGTGACCTTGGCTTAGCCATGCTCCTTGTTTAGTTTCCCACTTGAAAGATGGGGATGATGCTCCCTTTTACCCCTTGTTGGCTAATGGAGTAAAGGTGCATTTACACAGTAAAAGATATTTCAGTGGTAGATGTTATAAATCACTGGTTGACCTACCATTATAATGATATAATGACCTGGTTGCAATAATTTTTTATGGTGAATAATTCATTACAACAAAGCTTTGGTCCTTATCTCTGCCCACTCCTGCTGTGTTGAAAGGGCATAGTTGTCAGATGGAGCCCTTCCTCCTCCATAGAGGCCTCCTCTAGGCCTCACATCTCTCCCCCTTACCTTGTTACATTTGACTCTCAGCTGGAGGCCTGTGGAGGGTTGTGCTCCCCTGCTGTGCCTTGTGCAGTGTGGACTTGGATGGCAACTCTGAAGTGGTGCCACTGTGCCTCTGCTTCCCAGCAGGCAGTCCAGGGGACTCATTTCCTCTAGTAAATTCAGGACACAGTTTACATACTTCAAAAGAAAGCAGTGCATCCTAACATGAGGGATGGATACAGCTAACAATTTAGACTACTTGGGTTTCAGGTGTGCATGAGTTTGCCAGACTGCAGCACCTTCTTCTGGTGGTTCCTAAAGAGTGGAGATGCCTTGTTTATTGTGTTCAGGAGCATTATGATGCTAGGAAGATAAGGAGGGGAGTCTTGGGGGCCTGTGAGGCAATTAGCACCTGGCACATGACCAGGGACCCCAACACCCCCACCCCGCCCAGTTAACCAGTGTCTGCAGTGGCACTGGGATACCCTAGGCCTATAGTCACCACTGAGCATCTGGCCCCTAGGATATGGCCAGATGAGGCCTCTAGCAGGAGTTAGGGGAAGAGATGTGAGGGGAGCTCCAGCACACCTAAGGTCTGCTGGCCTGTTTTTCTTGGACTGATTTTATCTGCCCTCTTTTCTTCCTCCCCCCATGTGTTGCTCCCTGGGTTTCCTCATTGTTCACCTGCCTCTCTACATTCCCAAGGCTTTTTCCCAGCCTTTGTTTTTTATACGAAAATCCTCTAGGTCTAACCCTCTCAAAGGATATGTCAAGAGGAGGAGATTGGGCTTCCATAGCTGCACAGTGGCTGTGGTGGCCATGGCGGATTTGAATGGATCATGGCTAGTGAAACTGAGAAACTCTATTTTATTTTAATAAATTTAAATTTAAAAGCTGATAATTGATTCAGTTATTTGGAAAACTTTTAAGTTTTCTGGTATAACTGGTACATGAAATGTGCTTTTTCAACTGTAAGTTTTATGAAATCTAAATACAGACCAAATATTTTCATGAAAATTTAGCATCTCATTTGAGATGTGCTCTAAGTGTAAAGTACACACCAGATTTTAAAGACCTACTACAGACAAAAAATATGAAAATACCTCATCAAAATAGTGATTACATATTGAAATTATAGTATTTTGTGGGTTTTTTAATAGGCAGGGATATGTGCGTTTTATTTTATTTTTGTGATAGTTTATTTTTTATTAATGGTGTACAATTATTTTACATCCTTGTTTGTTTTTTCACAATACAGTATTTCTCCCCTCTGGTGTGGTCACCATAGTTTTCCCATCACCGAAGCACTCATAGTCTTCCACCATAGTTCATTGTGCTCTCCACCCCTCTTGTCACCCTTCTTCCTCCCCACCCTGAAATTACAGTATTTTGAATCTACTGGATTATATAAAATATATTATTAAAATTAATGTCATTGGTTTCTTTTACTTTGGGGGGAGAGTGGCCAGTAGAAAGTTTAAAATTTCACACTTCACATATTTTATTGTATTTATATTGGACTGTTTGCTCCCGATTGCCCATTTAGCTGCATTTACATTATTAGGTAGCAGCCAAACTGAAGGAGGACTTGTCTCCTCTGCCAACCTATGGCATTTGCCATAGACTTCCCTAATCATCAGCCAAGATGGCCTTGAGTTCAGGGATTAGAGAGAATGGAGAGAGACAGGAGATGACTTCTATGCTCGTTGCTTTCTCCAGGAAGTACTCTCTCTGTCTTCCCCTTACCCCTAGTGGGATGGGAGCAAGTATAAAGAATGTGTGTTCCACAGGAGCTCTGTGCCTTGCTCCTCACCTGTCCTCATTCTTGCCATTGTCTGTGACACCTGGAAGGATGCCAAAGTAAAGAACAGAAGAATCCTTGTGTCCCAACTGAAGAGACCACCATAACTGCAGGGGCTTGTCATGTTTCTACTCTGAAGCTGTGTCCCTGCTTTATCACCTTCTGGAGCAGACGTAACCTCGAACATTTCACCTGCCTCAGGCCTAGGGCAATGGAAGTGAAAATTGGAAGCTTTTCTAAATAAGAAAAGGAAACAGTGATGATGCAATTTGTAACCCTTACAGGACTGCCTCCTTTAGCAAACCAGAATGTGAAATCTGGCTTTAGACAATGGATAATATGGAAGGCAATAGCATGTTTTGCAGAAAGTGTCCAAAGTAATCTAACAGGCAACCAACAGAGGCTTTCTACCCTCTAGGAACTATTAATTAAGCCAAGAGGCCATTAGACTGAGGTGACACTAATGTCATGGTGACCTATGCTAGCAAACTAAAGTTTAAGCCTGTAAATGCCTCAAGGTTATGAAGTCAAACCTAAGTACAACAATCACAAACAGCTTTAAGTCATGGGCAATCAAATAATTTCCTCTCTTTACTCCTGCACCTTCTCTGTGTCAGTCTTTTCCCAGTTCCTTTCAGCAGGGTGCTTCTAGCTACGTTTGATTTGGTGCTGCCCAAATCAAATGTATTTTTGCTCATACTCTTAATCTTTCTTATATGCTACAGTATAGTTAACTTCACTATACTTTACTTAACTTAAAGTTAAGTATACTTAAAGTTTACTATACTTAAAGTTAAGAAGACATACGACTCATCCCGTATATTCATGTCACTTTAGTTAGGAAGATCTCCCTTTTTCCCATCTGCTCAAATATGACTTATTCTTCAAGGCCTAGCTCAGATTCCCGCCTTCTCTCTGAGCCCTACACTGGTTACTCTGCATTTCCCAGCTCTACTAAGCAGCTGTATTACCTAGGACTGCACACACTATAGGCCTCCATTTTCAGTGAAGTGATTAAGTACATCAGTATATTTTACCTTGATGCCAGGTTCTAAGACTTGAATCAAGTGATTATTATTAACTGTTCTGATCAATTACCTATCACCATAGACAGAGATACACACACTGCTTTGCCAGTGATGCTTTAACCTCATTTCCAAAAAAACCAATCTGATGTGAAAAACATTTTATTTATAATTTCTTCTATTTACAGTGAATGTCATTACAATCATTCTTACAATAAATACAGAACTGCCAAACAGACCATTATCACAGTGGCTGAGACATAGGGGCAGAGGGGAGCTGCAGGTGACAGCTTCCCAAGAACCTGTCAGAAGACCTTCAGAGAGTTTAGTGAAGGGGAGAAGTATTTGAGGTCTGAATTTGAATTGAGATTAAATCGTCAATGCAGCAAAATCCTAGACTGTCTACTAGGAAACAGGTATACAGGTGTAAGTTTTTACTATTTTTACCAGATGATGCTAAAGAAAAGGAGCAAAGACAGTGGAGTTTTCCTGTTAATGAGAGGCAAAGGAAAGACCAGAAGCCAGAACCTTCCCTGTATCCCTCCCACAGCCTAAGCCTTGCTCTTGTTATCTCTACCTGCTGTGTGCCCAGAACAGGATGGGGCCCTCAGAGGTTGAGGGGTGAGTGTGGGGCACCAGGAATCATGCTACTGGATTTATTTAGTGGCCACTAATGTCAGTGGGATTAAGTGAGGACCTGAAGAAAAATCTCCCAGTTTCAAAGCTGGATACTCAGGAGTCCCATAAGGACTAGCAAGGAAGTAGACAGTGTTGATTCTTGGATCATTCTGTTTACCTCCCTGACTTTGTTTGGTCTCAGCCCTGGGGGCTGAGAGCCTGGCTACATTGAGGGGGACAGGGGCAAAAGAAATATCACTGTTTTCACCATCTAGTAAGTCTCCTTTTTTGTCAGTAGCCGTTGTGCCAGTTACAATGACCTCTCTGTTTTCTCACAAAACCTCTATTATAAAGTTGTAAAAGCCTTTCAAAGGATAGCTCCACTGCTCTGGAGATATTTATGTTGGTTTCTGATAGGCAAGTTTGGGCCAGAATCAAGAAAGCCTCATCTAAGTCACACTGCTCATTCATGAGGGCTATCCCTGTGTCATTTGAGCAGCACCAGGCGAGCCAGTGGTGAGGATGGGATGCCAGCCTGGGTTTGGGTGGCCGAGGTCTCATTGCCCACACATTTGAGTCCCCCTGGGTCACGTGTTACCCTGCCTAGCTATAGTGGGCTACAGAGACACAGGGCTGGCATGACTACAAAAAGTTGTGATCATGGAGAAGGAAGAGTCAGAGGGACAGTAGAAGAGTCAGAGTCAGAGGGACAGGAGAAGGAAAAAGATAAAGAAACCTATGCTTCAAGAGGACATTCCTTGCTGTCAAAATGAGACTATGAATCAGAAATCTCTGCACTAAGGTACTAGCCATGAGAGCCTGCAAGTGGGGGGGGCTCCCAGGGAACTAACTGTTTTCCATGGGGCTTTCTCATCCATGGGAGGAGAATTAAAAAGAAATTGGGTCTACTCAGAAACTGTCCTTGTGACCTGAGGGGAGGGGAGAAAACCAGGGAGAATCTTTGTAACATTCTATTATATTGGTCCCTAAATACCATGATGCCAGTCCCTGCACAGATAACTTTTATGGCTTGAAAATATATTTTAATTAAACAATAACTTGACATCCTCAAAGTCAGAGAAGTTAAATCCCAATTCTAGGTTAGCAATCGGGACATGGCAAAGGTGGCAGAAATAAACAGAGAAAGCCCTCTGAACATTGTGCTTCTGCCTGTTTCCTTGAGATTCAAAAGCAGTGTGGGTCGTCTCAGAACTCATGTGTACACTACAAGATAGGAACAGTATATTTTCAAGGAATAGTTGAGTTATTTATAAAAACTGTAAAATATAAAATATAACTGCCCCACTGACAGGAGGTTGTATTTGAGCTTAATATTCTATCCTTCTCATACTTATGGCATAACAACTTATGCTTCCAAAGTGAGACTCTTTCAAGACCTATATGTCTTCTCATTCTCTAAGGTCCATTCAGTGCTCTGACCCAAAGCACATGACTTGAAATGACTCTATTTTATGTCAACGTATAGCTCTTATTTTTTGAATAGCTTGATCCTTTGTGTATCAGTTCTTCCCTGCCACTGAGTCCCCAAGTTGTTAGGTCCAAGATTTTGTCATAGTAGAAGGAAATAAGAGGACAACAACAATCTCTTCCCTGAGAAAAGAAACTGAGTCTCAAAAGCAAAACTCAAGCCAAGAGTGCACATTCTGTTCTGAAAGCTTGGACAAGAAGCAGGATTTCCAGGACACTTAGAGTCATACTCAAGTCAACCGCTGGATGAAAATGTTTTCCAACCAATTACAACCCCCAGTGGGCAGGTTTGTTTATGTCCCCAAGACCCAAACCACTTAATAGTCCCATACAGATGAAGCAGACAACTCAGATCCCCACCTCCTGGGTGGAATCTTCCCATTCATGGGTTCTGGGGGCATGGTCATAGCTTCAGGCGCCCAGCTAAAGGCCCCCTGAAAGTCTGGGGTGTTTACAGGTTAAGCGCCAGAGAACACCTTTGGGTGTTACAAGTGTCCAGGGAGGCACGGTGTGTATGGTCCAAAGCATAATCCTTCCTTGGACACACCTAGAAGTGTTGGGACTTCAGGCATTGGTTTCAGTCTCTTTCCTGATGGCTGGTTTGTAAATGACTCCTTTGTTTTCACCTTTTTTGCTACTGGAACAGCAAGAACACACATGTTAGTCAAAGAAGAGAGCCAGAGAATAGCCAACTCAGTTATGGAATGAGGCAAGTTTTAAATTCCTTTCTTAGGGAACTTTCCCCCATTGTCTTAGTTTTAGGAGGGATTGCCCCCAAAAAAGGCATTAACCCAAATGGAACCTGTTCATTTTCTAACTGTACTCTTTTAACAGCTTATGATACTAGACCTATTTTGGAGATCATCTCATTACCACCCCCAAGTGGATTCAAACCTTAGATTCTGCAACTTTTTTTTTAATACTGGGAAAAATAGGTTTTAGGAAAACCCAAACATGAAATAAAAACATGAACAAAAAGCATTAATAGCTAATATAAGTGAGAAATCAGGTTTTCCCTCATTTCTTTTTGGATTCATCAGCAAAATATACATGTAAGAAAGAAGATAGCCTTCTGCTTGTACTTAGGCAAATAGGGGACAATACCTCCTCCCCCAAACTCAAGATACTTACCCAAGATTATTCAACTAATTGGCAGTGGCAGCAAGGCTGGCACACCTCCAACTCAGAGCCCCATGACCCTTGTCTCCAGCATTACATGTGACCAGGGGCAGTAGTGCTTGGAAACAGCACTTCGAGGCCCAATGTGGTACAGGTGATAGAAGCTGTATTTGTAGGCTGCCTTCTCAGACAGGTGAATCCTCACAGACACATGAGCCACCCATTCCTATTTTAAATCCAAACCAGCTCACCTCTTCTTCCTTCTGAAAAGCCAAATGGACACTGCTAGGACCACACAGACGCCGAGAATGCCAGCCAGGGCCACAGAAAGGATGATGCCTGGTGAAGAGGCAGTGAACATGCATTACCCTCCTCTCTTCCCCTTTGTCTCTTCCCACAGCACTTGGGCATGAAGTCAAGCGACAGCTGTGTAATCACACGCAGAGAAATTTAATTTCCCCATCTCTGCTCTCAGATTCTGGTCTTTGGCTCAGTGGATCTGATGTACTTAAAGTGGGCCTTTTGCAAATTGTAGTGATTCTCCAGCAGGGGTTCTCAAGTTTGCACCAGGATCATCTGAAGAGCTGATTTAACATGTAAATTATTTTTAAAAATCCAACTCTCAGAGACTTTGATTTAATCTGTTTGGAGTGGTGCACAGAAATAGACATTTTTACCAAACTCCTCTAGCTGGCACTGGTGCACCTGGTCCATGAGCCATACTCTGAGAAACCCTGGGTACAGAATTAGCACTCATTCCATATTTGCTTGCTAGATTTAAGGCCCATTGGGATGCCTTCTTATCAGTTTTGCCCCCAAATTCCATTGCAATCCTAAGCAGTCCAAAACAACCAAGAGCCCATTGGCAAGGTCAGCCAGCCAGTCACCCAACCTGCACACTGGGCTCAGGCATGGTTTTAGACAGTGGCCTCCTATCGTGGCCAACAGAAGGTCTTGGATAGGTTCAATATATACATGCAGTAGCGTGATTAGCTCATTCCATAGGGGAATATTTGATTGGCAGTTCAGCTTGGAATCAGATAGTCACTTAAGGGTAACAGTGAGAAGGGGGCCAGGAGCCACAGCGGTGGTACGGAGGAACAAAGAAGACAGATTGGAAGTACCATAGGCCCGGATCACACCAAGAATCACAGTGATTGCCCAGTGCAGCATGCACGGCCCAGTGGCCACATACCCAGACTGAATCCTGCGTAGGTAAGGTCTTGCACTTTATAGGAGAGGGGAAAAGATTGGAAATTAACTGAGTCAATGATGGTGGATTTGACTAGTGTGATGAGTGAAGCGCTATCTTTGGTTGGAGGTATGGGACATATACAGACCTTCTGGGGGTTGTTCACCCTTGGCTCTGGCGACTACCTGATAGGGTTGAAGAAGTTGCCCACCTAGGAAATTCATTTGGTGATCTGCCTTTCCAATGCTCCTTTATCACAGTAGTCTCCTTGCTAGGGCAAGGCTTCAGTTTGTAATACAGCAGAAGGCAAGGAAGGGTGAGGATCAGAGTCTATTTGAGCAAGTTGTTACCTGCTTCCTAGCAAGGAACCTGCCAGGTCCTGGCTGGCTGGGACTGGCAGAGCTTAACTGGAACCTGTCACCAGACTTCTCTTGCATAGCCTCCTAGTATTCTTGTTAGGATCTGGTTTTATTTTTGCTTTGTCCCCAGTGGATAAACTGGAAGAATTCCTTTATGATACCAGCCTTCCTTCTCTGCTACATGAAACCCAAGGATTGTGGCTTCTCCAGCAAGTTATTGTTGGGGATAAACAGGGTGAGTTAGGACTTTTCTCCCCAGCTCAGTGGAGCTGAAATAGTACCCGGTTATCAAAGGTGAAATCCCATAGTTAGTCTGCTAAGGACCTCTCTGGAGGAGGGTCATGTGTGAGTCCTTCTTGAGTAAGACAGGGGAGCCAGTCATGAAATCCCTGTGGGTCATGCTCAGCCTGCTTCCAGAGTCCAAGAGCTACTCCCCATTCTACCAATTGGGTCTTCCATCTAAAGAAAGTCTCTGTGTACACATACTCTAGTCTGGTGTTTTTCAATAGAAACTTTTAATTTGTGTGTGTGTGCAGGGTGGGGTGGGGTATGCTTGTTCCAGCTCACTTTGGAAGCCAGGGATATGCTTATGGTGGCTGAACAGCCCACACAGGAGAGCCACTGTGGTGGCTGAGACTCCAGGAGAAACCTGACCAAATGTGAGATGCCAGCAGAAGGCCAGGGATTCACCACTGAGGCACTTGACATGCCAGGGAACAAGATCTAAGAAATGCAGGGAGAGGTTTTGCTAACCCCTTTCTCTTCTCATATGTCCCAAGTCTGGCTGGCTCCCCTAGAACCGTCAGCCCTGTGTCCTTTCCCTATTGTCCTCTTCTGCCATCTCACATTGGTCCAAAAGCTGGACCCTGGTGGTTCCTGGTCTGGCCCCAGGCTGCTGTGAGGATATGCAGAACAAGTATGGAGAGGAGCTGTCCGCAACAGACAGGGTGGCCTGTTTTCTCTGCTCTTGCCAGGCAATTCTCTGGCTCTTGCCAGGAGTTGGCTCTCCTGGCCAATTCCCTGCCCTAGGCTGATTCTGTAACCTGAACACAAGGACTAGTGTGCAGCTTGGGGAGATGCTCAGGACATGAGACTTTCCCCTAAAGAGAACACTAAGTGTTTGTACAGCACATGCTCTGTTCCCTGCACAGCCTGCGGCCTCTGCACACTCTGATTGGTTGGTTTTTGTTGTTGTTGTTTAAGACCAGAGGTCTTGGTCATCAGGGTCTTAAAACAACAACAGGAAAAAACAAAACAAAACTATTCGTGATTTCTTTTCTACCCTTTTGATGAAATACACTTCTTCATTGTTCCTAAATTTCCAGATGCTCATGGTGCCATTCCAGTTCTTACCACATGAGACCTTATATAACTAGCATACCTAACCACTTCACTAGATCACCCCAAAAGCATAATTTCTAAAGTTGTCACTTTCATAGTCACCTCAGACATCCTGAGGGCCCTGCTCTGTGTCTGGAGGAGGTGCCCATCACCCTGTGGTCTTAGGGAGCTAAGCAAAACCTGTGGAGAACAAGGCCCCCTAGGAATGGAACTTTCTTAAGAGCATATGATCCAGTGTGGTGGCTTATCTAGGGGAGAGTCAGCTTTCCAGCTTCTCTGAGCTGTGCGCTCAGCTCTCTTAGACCCTGAAAACAACAGCCTAACTTAATTCAGGGCTCTTCACCTGGCTCCTTGATCCTAGACAACCACTTTGTCATCACCTAAATTGCCTCTTGGCAGTATTAAAATGCAACCAAGCAACCAGGAACACAAGGAAAGCCCCAGAGACCAGGAGAGATGCTTTACATACAAGACTTAGATGCAGAAAAACAAAGCAGCTTGGCTGAGCAAGCAAGAAGACCATGCATAAGGAAGTGGAACGGTGGCCAGGATGTCACTTCCTAAGAATCCGACCCCGCAGGAAGCCCAAGGCGGGAAGATGCTGATGGATGCCAGTCAAGATAGCACCAACCGGCACTGAAGTGGGGTTTCCCTGCAGAGCAGGACCCAGCCCACAGGGCTTGGGACCCACTAAGGCAGATGCTCAAGCACCTGGAACTAAAAGGGAAAAAAAAGGCAGGGATATTTCAGAGCCCAGGGTGCTGGCAGGACAACTGAAGAACTAGAGTTTGGAGAGAGAAGCCAAGCCTGCATCACAGCAGAGCCTCTGAGACACTGTAGAGAACAGGCATCAAAGATGGTGCAGAGATGGGTAGAGACAGAGAAGTTCATCTGTAGATTGAACAAAGAAATAGCTTGTTTCTGAATGGCGAATAAGACAAGCAGTTCCTACTGAACAACAATCCAACAGTCAGGAGAAACAGACAGGCTGGTTGACAGAGATGGTCCACAGAGCTGTGGGTGAGAATGTTATGAAGGGGCTCCTGAGCTGGTGGAAAGAGATGCACCCTATGCAGAAGTAGAGGGAGCTATTTTCTCTCCATAAAGTGCTCAAGTATACATCAATACGAGCAGAGGTAGAATAGATACAGATATACAGAACTCAGATATCACACACCTCACCTTCCTGGGTGAGACCTGCAGAGGAGGGGGGTGAGCTGCTTGTCACAGGTTATCGCTACCTGTTCTTGCTGAATCAGAAGCTGCATCTTCCTTCCACTGGCATCTTGCTGGACCGAGGGATGCTGGTTAACTGCTTTTGAGGTCTTCTGAAGCCTCAAGTGTAAACACAGCTTGCAGTTCCTGGAACAAGTCTAGCATTTTCTAGGTCTGTATGCAATTATGTTTATTCCAACAGAGTTTTTAATAAAAAGGAATATAATGCTTTTCCTTTCAAAGTATTATTTTAAAGTAAGGATTATTTTTGTAAGTGACATGTTACATAGTAATAGCATGTTTTTAACAGATTGTGGTCTTGTAAAGAGGGACAGAGGTTTTTATTTAGCAGGGATTTAATAGTTCAAGTACATAAAATCCAGTTTGGGGTGGTAAAAACTCTTATTATGCTTAATTCAAGTTACAGACTCAAGTAACTGAAATGCCAGTCCTCTCTTTGGATGATACTTTGGTAAAGAAAGCAGGAAAAATGCTCTCCACAACCACAGACCCTAATTATCTTTGGAGGACAGTAGGTAGTTTTCTTGATTAATATTGTGCAACTCAATGAAGAAATCATTTCTATAGATATGCCACTAGATTACTTGAGAGAACTAGGTTTCTACCACCAGTTCTTTGCCCTTCAGACTACAGGGATACAGGTCCAGAAGTGAAGGTCACCCTGCTGTGAGGGGCTCCATCCTGGGGCAGTTGGCAGGGACCAGTGCCAGCACTGGTGCCCTACTCTCAGCTCCCTCTGGCCAGGCTGGATGCGCTGGAGGGATGGTGGGTGGTGGGCCTGCAGTCTTTGATCCCTCAGGCCAGCACAACACAAAGCTCAGCAGCATCTCTAGGTAACTCTCTCCAGACCTTAAAAAGTTTTGATCTTTAATTTCTCTTAAACAAATGGATTGATGTAACACTGTTGGCAAACAAAGCAAAATGAGGCTTAATAAAAGTAAAATCTGATAACTGGCCAGGCTCATATTCAAATTATTCTGCAGGAAAGACACAGGTGAGCAGAGAGGAAGGGGGACAGGTCAGTTACATTCTTTCCACAAACTTGTAATGAGCACCAGGTACCATGCCAGGCACAAAAAGTGAGTAAGAGGCCAGTCATTCCTGTCCTCAAGGGGCTTATAATATCTGGATAATAAAGATATATTTTTCCCTTTATTTTTTTCTGTCTGGTGACAAATCATTGCCTTGTGGTATGCTCAGATTCATAACAGAAATGAGCAAGTTGTTTTGCTGCATCGGAGGAGATTGTAAGTCACCTCATGGCAATAGGAAAGCCGCCCAACAGGATGTCATTAGAGTTGGGGTCTTGAAAGAATTTTACTGGTGGAAGAGGGAGAGGGGGACCCCCTTCCCCAACAAAGGGGACAGTGTGTGCAAAAGCCAGCAGTATGCACACTTGAAAGTACCTGCTGTGTAAGGAGTGCTGGGCAGGGCACAGGTGGGTGCCATGGAGAGACGATGCCACCTTTCCATTGAGTGGTCCCAGCTTTCTACCTGAGGCCTTTTCCTGAACATAGTCTGCTCTGTGCCAACGGCTTGTTGTTAGGAACAAGATAACATCCACAATGGGGTTTTCTGTTCTTCATAGAGCCTGACCCAGGGTGCACTCAGGAAATATGGACTGTTGAGTTGTGGTCGAGAAAGGAACTTCACTTCTTAGCACATCTCACAATTGCTCTTGACTATTCAATCCCATGTCCAGGAGGAAATTAGAAGGTGGGAACTCCTCTTTCACTTGGGTACTTGGAAGAACTGATGATACTTTCCCATATAATAGAATTTATTTATAAAAAGAAACTTTTAGAAGTACAAAGTCAAGTACTACAAAGGATGCATTCTATTCTCAAAAAATAAGATAATTAGCCATCTTAGCTGTTGTAGGATTATTCTCTCTCTCTTTTTAAAAGGTTTTATAAAATAACCTAAGGTCACTCAGGGTCTAGCATATTCTAATCATGCACACCTCTGCCATGAGCAAGAGCCTATCATTCTATGGTAGGTCTATGCCCAGTGCTCTCAACTGAGTTCTCTGCTACAGGCTCTGCAGCCGATCACCAGCAGTTGCTCAGCTCAAGCTTTTGACTTCCTCTTGTACCCCAAGTTTCCCTTGCCCTGGCATGCTGGAAATAGGGTTAAATAACAGTGTTTAGGTTTGATGGGCTCTTAATTTCTTGCCTTATCAGCTTTTGGACCAAGTGTTGGCATTATTGGCTAGAGATTAACTATGAATTAGGCCCCTGGACTATAAATCTACCCCTGATGTATTTTTCCCTCCTCATGTGGAGCATCTGATTTCCTGTGAGAACTGAACTGGTCCCAGGAGTGTTCCCTCTCTCTGAGGTTCCATCTTGAGTACAATGAGTCTTGTTTTCTCTCTTTAGTTCAAATCTACTATCTATGCCACTTGGAAGGGGTACTTTTTTCATCTCCCCCTAAAAAGTAGGCTTTTTAACCAAGGGCAACAAGAAATATGCAAGAGAGAAAAACTTGTACAAAGGAAGGGGACAGTATGATGAGGGGACTCTGAAAAAAGTTGCTGCCTCACAGTCATGTGGTCCCTGATAAAAGTATATACTTTGCTGATCCAGATAGGTCTCTTAAAGGCAGATAGTTCTTGCTCATCTCTCTTAGCCTTGGATGTACTCAGTTTTACAAAAAATATAAACTGAAATTCTAAAGAAAGATAGGGTTTGTTTGTTCTACTTTAGTCACTTACTGTTTCAGGGGTAACCATCCCCAGACTGAAAATTTCATGTTGTAATAGAATAAAGACCAGGACATGTGATTTAAAATTCTAGAACTCCTTGACATAAGTGGGCCAAAGAATATCAGTGTACCATCCCTGGGACAGTGGCTCTCAACCTGGGGCAATTTTGCCCCTCCTCCCCTGGAGACAATTAGGTAGTATCTGGAGATATTTTGGGCTGTCACAGTGCAGGGATGCTCCCTAGCATCCAGTGGGTCGAGGCCAGGGATGGCACTAAACATCCGAGGTGCACAGGATAATCCCCAGATATCAATAGTACCAAAACTGAGACACTGTGCCTTAGGGTAAAGTTTAGCTGGATTATATACCCTTCAAGAATAGAAGGGTAGGGCCTCCCTGGTGGCACAGGCGGTTGAGCGCAGCGCTGTGAAGCCGTCCGCAGCCTCTGCAGTGGGGCAATCCACATGGCGCAGCAGACCTCTCCTGTCTCTCCTGCTGCTCCCCTCAGCAGTGTATTTCAGTCAGTCTGCCTGTTCTGTTCCCCACTCTGTCTCTGGTAAATCCTCTCACCCTCCCGCACATCTGGCCTATACCCCGGTTCTTGTATAAATAAAATAAGTCTTAAAAAAACAAGTGGAAGAAAAAAGAATAGAAGGGTATTCTATTCTAAAGAATTAGGTCCTTTTCTAAGCTCCATTGAGGAAAAGTAGGTTCAAATGAAACAATCTGGTCCTAATTGTCTAGATTTGGTTAAACCTCAGATTTTCCTATCAAAGTTCATGCATTTTCTCTTCTTAACATTAGAGGATTTCCTCAACATTACTTTTCTCCTGGCAGAATTTTCTGACTCCATAGTTCCTGTTAAGTTTTAGAGAAAACCCTCGATAAGCCAGGCCATAATTCCAAACATGCCTCAGTAGAAGACTACAAATAATCTAGTTCAAACTGCTCCAGGTTCAGGCTGATGGCAGGCCTCCCCTATCAACATGAAACAGCATGTTACAGCCTCAGGCCGGCTCCAGGTCTGTGTGGAGGGCCCTGTGGATGCAGGGGTGATGAGTCCATCTTATTGCTCCCTGAGAAACCACCCCATTTGCTGTCTATGAGGCAGTGAGAGGGGGGTGATAATTCTGGCCAAGTTTCTAGAATCAGCCTCCAAGTGAACACACTTGCCTTGGACTGCCATGGCTTCTCACTGGCAGGAAAGAGCTAGGTCCAACCTGGGCTCTTGGTAGCAGCAGTTCTGGGCAAGCTTCATAGGAGGGGCAGCGGCAAAGCTACACTTGGGCTTTGATCTTGATGTTTTAAGCCAGGGTCAGTCTGGAGGCTTCTGCTTAGAGGCCCAGCCCCCACCCCTCCCAGGTTCCCTGCCAGACTGGGAGGGTCTAGGAAGCGCTCTGCTGCAAGCCTAACTGCACTGCCCACTCTGTAAGCACCAACTTAGACCTCAGCAGGTCTAAGAAGATGGCTAATTATTCCGAATGCCACAGTCCATCATTACACGTGGGGGTTACTTTTAGATGTCAGAATCAAGTTCCTGCATGGTTTCTTCTGATCCTCTGTAACTGCCCTCAAACACTGTCCCTGCAATGTAAAGTCAGGATGGGCAGTTGTTAGTGTCCACTTAGATTCACAACAGGTTAGCACTGCAAGGCCGTTAGCTCGCCTAGTCCAATTTGTCATTTTATAGCTGAGGAAATCAAGACCAAAGGGGAACATGATTTGCTTACATCAGCCAGCCAGGAGAAAACAAAGTAAGACCTTGAACTTAGGTCTCCTGACCCAGAGAGAAAATTTGTCACCCTATCCTCTGTGGCTTGTATAGACTGGCTCAGAAAACAGGGCTGTTTATTATCCTTGAATCACAGGCAGAATTCTAGCTGATCTATCTGGATAAAGTCCCTTCCCTTATCTCTGGCAGAGTTAATTGTATTTAAGAGTTGTAGTATTTCCATTTAACCCTTGATGACTACATACTCCATTTGGAAGAGTGGGAAAAAAGAAAGTTATATTTAGAATAGATCACAGAAGGATAATCATGTCCATTGAAAGCGTTTCTCAATTTTTAGGAAAGGCCATTTTTCACAGATTCCATTTTCAGACTGGGAAACTGAGGAAAAGTTTGGTGTGCCAAGTGCTTAGCCAGTTCTTGATTAAATAACTGACGGAGAAGGACATCATTCCGACCACATGTGCAGGCCAGTTCAGAAGGGCATGTTTCTAAAGGTTTCTGGCAAGAGCCTTGAAATACAACCTCTATACATTCCACTAAGCTTAGTAAGTGATAGTTATAATCTCACATAGTAAGAAAGGGAGAGAAAAGGTGTGCCGGGTGAGAGGAAGAGAGTAGATTCTCTGACACATGGGGCATTGGGATCACTTTAACATGAACACCTGGACCAGCTGAGTCCACTAATGATATGAGGGAACGAAGTGGAACTCCCACAGATGTACCCTCCTTCTGACCACTCAAAATTCCCAACTTGAGAACAGCTCAAGAATCTACAGTGAAAACCTTTTGTCTCTGAAGAGACAAAAGGAGGGTATGGACACTTAAGGGTACCCCCTTACCACTTCTCCACCCCCTGCTCCAGCAGTGTCAGTGTAGGTACTGAAAAAAGTACAGATGTTAAATGTCCTTCTGTGGAAATATGGCAACAGATTTAAGAGTAGGAACTGAGCCTTCATAACATTAGGAACAAAGTAAACTATTAAGACTCATTCAATATAGGTCCTGTGTGCCTGTGCTCCTGCAGGTTCCAAAGAGGTTAGACAAAACACAATGATAAAGATGCTTTCTTGCTTGATGGGCCTTGCTACCTCACACCATAAACTGCTGTGGCCACGGACATGAATTATGCCCATTTTCTAAAGTCTCACAAGGAGTATCCCTGGATGTCTGTGGTGCTATCAATCACCTGGCAAGGCCTTAAGGCCTTGAGAGCCTAGAGAGCCTATTGAGAGAAACCTAGAGAAAGAGAAGTGAGAAGTTGGGTCTCATGAAGAGGGTCCTACCTATAATATGTCTTAGGAGGAGGGGTAGTTCTCCAGAACAGAGAGGTTCCCAGAACATCCTCTCTTCCCCATCTCTGGGATACTCCCAGACTTAATGAGGGTGCTGCTAATCCATGGACCTGGAAGCCCTGGCTTGTGCTTACTGGCAAAGGCCCAGAAAATTCAAGAACAGTGAAGAAGAATCCAAATAAGCTCCAACACAATGGCTCTTTACCTACCCTGTTCCCCTTAGCAGTCAGAGAGCTCTTAATTAATCTCCTAAGGACATCAGTGACAAAGACCAAGAGCAAGGTATCTGACTTTATGTGAAACAGGTCTCTTGACACCACACTTCCCACAAACATTACATTCCCTCACCTTGTTGGAAGGAGACGTACACCAGCCTCTCATCAAACTTCTGGACCCGCCGGAAGTTGTTGACCATTTCTCTGGGGGATGGGTCATCCATGTGTGTGCAGTACAGAGCTGTTTCCAAAGCCAGCAGCTGGAGGGTAGCAGAGAGGGAGACAGAAAACATATCTGGCAGGCAGAGTGATAATGCTCCCTTCCCTGGCCTCAAAGGGGAAGAGAGCTGCCAGCTCTTACTTCTCAGATTTGGGGAAAGCATCTGGAACCATCCTTTATGGTAGTTGGTGGGAGACACACCAGAAAGGAGTGGGAAAGCTCCCCTCTGCTATTGTTATCTGGGTGATTGGACACCCAAGCTGGGGCTGTCTTCCTACCTCTGCAGGCTCCTAGGAAGTTCAGCTCCTGACTATTCCTGAAAGATTTCTGCCTTACAAGGAAGGAAACCCGAGGTAGGGAGGGATCCTGAAACTCACAGAAACTGTGTCCCCCTCATGAGTCTCAATTGGATCCTAAGTCTAAATCAGAGAGACATGAGGGCTTGTTCTGCTGGTCCCATCAAAAGGAATAAAAGGAGGGAGTCAAGAGTTTCACAGATCATCTGACTAGTTCCATGGAATTTTCATACTCCCACATAAATTATATAATCTGTTTCCAAGGCAGTTTGTGGCTTAGGATGTTATTGCTTCCCCTCACATTTCATCTCTTGATTCATAAGTCTTTATTCCTGTCCGCCTACTTGCTGCCATATACCTAGATTACTCAGATCAGAATCTCATAGTGAAAAAGAAGGAGCGATAGTGAGGGAGGGCTATACTGGACTCATGAAGAGAAGTTGTTGGGTGGAGTCAGGCCTGAGTCACTGGCCCTGTCTCCTAACAGTCATTTTTCTTCTTGATAAATTTAGGCTGGGGAGTAGAGGCTGTGCCCTGCAATTCAGAAGACCTCACTTTGGGTCTTAGTTTTGTCATTAACCAGAGGGTGATCCTCAATTCATTTATCCTCACTTTCAACATCGGTAAAATGAGAGAGCTAGAGAGGATCACTAAGGATTTGGTTTCCCCACTTGTACATTAGACTGTGAGCTTCTTGTGGGCAGAGGCCCTCAGTCATAGCTGCAACTGCACCTTCCTGGTTTGTGAAACACTTTAACATGACCCTGTCTTTATTCTGCCCCTGTAAAGGAACCATGCTTTTCTGCCTGGGAGGTGAACAACAAGAGGGATAAATTAGGAAATTCAGCTTATCAATTCTTTTAAAAGACCCGTGGAGACAGGTTCATTTTCTTAGCCTGACTTGATAGCTCCACTTTTGAAATTCAGCACTGTAGAGTGCTTCCAGGCACCTATGATATTTGGAGAGGTTTTGAATTCTATGTGGGGAAATCAAGTCGTTGATTAGGATATGGGTGATGGTAGGGACCAGGGTACCACAAGGTCTCTGACTTAGATTATAAGACAGTTACCTGCTCCTGGGAAATTTGCACAGGATTCCTGAAGACTGTCCAGAGCACAGTGGGGTGGCAAGGAGGTGTGGTTAGGGACCCTTTGTAGCGGTAGTACTCATTAGGCCTCTCAGGAAGCAATTCTTCAATGCTGAAACCTGGAATGAACACTTCTTGGCCTGGAAAGATATGTTGGGAGATGGAGTCATCTTCATTCCCTGTGTCTAAGGTGCAGCTTAGCATGGTGATTGAATCTGGAAACATGAACTCGCCCTTTTCTGACCCAAGGACCTGCATGCTAGATTCAATTTTCTTCCGGTTACGTGAGGGTGACTGGAAACAGGGTAAATAAGCATTCTCACCTTTGTACTTTACATCTTGAAGGTAACGGAAGATCTTGTCATATGATGGATTGAAGAGGCCCATCTGCAACAAAGATGGGGTGGGTTGAACTCAATTCTATAGGCTGAGCCTGGATTGACAATTACTAATGGCAGGACTCAGCTGGGGGTATGCCAAAGTCCTCCTGAAGGATGCACTTTGCTGGGGCAATTGCAATTGATCACTAGGCTGGTAGAGGATTGGAGAGTCAAATAATGCCCACTTGACTCTCAGGACATCCTGTTTCTAGTTCAAGGCATTGGGCCTTGAGTGTTCCAGTTCTGAAAAATTACCCTCCACCCGCCACATCTTATCCCCTGGGAAGTTCCATGCAACAAGGCTGGAAACGGGCTCATTTCTTCAATGTCACATTTCTGGAGCCCAGCCACAGGAAGTGCTGCCTCCAAGCCAAGAGAGGGATCCTTATGGTGGATGACTTCCAGCTCCGGGAAGAAGGCAGAGTCAGTACAGGAACAGCTTATTACCAGAGCCTTGCACACCCAATAGACTGGTGTGCATGGAGCCAAATGCCAAGTTTGACCTCATCCTGGCTTCAAACTTCGTGTAAAATTGCTTTAACATCACTTACCTCTATGAGAACACCTAGGACAGCAAGGCCTTCTGACTTGTCACTGGCAGTACTGGCATTGTGGTACAGCTCCGAGTTATAATAGACAATATGCAGCTGCAGCGGGAGAGAAGTCACCAATCAGGGGATGGGTAACTCATGGAACCTTTTTGGAGATTTGATTGCAATGAGCAGGACAGACCCACCTGCCCAACCTGCAATGCTTCTGGATCAAGTGCCGAGTGGCTCAGCTGAGTCTGGGCAAGTCACATGCGATCATTTTGCCCCAGGCTTCAGAATAAGTAGGAGAAATTAGAAGGGGAACGTGCTTAAAAGTTCCCAAACATTTTCATGGGTAGTATAAAACTCATTTAATATCTATTTTGCCTGATAACATTCAAGCACTATCTCACACTGGGATACAGTGAATAAGAGCCTTCAGCTATAATTTAATCATATTGGTATCCAGTGCAGGAAACATGTTTCTCCCTCAGGTAGAGAAATTCACAACAGGGTTTTTATAAAGGCCTTATCAACAACATTATCAGATAGCATGAAATAAGAATGTAATCCCATGAATGTAGACATTTACATTTGCAAAATAAATTCTAAACTCATTTCCTTTAAAACAGAAACAATTTGTCATTGTGAAAGTGAGAAAAAGGGAAGATTTTGAGAAATCTTAGGTTTAGAAACTCTAGGGAAACCGAATTTAACATACACTAAAAGAATCATGATCAAGTGGGATTTATTCCACAGATACAAGGATGGTTCAACAATATGCAAATCAATAAATATGATATATCACACCAACAAAAGGAAGAACAAAAATCAAGTGATCATATCAATAGACACAGGAAATGCATTTGATAAGTTTCAACATCCTTGTATGATAGAAATATTCAACAAAATGGATACAGAAGGAATGTATAAACTCTACATAATAAAAGCCATATTTGAAAAATACATAGTTTATGTTATACTTAATGGCAAAAAAGCAAAGATTTTCCTCTAAGATCAGTAATTGGACAAGATATCCACACTCACCACTACTATACAGTATAGTGATAGAAATTCTAGCAAGAGCAATTGACAAGAAAAGGTCGTAAAATATTTCCCAATTGGAAAGGAAGAAGTAAAATCACTTTGCAGATGACATGAAAATATACATAGAAAAATCACACAGATTCTAGTAAGAAGCTATTAGAAATAATACAGTAAAAAGGTAGACTACAAAATTAATATACCAAAATCCATTGCAGTTTTTATACTCAAATAGTGAACTAGCAGAAAAAGAAATCAGGAATACATGCCTTGGAATAAATTTAACCAAAGAGGTGAATGGCCTGCACACTGAAAACTGCAAGATTTTGTTGAAAGAAAGAGAAGACACGAAGAAATGGAAAGTTATTCTGTACTCATTGATTGGAAAAATTAACATCATGATATTACCTAAAGCAGTATGCAAATTCAGTGGAATCCTCATCAAAGTCCCAATGACATTTTTCAAAGAAGTAGAACAAAAAAATCATGAAATTTATTTGGAACCGTGAAAGACCCTGAATAGCAAAAACACTATTGAGAAAAAAAAAACAAAAATGGAGGCATCCTGCTCCCTGACTTCAAGCTATACTAGAAAGCAATAGTAATTAAAGCAGCTTAGTATTGGAATAGAAAGAGAGACACAGATAAGTAGAACAGGATTGAGAGCGCAGAAATAAAGCCACACACTCTAGGGTCACCGTAATGTATTATTTCTCTATTATTGACATTTATTGTTAATCTTCACCAGGTCTTTGGTCTGATGGTATGCTTAATAGCAGGAAATGCAATAACTAGAAGTATTTTAATAACCAAATCCTCCAAAGCGTACAAACCAACTCCTCCTTTATTCCTGCAGGAAGGTAGACTCTTCCACATTGCAATTAGCTTGAAGGAAATTGCAGTTCTAGAAGTTCAGAGAGGGGCCTGGTCTGAAATCTGTGCACCTCCAGTCACACCATCCTATTTGGCAAGAATTATAGCTCCTTCACACTTGTAACTTGACATATAATTAACCTGAGACATTAAGCAGTTCAGTAGTAAGAACAGAGGAGAGTGGTCATGTCATCATTTACCATGGACTTGCTCCACTGGCTGATTGGTAGCATTTGTCTCCTTTATTGTCCTAAAACATTCAGAACCACACCCCTAGGTTTAAACCCATGGAAGCTCTGAAATAGAGTAACTCACACCATCACCTCCCCTACCTCCCTCTTGTACACTTGTAGTGCAGAAGCAGTGCCCTGATCTTCCTCCTGTTTTCCTGTGCACTTGGGTGGGCCTGACATAACACAATGGGTGACATAACACAATGCTGTGCTTACATCCCAGCACATCCTCATTGAGTCTGATGGCCTGAGGTTCTGTACATTATGATGCCAGTCATCTCTTGAGATTTGTGGCCAAGTGGAGTGATCCTGGACCCAGGTCCTCCCAAGTTCTACGTGCAACCCATGCCATGGGAAAGGCAGAGATCTATGTAAATAGCACAGCCTGTGAAGAAGGACTGACAAGTTTGGGGCAGCAGTTAAGCCAGTATGATTCAGCAGGGGGATGTGTCAGCCAGACCAGCTGCTGGGATTTTAATCTCTGCAAACAGAAGGGCAATGCCTAGAAATAGGGTATGCACGTCCTGCTGTGCCACCTTGGGAACCCTGCCTCTGAGCAGCATTACTCAGTAAAAGACAGAGACACACTCAGCATGGCCAGGAGAGGAAGGAGTCCAGGACACCACAGAGAAGCTGTAGGGTATCCAAAATAGCAATACCTCCCCCTGCTGCTGACAGAGCCAGAGGTCAGTGCGTGGAGCATGAAGAGAGCCCCCTAGTGTGCTGTGCTCTGCTCTTACCTGCCTGTACACTAGCCAGGTGGAAGGGTTCCAGACCACCCGCTGCCAGGCAACCTCTGCCAGCCTGGTCACCCCACTCACCTCAGCGGCAAAGTGCTTCCCACCGACAGTGTGCTCAGAGCCATGGGGGTCGTTGCTGCTCCCCCAGTGCAGGTGTAGCTGCGTGGCGCTGTAGCGGAAGGGAAGGCCATGGATATGCAGGTCCGGAGGCAGGTTCAGCCTCACTGCAGGGAGTGGAGGGGCAGCCTTGAGGGCCCTGGCCAGTCAGGCAGGCAACACCCGCCAGAGCTGACACAGGGGGCAGATGGTTACAGCAAGGTGGAGACCAGAGAGATGCAGATTGCAGGTCAGAAACTGGGCTCTTTCCCTAAAGCAATTCCAGCAGCAGCACTACCCTTTTGATCTTCCTTGAGAAGTGATGGCAAGAGCACTAACACTAGACTAGAGGATGGACGCTTGTTTACGTGTACATATATTATACATCTAGCTGTGAAATGAGGCACCTGCCATGCTGTAGAATTATAAAACAGCAGCAATTATGATAACTGCTATTTATGGTGCATCTATTCTTTACCAGATCCCCAACATACATAATCTCCAGTCTTCACAGTGTCTCCCAGTTTTGCCTGTTTTTCACACAAAAGCTCAAAGTTAAACTTCCTATGCAGAATCTCACGACTTGAAACTGGTCAAGTGAGAACTCAAATCCAGGTTTGTCTGACTCCAAAGTCTGGGTGTCCCCTCCCCAGTGAATGTCATGACCCCTGGTCTAGTTCATGGCACACTAGAATTCACCCTCACACCACAGCCAATTGTCCAAGAGGCTCTGGCCTGTCCCCTTTCCCATCCCAAGAGATGTGCATCTTCTGAGAGGTGCTGCCCTGGCAGAACCACCAGTGCCCCTTAGGGTGAGTGGTTGGGGCATTCCTTAAGCTCTGCCTAAGCCCCTCCTCTTGATTTCTCAAGGGAGCCCCATCCCTGCCATATAGAAGGGGCTGGTCAAGGAGACAAGGGAAGTTCAGAGGGTCTCAACGTCTCTCCCTCACCTGAGTGGCCATCATTGGTCAGGATAAATTGCTCATTGGAAGATACATTATAGCCTTGGAACTGAAGGGGCACGAGGCTGGCATTATACAGGAGGATGTCACTGTGCAGGTCTATTGGGGACTGCAGCAGGCCCCCACATGATGGGTACTTCTTAGACCAGCTCTTCTCCCCATTGGGACCTGGAAGAGATTCAAGCCCAAGATTTAGTTAGTTTTCCACAAAAGCTTTTCCCTCGCCTTCTAATTCTGTGTTCAAGGCAACTATTCCTTGTTTTCTCTTAATCTTCAGAGTTCAGCCTTCAGAATTAGATCCAGAAAATGAAAGTCTACTTGCTCTAACAGTACTGCAGAGAAGGAAGAACTAGAGCAGCCCCATATCAAGGACTAGAGAGGACACTAAGCTCTTTTTTATTCTGTGTATTTTTCGTATTTTGACACAATATACATTCTCTCCACCTTAAAGACCTACTGACTCTCAGCATCTGTTTATTGAGCACCTATCATGAGGCAGGAATTACTCTGGGGTTCGGGGTTGCTGTAACACAATAGGGTCCCTAACCACTCAAGCTGGCACTCAAGCAAGGAAGAATTTAATGAATCTTCAGGGATGCCCCAGGTTGGAAGGTTAACGATCACAGCTCCAGGCTGGTCTTTGAGACTGGTGGATTTACAGATATGATCTTCCTGATATGAAACCCTTGAGGACACTAACTCTTGACACCCGTTGTTATAGTAAATATAGAATCCAATCTGATGTTGATGTTTGAAAAATATTAAGTAATTATAGGCCTGGAATCATAGAACTAGCTGTAAAGTTTACACTAGGAAAAAAATTGACAGTACTACAAACTAATTATAACAATATAATTGACAAACTATCCATGAGGAGAAGTAGACTTGAAAAATAAGTTTTCCAGGGCTCAGACTTCGGCTAACTGCAGGTAATAGAGCTTTCTTTGGAAATGAAAATAAACAATCCAATCCCATGTTCAGATAAACTTTCCTACTCCCGCAGGGAAAAAAAGCCTTTAAAGAATGTAAAGCTATGTTTAAAAGATTATCTTCCATGGTAATTAAACAGATTTTCAGACTGAGGTTTCTCCAGAAAAGCAAATAATTGACATGTCATGGCTCGTTCAGGTAGAACCATGGTGCCCTCTGGGCTCCCACAAATTTGGGGCTTGCCATCTGGGGTTCATTCACCAGTATTTTAGCACAGGGAAGGGTGTTAATGAGAGCAGGGAGGGAGGGAACATCACTTCTTCTGGGAGCTCTTCTGTAGACACAGCCCCATTTCATGAGAGGTAAATAGGAGTCCTGGCCCACGGAATCTCACTTCCCTACACCTTGCTCTCTAACTAGGGGCCACATCTGAGAGTAGGGAGAGTTGGAGGCAAAATTTTGTGCTCAGGATTATTTTAAAATGCTATGAGAAGTTGATCCTAAGTCTGGACACATATAGTTTGTACTAATTTCTCAGCTGTCAACCTTTAGCTATACCTTTACAGAAATGTTAGAGCTTGAAGGGACTTCAGAATCTCTGGTCCAGCTATTCACTGGATACCAGTTTTCTCATTTGTGCATGTCATCCAGTCTCCAGTGAGCATTACTGTTTTTATTTCCCAGGCCTCAGCGCTTTGGACTCAAGGCAACTCAACTACAGCAAGATGGTGACTGGGGGAGAGGGAGGCTGGAGGACACCAAGCAGTCACTCCAGGGGCAAACTGGAGAAGAGGGCAACACCGAGTTCCTCAGAGACTGTGGGGAGCAGAGATGAAGCGATCGTGGGATATGCCATGCGAACCCAAAGCGTCAGGAAGAGATGCAGCTAATGGCTGGCAAGCCTCCCAGAGTGAGACAGCCAGCCTCCTCTCTGCTCACTCAAGAAAAACTCAGGAAGTAAGAGGCAAAGCAATAAGATTTCTCCTTGCACACACCACTAAAGCGACCTGCGGTTAGAAGGAGGACTTTCTTTTCCCAGAGCAGAGGTTCTAAAAGATTTCAGGAAGAGAGCATTTTAATGACAACTAAACCCCCAAATGTTGGGGTCTGGGGCATCTCATTTTCACTTCTGTCAACCCAGGTTGTGATTAGGATGACAGGGTTTTTTTTTTTTTTTTGAGGATTTATTTATTTATTTATTTATTATTTTTATATTCCCCATACAATTGCAACCCCCTGATTTTGACCCCAATCCCTCCTTTCCCTGCACCCCACCCCCAGGATGACAGATTTAACTGGCATTCAGTAAATATTTTCCTAAAGAAGGAAGGACACCAAAGAACAGAGAACTTGGGAAAGATTATCAGGAAGAATTTTTCTTTTATTTTGCCCTAAATACTCTTTATTGTAGGTTAGACCAAATTGGATATTTGGGGATAGGAAAGGCAAGAGTCAGTGATGGTAATTAAAACCTTCCTAGAAAAAAGTAGTGCCTCTGTTGGATCAGGAGAGTCCAGAGAATAAGATTCTTGTGCCAACTGCCCCGTCACTTCAATGAGTAACCTTGAGTAAGTCATAGTCCTTGCCTGTTTCTCTTTTGCCCTTCTGCAAATGGGAGGGTTCTGTACTATGTTCTGGAGGGTCCCTTCTGGATCTCAAGCTCCAAGATTTATTAAGATTACTAGGACTCTGGGCCTCCCTGGTGGCACAAGGGGTTAAGACATAACCTATGAAGCTAACTGCAGCCTCAGGAGCATGAGTTTGATCCCCAGCCAGCCAGGGAGCAACCCACATGGCGCAGCAGACCTCTCCTGACTCGCCTGCTGCTCCCCTCAGCAGTGTATTTCAGTTGATCTGCCTGTTCTGTTCCTCCCTCTGTCTCTGGTGAATTCTCTCACCCTCCCTCCCTGACCCCGCATCTCTGGCCTGTACCGCAGCTCTTGTATGCATAAAACTAATAAATCTTTTTTTAAAAAAAGATTACTGGGACTCTGCATCAGGCGAGTTTAAGTGAGTTGGAGAGAGTTGCTCATGCCAAGTCAGCTCCTGGGCATGTGACAGGGTGCCAAGTGGAAACGAGCAGTGAGAACCTCTGCTCTGGGAAAAGAAAGTCCTCCTTCTAACCCAGATCCCTTTAGTCATGTGTGCAAGGGGAAATCTTACTGCTTTGCCTCTTACTTCCATGAGTTTTCCATGTGCTCCTGACTGGCAGCTTCTCCCACCTTGGCTGAGGGCTGGGCCATACTGTGAGCAGAGAGGAGGCTGGTGCTGGAACAACTTGCTGCCAGTCTTGGCTTTCGTCCACAGGGGGCGCTCATCCTTACGTGCCAGTCTTGGGCCCTTAGGGCAGCAGGGTCCAAAAAGCTTTTTCTCCTCCTGCTTCTTCTCGTTGCTGCTTCTTTTATTGTTGTTGTTGTTGTTATTATCATCATCATCATCATCATCATCATCATCATTGCTATCGTTACTAATTTAGTAAACTTGGTTCTTAAAACTCTATGATTCTATGGGATCAGCAAGGTAAATTATCCATTTTATAGATTAAAAAAGTGGAAATGTAGTGCTCAGAGTTAGAGTTTGGCTTAGTAACAGGGCTACCTTGCCTGAGTCACAGGACTTGCCAGAAAAAACTCTCTTGGGAATGACTTTTCCTCTAAAAAGCATTTATTTCTAGCTACCATAAAAAAGTCACTCTCCTAAACTTTGCCTGCTGTCTGAGTATTTATCTGGGAGATTTTGTGCCTGCCTGTGTCCTCTTTCTCCCACGCTCTCCTTAACAGGAGGGACCATGTCTCATTCACCCTGCCTTGTCGACAGGCCTAGAGCAGAACAGGCACTCACATGTTCACGAGCTAGATTCTCATGCCTGTTTCATGCTTGTTCCTTTGCAGGGAAGCATGTAACTATAATAACCGCCTAGACTCCCTTCCCTATGTAATTTCTCCCCTTAAAAAAAAAAAAGCAAAGAAAAGCAATGTCACTTGCTTGGGTTCCAAAATTTTTCTACCTAGAATTTGAGCTTACCTGCATGAGGATTTGTTCTGTTTGGATCACTCATTGAAAAAGGAATCTGATTGTTGTCCTGTGGCCTGGAAGATGCCTGCCATGAATGGGGCTTTATAGCAGTTCATAGCACCCTCCACCAACCTGTGACTACTGCTGGTGTCTCCTTCTTGCACAGTTGGGGACCACTGTCTTTGTGGCTTGTGAATGAAAGAGAGAAGTGGCTGTGGTGGGTATCTGACAGTTAAGATCAGGGGCATTGGCAGCCAACTCCTTTCTGCCCACAGCCTGGGCACTATGCAGCTTGCCCCTGCATCAACACTGGGCACTGTGCAACTTGCCCCTTTCCTTTCCATAGTGGCTACACCAGCAGCTGTAGCCCAGGCTATAATTTTTCAGCTCAATGTCAGCTTTCACACTTATGCCAAGGGCTCTATTGCCAGAAAAAAACTCTCTTGGGACTAGCTTTTCCCCTAAAAAGCATTTATTTCTAGCTACCATAAAAACGTCACTCTCCTGAACTTTGCCTCTTCAGTTGGTTGGATTTCTCTCATGATCGTGAAAAGGGGGGTCATGTGTATCCCCAGTTTGTTTCGCCAAATAAAAGCAAAGCATTATTTCTCCCAGGTCATGATTTTTTCTGTTTTAGGCAAAACAGAAGTGGACCAAATTTCTGTTTTGAAATGTCACAGGAGATTAATGTGACACAGTTCAAAATGCCTCTCATGATTTCTGTTTGGGAATTATGAGGCCCAGAGTACAAGACTTGCATTACTCAAGGACCAGAATGTTTTCATGGGAAATTTCAAATGCATATTAAAGTCAAGAGAAAAGCAAAATGGAATCCCCATGTCCCTTAGTTCTGACATCTAATATTTCATAGCCAATCCTACTTCATCTATACAGTGCCCACTCAACTCTATCCCTGCATAATTTTTAAACAAAGTTGAATGTATTTCATCAGCACATATTTCAGCATGTATCTCGAAAACATAAGGAACTCTTACACAAAACCCCAACACAGTTACCACACTTCAAATTTACCACCTAATTCCTTAACATCAAATCACAGAAGAATTCATATTTTTTCCTCATAAATTTTTATTGGTTTATTTGTAAAGTTCAGGATTGGATAAGGGCCACAGATTGCTCTTAGCCGATGTGTTTTGACCCAGATCTCAAGTTGGTAGGGTGATGCCTCATCACTGAACAACTAACTGACCCTGTGCCTCCAACACTCACAATCTCAGAGCTGAGCTGCCTTGGTCCATCCTTGGTACTCCATCCATCATGGAGTCCCAAGTTCCCTTTACCTCCACCACCTGGCTTAGGCCTTCATCCAGTCACACTCAGAGGCTCCTGGTCAGAGCTCCACTTTGGCCTTTCCTGTGAACAGCCAGGCTGCTTCCTTATAACCAGGTTTAAGAAGATTTTGCACAGCCTCTGTGGTGCTGCTGTCCCTCCACTTCTTTTTCCATGGCACACCTTGCCCACCCCAACAAAAGAAAGCCAAACTATAGCCATTTTTTTGTTGTTTTTTTTCATGTCCTGGAATGCCTCAGCCCATCAAGGTCTTCAAAGACCCTCACACCCTCCCATTAAGCCCTTGGTCAGGAGGCTCCCCCATCCTCAGAGCCAATTATACTCACCAACCTTCTCTAATGTTCTTCTATAAAAATTTGCATTAAAATGCCTTCTTTTTTTCTCTTCACCTCTCCAAATATCCTGTTCACTCTTCAAAGTCCAACTCACATCCTGCCAAAGTGACTCCAGTGCTTTCTCACTGCCCTGAACTCCTCAGTCAGCCCACTCAGTGTCACACCACGGTACAGTGATTTGAGTTGTCACTTAACCTTTCTCACCTGTGACTGCTATCTCTAGACTATCACATAAAATTGTTCTAGACTAAAACTCTGTCTGCAGGTATTGAAGATCTTTTGAAGACTATAACTTCTTGTCATATCCCTCCCCATGTCTGAACACATAGTGGTGCTTAGTGAACACTAGTGAGTTGATTTGGGGGGTTTTGTAAGTTTATTTCAGAAATGTAGCCATAAAGGGATGAAAGAAAAGTGTGTGTGTGTGTTTATAGGAAGACTAGGGAAATAAGGGCTTGGTTGTTTTTTGTTTGTTTGTTTTTAATGAACAGACTTGAGCATACTTGCCTGCAGAAACAAAGGGGGACCAGAGAAGGAAGGCTGGCGCCAGGAGAAAGAGGAGCTCCTTAATGGGAGTGTGACCCTGAGAGGATAGTGGGGAAAGATCCAGTCAGCAGAAGGCAAGTCAATTCTGGACTAACTAAATCAATAAATGTTTGCTGAATGGATCAAACCAGAACACTATAGCCTGCTTGGAAACAAACAAACAAACAAAAAAACCCAGAGTAAAAACTCCAATTAGAAATCCCAGTACTCAGCAGGCCTGAGGTAATGTGAAGACTCAGAAAGAGCCGAGTATTCACCTGGCTTCTCCTCATCCAGGGCTGAGTGGGAGTCTGTCAGCACCTGCTTTTGTGACTCCTGCATATGTTAGAGAGATCTTCCTTTTGAGGGGCTGGTACTCCTCTCTCCCCGGAGGTCATCCATTAGTTCTGGTTCTGTAGCTCAGCCACAGTCCCCCAAATAGAGGGGAAGGCAGTCTTCATGTCCCTTCTAAATCTATCTGGAAACCATACGTTCTCAGGATGTTGTTTTGATATGGAAGTCACATATTAAAAATACATTTAAAATGTATTAAATTCCTGCAGTTCACCTCCAAAGTTGATTTAAAAATCTATAGCATCTCATGACGTCCAGTGGGCTCAGCTTCTCTGTAGGAGGGAATTCCTATGGGGTCCACCCTGGCTGGATCCTGGCCCCCTAAACAGAAGGCTGAATTCTGCTGAGTCTGCCTGTTTTCCTGCCAGTCAGGTGGACATGCATGGCCATCCTGCCCACAGGGGAAGGAGGCTACCAGAGATGTGGTTAATAATTGATGGATGCAATCTCGTGGTTATATTATCAACAAATGGAGGCCAAGGAATCAAACTGGTATTGAAGCCTTTCCTTTGTTAATGCTACAGATGAATCAGAGATGGGCCCAAGGCAGTGAGCAAGGGCAAGAGGGCCAGGGTTACCTGTTACTTATAAACTTTAAAGCTGTACTACCATAGCAGGCCCGCTCTTCCCCTTTGGATTTTATGTTTTAAGTCAATCAAAACAGAGAAGTTTCTAAAGATGCTTTACTCCATATTTTATACCAAGTTTCTCTCTTTATTTCAATTTTTATTTGGGTCAGCTTGAGAGGGAGGGCCAGGAGGGGCTGGCGATTCTTTGCCATCATTTCAGGTTTAGCTATGGCAGGCGAGAAGCTGAGCTGTAAGACTGGGGCCACCAATTCAACTCAACCCAACACTGACTCCTACCATAAAGCTTGGTATGTTGATGAGTTTAACAAATGAACAGTGACAACAGCAAACCACTAAAATAAGTTAAACAAGTTGCTAAAGTGCTAACCACCTAACCCCAAAAATGAAACCTAGCCAGGCCTGTGTCACCTGTGACTGCTCAATACATGTTTTCTCTCTGATCTTCTTTGCATCATTCACAAAGGAACTATGGTAGATATGAAAATGCTGAGTACATAGTAGAGGCAGACATCCTGGTCCAGCCTCCTTAAAAAAGAATATTTAAGAGCAAAGTGAAGACGAGGGCCAATGGACTCTGGTGAAGGATTGTTGGTGTTCTGATGGGTGTGGTGGGGCAATACACATCTGAGGAGGTGTAAAACTGTACCCCTAAAACATGTATAGTGTTATTAACCAATGTTACCTCGATTAAAAAATAATAGAATTTTTTAAAAAAGAATATTTAAAATATTCTTTCTCCAGGCAAAGACCTGTTACCATTTCAGAATAGAAGAATGGCAAACGCCATCTTCTTAACGTACTGTGATATATATAATTATGGAAAGACAATTATGGCATTTGAGGTGATTTTTTATTCATTGTGACCATTAGGAAGATAACTTCCTTTTCTAAATCTGTTTTCATGGCTCATCTCATTTCTTTAATCTCCTTTTTTTGTGGTAAAATATATATAAGATTTACCATCTGAATCACTTTAAAGTGAATTCAGTGGCATTAAGTACATTCATACTATTGTGCAACTATCCTCACTTTCCATTTCCAGAATTTTTTCCATCATCCCAGCTATATATTTGCTGATGGGAATGTTTCCACAGTTGCTGCTATGGCAAACAGTTGGAAAGCAAATTGTAAACAATGACTCAGAAAGATACTTGTACACCAATTTCATAACATTATCCATAATTGCAAAGCTTGCTATCTCCATCAGCAGGTGAATGGATAAACAAAATGTGATATAGACATACAATGGAATATTATTCAGTCACAAAAAGGGTTCATCTCATTTTAATGAGCAACAACTTCTTTTCACAGAATCTAACCCATTCACTAGATGTTTGAGAAGAGCTAAGGTAGCTCTCTATTTTTTCAAAGTACCTATTAGAGCACCAGGTTTATGGTCGATCCTCAGTAAACACTCATTGGTTAGGGAAGCTCTCTAACTGACTTGATCTAAACCGAAAACAGGGGTTTTCAAAACTTAGTGTACATCTAAATCCCCAGGAGGCTTGTCAAACACAGATTGCTGAGCCCTACCCTCCAAGTTTCTGATTCCATTTTGAGTGGAGCCCCAATTCTGCATTTCCAACAAGATCCCAGGTGATGCTAGTGCAGTTGGTCTAGAAACCACATTTTGGGAACTACAGCTTTAGAGCACTGTCTCTCAGCCCCAGCTGCACACTTGGATCTCCTGGAGCTTCTAGATCTGCACACTGAGATCTCTTGTATCTCCTTAAGCTTCTCAAGGCCTTAACCGTTTAGATCTGGTTTAATTGCTGTTAGTTGAGGTCCAGCTATAAGAGGCTTTAAAAAGCTGCCCAATAGATTCTAATGTACAGCCAGAGTTAAGAGGAAATGGTGGAAGCCCTTCTCAGACAGAAGGCTTGTGGTTAAGCCAGGACCTTTTACTCTCCAGTACCAGGGTAAGGTTTTGTTGTTTTTTTTTTTTTTAATAAAATTAATTTTTTATTGTGGTAAAATAAAGATAACAAATTTACACTTGGTGACATTTGGTATAATTATAATGTGTGCAACCATCACCGCTGTTTAACTCCAAGACGAAATAGTTTTATTCACCAGCATAGGAAACCTCACCCCCATTTCCCTAATACCCCAGCCCTTGGCAACCACTAGTCAGTTTTCTGTCTCTCTGGATTTTTCTGTTTTGAAATTTCATATAAATGGAACCATACAATTTGTGTCTAGCTTCTTTCATTTAGCAAATGTTTTCAAGGCTCATCCATGTTGTAACACACATCAGTACTTTCTTTTTCTTTTTTTTGCACGTAGAAGAACTGGGGTGTAGGCCAGAGGTGCAGGGGGCGGGCGATGAGAGGATTCACCGGAGACAGAGTAGGGAGCAGAACAGGTGGATCTACTGAAATACCCTGCTGAGAGGAGTAGCAGGCAAGACAAGAAAGGTCTGCTGCGCCATGTGGGTTAGCTTCCTGGCTGGAAATCAAACTCAGGCCATAGTGGTGATAAGCCTGAGACTTAACCCTGAGGCCACCAGGGAGGCCCCCCAGTACTTTATTTCTTATGGCTGATAATATCCCATTCTATCTATGGATATACCACAGTTTGCTTATCCATTCACAGTGCTGCTTTTTCATTGTAGTTTAAATATTTGACTGGTTAAATTGCTATACTCTTCTGTAAAATAGTTGTTGGTTTAGAAAATAAGCTGTGGATAGAGCTGGTGTGAAGGGAAGATGGAAAAGATACAGTTTGATTTCCTGGGGATGAGGATCTCAAGGTCACTGAGGCTATTCTGTCTAACAAACTCCTGAATGAAAAGGAAAAATTTCAAATAAGTATGATGATAAGGACATACTCCACATAAGATAATGCTGCAATGTTCTCTGGCACTAAGCGGAAATTTGTGGGAGAGCAAATAATGTGGGCAAAGGCTGCCTTGGTGACAGGCTTGTTCCCTGGCAAAGATCTGAAAATGTCACAGGCACTTTAATCATTGGTATAGTTGTCTTCTGACTGACAGAAAGTGGCTCCTCTCTCCCTCCCCCTACCATCTGCCTTCTCAGCACTCATCTCTGATAAAAGTGGGAAGCTGGGGAGGAGAAGTCATAACTTGATTCAGCAGGTAGACAGTAGATTAGGGGAAACCTGGATATCTAAATTGAATGTGACTCTGAACAAATCAATTGTGGACTTTTAATATCTGTTTAGTGAGATAAGCACCTCCCCTTATGCTCCTACTCTAACTTCTTGCCTCCTCTTCACAACCAAGCACCTAATGAGAATTGTCTACACTACTCACTGCTCTGTCTATACTTCGTGTTCAGATCTCACTGCTCTGGGCCTTTGGCTTCCAGGCCCATGTCTCACTGAATTAAAATGGACTATTCTGCTTCCATTTTCCTGCAGCCCTTAGCTGCAGTGTCCTTGTCTCTCCTATTCTGAAACCTCTCCTCCCCAGGTTTCTGGGGTCATTGCTTTGTCTGAGTTGTCTCCTTTCATGTCTCTTGTTCCCTTTATAGCTCTCTGTAGCTATCTGCCCCTTAATGGCAGCTATCCCTGCGGTTTTGTTCTCAGCCCTTTCAGTCATACACTGCCCCCCACCCATGACTTCACCCCCACCTCTACCTTGGTCAGGGTTTATTCCTGAGCTCTAGACCAGTTACTTCCTATACCCCCGGTGGCTGCTCTGTGGGTTCCTCAAGTCAAATGTGGCTGGGCCGCAAGGCAGGCAAGGAAACAATTCTAAAATCAAACTCACCATCTTCTGCTTTCTCATCCTCCTCCCTCCAAACCTCCTCTGCCTTCTATGTTCTCCACCTCGGCTGACGGTACCAACCACCACACCAAAAGCCTGGAACCACAATTGACTCCTTCCTCTCTTCTTTTTCAGCCCCCACCACCAGGCATGGAGATGTAATAATTTTATTATATCTTTTTTAGATGTCTGTTTTAAAAAGTTTAGTTTAAAACATCTACACAGAAAAATGTATAAGAATAGCACAAGAATTCCATACACTCTTCATCTAGGCTTACCACTTGTTAACATTCACCATACTTGCTTTATTACTATCTCCAGATATATATACATGCTTATTCTTATTGTTAGTATTTCTGAACCATTGAGGAAAGTCACAGATACCAGGCCTTATTGGACTTAAATACTTCAATATCTATCTCTTGAGAACAAGGACATTTTCCTACATCATCACAGAACAATGATCAAAATCAGGAGATTTAATAATTAATACACTAATATCTAATATAAAATATAACAATCAATATTCACATTTTCCCCAGTCTCACAGGACCTCCCCACAAATGACCTAGTATTTACAAAGGAGAAAATGGTAATACAGAAATGGTGAAAGCTTTCAGGCATCAAATTTATCACCAACAATGGGACAACTGACATCATGTGTCTCTTGATGGTAAAGGATACGTTATCCCTGTGGTACTCATGCCAAAATGTACAATGTGAATCTCATGAGAAACCCACAAACAAGCCCAAATGAGGGACACCCCTAAAGATATCTAATCTATATGCTTCAGAAATGTCAAGGGCATGAGAGACCTGAAGAGACACCACAAATAAATATAATGGCTTACTGCAATGACTCCTGAATCAGAAAGAGAAACACTGTCCAGGATCATGTTAGCATCATTTAAATTTGGCCTTCACCTGCCCCTCTGGCATGGCCCAAGTTCAGACCCACAGTTCCACAGCTCCGCCCCTCGTTGATCTGGTTTTCCAGGCTGCCCCACATCCCCACTCTCCACATGAACATGCACCAGGCCCAGGTGGTTTTTGCAACAACAAAGTTTTTCAGCAACTTGGACTTTAGGACTAATCCCACAGTTTGAAGAGTAACCTTCAAGATCATTATGATCTCACTCTACTCTTCCCCCTTCCACCTATCACAAACTGGGTGGGAGCCTGGAAACACTACAACAATTTGAAACACACACACACACACACAAAAAAAAAAAAACTTGGGGGAGTGGTCCTACGATTTCACTGAGGCTAACAAGTGAGCCACAAGTTTTGTGGATACTCCTGATACACCAGACTCCTGAGTCAGAGACAAAGGACAGTTTAATACACAATCGCAGAGCCACATTTGCACCTACTTCCCCAGCCCCATTTCAAAGGGTGATATGATGAGGACTGGCTGAACCTGCACTTTCAAACTGCTCCACATTATGTCTGAACAGCTGCAATTTTAGGAAACCCAGATCCTTTAAAGGGGCAGTTAGCAAGCAATCTTTGCCCCAAGGGAAACATTATTATACTGGACAGCAAGCAAATTTCTGACTTTGAGGAAGTCACTGTATTTTATAAGACTGTTTGCTACATAAACATCCTTGAAAAGACAATGGAATAAAGCTGTCAGTGGCTGTGCTCAGAGGTGTGCTGAAACACAGGAAACCCGCGGAGAACTGTCTCCCAGCACCATTTCTCAAACACCAGGCTGCTACCATCTGGATTCTCTATCTGTGCCACAGGGCCCCACCTGCATTCAAGACCTCTGTTGCCTGCACTGGAGTGCCATCTGCACCTAAAATGCACACCACCCACACACATGCACACTCATACACTTTCCTGCTTCTGCTAGGCCCTTTGTCTTTCAAGAGTCACCTCCTTGGGCTAGCCTTGCCAACAGCTACCCTGGCCCCCAAAGTGAGTATGTTCATCCCCACTCTGCTCACAGCACTATGCACATTGTTAGTACTTCCTGTACCTGCTGCAGTTACCCAGCAGCCCACAGAAGGTGAAGACAAGTGCTGTGCTTGTGTAGGCTCCCCTGTGTGCACCACAGAGGGAACCATTAATGACCGGCCAAAAGGATAACAGAATCTGTGAATGAACTGTTACTTTCAAGCTGCCACCAGTTTCTTCTGGTCACTGAAGATGGAGTTGGATGTAAAACTAATGAAGCTGGGAAACTGGCCTGAGGCCATGAGCTGGTGGGAGGGGAGCAGTCATAAGCATTTTCCAGAAATTTGACCTTAGGGAGGCCCTTCCTGCATTGTGAGATAGAATACTTTGATAAGCCTTCCTAGTGGCACACTCGTGAGGCAGGTTACCACCTACGTTTCTGCTAAAGTGTCATCCCAGCTATAGAATCCACATGCTGGCTCTTCAGGCTGAGCTGCTAACCAAGTGTTTCACTTAGTGAGCCAATGATACAAATCAGATGTATCTAGAATAGGTCTGTGCTCTTCAAAGGACAATTTCCCTAAATAAGAATTTAGCTGTTCTGGATGGAACGGTTGTTGCTCCACCTGTGATGCTAATTATACAAACCAAGCTAGTGGTTCTCAACAGGATTGATGCTGCCTCCCAGGGGACATCTTAGAATGTCTGGAGACAGCTCTGATGGTCACAACTGGGGGAATTCTATGGCATCTGGTGGGTAGAGGCCAGGGTTGGTGCTCAGACTCCCACAATACTCAGGACAGTCCCCATAACATAGAATGATCTTCCCAGAATGCCAATGGTGCCAGCCTGGGAACTCCTGGGCTAACCCACTGAATGCCTGTCAAGGCCTCCTGGGAGGAGGGACCAGAGCACACATTGCGAGGAGGTTTTTCTTGAAGGAGCTGGGTGATCTCATTGCCAATCATCTGGGACAAGAAAAAGGAAGAGGGGCTTGGCTTCCAGGAAGAGGGAATTCAGTTATGCCAATTCCAGGCCAGGAGAGAAGGCTGGTGCCTACTTGATGGTGGTGACCCCTGAGCTAAGGGAGGAGCATTGACCTGGGGGAGAAGTGATAACAGAGACAGGGGTTTTGGCTTTTCCTTTCAGACTTGTGTCATTCCAAGACCTCAATTTAGATTTTGTTAAACTTCAAGGCCTCATGAGTTTTGTCTTAATTTTAACTACCATTTATCAAGCACTTATTATGTGATAGGGAAGTTGACTAATTTTTTCTATAAAAGGCCAAATAGTATATATTTTAGGTTTTGCAGGTTGTCAAGTCTGTCACTACTACCCAGTGGTGCTGTTGTAGTGCAAAAGCAGTCCTAGAGACTATGCAAATGCGTGCAGAGCTGTGTTCCCTAAAAATTTTACTATAAAAACAGCTAGTGGGCTGGATTTGGCCCATGGACTTTAGCTTGCCAACCCCCACTCTATATGCCTAATTAATGCAGCATATTAACTAATCATCATAACAATCCATCGACATAGATACTGTGCTTTTATTTAATAGATGAGGTGATTGAGGCACAGGGACTGAGTAGCATGCCCAAAGTCACACTACCTGTAAGTACCAGGCTGGGCTTCATCTTGTAGCTCCCATTCTCCCAACACACTTTGGAGGGTCAAGAGCCAGGGCACTGGATATGGGCATGAGATAAACCCTAGACATGGCCCAGAGCAATGGAGAGATTTTTGATCTTGTAAACATTCTCTGGGAAGTCTAGAAATAACAAAAAGCAGGGGGAGGAGAGGGGCTTGACTTTCTGTAGTTACCCAAGGTGGAAAGTGAACTAAAGGAGAGGCTGACTGACCCCTAAACATTGACCTGTTGTTGACCCAGTTCTTCACTTATCACCTTTCATAATGAGGAAATCCTTTCTGATCTCTAACCTATAGCATTCTTATTGTTATTAGAACTGCCCTCCTCAGTTTTCCTTTCCTTTCTTTCTTTTTGATGGCTCTTCTCACACATGAAGATCTCCATCCAGGCTACTTTTGTCTCCTTTTCACCAAAAAGGCATGAAGTACAAGAGCTTTGGAGCCATCCAACTCAAGCTACCAATCACAGCTCTGCCACATACTATCCACATGACCATGGCCAGAGTCCTTAGATCACCTAAGCTTCACTTACAAAATGGAAGTGGCAATACATGGCTCACAGGGCTGTTGTGATAAATGAACGTGGTGGTGTGAGATCAGTGTCTGCAGGAGGGCTACCAAGACAGGCCTATGCCCTGGTGTTCCTGAGCTGAATAATCTCATTTCTCCCTTTTTATTACTTAGGGGCTCATTTTCAACCTTTTAGAGCAAGTTCTCCTTTTCACCTCACCAGAAAACAAATCTAAGGCTCCCTGTGTGTCTCCTTTTACTTCTAATGTGATATGCATGATGATGTGGCATTTCGTTTCAGACTGGTTTCACCTCTGAAATCCTACCACCCAGGATCAAGTGCCTGCTTCTCCTCGGTGCCTTTCCTGACTCATCAACAAATAAACCAAGCTTTCCTCTTTCACTCAACAATCTAGGCCAGATTCTGTGCATCTGCCAAGCAGCCCCTGTGGGGAGGGAGTCACTTCATTTCTTCTGGATAACTCTCCTTGAGGCTAGATTGGCTCTTTGTACATTTCTGAATGGGCCCTACAACACTGCCCTGCTTGCAGTGCTCAACAACCATCATAGAGGAAAAAAATCCCCAGTGATAACTTCACGGGAGAGCAAGCACTTGGTTATTAACCCAAGAGCGACCCACGCTCATGGGACAGTGCTATGAAAGGAGAACATCAACTTCCTGTAGTTCTCAATGTTTTCCCTCATGGTATAGAACAGATTTTCTGACCAGATATCTTTGCACACTCAGTCTTACTTGTACACTTTGTACACAGTCTGATGAAGTAGGACCTTCCCTACTTTATCCTTGCTTCCATTTAAGTGTTACTCCAAAAGGTTTAGGAAGAGCTGGGGAGATTCTAGGAAACTGTCAAAAGGAAGCAAAGTAGTTTCTTTTAGATTTCACGTAATTAAGACTAGAACTGCCATGTGATCCAGTTATTCCACTTCTGAGTATTTATCCTAAGTATATGAAAACACTAATTCAAAAGATATATGCACCTCTGTGGCCATTCAGCGCTATTTATAATAAGCAGGAAATGGAAACAACCTAAGTGATGGAAGAGTGGATAAAGAAGATGTGGCACATACAACAGAATACTACTCAGTCATAAAAAATGAAATATTGCCATTTGCAACAACATAGATAGACCTAGAGGGTATCATGCTAAATGAAATAAGTCAGAGAGAAACACTGTATGATTTCACTCAAGTGTGAAAAATAGGCAAAACCATCCAACCAAAAAAAAAAAAAAACAGTTCATTCAAACAAAATGGTGGACACCAGAGAGACAGGGAAGAGGGGCAGGTAAAGGGCGTCAATTTTATGATGGTGGATGGAAACTAGACTTTTGGTGCTGATCATAATGTAGTATATACAGATGTCAAAATATAATGTGGTATACCTGGAGCCTATATAATGTTACAAACCAATGTTATATGAAATAAAAATTGGGATGGGAAAAATAAAGATTTCCTGGTCCCAAGCAGTGAGGTGTAAAAAATATACATGCCATAACTCAGAAAACAGCTGAGAGGTTTACTCCAAGCTCACTGAGTAGGAGAGCAAGATGTGAGTGTTGGGAGGGGGATAGGCACATCAAAGACTGTAGTATGGGTGTGGGTATGCGGATGTGTGTGCACACACACACAAGCCCATGCAACTTCCTGAATAACCAGAAGGACTGACCACAGAGGCCAGGTGCTTCTCTGCCTTCAGTCTGTGCGGCCTGGGCTCTTGTCTTACAGGCTGCTGCGCTCACATGATAGTTGCTCACTGGAATGCTACTTCCGGGCCCTACAGTCCAGTCTACTAGCTTTGGTCTGCTTTTCTGGCATGCTTGCTCACTTACGTCTTCTGCCTCCCCGTTCTCCTTGCAGTGCTAATATCTGTGATTCAAATCACCCCACTTCTTCAGCTGTCCATCCTCTTCCTCAGAATCCCAAGTCACTCAGGAGTATCTTGATAGAAACCCTGATGTTTCTCCCAGCCATGTGCTGCCAACAGTAACAATGACTACTTTCGTTTTTTGTTTTTTTTTTTCTAGTAACCACACTGGCCTTTGAGCCACATTTCCCATGAATGTGTCACAAGGAACCTATCAAATGTTTATTTATGTCAACAGGTATTAAGTCTATTGTGTTTTCTGTAACCACTAAGCCTTTTATCCTGATGTGGGAAGAAAAGCAAGTTAATTTGGCATAATTTATTTCTGGCAAATCTATATTACTTTTGTTTAAAAATCACTGCATATCATCACGGTTTTTACGCACAGTTGTGACGTGTCGTGCGGGGCACACGGTACCTGGCACACAATAAGCAGCCTCCAAGTGACCGGAAAGGGCATGAGATGGGATCGAGAGACACAGTCCTGGTCCTAGCTGGACTCCTCAAGTTCTGAGCTGCTTGACCACTTGGAGTTTCCCCTGCCTCACTGGTAATTGGGGGTAGGGCTTGGCTGCATCAGCGCTCTCCCTCTAGAGTCCCACCTAAGCCTATCTGAATGTCTTTGAAGCTCAACAGTGAGAGGCACTCATCCACAACCGGGCAGCCCTGACCAATCACAATCTCGGGTGTCTCCATTTCCAACTGAACAATATCAACAGGGCAGGACCTCCAGCCCCTCTCCCATCTCCCTCTGGGCTCCTTTGTCCAACACTTCATGCTCAATTCACTCTCCACCCTGCCACCAGGGTGCTAATCTGATCACCTCAGTTTTCTGCTTAGAATGCTCCAGGAGTCACCTGCCACCTCCAAATTGAGGTCCCAGCTCCTCAGTTGGCTTATAAGTGCCCATACTCTGACCCTGTCCTGTCTAGCCAGCCCCTTCTCTCCTCATTAAAGGCCTTGGTAGTCACCAGAATACACCTGCTTTGATACATTCTGCACTCTTTGTCCCTTTGCCCCAAACTCCTCTCAATCCCCTGCCCTTTGGCTAGCTCTTATGTGTCCTCTGGGCTCAGCTTGGACATCACCGCCTCAAGGAAGTGTTCTCTAGTCCCAACACTAGGTGGGGTCTTTCTCTTCCATGCTTCCTCTCTCTGTATTATAAGGCCCTGTCCTACTTACCACCACTGCCAGATTCTCAGTCACATAATGTTGGGGATCATGCCTTGCTCATCATTTTCTTACCTAGAGTGGTCCTTGGCATTTAGTATTCACTCACCAAATATTTGTGAATAAATGTGAATCAATGATCTCTGTTTACTGAAAACTGTGATTATTTTTTTCTTCTCTGCCTGATGAATAACAAATGGGGAAAATTAACTATTTTATTAATATATTAATTTGTCTTTAAAATATTTTAAACAAATGGTATCTGTGGTCATGGCAGTATGGGAGGAAGAATAAAAGAGTGATGAAAATGTATGGTACCATAATTCTAAGGTCCTTTCTAGATGATATATTCCAGAAACCTATTTGCTATAACATTTTGGATTAAGATTGGAAAAATATCTATAAACTAGAAGAGCAATATCAAGGGAAAAAGTTTAGCTTTGCAGATCCTAGGAGAACAAACATTTACCCAGTTTGCCTCTGAGCTTCCTGGTGGCCAAAGCCAGAAGGGGAAGAAATCACATATGCATGACTGCCTCACACTTGCTATAAAACATCTTTGTTTACAGCCTTCAGAGTCACCTTTCTTTTCTCCATTTCTCATGCACTCCACAAGAGAGAGCACTAGGAGAGACCACCCTACGCAAGCACCAGACACCATTTGCCAATGTCACCAGTCCCTGGTAGAATTAAACCTCACTATCTTCATAACCAAGAAGCCCTTCCTGAGCCTCCTTCTACAGAAGGATGGGCTTCATTCTGTTTACTCAGAAGTCAAACTACAGTTCTAGTCACAAAATAATGACTACAAAAGCATATACGAAGATGAGCTACACCATCCTACAGTCATGCCATTCCTGAGTCAACCTTTATAGATATAAGGAGGTGACAGTTAGTATTTATTTGTTCCTTCCTGGCTGGCATAAATCAAATGCTTATGAGATACTCAGAAAGCTAGTTCTTTCAAGGAATACTTACATAAACTTAAAAAAAAAAGCTCCTAAATTACTTTGTTTATAAATCTTTGAAATAGTGATTCAGTTAAAAGTATATGTAAACTGTGAATTGAAAAGTAGAAAAGTTATGCTTCAAATCTAATATGATTCCCCGTCATTCCTTTAGGCCACGTCAGACAGCACAATAACCATTAGTTTTACATGTATTTGTTCCCACTGTTTTCACTATTTAATTGTTGAAGTTAATCCTTTCAGCTCCTTTCTTTGCATTTGTAGCAGAGAACGGGGTGCTTCTCAGTGAATATATGTGGAGCAACTATCATATCTTACTGTTTCTATATGCAGTTGATGATAGAATATGTCCCAATGTCAGAGAATGTAGAAAGTATATGCCTCAATGAGATGTGGTCATTGTCCATACCAGGTGCTGTCTCTCTTTCTTGGCCAAGTGATGTGGCCTCTGGGCTCCATAGTGGTTTCTGCACTGGTCACACCCACCACTGCCACTGAGAGGAAGTCAGCAACAGATCTGGAAAGAGGAGGCTGAGGAGACTGTGGATCTTGCTGAAGCTACCTCTGACCCATTCTTTTCCTCATGGAAAACCAGACTTCTTAGTCCCTGCCTGGAATCACCTTACGCATACCTGCTTGGACTTCAGTCTTTTTGCTTTAAATCTTTGGAGCTGGTGTACCACAAAGACTCCTCTCTGATGTTGCTGGGGATGGACCTCAAGGGCTATCCCTGCCTTTGCCTGAATGTATGGGGCTGGAGACCAGCACGAAGCAGAAAGGGCAAGTTTGAACATAGCCAGAGGTCGATATAGCACCTGGCAGGACAGACTGCGCCTTGGCTTTCTCCAGTCAACTCAAGGCTAGACGCTGCCTCAGGTGAGTGAGAGTCCCTCGGTGGGCCAGGCTTATGGGGCTCAGGGCTCTGAAAGCCCAGCCCAGGTTTCTTCCCAGGTTCAGGCCTCCAAGCCTGAGTCCTAATCCAAGGTTCAGCTCAGAGACTGAGTCTTGAGTGGGGCACAGCCCTTGTGGAACTGGTGGGGAGGCAGAGGATGCTATCTGCTCACTGTGAGTTCAGCTGAATGGCTGAGGTGGCTTTGGTTGTGGAACCAAATATCAGGGTCTGATGCCAGGGCAGGCACCAGGAAGATAAGGTCTGCCTTCACCCTGGGCCTGAGGACAAGGCTGTGAGGTCCTTGGGACAAGAGCTGGGGGATCTTGTGGGTTTTGTTCAACCCTTTTTCTCTCACAAAGGAAGTGCCCTTTATTTAGAATATAAAAATCACACCTTCTCTCTCTGCCTGAAAAGCAAATCCTTTCGTAACAAAATTCAGATTTGTTTGATTCTGTAGTTTTCAAAGCATTTCCCTACCTATTAGCTAATGTAATTTCATCATAACTCTGTGAGAAAGAGAACGATGATTGGCTTTATTGAGTGTACATGAGCCTCTTTCCAGCTCTTGCCATCCTAACCACAACTCTTGCTGCAGAGCCGTGGTTCTCAGACCTGAGTATGCATCAGAATCATCTGGTGGGCTTGTTTAAACAGATTGTGGGACCTAGCCTCAGAGTTTCTGATTCATATGGATTTCTGGGATGAGCTGGAAAATTTGCATTTCTTTTTTTTTTTTAAGATTTATTTATTTATGCATATAAGAGCTAGGGTGTAGGCCAGAGATGCAGGGGGGTGGGGGTGAGTGAGAGAATTCAGCAGAGACAGAGTGGGGAACATTTCTAACAAAGTCACACAGGGTGTTTTTATTGCTGCTGAAGAACTGGTGAAGGGCTTGGGTTTTCTTCCCAGTCTTCGAGATGTTTCACTTCCAGGCCTTAGTGCTTGGGAAGGATATCTAGAGACCCAGGTGATGCTGGTGCTGCTGGTCAGAGGACATACTTTGAGAATGACTGAGAGAGATGCTATGCCTCCCAATTTGTAGGGGAGAAAATTGAAGCCCAGAGAAGTTGTTACTTTCCTAAGATCATGCAGACAGGAAAGCAGCCTAGCAGTTATTCCTACACAGGTCTGCCTAGTGTGGGGTCTACATGTTTTCCACATCCACTTCATGGTTTTCTGCCTCACTCTGCTTCCCATGCGACATGACATTGTGCCTGCTTTTAGGAACTAGGCTAGCTTCCCTATCTTTTGCCAGCTGCTAATGCCACTTGTGAACACTAGCATGCAGGCATTTTGGTAGCTACAAGCCAAGAACCACCATGACACACACAACCCCCATTTGTGCAACTCTGGAAAGAAAAGAAAAAATTATGAGTGGGTGGACGATACCATATCCAAACAGACCCTGGATGTCACAACTTCATCTAGAAGTAACTGGAACTATAGCATGGGTTTAATAAATGGCGGTGGTTTAGAAGGCTAGCCTCAAGGGAATTGCCCAAGACGCAAGAATAAGGTGATATAGTTCCTTGGTGTGAAAAACGTGCTCTGGCAGTTCCTTGCTCTTTTTCCTTCTTGGGCTCTGTGCTGATTCTCTTTCATCCTAAAGGTGGCAATGGGAGTAGGGGAGAAGTTGCTGGGGTGTTTGAATTGGATAAGCCTCTACCTCTGGTAAAGACAAGAGGATTCGTTAATTAAGTCAATCTTTCAATTGCTGGTCTGGTGATGCCCCTGGGCCCTCACAGACTCAGGGAGAGGTGGGACTCACCCCCCAGGAGGAGGGCTCTGCTTTCCATTCCCCTTCCATTCCCTCCTTTGAAGGTTTGTTTTAGTTCCCCCAAATCTCTGGGATTTGGGGATCTGTACTTCTCTATTTCTAAACTAGGTCACATCCAAGGAGCACCCAAGCAATAGTAGTCTCCTTAGGGATGGAGCTCAGTGCCCATTTTCTGCCCACATGACATGTTTTAGGGTTATTAATTCCAATATAGGAATTCCTTTTGGTTGTGCTGTTATTTGGAACATACTGATGTTGGCCAGGGTGGGTGGGGGTTCTTGAGAGAGGACTAAAAACTGTCAGGGTAAGGATGACTCTCCCAGCCAGTTGGAACGTTTTAACTCTTTTATTGAACATCATATACATATAGAAAAGTGCATGTATCAGAAAAGGACAGCTTGAGGAATTTTCATAAACAACACAGCACCCTCACCAAGGGATTGAACACATCCAGCACCCCCACCTCGTGCATCTTTCCAGTCATCTCTGCCCCCCACTATCCTGACCTCCAACCACACAGATTTGCTTTAGCAGGCTGGAGTTTGTCCTCAGCTCACATGACAACCTGACATGCATTTGTCCTCCAGTTCAGAGGTGGTTCAGAGCTGGGGCACAGCGGGACTGATTTCCAGTGGGGTGGGCTCACTCAGCAATTCTGAACCTAGCCCATATCCAGCTACTGCTTCAGTCACGCCAAGAGTGCAAGGCTGTGTCTTAGCCATCATCAGATGGTCTTCCAGTCTCCGGGGGGCTGTGCTGGAAGTCACTCTGTGACTCAGTGTGGAGTCGGGGGCATTCTCTCTACATGTGCTTCTAGAAGTCCTACCATGTGCTCCTGACAGCCAAGACCTCTGGAGCAGGATGACTCAGCAGCACATACTTGCAAAGCAGCTGAGGTCTGCGCCTGGGAAAGTTAGCAAGTGGTATTTGGTTGGACTTGCCTGATTCATGTAGTCTCTCCCCACCCCATCCCATGCCAGGCCCTCTGTGTACATGTGTGACTCTGACACAGGTTCCAGCCTGAACCTGTTTGCCTCCTTAACTGTTCTCCATCACTCCTCCTTCACAAAGAGCTGACTCCACATCACATGTTCATTCTGCTAATAAAAAGCCAAATTTACCTTGGTGCTCACCCCATGCATGTCATGCATCACTAGACTCTGTCCTCTGCTTCCTCAGCAAAGAACTGCTCTAATTGGGTAGGAAGGACAGAGGGCTGGCCAGAGCTCGTGACCAGAAAGAAATGCTTCTGGACTGGTGGGTATGGTTGGATAGAGAAACATTTACTTGGAAAGACCATGTCATGACTAAATGGCACACCTCCCCACACCTTCTGGACAGTGTCTCTCTGCTTCTGTAACCATCTCACTCTGGCCAGGGGTGCTGTCACAGAGAGGCAGGGAGCCCTGGACAAACTCCATCTGTATTTCCACTATACTGGGAGGTCAGTAGAAGAGGAGGAGTAAATTACCTCTGACTCAGACTGAAGAGGTCTGATCAGTGGGACTTTTAACAGAGCATGTGTAGAACTTGCTTGCATGTGTGAAACAGACAAATCTTTCAGGTTTCCCCCTCACCACAGGTCCAGGCTAAGGTCCAGAAATCTGCATATTTGGAAACTTTTCCAGATTATTCTGATGTAGTGACCCCGAACCATAGTTTGAAGAACACATAATCTAGACAAGTCTTCCTCAGATTACAGACAAAGAAAGATCCAGAGGGTCCAAACAGCCTACTTGAGATCATATGGAAGAAGGCTCAGAACTCAAGTCCTTTCTGTGCCTGCACTGCTTCGGTCACTCTCACACACTGAACCTGCCCAAGGGGCCCAGAGGCCCAGAATCTATGAAGTCTTCCTTTGTCTGGTCTCTTCCTCTGTCCTTTCCTTCCCTCTTACTGCCATTCCCATAAAATAGATGTTAAGACACAGAATGGGATTCTACAATGGCCAAATACCTTTCTGCATACTCTATCCTTTCCCCTCCACCTCTACCACTAAGTCCCCCCCCCCAAAAAAAAAAAACAAACACATTTTACTCCAGACCTGTCCCTTCATCTACAGGACAAAGTGGAAAGGGCCTGACCTGTCCCTGTTTGTCCAGTCTATCTTTCTGACCTTACCTTACTTCCCTATAGGTCCTTCTCCAGTTTTCCCTCAAATATTATCTTGTTCTTTCTTGCCTCTCTCAAGTGATGCCATGTGATGTCATCATCACCTTAGACCACATCACTTCCTCCTCACCACCATACTGAATCCTCCCAACTTCCAAGGCCCAGGTGAAAGCCTTCCTCCTCCAGGAAGCCTTCTGTGACCATCTAGCTGGTCCGCCTCTAAGCCATCACAGCATCAACCATTCATTTATTATCCTTTATTATTACCTATACTACTTTGAATTGTGAAATGTAAGTAATTCCTAGCTAAAAATCACATGTTGCTCACTTAGCAACATGCCTTCTAGAAGAACAGAACAAGAAAGAGTTAGTAATAAGGGAGGCACACAGTGCTAGAGCAAAGTCCTGTAGGTAACTGGTTGATTAGTTAAGTGATTTTTCTATGCCTCCTGGGCTAACAAATATCCAAAGGCTAACTTTTGCTAATCCAAGTTAGATTTTTCTCTGGATTCTGCTTCTGTGGTAGTAATCAGTGTCCCTGCTTGTCATCACCCCTTCTGTGCCAATAAGACCAGTTCCACCTTGCTGTTTGCCATAATAATCTATCTTGCATATTCCTTGTGACTCTGCCCCTAACAAGACATTATTAACATTCTAGCACTCATCAGTGGAGCCAGGTACTTGCAAGACCTCCCATTCCCATTCCAGCTGATGGCCAAACTTCCATTTCATTGCAATACACCAGCAGAGCCATTTTGAAGTTGCTTATCTCACAGGCCTGCCACAGATGGCTGATGCCATTCTTGATCCAATCCCACAGACACTGTTACACATTTAATGCCACCCTCTTTATTTAATACACATCACCTCTTTCACTAAGGACTAGCCGTTACCACTGTGTCCATTGCTTGGTCATAGACATGGCAACAAGAAGTTAATTCCAGATACACTGACAGCTTAAGTTCTAGGGCCTGAGCCAAACTTTCATAAAGGAGACCTTTTCCTTGTTTATTGTGGGATTAATGTTCTATAGAAGAGAAAGTCTCTCTCCTTCAAGTATCCTTGCATCTGGGGGTTACCTGGGCATCGTCACGTGGGAGGTTTGGTAGAAATCCTTGCAGGAATCTAGAAGCCTTAACATAAGTGCTGTATGTAACATAGAGAGAGCTCGTTTTTAGAGAAAGCTTTGTACTCTAACAATACCAGAATTGCTTTCTTGACTCTCCAAAATAATCTCTACAGACCCTGATATTCCTAACTTTCTCATTAAATACATTCATCTCATCAAAAAAGTATTTAAGATCTCTACTTACCAAAATAGGTCCACTTGGATCCTGCAAAGAACAAAACAAAGTAAGTACTACTGAGCTTGAACAAGTTGGAGGGAAAAAAAATAGATTTTATTTCAAAACGGGTAAGACCAAAAGGGAGGTGGATGCCTAGAAATTAAAACTTTTTCAGAGTCTGTATCTGAACAGGGCCACTATGCTCCAGAGGAAGGTTTATACAGTGAGTTCCTCCAGGGGCTCACAGAACAGAGAGGGGCTTCTTGATTAGAAATTTCCCTGACATCTTAGAGAAGCCAAATTTTATTATCTGCATGGGTAATGAATTCGCAAGACTCAAAAACCATCAAAGGCTGAAAGTGCTTTCTCCATCCTTTTACATGCTTCCACCGGAGACAGCCTATCAGTTGATTGTGAACCATTTCACAGTCTGATTACATGCACATATGTATTTATATTCTTTCCCACCTTTTCCACACAAATATTGGCATACTTAGAAATGCTGATTTGCATCTTGCTTTTTCCCACTTAACAAAACAGACTGCAAACAGTTCACCTCAGTACATAAGCAGGAGAAGACTAATCTCAAAAGGGAACTTTTGCCTTGAGGGAGATGTCACCCTCCTCTGAGCTAGAATCCCAGTGATGGTAGGACTGTGTAGGAGAAGCTCTGTCAGGAATATAATGAAAGTCACCTACCATCTCCAACTCCACCCCCATCACACACAACCATCCTTCCTTCCTAACAGCAAAACATTTTTTAAAAACCACAGCAGAGCTATGCACTCCTCACCCTTCTCACCCTGCCTGGCCTCCCTCTTCACACCCAGAAGGAGACAAGAGCCTAAATTGAGGTTCAGGGGGCCACAGAAAACATCCAGTCCAGGGACTCCTAAATCCCTCTCTCCGGGCTTCTCCAAGTGCCTCTATGATTCCTGGCCCACAGGCATAGCACTGGAAAAGGAAGCCAGCCACTTCCCTGGTGGGAGCTGGGCATCCTTGTGCCTGCCAGGCAGTCTGGTCACGTGTCCCAGCTGCATCTTTCCTTCCTGAGCCAATGGTGGGTTTTAAAAGTTAACAGAGGACTTTAAAAAAAATTTTTGATTTAATCTTTTATTTTCTTGTACTGTTTCATGTCTTTCCCCTGGTATTTTAAAATTAATTGTTTTCAATGTTCAAATTTAATTTGTAATTTTATCCAGTTAGACATGACTTAGAGAAACAGATCTACAAGGCTTATCATTAAAAAATATCCATCCCTCCATACCTCCCCAGGGCAACCACCTTGAGTCCTTTCTAAATGGGTCTTTTTCTCTTCTCCCCACATCTCTGTTAAACATGCTGATATTGCTCCTTCATGATCAGCTCAAGTTTAGACATTATTTACTGACACCCCAACCTGGAAGAGAACGATGGAGGGCTTTTTCACATACGTTTTATGGATGAGAAAATGAAAGTCCATTGAGGTGAAGTACAAGATCATGCGCCTGCTAAGGAGTATCTCTTCATATTTACTATCACTTCCCAGTAAATTAGAAGCTTTGACTCTCTGCCTCAATCTCTGGGGTGTAGGAGGTGGGGTGGGTCCAGACCCCTTAGAGTATCTGATGAATAATATGTAGCTTTTGACCTTAAAAATGCCCAGAAATTTAAAAGCACAAAGTTTCACATCTAATTAGTTTCAGGAGGTCCACAGAACCCCTGAAACCTACCATGAACCTCACAAGAGCTGACAGTCCCAGGATGAACCCCTTGGTTCGCCTATGGGAAAATCAAACCTGTATGCGACCCCCAAGTTTACTACTTGCTCTTTTATTGAAACAGTAGTGCAAAGGAACAAAGAAGGCATTGCTTTGGAACCAAGCTGTAGAACATTCAAGCTCTTTTCTGACCATTTTCCTTCAGTATTTTGTTTGAGAGAGTCATTATTAAAATACAATCATGGATTTCAAAGACTGAGGAAGCCAAAGGATTGCCACCTAGCTGGGGAGAGCACTCGAGATCCCAGATATAAAATTCTACAAGTATCAGGAGAGTTCCCCCCTCATTGTTTCCCAGCAGAGACAATTTGCTCAGTGATCCAGGAGTCCCCAGGAAAACATCTGCCTCTGAGTAGTCCTGCTTTGGCCAGAAATTTTAATCACACCTGCCCCCAAGTCAAGTCAGAGCCTTAGTACCCTATATCTCCTACCATCCTCTCTAAACCTTGTTAAACTAAGGTTTCCCTTATCATTGGATCTCTCATCCTTAGATGAGGTTCAGCACAATATTTTGGAAAGCTCAGGGACCAGCATTATTGAGTACGTGAGACTGCAAGGGCGCAGGTGGTGACACCGGACAGGGACCTGCTCATGAAAAGCAGCGGTGCCCAGAGCAAGCTTTCCAATGCTCTTCTTTTTGAGAAAGCCTGCTTGGTGCTCAAAATTTGGGGCTTTGGGCATAATAGCAGTGTCTGGAGGTGCTGGATTTGAATGCTGGAGAGAAAGGCATCGTAAAATGAAAGGGAGTATGGCCTGAGTTGGGGGTTGGGGGTCATTTGGATGATCAGGCTCCTGCTCTTCATCAGCTCAGAACTAACTTTAGCTTCCTTTCTAGAAGAAAAGCATGTGTGCATGCATACACTTTATTTGGAAGTGGCACCTCCCAGTTGCCTGCCTCTAGCTTTAGGGACAGAAGTGATAACAGAACTAAACTGACCTCTCAAGTCAGGCCAGGTGAATGAAGGTCACTGTAGCAGCACCTTGGTGACTGTGAGGTGTAGGTCCTTCCCGGAGGGAAACTCTTCCCTTCCCAAGAAGGCTATCTGTCTTATCTAAGACACTTGGGAGTTCAGCTCAGTACCTGTTAGAACCTGTAAGCCCAGTTTATACTGGGTAGGGAGAATGCTCTGGGTGCTCCCTGAGAAAATGGTATTGACAAAGATCCAGGTCAAGGGTTCAGGGCCTTGCCTGCTTCCTGTGCTGAGTGCTGGAAACTTCCCTGAGACAGTTTAAGGGCCCAGCTCTACACACCAGATTCAGGCAGAGCAGGCTCTGCAGAATCCATTGCAATGTTCCCCCTAACAGTCATAGCAGCTAAGAATTCCAAGGTTTTCTCTAGAAGACATTTGACTTCACCTTATTAGGTTTCCTCCCTCTCTAATCCCCCAAACATGTTTTCTTGGACATTCTTCAGTGCCAACTGTGAGAAATTTAAATGCTCTAGGCAAAGAGCAAACCAACTTTGGCCCCATTACTCAGCTTACCTCCAACCTTGGCTTAATACTGACACTCAACACCTCAGTGGTTTTTACTTTGACCTTGTCCCTTGAGGCAGTTAAAAAACCAAGAAAGCTGCAAGAGGACTAACAGAATAAAAACTCTGTTCTTAGAATCTAGGGGTAGGCAGCCTGGTTGAGGTAAAAGTGGATTTTTTTTACTGCAAGCTTATACCCTAACTTGGAGAATCGGGTGGTGGGGAGATAGGAGGTAAAGGCAAGGAGGAGAGGGCAGGAAGAGAGGATGGCATGGAGGGTAGGGATTCTAGGGATGAGTTGCCCTAGAATCAGGGAGTAACAGACTTCAGGGAAGAGACAATGAATCACTTTCTCTTGTGCAGCAGCTTGGACATAAGAGGGAGATTTTTAGTAAAACTTTGGGTCTCAGTTTAGCTGACTTGAGAGGGAAACACATGTCAAAATTTGAAAAAATAATTTCCATTTTTCTCTACTTTCTCTACCTACCTTGTTTCTCCTGGACCAAATAAGGGTGATCATCTCAACCCTATCATAGCAGCCAGTGAATTCAAATTAAATTAGGAGTAAAGCCAAAGCTTTCCCTGACCTGCACCATGGGCACAATGACCTCTAAAAGAGTAAGTGGTTTTGAGCTTTTAAGCTTCCGGGCAGGACCAATTTCCCTCTACCACTGCCCAATCAGGGATCAGTTTTCAGCCATCATAGGTACTTTGACCCTTTTATAAATGTTTCACCCTAACCTGCATCCTGGAATTGCAGCACCTACAAATATCTTTACAACTTGGGGCAAACTCTGTCAACGACTGAAGCACCATTGGTTACCACAAAGTGACCACCTACTCTCCCCCCATACCCCCAGAAAAGTGACCACCTACTCTCCCCCCATACCCCCATACTCCCAGCTTTTGGAGAGGCAGGCAAGAGCTTGGCATCCTCCTCTTGTTCAAAGAATTAACTATTCTGACACTGACTGCTCACAGCAATTCACTGCCCAGACTGAACCTACAGCTCAGGTGCCCCCACCTCCTCCTGCCACACTATTCACCTCCCCCAGCCTCCAGCCCTTCAGGATTAAGGGCCTTAATTACCCTCAGAACTAAGGTGTGTGAGCACACGCACCCACACGTAGTATGTTCAAGGTAGTGGAGCCTTCTGGGGGAAAACAATGATTAAGGATGGGATACATCATCCCTTTGACTTGGACATAAAACTTAATGGTAAAGAGTTTTCTAAAGAGCGGCACCCGCCACCGTCTGCACTAGGGCAACTGCGAATGGTCCTGGCTGGTCACGGGCTGGGAATGACACAGTCCTCTCTGCACGTGGATCAGGGCACCATATTTTAAATCCTGGTTCCCACTTCTTCCAGCTTAGCAAGTTTCCAAAGCACCCCTCTAGAACTGTGGGTGCTCAGAGAACACACAAACATTTTTAAAAGACACGGACTTCCCCCAACCACACACAGCAGGTCCCGCTTTCAAGGAAAAACGAAGCATCTTTTCTAAAACTGTACTGTTTGAAACTATGCATGTCTGCTCCCACCAAGTGATTTTTGTCATTAAAGAGCCCTGCTGGAAATCCTCTACAGGTGTGGCTAAGCCCTCAGGGTTATTAAGAAAGAAGAGGCAGAAACTTTACCGTTCAGCGGGGCCGGGCAGGAAGGCTGTTCCTTTAAGATCACGAGCAGCAGGACGGCCGCTGCGTGCAGGCTGCGGTGGGGCATCTTAGGCTGCGGCTGCAGGCGCGGTGCGCGGGCGGTGCGCGGTTCCCGCGGCTTGTAGATCCGGGGTTCGTCGGAGGATGGCTGGCTGGGCGCGCACCGGGACCACGTGCGCGCAGCCCGGACGCCTCTGCAAGCACGTCTGTTCTTTGGGCTCCTGGCTCCTCGCCGGCTGCTTTTATGGAGCGACTCAGCCCCAAACACATGATGTCATCGTGCGCGCGTGGGGGGGGGGGGGGACTAGAAGGCCCTGCCTACAGGAGGTCTGGCGCCCCAGTTCCAAGGTGAGATGTAGCCCTGACTCCAGGGGAGCTTCGCAGGACAGCAACTCGGGCTGGCAGCGGGGACCCACCTGGGAACCCAGTTCTCTAGGAGAGCAGCGGGCAGGAGTGGGTGAGATCCGCCTGCCTTGGTACCATCAGGAAGGGGGCATCTAAGGATGCGCTTCGGTGGCCACGGCTTTGGGCTGTCACAGCCCCTATGAAGTAGCCCCTAAGTACAGTGCCGCTTGCACAGAAGCTTCCTTCAGGACGCCAGTCGTGGCCCTGCCTGCACTGGGTACATGTTAGGAACTGGATGAGAGCTGATGGGCTGCATTCAAATTCAGAATTTCTGCTAATTATACAGTCCATCCTGATAAGATTTTACCTTTGAAACTTAGACACAGAGAAATTAATTACAATTAGATGACAGTATGGTGGGTTACCCAAGTGAACAGTTACTAAAAATTCGCCTTTCCCTTAGTAACAGGTAAGCAGAAAAATCTTGTGTTAGTTTATAAAGCAAATCCATTCTCTAGAAGGGGAGGGCAAAGGGGTAGCAGCAGAAGAAAGGGAATACATTATTGAGCACCAACTGTGTGTCCGGTACTATAATGAAAATTTTGTATTAGATCACTGTCTAATTCACCACCTGTTGCTCATTTCTGCCCACTTTTGTCACAGATTGGTATTCTTTTCAATATGTGTGCCTGTGCTTATAGTAATGTACACATGTCGTGCCAATCCTCTTGATGTTTGATCTATGATCAGTTACTCAGTTAAAGGTCTTGTTGACCTGCTCCCCTAATGCTCACTAAATTTTCCAGCTGCTGTTGCTGCCACTTGCCGTTCCCACCACGCTGTCACTTGTGCTGCTGGCTCCCCTGGGTCCTCTGAGTGTCTCTGCACTACGCCTGGTACTTGTTCCGTTTATTTGCTCCTTTGTGACCTGTCTTGTTCTGTTGGCTCCCTGCTGCCTCTAGACATTGTACAGACCACATGGTCAGCGGAAGGGTGTTCACCCCAGCCCTGGTTTTGTGACCTAGCCATGTTAACCTTTTCTCTCACCTCACTCAGGTCTGTGCCGACCCTCGGCCTAAGTGGACTCTCAACTTGGCCCCCATGACTGGTGAAACCACTTGTATGCTGTGGTTTGGGAGGTTAGAGTAGCCTCTCTGTGAGAGCCACTCACAGTTCAAGGAATGATACTATTCCCGTAAGCTAAGCTATTGTTGGGGTTAATAAAGGCCTGTGAAGTCTTTTTAAGGAAGAAGTTACAAAGACAATCTTGTTACAAGCACAAGACCACAGTAAGCTGAAAAATTACCCTTTTCTGCTTGTAACTCCTGATAAAGAGCCTTGAGTAAACTCTGGAGTGGTGAGCTTGTGGTTCTTATGACATTGGTGTCTCTGACCTGTCATCATGAGCTTTAGAAGACAAAGTGTACTAGAGCAATACAAGAGGTTGAGAAGGAGCCATTCAGGTTCAGAGATGCACATACTGAACCCATGGGGTGAAATCGTTCATCGCACATCTCACTAGTTAATGGTAAACTGGGACATGCACTTGTACGTGTCACTCCCATTTCAGGCGTTTTCCCATTATGTGTGGTTAAACATTAAGTTCAGTTTCTCCTTGAACATTTATTCCTGAGGATCCAAGGATGCTCAGAGAATGAGAGGTTAACAGGAAAAAAAAAAGGGGGGGGGGGAGTGAATGATTTAATGGAACTATTAGGCAAGATTATGAATTGGTTTTGATGGAGAGAAAGAGGAGGGCTGTGATGTTTAATGCATGTCTAGATCAGAGACCTGGTTAATTACTAAAGACTGGATAGCAATTAAAAGGGAATTGAGAATATAAACTGATACCCCCTCGCCCTAAGTGTTTTGAATGAATTTTTTCCTTAATCTTAGGAGATCAGAGGGAAATAAGGCAAACAGAAATGAATGAAATGACCAAACTTTCTAAAGAATGACAACTAAATGTCAAGTGTCTTACCCCCACCCCCACCCTCCAACCCTGCCCCACCCAAATAGCATAACGCTAACCAGCACAAGTAAATTCCAACTCTGAGAACCTTCCTGCCTGAGCTTCCTGACGCATATATGACTGAACAGGTGTGGACCTGCTTTGCCATCATCAGAAGGGGCTGTTGTCAATCAATAGACAACGTACTTCTCTGTCGGCTAGAGTAGAAAGTGGTCTTTCAGCACTCAAAATATGGCAGCCAGCCACCAAATAACACACCCAGACAGAAGACTCCAGGAAGCAGTTATTTTTAAATGTCACCATCTGAACATGAGGGTGAGGCTGATGAATCAAAGGGCAGGGGAGAATGGAAGAAAGAAATGTGGAATTTGTTGTCAGAAGGTTTGGGCTAAAGTACTTGGCCCAACACTAATTCCCTGGATGTCCTCGATGGGGGTTCAACCTCTCTCAGCTTCACTTTCCTGATTTGTAAGGTAAAGGTTGTAATCCTGATTACCGGGTCACTATCAGAATTTATATATGGTTGGAATGAAATAAGAGAAATGGAAGCTCTTCTGTTGCTTCATTCATTCACCCCTGTATGCCAGGCACTGTATTTAGTCCTGGGAGAGTATGTAAACATAAAATAAACAATCTCATAAATAACTGTATAATTACAATTGTAGTAAGTGTGATAGAAGGTTGATGCATAACCAGGAGGGACCTACTCTGGCCTGGGTGGCTGCAGAAAGACATCATCAATGTGAGAATTAGGAGTCTGTGTCTTCATAAAACCTTTGAAATGCACAGTTAATGTCGGGCTCCTCCTCAGAGCTGGCACCATCTGGTGGTAAATACCACCTTATGCTTTACATAAGATATATTGGCCTTTCAGGCATAAGCCTTAGAATACAAAGAATTTTATTTCTTAAGGTAAGAAAGTGTTAACTGTTCAACTAGTGACACTTAGTTGGGAATGCATATTTGTATGAGGCCAAAGATAGGACTGGTGGGAGGAGAACTAATATTAATGGAGTACCTACTATTTATCTGGCACTGTGCTGGGCACTTTATTCTTTTATAAATATATAAAAGGATTATATATATATATTTACATCATTGGTTTTGTATAATGTATGCTTTCTCCTCTCAGGTGTAGTCCCTGTAAAATTCCCACCACTAAGTCACCCTTGCACCATTGGCATAGTCCCTTGTGGGCACTTTATTCTTAAAGCAGCCTGTGGGGAGGTTTGGCATTTTACAGACGAGGAAGCGGAGGCTTGGAAAAGTTCAATGCTTTCCTTGCACAAGTTTATGATACTTTTGAGTACAGAGACTGAATTCTCTACCCAGCTGATCCTCTGCCTCCAAGGCCCAGACATTCTCCTTTCACAGCTGTCCTAACAAATTCCTCACTTGAAGACAGTTTTCTTCTAGATCCCTCTGAGATGTGAATTCTCCAGTTTGCGAGATGACGTGACCATTTGTTGATGAGACACAGTGTGCCAATTCTGGCAAATAATGCTTAGCATGGGACACATAGCTGTGTCCTCCCCAAAACCCACAGGGTTACTGAAGGACACTACAGTCTGGGCCTGAGACTGTGGCACTTTGATTCAATATAATTCTACAGCAAAGGCGAATATGAGGCTAACCACATTATTCCTTGTTACATTAATGAACTCTGCTTTGCCCAAGGAAAGGGTATGTGGAGGGAAACAAGGAGAGAGAAGGAGGAAGGAAGAAGGAAGGAAAGGGCACATGGGTTTCCTTGGGGAGAAACTCAGGAAGCAGTCAGTCAAGACCTGCTTAAACCCACTGATGCCAGTGCGAATGTCCAGGTCTTTGAAAAGCAGTCCATTTTGTAGTTTGATCCACATCTGCATCTTCATTTTTACAATTGTGACTGAGAGGTATAACCTTCGTGTGAACCCTGGTTCCCCTGCTCAGTTTCAGACAGGATCAGTTGAAGGGCAACGTGCTCAAAGGAAGAATGCCGGACTTTGGCTTTGCCAGGAATGGGCTCTGGGCCCTTAGCAAGTCTTTTGCCGGGTAGATGCCTTAGTTTTTTGATCTGTAAGTCAAAATAAGAATGTCTAACCTATGCAAGGAGGTGTGGGGGGAGGGGAGCGAGGGGGAAATGTGTTTGATAAGGTCAAAATGTGAAAATACTTTAGAGCCCAAACAAGCACTTGACATACATAAGGTAGCATTCTAAGAGTAGACTTGAAACAAAAGAAAGGAAGTCATTTTGATCTCAGCCTTGGTTTACTAATCTAAGACAGTGAAAACTCAACTCCAACAAGGATCCATAAATTCTCACTCAGCCCTGTCATCAGTTACCACAGTAACGACTCTGATCTGTTTGCTTGTCCACTGACTCTTTCAGCTGCTTCTGTTGAGAATAATGGCTTTTTGGAAGGACTGTTACAAAGTACTCTGCATGATTCATTAACAGTGACAATAATTTTAGATTTTATGCATAGGGAAAGTTAGCATTTTAAGTGAAAATAAACTTTGATGCAATATGTTTTACCTCTTTCCAGGTAAATTATTCTGAAAACCATGGTTAGCTGACACAGGGCTACTAAAGAGATGTAATTAGATACTCGACAATAACTCACAGTTTCTCACATCCACCTCTGCTTTCAGCAGCTGCTGCTTGGATCCCCTCTTCTCCAACTTCAGGGGTTTAGTCCAGATTCAGTTCTAATCTGAGGGACACTACAGTCTGGACTTGAGAAGCACTGTCCTCTCTCATTCTTGTCTTTTAATTACCAAAGTATAATCATGGGGCACATTCCAGCCAGCTCACAAGTGCCAAACTGAAATGAATAATACTAATATTAATTCTGACAACTTTTGGCCTGGGTTAGGGAGGCCACATGGTCTAGGGAAAGACTCTGGAGTCACATGAATCTGGGATTTGAAATTCACTTCCATCACTCACTACCTGTATGACTTCAGTTGAGTTATTTAACCTGTCTTAGTCTGTTTCCTCCTTTTTAAGGAGATAAGGGCCATAGAATAAGTATACCCCGAAGGGCAATCAGAAGGAATATAAAGACTTAGCACAGTGGCACATAATAAACACTATGTAAATGGTAGTTTTCTGCTGTGGAAGGTCTTGACTGGCTGAAGGAAGGCTATTTTACCCCTTAGTTCCTCGTTTGGGCAACCCCACCAATTCCTTCGGTTTGAGCAATCCTATCAACTTCCCCCACCAAATTCCATGAACCTAGGAGAAGAAAGAGTGGAAAATTCCAGATAGCACTTTCCACTATAATTCTACCATTTAGACTGACAAAGAACAAACCAATCTTTCTATGGAAGCAATGATCCCTTCTGAAGAAGTAGATTCAGAACCACTTTATCATAGGAAATGCCTGATTAGCAGAATCTTGGAGCTAGAAGATACTCCTGGTGCTCAGAGATGCTATATACTTTTGGAATAGGCTGGTAATATCCTCTTGCTTGGATACTCTAATCCTCTACAATTACAAGAATTTATGATTTAATCCTTTATTTCAGGCCCTTTCAAAGAAACTGGCAAGCAATCCCTGGTTGCTTGCATTTCATTTGCATTTGGTCCACTGAGTACTAGAAACATAGGTATAGCCAGTGGCAGATGTGATTCTTCTGCTTCTGGGCCAGCTGAAGTTTGTTGAGCCACCTTGTTTTGACACTGAGCTGGCCACCTTCTTTTTACTCCCATGCCTGACAGCTCAACATGCTGGAAGCCTGGTGCAGTTAGCATGGCTGGTTTTGTGACATGGAAGGTGAGCTTCCAATAGACCATTCAAGTTGGGTTGCTTCTCTGGCCAGAAGCCAGCCCTGGCAGGGATCCATCTTCTTCTCAAATCATGAGAAAAGGCTCAGGTTTATCCGGTGGCAGATGGAGCAGATAGGCAGCCAAGGCTTCATTGTTCTCTCATCCAAGGCAAAACAGGCAGCAAATGAGAGATACTTCCCTGAGGAGAAGCTGCATGGTACAATGAATGAAGAGCTCTTACCTATGGAGCTAACTTCTTTATGCATACCCCACTCCCTACTCTTGAAGTAAGATGTTGGGGCTCACTTTGTAGTGGAATAATTATCACTAGATTACAATGTCTGCATTTCTGTTTTTTCACACTGATATGCAAAATTTGTTTTTGATATTGCATATCTGTTTGTTCTATAGGATTCTGTGGATTGTAGAAAGGGTGACAAAATACAGCTAGAGTCTTTCAAAGACGTTCACAGTATCAGAAAATTAGAACTTAGAAATATGGACTGTCTCTTCAAATTTTATATCCCTGGGGGGAATGAGGAAGGGAAATACTTCCAATATTTTAGTCATTCCATTTTTATACTAGAGGCCATGCAAATTAGTTCAGGTAAGAATTTGTAAAATTCTTCTAAGAAGGACCGTACTCCAGAATTACAAAGTGTATTGGTGTTTTAACTATAGAGTTTTTTATTTTAGTAGAGGTATCAGATCTGTCTGTGACAATAGGGATCCCTGAACTCATTTCACCTCTGAGAAAGACAAGTCAACATAGGGCCAGTTCATAGGAAAGAAATCAATTCAGAGACACTAAAGGAGAAATCGCATCACAATAGGTTTCATATAACTAGCAGTCAACATAAGGGAAATGGTAAGAAATGGGGAGAAGGGAAGAGAAAAGTGATAGAAGCAGCATCCTAACTTGTAGCCATTGTCCAGACGAAAGGGGAGATTCAAGGAAGTAAAAGATAATTCCATTGTTTTCCACCTGGAGGATGGGCAACATGGTGACTCTTGCAAAGAGTCATCACAGAGAGTCTGATGCTGGATAAAGCATGTCAAGACTGGCAACAACTAAAAAAAACTGAACTGGAACAGGGAAACATCTCAGCCAAGTGATTTTTATATACAAAGTTATTTAGAGGGAGTTCTTAAACAAACCAAAAAAAAAAAAGTTACCCACTACTCCATCTAACCTGACAATTACTCTTCATTCTTGCACATTCCATTCTTGTTCTTGTCCATGTCAACAAAAAAAAAAAATTCACCCAGTTATTATCAAGTACATAAAGCACATTTGTCTACTACCATTTAAAAAAAATTAACATTGGATCACCAGACTTTCCTATATCCCTATGTAGTCTTAACAATTTTAACAACAATAAAATCCTAAATTTCAAGAAGTTATGAACCTGGAAAGACAAATGATTTAAAGCAGGGAGTCAAGTTTCTTGGGTGATTTCTTAAAGAAGGTCAAGAAACTCCTAGAAGAGCAATGAAGATATGATTTGATGGATCCAGATAAATGTGACAATGGCTGGGACTGTAAGTCACTCGCTTGGTGACTTTGGAGGCAACACGAAAAGTAAGTGCACACATCGTGCTGGCCACATGCAGGCAATGAAACAGGGCAGAAGTGGCCAGGCAGAGGTGAGTCCTTGTTCTAGGTTCACATGCTGAAAACTGTCTCATCCATAAGTTTGTGAAAGAAGCTTCTGGTCCTCAGAGCTCCTAAAGGCACCTCAGAGCTTTAGCCAAGAACCAAGGAAACTCAATGAAGGGAGAGGCTGTGGCAGTCGTCAGAGCAGAACACCCAGGAAGGACATCTCATTCCTTGCCTCACCTCCCAATGGCAGCCAGCCAGCTTCCTCCCACCTACTCTGGCTTTGATTTGCTCTTCTCTATTTCATTCACTCCTTTTCCTTGAATATCCTCTATTCTTTGTGTGTATAAAACTGGGGTGTAGGCCACAGGTGTATGGGGGTGGGGGGTGAGAGGATTCACCAGAGACAGAGTAGGAGGTGGATTTACTAAAACACACTCTTGAGGGGAGCAGCAGGCAAGACAGGAGAGGTCTGCACCATGTGGGTTAGCCCCCTGGCCAGGAGTTGAACTCAGGCCACAGAGGTGAGAGCGCTGAGACTTAACTCCTAGACCATCAAGGGAGGCCCTGAATATCCTCTTTTCTTGAGCCTGAGGAATCAATGGACAGTAGAGATCCAGTTCCTTGCAGTAAGTGTTATCCTAGAGGACAGAGGCAGAATTCCTGGAGAATGAACTCACCTCTCTTAGAGGGAGTAACCGGGGCAATAGGAACTAAACTAGGAAGGTAGTGCCCCAATAAATAAGGTGAAGTTTTACTTGTTACACTTTTGTATTGTTGTTTTTTTTTTTTTTAAAGCCAGCAAATGTTACAAATTAAAAGTCACATGAGTTAAAATTTTTTTTCAAGGGCTCCCGGGTGGTGCAGTGGTTGAGTGCTGGGTTGCAAAGCTGCCCACAGCCTCTGCAGCTCTGGTTCTATCCCCCGCCGCTGGGCGAGGGTCCCACATGGCGCGCAGACCTCTCCTGCAGCCCACTGCTCCCCTCAGCAGTGCACTTCGTCACTCTGCCTGTTCTGCGCTCTGCTCTGGCTCTGGTGAATTCTCTCACCCTCCCGTGCTTCTGACTGTACCCAGTGCTTGTATAAATAAATAAATAAATCGTTTAAAAAAATTCTTTTTTCAAATAGAAAGAGGCAAATGTTTTCTTATTTAAGAGAAGGAAAAGCAGCAGTGAGAGAAGGGCATCAATAATTCCTACAAGAGGGCCTCCCCGGTGGCGCAGCGGTTGAGCGCTGGGTTGCGAAGCTGCCTGCAGCCTCTGCACCGCTGGTTCCATCCCCGACCACCGGGTGAGGGTCCCGCATGGTGCGCAGTCCTCTCCTGCCGCCTGCTGCTCCCCTCAGCAGTGTACCTCATCACTCTGCCTGTTCTACTCTCCGCTCCGGCTCTGGTGAATTCTCTCACCCTCCCGCGCCTCTGACTGTACCCAGTGCTTGTATAAACAAATAAATCTTTAAAAAATAATTCCTACAAGAGCTTCAGGAAGGTGATAAATGACAAGAGCATTTATCAAGTGACAAGATCTAAGACAACAGATGGTACTCTGTGCCTCCAAGAAATCTAGCTCAGTGCTCTGGGAACTAGAGCACTGAGAGGAGAGAAGCAATTTTTAAGGGATGAGTCAATTGGAATCTCTAATAGAGAGGGCAAGATGAGAGCAGGAGAAGTCCTGAAGTTTTGGAAAAATTAAACAAGGAGCTGAAAGTTCCTGTGTCTGAAGCCAGGAGGGAATGTTCTATATGGAGGAGAGCTGGAAGAGAAAGGACCAAGAGGAGGGAGGAGAGAGAAGTGAAGGGGCACAGTAAAGAAGATGTGGATTTTTAAAATCCACATATTATACAGAACACATACATTTATTATACAAACACATACAGGAGTATAACTATCATAAACTCCCATGTTTCGATGACCCAGCTTCAGTAATCATCAATTCATGACCCACCTTATTTCATTTATACCTGCACCAATGTGTCACCCTCTTCCCAGTTTATTTTGAAGCAAATTCAAGGATTCACATTATTTCAGTGGTTCTCAGACTTAACTGTGCATCAGATCATCGTGGAGGATTGGTTAGAACACAGTATTTCAGATTCAGGAGGTGTGGGGTGGGGCTGAGGATCTGTATTTCTAACTAGTTTCCAGATGCTACTGATGCTATAGGTCCGGGAGCCACATTTTGAGAACCACTGTATTCTCTTGTCTGAACATATCTTTCTTTTAAAAAGGACTCCCTTGTTTAAATATAATCCTCACAAAACTCAAAAATAATTCTTTAATAACTGGTTTTCCCAATTGTCCTCTTGGTGCTTTTACTAACCATTTATTTGAATTGGGCTCCAAATAAGGTCCATACACTGCAAGTGGTTTATCTCTCTCTTTAGACTCTTTTAAATATGGGTAGATTTTGAATTAGTAGCATAGACATATGTGCACTGGTGGACAAATGGACTATGGTGGAGGACTTTTGGTGCCTTGGTGGATGGTATGGTGTGATAACATATACTTGAATAGTATGATCCTATACATCTAAATCAGGTACAGCATTGTTATAAACCAATATTAGTAATTGAAAGATTTTTTGAAAATAAAGACTCCATTCATACCCCTGAACTAACAGACTTGATCAAACTCTAGTATGGCTTCTAGAAGCTTGCAGACATGTACCTTAGGATGCTTCAGTCTCCTTAAGAGACCTGTCTGGCAACTTAATGATTACAGGAGAATTGTCTGTTTGTTCTAGCCCAAATCATGAAAGGCAGATAGGTCCCTGAATCCTCTCTTTGAGCAGTTACTTTAGAAAGCTTGCAATTATAAATCATTTATCTGCCCTTTGAAATAAATATCTACCACCCAAAACTGTCCTCAAGGACTTGAGAGAAATCTCTTTGAAATATAAACATTCAGGGAAATAACTTTCCTCTCTTCCACTTCCCCAAGGGGCGGGGGGGGGGGAGGGCAGAACAGATAAGGGCTTAACTTCCCTGGGCACCTTGCTTCTACTTACACCATTGCCTCCTGTCATAAAGATAAGAGAAGTTTGTTGCTCCTCTGGATAATCAGCACCAATAAAGAAATCCAAGTGACCTAGTCATGTAGACTAACCCTTCTTAGCATTTTCCAGTAACTTTCCCTGAGCACATCTTTTAAAAGCCTCTAGCTTTTTGTTTCAAGTGAATTGAGTCCAGTTCATTCTGAATTAATTTCCCTATTGCAATAGTTACTGAATAAGACCTGTGCTCGCCGCTTTCCAGCTTTGTCCATCTTTGTTGTGCTCTAGAATAGCTCTACTAGTTTACTTGTCCACCAAACTGTTCCTCTCCCCTGCAATCTTGCTAGAATTAGGTATTTTCCAATTTCCTAATTTTTGCCAACCTCATGAATTAAAAAAATCATGCTATTGTTTTAATTTTCACTTATTGAATATCTAGTGAAGTTGAGCACTCATCAATAACTAGTGGCTTGAGCAAAACATAGATTTTCTTGTGTGTCAAATATTCATATCCTTTGTTCATTTTTATATTGGGTTCTCTTTTTTGATTGATTTTTAGGACTTAGATATTCTATACAAAAATCCCTTGCTATTTTTTTCTCAGTCTATAAACTTTGGTTAATTTTGATAATTATGTTCATCATCATTAGAGTTATTAAATATTTTAAAAGATTTATTTATTTATACAAGAACTGGGGTTCAGGCCAGATGTGCGGGAAGGTGAGAGGACTCACCAGAGACAGAGTGGAGAACAGAACAGGCAGGATGATGAAATACACTGCTGAGGGGAGCAGCTGGCGAGACAGGAGAGGTCTGGTATATCCGCGGCCGGTGGGGATCGAACTGGCGCTGCGGAGGCTGTGGACAGCTTCACAGCACTGTGCTCAACCTCCTGCGCCACCATGGAGGCCCTCAAGTTATTAATTGTACATAGTCAAACCACTCAAATTTTTTGTCTGCAGTTGCAAATTTTAGGTCTTTTAATTCTTCTCTACTTTTAAGATCATAAATATGTTCTCCTATGTATATTCATTGTTCATTGTTCATACCTTAAATGCATCTGAAGTTCACTTTTGTTTATAGTGTTAGGGATCCAACTTAATTTTTCTCCATGAGTCAGTTTTCCCTGCACTGTCTACTGAGCAATCCATCCTGTCCCCATTGATTTATGATTCCTTGTTCTCCACACATTAGGTACACTCACACATCCAAATAGATAAATACAAAACATGTATTGTATATGAGTGCTTTGTGACTCTTGATTTATTTGCATATTTCTGCATCAATAGCTCTTATTATGTAGCATTGTCACACTGTGCGGCAAGTGCTTCCTCTTCATTCTTTTTTCAAAATTAACTAACTGTAAACCTTGTTTTTTCTCTCTCCATATGAATTGTTTAATACACTTTTTCACTCTCTCAAAAAAAATTTGGGGAGTATATTGGATTGCCTTGGATTTTTAGATTAACTCTGGAAGAACTGCTATCTTTACATGTTAAGCAGTCTTGTGTACCAACATGACATATCTCTTTATTTATTTAATTCTTACATTAATTGTTTCACATTTTTTTTCTCCAAAAATTTACTTTTAATTTTTATTAAATTAACTTGTAGGTCCATTATAATTTTGTTGTCTTCTGAGAGGTATCTTTTTCTTTTATTCTCCTTGAATATCCTCTTTTTTTTTATTTTTGTGTAGAAGAACTGGGGTGTAGGTTTAGGGGCTGAGAAGATTCATCAGAGACAGAGTGGGGGGCAGAGCAGGTGCATCCACTGAAATACACTGCTAAGGGGAGCAGCAGGCATGACAGGCAAGGTCTGCTGTACCACGTGGATTAGCTCCCTGGCAGGGATCAAACTCAGGCCTTAGGGGTGATAACGTTGGCTTAACCCCTAGGCTACCAGGGAGGCCCATTATCTTATTTTCTATTACATTTTCTGGTTGAATATTGCTGATGTAAAAGAATGCTACTGAATTTTGTAAGCTAATCTTGTTCCTGACATCCTTGCTGAAAGGTTTTCTATTCTGTGAGATTTTCTGTGTAAATAATCAGATCACATATAAATAATATTTTTGTCACTTCCTTTCAAGTTCTTATACCTATTACTTCTCTTTCTTGTCTTGTCACTTTGGCCAATCTCACCAGTACTAAGTTGCATGGTAGCATTTCCTGTTCTTAGAGGAAATATGGATCTGTCTTTTTCCTATCCCCATGGATTAAGTCTCCCTAATGCAGGCACAATTTCCATCTCCTGCTGGTGCAGAACTGACAGTTCTGTTTTGTCTTATAGTGGAATTACAAGGCATGGAAATGTGAGGGAGAAAAAGAGCCCAAGATAATCTTCCCTCTTCCCCTATCAACTACAAACACATACACATACATATTCCCTGGGATTCAAGTATTTGTATCCTTCTAGAAGTTTCTCACAGTTGTTACACTAAATACTCAAATCCACCAACTGCTCCATCTCTGAGCCACTGCCAGCCCTGGGTTGAGGGGAACAACCAGTAGCCTAAAATTAGTTGCTATTTTGTCAGGATCTAGAAGTCAGAATGACATTTCCAAAGTAATTATGATCATAAAAATACTTTAATCATAGATTGTTGAAGTCCCTCATTGTAAATTCGTTAATAATAGTATTTAGAGGTCTTGATAAGTGGACCTCACTACCTTTTACATTTACTATAACATACCCCACACTCAAACCACCCTGAGGGATCTCCTTTTCCTGGACATATATAATTAAGGCTTATCTGATCACCATATAGTTCCCTCTCCATGGAGTTCTCTTACCCTTTCTTCATATTGAGAAATTGTACTCATTCATGAAGGCTCAGAAAAAAAGTCATCATCCTTATGAAGTCTTCTCGAGTTCATCCCATTGGTGTAAATCATTCCTCCCTCATGTTCTCCTTATCACTTATCTGTCAGATTTGCCTTATAGGGTATTAGTTATCTGACTGTCCCATTAGATATAACCTCCAGAAGGCAAGTACTATGTTTTATTCATGTATCTGCCGCAGTTCTTCACACTTAGTAGATGTTCAGTAAATGTTTATTCACCAAATTAAATTATAGGGATCTCCAACTATAGGAAAAAGAAGTTGCTAGTAGGGATGAAGTAATGCTTTTGCCAAATCTTGGCTCCAGTAGGAACAGAAGTAGTGTTATTTTTAGTAATACTCAGTAACACACAAATAGGAAAGAGAACAGACACAGTAAACTCCTAATCATTCTCTTTATTATCTGTCAACTCCTTCAAGCGCTAAAAACAGCTATTCAACCTGTGCAGTGCTGAGTAACTATTCTGAACAAAATGTACCTGCAAAGTCTACACCCAATTGTGGGAGTTAGCATGTGACCAGATATTCCTGGGTCTCTGCTCCTGAAGGTTATCCCTACTTATATCATATAATAAGTGTCCTTATACATAGCCCTTCACATGTGCCTAAATGTTATGAGACAAATGGAAATTTATTTTGAAAAAAAATTGCCTTTTTATTTTTTTTTTTAACACAAGTAGTTTTATTTATTTATTTATTTATTTTAGAGGCATGTTTTTCTTTATTTGTTTGCTTGTTTGTTTTTGTTTTTGTTTATACATGCACTGGGTACAGTCAGAAGCGCGGGAGGGTGAGAGAATTCACCAGAGCGGGGAGCAGAGCAGGCAGAAGGACCGAAGTACACTGCTGAGGGGAGCCGCGGGCGGCAGGAGAGGTCTGCGCACCATGTGGGACCCTCCTCCGGTGGCCGGGGAGCAGCCGGGGATTGAACCGGCGCCGCAGAGGCTGCGGGCAGCTTCGCAACCCAGCGCTCTACCGCTGCGCCACCGGGGAGGCCCAAAAATTGCCTTTTTAGATAGGTGTTTCCCCAAAATGGAATAGATTAGTCATGCTGCTGAAGATACATGAAAATGTAATTGAAAAACTGAAGTAAAATTAATGTTTATATTGTCCCTTTTTCTTAAATGATAGACAGCAGTTTCTTTCGTGTGTTTATTCTTTTTGCATCCCTTGGTCAACTTGGTAAAGAAGTTATTGTTAACAATTTGTAAAAGCTGAGATAAGCAGAAATTAATTTTCTTCAGGAGATTGCTGCAGCTATGGTCCTTAATTTGTTCAGACCTCCCTGTATCCATATTCTGGGGTAAGACCTCTCACACTGACTCTAGGCTTGGCCATGTCATTTGTTGTGGTCAATGAGACAAGAGCAAATGTCACACAAGCAGAAATGTGGAAGTACTTACATTTTAGAGCTTATCCTCTCTTATTGTTCTTTGGCACTTTGAGACCACCATGGTGAGACCACCATGTGAAGTCTGGGTTAGCCTGCTGGAGGACGAGAGATCACATGTAATAGAGACATGTCACCCCATCTGAGTCCCTGTCAATCTGCGGTGTGTGAGGAGGCCAGCCAACCCCATCTGAACACTTACACACCTCAGAGCTTGCCATCACCAACCTAGGTCAGAAGAACAAGCCAAATGACTCAGTGAATCTTGAAAAATAATGAATATGTAAGCTACTAAACTTCAGGGTGATTTGTTATATAGCAAAACCCAACTGACATTCTTCAGGAAAGCCCACTCAGGCTAGAATCTAGATGTCCTGGCCCCAGGTTCATGTTCACTTGGTGCTACTCCTCTGCCTCAAAGGTATGCAAAACATAAGGATATCATTTTGGATCTTTAGTGTGATCCAGGCCTCTTCTTGAATTTAAGGACAAAGGCCATGCCTTGATTTATCCAGCTGGCCTAATATATTGCTTTATTCATAAAATACATTCAGTGAAGATTTTAATTTTCTTTCAATGGTATAAAAATTTTGTTATTTTTATGAGGTTGAAATGGAAATCTTCATATGGTATGTATAACTCTCAAAATTAATAGAGGGTGCAGAAATTTCTAGTTACGAAGAAAATCTTAGACTTTTTAATAATCTTTCTTAAGAGAGAAAAGAGAGGGAAAAAATAGCAGAGACCATGTCTCACTCATAGTTTTGTCCCCAAGTCCCAGACCAGAGTCTAGCAGAGTCACTAGCTGAACAACTTCAGGGATCACCATTCGCCTTGAAGTTTCAGTGGGTAGGACCCCCCAGAGTTGTGCAGTTCATAACTTATGCTGCTGTACATGAGGCCCCTGGCTGACACATGGTAAATATTAAATGAATGAATGAATGAATGAGCAAATCAGTGAGCTACATGTGTGCATCCACATCATGTGTGTGGCATTTATCAGATTTAACTAGAAAGAAAAACAAACTTGAATGAGTATCCCTGTTGAGTGGGCTCCCAGAGCAAAAACCACTTGCTTTTGGTGTCACACAGTGCGAAAATATAGCCAAATAAATTTTTTAGATCAAAAGTAAACTCAAAGAGGGCCTCCCCGGTGGTGCAGCGGTTGAGCGCTGGGTTGCGAAGCTGCCCGCGGCCTCTGTGGCGTCGGTTTGATCCCTGGCTGCTCCCCGGCCACTGGAGGAGGGTCCCACATGGTGCGCAGACCTCTCCTGCCGCCTGCTGCTCCCCTCAGCAGTGTATTTCGTCAGTCTGCCTGTTCTGCTCCCCGCTCTGGCTCTGGTGAATTCTCTCACCCTCCCGCGCTTCTGACTGTACCCAGTGCATGTATAAACAAACAAACAAAAAAAAAAAACCTAAATAAATAAATAAATAAATAAATAAAAACATGCCTCTATTTAAAAAAAAAAAGTAAACTCAAAGAAAAAACGTCTACCAAAATTTTTAGGTTAATGTATATATAAATGCATTTTGGCTAATGGTGACACCTAGTGGTGCATCAAGTGTGGGTTTTCCTTGGAGTCAACTATTTTGTTTTGCTCCTCACAGTGGAGGAGTCCTTGGTTTCATGGACCCCCTGCTCCCTTCACAGAGTATGTAGTTAAGGCTCGAGGGTTTCCCAAGGTCAGCGGGTGAGGTATTGCTCTGAAAGTTAACTGTCAGGGCTGGTCCAGGACTGCTGTCGCTGACATCTCAGAATAAATACCACAAGTGGCGGGGAGGTCCCTGGCAGTGGTCAGGGTCACTCATTGTCCCTTAAGACAATTGTCCTCAGCTGTCTGTGCCCTTCCACTTGTGTCTTACTCTTTTCCCACCTCCTCCCATCACTGCTTCTATTTATCCATTTTTTTTTCTTTTCTTCCCTTTTCCTTCTACTTTGGCACAACCCAACAGCTTTTCTTTCAGCTCACTCTTCCTTTCTCCTGCCCTTCCTTTTTTCCTCTTCTGCTTTTACCTATCCCTCATATGTCCTCTCCCCTTTTCATCCTCTTCTTTCTACACCCATTGATGCCTCCCAACCACACTGCAAAACCCAGAGCTTCACTGTCCAGGTGAAGCTTTACTGTCCAGGAGAAGCTTCACTGTCCAGCTCCACTCGATGACTATGACCAAGTGAAACTTAGAAAGTAACCCCACAGTTGCATTTCACATTTAGATGAATCCACAGTAACCCCACAGTCACATTTCACATTTCAAGTGCCCAATAGTGCAGGTGACTACTGTACTGGAGGGTGCAGAACACGATCATTTCCATCATTGCAGAAGATTCTGTAGGAAAGGACAGGTTGTAGCTCAGTTTACCTACTCTCCTCTCTCTCCTCTCTTTTCCTTCTCAACACCACTAAGTGGTAGTTCTTGAGACAGTCTCCTTTCTGCTGTCTGCCCTCTCTTCATGTTCACTCCAGTTTATTTGGTGGCTTTCTGTTTTCTATATATTATTATATAAACTCGTTAAGATGACCTTGCCAAGTGAACACCAAAATATATAATCATATTGGACAGTTTATTTGGGACAGTCAGTGATTCACAGCATTTTGTTTGCCATGCATTGGAACACATCAAAATATTTTTAAACTCAACACATCAACACATCATTTAAAACAATTATATCCCAGGCCTTTTCTGTTCCTTTTTAATCCACAGGTCTCTACCTTTCTACCTTGTCCTCAGTGAAAGTAGCTTTAAAATTGAATGGTACATGTGTTTTCTTTAGTGCTTAAAAAATAATTTTATGCATAGAGTAGCTTTGAAATAATGCACAGGAAACTATTTATAGATTGGTTTGAGGTTGGGATGGAATGGACATTTATTTTTCATTGAATACCTTAGTATTTGAATTTTTACTAGATTTTAATGTGTGTAGAAATGTTTTAATTAAACTGAATTCTAAATTACTTTTAAGTTTAACATATCTAGAAATAAATGTCACAACCCTGAGAAGATCAACCCAAAGACATTTCCAGAAAATGAGCTCTCAGAGAGGTTATATCTAAGTGATTCTGCAAAGTTTGAGTGGCAGTGTGCCTCTTTAAAGAGAGGGGGATTGAGCACTGCAATAATCTTAAATTTATGTGCAGAGACAATTATCCAAGAAACAGAATGGCCTGACAAGCCATCCTCCTGGCTGTTAATAGAGACTTGCTTTTTAACAAGAGCCCTCTTTTTCCTTTCAACCTAAGTTAAAGAACATTGACTGAGAGTCTGGCCCTTTGGTGCCCACCTCAAAGGGGTGGAAAATGCCAAATCCAGTTGGAACCTCCCTTCTACGGAAACACTCACCCACTTCTCTGCAAACAGGCTTGATGAGCAAAATGAAAGTTACCATTTCTCTTCCTTTTCACAGTTCTCCTCGGCTAGTTATGGCTGCTTGTCCTTCTTGGTGCCACTGGAGCTTCAGGGAAGAAGAGGATGGAACTTGAGACCTTACCTAACTTCAAAGCTGGTTTCAACTCAAGGTACTTTGAACCTTAGATTTATGTAACATTTACAAAAGAGTCTCATATTTCTTTAAAATAAAGATTTGGGGACCAGGATAGAACTATCAAGCCTGCAATATTTATGACGGCTATACTGCCAATTTGAGAGAAGGGGAAACTGAGGCAGGGTACAATTAATTTGGTATGAACTGGGAGCCATACTTACCACCCTTTACTTCCAATAAGGCCACATGGCACCAAAACCATATAATCATATGCCTGGACCAAACTGTGGCATCTCTGTGTGGATTCATCTAAATAAAGCACTGCCTGGACCATGCCACCCAGGGGAGTTGCTTTGGTTTGTGGTTCTTGCTGACTGTGGACTTCTATGGTGCCAGCCTGGCCTTGGGCGGGATCACGGTTCTCCTCAAAGAACAAAGGTTGACGTTTACGCTCTGTTGGGATATGCAGGAGTCAGTTTTGAATGCAAGGCTCTCTGGTACTCTGTGTTGAACAAGCAGCAGCCCATTCCTTCGGCAGAGGGCCAGTCACTGTTCCTACTCCACAGTAGACTGGCCATGAGAGAGGGAAAGCTCAGGAACATCAGTGCTACAAGGGCCCTTGAAATGCTTCTAGTTTACCTCCCAATGTAAAGAGAGGGAAACTGAGACCCAAAAGTTCAGAGGTCAAAGGAGAAGATTATACAAGGGGATTATGGTGCTGGAGCCGCCTATCAGGTTTCCAAAGCCACTTGCTGCTGCTTTCCCTCCTCTGTCCCAGCAGGCTGCAGGCTCCTGTACAAAGTTTTCCCCTAGCCTTATGGACAGATACAAGTACCTTCTTTTTTTTTTTTTAAAGATTCATCTATTTATGCATAAAAGAACTGGGGCACAGGCCAGAGGTGTGGGCAGGGAAAAGGATTCACCAGAGACACATTGGGGAACAGAACAGGCAGACTGACTGAAATACTCTGGTGACTCCTCTCAGGGGAGCAGCAGGCAAGTCAGGGGAGGTCTGCTACACCATGTGGGCAGCCCCCTGGCCAAGGATCCAACCCGTGCTGCAGCGGCTGTGGACAGCCTCGTAGGTTCTGTCCTAACACCTTGCACCACCAGGGAGGCCCGATACGAGTACCTTCTTGATGTTCATTCCTTAATGTAAAGGCTGGCACACACCAGAGATTTCCTCAGTTTGTGTTTTCAGGTCAGACTTTAAAGGTATGTCTGTGCTGTCTAATACATTATCACTAGCTACACATGGCTACTGAGCTCTTGAATCGTAGATAGTACAACTGAACATGTGCTCTAACTATAAAATACACCTCAAATTTTGAGGATTTGATATGAAAAATACAGTTTTATTACTAGTTTTATATTGATTACATGTTGAAATGATTTTTTAGATGCATTGAGCTTATAAGATGTAGCATTAAATTTAATTTACCTGTTTCCTTTTCCTTTTTAAAAGGTGACTACTATAACATTTTAAATGACATGCATGGTTCATATTACATTACTATTAGATAACGTTGAGCTATACGTATAGATCCTGCCTTCCATGTTACAATTAAGACACTCATATTAAGTGGAATCACCTCATATACATACATTTAACATAATTGCACTGGATGGAAGCGGGGAGGTGGGGAGACAAGCAGGGCAAGTGACTTTATTTGTACCCCGAGTGAACATGAAACAGGATACAACTATTCCATTGTCCCCTTGGGTGATCCCAGTTCCTGTGTTTGACTCTCATAGAATAAGCATCTTACTTTTCTAGAGAAAAACATCCAGTGTTTTTTCCACCAGCACCAACATGGATAAAACTTAAAAACCTAACACTGAACAAAGAAGAAAAGTTGTAGATATATACAGATGATTCACGTTACACAAAATTGTGAAAGTGTGACACTACATATTAAATATAGACATTCATGGGAATAACAAACAGCAGTTAGGGACAGTGATACCCTCTGGGGAATGAGGCAAATGTGACTGGGCATGGGCTTTCATTGTATCTATAATATTCTCTCTTTAATAGGTGGTGGCATGCAGTTGTTTGATATCTATCATTTGTATAGACTGGAAATATTTAGTAATAAAAATGCTTTAAGATGCATATTTTTCACAGATTGGCTGCGTACTAGAAGAGGCAGTGTATACTTTTGTGTGTGTACATTTATTTTCCTAATATTGCTGCTGCAAATTCCTAGACTTTCCACTATTAATCACCTTAAAAATCCCATTTCTAATATAGGGAACATCCAAAGTAATTGCCTTTAAAATTTAAGCAACTACTTTTACATTAAAACACACATATAAAGGGCCTCCCTAGTGGTGCAAGGATTTAAGACACAACCTACAAAGCTATCCGCAGCCACTGCAGCACTAGTTCAAGCCCTGGCCAGGGAGCTACCCACATGGCACAGCAGACCTCTCCTGAATCACTGCTGCTCCCTTCAGCAGTGTATTTCAGTCAATCTGCCCGTTCTGTCCCTCATTCTGTCTCTGGTAAATCCTCTCACCCCCACACCTCTGGCCTGTACCCCAGTTCTTGTATTCATAAATAAATAACTCTTTAAAAATAGATTAATTAAATTAAAACACACATATATGGGGTACACACATTGCTTCACTTATCTATTGTTACATATTAGTGGCCTAAAAGAAATTTGTTTATTGTTTCTCACAATATTGTGGCTGAGCTGGGCAGTGGTTCTTCTGGCCTCACATGGGCTCATGTTGCAGCTTTTCTCAGCTGGAACTCAGCAGAGCTGAATGGTCCAAAATGGCCTCACTCATGTTTGGTAGTTGTTTCTGGGCTATCTGGTCTCTCCTGCAGGCAGCCTCTCATCTCCAGTGGGGTAGACTGGCTTCCTTATAATGATAGTCTTGGGACAGTGTTCTAAGAGACAAACGCAGAAACTGCAAGTCCCCTTGAGGTCTAGGCCCCTGAAGTCACAGGATGCCAGTTCAGCCACCTGTTTTTGGTCAAAGCAAGTCATAAGGCCAGCCCAGATTCAAAGGTTAGGAGGTAGCTGCAACAAATCTGTGTCTGGAATTTATCCACCACAGACATATTAAAATATGCATTTAATATTTTGAAATAGACCAACTTTCTGCCTGCTTGCATCTATGTAAATGTCTTCTCCCTTTCTTCTAATTAACTTAGATCTTTGGATATAAAAAATATATACATTTAATATATATATATTGAATATATATTATATTATGCATATTATATAATATATATGTGAGACACAGAAAACTGTCCCCATTTCTAAACTTCCCTTAGTTGTTTATAAGGAAAACATGTATTCTTCTAAGTGCAAAAAGTTTCCATTCTACTTAAATCTAGAGAATCTTTTTTAAATGAAAACATAAGAGAGAAAAAAATCAACTCTCTTTTAGAGGGAGTGATGAGTCCCCAGTAGGGCGCATCTGCTACCACTTAATGTTTAACTGTGTGAGCCCCAGACCATGCGAATGGGTAGGAATTTGTAGTTTGGGACTTAATAAGCATGATCTATGTTCTCAACTAATTTATGGTTGATGAGGAATGTTGTATTTCTGGAAGACAATGCGAAGAGCATAGGATAAAGCTGAGGTTATCTAAGTGAGGGAAAGGGCGGCAGGTGGAGGGGCTCTGCCCGTGCCTCTGTGTGGCTGGGTATTCATGACATGTTATTGTTACTCCCATGAAGAGAGCCTAAAAGAAAAGTGTCCATTTTGCGTCACCAACAGAAGGTGTGGAAGGGAAAAGGGAGGGGAGCACAGCTAGAGTAGGAGAAGATTAAATGTAATAAAAAGTACAATTTGTGAAAAGTAATTACTTCCAAAAAAAAAAAATTAGTGTAATTTCGGAAGAAACTGTTCTAGAGCAACTGCCGTTTTAATCCCCAAAACTTAACCTCAATATCTGAGGGAAAAAAGCATGCCTTAGAGATTATTTCTACATTCAGGCATCAGGAAGTCACTGATAAAAGAGAGTATACAATTTTCTTAAGGAAAAAATTTATGACACAGGTGATTCAAAGAGCCTGGTATAAAATCATGGGCCAGGGAACTGGGCTGAAAACAATAGAAAAAGCATAAGCCAGGTAAAACTAGGCTGGGTGGAAGCCAGCATGAAAGAGCTTTCTGTACTTGTAAGATCATGGGAAATGCTAAATGGCCTTCAGAAAATGAGAAAAAGGAAAAGGAAGCTTCACCATCCTGGACCAATAGCCCAAAGGGGACTGTTTATAGTGAATGGCAAGGCATGCTGGGTAGGGATGGTTAAGAGACTGTCACGGCTTTGGGATCCCAACCATGACTCACTAATCATTGACCTTGGGTGAGTGATATAATATCTCTGAACTTACATTTTTGTCTGTAAAATGGGAGCCTGAGGGGATGTGCACACTGTGCCTGGAGCACAGGGAAAATGGCTGGCTATTTAAAAATAATTCAGTGATGAATTCCCTTCATTCTCTTTGGAGGCATAAGCTCCTGCCATTTTATCAAATTGCCTATCTTCTAGCCCACCGTGACATTGAAGGTCATACAAGGTAGACTGTGACTTAGGCACAGCAGCTTCTGGGCTCTCAGTGGGAGTGGTGAATAGTTTTCCTTCTGGTCAGGATAAATGGACCCCAAGTGGCAAATTTTTAAACATCATAGTTTCAATTTTTAAACATCAATTTGCCTTAAGAGACAAAGGTAAATCCTTCTCAAGAGCCAAGGAACTCAGTAGATTTCCAAGGATTGACTGCAATGCTGCATTTGTGTTTCACTCCAGATGTAAAATGCTGACTTTGTAAATGTGGGTTTTCCTTTAAAAATAATACTGACATCCATTCATGTGAGTGCTGTTTGGCAAGAAACAGGAGAGTAGAGAGTTATTTTTAGTGTAATGTGACTCTTAGCAGTGATTGAATTCACTTAATAATCATAGAACCAGATAGAAACAAGGTGAGGCAGGGGTTTTGAATGAAGTCTTCCACAGGAGACTTTTATTATATTAATGACATTCTTATAAAAATAATGCCCTTATAAGTAGATATTTGCTTTTCTCTGTGTTCCCTTACACATCTTATTTGGACATTTGTGCAATTTTATAGTATAGTGACAATGCAATTTTGTTATAAGCATTTCCTTTTGTTAAAGGTTTTCTACCATAGTTTCCATCCGTTGGGGAATGTAATTTCTTTTACAGTCCCCTATTATGGGACAGTTGGACTATTTCCAGTATTTTTACAGAAAAAAAATATGATGTAAGAAGCATCTTTATTAAAGCAGCTTTTTCTGCTTTAGTAACATTCTCTTTAGCTGAACTGCAAAGTAGGATTAATGGGGGCCAAAGAGCATGAATATTTCTATCTCCCTTGAACTATGTTACTCCAGGGGTCTCCATGGTAGCCTAGGGGTTAAGATTCAGTGCTACCACCACCACTACCTGAGTTCTATCCTGGCCAGGGAGCTAACCCACATACAGCACAGCAGACCTCTCCTCTCTCGCCTGCTGCTCCCCTCAGCAGTGTATTTCAGTAGGTCCACCTGTTCTGCTCCCCAGTCTGTCTCTGGTAAATCCTCTTACCCCCCACACCTCTGGTCTACACCCCAGTTCTTTTATAAAATAAATAAATAAACAAATATTAAAAAGGAAATATGTTGAGCCTCCCCGATGGCGCAGCAGGTTGAGCACAGCTCTGTGAAGCTGTCCACAGCCTCTGCACCGCGGGTTCAATTCCTGGCTGGTCAGGGAGATACCCACATGGCAGGGCAGACCTCTCCTGGCTCACCTGCTGCACCCTTCAGCAGTGTTTTTGGTCACTCTGCTCCCCGCTCTATCTCTGTTGAATTCTCTCACCCTCCTACGCTTCTGGCCTGTACCCCAGTTCTTGTATAAATAAATAAATCTTTAAAAAAAAAGAAAAGAAATATTTTGCTCCATTGTTCACCCCTAAAAGGTTGGACCTTTTACAGCGTCACCAGTAACAGATGTTCCTCTTTCACCAAACAGTGTCAGCATTGGTTAGTTTTTGGGTTTTGGTTTTAATTTGCTAGTTTCATAGATATGTGTGACTCCTCTTTGTTGTTTTGTTTCAAATTTCTCTGCTAGCTATGTCTCTGCTAGCTCTAGCCTTCTAGGTTGTGCCTCTTACCTTATTTGCTGTTCTGCTCAGATGGAAAGAGATCTGGTGAACATGCAAATGGCCTAGTCTGGCATAGAGGTAGGAGAGTTGTGCCATGTGGAGAAATACAGACTTTGGTTACTGAGGTGTCAGAAATGAGAAAGAATGGTGGTAGTGAACTAGCAAGAAAAGTGAGGCCAGCCAACAGGCATATGAAAAAATGTTGAACATCCCTTATAATCAGGGAAATACAAATTAAAACCACATTGAGATACCACCTTACACCAGTAAGAATGGCACATATCAAAAAAACAAGCAACACAAATGTTGGCGAGGATGTGGTGAAAAGGAACTCTCCTACATTGCTGGTGGGAGTGCAGACTGGTCCAACCACTATGGAAAGCTGTCTGGAGGTTCCTCACTCTACTACAAATGGAGCTACCGTACAACCCGGCAACTCCACTACTAGGGATCTACTGAAAGGACACAGAAGCATTGATTCAAAAGAACACCTGTACCCCTATGTTTACCTCAGCACTCTTTATAATAGGTAAAACCTGGAAACAACCCAAATGCCCAAAAATAGATGACTGGGTCAAGAAGATGTGGTATATATACGCAATGGAATATTATTCCGCAATCAAAAAAGATAAACTCATGCCATTTGCAGCAACATGGATGGAGCTAGAAGGAATTATGCTCAGTGAAATAAGCCAGAAGGAAAAAGAAAAATACCAGATGGTTTCACTTACAGCAGGAATATAGGGGAACCAAATAAGACATCAGTGTAAAAAAAATAATAACAGTACAGAACACAACAAAGCAAAAACAGACAGTTATAAATCAGACACATCCTTCAGGGGAGGAGGAGGGAGAGGGATCAGAGGGAGGGAGGGAGGAGCACAGGGGACTGAGGTGATGGTGCACGGGTGCGTTGGGGAAGGAAACTCTATGGGGACTACATCTGAAGGGGTGGAGGGAAACAAAGATTGTTTAAAAATGAACAATGATGTAAAAAAAATTTTTTAAATACATTAAAAAAAGAAAAAGAAAAGTGAGGCCAGCAAGTGCAAAAGTTTACTTTGCATCCTTTAGGGGTTTTAGTTTAATTCATACAAGATGCCTCATAGGAGTGAACCATTGGAATGACCTCTCTCTTTTAACTCTGATGAAATTCCTGCCCTTTCTTGCTTGTTTTCCACCCTTGGTCATCTGATTCTCAGGGCTCCTGCCCACCTGCCTCACCTCTTCCATCTTCTGTTTCACACACCTGGAGCCCCTCGGCCCTCCTCTCCAGAGGTGCCATCTCTCAGCTCACAGCCTGACTTGGTTTACTTCTGATTTGGGCTCCATCCACGTGGCCCAGCCTAGGGCCCAACATCACTCCTGGGCATTGGATCCCCCCCACCCTGGTCCTGCCATGGCTCCCTCAGGTATATGTTCTCTGCCTTCTAAGAGGTTTAAAAACCATCAGGTCAGGGGCCTCCCCGGTGGCACAGCAGTTAAGCGCTGGGTTGCGAAGCTGCCCACAGCCTCTGCAGCACGGGTTTGCTCCCCGGCTGGCTCCCCGGCTGGCTCCCTGGCTGGCTCCCCGACTGCTCCCAGGCCACCGAAGGAGGGTCCCACATGGCGCGCAGACCTCTCCTGCCGCCCGCTGCTCCCCTCAGCAGTGTGCTTGGGTCCTTCTGCCTGCTCTGCTCCCCGCTCTGGCTCTGGTGAATTCTCTCACCCTTCTGCGCTTCTGACTGTACCCAGTGCTTGTATAAATAAATAAATAAATCTTAAAAAAAAAAAAAAAACCACCAGGTCAGGGGAGAAGGTGTCCACACCTTCTGCCTCCACCAGAGAAAATCAGGGCTGCCTCACTCAGAACGACCAATGAGGAGTGTGCTCACCTTTGAGAAAACATGTAGGCCTTGGTTCCAGAGAGCTGCTAAGCCCAGGGTGTTTTGGACCCACAGAGTTGGTAGACTGGCCTTGCAGAGAGTCATTTTTCTTCCTGTCCCCAGAAAGAAAAAAGAAAGCCTGTCCTCAGTCAGAGCCCCCTGTGCTGCTAAAAGGGGCAAAAGCGGACAAGTAGCACTGAGAACTTTCCCAGTCTTGTAACCAGAAGGAAGCCTCCAGAAGATATGCAAGAAGCCTGGGATCAGGAGACCCTAACTACAGGGGTGAGCCCTGCCAGGCTGTGCTGTGCCTCTGGGAACCTGGAGGTGAGGCATGACAGTGGTCACGCAGATTTGTGGAATCTGTGACAGTGTTCGCAAGTATGAAAATCCCAGTGTGCAGTAAGGTGCCCAAGGGTTCACTTTGGACTTGCCACAAGGAGACTTTTGGTAGAAAGCCCTTGTTTCCACCACTTCCAGTCTCATGCCTTTGGGAAATTTCTTAATCCCACAAGGCCTTGGTTTCCTTTTGTGTCAAATGGGAGTAATAAAGTCAATGCAGGGTGTCGTAGGGTTAAATGAGATGATATAGAGAGAACACTTAGTGCCTGACAGTACTCCGTAAGTGGTATTGCAACAATTTGGGTTGTTTGGCAGGCTGCCTGCCTCTGCTCCATTCCTGAGTGCACTTGCCTGAACATTTGTGATGAGGCTGCTTTAAATCATCAGCTATACCACACACCCGGGACCTGTCCTCCCATCAGATCGGAGACCAGAGCTCCCTTTCAGACTTCTGTAGGTCTAAAAGTGGGTCTTCTGATCCCCACCCACACCTCTACCAGTTTGGAGGACCAAACTTGTCCTCCACGGCAGGCAGGGGAAAGACCAAACCCTACATCACCAGCACAACAACCTCCCCATTAGCTGGCCTTGTTGGGAGTGGCTGCACCCAGGGAAGGAGGTAAGTGTTCCTGAAGGCATCATGGCTTCCACACTGGCTAGGGGTCCTGCAGAGTGTGGCACAGTCCAGCCACAGCAGCACTGATGGGTTACTTCTGAACACAAGTGCTCTTGCCTAACCCCCAGAACTGGTGTCATGCTCTTCAAAAGTTCTCCAAATGGGAAATGGGCAGTGCTGAGGTTCTGTCCCTGGGGCTGCGTGTGGACAAGCACTGCTCTGTCTCCAGAGGAGGAGGGTGTGAAATCATGTCAGTGGCCCCATGGAAACAACAAAGCACTAGGCCAGTTCAAGGGCATGAGCCACATCCCATACATCACCTTTGAAGATGATCTACAGGTGGTGTTTTCATATTTAAGAGGATTACATGGCCCATTTCATATGGTTTTTCAACCCTTCCTTTCTTTTAAGTAAAGATGGATTAAATAACATCCTCATCAAATTGGATAGATGCCCTCCCACCCCCCATCCCAGTCTGATGTGGGCTGTGATGACATCACTCAGATTCTGAGCTTGTCCCACAATTACTTGGAGTACACCCCTAAGGGAATTCTGGCAGCTCTGAAAGTGGAAAACAATTGCTTTTGATCCTGGACTACAGTTTGCTCTCATATTATGGGAGAGCAATTATTTACTTGTCTTAACTTGACATTTAAAAACATCTTAATATCTGTTTTTATTAACTATATCCCACCATACAGTGCAAGACAAATGAAGGAAAAGGTAAAACTTTGAGCATTATCTTAGGGACCAGCTGGGCGAAAACAGAAAGAGAGCTATCGTATTAGCATGTATTGTTTCCTTCCACTAGTACAGCCCACAATCTCTTGTTATTCTTAAATAACTTAGGGATTATCATCATTTTTCAGACAAATAAATCTCAGTTATTGGAATAATCAATATTTTATCTGATTTTTAGATGAAAAATAAATAAAGCTTTATGTCCAGGTTTGACAATGAAATGACTTGGGGGCTCTTCTCTCCCCACCAAAACAGGTGTTCTATTAAGTGTGTTGGTATCATGATTTTTGTATTTTCTGTGGCTATTCCCCAACTAAACTGCCTTAAACAGGACCACAGCTAATATTGCAGGGGTCAAGGAATGAACTTAAATGTGGGCTCCCTGGCCCACAGCTCATGCTTCTTCTCTATGTACCCTCGTCTGTTCCTCATTTGCAAAACTATTCCATCCAAGCTTCATTTGCATGATCCCACCAAAGCACCTCTTTAGTCACTTCTTGGGTCCCAGGCATGTACCTCAGATACGCTGTTCAGCTTTGGGAGGATGGGTCTGGGGAAGAGTTCTTCAGTGGCCCTAGGGCTTGAAGTCATTTCAGCAGAAAATTCTAGGTCACCCAGAGCCTGATCTAGAAGACGCTCCTTGTCCTTGATTCCCCTTGACTCCGTGTTCTCACTCAGTGGGGAAAGGTCCAGCCAGAAGAAGACCTGAACAGATGGTCCTGTAAAGCAGAAGGTATAAGACAGAGACCTCGACTAAGGGTGGCACTGCCTCTGTATTTAGCTCTGCTGCCAATGCCAGCCCATGTAAGTTGGGAAGTCAAGGGGAGAAGCTTTGGTTGTCTTAGACTCAAAGGACCAATAAGTTACCATCCCCTTGACCCAGGGAGAGAAACTAAAGGGGAACTCAGAGGAACAGGATGCCCTTTCCACCTGCAAAATCCTCCTCTACTGATAAAACTTTGTTCTGTTTTTTAAAATTACTTTTAAATCTAAAATTCCCTGATTCTTGCTTGACATTAACAAGGCAAGATTGCGTTGGGAAACCTCAAAGCAACTGGAAACAATTTTACAGACTGACATGTCATTTATAAGAAAGGCTTCCCCAGTTCCAGGGTTGGGAAGAGGGACAAATGGCATTCAGGAGAGAAGTCCCTGTTTTCAGCCCCTGCCTGTAAGGATGACGCCTCGTCCCAGGGAAAGGCAGAACTGTAATTGCTGTGTGTCAGCTCTGGATCTGAAATATCTAAGACTTGAATGTACAAATTAGAGCTTGGATTTATAAGGACCAGCATCTCCAAAGGAAAATAAGCCCTTATGCTTCTAGGAGGACCAATGCACAAATATGACAGGAAGCTGAAGTTTTCTAAAAGGAGTTTGATACTAAATACGCAGTTTCTAAGTCTGTGTGCGTCCAAGATAAATGAGAGAAAAGTATTTCATTCAGGGCTTATCAATTTTTCTACTGAACAGTGTTCTCACAGAACTCAGTGGCACAAAGCTGCTTGGAGCAAATGCAAAATTTCTTCCAAGCTTTGCATTGCATTTTTGTTTTCAAGATGTACACAAGAATGTGCATTCACTACTATCAAAATTACATTTGTTTTATAGAAAGCTCTGACTGGTTATGTTTTTGGGGGCAGTAGATGTGAGGCTTCTATTTCTGAAGGGAGGTCTAAGGCAGTTAAGTGATCAAATCCATGTATTTCTCACCAGATATTGGAAGGAATTAATCATCTGAAAGGCTAACTTCAGCCAACACGTAGGAATAGTGACAGATGTGATTCTCTTGTTGCCTCAAGTCTCAGGCAGGTCTAGCACACCTTCTGGCCTTGTCTGAGTAGAACCTTGCAATAAAGAGAGGCTCAAGCCACCCTTGTGGGAAAGTGGACCAGGGGAGCATCTTGAAGAAGTGCCAAGGTGACCAGCAGTGACCAATAAAGAGACAGCAGGCCATCACCCGGCAAGCAAGCAAAACATCTCTTAGACCCTGAGAAGTACTGGAGAGGGAGACAGAGCTTCTGGAGCCAGGTCAGATGCGAGTTCGGAGTGCTTCAAGGTTGCTATGAGCTTAAATGCACCTTTATGCAACCTACAAATGTGCTGAGCAATGACTTAGGAAAAGATTGATTTCTGCCTACTAACTTTGTATAAGTGCCTCTGTGCACCACACAATTTGCACTACAGAATGGTGCCAGGTGGATGTTAAGGAGAAGGTTACCTTAGACATTGTTGACTTTATAAACACTTGGGTAGCAAAAATGACATTCCCCCAAATCTTCCAGCAAGATGGGGTATCAGCGAGCTATATAGCCCGTGGACTAAGTCTAGCTTAGCACCTGTTTTTGTAAATAAATTTTTATTGGAGCACAGCCACATTCTTTTATTTAGTTATTATCATGGCTTCTATTGAACTCTATTGGCAGAGTCGAGTAGTTGCCACAGAAACTATAGCCTACAAAGCCTATTTACTATGTGGTCTTGACAGAAAATGTTTGCTAAGCCCTGCTCTAGAGAAATGCCATTTTTCCTGCAACTTTTGCTCACCTGTTAGCAAACTGCTGAGTAATTAAATATAAAAATAGCTAGCTATAGCACAGTTTGAAAGGCTGGGGATCGGTCATCGAATCTAAAAGTCAATAAAGGAAACACTGACCCCATTGCTGCAGGACTCACTCTCCCAAATAGAGATAAAAAGAAGTGTTCACTGGAAGCCATTTACTTCTGGTGTTTTCTCTCTCACTCCCAATTTCCCCAAATGTTACAAAGTCCTTTGAAATGCCTTCCACATCTATCCCTTTTTTCCTGCCCATAAACAGCCAGTTTCAGGTCTGAGCCCAGGTCATCTCTGGACCATTTCCATAGACTTCTAATTAGTTTCCCCATCTCCAGTCTTTTTTCTCTCCCTCTTACAATTGCCAAACTAACCTTGCTAAGATAGTGCTATTGTCCCCCTTTTTCCACAACTGCTCTATTCCTACAGCAAAAATTTCAGCTGTCAGGCATGAGAATTACCTGCTAAAGTTCAGATACTCAGACCCAACTCCCAAAACACCTGACTCCGAAGAACTGACCTCAGATCCCAGGCTATGTGTGTTTCTGAGCTTGGTCATAGATGGTTCTGAGGCACAGCCACGATTGAAAATTACTGGTTTACAGGGTACAGTTCAAACTCCTTAACCTGTCTTCAACCACCACCCCCAACTTATTTCCAGCACTTTTTCCAACTAAGGATTAACACCCTCACCTGGTAAAAAGGACCAGGACTAAAGCAGTTACGACAGGAAGCTTTTCCCAGAAGCTCCACCAAACAGAGAACCAATAAAGTGGGGTGACCAGAAAGAATATCAGTTCAAAAACAAGACAGAAGAACAGACAAGAAAAATGGGCACCTGGCCCTTGCTCCCCATCCTGCGTGTGGTACCTGGAGAAAGGTATTTGCAGACCTAAGATTTAAGAGTGATGGAATCGTGCAGGGGCAAGACTGTGAACATTCCAGTTAAGTCCTTTAACAACTCTGAGCCTCATTTCTCCACTATAAAATGAGAATAATTATAATACCTCCTCATAGGGATATTGTGAGGCTTACTTGGGATAATGAGGATGAAAATATTTGATGCTATAAAGTGCTTCACAAATATAAGGGAGCATTACCGAGTAATCTAGAGATCTGCTCAAGTCCCTGTTTAAAGGTAGTTTTAATGAGGTGTAATGTGTATACCATAAAATTCACCCATTTTAAATGCTCGTTTCAGTGAGTCAACAAGGCGGGATGTCTCCCTCCATTGTGGAGATGACACATGTAGGCCCCTCAGGATGAAGGAAGAAAGACACCCCAGGGAGAAGGAAAGGAGGAGAAAATACTGACTTGACTGCACTTACAACTGAAATGACTAAGAAATACCCTCAAGTCTCTAAGTTTTTCCTAAAATTGACTGTTTGTTTGATGTTATAGTTGTTTGTTTATATTTAACCTGGAAGCAAAATGGTATTTAAAGTTAAATTACAGAAAAAAATAATACCAGGTTTTCCTTTTTGGATACCCCAGGATATAGTCTGGGAAATGTATCCACATGCATATTAGCTGGGTTAGTCCTCTCAACCTGCCCTGCAGTTTGGTACATCTCCATTTACAGACAGGGAAACCAAAGCTGAGAGGGGCTAAATGACTTCATCAAGATGACACACCTCAGTGTTAGAGCTGGGATTCGAACCTAGGCTCCAAAGCTGATGTCTCTTCAGGACTCCAAATTCCCTTTTATTAACTGTGGTCTGCTTTAGCACTTCTAAGAGAGGTTCACATATTTGCCAACTAAGAGGCTTGTTGGTTCTTAAGAAACAAATTAGGCTTTTGGGTCGAGAATAGAAGAATCAGAAATACAGGAAAAAGGGAGAAACAGAGGGAAAGAAATGAATCCCTGCTCCCATCCATTTCCCTCCTTGGAGAAACATCTCTTGTCTGATTCCTTCTCCCGTCACCACAATTTGATCTTCCATTCTACTTCTTGGCAACCCAAAGAAGTTTAGGGGCCTGATTTGAGAAGGTTTGAGTTGGTGAGATAGGCCATGATTTCATGCAACAGGATGTCTGTTTTTACTAGAGTGTCTCCCAAGGAACAATGATGATGTAGTTGTGCCTTGATGGTAATTTCCCCTGAAAGCAAATAAACTATGAGGTCTCAGTTACTCCTGAATAGGACCAAAGATCAGGAAGCCATAGATGAAGCTCACACACACACACACACACACACACACACACCCCACCACCACCACCACCACCACCACCACCACCAGAATATTGTTAGTGACTACACATTGTATGAATGAGTGGATGGATGGATATACAGAAGAATGACAAATGTAGATGAATGGATAAGTAGAGGGTGGGTGGGTGGATGGATGGATGGATGATGGGTAGATTGTCTCCTCAGTAATTCTGCCCATTCTTTACTATCCTCTAATTTTGATGACTTACATCATATTTTCCTGTTTCAGCCTGTATGCTTGGGGTCACTCAGAGATGCAACTAGGGCTGAGCTAAAAAGCGTTGTCCTATCCATAGACCATTCTCTAAGATTGATTTTACAAAATACAAAGAACTCTGTTCCAGACCCTTTCTGTGTAATTAAAGAAGAACACTATTCCCGTGGCAAAAACTTATAGATTGTTTATACAAAAATAAAAAGAATGGCTGAGACTACGGAAACTGGAAGTCTTCTGACCTAATTATGGTTAGTAATAGGAGAGTTTTGTGTTTACCAAACACTTCTTTCCCTTGGGCCCCTCTCTGCAGCCCCTCCTTCCCTCCCCCCAGTTACTGAGTTCATCTTCTCTGTTTTCATGTTTTGGCCTATTGTCTGCCCTCCAGGATAGTTCATGCATTTCCTCTCCTTTTCTGCACCTCCCATTCTAATTGAATTTAGCCACTTTGTATAATTTTCTATTTGTTCTCTCAGTTATTGAGAGAAAAGCTTTGAAATCACATACAAGAGTCATGGATTTGTCTATAACTCCTTGCACTGCTATTAGTCTTTGCTACATGTATTTTGAAGTTCTGTTTTGAAGTATAATAATGGTTAGTATTATTTTATCTTCTTAATGACTTCACCCCTTTGCCATTATGAAATTACTCTCTTAATAATGGTCTTCTCTGAAGTCTACTTTGTTTGGTATTAATATAACCACTCCAGTTTTCTTTTGACTAAAGTTAGCATGGTATATTTCCCCTTCCTTATACCCTAATGGCATTTTTATATTTAAAATATGTTTCTTATACTGGGCATCCCTGGTGGCGCAGCAGTTGAGCGCTGGGTTGTGAAGCTGCCCACAGCCTCTGCAGTGTCGGTTCCATCCCCCCGTCGCTGGCGCAAGGGTCCCACATGGCGCACAAACCTCTCCTGCAGCCCGCTGCTCCCCTCAGCAGTGTACTTGGTCCTTCTGCCTGCTCTGCTCCCCACTCTGGCTCTGGTGAATTCTCTCACCCTCCCACGCTTCTGACTGTACCCAGTGCTTGTATAAATAAATAAATAAATAAATCTAAAAAAGAATAAAATAAAATATGTTTCTTATAGACACTATAGATTAAAATCTGACTTTTTTAATCTAATATGACATCCTCTTTTAATTTAGATATTTAATTTATTGTGATTATTGATATGGCAAACTAAGTCTACCATTGTGCTACGTTTTCTATTTTTCCCATAATTTTCATTTTCCCCTCTGATTCTGTTTTCTTTCTTTCTTTTTTTCTTTTCCTTTTCTTTTTTTTAAAAGATATATTTGTTTATGCATACAAGAGCTGGTGTGCAGGCCAGAGATGTGGGGGTGAGAGGATTCACCAGAGACAGAGTGGGGAGCAGAACAGGCAGACTGACTGAAATACACTGCTGAGAGAAGCAGGGGGCAAGACAGGAGAGGTCTGCTGCACCATGTGGGTCACCTCCTTGGCTGGGGATTGAACTTGCGCTGCAGTAGTTGTGTATAACTTCATAGCTGCTGATGCTTAACCCCTAGCGCCACCAGAGAGGCCCCTTTCTTTCTTTTTTCTTTGATAATTGAATATTTTTTGTTACTCCATTTCATCTTCTGTGTTACTTATTGTCATTTGTTGTGCTACTTTAATGGTTGCTTTAGGGTTTTTAATGTATATATTTAACTTATAACAGAACTTTATAAAGGTATCCTTCTATTTCTCCCCTCTTGCCCTTGGTGTTATTATAATACATTTACTTCCACACAGTCCACAAAGTGACTTTGTGTTTATTTTTGCTATAACCAGTTGATTATCTTTTTTTAATTATAAATTTTATTTTTATATTCCCCATACAATTGCGACCCCCTTATTTTGACCCCAATCCCTCCCCTCACCACCCCCCACTCCCCAGAGAGTGTCTCTTATAACCAGTTGATTATCTTTTTTTTTTTTCCAGTTGATTATCTTTTAAGGAGATTGAGCTAGGAACAAAAAAGTCTTTAAAAAATTACTTCTGTAATGCTCTCTATTCCTTTATGTAGATCCAGGTTTCCCTCGTGTCCTTTTCTGTCTGCTTTGTAAGGCTTCCTATAGGGTATTTATTGTAGACTAAGTCAATTGATGGTGTATTCTTTCAGTTTTTGTATATCTGAAAAAGCACTTCACCTAGCTTTTTTTTTCTTTTTCTTTTTTTTTAAATATTCTTTTTTAAAAAAAGATTTATTTATGCATACAAGAACTGGGGTACAGGCCAGAGGTGTGGGGGGTCAGAGGATTGACCAGAGACAGAGTAGGAAGCAGAACAGGCAGATCGACTGAAATACACTGCTGAGGGGAGCAGCGGGGAGACAGGAAAGGTCTGCAGCGCCATGTGGGTCAGCTCCCTGGCTGAGGATGAACTCGTGCTGCAGTGTCTGGTGATAGCTTTATAGTGCCGAAACTTAGCCCCTTGCACCACCAGGGAGGCCCATTAAGATTCATTTTTTAGAGCAGTTTAGGGTTTCCAGCAAAATTAAAAGTAAGATACAGAGATTTCCCATATACCCCTACCACATTACATGCCTAGCTTCCCTCATGATCCGCATCCCCTTCCAGAGTTGGTACATATGTTGCAATTGATAAAGGTACACTGAAATCTCATAGTTACCAAAGTCCACAGTGTACCTTAAGGTTCACTCTTGGTGGTGTACATTCTATGGGTTTGGATGAATGTATAATCTTGAATTTTAGTATCATACAGAGTTAGTTTCACTTCCCAAAAATCCTCTGGACTCTGACTGACATCCATCCTCCCCGCTACCTGACAACCACTGATCTTTTTACTGTCTCTATAGTTTTGTCTTTTTTAAAATGTCACATGGTTGGAATCAAGTCATAACTTTTTCAGATTGACTTATTTCGCTTAGAAATATGTATTTAATCTTCCCACATGTCTGTTGTGATTTGATAGCTTATTTCTTTTTAGCACTGAATAATATGCCATTGTCTGAATGCACCACCGTTTATTTGTCCATTCACCTACTGAAGGACATCTTGGTTGCTTAGTTTTGCCTATTATGAATAGTATGCAGTTTTTGTGTAGGTATAATTTTCCAACTCTTTGGGTAAATACTAAGGAACACAATTGCTGGATTGCATGGTAAGAATATGCTTATTTTCATTTAAAAAAATGACAAAACTGTATTCCTAAGTAGCTGTACAGTTTTTCATTCTTGGCAGCAGTGAATACTCCAGATCCTCACCAGGATTTAGGGTTGTCAGTGTTCCAGATTTTGATGTTTGTAATAGATGTGTAATGGTATCTCATTTAATTTGCATTTCTTTGATGATATATGATGTAGAACATCTTTTCCTATATTTATTTGCCATCTTTATCTTCTTTGGTAAGGTGTCAAAATTTCTGGCCCATTTTTTTATTTTTTTTATTTTATTTTTTTTTATAGAGGCATGTTTTTTTATTTGTTTGTTTGTTTGTTTTGTTTATACATGCACTGGGTACAGTCAGAAGTGCAGGAGGTTGAGAGAATTCACCAGAGCGGGGAGCAGAGCAGGCAGAAGGACTGAAGTACACTGCTGAGGGGAGCAGCGGGCGGCAGGAGAGGTCTGCGCACCATGTGGGACCCTCCTCCGGTGGCCGGGGAGCAGCCGGGGATCGAACCGGCGCCGCAGAGGCCACGGGCAGCTTCGCAACCCAACGCTCAACCGCTGCGCCACCAGGGAGGCCCTCTGGCCCATTTTTTAATTGATTTTTAAATCAATTGTTGAGTGTTAAAAGCTTTTGGGTGCATTTTGGATAACCATCTTTTATCAGTTATGTCTTTTGCAAGTATTTTCTTAGTCTGTAACTGATATCCTTCTCTTAATCACTTTCATTTTTTTCATTGGGTATAGAATTCCATTTAATAACTTTTCTTTTTTTACTTCAAAAATATTCTACTATCTTCTAGCTTGTTTTGTTTCTGACAAGAAATTTTTCATCTTTGTCTTTGTTTTTCTGTACATAATGGGTCTTTTTTCTCAGTTGCTATTGATTTTCTCTTTATCACTGGCTTTAAGCAGTTTGATTATTGATATGTCTTGGTGTTGTTTTGTTCATGTTTTTGTACCTGGGGTCTATTGAACTAATTGGATCTATGGGTTTTTAATTTTCACCAAATTAAAGCATTTTGGGTTATTATCTCCTCAAGCATTATTTTTGGCTTTCTAGACCTCCTCCTTCCTTCATTTCAGGGGTTCCAATCTCTAATTACTTATTTGTTAGCCATTTGAATTATTGCAAGTTCACTGATACACTGTCCATATTTTTTTTTTAGTCCTTTTTCCAAGTTTCATTTTGGATAGTTTCTATTGCTGTCTATATGTTTACTGTTCTTCTACAATGTATGACCTGCTGTTCATCTTAACTAATGCATTTTCATCTTAAATATTGTAGTTTTCATCTATAAAGTTCAATGTGTGGGTCTATTTTATATCTTCCAGGTCTCTACCTATCACATTTCATATTTTGTCTAGATTTTTGAAATATGGAAAATAGTTATAATAACTTAAAATATAGCTTTGTATGTGAATTCTATCATCTGTATTATTTATGGGTCAGTTTTGATTTTTTTCCCTCCCATCCTAACTGTATCTTCTTGCTTTTTTGCATACCTGACACTTTTTGTTTGAATGTTAAACATTGTAAATTTTTCCTTGTTGGATGTTGAATATTTTTGTATTCATGTTAATATTCTCAAATTTTATTCTGGGATGCATTCATATTCCTTGGAAATAGTTATATCATTACAGGTCTTGTTTTTAAATTTTCTTAGGCCAGATAAGATGCAGTTATTCTAGAGTTAAGTTTCCCCCCAGGCAATTTCCCCCTTTTTGGTACCCTAATCAATGCTTCCTGAATGATGAGGTTTTCCACTCTGAATGTTGAAAACAGGCATTATTCCTGATATGAGCTCTGAGTACTGTTCTTCCAACTCCTTTTGGATGGTTTTACTCTGGTCTTGGCAAAATTCTTCACATGCATGGGGTGACCAGTAGCCCCAATGAATACTTGGGATGATCTCTGCATATCTCCAGAGTTCTCTCTTACTGCAGTTCTTTCCTTCTCTGCCCTGTGAGCTCTAGCTGCCTTGGCCTTTCTGGCCCCCCTCTGTTTACTCAGGATCTCTTGGGTTCTGTCTGGATTCATCTTCAAATGTGACAGCCTGAAAATTTTCTCCAGGTGGTGAGCTTGGTAATTATAAACAAACCCCATTTGTTTCCCATCTTATATAATTGTTTTTGAATATTTTATCCAGTTTTTTCAACTTGACACCTTCTTTACTATTTGAACTTCTTGAAAATATGATCCAATATTGGGTTTGTTTTTTTTTTTTTAAATGACAGCACCTGTGATTCTACCCACCTAATACTTTTAGTTTCATCTACATTTATTCCTTTCCAGACCTTGCCCACATGCATACATACTATGGTTAATTGCAGTCTTTTGTGCTTGTCTTTTGTATCTACTTTTCCCACTTAATCATATCATATATGTGACCATAAATGTTTCTCCATGTCTATCAAGTTTAAATAATCATCATAATCACAAACTGTTCACTTGTGTTGATGCAGTTTTCTATATTTATGTCACTTCTAAATATTACATATTGAAAAAACTTTATGATAAATATACTCATAGAGGCTTTTGTTGATGTTAAATATAACAGCAGAAAAGCCCAGGGGTACAATTACTAAGTCAGGGGGTGTGACAGTCGGCCTGGCCTCTGCCATGCGACACACAGAGCTTTCCTTTTGACAATGGCTGTTTACTTAATGTGCTGGGTGCTCCCAATAGCCTAAGAATCTTCATTTTAGAAATAACATTTTTTTTGACTTGTTTTTGTTTTACTGGGTTGTGGGGGAAGGAAAAGAAGACAGCTGGGAGGAGATGGGCAAATTCAAGTTTGGCTAAAGAAACATCAATTATTTTAAAGGACTTGAAGAATTTAGGAGGAAAACAGACCTGATTTCTAACATGACTCTGCCACTGGCCAGTTTTGTGATCTTAGGAAATGGCCTTCCCTAAGACTCAGTTTCCCATCTCTGTGATAGTGATGTATACCCCTCAACTATATCTACCGCATAGATCTGTCCTGAGGCTAATGTGAGAAAGTGCATACTCATTGCCAAGTGCAGCGCTTGGCCCATAGTAGGCGCTCAGTGAATGAGTTTGTTGTAAGATCAGCAAAAATACTCCTCCCACAGACCCTTGCAACAAGGCCAGCATCCAGCCCTGCTGTGGGAAAGGCTGTGGATGCTGGACCTATGAAGCTTTCCAGTGACAAAGCAGATTCCTGGACAGGCAGCTATTTCTCAGTGACTCTGATGCTGGTGGAAGTTAAATGATTAAAGGAAAGAGGGGTAGGTAGAAAGAACTGTCTCTGGAATTGTGATCCTGTATTATCTGTTTTAACCCAAAGATGAGAGGAAACTAGTATTTATGAGTAATTAAAACATCCCAGGTGCTTCATGTGCTCTTTGTGTCCCAGGCCTCCCTGCGGTGATGAGGAGAACTTAGATTGTCTAGGTAACCTGTATTTGCATCCTAGCCCTGAGGAACTGCCCTGAACTCTATGTAATGTTTCCTCACTTAAAATGGTGGTGATTGTCATGCTGGGAAGAAATCATTTCTCTAAAGCACATGGCACATTGCAGGCAGAAACTTCCCCCAGGTCACACATGCTGTGGAGGTGGCGGAAACAAGAGCCTGGTCTCCTGCCTCCAGAACATTCTTTGCACCACATCACATTTTTTTTCTGAGCAAAAACCATGGTCTGGGTAACACAAAATATTGAGAAGTACATTTATGGTGATTCAAATAAAAGATTCTTTTGGACTTTTTGTATTATGTTCAGAAAGTTCTTTAATAATGAAGTCCATCTCTTTGGTCACTTTGAAAAATTCCCATCTTATTCAGAAACTTAAAAAAGGGTAGAGACACCAAAATATAGAAAGATTTCCTTACCCCCTAATCAGAGCAACTGACCAGGAACGGAAACCCTGATGCCCTCACCTGAAACTCTTCCCTCCTCTGTGTGGATGATAACTTTCTCTGCAATCATTGGACGCTCACATAAGGTAAAGAGCACAGAAAAGTGAAACCTCATTGTAGAGCCTGGAGGATGTTCACAGCTTGTTGAGACTGTTCGGTTAACAGATAAGGAAACTGAGGCACACTCAATTCCTTTGGTCATGACTGCTTGGTGTGTTCGTGTCTGAAACAAAATTACTAACCACCCTTGTGTTTCTGGTAAACAGTGTCTGAGGTTTAGTGGCAATGGGCATCCTATATGAGAACATCTCTGGCTGTGCTGTTAAATTACCACCTTTCCTGAATAATCTCTGCCTGAAATACGTTGTGGCTGAGCAGTCCACTGCACATGAAATGACCATGCACACCGCAGGCACATAGAAATCAGAATTGGGAGAAAGCATTCACTTGTCATGATGGAAAGAAACTTCATGTGTTTCATCTTTCTGATTCCAGACTAACACAGGACCTGCTTCTGTCAAATCATTTCCCTCTGTAGTGGTCCTTACGTGAGTGGCTTGATCCACCACACTAGGGTTATTCTCAGCCTATAGAGTAGATAGCAGCACTAGTAGATGATGACCAGGCTTAAAGAACTAGCTCTGCCCATAGCCTGAGTTTTCTTGTATAGAAAATGGGTGTGGTAATCTTTCCTCCATCTTTAATACTGCCTATACCTTATGCCTTCTAAACCTCTAGGCCTAGTCCTTCTCCTGAGTTCTAGATTTGTATATATGACTGTGGGCTGGACCCCTGCTCTTGACCATCCAATAATCAACATACCCCAAATGGAACATTTCATTATTGATCCCCCTGCCTGCTCTTCCCTCATCTGCCTCTGCTTTCTGACTCTACTAACTTTACCTGCAAAACACATCTACAACCCACCACCTCTCAATACATTATCTCCACCTAGCCCTGGCATCTTTTTTTTTTTTTTTTGCCAGAAACCTATGGACCCCTGTATTGGAATATTACTTTTAAACACATAAAACACAGAGGATTACAAAAGAAGCCAATCATATTGAAATATAGTTATCAAAGTATTTTAATAAATTGACATATTAATATATCTGCTTAATTATAAGATTAAATGAAAAGATCTGGTGGCAAGCTTAGTAACTGATAATTCCATAGTAGGAATGAGTATAAACAATATTTCTAGATACTTGCGGATACTGTACAGAATGCGATATAAAAAAGCCTGTGATTAATAGTGGTGGCAGTCAAAGATACTTTCCATAGTAATGAGATTTGTTGCCTACCTTATCATTGAAGAGGATGCTAAATTTTATTTAGAGGTTAATGAAGGTAACTTGATCCACATGTTCTACCTGCCCCTCCCATCTAAGTGCATGAACTGCCTGAATTCTGAATGAGAACACGACCACATCTACACAGCTGGCATCTTTGCCCTGGTGTTTTCCAAGCTTCCTACCTGGCCTCCCTCAGTCCGTTCTCCATGCAGCCATCCCCATGACCCCTTTCCTATGTATATCACATTCTATTTCTGATATTCTTCAAACCCTCAAACATCCCATCACCAAAAATAAAATGCAAAGTCCTCACCACCTCACCACCAACAAGGCCCTGTACTGTCCAGACCCTGGCTACCTCCCATCCTCATGGTTAACACCCTCCCTTCTTTCATTCCATTTGGTCTGCCCACAGGGTCTTTACCAGAGAGGTTCCCCCTCCCAATATGCACATGACTCCTTCACTTCCTTTGGGGCCTCTGCTCAAATGTCACCTCTTCGGAGAAGCATTTCCCAGTCCCCCCTACCTGCACATCCCACTAAAACAGTCCCTCCTCTCCATCAGCCCCATGTCCTGCTTTATGTCCTGATAGCACAGGAAATTTGTGTCTGTTTGTTTCTTTCTTGTCTGTCCTCCCCCAGAAGGTAAGACTTATTCGCCACTATTAAAGCAAAAACAATGCCTGCCCTGTCCTATCAAGAGGAATCTAAATCAAGTGAATGGGGAAACGTGAGCTCCAGACTTCATCAGCCACAAGAGTTCTGGCAAAGGAGAGGTTGGTCAGGGAAGCTTTTGGAGAAACTAGAGGTGAGCAGAAGCCCTACACACTGCAGTTTATTTTCATACACTCCAGTGTATGAAAGCTGCAGGGAACCTCAAGGAGAACAGGCAACAGGCAGAAGGAAGTCCTGATGTTGCTGAGCCCCCTGCCTCAGAGAACACTGCAGGAGCTCCGCTGTTAGCTGTAGCCCCCAAGTCTCAGCGCCCCTCTGGAGAGAGGCTCCTTCCCATGGTAATCTCTGTGCAAGAGTGCCAAGAAACACTTCCCAGGGGATACTCTTTTAGTCCATTCAGGCTGCATGACCAAAGACCACAGACTGGGTGATTTATAAACAACAGCATTTTCTTTTTCACAATTCTAGAGGCTGGGAGTCTGAGATCAAGGTGCCAGCATGGTCACCTTCTGGTGAGAGCCTCTTTTCTGGCTCAGAGCCAGTAGCTCGCTGTGTCCTTGCACAATGGACGGAGCAAGCAACCTCTCTAGGGTCTCTTCTGTTCGGCACTAACCCCATTCATAAGGACTTTACCCTCAACTTACCCATTCATCTCTCATGCTCCCCACCTCCTAAAACCATTCCCTTGTGTGTTAGGAGTTCCACATATGCATTTGACAGGGATGTAATTGACTGTCCTTTGTAACCACTGCTCAGTTGATGCTCCTGCAGCTGACTGGCATGGGCTTTCAGGCTTCACTTATGGGTTTGCTCTGCATCTGAGCTCTGCTCTCTTCTGCTCTGGCCCACCTCATCTCTCAAGTTCAGGTTTTGGGCAGAGCCCCAACTCCCTCCAACTCTCATGCTGCCTGTGTCCCAGATCTTTTGTGGAGCTAACCAACAAGCCAGTCTGTCAGCTGCAGAAGAGACCAAATCTCCCCTTTAATGATCTCCCACATCTTGAAACAAATAAAAGAAATGACACAGCTTAAGTCCCAACCTGATTCACCGGGTTTGGCTCCCAGTTATTGAAATTCTCTTTGCAGGGGTCTCAGGAGCCAGGACTGGATGGTGTGGTTAGGGAGGGCTGGCCCTGGGAAATATTGCTCAATAGTGTGGGGTAGCTATAAGCCAGGATCTGGAGTGAAGACAGAGTAGACCTTAGGTCAGAGCAATAGGCCTGCCCCAGCTCAGGCCACTTAACATGTACAGGGTATGAGTATCAAGGGGCTTCAGACCATATGCCTCAATATTTAAAAATCTTTAGTCAACTAACACAATGTGAAATAAAATGTTTTATCAACTCCAACCTTGACAAATATACCTTCATCACAAGATGGAATGCTAAGTTCAGATTTAGAATTTTCATACTACTCAGAGTTACAAGTCCAAAAATAGTAGCCAAGAACCCCCAACCTGTAGGTCTCCCTACTCTGTTTTCTTTTCATTCCAGCTCTGTCTCACTCTGTGAGGCACCATGTGTAATGTACTTTGACATCCCAGCTCACTACACATACAGACAGTGCCCCCCACCAGCCCACCCCCAGCCCCTTCTCAGCCAAGAGTAGGACAGCAGCAGTGCAGTCTGCCCTTGGCAGGGGAGATTGAGAAAGAGATCATGCAGGCCTTAAAACTGGTTCTGAGATGCTTGGGTAAGGAATTTAGGGGTTCCTGGTACCCCAAGAATAGTCTACATGGGGGCACAGCCACTTGGCCCCATGAACTCACATGGGGAAGGGCAGAAGAGGCAGAGCAGGGCCCTTAGAGTGTCGAACTCTGGGCAAGCGCAGTCTAAGGGCAGTAACTCTGCACCTCATAACTGAGCAGTAGACATAAGAGCGCTCTGGGGAGTGGAGCCTAGAAGGCTTGCCCAAGGTGCAGAAAGGGAAGTAAAATTTGTATTGAGGGAGCCTAAGGCAGATCTCTTAAAGCTTCAGAGACAAGTCATTTTTGGCTGTTTCTAAATGTCTTTGGTTAAAGGAAGATTTTGCTGTCATTTAGGATCTAAAAAAATACTCTGCAAATAATTTCAAAACATTCTCTTGTAAAAATTCTAGATTGTTGGTGAAAAATAAGCTTTTTTTCTTGGCTTCACAAATTCACAATGGTTTCACCATTCACAAAATATTCTAGCCATGAAGTTGAAGCATTATGAAGGGTTTTTAAACCCATTAAATGCTGATAAGAACAGTGAGCCTTGAATTATTGTTGTTTTTAATCTTGTTTTTGAATTATGACACATTTAAGGGAGAAATACAAAGGGAAATGAGAATAAAAGATTAAGATACAAGGTAGAGGGATGGTACATATTTTATTTCACATTGCGTTTTTAAAAAATAAGTGAAGTAGGATGGGTGTAGAAGAGAGATGTATGCACAGACAATGAGAAAATAAAGCATGAAAGACCTACTGAAAGGCGCAGATAAATATTCTCACACTGCTGCCTTTACCACTCCTACAGAAGATTTTAAAATTATGTTGCATTTTTACAGTGCCGGAGCCAACAGCCATATCAGCTCTAAGTACTAAATTGTATGAACTTAACTGTGTGACAAACTGCTACCTTCTCAGCCCTTTCCAGGACTGTCTAACATGAACCTCCAGTCCCACATCATGGAGATGGTTCCTCTTATTTTACATTCACATAAAAACATGTAAGCAAGTGGTAGGGGTCAGGCATATGACTCAGCAGAACTCTTGTCTCTATAACAATCTGTCATCCATAATAATTTCTACCTAGGACCAGAACCTTTAAAAAGGGGACATCATTTTGTCTCTAGTGGTCCTCCCTCTAGCTTTGTGGCCAAGGGCAGGCGCCTGTCCTTGAGATACAGATAAAGAAACTGAAGAGCAGAAAATGAAACCACTGGTCTGGTGTCTGAGAGTATGTCAGTTGCTGGCAGAGCCAGGAAAAGAACCAGGCAGCCCTGGGGCTCACACATCCTGGAGCTGCACCCCTCAGCTTTACCTCACCTTCCCTCTTCCACCTCCCCCACCTGTTGTCAGTGGAGAAGAGCTGGGGCAGCCATCCTGTCAGAGCCACATGACTCAGAGTAGATGCCTGACAACAGGGAGGCGACATTCTGGACTCTCCTGATGAGGGGGTGTGGGTATAACCAGCTGCGTGTGGCAAGGGAGGACCCAAGAAGCAGCTCTGGGAGGACCCGTTTCTAAGAAGCAGAGAAAAAAGGGCCCTTGGTGCCTGGAAATTAAACACATGGCATCCAGGTGGGCCAAATATGGAAACAAAATAATAGCCATGCTTCAGGAAATCATTGCCCTCGCCACATCTGAGGACACTAGCCAGATTAAAAGAGCAGAAGGGAGGGAAGGGGCAAGCCAAGGAAGCCAACCTGCTGCTTTTAGCCAGGTTGCCCCCTGAGGAGAGGCGCCAGGGCTACTGTTCTTAGCTCTGGCTATGACTATGGGATGAGCCACAAGTCATACTCAAGAGGTGAACTGCAGTCAGAGCTTAATAAAAAAACATGTTGGGTGAAAAAATGTCTGCATGGATGGATGGATGGATGGCTGGAAGGATGGATGGATGAAATAGAATAAAGATTTTTAACTTATTATAATTAATTTTTCCCCCTATCCCTTATTTGTTTCCTCTATGTTCCTCCTATAAGTGAAAACATCTGATATTTTTCTTTCTCTTTCTGGCTTATTTCACTGAGCATAATACCTTCCAGCTCCATCCATGTTGCTGTGAATGTCATGAGTGTATCTTTTTGATTGCTGAGTAATATTCCATTGTATATATACCACATCTTCTTGATCCAATCATCTATTTTTGGGCATTTGGGTTGTTTCCTTAGCTTACCTATTGTAAAAAGTGCTGCAATAAACATAGGGGTGCAGGTGTCCTTTTGAATTAATGTTTTTGTGTCCTTTGGGTAGATTCCTAGGAGTGGAATTGCCAGATCATATGGAAGTTCCACTTTTAGTAGTTTGAGGAAACTCCACAGCTCTCCATAGTGGTTGGACCAGTTTGCACTCCCACCAGCAGTGTAAGAGAGTTCCTTTTTCTCCTTATCTTTGCCAATATTTGTTGTTGCTGGTTTTTTAAATATGTGCCATTCTCCTGGTGTAAGATGGTATCTCATTGTGGCTTTGATTTGCATTTCCCTGATTACAAAAGGGACTATGGTGATGGGACGTGGGTAGATTGGTGGTGGTAATTTCATGGGGGCTACACCTGAGAGGAGAAAGCATACATTGTACAAAAATGAAGAATGATCTAAAATATATATAAAATAAAAAAAGAAATTAAAAAAAGAAATAGACTAAAGAAATCAGTGCTCTGCCATCAATACCCACTCTCAGAAGGTTGCATTTGCTCCTCTCTATTTCTAGAACTGTTTTTCAGTCTGAATATTGGATTCTGCCCTTAATCAAAATTGTTATTTTTTTATTGGAATTGGCATGTAATAAGAGCAGTTGAACTCTAGTGAAGAAACTCCCTCAATACAGCTGATTGGAAGTCATCACACCTCTCCTCTCTCCCCACCTCCTATCCACCAGCAGCCCAGAAAGAACTTAGACTGCTTCCCAGGAGTCATCTTGATAGAACTTTGTCACCTAGCATGTCACATATAACTTTTCAGCTTTGCAAAACTACAAAAATTGAGGTGGGAATCCCACCATTCAAAAACCACATCTAACCTTTGCTTGACTTTTTCTGGTCCCTGACAGGCATTTACAAATATCAACCTAGAACTTGACTGTAATGGGTTCGTGTTTAGTTTTCAGAGTACTTAGTTTATGTGGCAGAGAAGAATAGGAAAATCATTAATTAGCCTTGGACTCAAACACTTGGACTTTGATTCTTAGGTGAGACATTTCATTCATTTGATTCTGAATTTCCTTAGTTATGAAATGGATATTACTGCCTGCCTCTTAACGGCTATTGTAAGAATCAAATGCAAATCATGGTGGTTTACAAATGTGAACTACTAGTTTTTTTTTTTTTAATAGAGGCATGTTTTATTTGTTTGTTTGTTTGTTTGTTTGTTTATACATGCACTGGGTACAGTCAGAAGCGCGGGAGGGTGAGAGAATTCACCAGAGCCAGAGCGGGGAGCAGAGCAGGCAGAAGGACCGAAGTACACTGCTGAGGGGAGCAGCGGGCGGCAGGAGAGGTCTGTCGCGCCATGTGGGACCCTCCTCCGGTGGCCGGGGAGCAGCCAGGGATTGAACCCACCGCAGAGGCCGCGGGCAGCTTCGCAACCCAGCGCTCAACCGCTGTGCCACCGGGGAGGCCCTGAACTACTAGTTTTAATAAATTTATTGGGTACCTTCTTGATGTCAGGCACTGTTCTAAGAGCTTTTACATGTGACTAAATGACTAAATGAGTCAACTCATTTAGTCTTCATAACAACACAGTGGGGTGGATGCTATTATTACCCTCATTACTTGGGTGGTATTAGCACTGACATCACAAAAGCTGATTTCCAAATGCCTACAAGGTCCACTACTAGCCCATGTATTTGCCTGAAACCCTTGGTAGAAATGTTTCTGTAAACTGATAACTGGTGAGGTTGTCAGAGAAAAAGACACTGGGGCTCAGAGAGGAAGAGCCCTAGACCAGGTTCTCGCAACCAGGAAGCAGCATGTGTAGGACTGGAACAAAGTTCCCCCTAACCCACGCCTGTACCCTTGCTCCAGGCCACCTCTCCTCATCTGTGCATCCCACCTAGACAGATCCTGAGCCCAAGCAGGCTGGACACAGGGGGCTCTACACAAATGAAAAAATGAGATGAGTGTAACATTTAATGAGATGAGTGTAATGAAGTGATGAGATCATTTGAGAACACAAGGTACTATCTGGGAAAGAAAAACATAGACAGGGCTTAACTGGTTTGGAGGTAGGACCCCAGAAGCAAGCCTTCTGTGTTCCACAATGTTCCTCAGGCCAGCATAGTGATGGTAAGAGGTGAGAAATGAATGTGTTTACCTAGCCATGGTCCTGCCACATGGCTCTATCCCTCAAGGGAGCAAGTCCCGGTGTAGGTAGCACATGTGGCTCCTCAGGTGGGCTCTGGGCTCATGTGGGCATGTCTGCAAGTTCCATACTCTGATTCGGAAGGCTTGAAACACACTCTTCTTTGGAGGGGGTAAGTCCACCTCCCACCCAGGCTATTTAAAAATAAGAGTGGGCAAAAATAGCCAGCCAGGCTCCTGAATACAGTCCTACTCATCCTGGCCCCCAAATCCAGGGGCACGGCTTCCAAAAGCTCTTTCAATTGCCTAAATATGGTGTCCACCTCATACCTTCTATAGACATTCAGAACCAAGACGGCAGTTCCAAGCATTTTGAGCAATTTGGGAGCTCAACTGAGTCATAACTTTGACTTTTTTTTTAGGTCAAAACTGTTCATCTAAATGAGGCACAAGAGAACCTGGTGTTTTAAGCCATTGGGACAAGATGAAAATAGCTCCCTAGCCTCCCTCCCCCTCATTTTTCTACCTCCAACACCTGACACAGAAGTCACCAGGCCTGCGGCCAAGCAGCCGTAATCCAAACTGTGGTGAAAAGAATGCCCGCCAAGGAGGCTCCTCTGTTAGCTTTGGATCAACAAGTGAGGACCGGCTTCTGGCCACTGGGCTCTGGCTTGGCCCACAGATCCCAAAAGTCTGGGATGTGAAAGACAACTTGTGTGGGGCTCTAATCACAGGCCGTACGAGGGCACCAGCTGAAGGAGATGCCATAAGCTATGGACTTGGGAGGTCTGGTCTGTCTGAGAAACAAAAGTAGCTACCTTTTATGGCGCATATCTCTAGCAGAGACTTACATTAGAGATTCATTGCTAAGGTCATGTTAAAAAGAGCAACTACCTTAAGAAGAACAAATTGCAGATGGAGAGTGTCTCCTCTGCAGACTCTGAGGACAATACCATATCTGTCCTGTTCACCGTCCTTCCTAACACTTATGTGTTGCCTGGCTCTTCCTAGCAAATAGTAAACACTAGCTGTAAATAATAAAGTCACCAGGGGGAGTTAATCTCTCCTCTTTGGGGTACTACATTCAGTGTGTGTTCTTGGAAATAGCAGAAATTTCAACCCCTGTTCTGGTGAGTAATTTTAGTCTATGGTTTCCCAATCCATAAAATGGGGGAAAGTCTCCCTTGCCTTTCTCCAAAGGTTACTGCAATGAATATGGGAAAAGCCTTGAAAATGGAAAGTTTCTAATAAACGTAAGGGCTGATGACAATCACTGATGGGGTCTCACCCCCTCACCTCTATTGTGCCCGACTCTGAAAGCTGTCAGATGCCAACAGTATGTAGAAGATGAGGGGTGTTTCTTTCAGCTGTGAAAGACTGTATCTGGAAATTAAAAGGACTTTCACGCCTTTGGCTTTCCATTTGGGTGCTGTAATGTGGCCACCCCTGTGAGGGTAATGTTGGGTCAACGCCCATGGGAGAGATACTCTCATTCTAAGTGTGGAACTGGGAACTCGGCATTTATACCTGAGCAGTTCAGAGTGAAGAAGTAGAAATTCTTCACCTTTCCTCTGCACATTAAAGTAGAGTGGACCACTATGGTGTCCTCTCTCAAAATCAACTCTTAGAGGCTTTTGTGTTATAGGAAGCGACTTGACAAATCAGGGGAAGGAACAATCCTGGCCCAGGGCTTCCCATGGGCAAGGGGATTTTGCTCTTGCCCACAAAATTTCATTTTCTACTTTCTTCAATGCTGTGAGGTCAGGATCAGACCCATTTTACAGATGAAGCAATCTCAGCCCAGAGACATCAAGTAACTTTCCAAAGGTCATCAGCAGATACTTGACTTCTCCAACAAATAAAGCTGAAAAGGCAGAGTATTACCTGGGGCTGACCAGTGGGCTGACATAAAGACCTATTATAAACTGTTTCTTTCTTCCTTTTCCACTTCCAGGCTGCAGCCATGTATAAGTACAGTCAGACTATGCAGCTGCTGTTTGCTGGCTGCACCCAAATCAGACCAGATGCATGCAATGAAGCCAGGCATGCCCCACTGTCAGGACGCAAGTGGAATGATAAATGACAACCATGATTAGGACAGTTTGGAGCAATCACATGGAAATTTAGATCTCCAAACCACTGCTGTGCTTTTCAAAGCCTGCACCCTACGGGGAGACCACTAGAAGGTCTCAGCCTGGCACACTGTAGCCTCCTGGTTGAATGATGCAGATGGAGCAAGGGCAGGACAGGTCAGGAGTTTTCAAATTTCATCAGGTATTTCCAACATGTAGAGAGTCATTGCTCTAAGTCTTTGGGGAATTCTTGTAGAAATGCTAAGAAGTGCCTTAAAAGTCTGTGTCACTTTCCTTCAAATCTTGTCAAAGTCAAAAAAGCCTTCTTTAAATAGATAAATTGGATTTTTGAAAAACAACTAGTCATTCAGAACTGAATCAGCTGATTAAGAATGAGACACCGTTCTTTGTCCAAAAGGAGGTGAGACCTCTCAAAAATGTGCCTGGGGGCCTTGTGTTGCTCCCCACTTGGAACAATTCAGACTACCTCCCACGAATGAACGCATGGCTGTAACGGGGCCAAAACTCTCATAGCTTGTGGGGTCCTGACTCAGGCCTCAGATTTCTCTGCCACTGGGGCTTCCTCACACCAGCACCCACTTGAAGAATTTTGCCAAATGCCCTGCCCCTCACCTTTCACATGGAGTTGTGGACTCAAAATGCTCCTGGTTTCTGAGGCACAGATGCTCTGTGATCTGCATCTCACCATGCTGTGTGCTAGGGTTGAGGGTAAATGACTTCCTGTTCCCTCCTTTGTACCCACCCACAGATGTCACAGGCTCTGCCTACCTTTCCTCATCTCTTGATGGAGGGTACCCAGAAGTGTCAGAGAGGAACAAAACTCTAGAGTAGACTGACGAAAAGGGGCCCACCCACGACTGTGTTCTAATTCATGACATAACCTCAGCAGTTGTTCAAATAGCTCTAGACATGTTTCCCCAGCTGTAAATAAGGAAATGACAAAGGGTGGTCTTCATGATCCTTTCCAGTGTAAAATGCTATGAGTGTAAAGTTCTATAGGCCTGAATTTTAAATATCAAGACTAGATTTTAAGATAAAAATCTTTGCAACTCTGACCTTTACAGCAGTGGATGGACACAAAAGCAGAGAAGCCGCTCTGAACATGAAAGTCAGACATGTCTTGATGACCTGTGGTGTGTTTTAGATGCGTCCACATGTGAGCTCCCCAGAGAAGGCTGGGGGCACATCCCTGAGGTCAGAGTGAGAGGAACACCTTCCTTTGCTGACTGTCACATAATTATTGTGTGGTGGTGGTCATAGAGATAAGAGAAAATCATTATGGAAGAATAGCAGGACTTTTGCAAGTACTACCTCTCAGCTTGATTGTCTTGGGGAGAGGTGTCTTGCTCACGAATCCTCCTGTTTCTGTAAGCTGGAGAAGGTCAGATGGAGCTGATAGCAGGGGTTTCCTGGCCTAATGAAGCTTAGTGTGGCAAGTGGCTTCTGTCATTCAGCCCTGGTTCCAGTCTCGGTCTTGCCACTTACTACCTGTGTAATTTTGAGCTGCTTATTTCACCTCTCGGGACTTTGGTTTTATTAGTGTAAAATAAGTGGGGATAATACCCACCTTGCAGGGTGGCAGGGCTGATTAACTACAACAAGGCAGCTAAACCACCTGACACATAGTAGGTGCTCAGTACACAGTAGTTGAAAACCATCATGACTTCCAGGTGTTTTGTCCCCTAGACCACTTAAGCCTCTCCAGCACTGTTTATTGTATGGTCTGCCCAGCCAGGCTATTACAGGTAGAAATAGTCACCTACCTGGGAAAGGGAAAGATCTCCAGAAAGCCAAGACATCTATCTGCTCAAAGGAGGAGAGAGAGATTCTAGGAACCAAGACTTCCTGCCACCTACTTAACAAAGCAAGGGGATGACTCCTGCCATCTTTGAAGGTAGAGGCACTAAATTACTGAAAAAACATGTTAGCAAAAAGATAATATAGACACAGTTTCATTGTAATTCCCTACCCCAGGTTATTCAAATGTGGGCTTGAGACCTGTCCATCGTGGCAGGACCTGGCTGGAGGACGCCCATGCGGTCTCCTGGAAGCCTCTCCCAAACAGCACAACATGTGGTCAAGATGACAATTCTCTGTCTAACCCCAATGCATAATGTGCTTATTATACATTTAAGTATATTGTTGAAGTTTTGAACAGGCAGCTTCAACAACATTTTGGTATATAACTATCATTAAGGAGAGTCTTAAAAACTAAGATCTTTTGTACTCGGGGAGGGGGCGGTGAGGGAGGGAGGCATCAATATTTTGCCGCAGTCTGATATTTTTAACTTTCAAATGATGTCACTTAACAGCTTTGACCTAAATATACCCAGGAAACAGGCAGCCCCAATGCACAGCTGCTTGTGCTTGAGGGCATCTGAGAGACCCACCCATCCTGAAGTACTTCTTCAGCACCTTCCCCCCAGGCTCCAGATTGCCACCATTAGTCATTCTTTGAGTCTTGGCCCCAAAGGCAGACCAAAGAAGGGGTAGTAGGAGTGAGGGTTATTAGCTCACCTAACAATGGAATCACCTAGAAAACTGAAAATAAGCTACTTGCTGATGCCTGGTTACACTTCCCAGAGATTTTTACATCGTTGGCTTTGGGCACAGCCTGGGCATGGATTTTTTTTTTAAAGCTCCCCATGTAATTGCATGTATAGCCAAGGCTGAAAATCACTGTCCTGTGACCTCTCACCCCAACACCTGACCCTCACCTCCCTACCTCCTCCCACGCTGGTCCTGGTCAGACCAGCAAGTCCTGTGGCTCAGTTGATATCCAATAACACACTACAAGGTAGGTATGGTGATCCCATTTTACAGATGAAGAAACAGACCCAGAGCAGTTAAGTGATATTGCCCAAGGTCACACAAGTAATTACTGGCAGATTGGATCTCTCCATCTTCAAAGTGAATCCCTGTTCATCAACTGCCTTGATAACTTGGGGGCATTAGCTCTTTGAGTTGTTAATACATCAGAGGAGTTTGCTTATAGTAATAATGGTCCCTTACATTTTTATGGAGGTGGCATGGTTCAAAAAGCACTTTCATATACACTAAATTATCTTATATTTTTAAAGATTACTCCTCTCTTTTAAAGATAAAAAAACTGAGGCCCAGAAACATTAACTTGTTTGTGGTCACACATGTAGGGAAACTAAAGTTTGAGTGCAAAACGTTCTTGTTTCTATTTTCAAATAATGGAGCACATTGAGAAATGGGGAGGGGGAGTGAGAGGGTTGCAAGTAGGGAAGGTTGGAAAGTTGCAGAGTAGGTCAAGCTCTCAAGTTCAGCAAAGGTGGGACCTCTTTGCAGGCTGTCCAGTTCAGGAAGAAAGTGCTGGTGAGTGAAAGGCTTCCTAGGGAAGCCAAGGGGGTGCCCTGTCCAGCTGCCCTTACATGGTCTGCTGAGTTTCATTTACTCTATATTTCTAAAATATATTCTGCCACACCAGTACCCAGATCTTGGTTTCTAAAGACCAAGTGGAGACTGGAAGGAACAGGTTTCCTTGAAGAAATGGTTGATTTCAGGACTAGAACAAGAAAATACAAGATGAGCCTGAACATGAGTCAAGAAATAAGAGCAGGGGCCTCCCTGGTACGCAAGGGGTTGGCCAGAACACTATGAAGCTATTCGCAGCCACTGTAGCACGAGTTCTATCCCAGCCCGGGAGGGAGGTGACCCACGTGGTGCAGCAGACCTCTCCTGTCTCACCCACTGCTCCCCTCAGCAATGTATTTCAGTCAGTCTGCCTGTTCTGCTCCCCACTCTGTCTCTGGTGAATCCTCTTACCCCCCGCACCTCTGGCCTGTACCCCCGTTCTTGTGTGCATAAATAAATAAATCTTTAAAAACAAAAGAGAGAGCAGGCTTAAAAGTTGATGGAAAATCCTTCAATAATTTTTTTAAAAAACTGAAGGGGACATGACAAATAATAACAGTTAAGGATTATAATATTAAAAGAATTGAGTAATCCATACTGATACTTAAAAATACAAATATATAGATAGATAAATAAGGGATAGGAAAGTGTAAGGAAAGGAGAGCTCTTCATGCAAAATAATAAATAATAAGCAATTTGGGCAAAAAATTCTCAGTGGATGTGAAACCATTGGGTGAATATTTGTTGAGAAGCAGGATGTTTACGCAGCTTCAAGTTCCCCCTCCACACACAAACAAAAATTATTTGTTAATTACAAGGAGAAAGGATATGTTTAAAGAGATTTTAAAACAAATCTTTAACCAAATGATCAAAGTTAATCTCACCAATAACAAGACAAATGACATAATGTACTTCCTGTTATGTGGCACTGAGGACACACCATTCTGGAGGATTTCTGTCCAAAATTCATAAACTGGATCTAATGAAAAAAAATCCAAATTGAGGGCTATGCTACAAAACAACTGGCACCAAACTTTATAAATGTCAATATTGTGAGAGAGGAAGACTAAGGAACACTTTCAGATTCTGGGATTGAAGAGGTGTGAAAAGTAAGACATGTGACATTGAATTGGATACTAAATTAGCAAAATTAACTTACTTCAGAGGATAGTCTTGGAATAACGTGATGCTTGGTAAAAGAATGTGTATTATTGCATTATGTTAAATTTCCATAGTTTGATAGTTATATTCTGGTTATATAAAATAATATCCTTGTTCTTACAAGTTACAAACTGAAGTGTTTGAGGATGAAGAGTAATGATATCTGCAACTTACTCTCAAATGGTTCAAAAGACGAATTATATGTGTGTATGGGTATGTATGTGCAAGTGTGTGTGTGTGTGTGTGTGTGTGTGTGTTGAGTGAGAAAGTAAATGTGTGAAAAGGTTACCAGCTAGTGTTTGTTATATTAACTTTGCAACTTTTCTGTAGATTTGAATTTCCTTTTTTTTTTTAAGATTTGTTTGTTTATGCATACAAGAACTGGGATACAGGCCAAAGGTATGGGGGTGAGAGGTACGGGGGTGAGAGGACTCGCCAGAGACAGAGTGGGGAGCAGAACAGGCAGATTAACTGAAATACACTGCTGAGGGGAGCAGCAGGCAAGACAGGAGAGGTCTGCTGTGCCATATGGGTCAGCTCTTCGCCGGGGATAGAACTTGTGCTGCAGTGGCTGGTGATAGCTTCATAGTGCTGCTACTTAACCCCTTGCGTCACCAGGGAGGCCCCAGATTTGAATTTCTTAATAAAAATCAAAAAAAGAAGAAAGGGGAGAAAATAGCCAAATAAAATTCAAGTTGGGCTGTGAAGAACTAGGAAAAATACTTTTATTCTAAAACTCTGTTTCTAAAAGTGACAGTGTCTCCACAGAGACGGAGGATTCTGCATCCCTGCATTTTGTACACACAGGTCACGTCAGCAGTGACTGGGCAAAGCAGTTCAAAAAAAAGTTAGAGTTTTTATTGAAGATGCAGATAAAAATAGTAAGCAACAATCTTATGCAGACTTGGCAGATTTACTCAGAATTCACAATGATCTAGCAGGATTTATAATTCAATAGAACTAAGAACATATACTATGATACCACATTAAAATAGCTACACATAGAATGTATCTACTTTAATTACTGGTTTTATAAATGCCATGGGAATCTTTGTTCTGGGATGTTGATGTATACCCCATGACTTTAAAAACATGTTAGAGGTGGAAACTTTAGAAATATATAGCTGAGGGCCTCCCCGGTGGCGCAGCCGTTGAGCGCTGGGTTGCAAAGCTGCCCGCGGCCTCTGCGGCACTGGTTCGATCCCCAGCTGCTCCCCGGCCACCGGAGGAGGGTCCCACATGGCGCGCAGACCGCTCCTGCCGCCCGCTGCTCCCCTCAGCAGTGTACTTCGGTCCTTCTGCCTGCTCTGCTCCCCGCTCTGGTGAATTCTCTCACCCTCCCGAGCTTCTGACTGTACCCAGTGCATGTATTAACAAAAACAAACAAACAAACAAACAAATAAATAAATAAAACATGCCTCTATTAAAAAAAAAAAAGAAATATATAGCTGATTGTGATATGCTCTCTCATAATGAGACTGTACACAAAACATTAAAATAAAACACATCCTACTCAATGCTTCTCAGAGTGCCCTACTAAGCCAACAGAAGCCCATTCTCTTTTCTTGGCACCCAGGCCCTCCCACCTGGCTGCAACCTACTTTCTAGAATCACTTCCTTTCCCGTCCCCAGGCACTGCATAGGCCGGCCAGGTGAGAACTCCTGACTCTTCCTTGAACTGGACCTGTCCTTTCATGCCTGGGTCTTTGGAAACATTCTTCCCTGGTTGGAAGGCTCCTCCTGGCCCTCCAGCAGGTGTCTTCCTTCTTCAGGTCCAAGCCCAACCTCAGCTCCACCCCTGTAAGGAGAGGGACTCGTCCCCCTTTTTTGCTATAAACATCCCTGAGGTAGCCCCTGCCTCTCTGTATTTTAACAACATATCACAATAGTGGGATCTTTCTTCCATAACTGTCCGCAAGAGCCCACAAATGGAAACTTTTGACATTTTTAGAGCACCCCCCTGGAAGATCTTTCTGAAAAGCAAAATGGCATTTCTCTATAACCAGCACCCTATTTCTCCCACCAGGATCCCATTCCTACCCCCAAGTTCTGCAAGTTGCACTGAGGCAGGGTTGATGATTAACCTTGGGGGGTGAAGTTTATATAAAGTAAGACTGTTTTTTTACCATCTCTTCTCATGGAGAGGCGGTCACTTGATTGGCCCCATTCCGTAAGGTCTACAGTGGCAGTACCAAAATTACAAAGCTAGGACAATCTTTTTTAGTGCCACAAAGATGGCTAGCCTGGCCCCAGCTGGAGGGACATGGAAGACAGGCTTAAGCATTTGGGTAGAATAGAGAAAAGGGGTCAAGGCCACTTTCTCTGGTACCAATTCTTGAAAGGCCCAAGTGGGGCCGCTGGAGTCCAGGGCCTAGAAGGTAAAGACTCTGAGACAGCATGATGGGAAGGAAGTGGGTGCTGCCTATCAGAGATGTGTGTCTGGAGATAGGTGGAGTGAGGCAGCTGTAAGACGGTATCTGACCAATCATGCCAAGGGGAGTTTGTTGAACTTGAGTTCCACCCCATTGTGGGTGTGGGGGGAGCTGAAGGAGTCCCCACCCTCCTGCACAGAGCCTCCTGACAATAGGTAGCTCTTGGTGACAGTCCCTTGCCACCCTTCATACCAGCAGTTAGAGCTGTATGGTCAGCTGTGGGAGGAAAACCACTTTCCTCATTGCCAAGGCCAGAAGAGCAGGATTAGGGGAGAAAAGAGGGGCTGGAAAAGGACACATCTCTGAGACTAGACCATGGGTATCAAAGAACGAGGGGAAAATGACTAGAGCCTTATGAAAGAGAAAAAGTGAATTATGCTGCAAAATGCACATTTACGGGTGTTTACATTTTTTAAAAAACAAATTCAAGTCCATATATTTTCCAGTTGTAAATTTTGCACAAATATACTTTGGCTCTGCTGTGTAAAAATGGTAAGCATTACTAAAATATAGAAATTCTTCACTTGCAAGGTCCCTATGCATTTTATGGAAACTTCTCTTTTATGATTGGGTAATGAAACAACTGTATGCTGAGCTGTGATTGTATTAGAGTGGTTGCATTTCTTTAGTTATTTCCAAGTAGTGTTATTTAAAACAATAGGTTTTTCTCCTGTGCTATAATTCTTATCCTAGATTGCCTGAATTTCCCCTCTAACTGTGCCTGTGTGTTCTCACATATTATTTTATTTTTTTTATTAGATAATAAATTTTATTGTTATATTCACCATACAATTGCAGCCCCCCCATTCTGACCCCAATCCCTCCCCTCCCGCCCCCGCCCCCCTAAAAGTGTCTCTGGTTCATAGTTTTTTGTTGATTTTGATTTTCACTTTCTTATAGTTATTCATTTTCCTGGTCCCTAATTTAAGTTTTCTAGATTCCTGCTATGAGTGAGACCATCCGGTATTTTTCTTTTTCTTTTTGGCTTATTTCGCTGAGCATGATCCCTTCCAGCGCCATCCATGTTGCTGCAAATTGCATGTGTTTATCTTTTTTGAATGCTGAGTAATATTCCATGGTATATATGTACCACATCTTCTTGATCCAGTCATCTATTTTTGGGCATTTGGGTTGTTTCCAAAGCTTAGCTATTGTAAACAGTGCTGCTATAAACATAGGGGTGCAGGTGTTCTTTGGAATTGATGTTTCTGTGTCCTTTGGGTAAATACCTAGGAGTGGAATTGCTGGATCATATGGAAGCTCTATGTTTAGTAGGTCCAGAAATCTCCACACAGCTTTCCACAGTGGTTGGACCAGTTTGCACTCCCACCAACAGTGCAGAAGAGTTCCTTTTTCTCCACACCCTCGCCAACATTTGTTGTTGCTAGTTTTTTTAATATGTGCCATTCTCACTGGTGTAAGATGGTATCTCATGGTAGTTTTGATTTGCATTTCCCTGATGACAAGTGATGTTGAACATTTTTTCATATGCCTGTTGGCCATTTGCATTTCCTCTTCAGAGAAGTTTCTTTTTAGCTCTTCTGCCCATTTTTTGACTGGATTATTTTCTTTGTTGTTGTTGAGTCTCATCAGCTCTTTGCAGATTTTTGTGATCAGTCCTTTATCATTAGTGTTGGGTGCAAAAATGTTCTCCCAGTTGGTGGGGTTTCTCTTTGTTTTTGTTATTGTCTCTTTTGCTGTGCAGAAGCTCTTTAATTTGATGTAGTCCCAGCTGTTTATCTTCGCCTTCACTATCACTGCTTTGGGTGATGTGTCTGTAAAGATGTCTTTGATGTGCAAATCACGTAGTGTTTCGCCTATATTTCCTTCTATATATTTTATGGTTTCAGGTCTTATGTCTAGTTCTTTAATCCATTTTGAGTTGATTTTTGTGTAGGGTGTGAGGTAGTGGTCAAGCTTCATTCTTTTGCATGTAGCGACCCAGTTTTCCCAGCACCATTTATTGAACAAACTTTCTTTGCTCCAATGCGTAGTCTTTGCTCCTTTGTCAAAGATTAGTTGACCATAAATCTGTGGGTTTATTTCTGGATTTTCTATTCGATTCCATTGGTCTGTATGTCTGTTCTTGTTCCAATACCATGCAGATTTGATGATTATGGCTTTGTAGTATAGTTTGAAGTCTGGGAGTGCGATGCCTCCATTCCCTTCTTTTTTTTTTCAGGAGAGGTTTGGCTATTCGGGGTTTTTTTCTCACATATTATTTTAATACACATAAAATGCCTGCATCTTTTCTGTAAGTTTGAAATTATTGTCATTATTATTATTACCCTCCCAAAAAAGTATCATGACAACTATCATTAATGTTTGCAAATGGGTTCTCACACCAGTCCCTTTTATTCATGCATTTGAAATTTCGTTTAGCAATCAAATCACCTTTTTCAGAAACCTAAGTACAAATGGAAGAAGATATTTTCTTAATGGAAACTAAAGGCTGGTTCTATTTTTAAAATATCTTTATTAAGATATATTTCACATACTGTAATTTACCTACTTCACGTGTATAATTTTGAGTTTATTACATTAACTTTTTAATGTAGTAAAATACATGTAGCATAAAATTTACTATTTTAACCACCTTAAGTGTAAAGCTCAGGGGCCTTAATTATGTTCATAATCCCTGATATCACTCTTTTTCTTACTAGAAAAAAAGTGACTTTTCAAGTAAAGTGCTTTTAATTCCCAGCAGAGGATGAAATCTTTGAGTTTTGATAGATATGTAGTTCATGTGGAAGATAAGAAACAAATTAGGAGAAGCCTGCAAACAGATCTCTTGCTAACCAGCCTTGTGCCTGTGACTTGTTTTAAAAGTCAGTTATTTATAATTCCTACTTAATATGAAAATATGTGCCTTTAAAATATTTCATCTTTCCAGGAGAATGTCTTCTTAAGAGGAAAAAAAATCCCCCTTTTGGCTAAAGAAAAGGCAGCTGTGTGAACAAGTATGTCCATATGGTAACATGTTGTTTAATATAAAGGTTTTAATTTTTATCTCTCAGAGGGAAAAGATCAGTCCACTGCATTGCAGACACATACACATTTGGAAGTAAAACACATAGTTGTATTTTTGTAAAGATTCTGGTTATCTTGACCCAAAGAGACAACTAAACAGTGGGAATCTGAGTTACAAATGGTACCGAGGGTGCAAGGAGCACAGTAAAGACAGCCTCGAACCTGAAGTTGAGGTCAGGATTGGAACACTGTTCTGGAGATTACTGACTGAGCAAACCAGGGCAAGTCATTTGCTTCCTTACACCTCAAATGTCTTCTTCCCTAAAGAGAGAGTAAGCCAATCAGGATGCTTTCAGCTGTGCAAGCAATAGAAAGCACAATTCAGAACAGCGAACATAATCAGGAGTCATTGTACCATAATGAGAAGATCAAAGTCTAAAGTAAGGCAAATGAGTTGCTAGGCTGCACATGCTAGGACGTTCAGCTGGGCTTGTGCAGCTGTGTCCTCTGCCCAGCCTGAATCCCTTCAACAACCCAAAACCCATTTCACAGATAAGGAAACTTAGGAAGAGGTAAGAGTGTGCCACTAAATCAACAGCAGAGGATGCAAGTCCAGAGGTATGAGCCCATAACCCCCTCTATGTGCTGCCCTGTGCTAGCAAGTAGAGCCAAGAAACAAACCAGCCTCCTTTCTAGCCCAAAGTTCCCATAATATGTGATTTGCATGAAAATGAAATTCACATGACTTTTTTATTGTTGTTGTCATTTTTAATTCAGCATGAGCAGAGTCTCTATGCACCAGATGGAATGGATTGAAATAATCCACCAATCCGTGTAGGGTAGAGGGAAACCTGACTAGTTATTAGAATATCAGGGGAACTTTTAAAATCCCTAACCCCACTGCAGATCTCTAGGGGCGGGGTCCCCCCACATCAATATTTTTTAAGCCTCCAGCTTAACACATTCAAGGTTGAAAAGCACACTCAGACTCCATGAATGCCTAACTGATGAATTAAACCGGCCATAAGCACCAACTCTGAAGAGAGATTGTTTCTTTCTTCCCATCCCCCAAGGTCTGGTCTGTGAAAGGAGGCGGTCAGCTGTCCTGAAGGCTGGTGACCTCCTCTCTGGCCTTCCTGTTGTCCTATAAGCAAGGAGTGCAAAAAGATAGCCAGATGGATGTTTGGATCCCAAACATGTTTGTTTTAATACCGGCAACACTGTGACTTTTTAAAACCTGAATTATGGGTAGGATAGAAATACTACTAGTTCTTTCTTGCACGTTGAGGAAATCCTTTGCTGAGGGATCTTTCTCTTGCCCCTTATCCCTGCCTTGTTTATATACCCCAAAGTTGCAGAGAATCCTAGGTCATGTCAAGACAAGTACCAGGACAAGTTCCCCAAGCTCAGCCAGGGACCGTCCAAGTGGCCTTGACAGATCACTTAACCTGCCTGAGCCTCAATTTGGTCATCTACAAAGTAAGGCTAATTATTCCTGTTCTGTCTACCTGCTAGACTTGGTCTAAAAAAATTTAAAAAGATATCAGATGCAATCTGGGCTTAGAAAATATTGCTCCTCATATAAATATTCATTTTTATAGTTTGAATTAGAATTTCATAAGGCAACTGGGGGAAGAATGGTGTGGTGGTCACGGCAGCCAAAGAGGAGGGTGAAGCGGCTTGAACAGAGTAGGAAGGGCCCCCCCAATATCAGTGAATTGTGAGGAGGTATAAGAGGCTTTTATTGACAAGTACACTCAGAACGAGTAAAAAACCGGAACTGGTAGCTGACTCCAGAACTGACCAGTGCACAGTGTGAGGACAATTGTCATGTCCCATCTCCAGAGAGTGTCATATGCAGAATGGCTTGAGACAAGAGGATGTCCCAAATCATGTGACAAAGCAAATTTCAACAATGAGAAAGTCAACTTTCTCAGATTTCTAAACTGGGAAATAATGGCCTGAATTTAAATTTTTCAGAATAAACTCAGTGATTTTGTTTTTATTAACAGAGAACTATTCTGTGTTCAGAATAGTTATGAGAATTCGTGTGTAAGTTATTATTTTAATATCTAATATTTGATGATACTGAATATTTTATGATGGAAAGGTTATATGTATGCAATTGTAGGGTAAATAAATTAATCAGGCTTTTTACACCACTAGCCACTGGCTATCACCTGTGGCCTAGATCGTGTTAAGGCAGAAGGTGTGTGGTTGCGGGGCACACATGCCAGATTGTGGACACCTGGAGCACAGTGTTTGCACATGTGCACATGCAAAAATGTGCATGTGTGCACACCTGTGCCCAGGGAGGGGATAAAAAGGTGGCATCACCCTGGCCTCAAGTTGCTGTCTCCCTGCTGGTTTGATCCCCCTGCTTATTATTAAAACCAGTGAAGATGATGCCAAGGGCTCCAAAGTTCTCTTTTAAACTGTCAGAACCAATGGTGAACCTACCCAGTCTGGGCTGGTAGCAAACAACAATGCTAATCAATAAAAATACACTGGAACCTTCAAAAAAAGAAAGAATTTCATATGGGAACTCTGGGCCCTCATGAAAGGCTAAAATATTTCTGTGAATATCTAAAGGACTTTTAAAAATCTTTGATAGAAATCAGACTATCTTTGTATCTTAGTTATGAAACCCCTGTTTATATAGATATTTGAGTTTTTGCTACTTCAACAATGTATAAATCATTTTAGCTTAACATGTCCCATGACTCAGTACATGCTATGAAGTCATTTTTCAAGAACCAGAATCATCATCATCTGTTGTTGTTTTTAATCTGGGAGATTTTTAGAAATGCAAAATTGCAGCCCCTACCCACACCTATGACTCAGAATTGACAGCTTAACAATATCCCCAGGTGATTCTATACAATTTTAGTGTGCAAAGTCTCATCCTAGTCACTAAAATACAGAGTTTAAGAAAAGCTAAGAGAGAGAAATGATTTCTATGCTTGTTTCAGTTTAAGAAAAACCTATTTAGAAAAGCTTCTGGGCCCTATGTACAGAGGTCTTCTTGAACTGTTAGGAGGTGCAAACTTTCACAATATTGCACCAGTGATTCCTGAGGTTAGAGATAAAGAAGGAGACTTCTAGAGGCAACTAAATATCAAAGATAAAGCCCCCTACATTCAATTATAAGACAGATTGCATTTTTTCCATTTCATAGACAAAAAAACTGAGGTTGATAAAGGGTGAGTCATTTGACCAAAGTTTTATATCTGGTTAATGGAGGAGCTGAGATTCTAATTAATAACCAAGAAGCTATTTCCTGGGCCTCCCCGGTGACGCAGCAGTTGAGCGCTGGGTTGCGAAGCTGCCCGCGGCCTCTGCAGCGCCAGTTCGATCCCCGGCTGCTCCCCGGCCACCAGAGGAGGGTCCCACATGGCGCGCAGACCTCTCCTGCCGCCCGCTGCTCCCCTCAGCAGTGTACTTCGGTCCTTCTGCCTGCTCTGCTCCCCGCTCTCGCTCTGGTGAATTCTCTCACCCTCCCGTGCTTCTGACTGTACCCAGTGCTTGTATAAATAAATAAATAAATCTTAAAAAAAAAAAAAAAAAAGAAGCTATTTCCTAAGACAGCACCCTTCCCACCAGGCCACTCTGTCTTTCAGAGTAGCAGATGCTGTGACTGTTCTGTAAGGCTCTAGCTTTAAGTGTAGGTCTGTATACTTTTCTCATTGTGACTTTGCTTCAATATCTAATTCCACCCAATATCTAATTTTCATCATCCAATTAAAAAAAACATATCCACTAGAAGTCACTTGCCGTTAGTCCCACCCCCAAGTCTCCAGACACTCCTCTTATACACTCTATCGAATTGTCTATTATGGTCATTTCACATAAATGGGGTCATAAAGCATGTGGTTTTGGTTGACTGGCTTCTTATACTTAGCAAATGTCTTCAAGGCTTATCTGTGTTTTAGTTTGTTTCAGTACTTAATTCCTTTTTATTGCCAAATAACCCCCTTGCTATATGGGTATTTCACATTTTGTTTAACCTTCTTCAGCTGAAGGACACAGGTTGTTTCCATTTTTTGGCTGGTATGGATAATGCTGCTGTGAACGTTGGTGTACAAGTTTTCTGTGGACATATGCTTTCTGAGCTCTTTTGTATATGTCTAGGAGTGGAAATGCTGGGTCATATGGTAGGTAACTCTAGTTCTAACTTTTGTGAGGAACTGCTACACTATTTACAGGGAATAATTTTATTATTTTGAGACTACCTTAGGTTTAAACAAGGTCAGAATTTAGCCGAAGAGACCTAGAGAGCCACAAAACTGAATAGAAAGTAGAAGGGATTCAATGAAACTTAACCCAAACTACATCTGACTGTGTACTTGCTGAAGAGTAGTAAAAAGTGAATTTGATCAGAATCAGGAAATCCAGTTGTATGAGGGCTTGTGACTGCTGATGACACAGCACACAGCTCTAAAGACCTGGGCTCCAGTCCCTACTTGTAGACCTTGGGCAAGAACCTGCCTCTTTCTGGCCTCAGTTTTCTCACCTGTAAAATGAGAAGTTGTGGCTGAATGTGTTCACGCTGTTGGGAGTTGTACATCAGTCTCTGGCATGGCTGTACCCCTGTGGCTCACGGGCTGCTGCTCATGGGGTGGGGGGAAATGTGTGCTTTTCTGGTATCTGCACTGTGGGCTCCCAAAGCCTCAGGGACTTGCTGGAATTACAGGTGTGCCTGAGGGGCTTTCAGGAAGGCTGACAGGAGAGCTGTTTTCTGGTAGTGTGGTCAGTGGTAAGCAGAAACTGATACCACAGGGACAGATGGTAGTCAGCCATGTGGGCCGAATGGCGAGGTGCCCAGTTTCTGCATACCGAGAAAATAAGATTGGCATTCACCTGATCAGAAAGAATAAAGCAGTGACAATGGCCACCACCACACCAAACTCTACAAGTTTAAATTTTGTTTTAGAAATATGATATCCATTATGTTATTCATTGTTCAAGTAATACAGAAAAAGTCCAAGCATAGAAAAACTTAATAATCCACTGAAAAATCACTGATAATACTAACTGATAATACTAACTGATAATACTAACATACAAAAACGACCACTATTTACTGTTTGATCTTTATTTTTCTAGTTCTAACATAGTTTATATTCTTAATTACTCAATTGGTGTCTTGGTATTATACTATTTAGTATGCACCGTTTTCTGGGGTTTCTCCCACTTATTCTGTATCACTAAACAGTCTTCAGAAACTTGTTTGCAAATATTACAGACTACTGTATAATATGCACACTAATCTTTATTAATCATTCATTTATGATGAAGTGTTTATTGTGGGGGCACTGAGGAGGGAAGAGGATTCCCTAAGCTTTGTATCTGAAAATAAATGATGTTCATCTTCTTTTTTTGAAATCCCAAGCACCCTAAGAGGCCATGTCCTTCACAATTTAACCCCAATCTGCCTTTCCATCCCCTGCTGCCGTAAGTCGCCAATGAAGAACAGGTGTTTAGCCCATGTGCACTGATAGAGCCAGACTAGTTGTTAAAAAACTAAAATACTTCAGCGGGAGGGTTAAATTGCTAGGAAGCTATCTCTGACTGCTGTCCTGATTCCCCCCTCCCCTACATGCACACGTCAGTGTCCTATCCTTCATGGTACCAGACCCCCAACTCAACTGTAACCCCTCTGGCCAGTAACAGTGAGTGCCTGATCTTTACCAGTGTCAACTCTTTGATTTTTAGACCTTCTCCAGCATGATGACTTTGTTTATGCTTCTTCCTTCACCTGGATAACAGTTCTTATTTCCTCTGTTTCTGGCTAAATCTTGCCATTCAAAGCTTAATTCAGGTCCCATCTTCTCTATGAAACTTTATCCAACTACTCTGACTCTGTCTGATCTCTTGGCCCTCTGAACTCTTGCAGGCTTCTGTTTGTTATTTTGGGGACTGATATCATCAGAATGCTGTTGACACAGCATTTGCAATTGTATTTTGGGATTCAGTTTTTCATTATACTCCCCCACTGAAGTTCCTCTGAGATAGGAGCAGTCCCAAACTTGACTCTGCAGTGAAGACTGGGCTATATTTTACCATGTTGTTGCCTCTTTCTAAACACACAGGAAAACTGTTTTTCATCTCCTTGCTGTTTGTTACATTGGTACCATTTGAGTTCTAACCAAGAAAATGTGCACAGTAGTACATGGCCCCTTAAACATCTCATACAAACCTTCAATCCCCTCTTCTTTTTTCACAATAACCAGAATGGCATAATAGATGATGGCCTGACAGATGGGGGTAACTGAGTCCCTGTATCACTAAATAGAGGAGGGCTGCAAAGGAGAGCCACTGGCCTGCACTGGATGGTGTGTAAGCAAGTATTAACCTTGAATCTGTTAAGCCGTTTATATTGCTAGTTTGTTGGTGCAGCACCCACTAATTCATAAGTCTCCAACCTGTTTTTGTATGGCCTACAACTAAGAAACACTTTCACATTTCTAAAGAGATAAAAACAGAGAAAATGCAACAGAGATGATATAGACTGCGAAAACTAAAATATTAACTACCTATCCCTTAATGAAAAACAATTTGTTGACCACTGGACTAACCTGTAACACCTCACAGCATCCAGCACAGTATAAGACCCATCCTCCCTAAATACATTGTTTGCATAGTGTATGAGGTCATACATCAATACTTTGTGCATGCTTCATTCATCTCTGCACCCTTATTGGTACTCAGCAAGTAACTGTTGAATGAATTAGTATCAGGAAAATAATGGTTGAATGGATTCATGACTAAATGATATGCCTACATATATGTTGATTTGCTCAATGCTTACATAGACATGAGAAAAGTAATAGGTATACCAGATCTAGTTTATATGCCCTCTAGAGTCATTTGGCCCACTGTCCTTCCCTGGCCCACACATCATCCCTCACCCTGCTTTTTGACCCACGTAACAGTGGCCTGGCCGCAGCTCACACTGTTCCTGAAATCACATGGCCAGCTATTAGCTGGTGCAGCTGAGAAGCAAGGCCAAATCAAATATTCAAATAGGCAGAAGGTATTATGCCTCAACCTTACATTTTATAGTTTTGTGTTTCCTAAGTTTTTTTGCTCCCTTGGGGAGACTGTAATTACATCAGTTACATGCTACAGTGGTTTGGGGGTAAACTTAAACCATAGCATCAGATCCAATGAAATATTGTTGCCGAGAGGTTCTGCAAAAGACAGAGTAGAATCAGTAGGATTCTATGAACAGAGAGCAAGAGGTCAAAGGGCAGATTTGAAAGCAAAACTGGCTGGGAAGCTTTCATGTGGTTCCTTGTAAAACAAGCAACTTAGGACAACACAGGGTGAGACTGTTGAGAGCAGGAGGGTGGCAGTCGAGGCAGAGGGGCTGCCTCTGCAGCCTTTAGGGAGGTAAGGGCAGCTTGAACAGGAGGTGGATGCTAAGGCGCTCTGGGATGAGGTAACCTCTGCAGAGCTGTGTCTGGTGTGAAGGCGCCTCCTAGGGGCCCGAGGCTGTTGGAGAGCACAGGACTCACCAGGCTTTTGAGTGCTGGGCCTGCAGAGCTCACTGGTCCTCTCCATGAATGGAGTCTTTCTCTGGGCACTTGTCAGAACTCAAAGCCCTGTGAGCTGTGAGGGAGCGCACTGGAATAGAAATAACCCGTTTCCAGAAACATTTTAATGAAAGATTCAGGAAACAGAACAGTCTTAAAAAAGACATTTGGAAATTTTAAACTTACAGAAGAAAACACAGGACATTTATCTTTATATAATGTTAAGTAAAAAAATAATTTATTAAAAACACCAAAAGTGAAAGAAAAAGATGAAGGAAAGCCTGAAGTTGATTACACTAAAGTTAAGAATGTCTATTCATCAGAAAACACAGAGGAGATAATTGTAATACATAAAACTGGCAAAGTATTAGTGTCCAGTATCTATAAAAAGCTACTATAAATCCATAAGACAAGAATAGACAACTTAATTTTTTTTAATAAGCAAAAGATGTGAACAGGCATTTCAGAAATAAAGAAACACAAAAGGACCACAAACATGAAAAGATGCTCAACCTCCTTAGTAATAAGTGAAATGCAAACTAAAACCCCAAAATGAGATACAATTCCACAGCTACCAGATTGCCAGAAAGTTTAAATCCAGTCTCAAGAAGGGCTGTAGAATGAGAATTCTTGTACACAATTGGTAGCATTGTTAATTCCAAGCTCCAACCACTTGGAACAGCATGGCCTTATCTGATAAAAGTGAAGACATGCATACTCAGAACTTCCACTTCTAGACAGACATAAATTCATATACTTATGGCACAGGAAACATATACAAGTGTTGTTTATAGTATGCCCAAACTGGGAACAACCCAAATGTCCATTCAGTATAGATGGATAAATTATAGTACCTTTCCATGGTAGAATACTACACAACTGTTAAAATGAACTACAGCTGCATCTGTCAACAAAGGAAAATATACTGGAAATCACAGCAAAAATAATCCTTGGACTCTGTGAAAAATATACCAGTTACCAGAGGAAACAGGACAGTAAGGGAGGAGGATGGGGGGATAGGGAATGGGAAGGGATAAGGCATTGGCACAGGAGATAGAAGGTGAGAGAAGCATGTGTATATATGGAGGAGTAAAAATGTAACCCCAGAGTTGCCAGGGTTAAATAGGCATATAAATGACTGACAAATACTTTTTTAAAAAGCAAGTTATAGAGGGCCTCCCCTGGTGGCGCAGCAGGTGAGCGCTGGGCTGTGAAGCTGCCCGCAGACTCTGCAGTGCCGGTTCGATCCCCAGCCACCAGCGAGGGTCCCACATGGTGCACAGACCTCTCCTGCCACGCCCGCTGCTCCCCTCAGCAGTGTATTTCCTCACTCTGCCTGTTCTGTTCCCCGCTCTGACTCTGGTGAATCCTCTCACCCTCCTGCGCTTCTGACTGTACCCAGTGCTTGTATGTATAAATAAATAAATAAATAAATAAATAAATAAATAAATAAATAAATAAATAAAATCTTTAAAAAAAAAAAGCAAGTTATAGAAATACTTATGCTGTGATCCCCTTCATAAAGATTCAAACACAGGAAAAACTAAATAATATATTGCCTAGGGATAACATATCTATGGCAAAGCTATTTTTAAAATGTGAGGGGAAAATTGACACAAAGTGAGGACAGTAGAGTGAAAGGAATATATCAGGAAAGGACAATAGGAGCTTTACAGGTTATGGTGGTATTTTTTCTTGAGCTGAGTATGTGATTTGTTTCGTTACGAGAATTTAAATAGTGATTGTATGTTGTATAGACACAGTCAGGCATCTCTTAATTCTGATATGGTCTGAGAAAATGCAGTATTAGGGGATGGTGTTATGTAAATGTCGCAGTGCACTTACACAGACTAAATGGGGTAGCCTACCCATATTGCACATAGGGACCACCCTCATATATGTGGCTTCCATGGACCAAAATCTCATTATGACTGTATTCTTGCATGAATGGACTTTCCACCAAAATCTTTTTAAGAATGAGAGCTGGGTATTTTAAAGGACAGTCAGACCACTGTCAGAGGACATTTTATGTATAACTGCAATCCATGCTGGTTGGACTGATGATACAAAAGCCAGGGCTAAGGGATTGGGGGTGGTGGTGAGCATTACTACTGGGCTTAGTGTGTACCAGGCTTTAGTGCACAAAATCTCAATGGGCAGTTCCCATAATTCCCCAGGGAGGAAACCAGAGAAGGTCATTTTTTTATACCTATTTTAAAGAGAAAGAATCCAAATCCAGAGGTCATATATAGGCTTGCCTGCACTAGGCCTTAGAATTCCCAGTAAAATGCTCCTCCTACCAGAGCTTCTGCCTCTGTTCTGGGTGTGTAGACAGAGATTCCACTACAGGTAGACCTAAACACTGCAATATGCCTCCTTAACCCCCACCACATCCTTCCTGGTATAGAGCAGTCTGCCCTTGGCTGTGGCCTCTTACACTGTCCTCCCACCGAGACTATCTTCTCTGTTTGTCAGTTATACTCTCCTGTTCCCTAATCATTGGGATTTTTCTATTTCTTCTTCCCTAAATAATTTTTCCAAATGTTTATTTTCCTTCGCTTTGTTATAGCCCCTCTAGATAGACTTCTATCTACTTCTATCGTTTGTTGACATTTACCCGAACTAGAATATGTATGGGATGGCACCCTGGCTCACAGATCCCACAGCTGGCACAGTAGTGGGGGATACAGTTGTTCTTCCATGGGAAACACACATGAATAGTGTGGAAGGCTCACAAATGATTCTGATTGGCTATTCCAGCCCCCAACCCTGTTGAGAGTCAATAAGGTGGTGACATCTTAGTTGTGAGAACTGATCAAGTTCCTTACCTCTCTGAGCCTGTTTCCAAATCTATTACTTCATAGGTGTCTTTGAGAAAGTAAATTAGGTAGTGCCTACTACATAGTATGTGCTCATCAAGTATACTAGTCATACTAGGAAATAATAGTGAAGCATTACACCAAAAAGCCTTACTGACAGTCAGAATGACTCACCCCCACACTTTGAGTTCCCAAAAAGGAAGTTTGAGTTCCCAATATTTTGAAATTCCAAAAAGGAAAGGTCTGGAGTTCCATGGAGATTATATAGGAAGAGAGAATCAATTCCCAACACAGAGAACATACCTTGAGCTATGTTCTAGCTAGCATTCAGGCTGGGAGAAGGTAGACAATCCCAGTGGGGAAGAAAGAAGAGGACTGTAGGTGGGGCCTGGAAGGAGGGAATCACAGGTTCATTTACCTTCACATTCAGGATTGATGCAAGGTCACCAAAAGTACCAGAAAGCTAGGTGATCTATCTTGCTGTGTGAGCTTGCGCAAGTCACTTCACTTCTCTGGGCCAGAAGTTTGGATCATATCAGAATGACTCTTCCAAGTGACACACCTCTATATTCTTCAGAGTCACTAGGAAACTAAGCAACACTCCAATCATATAATTTTCATTTGTGTTATTGTAACATAGGCTGGTATCCAACCCTTTTTCATAAACACTGAGAAATTATGTCATTTCCACTATTGAATCAAACACAGCCACGATTGTGACAGAATCACTTTTCTTATTTAGTAGTTCTGGTCAGAAGAGACTTGTATTCTAGATCTGAGAACAGCTGAGTTTTCTTAGGAAGATTCCAGAAGGAGCTATTAACCCAATGAATAACATAGTGAGTACCATTCTCACTCCCTGAGCTGCAATACCACAATCTTTTATTGCTTTCTCTCTCCTAAAGAAAGACATCAAGCAAGAGACTCATTCAAAATTTTAAGCACAAAATGAACATACGTTTTCACACAGGAGCAATTAAATATAGTACACATGCAAAAAAGGACCTGCCTACTGGTATCCAAAAAACTGCAGATTAAAGCTTTTTAAAATATTAATTCTCAAAATGTATTAAAGCAAAAATGTTCAAAGCACCTGATGTTGCAGCTAAATTGGCTGACATAACATGGGTGGCATTGAAATCAGCCTTATCTCTTTGGGAAGCAATATGGCAACATATAAGATGAGCCATATTCATGACTATTGAGAAATAATGCAATAAAATCTGCATAAAGAAGTTAACATCAGCAATATCTATTACAGCAAAAAAAGAAAAAGCAATCTATGTGGCTAAGCTTAAGGAAATTGCTACGTAGATTTTGATAGGGCCGCACATTCGTCTTTTGGATAGCTGTAAGGATAATCATGAAGCCTATGTACAATGTAGAGAAGTATAATAGTGAAATATAACAAACTTCCGGATAATTTGGAAGATGAAATACTGTATTTTAAATGTTTCTGTTTAGATGCCATTTTGTCTTAAAATGGATAAAATAGATAAAAGGAAAATAGATAAAAGGAAGTAATTTCGTTTTAAAAGAATTAATCTTATGCCCAAATGTCCCCATTATACAAAAAGAACAGGAATCCTGCCTGTCTTGTTCAACATTGTTTGCCAAACATGTGTCTGACACATGGTAGAAACTCTGAACAGTTGTGGACTGATTAATCACTGCTGTCAGGCTCTCTAAAGAGAGTCTAATAAATCACTGTAAAGATCTGCTTTTGCAAAAATGCCCTTACCCGTGACTTCACAGCCTCCAAAACCAAAAACAATTTTCTTTAAAAGTCACTTTTCTAAATCTACCATCATGTCTTTCTCAGAATTTCACTGACACCTTAAACCCACCACCAACACCAGGGCAAGTCTGGACAGGAGAGTCTTCCTTCCCTTTTCCTACAGCTTCACCTTGGGGCAGATCCTCATAGGAACACTAGGGGGAGCAGCTTGACCCTTCAAGTCATCTGGACAGGAACCCCCTCCACCAGCAGGTGGCGGCCAACACACTTCCTAGGTGCAGAACCAGCACCATCCGTGACACTGGTCATTAACCTTATTGGGACGCCTTGAGGGTGTGACAAGGGTGGTTTGAACAAACGAAGACAATCAATGCCAGCTGTGCCCAGGCATCACCCCCATTTTCCAGTTGGGAAAAAGGGTTTTCAAAGAGGCTAAGAGCCCAAGTCCACAACGTCTAGTAGAGAAGCATTGCTCAGAATTGAGCCCAGCTCCCCCTACCCCAGTGCCGGTGCCTTTCCATTCTAGCATGTGCCTTCCATATCGGCAGCAACAGTAGTCTGTGAGAAAGTGGGCATGGATGTTTCTACACCCTTTGTTAAATGCTTTTCAAGTCACCATGTCAAATTACAAAAATTGATCATACTTTTGACCTTGAAATGCTACTTTGGAAACTGTTTCAAGGAGACACACAAATAAAATATATATTTATAAATATACAGCTAATGTAAATTATAAATTTTATATATTATAAAGTAAAATAAAGATGCCTACAAAAGTGCTTTGAACTTAGCTTAATATTACCATTAAAACTGGAGGCAGCCAAAATTCATCACCATGGGACTAAAGCTGGGAAGACTGTACTGGAGTCTTTATACTAACTCTGGAAATGGTTATCATAAAGATTGGCACCATGGGCACTGTCATACTGGTTGTTAAAATATTGAAATAAGTACATTCATACTAGTTTGCAAAAAAAAAATTGTAAGGCCTTCATGTCCCCCATTCTCCTTGGGACCTCTACTATGATCTTCCTGATTGCCCCATCCATCAATTCCATGGTGAGTGCCTGTCCCAGCAGGACCCTACCCTGCCCAGCAGTCAATGTGTATTCTAGATTCACTTATTAAATCTCTTTAAACTTTCCCTGGCTAAGATTCTGTATACTTACGTAAAAGAGACCTGATTTTAGAATGAGGCAAGAGCTGCAGTGATAGACATTTTATGACTTAGTAAGTCATAAAAAAAAATTGATGTAAGGGATATAAGGAATAGCAATGAGGCAAATTTATATTTGTACAGTTTCTAGGAAGCCACAAAATGTAAGTATTTGGTAAATTAACGAATGAGAGATTTGACAAATACTGTCAGTTGCCTACTTATCAATTAGTCCCCCTCTTTCGATCTTAAAAGAAAATTGCAGATTTGTCCACTCTCCTCCTGTTCTTCAGAAAACCAAGTACTTTAGGGAAAGTTGAGCCTGGAGGTAGTCTAGGTGATGGGGTGAGACGTTAGATGGTCTATACCAGACATGGTAGTCCATTCCTCTTGCCAAATGGTGGATTTAGGTTATGTAGTGCTGGTCAATCAGGAGGAAGGGAAGTTGGCTCAGAAGATTCTAGCAAGACTTTCTTTGTCCGTATAAAGGGACCATGACAGGGTCACTCCCTTTGTTTCCTTTGAAGATGTCTTGCTTAAAACTAAGGCAAACATCTTGCATCCCCAAAGGGAAAGCTAAGCAAATTTCAGAGACTATAAATCTCAGCAAGGACATCTTTGAAGTGCTAAAATCCTGGAGCTGCTCTGCTGCTAGCCTTCTTGTTATTGTTCAGGCCACTTTAGTTGGATTTGCTGGCATTTGCAGAGTTCCTCTAGAATGTAAGCTATTTGTTCACTACTACACCCCTATTATCTGTCACACTGCCTGGTACATAGTAAACCCACCATAAATATTTGTTGAAGAGATAAATGAATAGAAAGCATCCTCATTGATGTAAAAAGGTGTTAAGTTTTTTCATAGTCTTGGTATTCGATTTTTCTGTTTAAAAATTTTTTTTAAGATTTGTTTATGCATACAAGAACTGGGGTACAGGCCAGAGGTGCAGGGGGTAAGAGGATTCACCAGAGACAGAGTGGGGAGCAGAACAGGCAGATCTACTGAAATACACTGCTGAAGAGAGCAGCGGGCAAGAGAGGTCTGCTGTGCCATGTGGGTTTGCTCCCTGGCGGGGATCAAACTAGTGCTGTGTGGCTGGTGATAGCTTGATAACACTGTCTTTAACCCTCGTACCACCAAGGAGATCCTGTTTAAATGTTTTTTAAAAATATCTATTTAAAGCTATGAGTGTTGTTGACTGTCCATTAGTTCCAGGGCATGAGTATCATGAGAAGTGGGCGGCAGACCTGGATTTTAATCTGGATCTGCTACTTACCAGTCAAGTGTCCTTAGGCAAATTACTCATCTTCACTGAGCACACCTGTAAAATGAGCATAACAACCACTAAATTATAGGGTTGCTGGAGATTTAGATGAGAAGCAGCCACATTGCTGGCACAGGGGAGGGGTTCAGTCCATGTTTGTTCCTCACACTTCTTATATCCCCACAGTCTCAAACACCATGATGCCAGGATGAAATAGGTTAAGTCCTTCTTTGACCTTGAGAAGGGTCAGGGAAAGGGTCAGATATATCAACGAATCAACCAAGTGACCAGTTAGCATCACCAGAAATGGGACAGAGCAACATCATACACACCCTGATGTGACACATAGACAAGCACAGGCCAGCTGTGAGATACTCTAACCAAATCTGTGTGAATCCAACATGAAGAAACTTTAGACAAACTCAAAATAAGGTATTTTCTACAAATAACTCGCTTAAATGCTTCAAAAATATAAATTGTTATGAAAGAAGGAAGAAAGGTCAAGGAACTGATCTACATTAAAGAATACTAAAGAAACATGACAACTAAATTCAGTGCATAATCTGGGACTTTCCTTTGCTATGAAGGATTTCATTGGGAAAATTAAATAATAGGTGATATCAAAGTTAGTTTCCTAATTTTGTTTTTTTTTAAAGATTTATTTTTTATGCATACAAGAGATGGGGTACAGGCCAGAGGTGTGGGGGTGAGAGGATTCACCAGAGACAGAGCTGGGAGCAGAACAGGCAGACTGACCGAAGTACATTGCTGAGGGGGGCAGCAGGCGAGTCAGGAGAGGTCTGCGTGCCATGTGGGTTGCTCCCTGGCTAGGGATCAAACTCGTGCTGCAGTGGCTGTGGATAGCTTCATAGGTTGCATCTTAATCCCTTGCGCCACCAGGGAGGCCCCAGTTTCCTGATTTTGATAATTGTTTTGTAATAATGTGAGAGAAGATCCTTGGCTTTCTTTTTACTGAGGTATAGCTGACTTATAATATTACAGTAGTTTCAGGTGTACAATATAATGATTTAACTTTTGTATACATTGTGAAGTTATTGACATAATAGGTCGAGTTCACATCCATCACCACACATAGTTACAAAAGTTTTTTTTCTTCTGAATGAGATTTTTAAGATTTACTGTCTTAGGAACTTTCAAATACGTAACACAATATTATTGACTATAGTCTCCATGCTATACATTACATCTTCAGGATTATTCATTTTATAACTTGAAGTTTATACCTTTTGATTCCCTTCATGTATTTCTCCCACCAAGAATGTCCCTGATTTTAAAAATAGGTACATTGAAGAAGTAGAGGGACATAATAGCTCACAAGCAGTTCAGAAAAAAGTATATATACATCTAGATAGGTAACAGAGATAGAAGATTAAGGCAAATATGGCAAACTAATCATATTTAGGGAATCTTGGTGAAAATGTACAAGAATTCTTTTGTATTAGTCTTGCAACTTTCCTGTAAGCCTGAAATTATGTCAAAAAATGTTTTAAACTTTTAAGTTATAATAGAGCCAAGACTGAAAAGAGACTAGGAATTTGTAGGTTTAAAAAGACAAATGCAGGCCAAGTGAAGACTTAAGGAAGACTTTAGGAAGCCCCTGGGTGTTGGTGGCCCATTTCACAGAAATGGGCACTTGCGCAGATGCTGTAAAGATAGAGGTGTGTGAGACTCTGGGCAGACAACAGTAGGAAGGGCCCTTGGGTCAGTGGTGTGTGCGTATGAAAGAGTAGGCCCCACAAGCTGGAGTTGGGTGTGGCCAAGGCGCTGATTGTAGGCAGCAAAGCAAAGGGCCTTGAATGTTCTGCCAAGATATTGGGACTTTATCCTGAAAACAGGGAGTGGGCAGTGAATGATAAGATTTATTTGTAGACAGTGGGGATAAAGAATAGAGAAAAACAGGGTAGGAGACAGGAAGGCACTCAAGGTGACTACTGTGACATCTGGGATGAAAGAAGATGACAAGGACTTGAATGAATGCTTTTGGCAATACTCACACTTCTGTGCCCACGAGGTAAGCTGACATGCTGTTTTTGGTGCTCCAATACCAGTTTGTTCTGCTGGGGCCACTGGGCTCTTCAACATGGGCTAGCCCCTGGAAGCTTAGAGGTAGAACAGAGTTTACATGTGACAGTCAGAGACTGAGGACCACTTGCCATCTCAAGGCCTTCACTCAGTGTCTGAGTTCCCAAGATTTCAATGTTTCCCATGTGGGCTCTATAACCATCCTGCTATGCTTGTACCCCAGGACACTAAAAGGCCTGGTCACAAATTAAGTTCCTTTTATTGTGTAACAGATGCTTTCAAATCAAATTGAGTCAATCCATTTACTCAACACTCAACAAATATTTGCCCATGTGACTGTGTATTTAAAGAACTTATCTAAAAGGGAAAGGGAAAAGTGTCTAGATTTGGGTAGAAAAACATGTAGGTTTTATTATAAGAGTTTTTTTTCTCACCAAGGTTTCACTTAGTCTGGGCAAGTTTGACAGGATGTGTTCTCAACAAATTTGAAAGAATTCCTTTAAGTCCTTTCTAACCTAAAGAGGATGCAGCCAGGTGACAAGTGGCATGAAGTAATATTCCAAGCAGGATATTACATATTCAAAGAGCAATATGATGATGGTTTTTCTTAAGTGCATCTGTAATTATTACTCACCCAGATACTTCTTCATAACCCAGGTACTTCTTTGTAGTCATGATCATGATGATGATAATGATGATGGGCAGCTACTTTGTTCTAGGTACTCTGCTAAAGCTTTCCAGATATTCTCTCTAAACCAAACCACCTAATCCAGCGGGTTGGATATTTTACACTAAAAATCAGCATTCAGAGAAATTGATGGATTTATCCAAAACCACATTGCCAATTTGGAACAGAGCCACGATCTTCTTTTCTCTAAAGATTTGACCGTTCTATTGTCATCCCATCCCCTCTCCACCTCAAAGTGGGGAGAAAATTTCAGGTAAAGGAACAAAGCATCTGCCAAGAATATGGTTCTCAAATTTCAGCTGCATCAAAATCATCCAGAGGGTTTGTTAGAAGACAAATAGCTGGGCCTCACCCCCAGAGTTGGTTGTCAGGGTCCCACTGATCTGGATTCCTAACAAACCCAGACAGTGCTGACTCTCCTTGTTTGGGAACTTGAGTGTGAGACTCACTGCTCTAAGGGAAAGCAGCAAATTGACTCAACTGGGTTCCTCCTTCTCCCTGCTGATCTTTCTATTTAGTTGGCATCTCCAAAAGCTACCTATTTCACCTGCCTGAGGAAGAGGGCCAGGGTGACTGTTGTTCTCAGTTCTTGCCCTTTGTTTTCATGGGCGTCTATGTTCAAGACTCCAGACTCCACCCCGAGGACAGAGGGTTCCTGGCAGAGCTGTCTGCTCCCAGGTGTGTATAGAAATGGCTCTTGGGTCACTGCCCTCCCTCTGAGCCCAGGGTCATTTTCAGACCTCCCTGGGCTTTTACTCACTCTGCACTTCTCCACAGACTAAACCTGCTCTCATATGGTTTACTCAGTGTGGTTTGTGAACTCTGATCACCTACAAAACCTTCTCCTAATCTGGGGGCTTTGATCTAGGAGTAAAAGTCTGTTCTGGGTTACTGTAAGATGCAGGGGTTATCTCTGTCACCTGAGATCCTTGTTTCTCTGGGAAGGTACACTTTCTAGCAGCTTGATGATCTCCCCAAGTTATAGTTTAACACAAAACATGTGTTTCAAAGGCTCATGGACTTTCAGACTTGGAAGAGATCTTTGCAGAAAAGAGGAAATGAAGGAAACTAATGTTTGCTGAGAATCTGCCATGTGTCAGGCACAAAGCCAATGATGTAATATGAGTCATAGTGTTTACTCTTCAGAGTATCCTCACTAAATAGGATGGTGGTGGTGGTTTTTTTATCCCCATATACAGATGATAAAACTGAAATTCTGAGAGGTTTAGCAACTGGTCACAGTCAGCAGCTAGCAAGTGGCTAAACCAGAATCTGACCCCATCTCTGTGGATGCCCTTTCCACTGCCATGGGTCTGTCAAGTCACAATACTGACATTCTCCCTGACCATGGCAACCATTTCTTTTTTTTTTTTAAGATTTATTTATTTATGCATGCAAGAACTGGGGTACAGGCCAGAGGTGCGAGTGGCGGGATGGTTCACCAGAGACAGAGTGGGAACAGAATAGGCAGATCAACTGAAATACACTGCTGAGGGGAGCAGCAGGCGAGATAGGAGAGGTCTGCTGTGCCATGTGGGTCACCTCCCTGGCCAGGGATCGAACTCGTGCTGCAGTAGCTGCGTATTGCTTCATAGTGCTGACACATAACCCCTTGTGCCACCAGGGAAGCCCCTAACATACATTTCTTGAGCTTTGGGCCCCCATATGAGACCCAAAGTCTGGCTTAATGACAAAACCTAGGTCAGATCTGCAGTGCTCAGTGCTGGGAAGTGATGACAGGTCCAGTTTAAGAAGCTGCCTGGAAGGGAATGGTGAGAGGAGCTGAGGAAAGAGGCCTGATCCAGTGCCGGGGGATCAGGTAGGAGGCTCCAGAAGTCAGTAGCAAGAGCTACTGGGATCTGGCTAAGGCAAAAAAGGATTGCATAAGTCTCGAAGGAATATGTATCAGCCAGCCAGGGACCTCATCTCAGACAAAGCTAACCACTGTGCTCTCTAAAGATCAAGGAGTCAGCCTTCCCTGGTCATGCTGTGGGCCTGTGTAAAGGCAGCTCCCCTACCCATCTAAGTGCTTACTTTTGTGCCCAGCATTTTGTGAGGTGTTGGTATACGCATTTTTTTAAATTAAACCTCCTTGATACCAAAGAGTTCACAGTTCTGGTACAGATACAGGCAAGTAAGTAAACGCAGCCAGTTAAATATTATTTTTGATAGGGAGATTTGTAGCTTACAGCACCAATACACACACACACACACACACACACACGCGATGACTAGTGACCCTCATGGGAACACTAGCACAGGGGAGCAAGAAGGTCGCTATGCTAAGTGTTCTGTCCTTCCACAACTGACCTGCATGGACCCTCTGACACCCCATGAAGAGCAAAGAGGAGGGAGTCCTACTACACCTCTTGGGTGAGACTCCTGCAAGTAGAGCAGTTGATCTGGGCTTGGAATAGTAGGCAAGGAGGAAGAGGAGGTCACTGCAGGTGGAGGGAATGCTATTATTTTTATAATATGATTCTGGTGTCATAAACATGCTTAGCCTTCGCTGCAGGGAGGGAGGCTTGAAACAAACGTCTTGACCTTTGCTATTCCCATCTGAAAGCCCTAATTCTTTTTTTTTTTTTTAAGATTTATTTATTTATTTACACAAGCACTGGGTACAGTGAGAAGTGCGGGAGGGTGAGAGAATTCACCAGAGCCAGAGGGGAGAGCAGAGCAGGCAGACCGACAAAGTACACTGCTGAGGGGAGCAGCAGGCGGCAGGGGAGGTCTGCGCGCCATGTGGGACCCTTGCCCGGTAGCCAGGGATCAAACCGGCACTGCAGAGGCTGAGGGCAGCTTCTGAAAGCCCTAAGTCTTATATACAATTCCCTGTGACAGCTCCCTCCAGAAGAGCCAGAATATCTAAAGTGCTGGCAAGCAAGCATCTCAGGGACTGGTGGGTGTGTTTTCAACTGACAAGGGCTGGCTTAGGGACAAAAGTTAAAAAGATCTCTTTTTTAACTCTCTCTGCTATCCATTTTTCCTCAATGAATGTTTTCCTAGACTCCATCACATAATGACTGGGACAGACCAGAGCCAAATGAGGGAGGAACCATAATCCATGTGCATCATCTGTCCTCGCTGAGTCAGTGAGAGAAAATGTAAGCCTGGAATCAATGAAAAATTGAGCATGAAGCTCAAGGGAGAGGAGATTTAACTGTCTTTTAACTAGCGGCATGTAAGAAAGTAAGTTCTGGACTGGAATTCAGCAGAATGGCTTCCCCCTAACTAGTTTGGGTATCAGGAACATGGGGTGCCAGGTACCTACGTGGGGTGTGAATGATTGTCAAAAGGGGAAAAGAAGACAGGAAACTTCAGGTTGCCTGAGTGTTCACCAAGTGGAGCTTGGGAAAGGGGAAACCACTCATTCCCCACCCCAAACATGTTTGCGCCTCTGGGGTACTCCATCATGGGCCCAGGCTGATTGCTGCCCTAGGAAACCTTGCACCCACATGAAGACTGACTCTTCAATGGACCCCTGAAGGAGGCAGTCAGAGAACTTGGCCTTCCTGCTCCCTAGCAGCACCCAATGAGACTGTGGCCAGGAGGCAGGTGGTCATAATCCAAGGGAAGCCCCAGGAAAGTTACTGTGAACCAGTTATGCAGCTTCCACTGTCATCAACAGACCATCATTGTCTCCTCTCAGCCCCACCCCCTCCACAAATGGACCCTGGGCAACCAGGAACAGGCCCACTCCCTCTGTGCAGAAAGAACAGGCCCAGAAACCAGAAGGATATTGACATAATAAAATCTCAGTAACTGATATTTTAATAACCAGGTTGAACTGCAAGCTTGGGAAAACCTTAAAGGGACCCAAATAAGTTGCTTGATATAGGTCTTGGGAGGTATTCAGGCCCAGAAGGGTTAATATGATTATGTGAATTCAAACAAATCTGCCAGAGTCATGTAATCCTTACAACAACCCTCAGCATTATTTTGCTTTTTGTTTTTTAATTGAAGTGAAATTCACATAGTGGGGCCTCCCTGTTGGCCTGGGGGTTAAGGGCTACCACCTCCACAGCCCCCTCTTGCCCCCTCTCCTCCCTCCTGTCCCCTCTACCCCTCCACTGTGGGGCTTGAGTTCAATCCCTGATCAGGAACCTAACCCACGTGGAGTAGCAGACCTCTCCTGTCTCACCCACTGCACCCCTCAGCAGTGTATTTCAGTAGATCTGCCTGTTCTGTTCCCCACTCTGTCTCAGGTGAATCCTCTCACCCTCTCCCCTCTGCAACTTTGGCCTGCACCCAAGTTCTTCTATGCAAAAATAAATTTTTTAAAAATCTTAAAAAAAAAAAAAAGAAATTCACATAGTATAGAATTAATTGTTTTAATGTATACAATTCAGTGCCATTTAATAGTCACAATGTTGTGCAACTACCACCTTTAGCAAGTTCCAAAGCATTTTTATACTGAGAATCAGGAAAACGAAGTGACTGATTCAAGTTCATCAATGGTAAAGGCCAGGTTTGAACCCAGATCTTCTAACCTGCCTGGAAAGAGGAAACATCTGTCTTCAGACTTTGGAAACAGCATCTGAACTGATTTCTGTCATCTTCTCTTCCCTCCATCCAGTTATCTAAACACACAATCAGCAGATTTCTCTCCAACACCCAGGCTCTGATAACTTCACCCACTGCCTAACCCCAGCCTCCCATTGGGTCCTCATTAGCATCAAAATAATGTCCACACTCCATTGTAAGAGCAAACAATGGAGCAAGGAAAATCTCATCAATAAATGATATTTGGGAAACTAAACAACCACTTGCAAAAGAATGAAACTGGACCACTATCTCAACCATATTAAGATTAATTCAAAATAGATTAAAGGCCAGAATGTAAGACCTGGAACCATAAAATCCTTAAAGGAAAACAAAGACAATAATTCCCTCAACATTAGTCTTAGAAGAGTCTTTAGGGACTCAATTCCAAAAGCAAGGGAAATAAAAGCAAAAGTAAAGAAATGGGTCTACATCAAACTAAAAAGTATATGTAAAGCAAAAGAAACTACCATCAAAATGAAAAGGCATCCTCCTGAATGAGAGCCTATATTTGCAAATCATGCAATCACCCAGGGTTAATATCCAAAATAGACAAAAACTCACAACTCCGCAACAGCAAAACAAATTGATAGAAAAAAGTGGGGAGACGATCTGAATAAACACTGCTCAAGAGAAGATATACAGATGACCAACATGTATGTGAGAAGATGTTAGTCTCTTATTTTTAATGAAAAGCAACAGCAAAACAACTTGATAGAAAAAAGTGGGGAGACGATCTGAATAAACACTTCTCGAGAGAAGATATACAGAAGACCAACATGTATGTGAGAAGATGTTAGTCCCTTATTTTTAGCGAATCAAAATGACATTGTGATATCACTTGATATCTGCGAGACTCTTATCAAAAAGACTAAACACAAGGGGCCTCGCTGGTGGCACAATGGGTTGGGATGCAACCTATAAAGCTGTCCACAGCCACTGCAGCATGAGTTCAATCCTTGGCCAGATTGCTGACCCACATGGTGCAGCAGACCTCTCCTGCCTCGTCCACCGCTCTCCTCAGCAGTGTATTTCAATCTGCCTGTTCTGTTTCCCACTCTGTCTCTGGTGAATCCTCTCATCCTCCCCACCCCCACCTCTGGCCTCTACCCCAGTTCAAAAAGACTGAAAACAAGTATCGGTAAGGATGTGGAGGAAAATGAACCCTGTGCACTGTTGAAGGGAATATAAATTAGTGCAGCCACTCTGGAAAACAGTATAAAACTTCCTCAAAAATTAAAAATAGAAATTCCATGTGATCTAGTTATCCCACTTCTGGGTATTTACCCAAGGAACACAAATACACTAAGTGGAAGAGATACATGCACCCACATGTTCATTATAGCATTATTCACATTAGCCAAGAGTTGGAAACAACCCAAGTACCCATCAACAGACACTTGGTTAAAGAAGATACAGTATATATACACAGTGAAATACTACTGAGCTATTAAGTGAAATAAGGCTGAGAAACACAAGCACTGTATGATTTCACTCATGTGGAATAGAGAGAAACAAAACTAATGAACAAAAAACAAAAATAGACTGTTAAACTATAAGAGCAAAACAGTGATTACCAGAAAGAAAGTGGGGGGTAAACTGGGTGAAAGTGGTCAATTGTATGATGAAGGGTGGGAACTAAACTTTCAGTGGCAAATATAATGTTCATTTATAGTATTGTCTACCTGAAACCTATATAATGTTATAAACCAACATTGCTTTAATTTAAAAAAAAAAAAAAGGCCTGAGCCTCTGTACCCACCCATAACCTCTATGTTGATGTCAACACTAAGAACTCATTTCTCTTGGGTCCACAAGAAAGGCTCTTGCATCCTCTGCCAGCAACCCTGGCAGAGGCTGGAGGCTGATTGATCCCAGCACAACCACTGTCCTGTACTTTGCCTGTCAGCCCCCAGTTAGCCAGCATTTACCTTTTAGATTTCTTAGCTGGCCTCCAACACCAATGCTGGCACTGCACATTGCAGGAAACACACATCAAGGTCTGTGCGTATTGCCATTGGAGTGCCCTCATTTGACTTGAAGGGAAGGATACAAGCTCCCTCCACTTTGGTTGGCTAAATTATTTTTAGGTTAAGTAAGACTGCAATGCTGGAATTAAATGTTGATACTAGGGCCTCCCTGGTCACAAGGGGTTGAGTCTCAGGACTATGAAGCTATCAGCAGCCACTGCAGCACGAGTTTGATCCCCGGACAGGGAGCTGACCCACCTGGTGCAGCAGACCTCTCCTGACTCGTCCTCTGCTCCCCTCAGCAGTGTATTTCAGTCAATCTGCCTGTTCTGCTCCCCACTCTGTCTCTGATGAATGCTCTCACCCCCCACACTTCTGCCTAATACCTCAGCTCTTGTATGCATAAATTAATCTTTAAAAAATAAATAAATGTTGATACTAATATATACAAGTCAGTTGAAAAGATGTTCATGGTATATTGAGAGATACCAAAAGGTAAAATTCTAAATACATTGCATAATTCTGCTTCAGAAAAATATCTACATATAGAGAGAGAATGCATATGTTTTGAGCTCATGTGTCTACTTGCATAAGATAAAAGTCTGAAAAGATACGCTCCAAAATATTAATGATGATTCTCTCTGGGTTGTGTAATATTGCTTGATTTTCATTTTTTCCTTTTGCTTTTTTCCTGTTTGCTAAGTTTTTTTCTGTAAAAGCACAGCCTGTATAAGTTAAAAAAAAATACTGAAGATGAAAAGAGTTCCTATAGGGCTTTGTCTACACACCTCAATGCGGTCTCATGTCACAGGTTATTGTTTATGTGCCTCTATTTTCCCCTCATCTTGAGGATGTGGATCTCATCTCATTCATTTTGCATTCTCCATGACGTCTCAAGAATTCATTACCTAGCTAACTTACTCTCTCCTCTCTAATCCCTCCTGAGTGATAGATTGCTTATGTCTCTGATCCCTATCCCTCAGGTAGGCCTCCAAGAGGTTAAGCTCCTGGGACTTCTCAGTCCCAGGTTCTGGAGGTTTCCGGCCAGGTACCCAAGAGTAGCACAAGCAGCCAAAGCAGAGACAAACTACATCATCTGTTTCCCACATCCACTGGGCCAGAGTGGGAGGAAGAAACAGCAAGTCTGTAGGCCCAGAAACTCTCTTGTGCTTGTGGATTTCTTCTCCATATGATCTCATTACTGTAAAGCAGATGTTTCATTGCCAGGGCAACCAGGAGGGGATAGGCACAGAACAACCTCCTCCAGACCTTAACTCTATTTTGATAAACTCCCACTGGGTTCTGAGTTTACTTCACATTTGTGGTTGCAAGAATGTAAACATTCTTTGGTTCTGCTGGGGTTTTTTTCTTCATCTTATTTTGTCTCTTTATAAGGTCTGGCTGACATATTATAGTTTACTGGCTTACCTCCTTTTGTTTTTACCAGTTAACCTTGATATCTTTCACTCCTCCATACAGTCTTGTGATCAATATTTCTCATTCATAATAGAGTTATAGACTTTTTTTTATCTATTGAAAACTAACCAGGTCAGAATTGGAAATTTCCAGTTGAGAGAATGCTAGAGGGAATGCTTTAACCATGTTTGTCTTCCTCCTGCATTTGCATTTCCCCCTTGGTTTTTCTGTTTCAGTTCCCTAGCGGCACAAACACATTTCTAAACTCCACTGGAGGAGCTTCTCTATGGCAAGGTCTGTATGGGGTGAGACATAAATGGAGTCTCCTCTCCCTGGTTAAAGACAGAGATCTCAGCATGCTGAGCAGAGAACTGGATTCCTCAATAATAATAAAATTCAAATAGCTCCCAATTTGCTCTCAACCAGCTCTTGTCCCAGTTAAAATACCTGTGAAGTAGACTATGTTTCTAGAATAGTGTGCCTAACAAAATTGGTCTCTGGGCGCTGTATTTTAGCATTCTAAACACACTAGCCTTATCTCGCACCTGGCACTTAATTGTAGCAAAGAAGTACAACTAATTAAATAGAATCAAACCAAATATAATCAGTAAGCTACAAACTAGCCTTGCAAATAAGGGCCTCTTAAATGCAGCCCAGCCGAACCACAGTTCGCCCATGTCTAAGAAGAGGAGGACACATTGCTAAGGCCACTCTGGTAGTTGGAGTGTTTCTTTTCTTTGTTTATTGCTCTGTGGGTCCATTCCGATTTCTCATAGTCACTGCCTGTTGTAAAGATCAGGCATTTTATCAAGTCAAGAACTTGAGTCTTTCGAGAGTCAGGGTGTGAGCTCAGCTTGGACGTGAATGGACATGAACAGGAGAGCAAGGGAGGAAGGTGAGTAGCTGCACAGTCAGTAAGGAAAAATCAGCACAAGCATACTGCTTTTTATTATGTTTTTGCAGGTACCACCTTTTTTTTTTTTTTTTTAACAAACTGAAGGTTTGTACCAACCCAGCATCCAGCAAGTCTGTTGGTGCCATTTTCCAACAGCATGTGCTCACTTTATGCCTCTGTGTAGCATTTCTTAGCAAGGAAGAATTTTTCAATTAAGGTATATACATTGTGGGTTTTAGACACAATGCTATTGCGTACTTCATAGGCTGCAAAATTGTGTTGACATGACTTTCCTATGCACTGGGAAACCAAGTCATTTGTGTGACTCTATTGTAATATTTGGTGGTCTGGAACCAAACCCACAGTCTCTCTGAGTTGTGCCTGTAGCTATAGGAAACATGAGAGAACTGATGATGTGAAATGAGTTGGTGACTCATGGGCCTGGCCTCTCTGGACAGGTCCCTCCTTGAAAGCAGCTCATCTAAACCAGAGAGGGGCATCAGGCAACCTCAGGGTACAGCCCGACTGTGCACCTGCACTAGAAGGGAAGAAAAGTAGGGAATTCACCACCATGCTAGGTTATACAATTAGTTTCTATGTTAAATGGGGACATAGGTGTTATTTACAGAAGGGGAAACTGAGGCAATTGATGGAGTAAGCAGCATAATGGAAAAGACATCACCTTTAGAGGCAGACAAAGCTGGGTTCTTATGTCACAGGTACCATCTCCTACAGTCTGTGAAGCTTTGAGTAACTGATTCCCCTCCCTGACCCTAAATTTCTCATCTGTGAATAGGAGATATTAATGTGCACCTCACATTTTTGTGAGGATTAACTACAGTTAAAGAAAGTGATGCCCAGAAAACAAGGCCCTTACACATAGGCAGTAGGCCATCCCTCAATGTTTCTTCTTGCTCTTTGACCAAAGTTAGCTGGCAGGTTACTAGGTCAGCCAGGTCACCTAATGGCCATGCAGCTCAGCCCTGTCCCCCTGAGTGGTAAGGTAGGGACTCCACTTTAAGGCAGGATCCCTGTGCCTCCTTGGGTCCTCCCCCTGTGCCCGCCCGGGTATGAGTAGCCGGCAGTATCCTCCCACAGCTGGGGCCGATACAAGGAGGGGTTTCTGGCTGCTTCTAGTCAGCTCTACCCCTGGCACATGCCCCACCTCTGCCACAGCCTCATTTGCTGGGCCTGGTGACCACTTTGCTATACTCATCTTCAGAAACACTCTTAGTGTCTAGGCAGGGGCCCTTTCTCTCTCAGGGTGCCCATAAAAGCCCTAGTTGAACCTTTACCCCCCTGCCTGGTCTCACTTTGTATGTTTTTGTTTGTTTTGTTTTGTGTAGACAAACTGGGGTTAGGAGGGTGAGAGGAGAGCAGCAGGCGAGACAGGAGAGGTCTGCTGCACCATGTGGATCACCTCCCTGGCCAGGGATCAAACTCCTGCTGCAGTGGCTGCGGATAACTTCATAGTGCTGTGTCTTAATCCCTTGTGCCACCAGGGAGGCTCCCATATCTGTAAATTTTAAGGCACAGGGCCTCCCTGGTGGTGCAAGGGGTTAAGCACCACACTATGAAGCAGTCCTCAGCATCTGCAGCACAAGTTCGATCCCCGGCTATCCAGGGAGAAACCCACATGGCGCGGCAGACCTCTCCCGTCTCGCCTGCTGCTCCCTTTGGCAGTGTATTTCAGTCAGTCTGCCTGTTCTGTTCCCCACTCTGTCTCTGGTGAGTCCTCTCAGCCCGCCTCCCCCAATCTCTGGCCTGTACCCCAGCTCTTGTATGCATAAATAGATAAATCTTAAAAAAAATTTTAGGGCCTCCCCTGGTGGCGCAGCGGTTGAGCGCTGGGCTGCGAAGCTGCCTGCAGCCTCTGCAGCGCCAGTTTGATCCCTGGCCGCCTGCGAGGGTCCCACATGGCGCGCAGACCTCTCCTGCCGCCCGCTGCTCCCCTCAGCAGTGTACTTCGTCAGTTTGCCTGCTCTGCTCTCCCCTCTGGCTCTGGTGAATTCTCTCACCCTCCCACGCTTCTGACTGTACCCAGTGCTTATATTTAAAAAAAAAAAAAAAGTTAAAAAAAAATTTTTTAAGACACAGTAATAAACTATGTAACAACTAATACAACCTGCCTCCCCCATCTATCCTTCTACCTCCTCATAAAGGTAATCACTATCCTGTAGACTGAGTTTAATGTTGCCTTCCTTTATTTTTTTCAGTGTTAGCAAATATGTAAGCATTTCTGAATTATATATACTTTAATTACGTTGGGATTTTTTGGGGGAGGGGAGAGTTATGTAAATAATATCAAACTGAATTCAGTCTTCAAAGGTTATGAAATTGACCATTTAATGATGGACATGCACCTACCCGACAATTCAGCAATTTCTTACGAAGGGTATATCCGACTGCGTGGTTCTCAAACTTGCTTTCAGGATTCTTATGCTATCAAAATCCACTCCAAAGAGCTCTTGTTTATGTGGGTTGTATCTATCAACAGTTACTACCTTAGAAATTGAAGCTGGAAATTTAAAAATATTAATTAAAAATAAAATCATTTTATGGTAGCACAGCATATTTTATGAAAGAGAATTATATATATTTTAAAATTCAGGGAGATAGTTTCACAGATATAGAATTGGAAAAGGTAGTAGTATTTTAATGACCTTTTCTGATCATTGTGGATATATCATAGAGCCCCTGGGAACCTCCACAACACATGCCTGACAGAATGAAAGTGAAAATTGCTAGGAAAGTAAGGACCCCGATGGATCCTTGAGCACACTTTGAGAACTACTGCCTGAGTGAAACTTGTACATATGTGCCAGGAGGACTTGCTAGATTGTTCACTTCAGTATTGTTCATACAAGGAAGAACCAGAAACAATTCAAAGGTCACCCATCAGCAGGAGAATGAACAGATGAATCATGGTTCATTCACAAAATGCAGTATTTTACAACAGTAAAAATAAATTCTCTTAAGACTTTGTATTTGGGAAGTTTGATGTCATAACAGAGTGCTTACATTTTGACTCAGTAGTTCATTTGATCCATACAAACTAGAGTGTTAAGTGAGGCCATGCACAAAGTAGGTATTTAAGAGATAGACAAAGGAATGAACATGCCCCAAGGCTATGGATGGAGAGGCAGAGCCAGAGTCATCTAATTTCCTATTGTGACTTTTATCATGTTAAATTCTCAAACTAAAGTCTTTTCATTTTATGAGCACTTGATTTCAGACTAATGATTTAAAAACTAACTTCCTGTTACAAAATGTTTATGTCCCTGAGAAATACTTTGCAAAGAGTGGGACTTAATAAACACAAGCTCAGAGAAAATTCCACAAATTTATAAAAATCTCCCCTTTGGAAGTTTGAGATACAGAGCTATAATGAGTCCATTTTATGTCTAAACCTGAGTCTTCTTGCTGGAATAAAACATTTCAAAGCAAAATCTTCCCACACATCTGATTCACAGTTAAAAGAGAGGAGGGAACAATTGAGAGCTTTACAGAGACCAACCAAGCAACTGAAATTATCTTTATCAGCACAAAATCCTGGAGTCCCCAGCATTCCTATGAATGGAATTGTTTCCCAAAGGGCCCCTTCTCTCCAACCCCCACAGTTCTGTACAGTGTACTCTTTCAGAGTATAGGTACAAGTGGTAGCTTTACAGTGGCCCGAGATGGCTGAGCTGCAGATGTGATGGAGACTTGACATTTCTGTACTTCAAACACACCCATATATTAGTAGTTATTAATACACTGATACCCCATGCATCTGGATGCCCTTACTAGCAAACTTACTGGTCCTGAATGGACCAAGGAAAACGGGAAATATGGATTAGTGGGTGAGGAGTGCAATGAGCTAAATCCTCGGTCAGTAGATAATGACTAAAACTGAGAAATCAAGACAAAAAATAAAAGCATGCTATCTGTCAGTTTGGAAGTACATACCAAAAGTATAAAAAATTTTAAATGTATCTTTGGGGAGTAGAAAATGGAGAAGTTGTTTTCCATAGCAAACTTTGCAGAACTATTTGACGTTAAATTATGGGCATATATAGCTTTGATTAATAGATATGAAAAAACTTTAAAAATAATTATAAAACCAAAGTAAATGACCCTCAAATAGTCACATATACAAATACTAATAAAGTAAAAATGAAAACACTACAGGTTTATCTTACTAAGAAATTATGATCTAGATTTTTTTGAAACAGGAAGATGCCAAGGGTGTGTGTGTGTGTGTGTGTGTGTGTGTGTGTGTGTTAGGGTGAGCAATAATCCCAGTTTTCCAGTACTGAGTTATTTTCTGGGACCTGGGACTAAAACCAGAATATTCATTGGTTGGTTACTAGTTCTGTGATGAGTGTGTGTGTGTGTGTGTGTGTGCGTGTGTTTGATGGTGTAGCAAAGATAAATTTTTATTTTTCATAGTAAATAAAGTCTAAAACAGAAATTTAGAAACTGGAATATAAAGCATATTGCTTAGTAATATAATGACAGTGTAAAAAACAGCTAAACCAAGTGACTGTTAGGGCAAAGGAATTAAAAGTATAACATGGGATTATAGATTTTCCATCTCATCCAGGGAGAATTCACTAAGAGACAATGAGAAGGTCCTTACATCTGCACCCTCCTCACCCCCTCAAGACTTTATAAGCAGAAAACTGGAAGACAGAGAGAGTCATGTTAATAGTGACTTCTAGTTATAGAGTACAGTGCTATGATTTTCCTCTTCTCTCGCAGAGAGGGTGTTCCCACATACACATAGAGTCAGTGAAGGGTGCTCATAGGGACCCTCTCATGGGTTCTGTTTTTTCCTGCAAATAGGGAAACTGCCCAGCTAGAGACCAGTAGCATTGCAAAGAGTCACACAATGAAACAGAGAGCTGGAAAAGAGTCCTTCGGTGAGTTTTACACATGACCCTGGAGTTGGGGTCATATGTGAACCTGGCAACTGGGGTCTGCTTCTTGCCTACAGAATTCAGAGAAAAGAGATCTGGTGAAGCAGCCCACAGTGGCAAGGAAAGGGAAGAGCACATCAGTGGGGACAGATTATAGTACAGATTGTAATTCACCCAAGAACCCACATTGGTAGGTTGCTTACAAACCAAAACTAAAAAGACAACCCCAATAAGTAGACACAGTAAGTAAAAAGAAAATTCTCAGATTAAAAAAAAAAGGCTTAATACGTGAAAAGATGCTCAATTTCATTCATAAATAAAAAGGAAAGCTATAATGAGACAATAACATTCCCTTACCATTTTAGAAAGACAAGCCATTAAAAATAACAGGCACTGACTTACAACCATCCAAAATAATATAAGTGGAAAAAAATAACTTGCAGAATGATGTAACCATTTGCTTCCCCAAAAGGAGAAAGAATATAGGGGCCTCCCTGGTGGCGCAAGGGGCTAAGACACAGCACTATGAAGCTACCTGCAGCCACTGCAGCACAAGTTCGATCCCCAGCCAGGGAGGAGACCCACATGGTGCAGCAGACCTCTCCTGACTAACCCACTGCTCCCCTCAGCAGTGTATTTCAGTCAGTCTGCCTGTTCTGCTCCCCACTCTGTCTCTGGTGAATCCTCTCACCCCCCACACCTCTGGCCTGTACCCCAGTACTTGTATGTATAAATAAATAAATTTTTTTAAAAAAGAAAGAATATATATTTATACTATATATGTGTATATATACAAGCACATATATAATATACACACTATATATACATACACATATGTATATATATAATAATCATTTTTGGAAGAGTGCTAATAGTTGTTTATGGCTTCAGGAAAGGGACTGGGAGAAAAAGGAACTTACTTTCCACTGAATACACTTTATTTATTTATTTTTTAAGGTTTTATTCAGTTTAACTTTTTTTTTTTTAAATAATAAATTTTATTTTTATATTCCCCCATACAACTGCACATGCCCCATTCTGACCCCAATCCCTCCCCTCCCGGCCCCCACCCCCCAAAAAGTGTCTCTGGTTCATAGTTTTTTGTTGATTTTGATTTTCACTTTCTTATAGTTTGAATACACTTTATTTTTAATGCAACAAAAAACTTACCATTTTAACTAAAGTGTACAATCCAGTGACAGTCCATTCACAATACTGTGCAAACATCACCACTATCTAGTTTCAGGACATTCGTCATCACCTCAAAAGAAGACCTGCACTCATTAGCAATCACTTCCCATTCTCCCCTTCCCCCAGTCCCTGGTAATCACACATCCATAGATAAGAAAATCTGGACGGAGTTGCCTTTTCTGGGTTGTTCATATAAACGGAATGATGCAATATTGGCCTTTTGTGTCTGGTTTCTTTCATTTGGCACAATGTTTTCAAGGTCTATCCAAGTAGTAGCATATATCCCCACTTCATTCATTTTTTATGGTTGAATATTATTCCATTGTATGGCTAAGTCACATTTTATTTATTGTCAGTTCATAGCATTTGGGTTGTTTCCATTTTTTGGCTATTGTGAATAGTGTTGTTTGAACATTCATATGCAGGTTTATGTTTGAACACCTGTTTTTAATTCTCTTTGGTATATGTACCCTGGAGTGGAATTGCTGTGTCATATGATAATTACTGAAAACTGCAGTGACTTTTGAATGCATATATTATCTAAACAAAAATTGATTGTTGTAATAAAAATAAGTAAAGACAGATGTATTTTTTAATAATCACATTTCGGCAGCCCTGCAAAATCAGCACTGGATCATTAAGTGGTCTCCCAGGACCTGAAAGAAAAAGACAAAAACTATGGCACAGGAAGTAAAATCTAATCCAACTTTAAAATATGACTCATAGAACAAGTGGGTCTTAAGCTACAAATGCCCCGTCATTAAATGTTTCAACAGCGTTGCCCTGATGAGCGTGGGAAGGACTGTGAGAATGTCTTCTAGATCCATTACCCAAAAAAAAAAAAAAAAGGAGGTAAAGCGGTGGTTAAAGTTGGTGTCTACCATGTGATTATGCTGGTTGATCTCTTAGTTGCACATATTGTCATCGGGAGCTATGGCTCCCGCAGCACCATCGATGTCCTCTAGGAGGCAGCCCGGGAAAGACCTGAGTCCCCAAAGTGCAGCTCCCGCAGAGCTTTCACAAAGGCAGAAAGAGGAAACAATTCCAGATCTGGAGGGACACTTGCGAAACACATTTCTCAAGCCCTTTATTTTTAAAAACAAGGAGAATGAGACCCAGAGTAGCTACTGGTCGTCACACAGACTTTGAACACCGAGTCTGGAAACTCTGCTATGTTGCAACGTGGGTGTGGGGAGAGTGACTTCAAGTCTGATAGAGCTGAATTCCGAACCCTTTTCTCCCTGCCTATTCCCCCTCTCACTACTGTCCCTCCACCTAATTTCCACCATTTACTGAAATGTGTGACCTCAGGTCAGTTACTTAACTTTTTGGAGCCTATTTCATCATATAATGGGGATAAGAACATTCACCTATTGTTGATGAGGAAAAAATGATGTCATGTATGTATAGGGCCTGGCTTATGCTTGATGCAGTGTAGGCTCTCAATAAATATTTTTCCTGCAAATGAATATCCCTTCCTCCAGCCCTCTTGCCAGCAATGGTTCTGGAGGCCAAGTAAATCTTTATTGATGACATTTTAGGTGGCATCCTTACAGGCCTTCTTATATCTGGAAGGCTGACCCTGGGAGGAGAAGCAAAGGAGAGTTTGGGGTGTGAGCTTTACTTATATTTGGGTGAAAAACTCCTAGGTGAATCCTGAGGAGCCCATTACCTCCCTGCTCTGTTGTCCACACTTGGAGGCCTCCACATGTATCAGCCAAAGCTCCCCATTTCCGATATCGTGTGCCAGAAAAGTGGGGTTCCTAGTAAGGCAACAGTCTCATCCCCCTTGGCTCAGTGCCCCTGAGCATTCTGATAAGAGGCCTAGTTTAGCTGTTTCAAGTAATACAAATCAAAGCCTTTTATGAAAACTGTTCTTTATCCCCAGCTACAAAGTGATTGTGCATATCTCAAACACATCAGGGTAATAAGTGATAATTTTTATTTGGTTGCATTTATTTGGATATTTAGATTGTGTTTTCTCAGCCTTCATAATTTATATGAAATGTTTTTTTAAATTAGGTAGTAAATTGTAATTCTTACAGTTTTGTGGGGAATACAAGTTGGGGGAGAGAGCAGGCTAACTAACACTTTTTTTCATTATAAAACATATCACTCTAAGACCTAAAAATTTGCTACAGTACACAAAATGAAGGGAATAGAGAAAAGAAAGAAAATCTCCCATAATCCCATCATTCAATCACTATTAGTATTGTTAGGAGATTTTAAAAACAATTTAAAATGTACTATGTATAAAGTTGTAATCAACGGTAACATTATTTCTTATTTAATCAATGGTAACATTTCTTATTTTAAAAACTTGCCATTTCAGTACCTAGCAGTGATACTCATTTCATCAAGCATTTCCTAAATGCCTACCATGTGCTGACTGGGGTACAAAGATAAGGTAAATAGTGTCCTCTCTAAGATACTGTACCTTCTCCTGTCTCTGCATTTTTAACTTGTTTATGTGTTGCTAAATGGCATTATTAGCAGAAGCTCTGAAAAGGAGGAGATACTGATAGATTAAAGCAGGATGGGGGATCATGTCTGGTGAGGGCAAGGAACAGCCAAGAGCCTGGTGTAACTAGAGTGATAGGAGGTGCTCAGTCAGTACTTGCTGAATGAAAAATTATGAATGAATTATCCCAGCATGCTGTGCAAACACTCTGAGTTAATCCTGAGGGTGCCAAAGTAGCTCTGAAATTGCATCTCCCTTTGCCTCCTTTCTTCCAGATTTTAAAAAATGTTTCTGTATAGACGCTATCTTCTTGAAATCGCCAATGAATTTTTCAAGATCCCATTCCTCCCATTGTCCCCTCACTTTGCTTTCCATTTAACTGAGAATCTGTCCATTTGGACTCAATCTGAATTTTTGAGTTTTTTTCTTCTGGGTCATTTACATGGGTCTCTGCACCGTTCTTGGCCTGATTTCCTCAGTGCCTAGGACTGTACATGTTTAATGAAGTATTTGATGAAAGATCTCTTGAATGAGTGAATGAATTTCTCCTGATGAGTTTCATCAGTCCTTGACATCTCCCTTCCACTAGCCTTATCATTGGTCATCCCATATCAGCTTCATTTACCTGTATTTTTTTTTTCTTGAACCTACATGGTTACTATGAGTTTTTCACTTGTCTGCTTCTTTCCTGGAGAAGTGCCAAGTACTACCTACCAGGGGTGTCTCATTATACACCAACTTTCTTTGGACTTAGAAGCACCTCATACTGCATCCTGTCCCGCAATACCCCTTTCCAGGAAGGCTGCTCCGGGAAACCAAGGTAAGATCAGAGGGCAATTTAGCCATTGTGAGTGTCTCCATGACAGGAGGGGCTCCCTGGTCCTCAAGAGTCTTACTGTCCTGAGCTTCTGTGCCCTTCAACCCCAGTGCCAGAGGCACACTGACCCAGTTCCTTTGGAAATACTCTCTCTTCATCCCCCAAGCTCCCTTTCCTATTGTCCAGTCACTCAAGCTCACAGGAAGGTATGGAGATGGCTTTGGGGAAGGGCAGGAATAGGTGCTAATTTAGCAGAAAGGAGATTGGAGGAGCTGGTTTCCTGGGCAGTGTCTGACCTCTTTAGTTGAAAAAGGTGTGGCCACCTTCTACAGGACATGGAGTTACCAACTTTGTGTCTTTCCCCCACTCCTGTACTCAAGAATCCTTTCAGTCTTTGCCATCCCCTCTGTAACAATGGCCAGTTGCAAAGATGTTATCTTTGTCTTCCAATGTGAATATTCTAGTAGGCTTCTCCCCAGATATTCTCTTCTGGAGGCCTAGGGCAAAAGTAAGAGCTTCAAGAGTATGCATAGAATGAAGTTGGTGACTCATGTTTATTAGGATCGTACTTTATGAATGGCAAGAGTCACAAGTTCTACACATCACCCCCATTTTATAGGGATTGGGCCTAAGAGATTCAGAGAGAGTAGGTCACTTGTCCAAGGTCACACAGTTATTACATTTATTAAGAGGGGCCCTCAAACTCATCTCTGTACATTCTGTCCATCAAGTCACTGCACTCAAGGGTCAAACATTTACTGTGAACCTACTATGTGGAAAAACCTGGAGCCAGTACTGTGATAAACATGTAGGTGAATGAAGAATGGGTAGCTCTTGCACTCCAGGGACACAGTTTCTAACTGGCATGTGTTGTGAACATGAAGAATTCTATTCCAAAGTAGACAGAAACAAGGGCTGTCTCTGAGGTACAAGTAGAATCTCGTAAGAATGTAGATGAAAGAGGAAGATCAATTTCTGTGTGGAAGAGAGAAAGGGAGTGAGAGGAGGAGGAGGAAACGGGCGGGAGGGAGGAGGAAAGGAGTGGGGGAAGAGAGAAATATGAATGATATGATGCTGGGGAGAATTTCTCTAGAAGATGGGCTTTGTGTTGCATGTTGACAGACAGGAGAACTTCCACAGGCTGGAATGAAACAGCATTAGTGAGAAGCCAGGGTGAGGGCATTTAGGGTCTGCTCAGCAGTCAGGCCTATGTGGGGGTGTGGAGAAAAGCAGGCTGGCAGTTTTTTCAGGACCAAATGTAGGGAGGCTTGATGCCAGGGAAGGGTTCAAGCTTGCTTCTGGGAGCAGTGGGGAGCTGCTGAAAGCTCTGATGGAGACCAGGCAGAAAGAGATGATGCAACTTGGCAGTGAGAACTGGCAGAGAGGTGGGGATGAGGCCTTTGTGTGGTTTGTCCCTTTTTTGGCCTCCACCCACTGCCAGGCTGATCACTCAGAGGGGACAAGAAAAGGAGGAATGTTTCCAGCACTGGGTGCTCCCTTGGCACAGACTAAGCAAAAGGCCCCTTCAAGACCTGGGGGAGGGGTTCAGAGGAGGAAGTGGCGATGATGTGTGTTTTTGGTTTGAGAGGGGACTATAGGAAATACCGAGTGTTCCTGAACTAGGAGGAGGAGGTAGGCAGGGGAAACAGAATAGAAACACATTCTGGGATATGGCAGGAACATCTCCCCAACTCAGACATAGTAAAATAAGTGTCCTCTACTCTTACATATTCAGACTCATTTTTTCTGACTGAAAAAAAATATTTTGAAGAAGTACAGATGAATTTTAGCTTCCAAGTGCAGTAAAAACTCAATGAAATTGAGAACCTAATTGCCTAAGCATTCAGTTCACCAGAATTGCTTTTTGATTCAATTATAAGAAAAGAGGGAAATGACCACAGACAAGTTAATTTCAGGATATCAATCATAAAAACAGCTACTATGGATGATGCCAGGCAGAATCAGCACATGCAGATGGTGACTCAGTCTAGGACCTATGGGAGGAGGGTGGGGAAAGCAACCCCCCAAAAGTTTGCTCCTCCCCTTGTCATGTTCTCAGAGGCCCTAAATCCTGAAGAATCCAGTATATAATTCAAAAATTTAAGAATATTAGAAATAAAATGTAAAACAGAAAAATTATACATATGCTACTGTGCAACTACATTCTCTGCAAAATTCTTAACTACATTAAAACTGAACTCTATCCCTTTCTTATCTGCTTTGCTGATTCCTTAACCAGCAGGCCCTCATTGGCCTGTCATTATACCCAGTAGACCACAATGTTAAGGATATTTCTTGGGAGGAGGGGGAGTCTTGAAACTGTTTGCCTTTCTAAGAATCCCTATTGAAAATGAGAAGATGCAAGGGGTTAAGATGCAGCACTATGAAGCTATCCACAGCCTCTGCAGCACGAGTTCGATCCTGGCCAGGGAGGTGACCCACATGATGCAGCAGATCTCTCTGTCTTGTCCACAGCTCCCCTCAGCAGTGTATTTCAGTCAGTCTGCCTGTTCTGCTCCCCACTTTTTCTCTGGTGAGTCCTCGCACCTCTGGCCTGCACCCTAGCTCTTGTATGCATTAATAAAACAAATCCTTAAAAAAAAAAAAAGAAAAGAAAAGGAGAAGATGCTAATATTTCAAGGCTGTAGAAAGGAGGGGGGGAAAGACTTAGACTCCACAGCCTGACTGGCTGTAAGACCGTAAGTAATTCCTTAGTCTCTGGGCCTCTGTTACCTCGGCTGTATAAATGGAGAGGCAGAAAAGAATAGTGTCCCTCTTACAGTGCTCCTGAGGATGAAATCAGTGAATGCACAGAAAGCATTCAGAAAGAATGCCCAGCCCAGTGAGTCTCCAGCACTTTACCTTCACTACAGTTCCATGGAGGGTTATCCCTACCATAGTTAGGTGCTGTGAGGCTCAGGGAAGGCAGGACACTTGTTTTAGAACACACAGCTAGGAACTAGATTAGCTAGTTTGACTAAAGACGGGGCTCCTTCCCTCCCATTGCAGTGCACGTTTCCCTGAGTGGGGGAATCACATGAGGCTTAAAATGTTAAACATTAAAACATTTAAAAGATATATTGTACTTTTTTTTGATAACCACTGCTACAAATCTCAATAGGATGAAAAGAGTATACAGTGAAAAGTAAATTTCTCTCCCTCCTCTCTCTTTTCTCACTGACTCTCCCTCCCCAGAACTAACAGCTATTACCAGTTTCTTGAGCACCCTTCCAGAGTAGCTTCAGGCTGAGTTGCCAGCTGCTTAATGCACATTATTTACAACATAGTGCAATTCCCTGAGGGCCTCACATGTGCCAGGAACTCTGTGCTGGGGCTTCTGCTGCCTTCAGAGGGCTCACTGGCTAGAGTTTGGAGTTTGTTTACATCAGGACCTGTTACACTGCTGTGTTCAGTGCTTCTCCCTCTATAGCCATCTCTTTCCCCAGTGGAACCAGCTTGTGGATCCTGCATGCTAGAAAGGCCAAATGAGATGCATGAAAAACTTCTCTGGTTTGGCTTTGCATAGACTCGGGCAAGCCAGGAGCTCTGTGGTGGCAGGAGCCGGCCAAAGGACTCTGATGCTGAACAAACTTGTTACCTCTCTGGCAAACTCCTGACCCAACCAGCTCTCTAATCAATCTGTTCTAAAGGCTCTTAGGAAGGAGCGTTTCCACAAGTCTTGTTGCTTCTGGTCTCTCTTTCCAGCCTGAAAGTACCAGCTATCCCATGGATAAATACCCTCCCTCTGCCCTGCTTCTAATTTATAACTGGGTCAACCATAGCAGATCTTGCTAGATGATGTAATCATAAAACATGTTTACGCCCTTTGGTGTGATCACATAAATGCATAAATTATAGATGTTGGTAACTTTAGGAAATGGTTCTGACCCTGACACCTGAATCCCTGTCCTCTGTTTCCAAGCAGTAAGTATTTGGCTAAGGGAAACAAAGGCATCATTTTGGAAGCAGCTATTCTTATTCCCACTTAGTAGATGGAGGTTCCAGACCTGGCTGCTGGACTGAGGTCCCACAGCAGGCCAGTGGCAGAAGTGGGAGCCCAGCCTGATTGGACCTAAAACCCTACTTCTTTCTGATGCATCAGACATTTTATGAAAGGATCTGGGAATGTAAAATCTTCTGGATATTTGAGAAATTAATTTTCTGGTTAGCTGAATTGTCAGGTTAGATTAAGGTTAGGAAATAAGGAGAGAAGGGAGAAATGGAGATTCTTCACCTAAGAAGTCTTACCTCATCAAAATTCTACATCTTAAATTATTTGTGTTTCTCCCTCTCTGAGCTGGGAGCTCCTCCTGGGTAGTTTCAGGGATCCAGCCATGATTAGGATCGGGGAAGTCACATCTGCATTCTAATCTCTTCTCCCAGTCTCTAGCCATGTGGGCACTGTGGTTTTAACTTGCATTTTCCAGATGACTAATGCCGCCGAACACCTTAAATATGTTTAATAATTGTTAGTTTCTTTCTTTACTCTGTTTTAGCACTTGTCTTTCCGTATCCTGGTGTCCTTATCCCCTCTCCCAGACCTGGCAAAATGCAAGCCTGAATGATGCCAGCGTCCTGGGGACCCAGATTTCTCTGTTTTGACATTGCTGTGTTACAGAGTGTCAGCAGTCCTTCACCGTCTGTCTTCTGACTACACTGCCAACCTTATCTCTCAGTTTTCCATCTCCGTAACTCTCCAGCCAAACCAGCAGTCTTAGAGCCTCTCTGAGTCTCTGAGTTTTTGAAGATTCAGTTCTCTCTTCCTATTCACTGCCCCAAACACTACCTGCTTAACTCCTAAGTATCAACTAAGACCCAGGTCACTTGTCACTTCCTCCAGGAAACCTTGCCTGATGCTTTCCCCTCCCCCACATCCACCCACCAGCCTGGGTTAGTTGTCCCTTGTTTGTGGCTAAGCAACATCCTGTACTTCCCCTCCAGCACTTATCACACTGTGTTGCAATTGCCTGTTTGCTGGTCTGTTTCTCTTGCTCTTTTCCTCATCCCTTTGAGAATGAGACTTTGTGCTCTTCAGTTTTATATCTCATGAGCCTTTGCATCAGTGACATTGGTGGAAAGAATGATCTGGCTCAAATCCCTTTATAAGGACAAAAATCTAGCCTTCTGTGCCAACCATGCGAGAATCAATGACTTCAGGCCATCATCTCCCCCATTAATCCTCCTATTTAACAAGGTCTCAAGGAAACAGACATTTGTTGAGGGGGCTGCTCTATGCCAAGCACCAAACTAAGCCTTTTACTAGTGAAATTATTTTCACGGTGAAAAAGCTTAAAGCTCCTAGCATAGACAGCACTTTGAAATTCAGAGCCTCTGCTCTCCGGTCAGCCAGTGAGCAAGCAAGGGGAAAGAAGCATTATCACAAGGCTTTCCATCTTGATAGTGGCAAAGAGATGTGAATAGAGAAGGACCCAGTTAGCACTGAGCCTAAAGTCCTGGAGCTCTAAGCACTGATCTTCAGTGCCCAGCATATGACAAGAATGCAGACAAGAGTTGTTGATAAATGAAGACAGAAAGTACAGTCTGGAAGCCTAGAAGACCCACCTTTCTTTCTCAATCTTACCTAATATATTCTACCTCCCTCACATTTCTTCCTTGTGTTGATAAACAAAACTGGACATACTGAAGTATTTTTGTGTTGGACAGCTGCTCACAGTGCGAGCCAAGGAGGTGATGCTTATATTTTCTGTTCAGACTTCATTGACTGAAAATGGTTACCCCTAGCAACAGGAATTTCTAGTTGTGAACCTAGGAGGAAAAGAAAGTAGACAGGAGGGAACAGTTAGCAGCCTCTGCCACAGGGTCTAAGGATCTTCTTGTACCTACTGGTGTCACCGGGTGGCCATGAGCTATTATGGATGCTCACTCTGCATAGACCCTTGGGGGTAATTTAGTACAATCCCCTGATTTTACAGCTGGGATACTGGGCCCAAAGAGAGAAGTGACTCCATCACTGTTAAAGAATTGCTTGGGGGTCTCCCCGGTGGCGCAGTGGATGAGCACTGGGTTGCGAAGCTGCCCGCAGCCTCTGCAGCGCCAGTTCAATCCCCGGCTGCTCCCCGGAGGAGGGTCCCACAATGGCGTGCAGACCTCTCCTGCCACCCGCTGCTCCCCTCAGCAGTGTACTTCGGTCCTTCTGCCTGCTCTGCTCCCCACTCTGGCTCTGGTGAATTCTCTTACCCTCCCGCACTTCTGACTGTACCCAGTGCAGTATAAATAAATAAAAATAAGTCTTTAAAAAAAAAAGAATTGTTTGGTGTTAAAGTTATGCTGTTTTGCTTAATCCATAAGTGCTTTATCTGCAAGATAAACAAGAAAACCTTCTCATCTCCTTCATAAAAGTGTTGTGCAGTTCACATTTCAGTGATTAAAAAAAAGTGGTAGAAGCAATACAAATTAAGATGTTGATGGTACAAGACTATTACAAGAGTACAGTGATTCACCAGTGACTCAGAAGGCTGTCTGTGTCCTGTGGTCCATGATAATCTTCACCATTAGGAACTTCAGCTAGCCCCTTGGGCTATCCCATAAGATCATTTAGCTGACCATTTCTACTAGGTGTGAAACTGCCTTCTTTGATTAAAGACCAATTACTAATTGTGAATATTTGTGCAATTATTTAACCTTCTTTGAGCTTCAGTTATTTCATTATTAAAATAGAGATGATAGGGCATCCCTGGTGGAGCAAGGGGTTAAGACACAACCTATGAAGCAATCCACAGTCACCGCAGCAGGAGTTCTATCCCCGGCCAGGGAGCTACCCATATGGCACAGCAGACCTCTCCTGACTCAATCACTGCTCCCCTCAGCAGTGTATTGCAGTTGATCCACCTGTTCTGTTCCCCACTCTGTCTCTGGTGAATCCTCTCACTCCCCACACCTCTGGCCTGTACCCCAGTTCTTATATACATAAATAAATAAATCTTTTAAAAAATAGAGATCATAATACTTTCTGCTCAGGTTTGTTGTGGAAGCTAAAGAAGGAATGAAAACCATTTGATATCTATCTGGCTCCTAGTTGGGACCCAATAAATGTAAGTTTCTGTTCTTATATCATTGAGGTCCTTTCTGTGAATACTTAGGGGACCATTACATGTAATGACTGATGTAATCACTTGAAAGGGGCATTTCCAACAACATTTAATCAACAAGATTAAAAATATTTGCAATTGCTAAACTAGGTGCCTCAGATCCACAGAGGAAAAGCATCTGTTCCCAAGGGAGGCTGAAATGAAAACAGAAAATAACAGCACCATGTGGCAAGCTGCAGGGACAGAGCGAGTGGTGGTGGCTGGGGGAGCCTTTGAAGTCAACTTGAATGACTGATGGAGAGCTTCCCTGAGGAGGTGATATGCTTGGTGGGGGAAGGAGTAGGAGCTGGCCAGGTAGAAGGGAAAGAGATGGGGGAGGATCCAGAGGTGTGAGAAAGCACGTTTTCTCTACTGAGAGAACTATTTTAGGTACTGCCAGAACAGTAACAACAAAAAGCTTTAGCGGAGAGAAGGGACAAGTGACTGATGGCAGTGGGCTTCAGATTTTGTCTTATCAGAGATGAGGAGCCATTGAAAAACTTTGGGCAGGGAGATAATTGGAAAGAAGGGGAGACTGACACTGGGGATTTTCCTGGTTGCTGAAGCCCTCACCCATTCATTCAACAAATAGTGAGGTCTGCCTTGTACCAGGTTGAATTGCTGGAGCTGGAAATCAGCCAATGAACAGGAATGGCGAGGTCTCCGCTCTCATGGAGGAGAATGACAATAGATAAACCAGTGAACAAGCAAGGGAGTATCAGATAAGTGCTGCTTGGAAAATTAAACCAGGTGATAGAAGAGGCCCTGAGCCGGTGCTCCTCACTCCTCCCACACCTTCTGAACACTCCCCAAACCTCCTCCAGATCTAACTTTGGTTTCCCAAGGAGGCTTGGCTCCTAGAAAAATCTCTAAGGTAAATAATTAACCCAGCTCTCTGAGTGCTTCCAAAAAACCTTGCCTGAATGAAGACAGTCACAGCTAGTCTTTCCCAGGAACGGTCAGTTTGTAATCCGCGCTTTGGGACCACCCATTCTGTCAGAAGTCTCAAATCTAAGGCTTTGATGGGTCACAGCAACCTGGAGACTTTGCCTGCATAGGTTCCCATGGCAACGTTTGACCTCACCCCTCCTTCCCCTCCCTGCCTTTATTTATATCTCCTTTAGAAAAGACACATTCGATAGTATGGCTGGTATTGTGCAAATCCTTTTCTCTTTAAAATCGGAACTTTTAAAACAAGCCGGCAGTGCTTCTGGCAGGAGTTGCCCTCCCGCCACCACCCCTCCGCGCCCCCCCGCCCGCTCCCCCCCCCCTGCCTCCCCTCCCCTTGAGCGGGAGGAGGGTGGTTGGAAGCCGGGGATCCACGCCGAGAAGATTCCCTAGCGCTGCAGCTCAGGCCAAAGGCTGGCTCCTCACCGCCAGAGCTCATGGTATGTGTGTCAGAGCTCGGTGCTGCCAAAGGGATGCCGGCCAAGAACAAAAAAGTGAACGTTGTAATAAATGTAGCTGAAGAAAGGAGGGGCTGAAAAAGCCGATTTTCCAGTGTGCCCTGTCGTCTTCCCTGGTTTAACATATTTATTCATGGAGAGATTATTTTTCATATATATGAATATATGAATGTATATTTTTTATATATATATGAAAAATTTCAAAGACACAGGAAGTTCGCTGTGTTTTAGGGGTATGTAACCAAAGCCTCAGGGAAGGCCTTTCTGATTTTGCCCAGCTTCTCCATACTGCCTGATAGTCATAGTTTGCACCCTGGGGATTATTGCTGTCACCAATGACTAAATCAGGGACCCTACTCTGAGAGCTTTTTTAATTGTAGTTGCGGAGAGAAGACACTAATGAAAAGGTTTTCTTTTTCTTCTCAGTAGTTTCCACTTTGCAAGGTGCTTTCACATTCTGGATTCCAGTAAAATAATAAAAAAATAAACTCAGCTGAATGGAAATTCATAGATCGCCTGGGGGTGGTGACAGTGTGTGACCAAATAACTGATATGTATTGGGTCACTTCCTAAACTCCTGACCATGGTAGACATTGCTAGTCCATCACTCACTCATTCATTCACTATTGAACACACTTATTGGACACCTCCATGTCCCATATTGCTATGTTAGGAGTACAGCAGAAAACCAGACAGGCTTGTTTGCTACCCCTTCCAACCTCCAAGGGGGAGACAGACATTAAACAAATAATTACATACATGAAGAATGTTTTTAAAAAGCAGAGTGTGGGGACAGACAAGGGCATCACACACCTGGAGGCTAAGTTGGGAGTGGAGCAGGGTCAGGAGAGCCCTCTCTGAGGAAGTCGTGTTTCAACTGAGGTCCAGAGAATAAAGAGGAGATAGTTTCTGACAGAGTGAAAAAAGAAACATCACATCCCAGCATGCAAGATAGCACAAGTCAAGGCATGCTGCATGGATATTAAATGGGATGTCGGTGTCCAGAGGAAAACAGAGGTTGGTCTGGCCATACCTAGTCAGAAACCTGGGTTGATATGAGGAGAGGACTGAGAGGTTGAGCAAAGGTCAGATTTATTGTTTATGTACCTCTTTCCTAGGAATTAGGTGAGAGAGAGAAAATTATTTGATGCCTACCGCATGGTGGCAAGCCTCATATTGTCCTTGTGATATAAATATTATTTCTCACATTAAAATAAAAAAGGCTTGTGAGAACTTGAGGCACTAAAGTTGACCAGTCCTGACAACAGAGGTAGGATTTGAGCAATTGCACTTTCTACAGCTTCTTAAAACCAAGGCTTGTTCCAACCTAAATCAAATTAAACCTGGAAAGTGACATAAGAGCTTTGACAGAGGATCCGAAATATTACTTGAGGGGCGGGGTGGTTAGAGATGGCCAGGTGAGTGGGCACCACCAGGCAAATGAGTGCAAGGAAGAAAAGGGGTTTGGGGTATGAGGATACTGGGAGGCTTGAGAGGTGACGCAGAGGGTATCCCTGGGCTGCTGTGAAACTGCACCGTGGGGAGGTGCCCTATTCCAACCACTACCCAGCCCAGCCCAGTTAATCATTTCCTGACCTTCCTTCCTCCTCTCGCCCGGTGGACAGGATTGCCACATCGGCTTTCCCCCTCCCCTTGCTCGCTTCCTGGCCCTGTTGCTCCTTCGCCTGGTTTTACGAGGAGCCCCAATTTTGAGGCAATATTTTTTATAGCACGGGACGAATTCAAGGCCAAGTCCCAGAGAAATCGCGGGTTAGCTCAGTATTACGCTCGCCCTAGCGGTCCCTTGAGGCTTGCCCCCAACCCTTTTTAACCAAGATGTCAGAGAGTCGGGCAAAGATTAATTTACAGACTCAGATTCGCCCGCGTTAAAAAAAAAAAAAAAAAGAGGGGGGTGGGTGCGTAGGTGGGACGGTAACAAAAACAGGCAAAGTGGTGCAAGGCTTAAGCGAAGTATTGTATGTGAAGTGTCCGGCTAGTTGACCGTAGTAGGCATTTAACAAATGTTAGAGCCCTTCCCTTATTATCACCTGGTAACTGGGACCTCATCTTCAACAAACCCAGGTTACCTCTCAAACTCCCAGCTGTGGTGAGGTATGAAAGTTTAATTTCTTAAACTTTCTCGTGCTCGGGGTAACGGAGATGGTGAGTCACAGTGACAGTGTTTAAACCCAGGTTCGTGGGCGTCCCCGCGGGCCCAGCCACGCAGCATCCGGGTGGCTGGCCAAGGCCACGTGTTCAGAACCCAGAACCGGGTTAGTATAGCACCTGCAGCAGGGAGCAGTCACACTGAATCAGGTCTTTTCTGAGACCTACTTAGTCCCTTGGGCCAACCCGGAGCCAGGCCCTTAACCGCTCTAAGCTTGTGTCTTTGTGCATAAAATGGGGGTTACAATGTGTGTCTGCCCGAGTGGTTTTTATTTTCTTCTTCACACTTTCCTGTGTGGTCAGATTTTCTACCACGAAGTCACGGTATAGTCAGACCACTAAACACGACGCAGACCAGTTTTCTCTGACTGCGAGCGCTCGCCGGGTCGCAGTAAACGCAGCGGACCCGCCCCGCGCGCCCGGGCGCGGCGCCCCACGCTAGCCGAGCGGAGGGTGGCCTGGGTCGCTCGGGGCTGCAGAGTTGGGAAAGTCACTTCCTCGCGCTGCGGGGCTAAGGCACCCCCGGGAGCTCCGGGACTCCACCCCGTGGGAGGGGCTGGAGGCGGGGCCGGCCATGGGGGCGGGGCCGGCTCAGGGGCGGGGCGGGGCCGGCTTGGGAAGACGGAAGCCCCCAGTCTGTGGGTGGCGGCAGAACCCGGATCCCGGAGTTTCACGTTCTCCGGAGCGGGGCTGCTGGAGTCGGCGCGCGGGAAAACCCGGCTCCCGGAAGCCTTTGCTTTCTTTGACGCAAGGCTCGGGACGCAGCCGCCGTCGGCCGAGCGCCGGGCGAGAAGCTACCCCAGACGGAGTCTCGAGAGTGCCTCGGTTCCCACCTCGCCCCGTCCCGGAGCCTCGGCTCTCCTCGCCGCCCTCCTCTCGGCCATGGAGTGTCCACACCTGAGCTCCAGCGTCTGCATCGCCCCGGACTCAGCCAAGTTCCCCAACGGCTCCCCGTCGTCCTGGTGCTGCAGCGGTGAGTGCGGCCCCGGGCGGCCGTGCCGTGCACCCGAGGCCCCGGCTCCGCCGGGCCTGCCGTCCAGGAGCCGCGGGCGGCCGGCGCGCGGACTCCCGGAGGGGCGCGGGCGAGCGGGGCCCGGGGGGCCGGGGCGGGGTACGGGGGAGACGCGCGGGCGGGCGGGCGGCGCGGCGGCGGCTCCTTTGTTTCCCGCGGCCCGACGGCCCGGCCGGCGGGGGAGAGGCCGCGAGCGCGTGGGGCTGGCGGCGGGCGGGGACCCGGGCCCGCGCGCCCGCCCCGCCCTGCGGCGCCCGGGGCTGCGCTCCCGGGTGTCGCCGGGCGGGGGGCGCCGGCTCGGGCGTCCAGCCCCGCGGAGCCCGCACGTGCCGCGGGGCCCGGGCGGCGTCCCCGGCTCGCCGGGACGGGCGGGCGCCGCGCTCCAGCTTTGTGTGGCGAGGGGCGCGCGGGGCCCTTCGCCGCCGGCTCGGCCCGGCCCGGCCCGGCTTCCTCGCCCGGCCCGCGACTCGGCTGCCGGACCCACGCCGGGCGGGAGCCGCGAGCCCCGGGAGGCGCCGGGCGGCCCAGGCCGGAGTCTCCTCAGCCGGGAGGGGAAGTTTGAAAACAGGCTCCGGGCCGAGGCGCTGGGGAGCCCGAGCCGACAGCTGCTCTGGAGGGGCGGCCCGAGCTCGTCCTGCCTGTCTTTCGGTGGTGGGTTTTTATTTATTTATTTTTTTTTTCTGGAATTGCCTTGGGATTCCCGACGTCGCGCGCTGCGGAACGGCTGCGGGCTGTGCGGGAGGCGCCGCGTTCCCGGGCGTCAGGCCCCCGCGGCTCCCGGGAGGCGCCCGCGCGTCCTCATTGTCTGCGCGGCCGCTCGGGGTCGCGCCGGCCGCCCGCGCCGCTCACTTCCTGGTCGGGCCCGGCCGCCGCCGCCGGAGTCTTTGTTTATTAGCTCCGAGATGGTCACCCGTGGCTCGGGCTGTGGCGTGAAATTTGAATGGCGCATTTCAGAGATTTTAAGATTATTTGAATGAGGGGAGAGGGCTGTGGTACGCGTTGGCTGTCTGACATTTCTCATGCTGGGCCGCGGCGGAGAACATACTTTCGAGGACGCCCGAACACTTTTGACAGGTTGCTTCAATTGTGATTATTGTCCTTGGAGAAAAACATAGGTAACGCCACAAAGGAAAATGTACTCTAGGATGAGGAATAGATACAGCTGCGGTTTCCTGGAGCTCTCAGAGGTTTGCTGTTTTGCTTACCTTTGTAAAAGATGATTTTTTTTTCCCCCATGGAGCCTTTAGAGATGAACCGGTTCGTTGGTTTTTACAGTGCACTATTGCAATCTTTTTATTCGCTACATAAATTTGTATAAATTAGCTCTTACCTATGACTGTGTCTTCCACGGTGAATGTTGACTGTGGAACAACAATAAGGTATATCAAATTCAAAGCTTTACAGACCGGTTGGTGGTGCTTTAGTTATCATTGTAGGCTGTAGCGCTTTAACTGTAACTTAAATGGTTTTTTTTTCCGAAAGAGGTTTGAAAGGAAAAACCACCAAATACTAGGAAATGCCTGCCCCATGAGGAAGGATGAAATTGCTCTTGCTCATCTGTAGTAAGCTACAAGGCTATCAAATGGAAGTTAGCACACTTAACGGCTTTTTCAAGGTAAAGTCACATCAAATTTTAAAATGGCCTCACTGGGCACATGCCTCTGAAAAAAGGAAGCGTTTATGCACGTGGCAGATACTCTGTCCTGAGTCAGTCAGATACTGTGTTGTGAGTCAGTCTCGTCTTTTTCAGTCAGGGAGACCTCTTGCCTGTGAAAAAGAAGTACAGAAAATTGAGCTTCTCTCAAGGAACTTAAAGTGGAGCATAACTAAGAGAGACTGGTGCAACGACAAGAACAAGCCAGTATGTCTGGTCTTAAGGGAGGGGTGATTTCTGGCCAAGGAGCAGAATGGCATCTTTGCATCTTGCAACAAAGTTTGCAGCTTACATTGCTTTGCCAGGTTCTAGTCGTGTGCTTGGATTTGTAAAACTAATAAAGCTAGTTTCCCAACTTTTTGGAGATTGTCCCTTCTGTCCACATTCTGTGAATTGAACCCCTTTTATGTGGGCGTCCATTTTGACCTGTTGGCATCCTTTCCTTGATATAATCAAGTGTTACTGTATTGAGCTGAGTCTTGTTCTTGCCTGTCTGTTATTTCAGTGATTAAATGAGTAAATCTGTGAGTTCTTAACTAATACATCATCTGGGAGTGTTAAGCATTCTGATAGTTAATGGCTAACACTCTTGTAGTTTTTTTCTGGGGGTGGGGTGGGGAGGGGTGTGCGCTAGGGGCCCAAACTGGTAGCCTCTGTGTTGAATAACGTTCTGACTGGGCATTGAGTCTGATTACATTTTTATTAAGGAGTGAAAAAATCCCTGTTTTGGCACTGACACAATAAAAGTAATGCCCTTGCCTTGTTTTCTTTGGAGCTTTGCAATTATACCACAGTGAGAAAGCCTTAAGGCAGCCAAGCAAATTGCAAAAGACCAACATCCTTGGCTCTATTAGCTAGCAATACATCCTTGGACAAGTAGTTCTCTTTCCTTTGCCGATCAGTTCCATTTTCTGGAAAAAAAAAAAAAAGTAACGCTTCACATGTGCTTCATAGGATTACAAGGTGATTTTTGTGAAAACGTTGAGAAACTCCTATACACTTTTCAAGTAATAGGTGGCATTATAGGCCAGAACATCTCTATAAAAACATTCTGAATACTTAAATATCTAAAGCCCCTTAAATAGGATCTAGGGACAGACTAGCTTTGTGCTGAATTATGCTTTACAAGGAGGTATATTACTCAACAAGATTTAGGGATGTAAGAAGTAATTATACTTTAACTTGAGCTTTGCATCTATGGAAGGTACTGTGTATTCGGTTATATAATTGTATACTACAGCCGTTCTCAAGCTTTTTGTTTTCAGGACCCTTCTACACACTCTTAAAAATGAACCCCAAGGTGCCTTTCTTTGTATGACATATCCGTTGATATATTACTGTACTAGAAATTAAAACAAAAATGTAAATATTAGATTATTTACAAGTAATAATAAATTGATTAGCTATTAACATACATAATAGTTTACATAAAATATACTTTTGAAAAGGAAAATTTAGTGTGGTGTTTTTACATTCTTGTAACTTTGTTGCCTAGTTTAATAGAAGACAGCTGGATTTTCATATCTGCTTTTGCATTCAGTCTCTTGAGGTATCACACATCAAGCTGTCTCTGGAAAACTCCACTTCATGCTTGAGAGAGAATGAGGATAAACAATAAAAGTAACATCTTGATATTATTTATGAAAATAGTTTGACCTTAAGTATCCCCTGCAAAGTTCTTGGAAACTCTGAGGGAACCAGGACCACACTTTGAGAACCCACTGGTCTGCAACAATAGTAACAATTACAAACACCTGCTCTTGAGAAGCTAGCTTTAAACTATTAGAGCAATTCTTAAAGCTTAGTTTGCTTTAAAAAAATTCCACTCTAGTTGGAGTGAGACAGGAAGCTAACTGGTTTGAAGATAAATTCATGTTGAGATTTAAGGTAAATGTTGAGAATAGCAAGTTCCTAATAAGGTAAAAGCTGATTTATGTCTAATCTTTGCTAACGGCATTCTGGTTTTAAATGAAAAAAATTTAAAATAAGAATTAGGACATTCTCTCAAGCTTCTTAAAACGTGCACATGCCAGATGTTATTTTCAGAAGCTGGAAGCTTGAGTATTTCTTTATTTTTATGGTTAAAATTGTTGTTTGAACCAGTGGCAAAATACAGGGGGAAAAACAGAAATTGTTTAAAAATATACCTTAAACACAACTGTTTTAATAACTAAGGAAAGGCAAAGACCAAGCCTTTGGACTTCAGGAGTTTGAGTTAACTAGCCAGTTAAATTTGAGATATTTTAATAGCATACGCATTTTTCCCTGATTAATTCTTCAAAGAGTTGAGAATGCCTCTTTAAGTTTCCAGTACACACTTGCTCTCACATTACTCAAGAAAAGTAAGTGTAGATTAAGTACATGGTCTGCAATTTTGGGTGCATATTGAAGACAAACTTTTGGGTTTTTTTTTTTTTAAGATCCATTGACTAATTGATTTCCTTACCGGTAGTAATAAGTTTGTAATATGCGATAGTTTGTGGTAAAGGTGAGAAATCATCGTGAAGGAGTACTGGTTTATTTTGTGTCCTATTTCTCTCATCACAGATATCTAAAGAAGATTCTTGTACACCATATAGAGTAAAATTTGTAGGTAGGATCAGTCAATTTTTTCCGTCGTTAGGTCAAATGCACTTACTGCCTTTTTAGTAACACTCAAATATTTATGAGGTGCTTAGCATTTAAGATTCTCAGTAAATATTTGCTTGATGAACTTTCTTCCATTTAGATTGTGTCTGGGATGGTGTTTAATTTCATGTTGAAAATAAATGCTAAATTCCCTCTTTGCCTACTCCTCCTTCCCAGTGCTTTCACCAGTCCTCACTCTCAGTATTTTGGTTTGTAAACTCTGGTTTGTGAGCAAATGGTCATCTGCAGTGTTGTTACCATAATGAATTTGTATTCTTTTCACATGTTGTGTTTATAGAGGGCAAGTGGACATTTTAGTAATGTGATCGAGCAGCCAAAAATCAGTGGACAGATGATACTTTTTTCAAATTAATTCTGAAGATTAACATTTGAATTTTATATATCTTTATGAGGATTTTTTAAGAATTGGTAATGTTTAAGTCAAGTATAATTGTTTTTCTAGACTTTCTGGTTGTATTCTTTTCCACCCCCACTTCCCAACTTTAAAGCAATCTTAGCATATTTCCAGTCTTTGAATAATTGGTAGTAGATGTGGAAAAGCTGGAATTCACAGTGTGTTCCACGTATTTGTTTCAAGAGGTTGCAGTCTAGGGAGTGAGCCTGACATTTTGCTGTTGTGAGTTTTTGAGACGCTGATCAGAAGTTATTTTTTCAAGTGGTATTCCTCATGTAGTAGTATATTCTTCACAGCCTAGCAGGAGAAAGGGTAAGGTTGAGAGGAGAATTTGAACTCTGTTTTGGTTTCCCATTATTAGTTTATTCTCAAAATAATTCCTTCTCCTCATTGTTTGCTTTTACAGAATTAGCTGTAGGCTCTTATAACATCCTTTTCCCTCCTTGAAATTCATGCAATTTCCTTCTTTACTGGAATATAATAGATTAATTTTGAATTATTCAAACTAGATTTAGAAATACATTTTATAGTGCTTGTAGCTCAGTAAGCAGAAGAGCAATTTGTAGCTCAATGAGTATTTAAATTCCACTTTTGAATTTTAATTGAGTTCCTTTTCCCACAGGTAGTAAATTACGTGTGTATTCTCCCCTAACCTGCTTTGCTTTTTTCTTTTTGAGCTATTTTATATATTTTCCTTACTTTTAAAAAATTAGTCTTTTATTAACCTGGAGTTTCTGACTTACCTGCCTCTGTAACTTATGAGTTTTGTGTTCAGCCATGGCCTTGTATTAGGCTTGTATCAGTCTTTGAAATGGAAAATAGGTACAGTTTAACTTATTTTAATATTTCATGTTTATTCACAGCTCCTTTAGACATGAGAGCAACTGTATTCTAAGTGTTTTAATAGAGCTTTCCTGGACAGATGGCTTAGAAGGAAGTAGTTTGATATTCACGGCAGGGGCTAGTACTTTTTGGAGGGTGTATTTGTGATGAAGCTTACCTTGATTGACAGTTCAGAATGCTGAGAATAGCATTAAGGACAGTAACAGCTTGTTCATCTCACCTAGATATATTTTGTGCCAAAGACCTCTCAAGATGCTCTTAGATTTGTAGTAGTGATTTTTGAGAATGTAGTTAAGAGTGGGTATCTTTTATACAGATGAAATTTACCTAAAAATTGTTCATTGCAATTGTCTCTTGAAATCTTTTGGGATTGCTAAATGAACTTTGGCTTAGAAACTTGTACATAGAGATCATCTTTTAACTGGTGTGAGTGCAGATGTTAGTACCTGTAGCAATTCCAGATGTTTTCTCATCTATTAGTTTTACTGAGTAGGAGGAGAACTGAGAACATCAAGTAACTTCAAAGTAGTTTGCTAGCATTTAATCCTGACTAATTTAATTAACTACCCATCCTTGTAGTTTTTCCTGTTTTATAGATTGTGAAACTGAGACAAAGCTTAAGAGAGTTGCTCAAGATGCTTGAGGGTATTAGAGATAGGCCAAAGCTTAAACTCAAATACCATTCAAACGATACTTTCAGCTTGCTGTTTAAAAAGCGGGTCTTTTTTTTTTTTTTTTTTTTGTCATCCAGTAACTTAATGCTTGAAAATTTAAAGGATTTAAAGTGTTTGGAAAACTTGAAATAATTCCTTTGAAGATTTTTGGCATGAAAATATGTTTTAAATTCCACGTTTTGAAAATGAAGTGATTTATTTTAAAATTGTGTTTGATCGACTCTTCCTTCCCTTGTTTATTGATTAAAGTGCAGGCAAGTTGGAACAAGATTGGTAATACAGTTAGAAGAAAACAATTGTTTTGAATGTCTTAACTTTGTTACAGTTCACATCTAATTTTTTTTTTGTAGGCTGAAATTCATATTACTTTAGTTCAGATCTGGTAAACCAACATAACTGAAAAAAAAATGCAACAACTTTTTATTTATTTATATTTTGATGTGCTTCTGTTGTTGCCCTTTCCCATTTTTTCATTTTGTTTATTATTGAAGAGATTTTTCTTGGAGGTGGCTTGTTGTGGAGTGGAAGAGGGACAGAATTCCTGAAAGACGCAGAATTTTGCTTTTGCCTTTGGCAACTCAGAGGTTATTTGACTCTTTGCTTTTTGGCACTCCACTTTGTTGATTCCACTTAGTTATATTCTAAGATTTTCCAGTTGCCTTTCTTGTAAGAGTTAATTATAGTCTTTAGACTGCAAAGCTTAAAGCAGTTTTCCCTCTCTTAAGATGCACTGGGAAAAAAAAAAGGCATATGTGTGCTGTTTCCAGATGAATGAAATGCAGATGAGCTTAGAAAGGCAATTTTGGATTTTGAAAACAATTGTTGAAATTAAACTTGGACATTGAAAGGTAAAGCTTATAGTTGTCTAAATGTTTGTATTAGATAACTGCTTTATAATGTATACATGCTAGCTAAATCTTATAAGACCCCTTTGAGGAGGGAATTGAGGATTTATTTTTAAGATGAAGCCATTTGTATCTTTGAAAACATAATAAATTAGATTTTATCTGGAGACTTTGTACTCTGCTCTGGGATTGGATAGCTCTATCAATGGGCTGTTTTCTATTTTGAGTAGATGTTCTGTCCTGATATATTTTCTTTGTTCTAGCTGGGTATGACTGTCTTGTAGAAATCTGCTTGTTTATTTATCCTTGACCCACCCTGAATACTCTTAATTTTTATGGACTGTTCTTGTACTATCTTGTCATCAGAAAGAACAGGCTACCAATTAATAGTTATATTCCTGCAGATTTAATTTAACTGATCATAAGACAATACACTTACAGTTTTAGCTTAAGTCTTTGTCCTTACTGGACATGCCCAGGTATTCTTTTTTTTTTTTTAAAGATTTATTTATTTATTTATTTATACAAGCACTGGGTACAGTCAGAAGCGCGGGAGGGCGAGAGAATTCACCAGAGCCAGAGCAGGGAGCAGAGCAGGCAGAAGGACCGAAGTACACTGCTGAGGGGAGCAGCGGGCAGCAGGAGAGGTCTGCGTGCCAAGTGGGACCCTCCTCCAGTGGCCGGGGAGCAGCCGGGGATCGAGCCGGCGCTGCAGAGGCTGTGGGCAGCTTCGCAACCCAGCGCTCAACTGCTGCGCCACCGGGGAGGCCCCCAGGTATTCTTTTTTAACGTAATAGATTATTGTCTCTTTCTTTTGAACATTTGTTGCACAATATCAGGATGGTAATTTTTTTTTTTAAGATTTATTTATTTATGCACATAAGAGCTGTGGTACAGGCCAGAGATGCTGGGGGGGGGGGTTGTGGAGGGGCACGGTGGCAGAAGGATTCAGTAGAGACAGAGCAGGGAACAGAACAGGCAGACTGACCGCAACACACTGCTGAGGGGAGCAGCGGGTGAGTCAGTAGAGGTCTGCAGGGCCGTGTGGGTTGCTCCCTGGCTGGCTGGGCAGAGGCCACAAATTGCTTCACAGTACAGCGTCCAACCCCTTGCGCCACCAGGGAGGCCCAGGATGGTAATATTTTGATGAATGTTTTTGAGGATGGTGCTGAAATTTGTAGGAAATACTTTTTCAGTAGGATGTTTTCCTGGGATAATTGATAGATAATATGTTACAGAAATGTAGCAATATCCTAGACATTAAGGAATATGAACTATATAACTTAAAGACTTAGAGCTAACATTGAGTGATTTTTTTTAAAGTGTAACACAGTAAATTATCTTTTTAAAAAAAGATTTATTCTTTATTTATGCATACAAGAACTGGGTTACAGGCCAGAGGAATGGGGTGGGGGGAGAGGATTCACAAAAGACAGTGGGGAGCAGAACAGGCAGATCTACTGAAATACACTGCTGAGGGGAGCAACAGGTGAGACAGGAGAGGTCTGCTGTGCCATGTGGGTTGGCTCCCTGGCAAGGGATGGAACTGGTGCCAGAGTGCTTGATAGCGCTGAGACTTTAACCCCTGCACCACTAGAGAGGCCCAAACACAGTAAAATATCTTTTGACTTGAGAGTAATTCTAATTTCCATCTGATTTATTTTGAATGTTAATAGTGAAATATGTGAACATTGGAGAAATTGCTCTGCAGCATCAAAGGACTCAAGCTTTCCCTTATGTGTATGAAGTAGTTGCCAGAGCGCAACACTCATCGCATGTGAATTTAATTCTGAGAGCTTAACTACATCAGGTTCATTTTAGTTATTTCAGGTATTTTGTGTATAGTCTTTGCAGAGCCTAATTTACAAATACTTCTTAAGACTTTTATCATTTTTTCCCTTTGAATTATTAAGAGTTTTGGGGACATATTGGGTCAGGTTTTTAAATTGTGCCTATTGGTTGTAGAAAAAAAAATTCAAACGATATTTTTGTTAAATAATTAGGATAGCTATCAGTGTTTGCAGGTGCCTATTTTCTGAAATATTGGGTATTTAGCCCTTTAAGCAGGGTACAGGTATGTGCCCTTTGTTTCTTCACAAATATTCCCACTGAGTCCTCCCTGGTGGCACAGGGGTTAAAGTCTCAGCACTGTCAGTCTATCCAGCCACTGGGGCATGAGTTCAATCCCTGGCCAGGGAGCTGACCCACAAGGTGCAGCAGACCTCTCCTGTCTTGCCTGCTGCTCTCCTTAGCAGTATATTTCAGTACATCTGCTGTTGTTTCTTTTTTTTTTTTTTTAAGATTTATTTATACAAGAGCTGGGGTACAGGCCAGAGGCGTGGAAGGGTGAGAGGATTCACCGGAGACAGTGGGGAGCAGAACAGGCAGGCGACAGAAAGCGCTGCTGAGGGGAGCAGTAGGTGAGACAGGAGAGGTCTGCAACGCCATTTGGGTATCTCCCTGGCTGGCCAGGATCGAACTCGTGCTGCAGAGGCTGTGGATTGCTTCACAGTGCTGTGCTCAACCCGCTGTGCCACCAGGGAGGCCCAGACCTGCTGTTCTGCTCCCCATTCTGTCTCTGGTGAATCCTCCCCCCACCCCCATTCCCGCCACCTCTGGCCTACATCCCAGCTCTTGTATATATAAAATAAATCTTAGGGGAATAAATTCCCATTGATTTTAAAGGTATTACAAGTTTCCTAGCACCATAGTTCATACAAGTGTGGGAATTTTCCCCACTTTGTGCTTAATATTTACCTTTATTATATAACCACACAAATTAGGAAGAAAATTGTACAATACAGATATTAAACCTATTGTTTTCTGAGCAGTCTTTCATAGTAAGAGGTCCTTCAGCCCCTCTATTTAAAGGAGGGGTACTTCCTTTAAGTATCTACATATGAATTAATAGATATATTTGACTCTTTTCTTACACTTGCTGTTGTTTGAAAATAATAACTGTGTGGCATTTATACTTAAGACTTGATTCATTTCTTTTGAAGATCCCACTGCTGTTAACCATGGATTCATTTACTCAGGTTGTTGGTAGATGAGTGAAATTGCATCAGATCTTGCTATTTTAAATAAATGGAAATACTGGATGTCACAGTTTTTCTTAGGTGATTCACAGCTTTTGTGTTCATTCTCCATATAATTAGGTTCACGGGGAAGTTACTTTTGAAACAGTATAAATGTTAATTTTTCTGTAGTTATTTGTATTTGGTCTTCCAAAGGCAATGGCTACCCATTTTGACGATGATTTAGTAATGTCTTGGCTTTAGTAATTTTGGTCCTTTTCCCCATTATCTTTTGCCTTCATTTGAAAGTAGGGGCACAGTTCCAATATATGACTGAATACTGGTAGAGTAGATACAGCATAATAACTTCACTGGGTGTGTTTTTCATCAAAGTAGTGCTGAATTTGAAGGGAAAGAATAATAACAAATTGGTGTGGTGCATTATGTTTTTTGAGAACAAGTAGTTTCACATACATTGTTTTCATTTGTTGTTGAAATCTGATTTCATAAATCCATTTCAAAATAGAGTGAAATGAGGTAGTGAGGGGGCCAGCCTTGCAGATTAGAATTTGCCTCTGGCTGGGGATTCAGCAGGACCAGATGCCCTGTTTTTTCTGGCTCTGTAGGTATCTGGATCTGTTAACATATAGATGACAAATTTTGGCGAGCTTTGAAATTGCATTTTCTAATGAATAACTATAAGAAAGTGAAAATCAAAATCAACAAAAAACTATGAACCAGAGACACTTTTGTGGGGGTGGGTGGCGGGAGGGGAGGGATTGGGGTCAGAATGGGGGAGGTTGCAATTGTATGGGGAATATAAAAATAAAATTTATTATTTAAAAAAAATTGCATTTTCTAATAGAGGACACATCATCAGGCCTGCAAATTAGCCTTGCAGTATATAGGGAACCATATTGTGTCTGGCCCCAAATGATAAAGTGATACTGTAATTTTTATGCTGTGTAATAGATTTTAGACATACTTTTGCATTGATATGACTGTTACATTAATTTACCTTTTTAAAACCCCTTTTTACTGCTTAAAGATTAACTTTTTGACGTAAACCCAGTTCACTCACAGTAAAAAAGATTTAATAGAAAAGCAGTTCCCTCCCCTCCACTCTCAGTGGTACTATCCACACACATCCCTTTTAAGTTCTATTTGGCTTTCTCCCATATTTAACTTTACCTGCATACTTCTAAGTATGTTTTTTTAAAAAAGATTTATTTATTTATACATACAAGAACTGGGGTGTAGGCCAGAGCTGGGGGAGGGGGGTGTAAGAGGATTCACTGGAGACAGAGTGTGGAGCAGAACAGGCAGATCTACCAAAATACACTGCTGAGGGGAGCAGTGGGCTGGACAGGAAAGGTCTGTGCCATGTGAGTTAACTCCCTGGCTGGCTGGGAATCAGAACTCCTGCTGCAGTGGCTGGGGGTAGCTTGATAGCTCTGGGTCTTTAACTCCTGCACCACCAGGGAGGCCCAATAAGCTGTTATTTCTTAATTACCATTTTTGGGTATGGTCTCTTGACATCTTACTACTGTAAACGAGAATGTTAGCGTTTGTACTAGCCGCCTCTCTGACTCTATTTCCCAATATAATTAGATCACATATTTGGGTTAATTATGGGGATTACTTTTTTTTGTTGTTGAACATTTGATTTTACCATGAGTTAATAAATTCCTCTAAAAATTGTTTAGTGTAGCTTCTAGACATTTTCTCCCAGATGTACCTATAAACTTAAATGTTATGAATATTATTTTCCAAGTGCTTAGCCAGGTAGATAATCTCTTAGTACTTTTTTTTTCCTGAAGACCTAAAGACCTAAAAGACCTTTTCCCTTGCTTCCCTTTGAACTAATTGTTCTCTAGGCCTACTGGACAGTTTTTATCCTATGATTTCTTTGCTGTTCTCTTGTTCCTGGGTTCTCTGTTTTTCTCTTTCTTGATTTATTAGACTGTTTCACTGGAGTACATCATCTAGCTCCCTTTCACAGGTCAAGAAATTTTAACCTCCTTCAAGCCTAGTGTTTTTATTCTAATCACTTACTTGATTGCTTGTCTGAGTAGAAAATATTAGAAAAAATTTATCTCTTAGAATTGTGAAAATACTGTCCCTTTGTGTTTAGGCTCCCAGTGTTGCTGTTGAGAAATTTAATCCCTTTCTGATATCTGTTCCTTCATATGTATCTTTTTATTCTTTTTCTTGGAAGTTCTTAGGATAATCTTTTTATCCTTGGTTCTGAAATTTCAAAATGAAATCTCTGGGCATGGATAGTTTTTCTTTTACTATAATGGGTGCTCATGGAGCCCTTCCATCTGTGCCTTTTATAGCACACTCCTCCCATACTTACATCTCCTGCTTGTGTTCTTTTCTTTCTGGAACTGTTTTTCATTGAATGTTTGGCTTCCTGAATATAACCTGTAATTTTCTTACCTTTTTATTTATTTGCCTTTTGGTTCTAGTTCTTGAGATACTGCCCTGACTTTTCCCCCCCATCCCCTCTTTTGAATTTTGAGCATCATGTTTTTAATTAAGAACTTCTCCTCATCATTGCTTTTTCATATATCCTGTTGCGGAATCTTCTGTTATTAGCCCAGGGTTTTATAGAGCTTGTTTTGAAATTTTTCTGTCTTCCTTGCATTTATTTCCTCTAAATTCCTCTTTTAAAATGAGTGAGAGTAGGGGTGTTCTTTTTTCCTAACTTTTAGTTTTTGATTTACAACAATATTTATATTTTAGGGATATAGGTTTATAACCTCTTCAAATGTGTATTTCCATACCATGTACACCACCAAAGCACCAATAATTTTCCACCATAGTCCATTGGGCTCCCTGCTCCCCTCTATTCCTACCCCTTATCTCACTCCCCATCTGGTAGCATTAAGTCTGCAATCATATTCCAAGGGTTAAAAAAAAAAAAAAAAGATTCTGGGCCTGCCCTGGTGGTGCAGGGGTTGAGCCCTGGGCTGTGAGGCTGCCCGCAGCCTCTGCAGCGCTGGTTCATTCCCCGGCTGCAGGCGAGGGTCCCACCAAAAAAAAAAAAAGATTCCAAGGGATGGATTTCTCTGTTCCTTTGCTTTGTTCCTTTATAGTCCACATATGAGTGAAGTCATCCAGTTAGAGGCTTTCTTCAAGGATCTGTTTTATCTGTCTCTTCAGATAAGAGTGAGGCACTGATAAGTTCTGTAAATGGGTAGAACTTGTTTATAACTAGACAGTACCAGGGGGAAGCCACCTTCGCTTAAGATGTGTGTATGGAGAATTTTTTAACTGCCACAAGTGATCACTGATAGCTTGATATCAGGTTATAGAAAGTTTCATGATTTAGTTGTCCTAACAGTCCTTGAACCCCTTGTTTTTAGTCCCATTCTTATCCTTTCTGTCCTCAGTGCCTATTGTCCCTGAGCGTAGGATCTCTGTGGGCCTGCATTCTTCTGTGCTGGCATTTAGGTTGTAGTTTCCTTTGCACTAAGAAGATTGTCACTGCTCTAACTTCTTCCTGACTTTCAAAAACTTTTGAAGTCTTTTGTCTGTTTTGGTTGACTCACATGATCTCTTTTTCCTTATGGGTTTATGTATCTGTTATATTTAATACCTTTATTAAATATAAAGGTATATTTAATACCTTTTTTGTCATTTTAGTGGGGTGTTTGGAGGGGGAGCAGATAAGTGGGAAGTTGGTATGTCATGTTTAATTTGGTGTGTTTTAAAACCCAATATTTTATTTTTTAAAGATTTATTTATGCGGGCCTCCCCTGGTGGCGCAGCGGTTGAGCACTGGGCTGCGAGGCTGCCCGCAGCCTCTGCAGCGCCGGTTCGTTCCCCGGCTGGGCGAGGGTGCCACACCAAAAAAAAAAAAAAAAAAAAAAGATTTATTTATGCATACAAGAGCTGGGGCACAGGCCAGAGATGCAGGAGGTGAGTGGACCCACCAGAGACAGAGCAGGGAACAGAACAGACAAACTGACTGAAACACACTGCTGAGGGGAGTGGCGGAGGAGACAGGAGAGGTCTGCTTCACCATGTGGGTTGCTCCCTGGCCAGCCAGGGATCGAACTTGTGCTTACCAGACTGCGGATTGCTTCATAGTGTGGTGCTTAACCCCTTGCGCCACCAGGGAGGCCCCCAAAACCCAATATTTTAAATCCAGTTTTGCCCTATCATAAATGAATCTTACAAGCTCTTCAGAAAGTTAAATCACTAAAACTGAAATTTGCATTACTCTCTTTAAGATGAACAGAGCAAAATATTGTTACTATCAGTGTTAGCAGAAAGCTACAATAGGTAAGTAAGCCAAAGGGTTTGACTCTGCTTGGGAAGCTAAATCACCAGCCAGACTTTGGATATGTAAAAGAAACATAGTTGTCAGGTTATTTGCACAGTTGTCAGGTTATTTGCACTTCTGTAGTTAGTATGCTGTAACATTTTACTGGCTTGTATTTAGTTCATCAGCTAAGAGAAGTTAATGCCAAGTTTATAGGACTCTTGGCTCTGCATATTGATAATTTAACCTTTTTCCTTGTATTTTAGTTTTATAAAAAACATCTTTTTTTAAGAATTATTTTAATTATTTATGCATATAAGATCTGGGGTGTAGGCCAAAGGTGTGTGTGTGGGGCTGTGGGGAGGGCGGTGAGAGTATTCATCAGACAGAATGAGGAGCAGAACAGGGAGATTGACTGAAATATGAAATACACTGTTGAGGGGAGCAGTGGGTGAGACAGGAGAGGTTTGCTGCGCTATGTGGGTAGCTCTGTGGCTAGGGATCGAACTTGTGCTGCAGTGGCTGTGGATAGCTTGATATAGTGCTGAGACTTAACCCTTTTTCCCACCAGGAAGGCCCAAAAAACATGTTCTTAATTGGAAGTAAAGAATAAAATTTTTTTAAATTTTAATTTGGTATAATTTCACACTTAAACATTGCTAAGAATGGTAGCATTCCCATGTATTCTTTACCTACATTCACCAGTCGTTAACATTTTTACCTCATTTGCTTTATCATTTTTGGATGTACTCTGTTTATAATTTTTTCCCCACTAATTAATTTACAGACATAAATGCTACTTATCCGTAAGCACTTTAGTGCTCCTCCCACTGACCCCCACCAGGAGCAAGCACTTTCTTTTCAGTAAGCACATGATATTGGTCAAAATCAGGATATTTAATACTGATTATACAGTATTATCTAGTGTACATTCCATATTCATATTTCTCCAGTTGTCCCAATAAAATCCTGCACAGCTATTTTCCTTTTCTGTCCCCCAGCCACATTGTTGTCATAACTTTTTAGTGTCCTTTAATCTGGAATAATTCCTCAGTGTTTGTCCTTCATATCTTGGGATTTTTGAGGCATCCAGACCAGTTATTTTATAGACTATACTCAAGTTGAGTTTTTCTGATGTTTCCTCATCATTTTATTTTGGTAGGAATACTACAGAAATAATATAGTTATGTCTTTTCAGGGCATCAGGTCAAGGCACATAATACTGATCTGTCTCATTTTTGTTGCCGTTAACTTTGATTATTTTATTAAGGTAATGTTTGCTTGGTTAATGCACTGTAAAGTTACTGTTCTCCCCTTTGTTATTATTTGTGGGAGATACTTTGAGATTTTACACACACACACACACACACACACACACTCTCTTTCATATGTAATTATATCCTGTTTCTCACTAAATTTCACCCAATAATTTAACATCTATGATGATTCTTGACTGAAATCAGGTATTACTCAGATGGTTGTGAGATGCTGATTTTCTAACACATATTCTTGTAAAGATGAAATATGTCAGTTGGTATTAGGAAGCATGCCCCTCCCCACATACACACTTGTTCTTGTATTTATTAATGTGGACGGAGATTTTTATTTTATTCTGTGACATTCTGTTATTACTATTTATTTTGACCTATGGATTTTCTTAGTTGCGTTTGGTGGGAGCCTCCTTAAGTCATAATGTTGACATGTGCCTATAGTTCATTGAACCCTTTTTTTACTTTATGGCACAGCAAGATGTGCTGGGCTCATGTTGTACTCAGCTGCTCCAACCTTGGAATAAGCCATTTCTCTAAGTAGTCCTGATTCCTTTTGGTGGGAATAATGTTTACAAACTAAGATCTCTTCGCAGATGAGAGCAAAGAAATATGTCATATCTACATATGTATAGCCATGTGTTCATATTGATACCTACAATTGCATTTCAACGCAATAGGACTAATCTTGTCCCTTTCTGTATTTGTAATGTCATTCTTTAATAGTGAAAATCTGGTTCCCATTATCCTCAAAGTATGTACTTATTTGCTCAATTCTATAATCAAAATAGTTCCAGAACTGCTAACCCATATCATTGCAAAGAAAACCCCTTATAGCTAGAGTTCATTATTTGTTGGCACTTCTTTTTGTCTGTATACTGACAATTTAGAAAGTATTACCTTCCAAAGTTATTTAAATACTTAGCTGGCAGGGGAGACACCATGATCATGAAGGTGGTTTTCCTGGGGTAGGAGTCTCTCCTACCAATGACTCCAATGAGGAGTCTCTCATTGCAGTCCCGGTGTGCTGACCCCTGTGATTTCCCCAATTGTGGGAAACTCAACTGCATAATTTGTGGTGAGGAGGGACCTGTGTTTGCACACTCCCTGGTCAAAAAAAAAAGTAATTTAAGTTGTTTCACTGCCTCTTTTAATACTTGCATTATTTTTTTGGACAGGTTCATTTGTTTATGAACGATTGATTGATTCGGTGGGAGGAGTATTTTATTTCATAGCCCCAGTAACTCCACCTCTGCCAAACTTGAACCCAAGTCTGCAGCAGCAGGAGGTGGCGACAGAGCCCATCTTGCCTGGGGCAGATGCTCATCACGGAGGATGGGGGGGCCCTGGTCCTACCTGCCACCTTCTTGTCCCTCTTTTTAACAGAGGGACCTGCTGCCTCTACTTTCTTCCCTTATAACCTGAGAAAAGAGGGAACAAGAGGTTAGGGTCCCCTGGGCTCAGTTTCAAGGCCAAAAGAAGCTGCATGGATGGATGTTCCTGGTGCAAGGCCTGCCCTCCATGGCTTGGCAGTGGGAGCAAGGGCATCCAACATCAGGTGAGAAGCCCCTCTCCTGACCACTATGCCACAGAAGGCATTGTGGCAGGGGTGGTACTGGGTGCTCCTAATCCTCAGGGAAGGTGGGACAGAGGCAGTTTCTGTGGATGTTCTGCTGCTCCGCAGGCACTGTATATACATCATGTTTAAAATGTAGACCAGCATGTGAAACAAAACCATTATTTACCTCATAATAAATGGGTATTTTTTTACCTCATCCTTCCTGGTCTTATTTTTTTGGGTATATAAAACATTATCATGATTCCAAACTTAAAACTATATAAAAAACGATACCAAAAGAGTCACTACCTGATCCTTCCAGTCATTCCTTCCTATCCCTTGTAGACAATTAAGTATTCTGACTTCCTATGTTTCTTTTGTAAGAGTAAGCAGATACTTGAGTTTTATTATTCACCCTCCCCCCTTCCACAGAAGGTTAGCAAACTAAATATATTCTTTAGATTTTGCTTTTTTTATTTAACAGTATATTCTGGATAACACTCCATGTTCATGGAAATTTTCCTCTTCTTTCTCTGTTACTATAATCATCATCAACATCATCATTATAACAGCTTTATAGTAATCCATTTGTGGATTTGTCCCAGTAAATTAAACCATTCTTCTGTGTTTTGGCATTTAGGTTGTTTCCAGTATTTGCAGTTACAAATAGTGCTGCTGTTAATTGTCTTGTGCCAAATATACTTTCACATTAATGGGTATCTTCAGGGAAGATTAACAGTTTTAACTTTTTAATTGTGTGAACAGTAATGTATATGTGATTTTATAATTTTTAAGCCATTTGCTTGCTTCTATCTTCTCACTTCCTGTTGTCTTACAAATGTATTCAAGACTGAACTGAAATACTTAATTGTAGTTATATTTCTGTCTGACAGACCTTGAAATCAGAGAGCCAGAGTGGCCTTGGGAACTTTTTAAAGTTAAGTAGTAGCTAATCTTACATTCTGGGTCTAGGTTCACATTAAGCAATTGACTGTTCCTTGTATATACTCATCAATGAATGCTGTTTTGCCACCTGAGTGCTCAGAACCCAGTGTTTCTGGTACTTCTTTCTTTAAATTTAATTCACATTAGGTTTCTTTGCATTGTATTGTTTGATGACTGCTCCCTGGGGTTATAGAACAGCAGTAAGACAAGATAGTTGTGTGAATAGAAATACGAATTTGGGCATCTCTTTGCTGTAATAGGCCTCAGAGCAATAATGGTATTATAAACTACAGATTCTTTTTTTTTTTTTTAAAGATTTATTTATGCATACAAGAGCTGGGGTGCAGGCCAGCGATGCAGGGGGTGAGAGGATTCACCAGAGACAGAGTGGGGAGCAGAACAGGCAGATCTATTGAAATACACTGCTGAGGGGAGCAGCAGGCGAGATAGGAGAGGTCTGCTGTACCATGTGGGTTATGTCCCTGGCCAGGGATTGAACTCGCGCTGCAGTGGCTGTGGATAGCTTAATAGTGCTGTGTCTTAACCCCTTGAGCCACCAGGGAAGCCTGTGATAAACTACAGATTCTTATAGGAGTGGTCTCATATTCCTAGATAATGCTGCTGGCCCTCTCAGGTGGTTGATGACTTTGGCATCTAGTCTTTTTTTCCAGCAAGTGGGCATTGGGGTAGAAGGGAGCCCTCCTCCTGCACTGGTAAATAGCCATGTAAACGGTTGGCTTGCATAGCCTCCCACCTACCCTAGTGGATTACATATGTGCTAGAGTTCTGATTCCCCTTGGCCTAGGCATGGCTAGATCTTCCTTGCACATCACTGGTTATCTTGAGAAGCCACTTTCTTTTTTTTGCATGTGGCTTACAGATGTTACAAGTTTTGATGCATGCCCTGACAGGGAGAAGGTTGGAAAAGTAGATAGGAACACAGTGTCAAAGTTAGCCTTTTAGAGCCAAGAACATTGTCCCTTAAAGAGAAGCAGGCAAAGACAGTGGGGTGGGGTGGGGGGGACTAAAGTGGGTAAAGGAGAATTATTTAGGGTAGAAATTTAAACCTACAAGTCCATAAAAAATAAGATGATTACCATATCTTAAGTCTGGTATGATTTGAAATATCCCTATTTACTTATTTGCTAAAACAAATGTTAGAAATTAAAATGCATTTTTAAATGATTTGGCTTATTACCCCATTGCATTAGATATTGGAGTCAAACCGATTCACATTAAGAGTGTAGACTCTTAAGGTCTTAATGTGAACTTTCACATTTTCGTTCATTGTGATACTGAAAGTGTATTTGTAGTGAACTAAATAAAGTAGACATCAAGATGCATTTTTTAAAATTTGTTTATGCATACAAGAACCTGGGTACAGGCCAGATGTGTGGGAGGGTGAGAGGATTCACTGGAGACAGAGCGGGGAACAGAACAGGCAAACTGACGAAATACACTGCTGAGGGGAGCAGTGGGCGAGACAGGAGAGGTCTGCCACACCATGTGGGTATCTCGCCAGCCACCCAGGATCTAAGCAGCGCTGCAGAGGCTGCGGACAGCTTCACAGCGCTGCGCTCAACTGCCTGCACCACCAGGGCAGGCCCCTCAAGATGCATTTTTTTTTTTTTAATTTTTTAAATTTATATATTTTTAATTTAATTTATTTATTTATTAATGTAGAAATGCTGTTTCTTTCTTTTTTTTTTTTAAAAATATTTGTTTATTTATTTATACAAGCACTGGGTACAGTCAGAAGCGCGGGAGGGTGAGAGGATTCACCAGAGCCAGAGCGGGGAGCAGAGCAGGCAGCAGGACCGAAGCACACTGCTGAGGGGAGCAGCGGGCGGCAGGAGAGGTCTGCACGCCATGTGGGACCCTCCTCTGGTGGCCGGGCAGCAGCTGCGGGCAGCTTTGCAACCCAGCGCTTAACCGCTGCGCCACCAGGGAGGCCCGCAAGATGCATTTTGATCAATTAGATTGTGAACCATGATTTAATCTTTCTGAATACCTGAGTTTGGTATGTTTCAGTATGGTTTTGACAATTTAGTTGCTTCTATGCTTTATCTGAGCAGCATCGTCTTCTATAATGTATTTGCTTCCTCAAGTATTTATATTACATTATATATACACAATTTAATGATTCTGACACTAACCTGTTTATATCAATTTTGAAATAAGTTTACTACAATTGAGTGTTTTTATCTCATTCTTTCGATATTTTGAACATAATTTTAGGTCAAATATAGGAAGAGTTTCAGAGGGATTTTTGCTGACTTTAATGTGACTGTAGGTATTTGGAATTTTTCTGTGAAAAGAAATTGTCAGCTGCAATTCCTTTTAATGAGTGTATGCTAAGAAGAAGGATACTGAAAATTACTAGTTATGGTATATGTGCACATCTGTTAACCATATTCTATATAATAATAACCCACGTTATTCTTCTTAACTTATGTTTAAGGGAAAGTAACTGACATTCACTGTATGTTTTCTATCTGTTTGGCCCTTAGTTAATGCATTTTATATGATTTTTCTCTTGAAATCCTTACCATGATCATGTGAAGTAGGTTATATTTGTTCAGTTGTACAGGTGAGCAAGCAGTCTGCTGCTAAGGTCATAGAATGAAAGAATGATAAAGCTAGAATATAAATATAAGACTCTTGGTTCTGAAACCTATGTTTGCTTTATTATATCACATGACCTTTACCATGTTTATTTTGAGTCTACAGAGTAGATTCAGTTTCTATGAGGGTAACCCAGTCCCTTTGGTATATATATATATATTTTTAAGATTTATTTATTTATACAAGAGCCAGGGTACAGGCCAGATATGCGGGAGACTGAGAGGATTCACTAGAGACAGAGTGGGGAACAGAACAGGCAGACTGACAAAATTCACTGCTGAGGGGAGCAGTGGGCATGACAGGAGAGGTCTGCAGTGACATGTGGGACCCTTGCTGGCCGGCCAGGATCAAACTGGCGCTGCAGAGGCTGTGGACAGTCTCACAGCGCGGCGCTCAACCGCCTGCACCACCAGGGGAGGCCCTGGTATATTTTTCGTTTAAAGAAGGAAGGCGTTCTTTGGCAGGGCTAGGGGTCTAGGGCAGGTGTCAGACCTATGCCTAATTCAACCAAAATGATGTTGAGCAGAGTTCTTTTGCTGTGCCTCTCCCCTATCTTCTCCTCTTGGGTGGTCATTGAACAACTTGTAAGAGAAAAGTGTGAGTACTTCCTCAGAAATCTTCATATTCTGATTAGGATGTGGGCTCTTGAATCCAGCTACAAGGGCTTGGGATCAGGCATTTCTAGGTGTGATAGGGATCAAGTCAGGCTGACTGAGGAGTATGTCAGAACTCTTAAGCATAGAGAGAACTGGAAACAGATTGAGTAGAATGGTCTCACATCCTAATTATTTAGAGTTGGTTTTTCAGATCCAACCATTGGTAAAATCTTGAGATTTCCCAGAATGCTTATTAAAGAACATAACCCAGGGGCAAAAGGGATGAAGATTAAAGCTTTGTGGCATTTAATGAAGAAAAAACTTTGTTAAGGATCTTGGCCCAGAATTTGGGATTGCTATGGGAATAGTGCTTTTGAGATTTTGAAAGTTGTTTTTACATCATAGGGCACCATTAAGAATCACATTTATGTTCAAGAAAGAATTAGTACTGTAGTTAACACTGCTGTATGATGTATTGACAGTTGTCAAGATAGTAGGTCCAAAGAGTTCCAACAAGAGAAAACATTGTTTTCTTTTTCTTTCTTTTGAGATGTATGAGATGATAGATGTTAACTAAACTGTGTCCTACACCTTAAACTTAGTAAAATGGGGTGGGGGGAGAAAGAGAAAAAAGAATTAGATTGTCTTATGGTAGAAATAGCACAGCTGGATTTGAGTTATTAAAATATTAATGGGATCTAGAAAGAGCCAGTCCCAAGGATGCTGGCAGGTTGGTTGAGGATAGATTGTCATGTCTTCACTTTCTTACCACCTTTATTACAGAGGGGATGGTAAAGACTTTAGATAGTTTTGATTCCTACTGGGTAGAACCTCTTGAAGATTTCCATCCTCAGTTGGGCTAACCATCAGTGTCTGACATTCTGGTGAGTTGTTTGGCTTCATAAGAACAAACCATCCTATATTTTAGTGATGGAAAATTACCATTTTATTTTGCTTATGATTTGTGGGGTAGGGAATTAAAAATTAACTTGTACAGCGTTTTGTCAGCTGGAGTCCTGGGGCTGGGACATCCTCTTCCAAAATGGTTTCTTAACTCACATATCTGATATCTGTGTTCCTTGGTCTCAGTCTCTGTCTCCAGATATCTTCAGCCCCATGGTGTCATAGACCCACCTCTCAGTGGGAGGAGTGTCAAAAAATTTGTGGTTATCCACACTACCATTAAACAGAAAGGAGACTGTGGCAATGAGAAATACTGAACTGTGACTTGACCAGAAAACAATTTACTTATGTAATAGTTCAGGAAAGATTAATTGATTGCTAGCCTTGAACAAAAATGTGTCTGAGGCAGCAAAGAACTGCCAGGGGAGAAAGGTGGGAAATATTCTCATGGGAGAGAGTGGAAGTGCAATCAAAGATAAACTGCTTCATAATTGTCTTCCCTGCCTTAACCCCAAATCCTCTGTTCTGTGATCTTGACCTGGGTTGTCACCTGTGAGCTTGTGAATGCATGCTAGCAATTATTTGTGCTTGTGCTTGGCCTCCTCCTCCTCCTCTTCCTCCTCAGTATTTGGATATTTGGATCTGTGTTTAGTCTCCCAAATTCTATCTTGGGGGTACTTCTTTGGTCCTGGCATCTTTTGCTACTTTTTAAGAGAACTCTTCTGTTTCCCTTTTCCCTTAGAGCCCAGTGCCTGCTCCCGGAAGGCATAGCATTGGGGTGGAGGAACGGGCAATGGACTGTGATTTTGGCTGCTCTCAAGTTGCTTTGTTATCATTGGCAGATTTCTTCTTTTCTGGAGTGCGTTAAGGCTTAGTTCCTATTCTTATGTGACGCCTTCCCCTGGTAATTTCAAAGAATTCAAGTTGAAGGTAGGCGACTTCAGAGTTTTTAACGTAGAATAGGCTTGTGAGCATATGGTATGATGAACATTTATGATATACAGAATATTATATGCCTTGCTCTTAAACATCTAAAAATATATCGGAAGGCAAGTTGGGTTAGTCCTGAAATATCTCTACTTATATGTACTGGAATATATTTCTACTTATATGTATTGAACTATATATGTACATAGCATTTTTATTATAGGGCAGCCCTATCCTTCCATTTCAAGAGGAATGACACTTTTACTATTGATACTTTAATGGCGTGCATGCGTTTTGAATAGCAGCTGCAAAATTGTTTTCATTGATCATATTATAAATCTAGAGTTTTAGATTTTGGTCTGTCATACCATTCACATTTAATAATTTTGAGTTAGTCCATTTTATTTTTTTTAAAGATTTATTTATTTATGCATACAAGAACTGGGGCACAGGCCAGAGGTGTGGGGGTGAGATGACTCACCAGAGTCAGAGTGGGGAACAGAACCGGTGGGTCGACTGAAATACACTGCTGAGGGGAGCAGTGGGAGAGTCAGGAGAGGTCTGCTGCTCCATGTGGGACAGGCTTCCTGACTACTGTGGATAGCTACATAGGTTGCCTTAATCCTTTGTACCACCAGGGAGGCCCGATTAAGTCCATTTTATTAATGCAACTGTATAATACTAGTATTTTTAAGTTTAAAGCACTTAAATTTTATTTTTATTATAAAAGAAGTAATGCTCTCTGAAAAAATTTGCATAATAGTTGAAACTGAAAGTAGGTCCATATGGTTTCAGTCCCCCACCCCATTCCTTTTATGTAACTGTTAGCAGTTACTGTATACTCTTCCAAACTTAAAAAAATAAATGTACAGGTATATAATATATATGCAGAAACATACTGTATGGAATCTTTTTACAACAAAAAATGACATTCTCTGTACCTCCTGTTTTGCAACAGTCCATGCTTTTAAATGCTGTCTGAGTTTGAGTTTCTAGTTCTGTTGCTTACTGTTATTAACAAGTTACATAGCGGGCCTCCCTGGTGGCGCAGCGGTTGAGCGCTGGGTTGCGAAGCTACCTGCGGCCTCTGCGGCGCCGGTTCGATCCCCGGCTGCTCCCCGGCCACCAGAGGAGGGTCCCACATGGTGTGCAGACCTCTCCTGCCGCCCGCTGCTCCCCTCAGCAGTGTACTTCGGTCCTTCTGCCTGCTCTGCTCCCTGCTCTGGCTCTGGTGAATTCTCTCACCCTCCCGCGCTTCTGACTGTACCCAGTGCATGTATAAACCAAACAAACAAACAAATAATAAATAAATAAATAAGACATGCCTCTAGAAAATGAAAAAAAAAAATTGTTAAAAAAACAAGTTACATAGCTTCTTTGTGCCTAAATTTCCTTATCAACAAAGCAGGTCAAATAATAGTATGTATTTCATTGGATTGGTTAAATAGGTGATATTCATAAAGTGGTTTCAATAGTGTTAGGCACATAGTATTTACTAGGTATGTACTAACTAGACAAAAATGAACTTGCTTTTAAGAAATATTGAGTGTTTTCTTATGGGTCGCAACTATTTTTGAGAGTGTGACACTTTAAAAATTATGTGTGTGATGTCAGGTATGTTCTGAGTTTTACTGTTGTGGCAGCATGTTTGCCTATAATACTTTTGAACAGTGATTCCACACACTTTGCTCCATGCTGTTGCAGTAAGTTGCCGTTGCTGATGGGTGAAGTGGTATGAATATATTTGCCCCTCAGAGGTGGTGGGAAGTAGCCCACCCTAAAAAAGCTGAAAACAATTTGTTTAGAAAATTATATTAGCAATTAATCTTTTTCTTAAGTCTTTAAGAAAATTAAGAGAGAGTGGAATTGGAAGAATTTGTCTGTAGAGGATGACATGATTGCTTCATTTTTTTTTTTTTTTTTGGTCCTTTCATGTTCTTTCAGTAATTTTATAATTAAAAAGGACATGCTGATCACTTTGTCTTCATTTTGCAATGAGAAATAGACCCAGAATATTAGTAATTTTCTCAATTTTAATAGTGGATGGTAGTGCTGGGACTAGAATCCTAGTCATTGAATCCTCACCTTACTGAATTTTTTTTTAAAGATTTATTTTATTTATTTATGCATACAAGAACTGGGATGCAGGCTAGAGGTGCGGGATTCATCAGAGACAGAGTGGGGAGCAGAACAGGCGGATCTATTGAAATACACTGCTGAGGGGAGCAGCGGGCAAGAAAGAAGAGGTCTTCTGTGCCATGTGGGTAGCTCCCTGGCTGGCTGGGGATCAAACTCGTGCCATGCTGTGGTGGTTTGGAATAGCTTCATAGTGCTGTGACTTAACCCTTTGTGCCACTAGTGAGGCCCCAAAACATCATATTCTTGTGATAACTCAAACACTACAGGGGTGTACAAATACAGTCAACATTCTCCCCTTATGTACCTACCTAAAATAATTGCTGGTAACAGGCTAGCAGGTATTCTTTCCTGTCCTGTCCTTTCTGTCTTACAGTAAAAAACTCAAATGCCTTCAGGATGACCTTGGCAGTTAATGTCAATATGTGAATGCATCAAGGAAAGGTAGGGCCATTGGCTAACTGGGAAGGGATTTTTTACCATTCAGAGCTTTCACATTCAAAAGTAGTTGGACACCTGTGCTGGGCAGCATATCATTGATCTCCAATTCTTCTGTCACCTCCGCTCTGATACAAATATAGAATGAACATATGTCAAATAATTTTTCAGCTCTTTAATGAGGGAACCAGCAGGATAGTGAAGCTGATTCCAAGAGCATTTGAGAAATTAATTGAGTATAGGTAGACACTGAAGAAAGAACATTGAAATAAATTGCTAGACTAGATATGAAATTGGTCAATATCATATAGGATAGTAAAAATTATAACCTGTGTTTGCTGAATAGAAATTATCTCTACCAAATAAAAACTTACAAATTCATGAATTTGGTTCCTAATAAGTAGTGAGCAGCCGGTGAAACAATGGCAGTATAATCGAATATTATGGAAGGACTTAATAAGCAGGGTTTCATGATACATAGGAAGGATTTACAGTTCTTGATTCAACTTATTTCCAGTTTTCGGTGAATTTTTCTTAAGAGTAAGTTCCTTTGAATATTAGAGCAAGGACCAGATCTTGGAAGAACTTTGTACTGTATACTAAGAAAATTAAACTTTCCTTTAATAAAGGCTTATTGAGCACCTACTATGTGCCAGGGAGCCGATTTATTACCATTCTGAGTGTATGTTGGTTCTTTGGTGTCCATCCCATGCTACTCGGAAGCTGACTAGTAGTTCTTCAGGGGGTGTATTAGGGAGTACCTGTAAAGCTACTTTTCTCAAAACACATGTTCTTTGTCCTTATAGCTCTACCCTAATGCAGATATGTCTGAGCAAAATTTAAGTGTTTTGAAAGCTTTCGAGTTGACTACTTTTAATCACTTCCCTTTTAGAAATCATTGTTGTGTTTAATGGGCCTTTTTTTTTTATTCAAATGAGTGGGTAGCAAGCAAAATTATAATCAATATTTAAAAATTTTTCCGGACCGTCCTGGCCTTCCTGCCCCTATAATACTTAATATAAAATAACTAATGTCCTGCTTACACCCTCAACAAAAATTGTATGCATTTGTCATACAACTAATTATGTTTTATACAACTAATAAATTAATTTGGGAAAAAGTGGGCTTGGTGTCTTATTGTTTCCTTAGGTTATGCCTCTCATTAAATAAACTGAAACAGTTGTCATATTTGTAATATGTGATCTGCATGGCAAACACATGTGATTAAAAAATTAAACTTAAAAATTTTTAATGATAAAATAGACTCAGAGACTATGGTAAAAAGTAAGGTTATAGAGGAGAAAAATGTATGTGTGTTTAACTTGTGGTTAAACTATTTGAGTTAACTCCACAATTAAAATGAGCCTCTGTTGTGGACATGCATTTAAATTGTTTTCAATATAACTTCAGTTAGGGAGCAATTTTGTGTAAATGCACTCACAAAGTAGTGATTTGTGATTTCAGCACACCTAAGCAGCCATGGCATTTATAACTTAATCATAGCATATAGATTACAGATTAAGGGAGAAAATAGGAAATAACATGATACAATTGGTATACTGTCTATTTTTCTTTTTATTAGTGTGCCGGTCCAACAAAAGCCCCTGGGTCTGTTTGACTTGTTCAAGTGTCCACTGTGGAAGGTAGGTAATATATTTATTACATCATTACCCTACTTACTTTTTTCAATTTGCTTTTAAGCTTTATGTTACAGTTTTATTGGTTTGGATTTATTTAGCACCATTGCTTACCATACTGTATAGTCCCAGTCTTTGTAGAATTTCCCTCTCAGAAAGCCTTTATTCAGTGGTAAAATTGAGAAAAATATAGGGGTCAAAATTCTTTGTGTTGACATTCAGACTTTTAATGATTGACAAGTAATATTTGATTGAAAAGATGAAATAAAGGAAATTTGTAATCTTAAAATGAAAGTATTCTTTATGGATTTTTTTAATCCTTCATAAGGTTTAAATTTAAGTATACACAAAATTAGAGAACATAATTGAACTACATATTTATATCACCCAGCTTCAACAGTTATCAATACATGGCCATTCTTGTTATACGTGTTACCTATGCTATCCATACCTTTACTGGCATGACTCAAATCCCAGATAACACATCATTCTTCTGAAAACAAGACAAAGTTACTAAAATATGGACTGGTAAAGAAATTCCCTTGAAAGTAGGCCCATTGTGGAGTTCTTTATTAATTGCTGTCTAAGTAGTATCAAATGTTTCCTTGTCCCATTAAGACATTTTTTGCTTTCAAGGGACTTGACTACCCCACCTCCCACCTCCACCACCATCCCAACTCAAATCTGTTTCCTCCCAGTTCTTGGATTCAAACTATAAACCAGAGACATTCTGCAGAGGGGAAGAAGGGAGTTGATCAAAACAGGGATGGGAAGAGCACAAGGGACTATGGTGATGGTACATGGGTAAACTGGTGGTGGGAATTCCACGGGGACTATACTTGAGATGATAAAACATACATTGTATAAAAATGAAGAATGATGTAAAAAAAAGTTAAAAAAAAAAAACACACCAAAATGATGTTACTTAAATAGTAACTCTTCTAACACAAACTCAAATATCAACCTTGGTGGGTTGGGTTTTTTTTTTTTTTTTTTAAGATTTATTTATTTATTTATACTAGCACTGAGTACAGTCAGAAGTGCAGGAGGGTGAGAGGATTCACCAGAGACAGAGCGGGAACAAAATAGGCAGACCGACGAAACACTGCTGAGGGGAGTAGAGGGGAGTAGCCGGCTGTAGCGGGCGGCAGGAGAGGTCTGTGCGCCATGTGGATCTAACCGGTGCTGTAGAGGCTGTGGGGCAGCTTCACAGCCCAGCCCTCAACCGCTGAGCCACCAGGGGAGGCCAGGTTGTTTTTTTTTTTAACTAAGGTAATAATAGCACATTTATTTCTATTGCTCTTTTAACAGAAAATCCATGTTGAATTTACTTCAGACGTTAATAGCTTAGCAGCAAAGAGCTAGGAAATCATACTGATTCACACATGCTGAAATCTACATTGTATTTATTAGAACTACTTCCCCATTGTTGTTTTTAAACCAATTGCATGAAGAGAGCATCTTTGTTTGTTAATTTTTGATTTTTCACATTTTGAGTCCTAGAATTGAGTATTTTTTCCATGTACACTTGAGTACCTTTGGAAAATGTTAACTGCTTATCTTAATTGTGGCTGTTGTGGTTTTGAAATCTCTAGGATTTGGGGAACCTGAAAATACTTTGTACAGATAACAATTTTTTTTAAAAGAAGAAAAGTAGAAGCACTTAAATTCGGCATTTGAAGAGACAGATTCCTCTCCTAGAGTTTGAGAGGTGAGAATTATAATGCAATAAAATTTGTATAGTTCTTTTCTCCATTTGTCTCATAGTGCTCTACAACCTAAGTCTTAAAGGTCATAGGCTAACAAAAAGACCTGACAAACTCTCAAAAATTAGAGAGAATAATGTTCTTAATACTGAGCAACAAACAATTCTTTAGTTTTTGGAAAAATAAATTGAAAAATTTCTAGATGCTGCCGGCAATCTATTTTCTATGGTAAGCAATACTAAATTTAGAAATTTGATATAGTTTCAGAGGAATATGATTAAACAGATTAAATAGATAATGAGAGTAGCCTGCATTTAGATTTTCATTTTATGTAACTGATTGGTTAATTTTTCTTTATTTTGTAATCCTGGGTATTGATAGCCAAGTATTCTGATTTTTCAGTAATTTTAGATCACTTACCTGCTGAGAAGTCTTTTCTTTCAACCAGGAAACATAATTTATCAGTCAGTGTCATCTTCTAGTTAAATATTCTATTGGTCTTCATGACACTATCCCATTTAAATTTTTTTTTAAAGTTTGTGATTATTGTTAGAAATCTGTGACATACATATTAACACTTTTTCTTTTTAGGTCAAATTGTTAGTTAAAATCTAAAACTAGATGAGAGAAATACCTATTTACATGTTACCTATAACTGTATTATACAGTTTTATATATAACTGTTAGCTTCTGACTTATGTATTGAAATCATTAGCCAAAACATTGCTAATCTTAACGTCAGCTATAGTATGTTTCTTACTTTATCACTGGCATTTACAGTAACTACTTAAATATCCAGTGTGTTTGGAGACTATAGTGTGGTAACTAAATGAACTGTTTTAAAAGATTTATTTATGCATGGGGTTTATTTATTTATGTATGGCCTGGGGTACAGGCCAGAGGTGTGGGGGTAAGAGGATTGACCAGAGACAGTATTGCTTTTTCTTTAATCCTGAACTCATTATAAGCATACTGTTGCTTTCCAAGGCACATTATGTGTATGTAAATGTGGAAATTGAACTAGATATTGAATCTATGTAATGTCTTGAAATTACCTTATCAATGGAATATTAGTTGTTTCTTCACCTATGCAATGTGTTATCTTGAAGTATGTGCTTAATATGACAACTTTCTAAGGAATTATGATGTTTGGAATCTGAATAAATGGTTGTTAAACATATAATGAAAAATAATTGCTAGCATGCATTCATTTATTCATGCAACCTGAACCATGGATTATTTATTTAATTCAATCACCCAACAACCCATAAGGTGTAGTACTATTATCTCCATTTTACAGATAAGAAAACAAGAATAGAGAACTTAACTCACCAAAGCTCACATGTCTAGTGACAAAGTCGACTTTTGAACCTGGGCAATCTACTTTTGAGCTTATATTCTAATTATTTTAATTTAAAATTTATTTCACTCCCTTTTGTGGACCATGTACATGCAAATCTTGCTATGTTTACTACGCTGAAAAAATGGGGGAGGGGATACACGATCAGATTCTGAGTTGAGGTTAGTAGTGCCTCAAGTGCTTCCAAATTCCCTAGGATGTGGAGACTGGGCTTGATGTTGATCCTCCCTACTTACCACAACTTTCCTACTTTGCCAAGGTAAGTGTTGCCACTGGTACAGACGAAAACCATGTATACTCTCTGAGCATGTTTAGTTGGTACCATGTAACCAACATTTGCTTTGAATACTCTTGGTTTTCAATTCAGTGTTGCCTTCTACCAGTTGACTGCTTTCTAGGAGCTCTTCTATAAGGGCCTTCACAGTAGTGGTCAGTTACAACATTGTGAAGGTATAGTTGATTTTGGGTGCATACATGTACATATGAACCCTTATTTCAGTTTCATTTTCCTCTCCCTAATACAATGATTTACTAAATCTGAGTTGGAACGTGTTACAAAGTATTTGTGAATATACAGTCAGCCTTTGATTGTCTTTATTCATATAGAGAAATAACAATTTATATATGCTGAAGATGATTTCTATTTTGCTTGGATCACTTCTAAACAAATGTGTTTCTTATGAGTGGGGCTTGTCAAATAAAAAATCAAATAAAAATCTAAAGCTATGGCTATATTGTGAGGAAGAGATAGAGGATCCTGTTTTTCCATATCTACTCTCATGTTTTACATTAAGCAGCAACCCAGGCAGAACCCATGGTACTGTAGGAAAAGGTTGAGTAATTTAGTTTACAAAGCTTGTGTTTAATGGCTTGGGTTGGGGGTTAACAGGCTGAGAAGAGCTTAAAGAAAGAAAGAAAGAAAACTGTAGCAAAAACATGATAATATCAGTGGTAGTGAAGCTGATTTGCATAGATAATGCCTTTTCTTGCCTGCTTCTAGGCTTATATATAATTAAAACTTGACGGTCATATTTGATTGCAAAAAAAGAAGCATATTTTAAGTATTCAGCTTAATAAATCACTAAATGATTGAATGCTCTTATAAAGTAAGAATTCTTTTTCATTCTTATTTGATTAAACATCTAATTTTATCATCTACTTTAACTTCCAAAGAGATAGATTAAAATAAATTTTCTTTTTTGTTAAGGTATGTGAATGGCCATGCAAAAAAACATTATGAAGATGCACAAATACCCTTAACCAACCATAAGAAATCAGAAAAGCAGGATAAAGCTCAGCACACAGTTTGTATGGATTGTAGTAGCTACAGTACATTCTGGTAAGTTCATATTTTCTGGAAATTACATTCCTTACTATGTGTATATTTTCTCATTTTCTTCTCGCTTTCCCCTTGTGAGGCCCTTTCCCCTGTCCCCCCCAAATCTAAGTCAATTACCTCTACCTTTACTTCCTTTTAGTTCTGTTATGGGTCATAGGGAATTGGAACCATAAGAAATGCCTGTCCTTATTCATTCGGATTTTATTTTATATTGTTCCTTTCAACTTCTAGGCCTCTTCTTTCCTACCCCCTTTTCCTACCCCCTTTTCCTTGTCCATTCCAATAAGCTTTAATGAAATGAAAAGTATCTATTTTTATTATGTTTTTTAAATTTTTTAAGAAGCATTTGACAGTATTTGTTGTAATATAATGGGATACAAAATACTTAATTTCCTCTGGGTAGTTAAACCTCCCATTTCTCAATTCAGAAGAAGGCAGAAAGGAGCTTGGGGAACAAGGATAGAGAGAGGCTAATCTATTTAGCCTTCAGGTACTCCGAGGCCTCACCCAGGACTTTTTTGGTCTCTACCACAAAAAGGCCCTTAGAGTACCTTCTTTATCCCTTCATCATATACCTAAGACCTGGGAGAAATGCAGGTAGCCCTGAGAGATGGTACTACCATCTCTTGACAGGAGGCTGGGAGTAATTTTGAGGCCCAATTAATTTTCTAAGATTGTAACCTTAGCAGTTGCGTTGTTGGTATTTAGAAGAATAGTAAACTTTATTATATAGTTCTCTTTCACACTTTACTGTACAATGTTATTGCCTAGGGGGACAGAAAGGGCAGCAGTAAGTAGGAAAATTGCTTCCCTCTCCTAGCCAGAGCAGGGGAGGGAGCACAGGTGGTGGAGTAGGAGACCAGGGCAAGAACCTGGCAGCCATGTCTTAAGCTGGCCATAAAGTCCTTTCCTCATCTTGGGCTGTCCAGGCAGCCCTAACCTAGGACCCAGGTGGTCTTTCATGCTTAGGGCTGTGGGAGAATTTCCTTTTACTCTGTTCCTTCCATCCAACTACTATCAAAATGTTCAGACTTGGGCTAAATGTTGCCCAAGAGACTGAAATGAGGAGATCAGTTCCCAAATATGAGTAGATTATGAGCAGAAATCTAAGGCTTAGAAAAAGGGGAGAGACCAAGCGTTCTTTGGGGTGTGCAGAACAGACACTCATTGCTCCCACAGTCTCATATATGGGAAGGGAGAGAAGTCTGGGTAGGTTCAAGTATTTTTTTAAAAAAGGTTATTTATACATACAAGACCTGGGATGCGGGCCACAGGTGTGGGGGATGAGAGGGATTCACCAGAGACAGAGTGGGGAGCAAAACAGGCGGATCTACTGAAAATTCAATGCTGAGGGGAACAGTGGGCGAGACAGGAGAGGTCTGCTGCGCCATGTGGGTTACCTCCCTGGTTGGCGGATAGCTTCACAATGTTGAGACTTAACCCCTTGCCTCACCAGGGAGGCCCTGGGTAGGTTCAAGTTTTATGTTCAATATAATAATCAGAAACTTGCACAAAACAAACATACTCCCAGCCACACTAAGCATGAGATGGGGGTGGGAGGCTAGGGAACCAAACACCAAGGAGAAAGCAGCTTATTGGTGTGTGTTGTCACAGCCCAGTCTCATAAACACAGTGGCTCTGTGGTCAAATATGAGACTCAGGAGCATCTTGTTGGTTGTTCTGCATGTTCCAAGAGCTGGTTGTTAAATCTGGTTCTTTAGTTGGTGTTGTATACCAATCAGGATTTTCTGTAGAGTCTGAGGCTTATAGTGCTCTACTTAATCCAGCTGAAGACATAGGCTGACAACTCCTGGAAGCTGGCCACAGAGGTGGAGGCACTGGAGGATGGCAACAGGGAGGCATGATGCCTTGAAACATGCTGAACTTGACCTGGAGATAGACCTGACAAGCGACCTTGTCATGGGAATTGTACTGCCGTGCCTTCGCGATCTGCTTACTGTTTACTTTCATGATCTTTAGGCCCATGTTTTCTTTGTGCATTGTGGACACTCCTCTTCCTACTTTTTCTCCTCCTTGTACAAAAACTGGGTGGAATCAGTGGTCTTCTGAGGAATGGCGTGTTTTGTTGTGCTTCTGGAGCCAGTGTTTTGTTTTAATATTTTAAAATAACTCGTTTTTTATAACATGTTTCTACCATATAGTTAACATTTTGTTACATAATCTTAAAAATTTTAACTTCTTTGTTTAAAATTTTGGCAGTTTCCCTTCTACCAGCATAGTTCCACTCTTCTCTACAAATAAATGTCAAGCATTTTGTGTGTTGTCTTTCACTCTTGCTTTCTTTCCTTTTTATTTTTTTCTTCAAGTGTCACATCTTTACCAGGAGACTGGAGGCCTAGTTTTCTTTTTGTAATATAAGATATGCCTATTTCATATAAATGACAATAATAGGTATCTATTTTTGTGACTACTTAGAACTACATTACTTAGGTTACAAGTAATGTTTAATAGTCTGTATCCATTTGGTATGCCCAGAAAATATTTTGAACATCAATGTAAAATAATTTTCTTTCCTTGACTAGGAAAGTATAAGTAATTATTTACTTGTTTTATTCAGTTTACTCTCAATTCAGAAGATTTTTGACATTGAAGGGGGAAAAAAAACCCTAAGCCACTGAAAGGATCCGTTTGGAGATACTTTTTCCTGCCCTACAGCCTTTGAATGTTGTACTTGAAGGCAGTACTGGACCGGGAGAGGGGTTTACAGTTCAAATACCACTTTTGATTCACACTCTGCTGAGGTTATGTGCTCACCTTTCTATATCTTCCTTTGTTGTTAATTGTACTGAAGAAAGATATCCGTCACAAGGAGGAAAAAATGGTTAGTGGCTTTCCAATTCTTAAAATTGTTACAGTTTTGACATTATTAAATTGTGGCTTTTGAATCAGACATCTTAAGGTTTACTCATTCCTGTCACTACTATTTCAGTGATCCTTTGTGAGAATGATATGTAGGTCTGGAAGAGAAGGAAGCTAGAGGCAGATGAACATTTTAATAAAAATGAAAATCTTTCCAAGAGTTTCACACAAGGGCTAGTGTTCAGTTTATTTATTACTTGCTGTTATAAAACCCTCCTTCTTAGAAAGTAAGCATTAGCCAGGCTGTTAAAGTGTTCTCATTAGTTTTTCCCCCTCCCCCTCAAGAAACTTTCATACTAGAATGATCTAGCTACCTAATTGAAAGACTCCTGTTTTTGTAAGGTTGTAAGTATATCTCTTTAGATAGAAGAAATTAAGGTTATTCTTGAGTTATTGATCTTATAGTCATAAATGTATCAGCTGTTGAGAACATGCCTTCTTGATTTTTGTTAGCAATGTGCATGAAATGCTTAATTGGGAAGCTTGGAAATACAATTAAATCTTTGTATGTTGTAAGCTTGCAATGGGTTTTCTTGCTATTGGTAAGATTATGAAGAAACAAATTCTTTGAGGAAATTTTAGTATCTTAATGGAGTGGAATTATATTCATAGGGCTCTTTAAATGATATACTGTAATGTTTTTATATATTGAATTTTGGAGGAATACCTTTCTTAACTAGAATTTGAATTTAATTTGTTTTATATTGGCATTGTGTGCTAGAGTACATGTCGTTTCATGACCGAATTGGAATTAAATAGCAGATCTTGAACCTTGGGGAATGTTCACCGTGGTAACAGCTTCTTGGCCAATTGCCAGTCTTTTGTGTAAAGTTATACAGAACTGCAAGTGTGTGGACACTCAGATTCTGAAGTTAAGGAAGGGAGCTGCAGCTGGTCACATTATCATTGCATTTGTGGGTTTTAGAATAAAATGCCAGGGAATCACCTTGTAGCAGTACACTGATTCCTAAAAGGAATCTGTGGTAGTTGAAAACTGATGAAGCTGTGGTTTAACAATTTCCCCACATGATTAAGAAACAAACAAAAATTTCTTCTTTCTGTATGGGTGTGTTTGTGTGTGTGTGTGTGTGTGTGTGTGTGATGTGGTACATTCTATCACTTCAGTGTTTTTACTGCCATTTATAAATTTTCCTTGTACATAAACTTCTTGTTTCTAGACTGAATGATTTACTTCAGAGGTAAACTATTGGCATATCAGGTTTAATCTATTTGATTATTAATTATTACACTTATTGTCTGAATTTTAAGATTGATTTATTTATGCATATAGGAACTGGGGTAAGGCCAGAGGTGTGGGGGTGGGAGCATGGCGGTGTGTGAGAGGTTTCACCAGAGACAGAGTGGGGAGCAGAACAGGCAGATCTACTGAAATATGCGGCTGAGGGAACAGCAGGCAAGACAGGAGAGGTCTGCTGAGACAGGTTGGTAGCTCTCTGGCTAGCTGGGGATCTGCAGAGGCTGCAGATAGCTTCACAGTGCTGTGCTTAATCCCTTGCACCACCACGGAAGCCCTATTGTTTGAATTTTTACTTTAGCTAAAGCTACAGCTTTTTTTCATGTGCTCTCTGCTCTGAAGAAGTTGAAACATGCTGTGAGGCTTACATTTTTCTATCCTTATTTTCCTCTAAGATTCCCTGCCCTTTCCTATCTTTGCATATCCTTTATGAAGTTATCACTTAACTGCTTCTACTCCCCCTACCCATCTCGAGTTTTAACTGGAGGTAATCGCTCCTAAACTCAGATTTCTTGGGATACTTGTAATTTCCTGCTGCACATTAGGGACTTGTAAATGTCCTTAGGGACTGGGAACCATATGTCAGATCTTTGGTTTTTTTCCCCATACTTGGTCTCTGGTGCAGCGTAAAGCAATATATGTTTGAAAGTTTGGATATTGTTAACCCTCTTCTGAAAATAGGGAAGGTTACATTAACTCTATAACAATATGTCCTCTGATCACGTCTAAAGAATGAAAAACCATAGAACGTTTTTTGCCGAAGAAGACCTAAATAATGATATACGTGAGCTATGGCTGTTCCATTTATCTCCCAAGAGGGACATGCTTACAGAGCAGTTTTCCTTACTTCTGATATAAACAGGCCATCCAGAAGAAGCACATGCACAAAAATGATAAGTGGGTCACTATCTCAAGACACAGATAGCAGCCATAAAAGGAATAATTTTGATTAAATATAAACCCACTCTGGGCCTCCCTGGTGGTGCAGGTGGTTGAGTGCAGCGCTCTGAAGCTGCCCGCAGCCTCTGCAGTGCCAGTTTGATCCCCGCTGGTGGCGGAGCAACCCACATGGCAATGGCAGACCTCTCCTGTCTCACCCACTGCTCCTCTCAGCAGTGTATTTTGGTCTGTTTGCCTGGTCTGTTCCCCACTCTGTCTCTGGTGAATCCTCTTACCTTCCCGTACTTCTGGCCTGTACCCCGGTTCTTGTAAAAATAAAAGAAAAATAAATCTTAAAAAAATAATTAAAAAAATATAAACCCACTCCTTCAAGAGATAAATCAGATGAACTGAGTTAGAGTTAACTGAAGATTTCAATAAAAATAAAAATCTTGGGCCTCCCCTGGTGGCGCAGTGGTTGAGCGCTGGGTTGCGAAGCTGCCCATAGCCTCTGCAGAGGTGGTTCAATCCCCCCGGCTGCCAGTGAGGGTCCCACATGGCGCATAGACCTCTCCTGCCCCCTCAGCAGTGTATTTTGTCCCTCTGCCTGTTCTATTCCCCGCTCTGGCTCTGGTGAATTCTCTCACCCTCCCATGCTTCTCACTGTACCCAGTGCTTATAGAAATAAATAAATCTTAAAAAAAAAAAATAAAATCTCCCCAGTTTTTCACACATTCAGTTTATTGTTTGTTAAGCAGTATTTTCTTTGTGCTTACCCTAACTTCCCTTCCCAGTCAATACAAAAAGAAACAAAGATACAAATTGGTCAAGAAAAAACAAAGATTGAAATGAGGAATTTTGATTTCTTATGCAGGTATCCCTTTGAAATAGAAAATACTGAATACATTATTTTGTCATCTGCGCCTTGTAGGTTAACTTGATAGCTGGGGATTGGGGGTTAACTTGATAACCTTGTATGTTAACTTGATAGCTGCGCCTTGTAGGTTAACTTAATGCTGCAGTTACTGGCAGAAGCAAGGAAGGGAGGGAAGGCGGGAGGGACTGAGTGAGGGGAGGAAGAAGTGACTGGTGATAGCTTGATAGCACTGAGACTTTAACTGCTGTGCCCCCAGGGAGGACCAGTCTTAAATTAGTTTAAAACTACTTTAAGATCATATTTGGTTCAAGGAATTTGGTTTTGAGACTAATCTATCTAGCCAAGATGATAGTATTGCTTGTCTCAAAGTGTTAGAAGTAAAGGAAGATACCAATCCCCCACCTACCTTGCCTTCTTATAGCCTATTTCCTGATCTGACATCTCTAAAATGTTATCTGATATATTTTTAAAATATTTTTTATTTTTAATGTTCAATTTACTTACAATTTCTTAAATTTCTGAAAGTTCTTTCTTTTTACTAACAGAGAAGTGAACCTTTCTTTTCCTTACCTGACAAGTAGTCTGTTAGCAGTAGAGCTCATCTTTTCTTGAAGTCATCTAAAATCACTAAATAAAAACATGCTTAAGTATAAATTTAATAGCCTGAAAGTTGGTCATACATATCGATATAGGTAGTTCCTGACTTTTGTTTGTCAGACACATGAAGTCCTGTGTAGATGAAGATGACAATCGTGGGCCTCTTCTCCTAGAGAGGTCCTATTCAAGTTATCTGAACCTGCTCAGCATTCTCCTATCATGATTTCTCAGAGTCAGGAGCATAGAAAGAAGAAAAAGAGGAGTAGAACTTTTTATAATATTATTTCAGCTACACTTGGGGAACCAGGTATGTTTTCATGCTGTGGTATCTAATCATATTTATAACATTTATTTCAAGTTGGAAATGTATTCCAGGTTTCAGAGGACCAAATCTTAAAGCTTTTGAAATACAGTATATCGTTATCTACTTTTTTGTACTACTTCTGCTGTCATCTTCTCAAAGGGAAAATTAAGAGTAGCTACATTTTTTTTAGGTGTTAGAGTTAGCATAAATCTTAACATACAGCTTCAACACAATTATAAACTAGTAAGAGATTTTTAGAACTTGTTTATCTTAAGTCCTTCTGTTTGCCTTGGTATTTTTAATACCAGTATTAATTGGTATAGTTTCCAATTTGAAAGCAGCTTCTTAGCTAAAGACTAAAGCAACCTGACAACATGTAAATTCTTGTTCATTTCTTACTTTTGCTACTTATTTTCTTTTGACCTCTGGGCCAGGGAGGAAGAAATCAAAACAGAGGAATGGGGCAGCTAGAGAAAGAGGAGCTATTAGTTCTTGGTTACACAAAGGCAGGCAAGACCGTTTATTGATCTTCTCCCACATGCCTGGCACTCTTAAAAGTTGGGTCCTTTCCTTTCATCATCATCATGATCATCATGAAATAACATTCTCAAAAGAGAATTACACAAACACATAATCAGCTCTAAATTTGTTCATAACAAGTATTCAATTTTTCTCTCTAGATTTTGTAGCCAATTTATTACTATAATGCTGTTATTAAAACCTACAAATTCATTAGTGTTGAAAATGTGTAAAATCAATATTGATTTGTATTATAAAAATTTTTAATTCTCTGACTTGTCTAGCATCTTCGCAGAGCACAAATAAGCATTTTCGCTTCTCAGATCTTTAAGTTTAGCTTGTTCGTGTGCACTTTTCTAGAAGGTGAGAAATGTAGATCACATTGTGGTGTTTTTGTTGAATATTGGCAAGTGTTCCTTTTGTTTCCAGAAAATCTCTAATTAGAGTTAACAATACAGTAAGTCCTTGTAAAACTATTCCATCACTCAAGGAGTGAACATTAGCAAAAAACATGTAGTAAATTTAATACCTTCTGTTTCTTTTAATGGTGGTGATTCACAGCATCTGCACATAAATATTGAACCGTTCCAATAACTGCGTCCACGATACAGTTCAGAGCACATGTATTTTCAGTGTTATCACACGGTGGAACAAATATAAGAAAAATAATTCTAGGGTCTCCCCTGGTGGCGCAGCAGTTGAGCGCTGGGTCTCGAGCGCCCGTTCAATCCCCAGCTACTGGCGAGGGTCCCACATGGCTGGCAGACCTCTCCTGCCGCCCACTGCTCCCCTCAGCAGTGTATTTCGTCAGTCTGCCTGTTCTGTTCCCCGCTCTGGTGAATTCTCTCACCCTCCCACGCTTCTGACTGTACCCAGTGCTTGTAGAAATAAAGAAATAAATCTTTAAAAAAAGAAAAATAATTCTAGCCAAAAAAATCCATATTTTTCATCTCACATAACTGGCTCATTGTTTCTATAGAAGCTTTTTCCTATCTAACTGAAAGTGACATGTAAAACACTAGAAAATATCTACAACGGAAGATCTAATATTTTTAAGGTTGCAAATGGATGGCAGATATTCCTCTGTAAATTTGAAGTCATTTGAGATAAAATGGAACAAAAGGATCAGTTGTCCAGTGTCTAGCAACTCATGTAAAGCTAAAAATAAAAGTACTTAGAATTTTTCAAATGTTGAATTGATATTTAATGTCATTGGAAAGATCTTTTATTCACTGACAACTGCTTGGTGGATCAATTGAAGTTCTTTTACTTTTGGTAAAATGATGTGTTTTATATTCTTTTTCTCAAATTTAAAAAACAATTCCCCTAATTGAAATAAAGACTTAATTTTTCATCTCTTCATTTAATAATGGTTTTTTTTCTTGAGCAAGCATTCAAGACAATAGCTGGCCAAAATTACAAGCTCAAATCCTTTAATAATCAGAATTTTTTTGTTATATATTTAACTTTAATTTCATTTATTAGGACTACTTTCATTGATTGCTTTTGGGCTGTTGAGAGGCAGTTTTTTATTAAATTAATATGCATTTGCTGAAAATGACTTAACATTATTTTATCTTAAAACATCAAACCACTACTTATTTTGCTCTATTGCGGCAAATTGTAATTGCCATTCTCTGTAAAAATTGTGACATACCTTTTCCACTTCATTGTGTCTCATTCATGTGCCTTTTTTTAATTAAAAAAGTTAACTCTTTAAAGCTAGAAAATAGTTACAATTAAACTGTTACATTTAGCTACCAAGCATGACTTACACAGGTTTCACTGTAATTCATCCTGTCTGCTTAAAATATTCAGACATACTCTATCTAGTGCTACACTGTTACATAAAAAATAACTTCAACTGAATCATTTTCTTGACGCAAACTAGATTGATGATGGGCTTATGTGTAATACTAGAAGAGACACATGCCTATCATGTACACTGCAATACATCTCATATGATCTAATAATAAAAGTGAAATATAGTTTTTCTAAAGCCATAAATTTGTGTTTAATGGGAAAATGTTTTACACTGCTCGTTTTAAATTAAAGAAAAATTAAAATTTAGTTCCTCAATTGTATTAACCCCGTGAGCATAGCTTTGAATCTTAGAGCACCATATTTGCTTCAATGATCAAGTTCAGAGAGATGAAGCAGCTGGACTTAAGCCCAGACTAGTTCATAATGGAGCAAGGTCAGACAAATCTATATTTTAATATGTAAAAATGTTGCTTTAATAAATGTGATTTTTATATCCTAGGCTGAATCCATGTCACATCAAAAATAATCACTTTAATAGGAAAAAAAATCAGTCATTTCATTTAGTTTGAAATCTCTTGTTTCTTTGAAGAAAGCAGTTGCTTTCTTAGTGAAGATTAAGGGATTCACTTTTTAATTAGGTATTATGGCATCCTGTAAATACTTGAAAGATGATTTAAATATACCCTTAGACATCATTTCCCAGCTGAACACTAGCATTTGGAGTTTTTTTTTTTTTAATTTTTTTTAAAGATTTATTTATTTATACAAGCACTGGGTACAGTCAGAAGCGTGGGAGGGTGAGAGAATTCACCAGAGCCAGAGCGGGGAACAGAAGGCAGACTGATGAAATACACAGCTGAGGGGAGCAGCGGGCGGCAGGAGAGGTCTGCCTGCCATGTGGGACCCTCGCTGGAGGCCGGGGATTGAACCGGCGCTGCAGAGGCTGCGGGCAGCTTTGCAGCCCAGCGCTCAACTGCTGTGCCACCAGGGGAGGCCCTGGAGTTGTTTTGAACACTGGTAATATTTTGTCTGAAATACATGCATAAGTTTATGCACATAGAATGAAAATGTAAGGTGGAATTAGAGTAACAGTGCAGTTTCTCAGTGAATGTGGAGGAATCAGTGCCTTAAGCTCTAATTTACAGAATAGACTTTGCCCGCTTAACATATATGTGAAGAGGAAGCAAGAAGTCAAATCATAAAGCCCATAAGAATGATTCTCCTGCTGTTGCTGGTACTTTGATCATAGAGAAATGGTCCAGGATGTAAAAGGTAACTTAAGCTCTTCATGGAAATGCTGGGGATTCACATGGGAATTTGCCCCATAGAGAATCTTGATTGACACCATAAGTAGTCAGTTAATGGGGGTGAGGTCCTGTTAAATATCCTATGTAATATACCAGTTAAGTTTTCAAAATTACTTACTTTTAAAATTTTGACTCCTATAAATAAAAGAAACAAGTATGATTTTAAAAATTATTCTGTTCTTTAATCCCGTTTTCATAGACTGGTTTCAGATGTGTAAGTAAGATTTGTAAGTAAGTTTTGATTTGTAAGTAAGTAAGATTTGTAAGATTTGTAAGATGTGTAAGTGGATTTTTTTATTTTGCTATTGATTACCTAATTTTTATTAATTACGATGCATTCAGTTTTGTTGGCTCAGAATGAAAGTGTTAACTATCATTATTCTTTGGTAGTTATAGTAAGTGGTTTTATACAAAGCTGCTATTCAAAAAAAATAATATTGGTACTAGCTTGTAAGTTGTTTCTCTTCAAAGTGACTTTATCCCAGGAGAATACTGAATGCTAATGTACAAATTAAAGTTTATTATGTTTGATTCCTAATGTTTTATGCTAATTGGTTTGTTAAAACACATGCATACATACTATCAGTTTTAAAGAACACTGTATATATTTTCTTCAAAGCAGTTGTAAGTTTCCTGAAAGTTGTAGTCACTGTTCTGTACTATTGTTTTCTCGCATCTTGGAATGAGGTGTCATTTTCCTCTCAACCATCTGTATTTAATTTAATTATGTTTGAAGGGTATAGCCTTATTTTTAATTTTTTCATTTAAATATATCTGTTGGTTAATTACTCTTTGCCTTTAATCTCACCTTCCCTCAGACTTCCCATTAATTTGAGTTGGAAAATACCACCTTGAAGCTATGGGCTTAATGCTAGATGAGTAGAATTGGTGCTTTTTATTTCATTTTCCATGTATTATGTACCACTAAAGAGAATTTGAAAGAATGTAGCAGTTTCATTTTTGAAGGAGAAACTGAAGTGCTTTTGAATTAAAGTATGAAGTGACTAGTGTTCATTGCTTATGTGGCTTTTTAGAAAAAGTTCTTCAGAAACATTCTATTGTGGATTCCAAGTTCTCTTTAAATTTTACCACCTACAGTAACTGCCTGCAGAGTCATGTGATCATCTTGGCAGCAGCCAGGCCTTTTAGTGATTTCATTACTGTGGTTTCCTCAAGCTTTCTACACACATTGATTAATATTTTCCTTGCAGTTATCGCTGTGATGATTTTGTGGTTAATGACACCAAGCTGGGACTGGTACAGAAAGTCAGAGAACACTTACAGAACTTGGAAAAGTAAGTAATAGGCCTTAGGTAAGAAAGGGAACAGAATGGGATTGAGGGCCCTTTAAAATAAACTTTGGATGTGGCTTCCTGAAACTGTGCCCATAGTTGATGATGATAGCTGTGTATTTATTTCATTTAAAATTTATCACTATATCCAAGGGCCCAAGGGCCTGTTTTTTGAGTTAGTACCCACCAGCTTATTAGCTACTCAGCATACTGGCAGTGGCAGCTTTGGAGGTGCAAGGAAAGCTCGGATGTGATATAAACTCATTATAGAGTTACCTTTGATATAGAAAAACCTTGTCAAATGCATTATGAGGTCTTCTTAGCACTAACATTTATGCATTGTTTTTAAAGGAAATGAGGTTTGATTATATTATAGTTCTCTTTATTTGTATATAATAGCACACTGTGTTTGCTTCGGCAGCACATATACTAAAATTGTATATAATAGCACAAGATACTAGTGTGTTCCTTTATCCTTAGGGGTAGTTATACCACTTGAAATTATAAGAAGCTATGGAATGTTTTGTTATCACAAAGAAGTACTTATATAGCTTTTTCTTGCTATAGCCACGTATGTTATTCAGATGAAACTCACTGGAACAATGTTAAAGTAATAAACAGAAACCCAAATAGCATTGCCTAAAAGCTGCAGTGGATAGAAACATGACCATGGAGATTTGTGTGCTATGGAACTTTCTGAAGTAAAGGAAATGTTCTATGATCTGCACTGTCTAATATGGTAGCCACTACCCACATGTGGTTCTTAAGTACATGAAAAGTGGCTAGTGTGAATAAGAACTGAATTTAAAATTTTAAGTTTAAATAGAGCTTCCATATGATCCAGCAATTCCACTCCTAGGTATTTACCCAAAGGACACAAAAACATCAATTCCAAAGAACACCTGCACCCCTATGTTTACAGCAGCACTGTTTACAATAGCTAAGCTTTGGAAACAGCCCAAATGCCCAAAAATAGATGACTGGATCAAGAAGATGTGGTACATATATACCATGGAATATTACTCAGCATTCAAAAAAGATAAACACATGCAATTTGCAGCAACATGGATGGAGCTGGAAGGGATCATGCTCAGCGAAATAAGCCAGAAAGAAAAAGAAAAATACCAGATGGTCTCACTCATAGCAGGAATCTAGAAAACTTGAATAAGGGACCAGGAAAATGAATAACTATAAGAAAGTGAAAATCAAAATCAACAAAAAACTACGAACCAGAGACATTTGTTGGGGGGTGGAGGGCGGGAGGGGAGGGAGTGGGGTCAGAATTGGGGGGGTTGCAATTGTATGGGGAATATAAAAATAAAATTTATTAATTAAAAAAATAAAATAAAATTTTAAGTTTAAGTAGCCACATGAGTGGCTACTGTATGATATAGAATCTAGAGAATTCAGCCATTTTGAGAATGACCATGGGTAAAATTTAATCTTATGATTTAAAAAGCTAACTTCTATATTTAATACATTAAAACTGAAAGTTAACTATTAGCCATGTTACTACGTTGTATATGTACTGTTTGTGATTTAACTTCTCTTCTTATATAACGGAATTGATCTCCTCTTACTACTCCTCTGAGAAGGAGTACACACAGTTACACAGTCAGTATGTCTGATCCTCTGAAGGTCATCGTAGTTCATTTGGAAATTCTGCAAAGAAAAATAGTTATATATTATTTTGGATTAACCTGGTATTTTCAGAAGATGGGAAAGAACTGGCACACTTAAAAGTCTGACTTTTAATAACAATTTTTATTTCCTTTAAATTAGTTTTCTTGAGACATTACTTTTTTTCAGCATGAACATTATCTGCTTTTATTTTTTTAATTTTTAAAAATTTTTTACATCATTGTTCATTTTTAAACAATACTGACTTCCCCCCACCCCCTCAGGGGTAGTCCCCATAGAGACATAATTTTAAAGTGAACCTTTGGAGATAGGATCAAGAAAAATTTGGAATAATTTAAATTCTACATTTCTGTGCTAGTTAAGATTGGTTTTAGGCTCTCCTGTGAGCATACTTGAATCAAATGATTTTGTATCATCTATACCTTATCATCCCTTAAATTCATATTATATCATAATTTATTATGAGAAATGAGCAAGACATGATGAAAATTAAGAAAAATAGCTTTGTATATGATACTTACTGTTTACTCTCAGAATACTCATGTCAGACCTGGATTTCCTTTTTGTTATGAGGAATGGGTTTTCTTGTTTTTTTGAAGCTTCACAATTGATTAGGCAGATAGAAGGATGGGAAGGGGGGATTGTCTCACAGACTACATCTACCTGGCCAGTTTTTCTGGGAAGTGCCTGGTAGTTGCAATTTCCAGTCCCACCCCGCTGGAGGAGCAGCTGGAGGAGCAGTGGGGGCTTCCAAGCAAAGTAGAACTCCTTCAAATACCTTCAAATACACAGGGGGCCTAATAGGTTACTTCCTCTTGTAAGCAACCATGCCAGGTGCTTAGGATAGCTAAGTTTATTCTTTATTCTGCTGTACACATGTATACATTGTCTTTTTGACTGTGTTTGTTTGTGTCTTAACAGCTCAGCTTTCACAGCTGACAGGCACAGGAAAAGAAAACTTTTGGAAAATTCATCACTAAACAGCAAGTTATTAAAAGTAAATGTAAGTAAAATTTGCTCAAATATGAATTAGTTGACATCTAATCGCTGTTTTATTACAAGTCTAACATTAATGTTTGCCACTTGTGCTAATGATTTGTAGTTTGACTAAATACCCCAGGGTGTCCACCCATCTGTGCCTTGCTTCCATCAGGATCACTACTGCACACTCCATTGTCTTAGCAAGCGTCCCTTCTTAACAGTTACTCATGTATCTTTTATTGGATCCCAAAGATCCTTGCTCTCTTCTATTAAAGGTCCCTAGTGCAAATTCTGTGTCTGAAATTTTGCTAAGTTTTAATTCTTAGGACTTTTTAATACAACTTCACCATAAAAGAATATGCTTACTCATTCTGGTAACCATCTATTACCAGATATATGAACCAATAGTGGGTTAGGAAAACTTAAAGATCACTGAATATTTTTATATTAGTACACAAAATTATACTAGTAATTTTATCTCTGCCGTCATGCTGGCTGTGTTGGATATATACTTAACTAAAGGTGTTATGATTTTGTGAAAGAAAGTGCTGAAGTGCTCTCTGGTCATCTGAATTATGGATAGAGATGCTATGGGTTGGGTTAGTAGGTTAACCTCCCAGGTGTAGTATTCCAACATCATGGTGCATTTGTAGAGCTAATCAGAAAACCAAGCCTAGTCTTTAAGAAAAGTTCAGGTATTTTTAAAGATTGATATCCCATTATTAGGAAAACATGTACTGGTTATTTATGCACAGTTTTAAGCTAAAAGTTTGAGGACAGAAATACTTGGGTGTATATGTTTTATATATTTTCTTTTTCTTTTCTTTTTTTTTTTTAAAGATTTATTTATTTATACAAGCACTGGGTACAATCAGAAGCGTGGGAGGGTGAGAGAATTCACCAGAGCCAGTGGGGAACAGAACAGGCAGACTGACGAGATACACTGTTGAGGGGAGCAGCGGGCGGCAGGAGAGGTCTGCGTGCCATGTGGGACCCTCATCTGGCGGCCGGGGATCGAACTGGTGCTGCATATGCTGCGGGCAGCTTTGCAACCCAGCGCTCAACTGCTGCGCTACCAGGGAGGCCCCAATGTTTTATATATTTTCAATTGCTAGTAGTTCTAATAGACTCTTACTAAATATTAAACTATTTCCTTTAAGGATCTTCCTGGTTTTTGCATTGCGTACTCCATGATACTTATTAATGTTGATTTCCTCATAAATTTCCATAAAATACACCCATTTAGAGCAATCCCAGAAGCAGAAACAATCTTCTAAAAATATGTAGACACTTACATAAAGTGAAAAGAAGTTTGAAATACTCATTGCACAGAAAAGGGCCAATTCCAAATATTGACTTTTGCTTTGCTTTCATCTTTGAGACAGTTGGCCTTCTCAGTGTTACATGGCCTCTTTTTGTCCCATTTTACAGGGAAGCACCACTGCCATTTGTGCCACAGGCCTTCGGAATTTGGGGAACACATGTTTCATGAATGCCATCCTTCAGTCACTCAGGTGATAATCAGAGCTAAACTATCTGATGTTAATTTCTAGCAGATTAGTTAAGGTGATATGTTCTGTACTTCACTGACTTTAGTCACAACTTGGGGCTAGTTACCTTAGTTTCCTATGCCTTAGTTTATTCATCAGTAAAATTGGGGATAATAGTTTTTATTTAGGGCAGTGGGAATACCGAACAATATAATTTATATGAAGTGCTTAGAACAGTGTCTATTGGTAAATAGATTAGCTGTTCACTATTTCCTATTGCTTCTTGGATAGACTAGGACAGAGGTCGCTAAAATTTTCCTGTAAAGGCTAGAGAGAAAATATTTCAGTCTTGCATGCCATTTACTGTCTTTCTCACATATTCTTCTCCTCCCCTCTATCCTCTGTTTTAAAACAACTTTTTAAAAATGTAAAAACTCTTGGTCTCGGGCCATATTTGGGGCGTTGATCATGGTTTGCAGGCCCTTGAGCTACAGGGAACCATGTTCAGAGAGCTTAATTTAATCATTGAGTCTTAAGTATGTTCATAGGATTGAATGTTTAAAAGGTCTTTAAAATGCTGACCTACATTATGTAAAAGAAATTATTTTGAACGTTGCATACTTTTAGATTTTAATGAGGCATCAAAGGCCAGAATAAATTATCTTCCTCAGGTCATCTTGCTAATAAGAAGCAAAAGCCCTATTTAATCTCTCTCTAAAGGTACTGCCTCTAAGCTAGTCTAGTCTTATTCAAATAAGAAATTCTAATCACTGTTGAATTCTCCTTGTTACTCTGTGTAGTATAGCTAAACAATATGGTTGGGTTCATGGTTTGTTTTTATTTGAGGAAATTATTGAATACCTGGAAGCAAGCACCCTGAAAAGAAAAAAATGGTATGAGGGGGAGGGAATTTGAGGAATTTTTGAACAGAGATTTTGTTTTAAGCTCTTTGTTCATTTCTATAAAGTCATCTGTTTATATTATTTTCTTAGAATAAACGAGGAAACTTAAACTCATACAAGAGAGTCCCTTAAGTACAATTTAAATTAGAAATAGAAAGATCACACTCTCAAAATTTATAGGTAGGTTTCATGGAAATTTCTTTACAGTCCTCTTAAATTCATTTTTTAATAATTTCTTCCCCCTTCTTTTTAAAATAGTAACATTGAGCAGTTTTGCTGTTATTTCAAAGAACTGCCTGCTGTGGAGTTAAGGAATGGGAAAACAGCAGGAAGGCGAACATACCACACCAGGAGCCAAGGGGATAACAATGTGTGAGTTCTAAGAATATGTCCTTTCTGGCTTTGAGATACAAAACAAATGACTTATACTGGTGATTTTCATTGCATTATGTGAGTTAATAGGTACTGACGTTTTTTTAAAAATGCTTCTTCTAAAGTTTGTGTTTAATCTTAGTAAATATTGGAATTCTTTCGTTTCTATTCACTTAATAAGCAGGATAAATTTTGCAGCCTTTGTGGACTTGGACATTCTAAAATTGACAACTGTGTGTCAAATACAGATCTAGATTTAGACCATCATGAATATCATCAGTCTTTGTAAGTGGATTTGTCTGATAGTATTAGGTAAACCTGTTTGGATAATAAATCTAAATTATAGTTAGAAAATTAATTACTGGGTAATATAGCCAATTTTTAGTTGATATGGGAAAGGGAAAAATTTGACAAGTGATTGTTGAGAACCAATATGTATTCAATTCAGGTTTGGAGTCTAGGCATCTAGGACCCCATCACAGTCACCCCACATAACTACCCTAAGGACATCATTGCCTCCCTGCCCAGCACAATATCAGTTTCCATTGCCAGCATGGCTGGAGTTGGGTACTGACTGACTGCTATTACTGCTGCCCTTGCATCCAGAAAGGATTTGGCACTGTTTCAGCTTCTTTGTGTCACTAATTATTCCTGCTGTATATCAGCAGAACCCAGGTAACTGAGCCCCGGCTGTAAGGGATGCTGAAAAAGCAAGTATTTGGCCTTTTAGGCTATGACTGTCATCAATATTCTTAAGGTGGGGAATTCCTCAAACATAAGGTTCTGGTATTAGGAAGTCAAAAATCAACTTGTGTACCAGGGACATGTAACAAGGTTAGAGAAAGAAGAAAGGGAAATTTTCTGAGGTTTTAATCCAGGAATTGATGAGTGTGGTAGCTGAATTGACAGATACAGTAATTCAAGTTGAGAAGGTATACTAGTTTACTACACACAGAGTGTGTAGTAAATTGTACTTACACACAGAGTGTGTAGTAAATTGTACTTACACACAGTGAAACCCAAAATTAATAGTGATTTAAATATCACTATTAAATATTAAATATCACTTACCTTCTCATGTAAAAGTTGGAGGTTATCTGTCTAGGACTGTTGCACACAATCATCAGACGCCTTCCACTTTTCCTTTCCACCAACGCTAGGATGGGGCTCTAGAGTACCCCCATTTGTCTTCGTTCCAGCTAAGAGGAAGAAGGTAGGGTTAATAAAAAGGACACAACTCTTTTTCTTTAAGGAAATTTCTCAGGAATTGGACACATTCAAAAGTTTTTTATTCTAGGAGTTCATGTGCCCAGCAAAAAAGGAAGTTCTATTCCAGTGAGAGAAGAGGAGGATATTAGGGAGCAGTCGGGAGAATACAGAGAACAGGTACTTGAGCTTAGAGCATATTGAGTTTGAAATGACAAGAAAATATCCAGTAGAAAATTCTTGTTGGAAACAGTAGAAACCTAAATAAAAGTGATCATGAGAAAAATCTGATTTTAAGATTTGTATTTGAAAGTCATTGGTGTAGAGTCATGCATTGAAACTTTGTGACTAGATGAATTCTCTGAGGAAGAAATGAGCATGTGGTCATACACTGAGGTCTGGAAAGTACTTCTGGTGAGGGACAAGAAGGAAAAATGCAGGAGATGGAAAAAGAGATTCTATTACTCCTTTAAAGTTCTTTAAGACATATATTCTTCGTGTGTATTCCAGTAATTTGGCTTGTAACTTACCGTTTGCTTTATTGTACAACTTTGGCACACAATGAAAAACTGTGTCAGTACACAGGTCCTTGAATAATGTTTCTTTCGGTGCAGGTCATTACTTTATAGTGAGAAGGAAAAAACCCCACCCTGCCAACAATAAAACATAATTTGAGGGCCTGTTTTCCTATACATTCTTTGGTTGCAGTTTCTAACAACCTATTGATGAAATTAAGTTAAGGCTTACTCTTAGCACTGCTGCTTACATAGGTGTTTGAGTTGCTTTTACTTAACTCTCAGAAGAGATCAAACCCTTTTTATGTTTTCACTATTTATTGGGAATTTTGGACAGTTGGACATTATTCATGGAATTAGTAGCCTCTCACTAATGCTAAGGGTGTTAACCTTCCTCTTTTCCAGGTCTTTGGTGGAAGAATTTAGAAAGACACTCTGTGCTTTATGGCAAGGTAGCCAGACTGCTTTTAGCCCAGAATCTTTATTTTATGTTGTTTGGAAGATTATGCCAAATTTTAGGTAAGTACTATTTAATGATTGATACTTAAAAATATTAGTATTCTTTTCATAGTTCCTGAAACATTCACTAATGAATGGTGGTATTCTAAATTATAACAAAGAACTTTTTTTCCCAGAAGAACAAAAGTTGGATAAATCAACCTAAATAAATGTGTCTGTTTAAATAGTAGGTAGCCATTAGAAACGTCATTAACAAATGTAGAACATTTTGTAATTATAAAAACGAAGCCCTTATAAATAACATATGCTTTAGAAAAACATGCAGGACAAAATTTCCTTGATTCTTTCATAATCTTAAAAGGAAAAATTACCATCATACACTCTTTTATTATTTCAACTAAAAAAATCCAGATGTCATCAGTAGAAATCAGTGGTATTATATTCATTGGTATGGTCTGGGATCTGAGACCCTTAGAAGACCAGTCCAGTCCCTTGGAATCCACTTTCCAGAAGGTAGCTAGACGACATCCTGATGTTGCCTACAGAGTTGCTGTGTTCTCTGAGCAATCTCTCTCTAACCTCACTTGAGTTTGGAATGTCTCTGCTGTTGGAGGAGCAGGTTAGTCATCCCTGCAGGGTTTCAGGTCATAGCCAATTTGGGGCACTTGTAGGGGTTTGACAACAGTCTCTGCCACGTTTTATGGATTTTATCTTTCTGAAACAAGTCATGGTTCTTACTAGTCATGATTTTGGCACCTAAATATATGCTCCTCCCCCATCCCTCCCCCTCTTTTTTAAAAATCAGCATGCTGTAGTAAAACTTAGCAGTGTATTTTGTTCTTTTCCCTAAGTGTTTTAGATATATTGATAGTATAGAGAAATGTTTTAAGGGTAACAACTTCAATGACTTTTTCTGTTGCCTTGCTGAAAAATCTAACTTCGAGAATCTGACATGAGTTATTACCGTTACCCCTGGTGTCTCTCTCTCTCTCTTTTTTAAAGATTTATTTTATTTATTTATGCATACAAGAACTGGGATGTAGGCCAGAGGTCGTGGGGTGGGACAATGCATCAGAGACAGAGTGGGGAACAGAATAGGCAGAATAAGATACACTGCTGAGGGGAGGAACGGGCGAGACAGGAGAGGTCTGCTGCGCCACGTGGGTTAGCTCCCTGGTGGGGATTGAATTCATATCACAGTGGCTGGCAATAGCTTGATAGTGCTGAGACTTAGTACCATTAGGGAGGTCCCCTGGTCTCTGTTTTGAAGGTAACTTACATGTATCATGCATTTAAATCTCTCTGGGGCCTCCCCGGTGGCACAGGCATTTGAGTGCTGCACTATGACGCTGTCCACAGACTCTGCAGTGCCAGTTCAATCCCGGCCAGCTGGCGAGGGTCCCATATGGCATGGCAGACCTCTCCTGTCTTGCCCGCTGCTCCCCTCAGCAGTGTATTTCATCAGTCTGCCTGTTCTGTTCCCCACACTGTCTCTGGTGAGTCCTCTCACCCTCCTGCGCACTTGGCCTGTACCCCAGTTCTTATATAAATAAATAATCTTTAAAAAAAAAAACTTAAAAAAAAAAATCTCCTTTCTGGAGAGCCTAATTTTATAAGGATTTTAGAGTTTACTTATTAAGTAAGACGGTAGAAATGAGTGCTAAGTTACCATTTCTGGACTTAATTCCAAAAAAAAAAATCCATTTATAGAATGCCTACTGTGTGCCAAGCACTTTAGGTTTTTTATATCTGTTCTTCCTTGAAAAACACAATTTTTTTTTTTTAAAGATTTATATAAGAACTAGGGTACAGGTCAGAGGTGTGGGGGTAAGAGGATTCACCAGAAACAGAGTGGAGAACAGAACAGGCAGAATGACTGAAGTACACTGCTGAGGGGAGCAGCGGATGAGTCAGGAGAGGTCCGCTGTGCCATTCGGGTTGCTCCCTGGCTGGCGGGGGGATCGAACTCGTGCTGCAGAGGCTGCGGACAGCTTCATAGGTTGTGTCTTAACCCTGTGCGCCACCAGGGAGGCCCTGAAAAACACAAATTTCCATCAAGGTAGGAAGCATTACCCCCATTCTAAAGAAGACAAAGCTAAGACAGAGGTATAGCAACTTATTCAATCTTGTATATCTAGTCGGTGTCAGGACCAGATTTAAAATGCAGACCTTTGTGGAGGTGGTTAATGATAAATGTATTAACAGTAATGTGTGTCGACATGACTGAAAGAAACCCACTATCTAAGTTTACACTATTCTTCTTGGTCTCTGTGGTAACTTAGGGTCCTCTTTGTACCCTAAGTCTGCCCTTTATAGTTTTATAATTCAATCGTGGCCATGATTAAATTTTTAGCTGCTTTATTTTGTACATCCTAATATTCCTATGGATGAAGGGAAAGAACTTTTGGTAAAGGTAACCAGGTTGAAGAATTTGGCACAGAGTTCCCAGAATGGTTTCTACTACACCTATACTCTTAGATTTCCTTAATGAGTGGTTAGAATAGGGTGCCTTTTTAAATTGCTGAATAATAGTCCATTTTATACATACACAGATAGTGTAACATCTTCTTCCCCTTATTTGTTGTTGGGCACCTAGGTAGTTTCCATAGCTTGACTATTGTAAATAGTGCTGCAGTATATACAGGAGTACATATGTCCGTTTGAATTAGTGTTTTTGTATACTTCGGACCGATACCTAGAAGTGGGATTGCTGGATAGTACTGTAGATATAAAATGTTTTGATAAACCTCCTTACTGTTTCCCGTAGAGACTGGACCAGTCTACATTCCTACCCCCAGTCTACATTCTCCACAACCTCACCTATACTTCTTCTGGTCTTTTTGCTATGGGCTATTCAGACAGGTGTGTGGTTGTGTGTCACTGTGGTTTTGATTTGAATTTCCCTCATAATAAGTGATGATGAGCACTTTTTTCATGTGCCTTTTGGCCAGCTGTGCCTTTTGTCTTTGAAGAAGTGTCTGTTTTGTTCATCTGCCCATTTTTTGATTGGGTTGTTTTCTTCTTCTTGTCTGAGTTCTTTGTAGATTTTGGATATTAACCCATTGTCAGATGTATGTTGTGCAAATATTTACCCCCATTTGGTAGGATGCCTTTTGGTTTTAATCATAGTTTCTTTCGCTGTGCAGAAGCTTTTTAACTTGATGTAGTCCCAATTGTTTATTTTTCCTTTTGTTTCTCTTGCCATTGTGGTTGAATCCCCAAAGACATCATGAAGCCAGTGATGTGGAGTGTCTTGCCTGTGTTTTCTTCTCTATCCAAGTTGTTGATTCATTTTGAGTTTTCTCTTGTTTTTTTTTTGGTGAATGGTGTAAGAGAATGAATGGCCTGGTTTCATTCTTTTGCAGTGTTGCTGTCCAGTTTTCCCAACACCATTTGTTGAGAAGCCCTCTTACTCCATTGTTTGTTCTTGACTCCTTTGTCTTAAATTAACTGTCCATATAAATATGGGCTTATTTCTGGACTCTTAATTCCATTCCATTGACCTGTGCATCTATTTTAATACCATATCATTTGATTACTATTGCTTTGTAGTATAATTTGAAGTCTGGGAATGTAATATCTCCTTTTTGTCATCATTGTTTTCACTGTCAGGGTCTTTTGTGGTTCTGTATAAATTTTACTAACGTTTGCTCTATTTCCTTGAAAAAAGCTACTGGAATTTTGATAGGGATTGCATTAAATCTGTATATTGCTTTGGGTAATATAGTCATTTTAACAATGTTAATGCTTCCAATCCATGTGCATGGAATATCTTTCCATGTCCTTGTGTCTTTACAAATGGTGTTGGGAAAACTGGACAGTCACATGCAAACTACCCTTACTAGGTATTTAATTCTTTTTGATGTGATTGTAAATGAGATCATTATTTTTTATTTCTTTCCCCTAAAATGTGTTGCTTACACATAGGAATACAACAGGATATTAAGTTTGTGGTCTGCCATTTTAGTGTACTGATTCATTGTTTCTAATGGTTTTTAGTAGTCTTTTGGAGTTGTCTATGTGTATCATTATTTCATCTGAAAAGAGGGAGTTTTTCTTCTTTTCCAATTGGACTCCTTTTCTTTCTTTCTCTTGTCTAATTCCTCTCTCTAGGATTTCTGATACTATGTGTGTGGAGTAGTAGTGTCATGAGAGTGACATCCTTGTTTTGTACCTGATCTCAGAGGAGAAGCTTTCACCATTCAGTATGATATTAGCTTTGGATTTGCTGTGAATGGCCTTTATTATGTTGAGGTTATGTTTCTTCTGTGCCCGTTTTATTGAGCATTTTCATCATAAATGGGTGTTGGATCTTGTTAAATGGTTTCTTTGCATCTATTGATAGGATCATGAGATTTTTTACTTTGATTATTGTTTCAATTTCCTTGCTTGTAATTGGTCTGTTCACATTTTCTATTTCTTCCTGATTCAATCTTAACAATTCTAAGAATTCATGATTTCTTCTAGATTTTCCAATTTGTTGACATAAAGATGTTCATAGTAGTCTGTATCCTCTGTATTTTTGATTTTTTTAACTTTGCTTTCATTTATGATTCTGTTTGTTAGAATTTCTTTTTTCCCCTTAGCCCAGCTAGAGGCTTGTCTTTTAAAAAAACAAAACAAAAACCGCTTTTGGTTTCATAGATAAATTTACTGTCTTTTATTTCTAATTTCTGTTATTTCCTTCCCTCTGTGGCTTTTAGTTTCATTTGTTTTTCTAGTTCCTTAAGGTATAAAGTTAGATTGTTTAGATGAATTTTTTTAATATAAGCCCTGTATTGCTAGAAATTTTCCCCTCTGTATTTATAGCTACTATTCTTATAATGTGTGTAGGGTAAAGTTCTTATAACATGCATGCGTGAAAGCATGTGAACCTTGAATTATGTTTCTGTTATATTTATAATCCCAAAGTAAATGTTTTTGTATATGAAGTCCATTTTCTTTGACTTAATCTTGATTAACATAAGAATGTCTAGGGAATCTGATCTCTTGGAATAAAATATGAGGATTCTGAAATACAAAAATGTGTGTAGTTGTGGGTACAACTTTTCAGTTATTAAATAATGCAGAAAGAAAGAAATACTCTAAATATAGTCAACAACTTTGGATATGGAAATCATATCCATAACAGGCTTTTACCTGGTGGGGAAACTATTCCTGAAGTTTGACCTTACCAACATAAATATCAATACATTTCTTGTGGCTTCCTAGTGTGCCTGTCCATTCCTTTTCTTTTTCATAAAAATAAAGCTATACTTAAGTAGGTAATATACACATGGTTCCAAATTTCAAAAGGTGTAAAGATATGCAATGAAAGTGTTTTCTTTTACTCTATTCCCAACCTTTCATTTTGCTTTCCAGGCTAACCATATTTACTAGATTTTTGTGTCTCCTTTCAGTGATACTGTGGGAATATATAGCTAATGTAGTCTGTTTCATAGCTGCAAGTATTCCACATTTTATGGCTTTATTATATTTTATGTAATAGTCTCCTGCCACTGGTTATGTAGGTTCTGTCAAATCTTTGGTTGTTCTAAACAGTGCTGTAGCCAATAGTCTCAAGCATACATGGGCTAGTATTTAAAAGAAGAATTACTGCATCATAGGATATTTGTGTTTGTAATGCTGATAGCCTTATGCTAGTTTTTATTACTTCTTGTTTAACTTAACATGATTTTTTCCTGTTGCCTCTTTGTCATTTGCCTTCTTGTGTACAGTATTTGCTTTGTAGTCCCCACTTCTTTCTTTAGGATCCAGCTTAATGCTAACACTCTCCAGGAAAGCCTCTTAACAGTTCAAATCTGGTCATGGGAATTTATTCCATTGCTCCTCATACAATGTATGTGCTGTTGGTACTTTCATGTACACCCCAGTTTAACATATTTGCCTTGACTTTCATAACAGTTTTGTTTTTTAAAATCAGTTTTGGTAATTGTTTAAAAATGATGAGTAGATACATTATTGAAATGACTTTAAGTTTGCTAGCTCTTGTATAATATGGCTCTTTAGGAAATATAAAAAAATCTCTATAGACAGTAATTTACATGTGCTATTTTAACAGTATTTTGGGGTATTAATAGAGAACTTTAAAAAATACTATGCTATTTTTTGTGTTTGTGTATGACATTATTTTTATCATTATATTTGGTCTTTTTGCCTTGAAGAAATTCAGCCATGATTGGTACTACATACTGGATAGGAATTTTCATGAATCTTGATATTTTAAACATGAACAGATACCTAAAATGTTAGTGTGTTCTAGGTGTTTTAGAAGTTTGTTCTAGAGTTACAGAACTTAATTATGATGAGATATATCCTATTCGATAGTGGTCTTTTGCTATTTTGCACATTATGGATGAGTACCGCCAAAACAAGAATTGTCCAATGCACAGATTTATGTCACATTTATCCCGGCTGGGGCATCACACAGTGCTTGTGTGTATGTATGTATTATGTGGTGTCTGTTTCATTATTTGGAATATATGCTTTTCACACTGAAGTCAGGTACAAAGTAATGTTTTCTTTGATTATTGGAAAATTTCTTTCAGATTTGGGTATATATGGCCCGCTTCCTTGTGCCAAAAATTGTTTTGTTGTGAAGAGACAGTTGCTGTTGTGATCCTGTGCATTGTGCCTCCGCAGTGTCCCTCATTCAGAAGGAATACTTTATGATCTTTTAGAATTTCTATATTTGCAATGTGCTCTCCAATGATTACTTCTCATAACATCATCAAAACAGAGTATGTGTAGGCATTCAGGAGAAAGAGGTAACCTTTATCCAAGGTGACACATGAGTGAAGATTAAGAGCAATGTTAAAATTGGAGCCACTGTTACTTCCCTCTGTTTTCCTTTTTCTCCTTTAATTCTGGTCTGTCACAGAGATATACCATCTGATTCTTTATAAATCCATTTCCTCACTAATATACAAACAGCTGTTTGGCTGCTATCGCTGAATATTTTCCATACAAAACATGAACATTGCACCCAAATGTGAACAGTGTTCCTTAATATGAACACCCATCAAGAGAAACTTAATTGACTACAGTGGGAACTGTGAAACCCAGATTTGTAGGAGTAGGAAATTTAATATCTTTAATGTTTATTAAGACTTTCAGGTAGGTCGTCAAAGTTTTATGACAATATTTTAAAATGGAGTTATAAATGTCTCTTTAGTCAGAATCAGAATGGCCTAATCTTAGAAGAATCAGATGTTTTTTGGTAAATAAAACAAATTGAAACAGAAACCCATAATTTACCTTATAAAACACCTGAGTATTCCATTTATCATTAGGTTATGTAGGTCAGAAACCATGTTTCCAGTGGTGAAGGGAACATTCCTTAATGTACATTTTGCAGATTGTTTTTTTAGGTATGTTTGATGAAAATACAAATTGACAGAGTACTGGTTTCATGATGCACTTAGAGAGATGGTGATTAGGTATTAGGTTATTTTGTTGCGAGAATGAAACATTTTCATGTATAGTAAATTTCAGATATGATCTAAAATATCTGAGTTACAAGAAAAGGTGTAGGAAGGAACTACCAACTTTGAATCCTTATGACTGAATTTTAACTTTTTTTCATTAGAATAAATGAAGTTCATTAATAGCTATTCTACAAAGAATGGCTATTAGAATTACTTGAACATATATTGATATTTAAATAGTTCAGAAAGTTAAATTAGAGTCACTTTAGCATTTCACCTTAAGTTCTTATTGGTAGGTAGATCTTTTCATAATAAATAGTTTAGTTGTGGGAAATACATGCTTAGGAACACTTGGGTTGAAACAAATTTTGATTAAGGAACATTGCCTGGAAGAGTGGGGAAAATTTTGATTGAAGACCAGAAGACCTTGCATAGTTGTTTTTTTTTTTTAAGATTGATTTATTTATACAAGCACTGGGTACAGTCAGAAGTGCGGGAGGGTGAGAGAATTCACCAGAGCCAGAGCGGGGAGCAGAGCAGGCAGAAGGACCGAAGTACACTGCTGAGGGGAGCAGCGGGCGGCCGGAGAGGTCTGCGCGCCATGTGGGACCCTCCTCCGGTGGCCGGGGAGCAGCCGGGGATCTAACCGGTGCTACAGAGGCTGCGGGCAGCTTCGCAACCCGGTGCTCAACCACTGCGCCACTGGAGAAGCCCAGAAGACCTTGCATAAAGAGAACTTTCCATGCTGGCAAAATACAGGCATAAATCTTTTCCTCCATTGTTTTATGAAAATTCTTCATATATTGTCACTTGATTTATTTACATTAACCTCTATGACATTCCAACTGTGCCAACTTCATTTTCTGTCACACGTCATTACGTGTCATTAACTAACTGTTCATTTGCCAGTGATCCATATTAATGTGACAGTTCCAAAGAAACTGTTACTGTAGATATTCAAGTTTTAGATGGAGTAGAATTGTTTACAATTCAATACATCTTAAAAAGTGTTTTTAGGGCCTCCCCGGTGGCGCAGCGGTTGAGCGCTGGGTTGCGAAGCTGCCTGCGGCCTCTGCAGCGCCGGTTCGATCCCCGGCTGCTCCCCGGCCACCGGAGGAGGGTCCCACATGGTGCGCAGACCTCTCCTGCCGCCCGCTGCTCCCCTCAGCAGTGTGCTTCGGTCCCTCTGCCTGCTCTGCTCCCCGCTCTGGCTCTGGTGAATTCTCTCACCCTCCCGCGCTTCTGACTGTACCCAGTGCATGTATAAACAAAAAAACAAAAAAACAAATATAATAAATAAATAAAAACATGCCTCTATAAAAAAAAAAAAAGTGTTTTTAAAATGTCTTGAATCAGATTAGGATACAAGTATAGAATGTTAGTCGTATTTATTTATTAGACTGATGAATTAGACCTTTCTTTGGTGAGGGTAAGATATGAAATTTTAACATTTGACCGTCTTCTGAAGGAACCATGTGGGACGGGGGAGATTCCATTCAGGAGCTATGGGGTTTACAGTTCCATCTCTGATACTTACTTTCAAGTAATGCTCAGACAGGAGGAGCCCTGGGAGGATCCCTATGATAATCTTCCTGTAGGAATTTAGGCAAATCACACATACCCACCCACCCCCCTTTTTTTTTTTGCCCCTTCAGTTGTAGTAAAATTTGTAAGACAAATTTTATGTGGAATGGGGATGAAAGGCCAGGGAGCCTTGCTGTGCTCCAAGAGCAGGGCTGCAGCCTTTCCCAATGCGTTGCCCTCTGGTGACAAACTGTTTCTGTTTGCTTTAAGGGGCTATCAGCAACAGGATGCCCATGAATTCATGCGCTACCTTTTGGACCACCTGCACTTGGAACTCCAGGGCGGTTTCAATGGTGTTTCCCTCTCAGCAATTCTGCAGGAGAATTCTACTCTATCTGCAAGTAACAAATGTTGCATGTAAGATGGTTTCTTTTTCTTTTAGGAAGACATCAGACCTTTCTGTAGGTATTAGATTTCTAGAAGGTGGAGCGTATTGACCTTTGCTGAAGCTTTTTTGTGCTTGAGCTACAAGTGGCTGTGTCTCTGCCGCCTCCTTCCAGAGAACAGACAGCTTATGTTTACATCGGGGGTCGGGATTGAAAATATAGCACTTATTTTGAACATGAATTTTCATTTTGGACTTGAACTTCCTTAAAGTTTGTTACTTAAGAAATCAAGCATTTGTAGGTTCTCAGAATATTTTCTGACCTCGCAGTATGAACAAAACTAGCCTACTCGATTCTTTTTCAAGGTCTTAATATCCCAAAACATTCATTGAGATGAGAATGTTTACTTTGATTGAGGTAGGATGCTTTACTGTTATTTTAGCCTGGATTTTGGTTAAGTGCAGTTTCCTTTGTTCACAATTTGAAAAGTTTTGTTTTGTATGCAGAAAAGGGATTTACAAAACAAAAACCCCAAAGGGAAAAAGAATAATATTTAGGGACCACTGTAGAATTGCCTAAATTTGATTTAGTAAGATAAGGTCTTTTTAATGGTAAAGCAGACTCATAGGAAATCTGGCCTTGCCAGTTCCTAGTAGCTGTGTTTCCATTTAGAGTCCAGTACAGAAAGGGAAGACCTCTGACCCGGTAGAATTGTTCTTATTGCGAGCACCAAATTTAAAGAAACTTTGTTTTTTTCATTTTATGATAGCATATTCATACACAAAGACTATCAAACTGGACTCTCTCAAGGATAGGCTGTGTGAATGAGGAGGTATATATGCTCTTAGTATTTTATAGGAGGCCCAGGACACCCTCATAGAGTCCCATTGTAATATTCATAGGATGTTTTTAATAACTAATGAATTTTCAGTATTCCATATGCTTTCATGATATTTTGAAGACTTAATTGCAAGTTCCATTAGTGAGTTAGGATGAGAAAAAAATCAAATATCAAAAATCACATTTCCTGAAATTCATTGGAATAGGCATTTCAGGATATTTGCTAAAACTAGAAAAAAAAAATCTGAATATTTGTGTTTACTTGCGCAAAATAACCCTACTGAAGTTGGAGGTGGTAATATGGTAGACATAAGTGGCAGATTGGTCCTTTTTAGTACACAGATCATTAATGCCTTTATGAAGACACCCAACAGCATAAGTCTAAGTAGCTAGTATTTAAAGTAAGTAGTAGTATACTAATCTTAATACACATCACTGAGGCAAGGATTGATTTAGTACACTTTTCTCAGAGGAAGAAATTTTAAAAGAACTATATGAAGCTTCAATATACTGCTTTTTAATAAAAGCTTGCATTTTTAATTAAAGCCAGCATTGTATGTGAACTTTAGTGTGAAAGGATCAGTCATAATCTCTATTGTCAATAGATATTTTGGGGGGTATATCCTATAGCAGGATATCAGAACCTGAAATGTCATTATGTCTAACAGTTCCCAGTGTATCTTTTTGTTTATAGCTTAAGATTTAGAAAAAAAAAAAATGCTGCAATGTATTTCTTTTGCTGGTGAGGAATTAAGCCCTTTCCTAGAAGAGGAAGCAAACTTTTAAATAATAGAATTGCCTGGGTATGTTTTGTCTGTCTTACCATTGCAGCAGTCTTAATTTGGAGCAGCTTAGAAAGTACAGTTTAGTGTATTGTTATTGACTGCAAATGACAGAAACCACAACAAATTGCTGCTAGCATAAAAGAGCATTTACTGATTCAGTAACTGCCTAAGTGCACAAAGGTTAATATGTAAGTGTTCATCATAGTACTGTTGATAGCAAACAAAATAATTGGTTATTTTGGTTAATTTATTGGTTAAATTAAGAGGAGCAGTATCACGTTAAGAGCAGCTGCTCAGAACAGACCAGTTGTGTGACCTTGGATCAAGTTACTAGTCTTTGGACATCAGCTTCCTGGTCTGTGAAATGGGGGATAAATGATTCCACTTCACAAAGCTGGCTGTGAGGGTTAATTTATTTAAAAAATGGAAAGTACTAAGTACTCTTTGTTATGCATGTTATGCAACCATCAAAAAGAATGGTTTACATGTTCAAATTATATATACGGGGGAGCAGGTGTTTATCCTAATACTAATATGCTTGTAAGGGCTTTCTTTTTGAAAAGTAATATACATATATACTTTTTTTTTTTTACAATAAATTTTATTTTTATAATCCCCATACAATTGCAACCCCCTTATTTTGACCCCAATCCCTCCCCACCCCCCACTGTGTGACTCTGGTTCATAGTTTTTTGTTGATTTTGATTTTCACTTTCTTATAGTTATTCATTTTCCTGGTCCCTTTGAGTTTTCTAGATTCCTGCTATGAGTGAGACCATCCGGTATTTTTCTTTTTACATATATACCTTATTTCATCTTCACACCTGAGATAAGATAATCTTGTTTAACACCCGACGAACCTGAGAGGACAATTCGCTTTTTGTTGTCCTTAAAGTGTGTTCTAGATCTCAATAAGAAAGGTATTTACAGTATTGTTTTATGTGAGCTTTTTTTAAAAAAAGGATCTATGTATATAAGCGCTGGGGTACAAGCCAGATGCGCAGCAGGATGAGGATTCACCAGGGGCAGGGCGGGCAGACAGACGGACAGGACGGCCTGCTCCGCCGAGGCCGGGATCGAACCTGCACTGCGGGGGCTGTGGACAGCTTTGCAGTGCTGCTGCTCAGCCTTAAAGTGCTGCAGTAACCAGCACTGCAGAGGCTCCCTTATGTGAGCTTTTAATAAAGCCTTAATTGGGTTGCTCCAGTGCCGGCGGGGATCGAACCGGCACTGCAGAGGTTGTTGGGCAGTTTCACAGCGCTGCGCTTAGCTGCCTGCGCCACTAGGGCGGCCCCCTTCTAAAAAGCCTTAATCATAGTAACCAGCACTGCAGAGGCTGCGGACAGCTTCACAGCGCTGCACTCAACTGCCTGAGCCACCAGGGAGGTTCCCTTAAGGGAGGTTCCCTTATGTGAGCTTTTAAAAAAGCTTTAATCGGGTTGTTCAGAGGCCAGCGGGGATCGAACTGGCACTGCAGAGACTGCAGACGGCTTCACAGCACTGCACGCAACCGCCTACGCCACCAGGGAGGCCCCCTTATGTGAGCTTTTAAAAAGCCTTAATCATAGTAACATCCAGCAATTCAATTGTGCAGTCGCCTACGCCACCAGGGAGGCCCCCTTATGTGAGCTTTTAAAAAGCCTTAATCATAGTAACATCCAGCAATTCAATTGTGCAGTCATAGCTACTAGTAACTGGTAACATGTTATTAAGTTCTTTACCTCTTTTTCCCCTAATCAGTCAGCCGACCACCTAAAAAACTATCTCTAATTGAGGTTGTTGTTGAGAGTAATTTGACAGCTCCCTATAGTATGAGAGGCCTTGCAAAGATTCCAGTATAATGCAGTTTCCTCATTTCTGGGGATATATTTGGGGACATCCTCTTGTTCTGCTGCACAGGCATGTACATGATGCATTTGTTAGTGATGGCCAATGACCAGTTACTTTTAGAGAAAGCAGTGGGTTTGGGGAAGGCCAGTCCAAGACTCAATAAACCTGTTCATTTCATTTTAGTCTACTTAGGTTTGAATTTTTTTTTTTTTTGGTAATGTAAATGAGATATGTATTTCCCCTAAGTGAATTACCTTTAGAAGTTTAATTTTGTTTGTTGGGCCTCCCTGGTGGCGCAGGCGGTTGAGTGCAGCACTGTGAGGCTGTCCACGGCCTCTGCAGTGCCAGTTTGATCCCTGCCGGCCTCAGAGCAGGCCACATGGCGAGCAGACCTCTCCTGTGTCACCCGCTGCTCCCCTCAGCAGTGTTTCGTCAGTCTGCCTGTTCTGATCCCTGCTCTGTCTCTGGTGAATCCTCTCACCCTCCTGCGCATCTGGCCTGTACCCCAGTTCTTGTATAAATAAAATAAATCTTTAAAAAAAAAGTTCAATTTTGTACTGAGATGTTTTCCTCTGGTGATTTTCTTTAGAAACGGAGCATCTACAGTTGTCACGGCTATATTTGGAGGCATCCTTCAAAATGAGGTTAACTGCCTCATATGTGGAACAGAATCTAGAAAGTTTGATCCATTCCTAGGTAAGACTTTTTATTAAATAATTTTAATGTTAAGACAGTAAATAAAGAAATCTTAAATTTTGAAATTACTTAATTGTGGTTATATGCTTTTAACAGCTCTTTTCCTATTTCATTTCAAGACCTTTCTTTAGATATTCCAAGTCAGTTCAGAAATAAGCGCTCTAAGAATCAAGAAAATGGACCAGTTTGTTCATTACGAGGTAATGACAGTTTAACGTTATAGTTTTTTCCCTCCCTCTATAATACCTGAATAGATTTATAAGCTCCATCAACACATGATATGTTAATAGCTATAATGCATTGTGTTATAACTTAACAGAAGTCAAACCTGAATGTCTTAGAATGTTTTTGGATATTTAATAAAAATACCTGCCAGAGATAGTAGGTCAAGCATTAAAAGTATAAAGATAATTTGATTATTTAGAAAGGAAATCAGTAAGAAATTACTTATCTTGAGGCTCTCTAATTTCTCGGGTCAGAACAGTATTATCGACATTTATAAAAACAAAATAGGTCTGGTCTCTCTCTATATATACATACACACACATTTTTACTGACGTTTAACAAAAGCCAGTAAGTCTAGATAATCTTTGATTATAAGACTCAGAATCAGATTTCCTCAGGTTTCCGTCCTGTCTCCCCATCTGGAATTGATCATATAATTGCTGGCTTCTTACCTATCCAAGAATGCTTTCATGATGAGACTTTACTTTCTTTGGCCTGTCCAGGAGGAGAGTATGTTACATGGCTTAGGTGGTTGGTTGCTACTACAAGAAAGGTAACAAAAGGATTTGACTCACTGAAATCTGATGTGATTGGTATTAGCTTTAGGGGCCTTAGACCATCCTCAGGTGTTTAGCGTTTGACTGGACTGGACACATGCCTTCTGTATTCTCAGATTTGATTCTAATTTTGTTAAAGTGCTTACTGTTAGCTGGAAGTAGACAACAGTGATTTTTTTAAAAATGAGAAGTTACAGGCAGTTAAGGGCACTACTTTCTTGGACATCCAGAGTATGATGAATTTTAGTTGATTGATATGCCTGTGTCCTTATTAAATGGAAGATATGAGGTTAGTAGTCTGCTTGGAAGAAAATACTTGTGTGTTCTTTGGATCTGTAATTGTTAAGCTTATTTTCCATTTAAAAGGGAAAGGTAATGGTGAAAAAGACCTTTGGAATTTGAAGTTATTTAAAGTATGCATAATGAGAAGCTAAAGTATATAACCCTAGTTCTAACATGCCATCAAAAAGAAAAAATGTAAATTATAGATCAAAGACTCCTAAACAAAATATTAGCAAATGGAATCTAGTACTATACTACAACAATAATATTACAGAGATCAAGTAGGATTTAGTCCAATAAAACAAAACCTTTAGGGAAGGGAAGTCAAAATATCTAAATAGGTTTTGATCAAATTCCAAATCCATTATTACTGTTTAAAAGAAGGGAAAAAACCTTATGAACTTTTAAACTAGGGATAGAAATGTTCTTAATTTGATGAGGCTTATCCATCAAAGCTATCAGTGGTCATCATAACAGTGAGGCACTCAGGATTTTCTGTTAGTCGGGAAGCCTAGTGAGGGACAAGGCCGAAGAAATAAGAATAATGAAGAGGAACAATCAAATTGATTATATAACTTGAACATTTCAAAGAATTGGTTGGAAATTATGAGGAAATATATACTAAATCTCTGGAGAGCAAGATGGGCCAGGAAACCTGCTTTTCTAAAAGTCCTCAATCTTTTTAATTAAACAGATTTACTAAGAGGGGCCTCCCTGGTGGCACCCCACATGGCACGGCAGACCTCGCCTGCTGCTCCCCTCAGCAGTGTACTTTGGTCAATCTGCCTGTTCTGTTCCCCACTCTGTCTCTGGTGAGTCCTCTCACTCCCCGCACCTCTGACCTGTATCCCAGCTCTTGCATGCATAAATAAAAAGAAAAGTATATTGAATAAGAAATAATTTTATTCATTTTAATCTGTCCTTTATTAACAGAGCTATGTCACTTTTCAAATCAGATGACTCCCTAAATATATTCTAATTTGTTCAAAAGTTCCTCTGTAAGCACAAATTCTTAAAAGGACTAAAAATCTTCATTAGATAAAGGAGCCAGGATAGAGGTGGGAATTTATGATGACAAAATAAATTGTGTTACTCTAAATAAATTCATTTAGGGAGACATATATTTTCCCCCAAATTTGAGGTTTCAGTGTTTAATATGAACACTATAGGATCATATCCTTTTGATTTTGTTTCTGGGGAGATATAAATATATCACCCATTAAGGAAGAAATTACAAATGTAACTGCATAATGGTAAAAGACAAAGTAGAAAACTTGAAACAAGTTTTTGCAGTATATGAAAATGTAAAAAGTACTGGGGCAAAGTATGAGAGTTAGAAAAATAAATGCAATGATTTAACATCTGTAAGACTGTTAAGGGCCTCCGTGGTGGAGCAAGGGGTTAAGACCTAGCACTATGAAGTTATCAGCAGCCACTGCAGCATGAGTTCGATCTCCGGCCAGGGAGCTGACCTACATGGCACAGTAGACCTCTCCTGTCTCGCCCGCTGCTCCTCGCAGCAAGGTATCTCAGTCAGTCTGCCTGTTCTGCTCCCCACACCTCTGGCCTACAATCCAGCTCTTGTATACATAAATTAAAATAAATCATAAGTAAATGCTTAACATGATAGAGATGGAAATTGGGCTAATTCAGAAGACCATAGAAAGGAAACTAAACCATCCCTTACATGGTAGCTGTTCAGAAATACCATGACTAAGGATGTTTTTATTTAAAACATTTTATAAAAAGACAGAAGTGAATTATTTTAGCTCTTAGAAATCATTATAAATAGACATCACTATATTTTAAGAAAGTGAAAGCAGCTTTTTAAAATATATATGGAGATTGATGGTGGTAGTGTGGCAACAGTTCTCTGCCTATCCAGACAAGATTTACAGTGCTGCTTTTTTATTAAAATTCCCTAGAGGCTACTCACAAGCACACTAGTATTCTGCCCTTTTGATGCAGTGGTGACAAGTTGTCTGAGACCTGCTTGTTGAAAATGGCAGGAGTTGCCAAAGTGGCTACCGACATACCTACTAGTTTCATGGCAGTGAGAAGACACTAGAAAGCAGGCCAGTATTTCTATGCATTTTGCATTGGTCTCAACTGCAAATGAGTTGCTATGAAATGTTCATGTATTCTTTGGCAATCTCAATACTTTGAAGGGAGTCAAATTCCTGAAATTTAGAAAGGTTCTAAATAGTTACCAAAGGAGACTTAGGATACCACCTAGGAACTTGTTAGTAACCCCCTCTAAATGACTGCATGCTGCCACACACACAGGGGAGTGGTTCACTGCAAGTTCAGTATAGGAAGAAAGGCTGCCTGCAGTTGACTTGCTTCTGCGTATGTGTTGTGTGACTGGGGAGACACTTGGAACAGTGTGTTGAATCTTAACAATTGTCTGGTTAATGAGAGGGGGAGGCGGAGTGATAGCATCTCAGTGGGCATTCTTGCCTGCCCAGGAAAGTTTCCAGTATATGTTGATGTTCAGTAATTTAAATATAAACACTATCAACGTGGTAAATTTTAAGTATATAATTCAGTATATTCACCATATCATACAATTATCACTACTATTTTCAGAACGTTTTTAGCCTTAAACTCTATACCTATTCTCCCTTAGCTTCAGTAACTTCTACTTTATCTATGAACTTGCTATTCTAAGTGCTTCATCTAAGTGAAACCTTACTATAGTCATCCCTTGGTATCTGGTGGGTTGGTGCCAGGACCCCTCACAGATACCCAAATCTGAGGAAACTTAAGTGCCTCATGTAAAATGATGTAGGACAAGTTAGAATCCAGCAAGACAGTGGCAGTGAAAACACCGAGTATAAGCGCTGGGTTGCGAAGCTGCCCGCGGCCTCTGTGGTGCCAGTTTGATCCCCGGCCACCGGAGGAGGGTCCCACATGGCGCGCAGACCTCTCCTGCTGCCCGCTGCTCCCCTCAGCAGTGTACTTCGGTCCTTCTGCCTGCTCTGCTCCCCGCTCTGGCTCTGGTGAATTCTCTCACCCTCCCGTGCTTCTGACTGTACCCAGTGCTTGTATAAACAAAACAAACAAATAAATAAAAAAACATGCCTCTATTAAAAAAAAAAAAATCTTAAAAAAAAAAAAAACACCAAGTTTACTTCCGCCATATAGTCACAACTAGGACGGCCATATCACACAGTCGGAACAACACTCCAGCAGAAATTTTAAGTGAACTGTGTTGATACTGGGACAGTGAAACCCACAGCAGGACTGCTGTGAGGAACACCCTGTAGTTGCTGACTCAGAGGTACACACCAACACTGGGGCTCTTTATCCAGCATAGTGCTGACTCTCGTGCACAGTAGGAGAGCCGCAGGAAGTGCAGGGCAAGGATCACTGACTCTTCTTATTGCCTAACTGGAGCCTGAACCAGTGTGGAGAAATAGGTCAGATTACCAGTGTCTCCTCAGAGAAGAGGCTAATACTTGAAGGTCAGACTGGAATATTCAAAACGCTTGCCACCCTAAACCTCAGGGCCAAAACCAAGACGACAAATGAACACTTGCATAAACCAGAGATTAAGCACCTGTTAATAACAGGAGCAAACACCCCAGGATAAGGCTCTGTGCTGGAAAAAAGAGCAGCCCCTGGCTAATGACCCCATAGCAACTCCAGTCTTTGCCCAGTGCTGCATGGAGTGCTCACAAATAGCCTAGGGATGAAAGCTGACATGGGACAACTCTGGTAAGCACAGCACAGAACATAACCAAGATACATTAAAGTTTTTGGAAGCCAACAATAAGGACAGAATACTGAAAACATCAAGAGAAAAATGGGTAACTTTATAAGGGAATACCAGTCAGACTGTCCACAGACTTGTTACTAGAAGTACTGCAAGCCAAAGGAAATGGCAGGATATATCTAAAGTACTTAAAAAAATTTCCAACCAATACTACCAAATACATTTTACAAGGCCAACACCACACTAGAACCGAAACCAAACAAAGAAAACACACAAAAAAGAAAACTACAGACCACTCTCCCTAATGAACATGGCTGCTAAAATCCTCAAAGTCCTAGCAGACTGAATCCAACAATGCATCAAAAAAGATTATACATCATGACCAGGTGGTATTTATTCCAGGGACGCAGGATAGTTCAACATCCAAAAATCAGTTAACATAGTTTACCACATAAACAAAAAGAAAAATAAAAACCACGTGATCATATCAGTAGATATATTGAGAAAGCATCTGATTAAGTTCAACATTCACTTAAGATGAAGGATTTTGAAAAAACTTTAGATAAAAGGAACATAACATAATAAAAGCCATATATGACAGACCCATAGCTAGCAACATTCTCAAGGGTGGAAAGCTGAAAGCCTTTCCATTAAGATCTGGAACAAGACAAGGGTGTCCACTCTCACCACTTCTTTGCAATATAATACTGGAAGTCCTAGCTAGGGAAGTTAGACAAGAGAAAGACACAAAAAGAATCCAAATTGGGAGAGAAATAAAACTACCATTGTTTGCAGATGATAAGATAATAGAGAGGACCCTAAAAAAAAATCCACAGAAAAATTATCTAACAGTAAGCCAGTTCAGTTGAGTGGCAGGTTATAAAAATCAGTAGCCTTCCTGTATGCAAACAATCGGTCTGAAGAGGAAGAAAACCATCCCAGGGCTTCCCTGGTGGCGCAAGGGGTTAAGTCTCAGTGCCATGAAGCTATCTGCAGCCACTGCAGCACGAGTTCAATCCCTGGCCAGGGAGCTGACCCACATGGCTCAGCAGACCTCTCCTGTCCTGCCCACTGCTCCCCTCAGCAGTGTATTTCAGTAGATCTGCCTGTTCTGCTCCCCACTCTGTCTCTGGCGAATCCTCTCACCCCCATCCTCCCGTGCCTCTGGCCTACACCCCAGCTCTCATATACATAAAGTCTTGGTAAAATTGTAAATGGGATTTTCTTTTCCTCCAAAAGAAATATCAAATACCTGGAAATAAACCTTACAAAGGAGGTGAAATACCTATACAAGGAAAATTATAAAACATTGTTAAAAGAAATAGAAGATACAAAGAAATGGAGTCAAATTCCCTGCTTGTGTGTCAGAACAATTAACATTATCAAAATGGCCATCCTACCCAAAGCAGTTTACAGATTCATTGCAATTCCAATAAAAATCTCAATGGCATTCTTCAAAGAAATGAACCACAAAAACACCAGAATATCCAAAGCTCTCCAGATTAAAAAGAAGAATGAGGTTATTACACTCCCAGACTTCAAACTATACTACAAAGTCATAATAATAAAAACAGATACAGAAGCCAATGGAATAGAAAGCTCCAAAATAAAAACACACATATATTGTCAACTAATCTATTGCAAAGGAGCGCATACACACTGGAACAAGGAAAACCTCTTCAATAAATGATGCTGGGAAAACTGGGCTGCAACATGCAAAAGAATGAAACTAAACTATCTCACCCCATACACAAAAATCTACTCAAAAAGGATAAAAGACATGGATGTAAGACCTGACACCATAAAATATATAGAAAACAGGCAAAGCACTCCATGACATAAACCTCAGAAACATCTTTGAGGACTTGTTTCCACAAGCAAGGAAAACAAAGGGAAATATAAGCAGCTGGGACTACATCAAGCTAAAAAGCTTCTGTACAAGAAAGAAGACAGCAACCAAAACAGAAACGCTATTGAGGCGGGAAAATATCTGCACACCATATACATCGAATGAGGGACTGATATTAAAAATCTACAAAGAGCTTACACAGTTCAACAAAAACAAACTAATCAAAAAACGGGCAGGAACTAAAGAAGAAATGCAAATGGCCAACAGGCATAGGAGAAAATGCTTAACATCACTTTATCAGGGAAATGCCAATCAAAAAACCACAGTGAGGGCCTCCCCAGTGGCACAGTAGGTTGAGCGCAGTGCTGTGAAGCTGTTCATAGCCTCTGTAGTGCGGGTTCAATTCCCTGCTGGCCAGGGAGAGTCCCACATGGCGCGACAGACCTTTCCTGTCTTGCCCGCTGCTCCCCTCAGCAGTGTATTTCAGTCGATCTGCCTGTTCTATTCCCCACTCTGTCTCTGGTGAATCCTCTAACCCCCTGTGCCTCTGGCCTGTACCCTAGCTCTTGTATAAATAAAATAAATCTTTAAAAATAACAACAACAACAACAAAAAACCCACAGTGAGATACCTCACACTTGTGAGAAAGGCCCATATTTAAAACAAAACAAAACTAGAAACAACAAATGCTGGTGAGGATTTGGTGAAAAAGAAACCCTCTTACATTGCTGATGGGAATGTAAACTGGTCCAGCCACTATGGAAGGGTGTGTGGAAGTTTTTGAAAACACTAAAAATGGATCTACCATGTGACCCAATGATCCCACTCCTAGGAATCTACCCAAGGAACACAAAAACCTTAACTTGAAAGGAACCTTTCATTCCTAGCTTTATTGTAGCATTATTCACAATAGCCAAGATATGGGAATAACTTAAACGCCCCAAAACATGAATAGATCAAGATGTCGTATATATACTAATGGAATATTACTCAGTGATCAAAAAATGTAAATTTATGCCATTTGCAGCAACATGGATGGAGCTGGGAGAGATTATGGTAAATGAAATAAGTCAGAACGAAAAAGATAAATATCAGGGGGTTTCACTTATATGTGGAAAAAAGAAACTGAACAAAGGGTCAGGAAAAGGACAAGACTTGAAAACTGTAGATCTGGGGCATCCAACAGGAGAGGGAAAGGAGAGGAGTTAAAACAGGCGAGAGAGGAGCATAAGGGATGGTGGCGATAGATTGTGGGAGTACAGGGGATACACCTGAGGGGAGAAATCAAATACTATGCAAAAATTAACAATAATGAAAAGAACTTTAAAAAATTCCAGCCAAAACCCCTCTACTCTGAAAGATTAACATTCAAGACAGAAGGAGGAATATAAGTAAGGAGCATCACTGAAAAACAAAACCTAAATAAACGAGTATGTCCTATCAAGCCACACTTGAAAGAAGTTAAAGGGTTATAATTATAAAGCAACAAAAAACAGCCAACAATAAATACAGGAGTAACACCTAAATCATTTAACATGGAGGAGGAGAAATGTGACCCATCAGAACAAGGCAGAGATGAGGCTATCCAATGTGTCACAAATAGCCCATCACACACTAACCTCGGTAGAACCCTCAAGCAAAAATTAATAGAAGTAACTCTTAACAGAATAGAAGACCCCCCGCAACGGAAGACAAAAACTCAAACCAAAAAAAAAATTAATGCATTGCCTTTTCTTATGTCTCAATAATGACCTTAAATGTAAATGGCCTGAATTCACCAATCAAAAGGTGTAGAGTGGTGGGATGGGTTTCAAATCAAAGTCCAATGTCCTGCTATTTACAAGAAAGCCCATCTTACCAACAAAAACAAGCACAGACTTAAAGACTGGAAGACAGTCCTGCAAGCAAATGCCAACCCTAAAAAATCAGAAACAGCAAGACTTTTACATCAGATGACAGACTCTCAAACTGGGATACAAGTCAGAGGTGTGGGGGATGAGAGGATTCACCAGAGACAATGGGGAACAGAACAGACAGATCCACTGAAATACACCGCCAAGGGGAGCAGCGGGCGAGTCAGGAGAGGTCTGCTGCACCATGTGGGTTCCTCCCTGGCCAGAGATCGAACTCGTGCTGCAGTGGCTGCGAAATGGCTTCATAGATTGTGTCTTAATCTCTTGTACTATCAGGAAGGCCCGAGAACAGGCTTTAATTGAATCACAACTAGTAGAAATCACCACAGTGCAGAAATACAAAAGATCATAATAGATACAGTGAACATCTACACACCAATAAATTCGATAACCTTGAACAGACAAGTTTCTGTATCAATATAGCCTACCAAGACTAACCCAGGAACAAACATGAATTTCACAAGCATGGAAATTGAAACAGCAATTAAAATGTCTTCTAAAAAATAAAAACCCAGGACCAGAGAGCTTTACAAACAAGTTCTTACTAAATCTTTAAAGAAGTAATGCCCCTCTTAGTCAACTGCATTTAAAATTACAGAGAGAACATTCTCTGCCACATTTTACAATGCCTTCATCACCGTAACACAAAGATGGCACGAGAAAATTAGGCCAATAACCCTGAAGAACACAGATGCAAAAATCTTGAACAAAAGACCAGCAGATTGAATTCAATAGTATATTGCAAGGATTACGATCAGGTGAACTTTATCCCAGAAATGCAAGGTGATTTCATATACATAAATCAAATAATGGATCACATCAACAAAAGTAAAGATTAAAGTCATGATAATATCAGTAGATGTAGATAAAGCATTTGATAAAATTCAGTACCCGTTGATGATAAAAACAAGATGCCTAATACAGATACTCTTTCTAGGAATCATCCTTTACATGAGATAGCAAATTGGGGCCTCCCTGGTGCAGGGGTTAAAGCCACAGCACTATCAAGCTATGGCCAGCCGCTGCAGCACAAATACAAGTTAGGCCATATACCGCAAAACAACCGCCAATATAATACTTGATGAAAAACTGTAAGTCTCCACCTTAAGATCAGGAACAAGGCAAGGATGCCCGTCCACAGCATTTACGTCTGACTTAGCATTTGGCTTTGGCCAGAGCTATCAGACAAAAGCAGGGAAGAAAGGGAGTCCAAGTCAGAGATGAGGAGGTGTAGCTATCACTGTTTTTGTTTTTTTTTTTAAAGATTTATTTATTTATTTATTTATACAAGCACTGGGTACAGTCAGGAGCGTGGGAGGGTGAGAGAATTCACCAGAGCCATAGCCGGGAGCAGAGCAGGCAGAAGGACTGAAGCACACTGCTGAGGGGAGCAGCGGGCGGCAGGAGAGGTCTGTGCGCCATGCGAGACCCTCCTCCGGTGGCCGGGGAGCAGCCAGGGATTGAACCGGTGCTGCAGAGGCCGTGGGCAGCTTCGCAACCCAGCGCTCAACCGCTGCGCCACCGGGGAGGCCCAAGACCACAACTTTTTACATGATGCAACAAATACTCCTGTGACTTCAGATTCAGAGCTTACAAGCACCATAGTGATTGGTCTAAAGGGATTCATATTACCGACCAGTCTGTGCTACAGTCAGTTCTCTTTACAGCTAGCACCATGGAATTTAGCAGGGCCCCTGAGGACATCACCAGTTTGTAAATTTGGGTTTAGTGTTTGAGATTTGTTTCAGGAAATCAAGGCTGACACTAGATACTCTTTCTAGGAATCATCCTTTACATGAGATAGCAAATTGGGGCCTCCCTGGTGCAGGGGTTAAAGCCACAGCACTATCAAGCTATGGCCAGCCACTGCAGCACAAATACGAGTTAGAGCCCCGGCTGGCCAGGGAGCTACCCACATGGCGCAGCAGACCTCTCCTGTCACCCCTGCTGCTCTCTCCACCGTGTATTTTGGTCAGTCTGCCTGTTCTGCTCCCCACTCTGTCTCTGGTGAATCCTCTCACCCCACCCACCCCACACCCCAGCCCAGCTCTTGTATGCATACATAAATCTTAAAAAAAAAAAAAAAGATAGCAAATTGGCAAATCCTCTGTTAGGACCGGGTTGAAGAGAAAAGGGCCACCATCTACTGGAAGTTGGGAAAGGCTCAAAAAAAATCGTGAGAATTGAGAGGCCCAAGGGTGGGATGTACGTTCTAGATATGGGGATCAGGGAGCAAAGGCACGATTATGCAAGCATGCTGGGTTTACAATGGCAGCGCAAGATGGCCCTGAGCTCGCCTCCCTCACACACTGAGTCTGCAGCTACCTGTGGAGCGACGTCTCCTGATAAAGCCCAGCTGAGTGACTTCTGCACAGCGAGCAGACAAAAAGGAAAGCGCGTTAAAGCAGGTAGGACAGGCAGAGACACATTCTCACCATGAATCCCACTCCCGGTGCAGCGACCCACAGTCAGGAGGGAACTCAAAACCTGAAGCTTGCCCGAGTTGGCAAGGTTTTGAACCCCATGTGAAACACCCCTACTTCATAATCTGAATCTGACCCTCCAAACATCTAGATTTGAAAACCACTGGGCCTCGGTTCATGAGCCCCAGGAGACTATATATAGCAAATGGAGGACGGTCTCTTCAAGGACTCATCTGTGGACTCACTCACTCTAGGGCCCCGCTCAGAAGCAGCCCTATGAAAAAGCAGCCAGAGGATGTGGAAGAGGCTAGTTTGCTAATCTTAAGTTGTCAGCCTTTGGGGCAGGAGCCTGCTGGGATACTCCTAGGGAAGTTGGTGGGTATCATCCTCATGCTTTCCCTCTGCTAGAGCCTGTGAGTGCCATCTTTTATGTTTGCTCATTTTTCTGTAGACTTTTTTCCTCCCTGCCAACCCTTGAAGATGCCACCTTCACACACTCCTTGCAGGCCCCTCTACCGTGCTCTCGAGCACCGCTGTTTCCTCGAGGGGACATTTTACATGTGTCTGGTGTAATGTTTTTTTGTGGCTGTTGCCCAGGGGGTGTTTTTGATCACTGTCTCTGGTAGTCCCTGGGGCCCACAGGACTGTAACAGTCGGAGTGGCACTTTACAGACAGCAGACTGAAACATACCCCAGTCTTTCAGTGAAAAAGGCCTATGATCATTTCAGCCTCGGGGTGGGCATCAGGTTTGGCATACATGTAGTGGGGGGCTTGCAGAGATGCTCTCAGGGAATGTACACCAGGGGACAAAAATCTTTGTGCCCACTCTATTTTGTTACAGCTCTACAGTATCTCCCAGAAAGGAGCCTTATACTCTAATCTGGAGCCCCAGTACTTTCAGCTGTTGCCCAGAGAACACTACCAGGTTGGGTCTGGTGACTAGCAGGGCTAATGCTTGGGATCCCACATAACAGTATCCATTTGTATACTTGAAAAGCTGCTGCCTGAGAGTCTGGTTTCCAGTCATTCTGAATCTAAAAGTGCTAACTGAGGTCCTCTCTTTTACAACACTGACAAAACTTGGCAGTGGGCACTGTTAAAAACATTCAATAAAAAAATTAACAATCCTTTCAAACTATCAAAAAACAGGACGGGATGTTTCCAAACTCATTTTACAATGCCAGCATTACGCTGATAACAAAACAAGGACACCACAATATCCCTAATGAACATAGATTCAAAAATCCTTAATAAAACATCAACAAACCAAATTCAACAATACATTAAAAGGATCATACACAATGACCTAGTGTGATTTATGTGTGTACGCATACATATATGTGTGTGTGTATATATATATATGTATTTTTTTTCATTCCAAGGATGCAAGGGTGCTTTAACATCTGCAAATTAATGTGATTCACCACATCAGCATAATGAAGGGTAAAAATCATATGACCATCCCTATAGATGTAGAAAAAGCATGACAAAATATTCATTTATGATAAAAACTCTCAATAAAGTTCATATAGAGGGAATATACCTCAATAGGGTGGAGAAGCTACCTATAAAGATAACATCATCAGGCTAACATCAGACTTCTCTGAAGAAACACTTCAGGTAAGGATAGACTGACATGATCAAACTGCTTAAAGAATTGCCATCCAAGAATACTCTATTCTGCAAGGTTCTCCTTCAGATATGAGGGAGAAATAAAGGCCTTCTCAGATTAACAAAAGTGTTGTTTGCAAGCACTAGACCCTCACCCCCAGAAATACTGAAAAGAGCTCTTGTATCTAAACCAAAGAGAGGAACATATATAAAGAACTCAAAAAGGAAATTGATAGAACCACAATATTAAAGACGAAATGGCAGCAACAGACTTTCATATATCAATTTTAAATACAAATGACTGAACTCACCAACTAAAAGGTACAGAATTATATTTATAGATTTCCTAATTATAGATTAGGAAGTAGAATTTAGCCTTTTCTTGTCTCCAGGAAATGCACCTGAGCATTTCCTCCAAAGATAAACATAGCCTCACAGTCAAGGGCTAGAAAATAATCCTACAAGTTAGTGGGACCAAAAGGAAGGCAGGGATAGCCATACTTAGACAAAATAATTTCCAGTTTAAAAAGATAACAAAAAATAAATCTTAAAAAAAAAAAAGGGGTAACAAAAAAACACAGATGGATACTATGTAATGATTAAGGAAACATGTATCAGGAAGACATACTCATCAAAGTATACTCACTAAACAAGGGCATGTATTAGGCAATTACTATCAACTCTAAAAACAGACATTGGAAAAAACACATGTGAAAGGGGACTTCAACACCATACTCTCACCAATGGACAGATCAACTAGGCAGAAAATAAACAGGGACACAATAGCTTAAAGACTTAGACCGCAGGGCCTCCCTGGTGGCACAAGGTTAAAGGTTAAGCACCGTGCACAAGTTGCAGCACAAGTTGCAGCACAAGTTCGATCCCCTGCTGGCCAGGGAGCAACCCACATGGCAAAGCAGCCCTCTCCTGTCTTGCCCGCTGCTCCCCTCAGCAGTGTGTTTCAGTTAGTCTGCCTGTTCTGTTCTCCACTCTGTCTTTGGTGAATCCTAACCCCCCGTGTCTCTGGCCTGTACCCCAGCTCTTGTATGCATAAATAAATCTTTTTAAATCTTTTGAGGGCCTCCCCAGTGGCGCAGCAGGTTGAGCACAGCGCTGTGAAGCTGGCCGCAGCCTCCACAGCACGAGTTCGATCCCCGGCCGGCCAGGGAGAATCCCACATGGAGAATCCCACATGGAGACTAACGATATGCTGTTTAATAGCTGTTGGATAAAAGGAAATTAAAGCAGGGGCCTCCCAGGTGGCACAAGGGGTTATGCACAGCACTATGAAGCTGCCTGCAGCCTCTGCAGCACCAGATTGATCCCCGGCCAGCTAGGGAGCTGCCCACATGGCACAGCAGACCTCCCCTGCCTTGCCCGCTGCTCCCCTCAGCAGTGTATTTCAGTCAGTCTGCCTGTTCTGCTCTCTGCTCTGTCTCTTGCCCTCCCACGACTCTGGCCTGTACCCCAGCTCTTGTATAAATAAAAATAAATCTTAAAAAAAAAGAGAGTTAGACCGCATGGACCTAATAATATTTATAGAGTACTGCACTTCAAAAAAAAAAAAAAAAAGCTGATTACACATTCTCCTCAAGTGCACATGGGACAGTTTCCAAGATCGACCATATATTGTGTCACAAGACACTTATCAACAAATCCCTTAACATTGAAATCATACCAAGCATATTCTGACCATAAAGATACAAAACTAGAATAAACCACAAAAAGCAAACAGGAGAACCCTCCAATGCTTGGAGAATCAACATACTGCTGAAAGGAAGGGTTAATGAGGATATTGGAGAAGAAATCAATGAATTACTTAAGACAAATTACAAATTACAACCATTCAGAACTTATAGGACACAGCAGACACAATGTAGGCCCATATCAAGAAACAAAAAAAGAGCTCAAATAGCCTTGTCTTCCACCTCAAAGAACAAGAACAAACAAAACTAAAATCCAGTTGAAGAAAGGGAATAATAAGAGTAGAAATAAATGAGAGTTTTAAGTCCAAAAAAATTAATGAAACCAAAAGCTGGTTCTTTGGCAAAATAAATGGAATAGAGAAACCTCTAAGTTCACTTAAAAAAATAAGGAAAAAAACTCAAATAGGATTAGAAAAGAAGTAAAACAGATGCAGAAATTCAGAGGATAGTAAGATACTAAGAACAGTCATATGCTGATAAGTTCAATAACCTAGAAGCAGTGGACAAATTCTTATAATTACAATCTTTTTTTAAAAAAAAAACATTTATATATGCATACAAGAACTGGGGTACAGACCAGAGGTGCAGGGGGAGGGGCTGAGAGGATTCAGCAGAGACAGAGTGGGGAACAGAACAGGCAGACTGAAATACACTGCTGAGGGGAGCAGCGGGCGAGTCAGGAGAGGTCTGCTGCGCCATGTGGGTCACCTCCTGGGCTGGGCATCATACTTGTGCTGCAGAGGCTGCGGATAGCTTCATAGTGCTGTGCTTAACGCCTTGTGCCACCAGGGAGGCCCCAATTATACAATCTTCTAAGACTGGATAGGGAGGAAATAAAAAACCTGACAGACCAATTACAAGTATGGGAATTGAAACAATAATCAAAACTCTCCTGGAAAAAAAAAAGTTCAGGACCAGGATGGCTTCACATGAGCTCTACCAAACCTTCAAAGATGAACTACTATCTGTCATGCTCAAATCATTCCCAAAAAACTGAGAAAGGAGCACTTTCAGAAACATTTCATGACATCAACATTACTCTTAATACCAAAGACACACACACACACACACACTCAAACTACAGAGCATTTTCCCTAACGAACACAGATGCAAAAATCCTTAATAATTCTTAAATCCAACAATGGATTATATACCATGACCAAGAAGGATTTATCCTGGGGATCCTAGGGATCCAAAAATCAATTCATATAATTCACATCAACAAAAAACAAGACCATAACCATATGATCATATCAACAGATATCAAGAAAGCATTTGATAAAACTCATTTATGAAAGCCCTCAAAAAAATGGGGTACTACATCTGAGAGGAGAAAGCATGCATTGTAATATATACATATATATATATATAAATAAAAAATAGGGGAGAAAAACGGGGTAAAAGCTATATATGACAAACCCACACCTAATATTCTCAATAGTGAAAAACAAAGCTTTTTCAGTAAGATATGGCACAAGACAAGGACGTTCACTCACCATTATTCAACAGAGTATTGAAGTACTAGCTAGAGTATTAAAAGAAGGGTACAAAAAGACTCCAAATTGGGGAAGAAGTAAAGCTATTATTTGCTGATGACATGACAGTACACGGAGACCTCTAAGGACTCCACAGAGAAACTAATACAAGCAATAAATCAATTCAGCAAAGTGGCAGGTTATAAAATCAACACACAAAGATCAGTTGTCTTCCTATGTGCAAACAATGAATTAGAAGGAAAAAATTAAGAAAATGATCTCACTTATAACCAAAAATAAAAATTAATACTTAGGAGTAAACCTAATAAAGGAGGTGAAGAACCTGTACAATGAAAACTAGAAGAAATAGAAGACACAAAGAAGTGGGAAGATAGTCCTTGTTCATGGATTACAAGAATCAACATTTTCAAAATGACCCTCCTACGCAAAACAATATACAGATTGGACACAATATCTTTAAAAGTTTAAATGGCCAGAGCAATCATTTTTAGATTTCAAACTGTACTATAAAGCCGTCAAAATGGCATGATACTAGAACAAAAACAGATACAAACCAGTGGAAAAGAAATGAAACCTGAGAAAATGACCCCACACCTAGATGGACAGTTAATCTATGATAAAGATCCAAGGATATACATTGGAGCAAGGTGAGCCTCTTCAATAAATGATGCTGGGATTGGTGTGCAGACCTCTCCTGCCGCCCGCTGCTCCCCTCAGCAGTGTGTTTCATCAGTCTGCCTGTTCTGTTCCCTGCTCTGGTGAATTCTCTCACCCTCTCTTGCTTCTGACTGTGCCCAGTGCTTGTATAAACAAATAAACAAACAAACAAATAAATAAGTGAATCTTATAAAAATAAATGATGCTGGGAAAACTGGACAAATGCAAAAGAATGAAACTAGATCGTTATCTCACATCATACACAAAAATCAACTCAAAATGGATGTAAAACCTGAAACCATCAAACACATAGAAGAAAACAGGCAAAACACTCCTTACATAAGCTTCAGTAATGTCTTCATGGATACATCTTCAATAGCAAGGAAAACGGATAACATAAACAGGACTACATCAAACTAAAATGCTTCTACACAGTGATAGAAACTGTGACTAAGATGGGGGACTCCCTGGTGGCCTAGGGGTTAAGTCTCAACACTATCATCACTGTGGCCTGAGTTCCATACCCGGCCAGGGAGCTAAATGCACATGGCGCGGCAGACCTCTCCTGTTGTGCCTGCTGCTCCCCTCAGCAGTGTATCTGTCTGCCTGTTCCAGTCCCCTCTCTGGTGAATCTTACCCCTGCACCTCTGACCTGTATTCAAGTTCTTGTATGCATAAATAAATAAATAAACCTATCTTTAAAAAAACTAGAATGAAAAGATATCCTACTGAATGGGAGAAAACACATACATACTGTACATCTGACAAGGGACTGATCTCAAAGGTATACAGAAAGCTCATAGAACTCAACAAAAGAAAACGACCCAGGGGACTCCCTGGTGGCGCAGCGGTTGAACCCTGGGTTGCGAAGCTGCCCGCAGCCTCTGCAGGGCTGGTTCAATCCCTGGCAGCCAGCGAGAGTCCCACATGGCGCGCAGACCTCTCCTGCCGCCCGCTGCTCCCCTCAGCAGTGTCCTTCGGTCCTTCTGCCTGCTCTGCTCCCCGCTCTGGCTCTGGTGAGTTCTCTCACCCTCCCGGCTTCTAACTGTACCCCAGTGCTTGTATAAATAAATAAATTAATTAAAAAAAAAAAGAAAACCCAATTAAAAAAAGAGCAAGAACTAAATAGGCATTTCTCCAAAGACGACATACAGATGACCAACAAGCACATGAAACAATGTTCATCATCACTTATTAGGGAAATGCAAATCAAAACCACAATGAGACCATCTCTCTCGAGAATGGTGAATATCAAAAAGACCAAAATGACAAGTGCTGGTGAGGATGGGTTCCTTTTTCCAAAGGAACCGTTTTTACTGTTGGTGGGAATGTGGACTGGTGCGGTCCTATGGAAAAAGAGTTTGGTGCTTTCTCAAAAATCAAAAGTGGGGGGCCTCCCCTGGCAGCGCAGGGATTGAGCGCTGGGCTGCGAAGCCGATCCCCGCCCGCCGGCGAGGGTGCCACATGGCGCGACAGACCTCTCCTCCCCTCAGCAGTGTCCTTCGGTCCTTCTGCCTGCTCTGCTCCCCGCTCTGGCTCTGGTGAATTCTCTCACCCTCCCGCGCTTCTGACTGTACCCAGTGCTTGTATAAATAAATAAAAATTTAAAAAAAAAATTAAAAGTGGGTCTGCCGTATGACCGAGCAATTTTCCTAAGTTTCTACCCAAAGAATAGAAAAACTCTAATTCAAAGGGAAGCCTGCACGCCTATGTTCGCAGCAGCACTACACACTTTTTACAATAGCCAAACAACGGAAACAGCCAAAGTGCCCCAAAACAGATGAGTGGGTCGAGAAGATGTGGTATATACACAATGGAATATTACTCAGCGATCAAAGAAGATAAACCTCATGCCAACATGGATGGAACTGGAAGGGATTATGCTAAGCAAAGTAAGGAGAAAGACAAATGCTGGGTGGTGTCACTTGTAGGTGGCATTCAGAGAGAGCAAACAGAAGGTCAAATAGAGCCAAACTCAGAACCCTTGAAAACAGACTATAAAACTGACACATCCAGAGAAGGAAGGGTGTGTGGCGGGAGAACAGTGGACTCTGGTGGTGGACTCTGGGTGCTTCGGTGGTGAGTTTGCTATGGCTACAACACCTAAAGTACAGGAGGGGATCCTATACTTTCAAAATACAAATAATAATGTACATCAGTACTATGGCGATAAAAAATAAAAGATACATCAATTTTTATTGCTTCGCCACTGTGAGAATGGCCTGTATCAAAAAGAATGAAAACAAGCGCTTGTGAGGATGTGGAGAAAAAGGAACTCATCCACTATTGGTGGGAATGCAATGTGTTGTTTTTTTACCTATTCTTTAGGTAGAAACCCAGGAGTGGAATTGCTGGGTCACACGGCAGACCCATTTTTAATCTTTTGAGAAAGCTCCATACTGTTTAGAAGGCAACAAAAGAAACATGGAAATACCTTATGGTGCAGTGACCCCACTGCTAGGTATCTCCCCAAGAAAATGAAAAGTCTAATATGAAAAGATGCATGCACGCCTGTGGTCACAGCAGCAGCAGTCAAGTATTAGAACCAACTTAAGTGGCAAGTTCCCAGTGACAGATGACTAGATAAAGAAATTGTAGAAAATATCTTCAACGGAATACCACTTTAAAAAGATGGGAAGTGTCTTTTGGGACAAAATGAATATATACTGAGGCCAGAACAAGTCACAAAGTGAAGGACATTTATCAGATGGTCTCACTTAAAATCTAATCACTAAAGAAAGCAAAGTGTCACAGCACAGCAGAAAAACAGCCTGCGCAATACACTGGGGGGGGGGGCATGGCAGTGAAGGGGTGAGGGAAAGGAAAGGAGTAGGACATTTGCAGAGGAGTTTGGTGGAGGGTGAGTACATTTTCACACATATGGAGGAGTGTGAAACAACCGACTAATAAAATTCGAGGGAAAATTTAAAGAAGAAAAAATCCCCCAAGTATAAAGACCTCATATAACTCGGCAGCAAAAAAAGAAACATTTTCCCCCCAAAGGCAGCATACCAGTGCATGAAAAGATGCTCCACCATTTCAGAGAAGTCAAAGCCACAGAGAACCAGCACATCATGAACCTGTTAGAAAGGCTATTATCAAAGAGAAAAAAAATACAATTGGTGAGGATGGAGAGACAAGGAAACCCTTTTGCGCTGTTGCTGCGAACAGAAGTTGGTACAGCCACTCTGCACAACAGTCTGAAGACGGTTCCTCCAAAAATTAAAAAATAGAACTACCGTATGATCCAGCAATTCCACTTCCCGGTAATTATCCAAAGAAAATGAACACACTACCTTGAAAAGATACATGCCCCCCATGTTCATGGCACTATTCGCAGTAGCCGAGATGTAGAAACAAACATGAGTTCACAGAGGGATGGGTAAAGAAAATGTTGCGGGCGGGCGGGGGTGGGGGGGTGGGGGGGGTGGGGCGGTAGGGGGGGCACACACAGTACCATGAAAAAAAATTTTTTTTAAATTTGGGCATTTGCTTCAGCATGGATGAATCTCGAGGCAGAGAAAGTGCCCGAAGGCACTCGCTTACACATGGCTCTAACCCACCACCAGCAAAACCAGAGAGCAGACTGGTGTTTGACGGAGGCAGGGAGTGGGGTAGACAACAGGGATGAAAGGGGTGAAAAGGTACAAATCCGCATCATAAAATGTCGCGGGGATAGTGCCCAGCATGGTGACTGCAGTTAATGACACTGTGTTACACATTTGGAAACTGCTGAATGAATAACTTAAAGCTTGTCTTCGCAAGAAAGATGTTTCTGAGTATATGTGGTGTCATGGGTGGATGGTAACTAGATTGGTCAGGGCAGCGCTCATTTCGTAATCCACACAGACATCAGATCGCTGTGCTGTACCCCTGAAACTGGGATGTCGATTACACCTCAGTTAATAAAAAGAAGTGTCCGGGCCCCCAAACCCCATACCGGCGGGTGCTGTATCCAGCCCACAGCGAACACCTGCTGGCCTTGCCCCGCTCACTTCCAATGAAGGGGCAGTTTCTTACACACTGGGAAGCCAAGACTGATTTTGACCTAAAAATATGGAGACAGTGTTGTTTTTCCTTACATTCGCCAGATTTGTCCTTGCTACCCAGCCTTTCAAACTGAACATTGCTTAAGGAGACATGCACAGAAATCTAAGGTCTATAAAGTAAGCAAAGAAATCAGGAGCTGAGAAGTCAGGATGATGGCTTCTCAGGGGGACTGGAGGCTCAGGTTGGTGAGACACACAGGAGGCCCCTCCCAGGGCTGCAGTTCGCGGCTACACAGCTCTGGGGATGCCATTCATGGAAACACGCCTCACGTACTGGAGAAAATCCATTTCTTTACCTGAGTAAGGATTTTGGTATTCATATTTTTCTCTGGAAAGGGTTAATATATTCTCTTCAATAATATCTCTATAGAAGAGCACATAAGTTTTATTTAGACTTCTGAATATATTTGAACCCACCAGGAGTTGGCAGACTTTCTCCATAAAGGTCCAGATAGTAAATATTTCAGCCTTTTCCAGCATTTAAGGTCTATGTCCCAGTTTCTCAACTCTGCGATCACAGTGTAAAAGCAGCCACAGACGCAATAAAAACAAACAGGCATGGCTGCATTTCAACAAAACTCTATTTACAAAACCAGGTGGCTTGGTTTGGCTCTGAGCCAAAGTTTAGGAAAGCCCAGATTACACAAATCTTTAGAAGAAAAATGTAGCTGTGATTCCTCTGGGGGATTGAGAGTCTGGAACAAAGGCCTCCTTGGAGGTGTCCTAGGGGGCTGATAATGTTGCTCCGGGATCTGTGTGTATTTTTGTTAGGTTATTACTGTGAACATATCTGGACCAAATTTGACTTTTTATGAACTTGGGGTTTTGTCCTCATTGTATTTTAAGATATTGAGAGAAAACTGATGTTTGAACTTGATTTTATTTGGGACCCATTTTTTTTTATCAGAATTATCCAGACTAGTTCATTCTCATCGACCAACAAGAATAGTATGTCAGTGGTTATGGCTGGGTGTCAGGCCCGACGCTGGGAACTTTACACACGCATTTCCCTCACCATGGCTCTTAAAAGCAGGCATTACTTTTTGTCTGCATTTTACATCTGAAAAATGCTGACTTTTGCAAGAGCCAATAACTAGTGTAACTGCGATGTTCAGCTTCAAGGTTTACAGGTTTTTTTTCTAAGTACACTATCCGTAACAGGCATCTTGTTTCAATGCTGCCAAAATCATTTTGGTTTTAGATTGTCTTCGCAGTTTTACTGACTTAGAAGAACTTGATGAAACAGAGTTATATATGTGCCACAAATGCAAAAAGAAACAAAAATCCACTAAGAAGTTTTGGATTCAGAAACTACCCAAGGTAAGCGTTGAGTGCATTTTCAAGGGAAAAAGACTTAGGACAGATGAGAACACTTCTGTAACCTTCATCTCTGATCTTTCCTGTATTGGTCTCTAGGGATTTCAGTAACCGCTGAACAAGCCCCCTGAGCATGCTGCAGTAAATGTGTCCTAGTTACACTTTCCCGGGTGTGAGTGGGGGAGGGGGGAAGGGAGTCCCACCACACCATCAACAAGTAATCTCTGACACCAGCTGGTGTCCTGTAGGGCAACTCACATCCCACACTATCTATCCGGACAGAGTATCCGATTAAAGACCCCGTCCCCGAGACCACCCATCCCTGCAGATGCCCATCACAAGACCAGGATGTTATCTTAGGCTTCTGACCAGTGAACCGTGGGTTGGAGTTCCCCATGACCCTCTCTTGGGTTCAATTAATATGCTGGAGCAGCTTATACAATTCAGAAAACATGTTTAGTCACTGGATCATCGATTTATCACCAAGGATGTTAAGGATACCACCCAACAACCAGGTGAAGAGATACACAGGGCGAGGTCCCAACCAAAGGAGCTTCTGCCCTCCTGGAATCTGGGATCTGACAGAGTGACACCTGAAGTATTCTGGTTCCCCAGCTTGGAAACTGTCCAAACCCAGTCCTTTGGGGGCTTTATGGCTGCTTCATTATAGAGACACAAACGATTAATTCATTGGCCATTGGCAATCCAATTTCCAGTCCCTCCTCTCCTGGGAGGTCACAGACATAGGACTGCAAGTTCCCAGCCTGTAATCACTTGCTTGGCAACCAGCCCCTATTCATAGGTGTGGTCCAAAAGCTACCTCATTAACATAACAAGAAACTTTTTTTGCAGATCTCTTCAGTTAGGAAATCCCAAAGGTTTTAGGAGTTCTCTGCCAGACAAGGAATGAAGAATACATATTCCTTACTATAAGCCACAATTCACAAGAATGTATGCATGGAAGAAAAACTACTCTGAAAATTGATAGGCCACCTAAAATACTGTGTGAGACACATTAGTACCAAATAATTTTGACTAAAAGGTAAACTAGGGCCTCCCTGGTGGCGCAGGCAGTTGAGCTCCGCACTGTGAAGCTGTCGCAGTCCCTGCAGTGCCAGTTCGATCCCGGCCGGCGCGAGAATCCCACATGGCGCAGCAGACCTCTCCTGTCTCGCCTGCGGCTCCCCTCAGCAGTGTATTTTGGTCAGTCTGCCTGTTGTTCCCCACTGTCTCTGGTGAATCCTTTCACCGTCCCGCACATCTGGCCTGTACCCTGGTTCTTGTATAAATAAAATCTTTTTTAAAAAAAGGTAAATTAGGTGTTTGTTTACAATCTTTGTGCTTATCTCTCATCCAGGTGCTGTGCTTACATTTGAAAAGGTTTCATTGGACAGCATATTTACGAAACAAAGTGGATACATATGTAGAATTTCCACTGAGAGGCCTAGACATGAAATGCTACTTATTAGAGGTAAGATGGCACTTCCCTAAAATTAAGTCTCCATTTGGGAAGGTAGAACTCATTGAGACGTTAAGATCATTGACCACTGCTCCTAACTCAGTCTTCGGATGCCTTCTTTCCTGTTTTATAGCCTGAAAACAGTGGCCCAGAACACTGTCTGTACGACCTCGCCGCTGTGGTAGTGCACCACGGTTCCGGGTGAGTGTGTGGGCAGGCTTCATGTGGGTGGGCCTGGCATGGTGAAAACCTGCATTTTTGTGCTTCTTTTGATAATTCTCCCTGAACTCCCTAAAAAGTGGATTCCATATATTACAGTGGGTGAAGTAGGGCTTTCCTTCAGTTTTGCTGAGAAAGAATATTCCTGAGATGATGTGAAGCACGAAGAAAAGGCCCATAAAATGGAGAAAGGTTCCTAGGAGCCCAGCTTTCAGAACCCAGTTGTGTCACAAAATCCTGAGTAGTTTACTCCAAAGTTCTTTCCTTTGCCGTTGGATATTTAAATGAGGGAAAATTGAAAATTATTTTGTTGAATAACATTCCTGATTACTTTCTTTCCTAAGTTTGCATTAGGGCCTATATCTTCGGATGTCTGGCCTGAGAATGGCTATTTCAGCTTGGACTAAAAAAAGAAAAAGCTCTAACTTGGATGACTATATTTGGACCAACCACTATCCATGCTGACAATTTTTCTCCTTCAAAACTTTGTAGACACTGTTCCATTGGGTTCACCATTCATAGACTTACGAATGACAAGTCCCTTTTACAAGTCTTATTCTAATGAATGCTCCCCTTTGGACTTGAGAAATTATAGCAGGCGTGTTCTGCATGGTAGCTGGTATGGACGTTCAGTCTAGCGTCTTCAGCTCATGGAAACGTTCATTTGTTCCACCCATTCTGTCTTCTGAACGCTTATTAAATGAACAGTGGGTTTCCAGGATTAATCGTCCACATATTTTAACTACCTTTAATGATTTCCATCTCTTTGTTTTGGAATACTACCATGGACTATTTTTCCATCTAGTAGCGGTTTCAACTGTATCTAAGTTGAAGAAATTTTTATATTGTTGGCAATCACATGTTTTGATAACTCTTTCATAATAGCCTATTGTTTTATAGCTGCAGTATCTTCTTGAAATTGTTGGTGCTGATTAGATTTTTTAAAGTTCTCAGTGGCTAATTGCTTTACTGGTTCTTCCTGGTAGTACTCTTTCATGCTGTTTTTCTCCCAAGAATTTGAATTTTTTGTTGTTGTTGTTGCTTATTCAGGATCATGATAAATGAAGGGTGAGACTGATCATTATTGGCAAGTAAATGTTACCTTAGCAATAACTTAGCAGTTACTTTTCTCCTGCTGGGGGAATGGTCTGAGTCTAGGGTTGTGTGTGAGTTTTTGGGGGGCTGTGGAGAGGACCATACTGATGAGAAAAGACCTTGATGGGACAAGGTAGACCTTGATGGGACAAGGTAGGGGCAGTGTTTCCCTAGAGACGGTTTGCTTTCCCAAACTCAGGTTCTAAGATTCCGATGGGAAACCTGGTCCTATTTTCTGCGCTTGTTGGGCTGAGAGTGACTAGCTGTTGGATGTCTGCATTTATCTGGTGCCATGTGAACATTTATGTGTTCTCAATTTCCATTCAGTTGATAGCACTCCTGCCCGTTCTCTAGTGTATTTCATCATCTCAGTGGGTTTTGAGGAGGATAAGCACGAGTTTAGCCTAACCAACCATCTTAAACCACAAGTCTCTAGGAGTCATTCTTCAATTGTATTGTACTTTTTAATACTTATTGTATATCTGACAAATTACATGGTTGCACAGATCCTTGGTTTCTGTTGTCTTTCTTTGATCTTTGGGCTTCTCTTTGCAGGGTCGGTTCTGGACATTACACAGCCTATGCCACTCATGCAGGTCGCTGGTTCCATTTCAATGACAGTACTGTAACACTGACTGATGAAGACACCGTTGTCAAGGCAAAGGCCTACATCCTTTTCTACGTGGAACGCCAGGCCAAAGCTGGATCGGATAAACTTTAATACCTCCTCTCAATCGTTATTTGTCAACTATACCGGACAAACATTTCCAATTTTCCATAAATACTTGATCAAGATTTAATTTCATTATGCACTTTTCAGGTTTCTGTTTTGAAGTTAGTTTTATGTCGTCAATGGTAGTGACTTATTGAACATGAGCACCAACTAATTTTTTTAGTTCTACCAGAAAACCTCAGCAGATATTTTGATTTGCTGCTTTAGTTGTAATTCAGTTTTTATATGTAGTTTCAAAAACTTAGTTTTACTTGACCTTTTTATATTAATGTTTTCAGTTCTCACAATGAGGCACATTTACATCAATGCTTGTTACTCACATGCTGAAAGCAAGATATGTTCCTGATTGTGAAGAGCAATGTAACTGCCTGCTGCCTTTCACAGCTGTACTGAAGATCAAGTTGACTCTGAATCAAGGATCACGTTTCCCTGAAATTTGTGGCCAACAAGATTTCGGTGACTGCTCAATAATCGTTTTATTGGCTTGTAAATGATAACTGAGAGGGCATCACTGAGTAGACCAGGGGCTCACTGCTCTCGCTAGCTCTCAAAGCTGCTGTTTATCAGCACTAATGAAATAAATTTGCTCATTTAGTTATATCTGGACTGCATATTCAAGGTTGTTTTTTTTGGGGTGGGGAGGGGATTTTTGTGTGTGTGTTTTTGTGGAAAAGATAGGAATACAGAAAGTCCAAATATAAGACCAAATGCATTTAGTGTTTTAAAAATCCTGTGACTCAGCTACATGGTATAGATGTTATCCAGTGAGATAAAACCCGAGCTTGTTTGTCTATTTGAATCAGCATCTAATTCCCCATCAGTTTTCGCACCAGTGCTAACTACATGTCTACTTTGGTCTTCCTCCATAGTTGACCATCTGAGGTTGAGATGCTAACTTCCAAAGTCGATTTTGACCATCACCTGTACTTCAGGTAATACGGAGGGATCTGCTTCTGCAGAAGGAAATCAGAGTCTTTGTTACTCTGGTTCAAAATCCCTCACTTGCCTATCCTGATAGCAGAGCAAGTTGAAAATATTCTTTGAGTAAGTAGAATTTCTATTCTTAAGTTAGTCATCTTTTTAAATTAAGAGAAATAGGTACAAGTACTATTTGAATTTAACCCAAACTGAAATTTGGGACTAGAACCCCATATAAAGATAATTGTGATTTCTGCGAGTCTTTCAAGCCAGTCTGTTGATTTTGGAGTGGTGGCTGTATGATTTGCAAATACCAAATGAGGAGGAACTCCAAAATAGGCCAGTAGCATAGGACCATGCACTGTTCTCATGGTTATCTGTTGCCTCCATCACTATTCCCTCCCTTCTCAAGAGTTGTTATGAGAGGCAGAACTATGTGATGTTATGCCAGTCAACCACACTTTTTGGTACTGTTTTTTTAATTAAAAGAAAATGGTCAGATTTTTTTTTTTTAATACAATAGCTGGGGTACAGGCCAGAGGCATGGGAGGGTGAGAGGATTCACCAGAGACAGAGTGGGGAACAGAACAGGTCGACAGAAGGTACTGCTGTGGGGAGCAGCAGGCGAGACAGGAGAGGTCTGCAGCACCATGTGGGAATCTCCCTGGCTGGCTGGGAATCGAACCCGTGCTGCAGAGGCTGCGGACAGCTTCGCTGCGCTCAACCCGCTGCGCCACCAGGGAGGCCCCATGGTCAGAATTTTTAAAAGTGTATAAATATAAAACAAAGTTTGGAGCTGTCTTCCTAGGTCAGATATCTGAAGTTGCAAGAGCAGATGTGGCTGCATTCCCATTTTAATATGAGTGGCTACACCCCACGTTTTCTCAGTGCAAAACACATGTGCTGAACACTTTAACATGACTCAGAGCAAATTGCAATTACGTCTAAACTTGTACCATTCAGTAGAGGTCACTAGCCACATGGGGTTATTTAAATTTTAATTAAAATTCAATTAAAACTATCATTCAGTCACACTGGCCACGTTTCAAGTATTCGCCCATCAAATGTGGCACCAGACTGCAGGCTGCGGGATTTCCACACTGGGTAGAGTACTTGGATAGGGCTATATTGATTTTCACTCCAGAGAAAAAAGCTTCAAGATCATATTTAGGTCCTAGAACTTAGAAACAGAGTCTAGAAGAGGGAAACTTGCATTTAAAATAGTTCACAGTGCTGTTACATTAGGTTGAACCATAGGAAATGGCCATGTTTTTGATCTGTAAAACTGAGCTTCCACATAATTTGATCTAATACATCGATACATTCACTCCACATCTAAGTGAACTTGAAAGGCACAGCTCCTGCGAGCTTGCTGAGTATCTTCAGTGAATCCAGGCTCTTTTGCTTAAAAGGCACAAAGCCCTAACTCCTAACCTTTGCACTTAGACATTTAGTCTCTCTGAATGAGCAGCTGTTATGACTTAACAATAAAGCCTTGGGCAGTGTCGACATTGATGAAGAAAAGTTGTCTTTTTATACCAAACGGAACTTGGCAACAGTCTGCACCACTTTGTTGGGTCATCAGACAGACAACTCTGTTGGCTTGAGAGATGAACATGTCTCTCCGAGTTTTTGTAGTGTTTTTCCTGCTTGATTTTACTGATGCAGAAATGTTCAAATGATATCATGAAGGCTCCTTGGAAGTGTTGGATCCATTTGAATTGTGCACTTGAACACCAGTGATGTAAATGTGCCTGTTTGTATTTCAAAAATTCAACTGTGTAGCCTTATCACACCTATTTTGAAAGCTGATCTTTCTGTGTTCTTCAAGGCTTTTCCCTGTGCCGTGCCGTCTCTAGCGTGGATGTGGCTTCTCGCTCCGAGAGCTCATGCTGAGACAGGGCCTCACAAGTCACACGGCTCCTCAGAACAAGAAAACTTTCACAGAAGTCCTCCCACACGGGTGGGTGATAGATAGTTTGTGGCAACACAAATCTCTCTCCATGATGGAGAAACCTTTGCTTATCCACTGTGTTCTATTCAGTGTCTAGTGATGACAAATGTAATAGAATTAAACCAGTAAAGCGTGTTGGCCCTGGTTAAGTGTTAAGTGTGTATCTCACTTGTGGGACCTGCTCAGCAGCTTGGTTTCGGGGGTCGGGGACATATTTAGTTCCTAAAGGCAAACCTCTCCTTCACTGGTTTAGTGTCCATAAGTCTATTTGGATACACTTACCCCACTTCAATCTCCACTGCCCCGAGTTCTCTCATGTTCTCTGTTGCTAACGGGGCATCTTCCCTTCTGGAAAAGCTCACGAGCAAAGCCTGTTCCTGCAGCAAGGGTGCGGACTGGCCAGAGGGCAGCCGCAGGGCGCCCAGGGCGCAGGAAGAAGTGGCCTCTCTCTCATGCAGCACCTTTCCCACAGGTCTGAGCATGAGGGACCCCAGAGCGCCTCCTGCCGGTGCTGACTGTGCTGTCACATGATCATTTGCCATTAAAACCTAGTTTGTATGATGACAAAAGGGTTAATTGTGCAAGTGACCCATTTCATTTAAACTGTAATCACATCCCTTTTCTGCTTCACCAGCCTGAGCTGTTTTATTGAAAATATCATTAAAGATCTGGTCTCTTTCCTTTGGACTATTTATTTCTGGACACTTTCAGTGGAGCCAAGTAAACGATACACACTCAAGTTCTGGGCCTCATCAACAGCCACTGGGTAGCAAGGTCTTAGAGAACCCTCGCCATCTGGGGTACTGTGGGACAAGGGCCAAGATGCCATCAGGGCTGGGTGGCAGGAGGGTACCACCACCCACATCTGTGGGCCCTTCAGAAGGCCACCATCCTGGCTCCCCTGAGGAACCAGTTTTGGGGGTCTCAGCAAAGGACAGTGCTCATCTTTGGAAGTAAAATAACTACCGTTGTTAAAAAATATCCTAGTTTATAGTAAGATTCCCTATATTACCTCTGTCTCCCCTCCCCTGCATACAGAAAAACCACCAGCCTGTGCTCACACCCTGGTTTTTCTTTGTCACTGATTTGCCTGTTCCTGTCAGTCTTCTAAAGCTACAGACAGTGGCGCCTGCAGCTCAGATGGTTTTGCCTGTAGGTCCTGTAGACCCTTGGATGGAGGCTGTGCAGCTGCTGTTGCTGCACCCACGAGCCCAGCACCACACAGGGGCACAGGGAGACCGGCCTGGGGGCCCACCTGCAGGGTGGGCCCCCTCAAAGGGCCAGGCTTGGGGGGCACGCCCTGCCAGGGCATGGCTGTGTCTGCGGGGCTGCAGAGGCAGCTGGGAAGCCACAATGACTGAAATGACTTCCCAGGGGCCAGTGCACTTCCATAGTTCTATCTTTTAAGAGGCTGACAGAACTGCCTATTTCTGGGAGGCAGGCTTCTGGAAAGTACTTTTTAGGAGGGAAAGGAGAGAGAAGAGCTTTCTTTTTTAAGACTGTCTGTGGTTCCGTAGCGGACTTTGTGAATAGGGGCTGTACAACTAGAACATAATCAACTCGAAGTGTCAGCGGTAGCAAGTCAACCTTTTCCTTGAGAAATGCTTCTTTTTTTTTTAGCTGTTTCTTGGCTTATGTGATTTTAAAGAAAATTCACTCCACGGCTGTGGTGGAGTAATGAGGCACAGGGGGACTTCGACTTTGGTTTCTCCGAGAAGGGCACCTCCAGAATGGCTACTTTCTTTCCTGAGCTGTGTTGCGCTGTCTGCCAGGTCTGACCAAGCCTCAGTTCCAAAAGAAGGCCCAGCAGAGTTGCCCCGTGCTTCCCTTTCCAATTAATCCGGGAGAAGGAACAAAGGTGATCCCCAGGGGGCTGGTCCCGGGCTGGCTGGGGAAAGCATTCCCTCCATCACTGCTGCAGAGGCAGAGCAGCTTTCTCAGCATCCCCTAAATAAAGGATCAAACCAGTTCTTACTGGAAGCAGCAACTCACTCGGGGTGCTGGGGTGGGAGTGAAGCACTGAGAAACCTGGTACTTTAAGGCAGTGAGAACTTAATGGCTACAGATGGAGGCTGATGCGCTGGTTTAAAGAGCCGGCTTAGACAAAACACTTGAAATTACAATCATTTCAAGCAGTTCTGCATTAAGAGCTACCTCATCCATCCTGGCATTTGGAGAAATACAGGAGGACATATAACCGGAACCATGTAAAGCCATGTAAACTTAAGTTTAAAACACCTGCACAGCAGTGCCTTGGAGAGAAAAGCTCCCCAAGATAAATCTTTTATGAAACTAATGGGTAAAAACAGAGGCAACTGAGAGGCCAAGGAAATCCTTTGCCTGGTGGAGGGCAGGTCCTGGTCTGGCCGCGTCATCGAGCCTGGACACCACCACGATTGAGCAAAAACAGAAGTCCATGTGACACTCGAACTCTGAGAGGTCAAAGATAAACAGTATATTTTGAGAGCAGCAGGGAAAGCAACATATTGCATACATACTTTGAACAAGTGATGGCTGAATTCCCCTCTGAAACCATGAAGATGGAATACCTTTAAAGTACTAAGAGAAGAAAAGCATACACAATAGTCCAGAGGGGTCGCGTGTGCCTCCAGGTCTGAGCATGACGAGAGACCGTCGGCCCTTGATGGATACCTGGGCTCTGCGGAACAAGTCTCCTGTCTAAAGACACTTTACATTGAGTCCCTCCCAGCAAGGAGAATGCAAGCCCCGACTGAGGTGGTCTGGCCAAATACTTTGAATGAAAAAGCTTCTGGAAAAGTCAAAGAGTTCTCTGCTAAACACCATTGTCAGCTAAAAGGAGAAGAAATCCCTTTTAAGGAAACTATTTAACTTCAATAGGCTGCTTTTGTGCCAGGATTTCCAATTCCTCTGAACATAAGCCGAACCACAGACGGCTGCACGTATGTCTGGATCCTGGCTTTCCCCTCCTCAGAGCTTCAGCACCAGTTGTTCGCCAAAAATAAACCCCATTCCTCAACCATATATGTCCACCAGCCCAGCCGGGGAGGAGCAGCGGGAGGCAGGTCAGGTCCCTGGGCTCCAGCCACACTCCCGGAGGCCGCCACACACCATGCATATCACCCAGCTCAACCGCGAGTGCCTGCTGCACCTCTTCTCCTTCCTGGACAAAGACAGCAGGAAAAACCTGGCCAGGACCTGCCCCCAGCTCCAGGATGTGTTTGAGGATCCCACACTCTGGCCCCTGTTGCACTTTCGTTCCCTGACAGAGCTCAAGAAGGACAACTTCCTCCTGGGCCCCGCGCTGCGGAGCCTCTCCATCTGCTGGCACTCCAGCCGCGTGCGGGTGTGCAGCATCGAGGACTGGCTCAAGAGCGCCCTGCAGAGGGGCATCTGCAGCCGGCACGAGAGTCTGGTCAGCGATTTCCTCCTGCAGGTGGGCGACAGGTAGGCCCCCTCCCCCAGCAGCAGTGCTGTTTCTGCTGGCCCCGGCACCAAGAGAGCTACGGGGCGGGGGGTGGGGGGTGTGGGGGCAGAGGGAGATCATTACAAGGCCAAGAGCACCACTTTGGGGAGCCCCAGAACAGGCCCCAGGCAGACTCTCCAGGGCCATCCACAGAGCAGTCCCCAGAAAAGGATAAAACCACGGGGGAACAAGCGCTGATCCTCCTCTTAACCTCGTAGTCCCGGAGCTGCTGCTACTGCAAAAGACCTGGCTTCAGCTGCCGCAGTCCTCGGGGTAGCTGGCCTCCCTGGCCGCCACTGCCTGCCGGGTGGGTCCTGCTGGGCCTGGATCTTCAAGGTCAGGCCCCAGGACAAGGTTAATAGATTCAGCAGAGCAGGGGTTAGCTGAACCAAGCCAGACTCCCCAGGAGTAGAGGCGCTGATATAATGATGTTCTCATTTCCTCACAAACGGTTTCCTCACTAGTCTTTACAGTACCCTAATGGAGCGTGTTTTAAGCCTAATTTTTCAGACCAAAACTCTGAGATGCTGTGTGATTTGCCCCTCTACTCCCCGTCTTGGTCTAGGATCTCGAGGTTTTAGCAAATAAATTTTGTTCAAGACACCCAGTTAACTTTGAATTTCAGATAAATGGAATAATTTGTCAGTGTACCTATTTCCTGGATTTGCTCTGCAAACCCGACCAGGGACACAGAGGCCAGGCTTTCCCCAGTCACAGCTTCCTGCTAAGCCCCAAGAGAACACAGATAGCTCTGCCAGGTTCTTACTGAGCCTTTACCAGCCCCGTCCTGCCCGAGTTAAGGCACCCCTTGATGATAACAAACTGGGCTCAACCAGGCTGCTGCCACCCAGGTTTAACAGCTGCTATCTGCTGGCGGCATGACAGCAGGGAATAGTGTAATAGTCCCAAGTTGCTTTATTTTTAAAGGGGCAGTAGGAATAAGCAGAAGATGGACTTGGCTGGAAGGGCCCAGACAGGACTAGGCCATTTTTATGGTCTTAACAGGGGCATCGGACTGGAAGATGGGGGGTGGGGGCGGGGCAGGGAGAGGAAGGCTGAACTCTGTGCTGAGTCCCTGAGTTGTGCTACTTCCTGATCAAGTGACCCTCTTTCAATTGCATTTCTTCACCTGTGAAATGGGATGACACCCTTTCACCTAAGCTAAAAGGATGAAGTGACACACAGCGGCACCTGAACACAGCCGGTAGCCTAAGTATCCACCACATTCCCTTACTCTGGCAATCAGCTTTGGGGTGGGGGTGGGGGTGAGGGAAGAATGGAACCTCTTTCTCTTCATTACCATTCTTTTAAAGATTCTGAGAGGAAGGGATGTCTTGGGGCTTAGACACCTAATCCTCATAACCACCAGAAGGGAACTATTTCTCCCACAGTTGAAGGGTTCAGACAGCAAATTAAATCACCAGAAAGTCACTTGACCTCTCTGCACTGGGGGTGCAGAGGGTTGATGTGACAACCAAGGAAGGAACATGAACTTGGGAAGATGCAATGGGCGGGTTCAGTGTCTGAAGTGTGGCTGTGCCCAGTCTAACTTAGCTCCCCTCCCCTTTCCCTAGGCATGGAGTTGGCCCAACCTAGCCATGTCAAGGGTCTAGGGGAGAGGCTGATAGGAGAGGGACAGGAAAGGTCGAGGTCAGCTCCCTCTGGCTACAGGGAGTCAAGCTTTGCATCCAGGAAACAGATTCTTTTTGACTATAAGCGGTCTGGTCCCAGGAGAAGCAGGTTCCCACTGATTTTCCCATAGAAAACCCTGTGCAGCCTGTTTACACCCCAATCCCAATCCTCACAACCCTGCCATACATTCTCTTCCTGCCTCCTTCCCTCCCACCCCCACACAAAGTGCATTAGCCAAGGTCACACTGCAAAGAAGCCAAGTCTATCTTTGCTCAAGATCTTTCCCTTCAGCAGGTGCTAGTAAGGCTGGGCACAGCGGCCTCCCAATTTCTGGACAAGATGACGATACCCACCGCGGGCCTTCTAGTTACTTCCCATCCCCGATCTTTTCCAGCCTGGTGCCCGTGCGCACAGGCAGAGGCTGCCTAGTGACCTGAGCAGAAACCAGGGCTCTGCAGTCCAGAGCCAAGCCTCAGAGTGCCCGTGCCCAGGTTGAGGTTCAGGAGAGCCTGTCACGAAGCCACCCCACGGGGAACCCTCCGCCCTTGGCTCTCCCGCCTCCAGTGACGCTGGGCTGGAGCCGGCGCCAGGCGCCCCGCGCTTCCCGCGGCGACGAGTCGGGAGAGAAGGCGCAGGCGTCCCTCCCGGAGCCGGAGCCAGAGCCACCGCCCCTCTGTCCACAGCAGGCTGGGCCCGCCAAGGGCTCCTGGGGCCAAGAGCCCGCGCGGATTAAGGGGCGGGGGTGGCGCGGGGCAGGGGACGGGACAGTCCTGGCAGCTCCTCACGGCGGCCCTTTCCTCCCGTCGGCGCCGCCGTCCGGCCAGCCCGGCTCCGGGGCCGAGGGCTGAAGGGCCCGTGAGCGCCCCTGACCCGCCCCTCCCGGCCGGGCCGGCGCGCGCTGTCTCCGCAGGTGTCCCAACCTGGCCTCCGTCACGCTGTCGGGCTGCGGCCACGTCACAGACGACTGCCTGGCGCGCCTGCTGCGCTGCTGCCCGCGCCTGCGCGCGCTGCGCCTGGAGAACTGCGCGCGCGTCACCAACCGCACGCTGGCGGCCGTGGCGGCGCACGGGCACGCGCTGCAGACGCTGCACGTGGACTTCTGCCGCAACGTGAGCGCCGCCGGCCTGAGCCACCTGCGCGCCGCGCGCCCGCGCCTGGCCCTGCGCGCCGAGCACAGCGCGGCCATGATCCCGGACCAGCCCGCGCGCGGCCCGCCGGCGCCCGGCCCGGGGCTCCGCAAGCTGCGGCCGCGCTAGGCCGCGGCCCCCGGGCGGAAGGAGCGACCTGGCTTCGAACCCAGCGACTCGCCCTCTGACCGCCGCCACTTCTGAGCCTCTTCCCCTGGAGCCAGAGGGGAGCCGACGCCGACCTCACGACTGACTGTGCTGCGGTGGAGGAAGTGCGCGCCGCGCCCGCACCGCACCGGCGTCCCCGGCGCCCGGCCCGCTCCCCCCTCCTCGGGCGCTGCCCGCCTCCGGGTCTGCGAAGCCGCGGGGAGGCGCTCGCCCGCCGGGGGCGCCCTGGGAAGCGGGCCCGGGAGTCGAGGCGGGCCCGGGACCCCAGCGGCGGCCCTCGCCTCGCCAGGCCCCGCCGGCGGCGCAGACGCGGACTGGCCCGCGGGCGGGGGGAACCCGGGGCGCGGGGCCGAGAAAGCCGCCGAGCCGGGCCCGGGCCCCCCGACTCCGCTCTCCCCGCGCAGAGGCGGCCGCGCGCGCCTGCTGGCCTGACCCTTACATCCACCACAGTGGCCCTTGTTTTCTACCGCTTTCATGTAAAAGAAACCCAAAGTAAAGATTTAAGAGTAAAAGCCGCCCTGCTTAAGTCCGTTGATAATAAAGCGATGTGAACGTGAAGAGTTTCACCTACCGCATTTGCGGACATGGCTCACGCCTGGGCTCAGGCTCCGTCACGTCAGCCACCACAGTCGAGGCGCCCGGCCGCCCAGCAGCCTCCCGGCCGGCGCGGACGCGGGGCAGCCTGGGCAAGGGGCGGCAGAAGCCCTGCGGGCGGTGGGCTCGGCGGGCGCCCCGGCCCCGCCCATCACAGCTGTGGCCCTTATCCCACCTGGCCAGGTGTTTCTTCTCTGTGAAAGGGAATCTTGATCCTTCCTCACGGGCTCCTCCATTCATTGCCCAAATATTGGGGGGAGGGGGAGGGGCAGGGAACAGCAAGGAAAAAGAGACAAATTCTGTTCCAGTGGGGAAGAGTAAGTAGTTGGTATTTCAGAAGGTGATTAAGACTAGGGGCTATCTGGGAACTGCAGGAAGTGGGAGGGGGAGAGGGTAAAAATTTAAAAGGAGTTGACCAAGGTGAGGGTTATTAAGGCCACATTTGAGCCATGAAACGTGGGAGGGAGCCAAGCAGCATCTGGGAAGTAACTATCAGAGGTGGAGGGAAACTGCCATTGCCAAGACCCAGATTAGGAGCATGGCTGGTGTGCCAAGGGAACCGCCAGGTCTGTGTAGCTGGAGCAGAGTCTGGAGGAAAGGTGAGCAGGTGAGGAAATTTGCGAAATACAAGATGGGGAAGGCCACAGAGGCCTCATAGGTCCTGAGGATGAAAGGAGAGTCTTAGGTCCCCAGCAGGACGCAGGGACCAGGGGCCCAGAAATTTCTCCAAGCAGTGGAGGCAAGCAGCTCTCCACCAGGCCCCAAACCGCTCACACATCTTCCACTTTCCTTGCCGAGAACAACTGTCTACCAGACTGTCACTTCATTTGAGCAGGCCGTCAGCCTGGCCAGTGGGCCTTCACAGGTGCTCTCAATGCGGCTCATTCTTTCGGAACCACAATGAATGAGCACACTGCCCAGGATCCACGGGGACTGCCAAAGGCCTGAGTTGCTGCCCCTAGGCCCCTAGTTGGACCACGGTGTAGTTCAGAAATGCGGTAACCTCCAATCCAGCATAGTCCCCCACTAAATCCTATGCAGGGAGAGTCAGCCCCCCTCAGGCCACAGCTGCAGTGAAATGGGAGAGCCTGTCTGGTAGCCCAGGAATGCTGGCTTCCTCTGGGTGATTTCGCATTGCTCTCCACTCTGGAAAGGCCTTTGAGGACTTAATTTTTCTCTCACTACTGCAAACAACTTTGAAAGAAAGCTCAGGCTTCCAGGGAGTTAAATGTTTGTCTCAAACAGCACCACTTAAACCCCAGGGCTTTGCTTTCATCATCTCCCCAAAACCCGTGATTCCCAGCAGGTGCTGTTTGCCCTTAGTTGGCAGTTTAGTCTGAGGAACAATCCTTGCGTCTGGTTCCTCTGGTTCGCTAACACAGGGCCAGGTTAGCCCTGGGCATACATTCCTCAGCTGTCTTATCTGAGTTTTGGGAGGGTTAGGGTAAGGATTATGAGAGAGTATTTGTAAATCACGGGTCACAGCAAGTCCAGCTCAAGTAGGGTGATCTGCAGGCCTCTCAGGAGGCCCTTCCCCCCATGGGAGGCATTTTATGAGAGCCATGACCAGAGTTGTTTCTAGGGCTCTAATTTAGTGCCCCTGCCCCCTAGAGCAGAGCTCTGAGGTCCCTGAGTCAAAGCCCATCCGAAGAACAGAGGGAACAGCTTTCCGTTCTGCCATCTGACAGCCACCCTGCACCTGAGAGAACACAGTACCCGCTAAATTTAAAAACAATTTATAAGTTCTCTCAGATTTGCATAGAACAAGGGGTACTGCAGGCTTCATTAAACCACCAACTCATTCATCTTGAAAATTATTGGTTATTGGCCACCGGCGGGGGCAGGGCAGGCGTTACCTAAGGACTCACCCTAGTTAGAAGATAAGCAGCTGGGATGCAGGGAGTTCTTGAGCTCGCTCAGCTCTGCAACCATACTGACGACAAATTATGACTCTCTGAGCCTTAGTTTCTTTACCTGTAATCTGTGACACTGTAATGAGATTGTGTCTAAATGTGCAGTGCGGCCTGGCAGGGACCCATAAGGCCCAGGCGCTGGGAAAAGCAAATTGTGTCTCTATAAGGAGGGGGTCCAGGGACATTTGATGGAGGATAGAGCCTTTGAGCCAATTCTATACGACTGAGCCCAGCTCCCACAGGTTCCCACTGTGGGGCAGGTGTCCTCAGCACAGGCAACCCAGAGAATGTGCAGGGCAAAGACGGGACAAACCACGTTGGTGGAAGCCTGATCTGTTGCACAGCCACATAGAAGGGCGTGAGGCTATCTGGGCAGCAAAGCCTCTACTGGAACAGACCACAGACTGCCCAGCTCCTGGAATGTAAATTCTTTTCCATCTCAGTTTTGTCCAAGAAAGCCAATGGCCATGTAGAGGGAACACTAGAGCGAGGGTGCAAAACCTCAGCTCTGGGGCAGGGCCCTGGGCTGGTCAGCACAGGAACTGTTGGGGGGAAAAGGATGTCCCAAAGCTAATTCCATATAGGCTTTGTGGACTCCACCCCCACCCCAGTTTAAAGCGCGCGGGTGAGGACCCACAGCCAGGAACCCGTTTAATATCGGGGTTGCTCTATAACAGAACCTCCTTCCCTGCAGAGCCCGGGGCGGGCATGTGCTTACTAGAACAGGGGTTCCTGACTGCTCCCTGCTGGGGGGAGGTGCTTCTCTGAAGCTTGTCTTGCAGGGACACATTGGCTGTTTTTTGCACGAGCTGATTGTTTGGAAGTTAACAACTGAGATCCTTGCCTCACCACTGGCAGCTCACAGAGTCAGGCCTATAGCTCCAGCCTGGGTGTACCTGTAATTCAGTGCTTTCCTTTCCTGATCTTGGATTCTTGGTATGCAAAAGAAAAGAGCACTTAACCCCTTAGGGCTGGGATTCCTCCAGTTCTAGGATTCAATGCTTGAGACTCTTAGGCATTGAAGTGAACAATGCCTGAGTTCACTTAGGGCTACTTGGGACTGCATAAAAGCTACTGTTAAGTATTTATTAACCCAATGAGTTCAGAAAACCAAAAAACCTGCCTTCACCTCCACAGGGGCTGACAGTGAACCAAGAAAAATACACACCTGCACTGGTTCATTTCAGTTCCTCAGATCAGGGACTTGCACCTCTCCCATTCACAATTTCCAAGTCAAGAGAATGAAGAAATATGTCAGGTTCAGCAAAGAAACAGCTTCTGTTATAAAACCCAGCCAACCATCTGTGTAGCTTCTCCTTGCAGGCCAGACCCCTTAGGAAGCTGTGCATGAGGCTGGGCAAAGAGTAAAGGGATGACCTGGACTCAGAGTATGAATCTGGTGGGGGCACCCTTTTCCCACACCCCCACCTTGCAAAGCAAATGGTGGCAGCAGAGGCCGGAGACTCACCAAGATTATAGTGTTATTTTGACTTAAAACAATCTCTGAGACTACAGACCTATCCTTCAGACCAGCACATTCAGTAAGAGGGGAGAGCCACTTTTATCTAGGAACCAGCCCAGAAGGCCTTAAAAGATCCCTCCTTCCAGCTTTTTCTGGGATCTCAGCAGCACACAGGGGTCTCTGTTCAAGAGAAGTTCCCTCTTGACCAGAGAGTCCCTTACAACCACCAGATCACATGATCCAACCCAGAGCCCTTTGCCACTGCCACTGACTGAGTACTATGCTAAAGGCATGTCTTTGCCCAGAACCCCGTGGGGTTTGCCAGAGCTATGGCCTCTGAAACCCAATTCCAACTGAAGCCTCTTTTAGATAAAACTAAAATATTATCATTTTAAATATCATTAGGCATGATACTGCTCACTGGGAAAGATATATGTACCATACTATCTTAGCCAACAAAATCACATTTTTCTACCAATTTAAAAACACATGTCTTCCACTTCCCTTGTGGAAAACAACTGTCCACAAGGCTTTCTCTGGCACCTCATTTGAGCAGAGCGACAAACAATGACCTTCACAGGCCAGTGAGAGTCTTCACAGATGCTCTCAAGGTGGCCATTTCTCCCAGAACCACAACAAATGATCACATCACCTGGAGTCCACTAGGGCTAGATTCAAACACCTAGAGTGTAGCCCCTTCCCCAACCCCTGCACAATGCCCCTCAATCCATCATTCAAACCTATGCAAGTTACTCATCAGTTTTCATATTTGTATTAATTCATGAGATTCACTCATTCATCTGCATGACCATCATTCATTGTAGGTTCAGTGCCCACCAGTAATAGCTGTCTTTTCTGTACACGTTCCATTTGGCCATCCTTCCCCGAAGAGACCATAAACTTGTAAACTCCCTTGCTCTTTAACCCATCACTTGTTCTTCACAGACAGGGTCAGAACTGCAGCTTCCTCCCTGCCTCAGAGTAGGGCTGTTCAAGAAAGGCTCTGATTAGCATGTTACACTGCAGTTCAGCCACAGAGGAGGAACAAGGGCGATGCCAAGAGGAAGGGCCAAGAGGCTGAGGCCAGGGTCCTGCAGTGAGGGAGTCAGTGTCACCCGAGACGACAGAGCAAATGAAAATAGGGGTGTCCATCCCCAGGTACTGCAATATCCACATGGCCCTCTGCTTTGTATTTCCAAGCAAAGCTCCCTCTCTGTGTGAAGGACAGTTTCTGATGGGTCAAAAAGTCATCAGAGTGAGACTAGCCTAAATATGCTCTCAGTCACACTCTGGTTCCCGAATCAGCTTTATTTCTCTGCATAAGGAACCCTGCACAGGCAATTCAAATTAAAACAAAATAAATATATGAATATTCATGTAAAACTGTCCTTTCTAATGAACAATTATACACAATGTACAATTCCATGTTCACTGGGTGGGTTTACAAAAATGTACCATTCCCAACTAAAAATGCACCAAAAATGGTTCCATGCAAACTTATCAAAAGTGACCAAAAATATGGAAGGAAAAACCTGACTGAGAGCACTTTGTCTTTTTTTTTTTTGTACAATCACAGAAAAATAAAAACATCTAATTCCTTTGTTACATTTAAAGTAACTAAGTGTGGCCACTGTTTATAATATCAGTTTATGCTTCTAAAACATCTATGTAGTTACCATAAAAGTATATCAACATTAAATTGGAACTGAACATTATCGAAAAAAGGGAGTGGTCAGTAGTCGGTGTCGGAGCCCTCGGCATTGTCCACGTTTCTTGAGAGCATGTAGTTGTCCATGTCGATTGAGCGGCAGTTGTTGATGGCATAGCGCAGGCGCTCAGCCATGACCAGCTGGCTGGAGTAGGGGGGCAACCGCAGCTGGAAGAAGCAGGTCTGTGAGGTAGGCAGACTGTCATAAGGCTGTGGAGAGAGACCAAGAGTTGTGACTGCAGGCATCAGGGGTCGGGGCTGCCCATTCCCACCGCCCATGTCAGGAAAGCGCCTCTGGCTGCCTTCCAGCTGGCTCTGTGGTCAGGCCTGCATGAGCGTGGCATGTAGCAAGAGTGTGGGCTCTGGTGTCCCATGATCATCAAGGCTTTTGATGAAGAGGTTCCCCCCTTTCTTCACCTCTTCCACTGTGCTCACATGTAAAGTGAGAACAAGCCCTGACCAGCAAACTACTTGGAGAGAACATACTTTGCACAATGCCTGCCACAGAGTTAACAGTATAATGGAGTTAGTTCCTTTCACCAAGAGTATAAAAACTTGAAGATGCTGCAGGGATCCTATGGAGCCGGTGAAATGGAAAGAACAATTGTGAGGAGCTGTCACACTCCTCCCACCACTGTCCTAACGTGCTCTGGAATCCCAGACCTGCCTGGCTCTTAGCACACCACTCAGATGAGGGAGGAGCAGTTAATTCTAATCCAGCCATTTAACTGACAGTTGATACAGTCATTTAAAATTATAATTATTATGACTGACAGAAAAGTGACCAGGGTAAAAAGCAGAATACAAAATGCTAACATACTTCATGCAGAAATATGTATGCCTAAGGCAAAACTGGGAGGAATAAAATGTAAAAGTGGCTACTATTAGAGAGAGAGGATTATACCTGTTCATGGTGCAAACAGAACCATTTTCCAAACTATTGGTCAATATAGTAATGACATTATACTGTTTTCATGAATTAAAAAAAAATAGCTTTAAGAGAAAGAACCTGCCCTGTCTTTCTTGCTCAGCTTTCTGGAAGCTGGCATTCCTCTTTCTCGAAGTGGTACAGCTAAGGTGAGAAGACGGAGGGCTCAGAGGCCTAACTGTGCCAAAGCCAGTGGGACACATAGCTTGAATGCAGAACAAACCGAACCAGCAAAACACTGAAAAGGAATGTCAACAGGTGGCTCTGATTTGCAAACTGGAGAAACAGTCTAAAAGTCACAAGGGAAAGACCCACAGTGGCCAGTTTTCGATGAAAAGCCCCAGGCAGGGGATTAGTGGTGGATTAACTCCTGGATGGCAGGGGTAGTCCAGGACAAATAGAAGGCAAGGATTTTTTCCAGAGCTGAATAGAAGCAAATCATTTCCTCCTGTCCAACTCTCTCTGAAGCAACAAAACAGATTTACTACTTATAGTTTCGGGCAAGTCATGTAGAAAATTTATGGAAAGGCTCTTTTCATAGCCTTCCTGTGCAAAGCCTCTCCAGCAAGCTGAGTCTAGGAGTGGAGCCCAGGCAGGCAGCCTCAGGATGCAGTGGGGGAGGGACAACTCGGCTATAGCAACCTTCAGGGGTAGTTTCTGGAAAAACACCAGAAAGGCAGATGCTGAAGCTGGCAGGACAGGCTCTCACATGAGGAGGTCCTACTTTCTTTACTGTTTCCTGAATCAATGCCCAGCTCATGGGGGGGTGTACCAAGGAGGGAACTCAGGCACTTCTAACTTAATGCTGGATTTAAGGGGTGTACCAAGTGTCCAGAAGGTGGGCGGAGGAAGGCTAAGTCTGCCCTCAGGAATGGTCAATGGGCTCAGAGAAGCATCCAGGAGGGCTTCTTGGAGATGATATTGGTGTTAAGCTTCAAGGATGAGTAAGTACTTGCCAGACACTATTGGAAAGGGATGTGAAGAACTTACTGAAGCAGAGGCAACAAGGCACAGCAGTTTAAAACAACACAAAGTATTGGGGAGAAAGGCAAGCAGCCCATGCTGGCCAGAATATAACAAACATTAAGAGATGGTATCAGAAAGTAGGGCAGAGGATAGGTTGTGAGGTGGTAAAGGCCACTAAAGTGGTAGTTATTTATCCTGGAGTCAGTACAGGGTAGGCATGGTCTCCCTGAATGGTCCGGAAGGACAAGGGTGACATAGTCAGATGGGGATGAGAGAGATGACTCTGGCAGCAACCTGCATTTAAGACTCTAAGCCCTTTTATTCCTAAGTCATCTGTCAAAATGGCAGCTGGGCGGGGCTCCTCAGTTGGGGGTCTCTTATCAGACTGCAAGGGAGCTGCACTGCCTGCTCTGTGACTCATACCACACAAGGAACATAGAGCACGCTATCATGTTTTGTGTTTTCAGGTCCTTCCAGAGCATGTTCACCAGTTTACAGTTATACTGTATCTTGGTGAAAACAAACAAGACCATGTACAAGTCACACAATGAAAGGGCACAGGAAATAAGAGAAATAGTCAACATGATGACCACTCTGCCAAGTTTAGCTTCCCATCAGGAAGATACTAGAAGATTCGGTGAAGGTCATGGTGTGTTTTCTGTATTTGTGTAGGACTTGTTTCTAAACAAGTTTTTCTGCTTGATGTTTTCAATAATCTGGAAATTCCAGGCAATTCTAAGAATTGACAGGTCTGATGGAGGTTTATTTGGTTTTCCCAAGGAAGCAGTAAGGGCAAACACTGCCAAGGAAGGAAAGAAAGCTTACTTACCCTATCAACCTTCATGATTTGAAATCTCTGAGAAATGTCAGCAGTGTTGGCTGGCAGTCGAGATCTTCCAGACACAAACCTCATGAAGAGCACGCGCTCCTCATTGGAGAACTCCTCCAGGGTGTGCCAGAACCACTGGATGAGCTGATGCTGTTCATCCACCTCCCGGTACCGCACCACTTTCTTCAAGACTTCTACAGAGATCTCTGGCATGCCACACACCATCTGCTCCAGCTGTTTGGCTGTGAGGAGGGACAGCAGCGGCACCGGGACGATCCATGACATCCCTTCTCGGACAGCAGCCACCTGCTCCGAGGAGAGTGGTTCATTCAGTGTGTGTGTACCCTGAGCACCACTACAGACCAAATGGGGCTGAGCAGCTCTCGTCTGTTCATGTGCTCCCAGACTCCTGACCTGTCTCTCTACACACGAATGCCCATGCACATGGTCCACCCTCCTTGCCTCTGACCCTTCGCTAGAGCTGCTGCTTCCCATTTGTGGGACTGGTCTTCCTGCTGGCCCAGCTCAGCCAGTTCAGGAGCCCAGTGCAGACCTGCCTCCCGCACCCACATTCCCAATTACACCTGGCTGCACGTCTGAGCCTGCCAAGCTGGGGCTTTGGTCTCCTCATCAAGGAAAGAAGCTCATGGAAGACGCGTCTAGCTGCTACTGTTTTTGTATTTCACATTTTTCTTTTGGAAACAATTAAATCCTTTTTTTGTAAAAATTATTCATGTTCATTGTAAAAAAAAAAAAAAAAATTAGAAGAACACAGAGAAGAAGAGAGCGCAAGGGGAAGGGCTCTGTAGGAAACAGCAGGCAGGACGAGAAGTGCCGAATCCCAGCCCCACCACTTCATTTACTTTCCTCATCTTAAAACTGAGGAAGATAATCGTTGTTCACATGGCTGTGATGAGCATTTTAAATGACTACATCAGGCCCTACGTGAGTGGACAGGTATCTGCTGCTGTTCTCTTAGCACAGCGCTGACAGCAGGAGAGTTGAGGAGTGCCGTGGGGGCGGGGGGAGGGGCTGCCCACACAATCTGTTAAAAAGACTCCTCCAGGGCCTCCCTGGTGGTGCAGTGGGTTGAGCTCAGCGTTGTGAAGCTGTCCCCAGCCTGTACAGTGTGGGTTTGACCCCCGCTGGCTGTGGAGATACCCATATGGCGAGCAGACCTCTCCTGTCTCACCTGCTGCTCCCCTAAGCAGTGTATTTCAGTCAGTCTGCCTGTTCTGTTCCCCACTCTGTCTCTGGTGAATCCTCTCACCCTCCTGCACATCTGGCCTGTGCCCTGGTTCTTGTATAAATAAATAAATCTTTAAAAAAAACCCAACTCCTCCAGATGGTACAGTGGTGCATGCCCTACACACAGACTCCTCACTCTTCGGGGCTTGTTTTACAAGTACTTCTTCACTCCTTACCAGCGCAAAACCATGTGATTTCAAAAGAAACATCAGCACAACAGTCACACTCTGGGGAAGGCTTTGGGGTTATGACCAGTACAATGTTGTCAGGCCCAGGGCTAACAAATAGGATTGGCAGAAGGGGCAGTGTCTACCGATATTAAAGGGCATACCCCCCCAGTCAAAGTCTGTCCCCAAAGTAGTGTTATGCCTAGTAGAATACAACCAAAAGGAAAAAATGAGACTGAGGTCTGAGGCTGTCTGCCTGGGTGGATGGGGCTGGTGGGCGGTGGTTGGGGGGTGGAGAGGGTGGTCAACTAGGGACAGCTTTGGGAAGAACACTGGGTTCCAGAGACAAGGAAGAAGTAAAAGTCAGAAGGCCTCACTATGTAGAAAGGAACAAAGGCAGAGCAGAGCACAGCTAATGGAGATGGGAGGGTCATCCCACCCTCAAAGGTAGGGCAACAGAAGAGCCTAAGCTCTGTGGTGAAGGTTGGTCTGGGATCCCGGCTCTTCCTTGCACACATCGCTTCATCTCTCTGGACGCAATGCTTTCTCGTCTGTGAAATGGAGATCTCACTGAGGAATTACAGGAAAAGCTGCATATGAGGGTGGCTGTCACCATGCCTGACATGCAGGAAGTGATCAATGCAGTTTTAGTCAGTTATTCACTCTCCAAAGATCGAAAATAGTCATGAGCTAGAGATAAATCCTAGGTCCCAGCTGTTTAAAAAGCACTGCTGACAGGAGAGGCCCTCGCTAAACTAAGGGTTGTAGTTTTCAGATGGGACTTGGCCAAAAGCCTGAGTCAGAAGGAACCAGGAGTGAAGGGTGCAGAATTTAAACACTTCAAATTACAGAACAGCTTTAGAGCCCGTGTGTTCCCAAGAAGACCCAAACATATTCTGCAAATAAAGTATTATTAAAATACTCATTAAGAACAATAGAGCCAAGGCCGGTGGCACAGCGGTTGAGCGCTGGGTTGCGAAGTTACCCGCAGCCTCTGCAGCACCGGTTCGATCCCCTGCCATTGGCGAGGGTCCCACATGGCGCGCAGACCTCTCCTGCCGCCCACTGCTCCCCTCAGCAGTGTACTTCATGAGTTTGCCTGCTCTGCTCCCCGCTCTGGCTCTGGTGAATTCTCTCACCCTCCCGCGCTTCTGACTGTACCCAGTGCTTGTATAAATAGATAAATTAGTTTAAAAAAAAAATAGAGCCAAAACAAACCATTTCTGAACATAATGTTAATGCTTACAAATGTCAACATAGATCAAGGACAACTCAAATAAATGAAAATATATACTTCATTCAATATCTTACAAACTAATTGAAGAAATGTGATCCAAACTCTGTGGCCTCATTTTTAGACTGCAACCTAAAAGTATATGATATTCTGAGGAATTTCTAAGTAACAAAAAGATCTCTACAGGTTATGGAGATGGCTAAAAGCTGGTCTGTGGAGGAGATGCAGTCTCAACTGGGCCTGAAGGACTGCAGCATGAAGGGGGAAGAGGCACTCAGGTGAGACTGCAAGACCAGCCTCAGGGGTTCATTCCTGGGGCCTGACTAAAACTGCTGGAGTGGGACACTGTGCTGGGTAGCAGTAAAAGATACAGACAAATGGACCCAAGGAGGAGTGACATGGCAGGAGGTAAAGGTTGGGTGAGAGTTTGGCCTCAATTCAACCAATGAACAAACCAGAAGTCTGAACTAAGGATACAGAAGACCCAGAGGAATGGTGTGCAAAGTCTCTGAATGGGGACTGAAAAACAGATACAAATCAATCCACACAGTAAATTCACCTGGAAAAATTTGGTAGTAATCAATGAGCTCTCCTTTGGAGACAAATCCTAACATTCATATGCACCTCTCAAAATGTCTCATCTCACCTGTCGGTCCATCTCATGAAGTCGATACTCAATGGCTCTCTCCACATACTCCTTTCTATTGGAAAACGTGAGTGGAATACTATTTCCACCAGGGATTATGGGAACCATTTTGCCATCAGCACTCTGGCCAACAAAAGAATCAAGAGGAATCATCTAAGAATAGAAGAAAAAAGAATTTTTATTACTTGGTAGAAATGATATCAAGTATATTACATTCAAATATAACAAATCAGTAAGACTTTAAAAGACTTTAAACACAAAGACCTTAAAGGATAAAAAGGCAAATAAGACAGATAGGACTGATCAGGCTATTTGATCAGCAGGGAATGTACTGATTTATCTGGCTGTAGTTAAAAACAATGCCAAATCTCTCTGCCCACAAACCAGGTATGATGAGCTCTAGTCACTCCAGAGGCCCCACCTTGGTTCCATCAGTCCTCCACTCTGACATGCAGACTGACTAAAGGGGAAGGAGCAAAAGCTAAATGCTAGAGCAGACTTTACATCTTAGGAACTACTTAAACTGCTGGGGTTGAGCTACAAAGGACAACGACGGGACATGGTGTGAGTGAGCCAGACAGCAAGCAGAAGCCTAAAACTAAGTTTTAAACAGAAAATTTTTAGTCAACACCAGCAGAAAGGCAAACCAGCCAGGATTTACCTCATGGAAACTCTCCTCTGTAATCCCACTGTCTTCAATGTGAAGAATGCTGTTCAGAGTCTGCACGTAGAGCAGATCCACCTCCTCCAGGTCTTCCAGAGTAAGAGGGACGCAGCACAGCTGCTTCCACACCAGAGGGGCCAAGTGGAGGTCCAGAGGCTTCTTTGTGCGAATGGCAACCCCCATTAAAATTCCCAAGAACTTAAACTGCATCAAGTGTTCATCAAGGCAAGCAGAGGGGTTAAAAAGGAACCTGAAAAATTAAAACAAATAATTAAAAAAAAAATTGTTCTCATTTCTATTAGAAGTAGGTTATCCAACAGCTATAGCATTGGTCTAGACCTGCACAGTCCAATAAAGCAGTCATTAGCCACAGGGGGCTACTTATGTTAATTTGATAAAATTAATTATTCAGTTCTTCAGCTACTTTAACCACATTTGGAGTAAACAACAGTCACATGTGGCCTGTGGCTATTGCTTGGTACAGCACAGGAAGCATATTTGGAATTATTTTTAGAAGAACCATAAAAAGCAAGTGAATGGTCTATTAATCCTTAAGCTTCCTGATCCTGGATACTGTATTTCCTAAAAGAATTTCACTTACTAGGCCTCCCTGGTGGTGCAGGAGTTAAAGACAGTGCTATCAAGCTATTGCTGGCCACTGCAGCACAAGTTTGATTCCCGGCCCGCCAGAGAGCTAACCCACATGGCGCAGCAGACCTCTCGTGTCTCTCCTGCTGCTCCCCTCTCTCTCTGGTGAATCCTTTAATCCCCTATCCCCCACACCTCTGGCTTACACCGCAGTTCTTGTATGCATAAAGAAATAAATCTTTAAAAAAAAACAAACAAGAATTTCACTTATCACCTACAAGTCCATGAAGGATCCAAAATTCAAAATTTCGTAAATACTGGGATAAATATAATTGGAAATACTAAGTGCTATGATTTGACAGCATACAAAAGCTTTTAAATGAATTTGGCTACAAAAAAATTCCTGGCGGAGAGACCAAAAGAAGTGAGGTTTCATCATCAAGTCTGAGTTTTCTCTAACCCAATATATTATCATTGAGTTGGTCCCATAATAAATACTAAATTATGATGGAAATGCCTCAATTTCCTTATCTATGAAAAGGGAATAGTAACAAGACATACTCCTTAGGGATATAAATAGGATTCAATGGGATAATCCATGTAAAGCACTTTGAATAGTGCTGGCACATAAGAACTCAATAAATGTGAGCCTGGGCCTCCCTGGTGGCACAGGGGTTAAAGTCTCAGCACTATCAAGCTATCACCAGTCACTGCAGCATGAGTTTGTTTCCCCTCCAGGGAGCTGACCCACAAGTCACGGCAGGCCTCGTCTATCTGGCCTGATGCTCCCTTCAGCAGTATATCTCAGTCAATCTGCCTGTTCTGCTACCACTGTTTCTGGTGAATCCTCTTACCACCCCCCTCCCTTTCACCCCACTCCTGCACCTCTGGCCTACATCTCAGCTCTTGCATGCATAAATAAATAAAGTAAGTCTTTAAATCATCAATCAATCAATACATGTGAGCTACCATCATTGCCCTCATTGTCACTATAAATATTCAATAAACACTTGCTGACTGCCTTACCTGTCTCTATTGTAACCTACTTCTGCACTGGCATTGGGAGAAGGTATGAGAAGGTCAACGATACCAGTTTCAAGTTCCTGGAGAAGAAAGAAAAACAATTTTTGGAGAAATGATAATCAACTGCATCAAGAGAACAAATCAATTATACTAAATGATTACACTGAAGAGAATATATTTAAGTCATTATAATACCATGTGATAACAAGTTACCTTTATAATTATTTTTGCAGTTTTATATTTTTTTTAAATTTTAAAGATTTTATCACAATGAAATATTTCATACACATAAAATGAACATATATGACATATGTAACTAACACGACTACTAAAATTAATATACACATGTGGTTTTAATTTAAAGTGAAATTAGGAAATTTCACTTTAAAATATCCTACATTTTCTACATGAAAAAAATGTAGTATGAAGAACCAACATGAAAAAAGTCAACTGAGGGTAGGAGCTGGTGTACCTGTAAGCAGGGTGTACTGATACTCAAATAGATGCAATAAATGATAGTAAAGCTGTCACTGTATATCTTAAAATAAAAACAGGTCCAAACTCTTGAGACTTGTTATTTTATTCCCTTGGAGCTTGGCAGTTCTACTTTGTTCGACAAACACCAGAATAAATCAGAGCACAAGGGTGGTCCTGTATTTGTCTGTTATGTAAATGTAAATATGTGTCATTGTTGTTTCCTCTGCCAATATTACAGCACAACAGATGGTGAGTCATTGGTAGATGGCTGAGCACTGACATTTAGTCAGCAAGGTATCTCCACAAAGAATTTACAAACCCTTGCTCTCATTCACTTAAACATCATTAACAGAATGATTTTATGTAAGGCTCAAAAATGCTTGCTGCATCTAGAAAAAGATAACAGAATAATCACTGAAGATAGTAAAATGGCCATTATACCACCTGAGTGGATGACTTAGCAGGGGACACTGCATAAATATACCTGGCACATCTCTGTGATTGTGTCATCAAATACTCCTCCAGCGTCATCAGCTCCTTCTCCAACCAGCTTAACTTTCCATGCCCGGGAAGGCAGACGGAGGTCTGATGCATTCAGTTTAACTACTTGTCTTGCTATTTGGACAAAGATGGGCTTACACTTTCGTCCCCTTTAAAAGAAAGGGAAAACAGAATGAAATACAACTCTTATCAACTTCCACAAATCACCACAAAGATTACGTGAGGATATCTTCTGATCAGTGAGCAAACAAGGCCAGGTTAACAATATCCAAACACTGTGAAAGGCCCACCAAAACCACACTAATATAATTACTGTCAATATCTTACTTTACAAATGAGAAGCTAAGGCTCACAGAGGTTAGTTAAAAAATAATGTTCACCTAAAAAAGTGCCAACTACTTAGTGAAAAACACACAAAACACACAGACATATACTAACCTGGTTGATATCCTTTTTACAGTAATTTGAGGCCCATAGTTTTTCCCTTGTACCATGGTTTTTCCTATGGAGCGCACCATCGGGAGAGTGTAGACCCGTGGGGCTAACAAAGGTCGAAGTTGTCCCTGTACAATGCCCCATGTTCCAGCATTATAGTGAGATGTACTGTTCTGTAACAGAAAGTAAGCATATCAGAGGCATATCAATATGGTACAATCTAAAGCTTCAAGAAAAACACTTCTCACTTTTACAACATAATTCTTTTTTGGATGCATTTAAAAAAAATAAACCTGGAGATTAGTAACCACTAGAAATTTTTAAAAATATGTTTCTGACAAAATATGTAATTCCTGTTTTTCAAAACCCGGAAAAGAATACATATACATGCACACAAATCAAACATCCATAATCCTACCATATGGAGATAATCCTATTAACACACCTACTTCCTTCTAATTTCCTTCTGTGTGCACAGTGATCTTTCACATTGTTGAGATTAAACTGTTTATACAATTTTCTGCCACTTTTCTCATTTTATATCATAAACATTCCCCCACTAATTATAAATGGTTTGCTAACACTAGGTTAGTGCTACATCGTATTTTGTTTCCTGGCTGATTATCTATTTCTTTTTTTTGTGGGACCCTCGCTGGTGGCCGGGGAATTAACCGGTGTATCAGATGGCCCCTGACTGCTTACCCAAAGGATTTTTGACTACTAGTTTTACAAAGTGATACACATTTGATTGGCATGTTTACACATTAAACAAACATAGCCAGCTTCCTTTCTTCCTAAATGACTAGATTGTCTCATAGAAACAGTTAAAACAGCCAAACTTACTTTATTTTCTCCACCTACTCTTTTTTTTTTTTTTTTAGCAAGTAACCTTTTTTTTTTTTTTTTTTGAAGATTTATTTTATTTATTTATTTAAACAAGCACTGAGTACAGTCAGAAACGCGGGAGGGTGAGAGAATTCACCAGAACCAGAGCTGGGAACAGAGCAGACAGAAGGACTGAGGCACACTGCTGAGGGGAGCAGCGGGTGGCAGGAGAGGTCTGCGCGCCATGTGGGACCCTCCTCCGGTAGCCGGGGAGCAGCCGGGGATCGAACCGGCGCTGCAGTGGCTGCGGGCAGCTTCGCAACCCAGCGCTCAACCGCTGCGCCACCAGGGAGGCCCTCTCCACCTACTCTTTAACAGGACTCAGAATGCTAATTTTAAAGGAAAAAAGATGTCTCCTAAATGTTTCAGATTCATTTATCTAACAACCTTTACTGTGCTGATAACAATGTTGTGCGCTTAAGTTTTAAAATCATATATTGAAGGGCCTCCCCAGTGGCGCAGCGGTTGAGCTCTGGGTTGCGAAGCTGCCTGCAGCCTCTGCAGCACAGGTTCAATCCCCAGCTGCCGGGCGAGGGTCCCACATGGTGCTCAGACCTCTCCTGCCGCCTGCTGCTCCCCTCAGCAGTGTACTTCTTCGTCAGTCTGCCTGTTCTGCTCTCTACTCTGGCTCTGGTGAATTCTCTCACCCTCCCGCGCTCTGACTGTACCCAGTGCTTGTATAAATCAATCAATCAATCAATCAATCTTAAAAAAAAAAATCATACATTGAATGTTGTAGAAAATACAAAGTCAACAGAGAAGGTCTTAAGATAACTTTGAGTCAAGAGCATGATTACCAGTATCTGGACTATCCCTAAACCCACAAAAAAATAGAAATAAAATAGCTGCCTCTTTGACATCTCTTGGGTGCTGAACGTCAGAAGTATTAGCCATTGAAGACTTTCCCTAAAGCTGAGAGAAAGTCCCTGGGATCTGGTGAACACGTCACAGGCACTACTTCCCAAGTCAGCATGTTACCTGGTTGTTGGGGCTCAGGTTCAGTAATCTCCAGGACGAGTACATGAGGTCAGAGAAGTGGTACAGCAGTCGGAGTCTGGCCCGGGCAGTGTGAATGCTCACCTCCCTCAGTGCCCCATACTGGGGGGGTACCGCATCAGGCAGACCTAGTTGCAGAGGTACTGACACACCTGCCCAGAAAGCAAATGGATACTTATAAAGGAAAATGCATTGCTTTCATTTTCAGTATTTTGAAAAGTTTCGAGCACATAAATTTCAACAATAATGTAACAAATACCCATCTCACCTCTTAAATTCTATATTTTGTTAATTTTGCCTTATCACACAATTATTAATTTATTCATCAGTTGATCTTAATTTTTTGAGGCATCTGTGTTTGTTTTTAAAACATTTTTAAAATTTATCATTATGGAAACTTTTTTTTTTCTCCTTTAATTTCCCATTTAACTATGGGCCTTAACAAATCCCAGTTTAACTTCCTTTTCATATTTCAAAATAACACAGGGTGTTTAACCAGCACCAGACAGACTTTTCTGGAAAATGGAAATAGGCAATGTAGCCGAACCTCTGCCCATACTGAGTAGGGTCTGACCATGACAGAATGATAAGATATGGGTGCATGATTCATAAAGACTTTTTACTACAAGAATAAGAGTTCTGTAGAAGCAAACATTCTAATGAATGTATCCATGGTTATAGTCTTAAAATATGCACAAAGGAGTAAAAACAAAATCCTTGACTTGAGTTCCCTGCAAATAAAGATTATACAGCTCAATTTCCAGAAGTATTTTACTACTATTAATAAAAGCTAACTTTTATCAAGTAATTTTGTGTGTCTGGAATATTGTAAGAGCTTCATGTGAATTGGTTTATGTATTCCCATAGCTCTTTACAACGGGTGCTATTATTACCCTCATTTTACAGAAAAGGAAACTGAGTCTCAAGGTTACTTAAATCATAAGTGGAGGGGCCAGGACTCAATTTAGGCACCATGGTTCCAGAGTTTGAACTTTAACCACCACACTGTATAGCCTCTGTCCTGAAGTGGAAGCCTCTGGAAACTGGTTCCTGAGCACCTGAAATTGACTGCTTATTTTGGGCTTTGTTAGCCAGAGACCATCTTTTGCTTGTTTGGAACCTGATAGCCCTATCGTGCTCTCTAAGAGTATCTAAGAGAAAATCTCTATGTGGAGTCTCTTAAGGACTTGTGTCTAAGAAGTAGAAATGTTAGCAAAAAGGGAAAAAAATATTCAGGGAAGCTCTAGAACCTCAGGCACCAGGAGGTGGTAAAAAAAGAGACTTAAGGGCCTAGAAAACAAACAGCTGCCCAGCTATTTCTTGACCATTAAGATAATGGTCATATTTGTGGGAAACAGAGGATGAGTCCAATTAGGGAGACTACACAATTGGGGATTAAGTACACAAATACACCATTTTTTCCTTAGAATTTTTACAGGTTGATAAGGATTTTATTATAAATTAAAAGCAAGGCAAATAACAAAAAGATAGAAATAGCCCATCAGTCTTGCTCCACACTAAAGTAAAATGGCAAGAATTTTTCTTGCTGTCATGCCAATGCAGAAAACTCATGTTCCAAATGGTGAATGTGGTGGTGGTAGTGAAGAATCTGACAAATGGGCTCAAGGTCTTTTAATCTTTCTTCCTAACATCAGACTTCAGAAAACTGCAACAAAAGCTTTAATCACTTCTTTCATATATATAAAAAAATACTTCATTCTATTCTAAAATAATAAAGCTTTGCTTGCCCAAATGATATTTTCTTTTTGGGGAGGTGCAGAGAGGGGCTGCTTTGTGAAATATTTACAGTGCTGGTAGCACGAAGAGTGCTTCAGTTTTGTGTGGGAATGTATGATGGGTTCAGTATGATGCCTGGATACAGTCTGAAACTGGCAAGCAGACAGTGAAGCTGGGTAGTACTTAAAGAAAAGCTGCAGGCGTATAGATAATTCATCCTTCACCTGGTGCTCTTGGCGGGACAGGTGGTGCTGTCCATGCAGCACTGTGGCAGCGGCCAGCAGAGATCTGACGAACATTTTTCCCTTGCAGAACTGTTACCAGGGTTGGTTCTCGAACGTGGTTGGTGTGGCCTAGACCAAGCTGGGTATAAATTAAAAATAAATAGTCAATTAAAAAGAGGAAGCCAAGATGAAGAAATTTGTCTTAGATGGCATTAGATATAAATATGTTAATATCTGTTATCAAGCAACAATATCAAAATAATGAAAATCTGATTTTCTCTATCAGAATGTTTCACATCTCAGACTATCTCCTAAAAACTAAACTACAACAAATTTAGCACATCTTAGCAACTTAATGACTTATCCACATCCTTGGATTCTATTTCTAGAGAAGGAATGAGTTTTTGGAACGTTAAAAGAAAAAACAAAAACAATGATTTATAGAGTTTTTACTTAATACACATTGACTTCTTGATTTTTAATAACACGAACTGATTGTATAACAATAACTAAACATTTATAAAAACATACACATAAGTAGATTCTCATCTCTATATTTCTGTTTCTAGGGTCTGACTGGGATACCCTACTTCAACATCATCAGGGAGGATCATGCTTAGGTCCTGCCAGGGACTTTCCAAAGGTGTCCTCAACAGTAACTCTTCTTTCATTAAGGAAACATGATGAGCAGCTTCCTCATCTGTTAATACAGTGATAAGGACACCACATGGCCAAACTGAGGCTACTATGAATAATAATGGACCTAGATTTGAGGGTACTGATTCTAGGGGTATCCAGGCCCAAAGAGGATTTATGGAGTATGAAGATGCAGCTCTGCATGTGGGGTTGAAAGCCAAGGTAGTAGCAGACATCTCAGACATCTCCCACCAAAGTCTCTCCCTCCTCCATGATTAGGGTAGGCTGAATGTTAATAACAACTTCTCAAGTCTTCTATGTGCCAGCCACTTATCAATGTGTGTAGACATTCACATATATTGTCAATTCCCCTTAATCACTTTGCTTTGCTGTCAGATTAAAAAAAAATTATTGAGGGGCTTCCCTGGTGGCATAGGGGTTAAGTCTCAGTGACACTGCCATGATGGCCTGGGTTTGGTCCCCGACCAGGCAGCTGACCCATATGGCACAGCAGACCTCTCCTGAATCACCTGCTGCTCCTGTGTATTTCAGTAGTTCTGCTTGTTCTACTCCCCTCTCTGTCTCTGGTGAATCCTCTTACCCCTCACACCTCTGGCCTACACCCCAGCTCTTGTATGCATGAATAAAAATAGATCTTTCAAAAAGTTATTGCAGTAACATTGATTTTAACATATAAGTTTCAGGTGTACAGCATTGTGCTTCAACATGTATAGTATATATACTATATCATAATCACCACCAAAAATCTGTTGCCATCCATTGCCATATAACTGAGTCCCTTTACCCATTTCACCCATGCCAATCCTTTTCTCCTCTGGTTAACATCAATATGTTCTCTGTAACAGATGATTTTTTTAAATCATGGATAATACTTACTTCACCACAATCAAGAGAGAGATATGCATAACTGAATTCAAAGAGTAATCAGTCCTATGGCAAAGTGATATGCTTTGGTGCACTGTGATATTAGGAATTTCCTAGCTTATCCCTTTTCCAAATGAGGAACACTCGGAGACTGCTAGAATTTGAGAGAGTTAACAAGTGAGGTAAATAATTACCTGCCCTTCTGAATTGCTCCCCCAGGCATATACATCTCCGTTTGATGCCAAAGCAAGTGTGTGCTCAGCTCCAACTGCCACGTCTTCGATGATCACTCCAGCCAGGACAGGGATTTGCTGTGGTCGATTATGGTTTCGGGCACGCCCCTCTGGTAAGCCTATCAAACGATCTGAAAAGATGACAATCATTTATAGATGTCATACTATAGTCCTTTTATGTTTTCTAATGAGTCTTAATTTTTATGGTGGAATGGCAAGGACATATATAACTCACTGGCGCAAAAACTATTCTGGTAAGGTATGTTGAGTAGAGTCTGAGTGAATAAAAAGTTTCAAACTGTTTCTTTACAAAATGTCAGTTTCCTCATAAAAATAAGTAAAATTAATCTAATATTAGTAGCTTATTTCAAACCAAAAGCCACCTCCAGTATCCTAATATTTGAGGGAACTGGTACCAAGTCCCTAAAAAATTTTTTTGAAAGATTTATTTATTTATACAAGAACTGGGGTACAAGCCAGAGGCACAGGGAGGGTGAGAGAATTCACCAGAGGCAGAGATACTGAAACACACTGCTGAGGGGAGCAGCGGGCGAGACAGGAGAGGTCGGCCACGCCATGTGGGTTTCTCCCTGGTCAGCCGGGAATTGAACCCATGCTGCAGAGGCTGCGGACAGCTTCACAGCGCTGTGCTCAACTCGCTGCACCACTGGGGAGGCCCTAAAATTCTTACATTCTAAGAAAAGATGTCATTCAACCTATCGTTTTTTTTTTTTTTAAGATTTTATTTATTTATGTGTACAAGAACTGGGGTACAGGCCAGAGGTGTGGTAGGTGAGAGGATTCACCAGATACAGAGCGGGGAACTGAACAGGCAGATAGACTGAAGTATACTGCTGAGGGGAGCAGCAGGCAAGTCAGGAGAAGTCTGCTGCGCCATGTGGGTAGCTCCCTGGCTGGCTGTGGATCAAACTAGCGCTGCAGAGGCGATGGACAGCTTCACAGTGCTGTGCTTAACAAACCCTTGCGCTACCAGGGAGGCCCCATTCAACCTATCTTATCCTCAAATTTCCAATCAACCTATCCCTGTACCTTTGCTGTCAAGCTTTTAGAAAGTATAGCTCCTGTTGTTCTATGTCCTCTAGGCCTGTTTGGCTTGGGCGCCTTCTACAAACTAACATCTACTCTCACCACTTCACTGAACTGTACATCTTCAAAGTCATGAATAGATCCCAACTGTCTAGTGTAGCAGTCTTTTAAACAGGCTCCAGCATACAGAGCTCCACAGAGCTTGACAACATAGCCTCATCTTCTCCTACCCCTCAGAGACGCTGCACTATCCTGGTCCACTGGCTACCTCTCTCTCTACTCTTTTCAAAGTTAACTCTTCCAAGTTCTCATCCTCATTCTGTGCTCACCTCACATTCCTAGAGTTATAGACTTTCTTTTCCCACTCTAAACTCTCTCCCTGGGTTTCTCAGAGCCTATTGCAAACCTACATCTTCATCAACCAATCTCTCTGTAACTTAACCTACAAATCCCCAATAACTTGTAGGACACATCTTTATACATATATCTAGAGTATATAGCATCAATTCAATATGGCTAAAACTAAGGTCTTTGTTCTCCCCAAGACCTTTCCTTAGTAATGGCATCAATGTTCTTCCAAGATTACAAACTATTAGAAACTTGACTCATGGCTTAATTCTTATCAAACGTACAGCGCCCCTCTCTCTTGCCACTACTACTTGCCAAGAAGTTCCATGAAGAAGGTGAATATGTTACCCAAAATCCCTACTATGAATATTTGGGTCATGAACCTACTCATGATTTTGAAACTTGAATATCTACGAATTTCTGAGACCTAAAACTGCGGTCCCTGGAAGGGATGGGAGTGATGCAGAATCCAGAGGAGCTCTGCTGGTTAAGGCAATGCTTGTGACAACATGGTGGAGGCAGCAGAGAGAAGGAGAAGAGCTTTGGCTGGGAATTTTCTAGTAAGGGAGAAGGCACTGGCATGAGGGATGATTTATGAGGAGAAAAGTTTGTCTTTATGACAAACTTCATGGAAGAGGAGCAGAAAAACAGCTAATGAATGAAAGTCATAGTGGCCATTCATCACCCAGAACAAAAAAAAAAAAAGGACTCAACTCAGAGCATCTCGGAAAGCAAATGTTTCTATAGTACATGTATAGACAAAACAAGCAACATAATGACCAAAAGTTCCTTACCTTGACCAAATGTATACACATGGCCATCTTTGGTCAATGCAACAGAAAATTGAGTTCCACAAGCAACCTTTTTTATTCCAATTCCACAAAGGACATCAACTTTCTATAAAATCAAAGTATAAGGCACACACTTTAAAAAAGGGAAAATAAAACATTCTTGCATTTGTCTACTATATATATTAACTCAAGGATTCTTCTAATGAAAATATTAATAGTTACCTACCTATTTCGACCCAAATCTACTAGTCTTAAATGCTATTTTCTCATATTGCTCCGTAAACTATCTTAATTGTAGGAGTAAGTATGCAGAGGCAGAGGCATTTGACTAAAATCCCCAAGACCTCATGTGAAGAGGAAAAATTCCTCTGGGCAACAGAACCACAGAGACTCCTGTGCTCTTTTAACACATGGTGCTCCTTGTAACACCACGTAACACCATGGACCTTGTAACACCATGGTGCTCCCATTAGACTTCTTATGCTTTCTTAGGTGACAATAGCGGTTTAAAACTTCCCCAGATAGGGTCTCCTAGTTTTCTATATTTCTATCTGAATATTCACCAGTCTAGTTATAAAGATGTCATAGATTATAGAAGATGGTGAATCTTAAGTTGAATATAAATTGAATATTTGTATATCATGCTTGTTAAATGTATTAGGAAAATCACATAAAATAATTATTATAGGAGGTCTTCTGTAGGGTTCGGAAATATTCTATGAAAGTTTTAATTTAGTTGTTTATATACTTGAATTTCCTTTCTATTTTTTGAAAGGAGGAAAATGCCTGGAAAATTCAGTGATAATAATAAGATGAAGTGGCAGCTGCAAGCAGAGGGTTAGAAAAGATTGTTCATGGTTCCCTCCATAAGACACCCTGGAGATGTATTTATAACTATTTCTTCTATATGTGGGAAGGAGTTCTATGGTGTTCAGCCTGTATATGGGAGACAGAAGCTTAGTCTTGCAGAATTTTTACATCAATTTTAACCAGTAATGGCTTATTTAAAATCAAGATATAGAATGCTGGATATTCAAACCACCAACAAAACTTTCTAAACTTCATTATGAATTCTAAAATTCATTATGAATTTGGTAAATATGAATATTTATAAAAATATTAAAGGTAAATTATTTTCCACTAAAAAAGAAATAATGACATAAGTGAAAATGTTGTATAAAACCCTAAATTAAAGATAATACTGACCTGAGGAGAAGATTTTGCAGTGGAATTTCCTAAGCCTAATTTTCCATAATCCCCATCTCCAAAAGCCCACACCATGGAGCCATCTGCTGATACCGCCAAAGTGTGGTTTAAGCCACAAGCCACCTGGAGAAGAAACAGAATATTCAGTAAGGCAAATCACAGTGCCTAAAACACACAGCCCTATTTCTGGAAGCATTTTCCTGACTGCAGTGAAAAACTTGGCTGTTTCTAAAGATTTTTACTAGTTTCAGCATCCTCTATATCTGTTTTTTTTTTTTTTTTTTTTAGAGGCATGCTTTATTTATTTGTTTGCTGGTTTGTTTGTTTGTTTTGTTTATACATGCACTGGGTACAGTCAGAAGTGCGGGAGGGTGAGAGAATTCACCAGAGCCAGAGCGGGGAGCAGAGCAGGCAGAAGGACCGAAGTACACTGCTGAGGGAAGCAGCGGGCAGCAGGAGAGGTCTGCACGCCATGTGGGACCCTCCTCCGGTGGCCGGGGAGCAGCCAGGGATCAAACCGGCACTGCAGAGGCCGCGCGCAGTCTCGCAACCCAGTGCTCAACCGCTGCGCCACCGGGGAGGCCCATCCTCTATATCTGTTAACCAAAATGTGTCAACAAGAAATAATTCCTAATGTTCCTAAAGTAACTTTTTTCTTTAAAGTGAAATCCTTCACATAACTGTAGCTTACTAAAAATCAGAGCACAAAGATAGGAAAAGGGTAAATTATTTTCCACTAAAAAAGAAATAATGACTTAAAAATACTATTCACACTAGAAATTAATACAGAAAAAGATAACAATATCTTATCTCCTTGTTAAGAGACAGTCTCAATGTGGACAGACAAGGACAATTACTGCTTAAGAGCAGTAGCTGCCGGGCCTCCCCGGTGGCGCAGTAGTTGAGCGCTGGGCTGCGAAGCTGCCTGCAGCCTCTGCAGCGCCGGTTCGATCCCCAGCCACCAGTGAGGGTCCCACATGGCGCACAGACCTCTCCTGCCTCCTGCTGCTCCCCTCAGCAGTGTATTTCGTCAGTCTGACTGTTCGCTCCCCACTCTGGCTCTGGTGAATTCTCTCACCCTCCCGCGCTTCTGACTGTACCCAGTGCTTGTGTAAATAAATAAATCAATCTTTAAAAAAAAAAAAAAAAGAGCAGTAGCTGCCAATGATGCTGCAATTTAGATGTCTACTTCCTGGCTACAGAATAAGGATCACAAAAGTATATTGTCTAACAGCTTTATATCAAATCATATTAGTATTTTATGGAAGGGCTTTTAAAATATTCACACCCTGAATTAAGGCTTTCATCTGCTTATCAAATGGATAAACTTAAATTGATTTAAAATGTAAATTTTCACACTGGGAAAAAATGAAAAATGATCACTGGTGGTTCTGGTCTTTCTGAAAATTAGTGTCTAAGTATACACACAAGAAATAAACTATGATCAGATAGACCATATAATGATCTATTCCTTGCCTGTCCAATCTGATATCCCTCCAATGCAGTCACTCTTTCTGGAAGTTTTTTGTTAGAAGTGTTTCCAAGACCCAGACGGCCATAGTCACCATTCCCAAAGGTAAACAGCTTGCCATCTGAAGTTACCACTGCTGAATGCTTGAAGCCACAAGACATCTACAGACAGAATCAACAGGGAGAAAAAAATTTTTTAAGAAGAGAATAAATGGAAAAACAAAAGGAAAGGAAAAGGAAGGAAGGAGTTTTTGGTTAAAAATGTAGTAATAAACATTAAAGAACAGTTCAGGACTTAGATCCTAACTGTTCAACGTGTCCTATTCCCCCAGGTCTTATCTACCTCATCATCCTCAGGAAGACCAAACCACACAGCATACCTTGGAATAACTTTTGTACACAGAAGACCTAGACTATGATGTGAGAGAATGAGTGGGAAAATTCTTTGTAAACGCTAAGGTACTATATAATTTTACAATATTATTTTAGCTCATTAATTGATTTTCCAGTAAATGTATATGAACTCAACCTCTGTAACAATAATGACAGGCTAAAAACAAAACTTTCCATTTATTAATGTATCAAGAACTGTGTGGCAGTAGTTAAACTCCACAGCGTTTCTTCAAAAAACCGCAGCACCCTAACCCAGCTGGCTCAGGAAAAAGGAATCCATTCTACTACCAAAGCCCATTTAAGTGAGAAGCTCAAAAATTGAATATGAACAGCCAAAGCCATAAAATCTCTTAAAATGATTATGTAATGCATTTTTACTATTATTTCCTATTCCTAAATTAGAGAGCCCTAGTCAACAGCTAGTGTGTTTGTATTCAAAGACAAACTTATCCACATCCTGCCTGACCTGCACCACTTCTTCTCCTTGCAAGGCCTCAATTTGCCTGGGCCGCCGTTGCCTGTCGCTGTTCCCATGGCCGAGTTTGCCATAATCACCATCTCCCCAGCTAAAGACCTCACCACTTTCAGTTAGGGCCATTGAGTGCCCATCAGAACCACAGGAAGTCACCAGCTGGGTCACCACAAAGCCTGGAACAGAGCAGAAACCCAACAAGAGTCACTGGATGCTAAAACTCCCTTCGCTACTTGAAGCTGCTACAGAATACTCTCAGAATTGAAAAATATCAAAATGGCACTACAGAAATAAAAAGAATTATTTAATTTATAGCCAAAACCTAGTAAATGTCACCTAAAATAATAATGATAAGGAAGAGGAAAAGGGTGCTTCACATGGACTATCTTATTTTTTATTTTCACACAGAAACTATGAGGCAGATACTCTTACAGTTGGGGAAAATGGTCACAAACAGGTCTGGTAGCTTGTGCAATGTTCCAGAGGCAGGATGTGGGAGAGCTGGGTATGTACCCAGCCCTCCCATCTCAACTCTGTATTCTTCACAGCTAAACATCAAGAAAGAGCACTTAGAGCTACTTAGGAATTGGTTCTGAATTCACTGTCACTTTTAAGCTTTTACTTAAAAATTCTCTTTTTGCTTTCTTTGTAGGCATCAAAGTTTATATAAAGAATAAGCTAGGGGCTCCTACAGTGATTACTCTTGAGGTACTCATTTTCTACATCAGAGAATTCTGAGACAGAGGCACCCTTTAAAGTCTTTTGTACATTTGCATGTTTCCATATAAAATGATTTTTAATTTCAATGAAAAACTTGTGTGATTGTTATTAATAGCTGCCTAATTACAGTTTTGCAATTTTAAAGAATTTGTTTTATCATCTTCATTGCTATGGTAAATAACTTGCAAATTATATAGCCTACAATACTGTAAATAAGGCTGTACATGCCTAAACAAGAATCTAAATATGTATGACTTTAACTGGCAAAGGGTTGAGATGAGTTCCAACAAAAGCAAACATTTCTACAGTCAGGTCATAGTTTATGCCCAGCTGTTAACTGAGGATAATTTTACCTTGTAAGGCTGAAATAACTGTCAACACATGAAGGTCGTCTGAATTTCCTTGTCCTAATCTGCCATAACTTCCTTCTCCACAAGCCAACACTGTGCCATTGGCCTGGATGACAAAGGTACAATTCTGACCACATATGACCTAGTATAAAAGCACACAAATATATTACCCCTTATCATACAGTGTTGACATGCAAACTTATTTTAAAGATTTATTTTATTTATTTATGCATACAAGAGCTGGGGTGTAGGCCAGAGGTTTGGGGGGGTGGGATGGGTGAGAGGATTGACCAGAGACAGAGTGGGGAGCAGAACAGGTGGACTGACTAAAGTATAATGCTGAGGAGAGCAGCAGGCGAGGAGAGGTCTGCTGTGCCATGTGGGTAGCTCCCTGGCTGGGGATTGAACTCGTGCTGCAGTGGCTGCTGATGGTGCTGAGACTTATTCCCTTGCACCATCAGGGAGGCCCCAACATGCAAACATTTTAAATGATTATATGCATACCTAATGTAACTATGGAGTTCCTAGAAGGCCTTGATTATTACAAAATGGCTTACTTAACCAAAAGATGTATGAGGCTCATCTGACTATTTAAGGTATAACAGTTTAGAGCCATATTATCTACAGGGATTTCAGCCAACTGTGCAGAGTTTAATAATATTAACAGCAAAACAGAAGAGGAAAGGGTGATGGGGAAATCTTAAAGACTGGCTGAAGTTCAGCAAAAAGCAAAAACTCAAGAGGATATAGATGAGAAAGAACAGGGTATTGTGGGACTTAATGAAGCAGAAAAGAACAAAAGAGAAAGCAGCAGCGTCAAGAAGGTTACTGGGGGCCTCCCTGGTGTGCAAGGGGTTAAGCACCACACTATGAAGTAAACCTCAGCCTCTGCAGCATGAGTTCGATCCCCAGAGGACCAGGGAGCAACCCACATGGAGCAGCAGACCTCTCCTGTCTCACCCGCTGCTCTCCTCAGCAGTGTTTCGGTCAGTCTGCCTGTTCTGTTCCCCACTTTGTCTCTGCTGGGTCCTCACATCCCCCACGTCTCTGGCCTGTATCCCAGCTCTTGTATGCATAAACAAATCTTTAAAAAAAAAAAAAAAAAGAAGGTTACTGGAGGATGGGAGGGGTGTCAATGAAATCTAGCTAAAGAGCCCAGTAAGTTTATGACCCTAAAGAATAAAACCAGTAATTAAGAATATCTGGACTTCTATGTATATGCACTAGGTAGGCCTACTGCATCATGGTATTAATTACACTTAAAAATGTGAAATTTAAGAATAACTATAAGAAAAAATAAAAATCAACAAATAACTATGAACCAGAGACACACTATGGGGGGGGGGCGGGGAAAGGAGGGATTGGGGTCAAAATAAGGGGGTTGCAATTGTATGGGGAATATAAAAATGAAATTTAAAATGCTCAAAAAAATGTGAAATTTAGAAACTTACTAACAAAAACTTAAGTGTGATTAAAAACTTTAGAAATATGTTATTTGAAAGTTTTATATCATAGTCTTTAGTGATTCCTCATAAAACTATGAGATGGACAAACTTTATCCCACAGTAAGTAACAGACAACAGAGGAATCAGATGTGTCAATTCCCAAGTTTCTTCTCCACTCTTTTACCCTGTTAGTTACCTGTTGAGCCTGAGAGAATGAGGGAGCTGCTGCAGGTACCATTACATTTCTTCCAGCTTCTGCCAACTGTCCATGCCTGCCAGCACCCCACAGGTAGACATCACATTTACCTCCCAGATGCCAGTCCTAGAAAACCATAATCATCTCAAAATAAGATTCATCCATTCATTCAAAGAGCCATACATTTGGTACCTAATGCACAACAGCCTCTATAGGATACACTAGCACAAATACACAAGCATTTAGAATCAGAAGATTTACTGAGAACTACCATAGTAATTTTTATCTTTACTGACCTCAGGTCTAGAAGTTGCCCAAGACATAATTTGTTCATCCATGCCATTAATCCATTTACTGTTATCCTGCAAGACAGGCAAACATCAGGATCAATCTTGCTTAATAAAGATTTACCTATTCTTAGATAAAATCTGGGAACAACCCAAATGCCCAAAAATAGATGACTAGATCAAGAAGATGTGGTATATATACACAATGGAATACTATTCAGCAATCAAAAAGATAAACCCATGCCATTCACAGCAATGTGGATGGAGCTAGAAGGAATTATACTCAGTGAAATAAGTCAGAAAGAAAAAGAAAAATATCAGATGGGTTCCTTGTAGGAGGAATACAGGGAAACCAATTAAGACATCAGTGTAAAAAATAATAACAATACAAAACACAACAAAGCAAAAACAGACAATTATAAATCACAGACATCCTGCAGGGGAGGAGGAGGGAGAGGGATCAGAGGGCGGGAAGGAGGGAGAAGCACAGGGGACTGTGGTGATAGTGCATATGTGCATTGGTGAAGGAAATTCTATGGGGACTACATCTAAGGGGGGGGAAGCAAATAGTTTAAAAATGAACAGTGATGTAAAAAATAAATAAAAAAATAAAATTTTAAAAAAGATTTACCTATTCTTGAATAACTCTTTCTAGCAACTAAGTTTTATTTTCCACAAAGAACCTGTTAATATTATGAGATATTAAGAGTAGTTTTATAATAGTCCCAAACTTACTATTAAGTGCAGTTACTATTTTCCTTTGTTACAAACACTTTCACTACCAATTATCACTACTGTTTGGTGATTCGAAGGTAATCACTATGTCATATGAGCGCCCATAGGTACCAGGTCATTGTGCAGGAGCCATCACCCCTATGGACTTGATACATAGCTTTGGACAGGTAATTCTGTCTGGGCTTCAGTTTCCTCACCTACAAAATGGCAAATTTGGCACAAATGGGCTCATAAGGACACTTGTTTTATACTGAATGGATATTCAGGTATTCATATATAGTCCAGTGTTTATGTAAATAAATCTTAATTGAAATGCTCTTCCATATCCTTGATTTATGCTGATTAAAACATAACTGAGGGCCTACCACAGCCACTGCAGCACAAGTTTGATCCCCACCAAGGGAGCAACCCACACCATGCAGTAGACCTCTCCTGACTCGCCCACTGCCCCCCTCAGCAGTGTATTTCAGTCAATCTGCCTGTTCTGTTCCCCACCCTGTCTCTGGTGGATCCTCTCACCACCTGCACTTCTGGCCTGCACCCCCACTCTTGTATGCATAAATAAGTAAATCTTTAAAAACAAACACAAATGAACTGTCAGATAATCTAGAAACTAAATGTGGAATTAATCACATAAGGTAACCAGAAAAAGATAATAAAATATTCACAGATAAGGTTCTAACAAGAGACCTACAGACCAAAAAAAAAAGCAGGGGAAATATGGGATTATGTTATTGAGTGCTACCAAGTTTTTAAGAGCTGCACAGTTCTCATATAATCAATTATTATCATCTTAAAAGGCTGCCATCAGATTGAAAGCTAGAAGAAAGCAAAATATTTTAAGTGCAGCCAAGGGTATGCTTTTGCAATTTATTTATGCTTCAATAATTTATGGATTTAAGATTCACAGTTCAAGTTATTTGTTTCAAGACTTATACTTCAAGCTAGTCAAGCTAGCAAATACTTATTGAATATCTAACAAATACGAAACACCCATTTGTAGCAGCGTCAGCTGCAAATAACAGCACCTTATATTATTACACTTACCATTAGGAATACAAGTTCATCCTCTGGAACAGGCTCTAGATCAGGAACAGTAAAAGATTCTGGAAACTGTGCTCCATTAGTTAGGGCTTCGGCAGCTTTTATAGTGGTTGAGAAACATTCTAACCAGGCCCACTCATTTGGATTCCAGGATGCAGGGTCAGGGAGACAGTTTTGGTGGTGTGGTGGCACTGGTGGGTTACACAATAACTGATCCAGATGAAGTCCCACAGCAAGAGAAGCCAAACATTGCATATAGGGGCTGTGAACAAGTTGGTCGCCACAAACCACATGAGGCTAAGAGAAAATGCAAGGATATTATATTCAATATTATGCTGAAGAGTCTGTGGCAAATACTATAAATCAATCTACTGGTACTCTGAGACACAGGTATTTTAAATGTTTTAGAGTCAATAAATAATTTGAAGAAGAATGATACAAACACTAAACAAATTTGAAGGTTATTTTTTAGTTTTGCTCTAACTAAAATGAACTAAAAGGAGGCTTAGGATTACTGAGCAACTGTTTTAAGCCTGATCTATCTTTGTTTAATTCTGCCCAAACAGTCCCACATATTTTCTGAGACCTTATGCTCTTTTTTTTTTTTAATTTTATTTATTTATTTTTTATAGAGGCATGTTTTTTTTTTTTATTTATTTATTTGTTTGTTTCTTTGTTTATACATGCACTGGGTACAGTCAGAAGCGTGGGAGGGTGAGAGAATTCACCAGAGCCAGAGCAGGGAGCAGAGCAGGCAGAAGGACCAAAGTACACTGCTGAGGGGAGCAGCGGGCGGCAGGAGAGGAGAGACCTTATGTTCTTAAGAAATAAATTCAAAGCTGTAATTCCAATTACATCTGTAGATCTCTAGGAGTTAGTATAATCAGTTACCTTTTCATAGGCATATTGCTCCTGAAGCATCATGGGTAGCCTCTCCAGAAATGCTCTCATGCAGGGAGCCATGTTTAATCCCAGAACACCCTGTTGTTTCAGTGCTGTCCTACAGGTTGCTAAAACATGATTGGCAGCAGCCCATTCTGCTGTACAATTCACAACCAAAACATCCTGATGGAAAATAAATCATATCACATGCTGTATTTGTATGCATAAAAGATAATTCTATCACCATTCATATCTGAGAAATTCCATCCAGCAAGTGCATTAAATACTTTTGCTATATGGACATTTTATGCTGTACTTTCAATGCCAATGAACTTCATGAACTTTAATGCCTATGAACAGTTAGGATTAGGTTAGCCTAAATTGTGTTTAAAAACAAGTATAAGAAATAATCATAGAACTTGTGAACTATATGAATTAGCTGACATTTCTTAAAGACACATCAATTACTTGCTATTATATAGGACTGATAGGACACAGTATTTAGTATATTTTAAAATATACTATCATGTGCATGACATGATCACAAGGATACTAGAGGAAGTAGTCTTGTCTGTTCAGAAACAAACTGCAAATGATGAGGCATTGTTCTAACTGTAGCAGTACAGTATAGGCTACTACTGTCTAGGGCCTAGGCGTCTACATGTTGCTGCTTGCAGGACTATTTATGCAGGTTTACAGTTCTATTTCAATATCTTTTAACCATGTAAAATGTAAACCAAAGCAACACATTGGCTCTATTCATAAAGGAGTGAAAAGCAATATGGTAAGGGATATATCATAATTCATAATACAGAATTGCTTCAGAGAAGGGGGCTAGTACTGTTCACTACAGTATTAAATTTGGAAGCCAAGACATGTTTAGTACACTTGAGTTAAAGGTCTTTGGGATGGTCCTTTTTCCCAGGGAAAATTCTTTTGAAACAGTTTAGTGCTGTCTCAAAAAATCATGGCAGAAAATCAAAATCCACTTTATAAGATCCAATGGAAATGAAGTTGTTCAGTAATTAAGCATTTTCACCAAAGGTTAGGGTACAGTAGAAAGAGTACTAGATTATAAATGAGGAGACCTGGGTTCTAGGTTTCCTTCTGGCAGTAAAGAGTAGCATTATCTTTGACAAGTAGTAATCCCTCTGCATATCAGTTTTCTCCTCTGTAAAATGGCATGCTTGGACTATGATGTTTAAGGTACCTTACAGGTTTATGTTCTATGATTCTATATAAATGCAAAATTACCTTTGATCTATTTGAGCAAGCAGCTACCCCAACATCTGGAATCCATACTGTGGTCTGAATAGCTCCAGAGCCTATCACAACAGTTTGTAAGACAGAACCATCCTAAAATGAGATATAGTTATCAAAACACATTACCTAACTTTAGTTATTGTTTACATTAAATTTATACTTCCTATTCACAAGAACATATTCTTTTTTTTTAAAAGGACTGAATTTTTTTAAAGACATTTATTTATGCATGTAAGAACTGGTGTGTAGACAGGAGGTGCGGGAGGGTGAGAAGATGATTCATCAGACATAGTGGGGAGCAGAACAGGCAGATCTACTGAAATACACTGCTGAGAGGACCAGCAGGCGAGACAGGAGAAATCTGCTAGTCATATGGATTAGCTCCCTGGCCAGCATCGAACTCATGCTGCTTGATAGTGCTGTAACTTAACCCCTGCACCACCAGGAAGTCCTCTCACAAGAATATATTCTAAAGTCTGTACTTTAACTAAATTTGGCAATGTCCTATTCCATGACTACTATCCAATTTTCTAGCGCCTTTCTAGAAGACTTTAAAATTGTAACAGTGAGAAAACAGGCAGAGGTTTCCGAAAAGTTTCTTCATGACATAAGTCAGTATCATGACATAAAATATTCATAGGATTGGTTGGGTTAATTTTTATCATATATGTTAATGTAGAAGATTTTCTTGAGGTAAAAATTGTATCTATGCTCTTACCCTTAAGGACCAAATGTTCATGAGCCCACCTAGTCCACCAGACACCAGGGCCAAACCATCTGAACTAAAGGCAACGGTCCGGACAGGGGTGATGTGTCCTCGCAGCTGATAAACACACTTGGCTCCAGTTGATTTCCTATATACATCCTGCAATTAATTTTTATTTTTAACATATTGAAATTTAAATAATTTATGGATGTAAGATTTATAATTCATTCTTGGAGATGCTTAAGGTAAGGAATTGTTCTTCATATGCAGAATTCTATGTCCATAGGAAGTAACTTTAGATAGGGATGTTTCCATGGTGTTCCTACTTCACTGTACCACACACTTAACTTAGGCCTTATCTATCTGTAGTGTCAACTATGATCCACCAACATATGATCCACATATGCCAACATATGATCCACCATTGAATATTTATTGAATATCTCACCTAATAAGTCTGACTTATTAAAAAAAATAAAGTTTACTCAGAAAGCACTTTAATAAGGTATGACAATCACCCACATTTCCTTGTAGATCTTGCTCTGTAGGATATAGTAGTAGTATCTTAGTGATCAAAGGAGGATTATTTTGATGAATATATTATCTATGGCTTCAAATAAGATCTTCAAAAATACCTGAATATATTTACCTGGCAATTTGATTCTGGGTCCCACCATCCTTCTGAACTAGTCACACTGGTCTGTGTGGCATCTTGTGGAATACGCCAAACACATACTAAGCCACTCTGACAGCCACTGAAAAAATAATTGATCACAAAACCAAAACAAGTCAATATGCAAAATTAGAAATATTTTCAAGTAGCAATTAAGAGCTGACAGAATACTACATTATCATTTAAAAATTTTATTTCTAATAATGCTATTTTTTTTTACAAGAATCCAACTAAGACTGATATTCTAACATCACACTCAGGTTACATATCAAGTTTCACATTTAAAAATTGCTCTCTCTATATAAGGTAATTTTATAGTATGAGAAATGATAAGATTAGTAATTGACAATAAACTGCTGAGAAGTCACAGTTAATGCAAATAAGTCTATAGTAATAGGAAAATTAAAATATAAACACAAAAATTTACAACATACGTAGCCATCAGTAAATGCAACTTGGATCCTTTCCCTGGGAGGCTGCACCAAGCAATGCCATTTACAATAGATGGATGACAGAGCGAATATAGACAGCGCCAACATCCTGAAATAGGCCCCCAGAGTTTCACATTTTCTTCTTTGGCACATGTCATGAGAATACGACCTGTTGGGTCCCACTTCATGCTAACAAGAGTATCCTTAAAACGGAAGGCAGAGAAAAAATACATATAATGTTTTCCTCTCCAATACTTTAAACTTAATAACATATAACCCATACTTCTATTATACAATTATCTTGAAATCAACATGTTACTGTATGCCACAGACAATATCATATTATTCCCAGACATCAGAACTATTCACCCTTTAATATAGTCTGCATTCTATGTACTTGCTATAGTCAAAGCTCAATAAATGTTAGCTGAAGGAATGAACTGTGAAATTCTGAGTCAGAAGGGACATGATATCTTTCATTAGTGTTTTTAAAAAGTTATTTTTATTGCCTGGTAACTAAAATATGAAAAACAACAAACTTTTTTTTTTAAAGATTTATTTTTATTTATTTATACAAGCACTGGGTACAGTCAGAAGCGCAGGAAGGTGAGAGAATTCACCAGAGCCAGAGCGGAGAGCAGAGAAGGCAGAAGGACCGAAGTACACTGCTGAGGGGAGTAGCGGGCGGCAGGAGAGATCTGCGTGCCATGTGGGACCCTCCTCCAGTGGCCGGGGAGCAGCCGGGGATCGAACAGGCGCTGCAGAGGCTGCGGGCAGCTTCGCAACCCAGCGCTCAACCGCTGCGCCACCGGGGAGGCCCACAACAAACTTTTTTTAAAAAAGTATCTTTTAAACTAAAATAAAATAGTAAATACATATGAAAATCTGAGATATGTTTTGTGTTTATATACTCGTCATCCTTATGCTATTCTTTACCCTCCTTCATATCTTCAAATTTCTAGCTTATTCATGCATTTATTACTTGCCTAGATGGCCCTGTAAACATCTGAATTGGCAAATTTGGTTTAAGGTAAGGAAATCAACTTCACAAATGGAATTTCTAGTATTAGTGTGAGGTACTTTGACAGGGAGTATTCCAAGGGTATTCCTATTTCACTATTTTGGTTTTATTTCCTTCTTGGCTTTATGGCTTTCTTACATAGACTTTCCCACATAGATGTGGTCTAAAGACTTTGATTAATCACAGAATATTAAATAAGTAACTGATAGAAAAAATTTAAAGAAATTAGTATCAATCAATATTCCAGGAAAAACAAAAAACAAGGCAAAGCAACTATCCAGCAAAGATGCTTTACCTTATGTGCATCGATGAGAACAATGCCTCCTTTCTCAAGTGGTTCCTTTGTTCCCATTAACAATTTTCCATCAAAATATCCCACTGCAAATGGTTTGTCTTCACTGAACCAAGCAATGCAAGTTACAGACACTAATATGATAAAAACAAAATAAAAATGTTTTTAAATAAGATACTTATTTTGTTACAATTTAACTTAAAAGATAAAAACTTAGTAACAAATACATGCTATTGTAACTACTTTGTTTCCAAACCTCTCTTCAATGCATTTAGACTAAATGCAGTCTTACAGCAGAGATTCCATACAATCATTTCAAAAGGGTTGTTTATAAGTGACAAGGACTACCTTATTTTTAGTGTTTCATTCTTGTTTGGGCAATTATTGTCAAAGAGAGATGGAAACAGATTTTCCTCATTATAAAATTCCTCTACCATGAAATTGAGAAGTGAAATAACCCAAGTCAGAAGAAAATAAACTGTCTCTTCTTTTGCTTATATTCCCTATTCAATGTGTTTCCATAGTCTGTCATACATGTTCTATTCTAACAATCTATATACATATTTGTTTCCTTATATATAAAACTGGAAAGTTACAAAAGAAGTAAAACAATACCTTTTAGAGTAGAATGGGGACATGGGAACTGAACAGATTGGAAAAAAAGACTTTTCACTGTATACCTTTTAAGCATTAAACATACATATTATTACATATGTAATAATATATTAGTTATTCATCCTTAGTGTTAAGTACTTGAATATTTATAGCAGATTTCAAGTCTCCCTTGAAAGCTAATAATGTCCAAGAGAAAAAAAAGAATAATCATTGGGAGAGATGACCTTGTTAACAAATGAGTGTAACTGAGGAAATGCGGAAAGAGAAGGGAAATTTCTGGTGTGACAAGAGATAGTTCAAAGTCTGCTTTCATTTATTTTCTCATACAGATACCCTCCCCCACACACACATACAGATACAAAGGTATGTATGAGATATATACATATATAAAGTATATATGTGTGTGTACATATATATATATATACACACACATACATACATATATATACATACAGATCTCATTTTGGTAGTGATGTATGATAGGCATCGGGAGAGAAATACCTTTCAAGCTACTAATTAAAATGAAATTCAACAATTGGTAATTTACAAAACAAAGCCCAAAAGTAATATACACTCAGCATTTATAAAAGCAAGTGTCAAAACAACTGAGTCTATTTGAAGGGAACATTTTCTTAACTAGACCTATTATTTACCATCCTTTCTATAGCAATGCTCCAATTCTCGGCGGTGCATGGTAGACACATCAACAACTTCAATCAAGCCAAGAGATCCATCCATCCGTCCCACCAGCAATAATTCTGGAGACTCTCCTGACCATGCAGTAGCTGGACCCTCTTCTGGCCAAGCCAAGGCAGAAACCCAATGAGGCTGAATATCTACTAATCCTTTTCCTCCTAAAGAGGGAGAAAACATTAAGTAATCGTTATGTAAGTCTTAAGAATGATAACAGGAAAAAAATAAACATTACTTAATTCTAATATACACTCAAAGCAGGTCTCAATTTCATATAGCCTACCCATGAATAAGAGTGCAAAGCAGGATCCTTCACTTATACATTACATACGACAATCAAATAGACCTTGCTCTATTAGTGAGATAAAAATGATAGCTTCATGGGAGAATGAGTAAAGAAAAATACTCAGTGTATAAATGGCAAACACCTATATTATTTCCTAATAATTACAGAAAACCAAATTACCATGAAGAAAGTTACCCAAAGTTAAGATTATTTCTTCAAATATCTGAATTACAACAACCAGTCCTCAAATATGCAAAATCAAACAAATACTGGTAAGTCCAAGATTACAATAATGATTTTTATTTTCCAGAGAGGTTATATTAAAAAGTAACAGGTGTGTGTGCTTGTGAAACAGACAAAACTGATAGAAATATTTCAAATTAGTCAAAAGAATACATAATTGAACACTCAGTGACTGCTATGTCTCATCAAATCCTACTCTGAACACTTAGTGGTACATGAAAAGAATTTTTGGTTTAAAAACTACCAGGCTACTTGAAACTCCTAGAAAGAAAAGTTAGGAAATGAGTGCTTCCTCTTTAATTTAAACCACAATGAATACAGATTTTCAGTGTGGAATTGATTGTTTTAAGGTGAAGGGAAGTCACTGTTTGAACTCAGAAGATTAAGAGAAAGACTTAAAGAGTACCTTCAATAGTTTATTAATATTTACATGGCTCTTACCATTAACTTGCCAGATATTCACCATCTTTTCCAAAGCTCCAGCTAGATATTTGCCACTGATACTCCAGGAAACAGGTGAAAAACTTGGATCACTGGGTGACCCCAAGCTTTCTTCAGCATCCCCTTCCCTAAAATATAACAGATATATAGGATTCTAATCTCTATTCTAAAAGTAAGCTAAACCTGAAATCTCAAAATAAAGGTTTTATATAGACTAGAGTACATAATAACTAGACTCTTATATTTCAAAAACTTGGCTAACAGTATGTAATGATCACATTTTTGCTAGTGTTTTGACATATGTGAAAATGCAGAATTGTAAGAGTGCTGTTTAGACTATTCATCATTTAATGCATAATTTGTCAACAAAGACATTCTGATTCTGTACGGGTTGTACATGGGGTTATTATTCAGAGCACATTGTTTCTTGTTTGCCTAAACTCCTAGGGAAGTTATCAGAAAAGAAATACCTGTAGCTAGCTAGATGCCACATTCTGTTACCAAAGAAATATCATTAACAAAGAATATTACATTAATTACTAAATAATTATTGAAGAATGATAGAAAATTATCCTATGTTTTATAGAAATGAACTCTTAATTCTGAGTAAGTACAGTTATTGATAGTTAAAAGTTGTATCTTATGAATTACTATCCTGGAGACTTAAAAAAACACATTGGAGTTATGACTATTTTGTATAACACTATTCTAAATAAACAGTTTGGTTACATCAACACAACCATGATGAGGTGTGTTTAGAAATCTCTTATTTTAAATGTCACACAACAGGACTTTTGTTAGCACTCACAATCTGTTGAACACACAGGTCTGCTGCAGTGAATATTGCTTCTTGGTGACACTCCACACCCGGATGGTGCCATCATTGCCACTTGTAGCCAAAAGACCTTTTTTATTACACCAAACACAAGTCATAACCTAAAAAGTTGAAAAAGCCCAGCAATATTTGAGTAGGTTTTGATTCAAATGATTCTATTATTTGAAAAAGGTCTAACAAATTTTTTAAAAATCTACCCTGAAATTGTAAAAGAAGAGTCTATAATGCATTCATTTTGAAATAGCTTGTAAATATATACCTATTTGAAGTATAACTTTAAAGTACTATCATTTCTCGACCTTTGGTTAGGATTAAGTATAGTATTGGTTCTTACCAATTTAAGGTACTATACCCAAACTCACTTGAGTTATCTGAGACCTGTTAGAATCTTTACTAATGTTTATTAAATTCAAAGATATGTTTATTTAATTTACTAAAGTATGATTATATCAAAATATTTACTATAAAATAAGTAACATCAAGAAGTGATTTTAAGTACTATTTATTTAGATAAGAGGTCAGCCTTCATTTACTAAACTGTCCTTGTCACTACTCAAGTAGATTAAAACAATGAAGTCAATTTCTTTCCTTTTTTGTATGTCTAAGCCTTCATCTTTTTAAAAAAATTTTTTTACATCATTGTTCATTTTTAAACAATATTTGCTTCCCTCCACCCCCTCAGGTGTAGTCCCCATAGAGTTTCCTTCACAAATGCACCCGTGCACCATCACCTCAGTCCCCTGTGCTCCTCCCTCTCTCCCTCTGATCCCTCTCCCTCCTCCTTCCCTGCAGTATGTCTCTGATTTATAATTGTCCATTTTTGCTTTGTTGTGTTCTGTACTATTATTATTTTTACACTGATGTCTTATTTGGTTCCCTTATATTCCTGCTATAAGTGAAACCATCCAATATTTTTCTTTTTCCTTCTGGCTTATTTCACTGAGCTTAATTCCTTCGAGTTCCATCCACGTTGCTGCGAATGGCATGAGTTTATCTTTTTTGATTGCTGAGCAATATTCCATTGTGTACATGTACCACATCTTGATCCAGTCTTCTATTTTTGGGCATTTGGGTTGTTTCCAGGTTTTACCTATTGTAAACAGTGCTGCAATAAACATAGGGATACAGGTGTTCTTTTGAATCAATGTTTTTGTGTCCTCTGGGTAGATCCCTAGTAGTGGAATTGCCGGGTCATATGGTAGCTCCATTTTTGGTAGACTGAGTAAACTCCAGACAGCTTTCCATAGTGGTTGGACCAGTTTGCACTCCCACCAGCAATGTAGGAGAGTTCATTTTTCACCACATCCTCATCAACATTTGTTGTTGCTTGATATGCGCCATTCTTACTGGTGTAAGGTGGTATCTCAATGTGGTTTTAATTTGCATTTCCCTGATTAAAAGGGATGTTGAACACTTTTTCATATGCCTGTTGGCCATTTGCATTTCCTCTCTGGAGAAATGTCTTTTAAAAGTTCTTCTGTCCATTTCTTTTTTTAAAAAAAAGATTTATTTATTCATACAAGAACTGGAGTACAGGCCAGAGATGTGAGGGGTGAGAGGATTCACCAGAGACAGAATAGGGAACAGAAGAGGCAGACTGAGTGAAATACACTGCTGAGGGGAGCAGTGGGTGAATCAAGAGAGGTCTGCTGCACCATGTGGGTCACCTCCCTGGCCGGGGATAGAACTCATACTGTAGTGACTACGGATTGCTTCCTAGTGCTGCGTCCTAACCCCTTACCCCCTTCTGCCCATTTCTTGATTGGATTGTTTGTTTTATTTTTGTTGAGTCGTGTGAGTTCTTTGTATATCTTTGTGATCAGTCCCTTATCAGTTGACTGGAGTGCAAAGATTTTTTTCCCAATCAGTGGGGTGTCTCTCTGTTTTGGTTAATGTCTCTTTGGCTGTACAGAAGCTTTTCAGTTTGATGTAATCCCAGGTGTTTATCTTTGCCTTCACTACCGCTGCTTTGGGTGATGAGTCTTTAAAGATGTTATTGCGATGTATGTCTTGTAGTGTTTTACCTATATTTTCTTCTATATATTTTATGGTTTCAGGTCTTATGTCCAGTTCTTTTATCCATTTTGAGTTGATTTTTGTGCACAGTGAAAGGTAGTGGTCTAGTTTCATTTTTTTGCATATGAAGGTCCAGTTTTCCCAGCACCATTTATTGAACAAACTGTCCGTGTTCACTGCACAGTCTTTGCTCCTCTGTCAAAGATCAGTTGTCCATATAAGTGTGGTTTTATTTTTGGACTCTCTATTCGGTTCCATTGGTCTGTGTATCTGTTTTTTTCCAGTACCAAACTGTTTTAATTATTATGGCTTTGTAGTATAGCTTGAAGTTTGGAAGTGTGATACCTCTTTTCTCCTTTGTTTTCATCAGTAAGGCTTTGGCTATTTGTGGGTTTTTTGGTGTGGTTCCATATGAACTTCATCAATATTGTTCTATGTCTCTGAAGAATGTCATCGAGATTTTTATTGGAATAGCGTTGAATCTGTATATTGCTTTTGGTAGGATGGACATTTTAATAATGTTAATTCTTCCAATCCATGAGCAGGGATGTCTTTCCATTTCTTTGTGTCTTCTTCTACTAAGCCTTCATCTTTTTTGAGGCTGTTCCTTAGGGTCTTCTCTCATCCCCCATTAGATTTTTCATTTGTATACTATGATATCAACCAAATGTACAATGGACAGTTGGTAACTATCAGACAAATACTGATAATCATGAGAGTGAGAGAGAGAAAATGAATGTGTGTGAGAGAGACATACACATACACACACACCCCAAGATCTAAGCTTTGAGCTTTTTGAGAAGGGCAGAAATTATTTTGTATTACACAAGGTGATTAACACACTTGGGACTCAAAATACATACTCTGTTCTGATGAGCCTCCAACTTGATAAAGGAGCATTTTCTGAGATCTCCTCCCATATCAGCGAGTGTTTGTGGAGTAGTTTGGTTGTCACGGTCATGCGCAGCAAGAGTGCGCACGAGCTGTTGAGCAGCCCATTGCCTATGCTGTGAGGACAGCCTGGAGGAGAGGCAGCAGGCTGCCAGGGCATTAGCCAGCTCCAGAGGGCCTACAGCAGAAGGATCATAGGAAGGATGGGCATACAAATGGGCAATTATACCTGCTTAAACAAAACAATGAAATGATGCCCAGGTGAGAGCTGGTGGTGGTGAACAAACAAAAATGGGTTAACCCATATCTTTTAACAATTCGCACTTTTGCAAGCAATCATTTCACTAAGATATGCATACAAAGTATAAAGCATTTATCTCACATCAAATTAAATTAATTTAATCTAATTTAATACAAATGAACATTTATATACATCAATCAATAATCTTTGCTCTAAGGACATATAAACTAAGAATACAGAAGAAATAACCTTAAGGCAGGGCAGAGGCAGCATGCCCTAAAGAATGAGTTTGGCATTTGCTGCTCAAAAGTGTTAACAGTCAGTTAAGCGATTAGATTACTAGATTCAAAAGCCCATCTCTCTTGGTCAAATGGTTCTGATGAAGAGATGAGTAAATAGTAGCAATTAAGTAGTCTCTTCAAAATGTTGTCATCTTAAGACAAAGAGAAAATAACACTATCTTTATCTTAATTTTATTAAGGAAACCCACCATGGTGATTCAAATCATAAGCTAATAAAATAAGCTAGTCAAACCAAGACTATTTTGGTGCATTTTCTAATATTTGGTGCCATGCACAATGAAAAAGTATCCATGCATTTCTTTCATGATATAAACTTTAGAAGTATACATTATGTTATGCAATTCATTACATACAACTTTGAAAAACACATTTTTAAAAAATATGAATCAAATTGATTAAAATGACTACATATTTAATGGTATGAAACTTACCTTTCTTTTCAACTTCTGACTTATCATAGTTAGGTCTCAGTTTAGCCCCTTTGTCTGCTAGTAATGCCACAAGGGCCTGAGTTACAACAAAATTTGGAGAGGTTACAAGCTTATTCTCTTCAGCAATTCCTCTGAGAAAACTAGGTAGAAATTTTCGCTGAATCGGATCATCAACTGTAGTCAGATTTACACCTGTTGCAGCAGAAATCAAGTTCTGAAGAAGCAATTGGAACAAATATGTTTACTTTTTACATATAATTTCAGAACAAAAAGATTTCATTTCAAAAGTTCTTTAGGAATCAGTTGGAAATGTGTTATGCAACAAGAAAAGCACTTAAAAGCATCTTACCTGTGTACACAACTGCACCAGGAGTTTTGCAGCACTGGGAGTGTTCGATGCCAGACATCCCACTGCAGTGCTCAGATAAGCCAGGCAAGAGATAGGCTTGTTGGTTTTACTGTGCCCTCCTCGTGAGCGTTCTGAGGTGCTTGCCATGGCAGAAGGACTGGTGGAGAGGCCAGCTCTCCCTGCTGCCGCCAAGCACATTAATCGAACCAGTGTTCGGATATCTGTAAGCCCCAGAGATTCAAGACCAGCAGCAAGGCTACAACTGGAACCACTGCCAGGAAAGGAAAATTCCTCAGATGGATAAAGCAAACAGATTTCTTATGGGACACTTAGACTCCCACATATCATTTATGGCACCAATAATAACAACAATAATAGCCAAACTGCACTATCATACATGTTCTAAGAATTATCCAAAAATATTACATAAAGCAGGGAAACATTTTTCATTTTAATAAATATTTCATACACTTGAAATATAGCTAAATTATCAAAGCATAACAAAAAGGAATGTTCACAAATCATGAATTCTTAAACTAAACAAACCCATGTAACGACCTCACAGATCAAGAAACGAACATTACCAGCACCTAAGAAGCCTTCTTGGACCATTTTCTTAGCCTGCTTGGACACTTAAAAGTAACCAATATCCTGAACTGTAAAGCCATAAATCAGTTTTGCAACTTTATATAAATAAAGAAAGTAAATGTTCTTTTTGTGTCTGTCATCTTTTGCTCCTCTAGCTTATTGTAAGATTAATCTGTGCTTTCACATTATAGCAGTAGTGACTCATTTTCATTGACGTATAAATGAAATTTACCACAATTCATTTCTTCAAAAAGAAGAAAATCAGGGGTATTTGGTAGAGAGCTAATGTGAACAGTACTGCCACGAATGTTCTTGCTTATGTCTTTGTATGAACTTACGGAAGAATAAAAAATTCTGGAAAAGCCATGAAAATTGTATAGATGAAATGGAGTAACAAATCAGTACTCTGGAAGATACAGCTATAAAAGGAGCAAAAAAAGAAAAGGAAAGAGAAGTACAAAGGAAAAAGAAAGAAGAAACACCTCGAGAAATATCTGACACCACGAGGAAAGGAAATATACAAGTTAAAGGAATCCCAGGGGAGGACAGAGAAACCAGGGAACTGAGAAACTCTTCAAGGAAGTAATTTAAGAGAAATTCCCAAGAAGGCAATGAAAATATCCTGTTTGACAGAGTTTCTTAGCATGAAGAAGAACTAGAAGAACACAAACTACCATAATGAAAGGTAAACTACAGCAAGATACATGAAAACAAAGCTTCCAAGAGTCCAAGACAAAGAAAAAAATGAGGGTGATAGGGTGAGGGAGGGGAAAAGAAAGGAAAAAAAGGCAGGGGAAGGAAAACTGATTAGGCTGACATCAGCCTTCTCAAGAGAAGAGAATGGAGTGACATACTAAAAAAACTCCAAGACAAAAAATGCCAACCAAGAATACTTTATGCTGCAAAGCTCTCCTTTTCTGAGGGAAAATAAGAACCTTCTTAGACAAATACCACCTTCAGAAATTTGCTGCTACTACTACCAAAATTCCCCCAAACAGATAAATGTATCAAAAGTTGTGGTGTATTTACACAATGGAATATTACTCAGTGATAAAAAATGAAAAACTCATGCCATTTGTGGCAATACAGATGGAGTTGCAAGGGTTTATGCTAACCAAAATAAGTCAGAAGGAGAAAGAGAAATATTAGATGGTTTCACTTATATGAGGAACATAAGAGAATCCAAACAAAAGGTCAAGAAAAAGACAAAACTAGCAAGATGACCATAGATCTGAGGCATATAGCCAGGGAGAGGGAGGAAGGGGGGTTAACATAGGGGAGGCAAAGAACACAAGGGAATATGGTGATGGTTCATGAGTGATATGGTGACAGGAGAACTATGGGGGCTACACCTGAGGAGAGAAACCAATTACTTACAAAAATAAATAACAATTTAAGAAAATAAAAAAATAATACAATTTTTAAAAATCTACCTATTCCAAAACCAAGAATAAATTCCTCTATGTTACTTCATAGAGACTTCATTAATTTACCTTTCATATTTGGATATAAGAGCCACTTGGAAGTATCTGTTTTAGTTAGTGTAAGGTTGGGACCAAAACTCATTTTTTTTCCCTATGTGAATAAATGATCTAACAGTCCAAGATATTGAGGCCATCCTTTCCCATATTGTTCTGCACTGTACATCACTGTCATAAATCAAATATAAATCAAATGTTTATCTATATGTATTCATCAGTTTCTGAACTCTGTTCTCTACTGTTTAAATTGTCTATTCCTGGGTCTCCCAGGTGGCGCAGCGGTTGAGCGCTGGGTTGCGAAGCTGCCTGCAGCCTCTGCGGCCCCAATTCGATCCCCAACTGCTCCCTGGCCACTGGAGGAGGGTCCCACATGGTGCGCAGACTTCTCCTGCCACCCGCTGCTCCCCTTAGCAGTGTACTTCGGTCCTTCTGCCTGCTCTGCTCCCTGCTCTGGCTCTGGTGAATCCTCTCACCCTCCCGCGCTTCTGACTGTACCCAGTGCTTGTATAAATAAATAAATAAATCTTTAAAAAAATAAATAAATTGTCTATTCCTGAACACGGAGAGTTCGTTCAATAAATGGTGCTGGGAAAACTGAACCTTCATATGCAAAAAAAATGAAACTAGACCACTACCTTTCACTGTGCACAAAAATCAACTCAAAATGGATAAAAGAACTGGACATAAGACCTGAAACCATAAAATATATAGAAGAAAATATAGGTAAAACACTACAAGACATACATCGCAATAACATCTTTAAAGACTCATCACCCAAAGCAGCGGTAGTGAAGGCAAAGATAAACACCTGGGATTACATCAAACTGAAAAGCTTCTGTACAGCCAAAGAGACATTAACCAAAACAGAGAGACACCCCACTGATTGGGAAAAAAATCTTTGCACTCCAGTCAACTGATAAGGGACTGATCACAAAGATATACAAAGAACTCACACAGCTCAACAAAAACAAAATAAACAATCCAGTCAAGAAATGGGCAGAAGAACTCAAAAGACATTTCTCCAAAGAGGAAATGCAAATGGCCAACAGGCATATGAAAAAATGTTCAACATCCCTTATAATCAGGGAAATGCAAATTAAAACCACACTGAGATACCACCTTACACCAGTAAGAATGGCACATATCTAAAAAAAACAAGCAACAACAAATGTTGGCGAGGATGTGGTGAAAAAGGAACTCTCCTACATTGCTGGTAGGAGTGCAAACTGGTCCAACCACTGTGGAAAGCTGTCTGGAGGTTCCTCAGTCTGCTAAAAATGGGGCTACCACATGATCTGGCAATTCCACTACTAGGGACACAAAAACAGTGATTCAAAGAGCGCTGTACCCCTATGTTTATTGCAGCACTATTTACAATAGGTAACACCTGGAAACAACCCAAATGCCCAAAAATAGATGACTGGATCAAGAAGATGTGGTATATATACACATGGAATATTATTCAGCAATCAAAAAAGATAAACTCATGCCATTTGCAGCAACGTGGATGGAGCTAGAAGGAATTATACTCAGTGAAACAAGCCAGAAGAAAAAAATCGGATAGTTTCACTTATAGCAGGAATATAGGGGATCCAAAAAAGACATCAGTACAAAAAAAAAATAATAGTAACAGCACGAAACACAAGAAAGCAAAACCAGACAATTATAAACCAGAGACATACTGCAGGGGAGGAGGAGGGAGAAGGATCAGAGGGAGGGAGGAAGGAGCACAGCGGACTGTGGTGATGGTGAATGGGTGCCTTGGGGAAGGAAACTCTATGGGGACTCAATCTGAAGGGTTGGGGGGAAGCAAATATTGTCTAAAAATTTTTTTTAATTAAAAAATGATAAATGTTAAAATAAAAAAAAAACCTAAAAGAAAAAAAAAGGTCTATTCCTGAGCCAATACCATGCAGTCTTACCTAAATTTTATTTTGAGGTTTTCTTTCAGGGTCCTTTTGCTTGCAATACTTTACTGTTACATACCCCTGCTTAATCATTTTTTAAATGGATGTATTTTAGGTATTCTTAACTTTCAGTATTATACTCCATGGTATGAACACAGTAAGAAATTATAATGGTATTTACAGGCTGACTTAGCCACACAGTTGGTCAACTCAGCAGAAAAATTCCTTCAACCTTTTATTTTGACCCTGCATCAAATGGATCAACAGCCTCCTTTTCCCATTTCAGATTACAAAATAAAATATTTGCAGATTACTCTTAATGGGATTATTTTCTACTCAAAAAAGCCAAGTATGAACTGAATGATGGAATGAGGAGAGGAGTTGATGTGTAACTTCTTTCATTTAATAGTAAATATTCAAGTTTCTAAAAATTCTCTCATCTTCTCAAACAATAGCAGATTCCTGAATGATACAGACGTTAACTCAGCATCACTTGATACAAAATAAGACTTACCTAACTGAGAGAAGTGACAGAGCTCTCATGACCATGGTTCTGGCCAGAAGGACCTGAGCAGCAGCAGTCACTCTTCGTAAAGCTATCACCCGGTCATGAGGGTTTGCTAAGGCAGCTGCCTGCTCACCTAATGTTATTCTCCCAGAAGAACTCTTTTCTACAGAGCCATGACAACCTGGAAAATATAACATTTTGTTTCATTCTCAACAGAGTAATATGAAAACTATCCAGATTACTAAAAATTTTTTGCATTCAACCTAGGTTCCAAACTGCAAGGAAATATAGCAAGTCAATGTACTTTGCTACTCATCTGGAACTCTGTTGTAAAGAATATTCCTTGTGAAAAATAGATATTCTCAGTGACTATTATAGGAGAAATATACTTAAAAATCTTCTTTTGGTTTTATTTATTTTGTTCATGCATCTCTCTGATATTGGAAAGCACAGGAAAGATACAATTTTTTAAAAAATATGCTTTGATTTACCCAAAGGACACAGAAACATCAATTCCAAAGAGCACCTGCACCCCTATGTTTATAGCAGCACTGTTTACAATAGCTAAGCTTTGGAAACAACCCAAATGCCCAAAAATAGATGACTGGATCAAGAAGATGTGGTACATATACACCATGGAATATTACTCAGCATTCAAAAAAGATAAACACATGCAATTTGCAGCAACATGGATGGCGCTGGAAGGGATCATGCTCAGCGAAATAAGCCAGAAAGAAAAAGAAAAATACCGGATGGTCTCACTCATAGCAGGAATCTAGAAAACTTAAATAAGGGACCAGGAAAATGAATAACTATAAGAAAGTGAAAATCAAAATCAATAAAAAACTATGAACCAGAGACACTTTTAGGGGGGCGGGGGCGGGAGGGGAGGGATGGGGGTCAGAATGGGGGGGGGCTGCAATTGTATGGGGAATATAAAAATAAAATTTATTATTTAAAAAAAAAATGCTTGAGTACACATAAAGGGCAGAATCACCATCACTTTATTTTGTATTCCTTATAGCAAAAAAACCCTTTTCACACAAATTTTAAAAAGGCCACAAAATAGTTTTTAGTCAGTTCAGGATCTTCTCCCAAATTAAAAAATAGTTTTCATTTTATAAATTTTCTCTTTATAACTGACAATTCATAAAAACAAGCAAACAAAAAAACCATAATATTACATTATACTTTCAAAATGTTAAAAAAAATAGCTAAAGTGGGGCCTCCCCGGTGGCGCAGCGGTTGAGCGCTGCGTTGCGAAGCTGCCGGTTTGATCCCCGGCTGCTCCCCGGCCACTGGAGGAGGGTCCCACATGGCGCGCGCAGACCTCTCCTGCCACCCGCTGCTCCCCTCAGCAGTGTACTTTGGGTCCTCTGCCTGCTCTGCACCCCGCTCTGGCTCTGGTGAATTCTCTCACCCTCCCGTGCTTCAGACTGTACCCAGTGCTTGTATAAATAAATAAATAAATAAATCTTTAAAAAAAAAAGATAGCTAAAGATAACTGATGGGGTGACACAATGTTATAGCCTTATTATTATTTGCTGTTACCTTATTATTTACCTAAGAAACAAATTAATATAAACTCTACAAAATCAATGCCGATCAGCATTTCAGTTTACCTATTTGCATCAGAGTCTCTTCCATACTGTTGGTGGCTGTTACCATTGCTACCGAAGCGCCTAAAGGATCACTATCAGGGAACTGAACTGGCTCTGGTACAATGCGTCGGTCATTTAAACCAAGTGGTCCAGCAAGTAGTTCAAATTCTTCTTCGCCTGTTAGCTTTTCATCTTCATCAACATCCAACATATCCCAGTCTTCTGAAATTTAAACAAATGTATGAATAAAAACAAGACATAACTGCTAGCAATGATTACTGTGAGATATACCTAAGATGCAAATAATAGAAAGCCCAGAACCCACAACAAGAACTATGGCACCATCTCCTGGTGACCTAACCAGACTGCACTCCTGAGGCAAAGTGACACTCTTAAGGGAAAGGACATCATTGCAATAAGATCCGTTTAAAGCAACAGCAAATGTTATAACTGGTAATAGAGGTTTCAGCTAAAAAAAAAAAAAAAAAAAAAATATTGCTATGGGGCTAACAAAGAGTTCTTAACCCTATCCATGATCATCAGAGAATGAGTTATTTCAGGTAAATGAATACTGCAGAAAAATTAATGATTAATTATTTTACTTTCCTCAGTTAGGGTGGAAAATTCAATATTTTCCCTACTTCAAAAAAAAATATGCCACACAGAAATTAACATATTTTGGTAAAATCAGTTTCTGAACTCAGGTCTCTGCCTTTAACTTTTTTTTTTTTTTTAAGATTTATTTATTTATACAAAGGCTGGGGTACAGGCCAGATGCATGGGAGGGTGAGAGGATTCACCAGAGACAGAGCCGGGAACAGAACAGGAAGGCTGACGAAATACACTGCTGAGGGGAGCACCGGGTGAGACAGGAGAGGTCTGCTTCATCATGTGGGATTCTTGCTGGCCAGCAGGGATTGAATACGCACTGCAGAGGCTTCAGACAGCTTCACAGTGCAGCACTCAATCACCTGTGCCACCAGGGAGGCCCTCTGCCTTTAACTTTTAAAACTAGAATTGTTGCTATCAAACTACCTTGAGGTTTTTAGGAAAGGTTTAAGTTAACATGTACATAAATACAAACACACACAAAGGTAAATTTTAGTAACAGATGTTAAGCAAAAGGCATATATAACAATACATATAAAAAAGAAGCTCTCAAAACAACTACCTTCATACACACTGTCCTGCTTGCCAATTAGATCTGGAGCTTGTCCCTTGTACCTGCACCAACATGAAGAACATTGTGCTTTTACATAAAACAGTTAGTATCCCAAACTGCAAATTAAATCATTAGAACATTTTAAAGAGTCATTAATAAAGCAACACAAAATTTAAAGTGTTTCATGTTATGGATTGATGTAATAAAAACTATGGTACAAAAGTCTATACATGCTTACAAAATGAATAACTATTTTGCCATGTTACTGAGGTGATTTCTGGGTCATTTATAAATCTCTTGTCATAAAGGTTTTAATAGCTGGCAGTAAGTGCAAAAACCCTATTTAAGGACAGAAAGAGTATTTTTATGGAAGCTCATTTAACAGTATTTTTACATCAAGAAAAAAGATCTTAATTTGTCAAAAATACAGTGAAAAATACCAATAAAAAGATGAACCGTAAGTCTCCTGAAGGTTCTGCCCACAACTTGCCAACAAGTCAAAGGTTAACAGAATCAAGCTCCAATGAAGGAAGTGCTGCTATGTGCTATTAGATTACAGGCTCCTAGTTATAGCAAGCATATGAATTCCTCAACCACCTCCATCCTTCCTGCCCCAATTTAGCAATCAAGGGACTTTAGAAAAGGTTAAAAAGAACTCCTTGCATTGAAAAAAAAAAGAATGAGAGATATTTTATATTCTTCATTCAGAGGCTTTGGATATCTACACAATTCTAGATACCTGTCAGAACTTGTTGTCTTAGATTTGGTCTTCAGGGCTAAGTACTTCTCCCTGCAGCTGCCACACAGCAGATAGTATGGATTTCCACTCCCACATTCACCACCAAACCAGCCATCCACATAGGAGCCGTTGCTTCGATAGCCCTGGCGGTTTGCACTACGCCCACAGCCTGGGTGATTTCTCTTCATGTGCTGATTGAAGCTGACGACACTGCATTCACACAGTTCACACACCACCACTTCTTCCCTGTCTTCAGACTCACAAACATGCTGCACAAAGTGATTTCATATCAAATTATCAGTCAATTCAACAAAAATTAAAATGAGGTAAATAGATTATGATATTAAATTAGCTACTTTGATTACACATTCTGGAATATCTGCAAGATGTTCATTAATATTATATAACAAATTTCTTTCAAATTAGAACTCAGATGACACAATCTGAAAGTGTTCTTTGCCCCTCCTCACCCTAAGTTACAATAAAAGTAACTGACTACCCTCCTGAAAAGAGTTAATAAACCTTATGATTTGTCTCATCACAAATGATTTTTTAAAAATCCCTACTATCATCTGGTAATAATATGCATCCCTATTTCCTGAATATCTAAAAAGTCATTAGGATTCACTTATTTTATTAACTTAATACAGTAGATGCTCTTTCCTAGTGGACTCACACCTATGAATTCTTCAGTCTCTCTGTTACAAAAGCATAATGCTAAAAGATGTAAACATACAAACCCAACCTATATCCTACCCCTACATAGAGGCATTTAAAAGATTTAGGTGGGCGTTGGTTCCTAGAATTAGGCATTAACAATGATAAAATGGAACCTATGGAGAAGAGCTTGCGTTCTGATGGCAAGGCGAGCACAACAGCCACTTTATATACGCAACGGAATTTACTGTGACCTGACTGATGACTATTTTGTAATCTATCTTTGATGTTAGAGTCAAATATTACCACAATATGGCTCTATTCATCTAGTCTAGGGAGAGAAGCAATAAAATCACACGGAGAATGCAACAAGAGAGACTTTTTCATATTAGTTTGTAGGTGTTAATCTCAAGTGTTAGAGCCCCAAACTTTAGAATGAGATGTAAGACTTCTTAGAGTGTTATAACTCTGGGTAACACTACTATCAGAAACTGAATGAACAGGAGGGCAGGAAAATAAGTCAGAGCAGCCCCCGCTGCAGTCACACACACCCAGGTAGGCCAATCCAGTACCTCTGGGATCCACATTCCCAGAATATCATTGTCACTGGTCAGGTCTTGTCCAAACATAGCTTCCATTGCTTCATCATCAAGATCAATTTCCAATTCCTCATCTAAATTAAAGTCGTACAATGCCCCTGGGTCTTGCTGCAAAGATATTCCTTCTCTCCGACTTTGATTCCTATGGGCCTGCACAGAGCGGTATAACCCCGCTCAGAACAAAACAAAAAAGGCATTTTATTTGCATGTATATAGTAATTCTGAATATTCTGCCAGTTCTTAACTGTCATACATGTATGTGAGAGCCTATCTCAGTTGACTTATTGGATTCTAAACATATGTTTATAAACATAAAATTGCGCCGATCACAAATATTGCCTCTACTGTAAAATAGGATACTAGTCATACCTCACAGAGCTGCTGATATATGTAAAATATTTTATAATGTTTATTTTATAGAAAAATGCTTGATAAGTGTGGGCCATTATTATTATTTTAGGTTTTTTTTTTACTTTTCCCTTTCATTATATGGTAAGTATACATTTTATATTTCCTAGGGCAGTATCCATTTCTCTTTGTTCCCATAAATTACTGAATCATTTATGTTTTAATATTTCAAGAATCAAACTCTTTCATGACATATCACATATCTTAGCTTTTAGTTTGGAAAATGTTTTCTCTAAGTAACACTTCACATGCCCAAAACATAATTTTAGAAGTATTTTCCTAATGTAATGTAGGACTTTTTTTTTTTTTAAGATTTATTTACACAAGAACTGGGGCACAGGCCAGAGGCGCAGGTGGGTGAGAGGATTCACCAGAGACAGAGCGGAAAGCAGAACAGGCAGACTCTGGGAATTGAACCAGCATTGCAGAGGCTGCAGACAGCTTCACAGCACTGCAATCCCCTATGCTCAACCCGCTGCGCCACCGGGGAGGTCCTGTAATGTAGGGCTTTATCTTTGCTAGCAGGGCTTTATCTAGTGATGAAGACTTAAGTTCCACAGAGTTCATCAGAAAAATCAGTACCTAGTTCTTTCGCACAATACGCTTTCCAGCAACTTCTCACCACTGATGTTAAAATTTTAAACATCCATCTTCATTTATTAAATTATAAATTGTTCAGAGCAAAGAGAACATTTACAAAATTCCTCAGTACCTACAAGTTGCCAGTAGTCATCTATACTCAGAGGGAACTTAAAAAAATAAATCTATGAATATGTACTGTGATTTCAATTATGTAAAATTACATAAGTACATAGAAAATAATATGTAAATAGTTGTTGTATTAATGCAAAGAATTCAGTACTTAATATCATTAACTTACATTTTCTTTAATGGTGCTGATAAAGTGACTTTAAAATAGAAACAAACTATATGATACTTGCACCAAGAGAAGGATGAGCGACATAATTACCTGCTCTTGCTAGCAATGTTCGAGCAGCTAAATCAAACTTGTGCCTTCTTGTTACTGCTGAGCGACCCCTAGCTGGTGGTCCACTTCCAGAAGCTGCATTTTCTGTGTGATCCATATTATCAGGGCTAAAAATACACGTTTGAAAGCAACACAAATTTTTAAAAATCATCATGAATAAAACACAGATGTGCAAGTTTGTTGGGAGGGTTACTTTTGCCTCCAAATATTACCAAAAATAAAATGTTTACAAAAAAAACTTTAAAGCCTAGCCATTGTCCCTCCCTCCCAAAGTTCCTAAATTATAGATTATGTCATACAGGCCCGAACAATAATATTATCTGATTTTTGAACTGTGCCAAAAATTAAATGATGTTTAATGCATATTCAAATTCATAAGAGACAGCTGGTCTTAACTAAATCCTAACTGATTAAATACTTAAAATTTGAAATGATTAGGAATCCTTGCTTAGGAAAAATAGATAATTCAAAGTAGGTTATGAAAATATTCACTAAGCTTGTACAAAAGTCTACATTTTACATAAGACACAGGTCTTGGTAACCACATGACTTCATTTGGACTAAAATGAAACTTAAAAGTAAAAAAATACTGAAGGAGCAAGATTTAGGAAGAATTATATTTTATGGAATACTTTATTATAACATTTAGCATTTTAGGCTAAACTCCTTTTGAAACTTTTTTAAAAAAGGGTATATTGTAACAGATATTAAAAACAAAAGAGATGAAAATAGAGACAGAAAAGATTTAAAATTAAAAGCCCATTTCTAGCAAATGCATTGATTTATTAAAGCAATTTCTAATATTAAAATGAACATTCTACTAAGTATGTTTACCACATATGAGATAAAACTTTTCCATCGGGATGTTTATTTCAAAACAAATTTGTTTTAATTTTCACCTTTCTCTATTCAGTTCAATTTTATATAAAAGTGATTAATTTTATTCTTTTCATGAAGGTATCCTTTCCAAGTCAAAACTTGTCATGTCATTTCTACCCTTCACAGAAACAGAAATTTGTAACTAGAATTTTAATTTTTTCATGTATCTCTAAGTTACCAGTTTTACACACCATAAGAAGCATCTATAAAGGGAAATAAATTTATGGATTATTCAGTACACTATTTATAAAACACAGACCAGGAATACAGAAATTGAAATTTTACCTTTCACTAAAGCCCTCCTCTATTTCAGCAGCATCAGCTGATGGTATATCTCCTGGCGATTGCAAATAACAGGGGTCATTTGACTTCCCACTACTGCCCAGGACTGCTGCTCCATGCCTTGAGTCAGCTGTGCTACCTGACTGGGGCTCTTCCTCATCCTCATGCCCAGGGTGCTCTATCATCCACATGGCAAGGACAGTGATGTTTTGGGCATCAGCCTCTCCTCGAGCACCTCAAAGGAGTAAAAAAAAAACTCTGATTAGTGACCTTGGGTAAAATAATGTGTTATTCACACTATCAGTTTAAGACTGTCTGCTATCATAAAGTACCATGGCTTTATGTATGCTTAAATGGAATCTTATGTAACTTTTTCAATAAATTCTGGTCTGCTATTTTTAGACAGAATTAAAAAAACTGAATAAACCAATTAGCATATTAGTTAATTGTCCAATACACTGTATAAAAGAATTAAGATAGTAGAGTAGTACACATCTTCAAAAAAAAACCCAGAATGTCTGCTATGATTCTACTGTAACTACATCTTATATTAAAAATCTTACCAAGCATATGGCCTCTTAAAAAAATGTATCACCTTTAATGAGATGAGACTTGTCATATTTGCATATACATAAAAATTTATCCTACCTGTGGCTTCCATGGCTTTGGCAATCTGTCGGAGAGAGAACCCCATTTCCAGCAACGGTACTGCAATTGCTGGAGGTGGAGGAGAAGTTGAAAGCCTACTGCTTGGATCTGATAAGGCTGAGACAAAACAAAGAAAAGCCCTAAATATCACTACACACCATGAGTAAAAATTGTTCTTATTGTAACCACAAGTCTCCAATATTTTAAGACTGTCCAAACTTAATGATTTTTGTCCAAATTTTATTAAGAATCTGCTAAATGTTACAGTATTCGTAATAGCTATAGTACAGAAAACTGCTTTTTTAAATTCCCCCTTTTTATTCATTGCAAATTTTCAAATGCGTATCTGTAAATTCAGCACTTAAAAAAATTCACTAAGTGGATAACTGTGATTAAACTTATTGTAGCTTTTTAAAATCCTTCATAAAGATAAACCTATAAATATAAAGCAAACTTGCTAAAATTTTTTAATATTTTATTTTAAAATTCTTCCTATTTACAAAAAAACCTTCAAACTTAACAGAAATTTACAAGACTGGTACAAAGATATTTTGTAAAAGGTAAATAGCAGACATAATACCTCCCTGAATACATTTATTTATAAATTCTACAAAAAAACCGGGCCTCCCTGGTGGCACAGGCGGTTGAGCACAGTGCTGTGAAGCTGTCTAAGCCTCTGCAGTGCCAGTTTGATCCCCGCTGGCTGCAGAGCAACCACATGGTGCAGCAGACCTCTCCTGTCTCTCCTGCTGTTCCCCTCAGCAGTGTATTTCAGACAGTCTGCCTGTTCTGTTCCCCGCTCTGTCTCTGGTGAATCCTCTCACCCTCCCGCACATCTGGCCTATACCCAGGTTCTTGCATAAATAAATAAATCTTTAAAAAAAAAAATGACATACTCCTGCATAGCCACAACACAACATTCAAAGTCAGGATATTCACACCATTATCATTTAACCTAGATTCCTTTCTAATTTCACCAAAAGTGCTGACAATGTTCTTCATAGCAAAGGGTTAAATCCAGAATCATCTTTCAGTTTTCTTCAATCACTTGACACACTAAAGATTATAAGCCAGTTATAATGTAGAATGTCCCTCAATCTGGGTTTGATGTTTCCTCATGCGGTTAAATTCAAGTTGTGCAAGATCTTTATAACAAAGCACCAAAAAGTAATGTCTTTTCACTGTATTCTAAAAATGGTACTGATTTTAATTTTTTCCATTACTTGTGATAATTAACTTTGATCACTTGAGCTAGGTATGGTATCTATCAGGTTTTTCTACCATAAAGGCATTGTTCTTTTTCTCTACATAATTAATAAACTAGTTGCATGGAAATATTATGGGATAATGTAAATATCCCATTTACTACCTAGCATCCACTTATGTTTATTGGCTAAATTACTATGATGGTTGACGGACAATGGTTTTCTAATTCCATCATTTTTAGATTTATCAGTTGGTAATCCACTCTACAACAAAGTTTCTTCTTTTTCCATTAATATAGAGTTATAGATTCTTATTGTATTCATGGGTTAGTATTTTACTATAGCTATGATTATTTTGATGTAAGAAACCTTCCAGGTTTAGCCAGTGAAAAACCTGTAATCTGGTCTCTAATCCTTGAGGCATTTGCCCATCATTCTCTAGCACTTTATCACTTTTTGGCAGAAGTTATTTCAGGCTTATTTCATACTCATCCCTGAAATCAGCCATTTTTTCCCTGAGGAGATCTGGGTTACTTTTACTAGAGAATAGTGTTTAGTAAACAAGATTATGGCACTTGGTAAGCTTATTGTTATTGAAGTATCACTGCTTCCAGGCACTCTCAGAGGACAGTGCTAGTGGAGACTCTTCTCACTCTGCTTGGCTCTGACCTGGTGCTGGGTCATGTGACTATTTCCTCAGCCCCCTTTGGACTCCAATACCCTATGTCGGACTATTTCCACATACAAGGAGACTTCCTCACCCCAATCTGGCTCTGATACCCTAGTCTGAGCCACCATGCCATGTACCTCCCAAACCATGCTGATATGAATGCCTACCTAGCTTGGTCTCTCTAAAATTGTTTGAACTGAACTGAATTGCATTAGAAGGGAGGGGGTTTGTGAAGAGGGGAAAGAAGGAAGAAAGGAAGGAGGAAAAGACTAGAGTGGCAATATTCCTGATAAGTCTAATATATATGAGGTAACATATATATTGGATTTACCCTCACCTTTAACATCTAAAAAAATAGATGAAATATATTAGTGACCTGCACAAAAGGAATTCAGGCAGTATAAAACAGTGATTCCCGGGAGTAGTAAGACAAATGGAGTGAGATATACAACTGCCTTAGCTTACTGCCCCAAGAGAATTTCTCCAGCACAATGCAGTGTAGGAAGATTGACTTTAAACTAAACTTGGCGATCTCTACAAATTGATTACACAGAGAATTCACGAAGGACAAGGTGTCTAGAACTCACAAGGAAGAATACCAGAAAGGAGAGGGCTGTATTGAAAGGAGAGAATTGCAAGGAAACAGAACTCCAGAAAAATGAAGAGACAGTTTCTTCCCCTCAAGTCCTCAAGTATGCATAAGCAGCAATTATCCAAAGCTAGGGAAATAAGCACCAAGGAGGAGAGGGAGCAATCCTGGAATTTACACTCGGTTGGGTGAGTTTTCGTTACCACATGCCAGAATGAAAAAACGTTGTAATGCATAAGAAAGCATTGGATAGAAGACCAAAAAAGGTTAGAGAAAAATTAGACCCAAACTAAAAGCTCTACTGGCCCCACCTAACAAAGCTTAAAAGAAGTCTTAAAAGAATCATTTCCAAGTGACTTAACTATATACTAGAATAAAACAAAATTACATTGAAAGAAATACAAAATATCTAGTGCCAAACGAGGTAAAATTCACAATGAAAATAAAATTAAAAGTTTACATTCAATTAAAAAAAATCACCAAATATGTATAGAGACAAGAAAATAAGGAAAGAATGTGGAGGAAAATCAGCAAGTAGTAACAAGTCCAGAAATGAAACAGATGATGAGTAGAGAAAGATAAAAACAGGCATTGTAAGAACATTAATTTCCTATACATTAATATGCAATATGTAGAAATTAAATTGTAAAATTTCTATACACAAATTTTCTGTACATTAATATATAACCCCCAAACAATACTCGAGGTAATTTTTCAGTCATTCAGACATGCACAAAATTCAGTTTTTCCATTTATTTGTTCCCAGCAAAGGCTGAACAAAGTAATACTACTCTGCCTTCTTATTTTAACTCAGACTATAAACCTTCCTTTTCACAGTTTACTTAGTATTTTATTTTACATTTTTGTGCATTTTGATTTCACTGTTTAAAATAGACCTCAAGCGCAGTGCTGAAATGCTGTCTAGTGTTCTTAAGAAAGCTGCTATGTGCCTCACAAAGAAAATGTCTTAGCTATAAGCTTCATTTGGCAATGAGTTATGGTGTTTCTGGCCATGTGCTCAAAGTTAATGAGACAACAAGATATATTAAATATGATGTGTTTAAACAGAAACACACATAAAACAAGGTTACATATTGATGCATAGAAACTTAGTACTGTATTTCACCAAGCAACTGGTGTTCACTTTTTAGACTAGAGTAAGTTTCTAGAGTATAGCTGTTCTAATAGTAAGTACAGATTATTATTCCATTTAACTCAGTAAATCAGAGGAAAGACTGAGTTTGTGTTAAAGACATGGAGGGAGAAGACCTTGATCAAACTTTTAAAGATGAAAACTACAATGCTTGAATGGCAAAACACCCTGGATGGGATTAAGAGCAGATTAGACACTACAGATGGAAAGATGAGTGACCACAGGATACAGCAATTTAAAAAAAAAAACTATTTAAAATGAAACTCAGAGCAAAACAACCTTCCACCCCCTCCCCCCAAAGCAGAGTATTAGTCATCTGTGGGACTTCAAGTGCCCTAGTATACATATAATTAGAGAAATTGCAAAAAAAAAAGTCTAACTTTAAAGATAGTTAATTAAAAACCCACAGATCCAAAAAAGTTATATGAAGAAACCTGCACAGTGCAGGTCATATTCAAACAGCTTAAGTCTAGTGATAAATAGAAAAATCTTAAAAGTAGCCCAAAAAAGGCATGTCACATCAAGATTGTAATGACAAACAACTTATCTTTGGAAATAATGCAAGAAGGAATATGGCAGAGCAACATATTAAACTATTGAGAGAAAAAAGAATGTCAGTTAAAATTAGTGCCCTGTGAAAATATATTTCAAAAATGAAGGTGAGATAGACTCTTGCAGACATATATGAGTCAGAAGAATTCATCACTAGCAAACCACTACAACAAATGGTAGAGGAAGTCTTTCAAGCAGAAGGAAATGATACCAGCTGGAAAGCTGGACTCACGTAAAAGAAGAATCTCAGAACTGTTAAGTGTGTGGTAAGTATGAAATACATCAGTTTTTTAATCTCTTTAAAAAATAATTGACTGTTTACAGCAAAAACACTAACAATATATTATGGGGTTTTATAACATGTAGAAGTTGAATGTATAATAGCAAAATTATAAAAAGCTAAGAAAGAGGAAGTGAAAGCATACTGTTGTTAGGTTTTTTTACTGTATACTAAATGATATAACTTGAAGGTAGATTATAATTAAAAATATACCATAAACCTGAAAATAATCCCTAAAGTTACAATTCAAAATATAGCTAATAAGCCAACAAAGGAGACAAATGAAAAATAAAAAAATACACATTTAACCCAAAAAATATAAACAAAAAAGGAACAGATAAGACAAACAGAAAGATGGTAGAATTAAACATAACCATATCAACAGTAACATTAAATGTAAAAAGTCTAAATACCTGGTTTTCCAAGTGCACATGAAATATTTATCAAACCAAACCATATTCTGGGCTATAAAACAAGTCTCAATAAATCTAAAAGGATCTGAATTATAAAAGGTATGTTCTCAACTGACAATGAAATTAAAAATCAATATTTGGAAATCCCCTAATAGCTGGAAACTAAATAACATACTTCTAAATAACCCATATATCAAAGAAGATGCCAATGTTAAATTAGAAAGCATTTTAAGCTAGATGAAAATTAAAAACAACATTTCAAATGTTTGGGTTGTAGCAAAAATTCATGGTACTAAAAATGCCTATATTAGAAAAGAAAGGTTTAATTCAATCTATAACTTTAAAACAGAGAAGACAGCGCAATTGGATGTGACAGACCCTCCTTTAATTAAAATCGTGGCTTTACCTTCAATGAAGACAAAATACAAAGCCACACAATAAGTTCCACACATCTAGAGTGCCAAGGGGTTTGGGCATCATAGTACATGATGGCAACACACCTGTGCGATTAGCTGGTCTTGCTGACTGGGAATCAGGAGAAGTTAAGCTTTGCCTCCTTCCTACTTCATCAGAAGGAGAAGTTGGTAACGATGATATTGGAGGAGTCTGTGCACGACGTGTGGGAAGTACAGTAGTAGTTGGGTAGCTAGAGAACATTTGCCTTTTAAGAATACAATAATGGTTAGCATTAAAATCCAAATTAGAAAATAAATACATACATCACAGTCTTCTTACGGAAGAATATGCAAGAATATGCAGCCTGAATACTATACAGGTTAGTTATAGTTTAATGGGAGGGCAGGGAAGGGAAAAAAGAAGAAATCTAGTTTTTTTTTGTTTAAAGATTTATTGATTTATTTATACAAGTACTGGGTACAGTCAGAAGCGCAGGAGGGTGAGAGAATTCACCAGAGCCAGAGCGGGGAACAGAACGGGCAGACTGATGAAATACATTGCTGAGGGGAACAGCGGGCACAGCAGGAGAGGTCTGTGCACCATGTAGGACCCTCACCGGTAGCCAGGGATCGAACTAGCGCTGCAGAGGCTGCAGGCAGCTTCGCAGCCCAGCACTCAACCGCTACACCACCAGGGAGGCCAAGAAATCCAGTTTTTTTTTTTTTTTAAGATTTATTTATTCATTCATTCATTCATTCATTCATTCATTCATTTATACAAGCACTGGGGACAGACAGAAGCGTGGGAGGGTGAGAGAATTCACCAGAGCCAGAGCAGAGAACAGAACAGGCAGACTGATGAAATACACTGCTGAGGGGAGCAGCAGGCAAGGCAGGAGAGGTCTGCGTGCTATGTGGAACCCTCGCCGGCGGCCGGGGAGGGAACCGGCGTTGCAGAGGCTGCAGGCAGCTTTGCAGCCCAGCGCTCAACCCTTGCGCCATCAGGGGAGGCCCTAAGAAATCCAGTTTTAAAGTTCATTATCTCATAAGGTGATTTTACTATAAAAGTAATAAAACTTTATCATTTGTTTAGCAAAACATCAGCAACATAGCAGGTTGGAAAAATATAGCAGTTAACAAAACAGACCAAAAAAATATCCTTGTTGGGGACTACCTGGTAGAGTTAAGTCTGAGCACTGTCATCACTAAGGCCTGAGTTTGATCCCTGGCCAGGGAGCTAACCCACACAGGGCATAGCAGACTTCTCCTGTCTCATCCACTGTTCCCCTTAGCAGTGTATTTCAGTAGATCCATCTGTTCTGCTCCCCACTCTGTCTGGTGAATCCTCTCATCCCCCATACCTCTGGCCCACACTCCAATTCTTCTATGCAAAAAAAAAAAAAAAGAAAAAAAAAAAACTTTAAAAAATAAAAAAATCCCTGACATCATGGATTTCTCCTTCTACTATAATACTAGTTTTCCCTACTAACCAAAAGTAGAGTGTTTTTTATTTGGCATGATTCGGTAAGGTTATTTTTGGGTCTGAGAATGCCATAACTGTTAATTTATATGCATACATATTTGAACATTCCCAAGCCCAAAAACTAACCTACCAAATCATACAAAATAGAACATTCTACTTTGGGAGAGCAGGGGAAATCTGCACCAAATGACAGGGGTATTTTGGTAGGTTAAATGATAAAGTGTTTTTTTTTAAGATTTATTTATTTATACAAGCACTGAGGTACAGGCCAGAGGTGGGAGGGTGAGCGAATCCACCAGAGACAGAGCAGAGAGCAGAACAGGTCAGAAGAACCTAAATAAACTGCTGAGGAGAGCAGTGGGTGAGACAGGAGACGTCTGTCGTGCCATGTGGGAATCTCCCCACCAGGCAGGAATCGAACCAGCGCCACAGAGGCTGCGGACAGCTTCACAGCACTGCACTCAACTGGCTGTGCCACCAGGGAGGCCCCAGGATAAAGAAGATTTTTTAAGGATTGATAATTTACAGCTGCTTCAAATATAAAATCACTAGCTACCCATGACAATCTTAACTCATCTTAATACAAAGTAAGAGATACCTTAATATGGATATTAAGATATAATAATAGATACCTTAATACAAAGTAAAAGATATCTGCCTAGTCAACTAGCACAACTGAAAACCATCAATGAATGATAAAACAGCTGTGTAAAGAAGGAAAGGTATAGGAGAGTCAGCCCCCTCAGGCTGAGGCAGACACTGGCAAGAGAAGATCCTCACTCACTGACTGTTCCTCAGATTTGTCCAACAGAATGACAACATTAAATTGTCAAAAAATTTAGAGTTTCTACCCACTCTGTGATATGATGATATACACATAGGGGCAGTTGTCTGACTTTTCTCTTATTAAATCATGTTCAGTCAGGCAGAAACTACTGCAGTTTTAATATAATACCCGTCAATATCAGGGAAATGAGAACTGAGAAGAAAAGAGGCACAACACCTGGTAAATGCCTCTGGGAGCAAAAGAACATCACTTTACTTTCACCATGCCTACAATGCAGAGTTACAAAGGCAATGAGGAGTCACAGTGCTACTGACACTCCATGGATATCTTGAGTTGTGTAATTTCCAGAGGGATTCAAAACCATATTAGACTATCTTATTCCTTTTTACTTCCTTTGTTGAAGCACTTCTGTACACTGTTTTACTTAAATAAGTGACCTAAGAGACAGGAAATGTGTGAGGACTGGGCAAAGCACCTACTGCTCTTTCTGCCCGTGACCATAAGCACTGGTCGTGGTGAGCTGTAGACCACTACTTCAGAATCACTGTGCAAACTTAGTCCAAATGCAAAGGACATACCCTTCCAGAACAACAGAAGGAGACATGCTGTGGGACAAAGTCCCAAAGGCTTTACAAAGCTCTCCAGGTGGCTTTTGTGTATACTTGAGAATTCACAATCATTACAATAGTCACACTACTAATCTCTTAAGTGCCAATCTATACACTGGGAATAACAACAGCCTGTCAATTAGGGTAAAGGGAGGATAGAAATAAGAAAAAAGGAGACTAATCCTTAAGAACTAGTGAAGAGAGCTCACAAAATGGTCCAGCCCTAAAGATCTTCCTTCAAGGTTTTTATTTTGTCTATACATTTGGCAAACAAAGAAAAAGAAATTATTTAGAATTCAGAAAGCTATAGGGTTGCTGAAGCAGCATTTTCATGCCTTTTCAATTTGATCTTATAATAAGAATGAAAGTATAGTTAAGAAATTATGCTTAAAAAGGAAATATCCTAAGAAGAGAAAATTATTTTTATGGAGGTGAGCTTTTTAAGATTATATCATAAACACAAGTTTTTGCTTTTTTAAAGAAGAAAGGCAAAAGATTAGGCAAAAAAAATCATTCTAGGAAGAAATTTTGAAGTACCTGGTGGTCAAAGGCATGGTTGATTAGATCTGGGACCACCAAAAGTGGCTAAAAGACCTGGGCAAGATATTAAACTTGTGAGGACATTTCCAATTCCAGAGAAATGGATTTGACTATTTATGATCTCTTAGGTTCCTTCTAACATTAGAGTGCCTTGATTTATTTGGGCACATTCTTTATAAGAGAATAATCGTGTATTCAGAACCATAGACATCAGTATGCAGACATTAAAAGTCAACTTCCTTACCTGAGAAGACTAAGTGGCATTACTCCTGGGGACTCAGATGCAGGCACTGTTTCTGTATCAGTGACTGGAGTGGTGGCAGTTGTGGTGTCCTCCAATGAGCTGCTCATAAAGGAAGTTGTACTTGACGCTGATGGGCTAGTGGTAACCGGTGTCTGTGCCTGCTGGGCTTGGTCGCTTTCTTCAGCTTGTTGATCAATCTCTATAAACCAGGACAAAGATTCAAGAAAGTAGTAAGGATTTGTTTATTCAAAAGTGACCAAGTAGAATGGAAAATTCCTAATCTTTAATTTGGAAGGTTTCTAAATATATTTCATACATAACAATTTTCACGAAAGGTTTACAGAAAAAAAGTCTTCTATGTATATATCCTTCTATTCACTATTATCTCTAATATATAATGATGTATATAAATGGAATACATAATGTATTATATATAATGTAATGTATATTGATACATAATGTAATTATACTTTTTAAAAAAGATTTATTTATGCATATAAGAACCGGGGTATAAGCCAGAGGTACAGGAGGTGAGAGGATTCACCAGGAGAGTGGGGAACAGAACAGGCAGATGTACTAAAATACACTGCTGAGGGGAGCAGCAGATGAGCCAGGAGAGGTCTGCTGCTGTGCCATGTGGGTTGCTCCCTGCTATAGAGGCTGGCAGTAGTTTGATAGTGCTGTCTTCAACCCCTGCACCACCAGGGAGGCCCAATTACACATTTATTAAGAAGGATTTATTTTATTATGCATATAAGAACTGGAGTTCAGGTCAGAGGTGTGTGTGTGTGTGTGTGTGTGTGTGTTGGGGGGGGGGTGGTTTGAGAGGATTCACCAGAGACAGAGTGGGGAAACAGAACAGGCAGGCTGATTAAAATACACTGCTGGAGAGAGCAGCCAGCAAGTCAGGAGAGGTCTGCTCCACCATGTGGTAGCTCCCTGGCCTCCTGGGGATCGAACTCGTGCTGCAGTGGCTGTGGATAGCTTCATAGGTTGCCTCTTAACCCTTTGCACCACAGGGAGGCCCTTACACATTTTTTTTAAAAGAGGAAAGGGATCTTTTATAAAACAAAACAAACTAGTTTCACTTTATTTTGAAAAGAGGTCCACTAGGAAATCTGATTATTAAATCTGTCTTTTCTGTCATTAGTCTATAAACAGGCAAAGATAAAGACACATAAATACAGAAATAATAAAAACCTGGACAGAAACTTGATATACTTCAAAAAAAAAAAAGCTACTCCAAGGAGTAAAAAAAATTTAGTTAAAATACAAAGTTAAAATGTATAAATTTACGTATTTTTTAATATGGTATGGGAGTCTACAAATAAACATCAAGACAACAGTTGCTACAAAGATAGCTAATTCTATTAGTTTGCTAAATAAATAGCCACTTCCCTTCACAATCATCATGACCTTAACAATTCTACTTATATGCATCATGCACCTCTCTCTGTCTATTTACTACCTAAACTAAGAAAGGAAGAAAGGAAAAAGCAAAGGAAGGAGTCCAGGCAAAGGGGCTGTGTAAGCTTCAAGAAGGTAAGGGAATTTCAGTGTTAATGCTCCAGAATCTAGAAGAGTCTCAGGTACATAGTAGGTAATCGATAAATAATTAATGAATAACTCATTTTTATCTGAGAATTTACATATCACCCCTAAAAATGAGAATAAAAAACAATTTTTTTTTACATACAATATGTAATCTATAAAATGTAGATGTTAAAATGTCCTTTAAAATGCCTCTGAAGGAGGCCTCCCTGGTGGCGCAAGGGGTTAAGCACAGCACTATGAAGCTATCTTCAGCCTCTGCAGCAAGAGTTCAGCCCCCCAGCCAGCCAAGGGGCAACACTCATGGAGTAGTAGATCTCTCCTGTCTGGCCCACTGCTGCCCTCAGCAATGTATTTCAGTCAGTCTGCCTGTTCTATTCCCTAGACTGTCTCTGGTGAATCCTCTCACCTCCTGCACCTCTGGCCTGTACCCCAGTTCTTGTATGCATAAATAAATAAATCTTTTTTAAAAATGCTTCTGAAAATTTACCAGAATAATGTACAATTTTGATTAGGTCAGTAAATATTTCAGTACCTTTTGTGGCATGAGTTAAATTTCAATTTTATAAAATGTAGTAACAATTAAGTTCTAATGCTTGTATGGGTTTTAAGTAGAAAATTATAGGTAGATAACTACTAATATAAAACAAACAAAAAGTACTGTTTGCCTTTTAAAGGAAAAAACAACATGAAAATTGTTTTGGCCAATAAAAATTTTTACAACTCAATTACAGAATATATCACTTCTAGCAATTATAATTTCAGCAGCAAAAAAAAAAAAAAACCCCATCAGATAACATACCTTGTTTAATTTTGCCTCCAAATTGGTCTTCCAAAAGCCCATGGACCACTAATTTATAGATCATGGCTTGAGCTCGTTCCAGATCAGCTAATCCCAAAGCTCTCTTTATGGGTGACCTCATGACTGCTCGCTTTACCATGTGTCTCATCAAGAATTGCAGGGCTGCACGCATCTCCACATCTTCATGAACAACTGGAGAGCTTGCACAGTCTGAGTTGTGACCATTTTCGGCCAGAACTTTTGGTATCAGCAACAACTCAGCATATTTACTACAGCCAAGAAGAGCACTAAGTGATTTCATAGCACCGAGGTAGAGATAGGACAGTTGGACTGCTCTGATTTCTGATTGGGCTATGTCATGGTTTTTAGACATGTGTTCATGATTTTTTCTTTTTCCTTCTGTTATTTGATGCTGGGATTCCACGCCTGGCAGTGTTGGATCTAAAGAAAATGAAGGTATTTCATTTTCTGATTTGGAGCTTGTGGTACCCAGACTTTTGGCATCATCAGATGGTAAACCTGTTCGCATATCTAAAGCAGACTCATTTTCAGTTTTCTGCTCAACATCTCCTTTCTCCTCAGACTCATGTCGGTGTTTCTTTTCATGTCGCTTGGTGCTTTGTTTACCCATGTCTTCGTGAATGCCGGTCAGATACGTGAGGTCCAGCAGCACAGAAGCTGTCAAGCCCCGGAATCTTGCCACATCAAACGGCAGTGGTTCACAGGGTTCCAGATTATACAATGGAGTATCACTAGGCGACCAAAAAGTTGGGAAGCTTTAATAAAGATCAGAATGACACAGGAAGAAGCAAGTGAGGGATAGACAGGAGGAAGGTACAGAACATAATGTAGACAATATATGATGCATCATGTACACATTACAGAGAAAACTTATACAAACTAGAGAAGTCATTACAAACAGAGAGAAAAATGAGCCTATTATGAGCAAATGGAGAGATACAATGTTAAATACAAAAGCAATGACTTGTGCATGTACTTTTAAATTACTTTGTAGTCTTCAATTAATGCTTCTAATTTATAGTTTAAGTAAAACATGATGACATACTTTCTGATATTTGGCAAGAATGCTAAATAAAAAAAAATGCTACATTATACAAAGTGTAACAGAAAGCTTTAGCAAGTATATAAAGTTTTGTGATATGCATTTGTTACATTAACCAAAATCTAGGTTCTAACTTAACCTTACTAATCTTATTTTCTCTTTGTCTCATTTTTAATTGCTTTATTTTGTTTTATTCCAAGGGACATCTTAATAAAGAACCATAAATCCCTGAATAAACAAGACAGAGAATAAAAGAAAAGTAGATACTTTTCACTTAATAATGTAAATTTTTCACTGTTTTCTTAGCTTGGTCGAGGAAGGGGATGGATTACATTAATCCCTGAAATTGTGTATAAAATTTATGTGTGAGCATTTTTTCAGCTGAAAGGGTCCGCTGTTATCATTTGATTCTAAAACATTCCTGCCTCCAAAAAATACTTAAGAATCACTGTTTTACATATTATCCAATGTCACATTAATATTAAAAAGGATTCATCAATAAATCCATATTGCAAAATATGTAGCATCTAAAAATTGAGTCTCCTTATCAATGAAGATACTTAATATATATTTCCTTATCAATGAAGATACTTAATATATATTTCCTTTTAAACATGTAAAGTTTCATACAAACCATCCTATCTGATTACAAACACATAAATGCCTTTAAATATATAATTTACATCAAATAAGTGTAATTTCATATCTATCCCAAATGGTGTACACTGAAGCAACAGAAATAGGGGCTTTTAAAATAAAAGCAAAACAAGAATACTTAAAATCATAAAAAATCCAAAATCTAATTTTGGTCACTGCCCTACATTCAAGGCACTCCTACACAAAATGTAACTCATGGATCTTTTGGCTGACCGTTTTCTTCCTGTTGTGTAATGGAAATGATCAAAAAAGCAGAAAGTCACATGAAAATTAGAAAGCCTTCAAGGTATCTCATTAAATCTAAACCAGTGAGCTTACCATTCCTTCGCAAAACAAAACAAAAAACTATATTATTTTACAAACCACTAGTATTCCAAGGGACACAAGTTTGGGAAATATTCCTTTATGAAATAATAGTACTCATCAGTTATATGGAAAAAATTATTTACACAAGTTAACTGGCAGCTCACTTAAAACATATGATTAATCACTGTCTATATGCCCATTTCACCATTAAATACTCATTTGCTAAAAGTGAAACTCAAAAGATCATACCTGATGGTAATTTCTGCTTCATCCCATTGGACCTTGGCAGACGTGCTGCCCTCTTTGACCACTCCCAGCAGCGTGGCATGGCGCCCAGTTTGCTTGTGAACACACCGACCTCCAACTCTAAGGCCAGCATCAACTCCTCCTATCACTGCCAGCACAGGCCACACCTCTATGCAAAGTGTCCTCAGCTGCAGCTCTGAGAGGTCAGCAAGGCCATGTCTATTATGTTTACCTTTCTCTTCCTCTTTGCTTTCCTTCTCCTCTCTCATTTCATTTTCCTCTCGGCTTTGAACCGAGCGGCTTTTCTTTAGTTTCTGACCTGACTCTTTAATACATATCTTTATTTTGTGCAGCCTTTCCATCATTTTTTTGTTAATGCAGTAAGTCCAACGGTCTGTTCGATGAAGGATACGGATAAGCTGAATAGTGGCTTCTGCCAGCACTGCTGCTACTGGACTACAAATGGGATCTCCTGGAAGTAAGTCTCGTGGTGTGCCACGCATTTGCATATCACAAATTTTCACCTACACAAAAAAAGAGGGTGGCAGATGTGAGATATTAAACTATTACTTGCAAAAAAATTCTAGCATATGTAATATGTTAAACTAATACATGTGTATTATGCTACTGGCCCAAAGAGAGCAAATGTTACAGCTCTATTGAAGTTAGTATCAGTTGGTCCTCTGATAAGTTGCCCTATTATTTAAACTTCCTGCAGGCTGTGACTATTGGAGCAGGTACAGCTACCTGAAAGATGTATATAGACCAAAGTGTGTATATCTGACTCAATGTATGCTGTGAAGACCTATTCGCTCTCATCCTTAAGACTTCAGAGTGATAATGAATGTTGGGGCCATCTTACATTGTTCAAGGAGAACAAAGATAAAGTCATGAGTGTAGGTTACTGAAATATCTCCTATCTGGACACACAATTCAAGTAAGACAGAGGTTAAAAGAGGAGCAAGACTTGTATTCAAATCTTAACTCTGATAATTTTGAGAAATTATTTAGTCATGCTAAACCTCAGGTTTTTCATCTGTTAAAAAAAAAGGCACTAGTAATAGTATCCATCTCTTATGATTATTTTAAATATTAAGTGAGCCTTGGCAAATAAAGCAATTAGTACAACACAAGTCACCAGTAAAATTTCAAAAAAAAATGTTAGCTATTATTTGTACTGTTTTTATCAGAGATTCTGAACTTAACAGAAAAATTTTCTGGGTAGATTAAATTGATTGCTATATAGCCTGAAGTTGAATGAATTCCTTCAAGATTCACAAATGGTGGGGAGCACCATTCTAACAAGTACATATCAGAACGTATTTCAAGTTGTGAGAACTTATCAGGCAAAGAAATAATAGCAGGAACTGGGTTACCTCTTTATTTCACCTCCAGTTCAATTCTATTGACTACCTGTCCAAGATGCAGCTCCCCTTTCTCATGAACAACTAGCCTAAAATCATACCTCCTTGAAATTTTAAAAAATATATTTAAAAGTATAGACTAAAATCTAACTTTTATGGTTAGGATTTACCAAGTCCAGCATTTCCATTACAGAACTATTATGTCTCTGTGTGAAAACTTTTCACTAAAAAAATAACAAGAAACACTAAAGACCAAACTTAGGCTACACTGTATCTTTAAAGTGATGGAGTTTTATATGAGGTTGTCTGGGTTTTATATGAGGAGGAAAAAAAAGAATTTAGAGAAAGGATCTCTTTTTTTTTTTTTTTAAGATTTTTATTTTATTATTTTTTTATACAAGAACTGGGGTACAGGCCAGAGGCACGGGAGGGTGAGAGGATTCACCAGAGACAGAGCGGGGAGCAGAACAGGCAGACAACTGAAATACACTGCTGAGGGGAGCAGTGGGCAAGACAGAAGAGGTCTGTCACACCATGTGGATATATCCTTGGCTGGCTGGGAACTGAACCTGCGCTGCAGAGGCTGCAGACAGCTTCACAGCACTGTGCTCAACCCGCTGCGCCACCGGGGAGGCCTGAGAAAGGGTATCTCTTAATATTATCTTCCTGGGAGCTTGGGGCTCAAATTACAACATTCACAAGGTCAGAGAACTCTCTGAATGAATGAAAGGCCATTTTTCCACAACTGTAATTTCCATTATTCAGCTAATGGCACCTGGTTACATTTAGGATTATTTCTAGACCTCTCTCTCATATGTATATCTCTTAAAGAACTAGATCATTCCTAAACTATTTCCTATAATTCCACATTTGATAGTTGACTCACTATATTCAAAAGTGCCAGAATATCAAATAATGCCTTAAAAAATAAAGGCAATTTCTAAAAGCATCTAACCATCTTTTATATTTTATAGTTTCTGGTAAACTATATGAGCATGTATTTTTAATGGTAGAAATAGTTTATTTCTATCTGATGCAAACAAATAGTAATAAAAAATGACAAATATCCTTTATGATTAGTATAAAGATTTAAAATTGCATTACCTTTTCCCCTGGATTGCTACTATAGAACATTACACATGGGTACAACTCTGATGCATCCACATCTTCAAAAGCTAGTTTGGGTTCCTATAGAGATAAAAAAATATATATATTTTAACCACATTAAAATTACTACACTTGACAGTCCTCCTGCCCACCTGGGACTATGCAGATGCCTCTCCTTTTCTACTTTGCCTTATAAACCATCCTTTTAAAATGTAAAATAAATAATAAAATAAAATTACTACAGTCAAATCTCAGTTAACCTTGCTACCAAGCTAATTCCAACTATAATAAATGATTCTAATTGTTTCAACAATGTAACTGGGATTGTACTATTTTTCTGCTAAATACTGTAAGAATCAAAAGGTATTAGAGGAAAAGTAGAGAAGAGTGGATAATCTATACACTGAATGATACTTAAATAACTGAGTTGAGTATAAGGAAAACAATGTTTATGAATGAGTTTCAAGTACCTCTCCATTCTTTCCAAAGGAAATGGTCCTGGCTTCCATGTCTAAGACACAGGTAATGAAATCTCCTTGTGTAAAGCTGGACAATGTCAGGGTCTGTTCTCCATTGTGATAGAGGTTACCACTGTAGGCACGATAGAGCCACATATCCGAGGTAGTGCGGTGGTTAAAGTCATGTACTGGCCAGCGAGAAACTCCGACACATGTGCCTTCATTACCTCTGTTTTCCTTCACAATGTAAAACTAAAACGAAAATAGTAATGTTCACTAATATTCAAAAAACCTACTATTAACTGCATAAACCAATCCTGAGATGTATATTTATAAAAAATATGTATAAGGGAACATCACAAGTTTATTTCAGTTTAAGTGAAAATAACATACAAGTGAAATAATTTTATCATTTTATAAGCACTTTAAAACATTTAATCTTTATCTTGTACAGCATTTAGAAAAACCCATGAGTACTTATTTATTTATTTTTAAAGATTTATTTATTTATGCGTACAAGAACTGGGGTATGGGGGGTGAGAGAATTCACCAGAGACAGAGTAAAGAGCAGAACAGGTGGATTGACTGAAATACACTGCTGAGGGGAGCAGTGGGTGAGTCAGGAGAGGTCTGCTGCACCATGCGGGCCACCTCCCTGGCCGGGGATTGAACCCATGCTGCAGTGGCTGCAAACAGCTTCACAGCGCTGCATCTTAACCTGCTGCACCACCAGGGAGGCCCCACCATGAGTACTTATTTAAAATAAATAATTTTAGTTTACATATTAATTATGAACCTGAGAAAGTATGTCCAGTCCAGAAAATTATTAATTAAAAGCTTCAATTCTTTACATAACAAATTTTCTAACTACTCTCATGTAATTCTTTTATGCTTCTGTGAAAAAAGAATTAATACAGCGCCTGAGATTGCTATCTTTAAAAATGCAAGCTTGCAATACTAACCCTTGGCCATTATCTGGAAAACAGTTTATTACACTGATACTTTTCCATACACTGAAAATCTTCCGTAAGTGATAATGGAGGCTCAGAATGTTTGAACAATTTGGTTTATACTGAATACCTGCTATTCTTCTGGCAGCCTAGAGTTTTGATACACGTCAAGCAAAGGGTGCCTTCATTTCCAGCCTAACATAAAAATTATGAGCACCAAGTCTCTAACGGGTTTCCCTTAAACATTACACACGTAGTTGCATTTTTTAAAATATATATTTTTAAGATTTATTTTTATTTATTTATGTGTACAAGAACTGGGTGTGGGCCTCCCTGGTGGTACAGGGGTTAAAGACAGTGCTATCAAGCTATCACTGGCCACTGCAGCATGAGTTTGATCCTTGGTTGGCCAGGGAGCAACCTACATGGCACAGTAGACCTCTCCTGACTCACCCACTGCTCCCCTCTACAGTGTATTTCAGTAGATCTGCCTGTTCTGCTTCCCACTCTGTCTCTGGTGAATCCTCTCACTTCCTGCACCTCTGGCTTACACCCCAGTTTTTGCATGCATAAATAAATAAATCTTAAAAAAACCCCTGGGAGTAGGGAAGTGGTGCGGGGGTGGGGATGAGAGGATTCATCAGAGACAGAGTAGGGAGCAGAACATTCAGATCTACTGAAATACACTGCTGAGGGGAGCAGTGGGCAAGACAGGAGAGCTCTGCTGTGCCATGTGGGTTAGCTCCCTGGCGGGGAACAAACTCATCCTGCAGTGGCTGGTGATAGCTTGATAGCACTGAGACTTTAACCCGTGCGCCACAGGGAGGCCCTGTAGCTGCATTTTGTTGCTGGGGAGAGTGAACTCTATGTCATCCCTCAAGGGCAGGAAAAAACACAAGGAAGGCTACAGATGGATTCAGATATTAATTACATTCCTATTTTGTGATTTCTACCAAAGTTGAAAGTTAGAGAAGTATGACCCCTCTGTTCACTCTTAACAGACTGGACACTCAACCTCCTCTTGGAGATGTTCCATTGCTGCTGACTTATTATATTCAGCCTTTTGGATTAGCTGCAGTTTGCAACAATAGTCTGATAGCTTGACTGTACATGTCTCATCTTTTCCCTGATGTATTTGTTTTAGTAAGGCAAATTATTAAATGAGGGTCTCCCCAGAAAGAAATTCATCTGCTCACTGTATAAATGATTAGGATAAAAGAGGTGGAAAGTTTTGTAAACTTCTAATTTTTTTTTTTTAAGATTTATTTATTTATACAAGCACTGGGTAGTCAGAAGCATGGGAGGGTGAGAGAGTTCACCAGAGCCAGAGTGGGGAACAGAACAGGCAGACTGATGAAATACACTGCTGAGGGGAGCAGCGGGCACGGCAGAAGAGGTCTGTCGCGCCATGTGGGACCCTCGGGATCGAACCAGTGCTGCAGAGGCTGCGGGCAGCTTCGCAGCCCAGCGCTCAACCGCTGCGCCACCAGGGGGGCCCTAATTTTTTTTTTTTTAATTGGGGTTTTGTCCTGGCCAATTCCTAACTTCTCTGGTTAAGTTATATGAAAAATGTTTCTGTGAAAATTATTTTGTCCCTCTTGCACTCAACTCCTCTGAACAAAAGATCTAGAGAAAATAACAAAATGGTTGAAAAATTTAAAGTTATAATTATTAAACAGAACACACTGATTTTCGAGTAAGGGTGAGGGAGGAAAAACCCAGGTGCTGGGGACGTGTAAAAGAATAGGGAGGGTATTAATAATCTTTGTTTTTCTCCTGGGGTGGTGATTGGGATGGGGGAACAATCTGTTGTCTTGAAAACTGTTGTGAGTGCTTTAAATTCAAACTGCTGAACCTCCCATTATACTCCACAGACTATAAGACAGTAGGATGTATGGAGCTAGAAGGAATTATGCTCAGTGAAATAAATCAGAAGGAAAAAGAAAAATACCAGATGGTTTCATTTATAGGAGGACTATAGGGGAACCAAATAAGACATCAAACAATTATAAATTACAAATTACAAAACTAGACAATTATAAATCAGAGACATCCTGCAGGGGAGGAGGCAGGAGAGGGATCAGAGGGAGGGAGGAAGGAGCACAGGGGACTGAGGTGATGTTGCACGGGTGCATTGGTGAAGGAAACTCTTTCGGGACTACACATGAGGGGGGAGGGAAGTAAACATTGTTTAAAAATGAACAATGATGTAAAAAATAAATTTAAAAAAAATTTTTAAAAATTAAAAAGAAGAAATAAAAGACAGCAGGGAGACCCAGGTACTGCACTTCTCATTGAAAACCTCCAGATGTCCTCCACACTCTTGAGACAGATAAACTGATTCACAGACAAGCAAAAAACCATTAACTGGTTGCCTTTAGGCATTCCATATGAAACCCAGCTCAAATTATTCAGACTAGGAACACCTGGAACAGAGGTTGGATGGGTCCCTGGTAGGAGGTCACATTTGAGTCTGGTTAAGCTGCATTGCCTGAGTACTGTACATCCTGATTAAGGATATCTTAGTAAATATAAACTCTCTTTTCAAGGATACCATGTATACCCTCTGGGATTATATTTCTTCCGTTCCCCCACCTCACCCCACCCCATGCCACTCTACCCAAATATGATACTACTTCAGCCTTAGATTATGCCAGAGTTCTCCTGTGCTAAACTGATGTCTAACCCACTTTTTAAAAGTTCATACAAAAACTAAAGGACAAAGTCACGTGACTTTTTAAGATAGACCTTTATGGCTAATAAGAGTTGCTTTAACTGGTTAAGTCTACAACCCATAAAAGGTGTAACTGAAGTTAATACTACAGGTTGACCTCACCCTGTTGCATAGGGACCTACTGACAATTGCTCTACTGAAAAGACACTGTGCCCGAGAACTAAGAGGGTCAAGTATTCCAAAAAAAGGAGTTAACATAGTAAGGACTGCTATCCTAGAAGGCGTGCTTACAGTGTTGACCCTTGGCTGGCAGATGTGAACTGGATAGGTCAACAGTTTCCTACAATGGTAAAACTTTCCCTAACTGATAAGGGTGACTCACTGCACCTAAACTACTTATACAGCAGTATAGCAATATGCTAAACACTTGCTTTCCTGGTAGGTATCTTAAATTTTAGGATATGTCAGGCAGAGGTTACAAATGTGAACAAACCCCAATAAAACCCTTAAGTACTGAGTCCCTAATTCTTTTATGGACTTTCCCAGGCAGAAAAAGCACACACAGTGCTGCATTTTCATTGCTGGGGAAGAATCTGGAAACCCTCATGGGAAGTATATTTCATGATAGTCCAACCATTCATTTTTTTAAATTTTTGATATAATTTTAGAATTAACGAAGAGTTATGAGTTCCTGCATTTTCTTCACTGGTTTCCATTTATGTTAACATCTTACATAATGATGGAACATTTACATATGACTTTTTATAGTCATTTCACATTTTTTTAAAAATAAGAACCTGAGGGTTAAAAAGACTGAAAGACACTTTTAAAGTCCTTCTTGGGATAAAATCTAGAACTCCTTGTCCTCTTCCCCTTTTCTCACTATACTCTGAACAACTTGCCTTCTTCCTGTTTCTTGAACATACTATCCTTATTCCTACCTTTAGGCATGGACTGCTATTCTTTTTACTTAAAATAGTTAAATACTTAAAATACTTCTCTCAGGTCTCCTTGGTGGCGCGAGGGGTTAAGCACTGCACTGTGAAGCAATCCGCAGTCTCTGCAGCATGAGTTCGATCCCCGGCGGGCCAGGGAGCAACATACATGGCACAGCAGACCTCTCCTGTCTTGCCCACTGCTCCCCTCTGCAGTGTATTTCAGTCAGAGTGACTGTTCTGTTCCCCGCTCTGTCTCTGGTGAATCCTTTCACCCCCACACCTCTGGCCTGTACCCCAGCTCTTGTATGCATAAATAGATAAATCTTTTTTTAAAAAATAAATAAAATAAAATACTTTCCTCAGGTATGTTTCTCAGAAGTCATCTTATTGCTCAGGTCTCAACCTAATCTCTTCTTCAGAGGCCTTTCCTGATTACTCAATCTAGAGTTAATTGCTGCACATGCTTTCGTTGTATCACCTGTTTTAATTTCAACATAGCACTTACCTGATGTTTCTTTATTTTTTTTGAAGATTTATTTATTTATGCATACAAAAGCTGGGGTACAGGCCAGAGATGTGGGGGTGAGAGGATTCACCAGAGACAGAGTAGGGAACAGAACAGGCAGATGGACTGAAGTACACTGCTGAGGGAAGCAGGGGGCGAGTCAGGAGAGGTCTGCTGCGCCATGTGGGTAGTTCTCTGGCAGGCTGGAGATCGAACTGGTGCTGCAGAGGCTGCAGATTGCTTCATGATGCGGTGCTTAACCCCTTGTGGCACCAGGGAGGCCCCTGTTTCTTGCTTTATTTTTATTTAGGCTTGGACTATTTTTAGGGCATTATGTATTTGGAATTCTACATACCTTCCACTGGTAGCATCCAGAAGTTACTCCAGTTGATGCTAATCCATAACCTTTTCCTCCACTGCCATGAGTTAAAATCTGTCCATTTTCCACTAGGCAACACTGAGCTTTCTCTGGGTCAAAGGATACTTCTTGTATAGGAAGATTCTCATCTTCTTCCTCCAACTCTCCCTGCTTCTGTCAGAAAGAAATTTGGTCAGTATTTTGGAGTAAGCCTGGTCTCAGTTAATATATAGCCCAAGACTCCTTTAGTTTGACTGCACAAATATTTATTAAGTGCCTACCCTGTACCAGTCATTGTGTAGATAATGGGAACACAATGATAATACAACATGATCCCTGCTCCTTGAAAGTTTATGATCCAATTAGAGTAAAGAGAGGCAGATAAATAACAATGTTACATGATAGGAACAGCAGAAACAAGTGTCTAACCCAACTTGGAAAGGACAAGGTAAGCATTCAAAATTCAAAACAAGATGACTTCTAAACTGACTTCTGAATGATGAGAAGGCAGCAAGCAGAAAATCAAAGAGAAAGTTTAGGGTAGTGTATACATCATGTGTCAAGGCATGGAGGTATAAGAGAATTCAATGATTTAATGAAACTGCAAGCCCTGTAGAATGTCTGGAAGTTGAGAGTGACAGAAAAGTAGCCTAAAAAGAGAACAAAGAACAAAATCATGGAAAGCCTAAAATGCCATATTAAGTTTGAACTTCACTCTAGAGACAACAGGAGCTGCCAACACAGAATGATTTATAGTCAGGATCCCTGATCAGATCTATGTTTTATAAATATCATTTTACCAGCAGTGCACAGTATAAAGGTAGAAAGACCTATCAGGAGATTACTTCAAGAATTCAGGTAAGAAATACTGAGGACAATTCATTTTTAATTCAGCAAGTATTTATTAAGCATTTACTATGTGCCAGACACTCTACCAAGTCCTATATATTCAATAGTATAGGAGATAGATAAGGTCTCTGCTCTCAAAGCACTTATATTTTGGAAGAGGCAGACAGAAAATAAAGCAAGAAATACCAGGTAAGTGCTATGTTGAAATTAAAACAGGTGATACAATAAAAGAGTGTGCAGCAATTAATTCTAGATTGACTGATCAGGAAAGCCCTCTTTAAAGAAGTAATAATTAGGTTGAGACCTTAGTGATAAGAATAAGTTGACTTCTGAGAAACATATCTGAGGGAAGTATTTTAAGTAGAAAGAATAGCTAGTCCAAGTCTAAAGGTAGGAACAAGGATGTTCAAGAAACAGGAAGAAGGCAAGTTGTTCAGAGTATAGTGAGAAAAGGGGAAGAGGACAAGGAATTCTAGATTTTATTCTCAGGATGACAAGAAACCATGGAGAGTTTAAGCAAGAAGTGATTGTATTCTATTTTATTATTTTAAAAGATCACTCTGGATACTAAGTAGAGAATGGACTGTAGTAAGACCAGTTAGGAGACAATTGCATAGTCCAGACCAGAGATGTGAGTGGCCTATAATAAGGTAATAATGGAGGAATGAAAAGGTAGGCAAGTTCAAGTTGTGTTTTACAGAGGAGTCAACAGGATTTGGAGATTGTGTAGATGGAAAAAAATGGAGGTTGCAAGCAAGACCATGCTTAAGTTTTTTGGTTGAGTCACTAACTAGGAAAAAGAAACTCTGGGGAAAGACCAAGATGTGATAGAACTATGGATACTACCAAGTATGGAATGGCTTTTAAACTATCATTTAACTGGTAAGACAAATAAAAAGGCGGGTGTGTAAGTCTGAAATTCAGGGAAAGTGTCAGGACTGAAATTTAAAATTTGGGCTCAATGGCATATGAGTCTGAACGAGGTTTTGTTACAGGATAAACACTAAGGGTGACTGTTGAAAAAAAAGAGGGTATTGGGACCAAGCCTCGCGATACTCCATCACTTAAACAGAAGAAGAAGAACCAGTACAGGATAACGAGAACAGACCACTGTGTTGAGATAGAAGGGAAATCCAGAAAATGTATGGAATCATGAAAACCAAGGATTAAAATGAATTAAGGTAGCTAGAACAGATTCAAGAGCTACTTAAGAGATAAAATTAATGGGGCCTAGTGACCACATGGATGGGGACATTAGGAGAGTCTAGAATAGCCAGGAATTCAGTGGGAATTTGGAAAGTGGGGATTTGGGAAGCTAGGTGGTACACTGCTAGAAAATGAAATAGAAAGAAAAGTAGTAGTTTCTATGGGAAGATAGCCTGGGCTAGCAGGAAAGAAGATAAGGAAAGGATATAAAAGGGTGGGGATGAGAGATGTTTACAAGCTGAAAGGAAAGGACCTGTGGAGAAGGAGACAGTATGGAGGGGAAGGAATGACTGATAGTACAACGCACCTTAGTAGAGAAAGGATCCAGAAACAGGAGACAGGATACTCCCTTGCACGGTCTAAAAGTAGTTTTAGAAGAATCAATTACCTGTAATTTTATTTCTTGTTCTTTTTCCTTTATCTGAATAGCGTGTTTGGCCTGGGCAATGGGAGTCTCCCACATACAGTCCGATAGAAGAGAAAATAAGCATTCAACAACCTGTTTTATTAAGGAAAATGAATGATAAAATTTGTAAAAGGTAATTTTAAGTATTTCTAGAGAAGACAAATCATTTAACTCTAATAATTAAGTCACATTTGATTATAACCAAAGTCCAACAGTTACTTTGGGCAGCTGTAAGTTAAATATTTTATTTTTTAGAAGGTGGGTCCAACTAGAAAGTGGGTTCCATTGCCCTCATGTAGTTAGATTATATGGTCCTGATTAGGTCTTACAACATTACACATTTCTCTCTTTTGAGGGCAAACCCTAGTAAGAAATTCTGTAGATTTTCCTTTTCTTCTGACCTTGCAAATACTCACTATTCCCTTAATCCTTATACTCCATAAACTCAATTTCTCTTTCTCCTTGCTTGGAGATGAGATAATAGTGAAAGAAATATCAGAAGCAGAAGTTTTGCTACTGAATAAAAGAATATTTACAACTGAAGAGACCATAAATTTTAGATTTTAGGTGAATTATGTTGCACATGTGAAAACATCTTTATACAACTTGAAAAACAGAAACCTGAGCCATTTGATCATCTTCTACACCAGATTCACAAGCTGGTAGCACAGCCTCAAGGACATGAAGTGCAAGGAGCCTTGTTCTTAAGTTACCCACTAGAGGAATACCTAGAAGGAAGACAAAGACATTTTCCTATTATCAGTTCTTTTTTTTTCTTTAGGATTTATTTTATTTATACAAGAACCGGGGTACAGGCCAGATGTGCGGGAGGGTGAGAGGATTCACCAGAGCCAGAACAGGGAACAGTACAGGCAGAATGACCGAAATGCACTGCTGAGGGGAGCAGCGGGCAAGACAGGAGAGGTCTGCCATGCCATGTGGGTTGCTCCGCAGCTGGCAGGGATCGAACTGGCACTGCAGAGGCTGTGGACAGCTTCACAGCACTGCGCTCAACCACCTGTGCCACCAGGGAGGCCCTCCTATTATCAGTTCATAATATCAGTTATTATAAGGACTATTTAATTATCATTTCAAAGTTCAAATGCACTTTTTGGAAAAAAAAATCTATGCAGTTGCTAATAAGGATTTATGGGTGGAACATTACTTCAACTTATTATCACAAGAATTGTAGACTCATTTCATACCCATTACTGTACAAGACCATTATTGTTTGTCTCACTTTTTAAGTATATATAAAGGGAAAAGCACTATGACTACCTGGATGCAGGTACTATACTATGCATTTCATACATATTAACTCCATTAATCTTTACAAGCCCTATCTGTCCTCCATTTTACTTATGAGGAACGTAGGCTGAGAAGCAACTTGACCAAAGTCACACAGTTCATAACGGCAGAATTTTAAATAGGTCTATTCTTCCCTAAAGCTCAGACTTCTCAAAACTCTTCTATTGTTTCTCCTTTTCTACACTCTGCCTGCCTCACAGATTGTTAGGGTTAGTGGGGAGATAAGCAGTTTGTACTTTTCTAGAGTAAGCAGAGGTAGAGACAGGACACTGAGGCTCTGTGTATAACTATTACAACAATAAAGCCAGTTGAAAATAAATGAATCTCTGATCTTTCTTTATGTTCTTACACATTAATCAATATTATATAAGCTCATCTTATTAAAAGGGGGGAAGCTAGGCTAAGCTATATTTGTTAATGAAAACTAATAAAGTGTGTTAAGAATGTATAATATAAAGTAACATATATCATGGAAGATTACATTATGTTTTGGCATATTTTTATTTTTTTTAAGATTTATTTACTTATTTATACAAGCACTGGGTACATTCAGAAGTGTGGGAGGGTGAGAGAATTCACCAGAGCCAGAGTGGGCAGCAGAATAGACAGACTGATGAAGTACACCACTGAGGGGAGCAGCGGGCGCGGCAGGAGAGGTCTGTCGTGCCATGTGGGACCCTTGCCAGTGGCCGGGGATCGAACCGGTGCTGCAGAGGCTGCGGGCAGCTTTGCAGCCCAGCACTCAACTGTTGCGCCACCAGGGAGGCCCTGGCATATTTTTAAAAGCCTATGGATGGTGAAAAAGTTCAGGAAAAGAAGGGCTTCCCCGGTGGCGCAGCGGTTGAGCGCTGGGTTGCGAAGCTACCCGCAGCCTCTGCAGCGCCGGTTCGATCCCCGGCTGCTCCCCGGCCACCGGAGGAGGGTCCCGCATGGCGCGCAGACCTCTCCTGCCGCCCGCTGCTCCCCTCAGCGGTGTACTTCGGTCCTTCTGCCTGCTCTGCTCCCCGCTCTGGCTCTGGTGAATTCTCTCACCCTCCCGCACTTCTGACTGTACCCAGTGCATGTATAAATAAATAAATAAATAAATCTTTAAAAAAAAAAAAAAAAAAAGTTCAGGAAAAGAAAACACTGATGGTTCAGCAGGGTTGTGAATTTACTCAGTGTCACTGAATTGTACCCTTAAATAGTTGAAATGGTCAATTTAACTTTATGTGTATTCTACCAAAATTTAAAAATAACAGATAAGGACTAACAATAATCTAGCCAAGTAGGTCATACTTTTAGGCTAACAACCAGCAGAGACGCTTATTATATAAACGCTTATAAACAGCACACAATCAGAAATTATAATCAAAGCAATAGAAAACCTGTCACTGTTAAGACTTAATGGACAAATTCAAATCTGCATTTTCATAATCTAAGAAGTGAAGTAGGAAATCTGTGCCAAATTATCATATTAAATAAGATGTTCTCTATTATTATAATCTGAACAAGTCTAGTAGAATTTAATCTGCCTCTCTCGATTAAATTCATGATCTTTTCCAATGCTACTTTCTATTAATTCCTATCAATTTTTACTTCAGAAATTAGTTTTCATTTTATCAAATACTTCAGAATACAAGAAAGAAAAGTGTTATCTCAAGGCCACGTATTCAATATTGTTAAAGTCTGACATTATCTGAATAAAATACCATGTGATGTATAAAAATATTCTAAAGTAAAGGCAAAGGTCATTTACCTGAAGAACACTTCTGAGATGCTATATTTAAAAGCACCTCTGTCCACTTTGGGGAAGCCATTTTTGATTGAATTGCTTTGGAAGATACAACTCTGCGAAGAAAAACTAAAAAATCTCCCAGATGCAGTTCAGCTGCATGTTGTTTCCGAAGAGCAGCTGTGGAATGATGCGACAAGTTTACATTACAACCAAAAGTCAACATGAAACATTCTTACATTATATAGCGCACATTACACACAAACCTAATTAAAAATCTATGTGGTCAATAAATTGTTGAATTCTTAAAATTTAAAAAAAGAATGGTGAAAGTTCGGAAAATAAAGCCAAACTAAAAACACCTTTACATCTATGGAGAATAAAAAGGAGCCTGGTAGAATCAAGTGTGTATACTCATTTTTATGCATTTTTCCCCTGCTATTCTAAAAAGCAAGAATTCTCTAACAGAGTCTAGAGTTTTACTGGATAGAATTTGAGGGAGATGATCTGTGAACTCCTGAAATTATATCAAAAATCATGTATGCAGAATATTTGTTTAGTGAGATTTTATAACTATGATCATATTTTCAAAAATTGTAGGAATTCCACCCTTCCCATCTAGCCCAATCAAATTAAGAACCATTTCTCTAAAACAGACTCTGTGTTTTCAGACTCTACAAAGAAAGCAATTTCTAGACCTGGGTTTGGCTTGCCTGAGTTCAAACTATTGTAAGTGCTTTCACACAAACTTGCCCTAACCAACTCCCCAGTTTCTCCACCAGCATGTGTACCAGCCTCTATTTTATCACCCCATTTATTGTTTCCTTTGACTCTGTACTTTGAAGTCAGAGAACTAGCTTCTCTTTCTGTAACAATCCATGTTCTTGTCATCATCCAACACCCTCCACACCTTCTTAGCCTGGCAGTCCTAATCAGAGCCGGGGAGAAGTGCACCAGTGGGGTAGCTACCCAAAATGTCAATCCCTAAGGGGTACTAAAACATGGAAAATCATAATAACTAGCTACCTTATAGAGGGGACAGCTCCCAAACCCCCTAAAAGACATGCTAGCTGACCATTAATCTTCTCCATAGACATCTAGGTAACTAGAGAACTTTTAATTTGCTGAGGTGAATGTACAAGTCCGTGACAGAACTAAAATGCCAGGAACAGTTGGAGAAAAAGCTAAGAATTTCTCTACATTTCTTCTACACTGTACTCTACCTCTCCTTTACTTCAATACTAATAAGCAAATATTTTTTAAAATAGCTTGAAGAGTATAAAATTATTAGCCTGCCCTGGGTACCAATATTATCTCACTCCAACCTTTTTCCTTATGTTCCTTCAAAATCCAGTTCAAAAAGCTACCTCTTCTATGAAATCTTCTTTCTTAGTAGAGATCCCTGGGAAAATCTCCTTTATGAGGTCCTCTTTCTACCTCCATACCCTCACTCCCAGCAAGTTTCTCTAAAACAAAATACTAAATTTATTAAATTAATTAAAATCTAGAGCCCTTAATATAAGCTAGTCGAAAGAGACTTTATACAGTTTTATTTCAGTATCAACACTATCTTTGAAATGAAAATACTCAACTTTTAGTTTAAAATTCTTACATTCTAGTTAAATATTTTAGAGGGTCTGTGGGGTTATTTCTACCTGTGCAGCCTATCTCTGAGTGCCAGGCCACTCTTGACTAGAACTGTTCACACCCTAGTTATCTCCATAAATAGTGAGTGCAAAAGCCTTGTCTCCAGGGCAACTTGAGGGGAATGGACCTGGATTTAGTCTACTGTTACCCTGTCAAGATTCACTCAGAGAAGGCTCTTTATCTGGATACGGAAGGATGCAGCTTTCTTGAGAAACTATAAGCTGAGATGTAACTCTTCTACATTTTCCCTGCTATCCATATGTATAGTACTCAGCAAAGAGTGGGGAAAATCTGTTACCTTAACAACCCTGTATTCCTCTCTGATTTTCAGGAAAACAGGAGGTGACAAACAAAACAAAAAGCTTGTTTTATTTTATCACATCTTGTGAGTATGCCCATTCTCATTGTATAAGCACTGTACTTTCTATATATAAATAGGCAAGAGAAATCTGCTACTGGTTCAGTCTCTGAAATTAAAAGCCAGTTCTTAATCGGACTATAAATTGTCCTAGATTCTGAATTAAGAGATTTAGGTATTTCTTTTGAGCTTCCTGTATTCACTCAGAAGATATTTCTTCTGAGCAATTATTTGCTTACATATCTGCCTTCCTCATTACCCTAGAATGTTCTTGAGCACAAAGACAATGTTTTATCATTTTGTATCTCAGGATATTTCCTCTAGCTACACATTTAGCTATACAATATTAAGTATTACTTTAATTTTTACTGTCACATATATTTTAATATTAATATTCACAGCTCTCAATATGTGTCAGATGCTGCTCTAAGTGCTTTTACATATATTAAATTATTTAATTCTCATAACATTTTTAGGAGGCTGGTTCTATTATCCTTACTTTACAAAAAGTGAATTGGGGGACAAAATAGTTCAACAACTTGTTCTTGTTCTATCCATCTGTCCATCATTGTCCATTAATCCAGTCACTTATTATTTTATGCAGAAAGGGATCTCCAAGTTTATTATGTTAATAAGATATGGTATTTCACAAACTTTTTAAAATAAATGACCAGTTTTAGACCTTTATTTCCTTAATTATATAACAGACATCGGTAGTAGTTCTGTTTTTGAGGGTTTAAGTTCTGCTGAAATAAAAGGTTCATAACAGTTTCTTAAAGCTATGAGCAGAAGATCAAACAGCAACCAAAAATTATGATGGCTAAGTATAATGAAGAATTTTATTAGTATTAGGGAACAGAATATCTTCACAACTTCAGTTCCACTAATTTTAACCCAATCAAATATTAAAACCTTTGGTCCTGAAGAACACTTAAGCTAAGACTTTGGTCAGAGATGGGTTGCTAGGATCAATTATAAGAAAACAACCTGGGGGTATCAGTCACCTAAAAGCTCCTGGTTCTACAGCCAGATAGCCAAGAAGAGACTGAACTGAGGAAGTGAGCAGTATGGTCACTGCATTAGAGTTAACAGACTAAGGAGAGCGGGTTCAGTCAGAAGTATATCCAGATTATATTTATTGGAAGAGAAAAGGGGTTTCTAATTGAACAAATAAAAATCCATTTATGCCTCACAACAGAAAGAAGTCTATATTCTAATGATATGCACACAATGGGAACTCAATAAATGCCTGCCACAGAAAAAAGTTCATGATACCTCTAAAATCTCTTTTCTCTGTTTCTCCACTGGAATCAACTTTTTTTTCTTCTTCACCCTCTTCTCCTTCCCCTTCTCCAAAAGAGGCCATAAGCAGTACACCAGCTTGGGACAACAAATTCTTCAACTGACTACAGAGTAGATCCAACAAGGACTGAACTACTTTGGGACTCAATTTATCAGCATAGGTCCTACATTAAATAAAAAGGAAAAAAAAAGTAATTACACAGAAAGGCAAATGTACTTAAACACATAAAAGAGATTGGGGGAATAAAGAAATTACTGAAATGTGGAAAGACCAGGCCCCACATAGTTCTCTCAAAACATCTATATGGCTCACCCTGTAGTGATGGCTAGAATCTGGAGCAATCTTGTACTAGCCACTTTTAAAGCTGTGCTAAGCTGGGAAACACCAGTCTTTGGCAACAACTGCAAAGGTTGTCCTAGCATGGTGTCTGTGCCACATAACTGTGAAAGTACGTTTAGCAGACCAGTAGAAATTGCTAAAGAAACATCCACTGGTTGATAGTGAACACTCAGGGCGAAAACTGTAACCAAAAGAAGACGCTGCTGGGCTTCTAAAAAAGAAAGAAGAAAAACAATTGAGAACTTTCATTGAAATAAATAACACATTTACTAAAATTAATTCATATTCCAAAATATAAATAGTAATATGGAACACTATTACATTTTTTGAATATTTATTCTTTACTTGTAAGTTGATGTACTAATGTTAAACACTAAGTATAGATTTTTAGCTATCAAGTATAACCTCAGGTCAAAATGTAACTTGTATCTTGTATTTGCAGGGGCAATTACTCACCAATGTGATGCTTATTTGCTTGCAGAGCTCTCTCTAGGGTGGCGGACAACTGTTGATAAATTTTATGCACAGCCACCTGGATTTCAATCTGAATATTTCTCTTAGCTGCTCTGATTCCATCCTGAATTACACATAAAAATTTACTTTTAACAAAAATAATACCTCCTAGCCAAATAAAAGTAATAGCATTTTATTTCTAGTCTATGCTAGAACCCTATAGTGGTTTGTTAATTCCTTAGTATAGTTTAGTATATAATTTTTACAATAAACTTATTTTAATGCTTGATAATTCCTCATTCTATCTAATCTTTTTCCTTTCCAACAAAGCAATTTTTCCTCTCTAAAAACATGGATGACATAAAGATAATACTTCAGAAAAAATTTTCAAGCAATCAGAGAAACATGATAAAATGATCAAGTCTCAAATGTAAATTCTTGAAACCCATCCTCTCAAAAAACACCCCCTATCGCAATTTAGATCTATCTCTAGCCAATTTAGCTAAGGATAAATGAACTAAGCCAGCAAAAATTCTAAAAGTACAAAAGACTATGATACATTGAACATCATAACACAACTAATCCCAACTATACACTATTCCCAAGGAAACTAAACCAATGAGATATCTTTAAAAGATATCTAAAAGACTTTATACTTTTAAGTCACAATCTTAAATACCAAAAAGTTTAGCACTATTAAAATGGTTTTGTAAAATGATGGTTAAAATCTGAATATACTACAAGGTGCTGTCCTCACACAACAGATCCATTACCTACCTGATAATGATGTAATCGGCCACTCTCTCCTTTGGTGCCTGCAAGTCCAACAGTGCCTAAACCAAAACACCCTGCCAGAAACTGTAGCCTCACAGATGTGAGCAGTGTAGATGACTGGAGGCCTGAGCTCGACCTACTTCCAGCTAGAGAGATGCTACCTTTTTCCTCCATGCCAGACAACAGAACAAGGATCTGATGAAGTGCCTCTAAACGAAGCTTGAGAAAAGTAAAAGAAATCTACTTTAGTGTTCATCACTGAACTGAGACACAGAGGAAATGTGCATGTCACAAACAATATATTCCTCACCACACAGAAAATTCTCACAATTCTTAGGAATCTATATTATAAACACTTACTTTATTATGACTATTGAAAATCAAAATATCTCTAAAAACTTTTACAATTACAAGAATACAATGATATAAAAGAGGCTATATAGTGTAAGAGGAAAAGAAGTCAATGAGCATTGTAAGAAACCTGATTTTAAGGTCAGATTCTTCTGTCTGCTGTATGGCTTTGGGAAATTCAACTTCCTAAGTCTCAGTTTCCTCATATACAAAATGAGGCTAATAATACTTTATTTAACCTACTCACAGAGCTACTGGGATTCTCATGAGATTATATGTATAGGTTTCAAAACTGTAGATAGTATTGTTGCTGGTACCTTTACTTATAATAAACTCATATAGAATAAATACTTTTTATTTCAAGAATTATAACAAGTACTTCTGAAAGATATCTCTGCAGTTCTCTTGAATTTCTGGCTATCTTCCCTAAGACAATATTACCACAGTAGTCAATCAATCCATCCTTTTTTTAAAATAAACTACTTTGAAATAATTTTGTACTTCTCTAAGAGTTGTTAAGATACTACAGAGTTCCCTATTTCCTTTCCCCTGAAGTTAACATATAACTATGGTACATACATGAAAACTAAGAAATTAACATGTATAATACTACTGACTAAACTACAGATTTTATTTGAATTTCACCAGTTTTCCCATAATGTCCCATTTCTGTTCCAGGATCCTATACAGGATTATCACATAGATTTAGATGCCATGCTTCCTTAGTCTCCTTTAGTCTATAATGGTTTCTCAGCCTTTCCCTATTTTTCGTGTCCTTGATACTTTGGAAGAGCTGTTCATTTATTTTACAGAGTTATGGATTTTCAGAAGAGTACTTTAGTCTCCTCATTACATTATTATTAGGGGCATATGATATCAACATACAAGTGATATTAATCTTGATCAGATGGGTAAGGTGATGTCTGCCAAGTTTCTGCAATGTAAAATTGGTATTCCTACCATTCTCTCCTCCTTTTCATACTCTATTTGTTAGACCTGAGAATAAGTTCAGTTTACTCTCAGGGGGAGGGAAATTAACCCCCACTTCCTTCAGGAAAAAGTTTGTGGACATGTTAAAACCACAATCATTAATGAATATTTTGAAGGAGATACTTTGTGGCCATGGAGAAATTCTGTGTCTTCTTAAAATTTTGCTCATTAATTTTAGCATTCATCATTATCATTGCTATATTCTAATCTAATCCCTTTTTAAATGAAGACAAAGGTGTCACAGATGGAGACTCTGAAAAGCAGGTCCCTGTGGTCACCAGTCAGTTTCAGTCTAATTTTCAAGAGACAAAGAAAGACTTAGAGTATCTTGTTTAAGAAATGCAATCAGAAATGCACTTCTATCAGGTTCAAGTAAAATATGGCATTTTAGTGAAGAAAATGAAGTCACAAAGCTCATGTGGAAGAAAGAGGCAAAGAGTGAAAAGAAAGGAAAAAGTTTTTCCTCCAATTGCATATACAGTGGTTCAGATTAAGTTTCCAGAGGTCCTTGTAAGGAGTAAATATTGAAGACTTACTTCTGCCCTTAACTGCTGCTGTTCCATTGCAATAATGGAGGCCTGGGGACTTGTAGACATACTTTCCTCTGGCTCTTTAAAACCTGGGGCATTCCCCACATCTCCACTCACAAAGCTTACAACATTTTCAATCAAAGTGTGAACTCCCAAAGACTTGGTAAGATCAAAATCAGATTCAAAGGAGTAAGAGGAGTTGCATAACCAGTCTCTGCTATGTTTCAGGCGAGCCCAAGAGTCACTCAGGGATTCCAATTGACTGTGCATAGGACCTACATACAAAGAAAACAAACATACATCAGTGGCAACCAAGTAGAGCATAAATTCTGAACTAGATGAAGGCTGACTGCTGCTACCCATACCAACTGGTGAGAAATGGATACTCATGTTTGAATACATGCATGCATTAAATGTGAATCTGAGCAAAATGCTTTAGTAAAAAACAACAAAGAAACAAAAAACTAGAGCAATGTAAGAAAATAAAGGGAAAGCCCTGTTCGATGTACCAGTGTCTGTAAGCGCTTTAGCAACAAGCTGCCACAAGAAAAAGAAAGGCAGAAGCTACTCTCAAAATGCTTAGCTTAAAATGCTTTGCAGCATTAAACCAGACCATCACTTATAAACAAAAAGGAACTAGGCACTTATGACATAGCTGGTAAGACCTACTAGCAATAGGATTTCATTTCATTTAACATTATCATTACAAAGAGTAAGGTAAGATTGTCACATAGCTGCAATGAAACATTACCAAAATATGAATATAGAAGGGCAAGTAAACTTACACAAAAAGGAGATACACATATCACCTTTTGGGTTTCATTAATATAAGAAACACTTTCACTGTGTCATATGCACATTTACTGCAGGTTGTGAAACTCCTATATAGAGAAAGCGAAGTTTCACAACAATATGTAAGATTTACTATAATATGGTATCTATTTAAAAATTAACAAGTGGTGTCGCATTAGTTGTTGAATATAATACTATTAGTTTTGCCAGTGGGCATTTTCAAGGCTAAAATCCTTACATTAGGCAGCCAAAATTTTAGTATGTTTGAACACAACAGCAGCTGCCCAAGATACATGCCAATACTAGCATTAAATAAAAATATAAATGTCTAATTCTTGCAAGCTTTGTCTTTTCCAATTTAATTGATCTCAGGTGCATAATTAGATCAACAGTAAACCTTCGCTCATGATATACTTTCATCATTGGTCCATGCATAGGCTCCTTTTGTATTTATATTAATTTATAATAAATATGAATATAAGTAATAGAAAACTGAGAACAATTATATCTATTTGCACCTCTTCAACCTCTCTGTCTCTTCCTACCTTAATACATTTTTTTATTGTATTATCCTGAGTCTGGGTATATCATTCCTTTGTTTTTATGGTTGCTAGACATTGTTTTCTCTTACATGTATTCTTAAGACAAATAAATGTTTACCTTTGTTTGACTTTATAAAATCTTTCATTTTATGTAATCATTTTTGGACAAATATTCCATATACATATTCATTATATATTTACTCAATACAATATAGCTATTATTCATTCACATTATTGCATGTAGTCATGAGTCATTTGTTTCAGTGCTGTATAATATCCCAGCACATAAATATACCAAATTTCTCTATGAGGAATGTATCTTAAGGAACCCAGTAAATATGAATTTAAAAAATTATATGTGTTACTTAACTAGATGAAAAGATTTGGGACAAGAACTACTTAAAACATTGACATTCATAGAGAAAACAACCTACCAAAACATTTATTGCATAACTTATTTTTGAATTATTACAGTGGTGTCAGTAAAACCCCAGACTTTAAAATCAGACATAGAAACTTATAATAAGCAGCTAATATTATAAAGTATCTATGTAATCATTTATATGCCTTCTACTAAAATAATTTAGAATGACAAAGAATATATGGTTTATCTGGCTTCCAATTCCTGGCAAGAGTTAAGATTAAAAAAATAACGAATTTTCAGTTTTACTGAACATGAATAAGAACCAATCTGAAAATTTCCCCAAACTGTATATTTGAATATTTTTTTCAAATAAAAAAGAGTGAAAATGCAAAGAATAAAGTCACAAATGCATATTAAAATAAAAATTATATTTAAAGACTAAAGTCTGGTCTAGGGTTAAAAAATAATCATTTCCCATTTCGTTAAGCACCCCAAATTCAGACAGTCTTTGACTCTTTGCATTGAACTTGTTCGTTTAATAAAATTTCAGATTGAAAAGTTCTTTTGTTTTCTAATAGTTACAAATTACTTTTCAAAATAAAAGTACAATATAATGAGCTACTGTTAGAACCACACAAGTAAAAGTGCCTTTAATTAAATTTATCCAGTCCGACTTCCTCAACTGAGGAAAGAGAGGGTCAAAGAAATTGACCTGTTAAATTAATAACTCTAATGTCTTAATTTTATAGGAGGTGGTGCTATATATTTTTTATATTTCAACTCACAGATAAGTGACACATGAAATTTTCAATTGCCTGCCTGCATAAAGTTTCAATCATAGAAAATCTAAAAGTAATGAACAGCCTTATTGGACTCCAAAATTTTTTATGGAATGGATGGCCAACTTCAAAATTAAACTTTCTGCAATTTAAAACAGAGATCAGCAAAGTTTTTCTGTAAAAAAGCCAGACAATAAATGTTTTAGGAATTGTGGGCCACAAGGGTCTGGAGTAATACATACTTGACTCTACTACTGTGGGGGTTTGGGTGGTGGGAAAGCAACCAAAGATAATTCATAAACAAATAAGGGTGCCTATGTTCCAATATATAACCCTATTTATAAAAATAAAACAAAACCATATTTATAAAAAACAGGTGGCAGGCCAGATTTGGATCACTAGCCATAGTTTGCTGAGCTTTAAGTTAAAGGATGTAACTTATTAGGCGTATGACCCAAACAAAACTCTTAACAAGTAAAATATAAGAACAGGAAAGACACTATCTAAAAGCAGTAGGATAAATAATAACCAAATATCTAGGCTGACATAAAAAATATTTTGAAACACAAAATATTACAGTATGAAAATGAGAAACAATTTATTCAAATTCTTTTTTAAAAAATTGTAACAATCAAGTCTTTAGATTGTTCTGTATTGTTTAATTTGATTACAGGAAAACACTATTTCTGAAAAGCTTATCAAAAGTTTCTATAGAGTAATTGTTACTAAGCCCAAATCTTAACATTAATTCAGAGTCACCTACTATGAGAAGAAAATATAAAGTCCAACAAGAAATTTGAGATGGTTTACTTGTCCTTACAACTTTGGTTCTTAAATGGAATTTTCAAAATGAACATGGTGGAGCTGTAATACATACTTTATAAACCATAAAATATGTAGGCAAGCTAAAGGGGGGAAAAAAATTAAACATGCCATCATGTACTTGCTTGAAGCTCTTCTTTTTTCTGGGGCTCAACTGGCCAAAAAGGAGTAAATACACTACCACACAAGAATCAGAAGACAAAAGGAGAAATTTGATACAGGAGACAACATTTACATTTGTTCTTCTTTATATAATCTAATTTGAAATGCATAAATAAAATAGCATTTCACCCACACATATTATACTATGAAACACACATGCTGATAAATGTTTACAATGTAAGTTTTGCAATAAAAGAGTACCAATATATCTAAAAAGCCTTAGGGAGGGTGGAAATAAAATCATATAGTAACTTAACTAGTAAGATTTCTGATGGTGTTTCTTAAATTGTTGTTTTAGTATCCCTACTATTTTTCATTGTAGCTTTAACATGAAAACTAAAGTATCTGCAAAAAGGTATTCTTTCAGTAAAGCCCAAATTCATTCTGCGCAAGTACAGCAAATACTTTTTTTGACCCATTCACATAACTTTTACTACAGTAGATTGTTACAATTGTTCTAATTTTATTTTTCCCCCAAGTCATATTATTTTAATAATGCCTATTTGAGATTTATCTTGAATACATCCAGTTTCACACCAAGTGGCTGGATAATTCAATAGCCCACCTGCAGAAAGTTCCTGGACACACATACACAAGCACATATATATGCAGGTGTCTGTAACATATTGTGAAGTAAATGAGATTCTGAATTTTACCTGATGATAATTCAAAACTACAAGGTACCATTTAAAACACCCATACACCTGGGTCGCCAAATTTTATCTGTCTTTTTCTCAAAAAAATCATGATCACAAGTATAGCAAATATTTTCAGTCGTTATTAAAGTAACAAAACACCAATGTATTTAACAGGTCTTGCCAAGAGTTTTGAAAAATGGTTATAAGAATTAAGAGTTAATGTATGAAGTGATTAGAACTGGCACATAGTTAGCAGTTTACAAGCATTTAATGATTACAAATTTCATGTTACCTCTGACACACAAAGCAGAAGTATGTTTCACCTGTCTCAAGGTAGTTCATGACATTTTTGGTCTTAGAATTTAGCTCTATAAAGTTGAGCAAGTTGGGTAAATTAAATTTATTTGCTAACTTTGCTCTATGCCTTCTGACCATAATCATTTTCTTAGAGCAAGACCTTGCCTATCTATGAAACTTTAACTGGAATGAGGGGAAAAGAAGCAGTAATCGTGGTTTAATAGCATGAATCTTAGTATCCCCAATGCCAAATACTGAAATTATAGGAATTAGGCCCTCTCAGTAAACAGTCTTTGGAGGTATATTAAAAGCAGCTAAAAATGTGTACTCAATGATTAACTGACACTGATACATCCATAATGGGACATAATTAAATACTTATCTATCCCTAATTTTTCTTAGCAGGCTTTTAATAAATTAGGACTACTGAGTCATGAAAAAACTGCAGGAGGGAAAATAATCTACATTTTTCTATTCAAAATCTCCTAAATGTATTTTCAATATTAACTTCTTTTTTAGAATGAAATCTTTTATAATAAAATTACTAAGTGCACATCTTCATTGTTGAACTTGCAGGCTCTAGGATAAATGAGATTTAAAAATAACTATTTTTGCTGCCCTTCCTATAATAGTAATTCTTCTACTTTCTAGTCATCTATCCCTATAAACAAAGGCATGAGCAAAAAATTTCTCTGGTAACAAAAATGTAATGATTATTAGAATAAATATTCTGTCTCCCTATTTTAACGTCTTAAATGGGTAATTAAAAAAATAAAAAAACATTTCCATTAAGTCCTATATTTGCTTTTCCATTTTCAACAAAATAAAGTTGGAAAAGGAATCTTGAGCTTTTTAGAGAAGGTGGTGTATCCATAAACAAAATTTGGATTAATGACTTATTTAATTTACATCTACTTCAATCTAACAGTATAGTATATCCACATCAACTTAAAAGATTGCCTAAGTATTTCAACAGGTAGCAACTTTAGAGAATAATTTTAAAATGTCGTATTAACTCCTCCTAAGTAATTTATACTCAAACTCTAAGCTACTCTTAGTTCAAGGAAAAAGATGCCACTTTCATTTCAAAGATTTCTTTGCTACATGCTAACATGACACAAACTGAATCTCAAATTTAGAGTCCCATAAGCATGATATAGATTTGAGAGAAAAAAATAATTTTAGCAAAGGACTATCACTTAAAATTATAATTAATACAGTAGGAAGTTCATGAACTATAGGTTGGATCCTTTATGCTAGTCAGTGTGGAATCAATTTCTGTCAAGTACTAAATGATACACATTCATTAATGTAACAGACATTATGGCAACATCATTCACCTAAGCTAACCAAAACCAGGAAGGGTAAATATGTTCCAAAAATTAAATTTAATTTAATTTTAAGCCAAATGATTAAGGAAAGATACTGTGGCTAATAAATGGTACATGAACTGCCAATTTTCAAAGAATTATAAAATAATAAATACTTTACATTATACTAGACATTTAATTTCTTTCATATCACAAATACCTTATACATTTTTTAGAAACCCAAGCTATGTTATAGTGTCAAATACTTTAATAAAGCAAGTACCAGCTCTAGTCCTTAATTATTCCCCAAACCCAAAGGAAACAATTTTTTGGATTCTAATTATAATAAGGATAAAATATTGTCATACTTAATTCTATAGAAGTGCCACCCTTTTTTCTAAACTATAAAGACAAGTTTCTTCTAAGTTATTAAAAAAATATATGTTTCTTCCCCCCATTCCTGCTTTCCTTCATTTCTCAGTTTTTTCCCTAGGAAAAAACTTAACATCCAACCAAGGAAGTCATCAAAAGAAAAGTTTCATTTTTTAAATATTAAAGACATCATCATAGAAAAAAATTTCCCACAAGCTTGTAGAAAACTGCCTGTATTGGCACTTTAAGATTTCATATTTTTTCAATTACAGTTTAAGAGGATTTAATAAAAACACCAGTTGAATTGTACCTGGAGAATTTTTAGTTATTCTTGGATTCATACTATCTAAACAGCTTTTTGCATATAAAACCAAGAGCTAACTGTATTACTCATTGAGACAGAGCTTCTAACTCAAACAGGGTTAAACAAGTTTAACCTTGATGACACTCAAATTGTTCCTCACAGAAAGGTTTTTTAAAAATCAGTTCATCTTTTGGTCTCACTCATAGCAGGAATCTAGAAAAATTAAATAAGGGAGCAGGAAAATGAATAACTATAAGAAAGTGAAAATCAAAATCAACAAAAAACTATGAACCAGAGACACTCTATGGAGGGTGGGAAGCAGGGAGGGGAGGAATTGGGATCAAAATAAGGGTGTTGCAATTGTATGGGGAATATAAAAATAAAATTTATTTAAAAAAAAAATCAGTTCATCTCTGAAATGCTTTATCTTAAGAGGCAAAGAGGAAAAAACTCTAGAAACTGACAGTTTGAATGAGTGTATGGGAGGTAAATGGGGTAAAGAATTCCCCCTGTAACAACATTTAAACTACAGCAACTATATCAGAGAGCTAAAACATGGCAAATTATGTGCATAATCCCCCATAATATACACCACTGGAGTCCCACAGGACTTTTAAAAAGTCAAAACACATAACAAATGAGAAACAGAACTAATTATTAACTCCAAGACATTCTCAGATTTAAAAAAAATTCTTTTTAAGTTTTCTGATAAAATGTTTCTAAATATTTTTGCAATAATGTCGCAGTGACAATCAGATCTAAATACATGACATTAAAAACAGCATTTAATCAGATATTTATTATCTTTTAATACTTACCTTTCTTTCTATGAGATGATGCCAAGTCCAAATCAACATTTCGTCTTCCACTCTATTGAAATAAAAATAAATCATAAAACTTAGTTGCGAAAAGTAAGATTTAATAGAGTATAAGAATAAAAAAAGTATGTAATTATAGTAATGTATTATTAATTCACTTAAGTCAGACTAGCAAAATATCTCTAGAAGGCCATGAAAACAGCTCTGAGAAAGCCTGAGCACATAATTCTGAAAATCAGAGTCAAGATGCACATTTTAATCAACACTGCAAAGTAGAAGTTTTTCTTTGTTGTCAAGTTTTCTTAATAATCTTTGTCTTTTCTCTTCTAGACACAGTATTATCTTATTACTACCCTACATATGCCTAAAGTCCTTATAGCAAAGTCCTCTTTTCTAAAATCACTACTTTTATCTACTAGCTACTGCTTCTTTCCACTCTTCAAAACTCCTACTAGCTTTGGCTAGGTTTTTAGGGGAAAAGAATTGATGAATTCACACTAACAAAAATAACAAAGTCCGAAGTCTTCCAGTAATATCTTAAAATATTTTTATATGTTCTTAAAAACTGTTAAAGAAATCTCAAATTGACTAAACTGTTATTCTATCAAACATTCAGAAATGAATTAGTGCCTATCCTTCACAAACTCTTCCAGAAAATTGAGAATGAAGGGATAATACCAAAAAGTTCTATGAAGCCAACATTACATTAATACCAAAACCAAACAAGGACAACACAAAAAAAGAAAACTATAGGCCAATCTCCCTAATGAACACTGATGCAAAAATCCTCAATAAAATTTTAGCTATCAGAATCCAACAATGTGGGCCTCCGCGGTGGCGCAGCGGTTAAGCCCTGGGTTGCGAAGCTGCCTGCAGCCTCTGCAACGCCGGTTCGATCCCCGGCTGCTCCCCGGCCACCGGAGGAGGGTCCCACATGGCGCGCAGACCTCTCCTGCCGCCCGCTGCTCCCCTCAGCAGTGTACTTCGGTCCTTCTGCCTGCTCTGCTTCCCGCACTGGCTCTGGTGAATTCTCTCACCCTCCCGCGCTTCTGACTGTACCCAGTGCTTGTATAAATAATAAATAAACAAATAAATAAAATATTAAAAAAAAAAAAAAAGAATCCAACAATGTGTCCATAAGATTATTCACCACGACCAAGTAGGATTCATTCCAGGGACACAAGGATGGTTCAACATCCAAACATCAATCAACGTTATCCAACATATCAACAAAAAGAAATATAAAAACCATATGATAATATCAATAGATGCCGAGAAAGCTTTCGACAAAGTGCAACACCCATTCATGATAAAAGCCCTTGAAATTCTTGGGATACAAGGAACATACCTCAACATCATAAATAAAGGCCATCTGTGACAAGCCAACAGCCAGTATCATTCTCAATGGTGAAAAGCTGAAAGCATTTCCATTAAGATCTGGAACAAGACAAGGATGTCTACTCTCACCACTGCTTTTCAATATAATACTGGAAGTCCTAGCCGGAGCAATAAGACAAGAGAAAGACATACAAGGAATCCAAGTAGGAAAAGAAGAAGTCAAACTATCACTATTTGCAGATGATATGATAATATACCCAAAGAACCCCAAAAATTCCACAGAAAAACTAATTCAACTCATCAGTCAGTTCAGTAAAGTGGCAGGATACATAATCAACACGCAAAAGTCAGTAGCCTTACTATACACAAACAATAAATCTGAAGAAGAAGAAAAAAAAAAAAGCATCCCTTTTATTATAGAAACAAAAAAAGTCAAATACTTGGGAATAAATCTAACAAAAGAGGTAAAGGACCTATACAAAGAAAACTATAAAACACTGTTAAAAGAAATAGAAGAAGACACAAAGAAATGAAAACACATCCCCTGCTCATGGATTGGAAGAATAAACATTATTAAAATGGCAATCCTACCAAAAGCAATATACAGATTCAATGCCATTCCAATCAAAATTTCAATGTAATTCTTCAAAGAAATAGAACAATTATTGATGAAATTCATATGGAATCACAAAAAACCCCGAATAGCCAAAGCTCTCCTGAAAAAAAAAGAAGGGAATGGAGGCATCACACTCCCAGACTTCAAACTATACTACAAAGCCATAATCATCAAAACTGCATGGTATTGGAACAAGAACAGACACACAGACCAATGGAATCGAATATAAAATCCAGAAATAAACCCACAGATTTATGGTCAACTAATCTTTGACAAAGGAGCAAAGAATATGCATTGGAGCAAAGAAAGTTTGTTCAATAAATGGTGCTGGGAAAACTGGGTCGCTACATGCAAAAGAATGAAGCTTGACTACTACCTCACTCCATACACAAAAACCAACTCAAAATGGATGAAAGAACTAGACATAAGACCTGAAACCATAAAATACATAGAAGGAAATATAGGCGAAATACTACGTGATATGCACATCAAAGACATCTTTACAGACACATCACCCAAAGCAGTGATAGTGAAGGCAAAGATAAACAGCTGGGAGTACATCAAATTAAAGAGCTTCTGCACCGCAAAAGAGACAATAGTAAAAACAAAGAGAAACCCCACCGACTGGGAGAACATTTTTGCACACAACACTAATGATAAAGGACTGATCAAAAAATCTGCAAAGAGCTGATGAGACTCAACAACAACAAAGAAAATAATCCAGTCAAAAAATGGGCAGAAGAGCTAAAAAGAAACTTTTCTGAAGAGGAAATGCAAAAGGCCAACAGGCATATGAAAAAACATTCAACATCACTTGTAATCAGGGAAATGCAAATCAAAACTACAATGAGATACCATCTTACACCAGTGAGAATGGCACATATTAAAAAAACTAGCAACAACAAATGTTGGTGAGGTTGTGGAGAAAAAGGAACTCTCCTGCACTGTTGGTGAGAGTGCAAACTGGTCCAACCACTATGGAGAGCTGTGTGGAGATTTCTGGACCTACTAAACATAGAGCTGCCATATGATCCAGCAATTCCACTCCTAGGTATTTACCCAAAGGACACAGAAACATCAATTCCAAAGAGCACCTGCACCCCTATGTTTATAGCAGCACTGTTTACAATAGCTAAGCTTTGGAAACAACCCAAATGCCCAAAAATAGATGACTGGATCAAGAAGATGTGGTACATATACTCCATGGAATATTACTCAGCATTCAAAAAAGATAAACACATGCAATTTGCAGCAACATGGATGGAGCTGGAAGGGATCATGCTTAGCGAAATAAGCCAGAAAGAAAAAGAAAAATACCAGATGGTCTCACTCATAGCAGGAATCTAGAAAACTTAAATAAGGGACCAGGAAAATAAATAACTATAAGAAAGTGAAATTCAAAATCAACAAACAACTATGAACCAGAGACATTCTATGGGAGGTGGGGGGCGGGGAGGGGAGGGCTTGGGGTCAAAATAAGGGGGTTGCAATTATATGGGAAATATAAAAATAAAATTTATTATTAAAAAAAGTAAAAAAAAAAAAGAAAAAGTTTCATTCACTAACAATTCAGGACAAATGATATACTACTATATATCAAAGATATGAAGAGTAATTTTAAAAGACTCATACAGGAAGGGAACATATTTCAATTGGAAAAATCCACACTGCCCCATCTGCTTGCTCCTCTTCATTATATGAGGTTCTCTGAAGCTGGAGGTTCAGTCCACGTCTCCCTTCATCTTCAACCAAATTGGTTCTCCTAATTCTTGACTTTTCCACTTTTTATGACACTATCTTTCTAAATATTCCACAAGCAAAGATAATTAAGAGTCAAGCTTTTTCAAAAATGTGTTTGCTACTTTTAAAAACATTCTACAGAAAATAAATAAACAATCTTGACAAATAAATGCAGGCCCCTCCACAAACCTGTTTTTCCACTTAGATCTTTCAAAATGTTTTAAGTTGTCTTACTAAACTTGTTCATCACAGCAACCCAGTAGAGGCAAATATACCAGTTAGTATTATTCCCCAGAGTAAAATTAAGACACTGGGATTCAATAAGGGTAAGTGTTTTGTCCCAGCTCAAAATCAACAGTGAGTCTTAAGCCTATTGTGACTAAGTGAGATTTTATTATTTGTTTCCAGAAAGTATACCACTTATTCTCATCTTTTATCTTTTCATTTAATTGAAATGATTTATTGATCATTTCATTGAGTTGAAATGATTTATTGGGAGGCAGATTATAGGAGATTCCACAGGCATTTAAAAAAATCTAGAACTTTAAGAGGTGGATATGAAAGAAATACTAATATTTATAATATACTAATATACTATTAGCGGTTTATGAGAGGTACTGATAAACTACCATAGGAATAACAGAGTCATTGTGAATAAAGTAATCTGGGAAGGTTTCTGGAGAGCTGACATTTTAGCCAGTTCTTAAGAGACAGATTTCACCAACAAATTCAAGGAGAAGGATAATTAAGGAAAAAAATGTTTGAGTAGATCCTCAAGGCATATATTTGAGGTCTGGGATAGACTACTACAGCACAAATGCAGATTACCACAGAGGAAGACTAGATCCAAAAGGCAGCAGGCAACAGTTTCCAGAATCTCTGATTTCTGAAAACAGACAAATTTTTAGCTAGACTCATTATGGGAGAAAACTCTAATAAACAAAGCAGGAAATAAACAGAAATTATGAAAAATGTCAGAAATGCAGAAGATCGGGCCTCCCTGGTGGCTCAAGGGGTTAAGACACAGCCTGTGAAGCTATCCCCAGCCACTGCAGCACGAGTTTGATCCCTGGCCAGGAAGCTATGCACATGGTGCAGCAGACCTCTCCTGTTTCTCCTACTGTTCCCCTCAGCAGTTTATTTTGGTCAATCTGACTGTTCTGTTCCCCACTCTCTCTCTCGTGAATCCTCACACACACCCCCACACCTCTGGCCTGTACCCTAGTTCTTGTATGCATAAATAAATAAATCTTAAAAAAAAATACAGAAGATCATAAGAGAATACAATGAGCATCTTTATGTTGACAAACTGAAAAATCTAGCAGAAGTGGACAAATTCTTAGAAGCACACATCCTTTTAGGACTAATTCAGGAGAAACAGAAAACCCGAACAGACCAATTACAAACAATTAATTATAAACAGGAAATTGAAACAGCAATCAAAAATCTCCCCCAAAATAAAAGTCCAAAAGGCTTCACAAGTGAATTCTAACAAACTTTAAAGAGGAACTAATACCTATTCTTCTCGAAGTCTCCCCAAAAATTGAAGAAAATGGAATGCTCCCAAAAACATTACCAAAACAAACCATTAACAACCAAAAAAGAAACTACAGACCAGTATCACTGATAAACAAAGCAAGCTGAATTCAACAATACATTAAAAGGCTCATAAATTATCACCAAGTGGGATTTATCACAGGTATGTAAGGATAGTTGAAGATATTCAAATGAATCAATGTAATTCACCATATCAGCTAAAAGAAAGATGAAAATCATATGATCATATCAATAGATGCAGAGAAGGCAGTTAATAAAGTTCAGCATCAATTTATGATTAAAAACTCTTAGTAAAATGGGGTTAAAAGGAACATAACTCAACTACCTAAACACCATATATGACAAACCCACAGCTAACATCATATTCAGTAGTGAAACACTGATATTTATCCTCTAACATGAACTACACACAAGAATACCTAATCTCACAATATTCAGAATTGTAATGGAAGTCCTACCTAAGGCAAGAGAAAGATATACAAGGAACCTAAAAATGAAAAAGAAGCAAAACTATCACTATTAGCAGATGACATAAGTAGAAACCCCTAAAGATGTCACTAAAAAATAATTTGAAACAATAAATCAGTATAGTTAAGTGTCAGACTACAAAATCAGTTGCACCCCTATACACAAACAACTAGAAGAGAATGAATCAAGAAAATAATCCCATTTACAATAGCATCAAAAAGCATTAAAAACATAAGAATAAATCTATCAAATGAATTGAAAAGAATGTTCAATAAAAACTATAAGATATTATTCATTAATTGGAACAGATATTGTTCATGAATTGGAACAGTTAGTAATATTATAATGGCCACCTTACCCAAGGCAATATATCGACTCAGTGCAATGAAATTCTTCAAAGAAATAGAGCAAACATTACTGAAATTTACATGGAACCAGAAAAGACCATGAATAGCCAAAACAATCTTGATTAAAAAAAGAACGGAAGTATCATACTCCAGACAGGAAACTATACTACAAGGTTAGAGTAATCAAAGCAGAATGGTATTGGGATAAAAATAGACACACTGACTAATGGAATAGAATTGAGAGCCCGGAAATAAAGTCTCATTAATCTGGACAGCTAATTTATGACAAATGAGTCAAGAATATAAAATGGAGAAAGGAAAATCTCTTGGGGAAATAAAATAGCCACAAGCATCCCACCATACACAAAAATTAACTCCAAATGGATTAAAGACTTGGGTATAAGACCTGAAACTATAAAACACAAGAAAAAACACAGGCAAAACACTCCAGGACATTGGCTTCAGGGATATCTCTGTAGACTTGACTCCAATGGCAAGGGAAACAAAAGCAAAAATGAACAAATGGGACCACATCAACTTAAAAAGCCTCTGTGTAATGAGTGAAACTTGTTAAAACAAAAAGGCACCCTTCTGAACTGGGAAAAATATCTACACATTATATATCCAACAAAAGGCTAACATCCGGGCCTCCCTGGTGGCGCAGCGGTTGAGCGCTGGGTTGCGAAGCTGCCCGCAGCCTCAGCGGCACCGGTTCAATCCCCGGCTGCTCCCCGGCCACCGGAGGAGGGTCCCACATGGTGCGCAGACCTCTCCTGCCACCCGCTGCTCCCCTCAGCAGTGTACTTCGGTCCTTCTGCCTGCTCTGTTCTCCACTCTGGCTCTGGTGAATTCTCTCACCCTCCCGTGCTTCTGACTGTACCCAGTGCATGTATAAACAAAACAAACAAACAAATAAATAAATAAATAAACATGCCTCTATAAAAAAAAAAAAAAAAAAAAAAGGCTAACATCCAAGATCATGAAACTCAACCAAAAGAAAACAAAGAACTCAATCAAAATATTGACAGAAGACCTAAATAGGCACTTTTCCAAAGAAGACATAGTCAGAATGAAGACTGGTTGAGCTACTATGGTAAACAGTTGGAGGTCCTCAAAAAATATTAAAAATGGATATACCATATGATCCAGTAATTACTTTCCTTAATACTTATGCAAAGAAAGAAACAAAACACAAATGTGAAGGGATATATGCACTATTTACAATAACCAAGTTATAGAGTCACTGAGTGTTCTGAGTAGTAAGGTAGCATGTTCAGTAGATGTTCTTGCTGTGTTTTCAAGAACTTTAATGTTGGCAACAATGCCTAGGAAAGTGCACTGGAAGTTGTGGACACCAGTTTCAAACTGCAGTCCTAAGCAAAGGTAACATGGGCCTGAATTAAAGTGCAGAAAGGATGAAATGGGAACAGAAATTTTACCAAATTATATTAGCAGTAATCCACTAATTCAAAAAGTATTTAGGAACTTCACACTATGTATAAGGCATTATAGGTGCTTGGGATATAGCAGTGAATGAAATGGTAACAATTCTTGCTCTTAAGAAGTTTATATTTTAATGCAGGCCAACAAAAACTAATAAATAAGTAAACTACGTCAGGTACTGTTGGGAAAAGAAAGGCAAGGCAAAGCTGACAATGATTAAATATATGCGGGAGGGCAAACTGCAATTTTAAATAGAGTGATCAGGGTAGGTCTCAATGAAAGAGCAATATGAGAACGCAGATGAAGTAGGCAGTTAACTATGCATTCAACATTATTCCAGTTAAAAGAAACAGTAAAAACCCCAAGGGGAAGTTGGTATATTCACAGGAAAGCCAAGAGGCCAATAAGGCAGAAGAGTCCTCAAGGAGAACAGTAGAAGACAAGATCAGAAAGGTAGTGGGGTCAGGACATGTAGAGTTTTTTAGGCCCTTATAAGGCCTTACTTTCACTCTGAGAAGAAGTGAAGTCACTGGAGGTTTTGAATAAGTTATAAGATATATTTTAAAATTATCAAAGGGTTGGGAGACTACATAATAAAACTTATCAGATTTGGAAACCAATGGCCATAAAAGAATCTCAGTACACAACATACTGAGAATATGAACCAGGAACACAGAAATATCTAATAGGAATGAAGAATAAAAGGAGGACTAACAAACAAAAATATCATGACACGATGAAACTTGCAAGAAAACACTTCTCAATTTTCCTTAGATGAGGAACCCTTTGAGTTTAGAAGTTTCTTTTAATCAATAGCTTTTTGTTTCTGTAGCACTTTATAATGTTTAAAAATATTTCCAGATCCATTGTTTCCCATAATACAGGAGTTTCAAAGCTAAAAATGAAGCTTACAGATTACTCAGCTTAAAAAAAATCCCGGCCTCTGTTTGAGTCATCACGAAACATGACCAAAGTCTTGCAGCTCTTCAATAGTAGATTCAGGGCCAAAAGCCAAATCTTAACACATTGCCTAGATGCACAATGAGCACTAGGATCTTCAAATCATGCAATGGGACACTCAGACCCATGAAGGTCAAGTAGCACATTAGATTCACACATAAGGCAAAAGAACAGCCAAAATGAAAATCCAGCTATCAACACCTAATCCAAAACTACTCAAATAGAAGCAATTTTTTAGACAGTTTCATTCTATAATTTGTTTTACCTGTCACATTATAGCACACCTTGCGTCCTACTTATAAAACAAGTCAGCATTTCATTTGTTTGATTTTCTACCTTAAATGTCTGCAGTCTAAGTCTTGATGCTTTTTCATACTGAGAGCTACTTATTTACAAACAGACTTACATTTATGGAAGACGGACACAAGACAGGAGATAGTACAGTCAGTTTGGAGGCTTCTGTACTCCTGGCAAAAGAGAAGTCTAAAGCAGAGCAGTGGCAGAAGAGAGAGGAAATACCAGAAATATCAAAAAATTTTCTAGACTCGACTAATTGGATTATAGGGATGAGGGAGTTGCAGGGATCAGAAAATAAGAAAAAGCAGAGTCAAGAATGAACTCAGGTTTCTAGAACCAGATTGGGTAGTTAATAGTACCACCTACTAAGATACACAATATGAAAGAAGCCGGCTTGGGAGAAAGATTGTTTGTGAATAGGTTAACATTGAGGTAATCTGACATGGTCGGGTACAATGTCCATCAAAGAGTCAGACGTATGAAACTGGTATTTAGGAAGAAGTCAGAGCTAGAGACTGAGAATCAGTGATATATACAGTAAATACAATTATCTCATTTTCCTTAAAAGTCCTTTTTTTAAAGTTTTTATATGTCTGAAACAAATGTATATTATTTACTCTAACCAAAGCCTTATATATCTGTAGCTTGAAAACAATAACCCTTCTTTACATCTAGGTATACCTACCAGTGTGTAACCCTCTTCATCTGATTCAGGCTGAGACAAATCAGATTCACTCCTCGATTTGATCAGTCTATAATTTGGACTTGCGTGGACTAGCCGGCTCTCTGCAGTAAGACTTTCGCTCCTGTCTCATATGCACAAAGAAAAGTTTTTTGATTGGGGACTGTTAGTGAACAAAATTGAATGGAACTAGCAACATAGAGATAATATATATATACACACACAATGAAGAGTAATTATGCTGTTGCTGGGGAATACTGACTCTTGTGTAAGCACAAAGTCCTTCTCAACTACAGCAAAGTAATTTACAAGCCACTAAATTACATAGATGCAAATAATTTTATAATTCTCAATTACTGTTGTTCATATGTATGAAAAAACTGTGCTTTATCACCTAATCAAAAATTTATATTCTAAGTCAAATATTATTATTAAATTCTACATTATTTTAAATTCACTCTAGTCAATTTGTATTTCTTCTTCTAGGTCTTTAATTTCAGAAAAATAATTTTGAGAATAAACCATTTTATCACATTAAGTTACATAGGGAGGAAAGTAATATTTTAAGTTCCTAGTCAGTCGCACCTGGTCATAAGTCCACCCCCTTCAGAGGTACTTGTTGATGGTTGTTGCAACTGTCCTTCTTCCCTTCGCTTCTGAAGCTCGTCTATCACAGGACTTACTCCTAATATTAACAGGGCACACCGATGGATCACGGAGTTGCAGGCAGCAGTGTACACATCCTGACCCTCAGGAAGGTCTGTGCTGACCCTTCGCTCTTGCTGGGACTGAGGAGGTGGATCATCAGCTCGAGTCCCAGACCCTGCCCCACTGTTCATTCTATCTCGATCTCGGCTACGAGCTACTTCACGGGCTGAGAGGAAACACTGAAAGATTTCTGTAACATGCAACACAAAAACAAGGTCTTAACACATGGGGAGAGAAGAGCAAAAAAAATAACAATAAAAATAGTCAAAAAGTTTGGACCAAAAACTTACTGAAAGGGGCAAAAACTATTTTTTAAACATTAAATACAACATAGTAGCTAAGGTAAAATTACATGAAAATATATGTAAAATATTAAACTTTTCAATAAAATTGTAATAGGAAATATCATCACCTTTACAGAATTTAGATTTGGTTTCTTTTATTTCTACTATAATGAGTATGCTTAGTGGTTATCAAGTGTTGTCTCAGACATATCAAGAATAGCATTATCAAGAATATCTGGGTTTTTGCTAGAAATACAAATTATCAAGCCCAGTCCAGGCCTTTTGAATCAGAAACTGCAGGCATGGGGGGTAGCAATCTGTTTTAACAGGTCTTCCAGCTGATTTTGAAGTCCACTAAAGTTCGAAATGGAATGGGTTAGGTAAAATAATTGCCTATTTCAGAAATGTCCATGACCTTGGTATGAAAAAGGTCATGTTACAAAAGAAAGAGACAGTATTGAAGTTGCATTAGTTATAATAAAAAGTTCCCTTTCCCCTTCCAAAGTCAATATAATTCCTAACACCTACACTTTGCTGTTTTTTAGATCCATTAAATTTAAGCACAACGATTAAAGTCTATGCTGAAACAGAATCTGGTTATAACATATAGATAAGGTTGCCTCCAGCATCAAATGGCACCACCAGGAATGTCCACATGATGTTAGGCTTTTCCAATTCACAAGTGTAAAAGTCAGTTGATTTATCTACTACAATGGTAGATACTGTATGATTGGAAAATAATTTATTGCTCAAATTAAGAGTGAAGATGGACTTCTCAATAAAAAAAAAAAAAAAAAAAAAAAACACCCAGGCAGAATAGTTGGTAATATGGAAGTACAAACTTTTAAAATGAATATTTGTGCCTTATAAAATTATGATGATATTTCATTATGCTATTGAAATATCCATAGTTCTATTAAAAAAAATCAAAGCCGCAATCTGAGCATCCAGAATTGGAAATCAGTTAAGGTGATTAAAACAACAGTCACATAAGTTCTGGACAGACCTGATTCTAAGTCCAGCTGCTACTAACTGTGGTACACATAATCTTTCCTCATCTCTTCAGTCTGTCCATCATTAGAATGGGGTAATACTAGAATCTATTTCCTAAGACTGGTGTAAGGATTATAAGATCTGCCCCCACTGTTCACTCTATCTGGATCTCAGCTATGACCTACTTCCTAGGCTGAGAGAAAACACTGAAAGATTTCTGTAACATTCTGGACACTCTAACTGACCCAGTGGTCAAAAATGGTACCTAGTTCATGGGTCCTCCCCTGGTGGCACAAAGGCTTAAGTCTCAGCACTATGAAGCTATCATGCAGCCACTGCAGCACAAGTTCAATCCCCAGCCAGGGAGCTAACACCCACATGACGCAGCAGAACTCTCCTATCTCACTCGCTGCTTCCCATAGCAGTGTATTTCGGTCAATCTGCCTGTTCTGTTCCCCACTCTGTCTCTGGTGAATCCTCTCTCCAAATCCTCACCTCTGGCCTACACCCCAGCTCTTGTATGCATAAATAAATAAAATAAATATTTTTTTTAAAAATGGTACCTAATTCAAAAATTACTATTTCCTGGGTGACTATCATTTGTTATTGTGTTTTCCACTTTGGCATTTGCTCTCAGGACTTTCTAAACTAAATCAGAAGTTTATGCACAGAAGTTCTATCAGCCTATGTTTTTAAAATATATTTAGGGGCCTCCCCTGGTGGCGCAGCGGTTGAGCGCTGGGCTGCGAAGCTACCCGCAGCCTCTGCAGCTCTGGTTCGATCCCCGGGCGCCGGCGAGGGTCCCACATGGTGCGACAGACCTCTCCTGCCGCATCCGCTGCTCCCCTCAACAGTGTATTTCGTCAGTCTGCCTAGTCTGCCTGTTCTGTTCCCTGCTCTGGCTCTGGTACATTCTCTCACCCTCCTGCGCTTCTGACTATACCCAATGCTTGTATAAATAAATAAAAAATAAAATAAAATAAAACATATTTATTCTTCTTCATGATCTCCAAGCCACTTTCTCCATTAGGACCTTTTTTCTTTTGTTTTAATGAGTTTTGGTCCTGTTTTGCGTCACTTCAAAATCATTTTTAGAAGTACGCAGAACACAAATAAAGTGATAAAGTGACAGATTTATTGGTAAATACAGACAATCCCAATACTAAATGCATAACTGGCCACGTTTGAGGATACAAAGTAAAATAAACACTCTATTTGAAATAGAGAAATCACTCCAAAGACACTAACAAATGTTTTAAAAAGCTTTGTACCTTCTCTATAAACAACTAAAAGATCACCTCTGAAAACTATCTGTAGCCTTGGAATATAAAAGTATGGAAAGTTTTATTCACCCAGCCAATATTATTCTTAGTATACTTGTTTCTCCATTGAAAACAGCAGTGAAGTCAGTGGGTGAAATTTATAACTTCAAAAGTTTTACATATGGTAAATAATTGGGCTCTCCTATTATGCACAAAAGGGGCTCTCTTCCTCAATACACAGGTCAGCCAGGCCAATAGTATCCCCCAGAGGACACTCTTTGAATGACCTGATCTAGTGACTCAAGGTGTCATTTTATAAACGACAATCAGCAGAACAGTTACTATTTCCAAATCTTGCTTCTTCCAGAGCTTTTCAGTTAAAAATATGAAATCCAATAGCTAAAAAATGAACTAGGAGAGTTGTAGAGCTGAAAAGCTAGCTAATGTAATTCATATCACCTGTAGAAAATCAGATCCTTTTAGAAAAATGATCGACTTTTTGCCTATCTCTTCTCCAGTAAGTTCTCTCATCAAATAGAATGGCACTGTGTCTATCAGCAAAGGAAAATGGGTGTACTCACTGCCAGCTGTCATCACTTCATGTTCCCGCTCTTCCTCCTCATCCTCTGGTTCTGGATGCCCCTCTTCCCGGTCTCGCTCAGCCTGTTCTTCCATTTCAGCTTCTTCATCAATGGTCCGGGTAAATGAGTGTTCCTGAGGATCAACATCTGCAGAGTCTTGATTTTCTGAAATCTTAAAGAAAATATCAGAGCTACATTTAATACATTTTTCAAAAAGTTTGTAAAACTTTATTAAAACCTTAACTATGTTTATCATAGAAAATACTGCTAATATCAATAACACATGAATTTCACTTCAAAACCCCAAATACTGGATAAATCTAAAAAGATTAGAAAGAATGTGTGCACACAAAATATATTCAGAAACACCTATATGCTCTCTCTTCCATAATATTTATTAAAATGTCATGCTATAATTTGATGCATATATTTACATATAATTCGATAGAAAAAATTCCTACAAGGCAGCTATAAATTCCTACAAAGCTGTTACTTAAGACGAGTTGAGTACATTGATCACAATGATCTACAAAGAGCTCATACCACATGACTCAACAAAAACAAAGTAAACAATCCAGTCAAAAAATGGGCAGAAGAGCTGAACAGCTACTTCTCCAAAGAGAAAATGCAAATGGCCAGCAGGTATATGAAAATATGTTCAGCATCATTTATAATCAGGGAAATGCAAATCAAAACCACAGTGAGATACCACCTTACATCAGTGAGAATGGCACATATTAGAAAAACCACCAACAAGAAGTGTTGGAGAAAAAGGAACTCTCCTACACTGCTAGTGGGAATGCAAACTGGTGCAACCACTATGGAAAGCTGTGTGGAGGTTCCTCAAACTACTAAAAATGGAGCTTCCATATAACCCAGCAATTCCGCTCCTAGGACTCTACCCAAAGGACACAAAAACATTAATTCAAAAGGATCTCTACAGGGCCTCCCTGGTGACGCAGCAGGTTGAGCGCAGCACAATGAAGCTGTCCATAACCTCTGCAGCGTGGGTTTGATTCCGGGCCCACCAGGATGATTCCCACATGGCGCAGCAGGCCTCTCCTGTTGGGCCCACTGCTCCCCTCAGCAGTTTATTTCGGTCCATCTGCCTGTTCTGCCCCCTACTCTGTCTCTGGTGAATTCTCTCACCCTCCCACGCCTCTGGCCTGTACCCCAGTGCTTGTATAAATAAATAAATCTTAAAAAAAAGAATTATAAAAAAAAAAATGATCCCTACACCTGTATGTTTATTGCAGCACTATTTACAATAGGTAAGATATGGAAACAACCCAAATGCCCAAACGTATATGACTGGATGTGGTATATATGCAAAGTGAAATACTTTTAAGCAATTTAAAAAGATATGTCATTCATAGCAACTTGGATGGAGTTGGAAGGGATTATGCTCAGTGAAATAAGTCAGAAGGAAAAAGAAAAATTTAAGATGGTTTCACTTATAGAAGGAATATAGGGGAAACAAATAAGGAGTCAGGAAAAAAAAATAAATAAAAAACCAAAATTACAGACAACTATAAATCAGAGACATTCTGTAGGGGAGGGGGAAGAAAAGTGATCAAAACAGGGGAGGGGAGCTTCCCTAATGGCACAAGGGTTCGGGACCCAACCTATAAGCTATTTGCAGCCACTGCAACATGAGCTGGATCCCAGCCGGCCAGGCAGCCACCCATACGGCAGACCTCTCCTTTCTTGCCCACTGCTCCTTTATCAGGGTGTTTCAGTCGATCTGCCTGTTCTGTTCCACACTCTGTCTCTGGTAAATCCTCTCACCCCCCACACCTCTGGCCTGTGCCCCAGTTCTTGTATGCATGAATAAATAAATCTTAAAAAAAAAAAAAACAACAGGGGAGGGAAGAGCACAAGGGACTATGGTGATGGTGAATTGGTGGTGGGAGTTTTACAGGGACTATGCCTGAGAGGAGAAAGCAAATATTATACAAAAATGAACAGTGATATAAAATATATGTAAATAAATTTTTTTTAAAAATGAGTATGACATAAAGCACAAAAGAACATGAATTTTTATTCCATTCAGTCTCTCAAGCTGTGTATATTATTATTCTATAAATGTTTAATACTTCTAAGTTTAAAACAATATTTTGAAACTTTTTTGAGGTAAGAACATTAAAGTTCTCAGTAAATTTCAAATATAAAAACAGTATTATTTTTATTTTTATTTTGCTTGCCACTGAAGAAACAAAAAATTAAAAATCTGGCAGGGACAATGTAAATTTTATTGTGGTTATGCTACCTGGCAGTTATTTACAAGAAAGAGTCTTTATAACTGGTCTGGAATACTTATAATAGCATATCATTTCCCCCACAAATTTCAGTATAAAATACAAATGAAAATGTCTAATAATATCTTCAGATGTATAATATAGGTTATTTTGTATACATGACCAGTAACTAAATTTTTCTTATTGCAGAGCTGGGGCTAACGTAGCAGTGCACTAAACTCACATAAGTCATTTATCCCCATAATTCTGAGTTTCAAATTTGAACATCAATAAAATGGGAAATTAATACATTTCATGAACTTTCAAGGTCACTAACTAAATAGTCAGCTCCATGAGTATTAAATCAATACATGACAAAATACTACTATAATACAATTGTAGAGACAGATTGATTTTCAAAATCTAAGATTTATATAATAGAGTACAAAGCATGTAATTTGTGAGGTTTCAAAGTAAACATTTCAAAAGTTGATTTGTTATCCAGACTTGTACTTCAAGTTATAGGATCATGCTATACCAAGAATTTCAGAAATCATCTCAGTTTTGTCAACAAAATCACTTCCGAGCCATCTTAACAAAAGACTTCAATCTTGGCTTCCAGTAGAGAACAATTCTAATCATTACCAGTCTTTGCTCCTTATAATCAGCTAACAACCATTCTCCATTCAATTGTTACCCTTTGGGCCCGCCTGTGCCCTCTGGAAAAACATGGAACATATTTATTTCTTTTCATACACAGAAGCTATTTTAAGTGTTTTTAAGGTAGCATAAGACTCCCATGCCCTGCCCTGTCCTTTTTTCCCCCTACATCTCCTGGCTGAACAATTTTCAGCTTTATAGTTCCTATACAAAATGGCCTTTGGACTCTTTACCAAACTGAGGTAGTTTATTAATATCACTCATAAATTATGGCACTCCACATTAAGTAGAATAATTCATATGTAGCCTGACTAACAAAATAATGGGATAATATTTCATGATTTGGATAATTCTATTTGTTGTAACTATATATAGAGCCTAGGAATACATCAACTTTCTCAGCAGCCATATCATACTTGATAAGCATAAAGTTAAATAAATCCAGAATCTTTTACTAGTCTACTTTTTTCTAATAGAAAAAGAATTACTCAATATTTCGAACATCTGCAATAATCAAGGCACATTGCTTTTTCTCTCATAAATCAATATGGTGTTCTCTCTCACAGATTGCAGAAAAACACAGAAATTAATTGACTTTCAACTTTACCCATCTGTCTCGTGATGATGACCTGGTTTGAATAAGTTCAAGGTTCTTGCAAGCAAGTAAACGACTTCGAACTTTGTACACACAACGGTACACTTCTGACAAGCTTTTACCAGGTTGATATCTAAATAAAGAACCAAAATAGAAAAGTTATAATTTCTAACATCATGAGAGCAAATATTTGTCTGAGGATAGTTTTAAGATACTTGCCGGCTTTCTCCACATGCTTGACTAAGTAAATTCGTGTGTTTCAGAAGAGCTGCAAGAACAAATCTAGACACAGTGTCCAAGAGTGATTCATTACTCAAAGTTGCACTGTCCCAATCTGGAAATAAAAGTGAAGCACTGACATTTAAAAAGGCTCAGAAAACAGTTCAGAGATAATTTTAATAGCTTTGGTAATCTAACATCTGAATTTTATTCTTTTCCTAAAATGTTATTTAACAAATGCACCTACTAGATCCAATATGTTAATCTGTGTGTACGACAGCAAACAGAACTAAGTCTCTGATCTCACAGAATTTATATTCTAGTGGGGGGAGGAGCGAGGCAATAAATAAAAATATTAATGTGATAGATAAGTACTATGGAGAAAAATTAAGTAGGGAAGAACAGAGGCAATGTATAGTGTGGGATTACTACCTTATATAGGACAGTTATACTTAAGCAGAGATTTAAATGGAGGAAGCGAAGGGCCTCTCTGGTAGCACAGCGGGTTGAGCGTGACACTGTGAAGCTGTCTGCAGCCTCTGTAGCGTGGGTTCGATTCCTGGCCGGCCAGGGAGAAACCCACATTGTGTGGCAGACCTCTCCTGCCTTGCCCACTGCTCCCCTCAGCAGTGTCTTTGGTCCACCTGACTGTTTTGCTCCCCGCTCTATCTCTGGTGAATTCTCTAATCCTCCCACACCTTCGACCTGTACCCTAGCTCTTGTATAAGTAAATTAAAAATCTTAAAAAAAAAAAAAAAATGGAGGAGGTGAAGAAGTCAAAGAGAAATAGTGTCCCCTCAGAAAGAACTATGGCAAAGGCCCTGAGGTGGGTTCAAGGAGATCAGAGTGGCCGCAATAAAGTAAGAGACATTAGAAAACAGGCTGGGGACTAGCTCACATAGGACCTTGCAGATCACTGTAAGTCCTGTAGGTTTTACTCTGAGGAAAATGGAAAGCACCACCAAAACCTTTTGAACAGAGATAGGACATGACCTGACTTGTGTTTTGAAAGGTTCACCCTCATTACTGAGGGGAGAATTATGGCGGTAATTTGGGTGGAAATGATGATGACTCAGTCTAAGATAGTGGAAGTTAAAGTAATGAGAAGTGGTTAGATTCTGTATACTATTTTGAATGTAGAGTTGAAAGAATTTGGTGAGGGATCAAATGTGAAAATGAGAGATGTCAAGGCTGACTACAAATGTATTTAGAATGTAGCTGGCATCAGAGAGGAAGGCAATAGGAAAAACACTTCACGGGTAGGGAGATGGAACAGGGAGTCTAGTTTTGAATACTATCAGACAACCTAGTGGAGATGTTGAGTGTGTTGATAGCTGGAATTTGAAGTCATGAAAGTAGATATTGTGTATTTCAGTGGGTAAGAAATTAAACAACTGGACAAAGATGAGAACAACTGAAAACCCAAATCACAGCATTAAATAAACAGCAATCAGATGTTTTCTCTAAACCCCTGTACTATACTTTAAAACATATAGTACATTCAGTAAATTCCAAATGGATGTGGGAGGTTTACTGTTTACTTCACTCCAAGAATGTTCACTAGACTCTGTTAATTTGAGATTTACCATGTTACTTAAAAATAAAGTCAAACAAACAAGAAACCTTGGAAAAATATTAAGCCCCAAGTTAATTTTATTTAGTCTTAATACCGTCTTAAAATACCTATCTCAAACTTTACATCAGAGGACTATGAGTGCTTTGGGAAGGAGGAAGGGCTGCGGTGATTACATCTGGAGGCAGGGAAATATCCTATACTGTCAAAACACTAGCAAGGATGTAAAACAAGGGAACTTCAATAACAATAAAATAATAAGTAAATTACATCTCGGTTTTCCAGTTTTTTAACATGCTTAGGTGAAAAATACAGACAGCTATTTTATGTGTGAAAAAAACTATAAACATGCCAGATCTTAAAGAACATCTTACAGCCCACAGAGACTCCTAGAATGACAGTTTATATACCATACAAAATTTTCTCACATGCCACTTGAGAGATCATCTGTACCAACGAATTGCTTGCTCGAAATCAAACTTGCAGTTAGAATCAAACTGACTTAAAGTCAAACAAGACCCCATTTCAAGGAATCTAATGTTCAATTTTAAAAGTAAATCAATACCTTTTCCTGTATTTCTACAGGGATTATCCTCCTACACCTTTTTTTTTTTTTTAATGTAACGGGTTCTTTTTAAAACACCTTTAATAAAGTGACAGTCATTTCATACCAAGCACTACAGAATGTCTTCACTATCTAGGCTATAGTGAAGATAAGTAATTCAGAAAATGTAGTAATATAATGAGTTTTTATTCATCTTATGTTTTGTCTACTTTTTATTTTTAGGTATAGCTGCAATTGACCACAGGTTTATATCTACTTTTTAAAAGTTCTCCTTGCAATGGAATAAGTGATAATATGGTATAAAAAGGAAACCTAACTGCACATTCAAAGAAAATGATTCAAATATGAGAATATCAGAAAATAAAATTTAGAGAGTAAACATTTTCCTCCTCCATTACCATACTTTTGCACATCTGGGTGACTCAACACAACAGAATAAATAATAAAGAAACAAACTGGATGAGATTAAACTTTCAAAGGTTTCCTTCTCACTGGTATTTTAAAGATCTGAATAATATGTACTTCATGTCTTTTTCAGTATACAAAATAAAATACAACATAAGGTGAAAATGCATTTACTTTGAACATTTTTAATAGAGAAGGAAGACAATCTAAAGAAATGGCAGAAAACTAAAGAAAAGAGAATAAAGTAGAGAAACACAACAATGTGATTCTGAACAGTCCAGGTCACTGCTGTAAGTGAAAACTTGGGAGCTAAAAAGAAATCAGGTATATCCTTTGAAAACTTGTACATAACATTAATAATAATCAAATAATAATAGAAAACGAAAATATCACTATATAATTGCATAGTACTTTACTAATGTACTTAGCATACCTTATCTCAAATTGGTTTTTTCATCCACACTCTGAAGTGGGCAAATATTTTACAGAGGAGGAAATGGACCAAGTCTAGACCACAGACTTCTACATACACATTCTTTCAATTCTTACATAAAGGACTTGCAAAGAGAAGACAACTCATTAAACAGACTCTTACACTAAATCTGTTTACATTGCATGGAATACACCAGTAAAATGTTTGCCTCTGAATTTATCTTTTACATAAATTTCAATTTCCCTACAGTGGGTCTGCTTCAAATGATATACATGTATCTATTTTTTAAAAATAAATATTTTCCACAAACAAAAAAACCAAATTTTTATTAATGTTGTTTATAGAATATCTGCTTCTATAAAAAAGTAAAAGTGATTCCTATGATTTTCTATTAACATATATTACATAAATGTTTGTTTGTAATATCCACATATTTATTCCTCTTTTATCTCTTCATCTTACCTTTACTAACAGCATAATCCTGCATGCTGATCCAAAGACTTTGTGCAGGTTCTTTGGAACAACCCAACGCCAAGTCTACATAGACAGCAATTTCAGGCCGCAATTTGTAATCAAAAGGCTTCTGTTCTTCATTTCCTGAAAGAGCTACTTCTAATAGGCAACTCATACATTTATCTAAAAAGAAAATTATTCAAGCTATCAATTTTAAGCCTTGTAAATTTTGGCTACAATAAAATCTTATATTTAATTAATACACATAAAATGATTTACTTCAAGTCATTTTAATTACATGCTATAAAGGTCAAGTTCTTTAATATTTCTCAATTCCATCCTCTCCAGAAGGATATGTGACTAAATGTGACACTCCAATGTGGAGCTCTGGCATTCTGGTAGGCAGCAACCAGGTATGCTAAATGTCTTACACAAAATATTTTTCTATTCAAAATGTAATGCGAACATACATTTGAAAAGGGTGAACCTATACCTCTGAGTTGTAAATCAATACCTCAATAAAAAATACAAAGAAAAAGTAAAAAAGTAATGGTAGCCTTGTTGAGAAACATGGGACCACTGGAAAAGAGACAAGAATTTTTTTCCCAGGCTTAAGGGAAAACCACCAGTTAAGTACAATTCAAGAGGGATCAAATATACCATTAACAATTTTTCTTTTTTTTTTTTTATTTTTTTATTATTATTTTTTTTTTATAGAGGCATGCTTTTATTTATTTGTTTGCTGGTTTGTTTGTTTGTTTTGTTTATACATGCACTGGGTACAGTCAGAAGCGCGGGAGGGTGAGAGAATTCACCAGAGCCAGAGCGGGGAGCAGAGCAGGCAGAAGGACCGAAGTACACTGCTGAGGGGAGCAGCGGGCGGCAGGAGAGGTCTGCACGCCATGTGGGACCCTCCTCTGGTGGCCGGGGAGCAGCCGGGGATCGAACCGGCGCCGCAGAGGCCGCGCGCAGTTTCGCAACCCAGCGCTCAACCGCTGCGCCACCGGGGAGGCCCCCATTAACAATTTTTCAATTGATATTTACATTTATACAAGTGGTTCCAAACTTTTCAATGCAACCTTGGGCATTCAGAATTCATTTTCTATTAAAAAACCAAACAAAACAATTCTCTAAATCATTGTCAGGTTCTTGAGCTAATACCAAAAGTCAATTTAGGACCCCCCGGGTGGTATAAGGGGTTATGCACTGCACTATGAAGCAATCCACAGCCTCTGCAGCACGAGTTCAATCCCTGGCCAGCCAGAGAGAAACCCACATGGCGAGGCAGACCTCTCCTGTCTCGCCCCTGCTGCTCCCCTCAGCAGTGTGTTTCAGTCTGCCTGTTCTGTTCCCCACTCTGTCTCTGGTGAACCTTCTCACCCTCCGCACCTCTGGTCTGTACCCCAGCTCTTATATGCATAAATAAATCTTTAACAAAAAAAAAAGTCAATTTAACCCAAAGTACAATTGGATTATTATAGATTTACAATTTTACAAGGGATAATACTCTTTTCCTAATATATGCAATTATTTAAACATAAAATGACATTTTAATAGTTTCATAAGTGAAATTGAACAAAAACATTAAAATTGAAATTGATTTTATTCATACTAAAGGCTAGTTAACTCAGTAAAAAGAATGTAACAGAAATATGAGGAAGGTATTAATATATATACTTTGGCTCTCTGAGGACATTTGAGACTATCACAGAGCTAAACATATAGCACTGGAGTCATCTTTATGATATTAAATATTTCTTGAAAAATCATGATTTTACCTTTTTTGATACAAACTATACACAAGTACCAGTCTAGCATTCATCACCCATGGTCAGACTCATAAATGAAATGATGAATAAATACTCCAATTTGGAAAATGAAGATTTAAAATCTTCAGTAGGTCTTCTCACTCCACTCTTCAACGCTCCAACCCTAAAAGCAGAATCTTCCTCTGATTTTTGTCTTGGTTTCTTTTTTTTTTTTTAATGATTTATTTATTTATGCATACAAGAGCTGGGGTGTAGGCCAGAGGTGCAGGAGGGGGTGAGAGGATTCACCAGAGACAGAGTAAGGAGCAGAACGGGCAGATCTACTGAAATACACTGCTGAGGGGGAGCAGCGGGAGAGTCAGAAGAGGTCTGCTGCGCCATGCGGGTCACCTCCCTGGCTGGGTATGGAACTTGTACAAGGGAGGCCCCTATCTTCCCTCTTGATGGAGACTCTCTTATACTGAGATAGCTCTCAAACGTCCCTTCTTGGACATTCAGTCTCTTTCTCTTATCAGAGAAATAATGCATTTTAGATCTAATAACCATGTAGACTATCTAATCCAGTTTTTCATTCATCAAAATTAGAAGCTCAGGGTGGCAGGGGCCTCTCTGGTGGCACAAGGGGTTAAGTCTCAGCACTATGAAACTAGCCCCAGCCAGGAAGGTGATCCACATGGTGCAGCAGACCTGTCCTGACTCGCCTGCTGTTCCCCTCAGCAGTGTATTTCAGTCAATCTGCCTTTTCTGCTCCCCGCTCTGTCTCTAGTGGGTTTTCTCACCTCCCCACACCTCTGGCCTACACCCCAGTTCTTGTATCCATGAAATAAATCTTAAAAAAAAACAGAGGCTCAGAGAGACCAACAGACCAATACTAAACAAAACAGCCACATCATCTGCTCACAAGCGGAGACACACTCATGTTCAGATAGTCTGAGAGCTAACCTACCAGAAGGTTAACTAGACAAATGGTAGATGAGACAGGAAAGGGAAACCCCCAGGAGTAAATAGGTAGGAAAAAATGAGGAATCATACAAAATAACATCAGTATGAAAACAGAACAAGCTGGGAGAAGGAACCACCATTCATGTCAGAGAAGTGTTTGAAAATTGTGTACTGGTAAATCATTGTACATAATCTTATACAGCTTTACAGACGCTGAAGCAGTTCTATGCCCCCAAACTTCCACACCCTAGAAGACAGGTAATTGTTTCTCATCTTTATAAATTAGACAACTTGACCAAAATGAATGATAAACAATGACAAAGTGGAATTATTTACCTAACAGTGCTCTTTTCACTATACAATGTTGCAAGTTTAAACTGTTTTTCTCTAAGCTATAGTCTAAAATCTCCTGTACAACTAATGTTAGATTTGCTTTCTATCAATTCTCTCTTCAGCAAAACAGAGTAAGAGGACTCTCCAAGGGAGAAACAAACACTAGCATGTATTTTAAATGCAGAGAAGGAACATTACCTAACTGAGGGATGTCCATTTCTACACCATCACTGAAGAGTGGTGTTTTCATCCAATATGCAGTGTCCTGTTCCTCTGGAGACACAGGGGAGCCCTGAAGCATGCCACCAAGACAACGCCCAATAAGGAGAGCAATTGTTCTTTCCAGATCCACAAGCCATACCCAGGACTGGGCTGGCTGAGGTAAAGGCAGTCCAGCAGGATCAACTAGTTCAGGCCCTCCTAGAGACAAAATCATTAATAATCATATCTTTATCTAGTATGTTAAGATTCTCAAGCTTTCTCATTTCTATGGCACTGCAAAAAGATACTGAAGCAAGATAATTTTACAATTAAAACACAAATTATAACATTTTATGTATTTTGTCTACTGGGCTAATTTAAAATAGATTCAAATAAGTTATGCTATCAATTAACAATTTCCTCTGTAACATTATAAATTTTAAGATAAACATTCAAACAGTGCCTGACAAAATTATCCCAAGGGATTCTATTCCTACTTTTCATTACGCAGATCAAATTTTACCATAAGTATTTAAAGCAGCTGATCCCTGCAAAATCAACACAAGAGCTTATCTAGTAAAATGACAGTACTGTCTGATGCCTTAATTCAGAACTGTCTTGTACTAAGATCCAGATCCATGCTTTCCTACTGTATATTTGTTTTTAAAAGTTTTTCACTTAAAAAACAAAACACTTAGCCATAAAGATAGCAACAGCTATCTATGACATCATTAAAGAAAAACAGATCCATAAATCCTAAAATAGTTATTTGAAAAGGCTGATAAACAAACCACTAATAAAATTAATACAGAAAAAAATGGACAATTTTAAAAGTAGGAATAAAGAAGAGGACATAACCACAGATACAGCAGAGATTTTTTTAAACCATGAGTGGAATTTTATGTCAATAAATTTGAAAACCAAAAAATGACACATTCTGGAAAAATAATTTCTAAAATGAATATGAAAAGAAACAAAAAGATGGGAGAAAAAAAAATAACCATTAAATATTAAAGAAAGAAAATAGCCCAAGCCTATCCACAAATAACACCAGGGCAAGATAGTTTTATAAATAAAGTCTTCTAAATCTTCAAGAAGAGATAACTCTTTATCTTACACAAATTATTACAGATAAAAAGTGAAGATTCCAAAGTAATGCCATGGGGCTGGCATAATTGTAGTGGTAAAACAATGCACGGAAAACATGAAATAGAAAAATTTAGGTAAGTATCAGTTATGAACACAGTTGCAGAAATTCAAAATAAAACCTAACTTAACTAATACAAATACAGTGAATGTTCACAAGTTCTGAAATAAGTTTAGTAAAGCAAGTGTTGGGCTGTTGGAAAAGTCATGACATATTTTTTTCTATGTTTTTGTTGCAAAAATGTGTCATGACTTTTCCGGCAGCCCAATATAAACCTGGAATACCTACATAAAAAGTATAATTAACATTCCAATCTAGTTGTAATCTTGACTCTTGACTTTATCTAAATCCAGATGCCACAAAACTATACAGTGTTAAAAGACAGGGTCATCTGTCAAATCCTAATCTTTTCAAGAGAAGAAACCAAGGAAGGCTTTAAGAAGTTATAAGTAACTTGCCCAAATCATACAGCCAATTTACTAACAGAGTCAAGGCTAAAGTCTAGATCTTTTTATGTCTGAGAGTCCAGGATTCTTTCCAATAAAACAAGTGGCCTCATTTAAACTTAAAACGTTAAGATTTCAGTAATGAAACTCCCTTGATAGCCTTAAAATTGACATACTTCAACAGAAAAACACATTGATGTTTGTTCCAGACATATCTTAAGGTATATTCAAAAGAATAGATTATCATCAATATTTTATGAGTGAATTCAACTGCCATGACAAAAATCAGAATGCTACTTCCTATAAAGTATCTATAAAAAAAGATATATGTTCCTAATCTCCATCTCTGACATTCAATTATCTATACATAAAACCAAAATACCAAATATTTTCCTGTAAAACAGAAATTAAAAGAAATATCTTTGTATTTACAAAACAAAGCTTTGTAATCTAATCAAATAATCCACTGATTGTAAAATGTGTCATTATCCTGGCGACTGATTATCCAATGCTTTCTTATCATCCATTATAAGATGTATCTCAATTTCAACCATGTCAAAATTTGAAGGAAAAAAAAACCTGTCATAGAGTCAGCGAAATACATTATTCAAACATGATGACTGTATACACATGACACTTACATATGAGCAACTTTCTTAGTTCTCTGACTCAGTTGCCTCCTTTGTACTTTAAGCTCTTAAATGATAACAACCTTATCTTTCTGACCACATAAAATACCCATGTGTCAGATATAATTCATCTGATGTATCGAAGTGGAACAACTTTTCTCAAAAGCATTACTTACTCTTTTACTATCTCTGCTTACCGTGAAGAGGCCACTGTAACTCTTGATCTTCTAAAAGAGCAGCAGCTGGCAGGAGTCTATTAAGGCAATCAAGAGGTGGCAACAAGTCGAGGAGGTAACTCAATAAAGGTCGAGCCACTGACACAGGTAGTAATAGTAGGGAGTTAACAATCTGGCAGAGCATACTGCCTGCAGCTGAGACGTATATCACATCTATGAAGGGTAAAAAATTCAACATCAATCGTCTCAAACTTAAAAAAAAAAACAAAACCATAAGAAACATATTTTAACCAAGAACTAGATACACTAGATACTCTTTGTTGAACACCTTTTTGGTAGCTAGTACAGTATTAGTATTTACTCTCTTTCAGAAAGTGCTGCCAACAGACACTTGGTGGAAAAGCATACATATCCTCATGCCAATAAATTTTAAAAATTACAGCTGATTCCTTTAAAATGTATTATAAATTTCTCATGCACAAATTTATACTCATTTTAAGATTTACTCAAGAAATATTTATTGAGTATATAAAACATACCAGGCACTATTCTAGAAGAAAGGGTGTACAACCATGAAGAAAGAAGTAAAATTCCTGCCCTCATGGTTTTACAGTCTAGAGGGGTAAGTCTTTTATGTTTTTTAAACCAAATTTACTTTTGTTTCAATATTTCACTGTATTTTGGGACAGGGAAGACCAAGTAGAAATAAGCACCTTTTAGTTGCCTGTGGAACAACAACAACAAAAAAGCAACGGCTTTAAAGTTTCTTAGGTTTTTTTTATTTAGTGGGGGACCTTCAGAGATAACATGGTTTTGGACATGGTTACAACCATGTCCAAACATACCTCTTAATCTTTCAGGCCCAATCAATTTTTTTTAAAGATTTATTTATTTATACAAGAACCATGGTACAGGCCAGATGTGAGGGAAGGTGAGAGGATCCACCAGAGACAGAGCAGGAAACAGAACAGGCAGACTGACTGAAATACACTGCTGTGGGGAGCAGTGGGCAAGACAGGAGAGGTCTGCCACGCCATGTGGGTTGCACAGGGGATCGAACCAGTACTGTAGAGGCTGTGGACAGTTCCACAGCGCTGCGCTCAACTGCCTGTGCCACCAGGGAGGCCCGGGCCCAATCAATATTAATTGCTTTGAGGAAAGCCAAGAAGAGACATCCATAGGCAACTAGAGAAAGCTTCCCATGCTCAGGAAAGAAGTTCTCAGCTAGATGCAGATCTGGGAGCCAACGTGGTTAAATATGGCACAAGATAAGATCATTCAGAGAGAAAAAAGGATTGAGGACTTAATTCAGAGGAACGTAAACTTACATAAAGGGCATGTCCAAGGAAAAGATGCTCATACAAACTGATTGAAAATGAGTGGTGAAAGAAATAGGAGTAAAAACAGGATTGTGAATTACAAAGTAACCCAGAGAAAAGAAAACATTTCAAGAAGGAGGAACACTGGTAAATGCTGAAGAAAGGTAAAGAAACAGCAGATAAAAATCTTTAATGCTATAAGTTAACCTTTTTGAGTATATATATCATCCAATGCTTTATATTAGGCCTGTGTCATACCAATTAGAATCTTTTCAGATTAATCAGATCAATCACTGGTACCATCGACCCAAACCAAGATCTAAGGGCTCTGTAATACGATGGAGAGTCAAAAATCATTCCTCTTCCACTCAGAAATTTCAGGCCCTTTTAAGGCTTTGGAATGGCTAAAGACTCTTGCTTTACAACCACTAATTAAATTTGAAATCAGTACCAAACACACCTCTTAATTTTTCTCCAACGCTGCCATTCCAAGGACTTTCTTTGAGCAAATTTGCAGAACGTGAATAAATATCTGTGGCATGAGGCAACAAGAGCTGAAGATGTTTATGAAGCAATGCCACACTGCTTGAGTTCTGAAGGAAAAAAGTTCCTATATTACTACTTTGAAAGATTTAAGGTACAAAAATATCATGGCTTACCCAAATATCTGAGTTTCAAGGTACCTGTCAGATCACCATAAAAGGCAAAGAATCACATACCTCACTAATGTTATTGATATGGCAAAATGCCAGAAGCTGTTTCTGCAGGGAACACAGCAGTTCATGAAGATGAGCAGGCTGACTATTCTCCGATGATGATGTTCCAAGTAGAAATTTATCACTATTCTTTTCCAATTCTCCAAAGGCTTGATCCTAAAATGATACATAAATTAAGATTATATTTGAAGAGATTGAAAATGAAAGTAATGTCCTACCACAAATGAGTCTGATTTAAGAATTCATATTCTTTCCTTCCATTATCAATCTTTAAATCTTTGTTATGCCTTTATTAGCTATTAAATAGTAAGATTTATCAAGCAATTTCAATTTTGTTTTTCCATTAAAAGTAACACATGCTTCACCACAGAGACTTTGGAAATAAAAACAGTACAACAACCCAAAGACAACATATTTTAACATTTTAGTGCTACTGCTGTTCAGACCTCCAGGGCAAGTTTTAACAATTTTGTGAATTTTTAAGAACACAATTCTTAGAAATTGAATTTGTCTTTGATTATAAAAGATGGACGTGAATTAAAGATACATGAAAATTAAATACAATTTGTGAGCACAGCCTAGAGAGGAGGAGGAATTGCTATAAAGGACTTTAAGACAATGGTAGAAATTTGAGTATTAGCTGTATCAATGTTTCTGTATCAATGTTAAATTTCCTGAATTCAGTAACTATTTTATTACTGTATAAGAGAATGTTGCTGTTTTTAAGAAATATATACATAATACACGTATAAATGTTTAGGAATAACCAACATGACACCTGCAACTTACAAGTGATTTAGAAGGTGGGTGATTGATAGACAGACAAAGCATATTTGGCTGACAGATACAGAGGATTTCTCTGAATAATCCTTGTAACTCTCATGTAAGTTAAAGAAGTCACAGATTAGTAGAAAGAAAGAATGTGTAGGAAGAAAATATGCCACATGCATTGCTCATAAGAAAATGATGTTTAAGCAAAATGATATGAAAGATCTGAAGGGATTTTAATTTAATACAATGAGGTTATTTAATACAACAAGGTTATTCCAGAGGTAAGATGCTGAGAAGAGACCAGCAACATTACTGCTAATAGTATTATGTTGTGACAGCCTGGGGCTAGAATACATAGAAATGGATAGAAAATAAGAGACTGATCTAAGAAATACCATAAAATAAGAATCAATGACAATTTAAAACAGGGAAAGCTATAGTGTTCACTGTTTCCTCTATGACTGACTAATCTATTCTGACTCAGTACCAACAACATTGCTCAATTATAAGGTTTTATCTGGTGAGGTTAACAGCTTCTCCATTATTCTCTTACAAAACATTGTTCCCTTTTTTTACTCTGTCTATTCTTGTACATTAACTTCAGAAAAATTTGGTTAAATTCTAAAACAAATCTCTTTGGAATTATTAATTAAAAGTCATTTGGTACCTACAATATTCAGAAGATCTGACATGTTTTCCCCCTTTGCAAGAGAGAAGTCAGGAGTTTTATTATTTTGAAAGTGTTTCAATGTCAAAATACCTTGACCTGAAGCAATCCCTACCCCCAACACAGACTCAAAAAAAAAACCAATCTTTATTATTTTTTTTACTACAAAGAGCAACTTACTGTATAAAATCCTAAATTTCTTAAGAGTGTCTTCATCAAAATTTCAGCCAGATGAGTGTCTGGATGGCAGCTCTGTGTGCCATAAGGTTGATCTGTCAGGCTTCCATAGCCAGTACACACAGAAGAGAGGTCAGCAGCATCAGAAGGTGAGCTATAGCCAAGTAAGGAGGCTACATGGGTATGGTCTTGCAAACTTGTCAGAATGATATCTAGTTGCATTCTCTAAAAAAAAGTATTTCCATTGGTGAAATAGGAACAAATAAACAGTCAGCTTAAAATACACTGAAAAAGGAAAAAAGGAATCTGGGCTGGGGGAGTGGAACTATACCAATGATGCTGACTAATGCACTTCATATCTTGATGAACAATAACCATTTAGGAGTATGTAATTAAAAGAAAAGCTATGCCATAGTACCATTTGGGAAACTGTGTTTTATTCCATCCTGTACCATAATACCCCAAAGCTCTAAATTAAAATGGCATTATCTACATAATTCTTTCAGCACTGTAAGAGTAGGAGGAAATACTAAGAGATAAATTATACAACACATTTTTCTACAGAAATATCTGGCAGCTATTTATTTTAATGCTTAAACTATAACACTTGAAATCTAACTAATGCAAAATACTCCTTGGAAAGCATCTATGAATCTTAACATTGCCAGTAAGTACAATGCCACTAAGTACTACTTTTCCCTCAAATCTGTACTCTATAATTGATTCTTCTACTTGGTTGCACAAACTGTACTTATCTTAAATAAGATACTAAAAATGAAAAGAATAATCATACTCATATAATCAAATACTTTTTCATAAGTCGTTTCCTTTTATTTTTTGACACAAACAATTTCAAAGTTCCGCGAATGGAACCAATAGTAGCAGAGCCCTGTGATTCCAAATGAGCACACTACAAATAAACAAGAAGATCACTAGTTTCACAGTGTCACACTGGAAAAAATAATCATAATTAAACAATTAGTACCAAATCATGTAATAAATTATCACCTTCTTCACCCTCATTAGAACTCTGGATTCTCCAGCAGAAAGCATTAAATACTGGGAGTGACCAACCCATTATTAGATATATTCCAACAATGGCAATCGATTAGCTTTACTTCCTTCTCAGTCTATTTCTATATTTGTCTGTGTATGAGAGAGAGAGAGACTGATTACTGGTTTACTCAGATACCATGAAAAGCTCACCTGTCCTTTAGATAAGCTTTCCCATCTATCAGGTCCTTGGGGTAAAAGAGAATGAAGTAATTCCATCCGTTCTCGTAATGGAGGTAACAGCATAGTTGCTCCCACTGAAAGAGTTTCAATTACCACCTAATATCAAAAAAAAAAAAAGTGGATTTATGGACCTAGCTCTTGTCTTTTATTTTTTTTAACATTTTTTTTTTTTAAATAGAGGCATGTTTTATTTATTTATTCATCTGTTTGTTTTGTTTATACATGCACTGGGTACAGTCAGAAGCGCGGGAGGGTGAGAGGATTCACCAGAGCCAGAGCGGGGAGCAGAGCAGGCAGAAGGACTGAAGTACACTGCTGAGGGGAGCAGTGGGCGGCAGGAGAGGTCTGCGCGCCATGTGGGACCCTCCTCCGGTGGCTGGGGAGCAGCCGGGGATCGAACCGGCGCTGCAGAGGCTGCTGGCAGCTTCGCAACCCAGCGCTCAACCGCTGCGCCACCGGGGAGGCCCCTAGCTCTTGTCTTTTAAAAAGAGACATTTGAAAAAAAAAATGTCTATTTCAGCACCATCGAAGTCTAAAGAAGATAGCATGTGAAAAAAGAAAGCATCCAAGTCCTTCTTTAGTTATCTTTAAGACTGAATACACATTTTGGACTTGCCACTAAAAGTTAATCAACACACAACAAATATTTAGTGTTGGGTCTATAGCATTGGGCCTGTTCAAAATATTATGGACCAAGACAGACAAAACTTCTGCTTTCATGAGCATACAGTCTAGTGCTCACACTGAGCAAGTATAAATGTGAAAAGAGTCACACAGGGAAAATAGAAGTGCAAACTTAAGCAAGCACAAACACACAAAAAGGCAATTAACATGCCCTATAAGCTCTGAAAGATTTTCCCAAAGATTAGGCATTTGGCTTAAAAATTTTAAATGAGCAGAACTTAAGGTAGACAAAGGTCCAGGCATTGGAAACGGCACAATTGATATCTACATTACCTTAGGTCTCATTTTCTGGGGTTCAGTCCCTTTATTAGTAAAATGAGGAGTCGGACTAGATAAACTCTATCAGTGTTTTCTACTTCTAATACTCAATTTTTCTATAAGTTAATGTTTCTATTTTTAATGATCACTGAGAAATGCAAATACTTAAGAATTAATAATACTTCCTTCAAATATATTGCCACAGTCAACATAATTACAAGTTGAAAGAATCTTTAATGACTTTTTCAGATTGCTATAATCAAACTAAAACTATGGTAATTCAACAGCAGTTAAGGAATGAACAACAGCAATTAAAGATTGAAGGCTGAATGTATATATACCCTTCCTAAACCCCCATCTAGCAGGATAGTGGGGAAAAGGAAACTATAAAAGGACACACAAAATGAGAAAGGAGAGAACAGCATGAACATTTTAGAACCAGAAAGCAAAAAACGGGTGGTGCAATGGGTTAAACACAGTACTATGAAGCTATCAGCAGCCTCTGCATCACGAGTTCGATCCCCGGGCAGGAGCTACCCACATGGTGCATCAGACCTCTCCTGTCTCACCCGCTGTTCCCCTCAGCAGTGTATTCAGTCAGTCTGCCTGTTCTGTTCCCCACTCTGTCTCTGGTGAATCCTCTCACCCCCCACACCTCTGGCTTGTACCTCAGTTTTGTAAATAAATAAAATTAAAAAAAAAATTTAAAAGAAAGGAAAAAACAAGGGTAACTAGCTAATAAGACCTAATACGGCTACATCTTAAGTCAAAATGGGGAAAGCCAAAGGAATATTTGATTTATACTGCAGGATTCCTGAAAGGCTTGGGTAACTCTGCACGAGAGTACAAAGGAGGTGCTCTAAACAGGAGGACTGGTTGAAACTAGTTAAGATAACAAACACAGTTGAAGTTAGGAATACCAAACTGAAAATAAGGGGATTTAAAAAGAAAATGTCTATTCTTGAATGTTAAGACTCCCAAGTTCTTTCTCTCCTCCAGAAGACTGTTACCCAGATCTATACTCTCTAGCAGATTAGAAGAGCTGTCCTTTGGTAAATTCAACTGGCCCAAGACAAAAGACCTTAAGGAGCAGACATCAACATCTACCCCCTTACCCCAAATTACTCTGGTCACATCAGTGTAAAGGAAAATTGATAAACCTCATCAATGTGCACAAGACATTTGACCAGCCTTTTAATGTCACACTATTAAACATGATTTGGCTGCCAACGCTCATTAGAAATTTGAGGAACACATTGATTATGAAAGACAGGACTAAAACTAACACAAAATCTAATTAAAAAAAGAATTACGCAAGGAGAAAAAAAAAACCTTAAGAACAAAAACAAGTATCTTGAAAAAGACAGGATAAGAAATCAAAACAAGAGGATACCTTAAAAAAAAAAAAAACTCAGATTAAGAAGAATTCTTATAAATTATGAATAGGAAATTTCAATATACTACCTAAATTATATAATCATATAAACAATCAGAAAATCAATGGAATTTTAAAAAGATCATTAAAGAGAAATAAAAGTTAAGTTAAATTAAATATCAATTAAAATATAAAATTAAAATTAATTTTAATTTTAAAGAAAATTAAGAGGACGGTCAAGAAGTTCTAGTATTCCAGTAGTAAGGAGTTACAGAGAGAGAGAAAACACAGAAAATAATGAAATGAAGAGGAAATCAACAATACACTTCAAGATAATTTCTTAAAACTGAAAGCTAGAAGTTTCCAAATTAAAAGGGTCTACGCAAGTATCTACAATAGATAAAAGTCAGACCCATATTAGTTCTTACCATTTTGAAATGTGAGAACACAAAGTAGACTTACTACAGAATCCAGACCAAGAAAAACTTCCACAAAAAGAAAGTTTGAAAAGCATTAATTTTTTTTTTAGAAATAACACTGAAACTGGAAGAAAATGATTTCATCAATCTTATGAGAAAATTATTTCCAATTTAGGATTCTATGCTTCAACTATTCATTAAAATTTTCAAGTCACAAAGTTTTTAAATATGCATATTTTCTCAAAGATATCTATATCCTCTTTCAGAAGCTATTATGAATGTAGAAATCTAGCAGATATCATGTTAACCAAGTGATCAAAGTAAAAATCACCAGTATAAAGACACATCAATATCATGAACCAAATGACACAATGTACTGAGGCTACATTATCATTTCTGTGGTAATCTTGCCAAAAATACATAACCTCAATCTAATCATGAGAAAAATAACAGATATTTTCAGTAAAATAACCAGTAATCATGAAGTGTCCAGATCATGGGAAAAAAAAAAAGACTGAGCATTTGTTAGAGTATAGGCGTTTAAGGAGAAATAACAATTAAGTGTATATACTAAATAGGATTCTGTTAAAGAAATTAACATGGAGATTATCGGAAAACTGATAAAATTTCTAATAAAGTGTTTAGCTAAATTATCAATAGTAAGTCAATGTTAATTTCTTAATTTGGAAAACTGTATTGTAATTAACATAGATATTAGCATTGGGGAAGCTGGGTGAGAAATACATGAAAACTTTATTATTATTAAACTTTTCTTAGCAATTAGTCCAAAATAAAATCTCAACAAAGAAATTCAGTGGGGATGGGGGAGTCCAAGGAAAATAGTTGAAAAGTACACAAAAAACAGCAGCAACAATAATTCCTGCAAAAAGATAAACTACTAGGTTCAGGGTTAAGAAAGAGAAACAGAAATGGCCCTATACACATATTGGGAGAAACCATCTCTCAAGGATTCTCCTGAGATAGAAGGGGTGCCAAGGAGACTCAAGGAATAAAAAACCAATACTAACAAAATTTTTTTAAATTTACTTCTCCTTATTTCATTACAGCATTTTTTCAATCTTTTAAAAATATTACACTACCTCATTTCTGATATATATTAAACTCTCAAAGTTTCTATTCACTTTCAGGTTAATATTCCTTCTACCTATATTCCAGGTTTATGTCTCTCTAATTGAAAAATCACTCTATCTTTTTTGCTTTGAATTTATATATAACTCACATATCAAAAATTCATCTTTTTAAAGTATAAAATTCAGTAGTTTTTAGTATATTCAGAGTGGTGTAATCATCACTACTAACAATTTTTAGAATGTTTTCATTACCCCAAAAAGAAGCTGGGCCCATCTGCAGTCATTTCCCATCTCTCCCCATCCCAAATTACCTAGTCTACTTTCAATATCTATGAATTTGCCTACTCTTCACATTTCTTATGTTTTTTCATATAACATGTGACGCATATAACATTGTGTCTGACTTTTTTCATTTAGTTTAGTATTTTCAAGATTCAGTCCTTTTTATGGCTAAATAATATTACATTGTTTGGACATCCATGTTTTGGTCATACATTCATCAACAGACAGGCATTTGTATGTTTCTTCTTTTTAGCTACCATGACCAATACTGCTATAAACATTCATGTACGAGTATGTGAACATTTGTTTTCAATTCTCTGGACACAGAATTGCAGCATTATGTTTAGCTACTTAAGGAACTGCCTATTTTTTCCAAGCAGCTATACTATCTTACATCCCCACCAACAATGCATGAGGGTTCCAATTTCTCTACATCCTCAACAAAACTTGGTATTGTCAGTCCTTTTGATTATAGTCATTTAGTGGGTATAAAGCAAGTACCTCACTGTGGTTTTGAGTTGCATTTTCCTAATGACTAATGTTGAGTATTGTTTCATGTGCTTATTGTACATATTTGTATCTTCTTCAGAAAGATGTCTATTCAGATTCTTGGCCTATTTTCTTAATTGTGTTGTCATTTTTACTGTTGAGTTGCAAGAATTTTTTATATAATTTCATGGATTCCAGAAACTAGAATTTTATCAGACAAATGAGTTACAAATACTTTCCCCATTCTGTACACTGAATTTTCATTTTATTGATAAGGCCCTTTGAAGCACGTTTTCAATTTTGATAAAGTCCAATTTAGGACTTTTTTTCTTTGGTTGCTCGTACTTTGAGCATATTATCTAAGGAATCATTGCCTAGTCCTAGGTCATAAAGATGACAGATGAGTGGATGAGCAAAATGTGGCATATCCATACAATAGAAGATTATTCAGCCTTAAGAATAAAGGAGGGCCTCCCCTGGTGGCGTAGCAGTTGAGCGCTGGGCTGCTAGGCTGCCCACAGCCTCTGCAGCGCCGGTTCATTCCCCGGCCGCTGGCAAGGGGCCCACCAAAAAAAAAAAAAAAGAATAAAGGAACTTCTGCCATATGGTATAAAACATGGATGAACCTTGGGATATTACATTAAGTGAAATTAAGTCCATCACAAAAAGAAAAAGTGTGAGTCCACATATACGACAAACTTAGAATGTCAAAATCATAGACACATAAAGTAGGAAGAAAGGTAGTTGCTAGGGTTTGATAGGAAGGGAGACTAGGAAGTTACTGTTAATGGATACAGAGTTTCTATTTTATAAGATGAGAATGCTGTGGTGATGGGTAGTGGTGACAGTAGTACAACATTATGAATGTATTTAATATTCAATATGCACACTTAAAAATAGTTAAGATAGTAAATGTTATTTTTATTTTACCACAATAAAAAATAAAACTGGGTCTTTACCCTCAAAAATCCATCTTCTGATGGAAAAGGGAGACATGTTTAAGAATAGACTATAATACAGTTTGATGCAACAAAAACATGTACAAGAGGATTCTAACCTGGTAGCAGGACAGGAATCAAAAGTTTTCTCAGAGATGATATCTGACCTTTCTTTGTCTTAAAGAATGAGTTAACCAAAATCAGTTTATTTTCACCAAGAAAACAGAAGTAAGGGAAAGAATATCCAACTGAAGTTTTCTAATATATGGTTAAGTTTATGAGTTATCATCTCAGGGAAAGATGTGGTTTAACGTACAAACTCTAGAGTCCTATACTCTTACCTCCTGGATTTCATCTGGGACAGTTGAGTCCATCAGTCTGAAGAGCAAATTCCGAAGAGGTCCTGCCTGTCTCCCAAGAATGCTGGTAGCTACCCCTCCAGCAAGTGCAAGAGCAAGGTGATTTGAAAGCAGCTTCAGGCACAGCTTGAGGAAACTGTGATGTTCCCTGAAACCAAATAAGCCATTGCAAATTTTTGAAACGTAAAAACATGTGCTATTCAGTTGGGGTAACATTTTTTTCTCTTTAAGAATTTTATCAAATTGGGCCTCCCTGGTGGCCTAGGGGTTAAGTCTCAGCACTATCACTGCTAGAACCTGAGTTCCATCCCCAATCAGGGAGCTAATCCACATATGGCACAACAGATCTCTCCTGTCTCACCTGCTGCTCCCCTTAGCAATCTATTTCAGTAAATCCACCTGCTCTGCTCCCCATTCTGTCTCTGGTGATTCTTCTCACCCCCACACCTCTGGCCTAAACCCCAGTTCTCAATGCAAAAAATAAAGAAATTCTTTATTTTTTAATAAAGAAATCTTTAAAAAGAAAAGAAAAAGAACAACTGTAGGTGAAGTGTCTTTTTTAAAAAATAGAACTTTATTAAATTATGACTAACAGTAATTTGCAAAATTAAATTCATGTAAGTATGTATAACATTCCTAAAGGTTATTATTACAAGTACCAAAGTTTAGCTCTTTTTTCTTATTTTAAAGAATTTCATATAACTGGGAGAAGGGCAATTGAGCAAGAAAGAATAGTAAATCAAAACTCAAAACAAGTAATCAATATATATGTGCACACTAACAAATACATATACATATAACATACCTTGATGAAGGGAAAGGGAGTGGAGGAATCTCACTATTTATTTTGTCACAGTATCTCTCAAGAAAAGAACGCAGATGTGAGAAGGTACTCTCTTCAAGATCAACACAATAAGGTCGATGCCATGCAACAACTTGTCTAGAAAGAAGTATAAGAAAATTTTGAAACAGCTGTAACAGTAATTATTCACATATTATAAAAACTAAAAACTAATAAATCAATAAAATTTTATTTTACAACATTTTTAATTACTAAAGCTGAAAGATTTCAACAAGATACACTGAAGACTCCCTTGATTATGAAGTTGATAAACTCTTCATTTTAGCAATTGAGAAAAAGTAAGAATTTGACATCCCTAGGGTTGTTTAGGAAGAAAACACAAAACTACCATGTATTTTGGAATGATTGAATATTTCATCACCAGAAGGCTGAGGTATATGATCAACTAAAGACCCTTCTGTTTCTAAGGGTCTATAAAATGTATACTTCATATAGAGAAAACTATTCTGACTCTACAGAGTGATATACCAAAATCTATTAAAAGAAAAACTCTTGAAATCTCTTATGAAGATTTTCAAGATCTTCATATCATGATAAATTTCAAATTTAATACTAATATCAAAATATTTATATTCAATTTATTATATTTTGGTTTTGTTTTGAAGGGTAGTTATCTATAAAAATATATTTGAGTGGTTAAAATGTTATGATAACATTTTAAAGTGGTTAAAATGTTATGATAACATTGGAATCAAAAGTCCAGAATGCATCCTAAATTGTACATGAGTCCACATGCATCTGAAAATATCTAAAACAATCCCAAAATTTCTTAAAATTCAATTTCCTAATAATGGCTAAAAATCACCTACCTGATTATATAAAAAGATATCACTTAAGGGAAAAGTCAAATTTCTATTTAAAAAATCACTTATTTTATGTGAAAGTATTGTTTTCAATCAAAATGAAGCCAAAATATTAACCTATAAATCAATAGCTTTGATTTTGATTATTTTAACTAAACTTCTTCTTGATATGTAGACATTAAGTTCTTAGCATCTGGAGACAGAAAAGGAATTCAATATATTTAGAAGACATTTCAATTAAGAAAATATCTTAAATACAGGACTCAACTTCTTGGTTATAAAACATAACTAAGCTCAACATCCAAATTGAAAAGAAATCTAGATGTCATGTATGACAGTAAATAATCAATACTAGAAACTGATTGAGGATGGCATTTTATTGGTGTTTCTGCTGATAATAAAATGTAAGAATTTTCTAATGTGGGCACTTTCTTACCTGTCCCTGGGAAGAGCAGTCCATGCGAGACTATGTGATGTACCAGCTGAGATCTGCTGAATAGCTATGCCATCTAAGCCACTCACTTTCTTTGGTTTAGTGATAGGACCTGTGGAATTTCCTTGGCCGCACTGCCCCATTGAGTTGTTGCCCCAGGCATACACTTCATTATCTAAAAATAAACATAAAAAAACAAAAGAAATGCCAAATTTAAATGTAATATACTTATGGAACATAACAGTTAATACTGATTTTTGATGTTGTTTTTTTAAACAAATGACCTTACCATGAGAAAGAGCCAAACAATGACTATCTCCAATAGAAATATCAACTATTCTTGTGGCAGCCAGTTCTTCAATAAGCTTCGGTCTCAATGCAGTAGCTTCTGAAGAACCACAACCCAGACAAGCTCCACAGCCCCAAGCATAGACCTAAAACAAACAGAAATATACTAGACATAATATCCCAAGATTTTAGGTAGACAATATAACTTGCTTAGGAATAATATCATCTATTAAAAAAGAGTGTGGTTTGCTACTCAATAATTACTTTCATTGTAAAATACAATTTACTTTTTGATCATTTTAAAGATCTGCACAGTGATCAGTTTTGTGGTTTTGAAATATTCATTTTGGGCCCCCCTTGTGGCACAAGGGGTTAAGTTGCAGCACTATGAAGCTATCTGCAGCCACTACAGTATGAGTCAGATCCCCAGCCAGGGAGATGACCCACATGGTGCAGCAGACCTCTCCTTGTCTCGCCCCCTGCTCCCCTCAGTAGTGTATTTCAGTCAATTTGCCTGTTCTGCTTTCCACTGTCTCTGGTAAATCCTCTCACCCTCGCACACCTCTGGCCTACACCCCAGAGGTGTATTTATACATACATATTTATTTATACATAAATAAATCTTTAAAAAAAAAAAAGAAATATTCCTTTCACATGTAGACAAGTGGCTGAACTGAAAGAAAAATAACCAGTTTTAGAAAAAAAATGGAAGATTATTCTGAGAGATTCTGCCAAATTACTAATGAGCTATCTTTATGTTATCAACAAATATTGTTGAATAACCAAAGTGTGATCATAAAAAATGTATTACATAGTATATTCTGATGTCTGGGTATCATACTTACATTCTTTTTTGTCAGAATTGCTCTGGCTACTCCGGGCCTTTTGCAATTCCATATAAAGTTCAGTAATGCTTGCTCTATTTCTTTATAAAGAGTACATTGAAATATTAATAGAGAGTACACTGACTGTATATTACTTTGGGTAAAGTGGCTTTTTAAACAACATAAATTCTTTTAAATCATGAGTTAGGAACGTCTTTCAATTTCTTTGTGTCTTCTATTTCTTTTAACAGTGTCTTACAGTTTTCATTGTAGAGATTTTTTTACATTCTTTGTTAAGTTTATTTCTAAGTATTTAACTCTCTATGATATGGTTATAAATAAGATTGTTTTCTGGACTTTTTTTCCTTCTAGTTTATTTCCATAGAGAAACACAACAGATTTTTGTATTTTGATTTTGCAGCCTGCCCCTTTACTATAATGGTTTGTTCCTAAAGTAATAGCAATCAAAATAGTATGGTATTAGAACAAAAATAGACACAGTGACCAATGGAATAGAATTGAAAGTCAGAAACAGAACCACAATCACATGGTTTTATTTAATTAAATATTTAATTTACATAAAAGAAAACACTTTGCAACAATGGATTTAGTCATGTCTTTGGGGGGTTGACTCCAATGTCACTAAAAAGTTTCTGCATACTGTGGAAGAACCTATCATAAAAACAAAAAGCCACCTTACTGAATCAAAGAAAATATTTGCCCATCATACATCTGACAAGGTGATACTATCCAGATATACAAAGAACTCAGACAACTCAATAACAACAAATTCCATTAAAAAAAAGAGAGAGAGACCAGGAAAAACACTAATTATAATAAAGTAAAAATCAAAATAAATAAGCAACTATTAACCAGAAACACGGGGGGGGGGGGAAATTAGGGTCAAAATGGGGGGAGGGGTGTTTGGAATTATATGGGGAATATAACCAAGATGAAAATGCATACATTGTGCAAAAATGAAAAATAATGTAAAATATATATAAAATAAAATAAATGCAAAAAAAGGGGGAGGGCAGAGTAGCTAAACAGACACTCCAAGGAAGACACATAGATGGCCAACTGGCAACAAATGGTTATCATTTTTTTATCAGGGACATGCAAACCATAAGCATAATGTAAGAACAGCCATATTAAAAAGACCATAAGCAACAAGTGTTGGTAAGGGTATGGAAAAAAAGGAATCCTCTAACACTGGTTGGTGGGACTGTAGACTGGTCCAGTCCCTATGGAAACAGTTTGGAGGTTTCTCAAAATATTAAAAACGGATATATAATATGAACATGCAATTTACTTCTAAGTATCTACCTGAAGGATACAAAACCACTAATTCAAAGGTGTAAATGCTCTCCTGTGCTCACAGTAGCAATATTTACAATAGCCAAGTTACGGAAACAACCTAAATGCCCGATGAGAGATGAATGGATTAAGAAGACGTGTGAGAGATATATATATCCTCACAATGGAATACTACTCAGCTAAAACAAGAGATGACATCTTGCCACTTGGAACAACATGGATGGAACTGGAGGGGATTATGCTAAGCAAAAAAAGTCAGAAGGATAAAGACAAAATGTCACTCATGTGAAATTCAAACAAAACAGCTGACAGACAAAACTAAATCAAAACAAACTCTAGAATCTTATTGCAGAACTGAAGGAACCAGAGGAGAATAAAAAAAGGGGGTGCGATGGACTATCACAGAGAATTTTGGGTGTTCTGGCGCGGGGGTATAATGTAGCAATATGCACCTATACCCCATAGTTACAGCAGTAAAAATGTAATTCAATTTCAAAAAATTGAAAATCAAATGAATAACTTAAATCATAAAACTAATGCATATGATTTACTTAAAAACTATCTCACCTCATTGTTATAACAATTTTAATTATCACTTACAAAGAGAGTCATGTGAAGCAGTAGTCAAGATAGTTCTCTTTGGACATCTTTATTTTTTGACTAATTATCAAAATAACTACTGAGTGACTTAAGATGCTTGGGAGAAAAGTGAGGTAAGAAGATTAAAAAAAAAAAAAAAAAAGAATGACTTTTATTAAAATGGCCATCCTACCAAAAGCAATATACAGATTCAGTGCTATTCCAATCAAAATTTCAATGTCATTCTTCAAAGAAATAGAACAATTATTGATGAAATTCATATGGAATCACAAAAAACCCTGAATAGCCAAAGCTCTCCTGAAAAAAAAAGAAGGGAATGGAGGCATCACACTCCCAGACTTCAAACTATACTACAAAGCCATAATCATCAAAACTGCATGGTACTGGAACAAGAACAGACATACAGACCAATGGAATCGAATATAAAATCCAGAAGTAAACCCACAGATTTGTGGTCAACTAATCTTTGACAAAGGAGCAAGGACTATGCATTGGAGCAAAGAAAATTTGTTCAATAAATGGTGCTGAGAAAACTGGGTCACTACATGCAAAAGAATGAAGCTTGACCACTACCTCACACCATACACAAAAATCAACTCAAAATGGATTAAAGAACTAGACATAAGACCTGAAACCATAAAATACATAGAAGAAAATATAGGCGAAACACTACATGATATGCACATCAAAGACATCTTTACAGACACATCACCCAAAGCAGTGATAGTGAAGGCAAAGATAAACAGCTGGGACTACATCAAATCAAAGAGCTTCTGCACAGCAAAAGAGACAAAAACAAAGAGAAACCCCACCAACTGGGAGAATATTTTTGCACACAACACTAATGATAAAGGATTGATCAAAAAATCTGCAAAGAGCTGATGAGACTCAACAACAACAAAGAAAATAATCCAGTCAAAAAATGGGCAGAAGAGCTAAAAAGAAACTTCTCTCAAGAGGAAATGCAAATGGCCAACAGGCATATGAGAAAATGTTCAACATCACTTGTAATCAGGGAAATGCAAATCAAAACTACCATGAGATACCACCTTACACCAGTGAGAATGGCACATATTAAAAAAACTAGCAACAACAAGTGTTGGCGAGGGTGTGGAGAAAAAGGAACTCTCCTGCACTGTTGGTGGGAGTGCAAACTGGTCCAACCACTATGGAGAGCTGTGTGGAGATTTCTGGACCTACTAAACATAGAGCTTCCATATGATCCAGCAATTCCACTCCTAAGTATTACCCAAAGGACACAGAAACATCAATTCCAAAGAACACCTGTACCCCTATGTTTATAGCAGCTCTATTTACAATAGCTAAGCTTGGGAAACAGCCCAAATGCCCAAAAATAGATGACTGGATCAAGAAGATGTGGTACATATATACCATGGAATATTACTCAGCATTCAAAAAAGATAAACACATGCAATTTGCAGCAACATGGATGGCGCTGGAAGGGATCATGCTTAGCGAAATAAGCCAGAAAGAAAAAGAAAAATACCAGATGGTCTCACTCATAGCAGGAATCTAGAAAACTTAAATTAGGGACCAGGAAAATGAATAACTATAAGAAAGTGAAAATCAAAATTGCTGCACCCCCCCCTGCAGTGACCTTCAGGGCTAATGGCTGTTGCCATGGTCCCTGAGGTCCGGCGTGGGCAAGGAACCATGCGCGCAGGGGGAGAACAGCAAACTCCCTAAGATGCAGAGAAGCCGAATGCCTGCCAAGAGATAACGACCACCAGAAGCCGCCACAAAGATGGTTAAAAGAAATGCTGACCACCTGGAACCTTATCTCGCTTTCTCAAGGCCCACAAACTTTATTCTGCTACAACTGTCTTTCTAAAATCTTTCCTTTTTCTGGTCATTGATTGCTAATTAAAAAACATACATAATTTAATAATTAGGCTAATGCAAATGAAACATTACTAAACACTGTGTTATAATAGAATTGTTGGTTTAATAATCTTTCTATTATGTGCTTAACCTTAGTACCTTTGATATTAACTGCATTATAATATAAATTTACCTATGACAATTAATTATGAGTAAACATAAGTAATTAATAGTAGTAGTAGTTAGTACAAAAATATAGAAAGAGTTAATAACCTGTCCAATTAGGAATAAGGCTAGGTCCAGGTGTAACTTCGGACATAAATCACTGCCCTGTCAATTAAGCTAAGCCTATGAGCAAACTGATCTCTTTGATGTTCACTGTTCCTATGCCTTTAGAAAAAACATATATATACTGACCACTAACTTAATAAAAGCGCACTCAGATTTACACTCTCTCTTGAAGTGTGTCTGTTTGTCATTTCTTTAGCCGAATCCCTGACCACCCTGCGCAGTCTCTCAACCCTAAGACGGCCTCATCGTCTACTGCTGTGCTGGTCCGCGGCACAAAATCAACAAAAAACTATGAACCAGAGACACCTGTTGGGGGGCGGGAGGGGAGGGATGGGGGTCGGAATGGGGGGGTTGCAATTGTATGGGGAATATAAAAATAAAATTTATTATTTAAAAAAAAAAAAAGAAATTGCATGTATGCCTAAAAAAAAAAAAAAAAGAATGACTGTCAATTTAGCAATTCCAAATCAAAACAATCAGCAAATTTGATTTTTTTTTCCTTTACTGTTTTGTATTATCATTATAGACTTTTATCTTTACACTGTCAAATTTGGAATATTTTGGTCTTGCAATTATTTCAGAAAAATTGAGAGATTAAACCTCTTAAATAAAAAATAAAGAGCAAATATTGATACTAGTTGCTAGAGAACTTACTTAAGTACAGAATGCAACCAATTCCAGTAAGGTCAAGGCATATTTTAGGAGGGGTTAGGTACTAAAGACAAATAAGGTTAAAAATATATATACAGTCATTATCATTGAAAATCTCTTAAATCACTCAGTACAATATAGTACTGTCACTCAAATTAAGACCCATATAGCCAAAATTTGTTCCTGCAGTGTTCCTTTGGTTGAGCACCAGATAAAGATATGCTTGGCTTGCACTGAAGGGCCATATTGTATAAAAATACAGATTATATTTTCAAACATAAGACTCACACTTAATATGGTTGGAAGACAGCAGTACAGAGGCCTGAAATGGACTGAGTAAAAAGCAAATGTTGATCTTCATTTCATGCCCAGCAAACACAGTGGTAAAAAAAAAATATTCTTACCCTTTAAAAGTATTTCTCTTTCACGTTATTTTTTTTTTAGTATATATATTTGATTTCACATAACTTAGTATATTCATTCTACAGCTACTCTATAGCAGCAAATAATTTACAAGCTCCTTTGGAATTCACTGTAATTTAGTATTATTATTAGTGATTAATAGTTTCAATTTATAGAAACTTTTAAGTCAAATCCTTAGCTTATATGATCATTTATAATCAAAGCAAAGAATTTATTATTCCTCTACTAGAAAAGAAACACATGATTCTTAAGGAAGATCTGAGATTATCTTGAGACTATACATCAAATAAGTGAGTATCTTCTGACTTCAATTCATGGATTCTTACCACAAGGCTTACAGTGAGAAAGCTGTAAATAAGAAGTTTTTAATTTTAAGGCAGCAACCAGCACTGTAACAACTCACTAATGTCATGAAATACAAGGTAAATGCTTGAGTTATTTTTTTAAGGATGCAAGGCAATCCAATCTCAAAAAAAATTAAATTATATGCTAATTTCAGTTTTGCTGCTCATCTGCCTTGTAATTAAATCAGGGAGAGGAGAGGTCAGTTAACTTTTTCGCTATCATTGCTGATGGATGCAAAGGGGAAATTACTGTCCAGTCTAACACCAGGACACTCTCCATCATCAACAAACAGAAGCAAGTCAAAATATAAATGTAGAAGGTCAAATTTATAAAAGGATTGCAAAGTTCTAACTATTCTAACCCTCTTTCTCAGAAACAGCTAAGCCTCTCAGATTATTTTCCTAAGAAGTACTCTCTATCCTCTCTTATCATCTTCTTGGTATCTTAGCTCATATTATATTGATACAGTAAAATCTATTCTTGCTTTCTCCTATTATTCATAATCTTTAGAAAAAGGTTTGAGAGGTACGGAATGCTAAGAGATTTTATAAGATCATCTTAATATGAAGAACAGGGTAAGGGGAGTTGGGGGTTGATGAGGACAAAAGGTTTATCTGGATCATATAAAACCTGGTTCCTCCTCAGATACTCTACTTTTTCAAAAAGGGGAAAATATTTCATTTCAGTAGACTGCCTTTAAAATGAATCTTTTATATTAAAAATTGAAATGTAATTATTATTTTTTAGTCATGTAATCCTCTGAAATACTTGAAGCCTTTTATGCTCATCCCTTATTCTTACCTGCCCTGTTGAGGTCAAAGCAAGTGAAGATTGGCTCCCAGCACACACCTTCCGAATGAACATTCCTTGTAAAGCTTCAATAACTTTAGGTTTATACACTCTGTTGGTGTCACCATGCCCAAGTTTGCCTATAAAAACAAACAAATTCAAATTAAACAATTCATTTGTCTTAAAGAATTTCTATTCTTTTTCTAAGTTATTTAACTTCATAAATATTTCTAATTTTTCCATCATTAAGCTAACAGATGTGGTAAGTTCTGTTTCTGATAGCATAGGATACTAACAATGTGCCTTCTGTATCTTAATTTCAAACAATTAAACCACTTTGAGAGATATGAAAAATTTTTCTTTTTCCTCTTTATCGGTCATATTTCTAACATCAAATTTGCTGGTATGTTACACAAGTCCTCCAAGAATACAAGTGTATATATAGAGATAGATCTACATATAAATTTTTAAAAAGATTTAGTTCATTAAATAGAAAATGTGGCAAATCACTAAAGCAAAACAAATGGTCAACAACAAATAAATTCAACTTCACTAAGAATTAAGGAAATACAAATCAAATACCACCATTTTCGCTACTGAATTATTTTTAAAATTAGCTTAATCTTTCTACCTACTGTTGTGAGAAAGGAAAGTGAGCAGTCTCACGCTGATGGTCAATGACTACAGTAGGTAAAGATCTAGTCATTCACTACATTGTTTTCAATACTAAAAAAAAAAAAAACTATGTATCACTAGATACTCAACAATAATAAACTGGCTTATAAATTGTGCTGCCATCATAAAACTTTGAGTCATTCCAAAGAAAAATGCAGTCATGTTTGTTGGCATAAAAGATATTCATAAGATCTTGTTAGATAAAAACAAACAAGTTATGAAATAATATCTATGATATACATAGATCTGCTTTGGTTTTTTAAAAGACATCTACATAGAAATCTACAAACATATTTGCATTGAGTGTCTATATGTTTAGATGTCTGTCTACCAAAGTTTCAACGGATAGCAACATTTGCACAAACAGCTCATTTAATTTTTTAAATTTCATCTATATTTGAGTTTTTCTACAAATAGGCATGTATAACTGAAAAACGTCGAAGAAAAAAAAGCAAATTTTCAATAAATAATTTATTACATACCATTGTCTCCTCCTCCAAAAGACCACACAGTTCTTCCATCTTTAGATAAAGCAATTGTATGTGAGCTGCCACAAGAAACCTCCCCTACATTGCTAATGTCTTTTACTAATGTTGGAATGTTACGACTATTGCTATCACCGTGACCTTGAATAAAATACAGACAACAACAAAAAACAACAAGTTAGCTCTTTTTCTTTAAGGTATTGCGTCATAAGTGAAATAAACATTGCAAGTTAAAGTAGAATTGAGATATTTTTAAAGTGCAATTAAATATGAAAAATAGAAACATTTTTAATATTTTCTCAACCAGATCTAGGCTAGTCCCAAACAGAGACACCCAGTCCCATTAATTAACGATTAAAACATTCTATTTATGCTCCTCTCATAGTACTTATCTAATGTTATCAAACGTTGTGCTCAAGTCACCTTGTTTTTGCTACCCACTAGATTATATTCCTCAGGATGATGATGGCATCTTTCTTTCTCTGAAATCCTTTACTGCATACTTGTAACAGGCACTCAATAAATACTTGCCAGATTTAATTACACCTTAAATATCAGCATTAGAAACTGGGTATTCTCTATAAAATTATCTTCCTCTGAGCTTAAAACTAAACAAAATAAATGATATTCTTGGTCTATTAAATCTAGTCTCACTCCTTCCCAGTAACAATCATTTCTATTTTTCTCTGAGAATAAATTCAATATTTAAAAAAGCTTACCTAATCTTCCAAAGTCTCCTTCACCCCATGTGTATAATTCACCATCTTCTGTAACAGCAGCACTATGTCTGTATCCAGCCGACACACAAACAACTACCTACATTACACACAAAGTGTATTTGATGAACATCAAGATGCTAAAACACACAGTTCATATTTGATTCTATACACACAAACTACAGAGATCCTGATATTCACAATTCATCCAGGAATTGCTAGGCTTAGTTGTGGAGGTTGTGCTTTGCTCTAGAGTGCCTGGCAAAAGTGTCAGTTAAGTACTGAAATACAGCCTATGCTCTATGCCAAGCTATGAACAGTGGTTTCCATCCTTTTCTTAATTCACCAAAAACACTGTAAAACTAGCAGATTCCCTGAATGTATCAATCTAAACACCTGGCAAGAATACTACATCATCAATCAAATCTTTACTCAACGATTTGGAAGGGGCTAAACATTCATGAAACAAACACAATTTTTAAATATAATGTAGGGCCTCCCCAGTGGCGCAGCGGTTGAGCGCTGGGTTGCGAAGCTGCCCGCTGCCTCTGCGGCGCCGGTTCGATCCCCGGCTGCTCCCCGGCCACAGGAGGAGGGTCCCACATGGCGCGCAGACCTCTCCAGCCGCCCGCTGCTCCCCTCAGCAGTGTACTTCGGTCCTTCTGCCTGCTCTGCTCCCCGCTCTGGCTCTGGTGAATTCTCCCACCCTTCCGTGCTTCTGACTGTACCCAGTGTTTGTATAAATCAATCAATCAATCAATCTTGTATAAAATAAATAAATATTAAAAAAATAAAATAAATAAATAAAATATAATGTAACTTAAAACTCCTACAATGGCTTATCAAGAAAAACTCATTACATAACTCTCAAAAGACATTAACTATTCCTAATACAGAAAAATCTAAGCAGTACATAACTTTATCATATTAAACTCCTGGCAGTATAGCTTTAATCTCAAGTAGCTATACAATTGATGAGCAGAATCAGGGGAATAACAGTATACGGCAACATAATTTGGGGATCACCCACACTTTTAAAACTGATCAAAATCACTGACCACTGAAATAGGTACAGAAAAAATATCTATACTAAAACTCCACATATTCTAATCTCCAAAACTTAGAACATATTCTAGAAAATTCAAATTTTAGATTCAATTGAAAATACTCAACATCTCATACATTCTAGATATTCTGTTAACTTATGAAATTTCTGTTAATTATTAATTTACTTTTTGGGACTTTTTTCTGCATAACATTGACACTAAGTTATTTTTAAATTGGTAATGTTTTCATTACAAAGTGGGACATTAAAAGGAATAAAAGAAAATTAAAAATAGTTAGGGTTAAAAAAGAAAAAAGGTACTAGAAAGACTAGGAAAATACAACTTTAAATAGTATTTATCTGAAGTTCCTTAGAGCCCCATATCCAACATCTCATCAAACAGCCCCAGCTGTTGTCCAGTGGGATGTTCCAAGTCTCCCTACTTTGTTTTGGGGTTGCTGTCTAAGTTAAAATACTGAAAGCTGCAGTAAAATAAAATTCATTTGTAAGCCATGAAGAAAAAGTGCTCCATTTTGTAACTCTAGTATAAAATAATTTTTTTAATTAAAATAAGAAAACTTTCATGGAGAATGGAGGAACCCATATCATTGCATATAAGTTCATTGAAATATCCTCATTTCTTGAAGGAAAAATAATACAGAAATAAAAAGACCTACATTCAGTTCCCAATGCTGCTAGTTATTTGTGTGTGACCTTTACTTAACCACCTAAATATTCATTTAGGTTTCTGTTAAAATACTACCTCCTTCTATAACTTAGATGAAAATGCATACATAGGGCCTCCCTGGTGGCGCAAGGGGTTAAGACGCAACCTATGAAGCTGTCCACAGCCTCCGCAGCATGATTTTCATCCCCCAGCCAGTCAGGGAGCAAGCCACATGGCCCAGCAGACCTCTCCTGATTCGCCCGCTACTTCCCTGAGCAGTGTACTTCCGTCAATCTGCCTGTTCTGTTCCCCACTGTCTCTGGTGAATCCTCTCACCCTCCATACCTCTGACCTGTACCCCAGCTCTTGTATGCATAAATAAATCTTTAAAAGAAAAAAAAAAAGAAAATGCATGCATTGTGCAAAAATGAAAAATGATGTAAAAAATATATAAAATTTAATAAATAAATAAATTTCTGGTGGGGGGGGGAATGAATATACCCATTAATCCAAAAAAAGGTAAATAAATGAAAACAATTTATTCTTTAACAAAATACCTATTCATTCATTTCCTAAAAATAAATGTTTAAAGATATTTGGAGAAAAAATAATAAAATAAAATACTACCTCCTCCAAGAGAATGCTCTGATCTTGTTATCTAATATAGCAACCCCATCCAAGTTAGTCTCCACTACATTACTCAATTTTTTTCTTTACTATTATTTGAAATAATTTTGTTTAATTATCTCTAAACCATAGATTAAGAGACATGAGAACAAGCATCTTGTCTGTATTGTTCACTCCTCTATGTCTAATGCCTAAAATGCTGCCTACATAAATATTTGAATCAATGATTCTCAGTTTCATTATCTGTGAAATGAAGATGTTATAAGAATCAAAATTAAACAATCTGTGTGAAGCTGTTTTGTAAACTATAAAAACAGATATATAAAAGATAAGCCAAAGAGCTATAGGGTGGGGAGGAGGGACTCAACTTTAGAAAGAATACATCAAAATCGGATAGATAGCATAAATTATAGAACATGTAATTATTTTTAAATCCAAAAGAAAGAACATACCTTTCCTTGCAGAGGACCCTGAATAAGCTTGGGATATTTCTGTGTTGAACTATTTCCATGTCCCAATTTCCCATAATCACCATCTCCCCAACTGAAGACTTCTCCTTCTGTTGTAAAAGCTAAAGTGTGACCATCAGATCCTTTAGAAGACGAAACCTTCTTAATAGACCTATGAGGCTCAAATGTTAACTTTTTTAAAGTAGACTGATTGTTAGAATCTCCAAGGCCCAGTCTACCATAGCTGCCTTTACCACAAGCTCTTACAGAGCCATCCGTGGAAATGACAAAAGTGCAGTATTGTCCAGCTTCAATCTACAAGCAAACAGACAAAATTACAAGTATAAAATACTTCTGTGAGAATCAAAGTATAATATTTAAGGTTGGTTTTATCAAAGAGGCTCAAAGGATGTCTTTTAAAGGAGAATATGGCATAATCTCCATTCGAGTTAAAAAACAGAAAATTATGAAAGCTTTATGGACTTCTCAGGTTGTCTTGATTGCTGAACTCAAATTCATGGATATTTATCTTTTCAGGTTATCTGCCCAGTAATGATCAATGAAACAGTGAAGTAAAATATTTTATCCTCCTCTTACAACTGGTGACTGGCAAGAACTAAAATTTTCCTATTAATTCCTAAGGTTCATTATAGTAAGAACCATATGAAATATATCCTAAACTCATGTGAAAAGAAAAACATTTTTTAATGAAAATAATAATAGACAATTCTCCTTTGGCTAATTAAGCTACACATTAAAAAAAAAAAAAAAAAAAAAGAACCACAACGCCAATCTGGCAAAGGGAAAATTCCAGTTTTTATTTAGTCTTATTTAATATTTGTGTTTAATATAATGGTAAGTCTGTTGCCATTCATAATTTTCTTTTAATAACCCTTTATATTTTGAAACTTGGAAACACTGCTAGTGATATGGAAGACTAAAAATAATTGTCTATTAATATTCATATTCAATATTAACGTACTGACAGAGTATGATAAGAAGCAATATACCATAAGATCTAGGAAACAAGAAAGAATCTCAAAAATTTAAATAATCTTAGCTTCGTTTAAAGCAAACCCTGTCACCTACTACTTTAAAAAGTAAGCAGTGAACTCACGGTTTGAGCGTCAGAGAAACTAGGAGCCAATTTGGGTTGTAAAATTTTCTCCTGTGTGCCTTCGACCAGCTGATGACTGCTGTTGCTCCCCCAAACATAAACCTCACAGGTTTCCGAGACAATAGGAGCATCTCCAGTCTGAATGCTATCTGGGCTAGCACATGTTCTTGAATAATCAGAAGCCATTCTGCAAACCTGTTAAAATTAAAAGCATACAATAAATAGTCAAGATATTTTTAGTCTAGAAATTTTTATATCCTCTGAAATTACTGTTGATTGTTTTAATACTCTCAACCACTCAAATAACCTAAAAGACATTCGATCTTAAACACAGCCAGCTAGACTCCTGAAGAATGAATTACTAAAAAAATACAAATAAAGGTGGCAAAAGCAAGGAGAAAAGGAGACACACAATAAGCGCGTTTAAACTAAGAGTTATATTACTGCACACAACAGAATTACTTAAAAAATAAAACAGAAAAGATGACTGATAATCTCATCACCACAATATAGTGTTACCTCTTTTATATATGTTCTAGAACTTTTCATAAACATGTTCTTTAACACAGTTATCACAATGGATATATAAGGATCATACAAAGAGTCATGCAATATTTTCAAAACCTGCATGATTGAACTGATAATACTATGTAGTTAACCACTTGACTTTTACAGGATATTTAGATTCTATTTATTGGTTACTTAAGCCATTTTTAGAATATTGTTTTCACTACATTTTGAAAAGTCATTTTATTACTTCCTTACTAAAAAACACAGAAACAGGAATATTATATCCCCCAAAATGACAACAATCTTATGATTCTTGAAATATAGTATATCAAATTGTTTTCCAAAATAGTGATAATATTATACCCCCAGCAATGTATGAAAGAAGGACTCAGCAACTCTGTCTCTGTCTCTCTCTCTCATACACAAACACACATACACAGGGCCTCCCCAGTGGCGCAGAGGTTGAGCACTGGGTTGTGAAGCTGCCCGCAGCCTCTGCGGCGCCGGTTCGATCCCCGACTGCTCCCCGGCCACTGGAGGAGGGTCCCACATGGCGCGCAGACCTCTCCTGCCGCCCGCTGCTCCCCTCAGCAGTGTTCTTCGGTCCTTCTGCCTGCTTTGCTCCCAGCTCTGGCTCTGGTGAATTCTCTCACCCTCCCACACTTCTGACTGTACCCAGTGCTTGTATGAATGTATGTATAAACCAATCAATCAATAAATAAATCTTAAAAAAAAAAAATTTAAAAAAAAAAAAAAAAAAAACACACATACACAAACACACACACACACAGAGCAAAAATCATGGATTATTTGCATTGGTTTGAATATAATATTCTGCTGCCAATCAGAATGTTTTTGAAATACTAGGCTTTCCCCCAACCCAAAAGCACAGGACCCAGGTTGGTCTTCTCAGTTGCCCTAACAAAGGAACAGGTAGGTATAAGAATACCAGTTTCACTGCATCTATACCAATAGTAAGTATTATTGCTTTTTATTTTTTTTACAAACTTAAGTGGAAAAAATGAGGATGTATTATTTTAACTTCACATGTCCTTATTATCAACAGAACTGAAGTTTTTCCATTGGTTTACCATTAATATCCATTTATTTATTAGGAGTTAATGGATTTTTCGTTTACTTGTATAAATTTCATACAATGAAGATATGAACTCTGACTACAGCTATGGTCAACTGGTTGTCCACCTAATTTTAGGGTATTTTCCCCCCTGAATCAAGGAAAAGCAAAAGATGCAAAACTCTTCTAGAATGATTCAAAGATCAATATATTAGATTAACAAGCCATTAAATGGGAGGAGATACAATAATTTTAGTCAGAATCTTTTAAACAGTTTCCAAAGCAACAGAACAATAAGTATGTTAGGGAATATTTTCCAGTGAACATGAGGATAATTTTGAAGACATAAAATACACACAAGTGAAAGCTACCAGTCCCTGATAAAAGACAGGAAATTTTTGGGCCTCCCCTGGTGGCGCAGCGGTTGAGCACTGGGCTGAGAGGCTGCGGGCAGCGCTGGTTCGTTCCCCGGCCACTGGTGAGGGTCCCACAAAAAAAAAAAAAAAAAAAAGATACGAAATTTTTCTGGAGACAAAAGGAGAATGGTGGGGCCAAGAGGTTTTTATTTAAATATCTCATAGGGCTTAAAGAAAAATTATAGCCCTCCTCTCCACCCTACCCTAAAAGAGGACAAAAGCAGGGAAAAAGTCTACTCACTGGGCTAAGAAATATGTTTTTTAAAAACAACTGGGAGTTGGGTAGGATTCTGGGAAGATGGTAATAGCAGCAGCAAAGTTGTATCTAAACTCTGACATTCACTTTACAGAGCAACCAGAAGGCAAATCGCCAAAACTATGCTTAAGATTCACAACAAAACTAAGCTGTAAAGGTAACTCTAATAACTCCAAATATAAGCAGTTGTGGGGGGTAAACAAAAACAAAAAACATCATCAGACACAAAATCTTCATGATAGTGACATCTGTGTAGGAGGAAGCAAGAGTATCTGACATACCTCAGAACAAATCATATACTCACTAGAAAGAATAGTAAGCCAATCTAAGAACAACTTTTGCAGCTGGAGAGAGTTTTGCCCTCTCTGACAGCAGGTAAGTTATAAAAAGGGGATATGATGAGTAGTTCTACAAGAGGAACACATCTCGAAGCCAGCAGGTGGTACTCACAGCCAACTTGATAGCAAAAAGTAGAGTTTTCTGGACTCCCTCAGTTGGGGCTGCTGGGAACTAGACACCATGTGGACTTTAAAAAGACAGAGCACAGAGCAGGCAGGTTCTCTTTTGGAGCTTACTCTTGTACTGTGATCTCCGCTCAGCTGACACTATCTGCTGGGAGTATAAATGGCAACTTGTTCCATGCTGTCCAATAAATTTTCTTCTCTTTCTCTCTCAGCAGTCCTTTCTCTCTCAGCAGTCCTTTTCTCTCATTCCCTGTGCAATTATATCCTTTAAATTTTTTTTATTTCTCTCTATTTCTCTGTTTTGGGGTATTGTCCTGTACTCCATTAACAGCTTTAAAGAAGCTACTCTTAAAATTGACTAGCCAGAATTCCTTTTCAGGATTCCTTTCCACTCACACACTGAGAGTGGAATAAATATTATGCAGGACAAGAACAACAGACAGAAATTCAAGATAAAAGCTGGAGGGGAGAGCAAGCTGGGAAACCACTCCTGTCCCGCCACCTCTGGCCTGTACCCCAGTTCTTGTATGCATAAATAAATAAATCTTTAAAAAAGAAAAAAGAATAATATCCCCACAATAAAAGTATGCCAGAAAGAAACTGCCCCCAAAATAGATCAAACTACAACCTATTTCATAGCAAACTAAAAGAAATTAAGAATATGAAACAGGGGCCTCGCTGGTGGTGCAAGGGGTTAAGCACAGCACTAAGAAGCTATCTGTAGCCTCTGCAACACGAGTTCGATCCCCGGCTGTCCAGGAAGATACCCACATGGCGCAGCAGACTTCTGACGCGCCCGCTGCTCCTGTCAGCAGTGTATTTCAGTCGGTCTGCCTGTTCTGTTCCCCACTCTCTCTCTGATGGATCCTCCCATTCCCCGCATCTCTGGCCTGTACCCAGTTCTTGTATGCATAAATAAATCAATCTTAAAAAAAAAAAGAATATGAAAAAAGACATGAAAGAAAACACAAGTTTGACATACAAACACCCAAAATGAGGAGGCTAGAACTCAAGAAAGAGCAAGAAAAAAATTTCAAAAATTCTTTCAGAAATGAAGGCCAAGCTAGAAGGAATTCAAGAATAAATTAATACAGTAGATGATACCACAAGAAAAAGACAATAAAAAGGAAGGCACTTTAACAAGTAAAAAAGACATTAAAAAGTATTCAAGAAAAACTCAAATGCTAAAGTTAAGCAAAGATCAACAAACCGATAATAAGTGTTCTTAAAGACAAATGAAATGAAAAGTAACACTAAAAAAAAAATCATTTAGGGGCTCCCTGGTGGCACAGGGGTTAAAGACAGTGCTATGAAGCTATTGGCAGCCATTACAACACCAGTTCAATCCCTGTGGCCAGAGAGCTGACCCACATGAAACAGTGGACCTCTCCTGTCTCTTCCGCTGCTCCCCTCAGCAGCGTGTTTCAGTAAATCTGCCTGTTCTGCTCCCTACTCTCTCTGGTGAATCCTTCTTACCCCCCCACACCTCTGGCTTATACCCCAGTTCTTGTATGCACAAATAAAATAAATCTTTAAAAAATAAAAATAAGTTATTAAGGAAACTTTCCTGAAATAAAAAGATTTGAAACTATATATTGAAATCCTTACAAATGTGAGAATAGTGACCCAGAATGAATATGAAGATACAGTCTACAAAAATTACTAATTTTTAAAGGATCTTTTTTTTTTGTCCTTTGGGCTTTTCAGCAAAACGAGCATGACTCATATACAGGAAAAGAAATTCAAATCTTCAGACTTTGACAGCAAATCTTTATGCCAGGGGAAAATGGATGAACATATTTAAGATGCAGAAAAAAGAAAAGGTGAGCCAAAAATTTTATATTCTCAAAATTGACTTTCAAATATAAGGAGCACAGCAACCATCAACATGTAAGAACTAAGAGAAGCTTGTACCCATGAGCCCAAAGTATCTACTGAAGAATGTGTTTCAGACAGTGAAAAAGAATAGACACACACAGATTGGTAGTGAACACTCAATATGTAGCTACTTGTAGAACTAATACTAAATGAGAGTTAAAGATAGTTTGTTATGATTATATGCTTTATGTAGAGATAAAAGAGTGGGGAGAGGGCATCCCTGATGATACAGGGGTTAAAGTCTCAGTGCTATAAAGCCATCTCCAGCCACTGTGGCATGACTTCGATCCCCCAGCCAGGGAGTTAACCCACATGGCACAGGAGACCGCTCCTGTCTCGCCCGCTGCTCCCCTCAGCAGTGTATTTCAGTCAGTCTGCCTGTTCTGATCCCCACTCTGTCTTTACTGCCCCCCTCCTTCCCCAGCTCTTGTATGCAAAATAAATGAATCTTTAAAAAAAATTAAAAAAAGGACATGAAAGGGCTTCATAAGTGGTTGGTGGAAGTTTTCTTTACCTAGGTACAGCTAAGAAGGATATTTATTTTATAGTAATTCATATTAAATCATGTTTGTATGTCTTTCTTTAATTTTCTTAATAAAAAGTTTTAAAAGTTGGGCCTCCCCTGGTAGTGCAGAGGTTGAGTGCTGTGCTGCAAAGCTGCCGGCAGCCTCTGCAACGCCGGTTTGATCCCCGGCCACCGGTGAGGGTTCCCACATGGCGAGACAGACCTCTCCTGCCGCATCCACTGCTCCCCTCAGCAGTGTATTTCGTCAGTCTGCCTGTTCTGTTCCCCGCTCTGGCTCTGGTGAATTCTCTCACCCTCCTGTGCTTCTGACTGTATCCAGTGCTTGTATAAATAAAAAAATAAATCTTAAAAAAAAAAAAATTTTAGGGCCTCCCCGGTGGTGCAGGGGTTGAGCGCTGGGTTGCGAAGCTGCCCGCGGCCTCTGCGGCGCCAGTTCGATCCCCGGCTGCTCCCCGGCCACTGGAGGAGGGTCCCACATGGCGCGCAGACCTCTCCTGCCGCCTGCTGCTCCCCTCAGCAGTGTACTTCAGTCCTTCTGCCTGCTCTGCTCCCCGCTCTGGCTCTGGTGAATTCTCTCACCCTCCCGCGCTTCTGACTGTACCCAGTGCATGTATAAACAAACAAACAAACAAATAAAAAAAAAAGCCTCTATTTTAAAAAAAAAAAGTTTTAAAAGTTATCTGTACATGATAAGAGTTCAAAATGAATTAGAGGAATACACTGCAAAGCATGTCTCTTTCACACTCCTGATGTCAGGACACCTCAGCCCAACTTTCTAAAAGCAACCACTGAAACCACTTTCTTTTCTATCATTTCCAGAGTTTGAATGGATTATTTTTAAAGAATGAATGCATGCTATAACAATGTAAGACAAAATAATTTTTAATGTAAAAGCCATGATTGTTACGTACTTCTTCAAAGAGACATAAAGCGGCCTCATACAGCGAGCACAAGCCATCGGATGTTCTGGTTGGTTCCCGCCACTGACTTCGATCAGCTGATGAACCCTATAGTTAAAACATATAGTTTGGGAAGGAAAGAAACATAAGTAGTAATACCACTTAAACAATCCACAAAAATAAGGAATGTTTATATAATGTTTATGTGCATTTAAATCAAATCCTAACATGAAGTCATGAAACCAACTTTTACATCTATTATATAAAAGACCTGGCTAGAGTAAAGCAGTAAATTAAGAGCCAACACCTCTGATTATCACAGGGCTCCAAAACAGAAGAGGAAACAGAATTCGCCAATTAAACATTCTTTGGGTGGTCGATATCCAGAAAAACAAAAGCCAATTTAACATAAACAGAGTAAAATACTGCATGTAGAAGTCAGAAAACAATATGGGCTTTGCAGACAAACTCAGGGTTATAAGAATTAAGTTACTTTTAAGTGCCTGACCAGTAAGCACTTAATCAGGAGTATTTGTTATAATACTTCCAGGTCTTTTGCCAAATAGATATGTGAATTTAGGATAAATGCCACAATTTCTTCATCCTCACAGTAAGGATAAATATCTTCCTTACAGATTAATATGATAATTGGATGAGATAGAGTGTGTAAAAGCAACTGGTAGATAGTAAGCACTTAACTAAGGTTAGCTTTCTGCCTCCTTTACTCCAGGTACTAGGGAGGAGTAAGTAAATGAAGCCAAAAAAGGAATGGACGATTTATTATAGGTTAATTAAATGAAGTCTGAAACTCTAGATAGGTAAGTATAATTTTCTTATGCTTGTAGAATTGATTTAAAATAATTGCCAAAAATGCACAGAAACCTATTTCCAACATGTTAAAAGACAATGATGCTAAAAAGATCAAGGAAAGCAATTTGACTTCTTGGAGGATTCTTTTCCCACAAAGGAGCCATACAGTAGGATAAGGCCTTTAGAGGATAGGGGAGAAGAGGCCCCTGAAACAGGGTATTTAGTATTTTGTTTAAGAAGGAAATAAACCCTGGGCAAGTATATAACCATATAACTAGACTGTGCAATAATTAATGTCTTTTCTTTGTAACAAAGGCAATGCAAACTAGACTCTAAAATGTAAAATTAAATGACTTCTCACAGAAATACTAACATGTGACTATGATACAAAAATTATTTTAGGTCATTAATGGCATTACATATTTGAAAGCAGTTTAAATCAGAAAGTACTAAGAATAAAAATAAAATTTAAACAGATGTGGAGTGAATGGTTAAGTACTGAATAAGAAAGCACATATGGGCCCTTATTGTTTCTCATAGCTACTCCCTCAAAGCTTTTTTTAAATCACTGCATCCACAACTCTAGGTCTTTACTTTGGGTGAAGATTCTGAGGTATACTCAAGAGTATAGGAAGGGCTCTCATCAACATTCCATACCCCAAACAAAGCAATGACTGCTCTTCTTAATTTTATTTAACATAAAGAAATTCAGGGTTTCCCTGGTGGCCTAGGGGTTAAGTCTCAGCACTATCACCACTATGGCCTGAGTTTGATCCCTGGCCAGGGAGCTAACTCACATATGGTACAGCAGACCTCTCCTGTCTTGCCTACTGCTCCCCTTAGCAGTATATTTCAATAGATCCACCTGTTCTTTGCCCCACTCTGTCTCTCACCCCCTACACATCTGGCCTACTCCCCAGTTCTTATAGACATAAATAAACAAATATTTGGGAAAAAAAGAAATTCAAAATTGTATTGATCTTATGATCTAAAATCTGCAAGTACTTATTTACAATAAAATGACTTGTAAAAAATGTCTCAATATTTACCAGTCAAGTTCACCAAATACAAAATGTAAACCATGCAAAAATTTAAAAGCCCAGGTTTGAAAAAAATTTAAATAATTTTATAAAACATTTCCATCAACGTAAGAGATTTCCACTTGTTTTTGAAGGAAAAAAGTCTTGAAATACACATACCTAACCTATAATTGGCATTTTTAGTTATTTTTACTAAATAAATTTGTTCATTGGTCAATGCAAAAACAGTGTAATCCAACTGAAATTAAGTCCATTTATCTAAAGTGTTTCATTCTTCACATCCTAAATTTGGATTCTTCAAATTTTCATTCTTGGTTTTCACATAGGAATCACATTTAACGCTTAGAATTTCTTGACATTGATCATACTGCACTATATTTTATCATTTACTCTTTAATATGATAGCCAAAGTTCATTTTTTAATGACAGTCAAGCAGTTAAATTTTCCTCCAAAACAACACACTCTTTCCATAAGTATTTGCATAGTTCAGCATTCCCATTCATTCAGGTCTCTGCCCAAATGTCATGATTCCTTCCCTAATCACTTTAACTAAAATATAAAATAGAACATCTTTCCCCTCTCTAGATTCTTCTCTGATCCTATCTTCCATTCCCACACCCAATTTAATTCTTACGATGTTTCACTAACTAAAATTAAATATTTATTGTCTGACTCCCCTACCAGGCTGCTACTTCAGTGGGGCAAAAACTGTATTTTTCTCTGCTGTATCCCTAGGATGTAGAATAATGCATAGCATATAGTATGTGCTTAATAAAAACTAATGTGATAAAATAGATTTTTTTTTCAAAAGACATCCACATTCCACAGTCAAGGTTCCTCATTTTATACAAAAAGACATGAAATGAACTCATCCTGACTCCTTAGTCAGTGATTTTATAACACTGTACCAACTAGACTGTTTTGAATTACATATTCACATAATAGCTTCTTCACTTAAAATATGTAAAATATTTACCTAACCTAACAATCACCAGTAGAACTCTCAAATCATCCCTATTTTAAAGGCAATTCATTAAAAGCTAGGTTGACTTTCCCAAAACTGTTAGATACAAATTTTAAAGTTGAAATTTTGTAATACGTACCAAAGAACGCCTCATTTGCATTAAAATAGTCATGAAGCAGTCAAAGCTGATCATTCCTTCCTGGGTTGATAGTAGTTTACTTTTCTCCATGGAATTTACAACTGCTGAAGCCCCCAAAGCCATTTCTATCCACTCAAGAAGATACCGCAAAGAACCTCGCTGAGCTGCTAGACCAAGGAGCAACTCAGAAGCTAATCTGCGACCTAAAGTATCTGCCCCAGAATTGGGAATAGTTACTCCTTTAAGAAATGTTGTTACTTGTGACAAGCAGTCCAAGCCCATTGGGGGAATCTTGCTTTCATTTGCTAAAGATAATGGTGGCAAAGAGCTCACAACTTCAATTGCAGTATGAATAACATCATTGCAAAGACTGAGACCAGTTCCTGACACAGGCATCATCCAACTTTGTCTTAGAAGTGCAAATAATAAACTTAGACCAGTTCGAACACCCATTTCTATAAGTGCATCAGTGCTTGAGCGAGGACGTTCACTGACAGAGTGGACATCTGCTGAACCAGAGCTGCTCTCCGGAGAATGCTGCTGCTGCTTCACTTTGCCTTTGTCGTGGTATTTATTAGAAAGTGCATAAAAGACACGCTGGAGTACAAGCAGCCGTTTTCGGAGTGCCCCAGCAAATGGGGAATCTGAGCATACCATTTTCGCTAGTGCTAGCTGGCTGCTAAGGAGGGCATCCAAGTAGTGATCCTGCTCATCACTTGAAAGAGACTCACGTTCAAAGTCTGGCAACTGTGGTCCTTTGAGGCACAAAACTTGTTGGGGCAAAGGTACTACTTCCTTATTGCTGACCAGTTTAGAATACAGAACAGCAACTCCCTCTCTTGTAGCAATAGATTCACTGTCCTCTGTAATCCAGGAGCTATTTAGGTGTTCAAGCCATTTCAGTTTCACTGGTGGAACCATACTTGCCATGTTGATTTAGTCTTCAGCCATTAGTTCTGTAAAGGAAGAAGAAAATACAGTCAAAAACTTATATGGATGATTTATAAAATGTTTTCAAACTTTAGGGGGCCTCCTGGTGGCACAGGGGTAAAGTCTCAGCACTACCAAGCTACTGCCAGCCACTACAGCACAAATTCTATCCCGGCTAGGGAGCTAACCCACATGGCACAACAAACCTCTCCTGTCTCACCGCTGCTCCCCTCAGCAGTGTATTTCAGTCATTCTGCCTGTTCTGTACCCCTCTCTGTCTCTGGTCTCTCACCCCCCGCACCTCTGGCCTACACCCCAGTTCTTATATGCATAAATAAGTAAATCTTTAAAAAAAAAAACTTCCACCTTACATTATAATCGGTGAGTTGCAATGCATGAAGTACACAAAAAGACTGGGTTTTAGTTAATGGTAATGTATCAATGTTAGCATTTTAGCTTTGAAAAATGAACATTCCATGGTTATATAAGATGCTAATTTTAGGGGGCAATGGATAAAGGGCATATGGGAACTCTCTCCAGCATATCTACCACATTTTTATAAATCAAAAATTACCTCAAATTTAACACTTACTTGAAAAAGTGATTTGTGTACCTTTTATTTTCAGGTTCTAGTCCCACTATTAGTATGACAGTGGGTTCTAGATTCTCATGACTCCCAACTTTGTATCTCCAACCCTTGCCTCTTCCCTGAACTCCAAACATATATACAATTACACATTTGACCTATATATATATATATATATATATATGTATCTAGTATACATCTCAAAATTAACTTCAATAAGAAAATATCCAAAACTGAGTTCCTAATTCACCAATACCACCATCCCCACCTGTTAATTTCCTCATCTCAATAAATGATAATTTTATCCTTCCAGTTCCTTTGATGAAAAAACTTGAGAGTGACTCATCATTGATTCCTCTCTCTCACGCATTCCAAATCCAATTAGCCAGTTCTACTTTCAAAATGTATTCTTAATCCAACCAGCTTACCCTCCATGATAAAACCCTAGTCCAAGTCATCATCTCTTGAACTACTGAAGGATCCCTCTTACTAGTGGCCCTGGCTATACTGAGATGCTATAGTAACTCCAAAAGGGCACGGGTGTTTTTGTATATCTTTGTTTACTGCTATACTCTAGCACAGACTAAGTACTCAGTATGTGTTTGAAGGAAAAAAAGTACTTAAAATTTAAGTTCTCTGAGAGAAAATACTCAAAAAACATATATCCCACAAAAGACTGGCTTCTAAGATCATAAAGAACTCCTATGCTTCAATAAGAAAATAACAACCTAATTTTATGATCAAAAATGTGAACAAAACTTCACAGAAGATATATGAGTAGCCAATAAGCATAACAAAAGTGCTCAGCATCTTATTTCATCACAAAATGCAAGTTAAAAATATAAAGAGAGCTACTATATACCCACCAGGATAGATTAGTAAAACAGACAATACCAAAGATTAGCAAGGATGTAGAGCCAGAACTCTCACAAATTGTTTGTTGGAATGTAAGCTGGAACAACTACTTATAAAAGATGTCTGGCAGCTTCTTACAAAGCTGAACATATACCTACTCAGTAACCCACCTAGTCCTCTCAGATCTACTTAAAATAAAATTTATGTCCATACAAAGACTTAAATCAGAATAGTGCTGGCCTTTAGAGGGTGAGGGCATGAACAGACTGTGAAGGGGTATGAGTGAACTTCCTGAAGTGATGGTAATGTTGAATTACACAGGCCTCCTTTCGATTTGTCAAAACTCAATGAATATACCCTTAATTTCATGTAAATTTTACCTCAACTGACATTGAACTCTAATTAATAAGCATACTGGAGAACTTCTAGGGAGAAATACACTGATATCTGTAATTTATTTTGCAATGCATCAAAAAAATAAGATGCATCAATATGTGTATGTGTAAATAAATGTGATAAAATGGTGGAATCCCTGTTCTTTTTAAATCGCTCAATTTTGCTGAATGTTTGAAAATTTTTATTACAAAATGCTGGCAGGAAAGTGAGTATCAAGTCTTATCTTTCAAGCAAGTTCTCAGAATGACAGTCAAAACAGTTGGTGATAGAGAAAGATCCTCAAATAATCGAGATAATTTATTTTCTTTAAAGATTTATTTAAGCATACAAGAGCTGGGGTACAGGCCAAAGGTGTGGGGGGTGAGAGGAATCACCAGAGAGAGAGTGGGGAACAAAACAGGCCGACTGACGGAAGTACACTGCTGAGGGGAGCAGCTGGCGAGTCAGGAGAGGTCTGCTGCGCCATGTGGGTTGCTCCCTCGTTGGCCAGGGGATCGAACTCATGCTGCAGAGGCTGCTGTGAACAGCTTCATAGGCTGTGTCTTAACCCCCTGCACCACCAGGGAGGCCCTAACGGAGATAATTTTATCTTCATGATATAGGTAGATCTTCAAGAAAAAACTCAGTGATACAGATTCCAAGCTAATTAAAAGTAGTTTCCCATTTTTCCATGGCCTGTTAAATTCTAAATATAAAATCTGATGAAACTTGCCTTCTCAAGCTTATGATTATTATGCTTAATTCACTATTTGGAAAGTATGTACTTAAAACAAGGGGGAAAAAAATACATTGGCTCTTCCCACTTCATTCAGTAGGGGTTTACTGAAAACCAGCAAGCACTATGCAGAAGACACAGAAGTACCTGATTTACCCCACCCTTGCAAGTTACTGGTAATTCTGCTCTCTTTAATTCTGCCAGTTTGGTAGCTGTAAAGGGATATGTTATTGCTTTGATTTGAATTTCCCTGATTACTAATCTGAGTGTGCTATTGTTTATTAGTCATGTGGATACACTCTTTTGGGAAATGTTTATTTCGTCTACTCATGCGTTTTTCTATTGCATTATCTTTCTTGCCAACTTGTAAAAGTTTTTGTATTTTATCACTGTCTTCAATACTGCAAATAATCTTCTGAGCTATCTTTTGCATACACATGCATCTCTTCTTCTGTAGCTTCTGCTTTCTATTCTAGGTTAAAAGAGCATCCTCACATCTCCAGAACCAGAACAGATATGAATTCTAGATTATATAAGTATATGCCCAGATTTTCTTGAGGTTTAAAAAAATAAACAAACAAACAATAATACATGAGTTCTTAAGCTGTCTGGAATTTAAGTAAATACTATTCAGTGGCTTTAACTTCTTTCTTTCCAGGTGGATGGCTAGTTATGCCACAACTATTAATTAATCCAGGACTTCCAGGATTGTTGAAGACAATGGCAACGACATAACTATCTCCCCAAACTTGTTCCCAAACAGTAAGACAAAGAGGAAAAATTAGATTCTATATAAACTACAATATAACAAAGATAAAGAATAACAACATTGCAAATTAACTGTGAATAAAGAGAAAAATAATCAATCCCAGCATACACACTCTCACCTCCATCTGAGTCACAAAGTTCTGTGGCAAAAGAAGACTGAGAAAAAGTACAGAAAAGACAGAAGAGAAAGGTTAGTGAAAGAGAATAAAGGTAATTTGGATGACAGCCAGGAAAGAGTAAATCCATACTAAATGTGAACATACTGGAAATACTTAGGCATATCAGATGACAGACTGTAAGGAAGAGATTTCAAAGTACATTTAATTTAAAGCGGCAGGCATGATTTAAAGCAGGAGAAGCTATTTTAAAAAGGGAAGGGTGATTTAAAAAAGCATTCTTTGAAATACAGAGGGGAGAAAAAAGACAAAAGAAAAAGGGAGGCATCCTTTGGTAACTGCTGTTAAAAGACAAGGAAAAAGGAGAGATGGTTAAGATTTTTGCTATACAAAAAAGAAAAACATAAACCTAGATAAAACAAAGTTTCTCTAATATACTGGAACTTTGCTGTACTGACAGAAGAGGGTACCAGGAAATTATGGTTTTCTTCATATAAGTCCTCTGCCTCTCTTCTTAAATTGGTTAAGTATTTTTGCTTTTGTGGCTATTATGAAAGGAATTTCAATGTTTCCTTTTCTAAGATATTACTGCTATTCAGCCATCTGGGTATATTCATACACTTTCCCAAATTACACAAGCACAGATGATGAACCAAAGAAAGAGAAAACATAACAAAGGACAGGAAACAAAGGAAGAAAGCGGAAAAAGACAAAACAGAAAAAAAAAAGACTACAAGACTAAACATATCTACTGCATACCTACTTTAAAACTTGCTTTTTAAAGCCAAAAGTAAAGACTGATTTTTTTTTTTTTTTAAGATTTCTTTATTCACATATATAAGAACCAGGGTACAGGCCAGATGCTGGGGAGGGTGAGAGGATTCACCAGAGACAGAGCAGGGAACAGAACAAGCAGACTGACCGAAATACACTGCTGAGGGGAGTAGCTGGCGAGGCAGAAGAGGTCTGCCCCAGCATGTGGGATTCTCGCCAGAAGGAACCTGCACTGCAGAGGCTGCGGACAGCTTCACAGCATTGTGCTCAACCGCCTGTGCCACCAAGGGAGGCCCAGACTAATTTAAAAGAGCACCTATATGTTATAGGTAGATATGGAACAGGTATTTATAATCTGTTATAAATTAAACATACATAATAATTGGATCTAATAAGAAAATCTTATTTAAAATATATATGCCACTTAATAAGAGACAGATCTAAAAGTGATTTAGAAAGGCTAAAGGTAAAAGGTAAGGTGGTGAACCCACTTAACACCCACGGTTGCCCCCCACGATGGCGGCTGCTGCTCCATCCTCGCCCCGCTTCTCCAGGACTAGGAAACATACGCACCCTTCGCCTGCCTTCCCACAGCATTTAGCAATATTGTCACATGAATTGGACATCTTAGTGCTTGAAATGAAATGATGGGATAGAACCTAATTTTTGCATAGTGTTCATTAACTTCATGATAAAAACTGCAGAAAAAGAAGAATGGGGCCTCCCTGGTGGCACAAGGGGTTAAGCACTGCACTATGAAGCAATCCACAGCCTCTGCAGCACAAGTTCCATCCCCGGCCGGCCAAGGAGCAACCCACATGGCACAGCTGACCTCTCCTGACTCACCCCCTCCTCCCCTAAGCAATGTATTTCAGTCAATCTGCCTATTCTGTTCCCCACTCTGTCTCTGGTGAATCCTCTCACCTGCCCCATGCATCTCTGATCTGTACCCCAGCTCTTGTATGCATAAATAAATAAGAAAAAAAAAAGAAAAAAAAAAAAGGTAAGGGCTTCCCCCGGTGGCGCAGCGGTTGAGCGCTGGGTTGCGAGGCTGCCCGCAGCCTCTGCAGTGCTGGTTCGATCCCCGGCTGCTCCCCGGCCACCGGAGGAGGGTCCCACATGGAGCGCAGACCTCTCCTGCCGCCCGCTGCTCCCCTCAGCAGTGTGCTTCGGTCCTTCTGCCTGCTCTGCTCCCCGCTCTGGCTCTGGTGAGTTCTCTCACCCTCCCGCGCTTCTGACTGTACCCAGTGCGTGTATAAATAAATAAATAATTAAAAAAAAAAAAAAGGTAAGGTGGTGATTGAACAAGCAAATACAATCTCTTAATCACTAAATTATGTCCTTCTTATCACTATTATGATGATTTCGCATGTTCTATATCACTCTAAATTTTTAAAAATTGAAAACCTCAAAAGATTTCAATGAATCAACTGCCAATTCAACTGATTTTTAAGAGTCTGTCACTATTATAAAATATGGTCCTCCTAGCCACTCTCAAAATCATTAACTAATCCTAATCAGGGAACAACAACATATCACTTTTTTTGCAGGCCTCATTAGATATTTGGAGTGCCAAAAAGCAAAAGTGTGAGAAGAGATGAAAAACAAAGCTAGAGAAATTCCATTATCTGACTTTAAGGCTTATTATAAAGCTACAATAATCAAGACACATAGTTTGGAGTCAAAAGTAGGTCAATAGAACGGAACTAAAAGTCCAGATACAAACACACAGTATGCAAACAATTTTTTTAAAGATTTATTTATTTTTGCATACAAGAACTGGGGTACATGCCAGAGATGCGGGGGGTGAGAGGATTCACCAGAGACAGAGTGGGGAGCAGAACAGGCAGACTGACCAAAATACACTGCTGAGGGGAGCAGCGGGCGAGTCAGGAGAGGTCTGCCGCACCATATGGATTGCTCCCCAGCCAGCTGGGATGGAACTCATGCTGCAGAGGCTGTGGATAGCCTCATAGTGCGGTTACTTAACCCCTTGCACCACCAGGGGGCCCCCCAATTTTTTGATTGTACTATTTTTATTGAAATAATATTGATTTACAGTACAGGATAAGATTTAGGAGCATAGGTTCCCAGCTCCTAGATATGGTACTATACCACATTCACCACCAAAGCACCTATGATCTTCTACCACAGTCTGTTGAGTTTATCCCTTACTTGTTCTCCAGTGCCTGCCCTCCCACTCTGGTGGCCTCAATTCTAGAGTTTGTTTGGTTTAGTTTTGTTTGTTCCTTTGTTTTTGTTTCTTTATATTACATATAATAGTGTAATCACCATATTTTTCTCTAACTTATTTTGCTTAGCATAATCCCTTCCAGTTCCAACAATGTTGTCACAAGTGGCAAGACTTCATCTCTTTTTATAACTGAGTAGTATTTCACTCTATGTACAGTATATATACTATACCTTCCAAACCTATTCATCTGTCTTTCAGCACTTAGGGTTATTTCCATAATTTTGACTATTGTAAATAGTGCTGCTATGAACATGAGTGCATATATCCCTTGGAATTAGTGTTTTTGCATCCTTCAAGTGGATATCAAGGAAAGAATTGCTGATCACATGGTATATCCATTTTTAATATTCTGGGGAACCTCCAAACTGTTTTCCATCTGGGGTTGGACCAATCTACATTTCTACCAACAGTGTACAAGGACTGTTTTTCTCTATACCATCGCCAACACTTGTTGTTTCTGGCCTTTTTGATATGGGCTCTTCTCACAGGGATGAAATGGTATTTTGTTGTGGTTTTGATTTGCATTTCCCTGAAAAAAGTGATGATGAAAATTATCTAAATACAACTTACCCTCACTTAAAGTACATTATCTGAGTACAACTTACCCTCACTTAAAGCAAAATGTGTGTGTGCGTTCAAAGGAAAAAAAAATAACTATAGCAAATGTTTCAATTTGTGATTCTAGGTAAAAAGTATATCAGTGTTTATTATACTACTTTTCAACTTTCCTATAGATTTTAAAAATTTCCAAAATAGGGGAAGAGGTCAAAATACCAGGGATGCAAAAAGAAAAGAAATAAAAGATTATATTTTACAATAAATAGTATACAAAGGAGTTAAATTATAAGTATGGTTTTCTATTATTAACTATGCCCTTTCTGATAGAGAATATGTAATAAACTCATTTATTCTCAAAAGTATCTGTATTATGCACATTTTGTTTCTAATTTCCTTGCAACATAATCATTTTCCTTTAAATAATCACAGTGATACCATCTCTATACACTCAGATTTTTAAGTCTTACTCAAAAAGGAGCTGGCAGAAAAATGCTGCTCCCATAACGTAGACACTGAGTTAGTTGCCTATCCTTCTAAATAGGAAGATGAAAGCCAGAGAGCAAGATGACAAGTTTACTTAAGCTTGTGCCTTGTATAAGCTACACAAAAGGAAGCAAAGGGGCAAGAAACAGCTGGGTTCAACAAAAATAGGAAGGCTGAACTTTCTTAAACCTTAATCTCTTAAATCTCTTTTTTTTTAAAGATTTATTTATTTATGCATACCAGAGCTGGGGTACAGGCCAGAGGTGTGGGGGGTGAAAGGATTCACCAGAGACAGAGTGGGAAACAGAACAGACAGACTGACTGAAGTAGTACACCGCTGAGGGGAGCAGCGGGCAAGTCAGGAGGGTCAGCTGCGCCATGTGGGTTGCTCCCTGGCCGGCCAGGGATAAAACTTGTGTTGTGGAGGCTGCGGACAGCTACATAGGTTGCATCTTAACCCCTTGAGCTACCAGGGAGGCCTTTAACCAACACCTTTGTTATTTTAAAACTGTATAAAGTCCTATATTAGAAAATATCTAGGCAAGTCTCTACTGTAACATGAGTGGAAGTAAAATATAACAGAAAAAAAATCTAAATGGGAAAATCAACTTGAATATAAATTTAACTAACTTTACAAGTCTGTTGTCTTGAGAATTCACTTTTAAACAAAACAATGAAGTCACACTTTGAAAACTGGAATCAGGAGGAATTAGAACTTCTTCCTGCTCCATCAACTTGAACCCTATCTCGCCTAAAAATATTTCAGGTTGACAGAAAATAGCAGAATTTGGAAATAAGTGCATATTGTGGAACTAATCAAGCAAAATATATATTTCTACGAAATGTACACTTAAATGAATATATATATTATACTTTGATTAAAATTTTTTCAAACACTGTTAAATGAAATACCTAGTCTAACAAAACATGTCATGATCTATATGCTGAAAATTATAAGACACAGATGAAAGAAAGCACAGAAGTTCTAAATAAATGGAGAGAGGGCCTCCCCTGGTGGCGCAGGCGGCTGAGCACAGTGCTGTGAAGCTGTCCGCAGCCTCTACAGCGCCGGTTCGATCCCAGCAGGCTGGCGAAGGTCCCACAAGGTGCGGCAGACCTCTCCTGTCTCGCCTGCTGCTCCCCTCAGCAGTGTATTTCGTCAGTCTGCCTGTTCTGTTCCCAGCTCTGTCTCTGGTGAATCCTCTCACCCTCCTGTGCATCTGGCCTGTACGCTGGTTCTTGTATAAATAAATAAATCTTTAAAAAAAAATAAATAAAATTAAATGGAGAGACATGTCATATTCCTTGACTAGAAGACTAAGCATAACTATGTCAGTAGTTCCCCCAAATTGATCTTTTTTTTATTTTTTTTTTAAAGATTTATTTATTTATTTATTTATACAAGCACTAGGTACAGTCAGAAGCGCGGGAGGGTGAGAGAATTCACCAGAGCCAGAGCGGGGAGCAGAGCAGGCAGAAGGACCGAAGTACACTGCTGAGGGGAGCAGCGGGCGGCAGGAGAGGTCTGCGCGCCATGTGGGACCCTCCTCTGGTGGCCGGGGAGCAGCCGGGGATCGAACCTGAGCTACAGAGGCTGCAGGCAGCTTCGCAACCCAGCACTCAACCGCTGCGCCACCAGAGAGGCCCCCAAATTGATCTTTAGATTTAATGAAATACCTATCAAAATCACAGCAATAATTTTTTTGTAACTATAGATATAGCTAATTTTAAAATTTACATGGAAAGGCAGAGGAACCAGCTTAGCTAAAGTCATAACCCTTACCATCAGTTTAGAATCAGTAAGGAAACAGATGTAAATAAAAAGCCAATCCTCAAAAGAAAAACATTTTTAAAATAAAACCATCCTCTACCTGAGCAAAGAAAGCAAGCAATAAAGCATATTACTAGATACAGTCAATGAAACAGGAAGCAAAGCCTGCTAAAGTCCATCCCTCAACTCATCAAGTCCATCCCTCAACTCAACACTATAGGCTACTTGCCTCTCCCATTACTCCAATAGTACCGATCATCAGAGGTGGACACACACACACAGCAAAAGAGCTCACCTGTAGAGTGCTCCAAAATACCATATTGCATACTTCATGTTCATGTTTACTGTACTTAAAGAAGTCTGAGTTACTTATCTTTTAATCTAGCACTGTGTGAAAAGATTTATTTCCTATCAAATTCTAAAACAATAACCCCAAATAATATAGGGAAAAAACAAAAAATGAAGCTTTATTCTACTCATGCCTCTTTACATTAACCTAACTTCAAATAGGTTTCTACCTATTCACCTAGCCTTTACTAACAGGTCAGCTAATTAAAGGGGTGAGGGGTTGGGGGGAAATATTACATCTCTGTCCAGGATTGTTTCCCATATGATTTTATGCCTGATGTTGCTACATGTGCCTTTTCATTATATAGCAGAGGCAAAAGACCAAATGTCTATTGTCCCTGGATATTCTCTCTTAAGAACACAGTATTCAGGGCCTCCCCTGGTGGCGCAGCAGTTGAGCACTGGGTTGCGAGGCTGCCCGCAGCTTCTACAGTGCCGGTTCGATCCCCGGCCACCGGCGAGGGGCCCACAAAAAACAAAACAAAACAAAACAAAACAAAACAAAAAAAAACCCACAGTATTCAGGTTACAGAATATATAGAGAAAATTTGAATAAACTCTTGCTAAAAAGAAATCTGGAGAACTACACATTGAGTTGTTACTTCGCGTGGTGGGATTACAGGTAGTTTTCACTTTTTTCTTCCTATTTCCCATGTGATCTAAAATATCATTTTTACAAGAGCATATATTACTTTTCACACTTAGGAAGGAGTTTTATCCATTTGTTAAAATGCAGTTTTTCCTAGCAACAAATGTTGGTGAGGATGTGGTGAAAAAGGAACTCTCCTATACTGCTGGTGGGAACACAAACTGGTCCAACCACTATGGAGAGCTCTGTGGAGGTTCCTAAGACTACTAAAAATAGAGATTCCATATGACTCAGCAGTTCCCAGCATTTCACTCCTATGGATCTACCCAAAGGACACAAAAACATTAATTCAAAAGGATACCTGCACTCCTAGGTTTACTGCAGCACTACTGACAATAGGTAAGACTTGGAAACAACCCAAATGCCCAAATATAGATGACTGGATCAAAAAGATACAGCATATATATACAATGGAATACTATTCAGCAATCAAAAAAGATAAACTATTGCCATTTGCAGCAACATGGATGGAGCTAGAAGGGTTTACGCTCAGTGAAATAAATCAGAAGGAAAAAGAAAAATATTGGATGGTTTCACTTATAGGAGGAATATAGGGGAATCAAATAAGGGATGGGGGGAGAGGGGAAAATATCAACCACCACTAAAAAAAAAAAAAAAAAACACAACAAAACAAAAACAAAAATAAACAGACAACTATAAGTCAGACATTCTGCAGGGGAGGGATGGGAGAGGGATCAAAACAGGGAAAGGAAGAGCACAAGGGACTGTGGTGATGGTACACGGGTGAACTGGCGGTGGAAATTCTGTGGGGACTACACCTGAGAAAAGAAAGCAAACACTGTAAAAAAAAAATGAACAATGATATAAAATATATATAAATTATTAAATAAAAGAAATGCAGTTTTTCTTTCTTATCCAAATCCTCACCTCATTTAAAAGAATATACTGCACTTCTTTATTTTATTCACCATAGAACTGAGACAATGTGATAATAGTGTAGAAAGCTTTAGCTTATCTAAATTCAAGAAAAAGCCTTGCTATGGAAAATGTGGAAACTACCTACCTACTTCTCAGGGTTGTTTTAAAGAATCAAAAGAGATTCCACGGGAAGTGTTTTAATGCAATATACTATCATATAAGCTATGACTATTACTAAAAACAAATGAACAAGCTATAACTTCACATTTTATGTACAAAATGAGGGCGTCTTATTAAGTTAGAGCCACTCAAATTCTGGTATTAACAGAGTTCTCTTAACTCAATCTTCTACCTGCATCTCTCTCTTCAGAAGAAATACCTTTTTAAGGATCACACTTCCCGGGTCTCCATATTTTTTGTCTTCACTAAGACACAGTTCTCACCTGTGATGACCCTGATTGCCTGAAAGTTAAAGAAAATATGTCCCTTCAAAACAGACTTAAATAGTAATTCTCCAACTGACATTTCTTGGAGTATAGTGGGAATGTACATGAACTCTGGATTCAGATCCTGCCTCTGTTATATCACCAACACCACGTAACCTTGAACAATTTACTCTCTGTGGCTCAGTTTCCTCATTTCTGAAAGTGGAATAACACAAGTGCACCTATTACATAAGACTGTTGTGAAGATGAAACAAATTAAAAATTAAATGTGAAGGGCTATAGACAGTGGCTGTCATGTGGTAAATGTTATATAGTGAATGAAGTCCTCTTCTAACACTGCTCTGTAAAAGTACAGTGCTTACAGGCTAAGATAAAACAGCCAACATTGTCTCATTTTTCCCTCATTGAAATATGTCTTATTGTTTACCTACAAAAATTTTTCTACATCACTGTGATGAAGTCATATACTCTTACCAGACATTTTTTTTTATTCTTGTTCATATCCTCTAATCCAACATTTCCCAAATGTTTGTTTCCTCTAGAAAATTTGTTCCACTAGCTTCTCAAGATATTGGAGGATAGAGGGATAAATTCAACAATCAAATAAATTTGGAAAATGTTGAATTAATCTTAAATAGGTTTCTTTACTATAGGGGTTTTACATGTTAATATGCACTATTAATTAACTCTAAGAGAGGAAAAAGACCCATTGTTTACCAAGGTTATTTAACTCCCAAACCCCTTGGTGAAGGAAATATATTGGGAAATGCTGATGCTCGTTTTCTGACAGTCTTTAATACAAAATGTGCTGTGTTACGTAAACTCAACATTTTGTTAATCTGATTCACACACAAAGCCTGTTCTCAAATTCATGTTGCGAAATCTAAGTCAAGAAGCTAATAACTGCTGCCCTGTACAAATTACTTTTGAAATTTCTGAATATGAACACTGACTTCTAAAAAAAACAAACACTAAAAACTAACTAGACATGCTAGGTCACAAGCTGTAATCTCATCTCATGATGGGATGTTAACCTATTTATTGGTCAAATGTTTTTTAAACAAAATATACTTATTCAATATTTCCAAGTTTTCAATAGTAAGAACTTGAATTCCTTTAAAGGAATTACACCATACATCCTTGTCAAATCATTCTAGTTCTAGTATAAATATAGTACCCTAAACATACAGTTTACATTGCTGAAAGGAACCCCACTCATTAGATAAAAGAACAACAGAATTTCACTATTTTGCAATCCCTGTTAACATCACAAAGAGATGACAAAAAACAAAATCTGGCAACTCTATCAATTTAAAAGAAATTCAGGAGACAGAATATCATTTTAAATCACATTACAGAGATGCTATCAGCAAATGAGACTATAGAAAACTTCTCAGGGTAAACAGCCTGGTTTCTTTAAACAAAAAAAAATTTAGGAAAGAAAAAAGAGATGGAGGGGGAATTTAAGATTAAAAGTAATTTAACAAACAAATAATTACAAAGTATGGACCCTAATGCTATTGATCCTACTTCAAGCAAACAAATACATAAATTTATATGTATCTATTTACAAAACAATGAGAAAAATATGGAAACTGATTACATTTTTAATGATATTAATCACTTGCTATATAATTTTGGTATAATGGTATTGTGGTTATTTTATTAAAAAAAAAAAAAGACTCTACCTTTTAGAGTCCCATACCGAAATAGCTGAAGTTTACAAATTGAGTATGTCAGGGATTTGGCTTAAAACAGTCCAAGGTGTAGGGGCAGAGGTGGAGAGAAATAAACAGGAAACAAGAATGTCTATAATAATTCTTGAAGCTCAATAATGGCTACATGGGATCTCTCTTAATACTAGTCATGTGCCATATAACATTTCAGTCAACAGAATGTATACACAACAGTGGTCCCAAAATTCCTGTTGCCTGGTTTTGTCATAGCCATCCTAATGTCATAACATTTTATATGGGCAGCAATCTCATACATTTAGTGTTTATTGGATAGCATCTCTTTCCTTCATGATTGATTTAATCTCATGTTCTTTTGTTCACTGTGGCTCCTAAGTACACAAAATCCACTGCTAATGATACCAGTAAGAGACCACATCAAGTGACTGACCTGGAAATGAAATCAAAAGTGATTAAGTATTACAAAAGTGGAAAATCGGTAATGGTTATGTTCACCTGTCAGGCATGTCCCATTTTACCACAGTTACAATATTGAAAATCAAGAACACTGTGATAGAAGCTGTTAAAGAATTTACTTCAATGAAAGCAAGGAAACTAACAATAATTCAAGAGGAGTCTTTATCAGATATAGGAACACTTCTAACGACCTGGATTGAAGACCAGAAATAGAAGCATATCCCTCTTAGCACCATGATAATCATGGCCAAAGCAGAAAGTTTGCCTATAATATTGAAAGAAAAGACAAAAATTGATTATAATGTTGAATTTACTGCTAGGTCTGGGGGGTTTAAATTTCAATGATCCAAGAATCATTACTCATTACATAATATGAAATTGAGTGGTGACTGTGAGTTCTGATGCAAAGGCAGCTGAAAATTTTTTGGAAACTCTACATAAGCTGATTTGGAGCTTACTTGACATGGCAGGGCAAATCTTTATTATAGATGAAACTTCCCTATTCTAGAAATGATGAAAGGACTTTCATTCATAAGGAGGCCAAGTGAATGCCATGTTTCAAGACTTTTAAGAACAGGATAATAAAGTCTTGCTTGGAGGCAGTGCTGCAGGCTACAAATTAAACTCCTTATGAATTATCTGGGTTAAAGTGAACTGTTTCAGATGCACTGAATGGTTTCGAAAATGAGATATGATGTCCACCTATACTGGACCTTTGTTGTTGTGATCACCAACCCTTGCCCCCACTTCATAAACAATGGTATACATCATATTCTTTGGGAAACCGCTTTTGCCTCATTGTATTCAGTGGGGTTGCCAACTACATAATATCACCAGTCCTCTTGCCATATTCCACAAGAATTGAATTTTGCTCACCCTAGGAAATTTTCTTTGCCCAAATTATTGCTGCAACTGAGAAAAACACTGATGCAAATATAAAAGAATAACATCAGTGACATCAGGATTTTTGCTTGGCTTTGGGGTAATATCACCAAGGAGTATATGAGTGGTATCTGGAAGAAGACACTCAAAAAAACTGATTCATGACCTCAAGGGATTTGCCAAGGATAAGGAGGTTGCAAAAATCATATACTCTGTGGTGTTTACACAACAATAAGTGGCCTAACAACCCATTTCTGAGGCCTCCCTGGTGGTGCAAGGGGTTAAGACGCAACCTATGAAGCTGTCCGCAGTAATAGTAGCATGAGTTTGATCCCCGGCCAGAGAGCTACCCACATGGCGCAGCAGACCTCTCCTATCTCGCCTGCTACTACCCTCAGCAGTGTATTTCAGTCAATCTGCCTTTTCTGCTCCCCACTCTGTCTCTGGTAAATCTTCTCACCCCCCACACTTCTGACCTGTACTCCAGTTCTTGTATGCATAAATAAATCTTTTAAAAAGCAAACAATGCATTTCTGAGAACATAGTCCCATCATTAAGTGACACAACTATAATCACTCTACTTTTATAGTAATGTATGTTTTAAATATTTTATAACATAAAGACACTATCACTGAAATGAATTACCTGTCCAAGCCTGTAAACAATTTCTATATATTCTCATATTAGATTAATGCACAATCAGGCATAAGTGAATGTAAAATACCATGTCAAATTATATTTATAGAGTATTATAAGAAACAACGACATGAATTTTACTAACCTCAACATGCTATGCTATGCTATGCTATGCTATGCTATGCTATGCTCAACATGCAACATGCTATAATTATTTATAATCCTGTCATTACTTAATTAATTTATGGCTTTCTATGAAAAACTAGTTTAAATACGATTTACTTTTAAATTATTTGATAAATATAGTAACAGTCACAAAAAAGACTTGCAAATAATACTGCAGAGTCATCACTATCTTTCTAGTTCTACCGGCCTAGAGTACTTCTGGAATTTATCACAACAAACTTAGTGCATAAGCACTCTAGCTCACTGAGCTCCAAACAGGCCAAGTTTTATCTTGTGTACAAAAACCTTTTCCTGCCTTCCTACTCTGAAATAAAGAGCCAAACTAACAGATGGCAGCCCTGCAGGGAGGGGTGGCGATAAAAAGGCAGTTACAAGAGAGCACCACGGAAAAAAGAAAATAACACTGAGAACTGAGAGATACAAGAAATTATTTACAAAATATTATTTAGAAAATATTCAGCAATCCTTTAGACTTCTGCAAAACAAAGTTACATCCTGTCTATCAACAATTATTTTAAAATGAAGTGATTGTGTGAATTTGCATTTTACTTTGTTTATTCCCTTATACAGGATATCTTTAAGTTTTGAAAAGTCCTTCTTAATGTCTCAGGCCAATTTAAATTAAGCAGTCCAAACTATATCCAAAATGAATAAGGGAAAACAGGGAATAGGGAACCTACTAAAGTTCTATCAACATTTCATTATTACCATACATCTACATTACATCAACCTTTTCAGAAGATATAAAACTTTCTTTTTTGACTCCAAAAAAATGCCCCACCTCTACATTAATCTGCAATATGATCAATATTACTGTAATCTGGTAGGTTTTCATTAAAATAATTGTTACAAAAGTTTTACAAAGTGTTACTATTAAAATTTTAACACAAATTGTATTTCTTTAAAATGCCTATACTTTCAGTATAACAGTAACATGCCAACTACAATAGGTCATCTTTACCCATTCATCATGCATAGTATTTTTCTGTTTTCAGATTAAGTAGCTTTCCAATCACTATTTAAGAAACCAAGCCCATAAGACCATTTAAGGTAGAAGTTCATTTTTGCAAAGAAATAGCAAATTTTATCAATGATAGCAAAAACTTCATAAAAGAGTACCTGACAAGTAGAAGTTATTCAACCACTCATTCCTCAAAACCCCCTCTCCTTGTGGAAGTTTGCCAAATGAGAAATAATCTACCCTGCCCATCTCTCAGAGGTGTTCTGCTGATGGATTGAGAAAATGTTTACAAAAGTACTTTGTAAAATAAAAAGCTACGTACAAATATAAGTCAATATTTCACTATTTCACTACTTGATTGTATTCTAAATAGTCTGCAAAACTAAACTTGCTAATTAATATCATTGGGTTTCAAGATCTACCAAAAAAACCTTCACATTTCAGGGCATAAAGATTTACTAATATTCAGCTTTATATAGCAAAGTTCATTCCTTATGCCAAATTACTGTTCTCTTCTAACATTCTATACCCTTTCTTTGGCAGAACAGACTTCAATCCCGGCCGGCTGGCAAGGGTCCCACGTGGCGCAGCAGAGCTCTCCTGTCATGACCGCTGCTCCCCTTAGCAGTGTATTTTGTCAGTCTGCCTGTTCTGTTCCCCGCTCTGTCTTTGGTGAATCCTCTCACCCTCCTGCACATCTGGCCTATACCCTGGTTCTTGTATAAATAAATGAATAAATAAATAAATAAGAAGTCAAAGCAACATGGGGCATCTAAAATTCTGTCTCATTGTCACTGTGAGTTCTTAACTTCTATACAGAATGGTCCTGCCCATATGACATTATTAGGCAGGATTTTATATCAACTAAAACTGTAACAGGGTGGTCCCCAGGAATCTCCCTGTCCTATAACAAAACCATCACACTGAAGCTAGCCATTCCCATGCTCTACCCTTACTGTTTCCACCAACACCCCTCCACCTTGTTTCTGAATTCTAATCAAGACTCCACCATCTACTAGTTATGTGATATTAGACAAGTTAGTTAACCTCTCTGTGCTTCAATTTCCTTATCAGAAATATAACAGGTTAAAAGTAGTTTAAATAATAATCAAATTTAAGTGCAGTTTAATAAATAATAACTGCTTAGAATAGTGTCTGGTGCACAATAAATGTTCAGTAAGTGTCACCTAGTATTCATGACCTTTATAAATGCATCTGTCCATGCCACCACAATACCTTCACTAAATCATATAAAGCTCTCCATCATTTTTTCCCCCAAAGAATGAGTAATTTTGAGAAAGCAGAAAAACGACTGACAAAATTTCATTACACATGACTGGCTATTGGGTTGCATAAGAAATGATGCCTTTATAAAAGAGATTGGTCCCAACATGCTTTTAAATTATATTGAAAACATTTATACTCATAGCAGGAATCTAGAAAACCTAAATAAGGGACCAGGAAAAAGAATAACTGTAAGAAAGGAAAAAATCAAAATCAACAAACAACTATGAACCAGAGACACACTATGGGGGGTGGGGGGTGGCGGGGAAAGGAGGGATTGGGGTCAAAATAAGGGGTTGCAATTGTATGGGGAATATAAAATTAAAAAAAAAAAACAATAAAGTCAGGTTCATATTGTAACAGGGTGGTCCCCAGGAAAGGGGGAGGTTCCCTGCCCCACCCAAGGGAGGGTGGAGCTGAGCAGGAAGAGGAGAAGCTGAAGAAGAGACTGAGGAAGGATGCAGGATGGAGCCAGGAGACCTGGAGGAGGCGCATGGAGCCTAGAGACACGTGAAGAAACTGCGCTTGTCTTTTGGTCGTGGACTGGGTGACACAGATGTGGGTGAGACCCGTGGGGAGGTGACAATGGCAGCTTTTATCTTGATGTTGATTTTGCTCTTTTCCTTCCGGGCTTGTCTGGTTGTTTCTGACTCTTTTCTGTGGGTCCCCACTGGAAGATGCTTTAGACTTGTGGCAGGCTTTGGGGCTTTGCTCTGGGCCGATCCCATATGGATGGAGTTTTACCCACGAGGGGACGGGTAACTTTGGGTGCTTCGCTTAGAAACTAGACTCTTTGCCTTACCTGTATTGTTTCCTAGTTTTATTAAAGTTCCTTCCCATTAAAGTCTCCTATGTTTTGTGTTGATGCGGCGGATGGCAGAACCCACTTAGAATAGACAGGTTTGCAGGGTTTGGGCTGCCCCTCTCCCTGTCCTATAACAATATCAGGTTTAAAAAAAACATTTATAATATAATCCTCATATTCCAGATTAGGTTATTCTTTATTTCTAATACTATCAGTTAGCAAAGCAACTTACTTAATAGTATTACATAAAACTGGCCATGATTAGTTTTATGTATAGTGAATAACAAGAAAGATCTTAAAACACAGCAGAAATTTAAAGCGTTTCTCTAAATGTTACTATAACTTTTTTAAAAAGTTTGGACAACAATATGTGTCCCTCAAAATCAAAATAAAAGAAATTTTAAATCAAGAGTTTAGAGTGAAAACACCTTGCCAGAGCAAGAAATAATACTATTAATATCATTACCATTATAATTAGAGGACCATCAAAGAATTTGCTAAATACTGCAACAAGCACAAAAGTTCAACTCCAACTTTACTTTTTACATATTACCTAGCACATTCTATGCACACATATATGTATTGATAATGTCATAAAAATTGTAAATCTTAACATTTCACATGAAAGTACCTAGTGCAAAAAACTCATGGCACCATTTACCTGATTTAATAGTTCTCCATTAGCTTAAAACCTCTCTTGGGTAGAATCACTTAATTAGAGACAATTTTACCCCACTGACACCTTCCTAGAGCTGCATTCCTGGTTTAGTATCTGTAAGGAACTTTGCAGGTAATATTATAAGCAAAAGCACATAAGGTTCCTGCTCTCATGGAGTTTATATGTCTAATAAGAAAGACAAATAATAAGTAGACCAAACAAGTCATTAAATTTGCAGAAGCGTAAGTGCTATAAAAAAGCAAGAGAGACAAGAAGAATGAGGGTGGGGGTATAGGATGATCACTATTTTCTATAGTATAATCACTGAAGGAAGATCTCTCTAAAGAGGTAGATATTTAAAACTCCCCTCTTTCAGCAGACACTTGAACAATGAAAGGGAACAAAGACCTGAGGGAAGAATATTCCACACAGAGCAAGAACAAGCAACAGGCCATAGGAATGCACAGGAAATGCATCAAAGAATACAGGGAAGTTCAGCATATCCGAAGTGCAGTGAACAGAAAGGTAGGCAGGGACTAACTACACCATGTGGGACCTTGTAGGTTATAGCTAGAATTTTGACTATTTTAATTATAAAAGGAAGTCACTGTAAGTATTAAATAGAGTGAGCTATCTGACAATTTTTTAAAAAAATCACTCCAGCTATGAAATGGAAAAAATACTGTAGGACATCAAGTGAGAAAAGAGGAAATCCAATTCAGAGACAACTACAATTAACCAAGCAGGACATAATGGTAATTTACACCAGAGTAATAAGGTAGAGGTGATGACATGTTGCCGCGGACCAGCACAGCAGTAGACGATGAGGCCACCTCAGGGTTGAGAGAAGCGTGCAGGGTGGTCAGGGCATCGGTGAAAGAAATGACAAACAGACACACTTCAAGAGTGAAAATCTGAGTGTAATTTTCTTTAAGTTTGTGACCAGTATATGTATGTTTTCCAAGAGCACAGGAATGAATATCAATGAAATCAACTTGCTCATGGGCTCAGTCAATCACCATCAGGGAGGTGATCTACACAACAAGCAATGACCATTATAGAAGAAAGAAGGACGTTTAGAAAGACAAATAAGGGATTAAAGTTTGTAGTTCTAGAAAGACGGGATAAGATTTTTAGCATTCTTGTAGTGGTTCTTGGTGGTCGTTGTCTTTTGATAAGCTTCTGCCTTTTCAGGGAACTTCCGCTGAACTTCCTCTGCTTCAGGCTGTTCTACCCCCCCCCCACCCCCCCAACCGCGCTGGTTGCCCAGCCGGACCTAGGGACGGTTAGCCCTAAAGGTCACTGCAGGGGGAGGTGCAGCAACATGTGATCAAATTAGAAATATATTCATCAAAAGGTAGTACAAGAGGGCCTCCCCGGTGGCGCAGCAGTTGAGCGCTAGGTTGCGAAGCTGCCCGCGGCCTCTGTGGCGCCAGTTTGATCCCCGGCTGCTCCCCGGACACCAGAGAAGGGTCCCACATGGCGTGCAGACCTCTCCTGCCGCCCGCTGCTCCCCTCAGCAGTGTACTTCGGTCCTTCTGCCTGCTCTGCTCCCCGCTCTGGCTCTGGTGGATTCTCTCACCCTCCCACGCTTCTGACTGTACCCAGTGCTTGTATAAACAAACAAACAAACAAATAAATAAATAAAATAAAACACGCCTCTATAAAAAAAAAAAGATAGTACAAGAGTACTTAATGATGGGTTGGTTATAAGGTATAAAGAAAAGGAAAAATCACAGATGACACCTAGTTTTTTGACCTAAGTGACTGGTTAAATGGTCCTACTGTTACAGGACAGGGAGAGGGGCAGCCCAAGCCCCGCAAACCTGCCTATTCTAAATGGGTTCGGCCATCCGCCGCATCAACACAAAACATAGGAGACTTTAATGGGAAGGAACTTTAATACAACTAGGAAACAATACAGGTAAGGCAAAGAGTCTAGTTTCTAAATGAAGCACCCAAAGTTACCCGTCCCCTCGTGGGTAAAACTCCATCCATATGGGATCGGCCCAGAACAAGGCCCCAAAGCCTGCTACAAGTCTAAAGCATCTTCCAGTGGGGACCCACAGAAAAGGGTCACAAACAACCGGACAAGCCCGGAAGGAAAAGAGCAAAATCAACATCAAGATAAAAGCTGCCATTGTCACCTCCCCACGGGTCTCACCCACATCTGTGTCACCCAGTCCACGACCAAAAGACAAGCGCAGTTTCTTCACGTGTCTCTAGGCTCCATGCGCCTCTTCCAGGTCTCCTAGCTCCATCCTGCTTCCTTCCTTCCTCAGTCTATTCTGCCCTGGGATTTTATGCAAAAATAGGCAAAATGGTTTAAAAGTATACTTAATTGCAAACTTTTGCTTTGCTGTTAAAGTTTGGGATCAAGGTTGAGAGAATTCATTTTTGCATAAGTTGAACCATTTTAACATTTTTTTTTCCTGTGATTTTGACATATCTGCTGTCTTGTTCTGGCTAATGCCTCCAGATGTTTTCTTTCGGCTGGGACTGAGGAACTGTTTTTCCAGGAATGGAGGACTTTTGCTTTCCACAATGGACAATACCTGGAGGGATTCGTTTTCTTTCAGACTGGAACCCTGGAAAACTTTCATCTGAGACTGTATCCCAGCATCCATATGTTTGATCTTCATCACCATGGAAATGGTGGCAAAAAGTGAAAGGAGAGAATTGTTAGGGGGAAGTGAGTTAATCCCATACAGGCTTTGTGAACTCCACCCCCATCAGGACATTGGGGAAGACAAATCCACCCCCATCAGGACATTGGGGAAGACAAATCCCATCACCACCAAGGGGAGGGTGGCTGGGACCTGAGGGTGGAGTTGGGCAGCCAGGTTGGATATAAAAAACCAAACACGTGGGCCTTGGGCTCTCTGGCTCACGATCGCTCGCCTCCTGGCTTCACCGCTCCTGGCTGGCGGCCAGCTCTCAGAGCGCCATTTTGGGATTCCTGATCGGCGGATCGGGTAGGACTCATTTCAAACTTTGTCTCCCGCTTTTCTCCCAGAGCTGTACATTTCCTCATTTCCCCTTCCCTTGTAAATAAACCTTTTATTAACCTTTCACGTGTGCCTGCAGTAGAGCATTGATAAGTCCTTTTAAGCGCGCGGGTGAGGACCCACAGTCAGGCACCCCGTTTTGTATCGGGGTTGCTCTACAACACTACCACTTACCATGAGCAGATCCAGAGGATGATAAGGACAGGAATCACACTTACTGTGTTGTACAAATTTACTTTGAAATGCCTATTAGACAATCAAATAAGTTGTAGGAAAAGCACATGAATTACAACATTTGACTCAAAGAAGGGGTCTGCGCTGAAGATATAAATGTGGGAGTCAATCAGTATATATAGATAGTTCTTAAAGTCATACAAATTGGTAAATGCAGATGGAAAAAGACTTCATTGTTTATCCTTACATCAGCCTTATATATTATTATTATTCCCATTTTATAGATCAGGAAACTGAGAGTAAGAGATTAAGATGTGCCCCAAATCACTATTCCAACAAGTGGTAAAGTAAGAAGAAAAAGGAAAAACACAGATTAACTGACTGCAATTACCATGACCTTTCTCTGTTGCAACAGGAACTTCCCGATGAGGGACACAGCAGTCGTGGAGCAGGTTTGCAAGGCCAGACTCTGCTACTTGAGCAGAAGTTCTTGTGCCATTTATTGAAAGCATACAGACTAGTAAAAGCTGATCATGCAACAATGGTACAAGGAATAAAGTCCGGAGGGTGGGATAGGAATGGGGAACAAAGTTTTACGCGGGACAGGGAAGGGGACATCGTGACCACACGTCAAGAAACATTTGCGTCAGCAAAGTATTTGATGTTATCACAGGCAGAGTTATCCTGAGACCACCATGGAGATAGTCACGTAATCAGGTCAACAGCAGCCTAGGTGTCCCCGGGCCTGCCTCATGATACTAGCTATACTCCATAAGTAGTCAAGGAACTCTCTGTTGTGATTTGTAGATAGCAAATAGGTCACAGTTGCCCATGAGTAACCAACTAGTAGCCAGCTCATAGGAACCCACATTTCTCAACTAGGGTTCATAATCTAAACCATAGGATTTGAACTACTGGGGGGATGAGTATGTTCTCAATTTTCACAAGGATGGTAAATAGTGCCACTGAAGACACACTGGAGAGAAGGAAATACTCTATATACAGTGACTATCCAACTAAACATTAAGCTTAGTTTTTTTAAGGAACCCTAGTTGAGAGAAAAAAACTATGCCACTCTATTATTATTCCAATGCAGCTACAAAAAATCATTAAAAATGTGACAGATTGATGAACAACATAAATTTACCATCCTGAGTTTTCATGGTCTTCTCTTTTTAACCAGCACAATCAAGTGTTATTTGAGGGTTTTATAGTATCAACAATGATTTTATTTTCAGATTACACCAGGCCTCCATTAGTTCCATTCACAGTCAGCACTGAGCATCTGTTTTCCTGGGAATATCAGTTCAAGAGCAAACTACTAGAATGTAAACTCCCCCAATGCAAGAATCTTTGTTTTTTCATTAATGTGTTCTAAGCACCTAGAATAGTGCCCTTTCTGAAAATGGGCATAACATGTTACCTTGTAAAATGGGGATTTTTTTCATGTTGTCTTAGTTTCTTGGCACAGCTGATCTGATAAAATTGTCCCAATACATAACTTTAAACTATTAATTTCATCTTTCTTAAAACTGGTCTTTCTCATGAAAATATAACAGAAGTATATTTTCTTGTGAAAATATATTTCATAAAATATAAAATGGCCCTATATTACAGATACAGCCTTTACTGATGGTACTGAAAATAGTTCACTTTTGGAGGGAAATTTGGTAATACCTAGCAAAACAACACATGCATGGAACTTTTGGCCCAGAACTCTCACTTTTAAGAATCTACCTTGAAGATCCACCTCTAACAATATAAAAATACATACGCACAAAGCACTTATTGCAACATTTTATATAACTGCAAAATATATTAAACAACCTACACAATAGGACATAGAAGAATGGTTGAATATTATGGTTGAAATAATAGTTAAAGAATGGTTGAAATTATGATACAATGATGGGCCTCCCTGGTGGCACATAGGGTTAAGCACCTCACTATAAAGTAATCCTCAGCCTCTGCAGCACAAGTTCGATCCCCAGCCATCCAGGGACCAACCCCCACGGCTCAGCAGACCTCTCCTGACTCACCTGCTGCTCACCTCAGCAGTGTACTTCAGTCACTCTGTCTGTTCTGTTCCCCACTCTGTCTCTGGTGGATCCTCTCACCACCCCCGCCCCCACATCTCTGGCCTGTATGCATAAATAAATAAATCTTTTTTTAAAAAAAGAAATTATGATACAATGACAGAGTACTACATAGCTCTAAAAAAGAATCAACTGATTTGGGATGAGTTCCAGGATATACATTAGTGAAAAAATAAAGTGCCAGATAGTACCTATAGCATTCTACTATTTCATACAGAAAGAAGGGAAAACAGCTTGGCAGTCCTCAGAAAGTTAAACATAGATTTACCATATGATCCACCAAGTCTACTTTTAGCTACATAGCCAAGAGAACTGAAAATCTATGTCCACACAAAAAACTTGTAAATGGGGCTGTCCTGGTGGCGCAAGGGATTAAGACTCAACCTATAAAGCTATCCACAGCCACTGCAGCACGAGTTCGATTCCCAGCCGGCCAGGGATCTGTTCACATGGTGCAGCAGACCTCTCCTGCCTCACCCACTGCTCCCCTCAGCAGTGTATTTCAGTTATTCTGCCTGTTCTGTTGCCCCCTCTGTCTTTGGTGAATCTTCTCAACCCCCACGCCCCCAGCCCATACCCCAGTTCTTATATACATAAATAAATAAATCTTTAAAAAAAAAAAAACTTGTATATGTATGTTTATAGCAGTATTATTGACAGCCCCCAATAGAAAGCCAAAGCTCATCCTTGATAGAAAATATGGTACATTTATACAAGGGAATATATTCATTCAGCCATAAAAAGGAATAAAGAACTGATACATGATACAACATAGATGATACTTGAAAACAACCACACTAAGTGAAAGAGGCCAGGCACAAAAATCTACATATGATTCTATTTACATGAAATGTCCAAAGTAGACAAATTTATATAGACACGAAGTAGATGAGTGGTTATACCAGGGGATGGGGAAAGAGGAATGAGAAGTGACTACTAATAGACACAAGGTTTTTTTGGAGTTGATGAAATGTTTTTAAATTAGATAATGGCAACGGTTTACACAACCTTGTAAATATACTAAAACACTGAGCTGTACACTTCAAAAGAGTGGCCTTTGTGGTATATGAACTGTGCCCCATTTTTTAAAAAAGTATGAGGGAAAAAAAGGAATATAAGAAAACACGTATCATCTGTTCATTTGTGTAAAAAAAATAATGGAAGAATAAACCAGAAGCTGAAAATTGATTTCCTACAGGACATGGAAAACAGGTGGTGTGTGGGGAGACAGAGGGGTTTGGAAATATGGAGTGGGAATGGGTAATATGGGGTTAGGAATAAGGAGTGATGCTTTTCTGAGTATATCTTTTTATGTAGTAAGATATAGCAATAGCAATATGCCAAATAAAAAATTTTCATATGCCAAAATAAAAAATTAAAATTGACAAGGATTGGGCAGAACTCAATTGAATATAAACAGTAAGAAAATACACAATACAGATTAATAACATAACCACAATTTAAAGGGAGTGGGGAAGAACAGAACTAATCTAAATAACTCTGGACAGTATCTAGATACTGTAAGACTAAAGAAAAAAAAAAGGGGGGTCCTTCCCAGGGGAGCAGTGGTTGAGCGCTGGGTTGCAAAGCTGCCCCCAGTCTCTGCAGCACTGGTTCGATCCCCTGCTGCTCCCCGGCCACCGGAGGAGGGTCCCACATGGAGTGCAGACCTCTCCTGCCGCCTGCTGCTCCCCTCAGCAGTGTGTTTTGGTCCTTCTGCCTGCTCTGCTCCCTGCTCTGGCTCTGGTGAATTCTCTCACCCTCCTGCGCTTCTGACTGTGCCCAGTGCTTGTATAAATAAATAAAATAAAATAAAAATAAATCTTAAAAAAAAAGAAAAAAAAAGACTACACAAATACAACATTCTAATAAACAATATGTTTCTCATAAGGGTATGGGTTAGCAATCCATAACTACTATAAAAATGAACAAATAAGTTAGTATACTACAGATAAAAGAGTCAAGTTTCTCACTGTCAGAAAAAAAGTTATAAGAAAAAGGGAAAAGTTGGAATGAATCTTACGGTACTAGACTGGAACAGATGAGAACTCGTTTTTTAATATAAACAGAAAGACTGCAGAATTAAGTCTGTGTATATAAGTGTGCAGGTGTGCAAACTCACTTGGGTGGTCAGGTTTAATATATGTATTTCATACTTCTGACTCCTGAGAGGCTAGAAACAATGACACCCCAATCAGCATACCTAGCATCTAGACCTTGATTTAAATTTTATTCTCTAATTAAAAGAAATAGAATTCCTTGGAGAAGCACTTGATGTCAACATTGGTCAAAGAAAGATATCAAATGAGCATGGGATAATAGTGCCAGAATATAAGGGCCCAAAGAAAGGGTGGTGACCAATCTGAAAGAGCTCCTAATGACCAAGGCTACAACAATTTGAGCAACAAAATAATGATACTATTGAATTATAACCCATAGAGTAAAATAAATACCCATGAGATCATACTTACATAAATAAATTATTGAATAAACAAATGAGGAAGGATATAGCTTCCAAAATAAAATGTAAAAGGAATGAGGGAAACAAAATCACCCTCAGGCAAACACCACAAAGGCCACCAATGGATGCTAAAGTCTGAAGAAAAACAGTATATCTGCATAGTCTCAAAGTATCCCCCCAAGATATATATCAATTAGAATAGTAACTTTATAGTAGAGAATCCAGCAGAGGCCACCTCAACAAAGTAAACAAAGTTAAAGTATCACTAGCCATAAAATAGTAACATCATGTACTCCCTAACATGATGCACTGAGAATGTACTCTCACAAACACACATATCCTTAATCTAATCATGAGAAAAACACCAGACAAATCCAAAATCAGGAAAATTCTCCAAAATAACTGATCATTATTCATCGAAAGAATCAAGGTCATGAAAGACAAAGAAAAACTGGAACGGTCACAGACTAGAGACTAAGACCACACAATAATTAAATACAATGTGGGATTCTGGATTAGATCCTGGAATAGAAAAAAAGGCATTAGGAGAACAAGTAAAATTCAAATACAGTTTGTAGTTTAGTTAACAGTATTATAGCAATGCTAATTCCTTGGTTTTGAAAATTACTTCAGTTAACTAAGTTCTCAACATTAAGGAATGCTGTATGAGGGGTATAAAGAACTCTACACTATCTTTTCCACACTTCTGTTTAGTGTAACATTATTTCAAAATAAACTGTTAAATTAAAATTTACCATCTCATGCCATATTTCCTAGCTCATGATCTTATCTAGGATCTTATCTAGGATTTAATATTCCCATTAATTTAGAGGATCCAGTAAGTGACAACAAAAAAAAACTAAAAATCATAAAAATCAGATCTGGCATTTAAAAAAGTAAATTACCTACTTTATGTTCTTTTATATTTTTTAGTCAAAACATCTGCTAGTTTTAAATTTACTGGCTTTGCATTTAAAATGTCTTTTTAAATGACATGACCAATTTTTTATGTGTTCAACATCATCATAATCTGCAGATGTTTATATTAATAAGAAAATTAAGTCATACATTTACATTTGCTTTCTCCTCCTTGCACTATCAGGATGTCTACACTAGTGAAGTACATGACTAGCAAATGAATGGGTAAATGTCACCTGCCAACAGCATAAGTAGAAATTCAAGAAGCAAAGTGATTAAGAACTTTATGCTTCAACAGGGCATTTAGCCCATTCCAATGATAACCCCAAACAGATGATAAGCTATCCTATTTTTAAAAGCCTCTACATTTCCAACCTTCCAAAATGTCTCATTCTGCCATATAGTCCTGTCATGTGACTTGGAGGAAATATTATAAGACTATTCTTTGCCCTATGGACTGCTTTCTTTTCTCAAACAATGTAACAATATATTTAACTCAATTTCTAAGATACATGTGTATCAGTATATGTTTACACACACATACACAGAGCATACAGGCACCTAGGGTGCTCTATTTCGCTTGTATAAACACACACTATAAAAACACACTAAAACCCACGTAAGAAAAGGCACATATCCATCCCAATCACAAAAGTACTATAAAACTATGTCACATAGTAATTTTGGTTTAAAAATAAACAATGGAAATCAATTTTATGAAACCTTTAAGTAAATAGTTTTCTTGCCACTATGAATTGAGTTTATTTTTCACAAATACTGCTCCACTATAGGCAGAATGTAAAAACATGTATGTACTCGACCCAAATAATATTAAAACGTTTGATTTTTAAAACTTTACATTTAGTTAACAGTCATTATGGAAGACGGTACAATGAAAAAGATAGTGACAAGAGAATATAGACAATGATAATGAACAAGTAAGCAGTTTTAAGCAGGCAGGTCAACGAAGTGACTCAAATAAAACAAAGCATTTTTAGAACATACATAGAATGGGGAAGTTCCAATCAATGATGAGCCAAGTACTATTTGAAAAAAATTGTCAGGAAATACACCAAACGTTAACGACGAAATGCCATCTCTGAGTTGGTTTGTTCAGATTCATTATTTCTAATACTCTGATTATCCACATTTCCTACAGTATTATCAGCATCATTATAAATTTAAGGAATATTCTGTCCCTGTGTTTCACAGCTCTCTAGGATGCATAGCACGTCTTTTACATAACCTCCTGGGAGAGGAGGGACCAGCTCCTGTCCTCGTGTCTCCCAGGAACCTGCCACCTATCACAAAAAAGCTTTCACCAGATTCCCTGGGACAGTTCCTTTCACCACCATCATCGTCCTCTCCCCCCCACCCCCGAGACCAGACAATACACCTCGTCTCTCCTCCTGGCAGCAAGGGTTTTACAAACTGTTATTGTATCGAGCTCGGAGATTTGAAGGAAGGTTTACCAGATGATGAGCTGCCCCCACCCAAAGGCAGAGGGAAGGAGACAGACACGTCGCCCCAACCTCCATCCCTCAAAAGGGCGGCGTGGCTGGCGGCGTGGGGCACCGGGGCCGGGCTCTCCGCGGACCCTGAGAGAGAATCCTGCCGCCGCCCCCTCAGCCCCGGCCCGAACCCAGCCCGGGGAGGGGCGCTCGTTAGCGGATAAAGGGGCGGCGGAGAAGGTCACAGACGCTACCCCTGAGGGCCGAGAACAGGTAGAGCCAGCCGCCTGAGGGGCGGGTCCCTCCGCCTGCTCGGGCAGGAGGCTTGGTTTCTAACGCGACTCTCCAGGCGGCGGGAGGCCGCGGGGCTGGACGGTCCCCCCCGCGCCGGGAGCGCCGCCTCGGGCCTCCGCAGCCGCCCACCGGGACCCCGGCGGCCCTTCTGTGTGGCGGCGCCGGGGCGGCCCCGGCAGGCCATGCCCAGCCGGGGGGCGCCCGCACCGGCGGCCGGGGGAACAGAGGAAGAGTTACCGTATGCGACTCTGGACTGGCGGGGTGGGGCGCGGCTCCGGCGAACCGGGCCAGGCTCGGCAGCGGCTGCGGCGGCCGCGTCCTTTATTTTTGCTGCAGCAGCGGCGACTTGTCAAAGGGAAAGACGTAAGAGGCGGCGGCGGGCGAGTCTCGCGGGACTTGGGCGGAACTCTCGCGCAACCTGGCGCATTCGCCCCGCCCCCACGCCCGGCGCGGGCGGCGTGAGGGGCCGGGGGCGGAGTGGCGGGGCTGGGGTTGCGACCCGAGGGGTTACGTTGGGGAGCGCAAGTGGGGCTCCTAGGTTCTGGGGGCGCCCCGCCACCGCGCGACCCTAGCAAAATCTGGATAGACCCGTCCGCTCGCGACGGCCGGACTACACCTATAAAGCACAATGGGGGGCAGCTCAGAGAGGGCGGTGAAGATTAGAGTGCCAGCCCGGACACCCCGTTTTCCTCGGGGTCTGCGGGGGAACCCCTACTCCCCGGAGCCCTGGAACTGCAAGACGGAGCGACGCACAGAAAAGTTGGCAGCAGGGGCCAGGCGACCACACCCCTTTATCTCGCGCGCCCGCGCCCTGCGCTCCTTATCTGCCGTCACACCAGGCCTGAGACCTCTGGCCGGTCAAGTTCAATCCCAAGAAAGCCTTTCACTTGACCTAATTCCGACTTATTATTCAGGACTTTGCACTGTAAGAGTGCCCGACGGCTGATTTTGGGGCCTGCGACTCGTCGGTTTTCTTTTCTGCTGAGGAACACAGGTAAATAGTTCTTTGGGGTGACTTAACATCCTTAATCGTGACCCTGACCTCTCCAGTGAGGTCCCGTGAGAGGAAGGGCCCTGACTGACCTGTGCATCACTGTATCCCCAGCACCTAACATCGGTCCAGATGCTCGTTCAATTACTGAATGGCTTCTCTTGTCCCAGTCTTCATTCTTCACCTGTTCTTACCCTAGACTTCCACATTTCCAGCCATCTTCCTGCTGTCCTTCGTTGAAAATACCCTACAGGGTACTATTTATATGCGACTGACTGACCGAGGTTATGGAGCCAAAAAAAATGGTGCCTGTCTCTGTCCCCAGTTAGATTGTGAACTTCTGGGGGTCATTAGAGTAACACAGGACATACAAGCCATGTATGTGTCACTAATGTAAAAAGTTATAGGCAGAAGAGGGGGTGCTTGCCTGTGGTTTAATTGTGTATGAGACAGTTTAGCCCAAGCATTGACTCAGTGTCAAGCAATTTGTTTCACAGTCAGACATAAGTTGAAAATCCTAGAATTCCATGTACCAGAGGTGTGACCTTGAGCAAGTTGCTTGAACTCTCTGAACCTCAGTTCCCCCTCTGTCAACTTAGAATGTTAGTTCTTTTTTTTTTATAATAAATTTTATTTTTATATTCCCCATACAATTTCAACCCCCCCATTTTGACCCCAATCCCTCCCCTCCCTCCACCCACTCCCCAAAAGTGTCTCTGGTTCATAGATTTTTGTTGATTTTGATTTTCACTTTCTTATAGTTATAGAATGTTAGTTCTTATCATGACACTCTATGAGAAGTAAAATATATGTAAAACTGCTGTTACTTCCTAATTACTTGTTAAATGTAGGCCTTATGTGTATAAATTTTAAACAGCTATGTATAAAATGTCTTTCTGGTAAACTAGATGTGAGGGAGTAGATATGTGTGAAGTGATGTAGTGGTTACTGGTGCTTTGTGATCTGAGTATTGTGTGTGAAGTTGACACAGACCCACAAACTCCACTGTCATTCCCATTTTAATTTGCTGATGATGTAGGCATCTATGTCACTCACAAACATCCACTGACATTCCATTTTGTCTTGGATTTATAAAATTGTACTGCTTTTGCCCATTCTCTTTCAAGAAAAGAACTACTTATTTTAAAAGCCAATTAAGAGAGTCCCTCCTTTGCCTTCTCCTTAACTTCAACTCTCAGGGCTAAGTGAAAAGGAGAATTGAGTCCAGTTGCATACAATTACCATATACAGTTAATGTCAACAGGTAAGCTCTACTTTCTACCATTACCTTGATCACTCTACCCCTTCCCTAAACACTCAATACTTAACCCAAAATCTGCTGGAGTCTTATTGTCAATATCATTTTCCCAACTCTACCACTTCACTTTTTCCAGATTCCCCTAGAGAAAAATGTTGGAGCAGGAGACCTTTGCTTTGATAGTCCTCTCAGCACACATTGGCCACCCCAGTAAGTTGCATCTTGCTCCATTAATACACATCCCCATTTCATATTACATACTCCACAGTCCCACATCTCAGTGAGGGAGTCCTAGGCAGAGGAACTAGAGAATACTGCAGAGTATATCTGCATATAGGAAATATGTGACTTCTAAGTAAAAATTAGAGCTAAGTCAGAAGTGAAAGAATTCAACAGAAACGTAAAGTATGGAGGCAAAACAGGGGGAGGGCAAAAGGATTCAGGAATAAGTTTGTTTTGCCTTTGGAATGTGGCTCCAAAAAAAAACTTCTCTGGGGCCTCCCCAGTGGCGCAGCGGTTGGCGCAGCGGTTGGCGCAGCGGTTGAGCGCTGGGTTGCGAAGCTGCCCGCAGCCTCTGCAGCGCTGGTTCAATCCCCGGCTGTTCCCCGGCCACCGGAGGAGGGTCCCACATGGAGTGCAGACCTCTCCTGCCGCCCGCTGCTCCCCTCAGCAGTGTACTTCGGTCCTTCTGCCTGTTCTGCTCCCCGCTCTGGCTCTGGTGAATTCTCTCACCCTCCCGCGCTTCTGACTGTGCCCAGTGCTTGTATACATAAATAAATAAATCTTAAAAAAAAAAGACTAAATTCCATTAAAAAAAAATAAAAAAAAAACTTCTCTGATGTTCAGAGCAGGATCTACAGTACTGCGCCCTGGTGTCTCTTGAAATTGCAGCCTATTTGCCCTCAAGTTTAACAGCCTTCCTGAACCTCTTCTCACATTTGTAAATAAAGGTGAAAATGGGTTTCCTGCCTGCCTCAGAATATCATGGGTGTCAAATAACATAAGAAAGTACTTTGTAGGGCCTCCCCTGGTGGCGTAGGCGGTTGAGCACACTGCACTGTGAAGCTGTCCACAGCCTCTGCAGTGCTGGTTCGATCCCGGCCTGCTGGCGAGGGTCCCATGGCTTGGCAGACCTCTCCTGTCGCGCCTGCTGCTCCCCTCAGCAGTGTATTTCGTCAGTCTACCTGTTCTGTTCCCCACACTGTCTCTGGTGAATCCTCTCACCCCCTGCACATCTGGCCTGTACCCCAGTTCTTGTATAAATAAATCTTTAAAAAAAAAAGTCCTTTGTAAACTTAAAGTGCTATATAAATAGGATTATCATTCCTTTATTCACTCATTGATTCATTCATTCATCTAGTAGATCTTTGTTCAATGCCTGTCGTAAACCAGGCACTTGGACAAAGCACTGAGTATGCTAACTTGCGCAAGCTTTTATAACTTCCCTCAAAGTGCTTATGGTCGAATGGGAGAAGACAGGAAGAAAACAGATCATTATAATGCCTTGGGAGGAGAGTATAAATGATAAGAGAATGAGGGTGGGTGAGAAGAAGAATGAAGAGCTGGAAGGTTTCTTGGAGAAGGAGGTTTAGAAGACTAGCACTTATCATGAGGATCTGGCCCATTCCATGAAGAGTAATTCATAAATCAACTCCAAAATAACTTCAACAAATTGCTCTGTTGTGGGTTGTGAATTCTGCTTTGTTCTAATAAAGCTCACATCTCCTAAACCATTACAGTCTTTGATGTGGAGTCATTATATACACCCATTAGCTTTGAAGAAAGATGGAATTAATGGAGGGAAAAATCGGTGGTGTCTTAATTAGTAACATTTTGTTCTTACAGCTTGTGTTTAAACACCAGGAAAAGAGAATGAATTCTACTTCACGTGCTTGGTCCCTGTTCCCTTCAGCCAACCAACCTTTCTGATCCAGGTAATATTGCACACCAGAGCCCAAGAAGCATTTCAAACCTTTGATAACAATCTTATTGTTACTTATGTTTATTTATATTCCACTTCTTTACAGAAAGACTGAAGTAGCTATTAGCAATTTATTTTTAATCATGAGCCGCACAAAGAAACTACAAGAGAGTATATATATGAGCCAATAATTTCAAACATTTACTAAGTGATAACTATATGTAAGACATCAGGCTAGAACTATAGACTATACAAAGTAGGTCCATGCCCCCTAGGGTCCTGAACACTAAAAATGAAAATAAATATCCAAGAAATGATAACCTAAATTGGGCCTCCCTGGTGTTGCAGGAGGTTGAGCGTCACACTGTGAAGCTATCCTCAGCCTCTGCTCTGCGGGTTTGATCCCGGCCGGCCAGGGAGAAACCCAGATGATGCGGCAGACTCCTGTCTTGCCCGCTGCTCCCCTCAGCAGTGTATTTTGTCAGTCTGCCTGTTCTGTTCCCTGCTCTGTCTCTGGTGAATCCTCTCCGCGCATCTGGCCTGTACCCCGGTTCTTGTATAAATAAATAAATCTTTAAAAAAGAAAAGAAAAGATACCTAAGTAACAACAATGTGGATTCTAGCCCTCCATTGGTTGAATAAGCAAAATTGTAAAGTTAGGCCCCTAACTTGTATAGCTTTTCCAGAGAAGCAGGATACACAGGAAGGGCGAGATGTTTATTGTAACTTGATATTTATAAATGTATGATAGGTATTTTAATAGGTTCTCTGGAATACATTAACTTTTAAACAGAGTATATTCTATTACAGTTTTCTCTGGGTACAGGTAAAATTTGAAGTTTACCAAACCCAAGTACTAATTAAAAGTATTTTGAAGGACAAAGACTTGTGGGCGCGCACACACACACACACACACACACAAAACCATCAGTAAAAAGCAGTATGCTACAGGGCCTCCCCGGTGGCGCAGCGGTTGAGCGCTGGGTTGCGAGGCTGCCCGCGGCCTCTGCGGCGCCGGTTTGATCCCCGGCTGCTCCCCGGCCACCGGAGGAGGGTCCCGCATGGCGCGCAGACCTCTCCTGCCGCCCGCTGCTCCCCTCAGCAGTGTGCTTCGGTCCTTCTGCCTGCTCTGCTCCCCGCTCTGGCTCTGGTGAGTTCTCTCGCCCTCCCGCGCTTCTGACTGTACCCAGTGCATGTATAAACAAAACAAACAAACAAAATAAATAAAACATGCCTCTATAAAAAAAAAAAAAAAAAGATTAAAAAAAAAAAAAAAAGCAGTATGCTACAAGCTTAAAAAAAAAAAGTGCAGAAAATAATACAACTCAGAAAAGAGAAAAGATTGCTGGACAAAGATAGCTGTCCAGGTGGTAGAATTTGAGAGGGGAACTGACAACTAAAAATAAAAAGTTACATATTCTGATAATCTATTATATTTTTAGTCCCCCCTTCTATAATGTATTGTCAAAACACTAACCTTCAAGCCATAAATGTTACCTAGAATGTTTATAACTGTACTTACATATGAGAATACAGTCATTACCTCTTTTCTTGCTAACAAATAATTGCTCTCACAAAAGGAAACAGAGTTATGGAACATAGGACCACAGATTGACAGGTAGTTCTGGAAATAGAAAGTCTTGATGAATGCAAGCCTTATAGGATTGTCACTTCATATGAAATTCATATTCTAAATGAAATATCACATATACCAGGATACCCACCATCTAAACAGTACTAACAACTTCCCTCACTAACTTCAGCCTGCAGTGCAATAGCCATTTTAGATAAATCATTTTCACAACATTTTGTTAGTGTTCTAGCAAAACACAATCGCCTGGGGCAAACACAGATGAACATTTTCTCATTCAGCAGCAGGGAATGAAATCTTGATGCTATTGGGAAGCCTCAAGTAGGAAATGAAGCTCGAGGGAAAATGTGTGCAAACAAAAAGGAGAAGATGAGAAAGGAAACTAACATTTATATAGTGTTATCCATGCTTGACAGTATAGGAGCACAGTAGGAATGAAATGAACAAAGTGAATCTTTGTCCTGGAAAGAAAGCAGAGAGGATGTGTATATAAATAACACAAGTTAGAAAGTTCTGAGCACAGTCAAGAGAACTTTTTCCCCTTTCAAAGAACAGGGAAGTTTAGAAAGCTAGTTGAATTCCACAAAGTTAGATCAGGGATCATGAGAGATGGGACAATGAAAATTGAGTAGTTGGTTTTGAATATATGGGAAGTGGGAACCTTCTAGGCACAAAGAACATAAGCAAACATGTGTTCAAGATCAACAGTCAGTCTCTCTTCCAGGTCTGAGGCTTGCCAGCACACCCCCAACCAGGGGACCATTGCAGCCCCTGCTCCACAATAACCATGTGCGACGTGAAGGCTGTGATCAAAACTGTGGATATGTCGGAGGAGATGCAACAGCACTCGGTGGAGTGTGCCACTCAGGCATTGGAGAAATACAATGTAGAGAAGGACATCGCAGCCCACATAAAGAAGGAGTTTGACAAGAAGTACAATCCTACCTGGCACTGCATTGTGGGGAGGAAATTCGGTAGTTATGTGACACATGAAACCGAACACTTCATCTACTTCTACATGGGCCAAGTGGCCATTCTTCTGTTCAAATGTGGTTAAAAGCATGGACTGTGTCACACATGCAGTGATCCATCCAAAAACAAGGACTGCAGCCTAAATTCCAAATACCAGAGACAGAAATCTTCAGCCTTGCTTAAGAGAACACTTCAATCTCACAACCTTTGTTGTGTTGCTTTGTACAGGACATTCTCTGTACTAGTTGTGGTTATAAACAATTAGCAAAACAGCTTATATTTGTATTTATTTTCTACCCCTCTCTGCCCCATGTTTTTCCTCATCAAAATCCATTCCTTTAAAAAAAAAAAAGTGTTGGAGAAAAAAAAGATCAGTAGGCAGTTAAGTACTTTGTAGTACTAATGTTACTCTGGAACTCTTGGTTACAAGAATTCCAACCTGGACTTGTTGAAGCAAAAATGAAGGAGAATTAGGGGCCTCCCTGGTGGCACAGGGGTTAAAGACAGTGCTATCAAGCTATCACCAGCCACTGCAGCATGAGTTCCATCCCAATCCCTGGCCGGCCAGGGAGCTGACCCACAAGGTGCAGCTGACCTCTCCTGCCTCGCCCTTTGCTTCCCTCAGCAGTGTATTTCAGTAGATCTGCCTGTTCTGCTCCCCACTCTCTGGTGAATCCTCTCACCTCCTGCACCTCTGGCTTACACCCCAGTTCTTGTATGCATAAATAAATAAATCTTTAAATAAGTAAATAAAGCAGAATTAGCTCAAGGAATTCAGAAGAGGTCAAAATAAGTGGGGGAGTAGGGGTGGTAGGCTATGAACCAGGCTCCAGGAACTTTTGGAACCAGGAACTTGAGCAGCACCAGAACTCTTCACTGCATTGGCTTCAGTTTCTCTCAAGACAGACTTTCCTCATAGATCCAGAAATATAGCACCGCCAAGTTTTACAACTTACTGTTTCCACTAGAAAGGGACTAACACTCTTAAGTTTGAAAAATCCAAGGGGAAAACGTGTTGATTGGTCAAGTCTTGGCTCAGTACCCATCTCTAGGTCAATCCCAGGGGCCGAGGGGTAGGGCAGGACACAGGGTAGATGAACACCATATTGTTCTATGTTTTCTATAAGGAAAGTGGGAAGTGAGTCTGGAAAAGCATTTGAGTCTTGATAGGCTGTGCTGTGGGAGTTGGTAAAGGACAAACTGACATCTGTATGAGGAGCACATTAGCAGGGGGAAATATGTTGAACAAGGATCTGGACTCTCAGGTAAAAATGGGCTTGAAATTTTTCTTATTACTATTTAGTCATTTCAATCAAGATATTATAAAACATAATGGTTCTCTCACATTGATTTTTAAGACAGCAACACCTGGGAACCCTCTTTAGCCTCCTAGCTGGATAACTTCAGGTGAGTAGCTTAACCAACCTGAGCCACCATTTTCTCACTGGGAAGTAGCAGTGGTAATGACAGCAAACATCAATTGAATCTTGGTGTTGAAAGCACTTTCAAAACATCGTTTCTTTCAATTCTCAAAACAGCCCTATAGGGCTCTATAGATGATAATCCCATTCACAGGATTATTGTAACGATTAAAGAACTCATGTAAAATGCAGAGCCCATTTACACGGCACACAGCCAGTACTCAGCGTATCATTACTTTAAATTATCTGTTGCCCAGAAAAGGTAACTCCCCTCATTTCCTCAATTGCCTTGGGCACCAGAAGCCAATACTTTGAGAAAACAAAAACAAATGAAGGAAAGAACTCGACATATGACGCCTTGTCTCTCCCATAAAGAGGTCAGTTAGGGTCTGTCTGACTTTATAGAGGCTAAATAGGCCAGGAAGAGCAATACTACAAAGTCAATAGAAAGCAGTATATTGAGAAATGTGATTATGAAATATCAAATCAAGGACAATTTGGGTTTTTTTTTCTTGTTTTTTTTTAAACATTTATTTATTTGTTTATACAAGCACTGGGTACAGTCAGAAGCACGGGAGGGTGAGAGAACTCACCAGAGCCAGAGCGGGGAGCAGAGCAGGCAGAAGGACCGAAGTACACTGCTGAGGGGAGCAGCGGGCGGCAGGAGAGGTCTGCGCGCCATGTGGGACCCTCCTCCGGTGGCCGGGGAGCAGCCGGGGATCGAACCGGCACCGCAGAGGCCGCGGGCAGCTTCGCAACCCAGCGCTCAACCGCTGCGCCACCGGGGAGGCCCAAGACCACAACTTTTTACATGATGCAACAAATACTCCTGTGACTTCAGATTCAGAGCTTACAAGCACCATAGTGATTGGTCTAAAGGGATTCATATTACCGACCAGTCTGTGCTACAGTCAGTTCTCTTTACAGCTAGCACCATAGAATTTAGCAGGGCCCCTGAGGACATCACCAGTTTGTAAATTTGGGTTTAGTGTTTGAGATTTGTTTCAGGAAATCAAGGCTGACACTAGATACTCTTTCTAGGAATCATCCTTTACATGAGATAGCAAATTGGGGCCTCCCTGGTGCAGGGGTTAAAGCCACAGCACTATCAAGCTATGGCCAACCACAGCCCAGGCTGGCCAGGGAGCTACCCACATGGCGCAGCAGACCTCTCCTGTCACCCCTGCTGCTCCCTCCACAGTGTATTTTGGTCATTCTGCCTGTTCTGCTCCCCACTCTGTCTCTGGTGAATCCTCTCACCCCCCCCACCCCACACCCCAGCCCAGCTCTTGTATGCATAAATAAATCTTAAAAAAAAAAAAGATAGCAAATTGGCAAATCCTCTGTTAGGACCAGGTTGAAGAGAAAAGGGCCACCATCTACTGGAAGTTGGGAAAGGCTTCCTCCTCCGGTGGCCGTGGAGCAGCCGGGGATCGAACCGGCACTGCAGAGGCTGCGGGCAGATTTGCAACCCAGCGCTTAACTGCTGCGCCACCAGGGAGGCCCACGATTTGTTTTTTTTTTAAAGGATAGAACTTCCCCCCAAAAAGGTCCAACTGTAAAACTGAACTAAAGGGCTTTTTGAAGTTTCTCATCTCTTTGACCTGAATGCTGTCAAATGACTGGGATGATTCAAGCAATGACAGGAACTAACATTCACCCTGCAATATCAATGTGATTGGGCTCTGTGCTGAAGGGCTTAGAAGTGATTGGTACATGTCACCAATTAGTAAGTAGCAAGACTGGAATTCAAACATAGGTCTGGTTTACTTTAAAACCTGAATACAAAATAAATCCTACTTCCTTACAGGGAGAGATATTCAAGATATGGTACTACCCAAATCTGAGAAAACTGGTGAAAGAATAAGCTCTGCTCAACTTCTCTTTCCCCTACCCTTTTTTCCATGGTCATACCCCTCCATCACCTTAGATTAAATCTCCTTGCTCTGGGGCTGCAGACTCTTCCTAAAGACTGCCTTCTCTTCAAAATATACTTTCTCTTCCCCAACTCTGCACTAAAACGCCTTGTATCCTAAAGTGTGCTCTTCCCTCTAGTTAACACATTTGAATGCATTTCACATTCTGAATTGGACTTTCTGTGTGTATTGGGCAATATTAAAAATAGTTCAATTAATGGAAAGTTCACAGCCTGCAAGAGTGGGATGGACCATACCCGAAATAAGGAAACCTCTGAGAGTCCTCCAGGTTGTGTCACATAGCCCACAACCCCATCTGTGAGTTCCCTGAGAGCTGAACCTGGGGATGTCATGTTCAGTTCTTAGAAATCAATAAATATATTATGAATGAATGAATGAAACCTGAAATACATAACTTCCCCCTCCCCGCTAGCCTCAGACTAACCCAACACATGTGCAACTGTTCCAGATAACAGGGTTTTTATACACCTTTGGCAGAATATCCCTTCCCAGCCCCCCTCTCACTGAGCTATGCTGATCTTCAAACAAGGTCATATTGACCCATGACTCAGTTAGTGTCAATGGACTCCATCATTATGAAATATGGAATAAGCTTTCAATAGAATTGGGAGACAGAAGAAGAAAAGGTTTGCCTATGAGTAACTTAATATGAGTTATGAGACAGTTGAAAAAATCACCTGAAATTTTTTTTCAACAAAATCAGTAGTTGCTTCAGAAACATTCACCAGCCTTTTGAGAATCTACAGATATGTAAGTAGATTCTTTTGGCTATCAACCAAAGCAGTATAAATAAAATAGGACTTTTTGATAAATCTGAATATATAAATGCAATGACATCTGAAATTTCCATGAATATACCCAACTTCAGAAATGGCTGGATGCATATAATCAAACAAGAGTGTTGTGGATTTCATGTCTCACATTCTAACTCTAGGTCCTACGCTCCTATGGCATAGCTTCATTCCCAAGTAGCTCTGCAAATAGAAGAACTGATAGCACCTGGTAGCTCCAGGCTTATGTTATTCCATTACCCAGAACTTAGAACTGTTTTTTTTAAACTACAAAATGAAGCACAAATACCAAAAAAACAAACAAATACATAGATTGATATAAGGTGAACAATCTTGTCAGCCCTCTAAATCAAGAAACAGACTCCTGTCATCTATCCCAGAAGCCACATCTATTTCCCAATCACAACCCTTTCCAGATTCTGATGTGCATCCCAAATGTGCATCCCTAAATTGGAGTTAGCCCTACCCATTCCTCTCCAAACTGATATATTCCTCTTTCACATTCCTCTCTCTTCTCCTTTACCAATCTGTTGACGAATCCTTTTGACGTAGGTGTCTTCCCATAGTCTAGATTTTGCTGATTGCATTCTCTTGGTGCAGTCAATATATTTCTCTGTTCCCTACATTTCCTGCAGATAGGCAGGTGCATCCAGACACTGGGCTAGGCTCAGGTTTGGGGCCTCCCTGCTGGCCTAGGGGATAAAATCTCAGCGTTCTCACCACCACTGGCTGGATTTGATCCCTGGCCAGGATGCTAACCCACATGTAGCGCAGCAGACCTCTTCTGTCTCACCCACTGTATTTCAGAAGATCCACCTGTTCTGCTCCCCACTCTGTCTCTGGTGAATCCTCTCACCCCCTGCATCTCTGGCCTATACCCCAGTTCTTCTACACACACACACACACACACACACACACACACACACAGAGTTAGACTCAGGTTTGGTCCCTTTAACAAGACATCAGGAGCACTGGACAAGACCATAGGAGTCACACAAAGCCTGGTTGTCTTGCTTTTTATGATATGAACATTACTGATGCCTAATGTTCATATCCATCAGTACATTGAGGACTGTTAAATAATGCTATTTTAATTCAAGGGTTATCAAATTGGTCTATGGGCAAATCTGTCAAATTTCCACTGTTTTTAAAGTTATATTATCAGGACATAACAGTGAAACATGTAAAGGCAGAATCCAGCCTCTCTGGAGGCACCAGGCTGCTGGTCTTTTCTGAGGTCCTGGCATTTTCCTAGGACTAGCCGGGTTAGGGGACAGATTCCCAAATACCACAGAATCTACAGACTTTTATTCCTGTCCTATGTCAAGGACTCTCCCTTCATTCTCTCTACTTCTACCTACTCTACCCTATAACAGTCTCTCTCACTTCAGAATAATCCCTCCAAAGAACTAAAATGTTGAGAAACAGTGAACTGCTTAGACAACTTAACTCAAACTTAACTCAAACTTCCTCTAAGACAGGAAACTCAAAAGCCTGTCAACCTTCTCAGAACAGGGGGATAAAAATCCAAGAATAAAGAACTGTTATTCTTTCACAACTGTCAAAGCAAAATACAAAAATCTCAATAAGTTTTCCTCCCATATCTTATTGATTATTAAGTACAAAAGAAAGGGTTATTCTGAGGGGTTCTAGCTTTATGTCTCCCTTTTCTTGCAAATGACAGAAAAAAAATCACTCAAATTTGCTAATGGAAAAATCTATTAAAAGAAAGCAAAGACAGGAGCTGAGTGGCTTCAGAGCCAAGACAACAACAACTCTTCTGAGCATCTTGGGACCTCACAGTGTCCCATCCTGCATCTTATTTCCCATCAGCTCCATTCTCATTTCTCTGCAAACCACCTCCCCTTGTTTCTGTCCCATGGCAGAAAGCAGCCATCCTGTGGCTTCTAAGACTCTCTCCTCAATTCAGGAGGTCAACAGATATTTATTGCTGCTCTCAAAAGCCAAAATTTCCAGATGAACAAATTGGTTCCATCTCAGACATCACTTCCACCCAAATCCTACTGCCCAGAACTTACTAATATGGCTACATCTAACTGTGAGGGAAGCTGGGTAATATGGTCTCCAGCTGGGTGGTCATAGACTCTGCGGCATCTATTACTAAAGGAAGAAGGGGTAAAAAAGAAACTGTTATTGTATGTAATATTTGACACAGTACAAGTTTTGCCAAAAGGACCAAATCTGAGTTTAGTCCCTGGATGCAGTTTTGCATGTTTGCCACAGTCTAAGCACAAATGCTTAGTTGCTTAAGACAAAGATGGGTGTGATACCGCCTAAGGCCAAAACCACAAGATGAATCAGCTCAGGCAGAGAACTGTAAAAAAAAAAAAAAGATAAACTAAAAAAAGAAAGAAACTAACACTAATAGGAAGTATGCCTGGCATCTCCTTTTTACAGGATAGAATCAGAAAAACGGGGTTCTCATAGCAACTTCTCAATCTTGAGATATAATTGTCTAAGCTATACAACATGTTGATTTGACATGCTTAAATTTATTGCAATATTATTCAGTCATAAGGAAGAAGGAAATCCTGCCATATGTAACAATATGAGTGAAACGGGGGCGGGGGGATGTTTTGCTAAGTAAATTAAGTCAGACAAAGATTATATACCACTCATATGTGGAATCCTAAAAATGCTGAATTCATAGAAACTGAATAGTTGCTAATGAGACAAATGGGAAGAGTTGTTCAAAAAGTACAAATTTCCAGTTGGAAGATAAATACGTTTGGGGGATCTTATGAATAAGTTTGTTGTGATTCTATGCAACAGTACTGCATTATCTACTTGAAAGTAGCTAGGCGAGTAGATCTTAAATGTTCTCACCACAAGAGAAATGGTAATTATGTGACATAGCGGAGGTGTTCACAGATCAGTGTTAATGCATGGGGCCAGATTATTCTCCCAAAAGGATGTAATAATTCCCACTTCGATCCACTGAGTATGAGGGCGCCTGTTCCCCAGCTCCCACAGCATTGCCTGGTATCAGCCCTTTCAGGTGTTTCCAATCTGATGGATGGAAAACGGCATCTCAGTGTTATAACATGCATCTTCCTAACTTCAAGTGCCTTAGCGTTTTATCTCAGTTTTTTGCAGGACAAGTATATTTCCTATTTGTTGCCTGGTATGGCCTCAGGGCATCAGTTTGTGCTCTTCCTTCAACACACCTCAATTTTCCAGGCCTGAGAGTAAGCACAACTTTGCCTCCAGCCATAGAAGCTGGGGCACTCTCATATATGTGCAGCCTTCCTGGAAAACAATTTGCCAAAATGAATTGTGCTCACTTTTAGCCTGACAACCCTTTTTTTTTTTTTAAAGAAATTATTAATTAAATAATTAATTTTTGTATAGAAGAACTGGGGTGTAGGCCAGAGGTACAGAGGGTGAGACGATTGAACATAGACAGAGTGAGGAGCAGAACAGGTGGATTTACTGAAATACACTGCTGAGGGGAGAAGCGGGCAAAACAGGAGAGGTTTGCTGTGCCATGTGGGTTAGCTCCCTGGGCCGGAGATCAAACTCAGGCCATAGTGGTGACAGTGCTGAGACTTAACCCCTGGGCCACCAGGCAGATCCCCCAGCAACCCTTTTTCTGGCAAATTCTTTTACAGAAATAATCTAAAGTATAGAAAAAATTATACAAATAAAAATTTTCATTACAGCATTATTTTTAATTGAATTTGTATAACAATCCAAGTAGCCAATAATATTTAATGAGGCTTAAGCAGGCAATGGTATTCTACAGTCCTCAGTCTATTAAAATGATAATTATGAAGGCAGTTCTTATCTTTTAAGACTGCCCATCTGTGTCTATGCAGGCAACTCTCTTTCCTTTTTATTTCATTTTCCTCAAAAAAACTAGACATGTGTAGATGAATAGGAATGTCTGCTGTATTCTTTATCAGAGGGACCCAAAAACCCTACACACCAAACCTCATCATCTGAACCCCAATCATTATAGATGTGTATTTCAGTATAATCACATGCTTAATGTCCACCTTCTCCTCTATACTTTAGGTGACATGAAGGCATGTTGATCTTGTCCATATTATAATATATTTTAACTCATAGTATAGTCCTTAGCTCATGTTAGTTGCTTAATAAATGTTTGCTGATGTGGGCCTCCCTGGTGGTGCAGGGGTTAAAGACAGTGCTATCAAGCTATTGCCAGTCTCTGCAGCACTGCCAACATGGCACTGCAGACCTCTCCTGTCTCCCCTCTGCTCCCCTTGTTGTAGAGCAACCCTGATACAAAACGGGGTGCCTGACTGTGGGTCTTCACCCGCGTGCTTAAAGGACTTATCAATGCTCTACTGCAGGCACACGCGAAAGGTTAATAAAAGGTTTATTTACAATGGAAGGGGAAATGAGGAAATGTACAGCTCTGGGAGAAAAGTGGGAGACAAAGTTTTAAATGCGTCCTACCCGATCCGCCGATCAGGAATCCCAAAATGGCGCTCACAGAGTTGGCCGCCAGCCAGGAGCGGTGAAGCCAGGAGGCGAGCGATCGTGAGCCAGAGAGCCCAAGGCCCACGTGTTTGGTTTTTATATCCAACCTGGCTGCCCAACTCCACCCTCAGGTCCCAGCCACCCTCCCTTGGTGGTGATGGGATTTGTCTTTCCCAATGTCCTGATGGCTTTAGTCTGGAGTTGGGGTGGGGTCCACAAAGCCTGTATGAGATTAACTCAGGACATCATTTCCCCCTAACACCCTCAGCAGTGTATTTCAGTCGATCTCGATCTGCCTGTTCTGCTCCCCACTCTGTCTCTGGTGACTCCACTCATTCCCTCCTCCCCACTCTGTACCTCTAGCCTATACCCCAGCTCTTGTATGCATAAATAAATCTTTTTAAAAATAAATATTTGTTGACCTGAAAAAAATGATAATTTTGAGGACTATGGAGTTGTTATAGAGCAACCCCGATATTAAACGGGTTCCTGGCTGTGGGTCCTCACCCGCGCGCTTTAAAGGGACTTATGAATACTCTACTACAGACACACGCAAAAGGGTTAATAAAAGGTTTATTTACAAGAGAAAAAGAAATAAGGAAAATGTACAACTCAGGGAGAAAATAGGGAAATAAAGTCTTTAATGCGTCCTACCCGATCCGACGACCTGGAAACCCAAAGTCACTCTCAGAGCTGGCCGGATGCTGCGAGCTGGCTGAGAGCCCAAAATGGAGAGCCTCCGAAAGCCCACGTGTCTGCCTTTTGTATACACCTGGCTGCTTAACCCCACCCTCAGGTCCCAGCCACCTTCCCTTTGGTGGTGATGGGATTTGGAGTTCCCAGTGTCTTTGGCTTTGACCTGGGGTGGGGGAGTTATGGTTTGATTGTCAACATTGTGCTACTGAACTAAGCCGGTGCCTTCATAGAGATTGAATATTGTTGTTTCTGTTAATTTTCTGATATTTATGGCAAAGCTTCCCAGAAATCTAAATTCAAGTACAAATTTGGTAGCCTGTCATTTGACTGATGCAAGGAAATTTTGTGGAACCTCAGTAGAGCTCCTGAGACACTCTACGAAGTTTCTCCTTTTCCTCCTGGGAAGGCATTACATGAATTTGTTTTATTTGGCTTTTACCTAATGAAGTAAAACTGGAAGGGAAGCATTGTCACTTGGGAAAATGGTAAAACTTTGGTATGTACAAAATGTTAACAGTAGTATCTGGTATGTATGTAAATTGTCAATGGTGATTGTCACCTTGTAATATTGTATAATTCAATTGTTTCACACCTACAGAAATTGTTTCCGGAAATATAGGGAGAAAAGGTCTCAACAGATTCCTATTGATGGAACTGTTGAGAGTAAAAAAAAAACTTTCCTACAAAGGACTGAACAGACCTGGAAATACACTTGACATTTACTAAGGTTTCTTTGACATAATACTGGAAATTTTTTTATGCATTCTGTCCTGAATCCACGAAGTTTTTTGTTTTGTTTTGTTTTGTTTTGAGTAACCAGGATCTGCAGAAAGGTTGTAATTTTTTTCCAGCAAAACTAACTTGTCACATTTTCTCTCCCCTTGATACCAACACAGCATACAAATAGTGGTAGTAATTTTTGCTACTTATTTCAAAGTCTGTTTTTGCATAACTTCCATAGGAATTTTGTCTGTTTTAACAAAAAAATTGAACGTGAGTTTAATTGTGTGGCTTTGTGTGAAGTTCTTCCAGAAAGTTGAAAAAGAGCTGAACCAAAAAGAGGAAAACCTGTTTGCCTTGTTTGTAGGGTTCCAGAGACCTCCAAAGAAGGTGAGGAAGCTTGCCTCCATTGGCAGGACTGGACAACCCGGCCAACGAAAATGCCCTGGTACCCTCGAGAAGAGGAAAGCCCAGGTGGAGTCTGATGAGACCAACTTTATACCTGAAGCCTACATCGACTGGATGCCACCGGTTCGCTCTAATCCTGTATGAAATATTTCAACAAAGCCAGCTAAAAATTGCTGTTAGTTATTTCTACCCTGTGATTTTATGCAAAAATAGAAAAAATGGTTTAAAAGTAAATTTAGTTTGCAAACTTTTGCTTTGCTGTTAAAAGTTTGGGATCAAGGTTGAGAAAATTTGTGTTTTTACATCAGTTGAACCATTTTAAGATTTTTTTTTTCTGTAATTTTTTACATATCTGCTGTCTTGTTTTGGCTAACGCCTCCATATTTTTTTTTGGCTTAAACTGATGAACTATTTTTCCTGGAGTGGAGGACTTTTGCTTTCCACAATGGACAAATACCTGGAGAGACTGGTTTTCTTTCACACTGGAACCTGACAAAATGTTCATCTGAGACTGCATCCCAACCTCCATATATTTAATCTTCATCACCATGGAAATGGTAGCAACAAGTGAAAGGGGGGAATTGTTAGGGGGGAAAGGATGTCCCAAAGCAAATTCCATATAGGCTTTGTGGACTCCACCCCCACCCCAGGTCAAAGCCAAAGACACTGGGAGCTCCAAATCCCATCATCACCAAAGGAAGGTGGCTGGGACCTGAGGGTGGGGTTAAGCAGCCAGGTAGATACAAAAGGCAGACACATGGCTTTGGGGGATCCCCCATTTTGGCTCTCTACCAGCTTGCAGCGTCCGGCCAGCTCTGAGAGTGACTTTGGGTTTCCAGGTCGTCGGATCGGGTAGGACGCATTAAAGACTTTATTTCCCTATTTTCTCCCTGAGTTGTACATTTTCCTTATTTCTTTTTCTCTTGTAAATAAACCTTTTATTAACCCTTTTGCGTGTGTCTGTAGTAGAGTATTCATAAGTCCCTTTAAAGCGCGCGGGTGAGGACCCACAGCCAGGAACCCGTTTAATATCGGGGTTGCTCTATAACAGAGTGATATACAAATTACTTATGATAAAATGTGAATGAAGGATGGCTCCTGTTCTGCCTCCCTAGCACCTTTTTTCAATTAAAGGAACTGCTGGTATGGTAATCACGCTGTTCCTTCTCAATCCCTGCCTGCCTGAGGGCTTGTGACTTAGGCTCAGACAATGATGATACCCCTGTCTTCTACTAGCACTGGTTTGTCCAAGGGGTGGAAATATGACCTTTGGAAAGCAAGTAGTATATTTTACTTGTGTATACTTTGTCTTCCTCTTGGAACAAAAGCTGTAAAGACCACAGAAGCCTTACCATGCTGCTGACCATTCTCCCCTAGATATTGAGGCCACACAGAAGAAAGCAGAGCAAGGTATGGAGAGACACAAGGCCCTAAAATGTCCCAGTTATTTAACCAACAAATGTCCTTTTTAATTTATTCTATTTTATTTTTTTTAAAGATTTATTTATTTATTTGTACAAGCACTGGGTACAGTCAGAAGCGCGGGAGGGTGAGAGAACTCACCAGAGCCAGAGCGGGGAGCAGAGCAGGCAGAAGGACGGAAGTACACTGCTGAGGGGAGCAGCGGGGGGCAGGAGAGGTCTGCACCTCCTGCGGTGACCGGGGAGCAGCCGGGTATCGAACTGGTGCTGCAGAGGCTGCGGGCAGCTTCACAACCCAGCGCTCAACCGCTGCACCACCGGGGAGGCCCCACAAATGTCCTTTTCTAAACTTAAGCTACTTTCGGGCCTCCCTGGTCCTTCTGCCTGCTCTGCTCCCCACTCTGGCTCTGGTGAATTCTCTCTCCCTCCCGCGCCTCTGACTGTACCCAGTGCTTGTATAAATTAATAAAAATAAATCTTAAAAAAAAAAAAATAACTGGGCCTCCCTGGTGGCGCAGCGGTAGAGCGCTGGGTTGCGAAGCTGCCCGTGGCCTCTGCGGCGCCGGTTCAATCCCCGGCTGCTCCCCGGCCACCGGAGGAGGGTCCCACATGGCGCGCAGACCTCTCCTGCCGCCCGCTGCTCCCCTCAGCAGTGTACTTCGGTCCTTCTGCCTGCTCTGCTCCCCGCTCTGGCTCTGGTGAATTCTCTCACCCTCCCGCGCTTCTGACTGTACCCAGTGCATGTGTAAACAAAAAACAAACAAACAAGCAAACAAATAAAGAAAAACATGCCTCTATTAAAAAAAAATAAATAAATCCCTTTATTTAAAAAAAAATAAAAAAAAATAAAATAAATAAAATAAATAAATTTAAGCTACTTTGAGTTGCATTTTGGTTGCTTACAGCCAGGAATCCTCACTGACACAATACATGTATGAAAAAAGATTGGGAATAAATACACAAAAGAGTGAAGGGATGATGGGAGTTTTCCTCTCTGTTCCTTTTCTTTTTCCATTTTCTAGAGATTACCTGAATTTCCTGGCTCATAACCTCCTTCCTCCATCTTCAAAACTCAATAGTGTAGGATTTTCTAATCTGTCTCTGATGCTTATCTTCCAGTCTCCTTTTTATAAGAACTTTTGTGATTACATTACACCCCCTTGAATAATCCAGAATAATCTCCCCATTTCAAACTCTTTAATTTACTTTCACATTTATAAAATTCCTTTGGCCAGGGAAGATAATAAGTGCACAGGGCCCAGGAGAGGATGTGGAAATCATTGAAAAGTCTTTGTTCTGCGCACCACACAAGTTAAATTACAAAATTTTATCCACAATTCTTCCATCATTCCAACACAATCACTAATACTATCTTTCTGTAACTCTTTCCAAACTGGTTTTTATTAACAGTCTTTCACGTAGTTATACTGAAATGTCTGACCTATCCCTTGATATAATGCCACAAGCCTTTTCATGTATGCTGCATGGGCTTCGTGATACTCACTAGCAATGACTGCATTCTAGTCCACCAAGGGGATGAGCTGTCATTTTTTTAACCAAACCTCCTATTGTTAGACAGGTTAATGTTTAGGGTGTTTCCAGCTTCTCATTCTTACATACAGTGAGGCAAGGAACAAATATATGCATGTGACTCTTCTAAACTGAGGGTTCCTTTTTTTTTTTTTAAGATTTATTTATTTATGCATACAAGAACTGGGGGTGCAGGCCAGAGGTGTTGGGGGTGAGAGGATTCACCAGAGACAGAGTGGGGAGCAGAACGGACAGACTAACTGAAATACACTGCTGAGGGGAGCAGCGGGTGAGAAGGGAGGGGTCTGCTGCACCATGTGGGCAGCTCCCTGGCCAGGGATCAAACTCGGGCTGCAGAGAATGCCGATAGCTTCATAGCGTTGAGACTTAACCCCTTGTACCACCAGGAAGGCCCTAAACTGTGGATTTCTATAGGGTAGGTTCTCAGAGGTGGAATCAGTAAGCCAAAGGTAATACTTTGATGCCAATAGCCACATTACATTCCCAAAGGTTATAGCGATTTCCTTTCACCAGCAGTGAAGGAGAATGCTGTTTTCCTTGCACTCCATGGATTATTTTTGCTCTGGGGTGTGAATTCAAAGCCCAAATGTCATTTGACTCATTCTCTATATCCTGTTTATAGACTGGGGAAATTGGCTTCTAGCCACGTGTCAGATAAACCTGAGAGGTCATGATCTCTCAGGTATGTTTTCATCTTTTGTAACTGAATTAGCCAGTCAACAAGTTCAATCTTTTGCTCAGAGACACCTAAAGTTAGAAACCAGCTTCTTAGCAGTATTTTTTTACAATAAAAAATTTGATAGACGAGAGAGCACCAGTCCCCACTACAGCAGCTGTGGAGCACATTTGGAACATGTCAACAGTTCTTCCCTATCTCTTACAACCGCCCATAGCTGGACCTATCCAGAAAATCCCCAAGCTGTTCACTCTCCTGAGCCCTGGAGGAGAAAGGGGCCTGACCTGGCCCATCATGTGGTGTCAGGCCCTTGCTGCAACACAGAAGGTAAGGCCAAGCTACCTAGATTTGTGTTTTGACTCTGATCCTGAGTAAAAGCTTTTTCTGAAAATAATAACATGACAATGATACCAACAGCAAAAATAACTAAGATTGCCACAATTGTTAATGTCTAAGCAGTATATGAATACCATCAATGAATTTCTCCTTACAAGAACCCTAGAAGTTAGCTGCTACTGTAACCTTTGAAAGATAAGGATATTGAGGCTAGGAGAAGTTAGAAACTTGTCCAGGGCCACACAGTTAAAAAGTGGCAAAAACAGGGGCCTCCCAGGTGGTACAAGGGATTAAGTCATAGCACTATGAAGCTATCAGCAGCCAGTGCAGCACAAGTTCGATCCCCGGCCAGGGAGCAACACACATGGCTCAGCAGACCTCTCCTGTCTCGCCCACTGCTCCCCTCAGCAGTGTATTTCAGTCAATCCACCTCTTCTGCTCCCCACTCTGGCTCTGGTGAATCCTCTCTCTCACACACACACACCCCGCCCCTGCATCTCTGGCCTGTCCTCTAGTTCTTGTATGTATAAATGAATAAATCTTTAAAAAATAAAAGTGGCAAAATGAGAGAGTGTGAGGCCAGATTTTTGTCTGACTTTGGAGGAAGATTCTTACCCACCAAATTAGGTGGTGTCCTATGCTAAAAATATTTACCACATGTCTTAGTGTGTTGCTAATCAGACCCCAGGGACTTAAGGAAAAGCTTCCTGTTGCCTTAAAATACATTCAAAGAAAAGAAGCAAGGAGGGACTCTAAACCATAAGAGGGCCTTGAGAGAAAATCAGAAAGATAACGAGGAGGTGTTTGTACCTTGCCCTGCCTGACTTGGCTGCCTGACTTGTTTTCTCAGTTCACAAGCAACGTGAGGAAATGAATGTGTAATTGGGTTTACGGTCTGGGTTTGTCTCCCAGAGCAGAGGGCCAGTGCCTTGAATTCTGGGCTCTGTCATGTCTCTGCATTCCCTTAGTTCCAGGCATGGACTGAGAGCCCCAGGCCAGACAGAAGCATAGACAGAAGGCTTTGGTTGTATTTCCGAGGCAAGGTGTCAGAGCTTGGCGGCTGCACCCCGAGATCCAGTGCAGATCTTGGACACACTAATGCAGATGTTAATCTCCCCAACCTCAAGAGTCCTTAGCCTGACTTCATTCCAAGTCAGTTTTAAAGGGCCATTTGAAGTTGTGACTTCCACCCTCTCCCTCCTTCTAATCCCATCCTCTTTCCTGCTGATGTCTCTCTTAGTCCTTCTTGTGGCACCTACTTTGCTCGTCAGCCACAGACACTGCTGTTGCTGTTGTTGACAAGCAGCAGTAGCACCAACATTAGCGCTAGCAGAGCTGACCTTTGGACAAGGGTTTAACTGCACAGGTTCAGGTATACAGTGATTATTTTCAACCCCTCTTCCTCCTCTCATGATGATGAGAATAAAAAACCTTTATTTTTTTTTTAATTTCTTTTTATAGAGGCATGTTTATTTATTTATTTGTTTGCTTGTTTGTTCGTTTGTTTGTTTATACATGCACTGGGTACAGTCAGAAGCGTGGGAGGGTGAGAGAATTCACCGGAGCCAGAGCGGGGAGCAGAGCAGGCAGAAGGACTGAAGTACACTGCTGAGGGGAGCAGCAGGTGGCAGGAGAGGTCTGCGCGCCATGTGGGACCCTCCTCCGGTGGCCGGGGAGCAGCCGGGGATCGAACCGGCGCCACAGAGGCTGCGTGCAGCTTTGCAACCCAGCGCTTAACCACTGCGCCACCGGGGAGGCCCAGAATAAAAAACCTTTATGATAATCCATTTATAGTTTTAGTATCATCTCCTTTTTCCTAGCATACTTTATTGTAAAAATGTAGTATGCATTTTTACATAAACATAAAAATAAACATAAAATTAAAAATGCTAATTGACTCTTTAAGTTAGACAGTAAGGCTTCCAGACAACAGTATTTAAGTTTTCAAGGAGTCAAAAGTCAGATTGTAACAGGGTGGTCCCCAGGAAAGGGGGAGGTTCCCTGCCCCACCCAAGGGAGGGTGGAGCTGAGCAGGAGGAGGAGAAGCTGAAGAAGAGACTAAGAAAGGAAGCAGGATGGAGCCAGGAGACCTGGAGGAGGCGCATGGAGCCTAGAGACACGTGAAGAAGCTGCGCTTGTCTTTTGGTCGTGGACTGGGTGACACAGATGTGGGTGAGACCCGTGGGGAGGTGACAATGGCAGCTTTTATCTTGATGTTGATTTTGCTCTTTTCCTTCCGGGCTTGTCCGGTTGTTTGTGACCCTTTTCTGTGGGTCCCCACTGGAAGATGCTTTAGACTTGTAGCAGGCTTTGGGGCCTTGTTCTGGGCCAATCCCATTTGGATGGACTTTTACCCACGAGGGGACGGGTAAGTCTGGATGCTTCATTTAGAATCTAGACTAGAAACTAGAAACTAGACTCTTTGCCTTACCTGTATTGTTTCCTAGTTTTATTAAAGTTCCTTCCCATTAAAGTCTCCTATGTTTTGTGTTGATGCGGCGGATGGCAGAACCCATTTAGAACAGGCAGGTTTGTGGGGTTTGGGCTGTCCTATAACAAGATGAAGATTCTCAACTGCATCAGGGAGGGAGGACCAACGCCTCTAACGTCTCACACTGTTCAAGCGTCAGTTGTAATAGTAGTAACAGTAGTAACCATGATGGTGGAGATGGTGGTGGGAATAACAACCTACTATTTATCGAGCCCTTCCTAGATTCCAGGCACTGCAAGGAGTCCTTCACCTGCATTATTTCATCTTCATACCCACCCTGGACAAGGTGGGTATTAATACTGCCCCACAGGTTTAAGTCTAAACCAAAAGTATAATTTCGGCCTGATTTTTCCTCCCTGCTTATACCATGCTCACATATCCTGCAGCTGCCTCTCCCCCATGTCTCTCCCTCTCTTATCTGTTGAAGCTACTGAGCAATTCTGTGTCTGTCCTGAGCTTTCACACTCTTTTGTTTAGAGATGGAAGACCCAAAAGAAGGGGCTGAGAAGGCAGAGTGAGAGAGAGAGAGAGAGAGAGAGAAAGAGAAAGAGAGAGAGACTGTGACTAATCCCACGGGTGAGTGCCGTCTGTTCATGCCTGTCAATAGGTCCTGTAATTACAGGTTTGTATAGCAGAGGCAAACCCCATGGACTGAATCTGCAGGCAAAGTTCCAGGTTTGCAGCATGAGTTAGGTGAACTACCCAAGAAACATCATAAGCTGAATTCATTGATCCCTCCACGAAGCCCCCATAACGTGAGCTCAGTGCAGTCCTCACAACTGTCCTGTTGGACTTGAGCGCAGCAGCTCCTCCTCCCCCAGCCCTGTCTCAGTTCATGACTCCCTGGGGAGACCTTGCAAGCCTGAATTTGGTGCATTTCCCTGAGAAGTCCCACAGCCTGAGAGTCGCTTCCCTAGGGTGTTCTCAGAGGCTGGGGTCTGAGCATTTCTCAAGGGCTCCTGCAATCTGAGTTCAAAGCATTCCAGAAAAAACCCTATGGCCTGAGTTCTGACCAGCCCACCAAACTGCCCAGGAACCTCTCTGCTCAGTGGCCTGCAGTGCAACATGCTGGAAGCACTCAGCTTTTGGGGTTGGTAGATTTGCATTTGAGAGGCTACCTGGTTATTTCCTTATAGAGAAACTGCACAAATTTGTTGACCTCGCTCAGTCTCAGTTTTCTCATCTGTAAAATGGTGTCTTCACAAGGACTGAATGAAACAACATTGTGAATGTAATTAATGCTCTGAGTTGTATGCTTTACAATGGTTAACCTGGCAAATTTTATGTTATTTATCTTTGACCACAATCTTAAAAGACATAATGTTCTAAAACCACTGAATTATACACTTTAAGTGGGTACACCGTATGGTGGGTGAATTACTTCTTACTACATTCTTACTACATCTTACTACATTCATGAGTTATTGCCCATGAAGTGTTGTTTAGAAATTGTGCCAACTTACAGCCAAAGTTATTTTTCATTTGTTGGTATATATTAACTTCTGTGCACACACCTCATCATTTAATTTTTTACCCCAAGTGTTATAATTAAAAGGGCCACAACCTCCAGGCTGCTTCAGGCAGAGCTTCAAAGAGCACCTTGTTGGGCCCCTTATATCCTGGGTCTGGTCCTGGTTTTAGAGGTTGTCAAATCATTGGCAAAGTTCACTTGTACTAACCAGGCCCCAGCTCCAGATTCTCAAGAGACTGATTCCTAAACAGGAAGGCCAATTGATTTCTTTACCAAGGGGGACACATTAGGCAGCCCTTCCCTTTACCTGGCAAGCAGAGAAGAGCACAAAGTGCTCAGTGTTTTGGCCACCTCTTCCTGACAGTAACAACCAGGGTTTTCAATGGTCTGGTTCAATTTTATTAAGGCATGAAAATCAATGACTCAGAATTGATAGTGAGGAACATTTAAAAAAAAAAAAGGAATTAAAAACATCTATTTTTTTCTGTGTGTTGTTCTACGATAAGGCCAAAACGAATGATTGTTTTTGCAAAATGTGTATCTGCACAATTTTCAAGAGTCCAATGGGTCTATAAAGCCTGTTGGGAAAAACAGCTGTCCCCACTTTTCCTGTTTATTGCTTCCCAGAGGAATCACTTTCAACTTTTTTGTGGCAGAGAAAAGGCTGTAGAAGTCCCAGGTGCAGGTGCCGATCTTGATGGCTGGTTCTAATAGAAATGTAAATACTGCATCCTAAACGCTCTAACAATATGATTGGTTTATATTGCTCTGCAGATTACAAAGCACTTTCCCATCTATATACAGCTTTTTTTCTTTTTAAAGAATATTATCATTTTTTTATTAGGGTGAGATCTATATAACATAAATTCATCATTTTAACTTTTTTTTTTTTTTTTGTGGGACCCTCGCCGACGGGCGGGGAACGAATCGGCTCTGCGGAGGATGCGGGCAGCCTCATAGCCCAGCGCTCAACCGCTGCGCCACCAGGGGAGGCCCCATTTTAACTATTTTTGACTTATAGGTTAGTGGCGCTATGTGCACTCACACTGTTATGCACCCATCCTCACCTTCATCATCAAAACTTTTTCTTCACTCCTTGTTACTGAAACTCTGTACTCACTAAACAGTGATTCCCCACCCCCTTCCTTCTAGCCTTTGGTAACCACTATTCTACTTTTTTTTTTTTCCTATGAATTTGACTCTTCTAGATACCTTATACAAGAGGAATCAAACAATATTTGTCTTTCGTATCTGCCTTATTTCACTTGACATGAAGTTTTCAAGGTCCATCTATAGTATAGCATGTGTCAGAATTTCACTTCTTTTTGTAGGCTGAATAATATTCTGTTGTGTGAGTCTCCATACTTACAAACATACACAACACTTTGTTTATTCGTTCATCTGTTGATGGACATTTTAGTTGTTTGCATCTTTCAGCTATTGTGGGTCATTATACTGTGACTGTAGCTATGTAATTATCTGTTCAAGTCCCTGCTTTGGGGGATGTTCTGTATGTTCTAGTCATATCCTGACACGTCAGGAACTACTCACTGTTTCCAGTTAAAGAAACAATTGCCGGGCCTCCCCGGTGGCGCAGCGGTTGAGCGCTGGGTTGCGAAGCTGCCCGCGGCCTCTGCGGCGCCGGTTCGATCCCCGGCTGCTCCCCGGCCACCGGAGGAGGGTCCCACATGGCGCGCAGACCTCTCCTGCCGCCCGCTGCTCCCCTCAGCAGTGTACTTCGGTCCTTCTGCCTGCTGTGCTCCCCGCTCTGGCTCTGGTGAATTCTCTCACCCTCCCGCGCTTCTGACTGTACCCAGTGCATGCATAAACAAAACAAAGAAAGAAAGAAAGAAAGAAAACATGCCTCTATAAAAAAAAAAATTATTAAAAAAAAAAAAAAAGAAACAATTGCCAAAAGAGCTACTTGCCTGAGAGCCTGCCCAGGATTTGATGGGTGCCAACATTCTTCTATTTGTGCTCCCACAACACCTCCTTCCCAAAGATAGCATTTTATACCCAGTCTTGCCACTATATATCCTACCTTAATCTGAAGTTCATGCAATTCATGGGAGCAAAGAGTATTTTTTTTTTAATAGAGGCATGCTTATTTATTTATTTGTTTGTTTGTTTGTTTTTGTTTATACATGCACTGGGTACAGTCAGAAGCACGGGAGGGTGAGAGAATTCACCAGAGCCAGAGCAGGGAGCAGAGCAGGCAGAAGGACCGAAGTACACTGCTGAGGGGAGCAGCGGGCGGCAGGAGAGGTCTGCACGCCATGTGGGACCCTCCTCCGGTGGCCGGGGAGCAGCCGGGGGATCGAACCGGCGCTGCAGACGCTGCAGGCAGCTTAGCCAGCTTCGCAACCCAGCGCTCAACCGCTGCGCCACCGGGGAGGCCCAGCAGAGAGTATTTTGAGTTGAAGACTTTTTTATTTATTCTGTTCCTACATTGGTTCAAATAGGTAAAATTTTCTCTTCACTCCTTTGGACCTTATTCTACAAGACCAGACACCCCAGTCTGAGTGCTGGTTATCTGTGCCTCTTTTCTATTCCCCCTTCTTTTTCAGGAGTAGATGCTAATGAGTCCCTATTTTGGCATGTAATAGGTGACCATGACCTTTAATTCTCTAGGCTAAAATGAAGTGTCCCTGTCTAGCCAGTTCTCATTAATCTATGTTAAGAACAAAAATAGATAAATGAAAAAATAAAATCTGAACAATGTCCTTTTGTGTCCCATCTACTAAATCATGATTCTTCTCCATGTTCCCTGCTTCAAAATAGTAGGGAATGAGGCATGGGGACTATGACAAGGGTGGGAGAAGCCAAGGAAGAGAGAGCTAACCAACATGAAACAGAAGTTCAAGAGCCTAAGGTGAAATCTTGGTTCAGTCACTTGCTGTGTGGCTTTGGGTAAGTCACTTAACTTTGCTGAGAAACATTTCCCTTATTAGTGGGGAGGAGAGGAGAGAATAATCCCTGCTTCAGAGAGTGAGTGTGAGAATTAAATAAAATGATGGGTGTAAATATTTCCAGCATATAGGAGACTTAAGCGGATCACTTGGGGATAAATGAATGGATGAAAAACCTAAAAAAAAGTATATAAACTTTTTAAAGAAGTACAGTATTTAAAAGTTTTTATGCAATGCATGTTGTCTTTGGAGGCTATAAATGACATCAAGCAATAAATGAGGTATGTCAGTGAACAATGATGACTCACAATGGAAATGCCAAGCCTTAAAACCTAACAACCAATTACTAGATCCAGTATTAAAGACACACCAAAGGATTTTTTTTTCAAGTTCCTATAATCTAGGATATGAAAAAGTTGCTCTGTGTGCCCTAGATTATAACCAAGACTCTGAACATTCACAGTGGAAGCATTTTTATAGCATCAAATGAGAATCCTATATCTTATATTTGGATTAAGATCAATCAAGACATCAGGGGGCCTCCCTGGTGGCGCGAGAGGTTAAGCCACAACCTATGAGGCAATCTGCAGCCTCTGTAGCCCAGTTCGATCCCCGGCCAGCGTGCTACCCATATGGTGCAGCAGACCTCTCCTGACTCACCCTCTGCTCCCCTCAGCAATATATTTCCGTCAATCTCCCTGTTCTGTTCCCCACTCTGTCTCTGGTGAATTCTCTCACCCCCCCCCACACCTCTGGCCTGTACCCCAGTTCTTGTATGCATAAATAAATAAATCTTTTAAAAAAAGACATCAGTTTCTGAATCATTTTGGTGATCTTGGCTCTCAAGATTTTAGGCAGCACCCCAAAAATGTAGTCTCTTAGTTCTTCCCTGAAGGGGCTAGAGTCTGTCCACACTTCTCTCCCGCCTGCCCTCTGAGGTTGACATTGGAGATCTTCATTGCTGTTGTTGGTTCTTATATTCCTCCTCCTAGCAGGAGCTCCCCACTTTCCTACACCCAGCTTGGAAGCCCAGACCTGGTGTCAGCTGGGACTCCATCCCTTTGGTCTGAGGTGCTGTCCAGATGCTGAGATTTGGGAGCCTTCAATGTCTCCAGAAATGCTATAGGAGCTGTCCAGCCCGGGAGCCTGGCAGAGCCTTAGAGCTCCAATGACTCCAGCAGAGCTCAGGACCCGGAGCCTCTGAAAAGCTGGCGTAGCCAGGAGAGCACCTGGAAACCACACTAGGTACAAGGGAGGAAACTGAGGCCCAGAAAGGACTTTGGTTGGCTCAGAGATACACAGCCCAGCAGTGGAGACAGAAGCTGTTGTTCTGCCTTTAAGTCTAATTCTCCTTCCATGTTGCCACACTGTGTGCTGGCACCTGTAGTATATGTTCATGGACCAGTGTCTATGTTAACAATGACACTCACCTGGCTCCTTACAAGGTGATTTTGTCATTGTCTCATTTAATTTTTACCACTGAACTGCCATCCACAAAGTCTCCCTTGGAAGGAAGAGACTCCATAGTCCTGAGGCATTTAGTAGCAGAACTTCCCTGAGGGCCTTCCTCAGAGGGTGTGGTTCTTCACTCCAATATGCTCTATGTTCCCCTAAGCAAGAATGACATCTATCCCTCTGGGGTGTCCTGCTTTCCTATCCCAGGGCCGAGTCATAGACCAGCCCCAAGATGTCTGTGATAGAGGCTTAAGGGCCAGCTGCCAAAGCCCAAGCCCTCTGACTAGGGCCTGGAGACTCACACACCTGCGAGTCGTGCTGGGGGCAGCAGGAGGAAGGATGGCTGCGGGAAGGGCTGGGGGAGAGGCCAAGTCTGTGCTAAACTTGCCTTCAATGAGTCTGATGAGGCTGAAGGGATTTATGTTAATTGAACATTTCCTGGGCAGTTGACTCCATTCCAAACACTTTAAATGTGCTTTTATTTAATCCTCCAAACACTTTTGCAGTTGAGGAAACAGTCTCAGATGGGTGAGACAACTTGCCTAAGGTGTTTGCTAAGTTCATACTTCCCCCAGGCTGCTCCCAGGCAGATACTGAGTCAGATCTGGAACTTAGGGGACTCCTCTAAAGGAAGACTTTCACCTGAGGACCCACATTAGTGTTGTTGACCTTTCTCCGACCTGCTGTGCAGTCTACACCCTTCCACCCCTGCTCCTTCCTTTCCTGTCCCACACGGTCAGGCCTGCCTTGAGGTCTGGATGGCTCCCCAGCCTCCCCAGCCGCCTCTCTATTTTTGCACACGGGCCCCTGCCTGATAAACCTCTGCATATCGAAGCCTGTCTTGGTATCTGCTTCTCAGAGACCTGTGCCAGTTCAGCCACACGGCGGTGAGTGGCAGGCTGGGTGTAGGTCACCCACACTTTCGCCTCCATAAGGTGTGCCACCTTCCATGACACACACATTTCTGGGTTGAACGTGGAACTGGCTGCCTGGTTTTCTGTAAACATGCACAATACAGAGCTCCTGAAGTGCCCTCCCTTCTGCAGCTCACTTGCTTCCTTCCAGATGACGATGCAATTTGGGCATCTGCCTGCTGCTTCTCACTTTCCCCCAGGATTCCAGTGGAAAAGAAAGCCTGTGTGGGTTTATTTCCCTCTCAGAATGAATCTCCAAGTCTATTTTCACCACTTCTCAGTTTCCATTTTTATTTTGCTCAAGGTCTAAACAATTCCCTCTACACCAGCAATGTTCAAAAGCTCCTGAGGTTTTGCACAGTCCTTGTAACCTGAGTATAAATGAAATATAAAGTAATTCTACAGATGATACAGAGGGATCCACAGGGGGAAAAAGCAAGTTTCCTGAAAGCTGTATAGACTCTTTCTGCAAAATGAATCAAATTCAAGAGGTAAAAGGATTTCTTATCTATAGGAACCCTGATCTGTGGTTTATTCTCCCTTCCTCCTAGTTCCAGACTATACAGAGTGGGAGCTGAATAAATACTTTTAGTGTGAAAACAGTGATTTTTCTTTAGTTTTGTTTTATAAGTTCTAATATTCTTACACTGGTTTCTGGAAGGCAGAATATATTAGCTATCAAAGTAATAAGAGTAATATTCCACTCTTCCTACTTCCAGAAATAAGAGACCATTGACCCCCATCCCTCGAAATATCACAAATTCTAAATGACCCTGGATCAAGGCTGTTCTGTACAATGTAGTACTTTCTGAATAAAGTCCTGCCTGTTGTGGCTATACTCGGGGAACATTTGCCTCCACAACTTAATCGCAAGTTCTTCAGAGAGAAATAGCTAAAACTTTTATATTTCCTCAATTCCAGTCACACAGTAAATAAACACATGTGGGCGTGGATACACAGTAACAATAAATGATTGTTGATTTGGCATCCAATAGGTCCTCAACAAATGCCTATTGTTTTGATTTACAGAAGATGCTCAATAAATATCTGCTAGTTGTGTACACAATAGGAGTTCAGTAAATGTTTGGCTTAATCTTATAGGATTTTCTGAGTCTCTTCTTGGCTGAGACCTAGCTAGGCTAGTCCTGCCAATGGGAAGCTGGGATGGGTTCTAAAGACAGGTAGAAAAGGAGAGCTCCTCGAGGTAGGCCAAAGAGGAAAGTGAGCTGATGGGCGGAAATCTAAGCCAAGTTCTCGAATGAGATTCAAATTCAAGATCTGGGAAGTCCATCAGTTTCCAAGAGGCACTGTCCAGTAACTTTCAACACCACTTCTTCAAGGAAACTGTCCCTGATCTCACCATCCACAGTAAACATCCCCTGCCCTGTCCCTTCCTGGTGTGCTACCCTATTTTATTTCTTAGTATTCACACTATTTGTTATAATCAACTTCCCAAGCATTTCCCTCAACTCCTGGCACCCACCTCAGCTCCCCATACCTTGCTCACTAAGATAACCACAGTGCCAGAACATAGTAGATGCTCAATAAATATGTCTTGAATGAAGTAAGAGAGCTGAAAGAAGTCAACAGGAAGTGGATTCAGACAGGTCTTATTGGGAACTAGCAAAGGTCTTGTCTTTGACTCTCATTACCCAGTAATCTGCCCTTCCTTTGCAGGACTACAGGTGCCCTAAATAGTAGTGTCCAGTCATCTTACAGGGACAGAGAGGATGAAGGAAGACAGGGTCAGCTTATACTTTATATTTATTTTATGTCTAACAAGATTATTAAAATGGTTCTTAAAGTGTCCTATGGGAATCTCTCTGGTGGATAATATGAATACATCGCATGAATTAAGGAGATCATGCTTGTTTTATTATACAAGTAATAAGTAATATGTTTTGGGTTACTATTCAGCATATCTTTACTCTCTCATTCTGACTGTTCTTCCTGCTTCATTGATGTTAGGCTTGGCCAACTTGTTACTTTAGTCAATTATACGTTATTAAAATGATAGAAGCAGAGACTTTATATGTGCTTATACAGTTTGGCTTGTGTCTTGGGTTCTGGTGATCTGGAAGGAAAAGTAAGTCCTAGATTTGCTGCTGTCCTTTCAGCTAGAGCCCCAAAATGAAGCTGCATGAAGTCGGCCTGAAACTGAGCCTCAGTAAGGAGACAGGCCCAACCAACCTCCTGCCTCAGAAGAAGCAACCCTGCAAAACACAGCCTGGATCAGAGAAATTTCAGTGGTTCCGCAGACCTGTGTGTGTGAGCATAAACCCTTATTATAAGACACTGATATTTTGCAATGGTTAGTTAGGCAGCATTATGGTGGCAACAGCTAATAAATATATAATACACATTATAGAAAAAAATTAGAAACTATAAGTAAAAATGGAAAAGTATAAAATATACTAAGGCTTGTCATGCAAAATAAGCACCATTAGCGTGTGGAATACAGTTCTCAGCTCTTCTTCTGTATTTCACAGTAATGGGGACCTACTATATACATGGTTTTGCAACTTGTTTTTTCTACCAAAATATCATCAGCATCTTTTTTTTTATTTTTTCTTTTCTTTTCTTTTTTTCATTTTTTTAAAGATTTATTTATTTATACAAGCACTGGGTACAGTCAGAAGTGCAGGAGGGTGAGAGGATTCACCAGAGCCAGAGTGGGGAACAGAACAGGCAGACTGACGAAATACACTGCTGAGGGGAGCAGCGGGCATGGCAGGAGAGGTCTGTCATGCCATGTGGGACCCTCGCTGGTGGCTGGGGATGGAACCAGCGCTGCAGAGGCTGTGGACAGCTTCGCAGCCCAGCGCTCAACCACTGCGCCACCAGGGGAGGCCCAGCATCTTTTTTTTAAAATAAAGATTTATTTATTTAGGCATACAAGAGCTGGGATGTAGGCCAGAGCCAGAGGTGGGGGTGCAATGAGGGTGTATGTGAGAAGGTTCACCAGAGACAGAGTGGGGAGCAGAACAGGCAGATCTACTGAAATATACTTGCTGAGGGGAGCAGCTGGCGAGACAGGAGAGGTCTGCCATGCCATGTGGGTCACCTCCCTGACTGGGGATCGAACTTGTGGCTGTGGATAGCTTCATGGTGCTGTGGCTTAACCCCTTGCACCATCAGGGAGGCCCTCAGCAGCATCATTTTAAGCCCTTGAGCATTTCAGTGTTGTCTCCTCATCTCCCAACAACCCTCCAAGGCAGTTTCATTGAGGCGACCTGATTTGCTCCATCATACCTCTGGGAATCAGTGGAGCCCTCTGTGACTCCAAGCTCAGTGTTCTTTCCACTAGGCAAGTTCTCTCCTGAGGCCTCATTAGCAATTTTGGCAACTGGCAAGTTCCACTCCTTCCCCAACAAGCTCCAGATGAGACTTCTGTCTTATCTAGAAGGAGAAAGCAAGTGTTTGGTTCCCCAGATTCACATGATCCCCAGGGCAGCAAAAAAGCCCTGCCCCCAGCTTCCCATGGCATGTGTCCTGGGATACTGTCGTTTCCTCCTCTGGGTAGAGAGAGAGAAGGACAGATGGTCAGAAGTATTTTCTGATGAGCCATCAGGCCGACAAGTTTCCAATTTCATTTGGGGGAGAAACAAAATTCGAGAATGTTTTTGTCAGCGGGCATGGAACAATTTTTGTAGCAGAGCCAGCTGACGAGTTGCTGGGAACTTGGGAAACCTGGGAAACCCAGGGAGGCAGGCTGTATTCCAGAAAATTCCATGGAGGCTGGAGAAACAAGCATCAAATTACTAGACCGAACACCACAGTCACTCATCTAAGCACAGGGCCAGGACTTGGAAATGGAAGACCTACTTCCTAGTTGTTGTACAACCTCAGTTCTTTCATCTGTCAGACAGCCGTGGAGTTGTGTGCCTCTGAGCCCTCTCTCTCCTGACACCATAAAGCAGGGCTGTTGTGAGAAAGGTGTTGTGGGAAAGGGCCGTGGGACTGCAGGAGGGTGCTCACTTCTAGAATCCTGACGAGTAGTGTCTGCTGGCCAACAGAGGACACAGGGCGCGCTGGTCTCCAGCAGCGGCAGGAGGGGAGGAAGAGCCTGGTTTCGGAGACCTTCAGGTGGAGACAGTTAGACCCTCTAGAAGCCTTAAAAGTTAGCAGAAAGTTGGTCCCAGTCATAACTTCTCCTGTTATCAAAGTTATCCCTGGAGAAATGCCATTATTTGTATTTTCCTCCTTAAGCTGATATTCTGGCCCAGCTGGTGAAGGAGAAAGGAGGGAAGGAAGGGGAAAGAAGGAGAGGAAGAACGGGAGGGAGGCAGAAAAATACAGTCCACACAGAATGAGCTGGAGCCAGTGCAGGTAGGTCTGTGGGGCGGGGGGGGAGGCTAGTGGAACCACTCCAGAGTGAACCCCCAGAAAACTAGAAGCCTCAGTGTGGACCCACCCGTGAAGAGCTCAGAGTCGGGAACCCCTGGGCCTTGTGGCTCTCATGGCAGCCCCGGGGTGGGTAAGGGACATGGGTAGCCCTGTTTAGCTGCAGGGCACCCTGCCTGCCTCCTCCTTTCAAGTGTAGCCTCTTTACAGGATGAGGAAGAAATGGGCGGTCAGACACAGAGGTAAACAGGGTAAAGACAGTGCCAGCTTTGGAGTCAGAATAGGATTAAAATTCACATTGTGTGACTATGTGCAATTCAGCGAGCCGCCCCAGGACTCAGTTCCCTCATCTGCAAAGGAGAAATAGTTTGGGAAAAAAATATACCAAGTTTCTTACATTGTGTGGTACATCCCAGGTCCCCTGGCTCTAGTTCTCTGACTTCTCACTGGGAGCAGGGAGCAGGCAGTGCCCTAACCCCTGGCAGCAGGGATAGCTGCTAGCTGAGTGCACAGGTGACCTGCCAGGTACACCCCCCCTCCCTCAGATTCATGTTGCCAAGGCTGCCTCTCTCTCAGGCCTGAGGATAGGCCGTTCATTCTTCCTCTGCACCAGGAGCAGTTCTCCACAGGCAGGGGTGGTGCAGGGGAGCTCCCTGGGGCCAGCACTCCAACAGGCCGCAGGAAAGCTGTGGGGAATATGCCAACAGAAGCCTAGTGGCGGCTCCCAGAACCCCTGCCCCAGGGACCTTGATCTCAGCAGCTCTGCCCTCAGAGTCAGTGGGGAAAAGGGGCCTTCCTCAAGGAGCTCCCCCATGGGGTCAGAGGTACCCACAGCATAATTGGGGACCCCAAACATCAGCAAACCTTGAGAGGACCCTGGACAAGTAAGCAGTGGGGACCCCCTGCCAGCTGGGAAGCCTCCTGCTCCCTTTTTCCCTTTTACCTTTTAAATGTCAGTCACTGAAAGTCATTTATTTCTTTCCTTTACTTCCCCAGCCACTTGAGGAGAAGGATCATCCCACATTCAGCCTAACCTAATCCCCCCACCTCTGGTACAGAACTGGGCTGAACATTATTTAGAAAATGGGTGTCGTACTGAGGGGATGAAATTGAGTTGGATTCTTTTGTAGCAGGGTGGTCCCCAGAGAAATGGGAGGTTCCAGGTTTCCTGTCCCTAAAGAAGGGTGGAGCTGGGGGCAGCGAGCGAAGCTAGACAAGACTGAGGACTGAGAGAGGAGGGGAAAACCTGGCTAAGGAGAAGCAGAGAGAGATGGAGAGCAAGAAGGCCCAGAGGAGGCACATGGAGCAGAGACATGTAAAGAAGCTGTGATTGCTCCTGGCAGTGGACTTGTGGAAGATAAAGAAATAAAACTGATGAACAAACAAAAAACAAATCCAATCTTTCAGATTCCAAAGTTCAAATTTCTCCTCTCTCCTCAAGCCTGGAGACCTTGAAAGGGATAATTTCCATTGCAGGGCCCCCTGGGAGCTCCACAGTGCTTTTACAGGACTCTCTTGCTTCCATCCACATCTCACTCAATTAACATCAGGGCTCGGCCCTAGGGAATCAGGCATTTTAAATCATACCCCCTACCTCTGACCTCCATAGCAAAATTCCATTCCCTGGCCCTGAAAAATCACAGAACTTGTGCAGAAGCCTCAGACAAGCTGAGGGTGGGAGAGGCAGACCAAGCCTCAGAACTGCCGATTCTTACCTTGGCCTTTGGTCTGATGTAAGGTTACTAGATAGAGAGGGTAGGGAAGTAGACTTTTGGGAACTTTCCAGTGACATCTAGAGAGAAATGCCCCAGCTTTATGGGAAATTCCAAAAGAAATTGTTCCATTTAACCAGCTTTCTGTGTCCCAGGATCATCCCAGGCCATGACTGTGAGACAGAGGTCAGACCTGGACCCTTATGTTGGAGCCACCTGAGGAAAAGGATATTGTTAAGCTCTAACAGTCATTTGCACTCTAGTATAAATGTGGTCCCCGATGCATCTTTCCAGAAGCTAAGGAAAGAGCTTAAGCCCTAAGACCTTATAATGAATAAGTATAATTTGTGAAGTTCAAAGCCAGGTTCTTCCAACTTCTAGTTGAGAGAATTGGGGATAATCTTTCTAAGTCTCAGTTTCCTCATGCTAAAAGTGGAAGAATAATAAATCCAAGGTTGTTCAGACCATGGATAGACACATGGGTAAAGATACGTGGCATGAATAGGTGCTCAGTCATTGTGGCTTCCTCCCTCCCTCCCTCCTTCCCTTCCTCTCTTCCTTGGCCTCAGGAAGAGGAAGGATTCCCATGTCATAGTTGCTCTAGGGGAAAGTCAGAGAGCAGCCCCAGTACACTGAGAGCACCATAAAGGTCTGAGTGACCTGGCGAGTACCGGTGCTGAAGCCTGGAGCAGGTTTTCAAGTGGGTTATCTGGGACTGTCCTCGACTGTGCTTACTCCAGAGGGCCCGTGGTTGAACGTGCTGAACACTTGGGACTGGCATGAACACCGACGTCATCAGCAGAATCAACTTTGTCAAGTAGGTCAGTGACCAATGGCAGCATGGGGAGAGGACTTGCCATCTGGCTGTACCCCAGGGATGGAGAGATAGAAATCTACTGGGTCCTGCTCTGTAACTCAAGGAACAACCCCTACTCAGGGGCTGGGAGATCCCAACTAGTGCTAGGGAAAAAATACGAGACATGCATATTTTATAAATGCAAACTCATCAGGCACTAAAGCCAAGTGGGCCGGCCTGCCCCTCCACTTTATAGATCAACAGAACTGAATACACAAAATTGTAAACTATTTCTCCTGGTGGAGGGGGTATATATCATGGACAAAACTAAGAGGCGAATGAGAAATTAGGGGAAAATAGCAGATTAGGAGATAGAACCCTTTTTACTAAGAAAGTTTTTTTCCTATCAATTAGAAGGTCAATATCCAAGGAGATAATGGACACGGTTTGAATAGGCAATTCGTATTCAATAAACACAGGTATATATGCCCAATCTCACTAGCAATCAAAACAATTCAAATTGAGGTGAGACATTGTTTTTTGCACTGTCATATGGCTAAGATGATAAAGGTTTTAAGTGCCTAGGGAGGGCATGGATGTGCAGAAACGACTTTCAAAGCCTCTTGGATAGGACTATAAATTGGAATAAGCTTTAAGGGAGCGATTGGGCAGTTTATTGCAACATTTTTTCTTGGCGTCAACTTAGAAATTCTACTGAGGAATTATTCTAGGAAGCAATTGAAAAGAAATCCAAGATATATAAAACTATTCACAGCAGTGCCATTTATAATAATAAAAAATTGGAAGCTCAATAAATGTTGATAGAGTATGACAAATAACGCATCATTTCCAAACAATGAGGTATTTTACAGGCATTGAAAGCTCTGTAGAGAAGATTATTTATTGACATGGGAAAACATTTTATTGAATAAAAAAATGTTATGACAGTATGAGTTTATTTTTGTAGAAAATGTGCACGTGTATCCGCATTTTTAAAAAAGGACATATTCTAAAATATTACTAGTCATTAGATCTGAGTAATTATGGGACTTATGGGATCTTCTGTGTTTTTCTATTTTCTAAAATTTCTTTATTGAGTATTCTGACTCTGTAATGAGAAAAAATTCTCCAAATAAAAATAATGAAAAGAGCAATTTTATGAAAAATCCTTCTCCTTGGCCTCTCATAAGCAAACTCTTTGGGATGAATTAGCAGAAGTTGCTCACAGTGATCGGAGGCCTGGGCTGGTAGCTAGGGCTTGGGTGTTATCTGGTTAAGTTCCTCCTCATGCTTGAGGATCTTCACAGCCCAGGTCATTGGGATGTGGCAAGAGATCCAGAGAAGGGGCCTTCCTGCTGGTGCAGGGGTTAAAGACAGCGCTATCAAGCTATTGCCAGCCACTGCAACATGAGTTAGATTCCCCAACCTGCCTGGGAGGTGACCCACATGGCACTGCAGATCTCTCCTGTCTCGCCTGCTCCTCAGCAGTGTATTTCAGTCGATCTGCCTATTCTGTTCCCCAATCTGTCTCTGGTGAATCCTCTCAGCCCCCCAGGGCCTCTGGCCTACACCCCAGCTCTTGTCTGCATAAATAAATAAATCTTAAAAAAAAAAAAAGGCAGAGAGCAATCCAGAGATGACGAACCTTTAAACCTTCAGGAAGAATGGGCACTGGCCCCCTGTACTCTCTGAATGGGACCTAGGCCCATAGTCACAGCCTGATGGCTGGCAAGGGGCTGGTTTTCCATCCATTAGTATCTTACAAGTTTCTATAAACCCAAGAATTCTTTGGCTGGACCTGTGGGTGTGAATCAGGGGTCCATGCGAGTTTTTAAAAATTACATCTTTATTATCATTAACCTCTGACTGAAAGCAAGCATTTCCTTTAATTGTGACTACAGCAATAAACCTTAGGAATATTAGCAATATCTGTTTCACTAAGAGAAATCATAGCTATTTTATCACATTATAATTCCTTGCAGGTATCTCAAAATATTTCTACTCATCATTTTCAGTTATTATGCCCACTGCTAGATTTTATTATTGAAAGTGTCAATAAGGAAATACACTGATTACTATATTTTACATTCATTTTAAAATATTTTTATAATCATATTGAAGATCATTGATTTCCTCAATAAACCTCAATATATTAGTTCATACATTTAAAATCTTTACTCTGGAGGGATCTAATGCCTTTCATCTAGCTTGGGGCCTCCTGGTCAGTGTAATGGGCCATGCTGTTTGGACAGGACTGGCTAGGCCACGATTCAGTCCACCTGTTCAAACGGGACCAGGGCAATTCATCCTACTGACTTGCAGTTGCCTTTACCTAAGCTGTCTCAGCAAATAAAAGGTTTCCAAGTTGTGTAAAAAACTTCTTTACTCAGAAGAGGGGCCATTAATTTCACAAGATTGCCAAAGGGGGCCATGCCATAAAAAGAGGCAAGAACCCCTGCTAAGAACCAGGGCTCAGAGACAGAGGGAAAGGAGACTTCGATTTGGGCTAATTTTCCTTTTTCCCCTCCCCCCACTGGCTCACAGGACAGCCTGGGCGTCTAACAGTTCCAATAGAGCACTATGGTTGGTTGCTGATTCAACTTAACCCTCTATAAAATACATTCACTAATAGCCAAGACTAATTCCCAGGTGATTTGCATTCTTAACAGCAGGTAAAGTTGCCAAATTATGTCACTCAAAACACTGTAAATGCAGGTCAGGTTTCAACGTCAGATTTTTAACAAAGAGCAAGCCCTTACCACTTAATCTGTAGTGCAGGTTACAGTTTCAAAATCTTATTTGACAGACATTTTCATTGAAGCCTCATCCTTGTGAGGATCGGTCCCATTTTACAGATGAAGAAAGCGAGACCCAAAGAGAGGAAGTGACCTGCCTGATTCTCATCTAGTAAGTAGCACAACTGGGATTTGAGCTTAAAACTTCCTGTGAGTTTCATTTGTTTTATTGCCTTCCCATTCCACTCCTGCCTTGGGATACTGATAGGAGCAAATTTAAGCCCCATGTTTCTCTTGGCCTTTCTAATGTTGGAGTCCTGTCTCTGCTTTAAATTCAAAGAACATTTTACAGTCTGTCTTCATCTGTGTAGGAAATCCCATCTGGAAGGTTTAATACATGCTGTTATTTCCCAGCCACCACTTCTCTTCTCTCTGCTTACCTTTGGGAAATTGCTTTTTCCCCATTTCAATTGTCCTGGAGAAACTGTCCATCCCAATGCCCCAAGAACCCAGGGTGAGCCTGTAACCCAATCAGGTGCTCTGTCCTGGGACTCCTGTGCAGAGGGACCTGCTGATGGGAGACTGATGAGCACTCCCCAGTCAGCACCTCAGAGGACTGGGTTCCTGACCCATCCCTGCCATCACCTAGATCCTAACCATCCTGAGGCTGCTTTCTTCATTTTCTTTTGCACTGGTGGATTACCCAGTAACTTCCCAATGCTCTTCCCCACCCCTACCCTCTCCTCAGCCAGTTGCTATTGCTTTCAACTGCAGAACTCTCTGCCTTACCATCCAGACTGGGCACAGGGGAGAGGGAAGGAAAAAAGGAAGCTGTTTTTAGTGCAGGCCTAGAGCGTACAGATATTGGGCTGCATCTTTGACCTGTTATTTCCTTTCATTCTAATAATATCCTTTTGAGGTGGGTGTTATTTTTTTAAAAAGATTTATTTATTTATGCATATAAGAACTGGGGTACAGGCCAGAGGTGTGGGAGGTGAGAGGATTCACCAGAGACAGAGTGGGGTACGGAACAGGCAGACTGACCGAAATACACTGCTGAAGGGAGCAGCGGGTGAGTCAGGAGAGGTCTGCCGCGCCATGTGGGTTGCTCCCTGGCCCACTGGAGATTGAACTCGTGCTGCAGTGGCTGCGGATAGCTTCATAGGTTGCGTCTTAACCCCTTGTACCACCAGGGAGGCCCAAGGTGGGTGTTATTAGATCTATTCTAAAAGGAGAGGAAACTGAGGCTTGGAGGAGTAAAGTCACATGCCCAGCACCACATGTTGAGTTGGTGAAAGAATCAAGTTCAGATCCAAGTTTGTCTCATGGAAAAGTCCATTTTCCCACCACCAGTTGAGGCACCCTGGGGTGGTATACTGCTCATTTTTCACTGACAAAGGAAAAGTGTTACAATGTTTACTATCTTTCTCAAAATCTGAGAAGCCCACTCAGATCTGCCCCTGGGCACAACTGTGAGGCTGAAGGGTCCAAGAAGCCCTTTCAGTCTTTTGTACCTTTCCAGCTCCTTCCAACTCACTGGGTTCATGGTGCCCAGGAATATGGCCTTCTTCCCATGCCCCTACAGAAGCTTGCTCTTTGGGAAAGAGTCTTCCTAAATTCATTCCCGTCTTACTCCCTGTGACGAACAAGTCAAAATGTTTTTCTCTACAGGGAAGCATGAAAGAGAAGAATTTTTAATTTGGGGGTTATGAGGGTCAGGAAGCAGGACCAAGGACTGTTTAGAGGATGAGCATACCCCTGAAACCATGTTACACAGACCTCCTCACAGCCAGCCCTGGGGGGTTAAGGCAAGATGCTCTGCTCAGCACAGAATAAGCAGGTGGGAGACTTGACCCTGTGAGGAGAGGTTGGGTGGGGCTGAGGGGACAACCTCACACATCATCCAGTCAGAAATCTGGAATCCTGGGGTTTCTGTCCCAGCTTTCTACACCCCACCCCCACCCCCACCCTTGGGTAAGTTACTCCTCTCTGGGGTTACTACAGGCTCTGGGAGTGAGGAAAGGGCAGTAGTGACCAGAGCGCTAGGCCTCCATAGTCAGCCTGGCCTGCAAAAAATTCTCTGCCAGAACCAGGAGGGTTGACGGGACCTTTGTGATAATCGCCACCCTGTGCTGAGCACAGATTATATGCCAGAGGCAGATGGTCTCCAGTCTCCAAGACATCAGGATAAGGGCTGTGGGAGACAACTCCAGGTGGAAGTTCCCACTGCCCAGGGCTGCCCCAGAACCGCCAGGGACTCCAGTAGACAGGAGAGTGGGGAGGACAGGGGCTGCTGAGTGAGAGGGACAGGGATTTGGCCTTGCTTTCCTCCATTTGTTATTCAAGAAAACAAGGCAGAATACTCTGACTGTGAACAAACAAATGCAGGAAGCCAGCTGTAGGCCAAGCTGTCTAGGGTGAAACCTAGAAAAATGCTGAGGTTATCATTCTAAATATAGAGAAACTGAGGTCCATCGAGGTGACAGGACAGGCTGGACTTGCTGGGCCAGGACTTGAACACCGGCATCTCCACCTGCCATACTCTGTAATTTCCATTCCAGGAAGAAGCGGCTGTTATCTCAAGGGTACCAGACCGTAGGTAGCAGGAGCCTGCATTGCTCATGCTGTGCCCCCCACTTGCTCACAGCTCACATGCCACCTCCTGACCACACTGCCTGTTCAGAACAAGTCACCCCAGCACTGATGGAAAATAGATCTACTGTGTCTTGGTGTTAGGATTACCTGCTTTCTCTTTTCACAAAGACACTTTACTCTCAGAACCAAAACACAAGTCTTCATTTAAGAATAAATAAAGACTCCCTGCTGCTGTGAAGCTCCCACAGAGTCTTACTGGCAGCTAACTCATGGTCCACTTCATGTGATTTGGATAATGGTTTGCATTCTTGGGTCGCCCTCAAAGACCAGAAATGGGTGTTGTTTGGCACTGAATTTCCCCAGTGCTTGCTCACAGCAGGTACCTAATAAATGTTGAATTGAAGAAAATGAGAATGAAGGGGTAAAGGCTGCTGTTTTGCTCTTAGTGTGGTAGGCGAGGGTGGAAGAGGCAACAGTCACAAGGTCCTCTGTGTGAAATTCTGTACCCATTAAACACCAACTCCCAAACCCCCTCCTTGGTAACCACTCTTCTACTTTCAGTCTTTGTGACTTTGACTATTCTAGTACCATGCAAGTGGGGTCATATATCTGTATTGTAGCAGAAATCAGAATTTCATTCCTTTTTAAGGCTGAATAATATTCCATCATATGTGTATGCCACGTTTTTTTTATCCCCTTATTCACTGATGGACATTTGGTTTCTTTCGTCTTTGGATTATTGTGAATAGTGTAGCATAGCTCATTAATATTATAACCAACCTGTTTACAGCACTTTCCAATCTACAAAGACACTTATATTTATATTAGATAATTTGATAAAAGCAGTGTAGGTCCCAGTTTTACTGAGATTACATTGAATAGACTGAAACCCATTGAATTGCGCATGTAAACTTATGGTATGCAAATTGTATTTCAATAAAGTCATTAGAGAGAGAGAGAGCCCTGTGGGCAGTAAGCATTTGGAATAGGTCCTATTAGGGAGTGAGGGCAGGGGTAAGAAAGCCTAACAGGGGCAGGGAAGAAAGGCACAGGTCACATGAGGGGCCCAAGGTCACACAGCTAAGTAGAACTTGAGCTAAACTGTCACGTGAAATGGAGACTGTACTCAGGATCTAAGATCCTATAATTTGATCAGAGTCTATACCCTCCAAAAGAAGTGGTTTGTAACTAATTCCAGACTCGTGGCAGGCTTGACTCTCAAGTTCCTTATGGCTCTGGCCTCTGTCTTCCTGTGTTTACAGGTCGAGGACGGGGATGTTTGGTGAACATTGGATGAAAATCTATTGTCAACTGTTGGTCTGGCAAAGATGCAACTGAGATAACATCCAGAATCTCTCCCCATGGCCACAGGAAGTGCTGCTCTTCACTCTTGCCGGAATGCAGACCCCCACCAGCCCCTGAGAGGGGCCCCTGGGTTTTTCTCTAAGTTCTGGATTCATAGCTCTCGACTTGGGCGGTGGGGAAAGGAGGTGACTTGCACTTCCTTTTGGGGGTGTAGGAAACCCCTCCCATCTTCTGGACCCCGTTCAAGTCCCCCTTCCCTCAGCCTCTCTGGCCTCAAGAGAGGCCATACCCCTTGCTCCTTTTCCCAGTCACCACCACCACCTCCGAGACCTCTGACCAAGGAGGACTAAGGGGCACCATTATCCTGACACCATAGATGAGGGGTGCGTCTTGTACTTTACATAAATGGGATCTGGCACTATTGCCCTCACTTTTCAGGAGCCTCTCCCATCTCTTCACTCACCTAACACTGTTTCTAAATCTGTTTAACAAAGTCTGTCCTGTGGGCTCCCAGACAGCAGGAGTGAGGGTTATTCTCCTGATTGCCTCCAGCGCCTCTCAAAAATTCCAGTGCACCGAGAAGGAAGGGGGCAAGATGGTTGGTTCGTTTAGGGCCCGAACTGCAGGTGAGAAAATGAGTCTTTGTTCAGTGATGAGGCCAGCAAATCCCCACCCCAGTTGCTGCAGTTTCCCAAAGGAGGTGTCCCTTTTCTCTCTTTTTGAACCCTGCTCTCCGCTTCCTTCCTTGGGAGCACTTCCTTCCCCAAGGCCCAGCCTTCCTTACCCTCCTTCAGCAGCTTCTCTGAGAGCCAGTCTCCTGGCAGGAGGCCTGAGGGGGGAGGGGGGGCAAAAGAGAGGTATGAGGGCTGGGACCTGGCCTGAGACATTCTGCTTTAAGGTAGGTTTGAGCCTGGGGGTGAGGGCTTCTAGGCAGATGCAGGGTCAGGTCTTGCTCTGGGGTCAGCTCTTTTTATTCAGAAAGTTGCAGAGCCTCTGGCAGATCCCTACAGGCCTTCCTCTGATGGCCCCACCCTCCCCACCACTCGTGATGCCCCAGGAGATGCAGACCCTCTAGGAAGCACCTCGGACACATACTTGCATACACAAAACCCAGGACTAATGGCAATAATAGAGACCTAAGCCCACCTAAAACTCTGGAACATTATATTGTATTTATAGAAAGCATCCGTGTTATTTTTTGGTTTTGATTTTAACTTTTGAACTTTTTAAAAAGTTTATGAGTTCATTTATCATATTCAATTTGTCCATTTTTGCTTTTGAAGTTTGTTTACCCAGTGCTTTGTTCCTTCCCTCACCCCATCCTTTTCTATTTCACATTCCTTCTTCCTCCGTCCCTCACTCTCTTCTGTTCTCTTTCTTTCTCAAAGAGAAGGCTGTTTTTTTTTTTATTGATTTTTTCAAAGAACCAGCTCTTGGTTTCATTGATCTTTTGGATTGTTTTTTTAGTTTCAATTTCATTTATTTCTGCTTTGGTTTTTATTATTTCTTTTCTTCTACTGGTTTTGGGGTTTTTTTGTTGTTCTTTTTCTAGATCTTTGAGCTTCGAGATTAGGTTGTTTCTTTGCGTTCTTTCTTGTTTCTTGATGTGAGCTTCTATTGCTATATATTTTCCTCTTATTACTGCTTTTGCTGCATCCCACACATTTAGGATATTGGTGTCCTTGTCGTTCAATTCAAAAAATTTTTTAATTTCTTCTTTGATCTCCTCATTAGTCCAATGGTCTTCCAGTAGTGTGGTTTTTAATCTCCATGAGGTAGGAAAGTTCCTTGCCTTCTTTTTATGGTTTATTTCTAGTTTGATGCCTTCATGGTCAGAAAAGATGGTTGATATGATTTCAATCTTGGTGTATCTGTTGATGTTTGTCTTGTGCCCCAGTATGTGATCGATCCTGGAGAATGATCCGTGTGCGCTTGAGAAAAATGTGTACTCCGTTTTTTTGGGGTTTAGTGTTCTATAGATGTCTGTGAAGCCCAATTGCTCTAGGTCCTTATTTAGAGCTTTAGTTTCTTTACTTATTTTTTGTCTTGTTGATCTATCCATTGTTGATAGTGGTGTGTTGAAGTCTCCCACTACGTATGTGTTTTCTCTGATGTCTGTTTTCAGAGAGGACAACAGTTGTCTGATATATTTTGGTGCTCCTTTGTTTGGTGAGTATATGTTAATGAGTGTTATTTCTTCTTGAAGTATTGTCCCCTTGATCATAATGTAGTGACCCTTGGGGTCTCTTTTTATCTTTTTGAGTTTGAAATCTGTTTTATCTGATATAAGTATAGCTGTTCCTGCTTTCTTTTTTGGTCCATTTGCTTGTAGGATTGTTTTCCATCCTTTAACTTTGAGCCTATTTTTATCTTTTGTAGCTAAATGTGTTTCCTGGAGACAGCAAAAGGTTGGGTTTTGTTTCTTAATCCAGGCTGCAACTCTGTGTCTTTTTATTGAAGAGTTTAGTCCATTTACATTCAGAGTTATTATTGATATGTTAACATCTGTATTTGCCATTGTGTTTGTCTTTCCTTTGATTTTATTTATTTATTCTTTTAATAACTTTTTTTTTTGGCCTTCTTTCATTGTTATTCGTCCCTCTGAGGTTCTGACTTTAGGACTCCTTGTAGTATTTTTTGGAGTGGGGGTTTAGTTGCAATGAAATTCCGGAGTTTCTGTTTGTCTGGAAAGGTCCATATTCTTTCTTCAAAGAGGAAGGAGAGCTTTGCGGGATAGAGTATTCTTGGTTGGCATCTGTTTTCTTGGAGTCTGTAGACAAACCCCTAGCCAGGCTCACAAAGGAAAAAAGGGAGAAAGCACAAATAAACAGGATCATCAATGAAAGAGGAGAAATCACAACGGACACAGCAGAAATCAAAAGAATAATCAGTAACTACTATGAACAGTTATATGGAAACAAGTTCAACAATCTAGAGGAGATGGACAAATTCCTACAACTCTACAATCACCCAAAGCTAGATAAAGAAGAAATAGAACACCTAAACAGACCAATTACAATTAGCGAAATTGAAATGGTAATAAAAAACCTCCCCAAAAACAAAAGCCCAGGACCTGATGGATTTACAAATGAATTCTACCAAACATTCAGAGACGAATTAGTGCCTATCCTTCACAAACTCTTCCAAAAAATTGAGAAGGAAGGGACAATACCAAACACGTTTTATGAAGCCAACATTACACTAATACCAAAACCGAACAAGGACAACACAAAAAAGGAAAACTACAGGCCAATCTCCCTAATGAACACTGATGCAAAAATCCTCAATAAAATTTTAGCTATCAGAATCCAACAATGTATCCATAAGATAATTCACCACGACCAAGTTGGATTCATTCCAGGGGCACAAGGATGGTTTAACATCCGAAAATCAATCAACGTTATCCAACACATCAACAAAAAGAAATATAAAAACCATATGATAATATCAATAGATGCTGAGAAAGCTTTCGACAAAGTGCAACACCCATTCATGATAAAAGCCCTTGATATTCTTGGGATACAAGGAACATACCTCAACATCATAAAGGCCATCTATGACAAGCCAACAGCCAGTATCATTCTCAATGGTGAAAAACTGAAAGCAATTCCATTAAGATCTGGAACAAGACAAGGATGTCCACTCTCACCATTGCTTTTCAATATAATACTGGAAGTCCTAGCCAGGGCAATAAGACAAGAGAAAGACATCCAAGGAATCCAAATAGGAAAAGAAGAAGTCAAACTATCACTATTTGCAGACGATATGATATTATACATAGAGAACCCCAAAAACTCCACAGAAAAGCTAATTCAACTCATCAATCAGTTCAGTAAAGTGGCAGAATACAAAATCAACACGCAAAAGTCAGTAGCCTTCCTATACACAAACAATAAACCTGAAGAAGAAGAAATCAAAAAGACCATCCCTTTTGTTATTGAAACAAAAAAAATCAAATATTTGGGAATAAATCTAACAAAAGAGGTAAAGGACCTATACAAAGAAAACTATAAAACACTGTTAAAAGAAATAGAAGAAGACACAAAGAAATGGAGAGACATCCCCTGCTCATGGATTGGAAGAATAAACATTATTAAAATGGCCATCCTTCCAAAAGCAATATACAGATTCAATGCTATTCCAATCAAAATTTCAATGTCATTCTTCAAAGAAATAGAACAATTATTGATGAAATTCATATGGAATCACAAAAAACCCCGAATAGCCAAAGCTCTCCTGAAAAAAAAAGAAGGGAATGGAGGCATCAGACTCCCAGACTTCAAACTATACTACAAAGCCATAATCATCAAAACTGCATGGTATTGGAACAAGAACAGACATACAGACCAATGGAATCAAATAGAAAATCCAGAAATAAACCCACAGATTTATGGTCAACTAATCTTTGACAAAGGAGCAAAGAATATGCATTGGAGCAAAGAAAGTTTGTTCAATAAGTGGTGCTGGGAAAACTGGGTCGCTACATGCAAAAGAATGAAGCTTGACCACCACCTCACACCATACACAAAAATCAACTCAAAATGGATTAAAGAACTAGACATAAGACCTGAAACCATAAAATATATAGAAGGAAATATAGGCGAAACACTACGTGATTTGCACATCAAAGACATCTTTACAGACACATCACCCAAAGCAGTGATAGTGAAGGCAAAGATAAACAGCTGGGACTACATCAAATTAAAGAGCTTTTGCACAGCAAAAGAGACAATAACAAAAACAAAGAGAAACCCCACCAACTGGGAGAACATTTTTGCACCCAACACTAATGATAAAGGACTGATCACAAAAATCTGCAAAGAGCTGATGAGACTCAACAACAACAAAGAAAATAATCCAGTCAAAAAATGGGCAGAAGAGCTTAAAAGAAACTTCTCTGAAGAGGAAATGCAAATGGCCAACAGGCATATGAAAAAATGTTCAACATCACTTGTCATCAGGGAAATGCAAATCAAAACTACCATGAGATACCATCTTACACCAGTGAGAATGGCACATGTTAAAAAAACTAGCAACAACAAATGTTGGCGAGGGTGTGGAGAAAAAGGAACTCTTCTGCACTGTTGGTGGGAGTGCAAACTGGTCCAACCACTGTGGAAAGCTGTGTGGAGATTTCTGGACCTACTAAACATAGAGCTTCCATATGATCCAGCAATTCCACTCCTAGGTATTTACCCAAAGGACACAGAAACATCAATTCCAAAGAACACCTGCACCCCTATGTTTATAGCAGCACTGTTTACAATAGCTAAGCTTTGGAAACAACCCAAATGCCCAAAAATAGATGACTGGATCAAGAAGATGTGGTACATATATACCATGGAATATTACTCAGCATTCAAAAAAGATAAACACATGCAATTTGCAGCAACATGGATGGCGCTGGAAGGGATCATGCTCAGCGAAATAAGCCAAAAAGAAAAAGAAAAATACCGGATGGTCTCACTCATAGCAGGAATCTAGAAAACTTAAATAAGGGACCAGGAAAATGAATAACTATAAGATAGTGAAAATCAAAATCAACAAAAAACTATGAACCAGAGACACTTTTAGGGGGGCGGGAGGGGAGGGATTGGGGTCAGAATGGGGGGGCTGCAATTGTATGGGGAATATAACAATAAAATTTATTTAAAAAAAAAATAAAAAAATAAAATGTAACATGAGAAAAAAAAAAAAAAAAAGAGAAGGCTGGTTGGCCATTAGTGCATTTATGCACCATGCTGGGCAAACTAGGCTCTTTTGAAGTGCTGTGGGAGAAACTGGGGATGGGACTGGCATTTTCTATATTCCCACCCCAGCCCTGCCTGGCTCTAGGGACATCTGCCCAGAAGGCTATATGGCTGGATCTCAACAACACCACTGTACTTCACTGCCTTCCAGTCAGAGCTAAGATCAGGTGTCCAGATTGTCTCCAGAGCAGAATAGTGGAAAGGTGAGCCCCAGTGTGACAGACATTCTGGATCATTAGCTATGGGATATGAGCCCTTACTTGCCCCAGAATCTCAGCCTCCTCTGCAGCTGCTGCAAATGGCAGTCTTCCCTCAAGGCAAAGTGTTGACCTCTCCTTAGAATGTACCTCTCCCAAAGGGTGAGCTTTCCCTTATCTTCTTAATCAAGAAGACCGTGAGGAAGAATATAAGCACATTAAGCTCTGGAAAATGGGGAGAAGGCACAGCAAGAAGGCCCTGGAGACAAAAACAAGTGATGGTTCCAGGTCCCCATTGCTTTGGGGCCTTGTAGACAGGAAAGGGGTCAGAGGCAGCTCTAGATGGAAGCACCATGTTATAAGAGCCCGTGGACTGTCCGGATGGGTCACTGAGGCTGTAGAAGTATCCTTCCTGAACACATACACACAGGTCCACTCACTACCTCCCCACTGTGAACACACCTCCTCGGGGCATCCCAACAAATCCCACCCTACATTTCACTCCTACCCTCCTCCACCAACCCCACCCTACACAGATGTCTACATACAAGAAGACAGAGGCTGAGAGATAAGAGATCACCCAAAATCATCCAGGGGCAGTGGCCAAGACATAGTGGAAGTCCAGTCTCCATGTGGTACAGGCAACAGTGTGCAGGGGAGACACACCTGAGTCCCTTGCCCAGCTGTGTGACTTTCGGCAGGTTACTTTACTACCCTGAGTTTACAGTCTTCACGTGTGAAATTAATTCACCCCCTTCACAGTGCCCTTTGGAGGAGTCATATGGGGTCAGTATCTTCCTTGCCCTGAAGAGGGTAGCCAGTCAGAACTCTGATCTTTTCCCTTCCTTTAAAAATTCACTACAAGTTTTATTGGTAATACATTTTGCAAATGTTTTTTCCTGTTACGTCTTTCAAATTTTTTGTGGTATTGTTTGCTATATAAAAATTTGTGGTATTGTTTGCTCTATAAAAAATAATAGTGAATAGTGATTTGAATGTGGTTAATTAAATATATTCATCTTTTCCTTTTCCTAAGGTTTTGTGTTTTGGGGTCTTGCCTATGGTTTAGTGAGAAATATTTTATAAATGACAGATTTCATAGACAAATCACAGAAAAGGAAATAGAAATAGAACTTCAAAATATGAAAAATTGCCACAAATTCTTTCATAATAAAAGGAATGACTGCAATACATCTTTTCTCCTTATAAAATTTATGATTAGATATAGAATTCTGAAATTGCATGAAAAAAAATCAGTAAAATATATGCAATTGACTGTTGTGTAAAAAAGAGCAAAGAATATATAACCTTATATATTCATATATAACCTTATATATTCATATATAGCATAGTATATGCTCCTACAGATTATATACAAATGATTTTATATTTATTATTACATATATACACCTCATTTCTAGAAGGATTCACATGTAACTAATAATAGTGAATAGCAAATGAAGAGGAGAGGGAGAGTTTTCTCTACATATCATTTCATATTTTAGGGCTTTTTTTTTTTTGGTTTTTTTTTTTTTTAAAGATTTATTTACTTGGGCCTCCCCTGGTGGTGCAGGCGGTTGAGTGCTGTGCTGTGAAGCTGTCTGCAGCCTCTGCAGCCCCGGTTTGATCCCAGCCTGCCAGCGAGGGTCCCACATGGCACAGCGGACCTCTCCTGTCTCGCCCACTGCTCCCCTCAGCAGTGTATTTCGTCAGTCTGCCTGTTCTGTTCCCCGCTCTGTCTCTGGTGAATCCTCTCACCCTCCTGCGCATCTGGCCTGTACCCCGGTTCTTATATAAATAAATACATAAAATCTTAAAAAAAAAAAAAAGATTTATTTACTTATGCATACAAGAGCTGAGGTATAGGCCAGAGATGCAGGGGGTGAGATGCAGGGGACTCACCAGATACAGAGCGGGGAACAGAACAGGCAGACTGACTGAAACACACTGCTGAGGGGAGCAGCAGATGAGTCAGGAGAGTTCTGCTTCGCCATGTGGGCTGCTCCCTGGCTGGCTGGGGATCTAACTCATGCTGCAGAGGCTGTGGATTGCTTCATAGTGTGGTGTTTAACCCCTTCCGCCACCAGGGAGGCCCATACTTTAGGTTTTTTTTTTTTTAACTAGTATTATCTTTATAATAAAACACTGAATAGATGGAAAAAATTTCCCATCAGTTCTCACTGGTTACAATACTATTCCATTGAATTACATTATGCAGCATAAACCTTAGGCAAGATTAGAAAGTGGAGAACTGCTTTTCTCACCCAGGGCTTTTTTTTTTTTTTTTTTTATAGCATTACATTTTTTTTTTTATTCCTTATGTTATAGGACAGGGAGAGGGGCAGCCCAAATCCCGCAAACTTGCCTATTCTAAATGGGTTCTGCCATCCGCCGCATCAACACAAAACATAGGAGACTTTAATGGGAAGGAACTTTAATAAAACTAGGAAACAATACAGGTAAGGCAAAGAGTCTAGTTTCTAAATGAAGCACCCAAAGTTACCCGTCCCCTCGTGGGTAAAAGTCCATCCATATGGGATCGGCCCAGAGCAAGGCCCCAAAGCCTGCCACAAGTCTAAAGCATCTTCCAGTGGGGACCCCCAGAAAAGGGTCACAAACAACCGGACAAGCCCGGAAGGAAAAGAGCAAAATCAACATCAAGATAAAAGCTGCCATTGTCACCTCCCCACGGGTCTCACCCACATCTGTGTCACCCAGTCCACGACCAAAAGACAAGCGCAGCTTCTTCACGTGTCTCTAGGCTCCATGCGCCTCCTCCAGGTCTCCTGGCTCCATCCTGCTTCCTTCCTTCCTCAGTCTCTTCTGCCGCTTCTCTTCCTGCTCAGCTCCACCCTTCCTTGGGTGGGGCAGGGAACCTGGAACCTCCCCCTTTCCTGGGGACCACCCTGTTACACTTACACAGTTTGGAATATTATTTTGCATGATGGTGTTATTTTCTTTAAATTTAGTTAAATGCATACATTTTCCCACCTTTCTTTCTTTTTTTTTTTTTAATCCAGTGGTTCTCAAGACCCTTTATTTTCTTTCTTTTTTTTTTTTTTTATAAATTTTATTGTTATATTCCCCATACAATTGCAGCCCCCCCATTCTGACCCCAATCCCTCCCCTCCCGCCCCCGCCCCCCTAAAAGTGTCTCTGGTTCATAGTTTTTTGTTGATTTTGATTTTCACTTTCTTATAGTTATTCATTTTCCTGGTCCCTTATTTAAGTTTTCTAGATTCCTGCTATGAGTGAGACCATCCGATATTTTTCTTTTTCTTTTTGGCTTATTTTGCTGAGCATGATCCCTTCCAGCGCCATCCATGTTGCTGCAAATTGCATGTGTTTATCTTTTTTGAATGCTGAGTAATATTCCATGGTATATATGTGCCACATCTTCTTGATCCAGTCATCTATTTTTGGGCATTTGTCACCCAGGGTTTTTTAAGCAGTTGCTATAAGTGCTCATTTTCAAATGCTTATAAATTTTCACTATTTCTTTATTTCTGTTAAACTCAGCTATAATTAATGCCAGAATCTCCTACCATGAGTTAATATTTTAATTCATTATTTACATCTAATTTTAAAAAGTTATGCTTCCTACAGGGCTTAGGAGGTAGGAAGAGTAGAAAGACATTCACTTTTAAGTTATTAAAAATACTTGCAACGTTATCAATATTAGCAAATATTAGTTGAGGTGACTTGCATGGTTTGGTTATTCAGCTTAATTTGAACTATGGCTTATTTTACACATGCTCTTGATATTTATTGTTTTTAATTGTTTTACATGGTCGAAAAATTCTGTCTTTAAAATAAATGCAGAAAATTCACCTCTCATATTTTGACATTCTGAGAAATTCAAATTTGCATCAGTGCTCCAATATAAGGAAGATGCTGTTTTGAAATAAAGCAAACTTGTATTTTCCTAGGAAAAAATAAAATTTTGAACCATGTGAATGATACTTTATAGATTCAGAAAGTTAAAAAACCCAATTTAAAAACTATGACAGATTTCCAGATCCTAATCCAGAATGCCAAATCAAACTCTTGGGGATTGGGCTTGTATTTTTTTTTTTTTTTTTTTTTTATGGAGGCATGTTTTATTTATTTGTTTGTTTGTTTTGTTTATACAAGCACTGGGTACAGTCAGAAGCGCGGGAGGGTGAGAGAATTCACCAGAGCCAGAGCGGGGAGCAGAGCAGGCAGAAGGACCGAAGTACACTGCTGAGGGGAGCAGCGGGCGGCAGGAGAGGTCTGCGCGCCATGTGGGACCCTCCTCCGCTGTCTGGGGAGCAGCCGGGGATCGAACCGGCGCCGCAGAGGCTGCGGGCAGCTTCGCAACCCAGCGCTCAACCGCTGCGCCACCGGGGAGGCCCTGGGCTTGTATTTTTAAAGAGTTCTCCAGCAACTTCTTCAGGCAATCCTAACTGCCACAGAGGATCCGAAGAACCTGCTCAACCTTAGATCCCGGAGTCAAGGTCCCATGGCCTGTGCTGCGCCACCTGGTGGCCATAGTCAGACAAGCCTCCAAGCATCCCTCTGAAAAATCTGTGGGAACACCTAGCAGATGGAAGACAAGAACAGAGGGTAACCCATGCCCACAGGCTGGGTGGCTCCAGTGGGCACATGGTTGGCCCCAGAGCTGCATATCTGAGCCTTGACTGGAACAGGACACACAGCTCCTAGAGTTCCAGAGCCCTCTGTGTCCCAAGGAGCCACCCAGAAGCACACTGCGGGAGCACAGAGCATATGGACTGCTTAGATCTGGCTTCAAACCCTGGCTCTACCATCTACTAGACTGGATACCTCTTAGGGTTTAATTTCTCAGGTCCTGAATTTTCTCATCTGGAAAATGGGCACAGATATAGTATACATGCAAATCTAGAACAATGCCTGTATATAGCAAGAATTGGATAAACATTATGTCACTTCTGATGAGTTTACTTCCTTGCCAAAAAGAGAACAGCCTGGATCTGGGAGCTTCCCATGACCAGATACTGCTAGGGAAGCTCAAGGATTAGAAAGACTGAGGAAGAAGAAATCCATATGCTTCTGGTATTTCTAAATCCTCTCCTTCCCTCCCTTCACCTTTTGCTTCTTTAGCCTCCATGGAATAAATTCAAGGCCTGGTCAAGGTGGAGCAATAGCTCAGGAAGTAGCTGCAGTTCCCACAGGCAGGGTCAGATCTGGGTCAGTCATCCCCCTAGTAGGCCTGGACGCTCCACCAGGCATTTTCTCTGAAAGGATAGCAAGTACCAGCCCTTGTCCTCAGCAGGCACACAGTTTGGGGAGAGCCAAATAATGCAAAAATCATAATGAATGTGCAGGGGGTTGAAGGCACTGATGCAGTTACTAAATTGGCCACTTGCTTCTTTGGGTTATGATAACCGTTCTAGAAACCCCTGATAAAGAAACTCCTGATAAGAACTTGTTAGCTCTCCACAACTTAATTCAGGTTAGCACCTTAGCTTCCCTCCTTGGTCTTCTCAAAGTTTGTAGAACACAAGGGAGATGAAACACTAGACTGAGACTGGGTTGTTTGAGGCCAAGGGCAGGAATGTTCAGAGGACAGGGCAGAGCAGCCTGAGGGGGTTGACTATGGGCTTCAAGTCTGCCTGGCAGTGGGAAGACATTGGCATGGCCACAGGAAGAGCTCTCAAGAGGAAATTGGGAAATACCAGGCCACCTGTGTCACAATTCTGTCCTGGCTGTGCTATGCAGCCATGGCAGCAGAAGACCCCAGGAAAAGAAGTCAGAGGACAGAAGAGAATCCTGACCTGATGCATCACATGACTCACAGGTGAGGAAATTAAGGTCCAGCAAGGGGAGGAGCTTGCCCCAATCCCAGGTACTTTAATGGATGACCCTGACCTGTGCCTCTGAGCTCTTCCCACTGCCTGATGGGAAGCACTGGGGCTTTGGAGCCTAAACTGGTGAGTTTGCTAGCTCTATGGTGTTAGAAAAGCCACTCATCTCTCTGAACCTCAGTTTTCTTTATCAGTAAAATGGAGATAATAGTTCTTTCTCAGAATTGTTTTGAAGACTAAAGATAGCATATGCAAATCACCTGGTACACATGACAAGTGGGGCCACTATCACCACTTCTACCCAAGTTGTTCCTGCCACAGGCAGGGAGGGTGATAGCTGCAAACCCCAGGTCAGACTCCTTTGCATTTGGCAGAGGTCACGGAGGGGGCGTGGATTTCTGGGCAATGACGCAGATATGTAGAAAGCAGAATATGTGTGCAGCCGGGCAGTGAGACTTGCAAACTACGCCCAACTTGCAGAGCGTGCAGAATGTGGGGCCACACACCCCAAACCACATTGTGGAGAGACCAAGGACCCAAGGAGACATAGTCTCCTAATGAGTAAAACACACTTTGCAGTCGCCAGAGTGGTTACCAGGACAGAAATATTACAAGGAATTTCTCTCCTCCTCTCTTTGTTTCAGTTTCTTCATTTGTGGGTTTATTTTTATTTTTTGACCCTATGATGTCAATAAGAACCACGGTTGTTGCAGCAGTAACCACTTTCTGAGTGCAGTGTATTGGGTACTTACTGTATTAACTTACAAGCATTAGGTCATTCAATTTAATCCTCACAGCAGCCCCACAGGGAACATGTTGTCATCCCCATTTTACAAGAGGGAAAACTGAAGCTTAGTTCCTTGCTGAAAGTCACTCACCCAAGAAAGTGCCAGAACTGGGATTCAAACCCAGAGGTCTGGCCTGACTTCAAATCCAGTGTTTGCACACCTGAGTAGCACACCTGCCTGGGCTTGAAGCCTCTTTCCAGGGACGCGGGGGAGGGCAGGGCCTGCAGGTTTTGGAGGTTGCAGCATGCCCAGTTTCAGGGTAGGTGTATATGCATGTTGGGAGCAGGGAGTCTCATTAGAACCCCAGACTTTGCTCATTAGGCAACCATGGACAAGTGGAGGGCAGCACAGGGCAGCATGAGGTAAAGAGCACCACCCAGCAGGAAGAGAGAAGAGAGCTGAAGGAGACACTGACTCTCCCTCCCAATGTATGCTCCTTTTCTCAAGGCGATGACCCCAGTCGCCCCCACCAGTTTTGAAGAAAGCTGACTCAGTCCCAGGCTCTAAGACTCAGAGTCTCAGGCCTAAACCAGAGCCTCTCTCCCCTTCCCAGAACCCATTATTGGTGCCTGGATGAGCATTTGGACCAATGAGGCACAAGAGAGCCTCCCTGGGGTCTTCAGAAAGAAGCACCCCAATTTTCTGCAAACACTTCCACAAGTAACTGTTCTAGCTTTATACTTCAGGCCCTGTTTGTTTGTTTTTAATTTATTCATACAAGAATTGTGGTGCAGGGCAGAGGTGCAGAGGGGGAGGGGATGTGAGAGGATTCACCAGAGACAGTATGGGGAGAAGAACAGGCGGATTGACTGAAATACACTGCTGAGGGGAGCAGCAGGCGAGACAGGAGAGGTCTGCTGTGCCATATGGGTCAGCTCCCTGGCCAGGGATCAAACTCATGCTGCAGTGGCTGGCGATACCTTGATAGCGCTGAGACTTAACCCCTTGTGCCACTAGGGAGGTCCCATTCAGGCCCTGGTTTTAAAACATTCAACCTGAAGGAAAAGGTGACTGGTTAAAACGGCAAGAACACAGTCAAGACCAGAGTAGTGGGGACACAATCACCACAGCTGCTGCCCCTCACCCCCACCCCCGTGACGCCCGCCCAGAGAGTCAGGCAGGCACCCAGACCAGGGCACTGGGTATTTTCAGCCTCCGGCAGCATCAGCAAGGTCTGAGAGGCATCAGCCATATTATATTTCATGTGACCTAGGCACCAGGCCAGCGATGTGGCCACGGGGAGCCAACCTTGTGTCCTTGCCATTGGCCCATCCTCCCTTTCTGCTGGTCTCCAGAGCCAGACCAGGGCAGAGGCATGTGGGAGGGCTCCTCTAAGCCCCGTGGGCGTCAGAAATAGGTGCAAGAGAGCTGGGAAACTTTAGCTGCCACCAAAATGCTGGAGAATGGCCCCTTAGCAAATTCACCCTCCACGGGCCCTCCATAAACACACTGAGCAGAGCTTCTCTTGGGGCTAGAGTGACCGACCACACCAGATTGTCCTGGACCCTTATGACTTTAGCACTGAAAGTCCTGTGTGCCCCACCCCCCGGGGGGGATTGGTATCTCTTACCAGTCTCCACTGTGGCTCCTTTTTGAAGATGCAGAAAGTGAGGTTCAGAAAAGATGTGTCCCTTACCAAGGTTCATGAAGGTGAAGGGTTCACTGAACCCCAAATCTGTCTAACTCTTCCTGCTCCTTCCCTAAGTCAGGGCTGCTGCCTGCTTCTCTCAGGTGATTCTAATAGCCCCTAATTGCTCTTCCTCCTCTAGACCCCACCCCCCACCACCGCTTCTAGTTCTCTGGGTTATTTTTCTAAAGCAGCACACGGGAATCCCCGCAGAGGGCTTGTTAAGGCAGAGCTAGATCTTCCCCCCAGAGTTTCCAAGTCAGCAGGTTTGGAGGCAGGGGCAACGGATGGGAATCTGCATTTCTAACACATTCCCAGATACTGCTGCTGGCCTCACTTTGAGAACCACAGCTCTGATAAATTCTCATAATTTGTGGCTCACTGAATAAAGGCCCAGGCCTGGGTTCAAGCCCCTCTGTGATCTGCCCACATCACTTTCAAGTTTTCCCTTCACCTGAAGCCTCCACCCTGCCAGACAATCCCACACCTTCAGAAGATGCCCTGCTCCCTCCCATCTCTGTCTTTGCTCAACTCTTTCTGGCCTGAACTCTATAACCTCCCCACACTTAGCCTTTAAGCCTGCCTCAAATGCCACCTCCTCTGGATGCCTACCTGTGCACCCCTCAGTCAGAAGGAAGGACTCCTCCCTCACCTCCCAGCTTAGCCCCTATTTCACCCTGCCCCGTGTAATGGATCAGCTGCCCATGTCATGGTCTGTGGGTTCCTTGAGGATATAAACTATCATTTTCATCTACATCCACATATTTGTTAAATGGATGTGACCCAGAAGACAGAACCAGGACAATCGATAGATCTCCAGGGAGGCAGTTTTGAACTCAACCTGAGAAAGAACTTGAGGTAACATGAACAATTTGACACCAACTCTTGAGGAGATTGCCAGGAAATCATGAGCTCCCTGTCACCTCTGGGCTTCCTCCCTGGGCTTGGATGAACATTTACAAAGTCGTTGAAGCCCCTGGTTGAGCAGGTACTGACCACCCCAGCCTCTTTCTCAGGTCCATCTCTCCCAGGGGAACCCACTGCCCTGTATCCCAGACCCACTCAAAGTGCCAGACAAGGCGCCACAGGTGAGCTGGACCTAACATAAGGTAAGTGATTCTGTAACAGGGTGGTCCCCAGGAAAGGGAAGTTCCAGGTTCCCTGCCCCACCCAAGGGAGGGTGGAGCTGAGCAGGGAGAGAAGAAGCTGCAGAAGGACTGAGGAAGGAAGCAGGATGGAGCCAGGAGACCTGGAGGAGGCGCATGGAGCCTAGAGACACGTGAAGAAACTGCGCTTGTCTTTTGGTCGTGGACTGGGTGACACAGATGTGGGTGAGACCCATGGGGAGGTGACAATGGCAGCTTTTATCTTGATGTTGATTTTGCTCTTTTCCTTCCAGGCTTTTCTGGTTGTTTCTGACCCTTTTCTGTGGGTCCCCACTGGAAGATGCTTTAGACTTGTGGCAGGCTTTGGGGCCTTGCTCTGGGCCGATCCCATATGGATGGACTTTTACCCACGAGGGGACGGGTAACTTTGGGTGCTTCATTTAGAAACTAGACTCTTTGCCTTACCTGTATTGTTTCCTAGTTGTATTAAAGTTCCTTCCCATTAAAGTCTCATGTGTTTTGTGTTGATGCGGTGGATGGCAGAACCCATTTAGAATAGGCAGGTTTGCGGGGGTTTGGGCTGCCCCTTTCCCTGTCCTATAACAATTCTAGGTAAGTAGAAAAGAAAATTTTGTCAGAGAACTTCACTGTCTAAATACAAGACATGACCAGTGATGAGGACCCCCTGCTCCAGGCCAGCCTCCCCCTGTCTTCTGATTGCCACCTCCTGAGAAGGACCAGCCCACCCCTGCCACCCCTGCCACCCCTGGGAGAACTTTTCCTGTTTAAATCAGACAAGCTTGAAAGACTCCCTTGATTGCATTGTGGCTAAGCATACCAAGCAGAGTGTTCTGTTTATTTGTGGATTGGTTGGTTTGGAGAGGGAAAGAAGGATTTTCCAGACTTGGACTCTATGGCTTGGCGGGGCCTTCCAGGGTCAGCACTGATTGATTGTAAGAATCTGGTGAGGGCTGCAGTTCATACCATTCAAGAAAATCCACCCGGCTTCCTCCCCGACCAGAACTGCCTGTCAGTCACTTTCAAAGACGGCAGCCTGGTTATTGGAACAGCCTGAGAAAGCTGTGACCCAGGGGACCCAGCATGGAATGCCCGGGTCTCAGCTGCCTTCTGTCAACCTCTAGGTCTCATGAGCATTACCATTTCCGCTCCTTCCTGGGGCTGGCTGAGGTCACGACCTTCTGAAGGAATGCAGGGTCAGCCAGACCGTCTGAAATTCCCCCTCTGTGGATGTGAAAGGAGATATGTCCAACCGTGAACACAGAGAGCTCATATCCTTGTGACTCAGCAGATGCGGCTGTCCTCAATGCTGTCCCCTGGAATGTCAAATAGACCAGCCTCAGAGGTCTGACAGCGCTAGAACAGATGCTGCAAGGCCTGGACCCAGAAGGCACTTTCCCATGAGTCTTTTTGGCTAACACTCCGACACCCAAATATATCCACATAGGGATGATGCACATACCCCGACACCCAGATACACAGTCAGTGCACACACAGAGAAATGAAGACAGACCTTCACGTACAGAAAACTCAGACACATTCAATGATACACACAACCCCCCCAAATACACCCACACAGAGACAGATGCACACATAGATAGCTAGGAACACACACACACACACACACTCTCTTCCAAAGAAGAGAGTCAGCCAGTCAGCTCTGTCCTCTATGCTTGACCTCGAAAACGTCTTCCAACCCTGACAGGCGGCCACTGGCTCACTGGTAGGTCCTCTGGGTCTCTGACCTGGACCAGGGTCACAATGGTCAGAGGTGGAGCTGCTCATTTGATACCAGAAAAGAAGTTTTACACTTTCATTTATTTGGTAACTTGCCAAAGTCCAGCCACAGGAAGGCATTAGCAATCAGAACACTAATCCATACCTGGTTTTTCTTTTTCTCATCAGAAGCACACCCACTTATTAAGGCCACACTAAGTGTCTCTGTCCGTGCAGACCTCTAGGTCCCCCATCAGAAAGAGCAGCAGCTCCCAAGCATTCTCAGAGTATATGGCTTGGCCTTTCTTCAGCTCTTCTTTCTTTCTAGTTACTTTCCCTTTCTTGTCCACACAATAAATGCCCTGTCATCCATGGGCCCAGTCAAAAGTCTGTCACATAGTAGGTCTTCAATACCAGTGCATATTATACTGAGGACATTCTTGAGAGATGGTCATATTGGGGGTGGGTGGCTGCCCAGGGCCAGGTTCTGAGGGCTCTGTTTTGGCTTCTTGCCAGTCAGATCCTGCAGACAGGCAGGAACCATTGCGCATCACCCAACAGAAGATCACTCATTCATTGATTCATTCCACCAGTACTCAGCACTCACAGACTCAGTATAGAAAACACAGACATACAGTCCTGCTTTCGTGAAGCCATGCTCCATCAGAGGAGGCAGACATGCAAAATTCAAGTAATTCTTAAAATAAGTATTTGTTAGTGTTGTGTCCTCTCCCAACCCCTCCCCCCAATTCATATGTTGCAGTCCTAAAGGGACTTCAACATTCGATCATATGTGGAGATAAATTACCTGTATTAAGATGTAATTAAGGTAAAATGAGATCATAGGGTGTGCCCCAATCCACTATGACTGGTGTCCTTATAAGAAGATATTTGGACAGAGGGAAGATCTTATGAAGACAGCTATCTACAAGGCCTCAAAAGAAACCAACTCTGCTAACTCCTTGACCTTGGCCTTCTAGCCCTCAGAATTGTGAGAAAATAAGGTCCTGTAGTTTAAGCCACCCAGTTGGGGGTAGTTTGTTATGGCAGCCCAGCAAATGAATACAGTATTTATTCACAAAGGTACAATGAGCAATCCTGGGAGGGAACCCTAATCTCTTCCAGAAATGGGGAGAGGGGAGGCCAACAGGAAGTGTCATTTAAGTTGAGACTTAAAGAGTAAGAAGTCAACTCCAGGGCCTCCCCAGCGGCGCAGCGGTTGAGCACTGGGTTGCGAAGCTGCCCGCAGCCTCTGCAGCTCCAGTTCGATCCCTGGCTGCTCCCCGGCCACCAGAGGAGGGTCCCACAGACCTCTCCTGCCGCCCGCTGCTCCCCTCAGCAGTGTACTTCGGTCCTTCTGCCTGCTCTGCTCCCCGCTCTGGCTCTGGTGAATTCTCTCACCCTCCCGCGCTTCTGACTGTACCCAGTGCTTGTACAAATAAATAAATAAAAAATAAATAAATAAATCTTTAAAAAAAAAAAAAAAGAAGTTAACTCCAAACAGGTAGAGTGGGTAAGGGACATTATGGACAGAAGACATATGCCCAGGTCCTGAAGAGGAGGAAGGAGCCAGTATCTGTGAGAAACACCAAGTGCTCCTTGTTTGGTAGCTGGAGCATTGTGAGCAAAGGGCCCAAAATCTGCGCCATGTTCAGGATTTGAGGCTTCAAGGGCAAGGACAGAAGAAAGAAAAGAAACAGAAGATTTCCTTTTACTTATGTCTTTTTGCCAAAGACACAAACCACTCTTGGCTTGTTAAAATGACATTCATTGAGCCCTGACTTCTCTGCACGCAGGGAGAAGGCAGCTATAAGGTGAGGGAGACAGCTGTCAGTCTATGCCTGCCAAAGGAGGTCAGTGGAGAGGAAAATGGGCCCAAATTCAAACTTCCCTTCTGTCTCCCTCTCTCCTGTGTCAGTTCAGGTCCTCTGGGAAGCAGATGCCAAGATGGAATCAGAAGTGCAAGAGACTTGGGGAGAGGGCTGCCCAGGAAAGACAGGAGGCACGAGAGAAGGAATGGACCAGGGAGAGCTTTCAGACCACACACAAAGGAGGAGTGACACCTAAGAAAGGAGGGAGGATTTGATGGCAGAGCCTCAGATTGCAGTGCCCCTCTGAGCCTCAGGCAGGTGAACTGGGGAGCCCCAGAGCAAGGACTGGTAGGCCCCACACTGGACAAGAATGGCCTGGTTTAGAACCTGCCACCTTTTCTCCTCCCCACCCCTCACCACCATGCTTAATCATCAGCTGAAAGCAGCCCAGGGAGTGCATGACCTCAGAAGGCACTGGCAGCTGGGGTTCTGTCTTTGAGAGATCGCTGAGCAGGATGGCCTGGCTGCCATACTTCTCTCCTCACCTCCTTCCCGTGTTCCTCCCTTCCTTCCCCACTCAGCTCCTTAGTAATCATACCATGTGCCAGGCAGAGGCACATTATGGAGTCTTCATAAATGAATTGGACACAGTCCTTCTCAAAAGCCCTCTATCCAGAATCTCTCTGGTCCACAGAGAGGAAACATGTTGTCAGCGCCTCTGGACAAACCTTGTAAGCACTCCAGCTTCCCTCCCTCTTCCCCACTGGCCTCAGAACAACCCTGCCCCATTCAGTGCCTGCCCCTGGGGCAAAGTGCGGAGACAGGTTTAGCAGCCAAATCAATGAAATTCTTAATTTAGTGATTTGAAGTCTATCTTTAACTGTCAACAACAAATTAATTCTTCTCCACTTCCTCCTCACTTTAACCCACTACTCCCCTGAAATCAATTAACACTTTCTTGGATACACAATAAAATCAGTATTTCATTATAAAAGTAGAATGGAATGTGCGTGTATACACCAACTGCAGCAGAGTTGCAGCATCCCAAACATTAGCCACTGGGCACCAGCACCAACTCTGACCGAGGCTTCCGATGCTTCCAGGTGCCTGGAATACACCAGCAAAGATGCCAGTTCCTGCTCTGTCAGGCACACAACATGCCTGAGCTTATACACCCAGGTAGCCTGTGCCTGTTGGGGTCCACAGCTCCCAGGGGTACTCAGAGGCTGGATACAAAACAAAACATAAGCTTCACCTTGAATTTTGAGTGTTTCATTACTTTCTTTTTAAAATGCAGTTCTGGGACTCCCCTGGTGGCACAGCGGTTGAGCACTGGGCTGCGAAGCTGCCCTCAGCTTCTGAGGCACTGGAGGAGGGTCCCACATGGTGCGCAGACCTCTCCTGCCGCCTGCTGCTCCCCTCAGCAGTGTACTTCGGTCCTTCTGCCTGCTCCCCGCTCTGGCTCTGGTGAATTCTCTCACCCTCCCGTGCTTCTGACTGTACCCAGTGCTTGTATAAATAAATACATAAATCTTAAAAAAAAAAAAAGCAGTTCTGTCGCATTTACTGTATCCCTAAACAGGGTATAATTTTCCTTTGGAGCTTTATAAAAATGGTATCATTCTGTATGTGGTTCTCTGGGATGCTTTTTTTCATTCAACACTGTTTCTCCAGGAAAAGCAGAGAATGTGGATTTGGGGGTAGGCAAAAATTGCATGGGAAGCCAGATTTCAGGTACTCCAGCTGTGCGACTGCATGCAAATTTCTTGACTCCACAGAGTCTCAGCTACCTCATTGATATACAGGGGGCTTATGTTTCCCTTACAAGGTTACTAAGGGGACTAAATAAAATGTTGTTCATGAAGTGTTCTATGGCTGAACAGCTTTCAAAAAATTATCGTCAACTGCTTTCTTTCATTTTTATGATCACTCAGGGTGTTCACTGATTAATAAGCGAAACAGCACGAAATCATTTCTCCCTAGATAACAAACTGTTTTTCTCAGGTTAAGAACAGGGAACACAAATTTTATTCAATAAAATGAAGACCTTACTAAAATACACATTATGACTTGCTAACACATGGAGGGGGGGGAGGAAAGAAAACTAGAGGGAAAACCAGGAAGAGAGAAACTACTAATTGGAGGTCACCATTTTTGAACTATCAATTAACCATTGTTTACAGCTCTTCAACTGCTCCAATCCCTAAGTCTATTTGGTTTGCTTAGAATGGTACCGTCTTAGCAGACCACCAAGGAAGACATTACTCTTCCAACAGGGAACAGAACCATGTCCCAACGATATTAAGCTGGGAACTAGATGGAAAGGAAGTTCTACAGGTCTGTGCCAAATAAAATTCCTTGCAATATCCTAGTCCTCAAATTAGCAATCTTCACATGGACCTACTTTGATTGTAGAACACAGGGTTTTTCTTGTCTTCTGTGATTCACCTTTTATGGCATGGCCTTCATTTGCTTCCAAAATCAGGTTTTCAGCAAATATCTGAGTGAAAAAGGCAAATGCAACCTAAGATCTGGACTCAGAAAGTCAGTGAGATTGACATTAAAACCCAACCCATTAAAATATTTATATGTGCATTTGTGAAATATTAATGCAGCATCCTACAAACGCACAGGCAAACTCTCTGGGGCAGGACACCCTCAGAGCTCTTTAAAGACTTGCACTTTAGACCAGCAAAGCTCTTGTCACTGGAAATGTTCCATTTGCCTCAGAGCACACCATGGTCTCTTTCAGCCTTCAAATGTCAGCTGATCAACACATCCATCTTCAGAGCCAACTGAGCATACCTGGATGCCCTGGGCCAGGAACTCCACTCAGTCTCACACTGGAGGGCACCAGCCAGCTGCCAGCAGAGAGGCCTGTATGGGAGTGGAAGGAACACCCGGCTTCTGGGTATAGGGTATTAAAGACATTCTCAAAGGATATGTATCCTCAAAGGCTCCCTCTCTGCCCAAAGCCTGGCCAGTGCCACCCAGGGAATTCTGGGAAAACCATCAGGTGCCATCCAACACCAGATAGCTGGGCTGAGGGTACTTGGTCAATGGGGTTTTACATACCTTATGAGAAGTGAGCTAGGAGCATTCTGTGGTGGGCCAGAGTCCAGGATTTCCCAAGACTTATTGAGAATGTGTACCCCCTGAGGGTTGGGACCACATCTGTTCCATTTGCTGTACTAGCCCAGCATCTAGTAGAGTGCCAACCACATGGGGGGAGCCCAATAAATAAATATAAGTTCACTGACTGATGTGCAACCCATGGTGGCTGACTGCTGAGCTTTCCCCACCCAGGGATGGGACCCTTTACTGTTAACAGATGAACAGAGGCAACTGACAATTCCTTCCATTTCCAGCAATGAAGGACAATGCAGGATACAGTAAAGGGTAAACAAGAGAATGTTTAGATGAGACAAGTGGTTCATCCACTTCCTGAAATGGCTACCAGTTTACCACACTGAAAAAATAAGCTCTATAAAAGGAGTCAGGGCTTTCATCAGATAGTTTCACAAATTTGCTGTGACACAGAACTAGTCACTTCCACTCTCCAGGTTTCAGCTTCCTTTTCAGTAAAATACAGACTTAGGTCAGGCAAATTTTATAAGATTATGGACCTCCCCCGTGGCGCAGCGGTTGAGCGCTGGGTTGTGAAGCTGCCCAAAGCCTTCGCGGTGCGCCGGTTCGATCCCCGGCTGATCCCCAGCTGCTCCCCGGCCACTGGAGGAGGGTCCCGCATAGCATGCAGACCTCTCCTGCCACCCACTGCTCACTGCTCCCCTCAGCAGTGTACTTCGATCCTTCTGCCTGCTCTGCTCCCCGCTCTGGCTCTGGTGAATTCTCTCACCCTCCTATGCTTCTGACTGTACCCAGTGCTTGTATAAATAAATAAACAAACAAACAAATAAATAAATCTTTAAAAAAAATTTTTTTTTTGTAAGGCTAACCTAATAATCATGACAGGAAACTCAATTCAGGCTTTGTCAAAGCCACTCACTGCTCTCTTTCCTTGTGGGAGGCAGCCCCCTACCGCCAACCACAATTTACTCCCTAGGATCTCCCAGTGAGCTCCAGTTCCAGAACATTCCCTGCAGATTTATGTGACTAGCCACAGCAAGAGCCCCTCTCAGACCCAGGGGCTCTGTACACTGTGTGCAGCTGGAGTAACAGAGCTGGTTCTGTCTGAAAACTGGGGATGCCCCACAAACTACAGGCCCAGTGCTGCTTGTCAGTCCACGTCATTTCTGGTTGGAATCTCTTCTGAAACTGGACAGCCTCTCTGTTCCTGTGGGGTCATTCTGCTCTGGATCCATGCCCTGGATAAAGCAGTTTAGCCCACTCTCTCACAAGATGCTGACAAGATGCTTTCTCTCAGGGCCTTTTCCTTGCTGCCCTTTTGATTCCTCACCACCCCACCCCCAGTACTTCCTGGCTCATGTTCCCCAATCACCTTCCCAAACCTCTCTTCCTTTCATTCCACCTTTTCCCCTCTACTTTCTCGGTGTCAGTGCCTCATCCTGATCCTTTTTATTCTGGCTTTCAAGGGTCTTCTCTCAGGTTTCTGGTCAGCACCACCACATTTTTGGCCTGCAAAGCAGGGCCCACATTCCTCTGTCATTAGATCCCCTCGCCATAGCCAGGTGATCCATCTATTTTTCCTCTCCTTTTTCCCTGTGGGTCCTTCTTTGCCCTTCTCCATCCACATCACTTTTAAGTCTCTTGTCCCTATCCTGACCCAATGTGGCAGCTATATTAGTTTTCTAGAGCTTTCTGAACAAAATAGCATAGACACAAGGTGGCTTCAACAAGAGAAATTTATTTTCTCAGTTTTGGAGGTCAGAAGTCTGAGATTGCTGTATCGCCAGGGTTGGTTTCTCCTGAGGCCTCCTTCCTTAGCCTGCAGATGCCCCCTCTTGCTTTGTCTTCACGTGGCCTTTTCTCTTGTCCTAATCTCTTCTGATAAGGATACCAGTCATATTGACCTCATTTTACCTTAGTCATCTCTTTAAAGACCCTATCTCCAAATAGGGTCACATTCTACAGAACTGGGCATTAGTCCTCAACCCCTCAGTCCATACCAGCAGAGGTGGTGGTAGCAGTGGTAGAGGGAACACAAGCCTTATATGCTATATGTGGGTTGATTTTCTGGGGCTGTACACATGTAGGGAAGGATATAGAAGGAAGGCACCGTGCAGTCCAGAAGGGGTGGCTGAGTATAAACTTCTGAGGCACTGTCCACTCAGCACCCCAACCCTGAGTGCTGCCCCAGAATCATAGGCAACTGAGCTAAAAAAGCCAGATGCAGATAGGCCTAAAAAAAGCCAAGCATCAGGTAAGACCCAAGTTTAAAAAAAAAAATTTAAAAATACAATACAATGGGCTACTTTAGAAAGTCTGATATGTTGTTCTGCCTGACAAGCTAACTCCATGTGGGTTTTGGGAGGTCACAGGATTGGTCCCTCACACTCCAAGATTCACTTCACTCACTTGCTCTGCTCTCATGGGGGAGGTCTGTCTTCCTGGTATAATTTTTGAACAGGCTGGTTGTGAACTCTCTCATCCTGTGAGGAAAGCTGCCTGAATCTGATTTCACTCATGACAATGCTCATTGATGTCATTTCCCCCAGTCCACATCCCCACCTCATCTTCTGAGGTCGGCAGACAGATGAAAGCCTATTTTATGGAGAATTAAAAGCTTTGGGAATGCCAGCGCCTCCTCCACAGGAGACAGTCACAGCTCCCAGGGTCTCCTGGCTCCTTTGCAGGCCCATCTCTCTTGCAACATGGTCAGGGATGCAGAATGCCTGGGTGCTGGTGATGAGCAGGAACCAACAGTCTGCACGAAGGGAGCACCACTGGGCCTGGGCCTCCCTGGTCAGTTAGGACGTACTGCTCCTCCTCCGGGGGTGGAGGGCTTTCCTCTTGGCGATGTCCTCCTCTGTGTCACTCTCACAATTCCTCTGGGGGAAAAAAGAAGCCCAGGGCAAGAGGGTCATGAGATGCCAGGAACAGGAATCACACTGGGCAGATGCACTTGCAAGCTAGGGAGGTCGATGTTGTAGGAAAGGTTGTTGCTCTGTCCAGAGACCCAGAGTGGGGTACAGAGGGACTGGAAATGGGGAAAGACCAATGGTCTTGGGGTGTCTTCCCCAGGAGAAGGAAATCAGGCACCAGGAGAGAGACCAAATTACAATAATAAAAATTGTATCTGGTGTCCTTTGTTGCTGCCACAATCAAGACCACTTGGATAGGGAGCCAGTGGTCTGATGGGTATCTTGAACTCAGCTCAGAGAGAATGTGAGGAGTTGGTGAGCCATAGGGCCCTCCCCAAGTTCTGGGGGTCACCACTCCACATTCCAAGATTTAGCTGCAACTTTATTCAGCAAGCCTTGCCATGCACTTTGTTCAGGAAATGTCCTGTGCTTCATTTTAATGAAAAAGGAAAAGAGCAGAAAGCAGTCCATCAGCTAAACCAGGGTAAAGGCAGACACCTGGAAGTGACACTGATCTCATTAAATTATTAAAATTATTAAAAGGCCCCTAGTTCAGAAAAACATAAGTGATGATGCTAAGTGTTTGAGTAAAGTGAAGCTTATTTTAAAATGTCTGCACAAGAACAAAAATTAGAGGGAAAACTGGTAATTTTCAATTACTTTCTGGTGCTCTCTCTCCATGGACATTACCTCTGGGTAACTCAGCCTGAAAGGCACGCCTGCTGTCTGCCATGCTCCCTCTCAAGGCCTTCAGGTCCCACCTCTACCCCAACGAGCTGGAAATCCAAGGTCAAGATCAACTTTAGCCAAATACATCCTGGACCAAGCCTGTCTATAACAATAAAAGTAACTCAAGCTCTGCTGAATAGCAGATTTTCAGCATAAGTCAGAGCCACCCAATAAAAGGGGCAGGTCTGCCTGTCCGTAACAGGGATTTTCAGTCCCCTTTATAGCAAAAGAGGAAAGTGGCCAGAGAAGGGACATGGCTTGGCCAAAGCTACATAGTTGTTTCAGGCCTTTGGAGCCATAAATCCTCAAGTTTTGGGCAAGAATCAACAAGAGCCCAGACTCAAGAAAGAGGACGCAGGCTATGTGCATGGGAAGGGGAGCGCAGGGTCTCTGGTAGGTCCTGGGGTGCAGCCTGAGCGCCGTGCGTCTCAAGTCTGACTGCTCATCTGTCTCAGCAACTGCCTTCCAGTCCCCATCCCAGACCCTCCCGCGGCCCTCCTCACACAGAGTGAGCAGAGGGGATCATCTGTCCAGGGAACTTCTACCTGCTGAAATACTAACAGTGTATTCTAGGTAGCTGTCCCTGCATTTTAAAGCCTACAGTAGGATTTTAAACAACAAAAACTGCTAATAATGTACTGAGCACTTACGATGCCATGTTATAAGAGTATGTCATCATTTAATCCCATCATTTAATACCCCATGAGGTAGTAACTATTGTTATCCTCATTTTACAAACAATGCCATTTCGGCAGAGAGAGATTAAGTAACTTACTCAAGGTCACACAAATGGTAAATGACATATTTGAATACTGGCAGTCTGGCTCCAGAGGCCATACCCTTGGCCAGTATATTATAAGTCCCTCACTACATAAACCAGTACAAGCTACTCATATACAAGATATCACATTATTGTCAACATAAATGGTAACTTAAATCAATACAAAAATGGGAAAATGAATATAAAGCTCCCATGATGAAACAGATCTTTGGATTGTCAGGAATAATTTTGAATAGTCTGTGGTATTGTGAGTATCCAGAGTCCCCCCCAGTCTCCAGCAGGTCCCCACAGTCTCTAGTCCTCAGGGAAAGGCTGGGGTGATGGAGTGGCAGCAGCTGATCATGAAAACATTTAAGGCTGATCATGAAAACATTTGGGGTCCTCTAGAGGCTCCAGCTCCCTCACTGGAACCCCTCCAATCCCTGCACCACTCTAGGGTCCCCCTGAGCACTTGGCTTCTGCTGATTCCTGTGCAGAGAAGGACAGGACAAACAGAAGTGACTGAAAACAAAGACCGACCTGCTCCCCCCATCCCTGAGCTCCAGACCACCCAGAATTCCTCCCAAGGAGAGGGCACTGCATTACCCACCAGGTCCTCACTTGGCCTCAGGTGCACCTTCTTCATCAGGGAGCGGGTAAGGTGGTTACACAAGGAGACAATGCTGAAGGAGAGCTGAGGGGGGATAAGAAGGAACTTGTCAGGTGAGAAAGTACACAGAGACCCTAGAGACAACCATGAACCCACCTCGAAACCCTGCCCCCCATCTCAAAACCCCAACACACCTTCCACCGCCTTCGGACATATTGCTTCTTGAAGTTCTCCAGGTTGACCACAGACTCCCTGCGCACCATGGCTTGCTGGTTGTCCACTGGCTAGGAGACAAATTAGAGTGTGGCAGCTGATGTTGGGCTTCGGAAGGCAGCCACCCCCTTCTCCACAGAGTCTCCCACCACACGCCCTCTTTAGCCTGAGCCTGACACCACCACCCCACTGGACAGGGAATACGGAGGGAAGTCACACTGAAGGCAAAGGTTGCAGATGTCTCAGCCTTTTGGGAGAGGCCCTTGGTGCCCCTGAGCTATTCTTACCACAGAGACACACCCGCTGGCTGGCGGGAGGCAGGCCTTTAATCATGGATCACGCTGGGGGAGGGTCATTTTACATCAGTCTAGGATGCCCACTATGCACTGGGCCGGTTCTGGGCTTAACAAAACAGAAGCCTTGTTGGCAGACAGGGCATTAGCACTCCATTCAGAAGTAAGTTGAAGGAAATGGGGGCTTCGGTGGGGCCAGGAGGAGATAGGGTGTATAGCTGCCTTTCACAGGCTGGCAGTCAAGACTCAACTTAAACCCTCTCTACTCCAAGAAGCCTGGAATGCCTTCCCTGAACCGCAGTTTTCTCATCTATAATGTGAGGGTAGTAATACTGTGGCGTAGGGTTGCTTAGTATTAAATGAGTGTGGATATGCACAGGAAGTGCTGCTCAGTAAGCAAGTCTTCCTAAATTAAGTCTTCCTAACTTCTCCATTGCTTCTTTTTAAAACTTGTTTTATTTTTAAAATAGCTTTATGGAGACATGATTGATAGACAAAGAAAACGAGACATACATAATGCATACAATTCAGTGTTGTTCATTCCCTCTTGAATTCCTCCCCTTTTGTAAAACAAAGTTTTCCTAGATTAAGAGGCCATGAGATGGGGTTCAGGGGCATACTGGCCTCCTGAAATGGAGGCCAAATTTTAGTGAGTGAAGTTATACGTGCATTTTCATAGCAGCATTGCTTGTAAGAGTCAAAAAGTAGAAACAAAATTAAATCAAAAGAAAAAATAATAATAAAAGAAAAAAGTGGAAGTCACTGAAATGTGTATCACTTGATGAAGGAATAAGCAATATCCATCCATATGCATATCCATACAATGGAATATTATTCCAGAATATTGTTCATGAAAAGGAATGAAGTGCTAATATATGCTACACCACAGATGATTCTTGAAAACATTATGTTAAGCAAGAGAAGCCAGAATCAAAAGACTACATATTATGTGATTCTATTTACACAAATGCTTGGAATAAGTAAATCCACAGGGACAAAAAGTAGTTGCCAAGAGCTAAGGATGAGGAAAAAATGGGAAATGACTATTATAGGGTATAAAGTATGCTCTGGGGTGATGACAATGTTCTCAAATTAGACGGTAGTGATTGTTGTACAACCTGGCGAATATACTAAATTATAATATGTTGAATTGCACACTTTTAAATGGAAAATTTTATGGTTTGTGAGTTATGTCTCAATATGTCAACATGTAGCATGTACAGATAGACATATTTCTCCTGAGGAGAACTGACAGCTTTCATCAAATTGCAAATAACTCCATGACCTCAAAACAATGGACTGTCCAGGATGAATGGGCAGGTCCTATCTGTTCAATTTTTCTTTCTGCTCGGACAGTCTCCTCACAGGAAGCCATCACGAGAAGCACTTCAGTGAATTCTGAGTGTTAGTCTTGCCTCCTAACCATGTTTGGAGCACACTGTCATTCCGATTTATTTATCATCATGACACTAGCATCGGGGTCGCCAAGGCCTATTGCTTGAACCACACAGCTCCGGGTTTGACGTCTTCTGACAGGAGGTCCCTCCCATGTCCACTTCAAACCCCTTCCCTGGAATGTGTCCTGTGTTTCAAAATCCAATTCAAACGTGACCTCCTCTAAGACAACTTTCAAGAAACACCCTCCCTCTCCCCACTCTGCCCCAGACACACACACAAAAGCTCCCCTCTCACATACAGCATCCATCCTGGCCAGGTCACTGCAGGAGCCGCCCACTGGCACAGAAGGAATTCATGTTTTTGTCAACGTTCCCTTCTTCACCCAGAAAATACAGCAGTGGGTGCCTAGTAGTGATATGGTTAAGCTGGGTCCCTGAATTGCTCAAGAGACAAAGTGGGATGAAATACCAGGACCTGGGACTTGCTTACTCCCTTCTCTGCCCAGCCACGACATTGTGGGTATCAGGGTGCCATGATACAGTGACTCCCTCTGTTGGGAGTCAGCAGAGTTTTGTGGGGTCAGGGGGCAGAGAGGAGGGTGTTGGCAAGGTTGACAGGAAAGGGGGCTATTCACCCTCCAAACTGAAACACAGTGGCTTGGGCCAAAGAGTGTAGGAGGAAAGAGGAGGGTAAGGAGGAAGACAGAGGGAAGAGAAGAGGGAAGGATGAGATTGAGGAGACCATCCAGTCATACCCGGATCTCCCAGTTCTCTCCTTAACCACTTCTCACCAAGTCTGCCAAACCTGGGACTGGGCCGGCAAGCCCAGCCCTGGGTGGAGGTCACACCTGGAAGGGAGATGCAAAGGAGGGCAGGAGGCAACTGATCGACGCTGAACTAATATACAAAGAAAACTGGCCATTTCTAATGCCATGTATCAAAGCCTGCCAGCAACTTCTTGGCATGCTTGATAGAACCCGTCAAGCTCACCAAGACCTCCCAGGTCTACACCACCTGGGTGCTTCTACAGCCCTTCCTCTCTTTCCTCACCCTCTCCCTCTGTTTCTGTGGTTCCCATCACATACATCTCCTGCTTCAAGAAGCCAAGGGGTCAGTGCCTTTGCTCCTTCATGTCGTCATGTCATGTGTTCCTCTCATTACTCAAATGTCACCCTTCCGGGAGGCCTTCCTTGACCACCCAATATAAAACAGCACCCAGTTATTTTGACAGAATTGTGGTTGAGCCCTACTTCTTCATAGCATGAGCCACAGTCTAACACTTTTTCTGTATGTGTTTTTGTGTTAGTTCCCACCCACCACCTCCCATCAACCACTAACTCCTTCCCTAGATTGTGGCGCCCAACCCACAGATAATTTCTGAGAATCTCACTAACATCTGCGATCCACCTTTGCACCTGACCTTTGCAGGGGTCTCTGGGACTTTGCTTGGAGAGTTTGGTGAGATGATAGAAACACTCTGGGAGGGAAGAGATCTCGTTTGCCCCTTTCCTAATTGGCACCCTTGTCAGGACAGAAATGGCCAAACCCCAAGGCTGGAAGGCCCACATGAAGGCAAGGGGAATGTGTTTATGAGAATCCCACCTTCTGACTGCCCAGCAGTGCCTGCTACCAACCAGAGGCCCAACTATATAAGTATATAATATGGGGTAGGACAATTCCCAGAGGTCCCTAAATGGGGTGACACAATTACTTTGAGGGTCCTGTCTATATGCCACACACAAAGGCCTGAGTCCCGAGAGGGAGGCTTCCTGGGTTGCTGAGAGGCTCACCTAATGCTGGTGCTGTCATCTAAACCTTGAAAGTCAGAGAGAGAGGTAATTCTATGGCAAAATCTGTTTCCAGAAGGAAAGTGGCACCAACAGTTTTGAATAAATTGGAAGTGTAAGGGGGTGTGTGTAGAACTAAGGCGTGTATTCTCTCTCCCCTCCCTTCTCTGCAAACAGACAGTGCCCACCTTCCATTCTTGTGGTTCACTGGTGAAACCAGAGAGCCTGGGCAATTCTGACCAGGCTCCTAGGTACCTATTTGGTGTTTGAGAAAAATGTTGGAAAGGGATGCAAGAAGTTAGAAAGCTGTGGCTGAGCCAGGTACTGTTTAAGCAGACGTGAAGGCCTCTGAAAAGGTCCAGCAGGTGTACCGTGTAGGCACGACACCCACAAAGCAGGGGGAGGAAGCAGCAGCCATCCTCCAAGGCATAAGAAAGGAGTCCTGGCTTGACAGAAGAGGCACCCCCGCTGATTTTCTCTAAGTCCCAGACCCCCTCTGGAAACTGCAAACAGACTGCTACTTTTAAAGCTCCATCTATGCCATTTCTCCAGTCCCATCCTCCACGCAAAGCTAAGGACACCTCAACACCCACTTCCTCCCTGGCCAGGTCTGTCCCTTCTGGTTCCAGTTCTCCATCTCCTTTAACTGAGTCTCTGGACAGGCCTCAACACCCTGTTCTCCCAGGAAAGGCTTCCTGGTGCCTGCGTCTCTCCCTCTGGGTAGGGGAGTTGCAGAAAGGCTGTGTCCCTGGCAGGTTGTCCCCTACATTGAACAAGCCAGTGGGGATGAGGTAGGAATGTCCCTTACTTTTCTGACCTGGTGACCTGGTCTCACCATTCTAAGTCAGATCTCAGCATGAATACTCTCTCTTTTAATTCTCTTCCACTGGGCCTCCCCGGTGGCGCAGTGGTTGAGCGCTGGGTTGCGAAGCTGCCCGCGGCCTCTGAGGCGCCAGTTCAATCCCTGGCTGCTCCCCGGCCACCAGAGGAGGGTCCCACATGGCGCGCAGACCTCTCCTGCCGCCCGCTGCTCCCCTCAGCAGTGTACTTCGGTCCTTCTGCCTGCTCTGCTCCCTGCTCTGGCTCTGGTGAATTCTCTCACCCTCCCGCGCTTCTGACTGTACCCAGTGCATGTGTAAACAAAACAAACAAACAAACAAATAAACATGCCTCTAAAAAAAAAATAAATAATAATTCTCTTCCACAGAAACTTGTTTTCTGGGCAACTTATTCTCCTCAGGAAAGGCTTCAAAAGCCCTCCCTTCTGCACTGGTACTCAAGACAAGAGACTTGAGAGACATAACAACCAACTGCCATGGGTAGATGGCATTCGGATCAAGATTTGAACAAACCAATAGGATCCCCTTGAGGAAAGAGGGGACCTGAGGACAGAATGGGTGATAGTAAGGAATTATTCTTGAGTTTGCCAGTGTGATAATGGCACAGTGGTAATATCAAAAAGAAAGTCCTCATCGGGGATTCAGGCTGAAGAATTTATGAGTTTAACAAGTCTGAAATCTCCTTAAAATACTCTAGGAAAAGTAGTGTGGAGATGAATGAGAGAGGACTGCTTCTTTCGAAGCAGGAACCCACTCCTTCATTCTCCAGGTTCATAGACGAGTTTTGAACATTCCCCATTCACACAAAGTTAGAAACAAAAACTCCTTTTTTTAAATCTCCATAATCTTCTCTTTAATCTCCACCTAGCAGCTCTGCGCTCCTGACTCCAATCTGGAATCAGTCCCCTCCCTCTAAATTCCACTGGGCACTTTCTCAGCAAGACGATAGCTTGGGGGATGAGAGTATTGGTGGGGAGATCTTCCCTCAGAAGATTTCTGCTCCAGGCCACTCCTCTTACCCTTTCTCAATCAGAATTTGTCTCTCTCCTGGCTTCTGGAATGTTGGATACCTCTCTTTCATTGCTCCTCATGACCTTTCCCACTTCCCAGTTGGTTGGGTTCCCATCCATCTCAGACAGTCTTTTATTCAGGGCTTGCTGTGTTCTCTGTCACCCCCTGCCGGAACACAGTCAGTGTTCAACTGATCTGGACCCTTCTGCTCCCAAGATATGCCCGCTGTTGGGTCTCCTCCCCACGGCAGAGAATCTTCTCCACAAGTCAAGAGTTTCACAGAGGAAAAAGGCCATTCTGTTCCACAGACATTTACAGCGGTCGACATTGGGGGTGTAGTGGGCACACAGGAGGCGACTGGCTGTGCGATGGAGTGAGGTAGGAAGCCACCGTCTTCATAATCCCCACGGAAGAAGGGTAGGGTTGGGGAGGGGACTCCTGGAGGTGACTCTGGCTTTTCCTGTCATTGTTGCTCTGTCCCATTCCTTCATGGCCAGTCCTGCATCTGCAGAATCACTGGTTACCACACCATCTCCGCCCTTCCCAAGGCAAAGCCAGGCCATCATGTGCCATGTGCATCTGCCTCAGAGCAGGGACAGGCTGCTGCCTTCTCCAGGCACCACTGGTTTTCCACCTTCCTTGGGAGTAGTTATCACCTAATCACCCTCCCCCCTTCCCAACAGCCCAGGTGGCGTTTGCAGAGCCAGAAGTCAAGCTTTCATTCATAGCCTAGTAAATGGAAAATCCTCTGCGATGTCAGAGGGGTCTGCCCACAGAGCAGTGCAGCTCCCCTTCAGGCCTTCCCTCTAGATACCAGTGAAACAGCCCACTCCTACCACCCCATCCTGTCACCATCAGTACCACCATTAAAATGCCAGCTGTGGGCCTGTGGGACCAGTCCTCTGGCTGAAAGTCCCAAAGGTCTGCTTGGGTGCCCTTGGCATCAGGCTCTAATGCCAAAGGGTATCTGGGATTTGGGCTGGCAAGGTGACAATTTTCTCTGCTTTCCCTGAAAGATTTGGGGGCATTTCTCAGTTCACTTTGACTTGTCATTGCAAGTTCTTAGTCCAAAAAAGGGTCTGTTCATAGAAGATCTAAATAACAAGTTGTTACCAAAGACTGGACATGGACGGAGAGGAACATACCACCACTGGGAGTAAAAACCCAAATGGGTCTGACCCTAGGCCTGGGGCTGACTAGCCGAGTGACTTCAGTCTTGTACAGTCCTGTCCCATAAAATGCTATAAAACGACGGTATCAGGACCTCCCTGGTCGCGCAAGGGGTTAAGATGCAACCTATGAAGCTATACACAGCCACTGAAGCATGAGTTCGATCCCCGGCCAGGGAGCTACCCACATGGCGCAGCAGACCTCTCCCGACTCACCCACTGCTCCCCTCAGCAGTGTGTTTCAGTCGATCCACTTGTTCTGTCCCCCACTCTGTCTCTGGTGAATCCTCTCACCCCCCACACCTCTGGCCTGTACCCTAGTTCTTGTATGCATAAATAAATAAATCTTTAAAAAAAAAACAAAAATAAAATAAAATGACGGTGTCAAGTGGCTCACCTCTGTGGGCTCTCCCAGCAGAGTGTGGCTGATGCCGCAATTTTAAAACAACTTCTTCTCCCCTTTTCCCAGTCCCCCTAATTCAAATCATTAACATCTTACTCCTTCATTACATTTTATTTTGATCTTCACAAGAAAGTTAGCCTGAGTTTTTCAATTGGGAGTTTCCATTTCTTAGGAAACCTGATTGTATGAAGGCCAAGTTCTGTTGACAAGGCCAAAGGGACTTTGACTATTTGCAGTGTCTTAAGCCAAACAAATACATTACACCTTATGACAGGGCAGGCAAGTCCCTGCAGAGGTCACGGATGAATCATCTATACCAGTTCTCCCAGGCAGGACATGGGAAAGAGGGCTGTACCTTTCACTGATTCCAAGATGCACATTTTTCCATCTCTGAAATCAAGGTGCATCTCCCAATAGATGGTGTCCTATCATTACTAGTAGTGCAAAGTGAAGGTAGGGGTTCTAGAAAATGATCACACTGCTTCTGCCAGCCAGGGGACCACTGACATTAGAGTCTCTTCTCAAGATTCTTTTGGATAACCCTGATCATGCCAGTGCAGAAAGCAAACTTGCATGAGTATGGCTCACCTGGATGCCTACTTTCAGGGGGAGGAGTTTTCATCCTTCCACCTAGCATCAAGGTAGAGACATGCACATTCCTTGTTCTCCCTTTCTGCCTGGTGGCTTTATTTCTCATTCACTCTCTTCATGAGGCTGTCCCAGCTTTGTGTGTGGGGTCACCTATTGGATTTCCCATCTTGGTTCTTTCTTATTTTTGATAGATAAGACAAAGATGCATCTTTTAATCGTGATCTCTTCGGCCAAACTGTTTGGTGAAAATAGCTCATTACAAATATTATATGTAATATTTGAAATGATAATAGAATGGGAGATAGGGTTTTGAAGAAATGGTTTCATGGGATCAAAATCTCATGTCTCATTCTAAACTTCACACTTCCTGTCTGTGCAGCTCACTGGGTATGTGACCCCCAGCACCTTAGGCTGCTAACTAGCCTGATTAGTCAGCACCATGACTCCCCTTAACTCTAGGCCTAAAGACAGGCTCTTTAATATGGCAAAGCCCTGCTGGTCCTGGTCTTCTCCCACTGTGTCTACATCACACTCTTATTTTCTCCCCTCCTGCTTTCTTCTTACTGCACATTTTCAGCCTCTCATGCCCCCTCCCACCAGAGAGCCCTGGATAACAGCCCCATCAGGAACACTCCTCTCCCTGGTTTGCTTAGCTGATCTCAGCTCCAGTATCACTGCCTCAGGAACACCTTCCCTGACAAGATCAAAACCCCATTGCAGGCTCTTGTGGTGTTGCTACTTCTTTCATCACGTATGCCGCAGCTATGATTCCACATTTGCAGAAAGTTCTTAATTAACACTGGACTCCGTCACTGCACTTTGCACCTCATGAAGGCAGGAAATGTGCCCATTTTCACTCAATATTGTATCCCCAGTGCCAAGCAGAGTGGCTGGCAGTGGGTAGGTGCCGTTCGTAAATGGATGGATGGCTGAATCTGGATATAAGCTGCCCCACAGCAGAGTGTTAATTCCTGGAGCCTGGAACAGTTAAGGAGAGCAGAAAGAGCAGCAGACTTATCACAGAAGGCTCCCTCCACTGCATTATTGCCACCTCTGGCAAATTGCATCCACTCTGCTTCCTCATCTCCAGATGGGGGATGACATTTACCCTGCCCATCTGACATGGGGGTTTTGTAAGATTGTGAGGCCCTTTGAAATTACACAACCTGTTCCTCCACCCCAAGCTTCTAGAACAGCGATGGGTCCAATCTTAACAACCACCCTCTTCAAAAACTCTCATGAAGTTTCTTATTCCCTAGGTACATAAGAAAAGAAAACTTCATTGAGGTTGAAGCCCTGAGTCAGAGCTAGGGAGGTGGAGAAGGGTTGCCCTTTATTACTGTTCTGCAGGCCAATCTTTGGACAGTGACAGGACTGGACAGGACCAATGAACTGTGCCTTCTAAGGCACGCTTCTTGGAATGATCTGACAGTATGAGGTATTCCATCTGAACTGTACTTTAAGGTGACTAATGGCAGCAAAGCCTCACTCTGAGATGTGGCATCCTAGAGTCATCAATCTGGGTTTCTGTTTTTTTCTCCATCAAATAGCTATGAATGACCTGAGTAAGTCACTTTCTTTCTCTGATTCTGTTTCTCCATCAGATACATGTAAATAATAGTAACAACAATAATCAGACCACCCACCTTCCTGTCTCACAGAGTTCTTCTGAAGATCAAATGAAGGCATAGACAAAAGTACTTGGTAAGTGAAAAATCAATGCAAATGAAAGGTACTATTTTCTTAGCTTTCTAAATCCCTTCTTCTGCAGCAGGAAAGCCCCAAGCTGATTTACTGTAACCCCTAGTTAACACAAATATTACCCAAGAACTGAAATCCAAAAGGCTTGTAGGCAGGAAGTGAGATGTGAACAAATCCATTATTGCAGATCAATTATCAAGCAGCTCTCCAGCGCCAGCCACCCTCCCTCTAGAGAAGGGTATGGGGACGGGCAGGTATTCACATTTGCTTTAATAGCTTGGCTGCCCCACTAGTGCCCTCCCAGGTTGTTGAAGGAAGGTGCAGAGTGAATAACTAGCTAACACATCGTGATCCTAGATTCCATGAAGAGGGTGAAAAGGCTTTGCTACCGAAACACGTCTCTGCAGGATAATTCCGGTTGATCTCCATTATGGCAACTGGGAATGCGCTTCTGCAAACCATCTAGGATGCATTACTGACTGGCTTCTGGTGCTCAGGGCTTCAAGCTGGCCAAGATTTCCTTGCTGCTCAATCTGTTGAGCAGCTCCACAAGGGACTCACTGGCATCCCGGTGGAACACGGAATCCAGGCCATCTGTGCTCCCACTCTCCAGCTGGAAGCTGCCCACCAGTTCCTGGATCCATTGTAGGTCTGCTGAGAGCTCCTGCCTCAGAGCCTCAAACTGTGTCTGCAGCTGGTCCAACTTCCTTTCTGTGCTTCTAAGGCTGGACCCTGTGGCTTGGATGTCTTCTCGCAGGAGCTTCTTCAAGGACTCAACTTTGCGGAACTCATACCTGAGCTGGGATAGATCATGCCGGGCCCTCTCGCTCTCCTCTCGGTACCAAGCCTCCTTCTCATTGTAGATGGAGACTAGGGCCTCCACATCGTCCTGGATGGTGTCATGGGTGCCCGCCAGGGCACGACATCCCTGGTCCACCTGAGCCACGTCCTCTACTACACGCGCAAAACGCTCAAAGTTGACGTAGGTGTTGTTAGGGGGCATGCTTGAGTGGCATTTCAGAGTGTACTCTCTCAGGTGCTTGGTCTTCAGCTGGGTGGGCTCTGTCTTCCGCTGCTCTGGGGCTCTGACTTCTTTGGACTGGTGGATATTTGGACAGAAGAGCCAGAGTTAATTGGATGCCTGCTCCAAGGGCAGTCCAAGGTGCAGGCGGAAGGCACACGCGCAACCTCTGGCATTCACCACATGCGGGAGGAGAGGACCAGGGCTGGGGGGGATGAGCATCCCCACACACTATGAGGAAGGTCAAGGAACATGGTGGCACTTCAAGTAAGCTGCCTGCTTACTTCAGGGCAGGGTGGCCATTGGTCATTAGAGAGGGTTCCACACGCGTAGCATTTAAGGGGAACTGGCACAGACAAGCAGGCTACAGTCAGGACTCTGCAGGCATCCACTCGAGGGCTGGAGCACACAAGGCCATGGCTGACAGAGGGAGGTTGAGAGCCCTCCCTTCTCAGGACTAGTTGGCTCTGAAGGCGTTGGCAACACTGCATGCTGAGCAGGGAGGCATCATGACAGACTCACTAGCTCTCTGCTCTGGGCCCACCCTGAACCTGGAGGGCTCGTGGTCTTCCCTACCTTTCAACTAGCAGAAGAATTTGATCTTTTCCTGAACACACCAACCCTCCCCACTGTCCACCTTCCACAGGTCTCTACCCCCTGATCATCCTCGCCAGCTTTCTCACATCACGAGTCCGGTGAATGGGGAGTCAGGTGACATCTCTGGGAGCGCACATTTCAACAGCCAGTAGAACTAGTGCCACTATCCCCACTCCTGATTCCTATCCTGTCAAGTGCTTCTCACAGCATCTTACTGTGACTGGAGGACATCACCCTCTCAAAAACAGTAGCTGGAAGCCCCCATACAAAGCAGGTTAAGCAGGGATTCACCTTGGTGTCCCCACTCTTTCCCATCAGGCCTCTGTCTTGGAGCCCCATTCTCTCAGGCTTCAATGAGCCTGTGGAAGCCAGGTGGCTGGTCTAGGTGAGACCTTTTACTCAGAGCTCCAAAAGTCATAGGAAGGAGGTAAGATAGTATTGTTGAAGTTCTTAATGGTTGCTGATCTCTCTCCAACGTAGGGAGTCCTGATTTCTCCTTTGAGGACAACGGTGACACATCCTCCAACTTACACTTTCTAAGAGAGCCCCAAAGATAAAGGGTTTCAACTGAGGCTTGTGGGGGTTGTTTCATAAGTCATCTGAACCTGTGAAATACAAACTTAAACCTATAAAACTATTTGTAGAAGGCTTTCTGCCTGCCTCCTCCCCATTAGCTTTCATCTGCGCCTGAGGGCGGCAGTGCTCAGATGCTCCTGCATTTCACTGCCCCAGCCAGCCTAGGTGACAGAGCAGGGACCTGCCTACTCCCTGGAATTCATCAGTGTGCCCTTACCGTGATCCAGGGGTGTCTGAGAGCCTCTTGGATTGTGAGCCGTTTCCTGTAATAAGGATCAGAAAACAGTGATGATCCATAAGGACAGAAGCAGCACAACATCTCCACTCATACTCATTTAAACCTGTGTTTTGGCATTCTTTGACCACTGCCACCAAATCAGGATAATGGAGAATGCAGTGACAGATGGGGAACTGGCTGTACTCCAGAGAAAGTGGTCCTAGCAGACCCCTATTAGGGAAACCTCATCTTTGGTCCCAAAATTGAAGGGCCTAACACCACATATAGCAGAGTTATAAATGCTCTACTGAACTTCCAGGTCTCCTCTCTACACCTTTGGCTGTTTTTTTTTTTTTTTTTATTTGCCTCCCAGATCTCTTCTCTGCCCTTCACTGCCCTTAGAAGAGGAAATTTGGCCCCTTCACTTTAGAAGACCTCACTCTAGACCTCTTGGAAGTTTGTGGACCAAGAAGATATGACCAAGAGTCCTTGGACCTTTACCCTGCCCTATCTAGGCTATGCTCTGAACACCTTGCTCCCTACAATTCCCTGAGCATTTCTCCCTTTGACCCCACAGCTCACTCTGGGCACTGAAAAGGGGGTAGGATTAGGGTGTCTCTAATCCTCTCTAATCCTCTCATTGTATCGATCCCTCAGAGCCTGCCTACCCCCACTCTCACCTGAAAAGGCTTGAAAACTGCCACTTTCTTTGTTAATTCCTAGTTCCAAGTGGACAAGCCACACAAAAATAATGAGCCCTAGAGAAACCCAGGCTGACTTCAAAACACACACACACACACTTATTTGCATTTCAGCAGGAAAACTTGAGAAAACTATCACAACCAGTCCACGATTCTCAGGAGCTGCTCAGATTAGACCACAATGGTGCTGATGACAGCCATGGCAGGGCAGGGACAGACTGACATCTATGGGAGAGGCGGTAAGAGAATATGAGTACCTGGGAAGCCTTTATCTGTTCTCTTACCGGGTCTCTTTAACTAGAAGCTTCCGAATGAAGTCCTTGGCCAGTTCACTGGTCTGACTGAAGAATTCCTCATCGAAGTCGTAACTCACTGCTGTGATATTTGCCAGTGTTTCCTGCTTTGTGTCTCCCAGGAAAGGGGATGCTCCACTTAAGCTGAGCACACAAGAAGGAACATGTGACTGTAGGAAAGTAGATGGAAGTGGGGTAATGGACTTGGGGATCCCTGACTTCTACTATGTGTGGGTATTGAAGGCTCCCAGCAACAGTCCACCCCCTCTGGGCAGCCAATCAGCAGGCTTTTCAACTGAGTCCAGTTCAATACACTTTATGGAGCTACTCCAAAGGATCTGTCAGAGAAACTATGCCTTCAAAAACTCAAAAGAGGAGGGAACAGAAACAGAGACATGGCTTATATCATCATGCCCAGTAGGACAAAGCAAAATACAACAGAAGACCGGGCAAAGGACTGGGGGAGCCCAAGAGAGGGGGGAAGTCCTCTGAAAGCTTCCTGGAAGAGCTGACATTTGTACCAGTTGTGTCTTGAAAAATGAAGAGGCTGCCAGCAATCAGAGAAGGAGCTGGAAGGTCTTGTAGGCTAAGGATGCAGCTTGAGCAAAGTCTGAGAAGTATGGAAATAGATGGCCCATTGTGACCAGAAGGTTCTGAGAGGTTCCCCTGAAAGATTTGTCAAGGATGTGTCATTCAAATAGTGTCTCCTGAATTTACTGTCTCGTGACTCATATTCCAGTGGCATATGGGATACCTCTGACCCAGGAGATACCATTGTCCCAGAAGTCACTGTGCCCAACCCTTATCCCTGCATTCCCTGCCTCAATTAATGATGTTATTTCACAAATGTACTCAAGCTCGAAACACAGGGGTATCTCTTACTTCCTTCCATTACCTAGAAACATCGAACTGGCCCAAATGTCTTGCTGGTTCCATTTACCAAATATTTCTTAAAGGCCACTCCCATTCCCTGTCCATAGCAGAACGAAGGTGTACTGGAAAAAATTCTGATATTTCAATTTGGGGTTTGAATCTCAGTTCTCTGACACGAAGTCTGGTAAGATACTCAACTTCTCTGAGCTACTGTTTCCTTATTTTACAACAAAGAAAATAAATGCCTTCACCTCACATGATTATTGTGAAAACTAAATAAATATAAATTGTTTCAGGTAAGTCTGGCCCATACAAAGGGCTCTGGAATTGAAGGCCATTATTATTGTCATTACTGAGCACAAAAAGCCTTCCATGGTCCCCATTTTCTATAGCATCACATCTAAACTCCTGAGCAAGGCATCAAAAGTTGAACCTGGGGTACTAGTGGGCTCAGTGGGCAGCCACAGTTGAAGTTCCAAGCTGAAGCTCGGGAGTGGGGGCACCACCTAGTACAGAGCTTCCAGTCCAAGCCCCACTGGAAGAGGCAGGGAACTGTTACAGGGGTGGTGAGAGAATGACGCCCACAGCTGGACGGCACTGGCGCGCCCTGTGCTTACCCAGGTGCCATGAAACAGCACTTTCCTTGTGGGTGGTGAGCGAAATGGTTAGAAAGCTCTAATGGAATGAACACCTACTAATCAGCCAAAAATACACCAGAGCAGCGCTAGGAAATCTGCATGTCGGCTGATTTAACCCCCACAGCACACCCATGGCAGGAAGTTTGTGATTCCCATTTTTCTGATGAGAAAAGCAGGCCCAGAGGTTAAGCATCTGCCCAAGGCCACAGAGATGGAAAGTGACAGATCCACGACATATGGAGCTATGCAGGAAATCTCTGCTTCAGTACTTCGGGGACAGAAAGGAAAGAAAGGCTCTGGGGAACAAGGAGAGAGAATGTGAGAGCTAGAGAGAGGAAGGGGACAGGGCAGGGAAAGAGGCAGGATGCAGGAGCACACAGCAGCTGCAGAGCTGCCCCAAGGCCTCGCAGTGAAAGCTGACATTCTCACAGGAAACCTTTGTCTGAGTGGGGCTGAGAGGTCGATGCCTGGCCATGGCAGGGTATCAGATGCAGGCTGAGCCAGATGGAGGGCCGCAGGCTGCTCTCCTGGGTTGCTGCCCAACCTCAACCCCAGGTGATGAGATGTATGAGATGGAGCTAAGAGAAATTAGTTTCAAGTTTATTGTGTGGATCTAACACATCTGGCTTTTTGTGGATGCTCCAGAAATGTCTATCTGCCTGCTCCTTTCCCATTTTCCCCAGCTCCTCAGATTTAAACAGGGTCAGGGCCCTAGGCATACTCACAGGATGTAGGTGATGACACCTATGCTCCTGCAAAATAGAGAACAGTCAGGTCAAGACTCTAATCCCCGACCAGCAAGGGACTCCCCACACGGTTCTCAGGGGTAGTGATCACTTCCCCCTCACCCGCCCCACAGGACCCTGGGATGCACCCCCCACCCCAGCCCTCTCTTTAGCAGCAGCAGGGATACATATGGAGGCATCAAGCTCTGGACACTTGAGTATGAGGACCCAGGTTTGAGATCAGACTCCTACACTTGTAGACTGAGATTAGGGCAAGTTCCTAACACCTGTGAGTCTCTCTCTCCTCATAAAATGAGGAAAGTGATAACTACCTTCCAGGACTGCTGGCAAGATTTCAGAAAACCAGCAATTAAGATGCGTAGTCAATTCTAAAGCATGTTCAAATGAAACAAGTCCTGTCTGTGCAGAATCACTCGCTGAGGTATCCCCAGGTCCAACACAGTGACTAGAACATAAGAGGCTCTTAGTGATCACTTGGCCGGCTGACTGAGTTATTGATACCAGTATCTTTATCGTGGCCTTGGCAGGCCTCAGGGGTGAGCTGCCCCTCGAGCCTTACTTTTCCCTGTGTTCTCTGCCTCACTCACCATTCTAACTAGCCTCAGATCCAGGCCCAGCTACCCTCAGCTGCTCAGGCCACAGGTCTAGCACATCTGGATCAGCCAGAGGCTCTGACAGGTGAGTGTCGAGAAAGGGGTTCTCATGGTCAAGGGAGATGTCAGGTGGAGCCAGGGTAAGAGGCCTCCTGCCTTAGAAGGGTCCCTATGCAACCTGGTTGCCTATACCACTTACCACATGTCAGCCTCCAGTCCCAGGGGCTCATAATTCACGATTTCCGGAGCTGAAAGAAGCCGTTTTGAAGAGTCAGCAGGAATATGAAAATGAGAAGAGATGGTTGTAGGGAACTGATATCAAATGTCCCATCCTGAATCCTCACTAAGGAAAATGAGAGCAGCAGATGGAGGTAAACTAGGTCTAAGGCTTTTGAGGAAGAAAGTTGCCTATTATTCTGTGGAAACTTTACAGAGATTTTGATAGTAAGAAGAAGGAAACCACAAAGAAAAAGAAGAGGAGGATGGGAAAGGAAGATGAAGCAAGAGGAGATGGGGCAAGGAGACAAGGCCTGCTTTGGAACTATCTGGTGGAAATCAGTGAGGTTAGTGCTTATAGGCAAGATGATGTGATGGACATGAAAAGAAAGTACAGTCTGGTCTGAAAGTTGACACCTTCTACCCGAGAGGTAGAACATTCTTGGGAGCGACTAAAATGAGGAGGTTAGGTACCGGAAGGGTACCCAGGGGAAGATATGATGACCAGGAGAGGGTACAGGGTCTAGGTGAGAAGAGAAGAGGACTGACTGTTGCCCAGATATCGAGCAGATGAGCACTGGAAGGTGAGTGGTGAATTCATACTCATTGCGAGTAAGGGGTGCCTGAGTGGGAAAAGGAGCTAAGATTAGTGTAAACAATTTTTGAGCTTCAGCTCTACCACCTACTGGTTGTTTTCCCTTGAACAAGGTACTTTATAGAGAAAATAATTAAATGTGCTCATGAGGTCATTTGAGAATTAACTAAGACAATGTGGAGCACTAGGCACAGTACCTGGCACATAGCAAGGTTCCCCCGCCCTGGGTCCATGGGTCCATGGTACCATTCCATAGTGGCTACAGAGCTGGTATAAATGGCCTGAAAACTCACCAAGCATAGTGGTCTGATACATTCTTTCTTTCATTTCTATTAGATTGTGGTTAGAGGTTTTAGTCCCAGGTTTTGAAGAAAACATGACTTCCCTCCCTCTCTGATATCCAACCCCCAAAGCAAAGAGATGATAGTTCTTAACTCTCATTCCTTTCCTTTCTGCAGGCCTCTTTCTTTCTGACCCCCAACCTGTGGCCCAAGCTTCACGAGGAGGTTCTGGGGCCTGGGCCAAGGGTTCAAGAAACAGCGGGAAGAGAGAGCTGCCAGGCCCTGCTGGAGCTGGCCTCCTATGCAGGAATAAAGGTCAGGCACACAGAGGCAAGTGGGTGGATCTGGCATCTGGCAGATGATATCCTTTTTCCTTTCCAGGAAATCAAAAGCTACTCCAGAAAAGGTTGAGTTTATAGGCATGCAAAAGGGTAAGGTAATTTTAAATCTTTATAATCAACTCAGTTTAGAGCAAGACATGGTGCCAATACTGGCAAGGTCAACTCTGCAAAGGCCTGAAACCCCACCTGTCCTCCCCCTGCCCTTTGGGGCACTAAAAGCCAGAGGGCTGTACCCTCACCCAGAGGCCCAGCATGACATTCCTTCCCCAACCAGTAAGTCTCTAGGGAATTTCTAAGGCTTCATCTTTCAGTCCAGAGGCCATGGTGCCAGAACCAGGGTTTGCTCCTGGGATTTCTCTACCTTTTCAGCCCAGATGATTAGCTGAGAGAAAAATAGGCCAAAAACTCACCAACAAATTCTGGTGTCCCAAAAATGTTTTTAAATTCAACTCCATCTTCTATTTCATGAGCCAGACCAAAGTCAATCAGCTTGATGTGTGGAATGGGAATATCCTTGTCTAACAACATAATGTTTTCTGGCTGGAGAACAGAAACAAAAGAGAGGGAAAGGAATTAAAGGATGGTAATTAAAGGCCCGTTTTGTATTTTTGCTTGGGGATTAGGGTGGGGCTTGGTGTTCTTTTTTAGGAGACTGAAACAGCATACATTCTTTCATGTTTTTGTGTCCTCATCTTTTCCTATGAACTCAAAATCAGGCATAGGGCTGAGAACAAGGCACAGGTTTTACCAAATCTTTTTCTAACAACAGAGCTAGAGACTTTGGCTCTAACCCCCTTTCTGTCTCCAAATAGCAGAGCCCTATAATGCAGTGCCTCTGTTTTCCCAATTGCCGAATAGGTCCACTGAGATACTTGCAGCATTTCCTGTAGACAAACTGCGGGCTGTGTGAGAGCGATGGAGTGGGGGTGGTGCAGCTTAGGCTGGGTTTACATTTGGCTTATTGACCTTAGTCTTCCTGACCACTTCTTTCCCCTAACTGCCCAGTTTCCTGTTGACAACCTGCCCCTCCTCTAGACTAACTGTGTACTTCACAATTCTCTATAAGTTTAATTAATTTTGACCTTTACCATGACACAGGAAAAAATGCACCTGACTTCCAGGGAAAATATCAGCTGCCCAGGCTATTTCCAGCCTGACCAACAGCTGCCGGGTCTGACACAACAGCACAGGTGTGTGTTGGTGGGGGGTGGAGGTGGGGGTGCTCTGCCCTGGCCTCACACACCCTGTGCTTCCAGTGAAACCAGAACAAGACCCTGAGCCTACCCTTGTCTCTCTTACACAATTATTCAGAGTACAGAATAGACAAATAAGGTCCCCTAATTCACCCTTTCTCTTCCATTTCCCACCAGGACTGCCCTAAACTGAACTCAAAGTGGAACTTCCTAACAACACGGATCCACCAAAAAACAAAAAAAAACGTGTACACAAGGGTCCACAGAATGACAGTCCCAAAGTGGATATGACTGATGAGCAAATAAGCCAAATGTGATCCAGCTGTATAGTGGCATACTATTCAGCCATGAAAAAAGAGAAGGCAAAGGAAAAAGAGAAGGCAAAGCACACTGGCATGCTCTAGCATGGATGAACCTTAAAAACATGCTAAGTGAAACAATTAGTCACAAAATATTACAAATTATATGATTCCATTTACATGAAACTTCTAGCATAAGTATTTCCATAGAAACAAAGACTTGTAGCTGCCTTAGATTGGGGAATTGGAGGGTGACTGCTATAGGTAGAGGTTTTCTTTGGGGGGGTGATAAATGTTTTCTACAATTATAAAATTGGTGTTAGTTTACAACTGTGCAAATTGTACATTTTCAATAGATAAATTGTATATGTGACATTTCAATAAAACAAGTAAGTACATTCATACATGCATACAGATAGATAGAAATAAACAAAAAAAAGTATGTGTGTTTAAGAAAACTGAATGGCCCTGTTTCTCAAAGTACTAAAGAATTTTGCACTTTGCATCTTCGCTGACATCATTTGCTCTACTTGGAAAACCTTTCCCTCAACCTCTGCCTACTGAGTCCCAGCCTGGGCTTCAATATCTAACTCAAACCACACGTCCTTGAAACCTTTCCTCACCAGTCATGAGTTCCCCACTCCCACCCGAAGTCAGGCCTCCCATCTCCAGGTCACTCTGTGCTTACTTGAACCTTTTATTTTGTGACATTGGTCACAGTCTCCCTCATCTAACAGTCCTTGTTGTTTCTGTCATAGCTCCCCTACTAGATCCTCAGCTGGAAGGAGTCCCTTGCTTCTTCACCTGCAGGGCAGAGCGCAGAGGCTGGCAGGCTGCGGGTAACCCCACCTGTTAGCTGAGCAATTCTGAATTTGGACTGAAGATATTCCAGATCTCCTCGAAGTCTCTCTGCCCTCATATCACAGTGGCTGAAAACTTCAACTCAAGTGAGATGACAGGCCCTCTTTTTCAAAAAATAAAAAATACATTTCCTTTGGCATTTTTTTAAGTTTGTTTATTCTTTTTCCCTCTGGAGATTTCTTTCAACTTTATTTTGAAAATGTGTCAAAGTCCTTTTCCAAGGAGTTAGATTCCTAGGCTCTGTAGAAAGGAGAGTGAGAACAGGAGGCGGTCAAGAGACAGGACCCAAGCAGGTGGCCCCACTCCAAGGTTGCAAGCCCAGTCCTAGGGTCACTGCCCATTGGCCCCCAAGGGTCCTCACATCCTGTGCAGTTAGCTGTGCCCATCCTACTGGCCACTATCTCCCAGACAGGCATCTTTTCTTCCCTCCATTCCACTCCTTTCCTCGGCCACACTATTGGGAATTGCTCCTTTCCTCCAAAGAATAGCCCTAAAGCTTCTCTCTGGGGTGAAGGAGCCAGGACTGGGATCTTTCTAACTATCAGTCAGTTCAGGGGCCAGATACCACCACATAGCAAAGGTCGTGGGCACTGCAGTAGACAGAGGTGGACACACCAAAGCAGTGGGGCAGAAGAGTCGAGAACAAGGAATGACAGGGAGGAAGGAAGAACAACTGGAGTGTGCTCAGGAAGCATGCACTGAGAGGGGAAAAGAATCCTTGCTTCACATCCTCTCCCTTCTGTGGCCTGTAGCCTCTCCACCAGCTTGTGAGAAATTCAAGGCAAGGTCACGTCCTCTCAATTTCAGACCTCCTTGTCCCCCCCCCCAAGTTCTTGTCTACCCCAAGAACTTAACATACAGTGACTCCCCCCTTGCTCTGTCCCTACCCCAAACGTGGCTAATTCTTGTTCTCATTTGCATGAAAATAGTACCTCCTCCAGAAGGACACACACACCACCTCCTTAGTTCCTGTAACATCCTGTTCCCCTATCGCTGTGTTTCTCCCACTATCTCCAAGGGCCTACTTATCTGTCTCCCCCACTGTGTCTTGAGCTTCCTGAGGGTTTGTTTCTGTCATCTACCCAAAGCAGGGTATAGAGCCTGGCATCCATCAGTAACTAAACCCGAGTAAAGGCCATTTAGTAGGCCCCTGCAACGTGCAGGGCCCAATGCTAGCTAACTAAGCCTGTAACACACCCCATACTTCCCTGAACCCTCTCAACTTCTTATCTGGCAGATGTTATTATTTCTTTTTTTTTTTTTTCCCCAGAAGAAACCAATACTGAAAGACTGCACTGTAGACACGGGGATTTCAACCTTTATCTGTCAGACTCCAAAGCTGTGCTCCTAATCATTAGACTGAATGATCCCCCTTCCCTGCTTCTTCAAGGGTACTGGGAATCTATCCCTGGAGAAATGTGAGTGCCGCGTGAGCCTGGCAGCCTAACTTAAACACAGCTATTTTCCTGCCCTGACACCTGCTTCCCATCCCCTAATTTCTTTCTTACAGTCATGCTTTCACCCAGAGGTGTGCTTTCACCCAGTCCTCTTGTGGTGTCCAGAGGCTCAGAAAGGAGCCTTGGGCCCCCCTGAGTTGGGCCACCTCACCTCAGTAAGACAATAGAAGGCCTGGCAAATAAGTCTCAAGGTGGATCTGGATAAGGCGATGTGGCCTGGGGGAAAGGTGGCTATGGGCAGCAAGAATGCTCTGCTGGGTGGTCAGGACCTAGATTCTTGTCCCCACATCACCACTCATGGATCAGATGCAGCTCCAGGCTCAGCTCTGCCCTAACTGGGAGTAAACAGAGGCCATAGGTTCCCTGTCACTGGGCAAAGTCTCCAGCTTCTTTCCCAGATCACAGGGAGATTTCAGTCTACCCAGGGGATTTAAACCCCATATGTGCAGTTCCTCCTGCTTTCACAAAGGCCTCCTTCTTGCTACCCAGCCTCCCTTAATAACCTCATGACACCCAGGAGGCAAGGCAGGGACTGACATTTACCAGTCATTTAGCAAAGCAAGCAATGCACTAGGGCACTATGTGACCCTTGCAGCCACCCGGAATGGTATTTTCCGTTACTATTCCTACTTTCCAGATGGGGAAACAGAGGCTCAGAGAGCTGAGAAATTTGTCTATAATAGTTTGCCTGCTCATATTGGCAGAGTCAGGCTGGGCTTCCCACACATTCCAGATGCTGCTCTTTCCACATCCCCCAGTTTGGTTATGTATCTTTAGTGGTCCCACTGACCTCTCTGCAGTGCAGAGAGGTCAAGAAACTGCTAAGGTCTCTGAGAAAGAAGCAGAGCCCAAACTAGTTGACTCCTGGCCCAGCCTCTTCTCCAGATGCCCACATGGCCTGTCTTTGCCAGTCACTTGCCTGATAGCTGAGGCATCTGTCAACTAAGGCTGCACTAGCTGCTCCATGCTGCCCTTCCAGTCTCACTGCCCATCACTTGCCTGAACCATCCTGCACACCCTCTGGGTGGTATCAGCACACCTGGAACAACATCTCATAACTCTATCCTTTGCTCCAGCTCTTCCTCTTGCCTAGAATGCCTCCTTTTTCTCTCCCTTACTTTTCAATGAAGCGATCCCTCCATGCTGACAATTTTTATGAGCAAGAGGTCCTAAGTTGCACGCTGTCTCTCATATTGTGATTCTATTTTTCTAAATGATAGCCTCCCTGGAAAAGCTCTAATTGGTTTTAACTTTCCTGGCATCCCTGATGGTGTCTTGCATCTGCATAATATTTCCCATGTGAACTGAAAAGAACTGAGACCCAGTGGTTCTTCCCCTTCTGCCTTTGGAGAATCTTCACTACCACTAGGGGCGCTCGAGCACACTCATCCCCAGAGGGTGGCTGTGTTGCTGGCTGTGTTGGAGGAAGAGGAGACTAGAGGAGGGTTCCAAAGATTAACCTGGTGACAGGCTAAGCAGCAATTCCCTCAAGGGTTTGGTGAAAGCTGTTTTGCTTTCCCCCTCCCCAGACAGGGCAGGATGGTGATAAAAAGCCCAGGCCTGGGTATTGGGAAACTCCAGTTTCAGCTCCACCACCCAAGGCTATGTGAGCTTAAGCAGGCTCTCTCCTCTGGGCCTCCGTCCCCCAACTCTAAAACAAACACTGATCATATCCAAAGCCCCTTCAAATTTGAAGCTCTGCAATTACCAGCTAGTACAACCTCCCATGCTGGCTGAGCAAATTCCCATTGCTCTGGACCCCAAAGCAAGACATATAAGGTCTCCCAGGCCCAGGTCAGGAAGAAAGAATGAGCCACTGCAAACACAGGCTGCCGGGCCCAAGCAGTCTGCCCTCTGGAGTCGTACAAATCTAGCCACACTCCCTCACTCCTGGCACTCTCCTCCAGCTTTATTTACTTCAACCAAATACTTCACCAACATACCTGACATCACCTCCAAAGCACGGCTGAGAGAGGGATCAAATTTCAATAGGTACCACCTCTGCCCAGCCCAGGACTGAGGAGCTACTGCCAGGAGGTGGACTGCCCCTGACTGTCAAAACAACACACTCAACTTAGCACATCAGGCAGGCAGCTGTGGGAGAGCAATGTGCCTGTCAGAGTCCCAGTGGATCTGGCCAGAGGTACCCTCTATGGTGCCAACCAGAAGGGTGGTCCACACCAGCCCAGCACACCATGTCGAGGAGCCCCTGCAAGGTGAAGGCAGCCATGGTGGGGGGGTACGTAATAAACTGCAAAATATCAGGGCTTAGAGTCAGGCAGGTCTCGGTTTAAATCCCAGCTCTGTTGCTAGCCAAAGGCATTGGACCTCTTGTATACTTGGTCTCCCATCTGCAAAATGGGACAACACTTACCATGGCACAGAATTGTTCTAGGATTTAGAGAAATGGTCCATGTAAGAAGTGATGCCCAGTAAGATTTCAGAGAATGGTGGCTATGTTTTTTCACTCCTTTCTGGGATGCAGCATTGAAGACAGTCATCCCTGGGAACTCGACCAAATCCCTGCTGAATCATCTGCACAACTGAAAAAATGCCCTTTCACAGACCCACCTCTCCCCCACTCAACTTCTGCTTCCCTGCCCCTCCTCTATTCACCCCCAGACTCACAACGTTGGGACTACAAAGAACCTCATATCATTTAATCCCTGCATGTTGCAGTGCAGAGAGGTCAAGAAACTGCTAAGGTCTCTGAGAAAGGAGCAGAGCCCAAACCAGTTGACTCCTGGCCCAGCCTCTTTTCCAGGTGCCCACATGGCCTGTCTGTTGCCAGGTGAGGCTGCTCAGTTTAGGAGGGCAGGGGCCCAGCCAGGTCTGTACTATGGTGACACGGAAGCTGCCTATGAACCTTCACTAGAAATGTCAGGGACAGGCCCAGATTGTTCAGGAAGTGCCCAGCAACCTGAGAAAGCAAGATCTCTTGTGCCAGGCCTCTGTGGGCCGGTTTCCATGGTGCTGCACACACTCTCCCCCTGGAACAATGTAGTGAGACCACAGGCAGACCCTCTCTACAGGCTTCAGAGTAGCCCAGGCCCAATGTCCACCTCTATCATTCAAGGCCAGTTCACTCTGTCTCCTAGAGAACATAGAATTTGGACAGGGCATAGAAGAATGAATGTATTCAATAGCAAATCATAAAGATAACCACAAAGATGATGATAATAGCTACATCCCACCTTATATGCCTTATTTGATTCTTAGTACTCTTGTTATTATTCCTAATGTACAGGTGAGGAACCTGAGGCTGACAAAGACTCAGTAACTTATTTGGTGTCACACTTCTAGTAAATGACAAAACTGGATTAGAATCCAGGTATTAAGGCCCTTAGTCATTATCTATATTGATTTCCAAAAGCAGGATGTACAGGAGATACATATGTGTGCATTGGTTCAGTCACTCATTTATCCAGTAAGCAATTTCTGAGTACCTACACATCACCATCCACTCTTGGGTTCTAGGGATGGAAATGAGAGGCAAGCCTTCCCTGATAGGGTTTTGGTATTGTGGGGAGAGGACACGTAAGGATGTTCATTATAGCACAATAGATTGTCTGGCAGAGGCAATTCAGGGTACACGCAGGCCTGTGGGTAGAAAGAACTAGATGTGTTAAGGAGGTGTCAGAAGCCATGCTGGTGTGGATATGTTGGAGTGGGTGATGGTAAGGAAGGAGAGGAAGCTTGTTAAGAAGTGTGTTCCAGCAGATGAGGAAGCCTCATCTGAATACCCAGCCCAGCCGTCCTTCCATCTCCTGCCCCACACTCATGCAGCAATCTCAACCTGAAGCACCACCCACTGCCAAGAGCCCTGTGTGTTAATCTGTGTGTTGGCCCACTAGATTGCACACTTACTGAGGTCAGGGCCTTCTTCTCATGCTCTTCCTGTATTCCTCAAAGCAAAACCCATAGTACTTTAGAGTTTACCAGCATTCACTCTCATCTTATTTGATTCTCATTCTCTAAGCAGGCATTGTCATCGCTCCATTTTATAGATGAAGAAACTGAGGCTCATTGAGGTTAAGTGCTTGCCCAAGGAGCTGAGATTCAAGCTCAGGATCACCCCAAATCCTGTGTGTTCTCTCCTTTCCCGTGTTACTTCCTTTCCTTTAGCTGGTGCAAGAGTGACTGCTGGGATCATCTCTGCCTGCTGGCAAGGTGGGCATTTCCATCTCTGCGCTGGTACCTCATCAGCTTGCTGCCTCAGCTCCATGTTTTCCCAGAAAACCCATAGCTTAGGGTTTGTGGCTTAGGGAAGGGCCCCAACTCAGTTTCACTTGGATTTGTTAAATCATGGCCTCTGGCCACTCACTCGGGAGGCTATTGCATGGCTCTGACCTGCTGCCCTGCCCGGGAAAGCAGGAGGGAACCATTGTTCACTCTGTCTCTGTGCTCTTGTTGGGTAGAGGGAGGAAAATAAAAATTCACTTGCCAGGCCATTCCAGGACCAGTGGCATTCAGCAATACCAGCTTTATTGTCTGTGCCACATGATAACTAGCATTTGCCATGGTCTTTTCCTGCACACCAGCTTATAAGGTCCTCACGGCCACCCAGCTAGGGGTAGCTTATACCTCCACGTAACCAGCAAGGAATCTGGACCTGGAGCCAATCACTTGGAGCCCCAAGCTGTGCTTTGAGGACCCCCATCTGTGCTAGTTGGTCATCAGAATCCTCTGGGGACTATGCTAAAAATACCAAACCAACAAAATCATCTTGCTGGGACTAAGGCTCCAGAATCATTTTTGTAAAGCAAGTTCTCCAAGAAGTCAAAATCAGTACCCGATAGTTTGGAAACCAGTATTAAAGAGGGGCCCTGCTGTTGGAGAGACACAGGTTTGAACTGCACTTTTGACCTGTGTGACCTTGGTAAGTTATTCACCTCTCTGAGCCCTGCATCCCTCATCCGCAAAATGGGCATATTAATGTGGAAGAGCTTAGGCAGAGGTCCAAGGAAGCCGAGGCATTCTCTAGCAATCTTCCCTTTTTGCAAATGGGCATGACACTGGCTCACAGATGTTAAGTGGATAAAATGACTAAACACTTAGAGACTGCTCAATACAGCCAGCTGCCATTATTATAATTATGCCACAGTCAGCCCAAATAGAGCTTTATCCTATTTACAAAATGCATTCACCTTCAGGATATCAGAGAAGCAGGGGTGTGTTAGACGAGCTGAGTCTGCTGGTTCATGAGAGCTGACTATAAAATTTGCAGAAGTTTTGTGGGCCTGTTGTCAGAGCTATTAAGAATATTATTTTAATATTAAAAATTAAAATGGATAATGTATTTATATTTAAATAAATTATACTTAAAATGATCATTAAGACTAATTGATTCCTATTTATAAATTATAATTTAGTATTTCTTCTGCTTTTGAGGTTATCGATGTATTTTAGCTCTGTATTGGGGGAACACTACATAATCGGGTATTACTGCACCCCTCTTCCTAACTCTAGTCAGTGTGGTCACATTGGTCTCTTGAAATCAACCACGGCAGGTTGATTTCCACCACAGAAACTGGAAGACACTACAAATCAGGACTTGAGTTACTGTCTTCCTGATTCCAAACTTAAGTTGTGATGGAAAAGATCACTTAATGATACAAGTTAAACTTAAAACAGCACCATGTCTGTGAAGTGAACTTCTGTTGGCTGGAATCAAAGTTAGCCTTTAATTCAGGTCGTCTCCCCACCAAGTCTCACTGGTGCCAGTAGATAGTGGGCATGTGGAAGGCCAGGTACCATATCACATTGCTGTTTGTCACGCTATCCCCTGGGTATAGTACAGTCGTCCTTCAATAACCGTTTAAATCATCCAATTGAAATCTGCCTTTAACCTCTTGCAGTTTCCAGATGGCATGAAAGGCTTTTGCCATCAAGTTGTACATTTAATCCAACTAAGATATTCACTTATGCACTGAACAAGTCATCATGTGCAGAAACCATGCTAGATACTGGCAGTGGAACGTGATTCCTAGTGATTAAACGTCTTCAGCAGAAGACTATGCAAACAGCAACAGAAGCAAAGAGGTCAAGGGGCAGGTTAGTTCCTAGTAAAGCTTGGAGGTGGGGAGCAGGAGGTGATAACATGGGTGGGAAAGGCTTCCAGAGGAAATGACATTTTTGCTGAGCCTGGAAGGAAAAAAGAGGGGCAGTAGCAGCCTAAGTGGGAAAAGTATGAGTGAAGGAGGGGAGCACCAGTCAGAGCTCAGTCGTCTTCTTCCCAATGAGTAGTGTTTTGGAGTGGGGAAAGGTGCATGAGGCCAGAAACAGGGCTAAGGATATGTAACAAAGTCCTGAGTGCCATGCCGAGAATGGGTTCATTTATTCTGTGGGTGACAGGCTTCACCACAGGTTTCTGGGCAACAGCATGCCATAATCTGTCTTAGCAAGAATGATTACTGTATATTAATTTGTCCATTTCATTAGCTCTGCCACCAGGCTGGGAGCACATCTTTTTTTTTTTTTTTTTAAGATTTATTTATTTATTTATACAAGCACTAGGTACAGTCAGAAGCGCAGGAGGGTGAGAGAATTCACCAGAGCCAGAGCGGGGAGCAGAACAGGCAGAAGCACTGAAGTGCACTGCTGAGGGGAGCAGCGGGCAGCAGGAGAGGTCTGCGCGCCATGTGGGACCCTCACCCGGTGGCCCGGGATCGAACCGGCGCCGCAGAGGCTGTGGGCAGCTTCACAGCCCAGCGCTCAACCGCTGCGCCACCAGGGAGGCCCTGGAAGCACATCTTAAGGCAGGACACAGTCTCATATCCCTAGCATAATGGCTGAGCATAAAAGGAGCCTATCAAATAGCAAGCGGTGGAGATTGTTCACATTCCAAAGGCCGACCCTCCCCCATCACCAGCTTCTCCAGGCTGGAAGGTGAATGTGGAAGTAGATGCGTGGAGACAACATGGTGGCTGTGTCCATGAGACAGCAAGATTAGTCTGACTCACTTGGCGGAAAGTTATAGAATACAAGAGGAGAGGTAGATAGAGGCTCCCCATGGAGAATGAAAACCAGAAAGAAAAATATATTCAAAGAAAATGAATCTTATATGGTGGGAAATAACATGGAGTCAGAAGTCCCCTCTAAGCTACCAGCTCTGGTTCTTCTGCAAGATCCACTTCAATTGGGGAAACTTGAAGCAGGGAGCACACATACCCACATTCTGGCTCCAGGAAGTGTCTACCCAACCATGAGGTAATCCCACTGAATTCCAGCTACTCATCACTCTCTGAAGGTGGCCAGCTGGGCTTGAGCCAAGGGACGCATGGGCGGGGAGACGCATGGGCGGGGAGACACGCATGGGCGACTACACACTCTAAGAACATAGGCTGAAGTGCAGCATCCTCACCCTACCTGCATCCAGGGGAAACCCAAACTGTCTCCAGGTTGTCATGCGAAATGTCCAAACTGAGCCCAGGAGCCAGACATGCCCCCAGCAGCAACCCCACCTAGCAACAAATCTCAGCATTCTGCTGGGCAATGAGAATTATACCAGCAGGGTTTGTTTTCCTAGTCTATCCAGACCCAAAACACAGTAATAAGAGCTGTGTTTTCTTCCCTTCTATTCTGGGAAGGGAAAGAACAATACTAGCTGCTATTACAGAGCACCTATTCTGTATTCAGAACCTAATGCTATTTCTCTCTAAGCCTTAAAACAACTCTGCCCTTAGGGTTGTTTTGTTTTGTTTTGTTTTGTTTTTTGGTAGGTATTACTATCTGCATTGAAGCTGAAAACACATAGACATACACAACCAAGATTCATTTATACCCTGCTGCATGGTAGAGTGAGGATCAAGCTCTGATGTGCCTGACTCCAAGGCAGCACTTCCTCCACCTTGTCGAGCAGCCCCACATGTCAAGTAACAGCATGAACCTGGTGCAGCCACGAGACCTGCGGGACTCCCTGACTTCTCTTCCTCTACCTCCTTCCTCTGCCAGACCCATTAGATCAAGACAAAGGAGTCATTTGGAAGCCAATCTCCTGGAGTCAACCAAGATACAAAAAGACAAGTTAATTGCCCATCATATTATCAGGAAGGAGACACAAGCACAACCAGGTAGACTGTTTCCTGCTTGGCGTCATACCACCCTGAGCTCCAAAGGCTTTCACGAGCCACACCCTTACTCTGACTTTTACCCCCAAACACCTGAATGAAACTCTGCAAGATGTCTTCTGTTAGAGAAATTCAAAATATTGCAACAGTTGACATAAAGAGGGGGAAACTGCAATGAGGAGACTCATTGAGGATACCCCACAGGGCTGAGTAAGAGCTGGGGAAAGATGCATGTGAGGGAACTGAGTCCAGGTCCTGGCACAGTCACTGTGAGACCATGGGCATGCCATGCCCTCCCTGGGCTGAGTCAGAATTTGGGAGTCATCCTAGACTCTGCCCTTCCTGTTATCTCTCACATCTAAGTAGGTACCAAATCAGTCCTAAGATCAACCTCTGTAACAGGTCTGAAATCCATCTCTTCTTCAAATTAGTTTGCCTTTTGCCATATCTCACCTGGATTACTTATGAGTCTCGTAGCTGGACCCCCACCTCTAAGCTATTGCCATTTTACCTATCCTACCAACCTGAGGGATTCATCTGAATACACCTCTGCTCGCAACACCTCCCTGCTCACCTGACATCCCACCCTTGAGCCCTCTCAATCCCCACCTCTCAGAGTAAAGTTCAACCTTCTTGGTTTAGTTCCCACAGCCTTGTGTCCACTCCCTGCTCTCCTCCTGGCTTCTCCAGTCATTTGGCATATTTGCCTTTTGTCTGTTTTTCTCTGAATGTACTGTGCATTGCTGGTTTCTCTTCCTTAGAAGAAGCTCCCCCTCTAATAAACCCTGTCAGTCTAGTCCTTCAAAATTCAACACAAATATCACCTCTTCCAGGAAGCCCCCTTGGATACCCCAGCATGACTGAGATGTCTTCTTTATGCTCCCCAGTGCCCCTGTACTTTCCTCCATCATAGCACTTAGAACTGTTCATCTTTCTATTCTATCTCCCGCACTAAGTTCCTTGGAGAAGAGGAACTAAGCCCAGACAAGGGTCTCAGTTGATTGTGTATCTGTAGAAAGCCCATTACAATGCTTGAACACAGCATGAATTTCTGGATAGAAAAAAGAATGGATCTCCACCCAGTAAACAGGATTCAGTATCTTTATGCTTTGGGTGTCTGCAAAGGCTCATCAGTCTATGTGACTGAGCTCAGTTACTACAGGAACCGCTCCTTCAGCTGTGCCCACACTCTTTATGAAGTCCTATGTAGTCACAGTGAACTTCCTCAACCCTGGAAACCAGTTACCACAAATAATGATGGCCCCTGGAAGCAGTTTTACACAGTATGGGGCAGGGTGGGGGAGGACAGTCAGCAGTCCCTGGGCCCAAGATTTAGAACCTCTAATCAGCGAATGTTGGGGGCTGGGTTGTGCTGGGTCCGGAGAGCTGGCCAACCGCAGCAGCCCTCCTCTGCACTTCTAGTTCTGCTTGCACCAGAGCTAGCTCTTTGGTCACTGACAAGTTCAGTCTTGTGAAATGTGCTAGGTTTCACGTTTCCTATCACTGGTTTGCGCATTTAACATTTACATGCTATCTGCTCCCTGAAAGAGATAAGAAGCCTGTGGTCTGATTAAGAAGCTTCTTGCAGTTATCCCCTAGGTGAGGAAAGCCTGACTTGTGAAATGAAACTGAAGAGGTGAGAAAGGGCACTGTCTCTTTCCCAGGAGCTCAGACTTTTCAACTGTCCAACAGTGGGGAGGGGAAGGCCAAGCGGGAGCTGAGCCCCTCCTGGCAATGACATTGGTGGAGACTGGACCCATCCTTCCTAAATGGTCTCTTTTCCCTCATCCCCCTCACTGACCTTGAGATCAAAGTGAGCAATTTTCTTGGCGTGAAGGTAGTTCACCCCATCCAGGATCTGCTTGATGAAGCTGGTAGCCTCCTCCTCACTCAGCGACTCCTTCTGGGCCAGGAAGTCAAAGAGCTCTCCTCCAGACACTCTGCAAGATAGCAGCCCCATCAGCCCTGCGTGTCGGGAGGCCAGGACAATGGGTGGGCTCCTGACACAGACCCCCAGGCACAGACCCCCTTACCCATCACTGAGGCTTTGTTTAGCCAACCACAGGGATTGACTTTTGTGAGCTGTGTTCCTACCTTTGGATCACAAAGGCAAGAATTATCCTTACTGTGTCAACAGAAGGGCATCTGCTCACATTCTAGGCCCAGGTCCCCAGTTATCCCGATTGTTACCCATTCCCCTCTCCATATGACTGAGGTGACAGATGACAGGAACAAGTACTGTGGGATGCAAAAAAGAATAACCACTGGACCAGAAACTGAAGACTTAACTCCTAGTCACAAACCTCGGACAACTCACTTTCCTTCTCCAGGCAGGCCGTTCCCTCACCTGCAAAATGAACAGATTGGCCTAGATGGCTTCTGAAGCCCCTTTCTTTGATTTTATAAAAGATGGCCACTTCCAAGGCTCAAGAGAATTTAGGCATGGTCTCTAATTTAAACATAAAGACCCATTAGTTACATACATCTCTAAAAGCCTAAAATATGACTTTTGGCCTCTCACTCTATATGCTCTTTTTTTTTTTTTAAAGATTTATTTTTATTTATTTATATTTATACAAGCACTCGGTATAGTCAGAAGCGCGGGAGGGTGAGAGAATTCACCAGAGCCAGAGCGGGGAGCAGAGCAGGCAGAAGGACCAAGGCACACTGCTGAGGGGAGCAGCGGGCGGCAGGAGAGGTCTGCGCGCCATGCGGGACCCTCCTCCGGTGGCCGGGGAGCAGCCGGGGATCGAACCGGCGTTGCAGAGGCTGCGGGCAGCTTCGCAACCCAGCGCTCAACCGCTGCGCCACTGGGGAGGCCCTCCATATGCTCTTGCACTCAGTGTTCGACATGACAGGAATAGAAAGCAACAGAACAAAAAGAATCTCCCCTGTAAATACGTTTATAATTTTATCTCAATTAGGGATTTAGGGTTGATAGATAGTATAGGAGATTTTTATTTGCTAAATGTGGCAACCTTACAGGGTTTGCTCATTCTCCACCAGATGCTGGGGTGTCCAGCCAACACATGCATCTCTGGAGTTAAGACAGAGTCAAAGGGCATCTCCAGAACTCTCAGGAGAGAGCTGGCCAAAGGTCTAAAAACTCAGGATCACCTGGAGAACTTGTTCATAATGCAGATTCCCAGGTCACACTATAGGCCCTGTGCAAGAAACAAAGCTACGTGTTTTATGTACACCATCTCATTTAATCATCACAATACCTATAAGCTAAGGGCCATTATTTTCCAATTTCAGAGGCTCACAGCTGCTTCCTAAGGAGACAGGATCTTGTTCTAGCCACATCTTTTGTCAGTCTGGGCTGGTGGGGTGGGCCTCATGTTACTTACTCTCTCCTCCAGGCAGGGACTCATCATCTCTGGGCCCTGTGCTGTCCTGGACATGTTTGCAACTCAACTCCTCCCGCCTCATTTCCTGCCCCTATCACCAGGTGTAATAAATACACGATGGCCACATTAAAAAAAAAAAATTGTCATCAGTTACAGATGCAAAAGTATGTACATGTAAGATGACATGATGTCTCACCTTTGCTTTAAAATATTCCAGTTGGGAGTGAGAGTAGGAGTTTTATATAGACAAGGTTGGCAAAACGTTGATAATGTAAGCTGGGGGATCAGCAAATGAGAGTTCCTTATATTGTCTCTCTTATTGTATATGTTTAAAATCCTCGAAGAAGGAAACAATAAACTTTGAGAGGAAGAGTCGCCACATTCTCCCTTAGTCACCCTCCTACACAATAACTATCAGCGCCTGAAAGTTCTTCATTAACAGATGAGGAGACTGAGGGGAGACAGTCATGCAGGAGTCTCCCGGGAAGGGAGTGTGTCCAAGCTCCAGTCCACGGTCCAACACTGCCTCCAAGTGCTAATGTAAGACTGAGGAAGAGTTGTCTTAACTCTCATCGATGTCTCCAGACACTGGGAGTAAAGAGAATGTCTACATGCTTGGTCTGTTCCAAGGAACAAAGTTGCTGGTGGATGGAGTGGGCCGCTCTGCACAGTGACTGGCACATGACAACACCCATCCCCGGGGCCTCCATCATGGTGTTTGTTTATTTTGTGTGGCTAGGATGGTGGGAGAAGGTGCTGGGGAAGCAGAGAGACTTGAGCAGGGCCTGGAGGAAACAAGAGGACGAAGACAGGTGAGGCAGGAAGGGAGAGAGCACAAGGGAAGGCACAGAGATGGGGATGAGCACGGGGCAGGTATGTGGCCTCAAGTCCCTGCGCACAGGCCAGCCTTGGGGGTGCGGTGGAGCCCAGCTGGAATGCTGGGTCTGCCACCACCTCCACCTTGGTCTTTTCTCATTTGACAAATGGGATTAAAATGATCTCCCTTAAGCAGATGAGTGGGTGTCAGAAGTTTGTGTTGCTTCTGGCATATGAGCCTCTCAAGGGCATAAATTAGGGGCTTGTCTTTGTGTCTAGCATCCAATGCATAACAGATGCTGAGTAAATATTTAGAAAAGTGGGGGGGCGGGGAGAAGGGGGAAGGTGAAGGAAGAAGAGAGAGTGAGATACGACGGCCCACGTAAGTACAGTCTGGTAGAGCTGCAGCACCCCTCTACTCAGAGTGACCTAAGTATGGCTGGAAGGAGCTGCCTTTAAGTAGGGGCATTAGGCTAGCGCACTATTTTCCCTTGTGTCTCATGGGTGAGGTCACCATCTGCCTCAGCCCACCTGGGGCAGCTACTGCAACCTAGGGCATCCTCACTGGTGCTACAGGGGTAACCCTGAGTTTGCTCTGCAGGCCTGGACCAAAGCACCAGGTCAGTGACCCAACATAGAGTAAACCTTCACCTTGGGGTGGAGCATGTGACAGTTCCAGGACTCAGCTTTTCTTCTTGTAAAACAGAAATGAGGGAAAAACCCAGTCACTGCTTCCTTTAGTGTTAGACGAGGGTTGGATAGGAGTGGGAGGAATCTTGAGGTAAAGTTAGACAGGTGCTATGAGAGCTTTGATAAAGTCCTTGAAATAAATATCACACACCATGTCATTGTCAGGTGGCAGTGGTGGAAGAGAGCTTCCTTTAGTTTACTTAGATTGCCACCTCTGCAACGTACCGCCCAAGCAGTCTCCCATTTGAGCCTCATATGCACCCCAAGGGGAAGGTAGAACATCCATAATCATTTGTGAGGTAAGGGAGTAGAGGCCCAAGAGAAGAGTCTTGCCCAAGGTCACACAGCTGATAAGCGGAGAGTCTGGCTGTAGACCTGGACTTCAACCACCCAGTTCACTGTGTGTTCCTCTCACTCTGCTCTCTCCACATTACAAACCCTGAGTTGCTGGTACAAAATGGACAGCCCAAAACCACCCCAAGTGCTGGGTAGTCCTCTGACATCCCTGTTCAGCTGCATCTGTGTGGCTGTGATACTGGACTGTCATTTTCTGTCTCCACAACTAGATTATCTTTGCTGCATTAGCACAAGTGCACAAAAGACATTCACTAAAAAGTTGGTGAATAAAAGAACAAAGCAAAGAAACAACGCATTAAAAATATCAACATGGCATAGAATATTCTATATCATATGGACATAAAACCTTCATAGTTTTAAAAGACAGGTCCAGAGTTCTTTGCATATTTTCAAATCCCCAGTGCCCCCTCTGAAGCACTCGGCACATTGCCTGACTCTTGTTTTTAATACTCCCAGCCCCTGCCAGGTCATGTGAGGCTATAACCTCAAGTACATACTACCATTCCTATGTAAAGTAGAATGTTGCATAAATGTAAAATAATATGATAATGTGGATATGTCCAGTCACTCAAAGCCACTGATGTAGAGGCCCAGGCTGGGTGAGGACTTGGGGGACAGTACCAGCCATTCTGTTTGAAGGGTGATCTGGTCAGGAAATGCAGTAAGACATGGTCTCCTTTGGATGAATATGGGAACAGCCAAGGCGGCCCTTTAGGAGCGCCCCTGGAGACTTGGAGAGGTGGGAGAAAGATGAGCCTATGGGAGAACTGGCCAAGCCCTGGACACCTAGGCCAGGGAAGCTCACGTCAATGCTCAAGCATCTCTTTTCAAGGCCATCAAGGAGCCTGGATTTTATTTTTCTCCCTAAGAGTTTCTCCCAAGGGCTTCATAGCCCCAGGACTTCTGGCCTGGAGTCATTCCCAGCTCCTCCCAAGATTCTCTTGACTCACATCCCAAACTTTTTTAGCTTAAATATGAAAAGCAAAACCTATTAGCCTGACCTCCTCTGCCTCCTCCCAGTGTCCCCAGGCTCAGTTCTCTTGCTTTCAATAACCCCTGTGCCTCCTTCCTCCCTGCAGGTGGCTCTGCCTGCTAGACACTCTTCTTAGAACTTTTTCCAGGACATGTGCTGAAAAGAGCTGCATAGGCAACGATTTGGGAAAGGTGGGGCTTCCGGGCCCAGGAAGCTGGCTTCAACTTGGGGAAGTAGGAAGCATATCGCCCCCATGGAGCACTCTGCTGGGCCATTCCCTGGTATGTAGCCCACAGGGTATCACTTTGCACAACATGGAGCCCAGGAGGCCCTAGACAGGTTAGGGGCCATGGATGGGAGGCCCCAACCCTCCTGAGACTGACTGGCTTTTGTTTATAGCAAGCTATGTATATGACATGAGTTTATGAGATATTTAAAATATCCTTTATGCCATACAGAAGTCAGCTTATATGGACAACTAAATTCTTCTCAATCCTGCCTTCAGGAGGCCTGACCAGAAATGGCTATTGCTGAAGAGGTAGATAGAGTAATAACAGCTGAAAGGAACTTAAATCAGGGCTGGTCATGTCCCCCTAGTACTGGTCACTTTAGCAGAAAGCAGGAAGAAGGCCTGCACCAGACCATAGCTGCTGAGAGGGGCAGTGGATCATGAGAGACCTATCCACAAAGCCTGCAAATGAATCACGCTGATCCTCTGGGCAAACCCTCTACCCTATTAGGGCACACAAAAGACTAAGACACCAAATGTTCCTGATTAGCCCTTCAAGGGTCACCAACTCCAACACTAAAGTCCATAAAAAGCCCTTCTCTCCTGGATGGTCTCCCTTCTCAGACCCTGGTCACACATGCTCAGGCACAGGCTTAGCAATTCCTAGCACTCCCTGGACAAGCACTCTGAGAGCAATGAGACAGCATGCAAGTAAAGGAGGAGAGAGAGGAACTAGGAACAGACAGAATTCAACAAATAAAGAGGCTCACACAAATCACGGAAGCACCAGAGTGACAAATAATGCCATGTATGGTGACAACTCACAAGAAGAGGACTTACAACTTTTGCTGACATGAGCTCTGCTGGGACATGGAGGTGCATCTCAAAAGCACCTCAGATCCCAACTTCCTGGGATTCTACAAACAGAGGGAAGCAGGCAATTTATCCAGTAATTAGAGAAATGCCGTTAAAATGATAAGAAATATAATTTGATAACTATAAAGAGCAATAAATAATGATCCCTGTTTTAAAACAAAGGACCCAGGAATAGCAAGGTGGCAGGCAAGTGGGAATGCTCCTGTGTCACAAGTATTACTGGTTAAGCAACACCCTTCTATAAAGTGAGGCCACTGAGAGTCCTAAAAATGTCAGCTTCATCTCTCCATACCTGTGGATTTTTCTGAAAAAAACTAATTCAGAGGGGGCCTCCCTGGTGGCGCAGGGATTAAAGACACAGCACTATCAAGTTACCATCAGCCACTGCAACTTGAGTTTGAGTTCGATATCCAGCCGGCCAGGGAGCTCACCCACATGGCGCAGCAGACCTCTCCTGTCTCACCTGCTGCTCCCCTCAGCAGTGCATTTCAGTAGATCCGCCTGTTCTGCTCCCCACTGTGTCTTGGGTGAATCCTCTTACCCGCCTACACCTCTGGCCTACACCCCAGTTCTTGTATATATAAATAAATAAATCTTTAAAAAAATTAATTCAGGGCCTCCCCGGTGGCGCAGCGGTTGAGCGCTGGGTTGCAAAGCTGCCCGCGGCCTCTGCGGCGCCGGTTCGATCCCCGGCTGCTCCCCGGCCACCAGAGGAGGGTCCCACATGGCGCGCAGACCTCTCCTGCCGCCCGCTGCTCCCCTCAGCAGTGTACTTCGGTCCTTCTGCCTGCTCTGCTCCCCGCTCTGGCTCTGGTGAATTCTCTCGCCCTCCCGCGCTTCTGACTGTACCCAGTGCATGTATAAACAAACAAACAAATAAATAAATAAATAAAGCATGCCTCTATTTAAAAAAAAAAAATTAATTCAAAAGAAAAAGGGTAAATTATGGGAAGAGGGTTGTTTTATGGCAGTAAACTTTATAATGGTTAAAAGCTGGAAAAATAAAACCCAGGGCCTCCCTGGTGGCGCAGCGGTAGAGCGCTGGGTTGCAAAGCTGCCCGCGGCCTCTGCGGTGCCGGTTCAATCCCCGGCTGCTCCCCGGCCACCGGAGGAGGGTCCCACATGGCGCGCAGACCTCTCCTGCCGCCCGCTGCTCCCCTCAGCAGTGTACTTCGGTCCTTCTGCCTGCTCTGCTCCCCGCTCTGGCTCTGGTGAATTCTCTCGCCCTCCCGCGCTTCTGACTGTACCCAGTGCATGTATAAACAAACAAATAAATAAATAAATAAATAAAGCATGCCTCTATTTAAAAAAAAAAAATTAATTCAAAAGAAAAAGGGTAAATTATGGGAAGAGGGTTGTTTTATGGCAGTAAACTTTATAATGGTTAAAAGCTGGAAAAATAAAACCCAGGGCCTCCCTGGTGGCGCAGCGGTAGAGCGCTGGGTTGCGAAGCTGCCCGCGGCCTCTGCGGTGCCGGTTCAATCCCCGGCTGCTCCCCGGCCACCGGAGGAGGGTCCCACATGGCGCGCAGACCTCTCCTGCCGCCCGCTGCTCCCCTCAGCAGTGTACTTCGGTCCTTCTGCCTACTCTGCCCCTCACTCTGGCTCTGGTGAATTCTCTCACCCTCCCGACTTCTGACTGTACCCAGTGCATGTATAAACAAAACAAACAAGCAAACAAATAAATAAAGAAAAACATGCCTCTATTAAAAAAAAAAAAATAAAACCCAAAAGTCCAACAAGAGGGAAATAAAGAGTATGTAATTTAATGAAACATAATATAGTCAGTTAAAATAAAAAGAAAACTATTTATGGAATTATGTTAAGCAGGAAGAAGCAGTGCAGAAAATTTTACAAGTCTAGTGATAGAATACACATAGATAAAGACTGAGAGGAACCACAGAAAAACATAAATAACTGTTCGGGTGGTAGGATTATGAATATAATTTCTCATCAGATGCTGTAAAGTTTTTCTTTTTCTTTTTTTAGAATATTTCTCTTTTTTTTTAAGATTTATTTTTTATTTATACAATAGCTGGGGTACAGGCCAGAGGTGTGGAAGGGTAAGAGGATTCACCAGAGACAGAGTGGGGAGCAGAACATGCAGACAGACCGAAAGCACTGCTGAGGGGAGCAGCGGGTGCAACAGGAGAGGTCTGCCACGCCATGTGGGAATCTATGTGGGAATCTCCCTGGCTGGCCAGGAACGGAACCTGCGCTGTGGAGGTTGCGGACAGCTTCACAGTGCTGCACTCAACCCACTGCGCCACCGGGGAGGCCCAAGTTTTTCTGATAATAGACTTGTAGAAGTGGCCTGGACTTCCCAGAAACATATGCATCTCATTCTCTATTGGAAACCAGTGTGCCAACTGCTGGCCCTTGGCTTTGGGCCATGTCACCCCTCAGGCTGTCCACATGTCTGGTCACACCTGTGGGAATCCACCAGGCTTGTCTAGTCCCAAAGGCTGAGGGGTCCACAGGAGAAACAGGAGGAAATAGGGAGTTAGAGAAGGGAGAGGTGCAATGGGTGATTCTGTGCATTTAAATACAGAGATCGAAAATTTAAGAATCAAATGCTAGAGTATGCAAATACCCATCTGCTACAAAAATATACATCCTGACAACACCAGAATACAACTCTTAATTAGAATGATCTCAAATGTTAGGTGGTGCACCCAACCTATAGGCAGGTTAAGGATGGCTACCTGGTTTATAGATAAGATCTGAAACTCAGAGGGGTGAGGTGACTTGCCCACAGTCACAAAGTCAGGGATTGTTGAAACAAATGCAACCGCTCCCTGGCTAAACAGCCGACTTATACATGCCTAAGAGCCTCAGAATATTCCTAACAAGGGTTGCTGCTTGAACGGACAGCTACCGTGACCTGCACCACTGCCCAACTCAAACTCTGTTGTCTGCCAGAACCCAGCTCCCCATTCCATGGAGATACCTCCAGTAGAGACACCTCAGACTCGTAGCTGTCTATACAGGCAGCATGGACTCAAGTCCTGGATCTGCCACTTCCAGCCATTGGCTATAGGACCTGGTAGGTGACCTGGTATCTCAGTATTTTTATTTGTAAAATGGGGATAATAGTCTCTGTGTAATTGAAGTGTAATGAGACACTGAACACAAAGTTATGCTCCATGGTGGTAGGACACATCTCTCATCACAGTGGGGACTGAACAAGATGACAACCACAAAACACCTAATAAATGCTTGGTTTAAAGTAGGGTTCACTAGTAAGTGATCATTATAATAATAAAGGCACCAAACACAGCACAAATGTGGCAGATTTTTCCAGGAAAGGGCTAGAAAAGGGCTTGGCAGAGCTTGAGGATGTTTGTTCTTCCGTTCCTCATAAAACAGACCCCTCCCTGACAGGCTTCTCTGCTCCCCGTCTCCTCTCCAGCCCCCTCTCATCCTCCCACATGCCCTCAGTCAGGAAATGACCCCAGAGTCAGTCATTTCTGCCCTTTGATCCCTAGGGTCCAATGAAAGCCAGACCTAGACCCTTGTCCTGTTTTGCAGCTCAGCAAGCTGGCCCCTGCTTTGGCCCAGGTTCAGGAGGATGGAGGGAAAGGAGGAAAAGAGTGCCTGCCCCTCACCCCCCTCCCTCCACATCTCCTGCCCCCACTTCATCTCCTTGGGATAGAGTTTAGGCTTGGCCTCTGCTGTCCTCTGGGGTCTGTGCTGGAAGTTCTCACTGCCCTGACTGCCCCGACTGCTCCCCACACATTGTAGGACCCCACTCACAACTCCAGGATGAGCACCACGTCGGTGCGGCTCTCATAGACGTCGTGCAGCGTGATGATGTTGGGGTGTAGCACCTGCCGCAGGATGCTCACCTCCCGCTCGATCTCCTCCCGGCACACGCCCCGCCGGCTGGCCTGGTTCTGCCGCTTCTTGATGAACTTGGCCGCATACTCCAGTCCCGTGCTCTTCTCCTGACACTTCTTCACGATGGCAAACTGGCCGCTGTGGGGACACAGACTCACACAATTAGGGTGTCGCCGTGGCCATGAGTGAAGTGATGGGCTGTTAGCTCCAGGCCACACTCATTCAGAGTCATGCTGCCAGCCTAGGACAAATCATGCCACCAGCTAGCAGCCCCAGTAACTGAGATGGGGCGGAAAAGGGGCTTCCCTTCTGTTCATACGATTCCTTTGCCTTTTACTGTGAAGGAATGTGAATGCTGTTATTCCCAATATACATGTGTAAACACCCGGGACCTGAAAGTTTGATTTGATCAAGGTGACAACAGACTCCTCCTCCCAAAGCCTCAGTTTTAAGTCTGGTATGCATCAGATGAAATCAGTTTAGGCTGAGGCCATATAAAGAAAAGATGAATTAAGAAAAACCAAAAAAGATCGGCATGGTCAAAATACTAATGGCAGCAATATTCCCTTTGGTGTGCCTTGCTGGAGCAAGCACAGATGCGTCTGCTTGGAATTGTGAGGGGACAAACAGCCCTATCATCTCATGCGTGCACCTTTCTCCCCAGCACTCCCCCAACAAATATAATCTCAATGACCTGACCTGAGCCAAGCAGCAAGAGCAAATAATGTAAAGACAGGGGCTCAACCAGCTGGGGGGAGGTTCTTGAGGGGAGAAGATATTGATAAGCATAGTGGGAGTTCATCACAGTAGGGGACTGATTGGAACAATGGAGTTGTAAAATGTAAGGAAACTGAGGCACAGGAGAGGTCAAGTGACTCCCCTGAGGTCACCAGAGTTAATGGCACAGCCAGGCCCAGCCCGCTGTGCACAAAGCCTATAAGATAGTTAGTGGAGTCGGGCCTCCCCGGTGGCACAGCGGTTGAACACTGGGCTGCGAAGCTGTCCGCAGCCTCTGCAGCGCCGGTTGGATCCCCGGCCACCAGCGAGGGTCCCACATGGCGCGCAGACCTCTCCTGCTGCGCCCGCTGCTCTCCTCAGCAATGTGTTTCGTCAGTCTTCCTGTTCTGGTCCTGGCTCTGGTGAATTCTCTCACCCTCCCGCGCTTCTGACTGTACCCAGTGCTTGTATAAATAAATAAATAAATCTTAAAAAAAAAAAAAAAAGATGGTTATTGGAATCAAGGCTCTACTTAGTGCCCTTTAGGGAGGGGCCTGGAAGCTCTTCACTCCCAGGATCAACAGAGCTGCCGTGGAATGATGTCCCTGCTGGCACGGCAGGCAGCCCTGAGCCAGCGTCCCTCAGCATTCCCAGGGCCTCCCGCCACACAGGGAAGGACAGCAAACTTCCACTTCACAGTCTCAGTCCAGGCTGCACTAAGTCCCTGGAAACCAACAATGGACATTTTTCCTGGGGGTTCTCCCACCCCACTTCTATAATTTTCCACCATTGCTCCATTTTCTCTTGCCACCCACAATACCCACTGCTTGAGATAGAACACAGAAAGTTTTAAGAGTTAGCTTAATAGGGAGCCACCAATCTCCACACTTAGGATGTACTCTCTCAGTGGGTCTGTGGTAAGAGTTACACATAGTGAAATACACATGGATATTTGCCTCAACCTCAGAAAATGGCATTTTATCTGAACCATCCAGTCCTGGTGACACAGACTTCAAAGAAACTTAAGTGACAAAAAAAACAAATACAAACCAAAAAACCCCAAGTTAACTCAAAAGCTAGAAATAGATACCCAACACTTAATAACATTTACTGGCAGTGATCTTAGAGATGTCACCAAATACCCAGGCACCTATCTCTCTACCCCCTTATGTTCCATCACTTAATGTTGCCTGAGCACCTGCTCCATGCCAGGCCCTGGGGCAGAGACCAAAGGCACAGACAACAGGTTCAGAGGAAGCTCTGCCATAAGAGGGGGCCTGGGGCCAGGCTGAGCTAGACAAGGAAGGTTTTGTGGGACCAAATTTATATTACATTGTCCACTGACTCTACAATTTCAGCTATTTCTGCCTCCAAATATTGGCTCTGGGCTGTCCACTCCAGTAGAGGCTGACGCAGGTGGAGTGAAGCCAGATTTCCCAAAGCCAGGGCAAACACATTCAGCAAGTTCCCAACATAGATGGTCACTTGAAGTCACTCTCGGCCTCGGGGTACATCGGGTCCCTTAGTGGGTGCCAGCAAACACTTGACTAAGCTTCCATTCCTAGGCAACTGTGAGTCTCTTGGTCATCATGACCAGGCTCCTCTTCTCTCTCTGACACCTCTAAGCACTTGGCATTAGCAGCCCTGAGGTCAGACAAGGTTTGCTCTTTCTAACTGATTTTTGGGGAAACCAAAGCTTAAAGATTTTAAGCAATTTATTTAAGCTTGCAGAGCACAGAACCACCTCTGTGCAGGGTTTTTATAAAGCAGAACTAAATCTTTCAGGTTCACCTTGACAAACTTCCTCTTTTATGAGGGAAATGGAGACACTATAGCACATTTTTCTATAGCACATGCTTGAAAAATTCCTCAAATTCTCAAAAAAGCAAATGAGTGTTTGCTTCTTCTGGTTGAGTTTTCTCCTTTGTAAGAGCAAGTGTGGCAATGAGAGATGACTGGGGGTTAGGCCTAACATGCGGGCATGGTTCTTCTGCCAAAAGGAGGTATTTTGAGAATGGGTGACTAATACTGAGGCAAATACCAGGCAATACCTCCCTCATCTTCATTCTCATCATGGCGTTAGGGGGAAAGGATGTCCTGCGCTAATCCCATACAGGCTTTGTGGACTCTACCCTCACTCCAGACCAAAGCCATCAGGACATTGGGAAAGACAAATCCCGTCACTACTAAAGGGAAGGTGGCTGGGACCTGAGGGTGGAGTTAAGCAGCCAGGGTTGTTATAAAAAACAGACACGTAGGCCTTGGGGGTGCGCGCTCTGTCGCTCGCCTCCTGGCTTCACGGCTCCTGGCTCGCGGCCAGCTCTCAGAGTGCCATTTGGGATTCCTGATCGGCGGATCGGGTAGGACGCATTTAAAACTTTGTCTCCCACTTTTCTCCCAGAGCTGTACATTTCCTCATTTCCCCTTCCCTTGTAAATAAACTTTTTATTAACCTTTCGTGTGTGCCTGCAGTAGAGCATTGATAAGTCCTTTTAAGCGCGTGGATGAGGACCCACAGTCAGGCACCCCGTTTTGTATCGGGGCTGCCCTATAACAATGGGGGAGGAGTCCTCAGCTCAACCACCTGGGAGCTGGGGGGTAGGGTAGAGAGCCTCAGGAGGGCTACTTGCTGGCTTACCCCTCTCCTGGGGTGGGTACTGGGAAGAGTCGAGAACATGCCCCACTAGAGTAGCCCCCAGATCACAGGAGGCTTTGGGCAACCAGAGCAAGCCTCAAGATCAGACAGCCCTGACCTGACCTCAGGAAATTACGCTGTCACCCAGGACAAGTGGTTACCAGCTCTGAACATCAGTTTCCTCATCTGTAAAATGGCGCTCATGATTTCTACGAGGGAATTGTGAAGACTGGAAGTATCTGTGATGGTGGCCCACAATCACTAATGGTAGCTGTTATTTATGTTATTAGTTTGTTGCTCATGTAAAGGTTAAGCAAGAAGCACTGACACAGAAGTCACTAATTTAAATCATCTGTGATGTGTGGCCAGAGAACCAGGGCAATTTTAAAAGATGCCCCACCCCCCCACCCCTGATGATTACAGATCAAATACAGCCAGATATGGGATATTTCTTTTTGAAGTAATTAAACAATTTTTTTTTCATCCTCAGAGCAGTGGTTCTCAACTCTGCTTGTACATCTGAGTCATCTGGGGAATTTTACACTTAATCTTAGCCAAAAGTCCAAGAAGCAATATCTGGGGAATTTTAAAGTGTGGAGTCAATCCCCTGAAGAGGGTCAGATAGGCTTTCTCAGTGTGCCTCTAGTCACTTTGGTATGAGAACCAGAAGTCAATCAAGGCCCTGTGAGCCTCAAGAGGCCTATTACCATTACTTAAAGAATGCAGATTATTTTGGGTTGAGAGGAGTAAAGGCTAGAAGTTTTTGTCCTTGCCTAAGTCCTTCACCCCTCCCTAAGAAGAGATACCTAGAAGAGTAGTTTGGAGGCTCTCATCCAGTTGTAGGTTTATCCTCTCTAAAAATCTTATCTTTACTCTGAGAATAAGGATGAGGTAACTTCTGGTCTATCATGTGAAGCATCTTCCTGTGCATGCTGTCTCAGGTCCCAAGACTCCAGATAAATATTCATGGTCTGCTCTATGATTCTTTAGAATTTACAACCATGCAAAATTATCCAGATGTATGTAGTTAAGTTGATTTTTCCTTTGCTAAACTGTCTAATACTGTTTTGATTATTCACCCAGTCTGAGAAGAGCCAAAGGAGCAAAAAATTATTTCTTTTGCTCCCAAACAAGAGCTTCTGCTGGCTGGTTTCCATCTCCAGAGATTCTGCTCTCCTGGGTCTGTGCTGCGCCTGGGAATAGAGATTTAGACGTTCCCCAGTGATTCTGATTCAGTCAAAAGCTGAGAAACACCAAATTACAAGTCCTCTGATGATCTCCATTTTACAGACGGAGAAACCACCACCATTACTCCTATTATTCCTTGTCCATTCCAGTGCTACCCTCTCCCTTAGTTCTTTGATCTAATGTGATGATTCCAGGGAGGGAGAGAAGGAGAAAGAGAAGTGGAGGGAATATTGTCTCTCTGACCAGGATAGTTTATGCTTGAGGGACAGGCAGTCTAACTGCTCCAACATTCATGTGCAAATCAAGACAAAAATTACCCTAGGCTTTCAAGGATAATGGGAGTGGATGTTTGCAGACAGGCACCCCCCAGTCAGTGTACTCACAGAAGGTGCACAAAAGCTTGACCTGGGGTGCTGTCAGGGCACCGGCAGACCCGCGGGCAGGTGAAAGCAGTAAAGGTGATGGGCCCCTCTTTGTTCATCAGGAAGGCTCCAAAACTAGAGTTCTGTTCCCAAGGTACAGAAATTGCTCAGCTAGGCGATGGGGTAAAGGGATGGCTAGAAAGGGCTCCTCTAGGTTAGGACGGAACCACCCAGGGTGTCATCTAGGGAGGAAGCAGAGGAGTCACCCTGCTCTCTAAAGGAGGTCATTGTCAACACTAATTCAAAAATTATGGGAGTGCTAAAACATTAATACCCCCACCCCCCTTCTGAGCAACAGTCAATACCTAACCCAAGGTCTAGTGCAGCAAAGATCTGGTAGTCAGGAGGGATGATTCCTGGTCCTGACCTGCCACCAAAGCTTTGTGAACTTGGACACAGAGTCACCTTCCTTGTTCACGTTTTTCCACCTGCCACCTGAGGGCTCACCCTGGAAAGCTTACTGTCAGAAAGCTCCAAAGAACCTGTGAACACTCTGAACAGAAATAAAGACTTTCCTTTTACTCCCAAATTTCTATCTCTAGCTGGTGTCAGGAGGGTTCTAGTCAGAGCCCTACAGCTCATTGGCTATGACCCTGTGCAGCCTGTTCAACTCCCAGAAACTCAGTTTCCTCAATTGTCAAATGTACTGTAACAGGATGGTCCCAGGAAAAGGGGAAGTTCCAGGTTCCCTGGCCCACCCAAGGAAGAATGGTGCTGAGCAGGATAGAAGAGAAGATGGGGAGGAGACCTGGAGAAGGAAGGAAAAAGAAGGAAAATTGTTAGGGGGAAATGATGTCCTGAGCTAATCCCATACAGGCTTTGTGGACCCCACCCCCACTCCAGACTAAAGCCATCAAGACATTGGGAAAGACAAATCCCATCACCACCAAAGGAAGGGTGGCTGGGACCTGAGGGTGGAGTTGGGCAGCCAGGTTGGATATAAAAAACCAAACACGTGGGCCTTGGGCTCTCTGGCTCATGATCGCTCGCCTCCTGGCTTCACCACTCCTGGCTGGCGGCCAGCTCTCAGAGCGCCATTTGGGATTCCTGATCGGCGGATCGGGTAGGACTCATTTAAAACTTTGTCTCCCACTTTTCTCCCAGAGCTGTACATTTCCTCATTTCCCCTTCCCTTGTAAATAAACCTTTTATTAACCTTTCACGTGTGCCTGCAGTAGAGCATTGATAAGTCCTTTTAAGCGCGCGGGTGAGGACCCACAGTCAGGCACCCCGTTTTGTATCGGGGTTGCTCTACAACAAAATGATGAGAGCTGGAGGAGGCACATGGACCAGAGACATGTAAAGAAGCTGCACTTGCTTCTTGGTCTTGGACTTGTACAACAGTACCAGGGACTTGGGGGACATGGAAGAAGACGCTTAAACAAATGAGGTGAGAGACCCGTAAGTAGTTTAACAATGGCAGTGTTTATCTTGATTTTGATTTTGCTCTTTTCCTTCCAGATTGTCTGGCTATTTCTGACCCTTTATAATGAGTCCCCTCCAGAAAGTGATTTAGACTTGTGGCAAACTTTTGAGCCTCAGCGGTCCTGCTTTGGGCCAACCCTGTTTGGCTGGGCATTTACTCACAAGGGAATGGGTAACTTTGGGTGTTTGATTTAAAATTTTATTATTTTTCTTCTCTTTATTGCACATTAATTGTATTAAAGTTCCTTTCCACTAAATGTCTTATGCACTAAAGTATGTTTTGTCTTGATGCAGCAGATGGCAGAACCTATTTACAGTTTTGGGGTACTGGGGTGCCCCTTACCCTGCCCGGTAACAGTAGGAGACAGGACTTTTTCCACCCAGTACTATAGAGAGGCACAAGGCGTGGACGGGTGGAACTCTGTGCCTGAGGCTGACTTGCAAAAGTCACGTAGAGGGTTTAGGGAGGGAGAGTAAATCTGCAAGATACAGAAACTACCTTCCTCCTTCTGCCAGCACTCTTCTCCTACAATTATGTCAGGAACACACCCCTCTTTAAGCTCCTCACTCACTCAGCACTCCAGGAAAAGGAGCAGTCTGCATAGACATGAATGTCAAAGAGAAATGAGTTTCAGTCTAGAACTCAGTGGGACCCAGGGGTTACCCCATGAAGGTCTCCTGCTGTCTGCCAGGGAATCAGGGGGAAAAAAGAAGTAAATCTAGAACAATGACTTAGTGCCAAGAAATGTAAACCAAAACCACAATGAAATATCACCTCACATTGGTGACAGTGGGTATTATCAAAAAGTCAAGAAATAAGTATTGGCAAGGATGTGGAGAAAGAGGAACCTTCCAACAGAGTTGGTGGGAATGTAAACTGCTGTAGCCACTATGGAAAACAGCCTAAGTGCCTAACAAGATGTGATGTATCCACTCAATGGAATACTACTGAGCCATAAAAAGGTGAAATATTGCCATTTGCATTAATATGAATGGATCTTGAAGTCATGCTAAGTGAAATAAGCAAAAAGGAGAAAGACAAATACCATGTGATTTTATTCACTTGTGGAATATGAAGGGAAAAATAGGCAAATGAGCAAACAAAACTAAAACAAAACCAAACTCTAGATTCAGACAACAGAGCAGTGGCTACCAGAAGGGAAGAATGGAGGTGGGTTTGTAACAGGGTGGTCCCCCAGGAAAGGGGTGGTAACATACAGCAGGCCAATTGGTTGCTGGTGGATGATGGCTGGACATTTGGTGATAGGTGTGGTGTCATATATAGAGTTGCTGAGGTGAGAAATTATACATCTGAAACCTACATAGAGTTGTAAACTAATGATACCTTAAGAAAAAAAATACTGAAGATTAGGGAAGTTAAGAGTTTTGGTAGGTGAGCCAGGTAGCAGGCTCTGATATCAGGACATAAGTCCATGCCAATTAAGGCCATGTCAATTGACTCCAGCTTCAGTGAGACTCTCAAGGTAAGTAACCAGCAGGTATGTGCCAAGAAGTGAGGAGAGGGGCTCACCAAAGAATGGAGGACTTTTCATCACTGGCATTACTGAATTGCTGGTGCATGGTGATAACAGAAAGCAGGCAGATTTGCATTCAATTTTTTTCATAGGTTTTATTTTTCCAAAGACAATGTACTCCTTGTGGCCCGCTTGGAGGCAGACCACTCCCACTGTCCATCTTCTTTACCTTTCGTGGTAAACTATGGCCAACCAGTCTTGTTCTGGCAACCACCAAGGGCCGACTGCCAAAAGTGTCCTAGGAGTTCTGTGAATAGAGTGGGCCTAACTCCTTCCCTTTCTCAGACAACTTTAAAGTATCCATAAATTGAGTGGCTTGCCCCCAGATATCCAGTTTATCAAGGTGGAGATGAGGCAGAGCTCTGCAGAATGCAGGGACCTAATACCATGTGAAGGGAGCGGTATCAATAGGAAGTATTCCAAGCAGAGGGATGTTAAGACCAGGTTCCTCCTTCTGCTTCCCCCAAGGGTCACTGCAGTTCCTCTTCACACACTAGAGAACAATGAGTTTGATTCCTCTGGAATTACCCTGCAAGTTTTCAGGGCCGCAGAGCAAGGATAATGCTTAGAAGCTTCCAATCAGGGCCACCCCAGGTGCAACCCAGCATGTGGGGAAGTAAGATCTTTGGCTAACCCAAGTCTCAAAGGCAGGAGGAGGAGTAGCACAAATCTACAGTGGAAACCAGGTCAGCCTGATGTCAGAGGACCCACACCCCAATCCCAAGGAAATAGCTTATCTGGGGATGGTATCACTGAGTTTCTGCCCCATGCCCTGCCTGGCCAAGTCTGACTGTGGTGCCTCTGTGCTGACCTTGCCCCTTATGCCTCTTCCCTTCCCAATCCATCCAACCTCTAGCCAGGCTACTCCTAATTCCCATGAATAAAACTGGCCCCCACACCCCACCCCAACTTACCATCCAAACTGTTTTAGATTACTTATACTCAAGTCCAGGATTTAGAGTCAAGAGACCCAGGTTCTATTTCTAGCTCTACTGCCTTCAGCAAATCACATAGCTCCGAGTCTATTCCTTCGTGTGTAACACAGACATAATGTTAGGGGGAAATGATGTCCTGAGTTAATCCCATACAGGCTTTGTGGACCCCACCCCCACTCCAGACTAAAGCCATCAAGACATTGGGAAAGACAAATCCCATCACCACCAAGGGAGGGTGGCTGGGACCTGAGGGTGGAGTTGGGTAGCCAGGTTGGATATAAAAACCAAACACGTGGGCCTTGGGCTCTCTCTGGCTTGCGATCGCTCGCCTCCTGGCTTCACCGCTCCTGGCTGGCGGCCAGCTCTCAGAGCGCCATTTTGGGATTCCTAATCGGCAGATCAGGTAGGACTCATTTCAAACTTTGTCTCCCACTTTTCTCCCAGAGCTGTACATTTCCTCATTTCCCCTTCCCTTGTAAATAAACCTTTTATTAACCTTTCACGTGTGCCTGCAGTAGAGCATTGATAAGTCCTTTTAAGCGCGCGGGTGAGGACCCACAGTCAGGCACCCAGTTTTGTATCGGGGTTGCTCTACAACAATAAGAATACCCCAAGCTCACCAGACTGTTATGACAAAGAAATGAAACAAGTATGTGAAAGCACTATGTAAACTCTATCTGTAAATGTGCATTATACTTTCTATCCACTGGATCTTCACATCATTTTCGCATCCCAGCATATTCTTGAACCTGATCTTAGTCACATGAACCCCATTCTCAAATCCCAGCTGAAAAAATAATATCAAGGGGGACCATAGCATCTGCAAAGCAGGGTTGCCAGGTATTGTTAGAATCCAGAAAGGTTAGAGAAAACTTCAGGACACAGTTACCAGAGTCAGGATAAACAAGGGACCAGATATCCAGGGAGCCAAAATAGGATGAAGAAATATAGTTACCAGAAATCGTAGCAGGAAGCAGCGCCTGCAAAGGAATGAGGGTATGGAGCAACAAGTTAGCACTAGCCAGGAGGGCAGCACATAGAGGAGTAGAAAGGCAAGTAAGCATGAGAAGCACAAGGAAGCTGCAACACCAGTAGGCTGGGGCACAGAAACATCAGCATAAGATCTGCTAACATGAGATAAGCCAGGGCTATTCAAAAGGCCTTTTCTCCCAGCTAGTGACCCAAACCGTCCTCTCTGACAATGTTACCAATGCATTTCTAGTCTCCTGACAACAGTTTTTAAATTTATTTGAAGTATGCAAACCTCTCTCCAATAAATCTTACACATGAACCCAATACGCAAAAAGTATGCTTCATTTTGGGGGAAAGGCTCTCAGAACCTACCTAGTCAGAGCAGAGGTGCCAGGAAAGTCTGAAGAAATTGGGGCTAGTGCCAATTTCTCCCTTTCTCAATCAACTCTAAAGTGCCCATGAAGTCAAAAGGGGATTTGTGGAACCCCCAAAGAACATAGCTTGAGAAGTATGTTCTATAACTTGGAACCCACTCTTTGATGTATTTTCAAACTGTAAATGAAAAAAGAAAGCGACAGAAAACTGATGCCTCTCAAAATTATTATCTAATCTTTCAAGAAGTCACTCTGACCAAGCCAAGATCAGGGTCAACACTAAAAAATACATGTAGGATACACATCAGGAACCAGAAGTCTCTGGGGAGCTGAACCCTGACCCACACACAGCCTCTGTCCACAAAATCACAGGTGTCTGCCGGTGCTGGCTTGTGGCAGCTGCTTTTACCAGTTAGCTCATTTAATTCTCTGGCCTGCAGACTAACTTCCTTCCTCCCAAAGTTTTGTGGTGGTGTTTTTTTTTTTCTTTTCTTTTTTGGACATAAAAAAGTTCTAAAGCACAAAAAGAAAGGAACTGTTTTTTTTTTTTTCTTTTCTTTTTTGGACATAAAAAAGTTCTAAAGCACAAAAAGAAAGGAACTGTTGAACAGAGCCAAATGAGGCTGAGGTCGGATGATGTTTTGGAATCTATTTTTAAGTATAAGCACATTTTTGATGCTATTGTCAAACAGATATGAGCCCACAAGTCCAAGGCCTGAAATAAATTATGCTCAGTTTAAGTTGGACTTGGCTATAGAGAAAAGTTTTCACCAGAAACACAGCTCAGTTTCCTCTGGGGCTTCCCTCAGTCTAGAGTCTAGATTCCAGACACTGACAGAATGCAGCTACTGTGGCAGTGTTAGGTGTGGATGGTACCGCCCACCCACCCACCCAACTGTCCACTCTCCAAACCATTCGCTCACTAATTTATTCCTCCATCCTTCATTTATCAATCAGTGTCCTAAATATTACAAGCATGAAATACTCCACAACATGAAGGGCTTACAGTCAACTGAGAAGATTAGGCAAGCACTAATGGAAAAGAAATATTGCAGAATGTGCAGAAATATCCACCTTGAGGCCAAGTGAGGGGCATTCAGTAGAGCTGGAGTAGTTCAGCAGAGGGAAGGACAAGTGCTGCTGAGGGGGCAGGTGGGATTTGAACCAGGCCTGCAAGAAAAGGCAGGCTCAGTTAGGCAAAGAGGGAACAGCTCTCCACAACTGGAGAGCCAGGCAGGGAGTGATACACAGATTCTTTATTCTATGGAGGCCCCAAGTCACCACCTCTCTACCTTTACTTCCTCCCAATCAAGTGGCCACTTTTTGAGGAAATATGCCAGGGAGCTGAGCTTGCCCTTCCTCTCTGTGGCGTGGGAAGAAAGGGAGAGCAAGCGGTCAAAGAACCAGGCCCCTTCTCACCACCTTTAACCATGAAGCCAATTGGCCTTCACAGGCTGGGCAAAGTTCAGGAGGCTGGACCATGATAGATGAGATCTTCACATGAGCTCATGCTGCAGAGTCAAAAAGGAAGTGCAGAGGAAAGACAGAAAACTTCAGGATGATTGCAGTTCTGTTATTACTGTGGGGGGACAGGGTCATCCCTTGTAAAATGGGGAAGTGAGCTGTTTATCTTTTGCGAATACCTCCTTCCCACCTTGCCAAATCCCCTCCCTTCTAGTTCAAAGGGTTCTCTGTACTCATGCTGTCTCCTTGACAATTTCACATCTCCATGACTTACAACCTTTCTGTAATTCACAGAGTGACAAAGAACTCCAAAGGGCTAAAAGCAACACATTCACATTTTACCAGCCATCTTTTTTTAAATTATTATTTTTATATTACCCATACAATTGCAACCCAATCCCTCCTTTCCCCGCTCTCCCCCCTCATAGTGTGTCTCTAGTTCATAGTTGTTTGTTGATTTTGATTTTTTCTTTCTTATAGTTATTTTTTTTCCTGGTCCCTTATTTAGGTTTTCTAGATTTCTGCTATGAGTGAGACCATCCAGTATTTTTCTTTTTCTTTCTGGATTATTTCGCTGATAGAGCTTCCAGCTCCATCCACATGCTGCAAACTGCATGTGTTTATCTTTTTTGATTGCTGAGTAATATTCCATTGTGTATATGTACCACATCTTCTTGATCCAGTCATCTATTTTTGGGCATTTGGGTTACCAGCCATCTTTGAGCATGGGCTTTTGCTTACACTATAGGCAAGTGGAGAAGATGCTTAGAGATAAAAAGGTCTTTCCACTTTCTTGAAATTCACAGCATATGGGTGGCTCTGCAGAAAACTAACTATGTGGTATTGTTAGGGGGAAAAGGATGTCCTAAAGCTAATTCCATACAGGCTTTGTGGACTCCACTCCTACCCCAGGCCAAAGCCAAAGACACTGGGAACTCCAAATCCCATCACCACCACAGGGAAGGTGGCTGGGACCTGAGGGTGGGGTTAAGCAGCCAGGTTGGTATAAAGCCAGACACGTGGGCTTTGGGGGATCCCCCATTTTGACTCTCCACCAGCTCGCAGTGTCTGGCCAGCTCGGAGAGTGCTTTTTGGGTTTCCAGGTCGGGGGATCGGGTAGGACGCATTAAAGACTTTATTTCCCTATTTTCTCCCTGAGTTGTACATTTTCCTTATTTCCTTTTCCCTTGTAAATAAACCTTTTATTAACCTTTTGTGTGTGCCTGTAGTGGAGTATTCATAAGTCCCTTGTAAGCACGCGGGTGAGGACCCACAGCCAGGCAACCCGTTCAATATCAGGGCTGCCCATAACAGTATGAGCTGGTGAATGTGGATGTATGTGCAAATCATAATCAATTATTTCTCGCCAATTCTCTTCAGCCTGGATCTTAATGTCCAGGGTAATCTGGACATTGATATACTTCTTCACTGACATACTCAACACTTAGCCATCTAAGATAAATGCTCTTCCTCAGAATTTCTGTGGAATTTTTCATCTCAAGTTTGCTTCCTTATCACTCACCACCTGACAAAGCCCTAGATCACCTCTCCCAAACACTCAGGGCTGTGAATAAGAAAAGTGACATGTGGTAGAATACAGAGCTATGAGTCCAGTTCTGCCACCAACCTCCAAGTCCCCTTCTCTCTTGGGGTCTTAGTTTCCTCATCTGAAAAAAAGGATGGAACCAAGATGGCTCTTTCAGGGTCCCCACTCCCACTCCAGATCACTCTCTTAGGGTTCTCGAACGCATGTATCAGTATGAGACATATTAGAAGTAGAAGTCTTGGCAAACACCCAGACCATATTTTCTTAAGACAAACTCCAGGAAGTAGAATGCATAGTCAAAGGCTATGTACACATTTAAGGTTTTTGATGCTTGATAGATTGCTCCAGAAAGATTGTTCCAATAATACTCTCACATAGCCATAAATATCATCGGGAACCCCACTTCCCTCCTCACACACATCTCAGCAAATGTTGGGTCATTACTTTCTTCAGATTTACCATTGTGATACTTGAAAGACATCACATTGCTTTAAATTGAATTAAGTTAATTAATTTATAATTAATTACTAGTAAGAATGAACATCTTTTCCCAATGTTCATTGGTAATTTGAACTGCCTACCCACATATGGCTGGCTAATTTTCCTGTTGGCGTGTTCGCATTTTTCTTGTTGTTTACTTTTTTCTTATTGTTTGCAAAACTCTTTACATATTTGTGGTATTAATCTTTCATCATGTAGGCTGCAGGTTTTTGCCCTGATTGTATTATCTACAGGAGCTTTAGGGCTTCTCGGCGTCAGTCACTATGAACTAATTTTTTCCCTTTACCTCTCTTCGCTCCTACCTGGCACTTCAGTCACCTGAATGCTGTGCCTTAGGGGCACTCTGAATGGAAATGTCTTATGTCTTAATGAAGCTCTTGACATGGCTAGTAATTCAGCACTCCTTCCAGGTTATACCTTCAAACTGCCTGCACAGGTCTGAGGAAACCACTGTCATCATTCACATCCACACCTGTCCTTTCCTCAAAGTCACCTTAGTCTTCCCCCTGGCAATGTCCCTCCTACTGGGAGATGACAGGAAGGGATAGCATCAGAGGGTGAACAGGTCCTGGGGCAGAGTAGGTCTAGTGTGCCCAGGGTAGGCTACAGCTGTGGGGGTGACCAGCACAAAACACCCCTATAGGGATGAAAGCATATCTCCTGTTCCCCCAAATTGTCCATTCCCTTGTTTAGTGTCTTTTGTAATAGAATGCATGTAACAACTTTCTTTCAGAAATCAGTATCATGAAGATGTCTGTCTACGCTGAAAAACGGATACATTTGCTCATATCAGATCATGAAAATGACTATTCCCCTTCTGTTGTCTTGGCTGATGACAACAACTACGACAGTCTACCCCTTGGGTGTATTTTCTTCCTCCTTCCTGCACGCCCATGGTCCTCAAACTTGGAGGTGTATCAAAATCATCTGGGGAGCTGGCTGAAAATGCTGATGCCTTGTTTTTTCCTACCACAGTTTTGATAAATCATAATCTTTTTTGGGGGGAGGATGTGATAATTGATCTTCTACCTTTATTTTCAAATTCTGTCTATGTGCCTCTTGTATGTTGCCTCAAATCCTTACCATGTGTGAGCAAGAGGAACAGCTCTGTGTTACTATCGCTGTGGCAGAGAAAGATAGCGAATTGCAGAGCAGTCTTGACAAAGATGCAACCAATCCATTCCACAGATGGCTAAAGGAGGTCCCAAATTGGTAAAGGTATTGTCCAAGGCAGGACCACCCTTGGTGGTCTAGTCCATCCCAACAGCCAAGCTGGTTGATTGCAGAGCAGAAGGGCATTTCCCACAGGAATAAAATCATGCCAACCCCAATCCCCAGCTGCCCCTGAGCTCACAGATGGCCCATTCCTCATCCCCACCCTCAAAGGGATTTGACTTTAGGAGTCACACCCAGCCTCCCTGTACCCACAAGCTTGGAGGGTGGGGTGGGGGTGCAGGGAACTAGTCCAAGTCCTCTTCGAAGTCTATTTCCCTCCAAACTCTCCTCCCACCCAGCCCTGTGTTCCTAGCAGAAGTCAGAGCTCTGTTGGGCAACAGCTCAGAGTTGCGGCTGTGCCACCTCCTCTGTCATCACCAGCCCCAATTAGCAGCTACCAGGCGCCCTCAGGGCTGCCACTCCTTGCTGGTTTCCTCTAACTTGCTCTAAGGCATTAAAGGATTTGGCACTGCCTGACATGTTTCCGTCCAGCCTGATTGGTGGGACCCAGGAAAGGTATGCAGTCACATCCAACATGATTTCACTTTCCCCTCTCCACTCAAACTGCAAATCTAGAAGGACCCTGGCCTCTAACATGGCCCTCCCCCCAGAAGCCACCTGCCAGACCTCCCAACCTAGCTGCCTCAAGATGGTCTTGCCCTCACCCATAAGGCCCACACTAGAGTCAAGGGGCAGGGGTGAGAGTGGTGGACAAAAGTTAGTTAATCAGCAGTGCTCTGGGGGCACAGGAGCTCAGATTTGGAAAGGACCCCAGAACAACTCCAGTCCAACTCTGTTACTAGCTGATTCTGGGAACTTGGGTGAGTTTCTTAACTTCTGTGACCCCGTTTCTTCATCAATAAGCTGGGGATGACCACCTGCTCATAGGTGAAAATTATGATGAAAATTAAATGCATTGACTCATGTAACTATCCAGAATAGCATCTGGCGTATGGTAATCATCAATAAGCATGATTTTAATTTTAGTTCTCTGGGTCTCAGTCGCCTCAAAGGTAAAATGAAAATAATACACTTACCTTGCAAGACTGTTGATAAATGTTAATTAGAGGAATGTGAGAACACAGCATAAAGCCTGGCATTTCCCTGGTGCTCAGTGAATAGTTTCTGAATGATGACAATGAATAAATCAGACAATGAAGATAGTGAGCAGACATTTCTGCCATGGCTGCAGATTACCCTTTCCTGCCCCTCAATATCCCAGAAAATCACCTCGGCTCTCAGAGTAACAGGCCACACAGAGCAGTCATTGGCTCCCACAAAGCTCAGACTAGCACATTCCTGCCTTATCTTGAGAGCTGGCAGGTTGCAGCTTTTTCTTCAGAGCAGAGGGAGAAACCAGACCGTGCCTCAACACATTAGGCCCGGGAGAGTCAGGGTATGTCCTATCTCCCTCGGGCCTCCTGCTTCCATACTGCTTCCTGCTGTCAGGGACTCTGCAGGGTCTCCCGCTGGATACTAGATATGACTGACAAGGCTTAGATCCACATGGAGAAGGGTCACCCAGAGAAGCAGAGCCCTCTGCCTGTGTCCCCGGACCTCTTAAGGGCCCAAAGGAAATTGTCAGGAAGCACAGCCATGAGATTGCAATAACTGTAAGAACAGGTGTCCTCTGCCTGCACAGCAGCACCCTCCACAGTCCTTACTACCCTGAACTCTTCTAATGGTATACATGCCCGATTCCCCCACCGTGGGTTGGAAATTCCCGAAAGGCACGGATGGCACTGCCTTGTTCACTGATGTGCTTTTGGCATCTAAGTGCTTAATCAGTACAAGCTGAATAAATGAGCCTTAGCTATAGGCACAAAATTAAATGGGATTCAGTTCCTCATTCATGCAAAACTCACCAAATATTTGAAGGAAGCCCCTTTACATACCTCTTCTCTAAACTAAATATTCTGTGTATCTTCTCTCCCATGCTCTTTGAGGGCAGAGCTGTTTTGTGGCATTTCTTTTTGTCCCCAGGGCACCTAAGCTCACACAATGTACACAGTGGGCACTTTAACACAGACTAAACTGTGTGCAGCAGTGCTGCAAGGACACTGCTGGAAACCATCCTGTTGCTCTCTGTTCTGGGAAGTATTTTCCCATAGATCCTAAAGATGAGTAAGAAGCAAAGCAATTTGGTCAAATTCCTCTTCCCCTCCAGTGCAGCTACCATATGACCAACTTGGGAGGGTGTCAGGACTATCCACAAGTTCAGTGTCAGACTCATGAGTTTCCAAGGTGCACAGGGGAATGGGGGAGTCAGTTCCTTCCCACAGCTGCCAACAGCTGCTTCTCACAGAATTGCAGGGTCAAACTGCAGGGGAGAGGAAGGACACTTTACAGAATTGAGGAAACACTCAGAGCAGCTTACCCAAAGTCACTGAGAGGTTTACGAGGGTAGCCAGAGATCATAGGTCTCTCAGCACCTGTTCCCTGTATTTCTAATATGACAGAATTTCCAATTTCTTTCTAGCAGCAGAGCACTTTTCCTTTAAATTATTTAATTTTAGCAATGCACACACATAAACACAGTTAAATAAAAATGAAATTGCATGGAAAACATTAGAGTGGAATCAGTAACAACCATCCCCTGGCCCCAAATTGCCCCGTTCCTCTCCTGCCCCAGCTATGCTTACCAGAGTCAACCATTTTTAAGGCTTCTGAAATTTAAGGATTTTTTTTCAAACAATTCTTTCATAGAAATTTAGTACACAAAATAGATCAAAGCAAAGATACTTTGGGTGAAAGTGGAACAACATAAAGTACTTGATAGATTACTACACACACACACACACACACACAAACAGTCCCTAAGTCTGTACATGAAAACCACACCACTACAGCAAATCTTATATCACACCTCACTTACATCACAACCTCCTGCTCTCACTGGGAGCCTGCTAAGGCAGACAGAACCCTTCTTCCTGACCAAACACACCTTTGCAGGTGTACCTGTTTTTTTCCCTATTGCTTTTCCACATTCAGACACATGTCATATCCCCATCTATAGCAAGAGATTTCTACAGAGCCTCGGGTTTCTATTAAATCTTAGACTCTGGCTGGAGAAGAGAAGCAGGGAAGTATTCCTGTATGCCACGGCTCAGAAAATTCAAATAATAACTGGTTGGATCGGCACTCATTAATGCCTTAGTGCAAGTTTGCTAAACTAGACTGCTTTCCTAACAACTGTCAGAATTTAGTAATGCTTGGCGGAGGGGTAGGAAATTTTGGTGTAAGAAGAGTAGAAAGGATAATGTTGGTGGCAGGGAGAACATAGTCACTCCGCTGCCATCCAGGCTCAGCAATGGAGTTCCTTAGGGTACCAGAGGGCAACTGGCAAGCTGGAAACAGGGAATGACAAAGGTGTCAGAGAAATGCAAAAAGAAGGGGGTGGGAGCACCCTCTGATTGCATATTCCTTCCCTTCTTCAAAACACTTAAGTCAACATTCTCAACTACCTCCACAAATGGCACACACACACAAAAAAAGTCCTAGCCTACACTGGATTCTGCATGCAGAAGACAAGAAGTAGCACGTTCTGCTGTCTCTTGTGTCTGTCCAGTCATGGAGAAATGCAGCCTGCTCCCTAAAAGGAGTCACCATACACGATGGAGCAGTTTCCCTTCTTCCTCTTCCCTATACCACTCACAATGCACACTTTCTCCCTCCGGACTTCAGAGCAAATACACAGCCAGGGAAGACAACAGCCTCTTGCCACCAGGGATGGGAAGGAAGTGGAGGCCCTGAGTTGTAATCACAGCTCCCAACACAACTGCCCTGGAAATCTCTCTTCTCCAGGGGTCCTGGGCTGTATTTCCTCTTTTGTGCTCTCCCAGTTGCCAGACATAGCAATCCTGAAAATACTGCTCCTCAAAGTGTGGTCCCTGTACCAGGAGCACTGGCTTCCCCTGGGAGCTAGTCAGAAAAGCAGACCCTCACACCCCCTCCCCGCAAGCACTATGAATCAGAATCTGTGTGTTAACATGACTCCCAGATGATTCACGGATATATTAAAGTTTGAGAAGAAGTATTTCAGAAAATATTACAATAAGCCCTCTCAATCTGCAATTTAAAACACTGGTTACCCCAAAACTCACTCCAAGTTCTCTTTGGCAATCTGCTGGAAATTTGGACCCATGAGGCTGTTTTCAGACCTTGGAAAAGCAGTACAATGAGCAAACACGGATTGATACATATTGGTTCATATTCACAGCTAACGCCATGAGTAACGATAAGTAACACTTTAAGAGTGGTTTTATGATTTAGAAGTGGTTTCATATGAGTTCTCTTATTTCATACTCACCAAACCTCTGGGAGGCCCTTGGGGACCGTATTACTGACTCTGATGAAATAGGTGGAGCCAAGCTCAGGAGTCTCGGAGAGAAGCAGACAGCCTTGAGTGTGGCACTTAGGATCTACATCTCATGGAAATGGCCCAGCTCAACACAGATTAGCCACGGTATTTGGAGGAAAGGATGATCTGATTTTTAAAATGTTTAATGACAGAGTTCTTCAGAAATTCCTTTTCTTTTGGGGCCGTCTTGTTGGAAACGTGAATAGGCTTTCCCTGTCCAGTAATGGCAATAACCGGCATAGGTGCTTTCATCCAATACTTTTTGAGGATTAACAGATATTGAAGGTTTTAAAGTTTCTCCTATTTACCACTGTGTTTTCCATAGCATCTACCACAGTAATTTGCACATAATTATCAATAAATATTTTAAATCAATTAATTGATAAATGGTTGACCAAATGGCAAATTTATTAGAACATGCCTTTTCACCTCTCATTGGCAAAGCTCATAAACTGAGCTACAGGTATGAGTACGAAGAGGTTCTATCCCTAAAATCTAAACAAGATTCCTGATATCATCTTGTTTCTTTTAATCTGTTTATTTAGGTCTTGAATACACACACAGAATTCCATTCAACAGAGGACTGCAGTTAACTGAAGTTTCATAGAGTAAGACCATAATGCATCTGATTGTCTCTACGGTTTGTAGATTTTTGGCATTCTTGAAAGATTCTCTAGTTTATTTAAAAACAATAACCAATCACATTATTTTATAGATCTTGTTTATAAAAACTTTTTACTACTTTTAAATACTTAACATTTACTTATTTCTCTATGTTAGGCACCATTCTAAAATGTATTAACTCCTTCACTACTCTAAACAACCCTACAAGGGAAGTATCACTATTGCCCCTGTTCACAGGTGAGATTACTGGGACATAGAAAAGGGGAGTAATTTCCCAATCATACAGATAGGCAGGCACAAAGCTGGAATTTGAACCCAAAGGGACTGGCTCAGAACCTTTCTCTTAACCTTGACTGTATCATCAAAAGGAGCAGGACCAGGTGGAAAGGAGCCAGTAATCTGGGGAGAGATGATGAGACAGAAGAAGGTCTGTCCACTTTGAAAGCCAAGTCTGACGCATCCCTGAACATCACCAGTTTTCTGGGAATTTGGCCATGAAAGAAATATCATCCTGAGTTTCTACTTATTATTGGTTCCATCAAAAGAACGGTTGCCACATCCCTTATAATCAGGGAAATGCAAATCAAAACCACACTGAGATACCACCTTACACCAATAAGAATGGCACATATAAAAAAAACAAGCAACAACAAATGTTGGCGAGGATGTGATGAAAAAGGAACTCTCCTACATTGCTGGTGGGAGTGGAAACTCATCCAACCACTATGGAAAGTTGTCTGGAGGTTCCTCAGTCTACTAAAAATGGAGCTTCCATATGACCCGGCAATTCCACTACTAGCGATCTACCCAAAGGACACCAAAACATTGATTCAAAAGAACACCTGTACCCCTATGTTTATTGCAGCACTATTTACGATAGGTAAAACCTGGAAACAACTCAAATGCCCAAAAATAGATGACTGGATCAAGAAGATGTGGTATATATGCACAATGGAATATTATTCAGCAGTCAAAAAGATAAACTCATGCCATTTGCAGCAACATGGATGTAGCTAGAAGGAATTATGCTCAGTGAAATAAGCCAGAAGGAAAAAGAAAAATATCGGATGGTTTCATCTTATAGCAGGAATATAGGGGAACCAAATAAGACGTCAGTATAAAAAAAATAATAACAGTACAAAACACAACAAAGTACAAACAGACAATTACAAATCAGAGACATACTGCAGGGGAGGAGGAGGGAGAGGGATCAGAGAGAGGGAGGGAGGAGCACAGGGGACTGTGGTGATGGTGCATGGGTACCTTGGGGAAGGAAATTCTATGGGGACTCAACCTGAGGGGGTGGGGGGAAGCAAATATTGTTTAAAATAAATAAAAGAAATAAAAGAATGGCTGCCACTCTTGAAGGATCTTTTCTACCTCAGTCACCGGTGGTTATAGACTTTCAGGAAAGCCCTGCACAGGCTGAACCCCCATCCTGAGCCCTAGATACTCCTCATCTGCTGTGGGATGTGTGATTCAAGGATTCAAATGACCTGGGATCTGGTGCCAGCTCCCTCAAAGGAATTGTCATTTTGGGATAAGTCAGAAAATCTCTCAGCCTCAGTTTCCTCTTCAGAAAAATGAGAGTAATACTGTCTGTGCTTGTCCTTCAGGAGGTAAGTACACTCTGGTTGTCTTTGTTTGTGCTGTTAGCAACTTTTGATGCTCCATTAATTCAGTGGAGGGGGATCATTCTTTATCATCATCACCCTGTTGAGAATTTTACCTGAATGTGACAGCTTTATTAGACCAGTCAAGAGTTCCCAGGATTTTGAGCTCCTTAGTGGAACACAGACTTTCAAATGTCACTGTTCTGTGTGCGTGGAGTGGATATAGCGTCTCTGCAATAGCTCAATAGAAACTGCTGGCTGGTTTGGTAGGGTCTCCCCTTCTGCTTTCATCACTATGATAACAGTGGGCCCTGTGGTTTGGTGGTGAGCTGTCTCAGGCTCCAGGGCACGCACACAAATGCACTGAGCACGTGCAGAAGTACCTTCTGAGTCAGCCATGGACACAACCCAAAGATTCTATAACTCTGAGAGCCACACCTTCCCTTTCAGCAGCCATAAGTTGTTCTTTGCCTCACATTCTTGGCTCCAGGGCCAAAATCAGTGACGACTCCTCTTTCTTTCCATTGAAATATTAATTCCTTCTACTCCCATAGCTCCTTTTAGATGAGGGTTTTCGTGATCTTTCAAAACACTCCCTTACCTAATTCTCCTGGAGCTTAAATGAGTAAGAAAAGTGACTAGAGAGCCTCCCTCCCAAGACAGGGAAACTGAGCTCAAAGAGCTTGGCTGATCTCCCTGCTGTCCTGCTCTGACCTGAGGTATGCACTTAGGGGGAAAATTTTGCCTTTAACAAGACAAAACATGCCTTCTGAGAAAGTCCAATCCCCAAGGGATAGCCATCCTGTGATGTTGGGGGAACCAGGAGACTCTCATCAGGAGGGGTATTCTCTCTGCTCACAGCAAATCATCCTGCCTAGATTTTCCCAAATAGCAGCAATTTCAAACTCTTTGTTCTAGTGACAGGCTCTGTGTGTGAGGCTGCGTGCTGTGTTCTGATCATGGAGTTAGTAAATACAGTCACCATAGATATTAGAAACAAGGGCAGAAACATTACCCTCCCTTAATTCCAGCTGCTGCTCCAGGAAAACCATGTGCAGTTCAGGAAAGACATGCAGGTGCTGGAGGAGATGTAGAAAGGAATGCTTAAAACAACCTCGAAGCTGGGAGGACAGCCATATGCCCTCCCAAGTTGGAATGGGCTTGTACCAATCTGCCCAGAGTCCCTCAAGCTTAAGAACAATGACAAGCACTGGAAGACAGAAGGCCAAGATAGGGGTGGGATGGGAAAAACCAAGAAGCTCCCTGCCCACAAAAAAAGGAAGTGAACACAAGGATTTGATGTAGGAGGGGAACCAAACCCAACTCATGTGAATATATGCAACAGGGGAAACCAGGTCACCCAACCTCTGCTGGTGCCATCTTCTGGCAACCTATCATCTCCAAAAGCCTTCAGGACTAACCTGTACTGAGTGGTCCCAGCTCAAAACACTGACCCACCCACCCTCCCTAGGCCAGCCAACTTTGACCCCTCTGATGTCACAGCAGCACAACCACCAAAGTCTGAACCCACCAGCATCCTGACACATGTTGCTTTAACCAGCTTGGTAAAAAATTGGCTAGTCTGAGAATCCCTTGCCATCAGAAACTCGGGCCTTTAGATTGACTGGTCAGAGAGCAGTAGACACCAAAACAACTTCTCTTTTTAGATTATACCCTGGTCTATAAATAGATACAGGTTTACATGTCTATATGTCTATATATCGCTCTATATATGCCCCTGCAGGGCACCACCCTCTCTCATCTAAGGATATGTGGTTCCAACACCTATATCACAACCCTCAAGAGAAGCCACAAGCTTCCCCACACAGGACAGTAGCAACCAAGCTAAATTGTCCGAGATCCCCTAGCACTGATAAAACTTGGCAAACTTCATGGACCCATGGAAATAAAGACCACTTCTCATCATCCTTCTCACTTTACAAATGGGGAAACTGAGGCCCACCAAAGAAAATGGACTTGCCCAAGTCATCTGCTATTCCAGGCAGTGACAGATCCAGGACAAAGACAAGCAGCCCAGTCCCTGTTCCGCCCCACCTGCCTCATGTTTCAGACAGCACAAACTGGGCGCCTGCACAGGGAAGGCCTAGAAGCTGGGTAAGAAGAAGGCCAAGTCCAAATGACATCAACTCTCAGGTAGCCAAGAAGGAAGTAGAGCCTATTTTTCATTCCCACCCACAGGTAGCCTGGCTCCAGGAAGCCAATGAAAATACCAGAAGGCTCAGTGCTCACTCAGAAAAACCTCCATCAGTTTCAGGGGAGGGGGAGGCTAAAAGAAGTGGTGGGCTCATCTGCACTTCATCAAGCTCAGCACTAGACAAACTTCTCTCACGTACCCCTTAAATAACAGAAAGACATAAGATCTCCTTAACCTGTAGCCTGGCCCCCCAGTTTAAATGCCCCCAAATTTTTCCTCTGCTCTCCTATATTGGCAACTTTTTCCCTGCTTACACCTGCCCAAAATGTCCATCTCTGTCAAGTTCCAGGCAGAGTTTTCTTTCTTTTTTTTAAGATTTATTTATTTATGTATACAAGAACTGGGGTGTAAGCCAGAGGTATGGGAGGTGCAAGGATTCACCAGAGAGAGTGGGGAGTAGAACAGGCAGATCTACTGAAATACACTGTTGAGGAGAACAGTGGGCGAGGCAGGAGAGGTCTGCTGCACCATGTGGGTTGCTTCCTGGCTGGCCACCGGCCGGGGATCAAACTCACCCCATGCTGCAGTGCAAACTCGTGCTGCAGTAGCTGGTAATAGCTTGATAGCACTGTCTTTATTTTTTTTTTTTTTTTTTTTTTTTTTTTTTTTTATTTTTTATTTTTTTTATTTTTTTTTTTTATAAATTTTATTGTTATATTCCCCATACAATTGCAGCCCCCCATTCTGACCCCAATCCCTCCCCTCCCGCCCCCGATAGCACTGTCTTTAACCCCTGCGCCACCAGGGAGGTCTGTCCAGACAGAGCTTTCCCTCTTTGAAGCCCCCCTCCTCCAGGAAGCCTTCTTTGCCTTCTGAAGTCCCTCCTCTGTTCTCCCAAGCATGAACAAAGTTAGCAAAAGGAAGGGAGGCAGAGACCCCTCCTAGAGGGTACGCCCTTATCCTGCAGTAGAATTCCCCGAATCTCACCAGGGCTGCTCCCTGACAGGTCTCCTAATAGTCACCTAATTTCTGCAGTTTATTTAACTCAAAAAACACACCAAGACTACCAAACATCTTGGGGCATGCATTGGTATCAGATAGATGCCACTTAGCACAACATATCAAGAATCATACAACCCAAATATTCATCAACTGATGCATGGATCAAGAAAATGTGCTTTGTCCATTCAAAGGAATATTATTGGGCAATTAAAAGGAATGAAGTACATTTCACAATGTGGATGAGCCTTGAAAACATGCTAAGTGAAAGAAATTACTGATAAAATGCCATTTATTATATGATTCCATTTATGTAAAGTGACCAGAATGGGCAAGGTCAGAGAGACACAAGTAGAGCATTGCGGGGAGAACACAATGAACTACACTGGAGGACTAGGTTGCTTTGGTATAGGAGAGCCTCGGGGACTGCACCTGAGGGGAGATACTGTACTGTCAAACACTTACAAAGATGTAAAACAATGGCATTTCAATAAAAGTAAATAAAGTAAAGTAGATTAGTGGTTGCCTGGGATTAGAGGGATTGAGGGAAATGGGATTTCTTTTGGGATGATGAATGTTCTAAAATTGATGATGATGATAATGACACAAAACTCAGGAAACATATGAGAAGACACTGAGGTATATACTACAAGTGGTGAACTGCATCCTGTGTGAATCATATCTCTACTTTAAAATAGTTTTTTAAAAGAACCACAAAATATTCACTCACGTGCTCTTACTAGGTAACGTCAACAGTGCCTAAATCGGCAGGTCCTTTATGAAGCTCTTCCGCATGTATTGGTCATATCTCAACACCCTGCGCAGTTGGTTTTGTCACCATTTTACAGACCAGGGAGTTGAGAATCAGAAAGTTAAGACCACATAACTGAAGAGCCACATATCTGGAACTTAAAATCAGATGACCTCAGTCCAAGTGCAGTGTTCTTTGGAAATGGAGAGGTTTCCAAAGAAAGAACATAGTACTACAGACAAGGAAAAGCTGGAAACAAGCAAGATATCCTCCATTAAGGAAGCAGTGTAGCAATTAGCTGTTCCAGATGCAATGGAAGATTACACAAACATTAAAATGATAAATAGCATTTGTGGGACATGTTTATAAAATAATATTAAGTGAACATGCACAAATGATATGTACAGTTTGATTACAGTTTCTGTTTTAATTATATGCATGTGGCATAAAAATAGTAGAGAACACAAAGGCAAAAACATGCTAGACTGATGAATAGTTGGGCGAAAGCTTTCCTTTTAAAATTTCCTGTGTTGTTTTAACAATAAAGAAAAAAGAGAAAATAAACACTTGCATGAATACCCCCAACCGCACAACAGAACACTGTAATTACTGAATCAGGGCTGGGCTCTGGGCCGGCAGCAACCTCTGCAGGGTCACCTTATAGTCGACAGGGAGGAAAGGGCAGCACCTCTTTATTAGTCTGCAAACAAAAGACCTTCTTTTTTTTGAAAGGAGCCCAAAAAGTTGACCAGAATTTATTTAGTCATTACTGGTCTTTCCTTCGAAATGTTCTTTGTGTCCTGAACACAAGGCCCTTTTCTGTTTCCTTGAGCAGAGCCCATAATCACCCACCTTTCTACCCCCAGGCACCCAACACAGTGCTGGACACACAGTAGGTCTATAGTACATGGTCTCTGAATAGAATTGGCTAGACCCTCTTCATAGCTGCCACCCTCTTGATCTAGGCCTGTACAAACTAATACGCTAAGCACAACCTACTGATCAGCGTTCCTGCCTGTGGTCCTCCACCCAGTCAGCCCCACGCTTCCCTCAGCCCATCTTCCTAAAATGCTGATGTCATCAGCATGCCTCTGCTCAAGACCTGTTTTCCTCTCCCCATCAAACCTGAGTGGCTTGGCTGGGCTCCAGGGACCTGTCATCACCCAACCCCATTCTACTTGCCCAATTGTACTCTCTCTTCCCACTCAGCACAGCCCAACATTGATTCCCACCTCCAGGCTTCTAGTAGTCCTAGTTCCCTATGCCTCTGTGCTATCCAAATCCTACCCCTGCTGAAGTTCAAGTTCCAGCTCCTCCTGGAAGCTTTCCCTGATCATGCCACCTCCTAAGGATCCTGGTCTCCAAATGTGTCAGCTTCCAAAGCTGAGTATATGTAATTATCTTTTTGTACCCTTTTCTTTCCCATGTTTGCCTTTTCCCCACCCCCAAACTAGACTAATCTTCTTAAGGGCAGGGCAATGTCTCACACTTTGTCAGTGTGACCCACCGCACCCACTGTACAACAGGCACATTGTGGAAGCACAAGGCATACAGGTGTTTAGGCCTGAACATCTGAAACACAGTCATGGTTAGAATGACCAGTGTTACAGAGGTGGTACAGAGAGGGTCGTTCCAGGCAGCTGGCACAGTGGGCCTAGGTAAAAGGGCTTATAACAAGGACTTAACAATTTAAATAGATGCCATTAAAACTCAAACTCCCTAACACCTGGAGGTATGATTCAGGGCATCCCATGTGTGCTTCCCAAATAGGTAGCAGCACCATTACCTGGAAACTTGTCAGAAAGGTCATTTCTCAGGCCCTGGAACATTCAAATCGGTCCCTCTGAGTATGGAACCCAGCACCTGGGGTTTAACAAACTTAGGTGATTCTAATGCCCACTAAGTTTAAGAACCACTAGAATAAAACAAAGAGGAATTTCCTCATATACCAGGAAGAACAGTTATTTCTACCTCTAAAAACTGCATATAGATATCATTTTTAACTAATGTCTTCCACAGTAATAATACTGTTGTATTTTCTACCAGTATTAATTACCAGGAGTAGTACTAGTAGTATTACTACAAGTCATACTAACAAGAGTTATCATCTACTTAGTATTTTCTGCCAGGTTTCCCAATTACAGTTTCCAGAGCAAGAGCAACCCTATGAGGCAGAGTTACAGGCATTCTTCACCCTCTCAGTCTGACACTGGTCCCCATTTATCTCTCCATCATAAACCACTGAGTATTCATCACTTCCTCAGCTTTCATCTGTCAGCCTCCTTTCCCTACCTGAAAAGTCAGAAAGTAAAGATGAGCGCAAAAATTCTTCCCATAAACATTCAAGTTTTTAGGAGGAAAAAAATGTTACAGCTTTACGGACACTCTAGGTCAACGCCATGGATGATGGAAGTGTGCTGTCAGTGTGCTGTACCATGCAAAAATGCCAGCCACTTACAGCTACCAAGCAGTTGCACTCTTGATACTATGACTGAGGAACTCATTTATCATTTTATTTAATTTTAATTACATTTAAATTTATTTATTTTTTTTTCTTTAAAGATTTACCTACCTATGCATACAAGAGCTGGGGCACAGGCCAGAGATGCGGGGGGTGAGAGGACTCACCAGAGACAGAGTAGGGAACAGAGCATGCAGACCGACTGAAACACACTGACGAGGGGAACAGCGGGCGAGACAGGAGAGGTCTGCTGCTCCATGTGGGTTGCTCTCTGGCCAGCCGGGGACCAAACTTGTGCTGCAGAGGCTGTGGATTTGCTTCATAGTGCGGTGCTTAACCCCCTGTACCAACAGGAAGGCCCTACATTTAAATTTAAATAGACACAGGTGGCTGGTGGCTAATCATTGCACAGTGCAGCACCAAATAAATTAATAAAAATGCAAGTCCTTTAGAACCCTGTCTCCACATAGTAAATGAAAAGAAAAAAAATTAACTTAATCTTCCAGTTTTAACATGCTTTAATTAAAATGGCAGAAACTCTGAGCACCCCTCAAAGAAGTCACAGTATGCAGAGTCCCTCCCCTCAGGTCCTCATCCCAGCCTTGCCACCAACCAGCTTTGTGGGGAGGTAGGAGTCTCTTCACCATGCTTAGCTCACCAGTCCCATCTGCCTGTGCCCCATTTCAATCTGTAAAGTGCAAGCCAGTCACTCTGACTTCCCTACATAGTTGTGAGGACACACTGCAAAGCTATACCTTAAGGAACCCTAAAGGTGCTGGCAAACCCACAGTACTATCACTACCCATCACTGTGTAGTGACATTCTAAAGTCACTGGGAAGCTGGGGAGAAAAGATAAAGATCATGTGGCAAGGGCCAGGGGAAGGTGAAAGTTTCAGGTAGCCACTGATTTATCAAACATTCAATAAAACATTCTATGAGGTTTACCTGCATTCAATAAATGTGACAAATCAATCTGCCAGACAAGTCCACCTTCCAGAATTTATCTGACAATTATACTGATATGAGTGTGACACAAGAAAGAATACTCAGGGCTAGAACCATACTTGGCAGGTAGAAGGTGAGCAAATGAAGAATGCAGATGTATGCACAAGGGTGCTTGTTGTGGCAACAACCTAAACATCTATCAGCAAAGGCACTGGTCACAGTCATCACGGCCCATCCATATAGGTCTATGTAGCTGTTAAAAAGCATGTGATATACACAAACTCTGGTCTAGGAAAATGCAGCAGATTATAAAAAAATCAAAACCCAGAACAACATTCTGACCCCATCTACAATTTTTAAAAATACAGAATATGCCTATGTATGGTTATATATGCATAATTTCTGGAAAGACACACAGGAACTTAACAATGGTCTCTTCTGAGGATTGGGATTAGAGAGGTTAAGAAGAGTAGGGAAGGGAATTTTTCAATTAACTTTTTTTTTATTAACTAGTTTTCTTTTCATTTGGAAAAGTTAAACATAATTATGGATTAAAAATTCTATCTTGAATGTCACATGGCCAATAAGTGTATTTGTGGAGTGAATAATAGAAAAACATTCACACTGTAATGTAATTGGGGAAAACAGGATATAAATTCTATCTTTGGTGCAATCATAAGGTCAGACAAAAACAAAACAAAACAAAACACAGAAGAAAAACCATGACACAGCCTGGAACAATCTAGTCCCTATAGGAAGGCCTGAGACCCCTGCAATCCCCCTCTACTCACCCCATCCCCTGTAATCCATAAAGTGACAACCAAATCATTAAGAAGCTTACACAATGCACAGCCAGAGCTCAGAAGAAGTCACAGTAACATTGCAAATGTCCTGTTCATTGAAAAAGGTCCAACTCCTCATTCTGAAAGAGTGAAGAAATGAAGTACACCCGCCTTAACTCTGAAATGGCTGAGACCTTGTTCTTCTTTTTAACAAGATCTGAAGCTGGGAGTTGAAAGTTGGAAGACAGAAACAGTACAAATCTCAGAAGGCCAGAAAGAGGCAGCTTAAACTAAGCTGGGTGCCTTTAAAACTTGGTAATTGGGCAGAAAAGTGAAACCAGGCGTCAGGCTTGCAAGCAGCTAAGAGGGCTCTGATTACCCTGCAGCAGCCCTATGGAAGTAAATACCTTAAGAAAACAGAAGGGTTAGCTGGGGGACGGGGCAAGAATTTAAAAGTAAAGAAGCTAAGGGCTGGAAGGCCCCAAGATACCATCTAACCCAACCTCCACATTGCCAGAGAAGGAATGGAGGCTCAGATAAGAATGCATTCCTTCTAAAATGACCACACACCCCAAGAAGGAGGGTACTATTAAGTGACCAGAGTTATAGGCTTCCTGGCAGCAACAGGGGAAACAAGCTAGATTTAAGAAATTATCCATTCTGGAAAAATACAGTTGTCTGCACATCACATGGAAGCCACAGGAAATAAGGGCCTAGTGCCTCCAAGTATTCTGGTCTCACATGAATAAATCATGATGCCATTGTGAGCAGAAAGGAATCTCCCACCTCAGGACCAATTAGTCACTTCACTTAGCAAATCCCTATCTCCTTTGGCTGTGGCTGGCAACTTCTCCAGAAAGAAACACCTTCTGGCTAAAGTTCTGGGCTAGAAGTCTAGGCGCCTGAATCCTCACTAAGGTTGCAGTGATATGGGCCAAATGTTTATTTACTTTCTTTTCCTCTGACCAGGCCCACAATAGCCATTCCCCAATGCAGAGAACCTGACCCTTGGGAAGTGAGTTATCTCACAGACCACTTGAGACAGGCATGGCCCATCCTGCAGTTTGTCTTTATACTGCCTGAGGAATACTACCTGAGGAGGCAGAGCCACTGGGGACAAGAGGCAGTGGAGGAGTGGGTATCTCTGACCCTATCTTAGGCACTTCAGGTTGAAACTTCAGTTTGGCCCTGGCCCCACCAGTATCAGACATAATCCTTCAAAAACCTGAAGGTTAGGGCCTCGCCCGTGGCGCAGAGGTTGAACGCTGGGTTGCGAAGCTGCCCGCAGCCTCTGCAGCGCCAGTTCGATCCCCGACCCCCGGGCGAGGGTCCCACATGGCACGCAGACCTCTCCTGCTGCCCGCTGCTCCCCTCAGCAGTGTACTTCATTGGTCTGCCTGCTCTGTTCCCCGCCCTGGCTCTGGTGAATTCTCTCACCCTCCCGCCCTTCTGACTGTACCCAGTGTTTGTATAAATAAATAAATAAATCTTTAAAAAAAAAACCAAAAAAACAAAAAACCTGAGGGTTATTGGGTCCATTATACAATGTTCAAGCTAAAAGGGACCTTCGAGGGTATCTAACAGTCCAATGCTCTGGTTTTCCAGAGGAAGAAACATTCCTAAATTAGTGGGTGATTTGTCACCCACTTCCTGGGTCCTCATTTTTATCTTTAGAAAATGAGTGTTGAACTGTAAGATACTTTCAAATGTTCCCTTCAGGTTGAGCACTGTGTGATTGGCCCAACAGCTCTTAGGTCTCTGAGGGAGATCTTAGGTCTTGGACAAGAGCAGGAATCCACAAACACTTCCCTATGGCAGGTGAGCAGCCAGCAGGCACCAACAGATGTTTATCAAAGACCCACAGGCAAGGTACAGCAGGGGAGCTGCCACCTAACTGAAAGACCCGACCCCACAGAAAAGTTCATATTATTAAATAAAATCAAGACCTGCCACAGCTGAGGAGGGAGAGAGAAATTACCAGATGCCTGGTAATAAACAAGCAAAAGGGAAGGATGGGGAGATCTGACCAAAGCAGAGCTGATCTTTGCAGGGTTGTAAGTCCAGCAGGAAAGGATACTCCATGGTCAGGGACCTGTTCCAGATGCAAACTGGCAAGAGACTTACAGCCTGGCTGACCCACGAGGCTTGTCTGGCCAAGGACACCCTCTCTCCTGCCTATGCCACACAGGACAAGGACAGCATGTTCTAGATGGGAAACATGGCCCTGAAGTCCAAAAGCAGCTAACTCCAGGGCCTGACGAGGTCTTTACACAAGATCCTCCTATCCTTGGTCTACGGGGAACAAGGGAGGACGTCAAGACCCACTTGACCATGAGGCTTAAGGGGCTGCTAGGGGACAGGAAGCATCTGTATTGGCGTACAGGGCCCAGCCTGCAGTGCTAGAGAGTACCAACCCCAAAAGTCTTAAGCAACTTCAGGAGGAAAAAGCGGTGGCAGGTGAAGCGGATTGAATAATGGCATGTCCTATTCCTATGGATGTGGCCTAATTTGGGGAAAGGGTCTTTTTTTAAATTATATTTTATATATATTTTACATCATTCTTCATTTTTGTACAATGGTTGCTTTCTTCTCTCAGGTGTAGTCCCCATGAAATTCCCATCACCAATTCACCCGTGTCCCATCACCATAGTCCCTTGTGCTCTTCCCCCCACCCCTGCTTTGATCTGGGGTAAGAGTCTTTAGAGATGTAATTAACTTAAGGGCCTCTAGATGAAAGCCTCATGGATTACTCAGGTGCCCTTATAAGAGGGAGGCAGGGGGAGATTGGATAGAAGAGGAGGACATACCAAGACACAAAGGGGGAAGGACGATGTGAAGACTGAAGCAAAGATTGATGATGCACCCACAAGCCGAGGATCACTGCAGCGCCAGAAGCTATGTGAGAGGGGTGGAAGCCACCTTCCCTCGGAGCGTCCAACAGGAGCAGCCCCTGTCAACACTTTGATTTTAGATGTCTGGTCTCCACAACTGCGAGAACTCATTCCTGTTATTTTAAAACAACCTAGTGTGTGCTAATTTTTTATGTAATCCCAGGAAACTAATAAGGCAGGAAAGAGTTTTAGGGGTTTCAGGAGTTCTGGGAAAAGAACATCTTTCTATAAAAGGGGTCATGAGGACTCTGGTAGTGGGGCCCTCATAGGACAGTATCCAAGAGGAACAAACAGTCTCTGTTCTGCTGGGCTCACATAGCCCAGGGAGACCTGGCTGGAGGCCTTTCCTGCTTAATGCAAGGGCCATGAACAGTATACCCGCCCACCCCATCCTGACCAACTCTGCTCTTTAATCAGGCACCAGCTACCATCAGCAGAGTTCACAGTAATGCCTACCCACACTTGTCCCCCTGTACTTGACCCTCTTTATCCATGAGCACCCCAAAAGTAACTGGATCATCCTCTTGAGCAAGTTCCTCAAGGCCCATTATCAAAGAGAAGCAGTGTCATTCAGTGAGGAGTGTTCTGGCTTTGGAATAGAGCAGACCTGGATTTCAATCCCAGGGTGACTTGAGAAACAAGTGATTTGACCTCTCTGAGTCTCAGTTTACTCATCTGTCAAGTGGGATAAAAAAAAATACTGCCACATAGGATTACTACGTTGATGAGAAATAGCACATGTCAAAGGCCCAGCCTATGGTTTGCTAGACCACAGGAGCAGGGGCATAGTACATGGTAGCAATCATCATCACTATTTACATGAATAACATTTCTCTGGAATACTGGCCTCAGCCTACCTTGTTCTCAATGCTGCGGTGATTACAAAGAAATCCACAAGCTACAGGCTACCCTCAAGGGCTGTCACTCAGCAAAGTTGTTGAGCACCTACTGTGTTCTCTCTTCTTACTCACCTTCAAGCCTCTCCTGTCCAGGTCATTCACTGTGACCTCAGTAACCTATGCCAATAGGCATCCAATATATATTTATTTTGTGAGCAATGAGCAAACAACTTTGAGAGACTCACCCAACCTCTTGAAACATAAGTTTTCTCATCTGTAAATGGGACTAATAGCATCTACCTACCTCACTGCCTTACAGAGCGACTCTCTAGACCAAATAGACACAGTGGCCATAGAAGGCCCCAGAAGTCAAAGCCCCATACAATCCTGAGCTATGCCTTGAAGACTGTCCCACCTTCTACAGAGGTTGGTGCTGCTGGGCCCAGGAAAGTGACAGTGAGGCTGTGAATCCTGTGTCAGGAGAAACTACATTCTAGCACTGTCCCAGTGCATATCCTAAACTGGTGCAAACCTTCCTGCCTTTCCCGGTCTGGAGTCAGAAAACCTTGGTTCACCTTCTGAGCCCACCTCTTCCGAGCATGTGACCAGGCCACTTAAACTCTAGGAGCCTCAGTGTTCTCCTCTGTACAGAGGGTTCACTGCCCCTTCCTATCTAGAAATGCGACCATGCGAATCAAATGAGGTAATATATGTAATGTACTTTGTATACTGTGAAGTTCTACCCAAATGTGGGTGATTATTACCATTATCTTTATTAGGTCAAAAACAGACATTCACATGTGAGCCTCAGAGGAACATCAACTCCTGGGCCAAAAGGAGGAAGGCACTTTCAATTCTGGTAACTTTGAAACCTTTGCCATCCAATTTCAAAATCCTATATGACTTTGCCAAGAAACCAGAAATATTCTAGCCACAACTCTGGAGAACCACAAGATAAGCAATCTCCATAATGAGACGTTCTGGGCTTCAATCAACATGACTGCTTGGGACCAAAAAATAGCTTTTTAAGAACACCACACACCACAGTTCAACCCCTCCTCCAAAGCACACAACCTTTCTCCTAAGAAAATAAAATAAATGGAAACCAACTCCAGTAAAACCTAACTCTGAGATATTTGTTCTGGGAAAGCAGGCCTTCCTGGCGAGGGGAGCAGACAGTATTCTCCAGTTACAGTTTGTCGGTAAGGATTTTCTGGGTAGGTGGGCGAGGGGTTGAGGCTCCTGGCCAGTCCCAGGAATGTGAGGATAGTACCTGCCTCAGACTCAGAAATTAGCTCTAATAACCTAGCTAAAAGTAAGCTAAACCAGGAAGATTCCTTTCCTGGCTGTTTTAACTACAAAAAAGAGGCCTATAAATCCATTTCTCCTCACTTACAGGCCTTAAAAATAAAATCCACACTCCAATTCCCTCCCCACCCCAACGGTTGGCTTCCCCCATTGCACAAGCAGTCAGCTGACAAGGGCCCTTTCCAGACTGGCCAGAAGGACCTGGCTCATGGTTCTTATGGCCCCACTGGCTCTGCTCAGTCACTCTAGGGCCCCAGAGGGCAGACACACCTAGTCCTGGGCTCAGGGTTGATCCACCAATATCCTACCTTCAGCTAAGCATTCCTTACACTTGGGTTCCCTCTTTCTCCAGTTCCTAGGACCCTAACTGAGCAGGTGCCTGCAAATTAAGTCCTGGATGGAGGCTAAAGGCACTTTGTTAGTTCAGTCTCCCTTTGGAGGTTTTTTTTTTTCTCTAGTGCAAACTCCTGAATCATCGTGGGAAAAGCAAATGCAGCCAGGCAGACATGGGTTTGAATTTGGGCCTGCTGCTGACTGGCAATGAAGCTTTGGAGAGCTGAGTATCCTGGATTTGGTTTCCCCATCCCTAAAATGGCCTTCATAGGCATCTCTGATGTCTAGTACACAAAGTTTTATAAGAGTCAGTAATAATATGTGAAAGACTCCTGATAGATGGATGGTGCTTAATCAGTGGTAATTGTTAGAATAATGGCACTCCCACACCATACTCCAAATTCTAGGCCCAGTCTCTCCTCCATACCTGGCACCCCAATTTTCTGCTCACATATAGCCACTTATCAGAGAGACCTGATCTCAGACCTGCCCAGTTCTTGGCCAAACCAGGCCTGGCCACTGCAGGGTACAGGGCTGGCAAACAGAAAGCACTCATAGCAGTAAGTGTTTGTTAACTTAGAAAAAAATCCTGAAATCTTAAGTAATTGGAATTTTTCCCCACCACATTTTGCATTCATGGATACAAATCAGTAAGTAAATACACTCAAATGAGGATATAGTCAAAGAGCAACTTCTCTCATATGGACTTATCTCTTGAGAACTAAGTTACTGCAAAACATTCAGTAGGTAAAAGGCAAAGGCCTGTGGTATTTGCAAGAGTCTGGAAGTTCTTTCAGACTTTTCAAAGTCTAAAACATTGCCCTTTTCTGATTATAAAAGTACTATATGATCATTATTGACAATGTGGAAAAATAAGAAAAGTATATGAAAAAAATACATTGGTGCAATTTCACCATCTCTAGAAAAAGTCACAGTGAAATGTGTTGGTGTATTTCCTTGCAGTCTTTTTCTATATGCCTTAAGGATGGATATTCATTCACTGAAAAACAAATAAGCAGTTCTGCCAGTGCTGACAGGAAAGCAGCTGCGGACCTCCAGCAGAAGACTTCCTTGTCCTGTTTTCCATTTTCACTAGTTCTAAATAACTTGTTAGTAACACACCTACCCATTGCATAATTAACTTCTTGTCTTATCAGGGCTTGGTGAACTTCTACCCTTGGAGGGAGTTAACACAGTCATCTATGCTTTCCATTTTGTGCCACAGAGTCAATATTTACTAATCGTGTTGCTAAAACAGGCACTTTTTAAAGAGCGCAGATTGGATGCCAAGCTTCCCTGTCTAACCTCAACAACAGCAGTCTCTGCAGCACCCGAGACTTTACTGTGCCATGGGCCACAGCGCTGGATGAGAGACTCTTGCCCTCTCTGAGCAGGTGCTCACCAAGCATGCTGCACGTAATCACAAAGTCACAGACGACACTTAGCCGTCAGAGACGAGGAAGCCGAAATCCTATGGGAGGAGGAGGACGGAGGAGGAGGAGAATGTACAGCTCCAGAACCAAAGACTAGACCCCCTCACTCCCACACCAGCATTCCCCTCATTGCACTGTCTCGTTAAGTGCCTCAACTTGGAGATACAGGGACATGGAAAAATTGAGACAACAGCGGGGAGCAGAACCCATTTCCCCAGGCCTGCAGATTGAGCAGTTTCACAGAGGGTCTTCCCAAAAGCGGCTTGGTCTCTTACAGTGATGATCAAGGTGATACCACAGCATCACCCATTCTCTTGCCTCTTGCTGCAACTCAATCATTCATTCATCTATTCACGACAAATTTTTATTGTGTCCAGCAATGGAAAGCATTACTTGCTTTACCAAAGTAGCACACCTTACCCGCCTCTTCTGGGATCATTTTGCAGTTGTCAAGAGACAGGCCTATTAGGCAGACCCAAGGAAGTCTGAGGCTTAAAGGAAAATGACCATAGGAAGGAAATGTGGAATGATGGTTTGGGGACAGATCTCTGACAGCCAGCCTCTGGAAACAGTCCCTATTCCTAAAAGCACCTCAGGAACTAAAAGGAATAAGTCAAATGGGAAAAGAAAAATGACTCAGTAAGATGCAAAAGCCTGTAGTGTTTCTGTGCGGCAGCAGAAAAAGGAAAGGACCTGGAGTGAGCACACCTGCATTCAGGTCCCACCCGGACCACCAAAATGCTGCACTGCCTGGCCCAAAGCCACACATGTTGTGTCAGGCTTGAATCAAGTTCTTTACTCCAAGTCCATGGCTGATAGCTCAGATGCCACAAATGATTCTTTCCATGCCTCTTATCCTCGGATAGCCCCAAAACAGCTACAACCCTGAGCTGGAATTTTCATGGCACTAGGACTTCTCTTCACCCCCTCAGTTAAGCTCAGGTACTGCGCCCAAGGGGAAATCCTGGTACGATCTTTCCCTGGGGTGAGATGCTCCACGTGGGTTCACAGAATCAGGCTCAGTCCCTAGAGATGCAGAGCAGGACAGAGGCCACCAGACCACAAGCAGTGCAGGAAGAAGCTGTGAGATGGGGCGATTCTGGCACACAAGAGGGAGAACAAGTGAGCATTCTGTACAGCTGCTGGGATGTCAAACAGCTCTGCACACTTGGCCTGTTCCTCTCTCCGCCCCCTCCAGGCAAGAAAACAAAGACGGTCATGTGAGGAAGGCTGTGATGAAAACCATGCTGCTGCAGTTCTACCTCCTGGGCTTGTAGCTGCAAACTCAAGGCCCTGGGGCTCAGCGCTGACTGAGCACAACTGATGGATGTACCGGCCCCTTTGTTTGTTGAGTGCCTACTGTGGATCGAGTCCGATGCTAGAGGTGGTAGAAATACTAGAAATACAAAGCTCAGCCCCCGTCCTCAAGGGACACACAGTCTGACGTGGAACACAGAATGAACCTTCAGAAAACCTTCTACTTCAGAACATTAGGTATGAGGAACAATCTCTAAGGACAATGGATATTTGAAACTGGAGAGATGGATGCGGTTGGGGAAAGTTTCCATGGGAAGGTTTCAGAGGGGAAGAGAGTTGAGTACAATTAGTAGAAGAAAGGAAGAGGGTTGAATGAGAAGGTACTCAGAAAGAGGAAAAGAACATCTCACAAGGCCTGGACAGAGCAGCTAGAGTGGAGAAAGGTTGAGAAGTATTGAGAGGTAAGTTTGGACAGATGAGTGGCAGTTGGGACTAAGCCACATCCTTCAGGTCAATCTGTCAGCCTCTTATTTCTGACTCTATCAGACCAAAGATAGGGAAGACATGGCTTAGATACTGGCCTGGAAACACTTACTCTGCAAAGAGGAAAGTAAGGTGGCAACAAAAAGGAAAGGTAAACACATTAGAGACATATACCTGTGGACACAGAGTACAATGTCACAAGTGTAACCATCCAAATGCCATTTAATGGAGACGAGGGTCTGATAATCTTGGCAATGCTATAGGTGAGTGCTACTCAGCAATCTTGGAGAGACAAAAGAAAATATATAACACTATTAGTCTTAAACGAGCACCTGAAATTATGAACATTTAAATCGTTTAAGTGCTATTCTCAGAAGCATTAGGCAAAATTGCCCCAGGTCTATATCTGGAAGCTCTTATTTATGAAGCACTTCCTACAGTCAATATTAACTGGACTTGCAGCATAATATATACACGTATACTTCATTTTATCCAACAGATAAGTTCCTAAAGAGTAGAATTTTTGAAGTCAAGTCACTTTCTTTAAGGAACAAGAAAGGGCTTATGTATGGTGGATACCTCTGTGAAGAGCACACTACTTAACATTTAAAAATTACTTTAAAGAGCTCAGTGCCTTGAGGGGGTTAACAAATGGTATCTTGAAGCCCTTCTTATTTAAATTCTAAGACAAGCCCTTCTTCCAACCCCTCCTTCTGAATATCTCTGCCAGGAATTTTCCTGGTACAAGAGATGAAAGATTCACTGTAGTTACCAGCATGGAATCCTCATCGTCTCTTTACCTTCCCCTTTAGAGCTGCCACCCTAACTTACTATCTTTCAGCAAGGGTTTACTTAGCCTTTGCTTTCTGTGCAAAGAATATAAGACAGTGAATCCTCCACTCCTCCCATGAGGAGCTTCAGGTCCTTGTCGCCTCACATTCTACAGCAGTTCATTTCTCCCTGGCCTGCCTCCCAGGTCCCTTCTCTATCCAATCACGTCAGCCTTTCCTGACATCCAGCTCAAAATCACAAAGAAGTTCAAATTCTTGAGCAAGAAATACTTAAAAAGCAATTTACTCCATGTGACATAAGAAATCCACATTAAACATTTTAAATTTAGAAAATACAAAAAAGTGTAGGTAAGAAAAATTTAATTATCCTTAGTCCTACCCTCCTACCTGCCACCTCTGTGACCAATACGATTAAAACCTGAATGGCTAGGACCTCCCCAGTGGTGCAGCAGGTTGACTGCAGAGCTGTGAGGCTGTCCGCAGCCTCTGTAGTGTGGGTTCAATCTCGGCCGGCCAGGGAGAAACCCACATGGCGCGGCAGACCTCTCCTGCCTCTCCCGCTGCTCCCCTCAGCAGTGATTTCGTTCTGTCTGCATGTTCTGCTCCCTGTTCTGTCTCTGGTGAATTCTCTCACCCTCCCGCACCTCTGGCCTGTACCCCAGTACTTGTATAAATATAAATAAATCTTTAAAAAAAAAAAACCTTAATGGCTAGCTTAGACTATTGTTTATCTTGTTTGCTACTCGGAGATTGCCCACTATTTCTCTGCTAGAAGCTGTTAGTTTTGAGGGGACCCTCCCAAAAAAAACACACCTCGCATTTTCTTATCCCTTTAGGAGACTCATAGCCATCTACTTCTGCAATGCCCAACCGCTCCCTTACTCAGCTAATGTAAATTCCATGCATCTTTCAGAGTTAGCTTATACCTCCCCAAACATTCTCTGGCTTTGCAAGCCAGGGAAGTTGGCAAGTTCTAAATGGGCATCACCTGTATTGTCTAGATATTCTTTCCACTTCCCTATGTTCTGACAGCTCTTGAGTTGCTGTCGAGGCCAATATTCTCATGGGTTGTGTTTGTTTGCCTCTGCAATGGCTCTGTAAGCCCCTAGAAGGGTTATATAAACTGTATCTTAGCATTCACTGCCCTCTCTAGTGCCCATCACAGCTTCTCTCTCCCAATACATGTGGGATTAGTATTTCACTGAGTCATAAAATTTTAGAGTTGGGGCAGGGGGAAGGACTAAGGTCAGAAGAGGAGAATTTTGGCTAAAGTTCTAACACAAAAGCCAGAACAGAGCGCACAGGAGTCAACTAAAAACAGAACATATCTGAATATTTCTTGAGCACGAACTATATGCCCATCATCATGTAAAGGCCTGAGAAATGAAAGCAGAAAGACCACCAGATGACACAATCAGAAAGCTCACTGGAATATGAGATGTTTGGGGGTAGCTTTTTTTCAAAGGGCAGTGTAGAAGAGGGTGGCAAACTCAAAGTCAAATCATGAAAAGTAGGAATCATAACATGCTATAGAAATATAAAATAGGTGCGCCCAATCCTGCCTGCAGTCAACATGTCTGTGATAGTTTGGGCAGGCTTCCAGGAGGAAGCAGAACTTGAGCATGGGTACAAATGGAGTAGGCGGACACTGGAGCACTGGTGGGATAAGATAAGACAGGAAAAGTATACTATGTAGGTTCTAGGAAAAAGGAGACAATAGAAGGATACACTCAGGAATAGAAAGAGAACATAGATGTCACAAAGAAAATAGCATTATCAGTAGCAGTTCTAGTCCCTCCTCACACTCCTCATCAAGTCTTAGAAAGAGACCATCTAATTGGCTTTTTAGCTAGTTATCACTACTCCTAATGGGCAGATTAGGAGTTTTAAGTTCAGCCATCTCATAGGATACCAACTGGCCAATGACTGGGTCACTTTTGGGTCAGATGACCAACCCTGTTCCAATCAGGGGCTCCTGCTGCACAAGGCCCAGCTCCACTCTATGGGGTGGGGACTGTGAGAGGCAGGGTGAGGAGAAGCAAGAGGGTAGTTTCAGCAAGAAAGGAATGCTGGGTGTGGCAGTCACCATGCACATGTCGGAGGGGTAGGGGTGTTGAGGAGCTATTGGTGTCCCAGGAGAGGTGTGGCGCAAGTAATGGTGAAGAGGTAAAATTGACATAGCTGGGATAGAGAATAATAAAGAGACTTGCTCAATCAAGGGGAGGAAAAAGTAAGTTAACATTTCGGAGAGCCTACTATGTGTCTCAAGTACCATTTTGAAGAAGTGATCTTGGATCCAGTTGAACATTGGGCCTATGTTTATAAATTGGGGAGCCTAATCGCAGATCTTTTAAATCTGAATCCCTAGCATGTATACATACATGTATGTTTATTTTTACATTTCTTCTATGATTCGCTTATACTATCTGAGATGACAGCCATTATCATGCATGTTTCAGTCATAATCTCATTCAGTCCTCTAGAATCAGGAAAGATCTAGGCTCAGATCTTGGCCTGAGAAGTAGATGGTATGTTTCCCATTTCACAGATGAGGAAACTAGGTAGAGAGAAGTGAACTTGCCCAAGGTCACAGAGGCAGTCAGTAGTAAAGCTGGGGTGCTTTGTAGCAAGCTGTGATTCACAATCCTGCAGAATGAATTCTTGACTGTACTGAAGGGGGGTGTTCAGGCCCCATAGAGATGGCCAGCCACAGACCCTCCTGGAGGGTAACAGCATTGAGAACCAACGGGCTTCAGGCGTGGAGCCAGGCCTGGCAATGCTTCCTTACTAGCAGACACATGTGTGGAGCCCAGGAAAGATCCTACATCAGAATTTAGATAAAACATCAGAAAGAATTTCATTACCCCAAACTCTGGAAATGCAGTTAGCTGGCTCTGAGGTGCATTCTAAAATGTCTTTCTCTAAGAAAATTTAGAGATACTAAATTTTAGTCATCACAGATAGTATATGTGAATCACAGAAGAAATGTAAAATAAATAAACATACATGCATACATGCCAGGGATTCATACTTGGGCCTATGTTTATAAATCCCAGTGGACACACAGCCTTATCTCCATTACATCTGGCCTCCCTGCTCTCAAGGATAGCAACTAGGTCTTTGTACCTTTTTCCTTACCTGTAAAATAGACTTCTCACCTGCCTACCTACCCCATGAGGAGTCTCATGATCAAATGAGATAACAGAACAGAAGTTGCCCAGCCCAACTCCTCCCTGTGAGGGCTTCAAAACAACTGACTGCTGGACTTTCAGCATAATGGTGTCCATATCTATGAACATTTGCTGGGGGCTTCCTGCATGCCAGGTTATCCCTCTTACATCCATGCAGAAATGGGAATTGTTATTTTGAATGCTACTCAGAGCTGTTACCACATGCCAAGAAAGGTAGAAAATTCTGTCATGTGGGAGAAGGGGCTCAGAAATGGCTTTTTGTTTGTGAAAAACTCTAAAGGGCCTTTGGTTCTGGAAAAGAGAGGCCCAGGGTCCATTCAGAGAGGAGTTACAGTGAGAAGCTAAACCACCTGTGTGTGAAAAAACTGGGGGTCTCCCTTGGGCAATAAGTATAAAGAATGGCAGCATATTTGGAGCCTGGAAGGGGATCCCAGAAGGCCACAGGATCATAGCAAAGGTTAAAAAAAAAAAAAAAAGTCAAAACACAGAAGTGTCTGTTACCCCATTTAAAGCCATTTCCTTCTCTGTGCAGAAATTTCTCTCCTTACCCCTAAAGCCACACATGAAACTCAGTTTGCCCTAGAGCCAGTCTCAGTGGCAGTGGAGGCAGTGCAAAATGGGCCTCAGCCCATGCAGAGATAGGCCACGGAGGGAGAGCAGCCTTGTTACACAGGAGGAAGGGGTCCTCGAGTGCAAGCACCACGGTGCCCAGGAGGATGTGAGTATCCCCTGGGGAAGGTCCAAATGGCAGGGTCTGGAACAGGGCTTCCTGTTGCCCTGGAATGGAACACTGGTTATTCTTATGTGGTTATTAAAGGACAGGGACCCCAGAAGGCTGGAAAACATGAAGCAACTCAGATTCCATGTGGTATTTCAACAACCCTGTGAGATAGGTCCATCTTAAGAGGAAGAAGCAGAGCCTATGGGAGCAAAGCTGCCCGAAGTCTCGCTGTTCACCGTAGCAGAACCAGGCTCAAACCTGGGCAGTGCCCAAATAGTCACCACCAACTAGGGCGAGTCATCCTCCTGCCCTCAGCCCATACTCCTGCCAGGGTCTCTCCCTGCCCATCACCCCTCTGCCCTGTCCTGTCTTCTCCAGATGACTAGCAGAATGTTCTCCCTCTTAGAACCACATGTTAGCTCCTCAGCAGCTAAGTTCTCCTCTCTAGCAGGGGGCCTGGCCCCAGGGCCCCGAATGAACATCACCCCAAGAAGGAAGGGACATTTCATGAATATTTCATCACTCTCTGGGTCCTGTGGCCACACCACCAGGAATCAGTCACTCAGGATTCAACATTAGGGTCCAGAGGTCAGGGAGAGAGGGAGGGAGCTGTTTGTGTGTGTGTGTGTGTGTGTGTTAGATGCTGGCAGCAAGGGGGTGGGGGTGGGGTGAGCAGGGAGACAGTGCTAGTCTTGGAAGTGAGTTCCACATAGGACAAGAGGGAAGCAGTTTCTCCAGTAAAACACCAAGAGCACTAAACTATATTATCAGCCTCCTTCCTTGTTCTCTGGAGGGGACCCAAGGGTCACAGGCAGAAAGAAAATCTTAGGCAGCTTAGTACCTCCCAGAGAGCACTGGAGCAGGAGTTAGGTGTTACCATGGCCTCACACCCCAGCTGGGACACCACGAGGTATGAGGGTAGCCCTCATCCAGTTCATTAAATTTTCTAAGCTTTGGCTTCCTCGTGTGTAAAATGGGGGAAATGCCTATCACGCATCAGGCTGCAAGAGGATTAAACCAGGTAATGCCCCCCTTGGTTAGTGCAGGACCAGGTTTAGAGCAGATACCCAGTCCCAATGCCCAGAGCTCCTCCCTTCCTTCCCATCCAGCCTCTCTGAAGACAGGACTGACCCCCTAGGGGAGTGGTCCTGAAATGGCTTCTCAGAGGTTCCTCGTGGTCTGTGAGCAGGAGAGCAAGGAAGGGAGGCAGTTGGATCTTTGCTCACCCCTGTTGCCTCCGTTTCCAAAACTACAACTTCACTCGGATTCATTTACCTCCTGCTCCCCCACCCCACTTCTGGAAATTGTTGCTGCTTTAATCGTAAACCCTACTGAAATAGGTGAGGAGTAGGCACACTTTTTCCACAAAGAGTCAGATGGTAACTATTTTAGGCATTAGGGGCCTAGAAGGAAACTTGTGGATGTTATTAGAGGATTATATATTATATAGCAGGTATTTATATAACAAAGGAGAAAACGGAATTTCAACAAATTTTTAATTGATTACCATTCAAAATATAAGAATTGAATTTGTTTTGCCTTGTTTGGTTTTTTTTGGCTTTTTTTTTTTTTTTTTTTTTTTTTTTTTTTGGTAATACAGGTCTTTGAAGAATGGAATTTTGGGAGGAGGGGTAGGTAACATTTTGTTTGATTTGAAGCCAAAGTTAGTGTTCCCTGTCATCAATCTACTGGAACTGTTTATCTGTAAAACCCATTTTAACTTCAAGGCCATTCACAAACAGGTGGCAGACTAGATTATCCTTGGGGTACCTCTTTTCTCCTCTCCCCTCCCCTCCTTTCCCTTCCCTTCTCTCCCCTCCCTTCCCCTCCCCTCCCTTCCCTCCCCTCCCCTCCTCTCCTTTCCTCTCTCTTTCTCTCTTTGGTGGGGAAGAATCAATGGGGTGAAAGAATTCACCAGAGACAGAGTGGAGAACAGAAAAGGCGGATTTATTGAAATATATTGGAGGATCTAGTTTTCTGAGACCTGACAGACAGCATGGAGTCCTTGAAGGTTAAAGTTCCTGGGCTCCAAAGCCTGTTGAAGGCTGCTTTGGGGTCTGGGACCATCTCAGGAAGAGAATCTGAAGGCCCTAGCCATCACCTCAGTGGGGAGCCCTAGAAGCTGCAGCATCTCCCACCTCCCAGGGCTGCAAGAATCCTGAGGTTTTACTACAGCTGAGGTGATGGGTACCTCAGGCCCACTTCTACACTGGCCTTGGCTCTTAGCCCTCACTTTGGCTTCCCCAGCAGCAGAAGAAAGGGGACTGAGCTCCCTCCTTTGTCTTCAAAAGTCCTACCCTCTCTAGCAGTCTCTCCCTCAACAGTACTTTCTCAGAAAGCTTTCTTATAGAGCCCTCCCAACCAGCTTCCAAACATAAAATAAAGAAATGGACCTATTTATGGGAGATCTGGGGTCCCCTGAAGACCTTTCATCTCTTCTACTTCTGAGGAAGAGAGGCAATACCATCAGTCCACATAGGGAAGAACTCTGTCTCTGGTTCTGACTGGATTGGGTCAGTAAATGCTCAGGGCCATTTTCTCTATACAGAGATTCTTACAATTGCTTTACCTGCCTTGCTATCAGAACTTCAGATAATCTATGAAAATCTGACTGAATATGGTGGGTGGGTTAGGACTGTGGGTGCGTTGGTGGTAGGAAAGCTATGGTGACTACACCTGAGGGGAGAAATCCTATATTGTCAAAATACTAACAAGCATGTAAAACAATGGCACTTGATTTAAAAAAAGGAAAGAAAGAAAATATGACTGAAAATGTAATGAAATGTAAAGACCATGAGAGTAAGTAAGACAGCAGAGAGAATCAAGTTTGAAGTTAAGCATAGAAGACTTCAACCACTTTTAATTTTCCCATAGTGAAAACATTCATGTAGCCTCACGGAACTCTGAAACTACCAAAGATACACCAGAGCAATGAAAGAGTGTAGGCAAAGCCATAAGGAAATAAGTACACGATGATGATCTGGTAAACTCGGCCAGTATTTCTAGTCTCAACCACTACACAGTCATAAGCTTTGACCTGGTATTCCATCTCTGTGAATACAGCCAACAGAAACAATGTACAGAGAGGAAATTAAACAAATATGTTCACAGAAACATTTATATATTTTTTTAATCAAAGATAAACAATGGGGAAAGTTAAATAAATTGAAAATATCCATATAGCAGAATATTATGAAGTTAACAAAAGTATATAGACTGGATCTATGTTTTTTCTTACAAAAGGCAAGCATTATTTTATTTTATTTTTTTCAAAAATAATAGTGTCTTGAAAGTCAAAGAAAGGCTGAGGAACTGTGCAGGTTAAAGGAGACTGTGAAAATGACATGCAGTACATGATCTGTACTGGGTCTTGAACTGCAAAGAGAAAAACTACTATAAAAAATACTAGTAGGAAAAACGACAAATTAAAGCAAGGAGGGCTTAGATCAAAATGTTATGTCAGAGTTAAATGTCCTGAATTTGAAAACTGTATTGTGGTTCTGAAAATATCCGCTTCCTTAGGAGACGCAAACCAAGGATTAAAGGATAAAGAGATATGTAAGGGAGGGGGGAAAAGCATAAAGAGATATAATGTCTACAACCTACTCTTAAATGGATCAGAAGCAACAATAGACAATTAGACAGGCAAAAAAGAAAGGGAGGAGAAAAGAAGCAAGAGGAGAAGAGGGGATGGGGGAAGGTGGATGAGGTGACAAAATATTAAAAATCGCTATGTCTGGTAAAGGTGATATGGAAGTTCTATTATTTTTACAAGTTTTCTATTAATTTTGAAACTATCTTTAAGTTATATATCTGGATACATTGAAAGGTATACATAAAACAATCTTGAGTCAAAAAACCACAATACACAATTCACAAACTGTGGAAAATTAAGTATAGGAGAACACACAACAGACTGCGCATGTAATGTTTTCAGCTACCCCCACACAAGAGCTCTGACAGTTTCCCTACAGCAAACAGCTCGATGAGACTGACCCCTTAGGGCAAGCCATTTGCTCCAAGAGCCAGCTGAAGCCTGTGCAGTGCAGCCACTTTGAGTGGCTTTGTGCTTTGTTTTCCTAACAATGCGTGTTATAAGTGCCTCCCTCTCTCATCCTCAGCCTGTGTGATCCAGTCCCCTGTCCTGGCAGCCCCATCCCTTCGACTCTAGGTCTAGGTTAAGCCCAGGCTACTGCTTCTCAGACCTGGGCAGAGCCCTCTCCTTGAGGTGGTCATCTGCCCATTTCCTATGCTGAACAGTCAGGAGCTCAATTCAGGGAGATGGCTTCCTCCTCTGAACTACCAGCACATGTTTAGGGGATATGCCCATCAGCTCGTGGCCTGTCCCATCCCTCCATTTCATGACCCTTTGAGTAGAGTACTCCTGGGCTCCAATTAAGCCTGAAACTCTGTAGGGGAAAGGCTGAGCCCTAAGTCTCACACTCATCATGGTGCACATTGCACACGGGTATCTGCAAAGAGTCAATGGGCTGTGATAATGACCTAGAGCACAGACTCATACTGATCTACACACTCACTCACCTTTGGGGTTGTTTGGGGCACAACTGTGAACCAGTTTCCTTATCTGTGAAATGGGCATGTGATCCAGTTCATATTGTTCTAGAAGAATGGGAAGTACTCAGCACGCTCACTAACACGATAGCAGAAGAGTCTTAATGTGTCAGTCACTTTCACTTTCTTGGCAGCAGGAAATACAAGTTTGTGTGTGATCAGAGGCACAAAAATCCTACCCCAGGAAGACACACAGGACTCTGTCCAGATACGTTTCTGGCTTTTATTTCTGACTTTCTCTGATATTTGCTGTGTTGCACAGAGTAGAATTTCCCATTTATATTCTCTTTGATAAGGTCTTCAGTCAGTCTTTCTTGAGTCAGTTACCTAATATTTCGAAGACCGAGTTTCTGCATCCATAAGATGGGAATGGTAACTATTTCACAAGGTGTTGCAAAGATTAAATACAATAATGTATGTCCAGTTTATGGAGGTAAATTTTACACTGTGTTTCCCACTTTGTGTTTGGTGAATCCCGGATGTTCATGGACTTCAAGGTCTATAGAACTGGAGGCTTGGCTGAGGTTTTCTGCCTCAGATTTAACTCAAGGCAGGATCCAGACAGCTCTACCACATCTGTGAGAGTTGAATATTTATCAATTGTGAAAGGCCTGAGCAGAAGGATACCATGTGGAGGGAACAGAGGGGACGCATAGATAAAAGATGAAGTATGTAGAGCCCAGGTTGGAGGAACCTTCAGTACAATGGAAAAGATGGCCAGGTAAACCTTTTTGTGTACCATGAGGCACATGAGGCATGATGACATTAGCATTTAATAGAGACATTAGCACTTAATCAAATCCCACAGAAGAAGGGAGGTGTGGGATTGAGTATTTCATGGCAGGCTTTGTCAAGGATGTGGCATTTGATCATCACCTAACAGAAAAGGTTCAGGCTTTCTGATATGTTATGTATAGGAGAATACACAACAGACTGCGGAAATAGCAAAAACAAAGAAAAGTCATGGAAACTCTGAGGAGCTCTAGCCTCTATCTCAGTGTAATAATGATGCTCAAAGTAGGAAAACAGATGTGGACCTGCCTTCACAGAGTTGACAGCACTGTATAAGCAAATGTGAGATACACCTATTCTCATCACTGGGCTCTCCCACAGCCACGAGTACTGCTCTCACGCCCCTTGGCCTCCCCACCCTGCCCAGTAGCTTAGCATTTCAGGGAATGCTAGCTCTGGGCATGTGTGTGCCTCAAGTAGACACAAAAGAGGGAATGTGTGGGCATGAGAAATAGCCATGGACAGATTAGAGGGTAAGACAGAAATAAAAATAGCTGCTGGGTTAAGGCTGCTAATCTTTTGTTGGCTTAAATTGTCTTATGCAGTTTTTCATTTTAAAAAAATTTTCATCTAAAATAAGTCTCATAGTCTTGTAGGCACTGCTGTAAAATTTTTTTTCAACATATTTCATTAAGGAAAAAAGCAAGTTGCAGGTTGCTATGTCATGTGATCCCATCTGGGTCCACTTGCTTTACTTAGAAAAGTTAAAAGACAACAGAATGGGGCCTCCCTGGTGGCGCAGCGGTTGAGCACTGGGTTGCGGAAGCTGCCCGCAGTCTCTGCAGCACCGTTTCTATCCCTGGCCTCCCGGTGAGGGTCCTACATGGCGCACAGACCTTTCCTGCCGCCCGCTGCTCCCCTCAGCAGTGTGCTTCGGTCCTTCTGCCTGCTCTGCTCCCCGCTCTGGCTCTGGTGAATTCTCTCACCCTCCCGTGCTTCTGACTGTACCCAGTGCTTGTATACATAAATAAATAAATCTTAAAAAAAAAAAGACAACAGAATAGAGGGTGAGCCTATTCCCCTAATTCACATCCAGTGTTGTACACAAGTGTTACCTGAATTTAAAAAAAAAAAAGAATAAAGTTTCCATTTAAAAACAAAAACAAATGAACAACAAAAAGTCAATGAAAACAAATTATCATCAAAGTCTACCTGTGGGGTGTGAGATTTGGAGGGAGGGCAGAGAGAGCCCAGCTTTTCATTTTAGCTCTTCAGAACTTTGTAACATTAACCATAGTGCTCTGCAGGCCAGACGATGCTATGGAACCCAGCCTGGGTTAATCTGAGCACATATTCTGTAGGTTTTTGTTTCTCTCCTGAAAGAGGCAGCCCTCCTTAAGCTCGGAGCGTGGTGTGTGATTTAACCACAGAGAATCCTGCCGGGAGACTCAGACGTGCCAGGCCGTCCTATCACTAGGGCTCTCCCAGGGAATTCCTCAGTCCATTTAGGAAGGTAATCTTGAGAGCAGTGACTCATTCCCTGCACCAAGGCTCCTGTCCCCACAAAAGGAGATTCTTCAGATTAAGTGTCTAGTAGGGCGCCTCGCACCCAGCAGCTCTAAGTAGTGGGGTTTATGCCACTGTCTTCACCAGGAGAGAGGGGAGGGGATGATGGGCTCTGTGGGGTAAGAGTAACGTGAGAGACGTGGGGGCTATGGATAAAAACTGAAGATAGATAAAGATAAGTGTTTGCCTGTTTACTTATACCCGCATGGTGTAGGTGAAAAGGTTCTTTAAATTCTACCTCCTGTATCACTTGCTCTGTGACCTTGGACAAATCACCTCCCGTCTTTGGACCTCACTTTCCTCATCTATAGAATAGAGACTGGTTAAAATTTTTGTTGCCATCTAGTTCAACTATAACATTTTATGTTAATCTAATAATCCAAGTACAGAAAAGAAGAAACCACTGATCATGCTGCTAACATTAAATGACCTGGATCCTGGGCATGCAGTCTCTGGGCTATCCATCAGGGCTCTTCCCCTGGGGAAGGAACATCACACCTTCCCAAATGCTCAGCCTCCTCACTCTGACCCTACCTTCAAGGTCAAACAGAAAAGACCACCACACCATCTATTCTCCCTCAAGCCCAGAAGCATTTTTTTAAAGATTTTTATTTATTTATTTATTTATGCATACAAGAACTGGGGTGTAGGCCAGAGGTGAGGGGAGTAAGAGGATTCACCAGAGACAGAGTGGGGAGCAGATCTACTGAAATATACTGCTAAAAGGAGCAGCAGGGGAGATAGGAGAGGTCTGCTGCGCCACATGGGTCAGGTCCCTGGCCGGGGATCAAACTCAAGCTACGGTGGCTGCTGACAGCTTGATAGCACTGTGTCTTTACTCCTGCGCCACCACGGAGGCCCTCCAGAAGCATTTAAATGAAATGAAAAAATTATTTTGTGTCTTATGGCTCTTCATGGTATAGTGGCCAAAGCCCTAGAGTAGGAGTCAGATCCCCAGTCCCACCTTGGTCTATTACTGGTTCACTGTGTGACCTGGAACAAGACACTTCTGGTTTTAGTATTATCTAAAAAACAAGGGTTTAAATGGGTTTCTCTTTATGAGCCTTGCTCCTACTTTCCCCTGCTCTGCCCTGTGCTGGCTACCAAGGCTGTGAGAGGTGAGAATCTGCAGGCTAGCATTCCACCTAATGTTCCCAGCAACAGCATGCAGCCACAGGCACCCCCAGCAGGCTGGTGCCAAAATTCAAGCACAGCCAAGTGTCCACTCCCAGAATTCGAGCTCAGCACTGGGAGCCAGAATGAGAAAAGATGTACAGGGTCAGGAAGAGACCCAGTAAGTGCGGGACTCTCCAGCCAGGACATGCTACCCAGATCCAAAGCTGGATTCTGCAACTTTTCTCACAGATGTTCTTTTACTTGTAGGATAATGACAGACAAGGCCTCCAAAGAAATCAGAACCACATTCTTCAGGAACCACATTGGGGCAGGGAGTGGAGTTCAAGGTCACTGCTTGTTAATACACACAGTTTTAGTTCAGGTATAACATATAGGAAAATGTACACATACCTATACCACTTGATATATTTTCATGAAATTAACACATCCATGATATAAGCACCCAGGTTAAGAAAGAAAACAATACCTACCACCACCCCAAAACTGCCTTCATGCCCCCTACCAGTCACTACTCCCCCAAGAATAACCATTATTCTGAATTCTAGCACAACTGACTCATTTTGCCCTTTTTTGGAATTATACAGTACTCTTTAGCATCTGGCTTCCTTTATTGAACATTGTGAGCTTCATCCATCATTACAGTTAAAGTAAAAAATTATTGTCATTCATTTTCATTTTTGTGTGCTAAGGACTTAATAAGGAGCTAAAACCAGTGAGGCAGCTCTAAGTTTAGGTTCAGATACTCAACTGATGGCAGGGTTTACAAACAGCTCTTCCAAAATAAGAATAATCCCTCTTACTGTTCTTCCATACAGTCCCACACCTTCCTCCTAGGGGACTGCAGAGGTGGGAGTCTGGGCCCCAAATTTATTTCAAAGGCCAAAAACTCTTGTCTTTGAGACCTGCCCTGTGCCTGGCTCTGTGAGGGACACCTTAGACTCAGCATCTAATTTAGTCCCCACAACTGTGAGGATTGCGCTGCTATTAATCCTTACTAAGAAACTAAGGCCCAGAGAGATTGAGTCATTTGTCCAGAAAAGTTATACAGCTAGGAAGAGGACCCAAACCCCAAGCTGTGTGAGCTCTAAGGAAAGCCGAACCTCCCAACCACCCTATGTTAGCAGGGAGCTCACCAGCTAAATCCAGCCCCCACCTATGTTCCCAACTTCAACTAGCACCACGGACCCCCGGCTCACATTCCAAGGTCACACTGGCCTCCTGGGGCTCTTCCTCACCTCAGGGCCTGTGTCCAGGCAGTTGTTTTAGCCTGTGTGTCTACTCTTCAGCTACTCCTCAGGGCAGCCTTCCCCATCTAAACAAAGCACCCTATTTTCTCTCAGAGCACCTAGTTCTCTTCCATAGCCTAGTTCACTTCAATAGCAAGTGTTCACTTGCTTTGTTTAGTTTAATTTCTCCACCAATGGATCATAAGCTACAAGAGGACAGGATCATGTCTGTTTACCATTTTATGGCACAAGAATATGTTAAGTGAAGAAAAGGAGGGGAGGAGAGAGGGGACTTCAGAAGTCAAGTGCCCCAGGTAGACCCTGTCCCTCTCAGAGGCTTAGTTTCCTCAATTATCAAATGAAGGGCCTGGAAAAAAGGCCTTCTAAAGGTCTTCCACTTTATCTGATCTCTAGACCACAAATCCTAGGATATAAAGTCATCCCAAAGGCCTCAGGCCTCTACTGCTTCTTATCTACCCTATATCCAGGATGTGTTTAGGGGGGACTCACCCAAAGCTCACCAGGCTATGAGGTATATGGGGTCTTCCCATTCTGTTGCATGTAGAGGATCAGAAAACATAAGGTCTCTTCCACTTCTAAAAGCTCTCAAGCACAGAGTAGGGGAGAGACAAGACTAAGAAGAAATAACGGATGAATTCCCTAGGAAACAGCATCTGCTTCCTTCTTAGAGACCCACACCCCTACTTCTCAGTTTTGAGCCCATCCAACACTAGTCCTATCCAGCCCCACCCTTGTTATGTGTGGGGCTGCACCCACTGCCAGGCTGAGCTCCAGGACAGCAGAGACTATCCGTATCTTGCTCATCTTTGTACCAACAGCACTTAGCACAGACCCTATGCATGAGATGGGGCCAAGGTGAGGCACCAAATCACATGTCATTGGTAGGGCTTGCTGCTGAGGGTGCCACTTTCTCCCTGCTATCACTGAGCACAGAAGAAGCACCTGGGGCTAAAAGAACCTGGTTTCCCATTCATACACCAACTGACCCCCCAACCCCAGTCTCTTTGCTAGACCCCACATAGCCAGTGGCAGCTGTCTCAGATAGAAGGCTGAGGAGTCATGTCCCTATAGGGTCTTTGCAGTTACTTGCTCCTCTACCCAGCCAGCCAGGTAAAGCATTCCCTGAAACTAAAGCAACTCTGCCTCCCATTTTTCTCAAACTAAGATTCCTCTGACTTTGAATTCTCTCTGTTTTGTCTAGGGAAGAAAAAGAAAGAGACGGCAGGAGAGTGGAGGGAAGAGGTCATAAGCAGAGCTCTACAAAGATCTCTCTTTGGAGAGAGCTCTACAAAGGAGTTAAGGCTTCCTGTTTGTGTCTTGGAAACAGTGAAGGTCCAAAACGCCCAGGTTTTTACTCTGTGGGGTGTGTGAAGAGGTGAATTGGGTGTACAGGTGTATATATGTGAGTGTGCAAATGTTGTATCACAGGAGAGCACATAATAGTCGTGTAGACACCAAATGCAGAGGTCAGATCTTGATCTTGTCACTTCCTATCTGAGCAACTTGGGGCAACTTGATTAAACTCTATGGACCACAGTTTCCTCATCTGAAAAACTAGGATAAAAATAAATCCTATTTCATGCACTGTTGTGAGAAGCAAACATCAGGAATGGTATTCTATAATCATTAAAACATCATCTAAATATTAGCAACTGTTAGAAATGGTAGGCAAGGAGAACTTCAGAAAATTTCCATTTCTCTCCAACTGGTAACTACTTTCAGATCTCAGAGTTTATCCCTGGCTATGTTCTGGGCTTAGCCAACCTGACAAGGTACCCAGACGCTCAGAGCCCAGGCACCTTCACGACTAGGCTCATATGGCTTGTTACTCAATGCAAATCCACTTTCAGGAAGATTACTTCACCTCCCATTCAGGCTCTGAGCTTAGGAAACAAAATCCTGGGAACCACGGAGAATCCTAAGTGGGACTCAGAAGAAAACCAACAGGTCAGGTCTCTGTCCAGAGCGTGGCGAGGGCTTTGTGTGAAAAGTACCAGAAAAAATAAGAATCATTTAGATTCTGTAGATTATACTAAAAACACAGCATCAACAATTCTAGCACCGTCTGCTGAGCAAGTCTTTATTTTCAGACAGATGACTCTTTGCAGAGCTGCCCATGGAATTGAATAAACCTCAGGGTTGTATTTACAGCTTCCCATGAGTCCTGTAATAAGCCCAGGCTCCCCAACACCAAACTGAAGTACACCAAGAGAAGTGAATCTGGGTTCTGTCTTACACCCCCTCCACCTCTCACAGCCTCTTACCTTCCCAGCTCCTCGCCAATGTGGTAGAAATCCTCCACCTTCTGCTGCTTGAACGTCTCCATGTTTGGGCTCCTCATTGAGGCCTAGACATCCAAAGCTGAAACAGTAACAAAACTGAGGTTAGGATGGCCATGGAAACAGGCACAAGCCTAAGAGTCTGGGCCTCAGAGTAATCACCTACAGGTTCCTGTAGGAACAAATCACCTGGTTCCTCAAGAACTGCCCCCTTAAGCCTTGTCTCGCATGTAGCAGATGATGCATGGTACCTATCTGACTGATATTAATTCAGCTGTGTTAAAGAAACAGAAAAAGAGTCCTCCCCACTTCTTCAGAACTACTCTGAACAAGTTCAGAGACAGACTCATGACTAGCTTTGGCAATTTGCTCTCATGAAATTCAGAACTACTGAGAAAAGACAAAGCTGTGATGCAGTGAAAAGAACACTAGCTTTTCCAGGTTCCAGTCCCAGTTTTGCTCGGTAAGTTATTTAAACTGCCAGAGACTAAGCTTCCCCATTTGTAAAAGGGGTTACTACTATTAAAAAAAAAAAAAAAACCACTGCAAATCACGAAATTATTTTGTAAACTATCCAATGCAATAGAAAGGTAAGGGATTATCATGACCTCAGCTCCCTCAGGGGCTGTGACACCCAATTGCGAGTCTGAACTGATTTGTAAACTCTCACTCATCACCCCAAGGGAAAGAAGGGCGGGAGGGGTGTGACAAATTACAACAGGCACCAGGAGCCTGAGGTCTAGTTCTAGCTTTGCCTGCAACAAGTTCTGTGACCTCACCTCTTGTCAGAGGAGCCTCAGTTTCTTCACCTGTACGATAGAGTTAACTCTGCCTTGCCCAGGAACCAAAGGACAGCTCTGAGTCATGGGGGAATGCTTACCAACCAGTCCACCAGAAGAGGCTTTTTGCATCCTACTGTGGGGTCCCTGTTCCCCCAAGGAGTTCACCCATCCTTGGGACAGCCACCTGCCACCCTGGACAACACCCCAAGGACAGGACTCATTAACAGTCTTCAAATCACAGAGATAAAACCAGCTACCTGTGGATGGATCTTTTAGGAGTTATAAGCAAATGACCTCTCAGAGATCATTTTGGCTAGCTTTGGCAGCTTTTCTTTTGCCTGCCAATCAGATACCAACCATGCCTGGGCCACATGAGCTCCAAAAGACTTTTCACCAGACTGGGTGGAGGCACCATTACATAAGAGCTCATCTCGGCTCATCGATGTGATGTGGCTGAAGCTATTCTAACTCCTAGGACATGTATCATCTCCCCTCTGTCCTCCACCTTTGCCCTCCTGCAAAACCCCCCTGCCTCTCTCCCTCCCACATACATTCCTGAAGACCTCCAGGCATTGCTGACCAAGCTCTCAGGCCTTAATCTGCCGGTCTTCTTCCTGTCAGTGCCCAAAATCCATCACACATCCTCCTCCATGCTTGGTCTCTGCTCTGTGCCCATTCAGGGCCCAGCAAGCCTAGAATATAGAAAAGAACAGCTCCAGGAGCCCTATTCTAGACTGATCTGGTATAGATAAGCTATGTATGGGATGACTCATCCCAGGGCACTGTTTGTGTTGTGGCCTCACACAATCCCTGTGACAACCAATTCAGGTCGTTTCTGAGGAAAAAGTTTTGGGGTCTCCTGGCAAGCTTGGCTTGGGCAGAATCAGAAGGTTGATCCACCCTCACCACCACCCTCACCCAGAGGGAGGCAGGACTCTTATCTGCCATCTTCTTTTTGCTGGGGAAAAATTATCTCCACATAAACCATTTGGATAAGGTCAGGGGAGTGGAGTTACTAATTCCACACAGCCAGACAGAAGCAGGAAACTCCAAACAAGTCTATTGTCACATAACCTGAGAGTGGTCCCAGGAACAGCTAAGACTCTCCACTGGCAAAAGGCCAGTTCCATTTGCTCTGTCAGGAGCTGGGCTGGATTCGAAGCAGCCTCAGCTCCCCAGCAATACCAGAGCCCCCTGCTTTGGACTCCATATCTGGATGACCAGAAGTGGGGGGTAGGAAAGCTCCCTACAGACAAACTAAATCCACCAGTCTGACCCCACCTCACCTTTCCAGGTTAGCTCCCCCCTTTCCTCACATAGCCTATATTACAGCCAGATAAACCTTTCCCATTTCTCCAAAACTCACCCCACCATGCCTCAGCTCAAGCTGAGTCCTTTCCTTTAGGGGCCCCTCTGGAGAGCCCTTCTACCCATTTCCTGCAAGGCCCTATGCAAATGCTACCATCTTTGTGAGGTTCCATGACCCTTTTCCACAGCAGAACAGGTTAAAATTCCCTTCTCTTTAAAAGCCCAGAGAGGGCTCGTCATACATTTTTGGGAGTTAGAACTTATTATATTCTGGTCCATCATAATCTTTGTCCATGTCTAATCCAGGGGGGAGAGAGCACAGATTTCACAGTCACAGGGCCTGGGTTCGAATCCCAGCTCTGCCACATACTAACACACTCAGAACACAGAAGTTTTCTAAATTTCAAATTATTTACATGGAAAATGAGTCCAGAAAAAAACTAGTGTTGTTAAAAAGTGGAGTGGCTAGAACTCTCACACAGTACTAGAGGAGTATATACTGGCACAGCCACTCTAGAAAATTATTGGGCAGTTATTATGGACATACCTAGATAAATGTGTGCTAATGATCTCCAAAGCAGTCCACATTAGAATGGCCGTGGTAGCACTACTAGTAATAAGTTAAGCATTAAAAACTAGATGGCCATCAATAGAAGAATGGACACATAAACTGAGGTATATCCTCAATGGAATACGAGAATAAACAAACTCCTACTACCTGCAACAAAACTCACTACCTCAAACATGACTTGAATGAAGGGAACCAGACACAAAGGACTATTTACTGTGTTGATTCCATATTCTGTAAAACAAACCTATGATACTAGAAGTCAGAATAGTGGTGACATGTGTGTGGTAGGGGTGGGGGTTATCCTGGAACAAAACAATAGGGAATTTCTGGGTGTTGGTAATGCTGTTTCTTGCTCTGGGTGGTAGTTATGTGGATATATAGGATGCACACTTTTGTATGCAATCAAAATCTTACATAACGAAACAATAAGTCTAATATCTTCTTTGTGGGAAAAACAAGAAAACAAATGTAAGGTGTTTTAAATAGCGCCTGGACAGACCCAACAAATGTGAGTTTCCTCCCTCCCACCTTTTGTCTTGGAGCCTGTGAGGAAGGGGTTGTGACAATCTCACCTCCGTCCCCTTGCCTTTTTTTTTTTTTTTAAGATTTATTTATTTATACAAGAACCAGGGTACAGGCTAGATGTGCGGGAGGGTGAGAGGATTCACCAAAGACAGAGCAGGGAACAGAACAGACAGACCGGCAAAGTACACTGCTGAGTGTGAGCAGCGGGCGAGACAGGAGAGGTCTGCTGTGCCATGTGGGATTCTCGCCGGCCGGCTGGGATCGAACCCACGCTGCAGAGGCTGCAGACAGCCTCACAGTGAGGCCCTCAACCACCTGCACCACCAGGGAGGCCCCTCTGTCCCCTTGCAATTTCCAGCACTGTATAGATGTTGGTTGATTTCAATTTAATGTCCCAGCCTCTCTTCTCAAGGCTGTTGCTCAGTTTCCTCATCAGTTCAAAACAGCTGCTAATGGTAATAAGAGGAAAACATATAGCAATAGAGGCTCACATCAAGAAACAAGGAAGAACTCAAAGAAACAACCTAATCTCGAATAGAAGAAAAGAAATAATAAAAACCAAAGCAGAAATAAATGAAATTGAAACTAAAAAAACAATCCAAAAGATCAACGAAACCAAGAGCTGGTTCTTTGAAAAAATAAATAAAGTAGACAAACCCCTAGCCAGGCTCACAAAGGAAAAAAAGGAGAAAGCACAAATAAACAGGATCATAAATGAAAAGGAGAAATCACAACGGACAGAGCAGAAATCAAAAGAATAATCAGTAACTACTATGAACAGTTATATGGAAACAAGTTCAACAATCTAGAGGAGATGGACAAATTCCTACAACTCTACAATCACCCAAAGCTAGATAAAGAAGAAATAGAACACCTAAACAGACCAATTACAAGCAGCGAAATTGAAATGGTAATCAAAAACCTCCCCAAAAACAAAAGCCCAGGACCTGATGGATTTACAAATGAATTCTACCAAACATTCAGAAACGAATTAGTGCCTATCCTTCACAAACTCTTCCAAAAAATTGAGAAGGAAGGGATAATACCAAACATGTTCTATGAAGCCAACATTACACTAATACCAAAACCTAACGAGGACAACACAAAAAAGGAAAACTACAGGCCAATCTCCCTAATGAACACTGATGCAAAAATCCTCAATAAAATTTTTACTATCAGAATCCAACAATGTATCCATAAGATAATTCACCACGACCAAGTAAGATTCATTCCAGGAACACAAGGATGGTTCAACATCCGAAAATCAATCAACGTTATCCAACACATCAACAAAAAGAAATATAAAAACCATATGATAATATCAATAGATGCCGAGAAAGCTTTCGACAAAGTGCAACACCCATTCATGATAAAAGCCCTTGAAATTCTTGGGATACAAGGAACATACCTCAACATCATAAAGGCCATATATGACAAGCCAACAGCCAGTATCATTCTCAATGGCGAAAAGCTGAAAGCAATTCCATTAAGATCTGGGACAAGACAAGGATGTCCTCTCTCACCACTGCTTTTCAATATAATACTGGAAGTCCTAGCCAGAGCAATAAGACAAGAGAAAGACATACAAGGAATCCAAATAGGAAAAGAAGAAGTCAAACTATCACTATTTGCAGATGATATGATAATATACATAAAGAACCCCAAAAACTCCACAGAAAAACTAATTCAACTCATCAATCAGTTCAGTAAAGTGGCAGGATACAAAATCAACACGCAAAAATCAGTAGTCTTTCTATATACAAACAATAAATCTGAAGAAGAAGAAATCAAAAGAGCATCCCTTTTACTATTGAAACAAAAAAAATCAAATACTTGGGAATAAATCTAACAAAAGAGGTAAAGGACCTATACAAAGAAAACTATAACACACTGTTAAAAGAAATAGAAGACACAAAGAAATGGAAAGACATCCCCTGCTCATGGATTGGAAGCATAAACATTATTAAAATGGCCATCCTACCAAAAGCAATATACAGATTCAATGCTATTCCAATCAAAATTTCAATGTCATTCTTCAAAGAAATAGAACAATTATTGATGAAATTCATATGGAATCACAAAAAACCCCGAATTGCCAAAGCTCTCCTGAAAAAGAAAGAAGGGAATGGAGGCATCACACTCCCAGACTTCAAACTGTACTACAAAGCCATAATCATCAAAACTGCATGGTATTGGAACAAGAACAGACACACAGACCAATAGAATCGAATAGAAAATCCAGAAATAAACCCACAGATTTATGGTCAACTAATCTTTGACAAAGGAGCAAAGAATATGCATTGAGCAAAGAAAGTTTGTTCAATAAATGGTGCTAGGAAAACTGGGTCGCTACATGCAAAAGAATGAAGCTTGACTACGACCTAACACCATGCACAAAAACCAACTCAAAATGGATGAAAGAACTAAACATAAGACCTGAAACCATAAAATACATAGAAGGAAATATAGGCGAAACACTACATGATATACACATCAAAGACATCTTTACAGACACATCACCCAAAGCAGTGATAGTGAAGGCAAAGATCTACAGCTGGGACTACATCAAATTGAAGAGCTTCTGCACAGCAAAAGAGACAATAACAAAAACAAAGAGAAACCCCACCGACTGGAAGAACATTTTTGCACACATCACTAATGATAAAGGACTGATCACAAAAATCTACAAAGAGCTGATGAGACTCAACAACAACAAAGAAAATAATCCAGTCAAAAAATGGGCAGAAGAGCTGAAAAGAAATTTCTCTGAAGAGGAAATGCAAATGGCCAACAGGCATATGAAAAAATGTTCAACATCACTTGTCATCAGGGAAATGCAAATCAAAACTACAATGAGATACCATCTTACACCAGTGAGAATGGCACATATGAAAAAAACTAGCAACAACAAATGTTGGCGAGGGTGTGGAGAAAAAGGAACTCTCCTGTACTGTTGGTGGGAGTGCAAACTGATCCAACCACTATGGAGAGCTGTGTGGAGATTTCTGGACCTACTAAACATAGAGCTTCCATATGATCCAGCAATTCCACTCCTAGGTATTTACCCAAAGGACACAGAAACATCAATTCCAAAGAGCACCTGCACCCCTATGTTTATAGCAGCACTGTTTACAATTGCTAAGCTTTGGAAACAACCCAAATGCCCAAAAATAGATGACTGGATCAAGAAGATGTGGTACATATCCACCATGGAATATTACTCAGCATTCAAAAAAGATAAACACATGCAATTTGCAGCAACATGGATGGTGTTGGAAGGGATCATGCTCAGCGAAATAAGCCAGAAAGAGAAAGAAAAATACCGGATGGTCTCACTCATAGCAGGAATCCAGAAAACTTAAATAAGGGACCAGGAAAAAGAATAACTATAAGAAAGAAAATATCAAAATCAACAAACAACTATGAACAAGAGACACTCTATGGGGGGGTGGGGGGCGGGGAAAGGAGGGATTGGGGTAAAAATAAGGGGGTTGTAATTGTATGGGGAATATAAAAATAAAATAAAATTAAAAAAAAAAAAGCTGCTAATGACTTAAAGTTCTCTCCTAACACTTCTCCCGAAGATGAGTTTGCACTTTGCCAGTTTAGAAACATGAAATCAAAGGGGAGAAAATGAGATAAAAGTGTAGTGATCAATTAGAACCTTCTTGGCCCTGAAAAGACAAAACACAGCAGAGGGGAGGGACACAGCTACAATTTCTGGCTAAAGGCAAAGACCATCAGCTCCAAGTTTCTAAGGATAAGCCCCTCTTAATACCTACAATTCTTTTTTTTTTTTTTAAGATTTATTTATACAAGCACTGGGTACAGTCAGAAGCACGGGAGGGTGAGAGAATTCACCAGAGCCAGAGCGGGGAGCAGAACAGGCAGACAGATGGAGGACACTGCTGAGGGGAGCAGCAGGCAGCAGTAGAGGTCTGGACCTCTACTGTGGGACCCTGGCTAGTGGTCGGGGATCGAACTGGCGCTGCAGAGGCTGTGGGCAGCTTCACAGCCCAGTGCTCAACTGCTGTGCCACCAGGGGAGGCCCAATGCCTACAATTCTCTTAATGGACTCTCTGAATCCTCTTTCCTTTCCCCAGCCTTAATAATAGGTAACATTTCTGGGGGCTCAGCATTTTCTTAGAACCACACAGAAAGGGGACCCGGATGGTAATCCAGGGGATTTTCAGTCTGCTTCAGGGCCACCGCCATGAAGAAAGGGAACAGGAGCAGTTGTACTTTTCATACTTTACATTGGGGTTCAATGTAAGGATTACTTTGAGAGAAAATATCTGACAGCCACTGCCTTTTGGTTTAACCCACTTGATTGACAAAAGGAGGAAATTGAGGTCCAGACAGCGGAAAGGGCTTAGGAAAGTCACACAGCTAGCCACTGGATCTGCTGCTCCCAGGCTTCTATTGACAGGTCCCCAAGCCCTCCAAAGTTGGAACCAGAGTTGGGGAGGTCTTTGGTCTCCTGAGGGACAACCTACAAGGCCTCCAGGGCTAGGATCACCCCAGAGGAAATCCTCAGCCTCCACTAAGTCCTCTCCTCCTCTGGTCCCAGCTCAGGCTCTTGAACTCTTTGGGAACATCACCCCACCTCACCCAGTGCAAGTCAGGAAAACAGAGGTATGGCAAGGGCGCGGGGACAATTGTCTCCTTACCCCTCCCCTATTGGGAATCATCACACTCGGGCTCAGAGGGGGCTGTCAACAGAAGAGGGGGGACTCCAGCATTATAGAACTCTTCAGTGCATTGGAGGCGCTCTCTCTCTCCCTCTCTCTCCCTCTTACCCTCTCTCCCGCTCTCTCCCTCTCTCTCTCTCTCCCTATTACCCTCTCTCCCTGTCTCCCTCTCTCTCCCTCTCTCTCTCTCCCTCTCTCTCTCTCTCTCCCCCTCTTACCCTCTCTTCCTCTCTGTCTCTCTCTCCTCTCGGGGTGCCGGGCCTGGGACCGCTGCCCCCACAACCCCCTTCAGGTCCAAGTGCCAGGTTGCCGAGCGCGCCCTGAGGCGCCCCGGGCCACGACCCGATACACCGTGAGGTGGCGTCTGGGATCGTGGCGGCTGGCCCCCGGGTACACAAAAAAGCGCCCCGAAGCTCTTGGCCCCAGCCAACCCCAACTCCGGGACGCCGCGGCAGTCGGGCAGCGCGCCCCGTCCAGCCGTCGAGGGGGCGCTACTCACGGCGGGAGGCGGCGCTGCGGCGGGCGCGGCGGGCACGAGGCGCGCGGGGGTCGCGGCGGGCACGAGGGGCGCGGCGGTGTGCGCGGCGCGGCGCTCTCCTCCGGCGCCCGGGGCCCGCCGGCCAGCTCCACCGGGAAACAGCCGAGGGGGCGGAGCGGCCCGTCCAGTCCCAGGCGCCGGCTGGAGGCGAGCCCCGGCCGGACCTCGGCGCCCCCTGCTGGGATCCCCCTGGGACGGCCCCGGGGGCGGGCCCCGCTGCCTGCCGCGCAGACACCTTCAGGATTCTCCCGAGAGGGGAGCAGTGGCGAGACCCTCGGGACTTCCTTACCCGCTCTGCCGCTCCCCTGCGTGGCCGTGGGCGGGTCAGCTCCCTTCGCCGAGCCTCACCTGGGAACTGGCTTAAATGGGTGATGTCGCCGGGCACCACCGCTCAGGAAGTGGTCTATCCTTGGTGCTGCTCCCTTCCTAATAAGACTTGGGAGTGAATTTTTCCTCTCTTGCTTCTGTCAACCCCCTCTAGAGGGAAAAAGTAATGGGAGTGGAGGGGATGGTGGGAAGCAGAAGCAGGACTTAAGCCAAGTTCCGTAGTTTTACTTAAGACAAGAGGCAGCTTAGGTAAAGGAAATGAAGATGTTTTTCCAGAGCTCCCATCCCTAAGTCACACACAGGGCTCCTCTAAACAGTCATAGAAGAAAGAGTGGTAGATTCAGTCATATTTTTGGTTCAAAGTCCTGCGCTGCCATGCCATGTGTGTGATCTTGGGCATGGCACCTGAGCTTTTTCTTCATCTTGGAGTGGGGAAAACACCCCTTTTTATAGTGTCTAATGGAGCTATTGTGGAGCTGAAGCGAGTGTAAAATGTGCCCAGAAGACCTCGACAGTGTAAATGACCCTGTTCCGTAGCCACCCCCCCACCCCCCTTTAGCCTTTCCTATGCTAGGATATTGACCAGTACAAATGAACCCTAACCCCTCCCCCACCCCATCCCTACCCCAGCCCAGCTGACCAATACTCCAGCTTCTGGGACAGCCTGCAGGAAGATCCCAGAGTTTCCGGTTTATAAAGTTTACAACTACCAGGACACTTAAGGCTCTGAGTTTCCTCTCTGAAGATCACCATGCTACCTAGAGTAATTCCAAGACTAAAGGTGGTTCGGGCCTCCCCGGTGGCGCAGCGGATGAGCACTGGGTTGCGCTGGCGCCCGCTGCTCCCCTCAGCAGTGTGCTTTGGTCCTTCTACCTGCTCTGCTCCCCGCTCTGGCTCTGGTGAATCCTCTCACCCTCCCGCGCTTCTGACTGTACCCAATGCTTGTATAAATAAATAAATAAATAAATAAATAAATAAATAAATCTTAAAAAAAAAAAAAAAGACTAAAGTTGGCTCTCAAAGTCAGTGGGCGGAGGAGGACAGCCCATGGTAAGTTTTCACCAGCATAAAGAAGACCATCCTCAGATGAAGCATCTACTCCTCCATTTCCAGTTGTCTATTGTTATGTAACAAACCACCCCAGCCTTGCTGGCAGGAAATAACAATTTTGTTAGATTCACACATTTTGAGGGTCAGGAATTCTGAGGGTCAGTCGTACAGACACAGCCTGTATGACTTATCTCTGTTTCACAATGCCTGGAGCTGCAACTGGGAGTGACGTGAATGGCAAGGGTCTGGAATATTTTGGAGTTTTCTTCATTCACATGGTCTGTGACTGGGCTACGAATTCAAGACTGGGCTCAGTTGACATTGTCCAAGTATATACAGCCCCTCCATCTCTTCTCCTCTGAACTTCATGCTTAATACATGTTTTTCAGCAGCAGGAGCCCCTTGCATGATGCAAGGGGCTTGGATTTGACACTTGGAATATTAGTCTGAGAACTTGCAGCTGGATGGGTCATTGACTCTGTCTGTAGCCTCTGCAGCATCAGTTTGATTCCCGGCCTGCCAGGGAGATTCCCACATGGCGTGGCAGACCTCTCATGTCTAGCTCACGGCTCCCCTCAGCAGTGTATTTCGGTCCGTCTGCCTGTTCTGCATCCTACTCTGTCTCTGGTGAATTCTCTCACCAGAGAGAAATAAATAAATAAATAAATAAATAAATAAATAAAAGCTATATACCCTCAGGTGATAGGTTCCACTATTCTATGGTTGGGTCTCTATGGGCACATAATTCAAGTCTTTCTTTCTTTCTTTTCTTCTTTCTTTTCTTCTTTCTTTCTTTCTTTCTTTCTTTCTTTCTTTCTTTCTTTCTTTCTTTCTTTCTTTCTTTCTTTCTTTCTTTCTTTCTTTCTTTCTTTCTTTCTTCTTTCCTTCCTTCCTTCCTTCCTTCCTTCCTTCCTTCCTTCCTTCCTTCCTTCCTTCCTTCCTTCCTTCCTTCCTTCTTTCTTTCTTTCTTTCTTTCTTTCTTTCTTTCTTTCTTTCTTTCTTTCTCTCTCTCTCTCTTTCTCTCTCTCTTTCTCTCTTTCTTTCAAGATTTATTTATTTAAAATAAATAAAGAGCTGGGTACAGGCCACAGGTGCGGGAGGGTGAGACGATTCACCAGAGACAGAGTGGGGAGCAGAACAGGCAGACGGACCACAAACACTGCTGAGGGAGGGGAGTAGCGGGAGAGACAGAAGAGGTCTGCTGTGCCATGTGGGAATCTCCCTGGCTGGCCGGGAATCAAACCCGCACTGCAGAGGCTGTGGACAGCCTCACAGCGCAGCGCTCAACACACTGCACCACCGGGGAGGCCCTCTTTGCTAACCTTTCTTGTGTCAATTTTACTACTCCAGCTTACAGACCTAGAAGGGTACAGGAAGATTAGCTTCCTCCCCAACATTGAGGCCCACTTCGTTCATTTCACAGAGACCTAGGGACATGAAAGCATTCTCCAGCAACCCACCAATCTGCAGACATCAGAACACCTGCTTTGTGCAAGACACTCCAAGGAAATGAGAGACAGGTGAATCCTGGGAGCGTGAAGCATCCACAGGATGAGAAGACAAGCCCACAGGGAAAGATGTAACTGTGAGAGGGAGCAGAGGGCAATAAAATTGGTGATAGTCTAGAGCACACTTAGGTGTCTGGCAAGCATACAGAGCCTGACAACCCACTGACAAGAAGCGGGCAGGGATTAAGATGCAACTGTGTGTAGGGGCCTCCCTGGTGGCTCATGGGGTTAAGTCTCAGCACTATGAGGCTATCAGCAGCCACTTCATCAGGAGTTCAATCCCAAGCCAAGGAGCTAACCACACAGTGCAGCAGACCTCTCCTGGTTCGCCCACTGCCCCCCCTCAGCAGTGTATTTCAGTCAATCCACCTGTTCTCCCCACTCTGTCTCTGGTAAATCCTCTCACCCCCCACACCTCTGGCCTGTACCCCAGCTCCTGTATGCATAAATAAATAAAATAGATCTTTTTTTAAAAAAAACAGATGCTTATGTGTGTCATAGAGGATGCACAGAGGGTTAAAAGGCAGGCACTCAGATGCCAGATGCTTGAGTATGCCTCCTAGCACACGACTTACTTATCTTGAGCTCTGTGCCTCATTATACTCATGTGTCAAATGGACCCAAAGATAGCACTTATCTTTACAGGTTGTTGTGAACATTCAATCAGTTATGGCTATGTGTGGACTTAGATCAGCAATGGGCACATTGAGCACAAACAGCTCAATGAGTAGTAGCTATTTGTGTTCTTTCTTAAACACCTAGTATGTGCCCCCCTAGAAATGGATCCCACCCATCTTCACATCCCATGCCTCTCCGGCTTGGCCCAGAGCAGATTCTTTTTTTTTTTTTTTTTTTTTATAAATTTTATTGTTATATTCCCCATACAATTGCAGCCCCCCATTCTGACCCCAATCCCTCCCCTCCCGCCCCCGCCCCCCTAAAAGTGTCCCAGAGCAGATTCTTAGCAAGTGTTAAATGAAGTCTAGGATGCAGACTTCTTGACAATGGTTCCTGTGCTCAGACTCCTTTCTTAGGCTATCTGGGTAGGAGGGGGCATGGGAAGTTCCAGCCTCCTCCCCAGCTGGCTTGCCCCCTTAGTGGAAGACAGCCAGGATGTCTCCTCCTCCCAAAGATAGCTTGGCTTCTCAGCTCTACCCAGCCCTGCCCACCCTGCCTTGGGCCTGCTGCTCTCCTATGCTTGGCCAGGCAGGATTAGGGATATGGAGCTAACTTGGCAGCCCTTCTTTCCTCAGAAAGTTCCAATGGCTCCTGCACCGAGAGGCAATTGCTTCAATCTCTAGCCTTGCTAGACTCAGCAAGGCCTTGACCCCACCACAGGGATAGAGTAGAGAAGGGAGAGCATAGATAGAGGCTGGGGCCTGGGAGGTCTTGCCTTTCACTGGAAGTCAAGGAGGACGGAGATTTCCTGGGTATGCGTGCACACTCATTCACTCTGAAAACATCCAAGGGCATGTCTTGGAGCTAGGTGCTGAGGGGGGGGTAAGCTATATCAGATCTACTCCAGCAGGCATCACAAAGGGCCATCAGGGAAAGATTGATTTAAACTTAAGAGTAGGAGAGTAAGTGTGGTGAGAGCAGGCAGGAACCTTAAATGTGCAAAGGGCTGGGGATATGAAACCAGTTGCCAAAAAAATAAAATAAAATAAAATAAAAACAAACCAAAGGGAGAGGGGAGAGCAAAAAACACCTGCCATGATTTCCACCTAAGTCAGGACAGGGTCACACTGTAGGATCATGATCCAGGAATGTCACTGCCTTCTGTCTGACACAGAGGTTGGTGACACGGGCACTGAATGATTTACCAGGACCCCCATACTGTGCCCACCTTCAGGGCTATGACTTCCACCCATATACTTTTCTAGCCTCAAGAATCAGACAGGCCTATTTATATTCCTGCTCAGCCACTTTCTGAGCAAGTCACCTCCCTTAACTGCATCTCAGTTGCCTCAGCTGTAAAATAGGAATAATTACACCTTTCTCTTGGGCCTGATTGGCCTGAGGACCACACAAGATGTTTAAGGAAGCACTGGCACAAAGTCAGTTTCCCTACCAGAACAGATGTTTCTCTATCTCTCAAGATAGTCTGTCACTTGTGCCATATCTCCCCAGCCATGTTATCCCTGCCAACTGTCTGAAATACTCAATTCCTTTTCCCTTCTTTATCCACGGCTCAATTCCAGTCTCATTTATTTTTCAAACCTTTCCTCATGTCCCACCCTGGACCAGGCCCAGGGCAGTACTCTGAGAGAAATAGTACAGGCCCTCATTTCTCCCTCATTTTGGGAGCTCAAAGTCAAGTAGAGGAGAGATCCTGGGAGCAAATCGCATAAATCTCATGTTCTGGGGCCAGGCCAGAGTCTGGGAAGAGCCCCAAGGGAGCTCAAATGTGGGAGGGGTGGTCCCTGAGTGCCTGGGACAGAGACAGGGAAGCTCCTCAGAACCCTTCCTAGATGTCACAGTCCTATTTGCGAGGTGACGATATGATTTTACCTTCATGTGTTTAATAGGCCTGTGAGTCATTCCTGTTATCCTTCTCCACACTTTGCTGGTAATGTGGCTGAACCCACTAGAGGCCTTTGGTGGATTCACAAAAGAAGGATGGCAGGAAAGCATTTCCTCCTCATCTTCCTCTGAAGGAAACCATGGTCAGACCTGGGCACTCTCAGGGAGGCTCCCTCTACACCCTTGATAACTCCTGACCTCTGTGTAGCCTAGCTTACACACTCAGGGCCCCTGCCCTGCCTTTCCAGGTCTGCATGTTGACTCCAGATCCTGACCCAGGAGCAGCTGCATCCAGGAGACAAAGGCATAGGAGGTCAAGTCCAGATGTCTACAGTGGCTTCTCTGTAGATTAATGGGCTGGCCCTTGCTTCTTTCTCTCCAGACCTGCCCTCCAGGCTAAGGGACCCCCAGGCTCCCTCAGCTCTTTCCTTTCATATTTTTGGCTTCTATCACTCCATCCTCAGAATATTTTCATCCTTCTACCCAGATCAAACCAACAATTATAGCAAATCTACTATGAGCCAGGCATAGTACTGTTTTCCCATCTCATTTAATCCCCAGGTTGAATATTTTTATAGACTTATTGTTAATATTTTTATTTATACTGATGGGGAAATGGAGACTCAAAGAGTATAGTAGACATTTGCATTTCTGCCTCGTTTTCAATGTCCTGTTCCTATTTGAGAGGAAACAACTCCAGCGGGGGTATTAGGGTACAAGCAGAAGGGATGCACTATCTACCCACCACCAAATCTGAAAGGAGAAAATCCTCCCTCTTCCAGCCCCAGTGTCCATAAGACCATTGACTTGGCCAATTAGATACTTCTGCCCGGCACTCTGAATCCCAAGTGAGTAATGCCAAGATGTTCAGTCAACATCAGTAGCAGTGGAGGCATCCTGAACAGATTGTTCCAGCTTCTAGAACCTTTTTGTTTCCTGCTATTCCAGTCTCCCACTGATTCTGAATCCCACGAGCCCTACAGTACATCCCTTTATGATGAGTTGGCTGGAACCCGACTGACCCTGGGAGACAGGAATGTGCTCAAAGCTGAAGCACCAGCAGTCAAGTGAGACATCTTTCACACTGAGTTTTCCACTACATCACAGAACTTTCAACAGAAAAGAGAGCAGAACAAAAGTCTCAAGATGGCAGTTCAGCAGGCCAAGAAAGTAACTAGTCTCCATTCAAGCAAGGGAAACTTTAGGAGAACAGAGAGCTCCAGGAACAACGTCTCTGAGAAAATAAGTGAAACCTGTATAGCAGGAATGTGTTTTCACCTATTAAGTGGTGATTTTTGACAGGAAATTTGGGGGACGGATTTATTATAGGTACTTAGAATTAAAGGAATAAGTGACAAAGTGATTATTAATCCTATAAAAGAAAACAAGAAGATGTATAATTAAGGAAATGTTCACTACAATTCACAGTTTTGAGCTGTAATGTTTTCGTATCATAATGTGAACAATACATTTTTATCTTTTTTTTTCTTGGATAACCAGTTTTATTTTGACACTAAGTCATCCCTTTGGACTGGATAACTTACATGTTGCTAGGAAGATCTGGGAGTAGGCTGGAGGTATGGGATGAAAGAATTTACCAGAGACAGAGTGGAGAACAGGAAAGGCATATTTATTGAAATACATTGTGAAGGGAAGCAGCAGACGAGACAGGAGAGGTCTATGGTGACTTCATCTTATATTAATAGAGTAGGCTAGGGAATGGGGGAAAGTTTGAGTAATAAATCCTCATCTTTTCTAGCAGGTAATAGTTAATATATACATAAAGCCATAAATAGCACAATGATGCTGAAAACATTGTTTTTTTTGAAATGTGGCACCAGATAACAAGAGTGAGGCCTTCCAAATGGCACAAAGGGTTAAGTCTCAGCACTATGAAGCTCAAGAAGCTCTCCACAGCCTCTGGCTGGCAGGGTTGGGGAGCTAACCTACAAGGCCAAAGCAGACTTCTCCCGTCTCACCCACTGCTCCCCTCGCCAGTGTACTACAGTCCTGTTCTGTTTCCCACTGTCTCTGGTGAATCCTTTCAACCCTGCACCTCTGGCCTGTACCCCAGTTCTGGTATGCATAAATAAATAAATCTTAAAAAAAAAGTTTCAAGGGTTCAAACCAGGTGGCTTCTGGAGTGGGAGAATTATATTGTGATTATGGAGGAGACGGTCCTAATCTTGGAGCATTACGATGTAGCATTTTGGGGGGAAAATGGTAATGTAGCTACAATTGTGCCTCAGCTCAATAAAGAGGAGAATATACATATAAATGTACAATGAGAGAACACTAAATATGGCAAGCTATTCACAGTTGATATATCTAGGTGAATTCTTACAACTTCTCTGTAAGTTTGAAATTTTTCAAAATTAAAATATGGGAAAAATAAAACATAAAATATATAATAATAATTAGCAGAAGGGCCTCCCCTGGTGGTGCAGAGGTTGAGGGCTGAGCTGCGAAGCTGCCCGCAGGCTCTACAGCGCCGGTTTGATCCCCAACCGTTGGTGAGGGTCCCACATGGCGCGCAGACCTCTCCTGCCGCCCGCTGCCCTCTGCTTCCCTCAGCAGTGTATTTCGTCAGTCTGCCTGTTCTGTTCCCCACTCTGGTTCTGGTGAACTCTCTCACCCTCCCGCGCTTCTGACTGTACCCAGTGCTTGTGTAAATAAATAAATAAATCTTTTAAAAAAAAATTAGCGGAAGAATTAAAATTGTTGAAAGTGGTTGTATTGGGGGAATAGCACTGAAGTGGGTGAAAAGGGAGACCTTTAGTTTTCATTTGATATTTCATTTGAACTGTTTTTGCTATGCTTCTATTTTACTTCTATAATTAAAGAAAACTAAATTAATTAATAAAACAAAATATGTACAACAGAGGTTGCTCTGAGGATAGTAAGCTTATATCCATGCAGGCCTTTTCATTCCAAAAAAGAATTAACAAACATCTCATTAAATGACCTTTAATGCTCATGAAGTTTTCAGACCTACTAATAAGTAGTGAGGTTCTTAGACTCAATTAGGCTTTCTCAGTCTCATTTCTACTCAGTATCAGGACTTATTAAAGGGCATTGCATGTATTTCCTAAATCTTTCTAAGAGAAAAAAATTGCTTAAAAATATCACTAATGTGAACACATGAGGATGTAACATCCTTCAGAAATTGATGAAAATGACAAATAGAATCACATCTTGATTTTTATGTCCTATTTTTTTCTTTTTCTTTTTCGCCAGGAAGTTCTATGTCAATCTATCCAGCCCCTACTTTAGCTTACAAAATAATCCAGGAACCTAGAAAGTTTCACATTTTCTTCTTTAATTCACTTTAAAAGTGGGTAGAAACGACTTGCCCATATTATGCTACTGAATATTGGCAAATGCTCAGCTGGAAACCAGGTCACTTTCCATATGTCCTAATCCTGTACTCAACATCACCTGGCTTCCATTTTTTTACCTATAAAATGAAGTAGAAGGATTAGATTAATACAAAATTCTACTCACAGTCCTTGATGTAGCCATGTATTTCAGCTAGAGAGAGATGAAGGTCCAGCAAGACTCCATAACTTGGTAAGATTCACCCTGCAGGCGACCTTGAGCTTGACACGATATTCAATTAATATTTTGACTCATCTGAACAGACCTCACCTTAATGTAGACAAGGAACATAATATGACCCCAGGAATCCAGCAAGATGGCAACTCAGCTGATATGACCCAATTTAGCCTAGTTTTATCAGGACAACAACAAAAACTTAAGAACAATAACATTCCTTTAAAAAAAGGAAAACTAATAAGCCTTCTAAAGGGTTATACTCATCTTTAATTCTGCTTACATCAATGGATTATTAACTGTAGACCAAAATCGGTATTAATCACTCCTGTGGTTGTAAATGATGCTAATAATTCCTTCAAAGTCCCAAGAAGCCAGATCCATCGTGCCTTCATAGTTACAAACTTAAAACTTGAAGGAACCCTAGAGATTACTTAATACTTTCATTTGATAGAAGGAAGAAGGCGGCCCAAAGAAGGAAAGTGACTTACCCAAGCTCACAGTTGTCTAGGGTAGCGTCCAAATGAAAGAGGCCTCCAGTGAACAATCCTCATATGAAATGCCAAAGGCTGAAGCCCTAGGTAAGGCTAAATACCTTTGCTGGGACTAAGATGAGTCTGAAATAATTCAACACAAAATTTTAGATGGTATACTATATTCAAACACTATACCACAAGCTTGGAAGATATATAGAGCATATAAGGAGATAGGCAGGAAATGAACAACAAATTCAAGATGACCAAGAAGGTGAGTAGTGTGCTAGAGCAGTAGGTCCAAGGAGTTTGGATAAAAGTAAAGGAAACTTCCCCAAGGGAAAAATATATTTTCTTTATCTCCCACATTAACAATGTATTTTTGCATATAGGAGTTACCAAATTATTAAAAGAAAACATATTCATTGCAAATAAATATTTTTAAGGCAGAAATAACTACTCTTTAATTTTATACATTTCCTTCTAGCTACGTTATACATAAAAGCATTTTGTTTTTAAAGGGGATTGCCTGGTATGTATTATTTTATATTTCCCTTTCTCTTAATTTTATCTTGAGAATTCTCCCAATAAAAGAATAAAAGTCCTTGAAAACATTAAGATTCCATTAATGGATGAAGTTTGTTATTTAACCCTTTACCAGTTGTTAGAAATTAAGTTGTACATTCTTCATTATAAAAAATAATGCCTTGGTCATAAGGTTCATAAAGTAGGATTTGAAAATAATGATCAGGGTTAACGTGGGCTATTTCACAAGTGGTGTCAAGATAATAATTAGCCATCTGGATAAAAACTGAGTTGGTTCCACTCCTCACAGTCTACCAGTATAAATTCCAAATGGCTCATAGATTGAAATGCTAAAAAAAAAAAAAAAATGAAATAAATTATTCAAGAGAAACACAGGAAAAATGCTTTTTAAATGTTTGAACCACCTGAATGTGGACAGGTCACTCAATATTACCTGGCTTCAAAACTGAATAGCTATTGAACATGACTATGCAACCAAAACACTGGGAATCATATTGGCAGTATATGTGACAGAAAACACTAAAATCCGGGCCTCCCTGGCGGCGCAGGGGGTTAAGCGTCAGCACTACGAAGCTGTCCGCAGCCACTGCAGCACGAGTTCGATCCCCGGCTGTGGAGCTGCCCACATGATGAAGCAGACCTCTCCTGCCTCTCCCACTGCTCCTCTCAGCAGCTCCTCTTCGGTCCATCTGCCTGTTCTGTTCCCCACTCTGTCTCTGGGGAATCCTGTCATCCTTCCCCCCACACCTCTGGCCTGTACCCCAGTTCTTGTATGCATAAATAAATAAATAAAAAAAAAAGAAAATGCTAAAATCCACATTATATAGATAACTTTTTAAAAAGTAAACATCTATAAATAGAAAATGGGGAAAGGATATAAACACTGATTTTTTAAAATCCCAATATTTTGGAAAATGTTTTTCAGTGTTTAATCTCAGCAAACAAATATAAATGAGAAAAAGATGTTTTTTAATCCTCCACCTTGGGCAAAGGTTTTTTTTTAAATAATAACACCCAATGTTAGTGCAGGGCAGGGACACAAATCCCCACTCTTAGTAGGATATCAATCAGTACGATTTCTTCAGAGGGCAATTCAGCAATATGTATCATAAGCCTCAAAATTATTCATCACCTTTTACAAAATAATTCTACATCTAAGGTAATTAACCTGTGATTATAATTAATCACCCTAGTTCGGAACAACGGTGCAGACTACAATGTACCCAGTGTGATCTGGCGCCATTTGGCACAGCCTGGTTAGCATAATAGTGAATGTGCATGTGTGTGGTGGTAGGGGAAAGAGTTAAGGGAAGGTGGGGGCGATGGGCTGAGCAGGCACCAGGGATACTCAGGGCAGCTGATGCTGTCAGCACTGGATGACCAACTGGAAACCTGGAATCCAGCACTAAAGACTCATGCTTTACTGCCATCTAGTGCTCACCAGGTAATGGCAATCAGTTGGTCTTTTCCAACTAAGGAAAACAATGGCCTCCAAGTAACTTAGATGATGCCGCCCTCTCCTCTATTTTTATTTAACACTAATTAAGCATTTACTATGTTCTAGGCATTGTGCTAGGCACTTACAAGCATTCCCTCTTAATCCTCATAACACAACAATCCTATGAAATAGGTACTTTTATCACCCTGATTTTAAAGATGAGGGAACTAAGGTACAGAGGTCAGGTAACTAGCCCTAGGTCACACAGCTATTATGAGGCTTAGGTTAGGATCAGAAAAATGTGGCAGTTGTATTAGGTTCCGTGGTCTGAGCCACCTCCTTTGTAAGAATCAAAGTTCTGTAAGATGCTTCTAGCAAGCACAGAGAACATCACAGCTCACATGCAATAGCTACTCTCCTCCTTCCCCTCTGCCCCAAATAAGTTCCCACAGGGACTGGGTTCACCTCTGCAGTCTTATCTGCGTCAAGGACAACCACTAGCCTAGGCAAAAGCCCATGAGTTAAAAATTTTTTTCATTTGTAAAATATTTCATATGTGCAAGATATTACATAACAAATACTCAAACGCACCAGCAATTTAAGAAAGATTTCCAGTACTGATACATGAGTGATGAATTTCAACCCTTACAGTTCACTGTCTTGTTTTCTCCTATTAGATTAACACAAGGGACACCAATTGGGCTATGAATGCAATGTGACTTTCATAGCAAGCTTTCCCCTTCCTAATAAACAGTCTTTCCTTAATTATAGTTTAATTGTATCCTGCCAAAAACATCTGCAGTGTGGGTAACAGAGCAGATGTTACACACTGGAGCTGAGAAAACTTCTCAATCATGTTATGGTTTAAGAAGGTCGTGAACCCCTGGGCTCTGAGGAGTTAATGAGGGAATGAGAAAACCAAATGCTCAGCTAGTCTTATTTGTAGAAAAGAGTTATTGGTCCAGGGCCATTGACTCTTTAGTGAGGTCATGAAAGTCCTAGAATGACAGGCAAAATTTTATGTCTTTTTCCTCTAGGGAGAGGTTCTGGTCCATCATAAAGCTTATGAGGTTCTCAAAGAGGTCTGAGATCTACCATAATATTTAGGAATCAGTCTTAAAGAACAGAGGTTGGCAAATGGCCTCAGACCAACTCCAACCCAATGCTTGCTTTAGAACTACCCACAAGCTAAGAATGGTTTTTATATTTTTAAATGGTTGAAAAAAATCAAGACGAATAACTCATATGTGAAAATTATATGAAATTCAAATTTGTGCCTGTAAGCCAAGTTTTATTGAAACACAGCCACATTCATTTATTCACAAATTGTCATGGCTGTTTTTGCACTACAAACAGCACAGTTGAATAGTTGCAACACAGATGAAAAGCCTAAAATATTTACTATCTGACCCTTTTCCAAGAAAGTTTGCTGATCCTGCCAGAGATGGAAATAGATAACACATCTTGTGAGTACACATACCCTATTTTTTATTGTATGTAGGTGCTGTTAAGGCTGATAAAGTACAAATTCATTTAGCTGTATTATTAATGTAGTGGACATTAGTCAGCAGAATCCTCTTACTGGAACTGAGGAATTACCACCATGTGAGTCTTGCTGGGAAAGAGTCAGGCCCCCAAAAAGATAGATTCTCCTTTCTCCTGCCTCCCTGGCAGCCACAGACATATGACTTGGGATCAGGCTATTAGAGATCCTGCCTAGAACTATGAATCCAGAGTGAGTCACACAAGACAGCAGGAGCAGAGGAGAGAGACTTTTGGCAGAAGCAAAATTACAGCAATCACTTCTAACTCCCACAAGCTGCAGTGACCCATTTCTGGTTGTATATCAGTGATCTTCTCACCAGATAGTTCCTAAGGTTTTTGGTTTTGGCTATGTGACCTTTGTTTCTACCTGACCAGGACAAGCTCAGTACTAGATGTGATGGGGCCTACATCACTCACTGCTTGCAGCAGAGAGGGACAGAAAGCAGAGGCCATTAAATAAAAACTCCAGGACAACCAACAGGGGCTGATTCATCTTTGAAAACTTAGCACCTAAGAGAGTGCCTGGTACTTAAAAAGTGCTAATTATCTATTGATGAGAACACCAATAAGTTGGGGAAAGCATAGACTGGGGGATCTCTCATTCCAGTAGATATCAGCCATCTTATACTGGCAATGAGTTTCATGTATGCGGTCTTGTGAAAGGGGGGAAGAGACAGCCCTGTTCTTCAAACTCTGTATATGGCTTCCTGAGTTCTCTGGGCCATCAGGCTCCAGTGATAAGAAATAGTCAGAACTTGGAGATTACTGTGAACTTGACCCTGGGAGATAAGGTCCAAAGCCCCTCCAGTGATGACTACTATTATCTTTTAGAAGCAAACAGCTAGTCAGAAAGCACTTGCATGCACACCAATGCTCTGGGTGAGAGAATATGAAACAGGCTGTATACCAGGTACATTTAACTCTTGCTCTTGCCCTGGGCCTGGATTATAGACTTCCATGAAGAAACTTAGTGCTTGTCCTAAGTACCTTTTCTAGTGGACTTGTGATTTAGAAAGAAATACTGATAGTGATGACTAAAAATCAGAATATTTTAGTATTTCTGGATTTATTTATGTATGCTGGGTAACAGATTTAAAGATCTGTTACCAAGAGGCGCCAAGGAGAACTTTCATAGCAAAATATTCAGGGATAATGACATTTTCCACAAAGCTACTGCTCCAGTGTCACAAAGTCAATGGTTTCTCTGACAGCCGTATTTTTATTTTTTATTTACCTGGAGTATGACCTTATACAGCTCTTTAACGCATCTTGTAAAACTTGCCTCAAAAACCAACTTTCTTTTCTTTCTTTTTTTAAAAAAGATTTATTTATTTATGTATATAAGAGCTGGGGTACAGGCCAGAGGTGTTGGGGGTGAGAGGATTCTCCAGAGACAGAGTGGGGAACAGGCAGATTGACTGAAATACACTGCTGAGGGGAGAAGCAGGCGAGTCAGGAGAGGTCTCTTGTGCCATGTGGGTAGCTCCCTGGCCGCGGATTGAACTAGTGCTGGAGTGGCTGCGGTTAGCTTCATAGGTTGCGTCTTCACCCCTTGCGCCACCAGGGAGGCCCTCTTTTCATTTTTTAAAAGATTTATTTATTGGGACCCTCCCTGGTGGCACAAGAGGTTAAGCATCAGCACTATGAAACTGTCCGCAGCCACTGCAGCACGAGTTCAATCCCTGGACAGGGAGCTGGCCCACATACATGGTGCAGCAGATCTCTCCTGACTCGCCCACTGCTCCCCTCAGCAGTGTATTTCAGTCTATCTGTTCTGTTCCCCACTCTGTCTCTGGTAAATCCTCTCACCACCACCACCACCCCACCCCCCCGCCCCAAACACACACACATCTGGCCTGTATCCCAGCTCTTGTATGCACAAATAAATAAATCTTTAAAAAATTTTTTTTAAATAAAATGCTTATTTATTTATGCATACAAGAACTGGTGTGTAGGCCAGAGGTATGGGGAGTGGGGGGGGGGAGTGGAGGAGGGTGAGAGGATTCACCTGAGACAGAATGGGAGGACAACAGGCAAATCTACTGAAATACACTACAGAGGTGGGCAACAGGTTAGACAGGAGAGGTCTGCTGCGCCATGTAAGCTAGCTCCCTGGCCAGTGATCGAACTCATGCCGCAGTGGCTGGTGATAGCTTGATAGTGCTGAGACTTTAACCTCTGCACCACGAGGGAAGCCCTGTATTTTTAACAATCTCAAGAGAAAAGAATACAGGGATCAAGCTATGCTGAGACAGTCCCACAGTTGCAGAGCTTTGGCAGAAGCCAAGATGGTTGAAACAGGACTTCCATAACCAGTGTTGTATGTTTATTTTTGTCCCCTATTAACCTTTGAAACTTTGTTGAGAAGGCATGATCTTCCTCTGCCCATGAGTGAGGGTTTGGGCAGACCTATGAATCCTGTTACTTTTAATCACACAAATCTCATTGTGTATTTAGTCACATCTAATAGTCAAAACTACAAATTTGGCATTAACTAATTTGCTAACTTAAGCTTGCTTCAGGCTTGAAACCTACAATAGAGATTTAGGAAAGAGTTTTTGTTCTCTCCTTTTTTCTCCTTTCAACTACCCTACTTGCTAGTTATTCTACTGCTTTAGAAGTTGAGGGAAGGAGGGGCCTCCCCTGGTGGCGCAGTGGTTGCGCGCTGGGCTGCGAAGCTGCCCACAGCCTCTGCAGCGGGCCAGCTCGATCCCCGGCTGCCGGTGAGGGTCCCACATGGCGCGCAGACCTCTCCTGCCACGCCCACTGCTCCCCTCAGCAGTGTGTTTCATCAGTCTGCCTGTTCTGTTCCCGCTCTGGCTCTGGTGAATTCTCTCACCCTCCTGCGCTTCTGACTGCAACCAGTGCTTGTAGAAATAAATAAATCTTTAAAAAAAAAAAAAATCCTTAAAAAAAACACAAACAACAAAAAAAAAGAAGTTGAGGGAAGGAATGGGGCCTCCCTGGTGGCGCAAGAGTTTAAGACGCAACCTATGAAGCTGTCCGCAGCTCTGCAGCACAAGTTCGAATCCCAGCCAGTGAGCTGCCCACATGGCGCAGCAGACCTCTCCTGACTCGCCCACTGCTCCCCTCAGCAGTGTATTTCAACCAGTCTGCCTGTTCTGTTCCCCACTCTGATTCTGGTGAATCCTCTCACCCCCCACACCTCTGGCCTGTACCCCTGTTTTTGTATGCATAAATAAATAAATCTTTAAAAAAAAAAAAGACGTTGAGGGAAGGAGGAGGGAGAAATGGGACAGTTCTTACTTAACTTGTTGGCTTTGTGCTCACTGGGCCTGCCTGGTGATTGGAGCTGGCTCTTTCTCTTGGGTGGAAATTTTCATAAGCTTACCAGGTTCCTGTTGCACCATTTACCCTGGCAGATGCATCTCCATTTGCTGTCATCTCTCCTCAGACCCCAGGCCTCAGGTAGTACAGGTCCAGACCCTTTCTGCTGTTTCCTTGGCTCTGCAGATGGCCTGTTGAATAATGTCAAATATGGTTGCACATAGCAGGGTCCACAAAAACATTCATGGATCCCTTGCCATGAAGGCTCTGTCATCAAAGTAGTTAGTCTTGCCTTTCACTCAACCTCAACTTCCTAGGCAGGAGACCCCAGTCTTTAGCCCACTTCTTTTCTTTCCCAGGGACAAGTCAGGTATCAGTTTTTTAGGTCACCCGACTAGAGAGAACCCATTTCCAAACTCTGAGCCCTTCCCTTAAAATTCCCCTCAGCAGATGGTGGTAGAAGGTGTCAAAATGAGGGTTGGAACGCAGCACAGCAACAACTTCACCATAAATTATTTCTTCATCAATGTTCTTACCAAACCTCTCTCTGGTCTCAAAACTTGTATTACTAAAGAGGGTAAAAAGGTTTACAAGACATGGAACGGGCCTCCCTGGTGGTGCAGCGGTTGAGCGCTGGGTTGCAAAGCTGCCCGCAGCCTCTGCAGCGCCGGTTCAATCCCCGGCTGCTCCCCGGCCACCAGAGGAGGGTCCCACATGGCGCGCAGACCTCTCCTGCCGCCCGCTGCTCCCCTCAGTGGTGTACTTTGGTCCTTCTGCCTGCTCTGCTCCCCGCTCTGGCTCTGGTGAATTCTCTCACCCTCCCGCGGTTCTGACTGTACCCAGTGCTTGTATAAATAAATAAACAAACAAACAAACAAAAAAAAAGAGTTCTCCTTTAAAAAATAAATAAAAAAAAAAAAAGACATGGAACAAGTTCTCCTGTTTTTCCCTTAGTATCAATTAAATTTAAGTTAGGAGAGGGGGCCTCCCTCATGGCTCAAGGGGTTAAGAAACAGCACTATGAAGCAATCTGCAGACACTGCAGCACAAGTTCAATCCCCAGCCAGGGAGGTGACCGACATAGCACAGCAGACCTCTCCTATCTCGCCTGCTGCTCCCCTCAGCAGTGTATTTCAGTCAATCTGCTTATTCTGTTCCCCACTCTGTCTCTGGTGAATCCTCTCACCTCACTAAACCTCTGGCCTATACCCCAGTTTTTGTATGTATAAATAAATAAATCTTTTTTTAAAAAAATTAAAAAATAGAATCAGGAGCACTCCATTCTAATAACTTGTATGTTAGTTACTTATTGTTGCCTATCAACTTACTCCAAAACTTAGTGTGTAAGCAAAAAACATTTATTACTCACAGCTTCTCAGTCAGGAATTCAGGAGTGGCTTAGCTAGGTAGTTCTGGCTCAGGGTCTTGTGAGGCTCTAGTCAAGATGTCAGCCTGACATTGATGTTGGTTGTTGGTGGGAGGCCTCAGTTCCTCTCTGTGTGGAATTCTTCACAGGACTACTTGTGTGCTTTCATAACATGGCTGCTAAAATCCCATAGAATGTGTAAACTGAGAGGTTCAAGGTGAAAGCTGCAACACCTTAGAAGTCATACTCTATCACCTCTGCCATTCTTTATTAATTATACCAACCAGCCCTGCTTCAGTATGGAAGAAAACTATACAAGGGCATGAATACCAGGAAGTAAGGCTCACTGGTGGTTTATCTTGGAGGCTGTCTACCACCCTGTTAAATTTAATTTATTTTTTTTAAAGATTTTTATTTAATTTATACAAGAGCTGGGGTACAGGCCAGAAGTGCAGGAGGGTGAGAGGATTCACCATGAGACAGAGCGGGGAGCAGATTAGGCAGACGGAACGAAAGCACTACTGAGGGGAGCAGCAGGCAAGAAGGAAAGGTCTGCCGCACCATGTGGGTATCTCCCTGCCTGGCTGGGACTTGAACCCATGCTGTAGAGGCTGCGGACAGCTTCACAGTGCTGCACTCAACCCGCTGCACCACCAGGGAGGCCCTCACCCTGTTAAATTTTAAATGACCAAACAAACGGAATGAAGTACAAGAGCCCATATGTTTAGAGCAGTCTAATTAAAACTCTTTGGAGGATTTTTGGATCTTTGGAATTACATTAAGACAGCTGATCATCTCCACATTTGTTTCACATCTATGAATGGATCCAGGACTCTCCTTGAGGAAGACATGGTCTAGGTCTGATCTAAAGAGTTCCTTTTGGTGCTTAGATCTCTATTTATACTTAATAATCAGAAAAAAAAAATTTGGAAATATCTTTGAACCTACATTTACACTGAAATTTACAATTCAATGAACAAATTCTAAGATGCATCATTATAAGAATCATCTCTTTATTTATTTTATAGAGCAATGATTTAAACTGAATACATTTGGGCACAGTAACTATTTGACACGAGAAGTAGTTGTATCAGTATGGACCTCAGAAAAATAGCAACTCATCTTACACATAATAAGTAGAAAATATTTTTCTGTCTGCTCATTTAAGTGTTACAAATCCTGAGAATGTTATATACTAAACAAACTAGGTACTGCCTTATTGTTAAATCTTGTTGGAAATAATCCTTTAAAAAATGCTTTGAGGTACAAATCAACTACATATTAAACATGAGTCTTTTGCATTTTACAAAGAGTTTAAACACATACATTAAACAACAGTTCAGTGGCTCTTAAAACAGCTATTAGTCAGGTTCAAGGACACACTGTTCCACGATTTCCCGTAAGTTGGGGTTCTCCATTGCAGCTGCCACTCTCTCCTTGTCATTTATCTGCTTGTTGACTGCAAAACACACAGCAAACATTAGCAGAACTGTGTCAACATGTAGTCCCACACAATATTTTTATCAGTATGTTAATACGGAGAATTAATTCCTTGAGAACTAAAACCTGGTTATGGCGATTCATAAGTTCTGGGAGACTTAAAAGAAAAGTATGCCCTATAATCTTACTATTCTACCACAACTATTTGTAATTTTCTTTGTAGTTTTTGCCTATATATATCTATATATACATATATATTTCCATATAGTTTTATTCCCTATACTTTCATTTTTTAAACTTCAGAATTATTTAGCACAGTGAACATTACAAGCATACTAAATTAATTTTGAAGACTATGCTAGAATAAGTACCTTTAAACACACAACCTTATTTTTATGGTTTGAGTCATATCATTTTGTTTCTCAATATTATTTACCACTTCATATTGCCAACAGCAATACCGGAGCTTTCGGGTTACTAGAAATATTTGGCATTGTTAATAAAAACACTCACACATCTATAACAGGAGGTGAAAAACGGCTTCATGTTATTGTAATTTACAATTCCTTCACTAATTGTGAGAACATTCTCTCATCTTTATTAATTCTTGGTGAATTTTCTATTCATGTCTCTTTCTACTAAATTATTGGGTCTTTTTATTTTAAAACAGATTGCACTGTCCTTCATATAATAAAGCTTGTCCTATTATCTGCTGTCTATAATTTGCAAAAAGCACTCTTGATGACAGAATTCAAGAAATGTCCATATTCTTAATGTGGGCTAACATTTCTGGGATGCTGCTAAAATGTCTCCTTTTGAATGATTTCAATTCATTGTTTCTTCTATGAGGGAAGAGATATATCTCAAAAGTAAAATTGTGCCCACATATAGGAGGTACTCAATAAATACTTACTAAATGTAAAACCCAGAATCACAAGGCTTAATACCATTGCTGTTAGTTAATCCTATAATTAAGAGGAATTTCAAAAGAATATCCTATGTGGATATTATTTTTATTCTTTTATTCTTTAAATTATGAGACAGAAATCACTAGCATATGGGATTTGAATAAATTGAGCCGATGAGGAATAAAATAATCTATATGATGTCTGGAATTGTGAAAAGAGGAGATGGTTTTAAGTTTCTGTGACAGTACCAAAAGAGCTTCCTGGATGGGCTTTTCCACTGAAAGCAGTAGCTTCCCCTTCTGCAACTCTTACTGTGTATGCCTTTCTGAGTCTGGTCTTTCTCTGCGTTTCTTATTGTTGCTCTTATTCTATTACTGACTCTTTCTTCCTCTCCTCTTCGCTTTCCAACCTCTCAATTTACCCAGAGAAGAAAGCTAAGTACAATATGCATTTTAAATGTATTTCTCATTTGTACTCTTATCATTTGTAGATAAAATTCTGTTATTTTTAATGTAATACTATGTAGAACATTTTGTTTTGTGCTTTCCCCAAACCCCAGCTCTGCTATTAAGTGGTTACTGATTGATTTCTCTCTGTAGCCAAAGATCCTCACTATAAAGAAGATCTCCCACTCCCTTTCTTGTACATTAACCCACAGAGACAATATTTACCCCCAAGATACCCTAAAGCCTTACTTGCTAGACCTCAATTTCAAGTATACAGCCCTCTATCCTGCCACAAAAGAAGCAAACCCTCTTTAGAGCTTAAAAGTCAAGATCCGTGGGATTAGATATTCTTTATAGATAATAGAGCCACTGGCCTCGACTAGTTAATAACCTTAGGGCCTAGCTCTAGTTCACATGAAGTTCCAATGACAAAATTACTCCTATGAAATACCTCTATTTCTATACCTCAAGAACTAACTAGTAACTACTTTTATGCTTCTTTGCAAACAACCTAGTAAATACTTGGCTAGCAGAATAACCTGGTATCCAAAATAAAGTACTACCTGAAGTTGTGTTTTAATAATAATTCAAGGTTCACTTACTGTCTTCCTCTGTTGAATGGGTTCCTTCAGAAATGTAGATTTCCAACTGGAAGAAAAATATTAACAGCAAAATATTTATTAAATGATAAGTGAAGTAGAATGTAAAGTGAACTCAAGAGTTGAGGGATAAAAGCCCAAATCCTATTTAGGGACAAGTTTTTCTAAAACAAGGACTGAAATTAGTAGGATTTTTAAATTTTGGCCAATGGGCAAGGTCTACAAAAGATATTCACATTAAATATTTTTTTTATGAATACAAATACAGTTTTAAACAAATGAGATTATATATATATTTAAAAGATTTTTTTTTATTTATTTATTTATTTTTGCATAAAAGAACTGGGGTATAGGCCAGAGGTTTGGAGTGGGGTGGTGAAAGGATTCACCAGAAACAGAGTGGGGAGCAGAACAGGTGGATTTAATGACACACACTGCTAAGAGGAGCAGTGGGTAAGACAGGAGAAGTCTGCATACCATATGTGGGTTAGCTTCAAGCTGGGATTAAACTCAGGCAGTCACAGTTGGCCTTCATGGTAGTAGTGCTGAGACTTAACCCCTGGGCCACCAGGGAGGCCCAGATTATATTTATTTTACTCATGGATATCTCTTCCCTGCACTCTACCTCTTTCTCTTAAATCAGTATCAAAAGTATTTAAACTTCCTCCCTGCCCCATGTCCCAAGAAAGCTGTATTAATAATCTAGTGTAATTCTTCTATACAAGAACTGGGGTACAGGCCAGAGGTGTGGGGGTGAGAAGATTCACCAGGGACAGAGTAGGGAGCAGAACAGGCAGATATACTGAAATAGACTGCTGAGGGGAGCAGTGGGCAAGACAGGAGAGGTCTGCTGCACCATGTGGGTAGCTTCCTGGCAGGCTGGGGATCGAATTCGTGCTGACGTGGCTGATGATAACTTTATAGAACTGTGCTTAACCCCTTGCGCCACCAGGGAGGCCCTAAAGATTTATTTATTTATACAAGAACCAGGGTATAAGCCAGATGTGTGAGAGGGTGAGAGGATTCACCAGAGACAGAGCAGGGAACCGAACAGGCAGCCTGACTGAAATACACTGCTGAGGGGAGCAGCGGGCGAGACAGGAGAGGTCTGCGTGCCAGGTGGGTATCTCCCTGGCCGGCCGGGATAGAACCCGCACTGCAGAGGCTGTGGACAGCTTCACAGCGCTGCGCTCAACCACCTGCACCACCAGGGAGGCCCACTTCTTCTATACATTTTTCATACTTATATAACACTTCTTCTATACATTTTTCATACTTATATAATCTAATTCAGACTTTTTTATACACACACACACACCCCCAAGGTTGGAAGTTTCTTATTTCACAAAATGGAATCAATATATATAGCATCATTCTTTTCTCATGCAGTATTGCCAGGCTACATTTATCCCTCCTAGTTTTCCTGCAAATTAGCTAACCTCCTTCAAATTAGCTAACCTCCTTCAAATTTCCTTCAAATTAGCTAATTTCCTTCAAATTAGCTAACCTCCAGGAAAGAAAGCTTTTGAGACAAGTCCACAAATTACTACAAATCCTATGGCAAATAAAGCATGCTATATGCTTTATTTATATATGTATTTATATAGACATATACTATAAAGATATGTCTACTCTCCCAAGAACACTAAAACATGAACTAAATCCAACTACTGAGATATACGTTTTTAATGTGGTTAAAAAAAAAAATCTTACCCTATTATGGGTAAGATACCTTAGAGATCATCTAATGCAATCTTTTTTAAAAGATGAAACACCACATAAATTTTCCTGGCAGCATAACACTAGCTCTTATTATAAGACAACAAAGTAACAAGTATAAAATCATTCTATACTGGGCCTCCCTGGTGGTACAATGGGTTCAGTCTCAGCACTATCAAGCTATGACAGCATGAGTTCAATCCATGGCCAGGGAGCTAACCCCACATGGTACAGCAAACCTTTCCTGTCTCGACTGCTGCTCCCCTCAGCAGTGTATTTCAATAGCTCTGCCTGTTCTGCTCCCTAGTCTGCCTCTGGTGAATCCTCTCACCCCCACACCTCTGACCTACACCCCAGCTCTTGTATGGATAAATAAAAAAATTAATCTTTAAAAAAATATCTTTAATAAACTCATGCCATTCACAGCAACATGGATGGAGCTAGAAGGAATTATACTCAGTAAAATAAGTCAGAAGGAAGAAGAAAAATATCGAATGGTTTCACTTATAGCAGGAATATAGGGGAACCAAATAAGACATCAGGGGAAAAATAATAACAACATAAAACACAACAACAACAACAAAAAAAAACAGACAATTATAAATCAGACACATCCTATAGGGGAGGAGGAGGCAGGAGGGATCAGAGGGAGGGAGGGAGGAGCACAGGGGACTGAGGTGATGGTGCACAGGTGCATTGGGGAAGGAAATTCTCTGGGGACTACACCTGAAGAGGGGAAGTAAGCAAACATTGTTTAAAAATGAACGATATAAAAATATATTAAAAATAAAGAAAGAAGTATGCACTTGGACATAGCAGTCTTTTCTATATCTGACAGGGAAACAATAAAAAAAAATCTCTAAAAAAGTCATTCTATACTCATTTACTTTAGTTGAAAATTATGCATGAGAATAGTATAAGACAACAACAACAAAAGGAATACTGATATATACTACAACATGGATGAACCCTAAAGATACTATTCTAAGTGAAAGAAGTCAGTCTTAAAAGACCACAAATTATGTAATTCCAGCTAAATCAAACATCCAGAATAGGTCTATAGATAAAAAAATAGATCAATCCAAAGAGCACAAAAATACTAATTCAAAAGGAACCCTACACTCCTATATTTATAGCAATTCCATTTACAATAGACAAGATGTGGAAACAACCTAAATGCCGCAGAACAGATGGAACACTGTAGGCACTTTGGTGGTGGGAAAACTATGGTGACTGCACCTAAGGGGAGAAATTCTATATTGGATCAAGAAGCTATGGTACATATGCACAGTAGAATACTACTCAGTAATCAAAAAAGATAAACTCATGCCATCTGTGGCAATATGGATGGAACTAGAAGGGATTATTCTAAGCAAAGTGAGTCAGAATAAGAAAGATAAATACTGGATGGTTTCACTTATACATGGAATCTCAAGAAACTAAACAAAAGATCAGACAAAGACAAACTGTAAGACTGACCCTGAAAGCAGGCCATAGATTTGAGACACTCAGGAGGGATGGTGGAGGAGGGCGAGGGGGAGAATAGAGAGGGGAGAAAGTAAGGTGGAATAAGGTGGAGGACTGTAGGTACTTTGGTGGTGGAAAAACTATGTTGACCCCACCTGAGGGAAGACATCTTATATTGTGGAAAAAATAAACAAAAATGTTTATTTTTTATTTATTTTATTTTATTTTTGTGGGACCCTCACCGGCAGCCGGGGAACAAACCGGCGCTACAGAGGCTGCGGGCAGCCTCTCAGCACAGTGCTCAACTGCTGCGCCACCAGGGGAGGCCCGAACAAAGATGTTTAAAAACAAAAACAAAAAAGTAGATCATTGGTTGCCTAGGGATACAAAAGAGTTGGGGGAAAATGGCAATCAACTGTTAACTGGGATTTCGTTTTTTGTTTTTTTAAAGATTTTTATTTACTTATTTACACAAGAACTGGGGTACAGGCCAGATGCGCAGGAGGGTGAGAGGATTCACCAGACACAGAGCAGGGAACAGAACAGGCAGACTGACTGAAACACACCGCTGAGGGGAGCAGCAGGCAGGAGAGGTCTGCCATGCCATGTGGGACCCTTGCCAGCAGGCCAGGTTCGAACCAGCACTGCAGAGGCTGCGGACAGCTTCACAGCGCTGTGTTCAACCAACTGCGCCACCAGGGGAGGCCCTAACTAGGATTTCTTACTGGAGTATTGAAAATATTCCAAAATTGATAGTAGTGGTGGCTGCACAACACTGGGAATTCACTAAAAAACCATTAAACTGTACACTTGTAATAGGTGAGTTGTATATATGTGAATTAAATCTCAGTAAAGCTATTATAAAACAACAAAACACATTTTCCTTACCTTATGTTTAAATGGTAAACATCGCTGAAGTTTTACTCTTAAGCACAGCCCTGAAAGGAAAAGAGTCCCAAGTAATTATCTCTTCTTATTGTTTCTTGAAAAAGCATACAGTTTTTTCAAGTGTGGAGGTGGCCCCGTATAATATGGTATCTGAAATCATTTTTAGCTCAATCCAATGTAGAGCCTTTGAATCTGGGACCATGCTAGCAATTTAGTATATCAACTAACACATTGCTCGCCATAATTCAGTGAAAAGGTATTACCAATCCTCTTCTACAAATTATGAACCTGAGTCACAATGTAACTTGCCCAAGGTCATTGAGTTAGTAGACAGTAGAAAGAAAGAGCTGGATTGAACCAAAGACCACTGCAGAGACAAGATCCTTTCTAGTACATCAATTTCCCTTCAAGCAACATTCAACTTACTCATTAAATTTTATTGAATGCTTGCAACATGTCAGGCCATGCAAAAAATTTTAAACTAAGCAGGAGCATATAGAAGCAACTTAAAAAGGACCACAAAAGCCTCTCAAATTTGGAACCCTCTATGCCTGCAAGGTAAAAACAGAGTTAATTCCCTAAAAGCTCATCTAAAGTTCAGCTTCACCCCATATACACCATCCTTGATTATGCAATCCCTTACTGATGAATATGGTCTGAAATAAACTCTCTTTATCTTCCTTAAAACAATATATATAGTTAAAGACACCTATTTTATATCTTTTTTATTATTTATATATTTATTTATTTATTTATTTAAATTTTTTTTTAATTTATACGAGCACTGGGTACAGTCAGAAACTCAGGAGGGTGAAAATTCACTAGAGCCAGAGTGGAGAGTAGAACAGGCAGAGTGACGAAGTACACTGTTGAGGGGAGCAGCAGGCAGCAGGAGAGGTCTGCGCGCCATGTGGGACCCTCGTCCAGCAGCCAGGGATCGAACCGGCACTGGAGAGGCTGCAGGCAGCCTGACAACCCAGTGCTTGCGCCACCAGGGAGGCCCACCTATTTTATATCTTACTGCCAACTAATCCAAAATTTTGGGAATGCAGCCTCCCAAATAGAAAACTACCTCCAAAAAAACCCTTCTACCAGGTCTTCTGCCCATTCTACATGGAAGCCAGTACAGCAGCTAAAGGGAGAAGATGGTGATGAAGGCAGTGCTAGTCAGAAGCACTCACTTCAATCTCCAGAGTTGGAAGGAGGAACAGATCCACACTCACTCCCCAGTAATTGTTGGCATGTACACTTAACAGACACAGCATGGGGCCTCTCTGGTGGCCTAGGGGTTAAGTCTTAGCATAAACACCACCACAGTGTGAGTTCAATTCCTGGCCAGGGAGTTAACCCACATGGTGCAATAGAACTCTCCTGTTTCACCCACTGCTCCCCTTAGCAGCGTTTTGCTCCCCATTCTGTCTCTGGTGAATCCTCTCACCCACCAACACCTCTGGCCTACACCTCAGTTCTTCTATGCAAAAATAAATAAATATTAAAAAAAAATAAAGAGAGAAGCAACATGGCCTAACTATAGGAGAAACACATATGGAGTCAGGAGATCCTAGGCTTGAGCCTCAGCTTCACTCCTTTCTGGCTATATGATTCTGAGAAAGTCACTTAAACTCTAAGCCTCAGGTGCCTCATCTGTAAAATTAATAATATATCAACTCTCTAGTAGACCACAGAAGACGAATACATGAAAATACTCTGTAAACAATGAAGTGTGATACATAATGCTAATTATTATTTGGGTTAATATTAGCTAGAATAGTTTAGAAAATTTTACACACACACATGCACACAAACAAAAACATACAGACACACAAATATACATATATAAAACCTTACCAATAAGAGTCGCCAAAGAGCAATGAGGTACTGTTGGTGTGAACCTGATAATAACCAGATAGTCGTCTTCATTTATCTCCTGAACCTTCACGCAACTTTCGGTTACCACTTCCAGTTCTTCTAAAGTATTAGGCTTTTCTGGGTCCCGGATAGTTCGAATCAAATCTACAAAATCATCAGACAAGGAATTATGTTAAAACCTGGGTATTCTAAATAAGGATGATTTTGCCCGTTCTAATCCCAAACGCTAACCTCTTTTTTGTTTAAGTAAATTCTATAGCAACTCCCAGGTTCTAACAGAAATTTCTACTATTGTTTTCATTTGGAGAAAATTTTTCTTGGACAATTATTAGATTATATTCAATTTCTTAGATCCCACACTGCAGAGAGAATATAATGGGAAAAGCATTATAAAAGCTAATAAAGTAGGTCCTTCCTGGTGGTGCAGGGGTTAATGTCTCAGTGCTATCAAGCTATCAGCAGCCACTGTAGCAAAAGTTGGATCCCCTGCCAGGGAGCTAACCCACATGGCACAGCAGTCCTCTCCTATCTTGCCTGCTGCTCCCCTCAGCAGTATATTTCAATAGATCCACCTGTTCTGCTCCCTACTCTGTCTCTGGTGAATCCTCTCACTCCCTTCCCACCACTGGCCTGTACCCCAGTTCTTGTATGCATAAATAAAAATAAATCTGTAAGAAAAAAAAGCTAAAGAAGTGACTGATTTTTTTAAGTAAATTCATTCTCAAAAAAAATTAGAAATTGGAAATATTTCCATGGATTAAAATTTAAAAAAGAAAAAGAGGAAGCTAAAGAGGATGAAATAACTTTTAGCTTGAGAGAAAGTGGCATCAGGATTTATGGAAAGGAACCTGAATCAAGTCTTTAAAAAGGGGTAATATTTCAATATTTGATATTGAAGGTGAAGGAAAGTAAAGAACAAGAAGTTTAGTTTGGGGCCTCCCTGGTGGCACAGCGGTTGAGCGCTGGGTTGCAAGCTGCCCGCAGCCTCTGCAGCACCGGTTCCATTCCCGGCCTTCGGGTAAGGATCCCACATGTCGCGCAGACCTCTCCTGCCGCCCACTGCTCCCCTCAGCATGTACTTCGGTCCTTCTGCCTGTTCTGCTCCCTGCTCTGGCTCTGGTGAATTCTCTCACCCTCCCACGCTTCTGACTGTACCCACTGTTTGTATAAATAAATAAATCTTTAAAAAAAAAAAAAAGAAGTTTAGTTTGCCTGGAACCCAGTATAAGTAAAGAGGATATAAAGATTTGGGTCAAACTGCCAATGCTTTTTTCAGTGAGCTACAGGCAAGAGGACATCACGTCATTATAATGCCAGCTGATAACTCACGCACCACCTGACACTCAGAACTAAAGAGAAGAGCCAGGTATACCTACTGAAAAACTAGGCCTAAAACAGGTATATGACAATAGTAACAGAGGGGAAGGGATAAATGAAGAATTCCAGAGGCAGAACCAACAGAATTTGACAAAAGTTTGGATATAGAAGACAGGAAAGAGAAGAAAGGAAGATGACTCAGATTTTAAGTGTAAGTGCTTAGAAGAATACTGACAGGATAAAAAGACAATGTGGTGGGGCTAGTGTAAATAAGGTCAATTTTATATGTAAGGATTTTGAGGTGCTTCAGGGATAACCGAATGGAATATTACAGCAAATACTGTTGCATACAGTTTAAGAGAGTACAAAGATGAGAGTGATTGTTGAACCTGTAAGATTCAACAATGTTATGAACAGTAAGTAGAACAGAAGTTTTCAATCTTGACTGAACAATGGGATTACCAAGAATGCTTTTATTTATTTTTTTTTTAAAGATTTACTTATTTATTTTTATTTTATTTATTTATTTATTCAAGCACTGGGTACAGTCAGAAGTGCAGGAGAGTGAGAGAATTCACCAGAGCCAGCGCAGGAAGCAGAGCAGGCAGAAGGACCGAAGTACACTGCTGAGGGGAGCAGCGGGCGGCAGGAAAGGTCTGCGCTCCATGTGGGACCCTCGCCCGGTAGCCGGGGAGCAGCCGGGGATCGAACCGGTGCTACAGAGGCTGTGGGCAGCTTCGCAACCCAGCGCTCAACCGCTGCGCCACCAGGGAGGCCCCCAAGAATGCTTTTAAAAAAAGTAATGTCTGAGCCCCACACCAGATTTTCCAGTTCAACTGATTTGGAGTATGACCTTAGCACTGGAACTTAAAAAAATTTTTTTCAGGCTACTCTTATATGCAACCCAGTTTGAGAATCAGTAGTGTAAAGACAAAAGGGACCCAAGGATAGCATTATGAGAAGTGCCTATTGTAAGGATTAGAAGGGGAAAGAAGGGCCTCCCTGGCGGCAGAAGGGGTTGAGTACAGCACTGCAGCACGACTTGGATCCCTGGATGGCCAGGGAGCTACCCACATGGTGCAGCAGACCTCTCCTGTCTCGCCCGCTGCTCCCCTCAGCAGTGTATTTCAGTCAGTCTGCCTGTTCTGCTCCCACTCTGTCTCTGGAGAATCCTCTCACCCCCCACACCTCTGGCCTGTACCCCAGTTCTTGTATGCATAAATAAATAAATCTTTAAAAAAAAATGAAGGGGAAAGAAAAACAAAAAGCAGGGCAAGAGAGGGGTAGTTAGCAAAATCAAATGCTGCAGAAAAATTCAGGTTGGTAAGAGTTAAAACATGTCTTTGACTTGTCACCCAGGAGGTCACCTAAAAAAAAACCAAGCAGGTTTCAGTAAAGAGGTGATAGCAGAAGCCAGCTTGCAAAAGAGGCAGTGAATCGGAACTGTAGTTCTACAGCTTTGGCAAGGAAGGGGTGGGGGGCAAAGGAAGGACAAGCGTTAAGAAGAATTTAGAACAGTGCCAAGAATAAGGGAAATGACTATGTTTTATAACACAAAGGGAAGGATCAAGTGGAAGAAATTATTAGAAGGGGAGGTAAGGGGATTAGTATAATAAGCAAAAGAATGAGACCCAGGGTGTGGGAATATGAGCTGGCTTTAGAGAGGACAATAATTCCTTCTTAGTCTGAGGTTATAGAAAAAGATGGAAGGAGAGTGATAAAGAGAAATGATGAGTTAGAAAGCGAGACAAACTGAGAGAGTTCACATAAAACGGGCATGATCTTCTCAAGCCTCAGGTTTTGTTTTATATTTATAGCACCCCTGTAATCAGAACTGCAACTGGGAAAAACTAATCAACCAAATTCTACCTACACCCCTCTACCCCCAACAATTAAGGCTCATCACTCAATTACAAATAGAATTTGAAAATTTGGGCCTCCCTGGTGTTGCAGGGGTTAAAGATCAGTGCTGTGAAGCTCTCACCAGCCACTGCAGCACAAGTTCCTGCAGGCTAGGGAGCAACCCACACAGCAAAGTAGACCTCTCCTGTCTCCCCACTGCTCCCCTCAGTTGTGTATTTCAGGCAATCCGCCTGTTCTGCTCCCCACTTTGTCTCTGGTGAATCCTCTCACTCCCCGCACCTCTGGCCTACACCCCAGTTCTTGTATGCATAAATAAATAAATAAATCTTTAAAAAAAAAGAATTTGAAAATTAAGGCAAGAAAAAGAGGACAAAGCTTCTTCAGAAGACTGTGTCATCTCGGAGCTCCAGGAAACAAGGATTTTTTGAAAAGGAATTTGCTGCCCCTCATCCTACATCTTCTCCCTGTAAGGCTCACTTCTACTTACCCCTGATTTAAAACTTACCCTTTATTAAAGTTCTCTAGTTTTTTAGTGGTTTGTGAGATTTGGATTTATTTCTTGAAAAAAAGAAAGTAATGTTGCTCTCCTATTACTAAGTCTTCTGTGGCTCTGAACTAATACTGAAGTCTTCATTAATACTTAAGGCTTCACTGTCCAATTCCAACCTACTGTTTAAAACAATTTTTGATGACCCCTCCACCTTTCACCACAGACCCTCCTGTTCTCTAGCCCCACCTATCTGCCATTCCCCTACACATGTTATTTTCTCACTGCCATACTTCTGCTCTACTTTCCTCTGATGAGTATGCCCACTACCCATGATATATCCATATACTACTTACACTTCTTAAAATCTTTCCAGATCCCACAATTAAAGATTAGTATCTCTCCTTCCTCTGAATTTCTGTATCTTGTATTCCAGGTTATGGAATACTACTATATATACTATATATACTACTATATATAGTAAGAAACATTTTGTTTTTACATATGCAAGTCTCCCTCAAAATAAGCTTAAGGACAAGAATCATCACTCTTCCAAAGCTGTATCCCAGGTGCCTGCTGTCTCTAGATGCTGCACACAGTTCTGACAGGAGAGGAATGTGTCCACCTGCCCAGCGCAGATGATTCCACTCATAATTATCATCTGGCTGGGATTAAGTCCTGCTCCATCAAGAAAGACATAAACTGGATTAGTTCCAAAGGCATTTTCCATCCATGACTTTCTTCTATTGGCCTATAAACCTTACTGAATTATGTTTGTATTCTCATTTGATTTTTTACCCTTGGTCGACAAGAATCTCTGAATGGCAGAGGCAGTATACTTGGTTTTTTCCAAAATACTACTACTTAAATTCAAAAAGGAGACTCACAAGGCAATTGTGAAGTGGTGGAAAGGGCACTAAGATTGGATTAGAAGACATGGGCTTTGGTCGTTGCTGATTCTGTACTGGCAGTGTGAACTCCAGGAAGCAGTTTAACCCATTCTAAACCTCTGTTTCCTCATCTGTACAATGAAAACTGTCCCAAGGGTTAAACAGATGATATAGATGTTTTATATATATATACATATATTCCATATATCTGCATATATATATATATATATATACCCACACACAGTGCAATATATATTGTGCTGTGTGTGTGTGTGTGTGTGTGTAACACTCCAGATTTGACTGGGTTAAATCACGCCTATTGAGGAGCCTCTCTCATTCTCCTTTTTCGGGGGACTCTGCCTATAGCTTCTGCAGCAGAAGTGTAGCTGTGACCTTGGGCCAGTCCCCAACTGGGCAGTCACCCAGCAGTGCCTGTGGCAAGAGGAGTGTTTTTGTAGAAACTAAGGACAGGAAGGAAGAATTCAATTAAGTAATGCAAACAGGCCGGTTTTGCTTCCTAACCAAGCACTCTAGTCGACTCGTACTGTACTCAGAAGTCTAGGGCGTAGGACAGACGAGCGGAAAGAAGCTTTTAAGATCTCCAGGTTCAGCCTGCCCCACAGTTTAGGAAGCGCCCGAGTCCAAAGAAGAGTCACATAGCCTCCAGATTCAAGGACCCCCGGAGAAACGCTTCCCACGCGCCGGAAGACAGTAGGGAAAACCACAGTCTCCACGCCCAGCCCTCAGGTGAGGGCCTCATTACCCCCGCCTCCGCGTAAAATGCTGCCCTGAATAAAATTAATTACCATAAACCTCTAGCGCTTTCTCTTCCATGATCCGGGGCTGCCGGGCAGCTCCCCGCTCAAAGAAACCCGAGAGCCACAGGACTCTGCTCAGCGTCCAGGAGAGAAGCCCGGACACTCGCTCCATCCTCACGCTCCGCCATCCCTGGCGACTGTCCCACCCGAGCCACCGTCTCTCAGCAGCCGGTACCGCGATTTATCGACTTCCTGGTCTTCAAACCGGCCAAGTCTAGCCTAAAAGTCCAGGGTAGCAGAGAGTAGGCGGGGCCGGGCGGAGCAGCGCGGAGGACCTAGGGAAGGAAGCCGCGGGGACTACCAGCCCCAGCATGCTTTGCTCGGTTTCGGCGGGACGCGAGAAAAAAATTGCTCGTGGCTCGTGAGGCGCGTTGCTTGCTGGGGCGTGTGAGATGTTTTCGTCAAAAAGCAGAGCCGTGGGGCTTTCCTGGTGGCGCAAGGGGTTGAGACGCGACCTATGAAGCTGTCCGCAGCCACCGCAGCACGAGTTCGATCCCCGGCCAGGGAGGTACCTACAAGGCGCAGCAGACCTCTCCTGACTCGCCTGCTGCTCCCCTTGTTGTAGGACAGGGAGAGGGGCAGCCCAAACTCCGCAAACCTCCCCCTTTCCTGGGGACCACCCTGTTACACCCTCAGCAGTGTATTTCTGTCAGTCTGCCTGTTCTGTTCCCCACTCTGTCTCTGGTGAATCTTCTCAAACCCCTCCCCCCCACCTCTGGCCTGTACCCCGGTTCTTGTGTGCATAAATAAATAAATCTTTAAAAAAACAAAACAAAACCAGAGCTGTATTCTGGGAGGCGTAGTGTCCGCTGTGGGCGTGTGTGTGTGTGTGTGTGTGTGTGTAACGGTCTGTTACTCGCCACTGCTGCCTTTCTCAGCGCCTTCAATAAGCTAAAGATGAATCCTGGGGAAAGGAGATCTTGATTGCTAGTGTTGGAGGAGCGTGTGCTGGAGATTCCAAGGTTACTTCTCCAAGAGAGACGCTCCGGGTGAAAGCTTTCTTCCTAAGTCAGGCCTGAAGTGAGTGTCAGCTGCGGTGACACTCTTTATTTGCATATTTCAAATGTATGACCGGATATCAAGCACACAGTGGGTGGTCAGTATGTCTTCATTGAATGACTTCACTAAATTCCAAAGGATAAAGGGTGAAACTTTAGTGTAGTCTGGTCAGAGACCTCAAAAATATTTATTGAATCTATGAGGGCACGTGTACTTGGCATGTACTTGGCATGCTAAGTGGCATATAGAGGTTGCAGACTACTTTATTCAAAGTGCATCTCTTTAAGAAGCCTGTAAAATAAAGCTATGCAGAGCCCTAGAAACCTGAGCGAGGCTCGATCCTCCTTTTCTGCCCCCTCTAACCCCTGGGTAAAGAGCTCCGAGTCGCCCTTCGGGACTGGGATTTGGGGGCTGCAGCCGCTGGCCGCTCCGCCCCACCCCCGCAGGCCCCGCCCCTGCGCCCCCGCCCCGCGGCTCCCGGGGCCCCGCGGCTGCCATCCCAGCCCCGCCGGCCTGGAACGCCCTGCTCGCCGCGCGCTCTCTCTATAAAGTTGTTGTTGCGGCTTCCGCCGCGGGTGGAGGAAGATGGCGTCGGGAGGTGGTGGCTGTAGCGCCTCGGAGAGACTCCCGCCGCCCTTCCCCGGCCTGGAGCCGGAGTCCGAGGGGGCGGCCGGGGGTTCGGATCCCGAGGTTGAGGACAGTGACACCGAGGGCGAGGATATTTTCACCGGCGCCGCGGCGACCGTGAGTTCGCAGTCCTCGGGGCGGCGGTGGGCGGGCGGCCCGAAAGGGAGGACAGTCCAGGCGAGGGGGGCCAGGCCGGGCGGGTGGGCCCGGCGACCCCGCATCGGGGACAGCAGTCGTCCCTCGTGGGCCCTGGATGATGCCGGGACAGAGTCATCCCTGGGACGGACCGTGATGAGCGGGAGGTGTGGTGTTTCCCGAGGTCTCTGACAGCGAAGCACCTCTGAGCCCGGCTCTTGGCCCTGCGGAGCGATGACCCCATGAACCAACAGGGCCGATTTGCAAGTGGTTTCCTGCCCAGCTACATTAGTAGGTCACGACAGGGGACTAGGATGCAGACTTTCCTTTGCCGGATCTTACTGATTCTGGAACGAATAATGTTATCAGGAGTGGCCCAGGACAGTGACCCGCCCACAAATACTTTCGATTAGCTCAACTCTTAACAGTATTTTCCAGAGGCCCTGCCTGGATCTTCATTGTAAGGGTGAGGTGACTTCTGATCTCTAGGAAAACCCGGTCAGAGGTTGGTTGATTTAAAGGGCCAGATAAATCACTTCGTAGAGCTCTTTGAAAGGCATGTAAAAGTGCTTTAGTACCTCAGTGAGAGGAAAAGGGAGGAAGAAATGGTGTTTCCCGTAGTAATATGCAGGTTTCAATGAGTATTGGGTGTTGGAAAAAAATAAATCTTTATATGTGTAATGTGGAGACCTGTAATTAGTTCTGCAACCAGTAGAGATGTTTTGGGCTCTTTTATAAGAATACCGACCTTGGTACAATTCATTCCGGGTTGAAAACTTATTCATTGCTAATTTTGTGAATTTATGCTTCATTCTATATTGGATAATGCTTTTCCTCATAGTGACTACTCAGAATGTGAGTGCCTAAATAAAACAGCCTTAAATTCTTTATACAACATGTGTCTGGAAAAGTGTGAGATTTGTCTATTTCGGGGGGGGGGGGGAGTTGTTCTTGGAAATGACTTCTGTGACCATTCATTAGAATTTTCCCTATACTGTATTCAGAAATTGAGATCATAATCCCATCTCAAAAAGTTTATTCGCTGATGCTAATAAATAGCTCAGACTGTTTAATGTAGTCTGTTATTCTAAGAAATAATAACTTGCTACTAATTTAGTCTTTACCCATTTAAGACAAATCTTTAGTAATTCTCCCATAAGCAAAGAAGAAAAACTACTGTTGATAACTGCTGGAATGGTAGATATTCAGATTGAATAACTGAAAATAGAATGTCTGGCACTTAAACTGATTGATCACATAGACAAATGGTTTATTCCCAAAACGGGACCTGGAAGGAGTTATTTTTTCTAGAATTCTCAAAAGAAGTTCAAGATAATTGAGATTTGGGGGTCCCACCATATTATTTTAGAGCCATCAGTGCTCTCTTGTAGTACTGTAAAAATCCTTTTGTCTGATTTCCAGCTAAGGAGAAGCAGAGGTGGTAAGAATGACCTTGTTCTACTGTGGAAAGCATAATTATTTTTATTTAGATTTCGAGCTAGGAAAATAAGAGTTGTTGAGGAATTGAGCCATTTTTTGAGCTCCCTGCCCGAATGGTAATCTAAGGTCTTAAGGAAGCCAACACCCCAGGATTCTTCACAATTTAAAGTGTGAATTTCTTGTTAAGTAGTCATTAAATACAAGTTATATTCCAATAAATGCTTTAGTTATGAGCCAATGTAAGGAGATACTTCTGTATCTTAAGAAACTACATCGAAGAATAAAGTAATGAAGAAGGTGGGCTTTGAAGTCTGATTTAAATCTAAGCTTTATATTAGCTAGCTTAACCAGGGGAAGGTGCTTAATTTGTAAAATGTGAATAATAATAGACTTCACCTCCACCATTATTATGAAGATTAAATTAGAGTACCTGTAAAACACTTACAACAATTGAACATTTTGTAAACTATAATTCTAAGAATCATAAAACTCACAAAATCTAATACTGCACAAGGAAAGGTAGATTAGTTAACCCTAAAAATGATCAATATAGTTTATCAAACTAGTAATTGATTTGATTAACTAAAAACTATCAAATGATGTCAGTAACATCTAACTAAGTTTATTTTCATACTCTGTTTTGTTGGAGGCAAAGAGGGGCATTAAAGAATTGGGAAACTGAAGCATGTAAAATTTAAAACTCATTTCCGGTATGCATATAATTTCCTGGACAAGGGTGTAACAGCTGCTGCTGTTAATCATCCCATCTGCTCTTTTTTATAGACCAAGAGGCTTTGTTAATACAGTAAGAAAAATGTGGTTTGATTTATAATCAAAAGAGCAGCCCATGTGATGCAAAGATAGGTGTAAATCACAGAATCTGCAACCAGTTGTTTACTTGAATGGGAGCGACTGGAGTTAATAGAACTGTTAAAACAAATCTGAAGATATTGATTTAAGACTGAAGATCAAGTTGGGAAGGTCTGATAATTAAAAAATACTTCAGACCTTGTCTTCTTTCCACTTCTTACTGTCTGAAATTCTAAATATATTACCTGAATCTGTATTACCTGAATCTTGATGTGGACCTGAATCCAAATATGTATCAGTTAAAACTTTCTTTGTTCTGGGACAGCATTTATTTTTCCCTTAGTAAAATGAGAGTCTAAATTGGAGCCATTCTTTGTCTTTCCTAATTCTTAAAATTATCATGTTAAAACAACTATAAATTATGTATATTTTTGGGTCTCCCCGGTGGCACAGCGGATTGAGTGCAGCGCTGTGAAGCTGTCCACAGCGCCAGTTCCATTCCTGGCTGACCAGGGAGATTCCCACATGGCCTGGTAGACCTCTCCTGTCTCACTGGCTGCTCCCCTCAGCAGTGTGTTTCCGTCCTTCTGACTGTTCTGCTCCCTGCTCTGTCTCTGGTGAATTCTCTCACCTGCCCGCGCCTCTGGCCTGTACCCCAGCTCTTATATAAATAAATAAATCTTTCTAAAAAAATTACATATATTTTTATACTTCATTTAACATCACTGATCTTATTTGTGTACTTCTAAACCTGAAAGATAAAATTGAAACAATTTCTTTGTTTGCTTTCCCAGCAGTTCTTATATGCTCATCTCTTTTTTGCAGTGTGCTGGCACCACTACCAGATTTGCCTTCTATATAAAAGGGGAAAACTGGGGGAGGCTTTCTCATGCTGAGGAGGAAAACATAGATGAGTGATTTTGACCAAATCTGGTAATTTTTTCTTTTGATTTTCCCCATTACTCTTCTTCTTGATTTGAAAACCTATTAATTAGAGAAATGACCAGGAAAAAATATAGGATAAAAAAAGGAATAGCAAAAGACATAAAAAAATCATATGAATAATTATTCTTTGCTTAATCAAGAATTATTTTTGTGGGCCTCCCTGGAAGCTGTTCGCAGCCTCTGCAGAGCAGGTTCAATTCCTGGCGGGCCAGGGTGATACCCGCATGGCGTGGCCGATGTCTCCTGCCTGGCCTGCTGCTCCCCTCAGCAGTGTTTTCGGTCCGTCTGCCTGTTCTGCTCCCTGCTCTGTCTCTGGTGAATTCTCTCACCCTCCCGCGCCTCTGACCTGTACTCTAGTTCTTGTATAATTAAATAAATCTTTTTTTAAAAAAAAATATATATATATAGGGCCTCCCCGGTGGCGCAGCGGTGGAGCGCTGGGTTGCGAAGCTGCCCGCAACCTCTGCAGCGCTGGTTCGATCCCTGGCTGCTCCCCGGCCACCGGAGGAGGGTCCCACATGGCGCGCAGACCTCTCCTGCCGCCCGCTGCTCCCCTCAGCAGTGTACTTCGGTCCTTCTGCCTGCTCTGCTCCCTGCTCTGGCTCTGGTGAATTCTCTCACCCTCCCGCGCTGCTGACTGCACCCAGTGCTTGCATAAATAAATAAATTAATTAAATAAATAAATAAAACTAAATCTTTAAAAAAATATATATATATATATGAATTATTTTTGTATTCCCACTGGGGTCTAAAGGTTGAGAACACTAACTTTTATTGGCATTCATAAGTCTTGGATAGTAATTGGCTTCTGATTGACAGGATAGGCTATAGAGAATTACATAAACATAAGTTATTAACATTCAGATAGGAAAGAGCATGCATGGTATTTTTAGAATCTAGTCTTACACATCTGTGGTCAATATAACATATATCCTGAGGGGGAACAATCAGCTTTTTCTTTTCATTATGGTAAAAACACAAAATTTACCATCTTGCTATTTTTAATTGTATACAGTTCAGTACTGTTAGGTGTGTTCACATTTTTGTGAAATATCGCCAGAACTTTTTTATCTTGGAATTCTGAAATTCTGTGTCCTTTAAATAATTTCCTTTTCCCATTCCCTAGCTCCTGGTAACCACAATTCTACTTAGTTTCTATGAATTTGGCCACTTTAGATAACCTCATATAAGTGAAATCATGAAGTGTTTTTCTTTTTTGTGACTGACTTATTTTACTTAGCATAATGTTCTAAAGGTTCATCCATGTTCTGTCATATGTCAGAATAGCCTTCCTATTTTAAGGCGGCTTTATAACATTTCATTAAGTGTGTATGTAGCACATTTTTTGTTTATCATTCATCCCTTGATGGACACTTGGGTTGCTTCTACCTCTTGATCTAGTGAATAGTGCTCATATAAAAATAGGTGTGCATTTATTTCCTTGAGATTCTGCTTTCAGTCCTTTTGGATACATATCTGAGAAGTGGGGTTGCTGGATTATATGATGATTATATTTTTAATAGTGAAAAAGTTTATATTTAGAGTTACCTAGCTTGGCTCAGTTTAGATGATCCTAATTTTGTTGGTATCATAGTGGGGAGCCAGTCAGACATATGCCTTCTTCTCTCCATTAGGTCTCTTCAGGGTGTTGACAGCCACTTCAGTGTCATAGAGTTTTTCACAGCTTGCTTGATCTGGTGCTTGTTGACCTTGACATCCACCATGAACACAAGTGTGTTATTGTCTTCTGTCTTCTTGGCTGACTTGGTGGTCAGGGGGAACTTGATGATGGTATAGTGGTCAAGCTTGTTTCTCCTTGGAGTGCCTTTCCTAGGATATTTGGGTTGCCTCCAGAGCCACAGTGTCTTAGGCCTCCAAAAGGTGGGTCACTTGAGGATCTTACTCTTGTACTTGTGGATGCCTTTAACATTATTTTCTTGATCTTCAAAACCTTTGCTGTGGCTTTGGCTTTGGGAGGGGCAGGAGCTTTCTTATTTTCGGTGCATCTTCATGAAAAGAATTTTCTATTTTTTGAGGAACCTCGATACTGTCTTCCATAGTGGTTATGCCATTTTACAATTCCACCTGAGCTCTCTTTTAAGACAACTTTATAAGGACATTATCTTTAGATCTGACAGAATTTAGAAGTTTTATTATAGCGCCTATGAGATGGATAGTTTAGCTGGCTAGTATTTTAGTTCCTGTTATGAAAAATGCTTAGTCTACTGTGTTCTCAGTAAGTTTCTTGATACTAATCGTTCTCTGTTAACTAGTCTTCTGAAAGTGTTAATCTACATGACAGTCTTTTTAAACAAAGTTTTGTTGCTTAGTTTCTTTATTTAAAGGTGTAGTCATTTACAGCTAGTATTAGTAGATAATCATGGGTAAATGTCTCTGTTGTGTGTAGTATTTCCTTTATATTGTCTCAAACACTTTTTTTGGTGTGATTCTATTTTTTATTTATTTTTTATATTTTTTACATCGTTCTTCATTTTTGTACAACACAGGCTTTCTCATCTTGATTATAGCCCTGGTGAAATTCCCACCATCAATTCACCTGTGTACCCTCACCATATCCCTTGTGCTGTTCCCACCCCCTGTCAAACACTTGTTTTTGAAGCTAAGATCACATCATATGATCATCACATCTGGTTAAACAATCAGAGGTTGAAATTCCACATTTTCACACAGGTCTTATAAAAGATTTTTGGAAAAGTCAGGAATGTGTATTAGGTCCAAAGATTCAATTTAATGCTCTGTTCAAATTATAAACCAGTATTTCTCATAAATTTGGATTTTCTTTGACTTCTCAGTCATAGAATTGTACTAGCAGTTAACTGGCTTTCAAAGTTATGGAGGAAAAACTAATAAAAGTAGTTACAAAGCACTTCTGGAGGAAAGAAAATGAGAAAAGTCTTTTAAAGATGACTAAAAAGAACCAAATTTAAAATGTATTTAAAATTCAAGTTTGGCACATATAAGAGAAGCAACAGAGGTTGCTGTCAGACTTGTGGTTTCTGTAGGGACTTATTGCCCCTTTATTTACTTGGGTGTTAAGATAGCCATGTGTGATTTGTTAGATTGGTGGGGGAGAGAGGAAAAAGAACACTCTAATTTCTGTCCCTTGGTTCTCAAAACTTCTTGAGTAACTTAGCATAAATAAATCATGAGTGGCTTATAGTTACTAGAGCAAGTAGCCATAAGTATCTCATTTTCAGGCAAAGCCTGTTGCTCAACTTTTTCTGGCTTATTTAAGTCAAATGGACAGCTGGGGCTTCATTCTGCTTTCAGAGCAGATTTGAACTGGGTTTGTTTTGTCAACTTAGGAGTTAAGGCACCCACTAGTTCTCAGATCCTTCTGCAGTTTTCTTGGCCATTCTAAGTTATATTAGTTTGAAACCCAAAAAGTTTCATAGAGAAATTACACTAGAAAATTCGATATAATCTCTATCTTTATAATTGAATAAGAGAGGCTGAATTTCAGTTAGAGGTTAATGAAAATGAAATTGTAATCTTTATAATTGATTAAAATGCTGAATTGCAATTAGGAGTTAATGAAAATTAAATTGAAATTTTATTCCTATCCAAGTTCATAGATTTACCCATAGGCCCTCCCCCCTCACCAGTACTAGGACCCTTTACTTTTTTTTTTTTTTGGCCGGTCACTAGAGCTTTATTACGAGCAGACCCTCCCGGTGCGAGGGACACGACCAGAAACACGCAGAGGGTGGACACCGGGACAGGCCGCCGGGGGCAGGCGGGGGGACGGCGAGGGGGTGGCACGACGGGGGCGGGGGAGACGCGTCGCCCCGCGAAACGGGGAAGGGCTCCGATTCAGTCTTGCGTCTAGCACATAAAACTGCGCTATTTAATGTACTTCTCCATGAACTTCTTGTGGAACTCGGAGCGCAGCGTGTCGTTCACGAACCGCTCGTCCTTCTTCTGGTCGTCGGCGCCCTTGGCGCAGTTCTTGAACACCATGTCGTCGTCCCACCTTCTTTTGACCTTGAAGTTGGCCTGCGGCTGGGCTGGCCCGGTCAGATTCAGGAGCGGGTTTCCACTGAGGATATTTTACATTCGAATCCTTTCTTCTTCAGCTTTTTGTTCTTGCTCCTTCCTGGCCTGCTCCTCCGCCCTCTCCTTTTTGATCTTCTCCAGCTCCGCGAGGAGGGCCGCAGTGTCGTCGTCATCACTCTCGTCCTCAAAATCCTTGTCCTCATCTTCCTCATCTGTCAGAGGGTCGTCCGCGTCGAGGTTCGCAGCGGGAATCTGGTCTAACCGAGGCTTCTTTGACACTGAAGAGGAGGTTGTATGTTCCCGAGTTGGCCCATCTCTGTTTTTCTCTCGTGCAGCGACTCGCTCTCTCTCCTCCAGCTCCCTCCTGAAGTCACGGTTGCGAACCTCTTCAGGGGCATCCTGAGTGGTTTGTCGGTATTTTATCTTCGTGTGGGAAGGCAGGTCGCGGCTGGAGTACTGCTTGGAGAGCTGGCTCAAGTCCCCTTCGCCTTTCCCGCGACCCCCTCTCGCAGGCTCGAAGGTCGGCCTCGCCGCGGTCGTCATCCTCAGGCCTCAGCGACGCGGCCGGGTCCTGGGGCGCGGCTACGGCAGGAGCTCCCGCAGCGCCCGGCTCTGGGGCCTCGCACGGGCCGCTGGCGGCTGTGTTTCGGGGGGCCGGGGGTGACGGGCCGCTCCGCTGGCCGAAGTCCGACGCTGCAGCCGCCGAGCTCACACGGACGCCATGGCGGCCCCACTCCCGGCAGCCTCCGCACCGGCCCGCCCGGACCCGGAAGCGAACCGCGCGCCGTGTGGCCCCGGGGGGCGGCCTATCCAGGACCCTTTACTCTTAACTCCGTAATCTATGGGAGGGGCTACTAGTGTGAAATCGTTTGGTTAATCATATAATCACCCAGTTTGTTAGGTAAGATGTATCCTATTCTCAAATCCAATGGACACTGAGTCCTTTCAAGAATAGTAGCTCAGGCCTCCCCGGTGGTGCAGTGCGTTGAGCGCTACACTGTGAAGCTGTCTGCAGCCTCTGCAGCGCAGGTTCAATTCCCAGCTGGCCAGGGAGAAACCCACATGGCGTGGCAGACCTCTCCTGCCTCACCTGCTGCTCCCCTCAACAGTGTCTTCGGTCCCCCCTCAACAGTGTCTTCGGTCCGTCTGCCTGTTCTGCTCCCCGCTCCCTCTGGTGAATTCTTTCACCCTCCCGCACCTCTGACCTGTACCCCAATTCTTGTATAAATAAATAAATCTTTAAAAAATAAAAAGAATACTAGCTCTTAGTACATCTGTGCCATTTTGGAAACATAGTGTGGGAGAGAAGTCAAAGACTGTGGTAGGCAAAATAATCCCCCTCTCTTCACTACCCCAGATAACTTCCTAATCCCCAAACCTGTAAAGCAAAGAGGGGTTATGGTTGAAGATGGAATTAAGTTTGCTAGTCAGGGATTTTAAATGGTGGGGAAATTATCCTGAATTAACTTAGTGGGCCCAGTGTCATTTACAAGAATCCTTTAGAAATGGGGGAGAGAGTTAAAGAGTGACTTCTGAAGATGTCTGCTCTTAGAAGAGCTGTACAGTGAAATGTAACATTGTTGGCTTTGAGGATGTAGGAAGTGGGCAGTGAGTCAAGGAATGTGGGCAACTTCTAGAAGCTAAAAAGAGCAAGACAATGGATTCCGCCCTAGACTTCAAAAAAGGAACTGATGACACTTTAACTTTAAAGTCCATTGAGACCTGTGTTTGCATCTTTAGAACTGTAATACATTTATAAAATTTAAGTTTTAAATTTAAATTTTAAATTGTTTAATCTGTTAAATTGGTGATAATTTGTCACAGTAGCAATAGAAAACTCACCCCACTTCACTCATTTCTTTCTAGAACTAAAAATGGCAAAAGGAGCAATATTGGGCCTCCCCAGTGGCGCAGCGGTTGAGCGCTGGGTTGCGAAGCTGCCCAAAGCCTCTGAGGCGCCAGTTCGATCCCCGGCTGCTCCCCGGCCACCAGAAGAGGGTCCCGCATGGCGCGTAGACCTCTCCTGCCGCCCACTGCCCCCCTCAGCAGTGTACTTCGGTCCTTCTGGCTCCTCTGCTCCCCGCTCTGGCTCTGGTGAATTCTCTCACCGTCCCGCACTTCTGACTATACCCAGTGCTTGTATAAATAAATAAATAAATCTTTTTTTTTTTTTTAAGGAGCAATATTTATTTATTTGTTTTTGCATAGAAGAGCTTGGGTATATAGGTCAGAGGTGTGGGTTGGGGGTGGTGGTGAGAGAATTCACCAGAGACAGAGTGGGGAGCAGAACAGGCGGATTTACTGAAATGCATTGCTGAGGGGAGCAGTGAGCAAGACAGGAGAGGTCTTCTGTGCCTTATGTGTGTCACCTCCCTGGCTGGGGATCGAACTCAGGCCATCGTGGTGATAGTGCTGAGACTTAACTCCTAGGCCACCAGGGGGGCCCAGATCAATATTTCATGTCAAGGGTAAGACTGCCCAGTTATCAACGGGTATAGCTTCTGGGGTTGACTTATCCCTGATGGTCTTTCCCTTTTTATATTAGAGTGATCTCACAATTTCATAGTGCCATCTTGCCTTACTAGACTTTGCTATTTTGCCATCAGAAATGAATATTATAGTTCTTCAGAAGTAGTGTTACCTGAGCTTTTAATTTGGATTTGTAATAGTACTACCCTTTTGAGGGCACTTAAATGTAATACAATGGTTCTGTAACAATTGAGCAACATGAGGAAGAACTGGTTAACCTAAAAGGAAGCAACCCAGAGTCATAATGATGCTTTTTAGTACTGAATGCCTTTGTCAGCTCTGGGGGATAGCAAACCCATGGCTGTCATTCCCTGAGATAAGAATATTGTCTTAGTGGCTTGAGCCTCATTGTTTGAGGCTGGTAATTTGGAAGTAATACCTATTTGTTCGTAATACAAGTTCAGTTGCAGAGAATTATAATTAGGCTCTCAGTCTGCTCTTGTAATTATAAAAGTAGCACTTAAACTTTCAGTCAGACCTATCAGTGGAGCCACTTGCTAGAATTAAGAGCCAGAGGGAATTAGCAAGTGGTGGATATCCTAGCCTAGGACTTTATTGCTAAAAGAAAGAATGTTTCCTTTATTTAAAAAAAGAGAAAGTGACAGGGGCAAGTAAGCAGGGCCATCCTTTGAGAATGACATCGCAGGCACACTATTTTCATCACTGATTAGTTTTATCTTTGCTTAGAAATTTAGCCCTCTGCCTCCCTGGTGGCACAAGGTGTTAAGTGTCAGCACTGTGAAGCTATCGCCAGCCACTGCAGCCCAAGTTCAATCCCTGGCCAGGGAGCTGACCCACATGGTGAAGCAAACCTCTCCTGTCGTGCCTGCTGCTCCCCTCAGCAGTGTATTTCAGTACATCTGCCTGTTCTGCTCCCCACTCTTTCTCTGGTAAATCCTCTTACCCTTCCCCCAGCCCCCCACCCCGGCCTACACCCCAGCTCTTGTGCATAATAAATAAAAATAAATCTTTAAAAAGAAAAAAATAAAAAGAAATTTAGCACTCTTCAAAACAGATGAATAGTTATGTGACTTATTGACCAAGAGGGAAGTATTGACTACCTAAAAGGTTTTTTTAATATAAATTATAAATCTAGACTTTTATTAGTATTGATTTTGCCACTCAGTGATTACACCTAGTCCGTGTCCTCCTTGTCCCCAAAATAAGTCCTTCCTAAAATTTTAACTGGCAATTCAAAATTAGCTTTTTAATATAAATAATGCCTTACTACTGATTAAAACTTAGCTTTTTTTTTTTTTATGTATTTTGATGACAGGTAAACTCTTACAGACTCTAGTCTCATGGGAGACTTGTTTTCTGTTATCTGCCCTGTGTGAATGTAGGATACCATGAACAGAGGTCCATTTCATCTTATCCTTAAAAATACTTCTTGGCTTCTTTTGAATCTGATTTTAAGTAACATGTGAGAATGGTATGCCTTGAGGACCAACTATATGTTGGATATAATCATCAGCCTAAAGAAAAATGCTTAGATGCCAATCTAAATCAACTGAAAATAAGCTTGATAAGACAAAAGGTAAAACAAATGTGCAAAGAAGTACAGTTGGGGGAGGGGTATTGCACAGTATGCCACAGAGATGTTAACATACTTATATGTAAGAGGTGCCTGGCCTCCCTGGGGGCACAGGGGGTTAAGCATCAGCACTATGAAGCAATCCACAGGTACTGCAGTACCAGTTTGATCCCCAGCCAGGGATCACCACCTGTCTCGCCTGCTGTTCCCCTTAGCAGTGTATTTCATTCAGTCTGCCTGTTCTCCCCATTGTCTCTGGTGAATCCTCTTACCCCCCGCACTTCTGGGCTGTACCCAGTTCTTGTATGCATAAATAAATAAATCTTTTTAAAAAACATACTTATGTAAGAAAAGTATACATGTAAGTAATGCTAACATAGCATAGAAAAATGGGCAAAGGACATCAAGACAAGTCAGTTTCAGTGGCCAGTATACATTTGGAAATAAAATAACTTACCAGTCAGTCTGGCAAAGAGTTTTTAAAAGAGAGAATGCTTAATGTTGTCATGGGTGCAGCACTCTCACATGTTGCTGGAGGCAGGCCAGCTGGTGGGAGCCAGGAAACACCTGTAAATTGGTGGTCTTTCTGGAAGGCAGCAGAGCCTTTGAAAAAATTATGCCTTATAATTCTATTTAAAAATCTATCTCAAAGAATAATCAGACGTGGATTTACATATAGGGATGGATATCACACCATTATTTGTGATAATATAAAATGTCCATCCTTAAGAAATGACTTACATTGTAGTATACCCATACAATAGAAGGGTAAGTCACTAAAAGTGGGATTTTATGTTACTCTTAATAACATGAGAAAAGTCTCAGGGCAGGGAGGGACAATATTATGTTTCATATGTAGACAATTAACTTCTTAAGACAACCACAGAGAAAGAGTTAGGGTAGTCAGTATAATAATTTATCTTCAGTTTTCTTAGAATTTAGCTGTGAGTGCTCTTGAGATGGAATCTCAGGATTTCTGAGAAGCAGTTTTCTGTTCTCATTAAGTAGTTATTACCTAACTTATTATGGGAGTGCATGTCTTTTTTTGTTTTTATTACACTTCTAAGTCTAGCAGCCTGTAGTTTGGGCTTGAAGGGGGTCTGATGGAGAGATTACAGGTAGTTCTATCTCTTCTGATTAGAACAGGAAAAGACAGATTACTATTCTAATTTTGCTCTGGAAAATGTTCTTAGTCATTAACCTTCCCTATTTAGGTGGAAAATCAGAAATAGAAAGCTATCTTTATTCATCTCTGTATTACAGGAATGGGTTCTCAGTGTTTTAAAAAATGGCTGAATTTTAACCTGTGCATTTCCCCTTGCTTTAGTCTCCCTAGAGAACTACCAGTAAATTACATTTGTATACATATATCCTTAAATATATATTGGGTCTAAATTTCCCCTAGATCTCTGGACTCAGTAGAAACTGAATTAAAAGAAATCAAATGGCTTCTTATGAGATTCCTATACAAGAGTATATCTAAGAAAGACATGTATAGGTAGGAACATAGTTGGCAATGTATGAGGCATAAGGAAACATGGGTTTTGTTTTTGCCCTATTTGCTTTAGGAGTCTCTACAGTGTGACTCCTGCAGAGTTGTTTTGTTTTAAGATTTGTTTTGTTGTAAGATTATCACAGCAGCTAGGAGGCAAAATTACTGTCAAACAGAATTGTTAGAAATATTCGGGCACATACAACTAAGTGCTCATTAAACTTTATTAGCATAGAAAAGATCCAGTAGAAGCATTGTTCACTAATATAAATCTAAATATTGGTAGCATTTTCTTTCCAGAGGGTGGCCCTAATATTGGGTTGAAGTCATTTTCCTGGCAAATTCAGAGTACCCAATAGGTCTGTCATTTCAGTTCGCGCTATTGGATCAGAAAAGGCCTGTTTCTGAGGAACAGATGCCCTTAGATTTGTTAAGAAAATGTTTCATAAAAAATTCCTTATGTCAGGTCTTTTAACTGTTTTGGCCTTGGGGTATGACTTCAAAAGCCGCAATACCACATCATGGCTTTTGAAGCTGGATTCCCAGCTTTCTGTTCAGTTCTGTACAATCTAGCTTTGTTCACTCTGTTGAGGCTCTGGTGCCCCACCCACCTCTTGTTTGTGGTTGATCATTGAGCTTTTGATAAAGGCCATCAACTGACTGTTTTTCACCATGTGTCCACTAGGCTAAGCATGACTGGTTTTTATTATAGCCTGAGGTGCATGTGATTCAGAATTGTGTCCTCTAAGTTAAAGATGAAAAGATAAAGATTTTGTTGAAGATTTATTTTATTTATTTATACATACAAGAGCTGGGGTGTAGGCCAGAGGTGCTGGAGGGTAAGAGGATTCACTAGAGACATAGTGGGGAGCAGAACAGGCCAATTGACTGAAATACACTGCTGAGGGGAGCAGTGGGCATGACAGGAGAGGTCTGCTGCGCCATGTGAGTTAGCTTCCTGGCCTGGATTGAAACCCTTGTGCCACCAGGGAGACCCTAGATAAAGATATTTTTATAGCAACATTAGATGTAAAGTGTAACACTTTCACCTTTGGAGGGAAGGGTCAGTAATATACACAACATTGGGTGCCAGTGAACAGTTTAGCCAACGCCACAAGTAATCAAGGATCAGAGCTTGAATTCTGAGTATCCAGTGTGATGTCCTGGTCACTAGAATGTGACCCATCAGCATTTGAAAGAATAAAGGTCATCAGCTAAGAAGGAGAAAGGCATTTGGACTGGTTCTTTTGAAAATTATCGCCTCCCCGGTGGCGCAGCGGGTTGTAGTGCAGTGCTGTGAAACTGTCCGCAGCCTCTGCAGTGCCGGTCCATCCCCGCCGGCGGCAGAGCAGCCCACATGGTGTCTCCTGGCTTGCCTGCTGCTACCCTCAGCAGTGTATTTCAGTAGATCTGCCTGTTCTGTTCCCCACTCTGTCTCTGGTGAATCCTCTCACCTGCCGGCACATCTGGCCTGTACCCCGATTCTTGTATACATAAATAAAAATCTTAAAAAAAAAAAAAGTTATTTGTACCACATACCTAATTGGTATCATGTGCTTTGGGGTAGGATATTTCAGCAAGATTACAGTTTTAGAAATTCACCCTGAAATTCACAAGGTTATTTATTTATTCTTTTTAGTTCTGTGATCGTTGAGGCAGTACTTCAATCATTAATAATGATCTGCTGCTGCTTATTGAACTGACTGGCAGTGAGCCTGTCTTTCCCTAATCATCTGTGAGAGCAAATGAGCAAAGCATTAAAAGTCACTTCCTAGGTTTGTTTTTAATAGTACCATTTTATTTAGAGTATCTACTTGTTTTCAGAGTAAGCCCCAGTCTCCAAAGAGAATTTCTACCCTTCTTCCCTTCAACAATGGCTCCAAAGAAAATGGGATTCATGAGGAACAAGATCAAGAGCCACAAGATCTCTTTGCAGGCAAGTATGGAGTCAAACTTATACTAGGAACCAATATATATGTAGAATTGTGTTTCGTGTGTGTGTGTGTTTGTACACAATTTTATGTTAGATGCTACTGTGGAGAATCCCAAAACATGTAAAATTCAGTCCCTGCTTTTAAGATTCTTACAGGGTTAGGAAATAAGATATATAAATACACAGTTATTTCAAGAGTATGATATAAATACATAGTTATTTCAACAGTTATTTCAACAGTAAACTGTCAAACAATAATACAGATATGCCCAGAGGAAAGATTAGGAATATTAAGTCATGGGAACTCAGAGGTGTCTGAAATCAGACTAAAGTATATAGTGACTTTTGACTTATATTGACCATGACACATCATTTTGTATCATAATCCAAAAACATTTGTACATAGCTGAAACAACTTTTTATTAAATACCTTGCCCTTTTCTATTTTCAGTACAATATGAGAATTTCTGTTATTTCTCTTTAAGTGCTGTTTCAACCCATTGAATTTATTTAATAATTTACCAATGAGCCACAACCTGCAATTTGAAAAACACTAGAGTAAAGTGGAATTTCTCAATCTCAACACTATTAATATTTGGGGCCCCAAAATTTTTTTCTTGAGAGGGATTTTCCTGTTCTCAACTAGGGGTGATTATTTGGCAATGGTTGGAGATATTTTGGGTTGGAGATATTTGGGTTATTATTGGTAAACTTGGAAGGTTTACCAGTATCTTGTGGATACAGACCATAAATGCTCTAAACTCACTAAAGTATATAGGACAGCCCTGCACAAAAGAAATTGTCCAGGCCAGAATGTTGGTAGTGCCCATGAGAAACTCTTTTAGATCTAGGAAGACTTCCGGAAAAAACAGGATTTATAAAGGAAAAAAGAGTATAAATGGTTAGGTAAGAGGTATCAGGTGTATTTTCAAGGGATAGTCAATAAACTTGGTAGACCAAAGCAGGAGTTTCTTAAAGAAACCGTGGAAGCAAAACCTGGAAATGCAGTTTAGGAGGCTTTTAGATGTCAATAATAACTAGAGCTTCAATTTTTATTTTTTTAAAGATTTATTTATTTATTTATACAAGCGCTGGGTACAGTCAGAGGCGCGGGAGGGTGAGAGAATTCACCAGAGCCAGAGCAGAGAGTAGAACAGGCAGACTGACGAAATACACTGCTGAGGGGAGCAGCGGGCGGCAGGAGAGGTCTGCGCGCCATGTGGGACCCTTGCCCTGCAGCCGGGGATCAAACTGGCGCTGCAGAGGCTGCGGGCAGCTTCGCAGCCCAGTGCTCAACGGCTGTGCCACCAGGGAGGCCCTAGAGCTTGAATTTTTTTACCCTTGCCAATTAAGAGCCATCAGCAGTTCTGACGAGGAAAAGTGACAGCGATAAAGTAATATTTTAGGAAACTGATCTAGTAGAATTGTATAAATGGATTATAGCAGCCAAAGACTGGAGACTTTAGAAGGTAGTCACAACTTAGTTGAGGAATGAAATGGCATAGACCAAAAATAAGGTGATAATAGTAGGAAGGGAATGGTGAAATTTTTCAAAAGAAATCAACAAAGTCCAGTTTTAGTGAATGGATATAATGGGTGTCTAAAAAAAATAGGTATTGAAAATAAAATCAACGATTTCAATTCCAAGAATTGGGAAGAAAATTACACTGTTTGAGAAACAGATCCTTTTTTTTTTTGGTGGGACCCTCGCCAGTGGCTGGGGATCAAACTGGCACTGCAGAGGCTGCGGGCAGCCTCGCAACCCAGCACTCAACTGCTGCGCCACCAGGGGAGGCCCAAGAAACAGATTCTAAAGAAGAAACTGGCTTTGGGAAGTTCTTTTAGATATTTGAAGTGTGAGGGGAAATGCCCAGAAGGTGATTTGCACTGTGGTACTCTACATGGGGAAAGAAAGAACTGGGGATCTGGGAATGTTCTTCCTAGGGTGGTAGTTGAAATTGCCTTGAATGAGATCCTCAAAGGAGACAATAGAGAAGAAGGGGAGAGAAGAGATGGTGGAGAAGAAATCTTGTCAAGACTCTGACATTTGAACTCTGGTAGATTTGAAGGAAAGGGATATGTTAAAAGAAGGACTATAAAGATTTAGGATATTTTTCGTTTCCTTTCATCTTTGAAACTTGAAGTGCACACTATTCATTTTGGTAATGATTTTTTCAATAAGTTTCTGGAAGAGAAATACAAATAGTGAATGTCTTTAGTTATATGGCAGTTTAAGGTTTTTCTCTCTTTGGGATCTTGACATTTATGTTATCTTTCCTTACAAGAAGTCCTGAAATCTTAGTGAGACTGAGTTGCCTCTATGTGAGTTTTATGGAATAAAGGAAGACCTTTATTAGGGATATATTTATTGCTAAAGCAGATTTATTTCATTTCCCCTGCCATTTTCATAAGCAATCAATATCTGCCTCATACTAAAAAAGGAACATTAGCTGCCTATGGGAAGGAATGTATACAATGAGACATTTAGTTTAGGATTCAAGTGCTTTCTCTGATGTTTTAGATGCTGTCTATGGGACTTTAAATGTTCTGATTTTATTTTCCATATAGTTAGGTTAGTGATGTTCAAGCTCTCTCTGACAGTCCAAAGGCTTTCCCATCACTCTTACAAAAGTATTAATAACAAAGCATTTTTAATGTAAATTGCGACATCTTTGTCACATTAATTTCAGTAGAACAGGCGCAGTTCTTAAAAGGCTTTTAGTAGCACTTTAATAAACCAAAGGTTTTCAATGAAGAGTACCACCTATTTCATTTTTTAATTATTTATGAGGGAACCTGCATGATAGGACTGTCTTAAATACACGTCAGCTAGTTGCTTATTTCAAAGAGTCCTACCATTCTGACATGCTCTTTATGTATACTTCATTTTTCTGTTTTGTACTCCCACACCGGAGTCAGATACTTTTCCTCAGAGGGACTGAATTCCAACAGTATGGTAACCTTGTTTGTAGGCATGTTTCTAAGATTAGAAGGCTGATCCAGGCCTTGGTTATGTCTTATAGAACCACCCCGCCCCCACCTCCTCACCCCTGGTTTCATCTTAGTCCAAATGAAAGTCTACAAAAGAAAAAGAAACCCTTTCTTTGGATTCCCTAAGGCTGAAATTGAAAGCCCAAATAGCTATTTATGTTTTTCTTCTCTGAGCTGTTTAGGTTTTGAACTTCTAGCTCCATTGTTCCAATTTGAAAGTGCATTCTTTTTATTTTCCTAAAAAAAAAAAAAAATGCCTAAAATGGTGCATAATGTTCTACTTTGATGGAACACTTCCCAAATTTTGCTGTCATCCTTGTGCTGGGGCCATGTTAATCTTCTCTTTATAGTTCCAATTTTAGTATATGTGCTGGTGAAGAATGTACCACCATAATGCTCTTTTTAAAGTCTCCTCGCTAGAACACTTAGGAAATGAATTGCTCTACTCAGCTGAGATTTTCCCAGGTAGACAAAGGCAACTCTTAAACTGTTTTTTAAACTGTATGAAGACAGTAGTACTTTTTCTTGTGTTACTGTGTTTGTATCTTGAATCCATGTATTCCTCACTCTTTCTTTGATGTCATTTTTTTTGCTATTAGTATACCTGTTTATTTTATCTTATTGACTTATAAAGCCAATAACCAAACTTCATCTTCTTTCACAAAGAATTATAACAAGAATATAGTGTTCATATAGCTTCTAAAACAATATTCCTAGGAATAAATTAACACACTTATTTTGTCTGTGTGGTCTTTTTGCTTGCTACCTGGGTCTTGTTTAAGTTCTAGGTAGGAGAGGGAAGCCAAGTACTTGTATCTGGAAGGGAAAGAGATTATTCTACTAAGACACTTCTTACCCTTTTATCCACATGAAGCTAGATTCTTGTTTTTCTCGTTTGAGAACCTCTAAGTATCGAGAGTAGTTGCTGCTGTTCTTGCCTCTCAGCCTGAAGAACTGAAGTTTAGCCAGCAAAGACCCAATGTTGACCTTCATTTTTAAATATCCACTAATTTTAGATGCCACAGTGGAACTATCCCTCGACAGTACACAAAATAATCAGAAGAAGGTGCCAGCCAAAACACTCATTTCTCATCTTCCGCAGGAAGCCACAAATTCCAAGTCCCAACCAAGCTATGAGGAGGTGAGATTCTGTGGTATTGGTCTTATTTCTTTGGATTTTTAGGAATTGTTGTAGTCTGAAGTTCAGTTGGTAATGAACCTTGATAAAATATCTATGACTCTTGAAGAAGATCTTGATGGATAGTGGACAGCCAGAATCTAGTAAAGAACTCTTCTTTGTGCAGAGTATTTGTTACCTAGAGGATAACACTAATGATGTTTTTTATCTGAAGCACCCACATTCAAGAGTCCAGTGTCTGCATTCTCTACTTAGCCAGGCAGAGGCAAGTCATCCAAAATCTAGTAATTACTCACTGGTCAAAATAAGATTTTAAGAGACTAGATGTAACAGAGAACTTTGAACAGCCTCCAACTTAAATTATGGGAGTTGGCTCATAGGGCTTATTGAGAATGAACAGAGCTGAACATGGGTAGAATGATACATATTAATGTCATTTTGATATAAGATTGATGGGTAAAATTAGAGCTTTATTGTATCAACTCTTATCATTTGTCTTCTCTTTAAAAAGCTAGAGGAAGAAGAACAGGAAGACCAGTTTGATTTGACAGTTGGTATAACTGATCCTGAGAAGATAGGTAAGTGTTTTGGAGACTCTTCGTAATGCTAGGGTGTGATGTTAAGATATTAGGCTGTGGAATGAATCATTAATGCAATGGTTTCCCCCAGAGGTGAACTAGACAGGGTAAACTACTTTATCATTATTTTTCTTATGAAAGTATACTGTTTGCTATGCTTCTAAGGCCTGAAACAGTAGTTATCCCAGTACTTTATTTAGCCTTTTCCTGGCTTTAAGAAGAAAAATCAGGGCCTCCCAGGTGGCGCAGCGGTTGAGCGCTGGGTTGTGAAGCTGCCCGCGGCCTCTGCGGCACCGGTTCAATCCCCGGCTGCTCCCCGGCCACCGGAGGAGGGTCCCACATGGCGCACAGATCTCTCCTGCTGCCCGCTGCTCCCCTCAACAGTGTACTTCGGTCCTTCTGCCTGCTCTGCTCCCTGCTCTGGCTCTGGTGAATTCTCTCACCTTCCTGCGCTTCTGACTGTACCCAGTGCATGTATAAACAAAACAAACAGATAGATAAATAAATAAATAACATGCCTCTATTTAAAAAAGAAGAAGAAGAAGAAAAATCAGAGACATCAAATTCTATTAGAATGTCCTTTTTAAAAACTCAAATATTACCTCTCCCAAAGAGTTAATGGACCTTTCCATTCCCTTTTGAGATCATAAAATCTATTTAAGCACCCTAAAAACACACATTCTAAAATTTTGGGATACTGAATTTATTTTTCCCCAAGAAGTTTAGAATTTTTTTTTTAAGATTTATTTATTTATGCACACAAGAGCTGGGGTACAGGCCAGAGGTATGGGGGGTGGATTCACCAGAGACAGAGTAGGGGGCAGAACAGGCATATCTACTGAAATACACTGCTGAGGGGAGCAGCAGGAGAATCAGGAGAGGTCTGCTGCACTATGTGGGTCACCTCCCTGGCTGGGAATTGAACTCATGCTGCAGTGGCTTCAGATAGCTTCATAGTGCTGCATCTTAACCTCTTGGGCCACCAGGGAGGCCTCTAGAATTCTTACTCTAAATAATTTGTCATATACTCCTGATTGCCTAAAGAATTGCCTGAAAAAATGTGAAGTATACATGTCTGTTTCCAAGCACCTTTCTCTTACAGGTAAAGATTAAATTTTGGGCAAATTGAAATTAGATCTTCAAAAATCACAATACTTAACTTTGACTGGAACTTAGATTTTCAAAATAGCCTTCCTATGTTGTTAGAGTTATTAGTAAGCAGTGAGCAATAGGCCTTGAGTTCCTTGTTTCAGGTTTAATTCCTGACAGAGAGGCTACCTTGTCCTCCTTAAAAAGGGGGTGGTATTTACACGGTTAAGAGAAAAATGTAACGTCTAGCCCTTTGTCTATTCTGAGATAGTAACAGGAAATGATCAAGTCTAGTTAGACTTTATGCCAAATGGTTTGTTGTTAATCTGTGGAGTTTAACTTGTCCTAGACTGTTGCATTGGTAGGATATTTATGAGTATCTTATACTATAATAGAGGAAATTGAGGACCAACAGGTGTAACAAAACTTTTCTGCTAGGTCACAGTATGGTCCATGGTAAAACCTGGACCAGAACTTTGGATTACATGTGTAAGGTTCTCTTTGCCTCTCTAATATTTATGAACATTTTCAAGCATATTGATTTTTTTTCTTTATGCTATTATATTTTGGGGGGTATTTATTATAGTTTATTTTTTTACTTATATCTTTTACATCATTGTGTAGTCCCCATAAAATTCCCACCACCAATTCTCCCGTGTCCCATCACTATAGTCCCTTGTGCTCATCTTTCTCCTGTTTTGATCCCTTTTCCTCCCCGTCCCTTGCAGAATGTCTCTTATTTATAGTTGCCTGCTAGTTTTGTTGTTTTGTTATTGTTGTTGTTATCTTTTTTTCCTGATCCCTTATTTGATTCCCCTATATTCCTCCTGTAAATGAAACCATTCGATATTTTTCTTTTTCCTTCTGTCTTATTTCACTGAGCATGATACCTTCAAGCTTTGTCCATGTTGCTGTGAATGGCATGAGTTTATCATTTTTGATTGCTGAATAGTATTCCATTGTGTGTGTGTGTATGTGTGTGTATGTATATATATATATATATATATATATATATATATATATATATATATATACCACATCTTCTTGGTCCAGTCATCTATTTTGGGGGCATTTGGGTTGTTTCCATATCTTACCTATTGTGAATAGTGCTGCAGTAAACATAGGGGTACAAGTATCTTTTTGAATTAATGTTTTTGTGTCCTTTGGGTAGATTCCTAGGTCAAGCATATTGATTTTTTTTTTTTAAAAGAGGCATGAATTTTTATTTATTTATTTATTTGTTTGTTTGTTTGTTTATACATGCACTGGGTACAGTCAGAAGCGCGGGAGGGTGAGAGAATTCACCAGAGCCAGAGCGGGGAGCAGAGCAGGCAGAAGGACCCAAGTACACTGCTGAGGGGAGCAGCGGGCGGCAGGAGAGGTCTGCGCACCATGTGGGACCCTCCTGCGGTGGCTGGGGAGCAGCCGGAGATCGAACCGGCGCCGCAGAGGCCGCAGAGGCTTCGCAACCCAGCGCTCAACTCCTGCGCCACCAGGGAGGCCCAAGCATATTGATTTTTAAGCTAGCTTATAGCTTTTATTTTTTTATTTTTTTTTTTTTAAAGATTTATTTTTATTTATTTATACATGCACTGGGTACAGTCAGAAGCGCGGGAGGGTGAGAGAATTCACCAGAGCCAGAGCGGGGAGCAGAGCAGGCAGAAGGACCGAAGTACACTGCTGAGGGGAGCAGCGGGCGGCAGGAGAGGTCTGCGTGCCATGTGGGACCCTCCTCCGGTGGGCGGGGAGCAGCCAGGGATCGAACCGGCACTGCAGAGGCTGTGGGCAGCTTCGAACCCAGCACTCAACCGCTGCGCCACCGGGGAGCCCTAGCTTATAGCTTTTAAATCCTTGATAAAATAAGACAAATTATTAATAAATAATACTTTTTTTTTTTTAATATTTAACAAGTGATAATGTTGGAACCAGAAGAGGGAATGTTTTACTTTTTGAAGGTTTCTGTAGCAAATTGGGTAGCTTAATACAACAGAAATATATTCTCTCACAGTTCTGGTGACCAGAAGTCTGAAATCAGGGTGTCAGTAAGGCCAAACTCCCTCTGAATATTTTAGAAAAGGACAGTTTGATATATCTTCCTTAGCTTTTGGTAGCCTCATGTATTTCTTGACTTAACAAATACATCATTCCAGTCTCTGCCTTTGTTGTTACCTGGCATTCTTCCTTCTGTGAGTGTCTTTCTCTGTTCAAATTTTCCTTTTTTATAAGAACACCAGTTATTGTAACAAATTGAATTAGGGCCCATCCTAGTGACTTCATTTTTATTTGATTACTTCTATAAAGACTGTTTGCAAATAAAGTCACATTCTGAGGTACTGAGGGTTAGAACTGTCAACATATCCTTTTTAGGGGTCAGTTTAACCCAGAGCAGTAATTTAAACATCCCTCAGATCCTATTTATTTAAACCAAATCAGTCTTGATAAGCTTTCATCCTCTTTTACCATAGTCTAGATTCCTAGTCAATGTGATACCAAGAAACCAGCTGCTTAAGGCATTTTCATATTCAAGGCCTGATCTTGTAACAACACCTTCTGTTTGTGTGGGCTGTTTATTCAACATGTACTTTTCATTCTTGCACACATCTAAATAAATTAGAATCCTATTTCTACCAGGATGTGCTTTTTAGAGCCTTAGTAACTTGTATCTGCCATCATCAACTCTAAAATGATTTATGAAATTAATGTAAATTTAGGACTGCTATATTACTAGCCCATCTCAGATCTTAGGAACTCTGTATATGCATGCAAGTATGTCTATTTTCACACATCTTGCCTCAGTAAAAGCAGCTGATATACAGGAAGTATGCCTGTTGCTACTTTTGTTTGCACTTAGATTTTCTTTTTTTTTTTTTTTTTTTTTTAAAGATTTATTTATTTATTTATACAAGCACTGGGTACAGTCAGAAGCGCGGGAGGGTGAGAGAATTCACCAGAGCCAGAGCGGGGAGCAGAGCAGGCAGAAGGACCGAAGTACACTGCTGAGGGGAGCAGCGGGAGGCAGGAGAGGTCTGCGTGCCATGTGGGACCCTCCTCCGGTGGCCGGGGAGCAGCCGGGGATTGAACTGGCGCTGCAGAGGCTGCGGGCAGCTTCGCAACCCAGCGCTCAACCGCTGCGCCACCGGGGAGGCCCTGCACTTAGATTTTCTTGTGAAAAAAATTTAATTGCAGAAACTAAATTGTGGAACTGACCTTTTTTGCACATTTGACCATGACTATTCAGCTGCCAGTGAAGTTTTGAATACTTATTCTGAAAGTTTAGGATTTTATTTTTCTTACATTAGTGGTGAACATTCTTAGAGTATTAGGCAATGTAGTATAAGTGGTTTAGAGGAGAACTAACAGTAGTAATCAGTATAAGGTAATTTCTAAAGCATAGGTTATGATTTTCATTTTATACACACTCTTTCGGTAGGAATTGATAGTCCTGTATAATCGCCAACCTCTGTAAACTTTACAAAAGCAGACATTTCTAGCTATCTCAGTGAAACCAAGTTGTACAATGTGGCCCTGCTGATTCAGTACTGGCCCTTCTTCCCCTGGGTCCTCACTCTAGGATCAGTTCAGAAGCATAAGCAGCATAATTTTTGACCTAGGTTTTCCTGTTTGGTGTGGGGAAAATTGAGGGATTGGAGGAAGGGAACAAAATCTAAAATATCAGAGTCCGGCACTACAGCCGCATCTGTCTAGAATCCAATGTATGTCTTTTCAGTGCTCATGGAGTCAATGGTGCCTTTATGTCCCTAAGTGGTCTAGGTCAGAACACTACCACAGAGAAAAACAGTTGCTTGAATCACAAATTATTTAACAGTCAAAGGCTTTTTCAGAAAAATAATTCCTCCAGAAAAGAGAGATTTGTGTGACATCAGACCGCCAAAGTGTCTTCCTGCCAGGCCCTTTGCTCTTGGTGAACATGCTAGATGAGAGAGGTCAGTGTCCTTCAGCACCAATGGAGGGGACCAGGATAGTGTTTCTGAAAGAACAAATCAAGCCCAGAGCTAGCTTTGGGTAGAACTACTTGTTTCCTTTTACATCAGTTGCTTCCTTCTCCTCCTCCTGCTATACACAGCAAGAGAATTGTTTGATTTTGGACAGATGTGTGTAATCAGCCCAAATATTGGCATGGTAACAACCAATGGATTGTCAGTATCCAGTGCTGCTTTGTGGAGGTTATAAATGGAGCCTGGCTTTGGAACAGGGGGCTGACTCTCTTGTCTGGCTCAAACTGGGGCCCAGCCAGCATCTGTGGGGGCTTAACATGCACCACAGAGGTCCTGAGGCAAAGTAGGAACTGGATTATAGGATAGTAAATAAAGTTTGGAGATGCAACAAGTATCCCTTCATATACAGGGCTCCTTGGCCTGAGATTCCTGGTAAAATGTTAACAAGATTAGCACTGCTTTGGTTTACAGAATAATCCTGCTTTCTTGTTCTCCCGCAGGAGATGGTATGAACGCCTATGTAGCCTACAAAGTGACAACACAGGTGAGTCCAAGTGACCCTGCTGATGACCACAGTGATTAGGGTACTCTTATCAATAAGGTCATCATTCACATTATTTCTGGGTATTTCCTTACCTTCTTTGACAACGTCTTCAAGTTTACTCAAGATGGAGCAAGCCTGAATTCCCTTGGTAACCTCACCTGAGCCTTTCCGCTTTTCTTCCAGAGAGCTAACACTTCCGTGTGAAACTTCGTAAGTTTAATTAAGATGTGGTTTATCTGATAAAGTCCTGTCCCTCTTAGGAACAGGCTTAAAACTAGTTTGATGGATTGCCCCAAACTATCTCACCTGTTTCAAATCTTCATATTTTTTTTGGAGGTTTCATATATGAAGCTTCTTTCAATACTTTACCTAAACTTTCCCCCCTCAGGCCTGATCTTCCTTTTTTATATAATATTAATGCATACAAAATGCCCACAGTGTTGTATGCAGGTTATGAAGCATAAAAAAATGAAGCCCCAAACCTACCATCCAGTATTAAGATGAGTACCATTGCATCTGCCTGCAAGTTTCTCCCTATCATACCCATGCCTCACACCTTAGAGGCCACCACTCCTGAGTTGTCCCTCATTTCTTTTATGGAAAGTCACCACATATGTATCTCATGCCAATATACTGTTTTTCTTTGTTCTTGGGTTTCATAAAAAATGGTTTCATGTTGAAAATAGTGCTTTCTTTACTAGTGTTGTTTCTCATACCTATCCATGCTATGTATAGATGTGGTTAGTCCATTCTGTGATTATAGAATAATGCATTTCTCTATTTTCCTGTGAATATTTGGCATGTTTACAGTTTTTGTAATTATGAACTATGATCATTCTTCTGGTTTACACATAGGAGAGTTTCTCTCAGGTATATAACCAAGAGTCATTCCCCTGGGTCATAGATAGTACAGATGTTAAAGAAAAGGAATACAGTCTTTTAAAAAGTTTTCATATCAATTCATACTCATATCAATGGTGTGTGAAATGTTCCCACTTAATCTCTTTTTTGCCAACAATTGGCAAGGTCAACCTGCTGAAATTTTGCCTATGTGGTGACTATTAAATAAATCTCTCATCATGATATAATAGGCCTAGTACTTTTACTTGGAGTCTCCTTTATATTGTTGTTATACTACTTGTTGGCCTACCTCCTGTGAGTTCTGGATCCTGTGATACTTTAGAGGTTAAAGTGTCTATAGTATGGATTTTTATTCTCCTCCCTCTTAGAAATAATGTTTAATTATTTCTTTAGTTTGACTCTTTTAATTACAGTAGCTAATAGTCTAAATAAGTCAGTGCAGGATGAATGGGTTGTAGATGACCATACAATTCTAGCTTTAAACTAAAATTCAGCATCTTGTTACCTTAGAGCAGAGGTTCTTATTAACCTAGGAATAAAATTGTATTTGGATTTAGTTAGTACCTTTGTAATCCTGTATATTTTATCTTAGGCATTTAAAATCATTGTTCTGAAAAGAGCTCCATAGACTTCCAAACAACCAGAGGGGAATATAGCTCAAAAAAGTTTAAGAATCTCAGCCTTGGAGAAAATTATTTGCCTGGTGGCTGAAGGCCAGGAATCTGGGGCATGGGTTCCTTTGATGTCAACTGGATTACTTTAAAGATATACATCCCCTATTTGAAATGAAATTGCCTTGTGTTTTTTCTGTTCCCAAGACAAGCTTACCAATGTTCAGAAGTAAACAATTTGCAGTGAAAAGAAGATTTAGTGACTTTCTGGGTCTTTATGAGAAGCTTTCAGAGAAACATTCTCAGAATGGCTTTATTGTCCCTCCTCCACCAGAGAAGAGCCTAATAGGTAAGCCTGTGGCTTTAATTCTGCTTGGATTTGTTCCTTTACATTCTTTCTGCAATATACTTTCTACTTAATGTATGAGACTACTTCCATTAACATTTTAGAATCTTATGTTTAGAAAAGAAATATTTCCAGCATTCTCTTATAAATGACATGGAATCTGGAGAAAGAGCATGTTTTCACGTGTTCTCTTTTCCTTGGGTGCAGTAGGAAGCTCAGGTTTTAGCTTCCAGAGGGGAGAGAGAGAGAGAGAGAGAGAGAGAGAGAGAGAGAGAGAGAGAGAGAGTGTGTGTGTGTTTTAAATGGTGTTTTTAGGTGGGGGCAAGGGAGGCAAGAAGCCTTCCATTAGCCTGTTGATGTTTGTTAATCTATATTCAGAGTCTCATGGCCCCCTCTTAGAAAACAGGCACTTTGCAAATCCTAGAGTTCAGAATCTTCAACACTTTGAAGCAATTGCTCTCATGAATGGTTTACAGTCACTACAATGAGTGATCACTGTGAGCAATCATTACCTGTGAGTAGGTTAAGAACCTACTCATGGGCCTCCCCAGTGGCACAGCGGTTGAGCACTGGGTTGTGAAGCTGCCCGCAGCCTCTGCAGCGCCAGTTCGATCCCCGGCCACCGGGTAAGGGTCCCACATGGCACGCAGACCTCTCCTGCCGCCTTCTGCTCCCCTCAGCAGTGTACTTCATCAGTCTGCCTGCTCTGCTCTCCCCTCTGGCTCTGGTGAATTCTCTCACCCTCCCATGCTTCTGACTGTACCCAGTGCTTGTATAAATAAATAAATAATTTTTTTTTTTCCAAAAAAGAAAAAAATAACCTACTCATAGCATAGAAGTGGCATTAGACTGTGTTTTGTAGTGTTCTCATTGTCTTTCCATCTGTGGACTTCTTTTTTACAGGTTTATCCTTTTCTTGACGATTTATGGTTAGTTTACTTTCTAAATTCCATTCCAGGAATGACAAAAGTGAAAGTTGGAAAAGAAGATTCTTCTTCTGCAGAATTTCTTGAAAAACGAAGGGCTGCTCTAGAAAGGTAAGTGCCATGTGACTATTTTCCTGACTAGCACAGCAACAAATGAGAAGCTGAAATTGAGGCTTAAGTATGAGACATTTGCTTAGTTTAATAAAGAGGAAACTTGAATGAATTAAGGATTTCTACCTCTGTGTTATTTTTAACCCTTCCTTAGTCTCTTACTTTCCTGCCTTAGAAATGGGCTGTCTTATTTCCCCCCATTCTGAGTGAGCAGACCATCATAGTCTTTTTGGACAATCCAGTATGAATAGTTCTAGGGTCTCTTTCAGAGCTGTTACTTTTCTTCCATTTTTGGAAATGTGAAGAACGTGAACTTGAATGTGTTTATGAGCAGGGTCATACTCAAGTTTCCTTATATGAGGACTTTTTAAACTAATAAAAGACGTTGTATCTCTGCCAGCACTGTGTGACCCAAATCTTGAGCAAATCAGTTCACCCAATGATGATTTACCTTATAGGTACCTTCAGAGGATTGTGAACCATCCTACCATGTTACAGGACCCTGATGTCAGGGAGTTCTTGGAAAAAGAAGAGGTCAGTATTGTACAAACCAAATTATATAAATTATATGTATTCCTAATAAAATGAAGCTAGTTCATTTAATAAATGTTTTACATCTACATTAGTAAAATTTGAATAAGTGTGGGGGGAAAAAGTACAAATATTTAAACACTTAACATACACATAATCTTCCAGACTACCTCCTAGTTTGTAAGCCTCCAAGAGGTAACAGGTAATTTTCAGCCTTTGAAATAACAGAAGCTCTGTCCATAGTCAAAAGCAGCTGGTTGTAGAGGTTAAACTGCACCCTGGTTTTGTCCACTGGCTTCACAAAGTGATCATTTGGCAAGTCCGTGGCATATTTTTCATAAGTTGCTGCTTGGTTCAAATTGAATGCTTATTTTTTGCCAGGAGCTGAGTGGCATTGGTTCAGTTAACACGACCACAGAGCTGCCACATAAGAAAAGTATTGATTCAAATGGATGGTCTCTATTATACGCTATGCATTGGCTAGTTTTGAGTATGAAAAAATTGGAGTTGGCCCAGTAGCTAACTTAATTGTTTTACTTAAAGAATTAAGTAAAATATACCAATACAACAAATTTCTCATCATAAACAGAAAGTATACTGAAACATTCATATATATTCATTAGAAACATATACTAAAAGAATTATAAAAAATGAAATAACATATAAATACAACTGTATAAAGAGTCATTAAAGAGCAAAAGAAACACTGGAATAAAACACTTGTATGATAGGAAAGAGAACTGGAAGGAAATAAATGATAAAGTGGGACTATCCTGTTTACTTCTTCATTTTGTTTTATTTTTCTTTAATTTGCATATTATATATCATGCTAACAAAGAAGACAGCACTAAAGATACGGAGTTCCCCCCTTACCCAATGAAATTTTTTAATTAAAAATTTTCTGTGTAGCCATTTCAATCTTTTCATTTCTCCTCTGGGATTCCTAACTTCATTTTTCTTTTTCATTCCTTCATCTCCAATTTTGACCTCTAGAATATGGCTATCTGTACAGTGGCACTATTGACACTTTGGGCTGGATCACTTTTTTGTTGTAGGGCTGTCTTGTGCATTATAGGAGATTTACCAGCATCCATGGCCTCTGTCCACAAGATACCAATGGCACCCCCTCTCCAGATATGGCCACATGTCCCCCAGGGAGCGCGATGAGCCCAAGCTGAGAAATACCCAAGAGTAATATTTAAGTCTTGATGTTCTGATCAAATAAATATTCTGTACTTAAGTCCAGCTTGTACAGAATTTGCTTATCTAAAGGAACTTTTTACTTCTAATGAAAGCATGCTTAAGCTTTTCATGCCCGGGTGGGCAGGCCTCTCAACATCAGGTCACATATTATTCATATTTTACTTTACTTTCTACACACAGATCAAAAGCTGAAAATTTTCCTATAATTCTCTTTAACATGGTCCTTTGATTTTTGTTTCTACACTTGCTCATCATAGATTTGTCTGCCTTTGAAAACAACAACAGTTCAAAAATTTTGTTTGGCAAGTTTCGGGCATGCCATCTGATGGATACTAATTCTTCTGAACCTAAAATAGGGGCAGCAGATAACTTGCCATCCCCGCCTTCTTGGTCTTGTAGCTGCCACGCGCCGTGGGTACTCAGACATTGAGTGGCGCTGGTCTCCTAAAGATGTTCAACAAAGCCACAGATGCAGTCAGCAAAATGACCATCAAGATGAATGAATCGGACATTGTGAGTAGCCCTGAGCCTCTCAATTTCCTTCCCCCCTCAGGCTTATGGGATAAAGGCCCTGAGGAGTCCTGAAATTTCTGAGACTTGAGACTTTTTAAGACAATTCAGTCCCCTTTAAAAAAGCAAAACAAAACAAAACAAAATTACTATGGAAAAACTGCTCTGCACCTATATGAGTAACCTCCGTTAAAAGCTGTGGACTTGTGTGTTTCAGTGGTTTGAGGAGAAGCTCCAGGAGGTAGAGTGTGAGGAGCAGCGCTTACGGAAACTGCATGCTGTTGTAGAAACTCTAGTCAACCATAGGAAAGGTAACAAACTCTGAAATGCACTTGAAACTGGGGTAAATTGACGTCTCTAGTGAACTGGAGGTGGATGAGAGGACACACCGTTCCCATGCCTCTAGGCCAGTCAAGTCGAAATTCTCAGCCCACTTGGTCCTTGATGTTCTGATCAGATGGATATGCCCTGTACCTCTTGGCAGGGAACATGACTCAGCCACTCTGGGCATTGTGCTTTCTACCTGGGAGGGATGCAGGGAACCGTCTCAGAGACAGGACACGGGCTTCTGTAGGTGTGACTTGAGTTGATGGCTTGTATCCAAATGACATCACATGCTTTAGCTACATGGTCAAGCCTGCACTATAGGGAAACCAGAGATGTCTCCTGACCCTTTACCTTTGGTGGGATTTGCTTAAGAATTAGTGAAATTTGCCAAGTTTGAATGCTTACCTTCTCTGCCTTACACATAGCAATAGTCAGAAATCTAAACAGGCAGAAATCCATTGGAATGAGGCCGATCCCGTGTGCCAGATCTGGCCCTGGTGCTTCTGCTGTGAGCTCGGCACGATTCTTACAATTACAAAGGGATGAGAAGAAAGAGAGAGAGGCCAGATGTGGCCCTTGAAGCTGAAAATATCTAGCTCTTCACAGAATAAGTTTGTCCTGCTCTAGGACATACAGGACTATGCGGTGTGCATGTGCATTCATTTTCTCTCAAGCAGACAGGCTATTGATTGTGGGCTTTAATATAAAAATCAAAGTCATTTCTTTGTCCTGTTTGTATCAACTGATCCCTGGTTCTTTAGAAATATTGGCACCATTTTTTCTAGGTGGGCCTAACCTAGTGAAACTTAGGACAGTGTGTGCCTTTCCCTGCTTGTGTGACCCAGCTGCATTCCCCTCACTTTCTGAATACGGTTGGCTGTAGTGTAAGTAACCTGGTTGCAGAGCCACAGTGGTCAGATGCACAGGGGTTGCATTGCTAAGACAGGCTGTGCAGTACATACTCATTTGTCCCTTTTCCTGTGAGATCAGAGACCTCTGCTGTTTTCCTCCTTCCAGAGCTAGCATTGAACACAGCTCAGTTTGCAAAGAGTCTAGCCATGCTTGGGAGCTCCGAGGACAACACAGCATTGTCACGGGCACTCTCTCAGCTGGCCGAGGTGGAAGAAAAAATTGAGCAACTCCACCACGAACAGGCCAACAATGACTTCTTCCTCCTTGCTGAACTCCTGAGTGACTACATTCGCCTCCTGGCCATAGTCCGAGTAAGCTTGAATCCTCTTTCTCCTTCCCTTCATTCAATTTGTTCATCACCTTCCTAAGAAAGTTTCATCCATTATACCTTGAAATAGGCATAATTTTTCCTTCTCTCAAGAAAGATGGTATCCTGTGAACCAGAAAATCCATTTAACTGTTAGCTAGTAATCACTGAGGCATTTCGAGACCCACAGCCAGTTTGTTAAGTGAATTTAGAGAAAAGACCACTCTTGTACTTCCAGGTAGGCCCCCCTCTTTTTGTGGAAGCTAGACAGTGTTCCCTATGCTCCTTTCTTCAAACAAGGCTTATTACAGACCTGCTGAGTTGGCCCCTGGATTAGTGACTTCCTCAGTCCTTTGGTCTTTGCCTCCTTAACAGTAAGCGACGACATTGCCTTGGTAAGAGCACTTGTTGGCTTCCGCTTGTCCTCCAGTGCGGGCAGTCAGGTAACTGCACAGAACTGGCTTGGTGTTGCATGGAGGAGTGTGGCCAAGGGCTGAAAGAGCTTGTCACCAGAGCCCTTCTTGTGCTGTGCAAACCGCACTGGTAACAACACCGCAGCCTGCCCCTCAGGTCGAGCACCCCACCTTTTCTCCTGTTGACCAGGGCAGTCTGTTTTCCCATGACCTTTCAGAGTGGCCAAGGAAGCTTGACTAGGCAGTGGAATTAGCTCTCGCATGGCCTCCCTGAAACAGGAAAGAGCCAAGAGGGAGCCTGGCGCCTGCCCTATAAGGGCTTGAGTATGGCCCTGATTGTCTTGGGACCAGGATGCACGAGACTCTGAATTGGAACAAAGTCACCGCCATTCCCTATCCCCAACATCTCCCTCTCTGGGAGATCCTGTGTCTTCAAGAGCAGAGCTGCTCTCAGGGCCCTCCTTTTCCTCCACGGTAGAGTTGCTAATATAGCCTGTGAGATTGCTCATTGTCCTCTCCCTTTGCTATTTGGTTTGCTAGTTTTGCTGCTAGTCCAGAGTGATAAGAGGCTGGCAGAATAACCTGCTATGGAAGTCCTAGAACTGGTCGGGCAGCTTAGATGGAAAGGCTTTCTGGGGAAGCTTTCAGAGAGGAGCATTCTTGGGGGTCACTGCAGAGCACAGCTCATGGACACGACCACCAGGCAGGGTGGGACTGCATGGATGGAGTGACGGAAGCCTAGCCTAGAGCTTCATGAACTGGGGCAGCCTTTGGGCCCAGACTGTGAGCTGGTCTTTTCTCAGGGACCCTTCACCTGCCCTCTTGATGACTGTCAGTGGGATTGGAGAGAGATTGCAAATATTTCTTTTTCTGCCTTTCTTTACACCTGAAGCTATACCTCTTTAGCCCGGGGGGTTAGGCTTGAGTCTTACTTGGATAAGAAATCACCCTTTACCTAATCCTTTAACACTGAGTTGTTAAATTACAGGTAAGAAGCAGTAACAGTGCCAGGGAAGGTGAATTTGGTGGCATTTTTACTCCCTGAGATTTAAGTTTTGGCAAAGGCCCACACTAAAGAGGCCTGGAAAATATCTAGGAAAACATGAGGAAGAAAACAGTAGGGGAGAGAAGGGGTTAACTCTAGGCACATTTCTTTCATCCAGGTTGGCAGGAGTGGGGATGGTTTGTTTACGCCAATAGCTGTCCTCTGGAAATGTCGATAGTTGTCAAGGGACAGGTAACACTGAAAACTAGCTAGAAGACTTCAAGTTGCTGCTTGGGGCCTTGGTGGCCTAGAGTAGTCGAGTGTATAGATGGGGTGAAAGCAATGTGTCCCTGTGGTGCTTTTAATGTCTATTTAAAGATCTGTTCTGCTAACCCAGTATGTTATTTGGGTGTCAGTTTAAAGGTTGCTTACTTAGGTTGACCTTCCCTGATTAAATCTCCCAGACTGAGCTAGTTCCTGCTCCTGCTTTGTTATAGTACCATGCTGTTTTCTCTGTACTCTCCATGCTTGTAATTATTTATTGGTAATTAGATTATAAGCTTTATGAAAGCAGGACCATGTGGTTCTTTCTCTACTATATTCTTAGTTCTGACAAATGCAGGCACTCAGGAAAAGTGTGTAGACTCCTGCCTGATCTGAGGGAGGCAGTTCAGAAGCCATATCACTGAGTACTGGCATCAGACCACCTAACATGCTCCCAGCCATCCAGTCCTGGGAGTAGCATGAAGCAGCATGGCCCTGGCCCATTGGAAGCTTGGAGAGGAGTCTTACCCAAGCTTGTGCTTTTTGATGTTAAACTTCCCAGCTGGGCACTAACACATGGCTGCAGAACCTGCCCTTGCTCAGTCCTTCCCTGGCACAGCAGCTAGGAGAGCCAGCGGAGCTCCTGAAGGACTGTCGTGCTCTTCCCCAAAACCCCCAACCCATCCCCACAGGCTGCCTTTGACCAACGCATGAAGACATGGCAGCGCTGGCAGGATGCTCAGGCCACACTGCAGAAGAAGCGAGAGGCTGAGGCTCGGCTGCTGTGGGCCAATAAGCCTGACAAGCTGCAACAGGCCAAGGATGAAATCGTAGAGGTAAGGTTCCCCAAGGTAGTCTGACATGTGCGTGGGACCTGAAAGTGCCTGGGGCCTATCCCTCTTAGATGCCCAGAACCCCACAGATCAGGCCAGAGAACAGATCTAGTCTTAAGGACCATGTCTGCTGAGGATGTTTCACCTTGAGGCCTTGACCCTCCTCTTTTCTACCCATTCTACCCAGACTTGCCACATCAGAATCTCTCCAGGAGTGGTCCTGGCTGGGTCTTTGGAAAGTCCCAAGGTGATTCAGCTAGGCTCCCCGGTTAGAGATAAATTTACTTCTCTGGGGTTCTCAGCCTGACTGGTGAGCCTGACTGGAGGCTCTGAAGTACCAGAACTTCCTTGGAGACCAAGCGTGGCCTGAGGCATATGGCGTCTCTTACCAGCCAGCCTCCGGAAGTGGCCTTCCATTGGATGCCGACTTATTTGCTGAATCTCCACATGATAGCTGATCTTACCCAGAGGGATGGGCAAACATAATGACCCATTGGGATCTCAGGTATACAATAGCTATCCAAAGGTAAAGGCTGAGCAAGTTTCCTTAACATTGTGATCCTTTCTTTCCTATTTTCTTCCCAGTGGGAGTCTCGAGTGACTCAGTATGAAAGGGACTTTGAAAGGATTTCAACTGTGGTCCGAAAAGAGGTGATACGATTTGAGGTGAGATGGAAATCCTATTTCTCACATAGGATGCAGTGCTTGGTTTAGGAATGTGGAACAGGGAGACAGGTGGAGATGCCAGTGACTTGGCTGTCTTGAATGGGGGGGGGGGTGTGGTGGGGGGAGGGTTGCTGAACACAGCAGTTAGACACAAAACAAACCTTGCAGCTGCCAATACCCTCAGGTACCTGTCCTTTTTCCTCAACTCCCACCCTCCAAGAAAGCCTTGGAGAGCTTGGCAGAGGCTGTTGGGCTGGAAATAAAGTGATTTCAGCAGCTTACTCTGCTTTCTGAGGTTGTGTTCAGACCTTGGTCAGCAGTAAACATCACCACACTATCAAGAGGGAAAGGCGTGATGGCCTAGATGGTCAGTGTCAAATCCTGTCTCCTACAGAAAGAGAAATCAAAGGACTTCAAAAACCACGTGATCAAGTACCTTGAGACACTCCTGTATTCACAGCAGCAGGTATGTCAGTTGTGCATGACTTTTTAACTCCACTACCTGCTCCAAAGACCAGCTGCCTGCCTGGGCCTTCAGTGACAGGCTGGGCCCTGCTCTACTGTCTACTCTACTATACTGTGCTATAGTAGCACAGTAAGTACAGTAGGCCCTGCTGCTCTAACATGAGCATCCAACATAGTCTTTTGCTAAACAGGATTGCCCTGATCCTACAATGAGCAAGGTTTTAAGAACAAACCCTAAATTCTGCTCCCAGTAAGAACACCTAATCCTTTTGAGGCTGAGATCCCAGATGTTATGTGGGACAATGACCCCCATTGTAAGGAGCTAACTGAGGAAGGCAAAGCCGTGGCCCCCACAGAACTGTCATGGGACAGAACCAGGATTTTCTTCAGAAACTGTCCTTGTACTTGATGCTGCCCCTAAGTCAAGAGAGAGATGAGGGCATTGTGGCCAACTGGCTAATCTGTCTCCAGGTGCACTCTTGACCTTTTTCCTCAGTTCAAGCCTCTCTTTGGATAGCTGAGGCACTTGGGGAGTGCCCAGACTATACTTGCTCCCCTCCAAGACTCAGCCTCTGCCACTGGATGGGGGCACTTGCTTACTGTCCCTACTTCTCTACAGTTGGCAAAGTATTGGGAAGCCTTCCTTCCTGAGGCAAAGGCCATCTCCTAATGGACCAAGACACCAGAGCCCACCTGCCTGACGCTGCCTTTTTATACACTGTCCTCTTCCACCTCTGCTGGACCCCAGTGATGCATCCTGCCCAGCCTGGACTCCACCCTTTCCTCCCTGCCCCTCGACCACGTTGTCCCAGTCACTCTAACCATTACTTCATGTAGCTTCTATATATATTTTCTTACCTGAGAGAATAGTTTCTTGCTTTAAGCAGAAGACCTACAATAGGTGGTGGAATTACGAGATTGGGTGGAGTATTGATATAAATATATAAATACAAATGTATATTTTTCAGGATGTGGTTAGGAACTGGGAATAACGTTTTCTGTTACTCCTGATGGTGCCATGAAAAGATTGTTTAATAAAATATTTTAAAATCAGGTCATGTGACTCAGAATGGTGGTGCTTTTCACTTCAGGTTGGGGAGCACTTGGGAAGCAGGTCTGGAATATGCCTGAACAAGAAACTGCCCAGGTGCAGGGTTTTCTCTCCAGTGGGGCTCACAGACTTCTGCTGCTGCTTCCCTATAGAACAGGGATTTCTTTTTCTTTTCTTTTTTTAATTTTTAATTTTTTTCAATAACCTTGTTTGTTCACAGTATAGGATTTCTCCCCTTAGGTGTGATCACCACAGGTTTCCCACCTCCACTGCAGTCTACTACGCTCTCCTCACCCCAGATTTCTTTTTCTTTCCTTACCTGATCTGCCTGTTCTGAGGGTATCTTAGTCTGTTTAATTCATACCCGTACTTCTTTAGGGGAAAAGTTTAGTTTGTTTTTGTTTTTTGACATTTTAAAAGGACAGGTTTATTAGGAAAAGGAAGGGAGAAGACGCTTACACAGACACACATGGGCAGAAAGAGCTGCCGAGGGAAATGTGTTAAAAGACATCTCTTGTAAGGGCAAAACTGAGTCGCTTGCAAAGGAGGCAGACTTTCTCCTTTCTTTCTTTCCTGTTTCCTTAAGCTCTCCAGGGCTCTCTGAGTCATGTCTTGTGAAGGCAAAGTCTCATGTTCTAAACACTTTTGCCACCCATCTACACATCCTTGGTGGAGTGGCTCATGTCAGGTGCAAAGGGCTGATAAGGACTTAACACTTTTCTCCCCACAGACACCAGAGCCAGGACTCTGCCTCTAGATAAGAGCACCCAACAGCTCCTAAACCTCTAGAGGTTTCAAGAAGCTTGACTGTGCTCAGGAGAGAACATGCGAACAAGAGGCCCCAAGTGTGCCCAAATGTGGGGGAAGGGAGTGTCAGTGCTGCTGCTGGGAGGCTCACATCCCAGATGCATAATTGCCGGCTTCCCCTCAGCTGTGTCCGCAGCTGCTTAGACTCACTGGCCAGAGGGACTGCCAGGTTGCTCTGTGGGACAGCTGGCTCACCGCCTGCCATGGGAACCTCTTTGCTCTCAGGCCTACTGCCTCTGCCACAGGCCCTCTAGAACCACTCGGACTCTTTGGTGGGTGGTTAAAGTTTGTGGAAGGACAACCTGAGGCGCAAGAATATGGGAAATAGCCCAAATGTCCAGTTCGTGCACCTGAGTGGGCAGGGGAGGGGTGTTGGTTAATGCTGGCAGTATTTTTTTTCAATTTTTTCTTAGAAAAAGGTATTTTGTCCTTATTCACATTATCCTTATTACCACCTTTGATTTTCTTTCCAGTCTTTCTTTTGCATAGTGGTAATAATATTCATACAAAATATTTTGTATCTTGCTTTTATCCTTAACACTGTATATGTATATAGTATATTTTCTACACTGTTATATATTCACAAACATTATTTGTAAGGCTATAGAATTTTAAAACTTTCATAAAGCAACTGTACCATAATTCTGATTAATCCCTTGTTGTTGGCGTCTTGGTTTGTTTGGTAACATTTTAAATTTGAATAATATCTCAAGCTTATAGAAAAGTTAAGGAATATCACAACGAACCCTCATATTTCCTTAACCCAAATTTACCAAGTGTGTACATTTTACACTATTTGCTTTATGACTAGTGATTTTCCATATCTATATTTACATATTGTATTTTTTGAATTATTTGAGAATTAAGTTGCAGACATGGTATGCCTTTACCCCAGAAATTTCAGTATCCATTTCCTTAAGAACAAGGACATTCTCTCATAACTTAAATATAAGCACAGTTATCAAGTTAAGGAAATTTAACACTGATAATAACATTGTTCTCTGACCCAGGGTCCATATTTAAATTGTGTTAATTTTCCTAATAATGGCCTTTATAGTGATTCTCTTTTTCCTGGGGCAGGATCATGTGTTCTGTTTACTTGTAACACATGATGACATGTGTGTCCCTTTTGATCCAGAAGAATTTGTCAGCCTTTGCCTTTCTTTACCTTGACCTTTTTTTTTTTTTAAAGATTTATTTAAGCATACAAGAACTGGTGTTCAGGTCAGAGGTGTGAGGGAGGGGTGAGAGGATTCACCAGAGACAGAGCGGGGAACAGAACAGGCAGACTGACTGAAATACACTGCTGAGGGGAGCAGCGGGTCAATCAGGAGAGGTCTGCTGTGCCATGTGGGTTAGCTCCCTGGATGGGGATCGAATTCATGCCACAGTGGCTGCAGATAGCTTCATAGGTTGCGTTTTAACTTCTTGTGCCACCAGGGAGGCCCTGCCTTGACATTTTTTTAAGGAATACAGGCCAGGTATTTTGCGGAATGTTTCACAAGTTAGATTGGTCTCGAGATTCCACATGACTAAGACAGGCATGTCACTGACATGATGTGTCCTTCCTCAGTACTTTGTAAGTTGGTAAATGATGTTGATCCATCCTTTCATTGTTGTTAACTCTGATCTCTTAGTTAAGATCACTTTATGTCTGCCAGCCTTCTCCATTTTAAACTATTTACCCCTTTGTAATTAACAAGTTATTTATGGGGAGATACTTTGAGATCATACAGATGTTTTGGTCCTCACCCAATGTGGTTATCTAATCCATAATTTTTTCTGTGGTTGACATTCTACTGCTGAAGAAAATCAAGCATCTTTTTTCCTCTTATATATTAGTCCATTTTATCACATGGATGAGGGAATACTATTTTACTCAAAGATGCATGGTATCGCGTTGATTAATTTTGATTCTCAAACCATCCCAGATTTCCAGCAGGCTCCTACGTGTTTTTAACATGTCCCCTTCATTTTTTGAATTCTTCTTACTTCCTGATAAGATAAATATTCCAGGCTTATCTTATGTCTTCCCTGGAATCAACCCTTTCTCCAGGGAGTCTTGGTACCTTTTAATGGAAAATCATATTTAGAAACCAAGAGCTGAGTTCTAAGTGTGCTTATTGGTACAGTAGAGTCATTGCTTCTGGGCTCTCAGCGTACAGAGCAAGGAAATAATGACACATGGGAATATTGAGAGAGATGGCATAAAGAATTCGTTATTAAAAACCACTAGTCCTTCCAGACATGCCCCATAGGATTTATTCTAGTCTTTTCCCTTTTCTATATTTGTAACTCCTCTCCAAAGAGACTTTATTTTAAATTTTTCTCCTTGCTTTGTTATATTCCGTCCATTGATCATCTTGATGTACAAGTCCATCCAGAGGGATGGACTTTCCTCTGGTTTCAGAACTTCTCAGCCTCCTGCATCCCAAGACTGACCGGGCCAGAAATCTGCAGTGCTTGTGCATTTCTGTGTAGAGCTCACAGACCTGGAAATCAAGATAGCCAATTGTGGCTAAGAGCATTGAACCAAAGGCTTGTACAGGGAATAATGTCACAAACAACAGAGTCATTCCACCTGGAACCTCAGGAGGAAGAAATCTGTAGGGAAGGGGATGCTAGGACTGTGTCTTAAGGGTGAACAGATGTGTGCCCTTTCTGCTGGGACATTCTGCCTCTCTCTCTCCTTGCAATGGGAGGTAGGTGCATCCAGGGAAATTTAAGTGGCTATATGGCCAGAATCAAGTCAGTGGGTGGCCCATAGAGTGAGAAGCGGGAGCTGGATCACATAGTGCTTGATGAGACTTGTGGGGAACTTAGAACACATGACCTTGCACGCGTGGGGAACAACTGAAGGAACTTAAGAAATGACCTGATCACATGTGTGATTTAGACATATCTTAAGACTGGAGGCAAGGAGACAACCAGATTCCCCACCAGCCGGATAACTGAGGAGGACAGCAGTAATAGGGTTGGATCTCAAAGGTGTGTCCAGGGAGGTGGAGATGGAACCACTGGGACCTGGTCACTGATGAGAGACCTGAGGGTGGGCGCTAACATGACCCACAGGTTTCTGGCTTAAGTTTCAGGGTCGATGGTGAAGCCCTTATGACAGAGGTAACGCCGGAGACAAAAATGGTTTGGAGCAGGAGGAGGGAAGCAAAGCAGAGGGACAGAGAGTTCAGATGGTGGTGGGAAAAGTCTCCTCTGAATGGGGAAGGAGGCTGGTGTTTAAAGGTGGGGAAATGCAGAGGCAAAGGAGGCTTTGTTTTATTGAAAGGTGAGTCAGACTTCCTTGGCTTAATAAGATTCAGAGGAGAGAAAGGGAATAGTCACCAGAGCCTGTCTGGGAGCAAATGGAGTCCTGAGCACAGGAGGAGGGAGCTTCACTGCTGGGCTCGGGAAAGGACCGAAGGGAGTGAAAAGCAGACAAAGCCTTCTCAAATGGGGTTATCTTTTTTACCTATTTTGAGTCAGGTGATTCAGAGAAAAGGGCTGGAGATAAGCCTGGGCTTCCCCTGGGGTTATTTCCCCCAAGAATCTCTGGGCTTCAAAATCTGATGATGAGGATTCCGAACTGAAGAGACCCCAACAGTCCGTACAAGTATCCAATGACAAAATAAATGAGTAGAAATGATAGGAAGTATTGTTTACAGATAGATACTTGTAACTTCAAGCTCTTTCTGGGAGATTTTCATTCTGAATGCAGCCCGCAGCTGGAAAACCTAAAGAAATTAAAGAATACCTTCACAGAAACTCAAATTTTTCAAGATTTATTTATGCATACAAGAACTGGGGGACAGGCCAGAGGTGCGGGGGTGAGAGAATTCCCCAAAGAGAGTGGGGAGCAGAACAGGCAGATCTACTGAAATACACTGCTGAGGGGAGCATGGGCGAGTCAGAAGAGGTCTGTTGTGCCATGTGGGTAGCTCCCTGACTGGCCAGGATCGGCCCTGAATCGGAGATCGAGGATCTATGGATCGATGTGCTGCAGTGGCTGGCGATAGCTTGATAGCGCTGTCTTTAACCCCTGCGCCCCCAGGGAGGCCCGAAACTCAAATAGGGAGAGCAGATCTGCTGGGGACTAGACCAGGATCTGGTGGAGGAGAAAGCACTGCTGGGTGAAAGGAGTGTCCTTTGCGAGTGTTCTTAGGACCCACTGGAGAGTAAAGCTCGTGGATTTTGAGGGATATCGGTCTGAAGGTGGTGGGAATTTGCCCATCTGACCTCAGTCTAGGGGAACAGGAAGGAGGGGAGGATAATGGTGATCCGTCCCAGAGCAAAGGACACGTGCATGACCGAGGCTTGGTCTGAGTCACTGACTAAAAATTCTCTGCTCCATGTTTGGGTAGTCAAGCCTGAGCTGAGTTAGAAATAGATGAGGACAACTCATTCCAGTCCTTGCCCCCAGGGGATGGTCCAGACATGAGCTCTCAATGTCTTGTGATGCCAGGTGTTTGGTTCTTCTGGTGGCTTTCCTCCAAACTTTCTGAAGTGGTACATCTTTATAACTCCATGGCCCCCCAACAAAGATTCGGGCTCAAAATAGGTGTCCAATAGATAGCTGTTGAGTGGCTTCTAATTGCAGACTCTGCCACCTGGCACGCACAGCCATCTGTGAAAGGACCCAGGTCTCTCTCCTTTTCCCTGTTTGTCACCTGGGCCTTCACCACAATGCTGACACCTCATGGAAACTGACCCCTGATATGCTTTGCCTCTCTCACTTCCGTGGGGCCTATGAGAGCCTTGGTGATGGTGGGCTTTGTGCCTGCAGCAGCTTTTCTTAGCTCCCTTCCCTGTCCAGTCTCAGAAGGGTACCTCTCTGAAACAGGCCATCTCCCAGTGGGGATGGAAGTGTAATAGAGATGGAAGGCACTGGCCAACGTGTGAGAACATTCACTGGTGCTTCCCATAGACACTTCTGGAAACCAAGTCCATGAAGAATGCTATAAAAGATGCCCATCATAGTATTGCTAGTAGTTATAAAAACTGACATTCTAGGGCCTCCCTGGTGGCTCAAGGGGTTAAGCACCGCACTTCATAGCAATCCACGGCCTCTGCAGCACGAGTTCGATCCCCGGGCCGGCCAGGGGGAAACCTACATGGCGAGGTAGACCTCTCCTGTCTTGCCTGCTGCTCCCCTCAGCAGTGTATTGCAGTCAGTCTGCCTGTTCTGTTCCCCACTCTGTCTCTTGTGAATCCTCTCACTCCCCACACCTGTACTCCAGTTCTTATATGCATAAATAAATACATCTTTAAAAAAAACTGACATTCTACACATACAGCAGGAAGGGATTAGATGAATTATGGTACATAATATAATTGGATCTTATATAGCCATTGGAGATGATGTATTCATTGACTAGGAAAACATTTTTGAGAGGAGAAAAAGTAGGTTAGAGATTACATGTATGGCATGGTCCATGTTTATATAAAATTATGTAAATATGGGAAGGCTGTTGATTGAATTGTTAATGTTAACTATGATTACCTCTAGGGATGAGCTTTTGCATTATTTAAGATTTTTATACCATTTTATGTTGCTTGGAAGTTCTATGTATTTTGATAATCGTAAAAATTAAATAAAACTATTTTCATTATGGGGAAACAACCCAGTGCATCGTTTGAGGTCTACTTTATACGTACATCCTCTGGGAAGCTTTCTTTGATCTTGTCCAACCCACCTCAGACTGGATGGGAAGCCCTCCCTTTGTCTATAACTCTGGTATGGCACTGCCTGTGTCCTCCTAACCTCTGCTCTTTCTCACCCATGTGCGTGTGATATCACTGACATGATCTCACTCACCTCCCAGGGCCGGTGACTGCTCCTCAGCTCTGGTGATGATTGTTATACAAGCTTGCGGACCCTGGGGGTTTTCAAGAAATTCAGAAATTGGGCCTAATTTGGTGTTTAGTTGGACTTGCTGTGGATGGCAGGATTGGTGCTCAGTGCCCCAGGTGGAACCCACAGGCTGAGAAGTAATAGCCACCTGCCCCCTAGCTTGCCCCAGACAGGGCTCCTCCCCTTTGCCTTACCTGTTATGGAAATACTCTCCTCTGGCGGTCAGACCTGTAGGGCAGAAAGCACCCCTCCCCCCCAATTTACCTGAGATTTGCTCAGAGGAAACCAGCAGCTCAGCCTCCATGCAATGCAGTTGGAGTCCAGGAAAAACCCCACAGAAGAGACCCTGTTCAAGTTGAGAGGATCTTTCCCTAAAGGGCTGTGACGTTTGTTTCCAAATGACTGCTGTCCTAGCTCCAGAGCACTGAGCTTCCTCTTCCATTATGAGTGACAGCGGTGATGACCACAGGGGCCTCACAGTAGCTCTCCCCACAGGCACATAGGCAGTGTCTCCCCAAGAAAGTGATGAGGCATCTAGCAGCCAGGAACATGTGCAGGACAGATTCCAGGATGCCCCTGACTGTCCCTTCCCACCCCTAGTAATTAGAGTCGCCACATGTTAAGCCACATACTCTGTCCCCTCAGGCTTTGTTGTCCTCTCTAATCCAGCCCCATGGCCCTGCCAAGTGGGCACCTTTATCTACATTAAAGATGGAAGCTTAGAGACCTTAAACACCTTTCCCAAGGTCACGCCCATGAACTAAGACTTGAACCCAAATGTCTTGACCAATGTTTGCCAAGCATCCTCCCACCCCACAATCCTGCCAGGGATGGATAAGAGGATCCTAAACATTAGCCTGCGAAGCTGTTCTCTTAAATCCATGCTATTGTGGCCTGTTAGGGACAAGTTACCCATCTCATGTTGTGGGTGTTTGAGCTTCTTCAGCCCCTGTCAAATACACTCTCCCCAGACTTGCACAGTGTGGCCCAGCCTGGAGCAGGAGCAGAAGCTGGAAGACAGCTTGGTGAGTAGTTGGAAACTATTCATGGCAGAGACTGAAAACTCCATTTGCTGAGAAACCACAGCACCCAGGGCTAGAGTGGGAGGCGGGGGCGCTTCCGTCCCAGACCTCCAGGCCTGGGACTGCGCCCATCCTGGCCTTTGGCCTGATTATGCTGTTGTCCTCAGTTCTCGTTCCCACAGATCTTTTCATGATACAACCCAGTCACTTGAGGGTATGTCTTTGTTCCTTGAACCCCAGTGCTGGGCACACCAGAGGGGTGGATTGGTTGGTCCACTCAGTCTGAGAGGTATGAGTTGTGGCACTAGAAAAATCTTCCTGAGAAACTGCACTGCCTTGGATGCCAGGTGGCTGGGGTGGCCTCTGACTGCTGCCCCTGCCTCAGCCTGGGTTATGTGGTCTGAAGCAGATGAGCTGCTTTGTCACCTGGAGCAGGGAGATCCTAGGCGGGAAACTGCTGGCTGCAACCCCAGGGCTAGGGCCCACTTGTCCCCAACTTTGTGCTCATGGCTGGGGCAGGACATGCCTGGCAGAGGCGCCTTCCTAACACAGGCCTCTCCAGGACCCACATCCTCCTCACACTTCAGTTTTCCACCTATAAAATGAATTTAGACTAACTGGATAATTTGAAGTGTTTTAGCAGCAGAACTAGTTTTCAACATCTATACCAAAGGCCAATATTCAAAACATAAAAATGTTTATTATATTACTTCAAATGTATAACTGTACCTATTAAAAAGGCAGTCATTAAATACTCCCTGAGTCTGTGAGGATGAACAGGATAGTTGCCAGTTTACACCAACCTCTGCTTTCCATTTATTCTCCACCCCCCCCAATTTATTCTTTTACTCTTTTTTTGGTGGCATGACATTAAGAAAATAAGGAAAATCCAAGTCAGAGTTAGTAGTTGAAATAGCTAATAGTTTTTTTCAAGGCTTACCTTGTAATCTGGGTACTGAAAGAGGAATAGAAGTTGGTTTTATTATTTCAAAAATTAATCACTGGGCCTCCCTGGTGGCACAGGAGGTTGAGCGCCGCACTGTGAAGCTGTCAGCAGTCTCTGCAGCACGGGTTCGATCCCAGCCAGCCAGCGAGGGTCCCACATGGCGCAGCAGACCTCTCCTGTTGCACCTGCTGCTCCTCTCAGCAGTGTATTTCATCAGTCTGCCTGTTCTTCTCCCCGCGCTCTCTCTGGTGAATCCTCTCACCGTCCTGTGCATCTGGCCTATACCCTGGTTCTTGTATAAATAAATAAATCTTTAAAAAAAAATTAATCACTAACAAGATATTAGGAGGAACCATGTGTAATTGCTAATGTCCCACCATAGGGGCCTAAAAAACAATTACTTTGTGTAATGCCAATAAGAATAGCTAACATTTATTTATTGTGTGCAAGACCATAGGCACTTCCGAAGCATGAAGTCATTCAGTGACACATGTCTCCATTGTGCAGATAAGGGAGTGTCCAAGGCTGCCCAGGTAACCTGGATTTGACCTCCCAGGACCAGCCTGGCACTGGGAACCGGGGTGGCTGTCCCCCTCTGGCCCTGACCGCCTCTGCTGCCGCAGGAGAAGAATCAGCTTCTGTGCCCGTGGCGCCGCTGTGCCCCAAGAGCTGTTTGTTTTCTTAGCGGGGTTAACCAAACCTGAGCAGCAGCGTCTGCAGGCAGCAGAAGTCCTGCCAGTGAAAGGGGGCTTTGTGTAGTCACAGCAGAGTGGGGAGGCTCTGCATGCAGCCACAGGAACAGTATGTGTGTGTGTTGGGGGGCATCTTTGCCCCCAGTCTTTCCTGCCCTCTGCTCCAGACTTGTCCTCATCTCTAGCCCCCACTTCTTTTTTTTTTTTTTTGTGGGACCCTCTCCGGTGGCCAGGGATTGAACTGGTGCTGCAGAGGCTGCAGGCCAGCGCTCAACCCAGCGCTCAACCGCTGCGCCACCAGGGGAGGCCCTCTAGCCCCCACTTCTACGCAGGGGGCTGGGTGTGACCTGCTCCCTGGGGGAGCTAGCATAGGAGTCGAGACAGGTGTCCTCAGTGCGTTCCCCAACTAGCAGCTTTCACGGGGAACTCGTGAAAAACACACCATGTCAGGCACCCTGCCAGGTCTCAGCATTCAGGAAATGAGGTCCAACAGGCCCTGTAGATGGCAATGCCCACTAAAGTTGGACAACCACTGCTCTAGTAATTTAAAGCAACTTTCACCCAGAAACTTGGAAAACAAATTCAAATGTTAAATAGTGATGGAGAAAAGACAAAGCATTTGTGCTGTCAAGCAACTCATTCTAAACTTAGAAGTCACTTTGACGGTCTCCACACCCATTGCATGGAGTCTGGAACTTAGCATGATGCTCACACACTGAGCTGGCTGACGCTTAAAGTGTACACAAAATAAGCTTTTCCTTTAACCATAATGACAGTTTTGGAGTTTGGAGAATCATGTCATGTGTTCCTCTTTATAAGAAAATAGTTACCATTGGGCCTCCCTGGTGGCTCAAGGGGTTAAGATGCAATCTATGAAGCTGTCTGCAGCCACTGCAGCATGAGTTCAATCCCTGGCCAGAGAGCAACCCACATGGCGCAGCAGACCTCTCCTGATGCCCACTGCTCCCCTCAGCAGTGTACTTCAGTCAGTCTGCCTGTTCTGTTCCCCACTCTGTCTCTGGTGAATCCTCTCACCCCCCACACTTCTGGCCTGTACCCCAGTTCTTGTATGCATAAATAAATAAATCTTTTTAAAAAAGAAAATAGTCCCCAAAGATAATCTTAAATGTCTTAAATGTCTCCTTCCAACCATCACTCATGAACGCTGTGGCACTAGGCGCTGCAGATTTACTAGCAGATGTGGTGCACATCAGTTACCTCAGATCTCCCTGCATAACTGGTGATGACAATCCATTGACTCCAGGGTTATCAGGAACACGTGAAAATTCAGTGAGTTATTAAAGTGGACAACAGTCTGCAAAAAGAGAGAATGTGTGGGTTGGGTGCGTACCTCTGCAGCGAGGAAGAGAAGTCCTGTTGTTACCTCCTGCAGGCCTTCCTCTACCCTCTTGGCAAGATTTGCTGCCACCCTGTCTCTCTCCCAGGCCCCCCTCCTCTGTTCGCTGGCCTTTTCCCAGCACCCATCCTCTCACATTCATTCATATCATCTTTCAACCAACAAAAATGTTTAGCACCGTGGAGACAGACACTGACAAGACAGACCAGGTCCCTGGCCTGCTGGGGCTCTGTCCAGGGCAGAGTTGGGAAAAGCAAGGGAGACACACAATAAAGGAACAGTATTTTCATTTGGGATAAGAGCATCGATGGTGATATGCTAGGGTAATATGATGAGGTCGGGAAGGAAGGCCTCTTTGAAGATGAGCGTTAGGCTAAGAATTGGAAGATGAGTCCATCAGGTAAAGAGTCAGGGAAGTGTTCCAGCAAGAGGAAACCACACATATAAAGGCTCTAACACAGGAAACAGCTTGTTAGGTTTGAAGAACTGGAGTGTGCTGTGTCTGGAGTCTAATGTAGGAAATGAGATGTGACTTGGAGGCCAGGGGTGGGAAGGGTGTCATTTAGAATTTCGTAGATTGGGGTGGGGAAGTGGGTTTTGTTCTAAGTGCAATGGAAGGTTTTAAGCAGATGCTGTGACAGCTTGTGATGCTAGGCATAGAAGGGGAGGGAGGAAAGGAAAACGTGTGTTAGGAGACAGTTTTCTGGGAGGTAGTAGAGACAGAGGAATACTCATTAGGATGGCTGACCCAGAAATCTAGAAGACCTGAGAGTCACAAGAGAGTGCTCCCTGGACAGCAGGAGCAGGGGAGGCCCTGCAGGTGAAAAAGGGTTGGGTCCCCTGAGTGATGGGCCCTAGAGGGCCAAGTAGGAAATGAAACTCCAGCACTTCCCCTCATGGTGGGTCATTTCCCTTCCGGGGGCCACACCGGGATCTGGTAAAACTTCCTGATTTTGGAGCCCATATGAGATGGAGTTTGGGGGAAGAAAGTGAGGGACACAGTATTGGTGAGACCACCTGCCTCCTTTTGGGGTCATCCTCTCAGTTTCTTTCTGGGGGTGGGAATGGAGATTTTCTGTTCCATCACAGAAGCGCCTCGGCATTAGTGGGGGAGGGGTGAGTCAGTTGTCCTCTACCCCCAAAGACGTCTCTGCTTCTTACTTCCCACCAGGCCTTCAGCTAGGTGTGACTTCTTAGAGGCAGAAGCGCCCATCCACCCAGGTCTTTGTAGAGGAAGTCAGTGGAGTGGTGTGCTCCTGTCATGGTGCTGTTGGAAGGGACAGCCCCTAAGGCTGAGAGGTGGGTTGTGAGAGTTATCGGTTGAGTCCTACCACATATCCAGGAAGACCCTGCCTAAAGAGGTGGGCAAGAGAGGCCAAGTGCTACCACACAACCGGTTTCCCCCATTCATGGCCTTGTACACCGTCACCACATACTTCTGCAGGACAGGCACCAAATTGCCATTTTCTTGTCTCTACCTACTGTGCTAAGGGTTGTTTTCTTTTTTTTAAGATTTATTTATTTATGCATTCAAGAACGGGGGTACAGGCCAGAAGTCTGGGGAGGGGGAGGATTCACCAGAGACAAAGTGGGGAACAGAACAGGCAGACTGACTGCAATACACTGCTGAGGGGAGCAGCAGGCGAGTCAGGAGAGGTCTGCTGCGCCATGTGGGTTGCTCCCTGGCTGGGGATCGAACTCGTCCTGCAGAGGCTGTGGACAGCTTCACAGGTTGCGTCTTAACCCCTTGGCGCCACCAGAGAGGCCCTGTGCTAAGGGTTTAACACAGCTCATTTCATTCCGTTTTCATACACTCCAGCTGGAAAAAGAGTGTCCCAGTTTTGCAAACAAGCAAGAAAATTAAGGAAACACAAGTAGTCAGGTCCCAAAGCAAAGCCTGGATCCCTAAACTGCCTCTTGCGAGCAAACTGGACCTGAAATTGGCGAGGATGGATGAAAAAACCGAACGAAGGGAGAGAGCTGTGGGTTCCGGAGCAGGAGGCCATCAAAGTCAGATTGGCTTAAGCATCACCCCGCGCTCCCGGGGTCCAGGTTCAACGCGATGGAAAGGGGGCGGAAGCGCCTCGGCCGGGGGAAGGGGTGAGGAACGTCACCGACTGGCCCGGGGGCCATGCCCACACCCGGGCCCGCCCCCGCCGCTGCCCGGAGCCCGCAGGTCCCAGTCCTCAGCGGACGCTCCACAAGGAGCGAAGGAGCATTTGACTCGCCGCCTTCCCGGCCTCAGTGGGTGCTCAGTAAATATGGGACAGACGGGTGCGTCTCCGGCTTAGGGCCCCACACCCGCGGCGGCCTCCCGAGGCTCTGGGGCGGCGCCCGGCTCCGGCCACCCCGCAGCCTCATCGCACCCCGCCAGGCCCCGCGGGGCCGGGAACGCCCGGGGGCGGGGCCGGGAACGCCCGGGGGCGGGGCCGGGAACGCCCGGGGGCGGGGCCGGCGGGGCGGGGGCGGGGCCGAGGGGCGGGGCCGGGGCCGCGGGGGTCTCGCGGCTGAGTCCGCGGAGCGGCGACCCGCGGAGGGGCGAGCGCTGGAAGCGGATGCTGGAAGTTCACATCCCGTCCGTGGGGCCCGAGGCCGAGGGGCCCGGGCAGAGCGCAGAGAAAGGCCGCATGGTGAGCAGAGCCCGGGTTGCGAGCGGCGCGGGGACCCGCCAGACTTCCCCGCGCCCAGGGGGACCGGGTGCCCCAGCTGGGGCGCCGGGCTGCGGGGGGACAGGCGGCCGAGGGGCGCGGGCGGCCGGGCTTCGCTAGTCCCGCGCGCCGAGGTCCGTGTGCGGGCGCGGAGAGCGGAGCAGAGGGGCGGGTCCGCCTGCCGCGCCAGCGTGTGGGGAGCGCGGGAGGGTCCCCGGAGGGCGGCGGTGCTCCCGGCCGCTTTGTGCCCTCGAGCGCGGGAGGGGGTGCGTCGCGGGGCAGGTCCTCACGCGCGCGCTCCGCCGCCCGCGCCCGCAGGTGTTCCGCGTGGAGGTGCTGTGCCGCGGGCGCAGACACACGGTGCTGAGGCGCTACAGCGAGTTCCACGCGCTGCACAAGCGGGTGAGGCGGCGCCGACCACCCAGCGACCCCGCCCGGCTCCTGCCCGGCCTCTGGGAAGCAGGCAGATGAGCTGGGCTCCCAGCCTGGTCATCCCCATCATCACCCCAGTCCCTGGGGGGCTCTGGTCCTGGGAACGGACCCCCGGGCGCCCTGCGGGGAGGGCGCAAGTCCTAGCCCCATTATCCATGTGCCAGAGTGACGGGTCCACGCTCAGGCCACTGGGGGTGTTGGGACCTCTCTGGCTCCTGTCCTAACCATCCATCATCCCAGGCTTCCCAGAGCAGAACCTTGGGGTGGGGTGGGGCGGGGGAAGAGACTGGGTGGAACTGGGGAGAACGCTTGGTTAGGATGAAGTGAGCTTTGGGGCCCAGTTGCTATGCTGTGATGGCACCGCGGTAACCTACTGGCAGATCAAGAAACTGTACAAAGTGCCCGACTTCCCATCGAAACGCCTGCCCAACTGGAGGACCAGAGGATTGGAACAGAGGAGGCAGGGCTTGGAGGCCTATATCCAGGTGAGCATGGGTCAGCTGGGTGGCCCCCAAACTGTTGACCTAGAGGTGTGACCCAGAGAGTTACGGGAACCTGGGAGGGACCTACATTTTGAGCATGTTATTTCCCACCCAGGCACCAATTTTCTGCAGAGGGATGGGTCCAAACATCCCTCTCTGGATTGTAGGATCGAATGAGGGAACCAGAAGGCAGGTGTTCCCTGTTCAATTAAAGCTAGTTTTCTCCCCCTCCTGGGTGAGATCCTGTGCTGCCTCCTCATGGAGATGTAGGGTGAGGACCCTTGCCCCTATCCCCCCAGTGAGGCTGATTGCAGGCCTGGCTGGCTTCTTCGGGGTTCCACCCACTTAGTCACCCAGGGCAGTGTTCAGAAGTGCCCCCACCTTGCTTTAATGCTCTACTTTTGCTGTCGTGCAGTTCTTAGTCGTTTTGGAAGGGCCCCACATTTTCACTTTGCACTGTGTGATGTGTATCGCCATAGCTAGGTCTGAACACAGGTTTCCCTGTCTTCCTTTCCAGGGTGTCCTATACATGAACCAAGATGTGCCCAAGGAGCTGCTGGAATTCTTGAGTCTTCGCCACTTCCCCACAGACCCCAAGGCCAGCAGCTGGGGGTGAGCACCCCCAGGGACCGTGACTTGGCACAAGAGGGGCTGGTGTTGGGGAGGACAGGGTCTCACCTCTGCCAGACCCTAACCTGACTCTTTGAGACATAATCTCCTTTGTCCGTTTTCTTGACCTGGGTGAGGGGCTGTTTTCTGGAGAGCGAGGTTACCCCAGCTGCCTCCGGAACTGAGCTTGTTAGAAATAGAATCAATGGTCTCCTGGGAGGTGAAATTCTGGGCCTCTTTGTCTCCACCCCTTCCTCACTCTCTGTTCCCCCAGCCTCCCCAGGCACTCACAGCGGCTCTCTTCTTTTCAGCTCCCTGGGGGAGTTCCTGCCTAGCCACAGCAGGCAAGTCAATGCTCAGCCAGCACCCAGCTCCTGCTGCCCCCTGGTGGCCACATACCAGGAGCCAGGCCTGCAGCCTCTGGCCTGTCCCCGTGGCCCAGGTTTTCCTGTTGGTGCTTCTCAGCCCTCTTCCCACTCTCCTCTTTGGGTCTGTGGTGATCTTGATCCCTGCCCTGTCTTCTAAAGTTCAATCCCCTTTTTCCTTCTAGCTCACACCTGCAACACAGGCCTGTCATCAGTTTCTGCATGGATCCCTACATTTGCACCCCCTCCCAAGGTGAGAGAGTTCCTCTGACCTAGAATCCTTATTTAGGGCGCAGGAGGTGAGGAGAGGGGAGACTTAACACTTCTTAGCTCCCAGGCAGCACCTCCTGTTTCCCTCATGCCACACACACCCTGCTGCACCTGGGCTACTCACCCCAGAATCTGCTTTGAGTTTTCCCCTAGAGAACAGACGTAGTGAAATAAGCCTGCTCTCCACTCCTCAGCAGCCTGGCTTTGCCAAGCAGATGTGAACAGAGTGTGAACCAGGAATGCCAAGGCTTCACTTGGGGTGGTCAGTTGTTACCTGCTGCCTTGGCAAGGGCTCCTGGTCCCAAGGGGGCTGAACCTATCTATGGGTCCTCAAAGAGCTGCAGGCCAGAGGCCAGGCCCATCTCCTGTGGCCCACTACCCCTTCTCTTTTCCTTCCATCCCACAGAGCTTCTGCCCAACATGGTGGTAAACGGCGTGCTACAGGGCCTCTACAGCTTTAGCACCTGTCCAGCTCAAGTCCAGCAAGAGGCTCCCTGTCACGCTGCTTCTTTGCCACCAATGCCTTGACCAGCCCAAAGGTCTTTGGGCCACCTGCCAGAGCAGTCACATGCCTCATTCCTGTGAGCCCAATGTAAGGGACATGGCCCTGGTTCCCTCTAGCCCAAGATTTACCCACCCAAGGCACAAAACTCAGGTGCACCCAGTAGGCAGGGGCAGGTGTTGGGGTTGGCTGACCTGCACTCAGGGCAGGGACAGCAGAGAATAAGGAGTAAAAGGAGACATCAAATTAGACAGGCTGTGAATGTATTTCATAACCAGGAGAAAGGGGGCAGGAGCAAATAAAGGCTGAGGCACAGTAACAGGTAAAACTTAGAAGGAGCTAAAGCTCCTGTTTGATCCTTTGTGTGTAGCATCTGAGGCCAGGGTTCAGGCTGGAGGCCAAGGAGGGGTAGGCCCCCATGGCCACTGGAGTCCCAGATATGCTGGGACACAGAACTGGGGAAGGCGCTGTAGCCCCAAGAACCCAGCCCCCACACGGGTTAAAAAAACCCTACCTTTTATTTTTTATTGGGCAGCACTGGTAGGAGTTAGTTACAAAACTGGGCTGGTGGTCCATGGAATGTGAGGGAAGGGGTCCACTCCATCAGATGCCAGCACTCGGGCCCAGGCAGCACGGAGCCCTGTGGCGGGCTGTCATCGCTCCCAGAAGGGCAACAGGGCCGCAAGGACAGTCGCTCAAAAGGAAGCAGTCCCTGGGGCTCTACTCCTTGGCGATGGCGAAGGGCTTCTCCACTTCTATCTTGCCACAGTCTGCGATTATCACATCCTTCAGTGGCTTGTCCCGACCATCTGTCTTAGTGCCTTCCACCTTCCGCACTACCTCCTGGGATGGAAAAGCAGAAGCAGGAGGGTGAGGGGCCAGGCCCCAGTGTATAGCTGGGAGAGCCAATACCCCCAAGTGACGAAACAAACCCAAGGCACCAACATTCTACTGGATCCAAAGCCAGGTGTCAGCCCAGGACAGGGAGAACCCAGCTTTGACTAGAGGCTGCCAGCAGTTCTGCTCCTCAGAAGTACAAGCCAGGATGGGCCAAAAAGGGGGAAGAGGGAGAGGGTGGCTGGAGAGTGGGGGGATGCATGGGGTTGGGGGTGACCAGAAGGGACACCCGCAGCTGTGCAGCCTCTGCTTGTCTCCTGGAAGCATTTAGAACTTGGCAGGTCTAGAGAAGCAGGCTATTTGTTTTGGCCTCCTCCAGGTTTACAGCCACAAACACTGGTCTGAATCTGCGGGTTTTCTTTTGGGAAAGTGATGACCTATAGGTGGAACCCCTGCCCCGTATCTGCGCCAAGTCCCTGGTGAGAGTCGCCAGGTGTAGCCTTCGTCTCCCGAACTCACCATGCCCTCTAGAACTTTGCCGAACACAACGTGTTTGCCATCGAGCCATGCGGTCTTGACTGTTGTGATAAAGAACTGGGAGCCATTAGTGTCTTTGCCTGCATTGGCCATGCTCACCCAGCCGGGCCCGTAGTGTTTCAGCTTGAAGTTCTCATCGGGGAAGCGTTCACCGTAGATGCTCTTACCTGGGAAGAGAGACAACAGGGTGAGGGAGCTGGGTCAACTCAAAGCAAACAGATCTTTGGGGTAAGGATTCCAGAGCCTCAACCTGTTTACTGTGACAGGCCAGGCTCAAGTGGATTACCAGGACATAAAAGCTGTCTTCTTCCATCCTCTGATTCTGGAGCCAAACCATGCTGACAGACCCAGTGGGTACAAGTCCGGGATAATTTAGTGAGCGACTCATGTGATAGGTTACTTTGAGAATATAGTGTTATGGCTTTTAAATAAAGCACATTTAACATAAGGTGCCCTTGTTATGGTCTGAGAGGCCTGTCAAGGAGACATTTCGGTGGAGAGAGGTGCTGGGCAGGATGCAGGTGTGGGGTGGGGATAAGAATGCTCCAGAAAAGGAGGGCTGCTGTGGTTGAACATCTTTTCTTCCAAGGACCACAAGACACTGAGAAGCTAGAAAGCAGGGAGATGAGTGGGAGAGTGCAGGGAAAGGCAGAAAAGGGGCTGAGGGGCTTCACAGAGGTTCCAGAAAGTCAAGAGCCCCTTATCAGTGAATGAACAGAAAATAAAAGGTGACTATAAATGTGTACTGTGTCTGTCTGTGCGGGGTCCGGGGTCGGGCCATATGACAAAAGGCCATCCTAACCAGTTCCCAAAGCTGGTTCCAGGAGGAATACCCCACCCCTCTCTCCTGCAACCTCCGGGAGAGGTGCAACGTGCCAGCGGTGACCTAAAGGCCCAAGAGACCCAGATGCAAGTCATTTTCATTTTGTTCTATCCATCACTTTTCAAACTTATTTGCATATGAAACTCTTTTCCTCCTCAGTACACTTATTTTCATCCTGGGCTTCCAGGGAATAAAGGCAGTTTAGGAAATTATCCTGGACTGATGTGAATCAGAGAGGCATTTTTGATTGTGTGGTAAATGGAAAGACTGAAGACTAAGAACTACTAGATTCTGGCGGGTGGGGCTGTCTTGGCCTGTGCTCCCCCTTTCACTCCCACCTGGAAGGAAAACTAGACCACCATCAGGCAATGGCTCCTGCTATCTAGAAGCCTCTATTTTTGAGAATCCCCTTTGTAACTCTCAACCAACTGCATGATTTTAATTATCGTGGCTATCCAGAAAATCCTGAAATCTATGTCCTTCACTCCAACCATTTCCCAAAAATCGCAAGGAGTTCCAAATTTAAATGGACAGGTCTTCACTTGAAACTCAACATCACCTTTTTCTCTAAGCTTCAGCTAATTCTTTTGACATTTTCCTCTGCACTGTCCGTGTCCCCACCCCCATCCCCCACTCCTCTTTCTTACCATTCCTGCACATGCCATTTTTGAACCACTGCAGTGATAGCTCACACTGACGGTGCTAACAGCACAAGCCAGACAAACGTGACAAGCATTTTTACACACAGGAAAACCACCCTATTTCAAAGGTGAAGAAACTGAGGCACAGAAAAGTTAAAGTACCCCAGCTGGGAAGTGCAGAGCTGGGATTCAAACCAAAGTGGTCTGCCTCTTGCATCTGTTTACCCCCTAGGCCATCCTTTCCCGGGGTTCGCATGGTGCTCCCGAGGGAGAGCCACACTAATCCCCCCAGCATCCCAGCATCTGCTTGCTCCTATCTCTACAGTATTTTCTCTCATGCTCTCATTTTCTCTCATGCAACCAGAGGTCACCCTCTCTCAGGTCTGTGTTGGATCCTCACTGCCTGGAGGAAGCGGGCTGCCACTCTGGGCTCCTGATGTGTGCTCTGCGTCCATTCCCCAGACTCCACCTTTGGCCAAGACCAAAGCGGGGCTCACACCTTAACCCTATTCATTCCCCATTCACATCCTCCCCAGCCAGGACCCATCTTGATCCCTCCCCCTATTCACAAGGTTCACAGCTGACGACAGTCCCTGAGCACTGACCATGTGCCAGCACCTCACACTCAAGATCTCCCCTAGCCCGCACAGCACACATAATTCTTATCCACTTCACAGGGAGGAAACCGAAGCCCAGAGGACTCACCCGAGGTCAATGAAGTGAAAAGGTGGCAGTCACTGGATCCCACCCAACATGACTCATGAATACAGTGATTTGTCTGTTTCGCTTCACTGCTGCTGCTATTTAGTTCTTAATTCTTGTGATGTCATGTGGCTTTCAGTATTTTCTCTCAGTTCTTTCCACCTAGATGATACACTTGAGCCTAAATCCTGAAAGCTGTTTTGGGGCCCATTTGTGAGTTTTCAGGTTTTAGAAGTGTGAAGGAGGGCCTCCCTGGTGGCACAAGGGGTTAAGCACCGAACTATGAAGCAATCCACAGCCTCTGCAGCACGAGCTTGATCCCTGGCCGGCCAGGGAGCAACCCACATGGTGCAGCAGACCTCTCCTGACTTGCCCGCTGCTCCCCTCAGCAGTGTACTTCAGTCGATCTGCCTGTTCTGCTCCTCACTCTGTCTCTGGTATCTTCTCACCCCCTGCACCTCTGGCCAGTACCCCAGCTCTTGTATGCATAAATAAATAAATCTTAAAAAAAAAAAAAGTAAAAAAAAAAAAAGTTAAAAAAAAAAATGAAGTGTGAAGGAATTATTGTGTGTCCTCAACAACCACCAGAGCCTGGCCCAGTGAATATTCATTGCTAGGTGAGCTGCAGCCATTGCCTAAGAGGCAGCAAGCTGCACACCTGACTGTGAGGTGAACTGTGGTGAGTCCAGGGTGTGTCTGTCTGTCCTATGTGTACAAGTGAAGCAGAGGTAAGACTTAGCTGTTACCGAGGCTATGGTGGGAGACTGCTGAGGACCAACTTCTCCCACCCTCCCTTTGAAGGTGGCCCACCCAGATGTTGCTAAGCTACCCACAGGTTTCAGTCTGCTATTCTCAGGAGGAGTAGAGAGAAGTCACTAATGCTGTAGACCTGGACCAGCAGGTCCAGCTAGACAAGATCCTCTTATGCCCCCTGCCCCCACAAATTATTCCCTCTCCTTTAGCCTGTGTCCCCTGTACAAAGAAAGGTGTAGTTGGTCTCAATGTTGGTGACAGGCCTGCTGCTGGGAAAGAGGCCTTGTTTAACCAGCACAGTCCAGCCCTCCCTGACAGAACCCTCTACCCGGAGGACCTGAGGTTACCTCCAGTGCCATCTCCTCTGGTGAAGTCTCCACCCTGGATCATGAAGTCCTTGATCACACGATGGAATTTGCTGTCTTTGTAGCCAAATCCTTTCTAGAAAATAAGGATGAGAAGGTGGGGAAGTGTCATGGGGTAGCATATGGACAAGTAATAATCCCTGTAGGAACCCCATTTACAGAAACTGCTCACACAAGAGACAACGCTGCCAGCCACAGTCATTATTCAGTATGCTACTATGGAGCAGCTATGAAAAGGCCAGGCATGGATCACACAGATCCAGGAAAGGCTGAGACTCCACATTCTCTGCCTTTATGCATCTCCCTTATGTTTTATTTATAAGAACAGATGCAAAAAAAAATGCCCCCAATCCCCCAAAAAGGGTCACACAATGACTCAATGGGAAGATGGAACACCAACTTTCTTAAATGGGGCACCTGGAAGCTCTCAGTACCTGACTCTTAAGAATAAACCCTGGCCTCCTCTGGTGGCGCAGGGGTTAGTTAAAGTCTCAAGCTATCGCCAGCCACTGCAGCATGAGTTTAATCCCCAGCCAGGGAGCTGACCCACACAGCATAGCAGACCTCTGTCTTACCCACTGCTCCCCTCAGTAGTGTGTTTGAGTCAATCCGCCTGTTCTGTCTCTGGTGAATCCTCTCACCGCCCCCCACCCCGACACCTCTGGCCTACACCCTAAATCTTTAAAGAAAAAAAAGAATAAACTCTGCTTCAAGGAGCAGAAACTAGTTTCCACAGATATGTTCTCTTTGGTCGCTGCGAGGTCTTAAAGATGAAAAATTTTCTTAAAAATGCACAATATCTCTACGTTAATTTTGAATTCCCAGTGTCACAGGACAGCAGTTGGTCCTCAGCGATAGCTCTGGATGAGCCAACTCTGCTCACCATTTTGCTTTCTGAGTTGACTACTCTGCTTTGGCCACTTACCTCTCCTGTAGCTAAGGCCACAAAATTATCTACTGTTTTTGGAACAGTCTTTCCAAAGAGACCGATGACCACCCGGCCTATATCTTCATCTCCGATGCGCAGGTCAAAGTACACCTGAGGAAAAAGATCATTTCACACTTAGCATCTTTGCGGGTGGGAAGGGTGGTGGTGTTGCTAGAGAAGGGTCGGGCCCAAAAAGCTATCCTAAGGTTAGGAGAGAAAATAGCCCTATTTTTCGAGCAGTGGTTCTGAAGAGGGTGACCAAAAACCCTACGAGAATCTAAAGTTCCAGACCCTTTTCCTGGAAAGTGTTTGTTTACACTCTCCTTGGACTACAGGATAGCAATTTTTGCTCTAAATAACGGGTCCAGAGTCTAGAAATGAAGATCAAAAAAAAAAAAATTGAGGAGAGCCTAACCTCACCATGCACATTTAAAACTAACTGCTGTGCTTTGCAACTGCAAGTGCCTAAAATTTGGCGAGTAGACTTGATCTTTCGCCCTTTCCCCAGCACAGCGGTTCATTTGCAAAAAGGCTGCAGAAACTGACAGTGCCGGTCCCAGCTGGACCCCCAGGACAGGGGCTGTGAAGTCAGGGGAGGATTCGGGTCGTTCTCGGAATGGGGGCGGCCATCCCCTGAGCCAAAGACAAGGACGCCCAGATCCGAGCTCTTGAAGCCTAAATGCCTGGAACACCAGCACCCAGGGGCGCCGGAGGGCCGGCCTCGTCAGGCAAGTGGGAGAGGGGTGGGGCGGCCGGACCTTGACGGTGACTTTGGGGCCCTTCTTCTTCTCATCAGCCGCAGAGGGGCCTGGCAACAACAGGAAGAAGACAGAGCCCACGATGACGGCGGCGACGAAAAGCACCTTCATGTTCCTCTCCGACAGGCGCAGCATCCACGGCAGAAGGGAAAGCGGCCCGGAAGCCGAGAGCCGGAAGAGGGTGGGGACGCGGCGGCGTGGACAGCGGCGCCGACTGAGAGCAGCCGTGGAGGGGAGACCGGGGCTTCTGCCCACCTCCTCGGGGCACGCGAGGCCCATTTCCCCCCTCTAGATCGGCGTCGGGTGGTAGATGCCGCCGGGGGGCGGAGCCCGGCTGGCCGGCGGGCGGGCGGAGACGCGGACTCGTGGGTGGCTGCCACGTTAGTGCGGCCTCATTGGCTCCCCAGTTTGCCACGCCCACTGGGACGGCGGAAGGTGGTGCCTCCTCAAAGAGCACGGAGATTGGGTTCCCGAGGAGACTACAAGCCCCAGCATGCACCGCGGCTGGGCCGGGCTCCACTTTCCTTGTTTCCGAGTGGAAGTCTGGCGGGTCTTGGTAGGTAGGTACTTAGTTAGAAACTCCCTCGATAAGGGCAAAGGACATTTGTCGTCGTCTGTATTGGGCTAGTCAAGCATTAGTCGCTACCAGATTGGGTTTAAGTGTGGCAGCTTACAAAAACTCAGGGTATTCATAGTTACCCTTATACAGCTTTTTTATGAGTCTTGTAAAACTTGCTTCAAAAACTTTTTTCTTTTTAAAAAAGATTTATTTATTTATGCATGCAGGAACTGCGGTGTAGGCCAGAGGTGTGGGGGATGAGAGGATTCACCAGAGACAGAGTGGGGAGCAAAACAGGCAGATCTACTGAAATACACTGAGGGGAGCAGCAGATGAGACAGGAGAGGTCTGCCGGGCCTTGTGGGTTATCTCCCTGGCCAACCAGGGATCGAACCCGCGCTGCAAAGGCTGCAGACAGCTTCACAGCGCTGCTCTCAACGCGCTGCACCACCGGGGAGGCCCAGTCCCTGTCATTTTATTACCCAGTTTTCACTCCTTTGTATGAACTTACAGTATGAGTCAATGTATATTGTATCCTCTGATTCTTAACATACTTTATTACCTACTTCCCCAAGTAACTACAGTGTGTGTGTGTGTGTGTGTGTGTGTGTGTGTGTGTGTCTCCAAGGGACTGTATTGCACTCATTTTGTATACAGCTCCCCCAACCCCACTGTGGGGCTCAATGCTCCATGAATATTGGTTGTGTATCTTCACATTAGCACTGAGGTGGGAAATACAAGCAAATGACTGAGACTGAGTATCCCTTTCTTAGAAACCCTCAGAAATGTGGAGTCAGTCATCTGATATCCCCAAGTGTTATTTCAGATCTTCACGCCACACTTGGTGGTATTCCAGTCTACAATATATATTTCAATAGCGGGAGTCTTACACACCCAGAAAAATAAAAGTTACACACTCACATCTCTTTTCTAGAACTTGGATCTATGCTGTTATTAAATGTTCTAGAGAGAACTGATTTTCAAAGATTGATGTTATAAAAATTCCTGGTCTGCACAGCAAGATTCTAAGTAGGCATGTTACTGTTTGCATGAACTCTGCACTCTGGTCTCTATATGAGATGCTGACCTGAGTGTGAGCTTATGCATAGCCACTGGCATCAACTTACACTGAGGTCACTGAGGCAGGCTGAAGAGCTTCCACAGACAATTCTCTTATTAATACAAATCATATTTACTATTTGTAATCCTCACACCTTGGTCCAGACCACCTCAGTCAGGTAAAACTGTCACACTAACAAAGATCATCTTCTAAACAACCCTGCCCACAACTGCCTCCCTTTTTTTTTTGTTTGTTTTTGTGGGTTTTGTTTTGTGTTTTTTTTTTTTTTTGGTCAACGCTTTTTCCACTCTCTGGTCTCATCTTGCTATCCAGTGAGAGAAAAATGTGTGCCGACCTCCACGAGTGAGTGCTAAAAATGGCATGAAAGTAGCCTTTCCCCTACCTATCCACTATTGAGAGAAAAAAATAAGCTTGATGGATAAAATGTTCTGAATGTGAGATTTTCCTCATGATGATCTTAAATGTGTTTTCTGCTTCTTTTGTGAAAAAACAAATCATTAAGTAATGCAAGTCCTCCGATAATGTCTTTTTGCTCATATTATTGTTATAACATTCATGAGAAAAAGTGAATTCCCAGCCAATGTCAGTGTGGTTTGCGCATTCTTGTCATGTCGCTCTGAATTTTCTCTGAAACTCAAATTTCTTCTTACACCCCAAAGATGTGCAGGTTAGATTCACGGGTGGGTCCCCACTGTCCCAGTCCGAGTGAGTGTGAATGAATGTGCCCTGTGATGGAAGGGCACCCTGTCCAGGGTCAGTTCCCACCTTGTACCTGCCAGAGTGGGCTCCAGACACCCACCACCTTGAACAGGAATATGTAGGTTGGGAAATTAGTGAATGAACAAGTACAAATGATTGTTTAATACTGGAAGTGATTTGGGCCTTTATTTAGAAGTTTGGTGATGTTTTTGTGACCACAAATAATGCTGTGCAAACTTAACTCATTTCACCGTTTAGCCTACTGGTAAAATTGGTTGTTACTTTGCTTCAATTTCAATTTCTGAGACCCTGCTGACAACATTGAGGACTATGTAGTTCAGTAGTAACAGAAAAATCTAAAACATCCAATGATACCCAGATTGGTAGTTCTTTTGTGGCCATATACTATGGTTTTACATTGCACACCCTGTTATAGCATCAGTCTGTACAGGTATTGACTAGTACAGAAGTATAGTGCTACTATTCCAAAGCTGCTCCATAAAGCAGATGCTGTCTTCCTAATGTTTTACCACCTAACTAATACGTAAATGATGAATGTCCAAATTCTGACAGGAACAATTATTTTAAAGTGACCCATAGGAGACAGCAATGTTCAACTCAAAGGACTAAGTCAGAATGCTAAAGGATCAGGTGTTATTTTCATTCACTGGAGCCTTAAATTAAGTTAGTCCTAGTTGGGCCTCCCCGGTGGTGCAGCGGTTGAGCGCTGGGTTGCGAAGCTGCCCACGGCCTCTGCGGCGCCAGTTCCATCCCCGGCTTATCCCCGGCTACGGCCACCGGAAGAGGGTCCCACATGGCGCGCAGACCTCTCCTGCCGCCCGCTGCTCCCCTCAGCAGTGTACTTCGGTCCTTCTGCCTGCTCTGCTCCCCGCTCTGGCTCTGGTGAATTCTCTCACCCTCCCGCGCTTCTGACTGTACCCAGTGCATGTATAAACAAAATAAATAAATAAATAAATAAAACATGCCTCTATTAAAAAAAAAAAAGTTAGTCCTAGTTGAATTTTTAACCACAAATGAGCCAGGGGAGAGTAAAACTAGACCAACCAACCAACGAAGCAGCATTAGCCAACAAAGGTAAGACATTTTATTTTACATACAAAAGGGGTGCAAACTGAATCCTTTCCTCCCCCAAATTGGGGAAGAATTATACTTAAAGATCACATTTGTGTTTTCCATGGTGCCCTAGGAAATGGGCTACTCTGAGATAACATATCAAGACCCATTTTCCATTTTCTCCAAAGAAGGCTACTTCCTCTGCAGAGGAGTTTTTCCTAACGGTGTACAATCTCTCCTGAAGGAACCATTTCAAATACACTTGAAATTGACATTCATGTTAAAAAATACTACAAGTTTCATTTTCACAGCTGAGCTTTTCCACCAGTGCCAGGGTTTATGAAACATTACACATCTAAAACAAAGGGCGAAAAAAATGCATTTAACAATAATCGGACACATCCACACATCAATTAAAATTGATTTCCACAGCTGATTTATACATCATCTAGTTTCCAAAAATTGCAATCAACATCCCAGCATCTTTTTAAAGGTACAATGGAAAAGATTAAAGAAACAGACAAAATAATAATATAATAAATTAGAGCACTGTAATATTTCCAATGGGAATTCATACGTCAACATTATTTTCCATTGGGGGAGGTTTATAATATTTTTGGTTTCATCTCTTTTCTGTTTACTCTTCTGCTTGATAATGGGGCTCATACCCAAAGCCAACTTGCTCTGACACTAATTTGAGAAGCTTGCTTGTTACTAGAATATTCAGGAACACATGGTCCCAGCAGCCTGGGCTGAGTCTTTATGGGAGTGAAATGCGCACAGATGAGTACACAAACACACACAGGCATCCTAATACCACCACACACACCCATCTGTACATGTATTTTTCCCCCTAAAGAAATGGCTCATCTTTCCTGAGACATTCCTAACACATTGATAAGCTCCTTAAAAAATATTTCCATGCAAGGGCTGGCCTGGGATTTGGTCTGAGCTCATGAAGAGGAACACTGAAAATGTCTCACCTGCTCTGAAAAAGAGGGTTGGGGGGAACGGGCAGTCAGGACAGCTGTCCTCTGTGTCACTGGGATGGCTGCACTACACCGCCGTTGATTACCACGAATAACCCTCTACTCTTGAGACTTTGAAAGTGGAAATGGCACCAGAAAGATGATTGTGAGGAGTAAAGTAAAAAAGGGAAAATAACAAAAAAATTCTGTCCACAGAATTGAGGTTTCTTTGTAACACCAAGTTTGATAATCAAACTAGAAATAAATCGAGCACATCTTCACTTTTTCCTTTGTAAGCTGACACACAAATACTGGAGTGGATTTCCTGGTTGCTTTTTAGGTAATATGTCTACTACTGTCTATATTCATGGCAATCTACTTACTATTCTGAATACAATGGAGAAACCTATTCTTTTGCTTTCAGTCACCTGTAAAGCAGTTAGGAAAAGACTTCCAAGATCCCTTATTTATGGCTAAAACACTGCTTATAACTGCAAACCCTCAGGAGGGCCATGCTTTCTGCCTTTTTTTTTTTTTTTTAATTCAGAAGCAAAATCATCCCCTCCCCAAATGCAAGAAAAACAAAACCATATCCCATTTTGATTCCCACCAACCCATCACAGGAAAGACTGAGGGACTGCCATCAACCTCTAGATGGGACTTTCCTGGAGTCCTAGAGTTAACAAAATCAAGAACCTCCGAGAAAGGAACCTGTGTTCACATAGCCAGTTTGGGTGGGGAGTCTAGCCCTGGCTCCCGAAGGGTTTTTGGAATTCATCTGCACAGCTCGTGGCAATGGTGGGGATGGTGGCCCCAGCCTGGCCAAGGCAATGCTGGCTGCATGGTGCTACAAGCTTCTGATCTGAAAAACTCTAGCCCTATCATGGCTCTGACGCTGGAAAGGACACTGTCAGGGCAACTTCTTAGGAATGGGAAACTGGTTTAAATAATATGAAAATGGAAGAGCTGACTAGGAAACAGGAGGCCTGAGGGCGTGGGAGAGAACGTCAGAAGATCAAGTTCCTTTGAAGAGATGCTTTCTGGACTGCCATGGAAGTACTGATTTTTGAAAAATACGGGTCATGCTTGCTCACTGGGAGGGGAAATAGGTTATATCTTTTGCATATAAAAAAGTTAAGGCTATGATCTTTAGTAACCACTGATAGAACATACCATCACTGAGTATTTCTGACACTAAAAGTGGTTACTAACTCTGAGAATCAACACTGAATATGCACTACCAGTGTATGTTTCCACTGAACTGTTGCAACTTATGGACAAGACACTTCCTTTGGCTGACTTGCCTCACCTCCCTAGACCTTGTTTACTCCCAGATAGATCCAAAATGGCAGGAGAATGTTAATTCAGGTAGCCATGAAAGCACACTGGCTGCTGGTGTGCTCTGCCCACCCTTGCAGAACCGTTTGGAGTGAAGTCACTGGGAAAGTGTGTGTAGAGCAGGCCATCAAGCTGTGTATAGCAGGCCATCAACCTTAGGTGCTTAGGCTACAGCCGCAAGTCATGTTTTGGTGACAAGGAAAAGGACCCTTTAGTGGATTCCTGTACTGCTTGTCTCAATCTGCTCAGGATGTAATGCCTGAGGGATTACAGGGCTTGGAAGAAGTCTTTTTAATGGTATGAACATGAAGGGCTTTTTTCAACGAACAAATGCTGAGCTAGTGCTTAATGCTAACTCAGAAAGAATTGCTTCAAACAGCTCCCTCCATCTCCTCCGGAAAAAGATCCCTAGGAATCATAGCTCTGAAATGGAGAAAGCTCAAAACTATAGAGCTAGTGGATTTGGGTGGGTGGGTGAAGTGCCCAACCCCAAAAATCTGGCTGAGGCTTATAGTTAAGCAACTATAGCCATAGGGCTAATGACCTGATGGGGATGGAACTGATGGCCACATTGCTTCTTAGGTGTGTGTTTATGTATTATTAATTTCAAGGAAAGTCAACATAATTTCTCAGGCACCTGGGACCATTCTGTAGTTACAAAGGTCCTGGGAGGATCACACTACCCTCCATGCCAGAAGGTCCTGGGGCTCTTCACCTTTGTTATAAAAATCAAATATTTAGTAAAAAGATTTGAGGGGGACAGAATGTGAGAACAGTGCATTAGGAAGAACCTCCTCAAATGCTCAGGTTCAATCCCTCAAGAGCTAGCCTTTAAGAATATTTAAGACCAAAAAACGTCACAAGCCTAGTTGCAAGGGGGGTTTGCCCTGCAGCCAAGCTGGCCACTGCCTTTGCTTTTTGTGGAAGCACGAGGAGGAGGGTGGGGAGGCACTTAGTGGCATATGGAGTTTCAGGATGCTCCAGACTTTGCCACCATTTCCCCTTGCCCTCCCTTGAGAGGCAAGGCTTTTGCTATACAGGGATGAGGAAATTAAGATTTCTATATGGGAAGTTAGAGTTGTCCAAATGCCAAGTGAGAAACTGTGAAAGTTTTGGTGATGGTGCCTTCATTACTAGGTAATGTCAAGGAAGCAAACCCCAATATTCAAAACCTGTATGGATAACGGGTATGACACTGAGTCTCCCAGCCACACTGATTTGTATGTAGAAAATTTCTTTTTAAAGAAATGAAAAACTACTATCTTTCCATAAGCTAAGCAGGTTTGAAGCCAGTAAGATGACATTTCCTAGCCAAAGCCTAATGGAACAGGTGAAGTGCAATAACTCATTCATGCTAATGCTATTTCTGTTCCATCTAAGGTACATCAGGGACTTGTCAGGAAACACAACAGAAAGAACCCCTACATCCTCTAGTCTAAGTGACAGCCCTACACTCAAGCCAGAGGCAGTGCTTTCTGTGCTCTAAAACTCACCAGACTAAGTCGCTGGCCATTATCTTCCTTGGGTAGTTAGCTCTTTCTACTCCAAGAAACAAGAGCTTGTTCCCTGATGCAAATAATCCTCTTTCCTCTCTGATACCTGGAATGAAAGGTCACTGTTTAGACAAGCCACGGAACTCAAATGAAAACTGAGCATGAGAAGATTGGCTCTCTCTGTTTTTGAGTTTTCAGGCAGTGAGGAAGAACCAAGACCCTCTGTGCTAGTATGTTAGGCGAGCATACCATGGAAGGAGGTGGACACTACAGTGGGGAGAACATGCTCTAGATACATGGCCACCTTCCAGGAAGAAAACTGAAGACCTTTCATTTCAGTTTCCTTTTCCCTACAATTTCCCAGCACCAACAGACCTTACACTCTTGTTCACTGCAGTCCCATGTATTGAGTCCTAAGTCTACTGCTATTGACCTACTGGGAGAGCATTTGCAGGGGCCCAGTTTGTGATAAGGCAGACCAGCCCAAATGCTGTAACTCAGCTATTGGGGCAGACAGTACACACCAATTTTCTTTTCCTGGCCCTAGGCTGCCAAATCCGAGGTTCCTCTGGCAATTGGAAGGCAGGTTCATTTTCCTCCTTTCTCTGTCCACTAGTGGTCATATGGTGGGGCTATTTCATCCTAATTTGGTTCCCCAAGTCACTAAGGAAGTCAGATGGCTATCTAGTTGGAAATCCCTGGCAGTGGAGGAAACAGGTCAGATATTCTGTTAAGCATCTCCTTCTCTGGGATAAACTATCTCCTGATCACAGTCTGGCGTGGCGGGCTCATCCTGTGTGCCAGAGAGCTAAGCTGTCCAAACAGCAGGCGGATGAGGTCAAGAGGCTCCAATAGGGACATTCTTCAGCAGCTGAGAAGATGAATGAAAATTCAAGTATGTTTCCTTGCCAACCTGAGTGTTCCACTCAGAATGACAGAGAGTTTGGCTTCTTCTCTTCTGGGTGCTGCAGACCCAACTCTTTCCATTGAGAATGTCCTCTGGACCCATGTTCTCTGTGAATGGCTTGGCTGGCCCCATCCCACTCAAAACAGAAAAAAAAACGTGAAACTCCCAATATAACCAGACACAATATGCATCTGCCATGTTTTTGTTAAAAAAAAAAAAAAAAAAAACTAAAAGTGCAATAAAGTCAGTTTTTTTTTTCCTTTGCTCAGAACAATTTGCATTGTCCTACTACCATCTGGAGAACAGAGTTCATTTGTCAAGAAAGCTAAGAATGCCAACACATAGGGACAGTAGACTGCAGATTTCTCACAGCTTGTGTCCTACAGTGTAACTTCACAGGATAAGGGGAGAGGAAGGGTAACCTGCACCCCTCGGCCAGCTGGGGATGGAGGCTGCACAGGCACAGAGGAAGAGGGAGCCATACTGTCAGAAACAACTGGTAGGTAGAGAAGGCTCTTCTCCAGTCCCCTTCTGCCATCTTCCTCCTACCTTCTTGGCCACACTCCCAGCCTCTAGAGCTCCTTCAGCAGACAAAGACTTGAACTCACAAGCTTTAACGCTGGAGGGGACTGAGGGCAAGAACTAGGAGTAAACTGAGGGGAGGGAAGAGAAGAGTAGTCTCCTTGAGTTTTTGTGAATGACACCTTCACTGTAAACAATAGGAAGGAGAGTCAACCAGGCAGCCCCACGGGCAAGCTAGGAGCAGCAGCTCTGGGACCTGCTCAGAGCGTCAGGCAGGTGGGGACAGCCACTGACCCACTGGGCCTAGGTTGCCCGCACTGGCTCCTTCTGGGGGCATCTGTTTTCTTCTTTTTGGTTTGGATCTCCACCCTCCCCCACAGAGGAGTCCCTTCCAATGACAAATGGCAGGAGCTGCGGGTGCAATTGAGTCAGAGTCCCCAGGTCCTGAGGACTCCTGGGAGGCACTGGTCACTTGTGACGCTGAACAGTCTTCTTCCTTTTCCTCTTGAAGAAACAGCAGCACCTGGAGCACAAGAAACATTGCAAGTCAGTGCAGGAGGTTGGCAGCTTCCGAAAGATTTCTGCCTGCTTCTGCTTATGGCAGGGGATGGAATTCTCCCCCAGCGGCACCCACCCACAGGGTTGCTGGCCATTAACAAATGCACATTTTGGAAGCAGTGGGCAATTCTCTACCAGGAAAGCCAAAGGAAATAGCTGCTTCATTTCACTCTGCAGCCACCAAACCTATCAAATGTAGTAGGCTCATAAGGGTCAAAACAGGCTTTTGAGAAGGACAAAAAGGGCTTATTACTTCCTAGTCTAATACCTTACCCAGATGCTTCATCTCTATCTAATACCTAGCCTGGAGGTACTCTGGGCTACATAAGAATAGCCTGCTCCTTGATACAGAGGAAAAAATTACTTAGGTTCACTGGCAAGTTCTACAGCCAGTGGGGATGGAGTTTACTAAAGGCACACAAATCCCATGGAAAGTATGACTGAACTCTAGAATTTCATGATGTTATCAATGAAGGATTAAGAACTCTCCAGGTCCCAGCCCCACCCCCACTGAGCTACCATAGACAAAAGCCCTGACTCATGAATAGTGACAACCAAGTCCAAATCTCCTGACTGAAATCAAGCACAGCCCGTTCTTCCTTCAGAGAGAGTCGATGCCACAGCCCAGGAGCTGAGTATCAGTTGCAGGATCCTTCTCAATTTATCTTCCTGAGACTACTGCTGCTGTGCAGGTTAGGTTAAAGGACTGCCTTGCCTTAGGGTGGAGGTTTTGCACCTGCTCTCCTCATCAGTCGTGCAACTGCTAACTCCTGGGCAACAGTCACAGTTCTGGCACATCCCTAAGCCAGAGTGTCCCCTCCTTACTCTTTTTGAACAGGAAGCATCTTTTGCTTAGGCTGCAACTACTCCAGAAGGTGGTGATGAGGGCTATGATATGGCTAGTGCAAAAGATATGTCCTTTTCAGGAAGCTGACATATGAGAAATGAGAATGTGAGGGGTAGAAGGTGGGTGAATCAAAGATGCCAGGAGATGAAAAGGAATAAAGTTGGAAATATAATGCAGAATTGCTGGACCTTTGAACAAAAAAGCTTTTCTGAGAAAACTATCTTTGGGTCTCTTGTCTGATTCTTCTGGGTTTAATGCCAGGAATATTCATATAGGATTCATACGGGAATAAAGAACTGTTGCCTAATTCCTTCACCCCTAAATTCTCCAGTATAACTAAGATTCCCTCCTTTTTTAAGTCAGAACTTTTGGTACTCATACACCCGATGGACGAATTATTAAAATTTCAGAGAAAGTTTCCTAGAATGCAGAAATAGACATCTACACAACAGCAACACAGTGTTCATCTTATCTATAAATTAAGCACTGAAATAAAGGAAATACTAGTGTATTTGGAGACTGAATAAATTCTTTTAAATAAAAATGACCAATGCTTTTGATTGTTTAAAACAGTATTAGTATTAAATGAGACAATTAAATTTCACAGAAGCGCCAGTATTTATTAATAGAGTTCCCTGCTTCCTGTTAAGTATGATCATCTCAGAGGGATCTACTAGCATTTAAGTAAATTTCTCTTTTTATTACTTTTGGAGGAGGTTTTTGTGTTTTTAAGTAAGAGCAGTCATAAAATAATGTGAAATACTTTTTGGCCCATTATAAATTATACAATTTTTTATCAACTCCAGATAAGAATCAGTATCTGCTTACATGCATATCATAACCTCATGTGCAATGCTTAATTCATCTAACTGAAGGAGTCTGCTAAGGTTTATAGACCCAGATTAATTTTTGCTAATAACTATAGCTAAAGCTTCAAACAATAGCAGAAGCTTTTAATAATTCTACCCAATCTGCTCTTCAACCCTTGGGTTTCCTTGGTGACTAAAGCAACAGGAAATGTTAATTTGGATTAGAATCTGGACCAAGTCCACTGACAGACTATATAATAGTTATTTTCCTCTCAGAAGAGAATGAAGGAAAGTGATGAACCCTCTTCATGTCTTAGGTTTCCTTTTAGTTGATGCTTTGACTGGATGATCATAAATTTGTGATGTGTAAGAATTAGAATTGATGTAGTTCTCCTCTTTACAAGTCAGCAAGTGCTCTTCCCCCAGGCCTCTGAGCCATTACCTTTGTCATACCGTTCTCTCACTATGTCCTGGGTTGTCCCCTTTTGCTATTCCTTTGCTATTCTGCTCTTCTTTGCTGTATTTGTATTCTCCCCTGTTGTAATACTTGGTTCAGGTTCCACGGTATTCATGAAGACCTCCCTGACCATCCCTGTTCACAGTGACCTCAAGGGACAATAATGTAAATGTCTTGGAGAACTACATGTTTTTTCAAATACATGTATCTTATCTTTCCAGCCAGCTCATACCTAAACTCTCTGGGCCAGGCTTTGGGACCCATAGAGTTCCAAGCACAGAGTTGGATGAGCACACAGTAGGCCTGGTATTTGCAGTAAGGATCATGTGAACTGACATCTCACAAGAAAAGACAGACCATAGTAATGTCAGATTATGCAGACACATATTTGCTAAATAAATGGGCCAAATGTGCTTTGAAATCAGAGACTACAAACTATCTCCATACAACCTAGTTGTTAATTTCAATATAGCCCTATTCCAGAGAAATCCCACAAGCAACTAGGCCTAGACAGTTGGGGTTCAGAAACTGGTGGCCAACCCAGTCACCAATGACAAGCAGAAACAAGATAGTTACAGAGTCCAGAAGGCTGTCATCAGTACAGAGAATATGACCTTATGCATTCAGACAAAGAAGGAGAGTTAACAGTTTCAGATTGGAACAGACCGACTAGCTCAGGAGCACCTGGAAGGTCACAGACAGTGTCCAGGAAGAGAGCTGGGGAAGGGGCACTGTCCTGCAGCAAGAATGTGACTCACCAAACATTAATTTTTCAGGGCATCTCCTCCCATACACCCCATAGAGTTTCTAAGAAGGCTTTCAAGAAGTCTTTCCCAGGAGTGGGAAGGACAGGCTCCATATCTCATAGACAAATTAGCCTTTGACCCACTATATTCTCTTATAGGAAAGAAAAAGAAAGAAAAAAAAGACAGACAAAAAACCCAAACAACAACAAAATGTCCATCTCTCCCCCCAAAAGGAGCTCTCTTTCTTCAAGAGATTCCTGTTTTATAGATGGAAGAACCAGGTGAATCAAGACAAGATTTTTCCAAAGCAGCCAATTTCCAGGTCAGAGACCAAGCTGCAGAATATGAGATGTTCTGGCAACACTTATCTTTCAGGTTGAGAAATAACCTAAACAACTGATAGAGTAACCTCATCCTCCTACCTCTGTCCCTTTCTGTCTGATAATAATATCTGGTTGTACTAATTTGGGAGAAAATTCGCTCAGCTAACAATAAATAATTTTGGATACCATGGGACACTGTTTTGACAGAAGGAGGCAGCAATTGGGTAGGTTTAAAAGGAAAGATGGAAAAGATTGATTCCTGGGTATAGGCCTACCCATCCCCACCTTGTAGATTTAGTTCCCCAGTCTGGGTAGTTACGGCACAAGGTGGCATAGGGAAGCCATTCAGTGTTCCTAAGGCATTTTGTTTGGCTTGGCCAATCCCAGCCTAGTCTGGTCCGCTCCCCTAGCATGTGGACTGGAGAGAGGGACTCACCACAGGTTGAGCATTTTCAGGCAGCTACAGAGTGTATAAAGAGAAAAACACAGAAAGGAAGAGAAAGAGAGATATTAGTCCACAGAGGTGAGAGGGAAGCGACTCCCTGTGAGCCATGCAAACATGCAGTATGTGTCTGTGTTTACTTTCTTCCTCTGTCGAGGTAGGGTGAGTAGGCCCAAGCCATTTGATCCCCACACTGAAGTGGAGGGGACAGGAGCCTGATAGAAGTATCAAAGTGGGAACTGGAATTGCCTTCTCAAGGGGTAAGGCAAAACAGAAAAGAGTGGGGAGTTCCAGGGTGGGCTTTCCTGGGCAACTTCCAAGAAGAAGAAAGAACATATGATCCCGCATGTAAGAATTCAATCAAATACCGAGGCCGTGTCATTTTGGTTCCCACAAGAAGTCTTACTGTATGATGTTAATCTCCCAACTATTCTGAGGGAGAGAGAAGGTATCAGACCTTCAGTAAGTCCACAGAAGGGCTTAAATCTCACTCCTGTTAATTGTTAAGGGAAATGAGGTCCACAATTGCTAGGTTATAACTAAAGTCAGAGCTACCACAAAATTCCTGTGTTCTTAACCCTAACAAAAGTCAACCAGAAAGCTGCCTTGGCTCACCACCTTTCCAATCACACTTAAATAAGACTTGAGTTCTATAGCTAGAGAAAAAGAGATGGTTGATGTTCATTTGGTATATAAAGCAAAAACCAACACTCTGTTATTTCAATCTTCCTTCAGACAAAACAAGCTGGATGAGAAACCCCAAAACAGAATCTTACAAGTGAAGGTATCACACAGTCTCCTCAGTACCCAAGAGCTGAATCTTAACATAGGTGACAGCACCCTTTTGTCGCACAAAGAAAGGGCAAAAGGCATCACTGCTGCATTCTATGAGGGTTGGTTGGGGCACTTCGTATTTTCCAGCTGTGACTTCTCCCCCTGAAAATGACCAAGCACCTGGCTACTATCCAGCTCTCTCTTCCCCTCCGTATACACAGAAGACCAAGAAGGAAGAGACGTGGCTATGCCTTAACATCTCCTAACAAGTTGGATTGGTAGCTCAAGAAGTCACTAGGGAAACCAACAGACAAACACTCTGAACTATGAGCTTTTTGGATGACATTCAATCAAACAAAATTGCTCCCCTCTGGTTTCCACACCTTTGCTGCCACCTTTAAGGAGGTAGCAGCAAAGAAACATAGTGGTTCTTTTTGCCAACTCCATAAACTTTTTATATCCTAGGATTTAGATGATAACAGAACAGAAAACACCAGATTGGAATCTCTTTGTGTGAATGGCCCCCATCTTACACACAGGACACAAACACCATACCACATACAAAATTAGTGTACACACTTACCAAATGAAATGAGATGAATGGGTTCCAAAGATAAACCTGTATAGTGCATATTATAAGGCTAAAAGCCTATTCACTCGTGGTATTCAAAGTATGCTATTAATACAGAGCCTTCAAAGCAATAGTCAGAAAGGTGATGTGTGAGTGAAGTGGGGGTGAGGATGGGGATGGCCATCTTTCAAGCCCAGACACTAGATCAGATACACCTAGTGTAGGTATTTGCAACCGGCTATATTTGAATCACCTGAGCTTTTACAGTTCTTCAGGGCACATTCCAGACAAATTAAATGAAACACTCTAGGACCTGGGTTCAGGTATTTGTATTTTCTAACATGCCCAGGTGACTCCAAAGTGCAGCCAAGGTTGAGAACCCAGAGGTAGCTTATTTGGAAGAATGAAGTTTTGTTATGGAAACTGAAAAACTATGAGTATCATTAAAATTTCCAAAGTTCCTGCAAATGAAGAGCATGTTTGTCTACTAAAAACGGTTTCCTCCTGGCATTAAAAACTCCCCCTGTCCTCCTTATGGGAAAAGAACATTTGAAGCTTCCTATAGGCAAGAGGGACTCAACAGGAGAGAGTCTTTGGACATCCTCAGTTTTTCTACTGGGTAGAATCCTCAAGTCCTGGTTTTCCAAGGAAAAGGACCTCTTGCAAGCAAAGCGAGCTCATCATAAGGATGGGCAAGAAAGCAGAGGAATGGGGGTAGCATGGACGACCATGCAAAGTATATATCTCTGGAAGGAAGAAGAATGCAGGTCGGGTTCACTGGCCTCTCACTGCCTTATGCCTATACGTCTAAGAATGTTATGTCTTTTAGTTAGGCTATTTGGGGACCCAAGAGACAACCTGGGCACAATGTCTCTATCAATATGTTGTGTGCTTCAGAGAATAAGATACTTGCATAGCCTGAATGTTCTCAGAGGGTTATACAAGAGGTGGTCCACATCAGGCGTGGCAGCACCTGCTGATTCGTCAAGAGCCCCTTTCTCTCACTACCTCATGTCTTCTTGGGGTTAAATCTGGATCTAAATTTGGAATGGGACAAAAAAGAGAAAGAAGTGATAGGAACTGCTGACTTTGTAGCAGAATGGGCAGTTATTTCACCTTCCACCCAGATTCTAAGAGTTTAAACACAGACCATGCAGAGAGCAGCAAGAGACAGGCAAGGCAAGACATACACATGCAAGAGAAGCAGAAAAGGGAGTGGGGCAACCTCCTTACCCTCTGGTTAGTGATTTCCTTTCCTTTCCAAGACTCTCACTCACAGGTGCAGGAGTATTTTTCTTTCTTGACTTTTGTGAGTCTTTCTGAACTCAAAATCGTTTAAGGGAGAACAGAACAGTTCTGAAACCCTTGCTCCAGGACTATACCACACCGAGTTGTTAGCTAAGAGCCAGAAATTGAATGCTGCTCAGCATGGTCCAGAAGCAGACTTTTCTCTGTCTTCCATATGGAACAAGAAGTTCCAGGGCCCCAAGAGGCCCATGGTTACTATCTATTGTAGTTCTCAGGTCATGAGTCTTTTGATTCACTATGTCCTTTGCCCCATGTGGACTGCAAAAATGTGATTGTCTTCCCAGAAATCACAGCTAAAGAAGGGCAGCAGCAGCCTTAAGGTACCATGCAAAAACAAAATGGTCCAAAGAAGAAAGCTGTGGATACAAGCATGAGGAGACCAGTCTGAAATGAGCAGCACACAGAGAAGAGGAGACAGAGAAAAGATTTCAACCTATGACTCAAGAGCCCCCTTGAGAAAGGAACGTACTTAGCTTCCTCCACTACCTCCACCTCGGCGTGAGCTGTGATTGGAGCATTGGAGTGGGCTCCTGTGGGGTCATCAACGTTCAGCTCTCCGTTGGTAGAGCTAACCACCTGAAAAAGAAAGACAGAGTGTGACACATACCATGGCAATAAGGAGTCTCCTGCCAGTGCAAGAAAGGGTCACTAAGGGAGATCTAGTCTCTAGCTTAGGCACTAGTCAGGCAGTCTCTAGAGTGTTTTCCTGGGTTGAGGGACCAACTGTCCTAATTTAGAGAAGGCTCCCAAACCTTTATCATGCGAGAACACAAAAGTCAATAATGTAATGATTTAATGGTAATTGGCTCCCATACTGAATGCCTACTGTGTTTCGCACTCTGCTACATTGTGTGTGTGTGTGAGAGTGTGGAATCTGTAAATTCAATCCTCACAAAAATTCTATGAAATAGGTCATGTAACTCTCTTTAATTCTACTTGTCTCAGTGTATTATGCTATAAGTATATATATATATATATATATATATATATATATATAGATGTAGTGATGATGTTAAAAAATTCTAAAAAGGAAACCAATAGTGGGCACAAGAAACTACAAGCAATCACACTTTCCTTCAGAAATTTCTTCATGGCTTTGATCACTGGTTTGAAGTAACTCAAGTAACAAAACTGCCACATGTGCTCTGGGTGAGAGGGCAGACGGTAAGGAAACGCTCTCCCTTGGAAGGCCAGTCTTATTTCAACAACCTTTATTTCAGGTTCAGTGTCATCCCACTTCTCACTGATGGTCCCCGAATTGTAACTGAAGGCTCTCACTCCTGTCATCTGGGTATTGTGGAACCGAGCAGGCTTCTCTTGCTTGTGCAGCTGCTTCTGCCACCTGGTTTCATTTCCAGCACATGATTCCTGCTTATGTGGGTGCTGGGGAGTGGGAAAAGGGACCCCGCTGGACAAATCACTCTGCTGTTAAAGACCTTGGCTGAAACATGGAAGAGAACCACAAAATAGGATAAATGGTTCAGATATCATATGCCCTTGGATAAGTAACTTCATCTATTTGAGACTGTTTCTTACTAGCTGAGGTGAGCATCACACTAGAAAATGAACGAGACAGTGTCTGCTACAATGTGTACAACAATGGAGGCAGCAGAGCACAGTAAGTAAGCAAGGGGCTCTCCTTAGTCCTGGATTTGAACCCACTTACTTGCTGTGGGTCCTTGGGCATGATCCTCAATCTTTCTTTGCCTGAGCTTCCTAATCTGTAAAATGGGGAAATAATGCTGCTTACCTAATTGGGTTACTGTGCAGACAATCCACAAAAAGTGATTAGCCCAGAGTCACAGTACACGGTAATGGCTCAATAAATGTTCATATTACTGTTATTCCCCCTCCACTAATGTTATTCTTCTCTCCCTCTACATCTCGGGTCCTCACCAGCAATTAAGCAGCAATTAATGTGTAAAAGCTTCCTATATAGTCATAAAGAGGAAGGTAGGAAATGTTTAGTATAAGCAGCTTTTGGGGTAAAGAGAAAAAGTGAATACTACTTACTAGCAGTCTCAATGCATGTTAAAAAAAAATTAAAACAATACTATATGGTTGGTCAAAGAAGCCTACATTTGAACTTAACCAAGGGAGACCCAAATTTCTTCTAGTGATCAAATTTAGCATCTCTGATTAGTGGAACTACTTAACCTTATTTATCTCCTGACATGACATAATGTTAGTATAAATACTGTATAGTCAAAGGTTTTACCTCATAATGACAAGCATGAAAGTAATGTAAGTATTACAAAAAAAAAAAAAAAGACATATCAAAAATGTGGGATATTCTCTAGGACAAGTCTGGATGCTTCAAAAACAAAACAAAACAAACTTATATCTTAAAAATCTTTTTTTTTCCTTTTAAGAGAGGAGTGACTTACAGACTGAAAGAGACTGAAGAGGCATAACAATCAAATGCAATGCATGAAACTTGATTAGCTTCTGAATACTAAAAATGTGGGGGACAACTCAGGGAAATGTGATATGGACTGTACGTCAAATATTATGGAATTTTTATTACTATTCTTAGATATGACAATTGTTATTGTCTTTGTTCTTAGGAGATTCAGGCTGAGTATTTTGAAATGAAATGTAAGGATGCTTACTATTCACTTCGAATAGTTTAGCAACAATACCCTTCTCCACAGAATTAAAGCAAATAAGACAAATATCTTAATATTATTTGTTAATTTAGGTTGAGAATTTATATAACTTTAATGCATCCCACGCATCCCTCCCCACCTTTCCTGTACACCTTTTCTGTAGACTTGAGAATTGCAAAATAAAAAATTGACAAAAGCTCAGTGAAAACAAGAAGTTGAAGAGAGAGGGTTTACAAATAGGAAGACCACAGATCCTGCACTAAAAAATGCTATCCTAGTCATTTCTCCATCCTCCATTTGCTTCTTGTGAGCACATCCTGTTACCCACTAGTGATAATACCTCTAAGTTTACTCTGAGCACAATGGTTAAAGGAGAAATCACTGTTAAGTTTGTTAATGAATAATTCAGGTACTAGACAAGATATAAAATACAAAGTCTTGGATTCTACAACACGAACAAAGCAGAAGCAAGCATCACCACTGTGAGTTACCTGGCGACTCTAGGTCATGGTGTCTGCTTACCAAATTTCACATGTCTGATACGCTTTAATTCCTCCTTGCTATGAATTGCCACTTGGCCTACAGGAAATGGCACTGGGTAATCTAAAGAAGAGCAGGTTATTCCAATTTTAGAGATTTGACATCTTGTCTATATCAATGACCATCTGATCCTGAATGACTCAGGCACAAATGGGAATCTTACTGCCAGTTGTATAACCTTAAATTTAATAGCACCTAAATTACGCTTGAGAATTAATGCACTAATTTGAGCTTTTAGATCACTCACTTAACTATTTCAGGTTGCAGGTACAATTTCTCAAACCACTGGCTGGGCTCAAACTCAGGCCATAGCAGTGATAGCACTGAGACTTAACCCCTAGGCCAACAGAAAGGCCCACCATTTCTGAGGGATATTTATCTGACACTAGATTCACTCTATCAGAAAGTACAAAGGTTTAAGATTTTGATAGTGACAAATTACCCTCCATAAGAATTGTAATTGATATTACATTTATTGAAATCAGTATTACCATTGTTGAAATCAATGGTAGATCAGGGGCCTCCCTGGTGGCGCAAGGGATTAAGTCTTAGCACTCTGAAACAATCTGCAGCTACTACAGCATGAGTAGTAGCTCTTGGCCAGGGAGCTGACCCAAATGGCTTGGCAGGCCTTTCCTGTCTTGCCCACTTCTCTCTTCAGCATTGTATTTCAGTCAATCCACGTGTTCTGCTCCCCACTTTGTCTCTGGTGAATCCTCTCACCTCTCCCAGCAGCTCTGGCCTACACCCCAGCTCTTGTATACATAAATTTAAAAAACAACAAAACAAAACAATGGTAGATAAATGTTATTTTTATACTTAAAAATTTTTACAAATGGGTGGGGACACTAAGTGTGGATCTCACTGCAGAAGGATCTGCTGGGTCACTTCATCAGGGAAACCCTGTTATCAGTATGTTCAATGTTTTCATATGGGCTGGTCAGATTCCCTAAGACTGATGTAATCGCCTGCCTGAATATCATCATTCTGAAACTAAATGGGGGAAGAAGGCAGTCCAGTATGAATACTTTTTTTCTTTTCATTTTTTTGCACACAATTCTTATTTGTGTTTATATACCACTCAGTAGCCTATACTACTGTCCTTCTTTTCTGAACACAACACAGCCCTTTAATGTCAGATGAACTCACCTTTCCTTAGCACACATTCATTTAATCTCCTGTTTTCAATATAATACTTTCCTCTAATTGCCTTGTACCCCCAAACCTAGAGCCCCTTTATTTTGCCTTCTCCAGAGAAGAAATCTTTGGTTTTTGCTGAGGGAGGAGGAATACATCTAGAAGTCTATAGCTTCAAAAACAAAACAAAAACAAAACTTTCAACCAATCTTTATTTTAACGCGTGCCCTTCCACACCTCCCTCTCCCTATATTAGGCTAATTCCTGAACCTTTGGGAGTTTTCCAAGGAAAATAGAGTCCTTAGGCTTTTCCGTTATTGGTTCATGATTCCATTGTTTTGAGATGCTCAGAAATCCATTTTCTTGGGCCTGCCCAGCTGCTTTCTGGCTTCTAACATTTGTCACTGTTTCTGTGTCTTCTGTTTTCTCTCTCCATATATGGATTTATGCCTTAAAACTCCCTTTACCATTTTTCGAGTGTTGGATTAGGAGAGGGTCAGAGTAGATCTGTTATTTTTTACCTATATGCTCCTGTGAGGTTTTTATAGATGAAAGTTTTGTACTAACTTCCTACAGAAAAACCATCTTCAGTGAATCACTGCCTGTAAAGGCATATCTTGGACAACCAGGCCTGCTAAAAGTGCATTTCTATATGCAACAGGTTTATCTTCCCCTTTGTAAGAATTTATATTGGTAGCTCTGGGATTACTTGTGGTGGGTTCACTTGAGGTGGTGTCACTTACCAGTATGAAAGCAATACTTAGGTTAAGATGATCAGATAGTGATATATAAGGAAAACTAAAAGACACAAGATATTCTTAGGACTAGAGTGAACAGAGATTCGAAATAATCCAAATGAAATCAGAAACAATTCTCCAAAACCACACTTATACCACAGAGAAAAATGCAACAGCCAGATTTCTAACATTCTCACCTTATCATGCACTAAGGCACAGATCATCATGGAAGGAGCCACATATGCAGTCCTCTGTTCTCTAGTCCTTTAAATACTAGTCCAAAAAATACTAACTATATGTTTCAGATCTTTAGAACTCACAGATTTGGCACTAACACAATACTACTTTTTTATTTTTATGGTTTATCCCTAGTGGTTCAAGGTTGTAGGATTAGTTTAACCAAAAATCAACATCAGAGATAATATAGATGTTTCTTAGTCAATGAGAACAAGCAACAATCATTAACAAGTGACTCTTACAAATCATCTAGGCAGAAAATCAGTATACAAATATTTCAGTTAACTACAGAAGAGGCTCAACCTCACTGTAAGTTTCCATTCCAAAGGAACCCAGGTTTCAGAAGCAAGCCAACATTCTACCAATAAAGCTGGGATGGCCAAGAAAATGCAGTAAAGGCAGTAAGTACCTGCACTGATCCCCCATGGCGGTCTGCAGCCAAGTGAGACGTCAGGTATGAGGTATTGGTCTGCCGGCTGGGCTGGATTTCCCACTCTCCTCGACGCTCTGATGATGCAGTCTGCTCAGGCATGAGGCAGCATGAGAGCAAGATTATGGAAGGAAAGATGAAGCAACAGCAAGCAATAACAAAATCAAGTACATTGGTGTCCCTGAGGGTTTGTTTTTTATTTCAAGTTGACTGCTGCAAAGCACCACGTTAGCCTGCCCACATTCATTTCAGCCAACACATGACTATCTATAGCACATCATCTTCACCCAGACAAAGATGAACAATAATTAACAGAAAATGGGGGAAAAAACAGAAGTTTGAATCATTTTTTTAAGGATTGCATAATGGTAAAAATTCAATAGCCACTAAGCAGATCAAATTCAGAATAAGAAGATTGTTGGACAGTCATACCTAAAATCACTTCACTGATTAAAGATCTATCTACATGGACAGTTCTCAAAGCAGAAAATATTAGGTATTAGGATCAAAATAATATGACTTTTCCTTAAGTAGCGAATCTTCTATTCTCGAAATAAACCTTCACAAGACTTTCTACTAACATAAAATGACAGTGGCAGTGGTTGAAATACATTTTCTTATCTAAAAGAATGAATAAAGCCTAATTTTAAAAGCAAATTCATATGTCAAGAGAATGAAAAGATGGTGGAACAAATAAACAAAACACATTACAACATTTTCTGATTCCTAAAGTGAACAGTTCTAGTCTGGAATTAGAAAAAGTTTCTAGTTATGACTACTGTGATTTTCCTTCTTCTAGAAAACAAAGGCAGATTTTTTTCCCAGGAGAAGTAGGGCTTTCGTATTCACAGCAACATGGATGGAACTAAAAGGAATTATGCTCAGTGAAATAACCCAGAAGGAAAAAGAAAAATATCGGATGGTTTCACTTATAGCAGGAATATAAGGGAACTAAATAAGACATCAGTGTAAAAAAATAACAGTACAAAACACAACAAAGCAAAAACAGACAATTATAAATCAGAGACATCCTGCAGGGGAGGAGGAGGGAGAGGGAAGAGGGAGGGAGGGAGGAGCACAGGGGACTGAGGTGATGGTGCATGGGTGCATTGGGGAAGGAAACTCTATGGGGATTACACCTGAGGGGTGGGGGTGGGAAAATATTGTTTAAAAATTAACAATGATGTAAAAAATAAAAACAAACAAAAAAAAAACAAAAAAAAAAAGAAGAAAAGCAGGACTTTCAATTCAAACCCTCTTTTGGGTTCTGCTTTCTCCTTTGTTGTCATTCAGGCTCTCTTCATTCCTTTACTTGTTTTAGCTCTCACTATTCTGATCTTGCTTATATGTGATTTTTGTTTTGAAAGAATCTGTTTAGATGTCTCTTTCCCTGTGCCAGATGGTTGAGGAGGTGTTAAAATCATGATGCTCGGCTGTAACAATTCTAAGGCTCTCCAAAAATGGAAAATGAGGAGTTCAAGAGGCAGCAAAGGAGGATTAGTAAATCAAATTTTAATTGCTGCTGATATAAACAGCAGCAGGGGTTGTGATGTGATATTGCTGCTCTACATGAAAACAAGTCAGGACGCTATAAATCTTAGAAATGTTCAGAGCTATAAATGTTGTGCTCTATAAAAAAGAAAAGTGAAGCAGTGGTTTGAGGTTTATATTCACTCTCCCTCTCCCATATGTCACTGACAATTGTTTAAGCTCATCTGTAAGTCACCAAAATGTCTCATATACCAGCTATAACTTACTTATGTTCTCTATTAATGGAATATGAAGGCACATGAGGAAAAGCACTTTGAGGAATTCTGTTCATTTTTTCTGATATTGCTGAGGGAATTGAGCTTATGCTGTAAGAAGGCAGCTATATATTAACTTGAGAGCTATACATGCTCACAAAAGGGGGGTTTGGTTTTAGCTGCTAGGAATATTCAAGAGAATCAAAGCTACCCAAGATATTATTCTCTTCCAATTATTTCTGCCAACAGAGGTTCAGATGTTTCATTTTCTAAAATAAGACTATGGCATAAAACATAATGATAACTATGTTATAAACTTATTGACAGTGTCTATATTTGGAGGGCATTTAATCTCACTTATTTTCTTTTTTTTTTTTTAAAGATTTATTTATTCATGCATACAAGTAACAGAGTACAGGCCAGATATGTGGGAGGGTGAGAGGATCACCAGAGACAGAGCAGGGAACAGAACAGGCAGACTGACCAAAATACACAGCTGAGGGGAGCAGCAGGCAAGACAGGGAAGGTCTGCCGCACCAGGTGGGTATCTCTGCAGCCGGCTGGATCGAATCCACACTGCAGAGGCTGCGGACAGCTTCACAGCGCTGCGCTCAACTGCCTGCGCCACCAGGGAGGCACATAATCCCACTTATTTTCACTACTAGAGATCTGATAATCAATCTGCTCTAATATTAGAATATTTATAACTAGTATCTGTTAGTGATAGCCTCTTTTGTTCTCTTTAGAGGACCTTTCTGTTTTGGAATATTTAAGTACCTAAACTATTACAGAACTGTCAGCTACCAAAAAATGTAGATGCTTAAAAAATATTCAGATATTTATAAGTCATTAAGTGTTGTTTTGAGTTCTATGACATATATGATCAATACAATTAGTTCTCTCATAAAGGTTCTCTGTTTTGCATTTGCTTTTAAGGCAGATACACTTGAGAAAGCCAAGAAATGTACATAAAACACTGATATGTTTTTAAACTTAACAAAACCCTGGACAGTTGATTGACTTATCATTTCTTTCTTTTACTGATACAAGTATCAGATGTCTGGTTTGATGCTACTGTATGATTCACAGGACTACGTACTTATTTATATCAACTAAACAACTTGAGCTAAGCAACTTTTTTGAAGAATTAAGATTTCTGTCTACACAAAAATAACAAGACATTTTTCAAAGACTTTAAAGTCACACTCCATCTCCATCCTCAAAGAAATGTGCTATTTTTTTAAATAGTGCTTTTTTTAATAATTAATTTTTTTACATCATTGTTCATTTTTAGTTTTTTTATTTAAAGATTCATCTATCCATGCATACAAGAACTGGGGCACAAGCCACAGGTATGGGTGGATGAGAGGATTCACCACATACAGAGTGGGGAGAAGGACAGGCAGACAGTCTGAAATACACTGCTGAGGGGAGCAGCGGGCAAGACAGAAGAGGTCCGTTGCACCATATGGGTTGCTCCCTAGCTGGTCAGAGGATTGAACTCAGTCTGCTTCATAGTGCAGTGCTTAACCCCTTGCACCACCAGGGAGGCCCCATTGTTCATGTTTAAACAATATTTGCTTCCCCCACCCCCTCAGGTGTAGTCCCCAAAGAGTTTCCTTCCCCAATGCACCTGTGCACCATCACCTCAGTCCCCTGTGCTCCTCCCTCCCTCCCTCTGATCCCTCTCCCACTTCCTCCCCTGCAGGATGTCTCTGATTTATAATTGTCCATTTTTGCTTTGTTGTGTTTTGTGCTGCTAGTATTTTTTTTACACTGATGTCTTATTTGGTTCCCCTATATTCCTGCTATAAGTGAAACCATCTGATATTTTTCTTTTTCCTTCTGGCTTATTTCACTGAGCATAATTCCTTCTAGTTCCATTCACGTTGCTGCGAATGGCATGATTTTATCTTTTTTGATTGATGAATAATATTCTATTGTGTATATATACCACATCTTCTTGATCCAGTCATCTATTTTTGGGCATTTGGGTTGTTTCCAGGTTTTACCTATTGTAAATAGTGCTGCAATAAACATAGGGGTACAGGTGCTCTTTTGAATTAGTGTTTTTGTGTCCTAAAAACCAGTGTTTTAGATCCCTAAAAGTGGAATTGTTGGGTCAGGTGGTAGCTCCATTTTTAGTAGGCTGAGGAACCTCCAGACAGCTTTCCATAGTGGTTGGACCAGTTTGCACTCCCAGCAATGCAGGAGAGTTCCTTTTTCACCACATCCTTGCCAACATTTGTTGTTACTTGTTTTTTGATATGTGCCATTAAATAGCACATTTTTTTTTAATTTTCTAGAAGCATGTCTTATTTATTTATCTATTTGTTTGTTTGTTTGTTTGGTTTATACATGCACTGGGTACAGTCAGAAGCCGGGAGGGTGAGAGAATTCACCAGAGCCAGAGCGGGGAGCAGAGCAGGCAGAAGGACCGAAGTACACTGCTGAGGGGAGCAGCGGGCGGCAGGAGAGGTCTGCACGCCATGTGGGACCCTCCTCAGGTGGCCGGGGAGCAGCCGGGGATCGAACCGGCGCCGCAGAGGCCGCGGGCAGCTTCGCAACCCAGCGCTCAACCGCTGCGCCACCTGGGAGGCCCTAAATAGCACATTTTTAAGAAGGGGGGAAAATGCTAACATTGCAGATTATATCATAAGTGCTTCCACTGTGACAAATGAGGAACACACTGCACCACAGTATTACCCTCCAGCACCTGCTATATCCACTGAATGCAGCAAAATCAAGTGACAGGCATGAAACCTGATACTATTGGCTTACTATCTAGAGAATTTTTTTTTATATAAAGCTTAGACTGCTATCGAGATGTTGACATCATGAAAATGGTCATCTGATAGTTTTAGTTTTTTTAAATATTTTTATTTATTTATTTTGCATAGAAGAACTGGGGTGCAGGCCAGAGGTGGCAGGGGGTTGGTCAGGGGATTGAGAGGGTTCACCAGATACAGAGTGGGAAGCAGAAAAGGCAGATGCACAGGCAGAATGGCATGATTTTATCTTTTTTGATTGATGAATAATATTCTATTGTGTATATATACCACATCTTCTTGATCCAGTCGTCTATTTTTGGGCATTTGGGTTGTTTCCAGGTTTTACCTATTATAAATAGTGCTGCAATAAACATAGGGGTACAGGTGGTCTTTTGAATCACTGAAATACACTGCTGAGGGGAACAGTGGGCCAGACAGGAGAGGTCTGCAGTGCCATATGTGGGTCAGCAACCTGGCCAGGGATCAAACTCAGGCTATAGCAATATAGCCTCAGCCAGCAGCCTGTGTTTGCCACCAATCTGTTAGTTTTAGAAAGCAATTATGCATGTAGGAGCTAGGTGAAACCAAATAATGTCAACAACTACCATATTCTCCAAGTATACCTTCCCTTGAAAAGTGTTGTAAGCAATTCTGTGTACAGAGGAGTTATGACTATGCACAATCAGCACAGGAGCTATCAATGGTTATACTAAGTAAACCAGTAGAGGAGATTGAAATGAAAACCCTACATATTTAAGATTGATCATGCATTCATTTATCTAAAAGCTAATCAGAAATTCCATGGCTAAAAGAGTCATTCAACAAAATCAATTTCTCCGCATTACTTAAAATGGAAAGGTCTGCATGATATATTTAAGTCCCCAAAGGCAGGAGCTAGAATCTCAAGTAGTAGAAATTCCTTGGGAGAATGCTTTAAAATTTTAAGTTGTGATTGTATTACCTGCAAGGAAATGCTTGGTTTATCATGCAGTAGGTCAATGGGGAAACAAGAAAGCAGCAATCCAACACCTAATAAATTAGAGGCAAAACTAACAAAAAACTTAAGGGAAAACATAGAAACCTGGTTAAAAAAAAAATAAAAACCACATCACCTGTACTCAGGACAGAAGAAACAGATCTCTGCCAGCACTCATTTGGAAGGGATGGGTGGACAGACCGTGGGGAGACTGACACTAATAAGAGGGCAGGAAAACATAGTCTGAAAATACTGCAGACACTACCCTTACTTATTGCTTGAAAGTTATTTCAAATCCTTTTTGGAGATAATGCTATTGTTGTGAAGCAAAAGATAGGCAAACATCTTTCTCCTGCTATAGCAAACTCATGACCAGATCCTATTATTCATAAAAACTTATTTTGATAAATTAATTAATTTTGATTACATTTCATTTCATGTTTATGAAGCCCAAAATACTTTTAAATCTTTTGAAAAATTAATTATTTTATTGAGGTGACAATAGTTTACAACATTGTAAGAGTTGAGGGTATAGATTCACACCTCTTCAGATATATGTCACCACATCACACCCACCACTTAAACACCCATAATATTCTAAGACAATTCTCCCCTCCCCCCATTGGCTCACCCTCCCCACCCAGAAGTCTCAATTATGCAGTCAAATTCCTAGAATTTGTTTTGGTTTACTTTTTTCAGTTCCTTTGTATTGTTTCCCTATATTCCACTTATGAGTGAAATCATGGGTATTTGTCTTTATTCTTCTTATTTTACTTAGCATAACCTCCTTCAGTTAAATTGATGTCAGAAATGACAAGATTTCATCTTTTTAAAATTTTTTTAATTTTTTTTTAATAGAGGCATGATTTATTTATTTATTAATTAATTTGTTTGTTTATACAAGCACTGGGTACAGTCAGAAGCGCAGGAGGGTGAGAGAATTCACCAGAGCCAGAGTAGGGAGCAGAGCAGGCAGAAGGACCGAAGTACACTGCTGAGGGGAGCAGCGGGCTGCAGGAGAGGTCTGCGCGCCATGTGGGACCCTCCTCTGGTGGCCGGGGAGCAGCCGGGGATCGAACCGGTGCCGCAAAGGCCACGGGCAGCTTCGCAACCCAGTGCTCAACCGCTGCGCCACCGGGGAGGCCCGATTTCATCTTTTTTTAAAGCTAAATATTCTATTGGGGCCTCCCTGGTGGCGCAAGGGGTTAAGCTCCACACTATGAAAAAATCCACAACCTCTGCATCATGAGTTCAATCCCCGGCCGGCCAGGGAGCAACCCACATGGTGAGACAGACCTCTTCTGTCTTGCCTGCTGCTCCCTTCAGCAGTGTATTTTGGTCAGTCTGCCTGTTCTGTTCCCCATTCTGTCTCTGGTGAATCCTCTTACACACCCGCCCCCCCCCATACCTCTGGCCTACACCACAGTTTCTGTATGCATAAACAAATCTTTTTTTTAAAAAAGTTAAGTATTCTATTGTGTTTGTAAGTGTGTGTGTGTGTACACACCTCTCTCTATATATCTATATATACACACATCTTAATTCACTCATCTTTTGTTGGGCACTAAGGTTGTTTCCATTACTTTGCTACTGCAAATAGTACTGCAACAGGGGAGCATATGTTCCTTCAAACTAGTGTTTTTGTGCTCTTGGGATAGATATGTAGGAGTGGGATTGCTGGGTTGTAAATTTATTTTTATTTCTTTATTTTTAGGTAGATCTATTTTTAATATTTTCCAGAAATCTCCATACTGTTTTCATAGGGGCTGCATCAGTCTACATTCCCATCAGTGTGTCTTCTCCACAGCCTTGCCAGTATTTGGTGCTACTGGTCTTTTTGACAAGGACCATTCTCATAGGAGGTGGTATCCCATTTTGGTGTGATTTGCATTTCCCTGATGACAAACATTTTTTTCATGTACCTGTTGGCCACACTTCTTTAGAGCAGTGTCTGTCTAGCTCTTCTGTCCATTTTTAGTTGGCTGTTTGTTTTCTTGCTGAGTTGTAGGAGTTCTTTCTAGATCTTGGACATTAGCCCTTTGTCAGATGTATTATGTGCAATATTTTCCCCCACTTAGTAGGTGTCATTTCGTTTATGAAAATTTCTTTCACTGTGCAGTTAGTGTGATGTAGTCTGTCCCACTTGTTTACTTTTGTTTTTATTTCCCTTGCTGTTGGAGTCGAGTTCCTAAAGACTTCCTAAAACCAATATTGTAGAGTGTTTTGCCTCTGTAGTTTATGGTTTCAGATCCTACAGCCAAGTATATTCTATTTTGAGTTAAGTTTTGTATATGGTTTGAGACAGTGATCTTGTTTCATTCTTTTATATGTGGCTATTGTTTTCCCAGCACCCCTTGTTAAAGAGACTTTCCTTTCTCTATTTTATACTCTTGGCCCCCCCTTTTTTTTTGTAAATTAACTGCCAGAAAAGTGTGAATTTAATTCTGGACTCCAAAAATACTTTTAAAGTTGACACCTGTACAGAATATTTTGACCTCACATTTCAACCATTCAGGCTTCCTTCATAATTAACCTTCAAATATAATTAACAAAAATAGAGACTGACTAGTACCAACAGGTTAGCAACAGAAACACTAGATCACATTTTGTCTTACCATACTTCCACATTAAAAAAAAAAAATTAAGGTAGTACGGGTATGAGGCAGCAATAATGGTAAAGGGGGAAAAAAACTTTTTCCTTAAAGGGGGAAAAAAAACCTTTTTTGGTATATAAGCAACAGATACGAAATGAAAAAAGTTGACATGGTTATCAAAGTATATGCTGTAATAAAATTTAAAACTTCCTTCTATTAACCTCATGAATGGAACCAATTTTCTCATGCCAGAAAGGGATTATTTCATGCAACCTGGTATATATGTAAACAGTGACTTTCTGCATTCTACAAAATGATTAAATATTGGGATGTTTAAAATAACTGATAACAATCTGGAAGGAATTATTCTCATGCTGAATACTATGCAGTACTATAGAGACAATACTATCACTTCTGTGTCTCTCTAAGAAAAATCATAGGAACCATTCTAGAAGCTTGCAATTCTCTACTCAAATTCTGCTCCATTCCTACTGAAAATGGTATGAGATTGCTCACTCCCTTAAAGAACGATGATTTATCTAAGTAGGATTACTTCAGAATCAGGTCACTCATTACAAGGACATGTTTCAGACCATGGGGTCTACTGAAATACAAAATATTAAAGAATGCACATAGACAGAAGAGAATGTTTAATATGTAACAGAGAATTAAGAGCAGAAGTAAGCAGCATTGACTAGGTGACAGAAGCTAAGAAGATTTTATTTTAGCTTTGTACTTTCTTGTTTCAATGTTCCCCCTGGAGTCAAAGTGCAGAAACGAGGAGGAACAGTACCATTCTGCATAAAGCTCTGTGCTGGAGAGTGACAGGGTGAGTGTGCAATCTCTACACCTGAGCTCCTGCTAAGCAAGTTAGGAAATTACACAAAGATCAGAAGGAGGCAAGTTATCGCTGAGCAACCGTATCTGTCCCTTCAGTGAGCAAATTCTGAACTTTGCTGAAAACAAAGCACTATTATGTAAAAGAAATAATTAGCTTTTGATCTTCTAAGGCAATAGAACTTCAAAACACAAAGTGATAAAAGATAACCATTTCATTATGGTATCTCTGGTCATCTTGGTTATTTGGTAATATGGCCTGATCTCCCTTTTGGAAAAGTTATATTCATGACAAATTTCATCAAGCAAGCACATGATGGCACTAAAACACAGTATTTTTCTAAAGCTGTATGTTCCACAGATCCAATCCCTTGGAGTCTAGATACAAGGAAATCTGAACCACTTTTTTACTAGGCGCAGCTCTTCTTCAAAACTCAGTATGATCTGACCCTTTTAATTATTTTTTTTAAATTATTTTTTACATCATTTTTCATTTTTGCCAATGTATACATTTTCATCTTGGTTATATTCCCCATACAATTCCCACCCCTGACCCTTTTAAGTTTTAGTGTGTGTGTGTGTGTGTGTGTGTGTGTGTTTCTAAGAAGCTGAGGTACTTTTAAATGTGGTTCTCCTGGAAGGATGAACGATCAGCTTTATTGAGAACAGTTCATGTAGTAGAACATTACAAAAAAATAAGCTCCTTTCTTAAAACATAGCTGTATTTATAAAAATGAACAAGTAATATTTGAGGTTCACTATTATCAAGGATAGAATACCATGTCTGGTACAATTTAATGGTTCTTGATGGCCAATATTCTCAGAACAGAGCTATTTTCCCTAACCTTCTAAAGGAAAAGTTCCCTTGCTTCACATGACAGCAGAAAATTACTAAATAAAAGGGGTCAGTGGGAGAAAAAGGAAACTATCAAAATTGCTGAGTAATGGTAGCATACGTTTGTGTAGCATTAATCCAGGCAAGGATTGTCACAAGCTTAGATTTAACATTCTGAAAGAGTACTGCTGCATGCACATTCCAGTGAACACAATAGACTAAGTTTAATGTGTTGAAAAAGCACAATGAATACCTTCAACAGTGTGATAACTGCACTCTAATATTAGATCTCTGGATATGGGCAGCCTTTACTTCTTGATTGAATTTGATTAGAGTACAAAGGAAACTTTGGCAGGTAGAAATAGGTGGAATTATTAAAGTTTTCATTATCTTCATTATCTGGATGGTAATGCAGAGTTCTTTAGAGAGGAACCAGAGGAACAGCCAGTGGAACATGAGCTGTTCGTGGAACTGGGAAAGGACAAATGCCAAGGGTAGAATGATGAAAAAAGCTAATAACCCAATTGTGACCTTTCTGAATGGCTCTAGCTTTAAGGAATATTCCTTGTACTCAAACTTTTGATTTAATCACACTCCTCTATGTGAGTAAAGTAAATCTTCAAAAAAATTGTGGTTAAGCACTTGGTATTAAAATATTTTTTTTAAAGATTTTATTTTTTATTTATTTATGTGTAGAACTATTAGGGTGTAGGCCAGAGGTGTAGGGCGGGGGTTGGTGAGAGGATTCACCAGAGACAGAGTGGGGAACAGAACAGGCAGATTGACTGAAATACACTGCTGAGGGACAGGAGAGGTCTGCTGCACCATATGTGGGTTAGCTCCCTGGCCAGGGACAGAACTCAGGGGTGGAGGTGACAGCGCTGAGACTTAACCCCTATGCCACCAGAGAGGCCCTTAAAATAGTTTTAGAATCAGGTCTAATATAGATGAGTTTAAATGTATTCTTTGAGAATTATACTTGGGGTCTATTAATGTATCTAAGAACCAATAGTATTCAACTCACATACCTGCAACCTAGGCCACCAAAGCAAAATTCTCATCCTAATGGCAGAGGAGAACTATTACAATCACTGAAACTTACTTTGCAGCATGAGCATGCTGCGTTTTCTTTCCACCCCTCCCCTTCAACAGACAACCCAGCCCTATTCTGGCTGCCAAACAAGACAGAATGGTTCCTGTGGGAACTGAAAATAAGTAGGAAGGAAAGTTTAAAATTTGTTTTTCATAGAAGATTAAACAAAAATCTGTATTTAAAAAACATTGGGCTTCATCTACACTCATCATTTGACAGATTAATTCAAACAATTATTTATCAAGTGCCTACTACTGCAAACATTGTTTTAGGTGATATCGAGGTGAACAAAACAAAAATCTCTGCCTTAAAAGGCTTACATATTTGAGAAAGATGAGGCCCCAAAAAGGTAAGTCTTGGGATAAGGTAAAACCTACTTTCTCCTTCTAGTCTAAGTATGGGACTAAATAGCCTGCACATACCCCTGCTTGCTCCACTAACACATGATTGATGGGCAGATTCACCCAGAATAAGGAGTCTCTTTAGGCATTACCATCAATGTCATCTCTATGCTTTGATTTTCAAGTATCTCTCTGGCTCTTTTGACAGCCATCATCTGCCTGATAGCCATCTTCAGCTCAAATATACTGACAGTATTTCAAACTTAAGACATCTAAATTTGAACTCCAAGTTCCTCCTCCAACTTTTACATCTACCTTCTAATTATTCAGGCTGAAAATGTTAGCAACATGTAGACTGCTAATTCTGGTGGATTGTAGCCCCTGTATTATTTTTTAATTATTTCACTCTTACCACTACAATGTATCTAGGCCCTTTTTACCACTTGCAAACTCACTATCTTCTTGGTCATAATGCTAGCTGCTGGGCTCTTACTATCTGTGTCAAAAAATTTCTAGAGCAAAGTTTTGATCACATCACCTCTCTGTCCAAAATACTTTAGTGTCTATTTCCTACTGAAATTAGGTATCAACTCTTCAGTTCAGCATTCCAAGAGTTTCATCAAATGACTTCAACTCATTTTTGGAGCCGTGTCTCCTTTATTCACACTATGAATTTTAGAAAATGGAATCAGATACATTTATTGTTGCTCATATATTCTTTCTGGTTGGTATGCTTCTTTTATTTCCACCTAATTCTTCAAAAAACACTTCAAATGCAGGATTTTTTTGGGGGGGGTAAAACTCTGTAATGTTCAGCTTAGATGAAACGCTTCTTTCCAATCGCTAGGGATAATTATTGGTGACTGACTTAGTTATAGTTACTTGGCTACTTGGCTTATTTGCATGTCAAGTTCTTTGAGGTCAAGAACTCCTAACTTATCTTAGTTTCACCAAAACATACTCTCACATAGCAGATTCTCAGCTAGATTTACTGAGTCAACGTTGCTTAAAAAAAAAAAAAAATTAGCTGTCCCTAAAGTAATGTAAGTACCATTTTTAAATCTCCAAGGAGAGATTTTGTTTTCTCCTTTTGCTAATTTCAATATGTGAAAAGGATTAGTCTAAATAAATCATACTGCTTTCAATTCCTGGAATCATAAAAGGGACACGTTTGGCTCAATTAAAAAAAAATCAGAAGAAAACAACCCTAACGATGGAATTAAAACAATGAGACCACATATTAAGATATAGTGTAAAGGCTGAATACATATAATAAATCCATTTCCCCACAGTAAACAAAGAAGAAGGAATTCTACTAGCAAGGATTCAGAACCTTATTGTGAAGGAGATATAAAATTGTATTAATGTGGGGAATTCTAATCCCTTAGTAAATGAGGGATACTAAATACCCTTAAAGAAAAAAGAGATTTTCAAGATTCAGTTTCTTTAAAAATTTATTTATTCAGGGGCCTCCCTGGTGGCACAAGGGGTTAAGACGCAGCAATATGAAGCAATCCACAGCCACTGCAGCATGAATTCGATCCCCGGCCAGGGAGGTGACCCACATGGCACAGCAGACCCCTGACTCGTCACTGCTCCCCTCAGCAGTATATTTCATCTGCCTGTTCTGCTCCCCACTCTGTCTCTGGTGAATCCTCTCACAATCTGGCCTGTACCCCAGTTCTTCTATGAATAAATAAATCTTTAAAAAATCTTACTTGTTTATATTTACATCATTGTTAATTTTTGTACAATGTTTGATTTCTCTTCTCAGGACAAAGATTCAGTTTTTCATAAAGAAGCTTATACTGTCTTGTAGGTGAGATTTCCTAATTACAAATACTGATGTAATGAGCTTTTAGTAAAAAATTTAATGTAATTCACTGTACTTTTACTCAGGTATTAAGTATGACCTTATTTCTTACCATGGCAATCACTATTTTTAACCATTTCTCTTCCCATCCTTTAAAAATCTATTCAAGGCGCAGCGGTTGAGCGCTGGGTTGCGAAACTGCGCGTGGCCTCTGCGGCGCCGGTTCGTTCCCCGGCTGCTTCCCGGCCACCAGAGGAGGGTCCCACATGGCGTGCAGACCTCTCCTGCCGCCCGCTGCTCCCCTCAGCAGTGTACTTCGGTCCTTCTGCCTGCTCTGCTCCCCGCTCTGGCTCTGGTGAATTCTCTCACCCTCCCACGCTTCTGACTGTACCCAGTGCATGTATAAACAAAAACAAACAAACAAACCAGCAAACAAATAAATAAAGCATGCCTCTATAAAAAAAAAAAAAAAAAAAATCTATTCAAGGGCCTCCCCGGTGGCGCAGTGGTTGAGCGCTGGGTTGCGAAGCTGCCGGCAACCTCTGCGGCGCCGGTTCGATCCCCGGCTGCTCCCTGGCCACCTGAGGAGGGTCCCGCATGGCGCGCGGACCTCTCCTGCCGCCCACTGCTCCCCTCAGGAGTGTGCTTTGGTCTTTCTGCCTGCTCTGCTCCCCGCTCTGGCTCTGGTGAATTCTCTCACCCTCCTGCACTTCTGACTGTACCCAGTGCATGTATAAACAAAACAAACAAACAAACGAATAAATAAATAAATAAAATGCCTCTATTAAAAAAAAAATTAAAAAAAATTTAAAAAAAAATAAAAATCTATTCAAAACAGGGCCTCCCCAGGGGAGCAGCGGTTGAGTGCTGAGTTGTGAAGCTGCCCGCAGCCTCTGCAGCGCCAGTTCAATCCCTGGCGCTGGGCAAGGGTCCCACATGGCGTGCAGACCTCTCCTGCCGCCCACTGCTCCCCTCAGCAGTGTATTTCGTCAGTCTCACTGCTCTGCTCTTCCCTCTGGCTCTGGTGAATTCTCTCACCCTCCCGTACTTCTGACTGTGCCCAGTGCTTGTATAAATAAATAAATAAATCTTAAAAAAAAAAAAAAACTATTCAAAACAAGTAGCATTGATTATGAATTTACTAAAGCTGAAAAGACAAAGAAAACTATAGAAAATACATATTTTAGTTTTAAAATATTCTTGACACCTGAGTAGGCAGATATGTTGATTTTAACTTCACTGATCACTTAAATTTCTTCCTTTCCATACCTTTTCTATTTTTTTTTTCTTTTTAAGGAAAAGCCAAGGTCTTGAGAAGGTGAAGAACCCAGGTTTCCCTGGTAATTCTGAAAACAGCAATTAATGGACAATATTTTCAAAGCCTCCCTATTGAGATGAAGCAGAGTCAGTCATCTCAATTTCCAGGAACTCCTCCCAGAGACCAGTAGGTTTCTGACTTTCCTATCTGAATGCATTTTGCAATATAAAGTGACATAACTTCATTATAGAATAGTCTGGAGATACATCACACACTATACTATCTCTTCTACACTACTTTTATTAATATTTTGGCATTTCTTCCCACTGATTTTCTCTTCCCTTGAAATCATGAGGCATTTATCATTTTGCATTCTGATTTCTTCACTATATAAACCATAACATCTTCATGTAGCTACATGTCTTCCAAGTATTATTTTAAGAGGCTACACAATATTCCACTAAATAAATGCATTACAAATCATATTTATTATAATCCAGTTTATACCATAAAGGGTTTGAGCTGGATCCGTATAACTATTCCCTTGTAACTGAGTAGGTAGATCATTTCTAAAACTTTGCTACAAACGACACTGCAACAGTTTCAAGAATATAACAATCTATATCTTGGGTTGTTTTATGATGACTGATTATAAGATTATTATATCAGAGAAGACAGTAACTCTATCAAATTACCTTCTAGAGAATTTGTGACATTTGCAAAGTCAAGAGCAATGTATAAAAGTATCAGTTTAACTGTACTCAACCATACTTTTAAAAGGGAAGTGGGAGAAAACAACTGCAGAAATCAACAGTATTCTATTGTCAAATTAGAAGTCAAATTATAATCCTTAACCAACTACTTTGATTAAAAAGTATTTCCTACGTACCCAAAAAGTGTCCATACTTGGCTAAACACCATCTTTTTACCAATCCTTTAATACACAGTTTTCCTTCCTTTTTACAGATTTTTTTTCTTACCTACCAAGCTATACATGTTGCCAAGAATATGGTTTATTGGTGTGTCTATCTATACCTGTTCAGTGTGAAGATGTACTTCTATATATTATTTTTAACATATGCTCTTCAACCCTTTCATCTGTGAGATGATAGATGTATTTTTGCATTTAACTGTAAAAATGACTGTGAACACAAAAGTGAGGTCCAGGTAAGGCAGAACAAACTCATTTGATAAGTGATGATAGTTATGTGTATGTGTACCTATGTATGTGTGCGGATATAAACTTGTCTATGTATAAATACATTTACTAAAATCCTCATTTTTCTCTTAGTAATACATGTGATATAGAGATAAAAAATCACTGTCATATTAACTTCTCAGTTACACTTTCCTTAAATGTTGGCAGATCTGCCAATATTTTTTTATTTTTAAAGATTTATTTATTTATTTATACAAGCATTGGGTACAGTCAGAAGTGCGGGAGGGTGAGAGAATTCACCAGAGCCAGAGCAGGGAGCAGAACAGGCAGGTGGACTGCTGAGGGGAACACCGGGCAGCAGGAGAGGTCTGCACGCCATGTGGGACCCTCACCCAGCGGCCGGAGATCGAACCGGCACTGCAGAGGCTGTGGGCAGCTTTGCAACCCAGCGCTCAACCGCTGCGCCACCGGGGAAGTCCCCAATATTTTTCTTGTGTGTGTTTATCTCCTGTGTCTTTAGGTTGAGATATGTCTCTCATTCAGATCACTAGTTCCCCAAACAATGAACAATAAAGGATGGATGACTCTTCTGGAGTGACCTAAAGCAATGCTGAGTCATCACTGCAGGTCCAGTGCAGATCTTAAGCTAGCTCTAGAACCTGGGTTCAGGGACAAAGGTGGGGTAGGAATGCCAGTTCATGTCTAGGTCAGTTAGAAGTCCAAATTCCCCATCCTTCTTAACCAGCAAGGAAAAACATCATTGGCAAGAGCTCCACACTCAACTATAGATGATACCCAAAAAGGGCAACCCTGCATTATCATCAGTCAATAGATTGTAATAGGCCCAGATTCTCTAGAGTGAATGTTTCATGCAAGGCACCTAATCATATCTCAGAGCTGTTACACAGTCCTGAGAGGTAGCCCACCACATCAGTGAGAAACAGCAAGCCTTTTGTCTTTAAAGTAGCCTTAAACAAAAGAAGCTGAAGAATTTGGGCTGTAGTATTAGCCATGAAAATGGGGAATGTCTGAAACAAGAGTCCCACACATACCTGATTTCTTAAAGGCTGTTGTTGTGATGGCCGATCCCTGTGTGTGTGGCTGTCTCGAGTTATTGCCGATGCACCAGAATCTACATGAACTGACCCTACTGGAGTAGGCTGGAAAAATATGACAGTAAGTCAAAGAGGGAAAACAGGTCCAAGTCAATGCCTCTGCAAATGACAGTATTATTCTAATTCTGTTGTAATAATTATTCTTTTCAGCCCCCAAGAGCAGTGTCAAGCCCTCCTATCTTCTCAGTTTGCATATCTGTAAAAGGGAGGTAGTTAGCCCTCAAAAGTTCATTCTAGAGTAGCTTATCTTTGGGGGGGGGGGGGGATGAAAACAACTGTCCTGTGGTAGTGTCTCTTAATATTAACTCAGGCCCCATAGAACCCTGACCAGAAGAGCAAATTTGGAAATTTTTTAATGTGCCAGGTTCCACCCCTGCTGACGCAAAGCACCCTAACAGATTATGTAGGATTCTGGTATTTTAGGACATACTGGTGCTACTCTTATTTTTTTTTTAATGATTGATTTATTTATGCATACAAGAGCTGGGGTTAAGGTCAGAGATGTGGGGGAGTGAGAGGATTCACCAGAGACAGAGTGGGGAAGAGAACAGGCAGACGGACTGAAATACACTGCTGAGGGGAGCAGCAGGCGAAATAGGAGAGGTCTGCTGCACCATGTGGTTGCTCCTTGGTCGGCCAGGGATTGAACTTGTGCTGCAGAGGCTGCGGACTGCTTCATAGTGTGGTGCTTAACCCCTTGCACCACCAGGGAGGCCCATACTGGTGATAATCTTAAGAACATATAAAGGGCCTCCCTGGTGGGGCAGAGAGTTGAGTGCAGCGCTATGAAGCTGTCCGCAGCCTCTGCAGCACCAGTTCCATTCCCTGCCGGCGGAAGAGAAACCCAAATGGCGCACAGACCTCTCCTGTCTTGCCTGCTGCTCCCCTCAGCAGTGTCTTCTGTCTGTCTGCCTGTTCTGCCCCAAGCTCTGCCTCTGGTAAATTCTCTCACCCTCCTGTGCCTCTGGCCTATACCCCAGTTCTTGTATAAATAAATCTTTTTTTTAAAAAAGCTATTTTTATTCTTTAAATATATATATATATATATAAAGAACTTATTTCTACTTGCTTTTGCTAGTAAAAGCAACCTATGGCATCACCCTGAAAAGGCAGGTACATGTAAAGTCTACAGTCAAAGGAATTATTTCCTCAAAGACTTAAGCAGAAAGTCTGGCAAATCCAAAGGGGTGGAGCAATGCTGGACTGACATGAGGAGGTAATAGAGGATACTTACAATAGGCCTCCCGACCCAATCATAGGCGTAGTCAAAAGTGTAGCCTTTCCTTTCAAAGAGGTCTGTGAAAAGGGTCCGTAAATACTCATAGTCAGGTTTTTCAAAGAAGTCTAATCGCCTGACATATCGCAGGTAGGTTGCCATCTCCTCTGTTAAGAGACAGGTGAAAGATCATCTCATTGGCTGAAACCTTCCATGGGGAGAAGCTATGGGTCAAGCAACAAATATCTGTGCAAACTATCTGACACTACTATTTTCTTTGTGGACCAAACGAAGTGATAAAACCTATCTTGGTCTAAATAACAATAACAGGAAATATAAATCCAAGGGAGAATGGTCTTATCTAGAGCTACAGATCATGGTTTCCACCTGCTTGAAAGTTTTAGTTACAATGGCTATGTCTTTTTAGTATCCTACCTGGAAAGTTTTCACAGAGAGCTTCAATGGGGGTATTCCTTTTGGTGTCACCAATCTTTTGATATCTCTCTTTCAATGTATCAGCCTGTAGAGAGTAAAGAGAGAAAGTTATTTGGAAAGAGGTGGTAAATATGGGAGGTCCAATATATTTGGGGATGTAATGGTTGTTTCACTCAAACTGGCAGGGTTTGTTAGCCTTAATTTTTTTCTCTCTACCACTAACAAATAAGAAATATAGTAGGGATGATGTATTTAGATATGTATAAACATCTGCTCTATTTTGGAACACTTCACTTGCAAATATATTCAGTAGCGTCAGACAAATACCAACAAATATAGTGAGATGAATAACTAGGATAAGAAAATAAAAATATGGCCTCCCCGGTGGTGCAGCGGTTGAGCGATGGGTTGCGAGGCTGCCCACAGCCTCTGTAGCACAGGTTCGATCCCCGGCTGCTCCCCGGCCACCAGAGGAGGGTCCCACATGGCGCGCAGACCTCTCCTGCCGCCCACTGCTCCCCTCAGCAGTGTACTTCGGTCCTTCTGCCTGCTCTGCTCCCTGCTCTGGCTCTGGTGAATTCTCTCACCCTCCCGCGCTTCTGACTGTACCCAGTGCTTGTATAAATAAATAAAAATAAATCTTTAAAAAAAAAAAAAGAAAAGAAAAATATTATGTAGCAATATTTTCGGAATGCAGCAGCTCAGTATTCTCTTAGTAACCTTATGGTCATTGGGGTTCAGTAGTGATTCAGCCTTTCTCTTCTTAGATCAGATCTATAAGATTAAAAATATTGCTAATCCAAGTGGGGCAGATCGGTGGTTGCACTACATATTGAGAAGCTGAATTGAAAATATAACAAGATATGGAAAACAGTGCCTTTTCACAATGTACTTTTAGAGGGGGAAAGTGTTATTTTTGATAGGGAATGGCTAAGAGGTTTGACATATGTCAAAGGCTCAAAGCAGCCAAGTCTGGTACGCTCAAGGCTGTAGAGAAGGCTCCGGGACTCTGGACCAACAGTGTTCTCTAGGGATTCTCGTGAGGCTCTAGTCTGCTGCACCCAATTTTAAGCAATAGTGTTTTAAAGCTGAAGAAACTTTACATCTACAACTATCACTAAAATAATTTATGGACCATGAGAAAGTTTGGCAGTAACACAGAAAAGCATTATTTAGCTATATAATGGAACAAATAAGAGGTGACTATGACAGCTGTCAATATCAATAAGAACATAAATTTGATTAGGAAAAGACCATGGAGATAGTAGAAGAACTAAAGAGGTAAGAAAAAATACCTTCCCCAAAGGGAGGGGTAAAAAGAAGCCTTACTTTTCAGAATAATGTCCTAGAAAGCACAGCAAAATGAATCATTCTGCCCTTATGGAGGGAGGGAGGGAGGGGGTGTAGGAGTACCCAAAGCTACTGATTAATCTTCTTTCCATATTAACATGTTGAAATAAATTACAAGTAAAAAAATATGTGTCACATTTAACTATCTAATGGGACTTAGAATGGATTAGAAGTGCACCATTTCCTAACCTAACAGCTAGAGGCACAAAATAATTACAACACTTATAATTAAAAGTTAAACTTTGACACAAATGCACTATACTGACACCTACCTAAGGGAAGCTATTTAAATTACATGTTTCACAAGGAGTGGCTATTGTCTGCACAGGTATTTATTCAATAAAACACTTGAACAGAGAAGCTAAGCCTGAATTTTCATTTTAGTTCAGGTGGGCTCTAGCCTACTTAGAATGAACACATATTTTCCAATTCCCCTTAGGGACACACCCAGCCCTGCTGGCCTTGCTGTTAAAATGTGTAGCAGCTGCTGTCATCAATTTGTTCCACAAATTCCCAACACATTGGGAACAGTCTTCCTGCTACATAATGGCAATGGAGGAAAAATACTGACACACAGAGAAAAGCAACACTGCCAAGGCTGGGAGGCATGAGAGAAGAGACAAAAAACCAAAAAACCAGAAAGAAGGATTAATAGAAAAAGCCCAAGTGAGCATTTACGGGAGAGACTATTGTAACTAGTCCCACTTCTCATCTCTGTAGCCTATTTTCCCCTTTTTGCTTCTTACAGACTTCAAGCCAGCATCCCTTTCATTAACAACTGAGTGTTGAAACAAAGCCCTCCACTGAGCACTTTCAAGGATACCTTGAGTCCTTGCCAGGGTAGGCTGCCTCGAAGAAAATACATGAACATATGGCCTAGGGCTTCCAAATCATCCCGCCGGCTTTGCTCTAAAAGGGAAGACAGATCACACATTATGTTTGCAGTTATTAAAGCAGAGAGGGGTTCAAAACCAAGTAATCCCTTCAGAAACCCTTTTGCTCTGGAAAGGCTCTACTTACTAATTCTGGTATATCTAAACCAGAGATAGTATTTTAAATAAAAATGAAAAACAATGTGTATTTCCTTTGCTTAGGTCTGTCACTAGCAGTACATTTCAAGTGAAAAGAGTGACTCCTAAACTAAAACCAAGTCCAAATCACTAAACAGTAAGTAATTACCTCCACTCAATGCTGCTACTTCCCTGAAAGTAAAATAATTTAAATGAAATGTTATTTCCAGTATACGGGCTACAATTACTCTTTGGTTACCATTAGGAAAAGTGAGAAGCAGATTAAGTAGCTGATTAATATAATCCATCATGGTTAACCTTGCAAAGACCCAAGCTGAAGAATGCCTAGCATTTTGTATTCATCAGAAAAATTAAAAGTTAGTTTTATAGAAGCAAACATCAATGCAAACTTTCTTGGTTCCATTCTGTTTGTACCATGTTCCATAGTCACCTAAAGAAAAAAGTTTAATTTATTATTAAGGTGCCCTTTATAGGCACATTAGCAGGATTCCTGTATTCTGGGAGCTTATTAAGTAAAACCAGTTGCTGTTTTTTTCCTTCTTTTAATTGGGAAGCTGAAAATGATTAAGAACTGTTAAGAACTGTTACTGCATCTCAGAAAACATCCTATATATTCTTTGGTTGTCAGACTGAATATAACGAGTACATGCCTTTATCTATAACTTGCCAATTATGGTTCACCTCATTTTATATATTTTTCAGATTCAAGTTTAGGGCTTTTTCAAAAGAAATTACAGAACAGTGATCAAGCAGTTACCTTAAACTTTACTATGTTTTCTTTGTGCAGAAAATAAAACCTAAGAGAGTCAAAGAGGCAGGGAAATGTCATCCAACTAACTCAATATACAAAAAGCACAAGTTTAACTATTGCTTCCAATTATGAGAAATTTGCATGAAAAAGAATGAATCTATAGGGTAGATGAAGAAAGAAAAAGCAATTTTCTAAATTGCAGTTTGAAGGAGTTTTCTGAAAGGTCATCATGAATAGGAAGGGAAGGCATCCTGACAAGAGATAAAATGATACAGAATAGACGAATGCACATCAATTGAAATAAATCTTATAGGAATGAAATAAAACAACATCATCAGAAGCTTTTTTGCTACATGGTTTGCTTTAAGTTTGCAATAAATTTCATATCTACTTGAAAATAAAAGCCATTAGACAACAACAGTTTGTTAAGAGAACCTAAAGATGCAAAAATAAAAAAAGAACAAACAAACAGGGTGAGCTGAGGTCTCCCAAAAATCAAGGCATAAAGAGAAACCACACCCATTAGTTTCTCACACTGGATCACACCTATTCATGGCCTCTCCATTTTTATATCCACTTCCTGTAACAAGAGGCCCCTTGGTAACAAAAAATTTTGGACATAGGGGGTGGGGGCGGGGAAAGGAGGAATTGGGGTCAAAATAAGGGGGTTGTAATTGTATGGGGAATATAAAAATAAATTTTAAATTAAAAAAATGTAAATTAAAAAAAAATTTGGACAAATGGTTGCACTTTAGTTGGCTGTGCACTAGAGGGCAAAACTCTCCATATTTTCAGTACTGATTAAGCCTACAGAAAAAAGTCCCAACTTTTCAGTATAAACAAGAACTAATTCTCTTCAGAGGAAAGCTCCATCATAAAATGAGATCATTTAAAAAATGAAAAAACAAAAGAAATAAACACATTCACACCCCACTGGAATAAATAACTGCAAACACCAGAGGCCATGAAAAACAGCTGTGGAATATAGAATAACCGGAGAAACCATAATTCCTGAGGTCTTGGCTCATCTTTTCATTAATCCATATGAAATTAAGCATGGCCAAATGCCCTAGTTTGGCCCTCAGTTTCCCAATCTGAAAATAAAGTAGTTGATTTAGATAATCTGGGAAGTCATTTTACAGATCTAAAATGTTAAAATAATCTATGATAACGTAAGTCATTAAGGCCTTTCAAGAAAAAAAAATAAGAATGAAAACCAGAGCCAGGCTTTATTTTCACATTTCTCAGAACACACCAAACTTGCTCAGTTCACATTCCCACATACCCTCATTTTTTCATGCAGGATATTTTCATTTCAAAAGGAAAAATGCTTCCACACCAGTGATACTAGAAAAACACAAATTCTTCAATACCAAAAAAGTTTACTTTCAACCAATCAGAAAGATGTGCATGGTTTACATGAAGCACATTCTTTTTTTTTTTTTTAAAAGATTTGTTTATTTATGCATACAAGAGCTGGGCACAGGCCAGAGATGCGAGCAGTGAAAGGATTCACCAGAGACAGAATAGCACGCAGAACAGGTGGATCTACTGAAATACACTGCTGCGGGGAGCAGCAGGAGAGACAGGCGAGGTCTGCTGTGCCATGTGGGTCACCTTCCTGGCCGGGGATCAAACTCATGCTGTAGTGGCTGCGGATAGCTTCACAGTGCTGCGTCTTAACCCCTGGTGCCACCAGGGAGGCCCATGAATCCATGAAGCATATTCTTGATTTTATTTAGGATGAATATATTTTATTGAAGAAAAGGGGCAAAGTGACCCAGTGTTTTCATCCTATTTTTGGTTGTTAGCATGAGTATAGTAAATAATACAAAATGGGCTGTTGTAATCAGAGTTTAATCAATGGAAGGGTGGCTGATATGGTAATGTCAGGTTTAGGAGGCTTCATCCCTTGTTCTCCTCCCTCACAAAATTAACAGGTAATTCTCTCCAAGTCATTGAAGATACACTTCCCAGTCTTCTTTCATTTCAATGTAAAGGTTGCTACATATTTAAAAATCAATAGGATTAGAATTTCCATGGAAACCTCTCTGCTTTGAGTCCTGGGCCAGAGTATAAAGAGTATGTGACAGCCACTTATATGTATTCACTATAATGTGGAAATGACAAAATAAGGCGATATGTTGGAACAGATCTGAAAAACTCTAGAATTCAGTAAGTTCAAGTCTGGAGACAATCTCAAAGTTTCAGCAAGAAAGACTTTATGACAAAAGATAAAAGAACCCAGTATGATGACAGAGATATTTAAAATGTTTCATTGACTAAAAAAATTACAACTACGATTACAGAATCTGTACTGTTATCAAGCACTATGATGAATACTTTATATATATATCAGCTCATAAAATCCTTTTACCTTATAAGGTACTGTCACCAATCACACCCATTTTATAGTTAACAGGTCAGGGGAGGAAGATTATTGCACCAAAATCACAGTTACTAAGTAAGAGTCAGGATTTCCATCCTTTTTCTTAACCAATATACTGTATCTTACACAAACATAACATGGATACTCATCCCTTGTCTGTTCTTGCCTTTCTTAACAATAATAAAATCAGAATACGAATTGCTGAGCCCTGGAACAACTTCCAGAGTTTGTTAGCTAAACCAAACAACCATCATTTTACTAGTTATGGCACAATCTATCTCCTTGTAAAAAGGAAATGACACAGGAATAGTGAGCACAATGTAAGGGAGCTTATTACATATATTACCCATTCATCCTCAAAATATCCTTGTGAATTATTCTTCTTGTTTTAAAGATAAATTCCAAGGAGATCAAGTAAGTTGTCCAAAGTGACAATAAGAAGTGTCAGGGGACGTTCTAGTTTAATTTTAAAGTGCTATATTTACTTAATGAGAACTCCATGTAATTGCCAAAAAACCCTGACAGCATTAATGATTTCAACCCAAGTTCTATCAACTACTTTGTAATGTCATTTTTACTCTTCACTGGTACTAGAACCCTCATTTAAATACCTGAGCAGCTTACTCAGTGAGGCAACTGTTTAGAAATCTGCATTAGTCTGTAAAAGACTTGTTAGTGCACAAAATTTCATTAATACGACTGTCCCAGCTGAGGGTTCCCCTTGTGCTTCCTGGCCAAGATTTCAACACACCTCACAAAATGCAGTCTTAAATAGAACACTCCATGGAAACAATGATGTTCACATTTCAAAAATTTGCTGAAAATAAAGGTTATTGAACAGTAGAGGATCTGACAGAGTACTCATGGAAAAGAAGTTCCCTGGACTTTTGGAAAATCACAAAGACCCTCTGGCTGTGGAAAAGTAGGTGTCCAGAGCTGATTGTTGGGCTCACACTGCCTACCATGACTATTTGGTAGTTCAAGTAAAGCCCTCTGCCTTGATTAGAGTTTTTAATCAATACATGTACAAAGTGTCTATCCTGAATAAAATGTAAGACTCATGGGAAGCAAATATATTTTCACTGAGTAAGACACATGTTGTGCTGTGAAGAAATACTCACAGAATTATGCACAGTGAACAGCAGCCTAGACCACATCTTAGTGAACTATTCTTCCACAGAGCAGATACCAGCCATATGTCCTTTTCAGGACTGACATTTTTTGGATGGTGTCTATGTAAATGCCAAACTCATTACCAAACTTACTAGAATGCTATTGACTTAATACAACAATGAAGTACCCACACTGCAGAGAAACTAAGTTTCTGGAAGTAAAATGTAAAGAATTAAAAATCTTTAAGTTGTCAATAGGATGCTAAGGATAGGCACTAACTTACCATCTTAACTTCTCAAGTATAAAAATCATTTACCATGTAAAGCAGTGAGAACCACAAGTTGTAATGCACAATGGGGACAAAAAAGTTATTGGAATAAAGAGTTGTTTTAACAACCTGCACCTTTTGTGAGCAGAAAATAAACACACCTTTGCCAAGATGAGTGTTGATAGACATATATCTTGCAGTTCCAGTTAAGCTTTTATGCTCCCTATAAGGTATATGTTTTTTGGTTTCAGGGTCAATATATTCCTTGGCCAGACCAAAGTCTATGATGTGTATAACATGTTCTTTCTTATTGCCTTGTCTGCCAATCAGGAAGTTCTCTGGCTTGACATCTCGGTAGATAAGATTCTTTGAGTGCACATATTCCATTCGAGAAAGCTGAAAGAGAAAAAAAAAACACACACACACACAATGGAAATACTCTAAGGAACTATACTGGAAAATAAAACATTTTCTTTTATTAGCCCAGGTTTTTATTACTGACATAAAAAAATGAAACTAATTTCTTCTTTACCACCCAAAGTCATTTTACTCTTGCAAACCAGAAAATATGTTCTGATACAAATACATATGTAACATCAAGATAAAAGGAAGCTGGATGGGACAGTTCAGGTAGAAAGCTAGTTTATCTCTTGTCACAATTCACAAATGAACAGAATTAGTTGCTTTTATGGTCCTTTAGAAGGTAACCATTTGAGAGGCAAGAAGCATTCCCAGATAGGATATCAGAATGTGTGGATGGCCTTGGAAGATAGATGCTACCTTCAAGTCTGACAGGACTCCCTAGAGCCCAGCTCTCTTTGTTGCAGAAATAAGGGAAGAGAGGCCCAGAGAAATGGACAAATATCATGCAGCTAGTTAGAAACAGAGGTAGAAGTACAGTGTTTATACTCAAAGTAAATAAAGCACCAAATAGTAATCATACAATTATTTCAAATTTCATTTCTATCAACAAAGTTTTTCTACTTAGTATAGAAAGGAAAGCTCAGACATGAATTTTGTACTGAAAGGTCATGGTCAATTTTCTAACATTTCCAAGTTTTTACTAGACAGTAGGTAAAACCATTTATGATTTCAAATCAATAAAGATGCAAGTGCATCTTGCCTCTGAGGGGTTGACAAACTTCTCAAAGGAACTGTCATAACTACTCCTTAAGCTGGCAATGGTATGTAATTTGACAGTATCTGAGAGAATAGTTTCTTCAGCTGTGTCCATCTCTGTGAGAACTGGAAGCCAGAGAATTAAGGTAAGTAAGTTCTTGGTCACACAACTTGGGAATCTGAGTGTTAGGGCAATGGGTGTCACCTCTGATCTTTTCTTGGATCTAAGAGTGAGGGAAGTGGGAGGTTTATGATGAAAGCTTACAGCAAGTACTTAAAACTTACAAATAAAACATCAAAAAGTACTTGCATAATTTTACCTAATCATCCTCTTTCTCCTAATCTAAATCATATGCTTCCACTTCAGTTGAGGACAGGGTATTGCTTGAAGGTACACATTTTTTAAATAGAGCAAACAATAGATGCAGTGTGACTTCTCTGGAATAACCCTTTTTATTTCAGTCAGCTTCCTAGAATGCCATCAAGTATGTAAATATGAATTCACTAGGTGTCATTACAGCTGGTAAATCGCCAAACAGTACACAAGAACGTCCCTAGCGGACCCATCTATCCTTGTGCATAATGGTAATGCCAACTTACCAACTGGATGGCTATCATTAACACAGTCTTCAAAGTAAAAGTTCGGTCACAAAGGTCAAACAAGTCTTCCAAGCTAGGACCTAGGAGTTCCAGCACCATGGCATTGTATTTCCCACATGGTCCAAAGTAATACACCTGTGGGAGACCTTCACCTGAAAGTAGAAAGGAAATGGGATACAGAGTGGGTGACACAAAAACCAAAATGTGAGACAGCTGCACCAACACTAAGTAGATATTAAAAAAGTATAACTTATGAGATTTCTATTTTCTTTCATAATCCCTACTAAAGAACTTAAATTGAATGCTACAATTTTGAAGGGAACAAATAACGGGTAGGAAAGGCTAAATCATTGCTGTGTTCAAATAAGAGTTAATGTCAGGGCCTCCCCGGTGGCGCAGCGGTTGAGCGCTGGGTTGCGAAGCTGCCCGCGGCCTCTGCGGCGCCGGTTCGATCCCCGGCTGCTCCCCGGCCACCGGAGGAGGGTCCCACATGGTGCGCAGACCTCTCCTGCCGCCCGCTGCTCCCCTCAGCAGTGTACTTCGGTCCTTCTGCCTGCTCTGCTCCCCGCTCTGGTTCTGGTGAATTCTCTCACCCTCCCCCCGTGCTTCTGACTGTACCCAGTGCATGTATAAACAAAACAAACAAACAAACAAATAAATAAATAAACATGCCTCTTTAAAAAAAAAATTAAAAAAAAAAAGAGTTAATGTCAGAATGCCATACGCCCTTCCACTGCTATGTAAGACAGAGAATGGCTCCTGATCCACTGGTGGATCAGAGTAGACTATTTCTCCTCCAAGGATGCTCAAAAGTGCCCTGTCACAAAAGGTTCAAAGGATGGCTCACTAAGGTCAAAGGCAAGGCTAATAGCACTTGTTGCATTAGCTGGTTTCATTAGCACGCCCTCTGCTTACTGCCACATGAGTTCTTTGCAACTGCTGCCCAAGGAAAACAGACTGAAGGGTTCAGGTCAAGGGGTGCAACCTGGCCCTTCTCGTGGGGAGTCTGTTTTCTATCAGCAGAAGCAAAGTCAAAAGATAGGGCTCGAGGGCCTCCACAGTGGCGCAGTGGTTGAGCGCTGGGTTGCGAAGCTGCCCGCAGTCTCTGCAGCACCAGTTGGATCCCCGGCTGCCGGGTGAGGGTCCCACATGGTGCGCAGACCTCTCCTGCCACCCGCTGCTCCCCTCAGCAGTGTATTTCGTCAGTCTGCCTGTTCTGCTCCCTGCTCTGGCTCTGGTGAATTCTCTTGCCCTCCGCGCTTCTGACTGTACCCAGTGCTTGCATACATAAATAAATAAATCTTTTTTAAAAAAAAAAAAGACAGGGCTTGCTTGATTATTGATATGTAATTATGAAAGGAAAAACGAAGGGAGCGAGGAATCACAGGTTAGATTTTCCCTAGGTCTGAAATTCATAGCTATAAGAAGCCAAAATGTAGACTTTCTTATCTAAATGGTAATTTACGAATGAATTTCCTCAAAGTGTATTGTAAATATGAGGCATTTAGTAAATATACATTTAATGGCACCATGTAAACAGTGGGTACAAATGAGACTACAGAATATTTTATTTATTTTTTTTAATAGAGGCATGTTTTATTTATTTGTTTGTTTGTTTGTTTGTTTATACATGCACTGGGTACAGTCAGAAGTGCGGGAGGGTGAGAGAATTCACCAGAGCCAGAGCAGGAAGCAGAGCAGGCAGAAGGACCGAAGTACACTGCTGAGGGGAGCAGCGGGCGGCAGGAGAGGTCTGCGCGCCATGTGGGATCCTCCTCCGGTGGCCAGGGAGCAGCCGGGGATCGAACCGTTGCCGCAGAGGCCGCGGGCAGCTTCGCAACCCAGCGCTCAACCGCTGCGCCACCAGGGAGGCCCCCAGAATATTTTAAAAATCTGGTCTCATAGAGCAGAAACACTTCCACTTTATATATTTATGTATACTGTGGTCTACAGTTGTATATGCTATAGATTACTCCTTGCTACTGCTTTCAATTTTTTTAGATATCAAAATTCACTCTAAGCCCTGCCGTCCAAAGTGTCTCCTGGGCTGGCCCGCTCTCAGGCCGGAGAGAGAGGAGGGGCGGGTGGACTGAGTGATGTCGGGTTTTTCATTCAATAAACTGGTGATTTCTTACCACCTTAAAAAAAAAAAAAAATTCACTCTACCTTCCCACTCTCTTTTCATGTACAGGTAGAATAAAGAGAAAGATAATTTATATCTGTTATGATTTGAATATTGTGTTCCCCCAAAATTCATATGCTTAAAACCAAATGCCCAGGTGCTGATATAAGGAGTGGGGTCTTAGGATGGTAATTAGGTCATGAGGGCAGAGCCCTTATGAATAGGACTAGTGCCCTTATAGAAGAGACCCTGTAGTTTTCTGTAGTCCCCTTCACCATGTAAGGACCTAGCAGGAAGTCAGGTGCCTGCAATCCCGGAGACGGCCTTCATGGAATAAAACCATTGTGACACCTCAGACTTCTAGCCTCTGGAGCTGAGAGAAATAAATTTGTGTTGTTTATAAGTCACACCAGCCTGTGACATTTTGTTAGAGCAGTCCAAATGGAAAAAAAAAAAAAATCTAGTACTTGAAACTCTAACATTGTACCCATTCTGCTCTCTAGGGTAGGTCTCTCTAGAATTGGTATGATTCATTATTATAACATGTCTTTAATTATTTCATGTACTGTATCGGTTTATCTTGTTCCATTTATTTATTTATTTAAAAGATTTATTTGTTTTTATACAAGAGCTGGGGTACAGGCCAGAGATGCAGGAGGGTGAGAGGATTCACCAGAGACACAGTGGGGAACAGAACAGGCAGATGGACTGAAAGCACTGCTGAGGGGAGCAGCGGGTGAGACAGGAGAGGTCTGCCTCACCATGTGGGATTCTCCCTGGCCGGCCGGGAATCAAACCGGCGCTGTGGAGGCTGCAGACAGCTTCACAGTGCTGCGCTCAACCCACTGTGCCACTGGGGAGGCCCTATCTTGTTCCATTTAGATGCTAAACAACTTGTATGTTTTAATATGTTCATTCCTAGCTCATATTATCTAATATAGCACACTTTGCTTCTGCTAGTTCAATAAATTTCGTTCAATTGTTCTTGTGGTTGTTTTGATTCTCCCCATCTCCAAGAGGAAATAGGATTTAATTTGAAGTGTCTTTTCCCCTTGTTGTTGTGAAAAACTCATTCAGTTTATTTAAAATATACAAAACCTAAAAGCTGTTCCCAATGAACTCTTCTGAGAAATCCAAAGCAGAATACTAACAGAGATTTAGTCCTGTTCTTAATCAGACACATAGTAGAAGTATACTGAGAATCATTTTAAATTTATAACCTATGCAATACTTTTTGATGTCACTAAAAGTTAACTTTCCTAATATAAATATCATATTCTTCAAAACAGGTTACAAGAGATCTGTTAGCTGCCTGCCCAATTGTCATTTTATCCTTCTTTCGTAATAACTTCAACCTGCTCTGTTATAACTTTATAACAGAGTTAAAACTCTGTCATAACTTTCTGTTATAACTCCTTTGATAATAGGAATGACCAGTGAAAAGGAAACAGAAATTGTTGGATGGATGCTTCAAGAAAAGTTCTTTCGAGGGAGCTGACTCAAATAGAGGGTATCCCTCTAATGATTGTTAATGCTCCCCAAACCATCTAGAAGTACCACACACTGTGAGGATGTGACATAGTACCAAGGATAGAACAAAGAAAAGAACTGTAGTCCCAGGTGGCTGTGAAGTAATCACACTAATGTTGGGATTCCCAACATTTTTAATCCTAAGGAAATATCAACCTTCACTTTTTGGATTTTTTAACAACCAAACCTAATCCTAATAATAAATACATTACTCCTTTAATTGGTGAGATTGCAAATCTGGGCACAATATTCTCCTTCTGAAGCAAAAGCTCAAAGTCAGGTCTGCTTGGAAATACACTGGCATAATTTGTTACTCTTGCTGCCAGATACTTAAGGTTCATTTTAAATTAGAAAATTGATCTTCCTGTTCTCAACAATCTTTAGTAGTAAAACTAGGCATTTCTCATCAGAAATGTCCATGTATACAAAGAACTCACAAAAGCAATCTGGATGTCATCTATAACATTTTTTTTAAGATTTACTTATTTTATTTATGCATACAAAAACTGGGGTACAGACCAGATGTGCGGGAGGGTGAGAGGATTCACCAGAGACAGAGCAAGGAACAGAATAGGCAGACTGACTGAAATACACTGCTGAGGGGAGCAGCGGGCGAGACAGGAGAGGTCTGCTGCACCATGTGGGCATCTCCCGGGCCGGCCGGGATTGACCTGCACTGCACAGGCTGCACAGCTTCACAGTGCTGTGCTCAACTGCCTGTGCCACCAGGGAGGCTCTCATCTATAACTTCTAGCTATGAGTTACATCACTCCTATTTCAAAGATGTGAGGAGCTCCTCTGGCTCCATTATTGCTACTTTTATTAAATACTGAGACTTTGCAATACAAAGGCAGACTATGGGATGCTCAAGACAACTTCTGAACTACTGAATGGCTTGGAATCTTTTCTCAGAGATGGATTAGGTCCAGGTTTTAGATGGCTAGAAAAAGCACAAGTCAGAGCTTTAGATGTAGTATTTGATTCTTTGTTACCAACTTTGAAAATTCCTTCACCTCTCTGCTTTTTTCATTTGTGAGGAAAAGTGGGTTCGACTGGTTCCCTTTAAAATCGAAAACCCTCACTATAGTTAAAGTAGCTACCTTCTATGTTCCTTTTTATGAACCCATAGAACCAGTATGAATGAAACTTACCTCCACAATATACAGAATAGGTGTGGTACAAATTCAACTGTCAGTTGGTGAAAGTACTCAACTGGAAGTCTGTCTATGAGAAACATCTTTACAAAACAGATGCAGTGACTAAATTCAAACTTACTAAACCACATTTTTTAGTTATGGACATAATCGTAGTTTCAAAGGTGAATCTGAAGTGCAACCTCAGCTGGAAAACTCTATCCAACGAGTAAAAATAAAGGGCATTGCTTTGCTTTATAACTAAAATATTTTGAGGACTCAGAAAACTGTTACAGACCAGTCTCCCAGAAGGTGTTTTCACATCAGAACTGAACTCCATACTTTTTGAAGGGAACCATTTAAAGGCTGGTTAAAAGACTTGTCTGTTTAGGGTTTCTTAGATATCAAAGAAAATTTGCTGATGAGTATGAAAGTCTCTTTGGGAAATGTAGCCATTATTCATTAGAACTATCTGTACAGAAAGATGCCCACGCAAGTTTCATTCTGTGCCTCATTTCTCGCATGATTGCCCTGGTAGTGCTGGTAGTGAAAGACACAGACAGGACTAATAAGAAAGTCTGTCTTTGGTCAGAGATTATGGCAGAGTAATGACTTATCACCTAGACTGCATTTAAATGAGAGATCTTGTGTATTATATTTCATATCTTTTGCAGAATCATCTCAAACCCAGTAGTGATGTTTAATTCATTAACATTATGCTGAGAAATCCATTTAATAAGACTGGGCATGAGGGCAGGCTCTTAAATGCAACACAAGCTATACATGTAGTAAACAAGATACTACCTGCAAATAATTATGAGATAAGGGGGATGAAGTAAGAAAGATGAGCAGTGTGAGAGTGTGTGTGTGTGTGTGTGTGTGTGTATGTGAATGTATGTGAATGTGATAAATTCTTTGATTCATGGTATTTCAGAAACCAAGGTAGATTTATAAACTCTCAACTGCTCTGAAAATAAAGCACTAATGAGGTCTCCCTCATAAACTGATCAACAGTGTAAAAACCTGGAAATTAAAAAAGTGTATCCTAAAATTTCCTTTTCTGAAGAATTTCCACTAAATTCCAACTTATTTCCTTTAGTCATGGGTTAATTCTCTTAGAAATCCAAACTACTGCATATATGTGACATATATTATATGTCTGTTGTATATTATATATAACACATATATAACATGTATAGTACACAATATATATTTTGCATATATAATATATATTTTGCACATATACATACTGCACATGTTAACTTGTATATTATTGCAGGTTACTATGAAACAGCTTTTTCATCCATTAGTAACATATTCTTATAAAACCTGCAGGACACAAGGCTCACACATACATCAAATTGCACAGAACAGGAAGTGAGGTGTACAACACTATAGCTAAATTTCAGTCTGTCATAAATTTAACTTGGGTTAAATACACCAAATCAAAGATAATGGCTTTTTTAAAAAAAGCATCACCATCCAAGCTGTTACCTAAAAAGATTCTAAAATACATTATGAACAGTAACTACTCTAAGTAGAGATATTTTTAAATGCACATCAAGGCTGAGAACTGAAATAGAGCCACCTTGAAGCTTGCGGTAATTTGATCACATTATTGCCTAATAATTAGCCTTTCATTCTTTTTTAAAAACTAAATTACCTAGCTGTGAAGCAAATTCAAGTAAGTCCCATACCTACATTAATATGTGGATATAAAAATAACATCTATATTAATGTTTTTATGAAAAATTAAGTTTATGTTGGTGATGACTATCTTTTAAAAGCCAGGGCTTGAGAAAATCTTAAAGGACATGACATTAGCAACCCCCTCTTCTTGTCTTATTTATACAGTTTGATTTTTTAATTGTTAAAGATAGTAGAATCGCTTCTCTCAAAAATTAAATGGTCTTTGGTTTCATCAATGGTAGTGGTATGCAGCACAACTACTGAATGTTCTTTAGCATTTGTGAGAGATCAGAGAATTAATGTATAATACATGGGGAATTATCAATAGGGATAATAACAATATTAAAGTTCACTTAAGAGAGCAGGAACAATAGGCAGAAAAAACAATATAATATTCCATTGGAAGAAATGAAAGGGTAAAAGGAAAGTACTGAGTTCAAAACTCTGAAACTAAATCTATGCAATGCATTACTCATTACAAAAAATATGAGATAAGGGCTTCCCTGGTGGCGCAAGGGAGGTGCACTATGAAGCAATCCACAGCCTCTGTAGTATAAGTTCGATCTCCAGCCGGCCAGGGAGAAACACACATGGCAAGGCAGCCCTCTCCTGTCTCGCCCGCAGCTCCCCTCAGGAGTGTATTTCAGTCAGTCTGCCTGTTCTGTTCCCCACTCTGTCTCTGGTGGAACCTCTCACCCCTTGCGTCTCTGGCCTGTACCCCAGCTCTTATAGGCATAAAAAAATAAATCTTAAAAAAAAATATGAGATAATACCTATATTTCTCTTTAAAAAAAATAGAATCCCTCTCACTTCTGACTTTGAAAAATGCCTCTTTATAACACAAGCCAGTCCAACACAAGAACTACTCAAAATGCTGGTTTAATAAAGAAAAACAGCCAGACCCAGAATTAAGGAGTCAGGATACACTGTACTATAATGAAAAACGTTTTATAATCATCTTGTTCATAGGTCTCTTGTGAACTGGAATATCACTAGACATCTGCTGCTAACATGAGCTCAAATTTATGAGGGGGGGACAAAAAGGTAAGGATAAGCAAGAACAGAGGAATAATCTCACATTTCTGAGGCATAGAAATTGAGCTTTTATAGTGTCTCTATTACACACGCATGTGTGTGTGTGTGTGCACACACACAATCACTAAGGTCCTGAGTCTCAAAGCAGGTTCAAAGCTTTGAACCTGCTCAGGACATACAGTAAGTGAGTGGTACAGTGAAGCCCTAAAACCCCAACTCTGCCTCCAAGTCTCAGGCTCTTTTACTACACCACATATACCTACCCATGTCCCAAGTTCATTGCCATCTTGAATGGCAGTAAATATTAGTCGGTCACATTATTTTGATAAGAGCTCAACTGACTGTATAAATATTCAGTAAAAACATAGTCTGTGCATGAATCTAACTGACAATCACAAGATAATGGTGATGCTGACAGATTATAAATTCAAGTAATAAAGAAAGCAATATTCCCTTACAAAAGCATGGTAAGACCACATCAGGAGTGCATTAGTGGTATTTTCCTAGTATCACTACCAAGGAGACAAATGAAGTCTAAGAAGTTAAACACATCATTTAGAAACTCAGAAGGCAGCTTAGCTACCTTAGATTAATGCAGAAAGTATAAAAAGCAGATAAAGCATAGGATTTCATTAACTTTGGCCCCATTTAACAGATTGTTCCTAGAAGCATCCTGGTAATAAGTGTATAGTATAACTGAAAAAACAAAACCCACTAAGGTACACAGTCCGATCACAGTACAAAAGCAGAGTATCCCTACCCCTGAACTCTCTAATGTTTCAACATCCTTCCTTAAGCATCAAAACAGCCCTGGGAGAATAAAGTACCAAGTGTCACCCTCCTTTTATGAGTAGGAAAGCAGAGGTTAAGTGGCTGGCCGCAGAACCAGTCAACTAAACAGATGCTGCAGGCTGTTATCATTTTCTCATTTTAGCCTTTACCCAAATATCTCTCCAGTAAGAAAAGATGGAATACTCAAGATAACCTTATAGTTCTGGTCACTGAGGAAGCAGGAAGACTTGCAAGGAAGCAAAGTGAACTCATTAATGTTGCCAATTTTCAGTTAGTCTGAGGACTAAGTGCTGAAATGTACCTGCTTTCAAGTTCAAATTCAGAGTCTGGTGGTCAGTTTGTCCATTCATCAAACATCACAAGTGAGAACAAAGTGCTATGGGAACAGGAAAGGGGGGTTATCTAACATTGCCTGAGGGCTTGGGGAAGAGCAGGATTCATAGGTTGTCTTTTCTTTGTTTCTTTTATGTATTTATTTTTACATTATTGCTCATTTTTGTACAGTGTTGTCCCCATAAAATTACCACCACCAAGACACCCGTGAACCACCACAGACAAACTCTTATGCTCTTCCCTCCTGTTTTGATCCCCTTCTTTCCCCTTCCCCTAGTGAATGTCTCCAGTTTATAGTTTGACTGCTAATTTTGTCTTGAAGGAAGGTTAAGAGCTGATTAGGCTAGAGAGGAGAGTGAATCTTGTAGGCTGAGGGTACAAGTATGTAAATTGCTAAAAGCACAGGGGTAAAAGCAGGGTAAAGAGCTCTTCGAAACTATGAAAATTAAGACTATTTTGCTTTCATCTGTAGTTTCTTTTAATTTTCAACTACCAGTTGATTAAGCAAATATTGCTAAAAATGGTGGCAGAGGTCATTAATAAAGTTGAAAAGTCTGAGATATCTGAGCAAATAAAAAGACCCAAGGAATAAAAAAGGAAAAATAAGGATTTTTTTCTGTTACACACCCACATTGCCTTAATGCATACTTTCCTAGTATTTTCTTCTAAGCACGTATCAGGAACACACTTCAGCAGAATAACCAAAATACAATATAAGCTACAAATGAAAACCATGAATTTAACTTAAAAATTTCTAGAATCCACATTTTAAAAAGAAAAAACAGATGAAATTGGATTTATTATAATCAATTTTTTATTGAGGAGAACTAAATCTTTAAAATTCAGTGTGTATTTTATACTTACAGCATATTCAGATTAGCTACATTTCAGGAGCTCAAAAGGCACATGTTCTCAGTTCTTTAAGGAGTTATGAAAGATATAAACGAGGTTGAGTTACATAGAAAAATGGAGAAGGAAGCAGGTTCTATACTTACAAATCTGCATGATCCAACCAAGAAGACTTCTCTAAGCCCACAACTCTCTTCTCCCCCTTAACTCTATAGAACTACTTGTTCTGCTCATCTAAAGTCAATCACAGGTTGTCTACTTTTAGAAGAGAAGTTAGGGGCAGTGCATATGCTTCTTCACTACTGTATCCTGAGGGCTTAGTTTAGAATAATACTTACCCCAAGTGGGATGTTCAAGGAATACTCCTTTAATAAATGCATGAACAGACACATACCTGAGCCTTTGGGCCTTAAGCCTTACTTGGAAGGCTTTCTTTACTATTCTACTTGAACATGTACAAAAAAAATCATACCCCTTTTACAAAGCCCCACAGCTCCCACCCTCTCAGCAAACCTTCTATTTGTCAGAATTAGAAACTATTTCCCCATTTGAACTTCCACATCATTTTATATATACTTTTAAAAAATATCAATTCACTTTTAGCCAGATACTTACATTAATGAACTCTTGTTAAGAATAGCTAAACACTGGGGCCTCCCCGGTGGCGCAGCGGTTGAGCGCTGGGTTGCAAAGCTGCCCGCAGCCTCTGCAGCGCCGGTTCGATCCCCGGCTGCTCCCCAGCCACCAGAGGAGGGTCCCACATGGCGTGCAGACCTCTCCTACCGCCCGCTGCTCCCCTCAGCAGTGTACTTCGGTCCTTCTGCCTGCTCTGCTCCCCGCTCTGGCTCTGGTGATTCTCTCACCCTCCCGTGCTTCTCACTGTACCCAGTGCTTGTATAAATAAATAAATAAATAAATAAATAAATAAATAAATAAATAAATAAATAAATAAATAAAATCTTCAGAAAAAAGAATAGCTAAACATGGGCCTCCCCTGGTGGCGCAGCGGTTGAGCACTGGGCTGCAAAGCTGCCCGCAGCCTCTGCAGCACCAGTTTGATCCCCAGCGAGGCCACATGGTGCGCAGACCTCTCCTGCAGAGCCCGCTGCTCCCCTTAGCAGTGTATTTCTTCGGTCTGCCTGTTTTGCTTCCTGCTCTGGCTCTGGTGAATTCTCTCACCTTCCCGTGCTTCTGACTGTACCCAGTGCTTGTATAAAGAAATAAATAAAAAAGAATAGCTAAACATTGCCTTACAAAAAAAAAAAATGCTGACAGCTCAGTAAACATTAAATTTCCTTTGTATCTTTAGTCTTCCAAAGGGCTGAGACCATCTTATTTATAACTCTGTGACCGCCCCCCAAATTATGCAGCCTGGTACTATGGACACAACTAATGGTCAGCATGTGTTGTTAGTGAAAACATCTACTTGTACTATGACTAAAGTAATTATTAATAAGAGACTGCTACAGGTTGGTAAAGTATGATGAATTATAGCAATAGGATGAATAAAGAAAGCGGAAAATGTAGGGAAATGTTTAAAGTGTGTCAGAATGTTGAAAGCACGAAGGAGCACAGAGTTGAACACTTCTTTTAAGTGGCTGGAATATAAATTTCTTGGTTAGGAGTTGTTGAAAGAAGATGGCAATGTAATTGGTCCCAAATGTTAAAAACTGATCTTTTCATTGGTTTTGAAGCATGCTACAAGTTATTTTCTGCAAATATGAAATGGCTTTGCTAGCTATGGGTTAATATTTTGATAGCAGGTGTGAGAAGTAATCTATATTTATGTAGTCTGTTACTGGAACTTAAGGAAAATGCTCTCTTACCAATGACACTGACAGACAGTGGGAAAGAATTCATTAAGTTTTAATGCAAGTTAGTAAGTACATGCATCTATCTACCTTCTCATAGCCGATAAGAATTCACTTCTATTATTCATCCCTTTCATTCCAGAGTACTTCATAATTTGGGGGGATGCTCAAAGATCCTTCTTAATGATTAACTGTGAGAAACCATGAGTTAGTGACTGAGGGCTGTGGCCAGTCCCATGATACTCACTGAACTTAGTATGAACTGAAACTTTTCCTGTTTTTAACCTCGACAAACATTCTCTAAGGGTAGTCACTAAACCATGCTTAATACCTGAAGAATGTCTATGAGGGTTTGGAAGGAAGAGAAACAATCAGGTACACAAAAGGAGGGGGAAGAGCAAAAACCGAAAAGTAAATAACTACTCATTGTGGAGATCATTTCCCAATATATACAAATATTGAATCATTATGCTGCACACCTGAAACTAATACAATATGTCAATTATAACAACAATAACATACAACTGTGGGGGGAAAAAACAAAAAAAGTATAACCTAGAATTAAGGGAGAAATAAGACATTAGAACTTTTAGGATCTGTGTTGATTTACAATCAAGCACTGACAGGCTTCTGTAATTTACCTTTTCCAAACCGTTGCCTGCATGAGCACTGTACAGTTTTCTGGAACTAATCACAACTCTCTAGCCCAGTCCATTTACATATGTTACTTGAATCTATTTTTGGAAACTTACCTTCTATTTCCTTAAAGGAAGACAAATACAAGTACCAAATTCTGCCTTCACAATGAGCAAATAGCAGTTCTACACTTTGCAAAACAATGCAATGAAAAAGTGTTAGTACTTCATGCTACTGTTAAGTGTATGCAAGCTAAACAATTTCTATATTAAACTCACAACACTCTATTTGCAATTAAACTATTGGATAAGTTTTCACCAACAAAATGTTGAAAATAGAAGTTGCTTTTCTTTTTTTGGCAGGAGGCAGAGGGACACCTTTAGGTATGTGGTGGAAGGCATGTACTACTCTATATGCCTCACATTATTAAGAGCTATTTGAGAGTTTTAAGAGGCAGAGAAAGGTCATGTGGGGTTTGACTCTAACACATAAGCAATTTTCTTACAGCATTATATGTGAATTTTTTTTAAGATTTTGTCATATCATAAAGCACATTGTTAGTCATGAGAAATACTATCCCACTGCTGTAAACAACAAAAAATACACACAAAGGACACACAACCATAGAATTTAATCTAGCCCAATAGTGTACTAAGTATTGGGCTTCAGAAAGAGTTCCTTTTTTGGCTACCTAGTAGTTAATAAAGGTTAAGGTCATGATGTTCTCTCCTTGGAAGAATGGATAGAATTTCAGAGGACCATCACCACTAAATTAGCTCCACTAAAGAGTAGCATTTATTAGTACTGAGTATGTGAATCACACCTTTCTAAGTCTAGTAAATAAGACAACTCTACTTAAAAAAAAAAGAAGAAGAAATTATTCATTTGCCACATGCAAGACTTATACTGTAACATCAACGGAAGCATTTTAATTGTCCCTTAAAAATGTTTTTTTTTTTTTCTGGACAATGTAGATGTAGACTTGGACACACACACTAACTCCCCCACTCACTGGTCAATGCAGACTTTGTCAGTCTCTCCCTCTTTCTCAAAGGAAAAGACACAACTACATCAGACTTTACCTTGTCTGAAATTTGTTCCAGATACTATAAGACAGAGATGCTTTTCAAATACCAACTGCAGGTTCTTGCTATTGAATTACCACCTCAGACATATATTTATATTTAGGTCCTGCTCCCAGCCACATTGGTGCTGCTCCTTCTGCAAAGTGCACTCAAAGGCTAGGATATTTTCAAACATCCTCCTCACCCTTTACCCAGAGAATAGGACTATAACCTTTGTTTGCTGTTGTCCTAATGTTTACTTACATCAAACAGGCTACTCACCCTGAAAGGAGTGGATCCTTCAAAGGGTGAAAGTTAGGCACAAACAGCTTTAGATCTCAATTCATCATTCCAGACCCCTCAAAAGTAGGAAATCTGCATCGTTTAAGATAGGACAAAAGCAGTTTTCCTCTAAGATTATTCTTTTCTAACAAGACTATGTCAGTACAATAAATACAGGCATACTAGTTGTAAAAGAGGCTCTGTCTACGAGTTTTCACTGCACAATGCCAGAACACCACACAGTTTTTATTTTCAAACTCTACTCCCCACTTGGAAAATATCAAGATGTTAAAATGTCTCAAGCAAAATGTTTTGCTTTTTAGCGAATAAATGAAAAGTAAGCTTCCCATTTTTTATTTTCTCCCAGTTCTTAAGCACATTCTTAGAGAATCTGCTCTCTGCTGAGTGGTAGAGTACACATGACTAACTCCCAACTAAGATAAGACACCTGGACCAAGACTGCAAAGATGTCAGCCAGTCTCTTTTCCAGAGACTTGCAACTGGGACATAGATGATCTCTGCTGGTTCTTCAATCAAGGATAAGGGCTATATGAAAGGATATTTTCCATCAAATTTAAAGAGAAACAGAGAAGGCTGGTAATGTTGAGCAAAATTTAAAAAAGGTGAAAGAGGTTGAGACAAGGGATCTTGAGACCCTAGTCAGAAAGAGAATAAAATAAAGACTGTCAGAGTCAGCAAGAGCTAGACAGAAAGTCAAGAACAAGAGTATTTGTCTTGGTCCTTATACGTTTTCCAAGTGTTTTGTTCCACCCCTGGTGAGACCCATGTATTTCCTGTATTGGTTCCAAGATATATTCTTGGAGTCTTATAGTAAATCTCCCATTTGGGTCTAAGCTCAAATGAGAAGATTCTGCCACTTGCAATCAAAGTGGCATTGACCAAGAAATACACATCTTCCTCCTCTTTAACCATTTTTTTAATTTTTATAATTTTTTAAAAAAAGATTTATTTATTTATGCATACAAGAACTGGGGTACAGGCCAGAGGTGTGGGGGAGTGAGAGGATTCACCAGAGACAAAGTGGGGAACAGAACAGGCAGATGTACTGAAATACACTGCTGAGGGGAGCAGCAGGCAAGACAGTAGAGGTCTGCTGCGCCATATGGATAACCTCCCTGTCCGGTGATCAAACTGGTGCTGCAGTGGCTGCGGATAGCTTCATAGTGATGCATCTCAACCCCTTGAGCCACCAGGGAGGCCCCTTCTATACTCATAATGTACAAGACACTACACTAGCTAATTCGGGGGGTGGGGTGGAGAAAAAAGGATAAATGAGACACAGACTATGTTCTCAGGGAGCTTACAGGTAGAAAATAGGCAGAGTTAACAGTAAAAAATAGAAAATAAAAGAGTTAACAGTATTGAGTGGTCAAGATTTTCATAAAAATTAGTTAAGGTGAGGGAGGAATGTGATGTGGAAAGGCAAAAAAAAAAACACAAACAAACAAAACCCAATTTACTTTTTTGAATTTAATCTATGCTTGGTCAAAAAATGTTTAAGAAAATAAAAAAAAACAAAATAATTTTCAGATTTGTCTACCTTATTAAATAAACTCTGCACCACTCTATATACAATACATCCCTACTATAATAGGTAGTATATATTTACAGAACATGATCATATATACAAATCTAGTTAAATAATATACTCTATGGATTTAAGGGATTTTTCAAGGCTAACTTTGACTGTGGTGATTTTCACCTGTGTGCTAACTTTAGCTCCCAACCTCACATGACACCACTCTATTTAAATGTTGATTTCCTTACAAAAACCGTCTCTCTCTTTTTTTTAATTATTATTTTTAAAAATTTTATTTAAATTTTTATTTTTATATTCCCCATACAATTACAACCCCCTTATTTTGACCCCAACCCCTCCTTTTCCCTCCCCCAATTCCCCATAGAGTGTCTCTGGTTCATAGTTGTTTGTTGATTTTGATATTTTCTTTCTTATAGTTATTCTTTTTCCTGGTCCCTTATTTAGGTTTTCTAGATTCCTGCTATGAGTGAGACCATCCAGTATTTTTCTTTTTCTTTCTAGCTTATTTCGCTGAGCATGACCCCTTCTGGCTCCATCCATGTTGCTGCAAATTGCGTGTTTATCTTTTTTGAATGCTGAGTAATATTCCCTGGTATTTACCCAAAGGACACAGAAACATCAATTCCAAAGAGCACCTGCACCCCTATGTTTATCGCAGCACTATTTACAATAGCTAAGCTTTGGAAACAACCCAAATGCCCAAAAATAGATGACTGGATCAAGAAGATGTGGTACAAAAACCTTCTCTCTTTGGTCTCACTCATAGCAGGAATCTAGAAAACTTAAATAAGGGACCAGGAAAATGAATATAAGAAAGTGAAAATCAAAATCAACAAAAAACTATGAACCAGAGACACTTTTTGGGGGGTGGGGGGCGGGAGGGGAAGGATTGGGGTCAGAATGGGGCGTTTGCAATTGTATGGGGGAATATAAAAATAAAATTTATTATTTAAAAAAAAAAAATCCTTGCATTTTAGGGCCTCCCTGGTGGCACAAGGGGTTAAGAAGCAGCCTGTGAAGCTATCCACAGCCACTGCAGCACAAGTTCGATCGCTGGCCAGGGAGCAATCCACATGGCACAGCAGACCTCTCCTGACTTGCCTGCTGCTCCCCTCAGCAGTGTATTTCAGTCAATCTGCCTGTTCTGTTCCTCACTCTGTCTCTGGTGAATCCTCTCACTCCCCCACACCTCTGGCCTGTACCCCAGTTCTTGTATGCATAAATAAATAAATCTTTTAAAAAAATCCTTGCATTTTAAATAAGATACATATAAACTAGCAGATAGGTGTGATCTATAACAGCTAGCTATTTGCCTGATTATTAGGTTATTCCAGCAGCCAATTAATCTGAGAGGTATCTGAGTGGTGTACATGGTTAACTCTGAGTCAGAGAAAACTGAAAAACTTGGGCCAAAGTTTTCTCCTTGTTCCAACTCTTGGCTGTCTCTACTTAGCTAAACTGCCTATAATTAAGGTGGCAAGTGTCTACCTCCACAGTCCTCAAGATGTAATTTCAGGGCTGTCCATTTATATTAATTAATAAATACAGTTTTCCCTAAATATACAAATGGCATGTGTCTCTTCCCTACATAATTATCTTTGACAAAGAGACTTCTGGAAAAACTTACACATGGCCACAACGGATACAGATTTCACTTTTTCACCAAACTCACTATTTCACCATTTATTTCATGGCTATCTAAACTTAATATACACAAACGAAGACTGAAAGGTTACTTCTAAACTCCTTAAGTACTCCTAATGGTGGGACTTCTGATATTGAGGTGCATTATTTGTTTCGAACTAATCTTGAAACTAGATTCACTTCTATTTTAAGATTCTCATGATTTCAGTATCTCTTCTGAGGTTCTTAATTTTCCTGTGAACTGTTTGTGTTTGCCCAGCTTACTTATAATGAACTTCTAAGGAAGTTTACAACACTATAGGAAGGTTTTGTCAATCCCACACTTCCTTACAATTTCTTCAGATCTAGACTTTATTTCTCTACTGAAGTAGAACCATGTTCCTGTTAGTTTAACAGTTGCCTAGATTCAATGTTTTTTCTGGTACCAATCAGCACCTCCTGAATTTTTTGAAGGCACATAAAATCATTCCCTTCCAGCAACTTCAAAATTGCAAACTCTGATTATCAACACTTTATTTACAGCATAAAGGTTTTATTGGGTGAAAATGGCTGGCATAGGGTAACTCTGAGTTTCTCAGTTGTAATACACAACACACACACACAATGTAAAGGATTAATTTACTTTAGAAAGAAATCGTTCAAATAAGTTAAGTTACACAACTTATCTTCCACCATTTTATTATAATTAGGTAAGGAATAATGGGGCTAAGGTTGTAGGCATTTGCTGGGTAAATATATACAAGACAAATGTCTATATAAAAACAAGGGCCAAATTCATTCCTGCCTCAGGTTTACCTACTCCGAGATCCTAGTTACATAAGTTACTAAATTTCCCTGTGCTCAAAGATGGCAAAAATGAGACAACCATATAAAATACCTACTGGAAACTTAAATTTACTTATTGTCTATGTCCAGTGAGATTTTACATGGGCTTTGTTGCACTGTGAAATTTCAATTAAGTATCTTGCTGTCTTTTCTCTGCTTGAGGATGAGAATCTCCTTTATAAGAGAGCCAAAGCAGAACAGTCATTAGCACATTAGTATAGTTGCTGGAATGCCAGGACATGGCAGGTCAGGCTCAGATCAGTTATGTTAAGATATTTATTCCTAGAGCCCTTGAAAATTGTTCTCAGGCAGGATTCTGGGTAGAGTTAAAATTAAATGTCTAACCAAGGGGAGTTCCTTTGTGACCTTTAGGATTTCTTTGTACAATTAAGAAGGCTCCAGAAGCAAAGAGATCACTGTAATGTACTTGTACTATAGTTATGCCTTTTTAAATGCTCAGTGAAGTGGTGAGAATTTACCATAACCTATTCCAATACTTTTACTAAAAATGTCAAAGTTACTGCTTAAAGCTATTGTTCCTAAGAAAGTTAGCTATAAAAAAGGAATAGAAAGCAACTTCATAGCTCCTGTGGGCTAAGTCTGAGGTCTTCACATTTTATCTACTTGTATTCTCATTTCTGTACCTAGAGTCCTATTTTCTTGCAATTTCCCTATTATCTCCCTCCATTTCTCAATTTGTTCCTGCCCTTGCTGACTCATACTCTCCCCCCCACCCCTTTCCAGTCTCCTGACACTTTAGCTGCATGCTTGGTTCTGGTTTATTCGTTTTATATATAATCGCCAAGCATCTACAGGCCCTTATCACGTGGCCAGCACATTTCCAACCATGGATCCCTATATACATACTATTCCTTTCCTTTGTGTAGGCTTCCTCTCTGTTTAGGTGACTGGTTTTGCCTATCTCTGCCCCAAACCTGTCACATATCTATCTTATATAATAGAATACAAATAAAAATGAGGACGTAGTGGCTAAGAGATTTGTGGGTTGGGAAATGTAAATGGCCATGACAACACAGGGAAATCTCCAAACAGTCTCATTATAGGAAAGACACATTCGGGACTTATCCATGATGACTATAATACAATTAATCCAACACTGATGGTTGAAGAAAATATGAAAGATGGTTACAACACAGGCTGCTTTCATGTGCAGACTGCAAGGCTTCTAGCCTTTAATTACCATGATTAAATACTGCTATTCTTTCTTGTAAAGCTGGCCCATTGCGCCAAACAAATATAGATGCTACCAGGAGGGCAAACAAATTCCAGGGAATCCAGAGTCAATCTTTAAGTCCCTGACTTCTAATCTTGAGTACTCAGAATAATCTAAAGAAACATCTGAAAAGAAAAGCACAACTGTGCTCAATGCCAAAGCCCTTTGTGTCTTCAAAAATTAAAATACAGTGCTATAGCAAAGAATGAAACAAAAAATAAGTCAAAACTGAAGAATGTATTTAGTTTAGTCATGAAGAAAATCTAAAACTTTTACTTTTCAACAGTAAGGGAAAAAAACATAATTTTTCATAGTCATTACATATAGTTGCAGAGTTTAACATTTAAAACTACTGTTTTTCTTTGAAGCAAGTTTGGAGGTTTTCCAACAATCATAGGCTCAATAATTTGAAGCACAATTGCAAATAAAAATCTACCCCCTAACTGTGGCCATCGATGTAAAAATACTAGCTAGTATTCCCATCTTGATTCACTGTCCATTTTTCCAGCATTATATTTGTAATATAATTAGTGCCTAAGAATGTTTATGTCTTCTGGAATTGAGAAAGATTCCAAGTATAAATATCACAGGATGTATACTATATAGTAACATGTAGTCTAATTCTTAAAGTTCAAATAGGTTTTAAAAAGTCGTGTCTGGGCCTCCCCAGTGGCGCAGCGGTTGAGCGCTGGGTTGTGAAGCTGCCCGCAGCCTCTGCAGCGCCGGTTCAATCCCCGGCTGCTCCCCGGCCACCGGAGGGTACCACATGGTGCGCAGACCTCTCCTGCCGCCCGCTGCTCCCCTCAGCAGTGTACTTCGGAAATTCAGCCTGCTCTGCTCCCCACTCTGGCTCTGGTGAATTATCTCATCCTCCCGCACTTCTGACTGTACCCAGTGCTTGTATAAACAAATTAATTAATCTAAAAAAATAAATAAATAAAATAAAAAGTCGTGTCTTCTTTCTACCCAGTGTACAAATCTCCCTTCAGAATATGTGACTACTTAACTTATGCATGGTAATTGCCCTCCCCACAAAAGATAAGAAACCCAGTTGCGTAAGACAACTCATTCTAGTTCACAATTTGTTTTTTTCTTCCTACAAGAAGAGATCTGGAAAGAAAGGAAATATTTCAAGACTTTATTATGATTTAACCGAAGGCTCAGAATGAATAGGGTCAGTGACAGGTTCCTTGGACTTTCTCTACAATGAGGCTATGATAATTTAAGGACTAATTCACTGCAGTCCTTTCAAAATTAATAATAGTAACAACAGTAATACATGATCAGGACAAAAAATACAAGATTATTAAAGAATTAAAGTAAAAACTTAGGAATGCTACTATTTACCATTGCCCTAATACTTTTCTAAAAGGTAATTGTCATTACACTTTTTGTATATTCACTGTGGTATTTCCTATGCGCTTACGGACATGCATTATACATTTTTCTTGTAGTAATAGGACAATGCTACAGTGTTTTGCAAACCCTTTCACCACAAGTTTATGGGGCAACAAAGGGTTAGGAGAAAGACAAAACGTGCAAGCTGACCTATAGATCTGAGGCATACAGCAGGGGAGCGGGAGGAGAAGGCTAACATGGGGCAGGTAATAGCACAAAGGGTGGTAGAAATGGATCACGGGTGCTATGGTGGTGGGAGAACTATGAGGACTACACCTGAGGGGGGAAACCAAATACTGTCCAAAAATTAACAATGTTGTAAGAAAATAAATTAAAAAAAATATATATATATATAAATTATGGCATCTTTCCATATTAGTACACAGGGCTATCTTCTTTTAATAGTTAATGCTATGATATAAATAGATCATCATTTATCCAATTCCACATTAATGAATATTTATATTACTTTTACACTGTTACACAAAGTCAAACTTTATCTTCCTCTAATATTTTTTCCTCCTGTAACTTATTTCAAAAACTTTTGTTCTGGAATTATTTGGAATTAACCTAATCTATCACTTAATAGCTCTTTAAGCCTATAAAAATATTCATACCACATAGGGAGTAAATGGAAGAAAATACAGACAGAAAAGATTTGAGTTACAATACTCAAGTAGCAGAAACCACTAGGGGAAAATGACTTCTTCAAATAAAATAATATAAATGTCTGACAACACAAAATGGGTGCCTAAATTATGGTCTATGAAGGTAATGGGAAATTGTACAAATATTAGAAATATGGAGTTTGGGTCTCTGAGCGCCGCTGTTCTCGACGCCGAGCCGCTGTGCCGCTCCTATGCCGCGTGGAAGCCGGAGACGCACTTCCCGCATGGTCTATCCGGCCAGCCGGGCACTTCAGATGAGAGCTGCACCCAGGCCAGCACCTGCAGCTCAGCTGCCAGCAGCAGCTCCCCCATCTGCTGTTGGCATAACTGCTGCTGCTCTCCGTCAGCCAGGACTCATGGCCCAGATGGCAACCACTGCAGCAGGTGTGGCTATGGGCTCTGCTGCTGAACACACAATAGGTCATGCCATCACTGAGGGTTTCAATGGAGGAAGTAATGCTGGGTCCGTTAAGGCCTGACATCACTTACCAGGAACCTCAGGGAACCCAGCCAGCATACCAGCAGCAGCAGCAGCAGCAGCAGCAGCAGCGGCAGTTTGGCCCATGCCACTATGAGATGAAGCAGTTTTTGGAGTGTGCCCAGAACCAGGGTGACCTCAAGTTTTGTGAGGGTTTCAGTGAGGTGCTCAAACAGTGCAGATTTGCAAATGGATTAGCCTAATCAAGAAGTTCAAATTGAAAGCATGGAAAATCACCTCTCCTGACCAAGTTAATTGAACGCAAAAATATAAATGATAGTGAAATGCAAAGTATAAAGCTACCAGCTAAATCTATCACTAATGGCTTCATTACAATGGAAGAAGGTATTGTTAGAAGTTCACTGAAATGATACTGAGTTTGGGGCTGGGAAAAATGTTTGACTTCCTTAAATCTGCTTTTGTGGCATGTGTGTGAATTAAAAAAGTGATTTTCTTCCAAAAAAAAAATTAGAAACATGAAGACCACATAATCATGACAAATGCTATAATGTTAAATGAAAGACATGCAGTTATACGTGAACCAAAGTTATGAAATATGTCTGCATATGGAAAGGATATATTCAAGCAAAATGCAGCAGACTTAGCGTGTTGAGAGTGGATCATCATTTTTCTCAAAATATCCATCAATGTTTTATAATTTGGATTCAATAATAAATGAAAAAGGAAAAAATGATAGCTATTTGATATGTTGATAGATAAACCAAGATCAAGGTCCTCAGATTCAAGACCTTCAAGACCCCTTTTACTTTGTTCAATAATTATCTTAGAGGTATTAATCCTCATGGCAAATCAAATAAGCAGGTCTTAAAATTCTTGATGGGAAAGCTATATTCAGCAAATGTAAGTCTGAAGTTTGACTACCTCTTATAGAAAAGAGTGGAATGGAAGGGAAGGAGTTAAAGATCAAAAAGGAAAAGAAGGGACAATAAGAAAGAGTTTCAACTTGACCTACATTCACAATCATTCAGTGCTGCCATTTTTGTCCTATCTCCACCTGAGTAGAGAACTATATGAATTTCTAGATTCAAAATCCAAGATAATAATTAAGACATGGGATACTTAAGGAAGAAATGAGCATACCTTTAAGCCAACAAAAAGTTCCTATTGTAGGGCCTGCCTGGTAGCACAAGGGATTAAGATGCAATCTATGAAGCTATCCACAGCCTCTGCAGCATGAGTTCGATCCCCAGCCAGGGAAATAACCACATGGCTCAGCAGACCTCTCCTGACTTGCCCACTGCTCCCCTCAGCAGTGTATTTCAGTAGATCTACCTGTTCTGTTCCCCACTCTGTCTCTGGTGAATCCTTTCACCCCCCACACCTCTGGCCCATACCCCAATTCTTGTATGCATAAATAAATAAAATTTTTTTTAAAAGTTCTTATTTTAGGAATTTAAAGTCTCAAGTTCTGTTAACACAACAGCAATAACACTGTCCTTCAGATTCATAATTCTTTCTCCCAAAGAATTCTGTTCATTAATTTTACAATTAATTCCTTGAACAAACTTATGTCAGAATAGACTTTATTTTTAAGGTATTCCTTGTCATGGTATCCAAATATTTTGCCCATCACTGGTGTTGATAATAATGACAAAGCACTAGTGAGTGAAAACACTGATTACATTATTTTGGTCACTGTATGCCTTTGACATGTAAGGCTGTTTATTTACAATGCCACAACATCACCTTGGTTCTGAAGACAGTGGCATATGTGCTCTGGCCACTCAAACATTAACTACTAATGAGTCACATTTATAGCTGGGAACTCACTCTGGAAAAACAGGGAGCAAAATGTTCATGCTTGTAAGTTATGAACAAGATCTAGTGTTCATGCTCACACTTATGAGACATGGTGAAATCTTGTCTACTTCCTTGCCAACTAATCTACTTTCAAAATAAGTTCTCTTTTCTGGCCACCCATAATTAATAGTTTTATTAATTACTTGGCAAAAATTTTTAAAAATCCATGCTTATCAAATCTTCCTAACTTCTGTTACTAAAATACCTCCCAAGTGCCTACTACATAGTGATTGACTATGTCAGGCCTAGAGATACACTTGTGACATAAGGGTGAAGAAAGCCTTGTTCTCAAGAATATGTTACAGTTTTATGAGGAATATAACCGCAATTAAAATATAGTATACTCAGTAACAGAATCAGTATTGAGAAGTACCTCAATAGTTAGTAGTAATGGCATAAGATGACATTTAAGAGGTTTAGGTGCTCGAGAGCCAATTATATAACTACAAAATACAGAAAGCCTGGGTTGATGGCAGCTTATATATAAAAAGGATATCTAGGGTCTATTTGAGTAAAACTCCATAATAGCATAATCAGTTAAGTATGGTAAATGGCTGTTAAAACAGCTAATGTAAATTTTTTTTTATTTTAATTTGTTTTCATTTCTTTAATTAATAGTGCATTTGAACAATTTTTAATGTTTAGGAGTCATTTCTTATATCTTTTATGAATTATCTGTCATTCTTTTATCTTATTCTATCTAGCTTCTGGTCCCTGGTCCCTCAAATTTTTTTTTTTTAATAATAAATTTTATTGTTATATTCCCCATACAATTGCAGCCCCCCCATTCTGACCCCAATCCCTCCCCTCCCGCCCCCGCCCCCCTAAAAGTGTCTCTGGTTCATAGTTTTTTGTTGATTTTGATTTTCACTTTCTTATAGTTATTCATTTTCCTGATCCCTTATTTAAGTTTTCTAGATTCCTGCTATGAGTGAGACCATCCGGTATTTTTCTTTTTCTTTTTGGCTTATTTCGCTGAGCATGATCCCTTCCAGCGCCATCCATGTTGCTGCAAATTGCATGTGTTTATCTTTTTTGAATGCTGAGTAATATTCCATGGTATATATGGACCACATCTTCTTGATCCAGTCATCTATTTTTGGGCATTTGGGTTGTTTCCAAAGCTTAGCTATTGTAAACAGTGCTGCTATAAACATAGGGGTGCAGGTGTTCTTTGGAATTGATGTTTCTGTGTCCTCTGGGTAAATACCTAGGAGTGGAATTGCTGGATCATATGGAAGCTCTATGTTTAGTAGGTCCAGAAATCTCCACACAGCTTTCCACAGTGGTTGGACCAGTTTGCACTCCCACCAACAGTGTAGAAGAGTTCCTTTTTCTCCACACCCTCGCCAGCATTTGTTGTTGCTAGTTTTTTTAATATGTGCCATTCTCACTGGTAAAACAGCTAATGTAAATTAATAGAAATACTGTGTTCAGATCAAGGAAGATACTAACCCCACTGTCTCAACATCCAGTTACTGGTGTTGTTTTATGAGACTCATTTAAAAGGAACATCACAAAACTAGGAAAGTATGTGCATGCACACACACTGATGTTTGCTACTGGAGCAATGACAGCGAAGTATCTGTAAAATCATGTTATGCAAAAAGACTGATGGAATTGAGTATGTATGGCTCAAAAGAAGATTTGGAACTGAGTACTAGAGAGAACAGCATCTTAACAGTTGTAATGAATGCTTTTGAGCATCATGGAAATACAAAAGGGCAAATTTTAACCCAAAATGAAGAACTTCCAAGTACTTTGGGCTTTTCAACACTGAATTACCTTGAAGAGCAATAAACTAGATGATTAATGGTAGTCAAGCAGAAATGGATGGCCATCTGGTAGAAAAACTCGAGGTACACTTTTGACACAGGGTGGAAATTTGTAACAGATCTCTAAAGTTCCTCCTATCTTGGAAAAGCTAATGGTTATTTGTTAGTTGTAGGCAAGAGCAATAAGATGACACCAATCAACCAGAGCTACTTTAAGAGAAGGGGACAATCACCAAAAGCAGGAAAAAGGTCAGGAATTACTACTGAACTTCCTCTAAGATATAGAAGATTTTGTTTAGGATGACTGTAAGAAGAGGTACATGGAGAGAGACCAATGATGGTCAGCCTACTCTTGACTATGTGCCAATAGCTGGCCTGACTATTACAACAGTTCATTCTATTCCCAGTGACTGTAATGGACACTCTAGTCTCACATGTTCCATTTTTCTCTTGCTGCCTTAAGAGAGAGATAATTGCTTTAGCACCCTTTCTTTCAACATTCTCCTTATTTAACCCTTGTTTTCAGCGCATGGAGAATCTTCAATGTTGTCCTGTATTTGGAGAGGAAACAAACCCAGAAGCACAGTTTTTATTCCTACAGAGCAGGTACATGAGATTAAAAAGGGAAGATGGGCCTGTGGATCTGGTGGGTATATGTGGAAGGGTTTACAGAGGAAATCTTACAAAATGGCCTGGACTTCCCCAGGTCCACTCAAACTTCTAAACTGGATTAGATGTACATGTTTTTACCTGTACCACAGATTTATGAGACATGTATAAATATGGTTATCATAAGTCTGCTGTGATCATTATCAATCTGAAATTTATGAAACCAGAAACAACATAATAGCCAACTTTAAAGTTTAGTTGTGGGAAGACTAGGCTCAAGTTAAATATGTATGTCCTATGAACTCACAGTTGCCAAATTTATACGAGTGAATCCATATTTAAGTATACAATCATTGAAGACATAATAATGAGAGGCTACTGTGAGCAAAAACTCATGTTAGTGCAATGAAAAACAAATGCCCATTCTGGACTCCCTAAGTTATGATTATGGTTGATTACTGTCATGGTCAGGGCATAACAAAGCTTTTATAACATCCAGTGTTTCCTAAATAATTCTGTATACTCTAGAAAGTGACACTCAAATTCCTACAGTAGTACCTTCAATAATGGTAATTGCAATAGAAGCCAAGTTTCAGCCATTCATATAAAATACCTTTAAAATGGAAAAAGCATAAAGGAGAGGAATGTCTACTAATGTCAATTAATAAAACAAGTATTAAAAGAGTTCATTTTTTGAGAGAGGTATCCTATAGGTATAATCTCTTTAGAATTGGTAACGTTTGCTTAGTCAAGGTATTTTTCTGCAAGTCAGCAAGTTTAAGAAATTAGAGCCTTTACAGCGAAATAAGCCAGAAAGAAAAAGAAAAATACTGGATGGTTTCATTCATAGCAGAAATTTAGAAAACCTAAATAAGGGACCAGGAAAAAGACTAATTATAATAAAGTAAAAATCAAAATCAACAAGCAACTATAAACCAGAAACACTACAGTGGAGGGGGAGGTAGAAGGGAATAGGATCAAAACAAGGGGGGGTGGGAATTGTATGGGGACTATAAGCAAGATGAAAATGCACACATTGTGCACAAATGAAAAATGATGTAAAAAATGTATAAAATAAAATAAAAATAAAAATAAATTAGAGCTTTTAGGTAAAAAATAGTCATTTTATAAATTCAATTGCAAAGAATACTCAAAGGTTATACTTTATTAATGATCACTTGAATAGGTCTTACGAATTAATGAGAGAAATGTACAAAATGACAGTAGTAGGATATTTTGGAATGCATATTTTCATATATCTTTAAAAGAGATATAGTGTCTCAATTTGGTAAAATAAAGCCTGCAAATCCTCTTCCTTTGTTTTGATATATACAAAAAAAATAAAAATAGTATGAATAAACTACCAAAAAAGCAAAAGCCCAAGTTTTATGTATTCAGGTGTGTGAAAACATTCAAAAGCTGGTCTGTAGAATAAATTAAAATTAGTTTCTATACTCAAAGGTTCTTTAAAATGATCCAATTTTGCAGATAAAAAAATCTAAGCAGGATACTGCATCTAAAAGTTTTCTACAGTTTTTAATTGCCCCAAAATTAAACTTAATAAAATGATTATACACAAATCAATAATAATGCTTTTCCTTCTTTGTATGGCCCTGAAATTATAATTTTTTTCTTTTTCTAATTAAATGAGAACATTTATGGATATATCTATATATACACATATATATACATACACACACATACATATGATCTCATTACTTGTTTTTTTAGTAATATGATTGGATTCTCTGTTAAGAAAACAATAAATTGGTTCTCTTCCAAAATGTATTTCTACACATCTATTTTGCTGAAGGATACATATAATTACAATCAATTAAATGAAGAAAATGAGTAATATGCATCAATATGCAAAATCACTACAGTATGAATTTTAAAATAATTAGTCCTACTTTATTAAAAACATGTTAATAATCATGAAAAAAAAAAAAGCTGGTCTGTGAGTAAGGTCATGACATCACAGACTCCAATTAAGAAAAGTGCCCCTCAAACAGAACAAAGGGTCAAGAAAAAGATAAAACTTGCAGGCTGACCATAGATCTGAGGCATCCAGCAGGAGAAAACAAGGTAAAGAGGTCCAAACAGGGGCAGGATGAACACAAGGGACTATGATGATGGATCAGCGGTGCTATGGTGGTAGGAGAACTATGGGGGCTACACCTGAGGGGAAAAATCAAATATGTACAACAAGGAACAATGATATAAGAAAATAAATTTAACTATAAAAAATTTAAAAACTGCTCCTCCAGGAGTAAGAGAACAATTAGTTTTTTAGTTGACTATGGTTTATTTACCTATTCAACAAGCAAAGGAGAAATATGGTCTGGTAAAGATTAGACAAGAAAATCTGTGTATTTTAAGGGCTTCTAGTAAGTTATACTTTAAGTAAATGGAGAAAACAGACTTGACTTACCTGCACTGCCGAGCTGTTTATAAAACCTGTACTCTAAATGAAGCTGTGGAGCACGTGATTTTATTGGTTCCTGAAACCCAAAGAGAAATTGTGATCAGATCTAGACAAAGAGTATTTTTCCATTCCCAGGTTTCAGAGTAAACCAGGACTAAGATCACTTAATGTTTAGAGATGATATTCAAATATGATAGTATTTTCTTACCACAATTTCTCTTACAAAGCACAGCTACAAGAAGATGATGCTGAATTACTTAACAACCCCTTTCAGGGATATTTAAATAAAAATAATTTGGATGGGCCATCATTCAAAGTTAGTTCCCTTACCAAGAAGTATCCTTCTAGGAAACCAGATGCAAAATCTTTCTTTTTCACTAAATTCTAGTGTGTATTTCCTACCTGCTTTAATATTAATTTTATGTGGTAAACAGCTTTATTAATTTTAGAAAAATGTTATTTTCTCAGAAAAAATCAAATGTGACAATTAGAAATTTGACATTTTAAAGAGAAGCATTATTAAATTAACATTTTGATGTTCTCCCAAATATTTATTTATACATATATATTTATAAACAATACAGATTTAAAATGTAATTTTAAATAAATAAGATCATACTCTATTTGTTGTTCCATAATGTTTTTAATAATGAAATTGTTCTATAACAAGTACAGTTATATATTATTTTTAATGATTGTGAAGTTTCCATGTGTGTATGTATGGATATATATACATACACACCATGATTTTTGTACATATGAACTGTTTTCACTTTGCACAATTATGAATAATGCTGTTCAGGACATTCTTAAAGATGGTGAACACAGCTAAAACAGGTAATTTCTTCAACATGGTATTCAAGTTTTCAAAAACAATTTTCTAAAGACCCCAGAGATCAAGCAGGCAAACTACCACATTTTGCTCTACACCAAACTCTGAAAATTGGGTAGTTAATTATTTTGAACTGATAATATACCAGGCAACAGACAAAAAATACCCACACAAATATAACCCTAAAAGATACATCTGCACAGTCATCATGATGGCTATTATCAAAAACACAGAAAATAACAAGTGTTGGCAAAGATGAGAAGAAACTGGAATCCTTGCATAATGATAATGGGAATGGAAAATGTTGTGTGGAAAATAGTATGGCAATTTCTCAAGAAACTAAACACAGAATTATCACACAATCCAGCAATTCCACTTCTATATACCCGAAAGAGTCAAGAGCAAGGACTCAAATTGATGTTCATAACAAAATTAATCAAAATAATCAAAAGGTGGAAACAACCAAAGTATCTAAAAACAAATGAATGGATAAACAAAATGTGATTTTGTTCCATACAATATAAAGGATTATTCTTCAGTTTTACAAAAGAAAGAAATTTGACGCATGCTACATCATGATGAACCTTGAAGACATTGTGCTAAGTGAAAAAAGCCAGACAGAGAAGGGCAAATACTCCATTTATAAAAGGTACCTGGAGTAGTCAAATTCAGAAAGAAAGTTGCATGGTAGCTGCCAGCACACAGTGGGTGATGGGGAAAGGAAAGTTGCATGGGTACAGAATATCAGTTGGGGTAAATGAAAAAGTTCTGGAGATGGATGATGGTTGCTTAATAATGTGAAGGTATTGAATGCTACTTACTGAACTGTACACTTAAAAATGGTAAATCCGGGCCTTCCTGGTGGCGCAAGAGGTTAAGCACAGCACTATGAAGCAATCTGCAGCCTCTGCAGCACAAGTTCGATCCCCGGCCGGCCAGGGAGAAACCCACATGGCACAGTAGACCTCGTTTGTCTCACCCGCTGCTCCTCTCAGCAGTGTATTTCAGTCAGTCTGCCTATTCTGTTCCCCACTCTGTCTCTGGTGAATCCTCACACCCCCCGCATCTCTGGCCTGTACCCCAGCTCGTGTGCATAAATAAATAAATCTTAAAAAATAAAACAACAAGGTAAATCCCAGATATCAACTCCTTATAAGAAATATGAATTTCAAGTATTTTTTCCCATTTCATTGGTTGTCTTTTCACAGCTTAAAGTGAAAAGCACATTTTTAAATTTTGATGAACTCTGACTTACCTACCTTTTTTTGTTCCTTGTCCTTTTTTAGTCATACCCAAAAAAAATGCTAAATCCAAAGTCAAAGTTTTTCCCCAAAGCTTTCTTCTGAGATATTTATAGTTTTAGCTCTTATGTTTAGGTCTCCGATCCATTTTGAGTAAGCTGAGTAGGTTCTACTTTGTTGTAGGTGGGTATCTAGTTTTTCCAACAGCGTTTACTGAAAAAAAAAAATTGTCCTTTCCCCAATATGGCTACTTGTCCTATTTTTTAAATAGATTTTATATTTTATTTTTATTTTAAAGATTTATTTATTTATGCATTCAAGAGTTGAGAGGTAGTCCAGGGGAGGAGGGGGCGAGAATGAGAGCATTCACCAGAGACAGAGTGGGGAGCAGAACAGGCAGATCTACTGAAATACACTGCTGAGGGGAGCAGTGGGTGAGACAGGAGAGGTCTGCTGTGCCATGTGGGTTAGCTCCCTGGCCAGGGATTGAACTCGGAGCTGTAGTAGCTGCCGATAGCTTCATAGTGCTGAGACTTAACCCCTTGCACCACCAGGGAGAGCCAGATTCTATATTTTAATTTCAGCCATAGGATCTATGTTAGAAGCACACCACCCACCCTAACTCAATCCTGAATTTATTATTAATTTATATTTGTGTAGAAGAACTGGGGTGTAAGCCAGAGGTGCAGGCAGTGAGAGGATTCACCAGAGGCAGTGTGGAACAGAACAGGAGGATTTACTGAAATACACTGCTAAGGGAAGCAGCAGGAGAGACAGGAGAGATCTGCTGCACCTTATTTGGGTTAGAACTCAAGCCTTAGCAGTGACAGCACTGACACTTAACCCACAGGCCACCAGGGAGGCCCCTATTGTCCTATGTTTAAGACAATCTCCAAGGAAGGAGCTTCCATAGCTTCCCTTGATAATTTCAGTTAATATTTAACAAGTCTCATGATTTGGAAGGTCTTAATAGCCTATTTAAATTCCTAATACTAACACCTAAGCCTTTTTCTCTTATGTCCTCAATATTCAATCATTTCTTAGTATATAGGCAAATAGTTTCAATTCCTTTAAACTTTCCTAATCAGTCCTATTTATTAGGCTCTTTGAATTCATCTTTGAAGGTTCTTTCTGAACCCACCTGAAAGTTTTTTGCATTTTTCTAAGATAAAGAATTAATCCATAAGTCAAAGAATTCAGAAGTTTCCTTTCATCTTCTAAAAGAATGATATGAAAGAAGAACATATACCCTTCTTTGATTGTAAAATCAGCAGGGTTGAACTTAAATCTTCTCAAGATTGTACTCAATAGTACATAAAATTATAGTGAGGAGTTATTTCTTTACATTTCATTTCAGATACAAACAAATCACTCTTGAAAGTCTCCATTTGGTTTCAGATCTTCTACTATATTACTATCAAAGCAGTCAACTACAGAATTTACCCTGAGCAAAATCACCAGTGATACACAAGAAACCAAAAAAGAACAGTGAAAACAAATCAGTATGGAACCAAATTGCCCTAAAGACTAGAAAGAGGAATGTTCTTTCTAGAACGAGTCAATTAAAAAAATATATATAGATCTTGTTGAAGACAGTATTCTCAAAGTTCATTCTGGAAATCTTAATGAGAAACATTCAACCTGGCCTTGAGTAAATATGCTACGAGATTTTTAAAAAGGAAAAACACTTAGAGTTAGAGGGCTGAAAATAGATGTACACATCACATAAATTTGGACAAGAGGGGCTTCTTATCGCAAACCAAAGCATTTATATCCTTTAACCAAGCCCTTTTGCATATAGCTGTAGCCTGCTCAGCCAACTGAGTGCTTCAAGGTGCTCTTCTGGAAGCACTATAATAGAGGACATTGCAAACATTTAGTCTACAGTTATGGTGGCAGCAAGATTAGCACATGGAGGTTTTTTGTTTGTTTATTTGCTTGAAAACAATAGTTAGAAAATTTCCATTAAAAAGAAGCCTAGAAACTCCATGATGGGGAAAGGAGGGGTTTCCCTTACACAGTATATTTTTAAAAAAGGTTCTTTGAAATCCAAGAAACAAGCGCCTACAATGAAGATCCAAAGTAGAACTAAACAGTAGAAGCAGGGCTTCCTTGTATTTATGTGCCAAATGGTGATTACATTTTCATAGAGGGCTGGTTATTTGCCAAATCACAGTTATTCTGCAACATTCATACCTGACCGAAATCCTAAACCAACAGAAGACAACAACCTGGTAGGGGTACAATGGAAGGGGCTCAACTATTGCCCTCATATCTCCCACAGAGAATACTGCCACAGCAAGAAGGTTCATAAACAAGATTGCTATCCTCTAAAATACCTTTATATAAGATTTATTTGAAAGAAAAATGAATTGAGATGTGCCATCTAAATGATAACAAATACATTTTTAGCTTTAACTACTGAAACATTAACTACTGGATAATTAAATACAAAGTAAAATAAAGGCTTAACAAAATCTAAATGAAATGATTAGTCATGATAACAATATGCTAAGTAAACTTATCTATATAAGTTGACTAGTATGAACATTAAAGGAGAAATTGAGATGAAAAGAAAACCCCCTAACAGAAAGCCTCAAAAGAGGCTTTGCTAAATAGAGACAATAAACAGTTTTGAGGCAATGCTTTATGAAGTGTTTTAGGGGCTACTTCTAATTCCAAATAATCTGAGATTATTCTAATTTACCAAAGTAATAAAACAGAAAAACTAAAAAGAAAAATGAGTTAGAGAACACTTTCACAAATAAGCAAATTCCTGTAAGTAAAAAAATATGGTTAATCTTTTGATATTCAATCTTAGAAAATACTTGGCCTGCACTGTCACACGAATTACTTCTTCCTGCTCCCATTTCTTCAACAAGAGTTTGGAGTCAACAAAACATATGGTCCCCTAGCAGCTATCTGCTCTAAGCCTTGCTCCCTGTCCACTTCACCATAGAGAATCAATCTGGTAACTGTTAGTTACAAGGTAATTCTAACTCTCCTACAAACTTAAAAGTTGAATGAGAGAGGGGAAAAAAAACAACCACAGACAGGTGTGGATGTATTAAGTGTAATTCATTAGAAAAGAACAGCATTCAGATATCACATGACCCTTCCTGCAACCATTAATTCCTCATACTTCCAACTTAACAATGATTTACAAAATGGATGTTTTATAGAAACTATTCATATGCGATAACTTCATATGACTAGAAACAGTTTTATATCAACCTTAAATATAAGCTAAAGACTCATTAATTCTCCAAAAATAATAATTATGAATTCTCTTTTCTTGATAGGAAGCTAATGTTAATGACTAGTTTCGTTATTCTTAAGATTAGTACTGACAAAACCAGAACTCTCTGCTTCAAATTTGACCACATGATGTGTTTTTCACTCTTCACAACTTTTTAAGGCAATGATTAGATGACATTTGATTCTCTACTACATATTAATACCTTACATTTCAAAAACAGATCAGTCACATCTAAGAAGAAACTCACAAATGATTTTATCTATTAAAATAGCACTGAGAAAGATACAAAGTTCACAGAAATTACTAGTTACCCATTAAGTTTTTTCCTCCAGTTATTTTTAATATTTTTTGATTTATCATTGATAACACACTAGCTTAGCATTTTTAGCTATGTATATAGCATTATAAAACATGTAGTAATTCATCACTGTAACACTATAGATGAAGGAAAATTACTATGTTGTATCATTTGCAAGAGAAAAAATTCAGTATTTTTATGAATGCAATTATTTCCTGAAAAAAGATATACAAGAGGTGAGAGCACCAAAACATAATTACCACAAAAATAGAGTCTACTCACCAGTTTGATAGCTACATATTCATTGGTGTAGAGATTTTTACCTAGGGAAAAGCAGAATGCATATGTTTTAGTGACATTCATTCTGGGAAAGGCAAAGCAAAAATCTTAGCTTACAGGGTTATGAGAAAGGTCACATTCCCAGTGCTGTTCACATATATGAAACATGATTTATAAGTGAAAAGTTAAACAGAAGTAATGAGATCCAGAACAACAAGAACAAAAACAGCTTGAGAATTTGGAAATTTAAGTAGAGAATTTCTGTTAAAAAACAAATGAAGGGGCCTCTTTGGTGGCTAAAGGGGTTAAGTCTCAGCACAATGAAGCTATCAACAGCCACTGCAGCAGATCCCCAGCTGGCCAGGGAGCAACCCACATGGTGCAGCAGACCTCTCTTGCCTGGTCCACTGCTCCCTTCAGCAGTGTATTTCAGTAGATCCGCCTGTTCTGCTCCCCACTATCTCTGGTGAATTCTTCTCACCCCCTATACCTCTGTCCTACACTCCAGTTCTAGTATGCATAAATAAATCTTTTAAAAAACAAAACAAAAATTCCCTCTCACACATATTTTATTATTTAATATTTCCCAACTATTAAGCAATGAATAACAAATGCCAGAATTTCAAAGATACATTTTTTAACTCTTGGCATAATAAACACGAATAAATCCTCATTTTTCTAACTCACTGACAAATGGGGATTTGTATTTTTCCCACAGTATTTAATGTTGACTATACTTGGCATAGGACATTGTGAAATAAAACCGAATACTGTCCAACCCTCCTTTTGAAAAACTCATTTAATGTTTGTAAGTATATGATTTTCAAAGCTATTTTGACTCACTATATGAAGAACTGCAGGTAACAGCTCTCTATCTGCATAACAGTTAAGCATCTTAGGGCCTCCCTGGTGGCACAGGTGTTAAGTCGCAGCACTATGAAGCTGTCCTCAGCCACTGCAGCAGGCATTTGATCCCGCGCCAGAGAGCTGCCCACATGGTGCAGCAGACTTCTGCCTCGCCTGCTGCTCCCCTCAGCAAAGTATTTCAGTACATCTGCCTGTTCTGCTCCCCAGTCTGTCTCTGGTAAATCCTCTCACCCCCCCACACCTCAGGCCTGTACCCCAACTCTTGTATGCATAAATAAATCTTTAAAAAAAGAAGGCATTAAAAAAAGCATCTTAAAGTTCTACCTGAAATACTAATGGATTTTCCACTCAACTCTTCTACTTGTGTAAATGGAATCAATATTCTCTAGGCATCTAGTGCAAGAACTTGAAATGAAGATGTGGATTAGAACAGCTATCACTTAGTGTGTATATGTAACATGCTGAGTCTAAGCCACTTCACCTCCCCACCTCCAGTTACTCTTAAAGGCTAATTTTAATTCCTTCTTAGTGTTTAGTATATGAAACATAGTTTGCTCTACCTTAATCCACTAGACTATGAATATCTTCATGGATAGTTTTTACCTAATAGTTCTCTCAATTCCCTATAGTACTTAAGATGAAGTTCTGCAATCTTAGACACCTTCAGTAAGCAAAAGTTACAGGTATGTACATATGACTACTTTTAAGATAAAGATAAATATTACAGGGCCTCCCTGGTGGCACAAGGGATTAAAGCACAGCACTACGAAGCTAACTGCAGCCTCTGCAGCATGAGTTCAATCTCTGGCCTGCCAGGGAGCTACCCACATGGCGCAGCAGACCTCTCCTGTCTCACCCACTGCTCCCTCAGCAGTGTATTTCAGTCAGTCTGCCTGTTCTGTTCCCCACTTTTGTTTCTGGTGAATCCTCTCACCCCACCCTGTACCTCTGGCCTGTACCCTAGTTCTTGTATGCATAAATAAATCTTTAAAAAAAAGATAAATATTACATATGTGAACATTCGTGGAAAAAGATATAAACTAAGAAATTAAAATTATTGTTTCTTAATATTTTCTGATTTTTATAAGATGCACAGTAAATCTTATTAATAGGTGCTTGGAATCTGCAACTTTAAGTGAAACAAAAGCAGGTGGTTGAATAATATCATTATTTTCAGTGCTCACCAGGATTGTTTTTCTCATCAACATTATAATAAAATTATGTTATTCAAAGACCTGTTGGAAAGCTTCATTTTGGGGAAAAACTGCAATATAAGTTGCTATTTTTACCAAGGTCTAGACAACAGATGGCCCTTTGCAAACTATATCACTATATTTTAATACTGCTATCAAGCTGACACGTTTTGTGTCAAAGAGCACATTAATTTAGGAATAACTTTTATCTGCAAATAACATAAGAGAACTCTCAGATTGCCAGATAAGCAACTATGAAACCATAAGGTGAACAACTTTTTTAAAAAAGCATAAGCAAAACTAGGCTTTTTTCTATATATATTAATTACACTAAGCTTCAAAAGTTAATTTGTGTATCTGAATAAAATCCCCACAAAAAAGTGTTTTTTAAAAATATATGATGAAATCGTGAAAAGGATACTAATAAAAGGGAGGAATAGATGAAGTGTTAACAGTCAGCTCCAAGGCAGATTAAAACTCCCATTTGGTCACATACTTCTTTTATACCACATAGGATGTTAGTAAAGATTTTTCAGGAGAGCCCTTCCTGGCTCTGTATAAAGCTATTACTGTAACTTAAAACCAATTTTTGCATAAGGCCGACCATAAGAGGAAACAGTCAAGTTTAAAAGTGTAAATGCGTTTAGGTCTTAAATTGGACCCCTCCCCCAAGTTTTAGAAATAGTAATTACTAGGGATGGGGAAGTGTGGGCACCAAAATTCATCCCTTACTCATTCAGGGTACAGTAGGCCTTCATTGTCAAAGAATTAACATTCACAGTATGTGCAGCAGACACTTTTATGTGAAATAAAGTGGTAGTTTAAGTGTAAGCAGAATAATAAATCTGTATTCTGATCTGTGATCAAAAAAAGGCAATTACAGTAGTCTCTGGAAGCAAATACTTTATTTCTAGACTAAATTCACCACCAGAGCCTTAAAAAAAGAAGGCATTTAACAGATGAAGAAAGTGCTTGAGCAAAAAAAAAAAAAATGAGAAAGGGGATGGTACAGGCTGAGAACACTGGATGGTCTGGGGATTATATAGACAATAAATTGCATCAAGAGGATCAGGATGGGTAGGGAGGGCAAGGAACAGTTAGGACAGTAAAAGAATAGGAAAGTAAGGTTGAGTTAATATTAGGAAAGTTGTCGATGCTCTTTTAAAGATTAAAATAAAAGTTTTTTGAGTTAGTTACAAGATCAGACCTGTGATTCTGAACAACAATTTGTGAAGAAACAGAAAAGATTAGCTAGAAAAACAAGAGACCCAGAGTTGGGGGAAAGAACTTGAATATTTAATACCAATCATATGCAGATAATAGATACCTCAGATGACTAACAGTTCTCATCTTCAAAGACTGTATTCCAGCTCCTCACACATGGCCTTGCATATGGTGGTTCAAAAGTTTGTTAAATAAATCATATTAAATGTCATAAGTATGTAAAAAGAACAAGTTAAGAAAGGAGCTTACAGGAGGGAAGGGAAAGCATTTATGCACAAGTGTCACTTGAAGTGAGCTTGAAGGATCAACTAAGGGAGAATAAAGAACATTTCATATAAAAAAATAATATGGTTTTTAAGTCACTTTATGTTTTTATTGTATATTTTGAAGTAATATTGGTTTATAACACTGTATGATTCAGTGATATATAGGCTGAAATTTCTTCAGATTTATATTACTGCACTACACCCACAGCACCCATAATCCTCTGTGCCTCTTCTCCCCTTTACCCCCTACCTCTACCCTCTACTTCCAGTTGCCTCAATTCTATAGTCAGACTCTAGGACTTGTTTGGTTTAGTCTGTATCTTTGTTTTGTTTCTCTATATTCCTGAGTGAAATCATCTGGTATTTGTCTTTATCCTAATTTAGTATAATCCCCTTCAGTTCCATCCATGTTGTCACAAATGGTAAGATTTCATCTTTTTTCTTTTAAATAGTTGAGTAGTATTCTACTGCATATGTGAAATGTATGTACACACACACACACACGCCCTACATCTTAATCCATCATCTATCATTGGGCACTCAGGTTGTTTCCATCACTTGGTATTGTAAATAGTGCTACAATGCACGAAAACAAGAGTGCATGTATTCCTTGGAATTAGTGTTTTTGCACTCTTAGGGTAGATACCTAGGAATGGAATTGCTGGATCATAAAGTAAATCTGCTTTTTATATTTTGAGAAGACTCCATATTGTTTTCCATAAGGGTTAGGCCAGTCCACATTCCCACAACTGTGTATGAATTTGAATGGTGATGTGCAGACATGATAGGAAATGACAGAATTTGACATATTGTGAGTGGACCAATATGAATGGAGCATAAGGCATATGGGAAGAAATGGTAAGAAACAAAGCCACAAAGATCCAATAGAGACAGGGTCTGAATAACTTCAAATGCCAGTTTCTTACTGTAAGGTATACACAACCAAAGGTACATGGAGGTGTGCCGGGGCATACACTATAGGATAATAAAGATACACCTTTCCTGGATCTTCACTTTTCTTTGAAGATTTGGGAAAATATTTTTTACAGTAAAACAAAATTCCTATACTGTAGAAATTATAAATAAGCTTTTTTTGAAGGAAAAATGCAAGAGTTCATAGAACCCCCAGACATGTACTGCTTCTTTCATAGCCTGTGGCCTCATCTTTCCATGTGAAACATTTTTCTCATTTTCCTTGGGTTTCAGCAGGGCAGCCCAGTTTTCATAGGAGCGTTCAGCTATTTAATTGCTTTCATACAAAGACTTGTTAACATTTTTCTTTCTGCATCTCAACTTTCTCAAGTTTCTAATGTCTCCAGTTTTTGAACCTAACTGATATAGCTGATGTTATAAACTGCCTACCCTTTCAGTCATTCAGCTCTCTCTGAAATGCTAAGTCAGTTACTTTTTAACTATCTCCTTTACAGCTTCCAATTTTTTTTAACCATTTCTAATGTTTTTGTCTTGTCTTTTTTTTTTTTTTTTTTGCTTCTCTGTGGTTCTATGTTTTAAAAAATCCCTTTTCTTGGGCCTCCCCGGTGGCGCAGCGGTTGAGTGCTGGGTTGCGAAACTGCGCGCGGCCTCTGCGGCGCCGGTTCGATCCCCGGCTGCTCCCCGGCCACCAGAGGAGGGTCCCACATGGCGTGCAGACCTCTCCTGCCGCCCGCTGCTCCCCTCAGCAGTGTACTTCGGTCCTTCTGCCTGCTCTGCTCCCCGCTCTGGCTCTGGTGAATTCTCTCACCCTCCCGCGCTTCTGACTGTACCCAGTGCATGTATAAAAACAAAACAAACAAACAAACCAGCAAACAAATAAATAAAGCATGCCTCTATTAAAAAAAAAAAAAAAACTTAAAAAAAAAAAATTTAAAAAAAAAAAATAAAAAATCCCTTTTCTAAATATACTTTGTAAAACTGAGGCAGCAACTAATTTCACAAACTTCCATACATATAATTGTTCATGTATCTTTTTACCTCCCCTAGGGAGTGAATTTCTTGAAGGAAAAAAAGAATGTTCAATTCACTGTTTTATTCCTAGTTTAAAATTAGATTATGAATATAGGAGTTTTTTACTTCATACTTCGGCCTGCTGTGAAACTACCAAGGTTCTCATGCTAAGAGAAAAAGTAGTGAAAGTAGCAGTGAAATCTGTATTTAAAAAGTATTAATCTGGTCCCAGTATGTAGAACAGAAGAGATGGGGGAATACCTAGAAAGAAGATGAGGGCCTCCCTGGTGACGCAGGGGTTAAAAACAGCGCTAACAAGCTATTGCAAGCCACTGCAGCATTAGTTTGATCCCTGGCTGGCCAGGGAGCAACCCACATGGTACAGCAGACCTCTCCAGCCTCACCGGCTGCTCCCTTCAGCAGTGTATTTCAGTAGCTCTGCCTGTTCTGCTCCCCACTCTCTTTGGTGAATCCTCTCACCCACCTCCTACCTGCACCTCTGGCTTACACCCCAGTTCTTGTATGCATAAATAAAAAAATCTTTAAAGAAAAAAAAGATGAATAGGAATTTTTTTATAATGGACTACTTAAAGAATAATATCTACTATATACAGTGTGGTTATGAAAATCACACAAGTAAAATATGTGAAAATACTTTGTAAACTGCAAAGTGCTAGCTACACTTATTTTTTATCACTTTTATTGTTATTGTAGATATGAGCAATATTCCTAGAACTTAAAAAAACCAAGGATTTATAGCCAAGCCATTTTGAAGAAAAAGTTACAATCTTTGGGTTACATGTAAATATAAGTGGTTAAGAAGGGTCAAAAAAAATATTCTTAATTAGTAGAGAGCAGAAAGAAAACCAGAAGAGAAGGCAATGTTCATTCTACGATACCTTCCTCCAAGTTCTCATTAAATCTTAAAGTAACAAATTATGAACTGCCTCTCAGGTTCAATTTTCATATTTGTATAAAAGAATATAATTACAGAAGTATAATAAATGAGAGAGCCAGTACCAAATACGATGGCTAGCAGATTACAAAATGCTAGTTTTCTTGTATTTACTTTTTCTGGGGGCACCAGAAGAATGGAACAAATGTCACCCTCTTACAAAGCAATTACCCTTATTCTTAAGAGACACTAGGGGCGACTGAGTAATTCTCTTTAGCTATGCATCACTCAAATGAATACCTTTGCTAGGAGGCATCATCAAAACTGAAAAGGCCAATACAAAATGCTGTCATGTGGAACAATCTAGATTATCATTCAGCTTCATCTTTACAAATTTTGCTCTAGGAAAATTTAATTGAAAGACAGTTAAAATCCTGCCCATTTAAAATAAATAATTGTTTTAGGGCCTCCCCGGTGGAGCAGAGGGTTGAACACAGTGCTGTGAAGCTATCCGCAGCCTCTGCAGTGTGGGTTCAATTCCCGGCCGGCCAGGGAGATACCCACATGGTGCAGCAGATGTCGCCTATCTCGCTCGCTGCTCCCCTCAGCAGTGTGTTTCAGTCAATCTGCCTGTTCTGCTCCCCACTCTTTCTCTGGTGAATTCTCTCACCCCCGCACCTCTGGCCTGTACTCCAGTTCTTGTATGCATAAATAAATCTTTTAAAAGAAGAAAACAAATAATTGTTTTAGCTAAAAAGAGAAAACATTTATCAATAACTGTAAGAAAGGCAGGTAGTTTAATGAGCAGAAAAATACCATCAATAAGATGGCACAATCTCAAGCAATCAAAACTTCTACTATCTGTTGCATAAAATCCATAATGCTTTCCCAGGCTCACTTCCTGGCTGTGGGTTCTTTCATTGATAATGGAAAAGAAACTGCATTACACGTAGTTTTTTAGAGCTTTATATCTTAAACTTTGAAGGAGCAGTCCTAGATGTGATGTTACCCATAAAACTCACTGCATGAAGACTTCCTGTTTCAGTATGTGACCTACAGAGACAACATTTACCGTAAGCTTCATCAGACACAGCATTATTTCAAAGAACCAGCAGGTCTCAGTTCTCAGAGTCACACTGATAAAGGAACATACAGCCTCGGGTTCCCAGTTTAGTTAGATCTCCAGCTGTCACATTTTCTTGCCCTAAAGTAAAAGTAGTACATTTATAAATTACTACCTAGAACTTGTTAAAAAAAAATCCAGCCAAACGAACTTGAAGCAATTAGTAATTAAAACAAGAAACCACTTTCATGTAACTTGAATCAGTTACTATGTCTATTTAGGGCACAGAGAACAGACTGGTCTATTGCCTCCACCACCCAAAGAGCATCCTTTTAAGTGGGCAGTGTAATTAGAGAGGAAGGAAGATAAGAGCATTACAACCTTAAAGAAAAAGGTCAGAGGCCTTTTCAATTTTAACTCACTTAATTCTACTAGTGTATTAATATACTATACAAAAACATTTCACAAATGGTTAGCAGTTAACAGCAAGGATAATTTCTTCTGTGTGTCAAGTTTTATAAAAAGTTTACTTATCAGTATCAGTTTATTATAAAAAATCTTATTAAATCATGCTTAACATCACTAGTAATAACATACAGCATGTTTACTATTAACATGCAAAAAAATATTTTCTAAACTACAAGGCAAGATCCATTAGTGGAGGGTGCAATAAATAAATTCACTGGGTCTAGACCAATAAGTTGTATGAAGAAAAACAATATAACATAAAAAATATCAGAGTCCATCACTTTTATTGAGGGTATTATTTAATTATTTAATTAGGTATATATTAGGTCACAATTTAGTATTTATTTTTTAGTTGGACCATAATTTTAAAAAAAAGCCATCATCAATAAAAAACTTTTGGAAAGGAGTTTTAATTATTTCATTTTGAGATGAAAAGCTTAAGTCAGTGATTGGACTAGACTCTATGTTTCCTAACTATTAAACATAATATTCTGAGCAATAAGTTAGAAAAATGAGGGTCTTGGGCAGCTGAAGATCTGGAGTGAGGCTGAGTAGAGTAAGATAAGGGGGGACAGGGGAAGTCATTTGTAAATGAGGTCAAAGAAGAAACCCATACTCCAATTCAAGAGGGTAAGCCTGTGAAGTACTTATAGAACCCTATGCTTTATTTACAAAGTAAATGCATGTAACTTTTTTTTTTTTTAAAGATTTATTTATTTATTTATTCAAGCACTGTGTACAGTCAGAAGCATGGGAGGGTGAGAGAATTCACCAGAGCCAGAGCAGGGAGCAGAGCAGGCAGAGGGACCGAAGTACACTGCTGAGGGGAGCAGCAGGTGGCAGGAGAGGTCTGCGCGCCATGTGGGACCCTCGCCCGGTGGCCGGGGAGCGGGGATCGAACCGGTGCCTCAGAGGCCGCGGGCAGCTTCACGACCCAGCGCTCAACCGCTGCGCCACCGGGGAGGCCCAATGCATGTAACTTTCTATATTACAATGGTAAGAAAAAAGATTAGAATGAATCACTCTGGAAATCGTGATGCTCTGAGGCAGAAAAATACTGAAATCCTTTAAAAAATTATTATGCAATTTTAAGTTTTTATTATGCAAAATATCAGTTATATAATGATTCCCCTATGTAACCTCACCCAATTTCAATAACTGAATTATTTTGAAGCAAATCCCAGATATTTTATCATTTCATCAATAAAGGTTTCATTATGATCTCTAAAGGATTTTGAAGTGCTCTTTCAGAAAAGGATTACTTGCTATTTGAAGACTTCTGTTGTATAAATTGGAAAATTAAAAGACCAAATGGAGACCTATAGACAAGAGATGTTGACAATACTGCTGACATTTCAGCTATTCAAATAGAAAAGTCCAGATGTTCATTAGGAAAATAAAAAGGGTTAAAAGTTAAAAAACTATGAACAGAATTCAAGGTAAATCAATTGATTCTAGAAGAACTAAAACTATGGATCATCAATTATCAATGACCTGGACTAAATCATTAGGCCAAAATAGGCTAATATTTTATTAACAGTTTTCTGTCAAGAACTAAAACCTCCCTTTTTATATGTTAATGCAAATTTTAATGGGAAATACAGGTATTATTAATAAAGTTATACTAGGAGTAGAATATTTATATGTAAAATTAGGCATTCATCGAATGTACAAATTGGAAAAGTCAGTATGCTAAAAGCATCGCAGATCCCAGTGCTGCACGTTGTGTCCCGTGTTTATATAAAATTCTTTTCTCATCCTAATGGAAGTATTTACATAAATAGGGATATTAACTTACTCTCTTTCTCTCTTTTAAAGTCTTGCTTTATTGTTAATTATTTGAACAATTTCCTAAAGAGTCCAACACAGTATTTTCAGTTTTGTTAACAGTCAGAGATTGTGATGAAGGTGCTCCTAACAGCAGTTGGAAAGTTATGTGAGGGTCACTGACACATAGAACTGATATTGAAAAACAAACTTCAATCCTCTTCTACAAATGATATGACTTTTTGGCATTTTTACATGTATTTTTCTTTTTTAATTGAGGTACTTTATTACTTATATAAGGTACACAAATATTAAATACACAGTTCAGTGATGATTTTTTTTTAATATAACCATACAGGATTTATGTCACCACTCAAGGGGTGAACAATTGCAGCACTTCAGTAGGTTTTCTTGTGCTTTCTCCTGTTCAATAATTCTCACCACCTTCCATCATCAAAAGTAATCTTTTTGACTGCAATTGAACAAAAGTGATTTTGCCTATTTTTAACATTTATGTATGGAATTATATGATAGCCATTCTTTTTTGGTCTGGTTTCTTTTGCGCGACATTACAGTCATGCGTTACTTGATGTCTGGGATACATTCTGAGAAATAAATTGACACTGTCATTGTGCAAACATCACAGAATGAGCAATAAATACAGCATTGAAGTCAGTTTCAGCACTTTTTTTTCAATATTGCAAACATACATTTTGCTTTGGTTGTGACGGTCATGGTGCTGTATTCAATCCAGGCCATTATAAGTTTCATCATATCTGACATATACTATTTATTTATTTATTTTTAAGATTTGTTTATTTATACAAGCAATGGGGGACAGGCCAGAGGCGTGGGAGTGTGAGAATTCATCAGAGACAAAGCAGGGAGCAGAACAGGTGGACTGACTGAAATACACTGCTAAGAGGAGCAGCGGGGGAGGCAGAAGAGGTCTGCTGTGCCATGTGGGTTGCTCCCTGGACAGTCGGGAATTGAACCAGTACTGCAGAGGCTGCAGACAGCTTCACAGCACTGTGCTCAACCTGCTGTGCCACTGGGAGGCCCAACACACTCTTTTATTTTCTTCCACTAAGTCATTTATAGAATATTTTATTTGTACTTGTTGAGTATATAATAGACTTTAAGAAAGCACCATCTTCAAAGTTTTTATGTCTATGTTTTACTTCTCTAACAAATTTGTTATCTATTTTTCCCCACCATTGTCCTTTATACCCCCTGGTTCCTTTCTCTATCTACTCCCTTTTTTTTTTTTTAAAGATTTACTTATTTATTTATACAAGATTTACTTATTTATTGATACAATAAATAGGTATAAATAGGTATAATAGGGAGGCCCTCTACCTACTTGCTCTTAACTTCAGGGGCCTCAGGATGTTTATCGACATCCACGGGTTTTATTTTTTTTTTAAAGATTTATTCATTTATTTATACAATCACTGGGTACAATCAGAAGCGCAGGAGGGTGACAGAATTCACCAGAGCCAGAGGGGAGAGCAGAGCAGGCAGGCTGACAAAGTACACTGCTGAGGGGAGCAGCGGGTGGCAGGAAAGTTTTGCGCGCCAAGTGGGACCCTCATCAGTGGCCGGGGATCGAACGAGCGCCGCAGAGGCGCAGCCTCGCAACCCAGCGCCCAACCACTGCGCCACTGGGGAGACCCGACATCCACAGGTTTTAGAAAGTATTTTGTGTGTAAAATTATTTACTAAGTCAATGCCCAGTATTTGCTTTTATTGTTCTGACTTGTTTTGTTACCTGTAATTGTCTCGAACTTCCTCAATTTGGTTGAAAATATCTGTATTTCAACATTTTATGGCTATATAGCACTTCATGGTGTGGAAATACCACATCTTCTTGGTTCAATCACCCATCAACAACAACATTCTAGCTGTTGTAAATAATGCTACTATGAGAGTAGGATTGTTGGGTCATATGGGAGTTCCATTTTTAATATTTTAAAGTAAATGCAGATTGCCTTCCATAATGGTTGCACCAGTTTACATTCCCACCACTGTATGGAGCCACTGTAATAGGGCTCCATTTCCTCTATATCCTCTCCAGCACTTCTTGAGGTCTTTGTATTATGTGCCATTCTCAAAGGCACAAGATGGTACCTCATTGTTTTTAACCTATATCCTCTCTTACTGTAAGCAGCAACAGGCACTTTTTCATGAGTCTTTGAGATTCTGGATATCCTCTTTGGCGAATTAACTGTTCATACCTGTTGCTTGTTAGTTAATTGAGTTTATTTTCTTTTTGTTGAATTTTAAGAGCTTTTTATATATCTTGGATATTAACCCCTTATCACTTGCATATTATGTAACTATTTTCTCCCATTCAATAGGACGTCTTAAGTTATCCCGCATTTTCTTTTGCTGTGTAGAAAGCTTTTTAACAATCTAATTCCAATCAGGGATTGAGTCACCAAAAGTATCTTTATTGTTAGTTACATTCCCACCAACAGAGTAATAGTGAGACGTTTCACCAATGTTTTCCACTCTATTTTATAGTAATATTTATATATACAGTATTTATATCTAAATCTTAAATCCATTTGGAGTTTAGTTCTATGTATGGTATTGGTGAGTAATCCAACTTCATTTATTAATGTGTAGCTTTCCATTTATTAAAGAGCACCATTTATTAGAGAGACTGTCTTTTCCCCATTTATGGTCATGGATGAGCTACCATACATTAGGTATTCATGTGGATTTATTTCTGGGCTTTTAATTCTGATCTACTGGTCCATGTGTCTATTTTTGTGACAATACCTTATTGTTTTTAATATTGGTGTGTTACAGTAAAGTCTGAAGTCAAGTAACATGAGACCTCTATTTCTTTCCATTTTTCTTAGGGTTACTTTTGCAATCAAGGCCTCTGTGGTTCCATGTAAATTTCAATATATCTTGTTCAGTTTTTTTGAAAAATATTGCTGGTATTTTGATGGAGATTAATTAAATTTGTACTATCATTTTAGGCAGAACAGTCATTCTGACTTGTATAATTCTACTTTTTTAAGATAATTAAAAGTAGGGCCTCCCCTGGTGGCGCAGCAGTTGAGCGCTGGGCTGCGAGGCTGCCCGCAGCCTCTGCAGCGCCTGTTCGTTCCCCAGCCTCCGGCAAGGGTCCCACAAAAAAAAAAAAAAAAAAAAAAAGATTATCAAAAGTAGCCGGATTCATAGAAACAGAAAGGTGATTACCAGGGGCTGGAGGGAAAGGGAAAGAGGGGTGTTTGTTTAATAAATATAGTTTCAGTTGGAGAAGATGAAAAGGTTCTGGAGATCTGCTTGACAAATAAATGAATATACTTAACCCTACAAAACTGTACACTTAAAGATGGTTAAGATGTTAGATTTTACACTGTATTCCTATAATGCTGTAAAAAAAACAAATGCAGGTAATTCTTTTCAGACCCAATAATATAATTTTTAGGAAAACAAGAAATTCTTAGACCTATCTGTGAGTGTAATAGCAACTACTGTCATTTTGAGTCACACCCTAAATGTAATGGGAGAACAGTCCTTCGAGAGACCACATCAAAGTATCATAAAAAATGAGTTTATACCTAAAAAAAAAAAAGCAAACAACTTAATTTCAAATAAAGTATAAATAACTTACACCTAAACAATTCAATGACTGTGCTAAATAACTTGTAGAAATTTAGACAAGTGCAATATGTTTTAGTAAAACTTTTGTTGCATTAGTGGCTAGAACTGATGGTTCTTAGCCGATGGTCACCAGATTCTTCTTCAAAGTCAAAAAAAGCTTTCCTTGTGGGAAATAAGAAAAAAACACCAAAGCAATACCATCTCTATTCAAGAATTGTCTCACCTTACATTAAAAGCCTGATAGAAAAAAAAAATAGTAAGACAACCTCCCTCTGTTATTAAAGTAGATATGAAAACAGTGAAATAAATATAAGAATACTAAATCATGATTCACAATGTAAAACTTAGGACTGACCATAAATGAAGTTTCATCTTTAATCTATAATTTACTAAAGGGCCTCCCTGGTGGCGCACGGGTTAAAGTCTCAGCACTATCAGGCTATTGCCAGCCATGCAGCTTGAGTTTCATCCCCAGCCAGGGAGCTAACACATATGGTGCAGCAGACCTCTCCTTTCTTGCCCACTGCTCCACTCAGCAGTCAGTGTATTTCAGTAGATTTGCCTGTGCTTCCCACTCTGTGATGGATGAATCCTCTCACCCCCTGCACCTCTCGCCTACACCTCAGTTCTTGTACACATAAATAAAATAAAATCTTAAAAAAAAATAATTTACTAAAAACTAAAATTTTCTCAAATGTGATGGGATTTGAAACTTTTAAATCTAATTCTAACTCCTCACAGGGGAGAAAAAAATCACTTTAATATATACCAAGTGATTACACTAATTCCTAAACAAGTACAACATAATATTGTATGAAGTTACATAATTATACTAGAAAGTCTACATATCGATTTTAAGTCTATATACTTTTGGGGGTAATGATTTGAAATGTAACTCATATACACCATATAATTCATCCATTAAGTGTACAATTCACTGCATTTTAGTATGTCCAGAGTTCACGCAACCATCACTACAATCAATTTCAGAAACTTTTATCATCTCATGAAGAATACTCTCTAGCTATCACCTACACACTCAAAAATTGTCCCATCCATTCCTTACCTCCCAATACTTGCATTTTAACAACCACTAATCAATGTTCTGTCCCAACAGATTTGCCTATTCTGGATATTTCATATAAATGCAATCACATAATACGTGGTTTTGTGACTACTTCCATTTAACATAATGTTCATCCATGTTGCAACAAGTCTTTTACAGTGAAATAATATCACATTTTGTTTATCTATTAAGCAAGGCCATGGACACTTAGGTTGTTCCTACTTTTGGTTATGAAATAATACTGCCAGAACACTCATGTACAATTTTTGTGTGAATATGTTTTCATTTCTCTTGGGCATATACCAAGGAGACCTTTAATAAAAGAAACACAATTACTTTAAATCACAAAGCATTTACTACTTCAGCTCTCTGCCAAGCAGAAAAATTGGAGCAACTCCCACAAAAATTCTTTAGTAATCAGCACCCTGAATAAAAGATAGTTCCATGTTAAAAAAAAAAAACAAAACAGAAAAATTACACCTTTTTGGGGAAAGGAAAGCAAGATCAGACATTTTAATTAATTTATGCTGGAAGGGGTTTTGGGGGAGGGCAATGACATGGAATTCCTTCCAATTGTTTCACTGTCTACAGAATAAAAACAAAATTTGTACCATGGCCCACGGCTAGACAAGAACAGGCACTCTCACATCTCTAACTTCACTTCCCACTGTACACCTTATTTAAATAAAAGACTAGGGGTAGAGAAAGGTACTGGGGTTTACAATATCCTCTACTTTCATTTTTATTCTTAATTTCAATATACATATTTTGCAATAATTAAAATAAATTAACCAATTAATCAATGCTTTTCCTCCCCACAGAGAAAATCACTGAAGATTAAAGGTGGGGTCAGTTTACCCTAAAAGCCAGAGAGGTAACTGTATTAAATGTGAATTACTATCACCTTTGGAATTAGACACTTCTTCTAATGTCCTTTTAAAGCTTATGTTCCTACCTCAGCAGGTGGTATTTTCAACAGCACACTTAGCCAAAAGGCTATAGTATATAATGGAAATACCTGCTTGTGATGTCCAGATCTGGGCTCTAGTTTCAACCCCATTGCAAGCTAGTTTATTTTATCATGACCATGTCATTTGATCTAGTTTCTCTCATCTTTAAAATAAAGGTTGGACTAGACAATGCCAAGGTTTCTTATAGGTCTAAAAATCAAATATTACTTTAACTCTTCTGGAATTTTTGATGTAAATATGAATTTATATGTGTCTGTATATGTGTATAAATATATATACACATATAAAATCAGTCCACATTACCATGAGCTTTTTTGGGAGTTTGCACATCTATTTCTTATTAAACTCCTATTTCTTACTAAACACAGTCATCTTTTTTTTTTTTTTTTTATAAATTTTATTGTTATATTCCCCATACAATTGCAGTCCCCCATTCTGACCCCAATCCCTCCCCTCCCGCCCCCGCCCCCCTAAAAGTGTCTCTGGTTCATAGTTTTTTGTTGATTTTGATTTTCACTTTCTTATAGTTATTCATTTTCCTGGTCCCTTATTTAAGTTTTCTAGATTCCTGCTATGAGTGAGACCATCCGGTATTTTTCTTTTTCTTTTTGGCTTATTTCGCTGAGCATGATCCCTTCCAGCGCCATCCATGTTGCAGCAAATTGCATGTGTTTATCTTTTTTGAATGCTGAGTAATATTCCATGGTATATATGTACCACATCTTCTTGATCCAGTCATCTATTTTTGGGCATTTGGGTTGTTTCCAAAGCTTAGCTATTGTAAACAGTGCTGCTATAAACATAGGGGTGCAGGTGTTCTTTGGAATTGATGTTTCTGTAAACACAGTCATCTTTTATTGCAGTTGTTAGACCTGGAATTGTACAGTAAGATTTTGAATCATGGCCAGAATCATGGCCAGGTTTTTTAATTAACTCATTGCTTTTTTAAGATAATTCAGAGTCCTGATTCTGTTAACCACCAGTGTATTAGCTGCCCTACCTCAAGCTCTGTGTAATGTGAGGATTACATTCATATCAAAGTTCTCCATTCAATTTATGGTTGAATTGAATGGAATCAAACCAAAGAATTCAACTGTTAAACATCAGTAATGACAATGATCCACTAACTAATTCTCTTTGGTGAAGATGATTAATGAAAATAAACTACAAATCTACTTACCTTATAATCTAGCTCATGTTTCTATATGTGTAACTAGAATATCACAAAAGCTTATCAAATAAATGTAAGTATAATACAGAGACATATGATTTAACATAGCAGGTAAGAAATAGGCATTTATCTCTATTGTTTCAAAAACCTCACTGAAATGACCAAAGAAACAAAAAGAAAGAGAGAGAGAGAAAGAACAAAGCAAGCGAGGAAAACAACAGACTAGAGATATGAGCATTTTGGAAGATGAGATGTGAATAGGTAAAGGATAAGTGATTTATCAGACATGACAAAACTGACATATACTGTGGGGGAATCTAAACAGTAAGCTTATTTAATGATACTCACATGAACTTTATAATTTTGTTAGTGACTTGAGAGTAAGAATTAATGAAAGGCATATAGATAACAAAGTATGACATACGTGTAATGAGAGACTGTGAGAAGAGTATATGTGATCGGGAAGGTGTATAAGAGAAAATCAATAAACAATATCTAATTTTGAAAAAAAAATCCAATATTTAGAGAAAAAGAGGTATGTATAGGACATGCTTTAAGGAGATGAAATGCTTACCTGTCGTAATCAGGGCTTTAAGATCTATGTCACATGGTATTGTCGTTAAAATTAAATTATAAAAAATATGTATCTATGGCGTTCTCTTGCCCTAATAACTCCACTCGGGAAAATAATGAATTAATCTAAACAATCTGCTCTTCGAAAGTCCACTATGGCTGGCAGTGCGCTGACCTTCCTTTAATAAGAATTTTGTGTTTTTCTGGAACAGTAAGGTGAGAAGAATTCAGATAATTTTCTCCTTCGGATACATGATGATAACATCATTTAAATGAGTCTGAACTCTCCTCATAATCAAACCTTCTTTCCATAAACCGGTGGTGTTCATAATCATCCTAGTTACATAGTCCTGCTCAAATTTGTTTAGCAAGTCTGGAAATCTTACTGTTAAATTCTCTTGATTAAATAGCTAAGATGTCCATGCATAATAATGTGAGTTCCATGTCTGTGATATTTCAAAATCACCATATTAAAGTGACATACTGTGCAGCAGTGAAAGTGATTTAAATGGTTTATTCCTACCAGTTTTTGATGAATTGTGCGACTGACAGAAAGAATTCCTCCTCAAGATCCAATTAAAGCTATTCAACCTCAACAAATTGTGGTTGAGTTAGAACAGGGGGTAATTCCAAAAGAAATTTAAACTTCTAGGAACAACAATTTTATACACATTTGTAAATTTTCCAATAAAGTTAAAATGAATTTATCTGAGGTCATAATTTTAAATTGAGTCCCTCCACAAAATATTGTGAAACTGAAACAAAAAATGTAATCTATTTTATATATATATATATATATATATATATATATATATCTGTAAAATGGAAACATAAACATCCCCTTCTATGGGGGAAGGGTGTATTTTGTCATGTCTGTAACATAAACATCCCTTTCTATGGGGGAAGGGTGTATTTTGTCATGTCTGTAACTTGCTCAAAATTACAAGCACACACATATGTACATATATTTCCAAAGAGATAAAGCACAAGACAAAATATTAACAACTGGTCAATAAATAAACATTCACCATCCTATTTTTTCTTTATGGTTATTGTTTCCACATTCCTTGTTTTTTTTTTCTTTTTTTTCATTTTATATATTTTTTACATCATCTTTCATCTTTCACAATGTATGCATTTTCATCTTTGTTATAGTCCCCATACAATTCCCACCCCCCTTGTTTTGATCCTATTCCCTCCTCCTATTCTTTTTAACATCTCATAAATTTTTTAAAATTTCCTTCACACAAAGCTGGGGAGAAATCAGAACAAAATATTAAACAATATTTTGTATAATGTATACAAGCCAAGAACTCGATATGCATCAATTTCAGGCAATTATAAATCTCCACAGAAAATCAGTAAGAGCCTCCGTGGTGGCCTAGGGGTTCAGTCTCAGTGCTACCACCACTACAGTCTGAGTTCCATCCCCCAACCAGGGAGCTCAACCATATGGCACAGCAGACCGCTCCTGTCTTGTCCACTGCTCCCCTTAGTACTATATTTCAGTAGATCTGCTTGTTCTCCCATTCTGTCTCTGGTGACTTTTCTCACTCCCTGCACCTCTGGCCTACACCCCAATTGTTCTACACAAAAATAAATAAAATTTTAAATACAAAAAATTAAAAATTAAAAAAATCTGTAAGACAGATTTTATTACTGTCTTCATCTTAGAACGGGGGGGGGGGGGGGGAAGAAACTTAAAAAGACAAGTTGATTCCAGGATTCTTAATTATAACCACAGTAATGGATGGCCTGAATTCTAAAATCTGTTTTCAGAGCCTAATTACTTGAAAATTTATAGAAAAACCTTAACACAAAACCTTAATCTTAGTTCTATTTGTTCAAAATGTTAGATTTCCTAAGAAATTATGAGTAAAAATGAAGCATTTGATTTTATAATACCTTTACTTTCAAAAATAGAGAAAAAAGACTTAAATCTCATGCATAATCTTAAGCCTACATTCCTTCAGATGAGTGATTATTAAAATTTTTCAATGTAGCAGAACTGTATCTATCTTTCAAAAATCTTATTGAAAACTCAATACATAAAATAGATAACAAATGCAGTCTTGCCTGCTCATTTTCCTTTCCCATTTCCTTGTAGGGGGAAATAGGGATTAAGTATGCAACTAACTGCTTTAAGTTTACATGCAATCGTTCACATGCATCTGTAAACTATTAATGATCACAACTGCCCAAAATAGCTAAAGTTACATATTGCAACTTGGATTTATGAGTGATAGATAATTCAGATATGGAGACAATATGCAGAGAAATTGTCAGTGTACACCCTACTTTAGTCATAGGAATAAGTGTCTTATTTTAGAAGCCAGGGAGGAGTGTGTCACAGGACAAACTGCTACCTTTAGTCAATTTACCTTTGTTAGAAACATCTTTCAATGCTAATGTACTTTTGCACATTTTACCAGATGCCAAAGATAGAAAAGAGCAAAAAAAGGTCAATTCCTTGGTACCTTGATTTTTTGTTGGCCAAGTAAAAACATTCTCTTATAATATCTTATAATACTCACAAAGATAATATGAAGACTATTAAAATTATATGCAAGACTATCTAGTCTAAGGGGTCTCCCATAAATACAGGTACATACCTATTAGGATGTGAAAGAAAGTTTATCTACTTATTCTTCCAACACAGAAGGAAAACAAGCCATTATTTGTAGACTAGAGACATTTATTTTCTTAATTCTGGAGAAATAGAATCAATCATATCTTAATGTTTACAGGATTGTGTCCACACCTGATTCAGCAGAAGACTGAAAAGTTTAATAAGCCCTCAAAATATACCCCATGTTTCTCAATTAATAAAAAACAAAAATCAACCTGTAAATCTGTTCACATTCCACTGTGTCCTCCTACGGATTTTGCATCCTCCCATGGATTTTTTTTTTTTAAATAGAGGCATGTTTTATTTATTTATTTGTTTGTTTGTTTGTTTGTTTGTTTGTTTATACATGCACTGGGTACAGTCAGAAGCGCGGGAGGGTGAGAGAATTCACCAGAGCCAGAGCGGGGAGCAGAGCAGGCAGAAGGACCGAAGTACACTGCTGAGGGGAGCAGCGGGCGGCAGGAGAGGTCTGCGCGCCATGTGGGACCCTCCTCCGGTGGCCGGGGAGCAGCCGGGGATCGAACCGGTGCCGTAGAGGCTCCGGGCAGCTTCGCAACCCAGCGCTCAACCGCTGCGCCACCGGGGAGGTCCCTCCCATGGATTTTATCCATAATCATGCTTCAATCTTTCTCAAATCTTCAAAATTCTTTCAATTAAAATGCTTTAATTTCTATGAAACATATATACAAATATGGGCAAAGGCCACAAAGAAGCAACTCTTAAAATGAGAAATGCAATGTGTAAAGATGTTTATGTTCAGTCATGAACATAAGCCCATTTAATGGAATGCCATTTACCTCTATTTGACTATCATAGATGAAAAGATATAATTTTCAAGGTTTTTGAAGAAGTAGGGAAATAACCCCTCCAAATACAAAGAAACCAAATTGACAATTTGTGATAATACTGCAAATTTGTATATCCTCTGACACAACTTCCAGAATTTCGCCTAAGAAAATATCGTTTGTACCAGAAGGATGTACTACAAGTTTCAACACAGATATTCAGTATAGTGTTATTTATAATATTACAAAGCAGAAACAATTTATATGTATATTGAGATTCATCAAATAAATTCCTGAATATAAAGACTAAAAGTGAATGATCTATTTTTAAGTTGAAACGAATTCTCTATTAAGGATTAAAGACAGGCTTATTGTACTTAGCACAAGTTGGTTGCATTTCTAAATATTTCTAATGCATGTCCTGATATACATCTTTAAATTCTGGAAAGTTAAATTAAGTAAACAAAATCAGTGGTTATCTCTGTAGTACTTTCTACTTCTACTTTCTACTTCTAAAGTAGAAATGGAAACAATTTTGTGACAACAGGCATGATATTTTCTTTTCAAAATTTTTGTTTTATAACAAACCCCCTAAAATTGGCTTTAAAATGATAAAAGAGGCATTAATCTCACTTCCACCGCCCTCAAAGTGAGCTACATGCTGAAACCGTGAAGAGCAGTCTGGCTGAAAACAAAATTTGTAATGCCGGAGTTACTCTACATAGTGATACCAAGCAGACAACCTCAGTGACGTGATGAAAGGAGATAAGTTTATATCTCTTGTATCTATGTGTTAAATAAAATTGAACAGATCTCCAATGAGTAACTGGATATCACCTAAAAGGTGCCTCATGGCGTACCCATCTCTACCCATCACTGCTAGAATTTTGATGATCTTTTGGAAATGATCTGGAAGGGTCCAAAACTAATGAGGACTTATACCAAACCCAAAGGTCAGTTGCCAGATTACACATCTCCAACAGTGCTACTTTACTCCACGATCACTGTGGAGGATTTCTGCATAAATAATCCCAAAAATCTTTTCAAAGAATTTGTTTATTTTAAAGGATTGATTTATTTATGCATACAAGAACTAGGGTACAAGCCAGCGGTGCGTTGGGGGGTGAGGATTTACCAGAGACAGAGTGGGGAACAGAACAGGCAGACTGACCAAAGCACACTGCTGAGGAGAGCAGCGGGAGAGTTAGGAGAGGTCTGCTGTGCCATGTGGGTAGCTCTCTGGCCAAGGATCGACCTCATGTTGCAGTGGCTGTGGGTAGCCTCATAAATTGCATCTTAACCCCTTGCGCCACCAGGGAGGCCCTTCAAAGAATTTAAATACACTCTGGTCTGGGGTCTCTCTGTGAAACTCAATCCTCAAAAAGTGAATGAAGACTGTACGTTGAAGGACGAGGATGTTGTTCTGGTTGTAAAGAAGTGAAACCTTCCTCTTTTCCCATCCTACAGGATGACCATATACCCTATTCTAACCCTGATCTGGCTTTGGCAGCCACTGGGGAATCACAACTCAGGGGAAGGAAATGGAGACACCCAAACCAGAACTTGTGTTATATTGGTGTCATCATGTATAATGACCTGCATAAAGGACCTGGTAAGCCAGTGAGCTATGTGCAATCAATCAAAAATTTCATTTTAAAGTACACTGACAGAGGTGTGAAGCTATATCCCTAAAACATACACAGAATTGTAACTCAACATTATGTCAATAAACATAATAATCACCACAGTGGGGCCTCCCTGGTGGTGTTGGGGTTCAATCGCAGCACTGTCACTGCTATGGTCTGAGTTCGATTCCTGGTCAAGAAGATAATCCACATATATGGCGCAGCAGACCTTTCCTGTCTTGCCTGCTGCTTCCCTTAGCAGTGTATTTCAGTAAATCCTCCTGTTCTGCTCCCTGCTCCATCTCTGGTGCGTCCTGTCCCCACCCCCAACACTTCTGGCCGACACCCCAGTTCTATGCAAAAAAGATAAAACTTAAAAAAAAAAATCACCACTATATGCTGAGCTTTTAAAAAAAAAATCATGCTTTAGGAATATTTTTGCTTTTTTCAGGTTATAAAATAAATGTACTCATTTAAAAATAAAATGACAGGGTAAAGAAAAATTTTTTAAAAAAAGAAAAAAAAAATGAAGCATCTCAGAAATATATAACCAGACGTGAAAGACCAATGACAATAATTAATTAGTTGGCACCTGATTAACCTTAAGGCTTAAGACTTTTCTTATTAACACCCGCACTCCTTCAAAAAGTTTTCTCTTTATTCTTCAATCTCTCTACTCTGCAGGTTCTTCCTCTTCCAGCATCCCTTAAACGCATCCTCTTCTTCCCACTCATATAAGCTCCACAAAGCATCATCCATGATGTGGGCTCATTAACACCTACATGGTGATTTCTTAATCCGTATCTCAAGCTTAAACAAGTCTAGGTTCACATTTATGCATACATATATGATGTACATTCCTCAAAGTCAATATATTCACAAATTCTACCTTTGTTCCCTTCCACCTACTTTAGTCCTATATTTCCTCTCTCTCCATTTAAGATTTTCTCACTCATTTAGTCTCCCCAAGCTGGCAAATTCAGTCATCTTTGATACCTTCTCAAACAGCTGGTGAGCAAATCTTCCCTATAGTCTACTTCCGAAATGTTTCCTTCCTTCATTCCTTCCTCTCCCTCCCGCTGTCATTTTCAAAGCTAGAACTTAGGCACCAGTCATTTTTTTTTTTAATAGAGGCATGTTTTATTTATTTGTTTGTTTGTTTGTTTGTTTTGTTTATACATGCACTGGGTACAGTCAGAAGCAAGGGAGGGTGAGAGAATTCACCAGAGCCAAAGCAGGGAGCAGAGCAGGCAGAAGGACCGAAGTACACTGCTGAGGGCAGCAGCGGGCGGCAGGAGAGGTCTGCGGGCCATGTGGGACCCTCCTCCGGTGGCCGGGGAGCAGCCGGGGATCGAACCGGCACCGCAGAGGCCGCGGGCAGCTTCGCAACCCAGCGCTCAACCGCTGCGCCACCGGGGAGGCCCACCAGTCATTTTTGACCTGGGCTAAAAGGTCAAACAAATATTTCATAAGTACCACACAGTCAAAGGAGTTGAAAATATGATGATTAATAAAACAAATCACTACAATCAAGCATCTCTTTAGGTAGAGAGATTAAATAATATGATGTGACAAGTACTATAATTAGAGCAAGATCCATAAGATATAACCTCTTTCCCATCTGATCTATATAAACCAGTGGTGGCGCGGGGGTTAAGATGCAGCACAATGAAGCTGTCCGCAACCACTGCAGCATGAGGTCAACCTCCGGCCAGGGAGGTGACCCACATGGCGCAGCAGACCTCTCCTGTCTTGCCTGCTGCTTCCCTCAGTGGTGTATTTCAGTCAGTCTGCCTGTTCTACTCCCCACTATGTCTCTGGTGAATCCTCGCACCCCCTATACCTCTGGCCTATACCCCAGTTCTTGTATGCATAAATAAATAAATCTTAAAAAAAATACAAACCAGATCATAGCACTATTTTGTAAAACCATTGATGATTCTACTCCACTGCTAAAGGAATAAAGTCCAATTTCCTTAATATCATGCAAACACTTCACAGTCTGATCCCAACCTATCTAACAGCCTCAGCAATTGCTTTTCTTTCACTTCACACCCCATAATCAGGTGACATATAACTAGTCTGCTACTGGAGAGGCTTCCTCCTTGTGTCCAACAGTGTTAAGTACTTTCGGGCTCTCTATCAATGAATACTTCCTGTCTGAAATTTTCATTAACTTCCTCTGCCAGTGTAGTTTTTATAAAAGTTATTATAAACTTATTACTTAGTACTGTATTTTGTTTTTCTCTTTCCCTCTCCTACTAGGCTGAGATTCTTAAGGATAGAAACTATGTCTTGTTATTTGTTGTATTTTTCCCAAAGAATAGCAAAACAGGCAACAGTCAAGCAATGTTTGCTAAGTGGATGATGGGGTGGATTTACAGAGAACTAACATACTAATCATTACATTATTTCTAAGTTTTTGGTCTGGAATCAAGGGAATACACTAAGTTCACATCACATAGTTTTTTTCTTCCTTCTTATCATTCATCTTACTATCTGTATTTCTAACAGACACAAAACAACAATAAATAAAGATAAAATCCCCGGCCATAAAGGGACTTATATTCAGTTAAGAAGAAAACATGGATAAAATAAAGCAGTCTGATAGGGCAGAAAAAGGCTAGGGGAGAAACATTCTACTTTAAATGGTGAAGGGGGAGAAGTCACAGAGGTTTCTCTGAGAAGGTAAATATAAGTTAAAGCCAGAAGGAAGAGAAGCAACCAGCTAAGCAAAATCTGGGGGTAAAAAATTCTATGAGCAGAAGGAACTGTAAGGGCAAACACTCAGATGCAGAAGTGCACTTGTAGGTGGAGGGACATAAGAGAAAGTATCACTAAAGAAGAAAGCACGACCTTGTAGGTGGTAGTCATGGTCAAATCCTATCTGCACCCACGTTGACTTTATGGTTCCTAATTTACTCCTTCTAATGTCTACATAATTTTCTACTTATTAACGGGCCTCCCCGGTGGCGCAGCGGTTGAGCGCTGGGTTGCGAAGCTGCCCGCGATCTCTGCGGTGCCGGTTCGATCCCCGGCTGCTCCCCAGCCACCGCAGGAGGGTCCCATATGGCGCGCAGACCTCTCCTGTCGCCCGCTGCTCCCCTCAGCAGTGTACTTCGGTCCTTCTGCCTGCTCTGCACCCCGCTCTGGCTCTGGTGAATTCTCTCACCCTCCCGTGCTTCTGACTGTACCCAGTGCATGCATAAACAAACAAACAAATAAATAACATGCCTCTATAAAAAAAATTTTTTTTAAAAATTTTCTACTTATTAACATAAGAGCAAGAGAATGATAAAATATGACTTACAGCACACTCTATTGTTAGATAGATGTCAAATAATTCTAAAAGTATCTTTTTTGGTTTCTGTTAAATATAATTCCTTTACAAACCTGATAAGCACACAAGAATAAAACCAAATGAAAAGAAAGGTAAGATCTTTCTACTTACTACAAAGCAAATCATAAAGAGAACTACAAAATGACCCTAAGATTCATGAGAGGAAATAAAACACATCATTCTGATACTCTGAAAATACACATGGACTACAGATTTATCCTTTTAAATGAATGGATTTTTTCATTTTCATGTAAAATTAAAGATCATGAAATATAAATCCAGACTTAAGTGGTTAAATACAAAAGATTTCTGGTTTTTACTAGCCAATGTTTTTGATCACGTTTATAGGAATTAAACAATTTTTGATGTTTTGAGAATGCATGAATTTATAAACTGAGGCATTATAAACTGCCTCTCAGCAGTAATTTTGTACATGTTTATATCATAATCTATTTAATGCAAATACTACTATGATGTTAGAGCAAAGTCAATCCATTCCATAAATGAATATTCACTGAACTAACTGCTAAAGCAACTCATGAGTCGCTAGGAAGTCAAACAGTGTGAAATTACACATCTTACTCCTGTTCTCAGTAGCATCTGCTGGTTTTGCTAAGCTGAACATGAACACATCACTAAATATAAAGAGGCTTTCATTATCCTAGTCAGGTTTTTTAAATGCTAGGCTGCCAGCCTTCTACTGGTAAAAATAAATTCATTCTCAGCATCCCTAAATTCAATTCTGTACTGAGTGATCTCTGCCTAGTGCAATGATGTTTCCCTGAAGCTCTCAAAATCATTGGCGATAGTAGAGATAACAAACAATAATAATCTATTCTCCCATCCTCCTGTTTATGACAATAACCCATCATCTCATTAGCTGAAAGAAGAAGAAAATATTTTAGCTTAAAAGGAAACCTCTTCACACTCTTCAAGCTGATGTCCAACATCATACGTTTATGTTTCATCTTCTCTTCCCCACTCACCCAGGGAGATCCTTAAAAAGGATATAAATAACCAAAGTATTTTCTCTGCAATTCCACATCTTCAAACTGGTTGATTTATCATCATTCATTATTTTACTCATAAAGTCATATGTAATATTAGACAGTCTACTTCCGTGATTGGGAAATAAAATTGTATAATTTCTCCGTGGAGTTATACCTCAATCCTGATATGGTGGGGGGAGGGGTTTCCAAGAAGAAACCTAAATATTTATCAGCAGGAAAACCTCTCTGAAAGAGATGCATATACTTGCATACTAACGCTGGATATTATGAGTAAGCATTACTCTTCCCTTATTAGGAGTAGAATATGAATTAAAACAAGGTCTTATCATGGACCAATAATATTTAAGAGTTTATTAGAAATAATTCAGAGTTCTATATCTTAGAACAACTAAGTCAAAATCTTCATTACACTGTTATCTGTATGCAGACTGCTCTACATCATAAAACCCCAGAAGTAGTGAGAAATTTTTAAATTTACCAGACATGAAGAGACATTAACTTAAATAACATTTATAAAAGATAATGACTATAGTCTCCTTCACAAATTCTCTAGTTCTTGTAACAGGTCCTCCTAAAGAAAAATTTCTCATAAAATTATAGCTGCTTATTTTAAAATACACCAAGGATATTATAGTTGCTGCTGCTGTTAGTGAAAGCCAGTAAGTTCTTACCTAATCTGAGTTCTCCGAAGTTCCCGCATCCTATCTTCTTGCCAACCCTGAAGTTGGGTCCCACCATAAGAACCCCAGAGGATGTTGAGGAGCCAGATGGTCGGGAAGAGTGTGTACTCCGTTGAGCCATGGGTTTGGTTGTCCGTTGTCTTTCATCCTTTTCCCTACTAGTATGGTCCATGATCTTAAACGCAGAGTTTCTGTGCAATGAGTAGCCTCAGTGTGTATACGTCTCTTCAATATATAATTATGTTCAAATTAACTGTAGTTAGAGAAAGGGAAGGAGTTCTTTTGGCACCATATTTATGTTTCTAATGTAGCTCCAGGGAATAGAAAACCATTGATTAGTTCTTGTAGAACATGTAGTCTGTAGGTCTCATGTATAGAAAGGTATTTTTAACCTAGGTAAAAAAATCAAGAAAACATACAGTTAAAAATTAAATTTTAAAATGAATTAAGAAAGTTACCAGTAATGAGAATGGATTCTATCAAAAAATGAGCAAGGGGATTAACTTTTTGTTGTTATTTTGTTGTTTTATATACTAATTCTGTTGTTGTTGTTCTGTTTATATGCTAATTTTGTTGTTTTATATACTAATTCTGGCTTGCTGTCCTCCAACAGGTTTATCTAAACCAGTTATTCATCTGTTAACATTAGCTCAGTGAAGGAGCCACCCTGGTGGTGCAAGGGGTTAAGACACAACCTATGAAGCTCACTGCAGCCACTACAGCACAAGTTCAATCCCCGGTGAGGGAGGTGACCAACATGGCATAGCAGACCTCTCCTGATTCACCCGCTGCTCTCCTCAGCAGTGTATTTCAGTCAATCTGCCTGTTCTGTTCCACACTCTGTCCCTGGTGAATCCTCTCAACCCCCAAAACTCTGGCCTGTACCTCGGTTCTTGTATGTATAAATAAATCTTTAAAAAAAAATTAGCTCAGTGGACTGCAGACCATGGCAGCTAAGAGAATGCAAAATACATAAATTGCTTTTTTCTAGTGCATATGAACCAAAAGAAAGTTATCTGTTGACTTTTCAATATCAACTAACAGGAAGATATGGTGGGATTAAAGCAAATTAAATAAACTGAGAGCAATATAATTAAAAGCTCCTTTAATTTGGACAGAATCTATTGGAAATAAAGTTACTTATTTTCCCTCTTCCCATCCCCACCATTTATCAAGTACTAACAGCAATCAAACAATCCAAAACAAGTCAGTGAACTACTTCTATGAAGGACTTTCCAAAACCCTACAGGTATAAAGTAGTCCAAGACTAACGGTTCATAAAGCTCAACCCAAAGTTAAAAAAAAAAACAACTGAGATACAAAAAAATCTTAAACATAAAACTCATGACTAAGGCCAAAGCCACAAGGAGGAGAAAGACTTACACAATAGGAAACAACCCAAATGCCCAAAAATAGATGACTGGATCAAGCAGACATGGTATATACACACAATGGAACATTATTCAGCAATCAAAAAAGATAGACTCGTGCCATTTGCAGCAATGTGGATGGAACTAGAAAGAATTATGCTCAGTAAAATAAGCCAGAAGGAAAAAGAAAAGTATCAGATAGTTTCACTTATAGCAGGAATATAGGGGAACCAAATAAGATATCAGTGTAAAAAAATAGTAACAGTACAAAACACAACAAAACAAAAACAGACATAAGTCAGAGACCTACTGCAGGGAAGGAGGAGGGAGAGGGATCAGAGGGAGGGAAGGAGGAGCACAGGGGACTGAGGTGATGGTGCATGGGTGCACTGGTGAAGGAAACTCTATGGGGACTACACCTAAGGGGGTGGGGGTAAGCAAATACTGTTTAAAAATGAATAATGGGCCTCCCAGTGGCACAGTGGTTGAGCGCTGGGCTGCGAAGCTGCCCACAGCCTCTGTAGCACCGGTTCGATCCCCAGCCACCGGCGAGGGTCCCACATGACGTGACAGACCTCTCCTGCCGCGCCCACTGCTCCCCTCAGCAGTGTACTTCATCACACCCTGCCTCTTCTGCTCCCAGCTCTGGCTCTGGTGAATTCTCTCACCCTCCTGTGCTTCTGACTGTACCTAGTGCTTGTATAAATAAATAAATAAATCTTAAAAAATAAATAAAAAATAAAAATGAACAATGATGTAAAAAATAAAAAATTAATATAAAAATAATAATAAAGAAAAGTCGGATTAAAAAAAACAAAGCCTTACACAATGAAAACCAGGAGATGTCAATAAGGATTTGATCATAACATAAGGAAATAGAAAAACAGGCTCATGGATGGCAAGTGTCAATACAGTCAAAATGTCTACCGAAAGCAGTAAATTTAATGCAACACTCATGAAAATAACAAAAATATTCTTTAAAAAAATTGAACAAAAATATTCAAATTTATATGGAACCATAAAAGTCTTAGAAAAGTTAGAACAATTCTGAGGGAAAGGAAAAAAGCTAAAGCATTACTTCACCTGACTTTAAATTATACCACAAAGCAACAGAAATTATAGTATTGTCCTAGCATAAAACAGACACAAGGATTAATGGAACAATCAAAATCTCAGAAATACATCCACAAATTTATCAGTACTGAATTTATGATAAAGTAGCCATGACCATACACTGGGGAAAAGTATCTATTAACAAATGGTACTGGGTAAACTAGAAGGACAAAGGACACATGTTAAAGAATGAAGCTGCATCACTCTCTAACTCTAAAACAAAAATACGTTTAAATTTGATTAAAGATTTAGATACAAGACCTGTAACAATAAAATATATAGAAGAAAACACTGGCAAGTCTGTGGGAGAATCAACCCCTATGACAAGGAACAGAAGTGGAACAAATGGAATTATCTAATTTTATTTTTTTTTTTAATTTTTTTTTTATAGAGGCATGTTTTTTTTATTTTATTTTATTTATTTGTTTGTTTGTTTTGTCTATACATGCACTGGGCACAGTCAGAAGCGCGGGAGGGCGAGAGAATTCACCAGAGCCAGAGCAGGGAGCAGAGCAGGCAGAAGGACCGAAGTACACTGCTGAGGGGAGCAGCGGGCGGCAGGAGAGGTCTGCGCGCCATGTGGGACCCTCCTCCAGTGGCCGGGGAGCAGCCGGGGATCGAACCAGCACCGCAGAGGCCGCAGGCAGCTTCGCAACCCAATGCTCAACCGCTGCGCCACCCGGGAGGCCCTGGAATTATCTAATTTTAAAGGCTTTTACACAGCAAAAGAAAATATGAGTAGATTTATTTTTTTTAAAGATTTATTTTTATTTATTTATACAAGCACTGGGTAGAGTCAGAAGCGCAGCAGGGTGAGAGAATTCACCAGAGCCAGAGCGGGGAGCAGAGCAGGCAGAAGGACCGAAGTACACTGCTGAGGGGAGCAGCGGGCGGCAGGAGAGGTCTGCGCGCCATGTGGGATCCTCCTCCGGTGGCCGGGGAGCAGCCGGGGATCGAACCGGCGCCGTGGAGGTCGCAGGCAGCCACGCTCCACGGCTGCGCCACTGGGGAGGCCCCTGAAGATATACTTTTAAAAAGAAAACAAACAGGGGGATCTCAGCATGTGATATCACCACTGTGGCCTGAATTTGATCCCCAGCCAGGGAGTTAACCCATGAATGGCTCAGCAGACCTCTCCAGTCTTCCTACTGCTCTCTTCAGTAGTGTATTTCAGTAAATCCTCCTTTTCTGCTCCCCTCTCTGTCTCTGTGAATCCTCTCTTCTCATTCCCTGCACCTCTGACCTACACGTCTATGCAATAAATATTAAAAAAAGAAAACGAGGGCCTCCCCAGTGGCTCAGCGGGTTGAACGCAGCGCTGTAAAGCTGTCTGCAGCCTCTGCAGCGCGGTTTCGATTCCCGTCCAGTCAGGGAGATGCCCACATGGCATGGCAGACCTCTCCTGTCTTGCCCACTGCTCCCCTCAGCAGTGTATTTGGGTCGTCTGCCTGTTCTGCTCCCCGCTCTGTCTCTGGTGAATCCTCTCGCCCTCCTGCGCCTCTGGCCTGTACCCCAGCTCTTGCATAAAAATAAATAAATCTTGGGCCTCCCCTGGTGGCACAGCGGTTGAGCGCTGGGCTGTGAAGCTGCCCGCAGCCTCCGCAGCGCCGGTTCGATCCCTGGCTCTCTGGCGAGGGTCCCACATGGCGCTGCTCCCCTCACAAGTGTGTTTTGTCAGTCTGCCTGATCTGTTCCCCACTCTGGCTCTGGTGAATCCTCTCACCCTCCCGCACTTCTGACTGTACCCAGTGCTTATGTAAATAAGTAAGTAAATCTTCGGGGGAAAAAAAAAAAGACCAAGGGTTCCTTTAAAACAAACAAACAAACAAACAAACAAACAAATAAATAAATCTTAAAAAAAGAAAAGAAAAGAAAAAACCCAGTTAATAAATAGGTGGGTCTCCCTGGTGGCGCAGAGGTTAAGCGCTGGGTTGTGAAGCTGCCCGCAGCCTCTGCAGTGCCAGTTCGATCCCCGGCCACCGGGTGAGGGTCCCACAGGGCGCACAGACCTCTCCTGCTGCCCGCTGCTCCCCTCAGCAGTGTACTTCGTTAGTCTCCCTGTTTTGTTCTCTGCTCTGGCTCTGGTGAATTCTCTCACCCTCCTGCGCTTCTGACTGTACCCAGTGCTTGTATAAATAAATAAATAAATCTTAAAAATAAATAAATAGGCAGCAGATCTAAACTGAAAATTCACCAAAGAGGGTATTTAGAAGGCAATTATTTTAATAAGGTAGATGCAGACCAAAGCCACAATGAGGTATCATCTCACACCCACAACAATAGTACATAGTAAAAAGGTCCCCAACAAGTGTAGGAGAGGATGAGGAGGCAGGAGAACCCTATTACACTGCTGGTAGTAGTATAAATTGATGCAGCTATTTTGGGAAGCAATCTGGATTTACCTTAAAAAACTAAAAATGGAGGGCCTCCCTAGTGGCACAAGAGGTTGAGATGCAACCTATGAAGCTATCCACGGTCACTGGAGCACAAGTTTGATACCTGGCCAGCCAGGGGGCTACCCACATGGCGCAGCAGACCTCTCCTGACTCGCCTGCTGCTCCCCTCAGCAGTGTATTTCAGTCAATCTGCCTGTTCTGTTTCCCACTCTGTCTCTGGTGAGTCCCCTCACCCCCTCCCCACACACACCTCTGGCCTGTACCCCAGTTGTTGTATGCATAAATAAATAAATCTTTTTAAAAAAAGCAAAAAAAAACCCTAAAAATGGAAATACTGTATTCCCCAACAATCGCACTCTGGGGTATGTTTCTAAAGAACCTGAAACCATAAACCCCCAAATTATGTGTTCTACAATGTTAATTGTAGCATTAGTTATAACAGCTATGACATGGAAATAACCTAAGTGCCCAGCAATAGAGGACTGGATTAAAAAGATGTAGTATATCCACACAATCAATACTATTATTCAGCCATAAAACAAAAGGTTGCCATTTACAGCAAAATGGAAAGAGTTTGAGGGAATGATGTTCAGGAAACCAAATCAGAATGACAAAGACAATATTGGGTAATTACATAGTAAATGGGGCCTCCCTGGTGGTGTAGAGGGTTAAGTACCACACTATGAAGCAATCCGCAACACAAGTTCGATTCCCAGTCGGCCAGAGAGCAACCCACATGGCAAAGCAGACCTCTCCAATCTTACCCGCTGCTCCCCTCAGCAGTGTATTTCAGTCAGTCTGCCTGTTCTGTTCCCCACTCTGTCTCTGGTGAATCCTCTCACCCCTCCCCCCACATCTCTGGCCTGTACCCTAGCTCTTGTGTGCATAAATAAACAAATCTTTAAAAAAAATTACATATTAGACGATTCAACAAAACATGTATAAAAGCTATAGGACAGTAATTACAAAAGTGAAGTTTCTGATGTTAAGCGGAAGCTATAAGAGATGGTGGTAGGAGAAAAAGAAACCTAACAATTTATCCCTCCTGGAATTCGTCAGTGTCCCAAATCAGGACTGAATCTGAGATCAGATTGAAATGATCTCCTTTCAATGCCATTTTTTTTTTAAGATTTTAAAAAAATTTTTATTCATACAAGTGCTGGCCAGATGCGCAGGAGGGTGAGAGGATTCACCAGAGACACAGTGGGGAACAGAAACAGGCAAACTGACGAAATACACTGCTGAGAGGAGCAGCAGGCGAGACAGGAGATGTCTGCCACACCATGTGGGATTCTTGCTGGCTGGCCGGAATCGAACCCACTGCAGAGGCTACGAATAGCTTCACAGTGCGGCGCTCAACCGCCTGCATCACCAAGGAGGCCCCTCAATGCCATTTTTGATAATCCAGGCAAGAATCCATAACAAAAAATACTGTCATCATCAATTACATAAAACACATACTTATGTGTCACTTTAATTATTTTCTTAAAATTTTAAGGAAGAATTGGTTTAATTGTTTTGTATAAGAACAAGAACAAACCTGTGAATAAACTGAACAAATAGACGTATGATGTAAGAATAGAAACTATTTACTTCATTATAATAAACTTTGCATTATTAAAACAGCATGATGATTTTGGGCTTCCAAAAAGCAAATCATCAATAAAATGTATTTCTCTGAATTCAGGGAGCAATACATCCATACTCACTATCTGTATTGGGTTTGGGGGAATCAGGGCAATGAGAAGAGGTCAGCAATTACTAGAATTCCATAAGAACTTATAAATTTCTATTTTTCCCCATTCTTATTGCCTTATTCTTACTGCCAATGGTATCTAAAATCCTCTAATTATCTTTGTTGTTAATTTAAAGTCCATCACACAATACTGAAAAGGGAAATTAAATTTTGAGATTTTCTTTTTAAAAAGAAGAAACCAAATTAGATGTTTTGTTTAGATAGTCTCATCGTAACTGATGGGATTGTATCTATGTATGAGAAGCAATAAGGTTATAGTTTCCTACCTTATATATTGTTCTGAGCACAGAAAACAGATGCATCTTAGTTTATCCAGACAATTTGTGAAAATTAAACTAATTGCCAAACTTTCATAAATTGTCACTATAAGATCTGGAAAACTATCCTACTTTGTCTACTACTCTTCATATTTTTCATTTTGTTCAGTGATTTTTTTCTAATGCATGGAGGTTATTTTTATAATTTATAATAATTGTCATTTACTTTCTCTTTTGCACTTACTCCTATAACATTAGGTGGAGTAATCACACACAGCTCTTGCTATACTAATGTTTACTTGCATGTACATATTACAAAAGCATACGGTACTTGCCAAGTTACAAACCTACATAAAACCAAAACCATGTTCATCTGAGAAAAGGATGTTTTTCAGCTCCTGCTTGCAGACCGAAAGAATCCTTTTTACTCTCACAAACATGGCAAAACCTCACATTTATGATGTTACATTTCTTTGTTATGATTTTAAATTTATAATCGATACATGGGACATTAGTACAATTTACTTATAAACACAAAAGATGAATTATATTTAATACTACTTTATGTGGTACCTATTATTTAAGCAATAGAACTAATTAACTGATTAACTTCTTAAAAGTCCTATTTTGTTTATACCACCCACTGATCAAAACTACTTTCTACTCCCAATTACAAATTCTCTATCATAAATCACTTCAAATCACTAAATGCATGCATTAAAAAGCTACTATATAAACATAAGGAGCATCCATTCTCAACCCTTATGCCTAGAATGGCCTCCTACCTAAGCCCTCACTTATAATTCTTATGACATTTTTGAAGGACATAGGAAACATCACAGTAGCACACGTTTGCCACTGATCATGTACCAGGTTACACTAAAAAGTATTCTAATATCCAATTTGACTGTAGGTCTTGGAAGTTAAGGATCTTGTCATACTTCCTTTAGCTTCTTACATATAATTGGAACTTAATAAATACTGAATAATAATTCTGATGGTCCTACTTAACAAAAAACAGACTCCCACTGACATTACTAAATATTTATACAAAATAATAAATATAAAGAGAGTCCTAATGAAACCTAAAAACACTTAGATTCATCATAGCAAGAAGGTAGTTGCTATTTCATTTAGTTACTGTTAAGACATAGGCAAGTAAGGATTTTCATTTCACAAGGATATAAAATGATTTCTTTATAGTTACTAGCAGATAATATGTGAAAAGGTTAGCTTAAAACCAGTTAAACAGGGCCTCCCTGGTGGCGCAGCGGTTGAGCGCTGGGTTGCGAGGCTGCCCGCAGCCTCTGCAGCGCTGGCTCAATCCCCTACCACTGGCGAGGGTCCCACATGGCGCGCAGACCTCTCCTGGCACCCGCTGCTCCCCTCAGCAGTGTACTTCAGTCCTTCTGCCTGTTCTGCTCCCCGCTCTGGCTCTGGTGAATTCTCTCACCCTCCCGCGCTTCTGACTGTACCCAGTGCTTGTATAAATAAATAAGTAAACAAAACAAAACAAAACAAAAAAAACAGTTAAACATTAAGTTATACTTTAGTCTTACTTAAAAAAAATGTCTTCCAAGGTAGGCCACTTCAGAAAAGTGGTTATTAAGCTCATTCGCCAATTTTTTGATTAGTTTGGTTTTTTTTTTTGTTGTTGTTGAGCTGTATGAGCTCTTTGTAGATCCTTGATATCTGTCTCTTATCAGATGCATGGTGTGCAAATATTTTTTTCCAATCTGCAGGGTATCTCTTTGTTTGGGTCTCTCTCAATATACAGAAGTTTCTTACTTTGATGTAGTCTCAAATGTTATCCTCTTTCTTTTCCTTGCTGCTGAGGATGAATCCTCAAAGATATTTCTGAAGTTTATGTCATGCAGTGTGTATGTTTTCTTCTATGCATTTTATATTTCCTTGTATATATTTTATAGGTTCAGATCTTACAATCATGACTTTTAAACATTTTGAGTTGATTTTCATGTATGGTAGCTTGGCTAAGTTAAAGGAAAGCTATTTTTCCACAAACTTTTATAACCAAGTTATTCATTTCAGGAACTGCTTTACATTTCCAGAAAGCTCACTCTCATCAATAAAGCACTAATTACTTAATGAATTAAAATAGATTCGTACACATGCCTTACTTGACCTGGAAATTGTGAAAGTTCTCTGGTAGATTAAAGAATAATAATTTGGGGGGAGAAGGGAAGAGGTAAAAAAGGCCGAATAGTTGGTGATGGGATATTTGAATATGGATATATTAGAAAATGTAATCTTAGAACTTATGCAGAGTTAACTTCAATTAAAGAAAAAAAATAATACTAAAAAGCAAAGTAATAGCAATTTTACTAGTAGTAAAATCAACTAATCCAATTTATCAAATTGTGATGCAGAACTGATATCAAATCTGCCTGGTTTACGTAAGAGTTAAGGAACAGGGCTATCTTCAGCAGCAGTCAATGAGAAAGTTTCTTTCATAGACCATTCTAGAAGATATCACACTGAAATGGGAGAAATTTATGTTTTTAATAAATAGCCCAAATCAACATATAAAAGAAACAGATCAAAACCAAGAGTTTTAACCTGACCCAAAGTCACTCTAAAAGAGAGAACAGATGCATGTGAAAATAGATCACTGATTTATATTTTGTTTTAGTCTCATATATTTGCCTTGTCAAAAATGAGACAGAAATTTAACTTTTAAAGTCTACTTTTTTCATCGAGGTAATACTGGTTTACAATACTATATATTTCAAGGGAAAGCATCACGTCTCAACAATGTATACATCACACCATGCTAGTTACCATCAACCACCACCCATCAGATCCCCTCTACCAGTTCCTTTTACCTTCCCCCTCTACTCCTCCCACCCTGGTAACCATCAGCTGTTGTTAGAATCTAAGCATTTATTTTTGTTTGGTCATTTGCCTTGTTTCTTTATATTCTATATGTGAGTAAAATCATAAGATATTTATCTTTCTTTTCTGATTTATTTCACTTAGGGTAAACACCTCAACACATTTGACCTTTGTTGACAGTCAAGACAATTAGGCTTCTAAATCTCTCCCTATATAACTTATGATGAAATTGAATATAGGTGCTGGACTGTATGTTAGGGTATATGTTTAAACAATTTCCAAAGTGACCAGACTCTTTTTTCTATCATTCCTTCATCTACCATATGTCAGTTTTAGTTCTATGTGCGCCACAGTACAACAGAATGTTTGGTTGCAAGTTTCAGGATCAGGGATCACTTTCCACACCAGAGCACAAAACAGAAATTAAAGGGCAATAGCTATTTGTGTCTGATTTTGGGTTAAGGATGAAAATTCTTCCCAGAATCCCTAGCAAAATCCCTTTTATGTTGAGTTGCCCAAAGTGTCTGCAACAATATCTGAAATACCCACTGCAAGCTCCTCAGAGATCAAAACTTATATTGATGTTTAGAACAAAGGATAAATTTCAAGAGCAGTATCATACCCAAAGAAGGTGTTTAGTAAACATTCAGTAAAAATGATATCTGCACAAGCTTGTGTGTGTGTGTGCTAAGAAAATCTTTTTAAAAATTATGACAACAAAAAAATTATAAGACCATTAAAAAAAGGCTCGTAACTCACTTTGGTTTTTGCCCCCAAAAAAGGACACAATTAGAACCTCATTTTAAGTAATCTAGCAAGTAATCAAATTGATTTATTTTAGTAAAAAAATACTAAGTGCTATAATGAAAAGGAAGAACAACACATGATCTGGCACTATTATCGTTTCTCTTTTCCATAAATAACAATTATTAGTGTTAATTGAGAATCTCCAATTCTCACTACTACATCCCTCACTGCCTATTAGTCCATTTCCACCAGATAATTAGTTTCCCTAGTTTTACTGATATATAATTGACCATTGCACTAATTTAAGGTGTAGAACATGATTAGACATGGGTATATATTACAAAATGATTACCACAATAAATTTAGTTTAACATCTATCACCTCATAGCTATGCTTTTTTTGTGTGTGCTAAGAATTAAAATCTACTCTCTTAGCAAACCTCAAATATACAATAGAGTACTGTTAACTTTTATCTGTAAATGGAAGTTAAACCATCTTCATCCATTTCACTTACCACCACCACCACCACCCTTTTCCTCTAGCAGCACCAATCTGTTCTATTTCTATAAGAGTTCAGTTTTTTTTAGATTCCACATTGTGAAAATTTATATACAGAAGTCTTATTTAAATGAGGTCAGGAATCTAGAAAAGAATTCTCACACATAAGCACTAGTGTACATTGCAGAATCCCGAATCCAAACAGAGGAGATATGCTTTATGTTTGGTTTCTTCAACAGGAGGAAGGTGGAAGCTGCTACTTCTTGCTCAGTACAGTGTGAGAACATCATAACCCAAAGGAGAAGTCACTACACTCCAAACTTTCAGTTTCCCCCAAAGGATTCTTCATTTACAACAGCCCCTTCTAAAATCTATTAAAAGTTTTTTTTCTTTTATTCTGAGGAAGTATATATGTGTTTCATCATGAGACCATACTTCATAAGTGCTTTCTGTTATTTCTGAATAAACCCATTTTTCTAATGAACTATTTGCTTATTTGTTGAGGTAACTATATCTGGTGGCCCCTATGGGGATGCAGAGAAGACGCCCAACAACTCCAAGGCTGATGAACAAAGAGGGGCCATTACCCACTGAGTTCACTGCTTTTTTGCCATTCTTAGAGTTTGAGGGTAAGTTTCTTCTGGATCCAACCATGGCTTCTTGGAGTTTGAGCTCTCATGGCTATTCAGACATTTTCCTTTTGTCTAAAGCCTTGTTCTCTTTGGGGGTTCCCATTTGGTACTTTGGCCTAATATCCTCTGGAAATCAGGACATCCTATTAGATCTGTGATAGTCTGACTGATTCATTTGAAATCATTCCACTAGGACTATAACATCTATCTGGGCACTCAGTTACTTCTGGGAACAGGCTATTCCACTGGAATTGTGTGGCTTCTGTTGAGTACTAGGTTGGCCTTCAGCCTGATTTCCTTGTACAGACTGTCCCTATTGGGGCTGTGCCATTTGGAAATTTCTGCTCAAAAAAAAAAAAAAAGGATTCTAAAAAAAAAAAAAGGATCCTATTTATCTCAATATTTTATTGGCAGTTCACTTTAAGGCTTCATGTATCAAATCTAAGGCCCTCCCTCATGCGCATTTCTAACTAAATTAACCAGAAGTATCCTAGAATACCAATGGCCATTATGAGGAACTTTTGAACTTCCCAAAATTGGTTTTTTTAGAACCAATTTGGGGCTTCCCTGGTGGCACAAGGGGTTAAGATGCAGCACCATGAAGCTATCCGTAGCCAATGCAGCACGAGTTCGATCCCCGGCAAGGGAGGTGACCCATATGGAGCAGCAGACCTTTCCTGTCTCGCCCGCTGCTCCCTCAGCAGTGTATTTCACTCAATCTGCTTTTTTGTTCCCCACTCTGTCCCTGGTGAATCCTCTCACCCCCCCATACCTCTGGCCTGTACCCCAATTCTTATATGCATAAATAAATAAATCTTAAAAAAAAGAAAACAATTTGGACAACCATGGCTTTGAAATTGCCAAAACTGAATGGAAAGCATTTTCATCAATTGAAGCCTCCAAACATTAACATAAGTCTAAAATTGCCTCTCTGGAAAGTGATGCCTCAGGATTTTACCTTCTTATTTCTTACAAATCCTGAAGACTTATCTGGACAATATAAAGTACTCCAGGGGCTCTACCTCTTTTTGCAATATGTGGATGATTTGCTGCTTTGCTTTCCTTCCCATACCACCTTACAGGAAGACAATGTATACTTGTTAACACAGTCTTAAAAGTACACAGGTTGCCAAGGAAAAAATTGTAGTTTGCCCAAGCCCAAATTCATTATTTAGGGGATCAAGTATAAAGAAAAGGGCTACATCAAAATCCACACAGGCTAACTTTCCCTAAACCCAAAACTAGATGTCAACAGCGAGATTTTCTTGGACTAGCAAGTTATTGCTGAAATTGGATTTTAATTTCTCTCTAATGGCGAAACCTCTGTATTTTTTTTTTTCACAAAAAAACAACCACCCCATTTAGTGATATCCCTAATGCAGTATATACAGGTTGATTTTTAATGACGCACACCTGAAACCTGTTATAATGCAATGTTACTATACTAAAAAAATAAAAGATCAATTCCAACTCTATGGAAGAACAGGGCAAGGTGGCCTTTAAAACCCTAGAGGAGGGACCTCCCTGGTGGCGCAAGGGGTTAAGCACCACACTATGAAGCAATCCACAGCCTCTGCAGCAGGAGTTCAATCCCCAGCCAGCCAGGGGCAACCCACATGGCGAGGCAGACCTCTCTTGTCTCACCCACTGTTCTCCTCAGCAGTGTATTTCAGTCAGTCTGCCTGTTCTGTTCCCTGCTCTTTCTCTGGTGAATCCTCTCACCCCCCCCATCTCTGGCTTGTCCCCAGCTCTTGTATGCATAAATAAATAAATCTTTAAAGAAAATAAAACCCTAGAAGAGATTTTAATGAACCCATATGCCCTTGGACATCCCAATTACCACATTCCCTTCTTCTTTTTTACATATAAAGGAAAGAGAATACCCATGGGGTAATCAACCAAAAACACAGTGGGGACAACTATCAACCCACAGGATATTATAGTCAGAAACCAAACCAGTAGCATGAACATATACTTTCAGAGTAGCTCATGATTTTGCAATTTTGTGGATGCAATGAGGCTTCCTTACTTCTAACAGAGATATAATTAAAAACAGCCCTTATGTTTAGGTATTATTAGATGCTATACTTTTGTGTTCTACCTTGGCTACTATTAAGATTCTGGATCATTCTAAAGTTGATTCTCTGGAAGTTAAAGGAAATCACCTTGCTGATAATTACACAAAGAATGTTCCTCTTAAAGGAACCAGTAGCAGCCAAACCTCTATTGTGGTGCAAAGAGACATTTCCCCAAATAACTTAGGAAAACTGGCTGGAGAAACCCAACACAACTGGCCTCAGAAAATGAAAAACAATACGAGAAATTTAATAGTTGTTGTTAATATGATAAAAAGAGAAAGCTCTAGCTTGAGCCAAGTAGCAACCTAGTCCTTCCAGAGGCTCTAAAATATCCACCTCTAATCACTGTACAAACATTAAAACATTAATCAAAACAATGATAGCACTAATGACTCAACATTGATGGAGAGATACTGAAATCTCTGAAAGAGGGAAACCACTCAACTCCAGTGCCCTCTAGCATTCTACATTGTAGAAAGGAAATACCTAACTCCAAACCACTCTAGTCATCCTGACCCAACCAATGGGGGAGGAAAAAATTGAGGCATACTTGTGAAGCTCATCTATTCACAGGACTACAGAATGCTGCTTCTCCCTTCATACCTCACCACGATATTACTAAAGGCCTATTTACAGCACTTCCTTTTTCTAGGTGCATCAAATCTGGCTATCAAAAAAAAAAATTACAAGGTATACTAAAAAGCAAACAAACAAAAACCCAATTTGAAGAGACAGAGTATGTATCCGAACGAGCCATCGCAAAGATGATAATTATCAGACTAGGAATTGAAGGTAACTCTTAATATGCAAAGAACATTAATGTCCATCACACTAGGTGAATGAATAAATAGGTTGTGATACATCCAGGGAATGAAATACTATTCAACACTAAAAAGAAATGAACTATCAGCCCATGAAAAGACATAAAGGAAGCCTAAAGTAAATGAAATATGCCAATATGAAAATGCTACATACTATAGTGTTAAGAGGGCAGAATGAGGAGCACCCTAGGACCCCCAAACTTGCCTGCTCTAAATGGGCTGCCATCCACTGCATAAAGACAAAAGAGACTCTTAGTGCATAAGACCTTCAATAGGAAAAAAAAAATCTAAGGAACTACAGCAATTATTGAAGGAGCATGTATAATTCCCAGGAGTCAGAAAGGAAAAGGAAAAGCAACTTTATTTACTAAGAGTCCTTAACTCAATCATCAAAACTTCGTAAGTGCCTCCTAGATGTCTATGCTAGAATAGTCACTGGGGATATGATGATTAACTCAAAGTTTTTATAGTTCTTGGCCTTATGACCATACTCCTGAACAATGAAAAGCAAAAGTACATGGTGATTTTTAAGTATGTCTATGAATTTTTTGGTTAGGAAACAGGTCTACTTCTCCTTTTAGTGACAAATTTTTTTTTCTGTTTGCTGCATTGATGTTCTTCATCACTTGAATTATATATGTATCTTTTTTTTTAAGATTTATTTATTTATTTATTTATTTATTTATTTATTTATTTATTTATTTATACAAGCACTGGGTATAGTCAGAAGCGTGGGAGGGTTAGAGGATTCACCAGAGACAGAGTGGGGAACAGAACAGGCAGACTGATGAAGTACACTGCTGAGAGGAGCAGCGGGTGCGGCAGGAGAGGTCTGCTGCGCCATGTGGGACCCTCATTCGGTGACCGGGGATCGAACCTGCACTCCAAAGGCTGCGGGCAGCTTTGCAGCCCAGCGCTCAACCACTATGCCACCAGGGGAGGCCCTTGAATTATATATTTATGCCCTCTTTTTATGGTAAAATTTCTTTGTGAGATCTCATTTGTGTATTTTAAATAATTTATTGAGACATAAATCACATACATTATGATAAATCTACTTAAATCATATCTTTTGTTTCAAAAATAATTTTTTAACTTGGCGATACCAAATGGGGTCTATCTTTGTCCCAGAATTAATACAATTATTTTTCTCTTGCGTTTGCTTACCTGGAAAATACTTATTATCTCATCAATTTTTCTACTGCATTTATCTCACCACCTGGACAGGGATGGGCAGAGAGCTAGTGCCTTAAGCAAATGCTAAATAGTTGAAACTATTTCTCCTGCCTTGGATTCTTATCTCTAAATCCTGTTCACATAAATTTGGTATACAGGCTGCTTCCATATAGAAGTAAACCAATTGTGACAGCAAGTTTTTATCAGGGGCCTCCCTGGTGGTGCAAGGGGTTAAGCACTGCACTATGAAGCAATCCACAGTCTCTGCAGCATGAGTGTGATCCCAGGCCAGCCAGAGAGAAACTCACATGGCAAGGCAGACCTCTCCTGTCTCACCCGCTGCTCCCCTCAGCAGTGTACTTCAGTCAGTCTGCCTGTTCTGTTCCCCACTCTGTCTCTGGTGAATCCTATCACCCCTTCCCCCCCACATCTCTGGTCTGTAACCCAGCTTTTGTATGCATAAATAAATAAATCTTTTTAAAAAAGATTTTATCAGTAGGGATGAAAAACACACATATAATTTTAAATATAAGTATTTAGAAATAAATTAATATAAGTCATATATAGTTTCTGTTATGACTCTGCTCTTTTGGCCTCAAGATACAATTAAACCATGTCCATAACTTTTTTTCGATATAATAGTAACATTTTCAAACTGTGGTTCTCACAATAGTTTATGTTCCTCTTGGAAAGAACAGTGCAATTGTATTCTTTCAATCTAGTCCAAAGTATACTGTTGCTGGAAGAATTCCTTGGAAATCTATAGCACGAAATTAGGACTGTTTGTTATCTGTTTTTATCATTCTAATAATTACTCCTTTAGTATTACTTTGTTATTAATTCATTATTTTCTATTCTTAGGGAGGAAGTTGTTGAAGGCTAATGGGTATAAGCCTGTATTTACAGTATCTTCTTTCCTCAAGAACTATTTACTTTGAACGTTCAAATTGACGGTGAAGATGGATAAATTCTAGTTTTATCCAAATTCTCACCCATTAGATTTTGAATTGACTTCTTGCTACTTCATAAAATTTTGTAACTTTTGTTATTCTTGTTAAATTATAAACGCATATCACAGTCCATTGTACACCTTCTCCACTCTGCTCTCCCCCTCTGAAAGCCTCACCTCCACAGATTCCTAGCATTTGTCATTGGTTTGGTTTGATCTGATCCATTGTTTTGTTTCTCTGCATTCCACATATAAGTGACACCATCTGGTATTTGTCTTTCTCCTTCTGACTTATTTTATGTAGTATAATCCACTCCAGTTCCATTCATGTTATTGCAATTGGGAAGTTTATCTTTTTTATGGCTAAGCAATATTCCAACATGTGTGTATATGTTTATATATGTATGTATACACACACACAGACAGACACACACACACACAGCATCTTCCTAATCCACTCACCTGTTTTCAGACACTTAGGTTGTTCCTAAAGCTTACCTACTGGAGTAGTAGTGCTGAACACAGGAGTGCATGTATGTCTTGGAATTGGTGTTTTTACATTCTTCAGGTAGATACCAAGATGTGGAACTGCTGGATTATATGATAGATCTACTTTTAATTTTGTTGAAAAATCTCCATACTGTTTTCCAAAGGGGCTGAACCAATCTACATTCTTAAGAGAGTAGATGAGGGTTCCTTATTTTCCACACACTCACCAACATTTGTTGTTAAAAACAACTCTGAATGAGGAAAGTGAGAATCCGAAATAATGAATATGCTTTCTACAGAGATGTTCAAAATATTATGGGTGTAATGCCAATTAAATTTAATTCACTCCTGTTTCTTATTCAAAAGAAAATTCCCATTTCTCAATGTCAAATCCAAATGAGACAAGACATTTGAATTTAGAAATGAACAGCATTCAAAATAAAAGATTATCCCACATTAGATAACACAGCACTTATACAATGAAATGGATTTATAAAAGAAAAAGGTTATAATATAAAAAAATTACAAATCCGTGGTTGATGATTAATAGCTACTTCTGATATTGAGTTAAGTAAGGTCACAGACATTGCAAATTCCCTTCTAAAAGTGTCTAGCCAAAGATTTAACATTAATTCTGATAAAGACTTTCATTATGAAATGAACATAGCCTTAAACTTTCCTTGAGCAAGCAAGGCAGCATTTGGGTTACAGAAAAAGGAAGAGGACTGGAGTTAAAATGATTCTGTACAAAAAGCTTAAATTTTCTTTATTTCCCTCTAGCTTACTGATAAGGCAGCCACACAGAGCAGTAACGAATCTCACAAATGTGCCTCTAGGCTCTAATTAGATCTTATGTAACATTTCAGTGTATTTTTATTCCATTTTCTCAACTCAATTATCCTAAATAGTAAGTATCTTTCACCTTCTGAAATCCTTTTTCTATAACATGTTTTTTCTCCTCTTGCAGTATTATAAAGGCTTATAATACTGATGTCCCCATATTTAGGTTTCTCTGAGTTTTACACATGAAATATCCACAAAGAATCTGGTTCTTTCTCTTAAAGATGCCAACACTGTGCCTCTTAATTGGTTCATACAAACCAAGTTTTTATTCTCAGTTTAATATAGGACTGTGCATTAATCACAGCAATATAAAATGTACCACACTGTATCAGTTTTGTCTTGAATGAGTCTTCATGGTTCTACAATATTTACTGGTAACTTGAAGAGCTGCTTTTCAAAATCTGCTGTAGCATTAAGTACTACACTAATTTTTGTCAAGTCTCAAAGAATTATTTACTAAGCATTGTCTAAACATTAAGCAACTTCATCCATCAGATTAGAATGTTGAATTATATTTACTCTTCTCTTTCCTTCAAAGGGCCATTATTTACTTATTCTCTTATTTTATAGCTTACATGACAGATCAAATGGAATAGATACCTCCCAGTATTCTAAATACAAACAATATCATTCTTTCCCAATGAATTTTATTATTCTCCAAATATACTTCATAATCCAAAATGAAAAATTCAAAACAGTTCATATCTGTCACACTGCACAATAGCGAGAACTATAATATCTAAAATTTATTGGGCCGTAGACACTCTTGAAGTGCTTTAAATATATTAATTCATTAAATTCTTCTGCCTGTAAAGTAGTAAGATTTTTATTATAATCCTCATTCCACAAATGAGGAAACCAAGTAAAAATATCACAAAACTAAGAAGCAGTGGGTCAGGACACTGCAAACTGACTCAGGAGTCCATGTGAGTCATACTACTGTGCTTTTATAAACACTATAGTGATTACCAAAACCTATAGGAAGAGAAACAGATGGCATACTCTTGTAGTGTGAGTTTATAAATGAGCCCTATCCAACTTCTTCAACAGTTCTTAAGATTCATAGCTGACTGTGTAACAATTGCACAGATTATCACAAGAAAATTTATTCTTTTAGGAAATATGAGTACATTTTCATATATAAATATATTCAAGTTATATCAAGAGGATGCTGAATTAATATGTGAAGTAAATTTTATTATCATACACTCCAATACTCTATGTTAGGCATGTTAACTGAATACATTCATTATTTCAAATGGCTTTTTACTGGAATCTTTGAGATTTTCTATGTACATATCATGACAACACAAACAGTGATAGTTGTGTCTTTTTTTTTTTAAGAGTTATTTATTTATTTATACAAGCTCTGGGTACAGTCAGAAGTATGGGAGGGTGAGAGAATCCACCAGAGCCAGAGCGGGGAGCAGAGCAGGCAGAAGGACCAAAGTACACTGCTGAGGGGAGCAGCAGGCGGCAGGAGAGGTCTGCACGCCATGCGGGACCCTCCTCCAGTGGCCGGGGAGCAGCCAGGGATTGAACTGGCATCACAGAGGCTACGGGCAGCTTCCCCCAACCCAGTGCTCAACCGCTGCACCACCAGCGAGGCCCAAACAGTGATAGTTTTAATTCTTCCTTTCCTATTTAAAGACCAACTTTTTTTTCTTGTCTAAGTGCTCTGGGTAGGACTTCCAACATTATATTGAATAGTAGTGGTGGGGACTCCCTGGTGGCGCAAGGGGTTAAAGCACCACACTATGAAGCAATCTGCAGCCTTGGCAGCTTGAGTTCCATCCCCGGCCCTCCAGGGAGCAACCCACTTGGTGATGCAGACATCTCCTGTCTCATCCGCTGCTCCCCTCAGCAGTGCATTTCAGTCAGTCTGCCTGTTCTGTTTCCCGCTCTATCTCTGGTGAATCCTCTCATCCCCTGCACCTCTGACCTGCACCCCAGCTCTTGTATGCATAAATAAATAAATCTTTTTTAAAAAAAGACAGCTGAATAGTAGTGGTTAGAGTGAATATACTTGTCTTGTTCCTGATCTCAGAGGAAATGTTTTTCAACAATGAGTATGATGCTCATTGCAGGTTTGTCATATATGGTCTTTGTTAAGTTGTAGTACCCTCCTTATCGACTGATTTTGTTGAATATTTTTATCATAAAAGGATGCTGAACTCTGTAAAATGTTTTTTCTATATCTATTTAGATTATGATTTTTGTCCTTTTATTTCCGTAGCGCATCATATGTGTTGATTTGCATATGTTGAACCATTCTTGCATCCCTGCAATAAATCCCACCTGATCATGATTTATGATTCTTTTGATATATTGTCGGATTCAGTTTGCCAAGATTTTGTTGAGGATTTTTGCATGCACGTTCATCAGATACTGCTGTTTTCTTTGTGATGTCCTTACCTGATTTCAAAATTAGGTAATGTTGGTTTTATAGAATCTGTGGAAGTTATCTTTCTTCAATTTTATTTTATTTATTTTTAAAGATTTATTTATTTATGTATACAAGTGCTGGGGTGTAGACCAGAGAGAGAGTGCGGCAGGGGAGGGGGGAGAGGATTCATCAAGAGACAGAGTGGGGAGCAGAACAAGTGGATTTACTGAAATACACTGCTGAGGGGCACAGCAGGAGAGGTCTGCTGCGCCATGTGGGTAACCTCCCTAGTCAGGGATCAAACTCAGTGCTGCAGTGGCTGCTAATAGCTTCATAGTTCTGAGACTTAACCCCTTGCGGCACCAGGGAGACCCCTTCCTTCCTCAATTTTATAAAAGAATTTGAGTAGGATAGTTACTAATTCTTCTTCTAACATTTAGTAGAATTCACTTATGAAGCCATCTGGTCCTAGCGTTTGTTTTGAGGAAAGCTTTTAATTACGATTTCTCTTACTTGTCATGGGTCTTCCAGGTTTTCTATTTCCTCCTGATTCAGTTCTAGAATGCAGTATGTTTCTAAGAATTGTCTATTTGGTCTAGATTGTCCAATTTGTTGCTATTGTTTGTAATATTCTTATGATCCTTTTTATTTCTGTAGTATCTGTTGTAAACTCTCATTTCTAGCTTAATTAATTTGCATTTTCTCTCTCTCATTGTTGAATTTGGTTAAAAGTGTGTCTTTTCTGTTAATCTTTTCAAAGAACCAACTCTTTTTTTTTTTTTTTTTTTAATTTACAAAGAACCAACTCTTGACTGGTCTTTTTGACTGTCTTGTTGAACTCTATGTCATTAACTTCTCAGAATTTTATTATTTCCTTTCATCTATTGACTTTTGGTTATTTTTTTTCTTTAGGTATGAGCTTAGATTTCTTATTTGTAATTCTTAACTATCACTCCTGAGCTGATAATATACGCAACACTGTTACACCAGTGATTCTGAAATTCTACCTTTCTAGTACAGTTCATTTCTTTACTCTTCTACTTCATCCAAAGTTCCTTTTTAAGTCTTTTTTTTTTTTACTTTCAAGTTCTTGCCAGCAATTTTCAAAACCCCAAAACTTTCCCAACAGTCCTAATTTTTTAAAGATAGCTTTACAGACTGCAAAAATGTGTTTATGGTACTATCGCCAAACAACAAACATTAGGTATACTTATAGAAAAACGCAAGAGGCCTTCCTGGTGGTGCAAGTGATTAAGTCTCAGCACAATGAAGCTATGGGCAACCACTGCAGCACAAGTTAGATCTCTGCCAGGGAGCTAACCCACATGGCAACAGCAGACCTCTCCTGTCTGGCTTGCTGCTCCCCTCAGCAATGTATTTCAGTAAATCAGGCTATTCTGCTCCCCACTCTGTCTCTGATGAGTCCTCTCACCCCCTGCACCTATAGCCTATACCCCAGGTCTTGTAGGCATAAATAAATAAAAATTAAAATAAAAAAAAAGAAGTCATTAAGTCTTCTGTGTCTATCTGCAGTAGTAGTAGTTTGACTGGGAAAAAAACCCTCAATTGAAAACCCCATAAAAAAAAAAAAAACCAAGAAAAAATGTTTGAAGGAAGTTGAAGAGAAAAGAAGCTCAATTACTCAAAAGAAAAGGTGTCGGTGTCACTAACTCTTTATTCAATGCCATTATATTAAAATAAGAAACAAGTATATCAGTTTTACTCTGAAATATTAAAAACACTAAGAAAAAAGGATGTTTCTTCTTTAAAACCAAGAAAGGCACAAAGGAAGACAATTAGGAGGCCCACAACAAAAAGGCAAACAAAGACCATGCCAAAATTGATATTTTAGCATTGCTTTGGGAAGCATTAATTAAAACCAACCCTTCTCTAGCAGCTTGTTCAGAGGTCAAACATACACGCCCACAGAATTCCCATAAGCTTGGGCCAAATTCAATTGTCAAGACAGTGTAGTAAAACACATAAATCTGTACGTTTGGTTGCAAAAAAGTCTGTGCCCAAAACAATGCTTTACAATTTGAGAACAGGAAAAATACTATTATATAAAAGATACCTGGGTTTTACTTTCCCCTTTTCCTTTTATACCATTTGTTAATAATCATAAATCATTTTAACCAGTTACATAAAATCTTCACTCTTAAAAACTGAAAAACTGAACAACTGAAAGACAATATCTTTGTATGATATGTACAATATGATATGTACATAATGCAAAAGGAAATGTGATTTTTTTTTATAGAGGCATGTTTTTATTTATTTATTTGTTTGTTTGTTTGTTTATACATGCACTGGGTACAGTCAGAAGCACAGGAGGGTGAGAGAATTCACCAGAGCCAGAGCGGGGAACAGAGCAGGCAGAAGGACCGAAGTACACTGCTGAGGGGAGCAGCGGGTGGCAGGAGAGGTCTGTGCGCCATGTGGGACCCTCCTCTGGTGGCCGGTAAGCAGCCGGGGATCGAACCGGCGCCACAGAGGCTGCGGGCAGCTTCGCAACCCAGCACTCAACCGCTGCGCCACCGGGGAGGCCCGGAAATGTGATATTAAAATAAAAAATGAAAAACTCTTTTAATGACTCTTCCAAGGATAAAATTATTAGGTATTGATCTAAAGGTTCCCCCAACTACGCATCACACATACCTACATAATCTTTCTACTCATTCCCACAATTAGCTTTCACCTTGTTCCACCTTCTAATCTAGTCATACCTCTACCTACCATAATTGTTAGATGTATGTCTAACTAAATACATACCTATTTGTGTGTGTATATGCCAAACATTATGTGTGCACAGATGTAAATATCTTTAAGTATAATAATCCCTCATTAGTCAATCACTAAGAAATTATGAGATCAATTTTAAGAGATCAATTTGCCAGAAAACTGGAGTTTATTCTTTTAAACCCTAAAACTAAGTTTAAGATGTACATACTTTATACTTAAACAGAAACCAATATAAAAATAACCACCAATGTTCCTAGTCAATTCAATTAGAAAAAGAAACGAAATATCAAAAAGGAGGAAGTAATTTCAGAACATTATGTAACAAATGAACTCTTAATCAAACAAATGATGTGAGGTTACCCTTTCTGATATCTGAGAAATACTGTATTTTTCTCTTTTTAAAAAACATTTATTTTTATTTATTTATGCATATAAGAACTGGGGTACAGGCCAGAGGTGTGGGGGGTGAGAGGATTCACCAGAGACAGAGGGGGAAGCAAAAGACGTCTACTGAAATACACTGCTGAGGGGAGCAGGGTGTGAGACAGGAGAGGTCTGCTGTGCTATGTGGGTTACTCCCTTGCTGGGGATGGAACTCATGCAGCAGTCCTAGCCGACTGTATTCCTGAAAACTTCAGAAGTATATTCTTAAGAAAAGTTTTAGTTCTCAGCGGTGTATATATGAAGTTTCTAGGAAAACAAAACTATAAAAGTTCCTATTAGTGTAAACTATGGTTGGGTAAGCAGAGGCCAGTTCATTTCATAATTAGGTGAAATACAACAGATCCAGAAGCAGTCCACAAATATATGATTTGTGTTCTGAAAATGATCACTGCTTTCCTAATTCCTAAGAGATTGCTTAGGTTTTAAAAAGGCAGACTAGCTTGAAGATCAGCCCAATGTGCATTTCTCAACTTATTAATTACAATCATTTAAAAACAGTAAAGCAAAGTAAAAAAGATATGCAATTTTATATATTCAAAACCAAGTCAGGATTTTTTTTAATTTGAGTACATTTCTAATACATATACTAGGAAGTATCTATAATTAGTCAAATATAAGTGCCTCTAAAGCAAATTGTTCTTTGTTAAGTTAGCCAGTGCCTCTATGATTTTGATTCTACCAATAATTTGCTTAGTAAAGAATTGTTTTCATCATGGAGGCTTTTTCCCTGTAGTTGGAGATGATTCTTAGTAGAAAACCCAACAACCTTCAGAACCACGTGTTAGTTGCATCACATCAAAACTAAAGTTGGGGTCTCCCTGGTGGCACAAGGGGTTAAGCACAGCACTATGAAGCAATCTGCAGCCTCTGTAGCACAAGCTCAATCCCTGGCCGGCCAGGGAGCAAATAACATGGTGCAGCAGACCTCCCTGACTCGCCCGCTACTCCCCTCAGCAGTGCATTTCATTCAATCTGCCTGTTCTGTTACCCACTCTGTCTCTGGTGAATCCTCTCACCCTCTCCCCCCACCCCACTGCACCTCTGGCTTGTACTCCAGCTCTTGTATAAATAATCTTTTTTAAAAAACAAAAAACTAAAGGAGGTCTCATCAGCAGACACTACCAAGTTTCCTGTTAAGTCCTAAGGAAAAAAGCTTAAGGAAATAATCAAAATTTAACATTAAAAGATTTTTATTTAAGGGGCCTCCCAGGTGGCGCAGTGGGTTGAGCACAACGCTATGAAGCTGTCCACAGCCTCTGCAGCGCGGGTTTGATCCGGGCCAGCTGGCGAAAATCCCACATGGTAGGCAGACCTCTCCTGCCTCACCCACTGCTCCCCTCACAGCAGTATATTTTGGTCCATCTGCCTGTGCTTCTCCCCGCTCTGTCTCTGGTAAATCCTCTCACCCTTCTGCACCTCCAGCCTGTACCCCAGCTATTGTATAAACAAAAAATAAATCTTTTAAAAAAATAAGATGTTTATTTAAGGATTTATAGCAGCAAAATTTGAAATAAACTAAAAACCAAAAAAAAAAGTGCCAATTCTTATTATACAGCTGTTAACTAGCTAAAGATATGGAATGATTTCTCAAATACTATTTAAAAACATATTCATGTCTCTTCATATATCTTACGTATCTGTATATTTTATAAACATCTCATATAGTCAAGCAAACTGAAAACTACTAATAATTCTTCTCATGGACATATTATACATGATTTTATTTTGTTCTTTATAACTTTCCTATATTGTTCAAAATTTTTATGATGCTTTCATATAAAATACCCATATAAATTACTTGAAAAAACAAATCAAACAATTATCTTACCCTTAAAACAATGACAAAATGCTGAGACAATATTAAGGGGAAAACAAAGTGTTTTTAAGTGAGAAAGTTACAAATGGTCCATAATATAAGAAGAGAATTTTAAAACAACATACATACATATATATGTGTATATATAGGCATATAAGCATATAGACATATATAGGGATACTGAATTTGAGAAAATACACCTTAAACTGCCAATGTCTCAATGGAGGTAAAAATACAAGCATTTATAATTTGTTAAAAATTTAGAAAATGGGGCCTCCCTGGTGGCGCAAGGGGTTAAGCACAGCACTATGAAGCAATCCGCAGCCTCTGCAGCATGAGTTCAATTCCCAGGCCAGCCACAGAGCAACCCACATGGCGAAGCAGACCTCTCCTATCTCACCTGCTGCTCCCCTCAGTAGTGTGTCTCAGTCAGCCTGCCTGTTCTGTTTCTACTCAGTCTCTGATGAATCCTCTCACTCCCTGCATCTCTGGCCTGTACCTCAGCTCTCGTATGCATAAATAAATAAATCTTAAAAAAAATGGAAAATGTTGAAACTTTATAAAGATGTTTTACCTCTGTAAACAGCTTACAAATAACAGAAACTCTTACTGTTTCAATTAACAAAGACAGTTGCAAGGAACAGTAACCCAAGAGTTAAATGAAAGTGCCACCACAAAAACAAGAAGTCACCGGTTAGAACACATTATGTCAAAAGCTTTATTTATCTTTTATAACTAAATTGTCATATTGCAATTAAATTATACTAGATTCAGAATGTTATAAAACTATCAGTCATATGTACACTAAAGCTGTACATGTACTGTAGTTCTTGAAAAATTACTTCAAGTTTGACAAAGACCAACTATTAACAGAGGTATAATTATTGTTTAAAAACCAGAACTTTTTCTTTCTTTTTTTTTTTTAAAGAGGCACGTATTCTTATTTATTTATTTGTTTGTTTATTTGTTTATACATGCACTGGGTACAGTTAGAAGCACGGGAGGGTGAGAGAATTCACCAGAGCCAGAGCAGGGAGCCGAGCAGGCAGAAGGACCGAAGTACACTACTGAGGGGTGCAGCGGGCGGCAGGAGAGGTCTGTGTGCCATGTGGGACCCTCCTCTGGTGGCCGGGGAGCAGCTGGGGATCGAACGGGCGCCACAGAGGCCGCAGGGAGCTTCACAACCCAGCGCTCAACCGCTGCGCCACCAGGGAGGCCCACATTATTTCTTATTGGGCGTACCTGAGACCAGACGCAAGTCTAAGTAAAGTCTGAGGTCTCCAGCACTCTAGTCAAAGACAAAATTAAATTCTCTGAATTCTATAACTGGTCATATTAGACACAGATTTTCATGACAATGTGTAAAATGAATGTAATTTTAGTATTAAGGGTTTCATGGACTCTATGTTTAGCTCCCTACAAATGAAAAATACTTGATTCTAAACAACCAATTCAACACTTTAATACATTTTAATGCGAAAAAACCTGATGGAATAAAATCAAAGGTACACATGATTGTGCCTTTGTGAGACAGGGCAGAACATCTCATAAAAAAGAACTGAATGCAAGAACTGAACTAAGGGCTAAAAAATCTAAATTCTAATCATAAAAAAGCCAGTGGTCTAAATCAATACTTGCTATCTCAACTTTCATAACCATTAATTGATGTGAATATTCAAAAACGTCCAATATTTTGAAAAAAAATTAAAAATTTTTAAGCAAAAGGAAAAAATGTGAACCTTATCCTGATCCATACAAAGACAAATTGCAATGGGCCCTGAAATCAGTACTGGTAACTGAGACAACTTAGAAAGATTTTAAGCAACTAAGAAAAATTTAATAGCTGGGAGGTGGTATTTTATTTTATTTGGAGGTAGTATTTTAATACCAAGGATGTAAACCTTAGTTTAGTCATAGCTGAGTGCATATAGAGTTTTACGCTGTTGGTACCATCACAAGAACAGGAAGTTTCTAGAAGGATATAGCACAGCATAATTAAAAGTGTGTAGTTCAAGATTAAGATAATGGCTAACTACACATACAGTAAACATATAAAATGTTATTTATTATCACATTAATTAAAATATACTAAGTCAATATATTTCATCTGTATTAAGTCTATAAATACAGTATAATTGTGGATATGTTTCATGAAGTACAATTTCTGCTTATGGTCATTCTGAACTATTTCTATCATAAATACTTAGCTCCTACTTGACCCATAATTGGTCCTTACTAATGCAACATTCATCTTGGTTACATGCCCATTTTTGGAATCTTAATATTTTTATATTTTATTAGCTGAAAAACAGTATTATTGATATTCTTCATTTGGTTAAATTAAAATTAAGATAAAATCATGATTCCAGTTTTTAAAAATTATTACACTGGGTAAAATTAATATCTAAAAAAGGACAAAACTGGTTAAACAGGAATGTTTAAGAATCATCATACCAAAAAAAAAAAAAACTTGCAAGGGGAAAAATGGAACTATGATTCCATTTTTGGAACTATGGCAGATTATATAAACAACCTGCATAAGAAAAACTGATAATGTTGAATTAAAAACAACAGTTCAGGTATTTCTGAGCTCTAAGTTTTTTGTTTGTTTTTTTAGATTAATTTATTTATGCACATGAGAACTGGGGTACAGGCCAGAGTTGCAGGGGGTCAGAGAATTCACCAGAGACAGAGTGGGGAACAAAATAGGCAGATTGACCGAGGTACACTGCTGAGGGAAGCAGCGGGCGAGTCAGGAGAGGTTTGCTGCGCCATGTGGGTTGCTCCCTGGCCAGCCGGGGATTGAACTCATGCTGCAGACTGCAGACAGCTTCATAGGTAGCGTCTTAACCCCTTGTGCTACCAGGGAGGCCCTCTAAGTTTTATCTGGAACATAAATACGTGGAAGTGTGGACCTAGATCCCTATAACATACACAGTGTTATACAAATATCACAATAAAAAACATAATTTAAATTATTTTAATTAAAAAAATAAAAGTTTTATTTGGTTCTTTCTTATACCTATGCCCATTTCCCTCTGCAGTATTTTCACATTTGACTTTAATCTTTAAATAATATATTCATTTATAATTATTTCATTTCTTTATAATTGTGTGTTAATTCCATCATCTCAGCATTTCTGTACCCATTTCTATTAATTTTTCTTCTAGTTCTATTTTCCTACTTATTTGCACATCTAATTAACACAAAATTCAGGAGAGTAGTTACTTCTAGGCAATTAGAGAAAAAGGAAGGGGCAGAGTCTTCTAAGGCCTTGGGTAATGTTCGTTTTCTTGAGTCACAGGTACACAGTGTTTACTTTGTCTTTATTTATGACTCTTATATATGCTGTAGCTCTTGAAAAGATATAAAGACTAAGTTGGAAGTTTTGAAAAGATTCAGTAGAGTAACAAAAAAAAAAGGAGGGGAGCAGGAACATCACTAGAAATGGTGATGAGAAGGGAAAACCTGGGCTCCATCCCCGCCACAAAAAACAATTAAGTTGGCCCAAGTGTCTGAATCAAATTTTATTGAACTCTAGAATGTAGTCAAAAAGTTACCACAACCAAGGGAAGACTTAGCAAGGAAAGAAGTTGCTACTTTGCAGTAAAAGAGTATTGCAAGGCTGTGAATTGCTCACCTATCATCCCCACTGCTCAGTGGAGCAGAGGCAGTGATGATGGCAGCTGGACTCCTAATGTGGCCAACTGTACTAGGAGAGCAATACAAACCTCCATTTCAAAGTATTGTGGTTGAATGTTATGAGCTGACAGGCAACCTTCTCCAGGACTGACTGGCACAAGGACTTTACCTTTGTTTTGCCTGATTTGGCACATTCCCAGGTCAATCAACCTGGGGCAGAGGAAAACAGGATAAGACACAGAACTAAAGCCCTGGGAAGGAAGAGATTGAGAAAGGAGATATGTAGGGAGAAATGGTCCTTGTTCTCTATTTAACAAGAAATCAAGGCAATATACATGCCCAGATCCGGATGCATGCTCAGAAAAGGCCTAAAGAAGACACTAAGTTTTTGCCTCCTCAAACCAGGAAGTGAAGGCTAAGGCAGGGTTGCAAACCTTAGTCAGGCTAAGTGTTCAAGGAGTGCCCAAACACAGAACTATGCAGTCAAATTCTTAAGAGAGTATCTTTTTCTTTTTTTCATTTTTTCTTTCCTGAGCACCAAACATGCACAGACTTGATTAAAACATTAGTTGAGGGCCTCCCCTGGTGGCGCAGGCAGTTCAGCGCCATACTTGTGAAGCTGTCCGCAACCTCTGCAGCGTCGGTTCTATAACGGCCAGCCAACGAGGGTCCCACATGGCGCGACAGACCTCTCCTGTCTCGCCCACTGCTCCCCTCAGCAGTGTATTTCGTCAGTCTGCCTATTCTGTTCTGTCTCTGATGAATCCTCTCAACCTCCCACACATCTGGCCTGTACCCCGGTTCTTGTATAAATAAATCAATAAATCTTTTTTTAAAAAAAAAAAAAAACACTAGTTAACAGAACAGACTTCAGTGACCATACACGCTTCATGAAAGTCATTTAGAAAAGACACTAAACAACCAACAACAACCACCTCAACAAGCAGCAACAAAAAGTGGAGGGGAGGAATTGTTTGTCTAGAATTGTGACATTATGTTAAAAATGTCATTTTCTAGGAAAAATTGAGTTGCCACTAGACCTGCCTAACAAGAAACATCAAAAGAACTTCTTCAGAAAGAAGAAAGATGAATATCAATCAGCAAATGTTTTTCTTTAATAAATATAATAATTACTGGTTCAAAATACAAATAAAAACTATCTATTAGGTGATTATAGATTATGGATAAGCAAAATGAACCCACAAATGTCATGAGGACAAGAGAGAGGAACTGAGAATCCTGTTAGAAGATACCTGCACAAATCATAAGCAGTATGGCATCATTTGGAAGTGGGTTTAGGTCGCCAAAAAGGAACCTAGAAAAATCTTGAAAATCAGAAGACACTTCCTGATTTCAAAATTACCACAAAGATAGAGTAATCAAAACAGAGTGGCACTGACATAAAGACAGATAAGTGGAACAGAACCTTGTGTCCAGAAATAGCCCAAACAACTATGGTCAACTGATTTTATTTATTTATTTATTTATTTATTTATTGGTCAACTGATTTTTAACAAAAATGAGAAGACAATTCAGTAAGAAAAGAACAGTCTCTTTGACAAATGGAACTGGAACCACTGGATACCCACATGCAAAAAGAATGAAGTTGGACTTTTACCTCACACCATATAACTCAAAACAGATCAAAACTTAAAGGTAAAAGCTAAAACTGTAAAACTCTTATAAAAATGGCCAATAAGCCGCTCCCGCTGCTCCCCTCAGCAGTGTATTTCGTCACTCTGCCTGTTCCCCACTCTAGCTCTGGTGAATTCTCTCACCCTCCTGCACTTCTGACTGTACCCAGTGCTTGTATAAATAAATAAATAAATCCTTTAAAAAAATTGCCAAGAAGCAAGAGGGGTAAAGATGCTGAGCATCTCTAGTGATTAGAGAAGAAATAACTGTCTTCTAGTTATCTTTAAAAGTTAGTAATTTTAGTACCTATCTCACTAAAGATACTTAGTGACTAGGGAAATGCAAATTAAAGCCCCAAGACACCACTTTACACCTACTAGCATTTATTTTTAAAATGGCAAGTAACAATAACTGTTGGAGAAGTGGAGAAATTAGAAGCACTAAGACATGCACTAAGACAGGAATACAAGATGATAAAGCAGCTGTGGAAAATGGTATGGTGGTTTCTGGGTACAGACCCAGAAGAAATAAAAACGGGAATTGAAATAGATATTCACACAACCATGTTCAACAGAGTTTCAGCTGTAGAAGATGGAAAAGTCTGGAGATGCATAAAGGTGAAGGTTATACAAGCATCTAGAATTGTACACTTTAAAAAGGTTAAATGGTAAAGTTCAGGTTATATAATCTTTACCACCAATTTTTTTTTTTTAATAAATTTTATTGTTATATTCCCCATACAATTGCAGCCCCCCATTCTGACCCCAATCCCTCCCCTCCCGCCCCCGCCCCCCTAAAAGTGTCTCTGGTTCATAGTTTTTTGTTGATTTTGATTTTCACTTTCTTATAGTTATTCATTTTCCTGGTCCCTTATTTAAGTTTTCTAGATTCCTGCTATGAGTGAGACCATCCGGTATTTTTCTTTTTCTTTTTGGCTTATTTCGCTGAGCATGATCCCTTCCAGCGCCATCCATGTTGCAGCAAATTGCATGTGTTTATCTTTTTTGAATGCTGAGTAATATTCCATGGTATATATGTACCACATCTTCTTGATCCAGTCATCTATTTTTGGGCATTTGGGTTGTTTCCAAAGCTTAGCTATTGTAAACAGTGCTGCTAAAAACATAGGGGTGCAGGTGTTCTTTGGAATTGATGTTTCTGTGTCCTTTGGGTAAATACCTAGGAGTGGAATTGCTGGGTCATATGGAAGCTCTATGTTTAGTAGGTCCAGAAATCTCCACACAGCTTTCCACAGTGGTTGGACCAGTTTGCACTCCCACCAACAGTGCAGAAGAGTTCCTTTTTCTCCACACCCTCGCCAACATTTGTTGTTGCTAGTTTTTTTAATATGTGCCATTCTCACTGGTGTAAGATGGTATCTCATGTTTACCACCAATTTTTTAAGAAAAGCAAATATAGTAAGAGAAGGAACCATTACATGAATCTGTGGAGTAATCACTTCAGAAATGTGGCAGCTTAAGGTAAAGAACTACATTTAATGAGTATCTACTTAAGTGTATAAAATCTGACCAATTATAAATAATTAAGTGAAAACTTGAAAAAGAAATGGCAAAGGACCTAAACATTTCACCATAAAAGGTAAACAAATGGCCAGTAAGAACATGCAAAGATGCTCAACATCATTCATCACTTTAGGGAAATGCAAATTAAAACCACAATGATATACCATTTATATCTGCTAGGATGGCTATAATTTGAAAAAGGCACAAAATAACAAAGATATAAAGAAATGGAAACCCTTGAACACTGCTGAGGAGAATATAAAATGATACAATTACTGTGAAAAACAGTTTGGCAGTTCCATAACAGTAAAATGTAGAATTACCGTATGACCCAGCAATTGGATTCCTAGGCATATATACCCAAAAGAACTGAAAACATATTAAAACTTGTACTATAATGTTCATAGGAGCACTATTCACAATAATCCAAAGGTGGAAACAACCAAAACATCCATCAAATTGATGAGTGGATAAATAAACGCGGGATAGCCGTACAATGGAATATTACTCCATCATAAAAAAATAAAGATTTATACATGCTACAACATGGATGGACCTAAAAAACATTATGCACAAACAAACACAAAAGGTCACATATGGAATGACTTCGCGTATATAAAATATCTGAAATAGGTAATCCATAGAGATAGATTAGTGTCTTTTAGGGGTTGTGGAGAGGGAAAACAAAGTAACTGCTTAATAAGTTTGAGATTTCCTTTTGGGATGATGAAAAATTTCTGGTACCAGAAGATGATTAAGGTTTCATAACACTGTCAATGTACCAAATACCACCAAACTGTTCATTTGGCTAAATTTACGTTACATGAATTCTACCTCAATATAAAAATCAAAAAATAAAATTTGAGGACACTAGAACTTATGAAATCAATTACCCAAACATGTCAAGTTATTTTACTACTTACTGCTTCCCAACTAAAACAAAGTAACACTAAAATATTTTTTTTTAATTATTTTAAGATTTAGATGCTCCTGGTCCTTCTCTAAATCTCAATATTTCTCCAGGGAGGGAAGAGTGGTATTGTAGAAAGCTTCTCAGGCATAATTTACTCAAAAACTTATTTACTATAAAATGGAAAAGATAACTTTTTAAAAGTTGGATGAGCTATCTTCTTCAAATTTAGTCTCCATGAGCACAAAGACCAAACAAAATCCAGAAACTCAGTTATAGCAAGCTACTTGGAATTTCATACCTTAAAAACACAACACAGGGCCTCCCTGGTGGTGCAAGGGGTTAAGACTCAACCTATGAAGCCATCCGCAGCCTCTGCAGCTTGAGTTCCATCCCCGGGCGGCCAGGGAGCAACCCACATGGCCCAGCAGACCTCTCCTGACTCGACTGCTACTCCCCTCAGCACTGTATTTTGGTCAGTCTGCCTGTTCTGCTCCCCACTCTGTCTCTGGTGAATCCTCTCATCAACCATACCTCTGGCCTATATCCCAGCCCTTGTATGCATAAATAAATAAACCTTACCCCAAAAAAAAGCACAACACAAAAATTTCCATTGGTTATTTCTCAATAATTTTTACCAGGCAGTTTTAAATGGGCTAAATGATTTGCCCTCTTAGCCACTGTAAGCACTATTTTCCTTCCTACTGTGACTTCCCCCTCCTGCTCTTTTCATTTGGGATTAAAACTTTTCAGAATCAGTCTTCATTATCTCTCAAATCTCCAGACATTATTAACTGGTTCTTTAAAAGAGACTTTAGAAAAGAGATATTTGAGCATGATACCCTATGACTAATCAGCAGTGTGAACTTCAGAAGAAAACTTCCTTTCTTTGCCTCACTGCCTGATCTGTAAAAAGGGAATAAAAGCCACACCTCATGGCTTGCTGTGAGAATGAAATGAAGTTACTTTTTGGACAGCAAAGGTTAGTAGGGAGGGAAACTTACATACAGCCTATGAAAAGACTAATCCAATCAAAGCATTTACTACAATGAACTGCCATCACCCTTATTACTATTTCATGTTTTCACTAACAGTTTTTTAGGACAGGCCCTTGCAGCTGCTAGATTATATCCACTAAATTATGCCTGTACAAATGGCCTTATTCATTCATATCTTTTAGTAATACAAAAGAATTCTACACATGGCCCTCCCCGGTGGCACAGCAGGTTGAGCACCTTGCTGTGAAGCTGTTGGCAGCCTCTGCAGCGCCGGTTCAATTCCCGGCAGGCCAGGGAGATACCCACATGGCGCTGCAGACCTCTCCTGACTCGCCCGCTGCTCCCCTCAGCAGTGTCTATTGTTCGCCTGCCTGTTCTGCTCCCCGCTCTCTCTCTGGTGAATTCTCTCACCCTCCCACGCCTCTGGCCTATACCCCAGTTCTTGTATAAATAAATAAATCTTAAAAAAAAAAAGAAATATGAACATTCATTGAATTTTCTCCCCTCTAAATTCCTATGGAGTTTCCATATTATATATCATGAAACTTGTGCTTAATTACCTATCCAACTGTGTTACTCTCTACCTTTCATTTTAAGTCATGTTTCTCCAACTCCGTTGAAGATCACAGTTTCATTTTCTGTATTCCTACAGCACTCATATGAGAGTGAATACACAGTAAGAACTGTCATTATTTCTTCATTGATTGTGAATTCTAATGAGAATTCAGAGGCTTAAAATATTTCTAACTTACCCAATTTAGGAAACTGTACTCCTCCCCCCTTTTAAATACAGTTCTGCAACAAACTCATTTTGTTATGGCAAGTTATTTAACTCCTTCCTTCCCCCAATAAATAAATTAGGAAGAAAAATACTCCTATGTCAAAATGCTATAATAAAATGATTAATAGCATCATAATGGCTTCATAGTTGCTTCCTTAGAGCAAATGTCCTTTTCTAAATCTATTAAACTGTTTCAAAACAGTCAGTTAGAATCAAAGCACACATACTTAATGATGCTAAAGCTCTGAATAGCTCTATGATTTGTTTTCTCAACAGATGTGCATCCTTCAAACCCTGATTTCACCAGATGCATATTAAATTAATCCGCACTTTAAGTTTTTACGTAACACTCCACTTTGGTTTTATAAATACACCACACCACATAGAGCATTTCATTTGTTGCTCTGTGCCATTAAATATTAACCAGTTATCTCCACTGTGCAAAAAAAAATACATTAAGATTTATTTTAATGCAGCCAATGAGTGCTTGCTAAATATAGGCTATACTATCTTCATTATTTTTTAGTTAGCTGATTTCGACCTAGAATACGGAAAACAACAAATTTGCTCTAAAGATACAGTGACACCATGTACTTAAAAAAAAACAAACCACAAACTTCAGAAATTAAGAATTCAATCAAATATTTTAATTCTAATACTGTAATAGTTTGATAATCTTGGTAATTTTACCTCCTGTAAAATTCTAACTTCTTCACTAACTAAAATGAACAATTTAGTGTATTACATCAGAAATAGAACTGAACTGCAATTCAGAAAACCTGGGTTCTAGTCTGACTCGTTAGCTCTACAATGTTGAACAAGTCACTTAGCCTCTCTCCACTTAAGATGTCTCAGCTGTAAAATTAAAGCCTCTATCTACAACCATCTCCATGTTTTCTTTTAGGCTTCATGATTCCATAATCTATGAAACTCAAGAAACACAGCATTAACCAGATGGATCCGTTAAAGACAAAGTAAGCTTACGTATTGATCGATTTGGAGAGCATCTATCTCTGGAAAACCTAAGTGCTTTCACGCAAATGGATTCTTCCTTGTGTCTATTATTAACTAGGTGAAAAAGCAAACAAAATCCAACAAATGTGAACCTACTAAAACATTTTTTGCATAAATGACGACTATTTGGCTGTCATAATACCAATCAAGGCTAATGCTTTGGAAAACAGAAGATATCCTAGAAATTCAGGACAGTTATAAAGTTAACTGAATGAGGAGTCTAGCTAACAACTACTACTTGGGTTATGTGAGGAATAGTGTCTCAGGACAGCATTCCATTACTTTTAGAATAGACAGTCCACTGAGTAAGAATTGGATATAATCAGGCAAGTCCAGCAGTATGCATGACATCTTTTCCTACTCAGTCTTTTCAGCTCAAGCTTCTGGATAGTCTTAAACACGGGTAATAGGAAGAAGCAAACAGTGAAGAAGACAGTCATGAAACCTATATGTCTGAGGGGGCTCCCTGGTGGCACAAGGGGTTAATTAAGGGTTGGCACTATGAAGCAATCGCAGCTACTGCAGCACAAGTTCAATTCCCTGCCAAGGAGGTGACCCATATGATGCAGGAAACCTCTCCCGTCTTACCCACTACTCCCCTCAGCAGTGTATTTCAGTCAATCTGCCTGTTCTGCTCCCCACTCTGTCTCTGGTGAGTCTGCTCAACCCCCATAACTCTGACCTGTACCCCATTGCTTATATGCATAAATAAATCTTTAAAAAAAAATCTATATAGCTGAAACCCTACACAATAAAATGCATGTGGCAAAAGACCGTAACTTTAGTGACAGTTCAAAATTTCTGAATTTAGAGCTCCTATCACCTGCAACTGTCATATGGGTGGTACCACATTTGCTCCTACTTTCTAATGTCCTATTATATATCTCAAAAAATTAAGCACTGCCATGAACATTTAATGACCTACTATCAAGCTTTTTGAAAGGGAAACTCAAGACTCTGAACAACAGTCCTAATTACATGATATGTTACAAAAATCTTTTCAATATCACCCTCAACAAAATATTTTATTTATTTTAGTTTCTTATAAAAAATGCTCAGGTGGGCCTCCCTAGTGGTGCAAGGGGTTAAGACACAGCACTATAAAGCTTTCTGCAGCCTCTGCAGCACAAGTTCTATCCCCAGCCGGCCAGGGAGCAACCCACATGGCACAGCAGACCTCTCCTGTCTCGCTTGCTGTTCCCCTCAGCAGTGTACTTCTTCAGTCAGTCTGCCTGTTCTGCTCCCCACTCTGTCCCTGGTGAATCCTGTCACCCCCCACACACACACCTCTGGCCTGTACCCCAGTTCTTGTATGCATAAATAAATCAATCTGAAAAAATGCTCAGGAACTGGGGTGAGGTGGGATGAATTAGCACAGCACAGATGATTTTCATTTTATTTTATTTTTTTAACAGGGGTGTAGGCCAGAGGTGCGGGGGGGTGAGAGGATTCACCAGAGACAGAGTGGGGAACAGAACAGGAGGAAAGACTGAAATACACTGCTGAGCAGCGGGCAAGTCAGGAGAGATCTGCAGCGCTAAGTGGGTAGCTACCTGGCTGGGGATTGAACTCATGGTGCAGTGCTGTGGCTAGCTTCATAGGTTGCACTTTAACCCCGCGCCACAGGGAGGCCCAGCACAGATGATTTTTAAGGCAGTGAAAACCCACTGATATAAAACTAATGGATATCATTTGCATTTATCCAAACTCATAGAACATACAATATAAAAAAATAAACCCTAGTGTAAACTATAGATGATTAAGTGATTATGATGTGTTAGTTAATGCAGGTTCATCAATTGTAACAAAAGTACCACTGGTGGAGGATGTTAATAGAGGACATTGCACATGTGTGGGGGGTAAGAGAGGGTAGATGGGAAATCTCTACACCTTCCTCTCAATTTTGCTGTGGAAAATGAAAATTTTTTTAAAGATTTATTTATTTATTTATTTATTTATACAAGCACTGGGTACAGTCAGAAGCGCGGGAGGGTGAGAGAATTCACCAGAGCCAGAGCAGGGAGCAGAGCAGGCGGAAGGATCGAAGTACACTGCTGAGGGGAGCAGCGGCGGCAGGAGAGGTCTGCGCGCCATGTGGGACCCTCCTCCGGTGGCCGGGGAGCAGCCAGGGATCGAACCGGCACTGCAGAGGCTGCGGGCAGCTTCACAAACCAGCGCTCAATGGCTGCGCCACCAGGGAGGCCCGAAAATGAAATTTTTAAAATTCCTTATTAACATTTGTAGGACAGGAAAAAATTTACTAAACAATGGACATTTTTATGCAAAAAGACAAATACAGACAGTCTTAACTTTTTCACAAAAATTAATTCAAAATGGATCTTTCTCAATGTAAAATGCAAAACTACCAAATTCCCTAAGTTAACATGGGAGAAAATCTAGGGGTTTGACATTGAGTTTTTAGATACATACTCGAAAGCATGATTGATGAAAGAAAACCTTGATAAGTTGGGGTTTATTAAAATTAAAAACCTTTGTACAATGAAAGGCATTGTATTAGTCAGATTGGAAGAAAATATTTGCAAAAACATATCTGATAAAGGATTTGTATCCAGAATATAAAAAGAACACTTAAAACTCAACAATAAGAAAATGACCCCATTTAATAATGGGCAAAAGATGTGAACAGACACCTTACCAAAGATATAATATGGCAAATAAAAATATGAAAAGGTGTTCAACATCGTATGCCACGAGGGAATTACAAATTAAAACACCTATTAGAATGGCTAAAGTACAAAACTTTAACAATATCAATTGTGCCAAGAAAGAGGAACAACAGGAATGTTCATTTAGTGCTGATAAAAATCCAAAATGGTATAACCACTTTGGAAATAGTTTGGCATTTTCCTACAAAACTAAACAGCCTTATCACACAATCCACCAATCATATAATCCACCACTCTCCCAGGTATTTACCCAAAGAAGCTGAAAGCATATGTACACACCAAACCCTTCACCTAAGTATTTATAGCAGCTTTATTCTCAATTGTCAAAAAAATGGAAGCAGTAGAGATGTCTTCAACAAGTGAAGATGAAACAGTATAATCTCCATAGAAAGGGAAGCTTCCTTGTTCTCAGCCTCACTTAATGAAGGGTGGAGCTGAAAGGTGGGGGCTGAAGAGGGTGCTAGAAAGGACTGAAAGAGAAGACCTGCATGAGGCACATGAAACAGAGACATGTGAAGAAGCCATGCTTGCTTCTGGGCCTTGGACTTGTACTGGTAACTTGGGGGACATGGAAGGAGACACTTGAAAGACGTGGGTGAGAGACCCATGGGGAGGTTGACAATTGCAGCCTTTATCATGACTTGTACCTTGACTTTGCTCCTTTCCTTTCAGACTTGCCTCGCTCCTTCTGCCTCTTTCCTATGGTTCTCCACCAGAAGGTGCCTTGGATTTGTTGCTTTGGGCCAATGCCATTAACCCATAGGGGATGGTAACTTTGGGGGTCTCACTGGGAAACTATTATCCTTTCTTCTCTCTCTTGCATACTATTTCTTTTTTTCAAAAAAAAAAGATCTTTATTTATTTATACAAGAACTAGGGTACAGACCAAATGTGCAGGAAGGTGAGAGGATTCACCAGAGACAGAGCAGGGAACAGAACAGGCAGACTGACTGAAATACACTACTGAGGGGAGAAGCAGGCAAGACAGGAGAGGTCTGCCGCGCCATGTGGGTTGCTCCACAGCCGGCAGGGATCGAACCGGCACTGCAGAGGCTGCGGACAGCTTCACAGCGCTGCACTCAATCACCAGGGAGGCCCCTCTCTTGCATACTAATTCTATTAAAGTTCTTTTCTATTGAAGTTCTTACACACTAAGAGTATGTTTTGTCTTTAGGCAGTGGATGGCAAAATTAATTTAGAGCATGCAAGCTTGAGAGTCTTGGGGTGCCCATCAGTCTGCCCACTGACAAAGGGATAAACAATTATGGTATATACATGTAATGGAAAACTATTCAGCGATAAAAATAAATGAGCTAACAAGACACAAAAAAATATGGAGGAAGTTTAAGTGCATATTACTAAGGGGAAAAAAATCGTAAAAAGGTTACACACTGGGCCTCTCTGGTGGCACAAGGGGTTAAGGACACAACCTACGGGGGCCTCCCCAGTGGCGCAGCGATTGAGCGCTGGGTTGTGAAGCTGCACGCAGCCTCTGCAGCCCTGGTTCGAACCCCGGCTGCTCCCCGGCCACTGGAGGAGGGTCCCACATGGCGCGCAGACCTCTCCTGCCGCCCGCTGCTCCCCTCAGCAGTGTACTTCGATCCTTCCGCCTGCTCTGCTCCCTGCTCTGGCTCTGGTGAATTCTCTCACCCTCCCGCACTTCTGACTGTACCCAGTGCTTATATAAATAAATAAATAAATCTTAAAAAAAAAAAAAAAAAAAGACACAACCTATGAAGCTGTCTGCAGCCACTGCAGCAAGAGTTCGATCCCCAGCCAGGGAGTTACCTACATGGCATAGCAGACCTCTCCTGACTCACCTGCTGCGCCCCTCAGCAGTCTATTTCAGTTAGTCTGCCTGTTTTGTTCCCCACTCTGTCTCTGGTGAATCCTCTCACCCCCCACACCTCTGGCCTGCACCCCAGTTCTTGTGTGCATAAATAAATAAATCTTTAAAAAAATTAAAATTAAAAATAATAAATAATAAAATAAAAAGGTTACACACTATATGATTCCAACTATATGAAACTTTGGAAAAGGGAAAACCACAGAGACGGTAAAAAAAATCAGTGTTGCCAGGGATTTTGTGATTAGGAAAAGAAGGGTGAATAGGTAAAGCACAGGAGATTTTAGGGTGGTAAAACTGTTCTACATAAAATCGTAATAGTGGAATACGTGCTATGCATTTTTTAACACCCACAGAACTATACAAGAGTGTACCTCAATGAAAAATATGGACTAGAGTTAATAATAATGCATCAACGTTGGTTCATTAACTGTAATGCACCACAGTAATGCAAGACGTTAATGGCATGGTTTATATGGTATATAGATTTGAGATATGGAACTCTATTGATCAAATTCTGTAAATCTAAATCTGTTTAAAAAAGTAAACTCCTAATTGTTTTTTAAAAAATCGGGCATCATTTAGGCCTCCCTGGTGGTGCAGGGGTTAAAGTTTCAGTGCTATTAAGCTTCGCCAGCCACTGTGGCATGAGTTCAATCCCTGGCCAGGGAGCTAACCAACATGGCACAGCAAGACCTCTCCTGTTTCACCTGCTGCTCCCCTTAGCAGTGTATTTAAGTAGATTCTCCTTTTCTGCTCCCCACTTTGTCTCTGGTGACTCCTTTCAACCCCCGCACCTCTGGCTTATACCCCCGTTCTAGTATGCATAAATAAAATAAATCTTTAAAAAAATATTTTTTAAAATGGGCATCTACAATCTCAAAAAGCAGACATTGCTACATTAGACTTATAGAAACTCTAACAAAGTTAAAAAAAAAATTAACTTTAAATATGTAAAATATTTAAATAAAAAATTAACTTTAGGGCCTCCCCGGTGGCGCAGTGGTTGAGCGCTGGGTTGCGAAGCTGCCCGCGGCCTCTGTGGCGCTGGTTCGATCCCCGATCCCCGGCTGCTCCCCGGCCACTGGAGGAGGGGCCCACATGGCATGCAGACCTCTCCTGCCGCCCGCTGCTCCCCTCAGCAGTATACTTCGGTCCTTCTGCCTGCTCTGCTCCCCGCTCTGGCTCTGGTGAATTCTCTCACCCTCCCGCGCTTCTGACTGTACCCAGTGCATGCATAAACAAAACAAAAAACAAACAAACAAATAAATAAAACATGCTTCTATTAAAAAAAATTAACTTTAATTCTCTGCCGTTTTCCTATCACTAGTCACACATATCTGATTGCTAGCACCTAGATTAGAGAATGTCTTCCAGGAAATGAGTAAGAAATCCAGCTTGGACCTCCCTAGTGGCGCAGCAGGTTGAGCGCAGCACTGTGAAGCTGTCCACAGCCTACGCGGCACCAGTTCGATTCCAGCCCGGCCAGGGAGATTCCCACATGGCGCGGCAGACCTCTCCTGTCTCCCCCGCTGCTCCCCTCAGCAGTGTATTTTGGTCATTCTGCCTGTTCTGCTCCCCACTCTGTCTCTGGTGGATTCTCTCACCCTCCCATGCCTCTGACCTGTACCCCAGTACTTGTATAAATAAATAAATCTTAAAAAAAGAAAAAGAAAAGAAATCCAGCTTGACCACAGTTATGGTTAGCAATTAGCAATTTAGCCAAAAGAACTAAAGAACTAAATGGGACCTGGTGATGATCGTAGACAAACACAAAACAAACAAAAACTTAAAACACTTTCACATCATTCATCAATGCCAATAGACAAATTAATGTGCAATGGTAAACTTATCAAGACAGACAAAAATATGTGGTACTTTCTTTCATTCAGAGGCTCCAAAAGTCCTCAACATCCCTTTTTCTAGGCTAAAGAGTTAGAATGTGCAAGCTACGGAAATCAATATGTATCCAATGCTATTTATGTATCTTGGAAAATTTATGTGGTTATGTTTCTTGGAAAATTTACATCAAACTGTAATGTTTTGACAGCTTACCCAGCACCCAGAGGTGTTGCCCCAAGTTCTCTTTGATGGCAAGGGCAATGGCTACCTGTTCACTTAGCTTCTCTGGCCAAAGCAAAATCCAAGAGAATAGCCCTTTCCCCAGTGTCTGTGCCTCCATTGTGATGGGTGAGCAATTATTGGAGAACAATTCCCATCCCTGACACACCAGCTCCTGTGATAACTACCCTGCTTACTTGGAGCTTCAGGGTTAGGAAGAGACTTCAGCAGTGTAGGGGCAGTCCACCTGTCTTCCTACAACACCAGAACCTCCTCCTGCAAAGCTCGGCTCTCCGATCCACATGCCTTCTTCTTCAGGCCATTTCTGGGACACCACACTAGTTCTACTTCATAGTTTGTCAAAAATGCCTGAGTCTTTCTGGTCCACTCTAGGTGCCAAGTACCTTAACCAGAACAAGTTACAGTCTTTTCCATCTCAGTAAACCCAAAAGCCTGTCCTCGGAAAAGTGGTAAATATGCACCCTATGAACTATATGGTAACAATGTATGCTGTAGATGAAAACGATAGCAGTTGGCTAAGGTAAGACAAAACAGAGAGTAAGTTTAAATAGACTTATCACTAAGTTAAAAACCTAAGTAGAAGCGTTTCTTCTGGTGTTTTAAGTCACCAAGAGAACAAAGATTTATTCTTTTTTTCCATAAGCCACTTTTAGAAACTTCTATCAACAATCAGACTATGGTAAGCATTACTGACAAACATGGTTTATTAAGTGAATGCTGACAAAAATGCATCAAGCCACCTAATGTTCAGATAGTTTGAAATAAATGTTACCTTTTGCCAATGTACATGATCATTCTATGTGAGTCAATATAAATGCAAGTTTTTTTAGTTACATGGTTCATTTACAGAGCTGAAATTATGTAACGAATCTACTGAGGATTTTTATTTTTGAAAAATAATCTGATGAATTCAAAAACACAAAATATGAAGGGGGTGAGGGAATAAGGAATCTGAAACAGATGGCATCTATTTTTTTTTTTTTTTTACTGAGTCCGTCTTGAATACAATCCCAATAATGTCAAAATCCAATTTAGCTCTCCAAATAATCTTAAAATGGCAATTCTGAAGTAAGTTCATTCATTTTCTCCCTCCCAGCTTCTCAAAGTTTCTATATTAGGCCAAAATGAGTAGAGATAAGTGAGAAGTTAAAAAAAAAAAGAAAAACTATTGTTCCACACATTCTGAAATTCTCTAATGAAAATCTACTTTTATTTATTTGTTTGAAGCCACTGAAGTAGTTTCTTTTAAGATTGGCAATAATAAAATCTGTCTATCATATCAGTCTTTTTTTTCTGGGCACTGATTATTTATTCTTATTAGAAATTAACTTGTATCTTCATAAAAGAAATATGATTTAAAGGAGTAACAAGCTCTGAAAGAATACTAATTTGTTTTCAGTAAAGAGAAAGTCCTGTCTGGCATTCTTAAAAATACTTCCGCAGTAATTATTTTATTCCCAAGTTGAAAGTACCAATAAAATCAACTGTACTGTGCTTATTATACGATTCTAGTACATGGTATATAAACCTTTCCAATCTTTCCTAAAACTTTGAGGTTATCTAAGAGATAGCAAAGGGAGGTTTAGTCATTTTTAGATTTCCTGACAAGCAAATTCCATTAACTGACAACTGCAAAGATCCTTGGAATGGCCACATACTTAGTTTGAGTGAAAAGGTCACTGAAAAAAGGACCATGTCTTATAGTCTCTACTGTAGGCTACAATCTAGTATCCCATCTCTTATAACAAAATAAATGGTTTGCTAAAATTTATGAGAAGGTGGGAGATAGGACGCAAAGCAGAACTTTCGATCATTTTACTAAGTAAACAAGATAACATGGCCAACTTTAAAAGTCCAAAGATGATGATCCAGAATAACATAGCAAAAAGCTTATCTATACATCAAAGACTTTACAGTCTCAGAAAAGTCACTTACAAAGTTGAATAACCTTACCAAAAGAATCTGCTACTACAGCAAAAGCAGAATTCAACTCTTTCAAAAAACAGTATACTTTAATAATTTTAAATATGGCTTTCCACTTATCAATTTGATCAATACTGTTGTGAATAAAATTAAAAATGGATAGTATTCCTTTCAAGAAACATGCAATATATAGCAGGGGAAGAGGAGGGATATGGGTCAAAATAGGGAACGGAAGAGCATAAGGGACTATGGTGATGGTTCACGTGTGATGTGGTGATGGGAGATTCATGGGGACTAAACAAGAGCAGAGAAATCAACTATTGTACAAAAATAAAGAACAATATAAGAAAATTTTAAAAATCTTAGAAAGTAAAAAATTAGAAAAAAAAAAAAAAGAAAGAAACATGCAGGCCCTCCCTGGGGGCCCAGGGTATAAAGTCTCAGAGCTACCAAGCATCACCAGCCACTGTGGCATGAGTTCTATCCTAGACAGGGAGCTAATTCACATGGCACAGCAGACCTCTCCTGTCTCACCCAGTGCTCCCCTCAGCAGTGGATTTTAGTAGATCTGACTGTTCTGCTCCGCACCCTGTCTCTGGTGAATCCTCTCACTCCCTGAACCTCTGGCCTACACCCCAGTTCTTGTATGCATAAATAAATAAAAATAAATCTTTAATTAAAAAAAAGAAACATACAATAAAGTTGGAGAGTTTTATTAACAATGGGAAAGTTCAACTGTTTAAAAGATAAAGAAATGGGGAAGAAATAAATTTGAAAATAACTTAAAATTATGCAAAATTATAAACCTCTCTAAAAAGATGTATTGAACTACAAAATTCCTACCCATGCCACACAAAAAAGACTATGATTAAAATTATGTGATTTTCGGTCTCTGAATACAAGGTACTTTAAAAATGTAAAAATACCAAGTCACATCAAAAAGCAAATTACATTCCCTGGAAATATGACAGGTTACACATAACTTTACAGTCTGTCTACAAAACAAAGACGTCATGTTTCCGAAATTTCTATAGTCTCATCACGAATGATTTAAAGGCAGAAAGTCATTCCATTTATTTTACATATTATACATATAAGAATTCTGTAAAGTTTGTTAATCATTTAAATCTAATTTTAAGATGAGTCATGCTAGTGTTGTTGATTTTAATCTTACAATTACAAATACTACTTCCATTTATGCCCCAAATTCAATTCTCTTCAGACACATATGATGTTTAAGATTTACATACATTACTTTTAAATGTCTTCTTATCAATCCACACTAAGTATACCACAAATCTGAGAAAAACCTCTGAAACATACCTTGGTCTTTCCAATAAATGCACATATTCTGCTTTATTTTAAAGAGTTTTTCAGAAATTGATAATTGAATTTCATGCTATTTATTATTTTGGATGAATTTTTAGAAGTCACGTATGTTTTGGAATACTATCTAGTTCCCTTCCTTTCTCAAACCTCATTCCACAAAATTGTGCTACCTTTACTATGTAAGATTAATGCTATAACTCATCTTTCAACTAGAAAATGCTTCCATTTGAAGTGGACTCTTACAACACTGGTAAGAATTTTTCAACTCATTTTACTTATGATAAAACTGAATCTCTAGTAAATTCCACGACTTGCCCAAGGTCAACAACTACCCAGTGGCACAGTCTGGGTTCAATCCCAGATTTACCTACCTTACGGCTAATACTTGCATTTGACCACAATTATCTCCTTAAAAGATTAAGAGGCAGGCTCAACAGCAGAAAATCTTCTGAACGTTCACATATCTATTCTGAGACATCTATCACCACACCGTACCTACAACTCAGTCACTGACTTAAATATAAATGTGGAGAATCTTTTTGCTTCATGTAAACTAGGGCAGGCTTAATGGCAGGTAAGAAAGAGGTTAGAAAAGGCTTGCCTCAACATGTCTCGCCTAGACCTCTACGGTTCCCCCAGTCTATTTTTTTTTTTTATAGACACGTATATTTGCCGAACAAGGTTATGCCAAACTAGCCTTGGTGTTTCTCATAATTGCACTTTTCTATGATAATTTATACGAGATTTATTATCAAACTGGGAGACTTCGTTGAATATGCTATTCTGGCACTTCCCAAACATTTGAAGTATCATTTAGGGACAACAAACCTAGTTCCACCCCCTATCTTTCACGCTGAGCTGCCTGCCCACCTGGGGGGTACCGCTCCGGTAGGACGCTGGATTAAGAGCAGTAAGGGAAGAAGTGGGGGGAAGCGCACGGAAGTTGGGTGGAGGGAGGTCTCTTACCCACTCACCAGCCCTCGCTCCTCCAAGGGCGGCTCCCCACTGTGCCCAGCCGACTCGCAACCCCCACCCCTCGAAGTCGGGCTCTGTCCCAGCGGGGTGGGCAGGGGAAGCTGGCGCTGGGAGCACAGATTGCCCCAGTCACCCAGCGGAGGTCCATGTCCTGCTCCTGGCCGTGGAAGATGCTCCCTCTTTCAGAGCGAGCCCCTCAGGTGGCAAACTCGCCGTCCGCACCGGCCGGAGTCTTCAGTATAGGGTGGGTGCCTCCTCCGCATCCTCACCCGGCCACACCAAACACTACGCCAGGGGTGTCCCCCAGACCTTTCACTGCACCCTACAACCCTCCAGAGATACCACTTGCCGGCCTGCGCCCCACCCAGGATCTCGGCGTCCCCCGCTCGGACCCGGAGCGGGCTCCCCCCCACCAGTCTACACACACACACACACACACACACACAGACACACACAGACACACACACACACATCCTCAGGCTCCAGCCTCCCGGACCCCATCGAAGCTGAAGCGGGTACCTGGTCTGGCTGTGCTCCGGCACTCAGATGGGGCGAGTGCAGTCCCCTCCTGGAGGTGCCTAGTGCTTCTCTACCCACCCGCAGTGGCGGCTTCTCTTTCCCAGGAGCGGGAGGGAGGAGGTGCGGGAGGGGAGGGGGAAGGCGAGGAGCCGAGGGGGGGGGGCTGTAGCCGAACAGGAACCACTAGCCCTGGCCCCACCTTCGGCCCGGCGCACGGCGCCCTGGCGCTCGCGATAGGACGAACTTGAAGGCGACTGGGAGAAATGGACACTACCACTTCCGGGTCACCCCTGCCACTGCCCCTCCTTAGTAACCGCGTGGGGTTGCTAAGCGGAAGTACCTTCAAAGACAACCACCCCCATTTCTTCTGGGACTACCAGGAGGTAGCTGGGAACGTGTGCTCCTCTTTGGCTACACCCTCTTACCTTCTGCTTCTGGACTCTGAGACGGGCACACGCTTCCCTGTCAGAGTCACGAAGCCCATCCTGCTTATCCCTTCAGCTAGACTCTTCCCTCCAGCCCCTAGATACTATATACACCTGCCCCCCCCCCGCATTCTCCCCACCCCCACGCCGAGTCTGAGGCAGACTCAGTGGCTCCTGCTTAAGCTCTATCCGGTCCCTCGTGGGAGTTATTTTCTGGCGGTTTAGCAAGCATCTCCCTCTTGTGGATTTTCAGTCGAGTTTCAACTGATTTTTTTTTAAATATCCTTTTATATGTTATGAAAGCTTTCTCATGCACCTCTTTCTGTGACAGCCCCTGCAACGGAATGGTGAGAAAAATTTTGTCTTCGCCTTCCTTCTCTTTTGTAGGGATTGTACATGTTGTGTATGATCTGGAAAATAACCTAGCTAATTGTAAGTGGAAAGGGAAGATTCACTGTGAATCGAGTAGAGTAATTTTAATAACCACTTAGAAGTATTAAGTAAAGACCAAAGGAAAGCCCGTAATCCAGCTTGGGAAGGAGGAAGACATCTAATCCTCCTCTCAGAATACTTTCATACTTACACTGTGGACAGGAAACATACTAATGAGACCTCATTTATTCTTGTTTTGGGATGATAAAGGCTTTGAAATATTGGGGAAATTATTAGCTAGGGAATTGTAGTTAATAATGATGTTTTAGAAAAATTATCCATATCATTATCTCAGTTAAATATTCAGAAATGTGTAGTTGGGTATTCCGTGAAAAATGAATAAAAATCTTGGCATGACTCTCCTCGAATATGCCTGCCTAAGAAACGTAATTCTGTGGCAGTGAATGAACTTGTAAACGCAGGCTCCAACCTTTTTTCTTTTTGGAATTAAAGTTTATATATCACACAAGAACATTTAAGGTTAAGGTTATACATATTGATACCTATCAGAGTGGTCATAATGAGACTTTACATACATAATAAAAACTTACTTACTGTAAGTGGTTAAGTCCACATTTCAGAAATGATTGTATGTATATTCATATCTGTGTGCATATTTGTATACTTAAATGCAGACTCAAATTTTATTGGTCATTATATCCTCTTAGTCACTGATATTAGATTCTTGTCCACCTCAGCTGGGGCAGAGGAAATGAGCTTTGGTAACTTTAAAGAAACAGCAGGTCTGTTGGTTTCCTGTACACATGAGACAGCATTAAATGGATTCACCCTAGAAGTTAGTTTAGCAAATCCTTTAGGATATCATTTGAGATTCAAATGTCAGTAGTAGGTTGTTTAATGAATCTAAAACATTTCAAACCTTGCTGTGGACATGCATATTTGTGGAAGTATACACACACTTCAAATGGAATCTGAGTAATTGAGTACTTAATTGTTCTTTTAAAAACCTAACTTAAAGTGACAAGTGATAAACCTGTTACCATGTTAAACTAGTGCTTGACATTTTAATTGCCAACAGGTTTAAGTATCAAAAAAACTTTAAATTAAAAAGCAAATGGGGGAAGGGATTAGGGTGAAAATAAGGTGGGGGATTGTATGGGGACAATAATCAAGATGAAAATGCATACATTGTGCAAAAATGAAAAATGATGTAAAAATATATAAAATAAAATAGAATTTTTTTTAAAAAAAGCAAATAAAACTGGGCCTCCCCGGTGGCGCAGCGCTTGAGCGCTGGGTTGCAAAGCTGCCCGCAGCCTCTGTAGCGCCGGTTCAATCCCCGGCTGCTCCCCGGCCACCGGAGGGTCCCACATGGCGCACAGACTTCTCTTGCTGCCCGCTGCTCCCCTCAGCAGTGTACTTCGGTCCTTCTGCCTGTTCTGCTCCCCGCTCTGGCTCTGGTGAATTCTCTCACCCTCCCGCGCTTCTGACTGTACACAGTGCTTGTATAACTAAATAAATAAATTAATTAAAAAAAAAAGCAAATAAAACTATAAGTCCAATGAGCAATGACTCATTTAAAACTATGGTGGACTTTGGCTCTCTCTAAAAATTTTTAAACATGATTATAGTAAATGTGTTTTATAGGAAGAAGTGTTTTATTGGTTAAAATCAATAGTTAAGATTACATGTGGTTAAAAAAAAGATTAAATGTGGTAATTCAAGCCAATAGAAATACAAATCCCAATGAATCATTCATTTTTCCTATTGCCTGAAGAAATAGGACTTACTCCCTTAGACTTTTCCTACAACTTTTATTTATTCAATCACTTTCACATAGGTATATGAATAACTGGCTTGACTCCTAGATGGTCACATGACTTCTGTAATTATATCATTTCAACGTGCTAGTTTCTTGGGGACCTCTATAGACATACAGCAAAATCCACACATAAAGATGTAACTATAAAGGTTTTGACTATACCTTTTAAGATTTTTATGAGCAGTACTAGGGGGACCCATATTTTTTTTTTAAAGATTTACTTTTTTATTTATTTATGCATACTAGAACTGGGGTGTAGGCTAGAGGTGTGAGGGGTAAGAGGATTCACCAGAAACAGAGTGGGGAGCAGAACAGGCAGATTTACTGAAATACACTGCTGAGGGGAGCAGTGGGCAAGACAGGAGAGGTCTGCTGCACCATGTGGGTCAACTCCCTCGCCAGAGATTGAATTCATGCTGCAGTGGCTGGCGATAGCTTGATAGCTCTGAGACTTGAACCCCTGTGCCACCAGAGGCCCAGGATCCATATTCTTAATATGAAACAATAAATATTGCCAGATCAAATAGCCTCATAGTCAGTATAATACCATCATCCTAAAGATTATATGGGATGTTCAGCCTTTTTTCCCAGTCTCTTGAAAACTTTTTTCATGTTTTTATTGTGCTCTGTCATCATTTAAGAACTAAGGTATCTAACATTTATTTTTGGGAAACACTATTGTTATTCATTAACTAGTAACATTCTTAAAATAATTAATACTTGAATTCTACTTACCTCTCCAGATATAAAAGATACCAAAACTAGAATCTAGTATTGAGTTTAATTAATGAATTGTTGTGATCAGTTAGGAGAAATGTATCCATTTTAGTTAAGCAATATACTACACAAAAGACATGCATGTGACATAAACAATAGAATGTTTATCTTAGGAAGAGAAAGTTAAAGATGTGACAGCTTTCTTTGAATACTTGAAGGACATGTGGAAAAAATTACTTGTTCTGTGTTATTTCAAGGACAGAAACAAAAATAGGAGTTAGAAAAATTCAGACTTTTAATTAATAATATTTTTCACGATTAAAGTGGTTAGCTAAAAAGCCAAACCATCTAATGAATAATTGCTACTGCCTTAGGTTGAGCAAGATGAATTTTAACATTCTGCCCAGTTTTGACTGTGAAGATTTCTCCCACCTCTATATGCTATCCTCAAAGGTAAAAGGAACCAAAGTTGATTCGACCAAGGCACAACTGAAACTTCAATTTTTCCAAATGTGAGTTACCCTAAAGGATTCTCAGTGTAGTGAGATTTGTAACTGATATAGGTAGACATATGGGTAAGGTCCAGTTAATTTAAGCTTTATTTTCTCTCTTTTAAAAAATGATACACGGGCCTCCCTGATGGCACAAAGGATTAAGTCTCAGCACTGTGAAGTTCTCTGCTGCCGCACGAGTTTGAGTTCAATCCCGGCCAGGTAGGCAACCCACATGGTGCAGCAGACCTCTCCTGTCTCACCCTGCTGCCCCCCTCAACAGTGTATTTCAGTAGGTCTGCCTGTTCTGCTCCCCACTCTTGTCTCTGGTGAATCCTCTCACCCCCCCCCCCCCATCTCTGGCCTGCACCCCAGCTCTTGTATGTATAAATAAATAAATCTTTAAAAGAAATAAAAATGATACACATTTGACATCTTGTAAATATATTTTAAGCATGCTAATTTTTACTATAATATTGCTCTTCCTTTGTGAAACTATGGAAACACAAAATACATATGATCCTCACATTATGCTAGCATTCAAAGTTCCAGAAAAGTATTTTTAACCATTGCTTAGTGAGGAATTTATCACTAGCAATAGTAATTTGAATAATCCATTCAAAGAGGAAAATCAACGGTCTCCCTGGTGGCCTATGGGTTAAGTCTCAGAGCTATCATGGCTACAGTCTGAGTTCAATCCCTGGCCAGGGAGCTGACCCACATATGCTGCAGATCTCTCCTGTCTCACCTGCTGCTTCCCTTACCAGTATATTTCAGTAAATCCACCTGTTCTCCCTACTCTGTCTCTGATGAATCCTCTCATGTCCCAACCTTCCACCCCTCTGGTGTACACCCCAGTTCTACACACACACACACACACACGGAAAACCAGATAGGCTCTGTGAACACTAAAAAATTACAAGCTTAACTTAATTATCTTATTGCTATTAACTTATAAATTTGATTTCTTAATTCAATTTCAATGTAAATAGGGAGTCTTCTGTATTTCCCTTATTTAGAAGAGGCTAACTTGCCTAATTTAGATTTGTTTGTTTTCAGAAAAAATAGCTTATTTTTTAAAGTTTTACTCATTTGAACTTTATTGGTTTTATATAGTTCCTATGGAGCAATCCACATTTTTGAAAAGCTTTGACAAGAAAACAGATTATACGGGACCTCTGCATAATAACTAACACATCATCAAGTAAGATATACTTTAAAACACTATCAATTAACACCTATCAAAATTAGGCTTCACTGGGCACACTGCCATATTTTTCTCTCAATAAGTGAAAACAGCAAATGTTGCAGACCCATCAAAATTTGACTTTAATAGATTTGGTTTGAGCTACTCTTTAATAAGAAGCCTAATTACCAAAGAAGTACTTTGAATAAAAACTGCTCAGTATCAGAAACATTTTGTTCAGTACCCATCTCTAAAAGACAAAGCAAAAAATATGATCTACAATCATTGGTTTGGAAGTTAATAAAATCAGGTCAATACACTGAATTGTATTTGGAAGGAATGAATGGATCTAGTAGGATATAACCTTAGAAAATCCACAAATGGATAGTCTATTGTGAAAATAAGTATTATTTTATTAAAAACAAATCAGAAAAAACATGCCTATCAAAACATGGTTAATTTTGACAATATGTGAGCAAAAAGTGTGATGAGGAAAGAAGAGTATCTAACACTAAGTAATACACCACTTCAATTATAGCCTTAGTTATCTTGAAAAATATAATGGTAGTTTGAAGGACTTTAGACATATCTCTAAGTTTATGGCATGATATGCCTTTCATTTTTTATTTATTTTCAACTTTAAAATCATAGGCTCAAAGGTCTATGACACTAAATCAAATGCATATTCTAAGAGAATGCCTCTCATTTAATGTAGTCTATGGAATCTTTCTGCCTGGTTTTGTACAGGTATTTTCTTTTTGTTGTTAGAATTTGATCAACCATTTAAGTCTTCAGGATCAAATTGCCCTAAAATTTTTCTAAAAAGATAGTCATCCTAATTTTTTCAACAATGCATCTTTGGCCCCCTTTCTTAAAAAAAAAAAAAAGTATAGGTTCAGTTTAATTAATACTGAAAAATTTTAATGTGCAAAAATCTAACTGCTTTTAAGAGCAAATAAAACATGGCACCATTCCAATAATCAAATGCCAATAAAAATTTCAGCAGTACAAAGATCTAAGCAAATCTCAAATACAGCAGATTCATAGTTAGAATACCATACAATGATTTGTTTTTAGCAATAACAAGAATCTAATAACAGGTAAAAGAAACCATAACTGCATAGACTGAATACTAAGCTAAGTAACCATAATTAATCTTGTAAATTCTCCAATATCATAACCACTTACTTTTGATTTACTAAATGTAAGTCCTGTTTTTTTAATTAAATACCTATTCAGCAAGGTTAATTGAAACAAATACATTAATGCAAATTTACATCCTAGAATACCAGAATAAACAGAAGACATAATCAAGGATGAATAAGAAAGTTCTATTCTTTTTCATCATCTGTGAGATCAGGTTGCAAAGGACAAGTTCTGTGAAAAAAATAGAGAACTTCAATAGTCACCTGAGCATCAACTGTTTAAAAAAAACGGTATTTACAAGCTTATATATAATCAGGAATATTAATTGATAATATAGTGGGTCTGGTCAAGTGACCAGAATTGAGAGAAAACCAAATTTCATTATACAAACATCTACAAATTTCAAATTGTAAGCAACAAAATTTTTAACAATTTATTTTGTCTGTTCATTTTGTTGAGTCAGTGCTTCTCATTTAGGATATGTTGCTATTTTTATTAAAAAAGAGAATCTGTATTTCTATAGCATCTTTTTTCAACATGTTTTTTAAGTGGATTGATAAACAGCATGATCCTTCAGTAAGAAGTTTGTGATAATAAAAGGCAAAAAAAGTAACCAATCCACTTGAGCAGAGAAAATATATAGCAAGTTGTCATATTTAACTGTATATACCCTTTTGAACCATATTAGTATACTATCAAATTGAAAAAACCCCAAATTATTTAAGTTGATGAGATTCATAGTTTTTGAAAAAACATGTATTATCTCAAAGCCACTACACTTTTCAGAGGGAAAAAAATCAATTAAAAACAATCATTAAGAGGCCTTTCTGGTGGCGCAAGGGGTTAAGACGCAACCTGTGAAGCTGTGCACAGCCTCTGCAGCACCAGTTTGACCTCTCCTGACTGGCTCCCTGCTCCCCTCAGCTGTGTATTTCAATCAATTTGCTTGTTCTGTTCCCCACTCTGTCTCTGGTGAATCTTCTCACCCCCTACACCTCTGGCCTGTACCCCAGCTCTTGTATGCATAAATAAATAAATCTTAAAAAAAAAAACAATCATTAAGTCAGAATTGCTTCTTAGAGCTGATGGAGATTTGTGAGACCTACTCTAAAATAATGAGTTTTGAAATTAAATCCAGTAAGACTGCATGGTGTTAGAACTAGCTAGTGAAAAATAGTAAGTTAAAGTGAAGGTATTCTGACATGGTGTATTTTTATGGTTAACTATTGGCTCACCAAGAGGCCTTCATTGTGTCTTCCTGGGCATTATTAAATCGAGATAATGAACGCTGTCATTACCCAAACCTTCTTTTTGAAAGAGCCTGTTATTATCCCTTAGGCATTATAACCTTGTTTTTTTCCTTCCTGTAACTTTTTTATTTTTTGAGTTAACAGTTTACCCGGCATGATAGTACTGATCAAGGTTTTGAGTAGATAGCCTGATTCTGACTCTCCCAATGTAACTGATGGATGTTTACCTTGCCTTTGTGAGAAAATTAAAATAGGAATAGCCATATTCCAGCTCATGAATCAGGGAATTTATCTGACTTGTAAACTTCTTTAAACTGATTTCCTTTTTCACTAAAGGGGTAAATTAAAACACTCCTAAACTAAATCTAAGAACGTGACCTAACAGAATAAAGTAAACTTCAATTGCCTAATTTTATGTCACAGATTTGTTATGCCATGGATTAAAATTCTTTATGAGACTATAACCTTTCTCTGTGTGATAGAAAACCTGTAATAGAGGTTTTATTGTTATAATGATCAATGATATAGGCATATTTTGTTATAGTGCCAAATGTTTTATTTCCTTAATGAAAATCACAAAAAAAACCCCAGAGGATTGTATAGTCTAAAACTAGTATTGGGGCCTCCCCGGTGGCGCAGCGGTTGAGCGCTGGGTTGCGAAGCTGCCCGCGGCCTCTGCGGCGCCGGTTTGATCCCCGGCTGCTCCCCGGCCACTGGAGGAGGGTCCCACATGGCGCGCAGACCTCTCCTGCCGCCCGCTGCTCCCCTCAGCAGTGTACTTCGGTCCTTCTGCCTGCTCTGCTCCCCGCTCTGGCTCTGGTGAATTCTCTCACCCTCCCGCGCTTCTGACTGTACCCAGTGCATGTATAAACAAAACAAACAAACAAACAAATAAATAAAACATGCCTCTAAAAAAAAAAAAAAAAAAAAAAAAAAAAAAAATAAAACTAGTATTGACTATTAGTTTGTTTCTATTAGAAGGGGGAACGACAAGGAAGAATGGTGCCAGATAATGAGAAGGAACTAGAACAGACTTACAGAATCATAAAAAGAAATCTATTTTTAAGAACTCTCTTCAAAAACATATCCCTTGAGGTTTTGTGGGTTTTTGTATTATTTTTTATTGAGGTAACATTGGTTTACAAACTGCTTATGATATAATAGGCTTACACCTCTTCAGATACATGTCACCCATACCACAACAAAACACCAATAATCCTCCACCATAGTCCTTTGTCCATCTCCCCTCCCCAGCCTCAATTCAGCAGTCAAATTTCTAGGGTTTCTTTCAGTTTAGCTTTGTCTGTTACTTTGTTTTATTTCTTTTTATTCTGCACTGAGTGAAGTAATCTGGTATTTATCTTTCTGCCTTATTTCACTTACTATAACCCCCTCTATTTTTATCCATTTTGTGGCAAATGGCAAGATTTCATCTTTTTTTTTACAAAGATTTATTTATTTATGCATACAAGAGCTGGGGTACAGACCGGAGATGTGTGGGGTGAGAGGATTCACCAGATACAGAGCAGAGAACAGAACAGGCAAACTGACTGAAGTACACTGCTGAGGGAAGTAATGAGCAAGTCAGGAGAGGTCTACTGCACCATGTGGGTAGCTCCCTGGCCAGCCAGGGATTGAATTCGTGCTGCAGAGGCTGGGGACAGCTTCATAGGTTGCGTCTTAACCCCTCGTGCCACCAGGGAGGCCCCGGATTTCATCTTTTTTTTTATAGCTTGATAGTATTCTATTGTGGTTCCATACCATATCTTTTTTTTTTTTTTTAAAGATTTACTTATTTATTTATACATACAGGCACTGGGTACAGTCAGAAGCTTGGGAGGGTGAGAGAATTCACCAGAGCCACAGCCGGGAACAGAACAGGCAGAAGGACCGAAGTACACTGCTGAGGGGAGCAGCGGGCAGCAGGAGAGGTCTGCGCGCCATGTGGGACTCTCCTCTGGTGGCCGGGGAACCACCGGGGATTGAACCGGCACTGCAGAGTCTGCCGGCAGCTTTGCAACCCAGCGCTCAACCGCTGCGCCACCGGGGAGGCCCATCCATACCATATCTTCTTAATCCACTCATCTGATTTTGGGCACATAGGTTGTTTCCATAATTTGGTTATTGTAAATAATGCTGCAATGAACATAGGGGTACATATACCCCTTCAAATTAGAGTTTTTGCATTCTTTGGGTTTGAGTGGAATTGCTGGATCATATGGTAGATCTACTGTGAATATTTTGAGAAACCGCCATACTGTTTTACATAGAGGCTAGGCCAGTCTATTCCCTTTGGTTGTTGATTTTTATTGAATATCACTATTATCATATAGCATGAAGTTTCAGATACAGTTACTTCTCCAGCATATGACATTCCTTTTAAATATCTCATAAAATGGATAGCTGGCACTCAATAACTACTTACTAAATGATCTCATGAACAGTATTCAATAATTCTTAAACTTTATATGCATAAAAATCATTTTATATGTCAAGTATTTTGCTTTTTCAGCCATTTATTTTTGTTCAGTTTGTGTTCAATGCAAATCAGTTCCAAATACAATGTACATCTCAAAACAGGATGAGTGTTCATTCTTACACAAAGATCTTACTAGCTTGAGATATGCTGGATCTGGCTGTTTCCAAGTAGGTTTTAAAGATGGCTAATACTGGCTTAAAACATATTAAGAATACTTTTGTCCACATTGAATACCAGAACATCTAAGCATCAGTGTGTGAACATGTGAACCAAAGATTTCATGGAGTGTATGTTTCTAAAAAGGTATCTGTACATTGAGGCGGTTGTAAAGTTTTGCTATCCAGAATCAGGACCAGATTCTAGCTATCTAAAAATATTGACTGATACAGAATGTATTCCAAATGTAGCTATTCTGACTCATAATTTTATTGTTGGTTTTTAATATTTACAGAAAGAGCACAAGAGTTGTGATTTTAATGCAACAAGTTTCCAGCCTATACTTCCCTAAAACCTCAAATATATTTTGCCTACTTCATATATTTGTATCTTAATCTTAAGATTTGTCAAATATGCCTTCAAAATAGATCACATTTTAAGTTATAAAAATTATTCAACATATACAGAAATAAAAAGCAGTATTTTAAGATTAAAGTTCATGCACATCTAATCTATGGAATCTAATTAGTGACCCAAGTTTGCTAATTGAATCTGAAACTCTTCCTGGATGAGATGTATGATAGAAAATACCTGTCCTTTGACTTTTACGTGTACATGCAAGAAGTACCCAAGTTTGGATTTGTAGTAAATTCAAATCCATTTTTGCTGCAGCACATGCCAGTAATTACATAAAGTCAAATGCAATGTCAAATCAAAAACCCCAGGGCAGGGGCCTCCCTGGTGGCGCAAGGGGTTAAGCACCGCATTATGAAGCAATCTTCAGCCTCTGCAGCATGAGCTGAATCCCCGGAAGGCCATAGAGATACCCACATGGTGCAGCAGACTTCTCCTGGCTCACCTGCTGCTCCCCTCAGCAGCAGTCAATCTGCCTGTTCTGTTCCCCGCTCTGTCTCAGTTGAATCTTCTCAACCCCCACATCTCTGGCTTGTACCCCAGCTCTTGTATGCATAAAAACAAATAAATCTTAAAAAAAAAAAAAAAGACCACCCAGGGCAAAGGGTTACGTTCCCAAGAGAACAGTCAAAACTTAAAAGTGTAAAACTTTACGAAGAGTATATCAGGGCTACCCTGGTGGCACAAGGGATTATGTCTCAGCTCTGTGAAGCTGTCAGCAGCCACTGCAGCATGGGTTTGATCCCCAGCCAGGAAGCTGACCCACATGACACAGCAGACCTCTCCTCTTGCCCACTGCTCCCCTCAACAGTGCATTTCAGTCAGTCTGCCTGTTCTGCTTCCCATTCTGTTTCTGGTGAATCCTCTTACCTTCCCTTACCTCTGGCCTGCACCCCTGCTCTTGTGTGCATAAATAAATAAAATAAATCTTTAAAAAAAAAAAGAGTATATCATCACTAAATTAGAAAGGTGACACAATACAAAGAAGATTTACAGTAACACCTGGTGGTTCCTTTCAAAGTACACATACATAGAAATATGGAAGCTTTTTATATTAGTTATAATTTTATGGCTGTCTAGATTTAAGTGAAAACAAAATTTCCTTTCCACAGCTCATCGTTTTTCACATGACTAGGGTGAAATTATTCTGATTTTCAAGGTAGAGTTTTAAGTGTCCATATTTCTTAAGCTACATTTAATCACATCATTGACTTTTTTCGATGTTGTTTCTCCAGTACTGTTCATCAAAGTCCAGCAGATTTAATATTGGCATTCATTATTTTGTCAAATCCTTCAGATGCTTGTTAAACCAGTCCAATTTGAAACTCCCAATATTTTCTGCATTAATTAATAGAATTAGTAGATTTGATGAAGACCTGTTTTTCCCTTGCCACACTGGACTTGGTGAACTATAGATGTTTCCTTGATCTGACTCTTAAAAGTAGAGATGTAGAAGGACAAACAAGACCAAAAGTAGATTGACTATTGGCTGCAGGCCAGTGCGGGGCTGTGTTGTGGGGAGGGGTGGAGGATCTGGCCAGCTATATAAAGGTACGAACGATTAAGTCATGGGTAGCAGCAGCACCAGAAGCAGCAGCCCCAGACTGAGAATAACCACTAGCCCCTTGCCCATGCTGGTGACTTGAGCTTTGGGTTAGGCTCACTGTTTGGTGTGCTGGAGGACCACAGGCTTCTGGCTGGTGGAGGGGTAGCTGGTCCAGGGGTGACTGATGCCAGGAAGGTAGCTAGAGGGTCTTAAGTCAAGAGGTATCACAATGGCAGTGACAGTGAGCAGCACCACCCACCCACCTGTGCTCACTACCCTCAACCCCAGGCAACTAATGTTTTTGAAACAAAATATTTCAAAGCTATTTAGAGCCTAGATTTATAAACCTCTTTTTAAGCCATGAATTTAAATCTGTTTTTTTAAAGGCAGGTTTCCGTTGTTTCTTTTTTCCAAGTGGCATTAATTTTTCCCTAATTCTTAAAAGTATGTTTTTGTTGAAAGTTGGTAGCACAGAGTACGCAAGTGTGAGGAGAGGTTTTTATATAGAGATAACCACTATTGATATGTGGTATATTTTATACAGATATGGCCTATTTATATACATGTCTTTTACACAATAAATATTGTACTTCTGTATCTAGAATTTCTGCTTAACATTTCTGAGTATTTTCCTGTCATAAAAGCTTTATTTTTTTTAAAGATTTTTTTATTTATGCAAGAACTGGAATACAGGTCAGAGGCGCGGGAGGGTGAGAGAATTCACCAGAGAGAGCGGGGAGCAGAACAGGCAGATGGACGCCACACCATGTGGGTTTTTCCCTGATGGACTGGGAATCAAACCCACACTGTTGAGGCTGCGGACAGCTTCACAGCACAGCGCTCAAGTGGGGGGGGGGGGCGGGGAGGGCCCATGTCATAAAAGCTTTAAAACGATGACTTAATTATTTTCATTAACAGTTTGCACATGGAACTCTGTGTAGTTTTATTTCCACCTTGTTTTGTTTTGAAGTATTCTTATGTATTTATAGAGAACTTGTTAAAAAAAATAATGCACCATGGTGTTAGTTTTCATTGTTTCTAAGTGCAGGGCATTTCTATATTTTCCAGCTTTTCTACATTGGTTATATGTTTCTTGTGGAGATTGAAGTAGTAGTTTTTTGAGGGGTGGGACTAATGGAACTCAAGTTAGAAAAACCAAATGGAAATTGCTTTTTGAAAAACATGCTATAGAAAATAGACAGTAAAAGTTGAAGAATAAATACAGGAAGTTCATGGTTAATAATATAGCACTTATCTAAATGGGAAAGATCCTCTATGAGTAAAAATTACATTTTGAAATTTGGAGTGACTCATAATAGATTAGAACAATTTTTAAGAACCTCCTTTGTATTTTCTTATCTGACCAAAGAAAAACTAAAGTTATTCAACATGAAATAGCCTTTTATTTTCAAGAATATAAATTTTTGTTTTATATTCCAGGGTATAAAAACTTACTTTCTCTTTGCTTTTCCTAAGCCACTGCTTCCTGCTTCTTCAGGAATCTGATTCTCTTTTTCAGAATCTTTAGGGGACAATCTGAAGAATTCTCCAATTCCTTTTTGCCACTTGGGAGTTGGACGCACACAAACTGGATTCCCTCCTGCATACTTATTTTCAGCTATAAAATATAAAAAGATGGAACTAAATGAGAACTAAGAATATAAACTCCAGTTCATATAGGGAAACTTAATTCTTTCTTTAACATCAAATCTTAAAGGTATTAAATTGTATTACATCCATCTTAAAGAATTGCAAAATGTGACAATGAAACTATTAAATCACTAACACTACATTATGTATGTATTACATCCATCTTAAAGAATTAAAAAATGTGACAATTAAACTATTAAATCACTAACACTACATTATGTATTATGCATTATAGTGTATTGTGCATCTTATTAGATATAATGTATAATTCTTTATTATAGTTATCATTTATTCTGAAAAATAGCGTCAGAATTTTTACAACTGGAAAATATTTTTCATATTTAATCCACAGAGCACTTAAATAATACATAGAACATTCTAAAGTCTCACACATTTTTCCTAATATAAGGTGGCATTGTGTATAAAATGCCAATTTTTTATATAAGGTCATTTAGATAAAGTACATGTAAAAGGCAAGACAAGTATACAACAATGTGCAAGTTTCCACAAAAATAAGTTCCACTTTCCAAAGCATTTGGTTCCTTTTCAGTACATAAAATATATCCAATTTTGATTACTTTTATTTTTTTAAAGATTTATTTTTTATTTATACAATAGCTGGGGTACAGGCCAGAGGCACAGGAGGGTGAGAGGATTCATCAGAGACAGAGTGGGGACTGACCGAAAGCACTGCTGAGGGGGGCAGCTGGGAGAGACAGGAGAGGGTATCTCCCTGCACCATGTGGGTATCTACCTGGCCAGCTGGGAATCAGCCCTGCACTGCAGAGGCTACGTACAGCTTCACAGCGCTACAGTCAACCTGCTGCGCCACCAGGGAGGCCCTTGATTACTTTTAAAAAGTATTATAAAGGGACAATTAAGAAAAAAGCCCTGCTCCTTTATAAGTAATAATTAGATGACCAAGAGGAGCAAGTTTACTAGATTTATCTTTTATTTCAAACACACTTGTCACAAACTTTAACAGTTTTGCAACTTTGCAAAAATTGCTTCTGTGTGGACTGAAATTATATTGTTTGTACTTTTTTAAAGGTACAAATGGCCTTTAAAAAGCAGTGATCCTTTCATTTGTAATTTTCCTAGGAACCTTATGGGAATTCTTTTATTACTAGAAAGTGTATAGCAGCAAACCATAGTTCAGTACAGGATTCAAACCCAGCTCTGTTGACTAGTTGCATGACAATGTATGCAACCCATTTCCTTATCTTTAAAATGAAAGTGCTAACAGTTTCATACATTTGCTTATTAAAAATAGAAATCTGTAAAATGCCTTAATGGGTGCATTTGTCCCACACACATATTCAGGGCCTGATCAGCTGATTCTAGTGGTTGAATAGTGGACAGTGGGATGTGGTCTTAATTGGAGTTTAATCAGCCATTCTCAATAAATTCATGTATTTCACAATTTTGACCTATTTCTTTTTATCTAAAGAGATTAAAACAGTAAACACTTTTCTAATGAAATGTTCACAATAGGGGAAATTCTAAGCTAACTTAACCCATGAAACCTTTAAAAGTGCTCCTACTTTGAAAGTGTATCTGCTTCACTGGAATTAAATCTTCTTGCCCGCTCAGCTTCCTACTTGAAAGGAATGAGGCGCTGGATGGCACAGTATTTTCATAAACTCTCCTTGCACAGAAGAAGCATGTGAAGCTGTTTCCCTGGCCCAGTTTTTGCTCTTACCGTCCCAAAGCAGCGGCAGAGTTGGAAAGCACACACGTAAGCAAGGAAAGAGAAAGAGAGAATGGGTGGATGGGGAGAGAGGGAGAAAGAGAGGAAAAGAGAGCGTGGGAGAGAGGGGCAGAGAGAGATCAAGAAAATCATGCAGAAATGAACGTTTACACTTACAAGACATGATTTACACTCAAGCACTCAACTATCGTTCTAATTCTTCATCTTGTAAAAGAGCACTTACATAATCGCTTGAGAGAGAGAGAGAGACAATATTAAGAAAACTTAAAACGCTAAACCAGAAAAGAAAAACAGATTTGAAGCGCAACCGTGCACGTCCCTAACCCCGAGGTTTGAAATGTTTTTCCAAGCAACCCCCACCTCTACCCCAGCCCGCCAAAGGCCAAGTCCTCTCCTTATAAACAGAGGACAAGTTAGAAATTCAGGCGTTAGGATCTCGGGGGAACAAATTCCACTGTGGGTCAGGGCTCTCGCCGGTCAGGAGGACTGTGGTGCCAGGCCTGATGCCCTTCTAGAGTTTCGTCCAGGAGCATGCAGAGGCGCTTTGTACCTTTTCTCGACGAAAGCGACGAGGAGTTAGTGGCTGAGGTGGAGGAACCAAGCACCTTCCGGGGGGCTCGAGAAGCCACCACTGCGAAGAGAGGCAAAGGAAACGTTCAAAACTGGCGCGGCAAGGCTCGGACCCCAGTCTGGGTCCCACCACGGCCCCCCAACTTGGCGCTTAGAGAGCAGAGGCCCGTGACCCTCACCAGGGGGACAACCCTCCCCCGAGCCCGCCGCTCCTTCTGGTCCAGGGGCCGAGGCGCTATTGTGGAGGGTGGGACACGTTGGACCGGGCCGCGGGGAGCCCGGTCCTCTCCAACCCGCTGCCGGGGCGCAGAAGACCGCCCCTCTCTCCGGTGGTCGCTTGGCCGCCTCACCTTTTCTGAAGGTGCCTGAGACTCTGTCGGCCTTAGTCCGCACCATGTTCTCGGGCGAGCAGAGGAGAGCAACCAACTGGCTTCCCAGCGGAGGGTGCTGCTCGGGACAAGGACCCGAAAACGAATCTCCCGCCACAGTTTATATTGGTCTGTTTCCCGCGCGCCCCGCGGACCCGCCAGGGCGGCAGCCTCCATTGGGCGCGCGGGGCTCTCCCGCCACCAATCTCCGCTCTCCAGCGGGGCGGCCGCGGCCAAGGCGCCGCGCGGATCCGTCCATTAACTCGCGGGCGCCTGTGATTCGTGCCCGCCCCGGGCGGGCGGGGCCCGGGCACCTCGCCGGGCGCACACTTCGGGGGCTCAGATTCTGAGCTGGGGAGCGTAAGCCGGCTGAGAAAGACACCCACGCGGAGACGGTGAATTCCAATATTTCTTCCAAAGACCCCTCCCTGACTGACTCCTGAGAGTAAAACCTGAAACAAAGCGGACTCTTCTTGGCTGCCAGGCGAAATAAAGAGAACGTGGCTGCCTCAGGCACGAATGCTCAGTGCAACATGCACGCTAAAACATACTAAATCTTCCGGTGAAAAGGAAGCAGAGACAGTTTATTTACAGCATTGGGCTACGTCTTTAGAATGCGAGGTTAAGGAGAAAAACTGGGTTAAAGGGAAACTGGATGCCTTTTACATGCATACACACCGGAAAGAAACAGATCAATAAAATGTCTTCCGGAGACCTGAATGGTCTCAGAAGCCCTGAAAAATTTGCCAAATGTGCTAAAGGTACATCCCTGGCATGTAGTGAGTGTACTCTAGAATGGGAGCACATGATTGTTCTCTGTCCTTATGCCTATCTTCTAATTACTCAAAATACCCCAGGGCGTGATTGTCACTGTGAATACCATGCATAAAACATTAGATAAGCTTGTCTTGTGATGAATTTTGTTAAATGCTCACATGAAAGGCAATTCTGAAAGTGTAAAACACGATGTTGATTGTCTCCAAAGAAATGTGCTTGAACCTAAAAATAGGGTACTAGGAACTTAGAAAACAGGCTGCTCAGTACTTTAACTGAATCAACAACTCCTTTGTGTTTTAGAATTAAAGAATTGAGACAATAGGCTAATTAACATTAGAATAATAGGAAGTGTATTGGAAATTACCTGTATTTTGTTTAAACCCTGGAGTCTAAGATTACAACCCAATTCCCACAGGAAAAATCAACAAGCCCCAGGGAATTCCTTTGTCATTTATCCTCATACCGCTTTCAAAGCACAGTTTCTTCAATGCAGGTAATTTTCTTTTCCGTTAAAGTGGCTTCACAAAGTAATCTGAATCACTTAATTTGAAGTCATATCCCAGATCTCTGCAGTTATTGGAAGTGCAGAGCAAATCTGCTAGTCTTTCCCCCTAGTCCACAGGCCCAGTAAGCTGCTAGGAAAAATTTCAAGTAAATCTTTGCACCCAGGGACAGTCTACACATTATTCAATACTATAGCTGTGTTTGTTTTTGTTTGTGTGTTTATTTAACAATGATTGTGATAGTAAAAGACGCATGTTAGAGAAAAAATAGGAAAAAGCAGCGATGCCTAGTAAAAATTCTAAATTTATTTTTTTAAAGATTTATTTATTTATGCATACAAAAGCTGGGGTACAGGCCAGAGGGGGGGGGTTGAGAGGATTCACCTGAGACAGAGTGGGGAACAGAACAGGCAGACTGAAATACACTGCTGAGAGGAGCAGCGGGTGAGACAGGAGAGGTCTGCTGCGCCATGTGGGTTGCTCCCTGGCAGGCTGGGGGTCGAACTTGTGCTGCAGAGGCTGCAGTTGCCTCATAGTGCGGTGCTTAGCTCCTTGCACCACCAGGGAGGCCTCAAAATTCTAAATTTAAATGTCAGTTTTGCAGAAATCCTTCTCCTTTGCAGTTAAAAAAAAAAAGTTGTATAGTATGAAACTGAAAAATTTGAAAGCCTAGACCATTCAGAAAAAACTAGTATGTGTGAATGAAATTTCGGTCCAAATTTATACTACAGAATACTTTTAAATAATGTTAGGTAGGTATGCTTGCTTTGCTCAGGCAGAAAATTATTTTTTAAATAAGACTATAAGTGGCATTACATTACATACATTAGGAAGTTGAGATTATAATCACTAATATTTGCCATATGAAGGAAGAACACCTATCCTTGAGGATCTAGTCGTTTCATCATAATGTATAAATTCGTGCAAAAAAAAAGTTAGATTGTAGTCTGTCTGAAGAAATTGTTTAGTTATGGAACTGAAAGGATATAGAAACAGATAAAAGATTTGGGTATGTTACTAGTATTATATGTAGCAGATTTTCATGAAGACAGACAACCTGCTCCAACTATTAATGAACACCCACAGAGGATCTTGTGTTTTTTTTTTTAAAAGAATCACGTATTTTACAATTGAATAACAAAGACAATCTAAAGTCAATGTAACTCAATGCAGTCATATGATTTTCATTATTTTTACTGATATTTGTATCAATGAAAATAGCACAAACTTGTGAAAAGCAGTCAATTTAATGTAATTCCTGAGCCTAACTACCCTAATGAAGAAGCGATAAATGTAACACAAAGACACCAATTAAATTTATGGATGAAGTATATGTGAAGACAGTATGTTCTCTGGAAAAGTCTAGCTACTTTCCCTGGTCTGTTCCAGTGGAGTGGGGAATAGCAAAAGACCCTTAAATCTGGTCGCCTTGAGTTGAAACACCTTTAATTTCTTTAAAAATTAAAGAATTTTATTTTTTAAATTAAGGAATTCACATGAACGGTCTTAATGCCAAACCCAGCATCTTTTATTACAGTCCTTCTTCACTCCACCCCTCAAACTTGCTGAGTTGTCTTCACTCTCCTGGAAAAGACGTGACCCAAAAAATTAAATAGAAAGAAATTGTAGTAGTGTACTTTCAGACTACACAGAGTAGTAATAAAACCACTACCACCAGAGCAAATTCTTCAAACTTTATCTAGCTTACAAGGGCCATTTTAAATTTTTACATAATACCAGGACAGTTTAAAAGCTGGCCCCTCAGGTTTTTTTTTTTTTTTTAATTTACATGAATGGACAGAACAGAAAGGTGAGATTTACCAGAGACAGAGTGGGGGGGCAGAATAGGCGGATTGACTGAAATACACAGCTGAAGGGAGCAGCAAGCAGGACAGGAGAGGTCTGCTGAGCCATGTGGGTGAGCTCCCTGACTGGGGATGGAGCTTGTGCTGCGGTTGGCTGCTGATAGTTTCATATTGCTGAGACTTAACCCCTTGCGCCACCAGGGAGGCCCCGCTTTCTTTCTTTTTTTTTTTAAGATTTATTTATTTATGCAGACAAGAACTGGGATGTAGGCCAGACGTGTGGGAGGGTGAGAGGATTCACCAGAGACAGGGTGGGGAGCAGAACAGGCAGATGTACTGAAATACACCGCTGAGGGGAAGCAGGGGGGGGTGGGGGGGGGTAGACAGGAGAGGTCTGTTGCCCCATGTGGGTCAGTTCCCTGGCCAGTGATCAAAGTCATGCTGCAGTGGCTGGCAATAGCTTGTTAAGACTGTCTTTAACCTCTGGGCCATCAGGGAAGCCGCCCCACCGCACACACCCTCAGCTTTTGTTTTTTTCCCTAAACTATAATTTTTATAGGTATTTGTGCTGTCTGGTCAGCAGAATGCTTGAGTGCTACATCCGTAGTTGTGAAAGAATGGCGCGCGGATGAAGTTTTAGCACAAGAGTAATCAAACCAGGGAGCCAGGAGAATGAGACGGTACAGATGGGCGGGATCTAAGCAGGGGCGGGTGGGGGGTGGAGCTATCGCGGGGGCGGGGAGGGGGCGGTGCAGGCTGGCGGAACCCGGTTGATCAAGGTCAGTGTTGCGAAGGGGACTAGTATAAAGAAGGACGCGCGGCTTTTGCAGCCCAGCTGGTTCCGGCTGGGGAAAATGGCGGTGGCTGGGGCGGCGTCCCGGGAGCAGCTGGTGGGCTGGTGTACTCAGCAGTTGCGGAAAACTTTCGGCTTGGATGTCAGCGAGGAGATCATGCAGTGAGACCGGTTTGGGTCGGAGGCGGGAAGGCGGGCCGGGTTGTACACTGGTTGAGCGAACAGGAAAGCGGGGAGGACTAAAAGTTGAAGAGAGTAAAGAAATGATAAAAGGGCTGCTATCCGTCTCTAAGGCGCAGGTTTTTGACGTCCTCCTTTATAGTTTAGTTTGTGTAATAGAGTTTCACGGTCTACTGTCGGCCGGTGGCGCTTTTTTTTCCTCCTTAGCAAAATACCAAATTCTTGGTAATTAGACCTGTAAAACAACTCCAGGAGTCAATTTTTTTATAAATTCTGGAGAGAAGGGGGGAGCCAAATTGTAGAGAAAATCCTTACTATGAACATTTTAGTTTTCCCGGTTTGGATTGTGTCAAATAGGATCTAAAATATAAATGGGGGCAGCGTGGTATTTGGAAAATAGCTCCTCACTCGGGAGTTCTGGTTCTGTTTTTTGTTGTTATTTACCTGTTTTGGAACCTTGTGCAACTTAATTTCTCTCTTTAGTTTCCTCATCTATTAAATGAATAGTTATCTTTAATATTTTATAATTCTTATGAAATGGAGATGGTGACATGATTTAATCTGCTTTCCTTTAACAAATGTTTGTTGCGCCACTGCTTGACAGGTGCTGGGGCAACGATGATTGGAACAATTAGGTTTCTTTTGGTTGATGAGTGCTGAGGTGGGGAAGTGCAGGAGGTTGTGGGAACACTGAATAAAGGACCCTGATTTGGTTTGAAAACTCGGGAGGTTTACTTCAAGAGATGACTTTCACCTGAACTAAAATATGACTAGATGGGAGTACAGTGTTCAGGCTGAGGGAAAAAAAGTCTACAAAAATTTTACTTGATCAAGGACTCTGAAAGTGTATCCTGATTTTATTCCTTGTTCATTGATTCTGAAACCTAAATTGGAAATCTAGGATTACTGTAGGTGAGTTTCAGCGTTTGGGAGAAAACAAACTTATAAAAGAATTAAGAGAGCCTGTTTTAAAAGATTGGGGGAGGGCAAAAGTGGAACAGACTATCAAAACAAACAAACAAACAAACCCAGTCAAAACATATTGCTTGACTTAATTCTTGTTTGAAAGCAAGATCAGATTAAGGAGTTTTCAAACTTTTTTTTTTTTGAACAGTAGAATGCTATCAAATGAGATGAGACTTTGCAATATGCCAAAGAAATCAGTTGAAAAAAAAAAGGTTGAGGCTATTTTTGATGAATCTACGATGGAGGTGGAGAAATGCAGTTTTCTCAATCTCAGAATCCAATTGTATTTTGCTTGTTTACCCAGTATCAGAAAAATTCTAATTCTCATAGGCTGTGGTTTAACAGCTCATTTTGCGACCTTATTTTTTCCTCAGCTCAACTTACACTCCTGAAAGAGGAGTGATCTGAAATTTCTTGTACATTTCAAGCACTAGAAAACCATTCCATTTACTGAACTGAAAAACAAAACAAAACGTTGAAGCATGAAGTATGGCTACATACCTACTACCTGCTTGCATTGTTTCTTCATAAATATGTTAGATGAAAGTGTCCAAAATTTAAAATAAGCACTAAAGCTACATAAAATACACTGTTTGAACAACTTACTATCTTTTCACTGGTTATTGCACATAAGGCTATTTTTCACTGTTGGAAACCCTTTGTTACATTTCCTTAAAATAGATCTGCTTATTCTGATGTAATCTTGACTTGGTTCTTAGGAAATCGACTAACCAATTATATCAATACCTTATTAGATTGTAGTATATATTCGTATTTTTAGCAAAAAAGAAATTTCAGATATTGCAATATAAAGATTAAGTAATTTATATTGTTCCTATGATAATGACAGCAAATAAGTAGTTACAGGAAGTATTCCTATGTTAAGGATAGCCCTACCGTCCTATTTTCAAAACACTGATTTGCTTCTAGAAATACAAGGTTAGGTAGATGATTAGTTACCTAATTAAATTTATATCCTTTTTTTATATGATAAAAAAACTTGGCTCAAAGTAAGTACTGTAATGGATTAATGAATGACTTTATAGCATAAACTAACTTTATTTCAACAACTTTGTTTCCTGAGGTATGTTCTGTCAATTGAGAGTGCTGAAGAGATTCGAGAATATGTTACTGACCTCCTTCAGGGAAATGAGGGCAAAAAAGGTCAGTTCATAGAAGAACTTATAACCAAATGGCAAAGAAATGATCAAGAGTTGGTTTCTCATGCTTTGCTGCAGTCCTTCAAAAAAGATGGTAAGTTCAGTTAACATAACTAAGTAAAGGTTGAAATGTTATTGATAAATGAACTGGTGTATAGTAACTTTCGTCATCCTGTATTTCCTCACAGCTAACTTAAGCAGAAGCCTATGTAAGCTTATTTTTAGTTCAGTTCTCAGTCTAATGAATATTTGTTCTAGTTCAGACTTATAATTTAGAAAATATCACAAATATATCTTTTTGTAGATACAAATGTATCTGCTTCAGAACAATTGGAAAAAATTCTACATGGATTAAAGAAATACTTTTCAGGTATATGCATACCTGTATGAAGTAAATTTTGATTGATTTTAATATGAATAGCATTTAGGACTATTTAGTGCAAAAGGTGAACACCAAAATAAATTTGTCATTATTATTATATAATCTACAATATTCAGATTTTAATTTACCCTCTTAATTCTAATCTGTTCTTTAAAAAAATATTTATTTTATTTATGCATACAAGAACTGAGGTGCAGGTCACAAGTGCAGGGGGGAGGGGTAAGAGGATTCACCAAAGACAGAGCCGGGAGCAGAATAGGCAGATTGACTGAAATATTCTGCTGAAGGGAACAGCTGGTGACACAGGAAGGGTCTGCTTTGCCATGTGCGTCAGCTCCCTGGCTAGGGATCGAACTCATGCTGCAGTGGCTGCTGATAGCTTCATAGTGCTGATACTTAATCCCTTGCACCACTGGGGTGGTCTACCTTCTTAATTCTAGCCAGTAGTCTTCTTTTTTTTTAGCCAGTAGTCTTTATTGAAAATAATGATTTAAATTTCATTTTGAATTGAGAGAAAAATGTAGTTTAAAAATCTCTCTTCATATTGTTTTCTAACTATTGCCTTTTTTTCATTAGCTATTCATCAGTAAATCTAACTATTAGCAATCTATCTTTGTATATGTTTTTTCCCCCCTTTTCTTTCAAGAAACTTTAGATGGGCAGAGATCAGGAGACCAACTAAAGCGGAGTAGGCGGAAAGGGAGAAACAGACAGGAAGTTCCTGCATTTGCTGAATCTGATACAACCACAGAAGTCAAAACCCCTTTTGATTTGGCCAAGGTGGGTGCTTATATAATGAACCTGTTTCTGACCTTATGGAGAAGAGGAAATGACTGATAAGTTTCAAAAAACATTGTGTATAGTTTGGTCTAGAATGGCAGTTTTTCACCAATGCATGAGTTTTATGGAGAGAAAGTGGTAATGATGACACTACCTATATGGTAGTTTTCTTTGGTAGCCTGATTAACTATTTTTAAGGACATCTTTGCTTAGAGATGGGATATATAGATATCTATGTATATCTATATGTACATACATACACACATATATGTGTGATGGAAAATATTTAATGAGGTGTACCAGAGCTTCAGTTTCAACATTTTGTGTGTATTTATACTAAATGAATGCACGGTTCTAGCTATACCACCATCACCACACTACCATTGTCACTGTCATTATTATCATCTTATTTATTTATTATTTTTTTAAAGATTTATTTATTTATACAAGGACTGGGGTACAGTCAGAGGCGCGGGAGGGTGAGAGAATTCACCAGAGACAGAGTGGGGAGAAGAACAGGCAGATGGACCAAAGACCCCGCTGAGGGGAGCAGTGGGCGAGGCAGGAGAGGTCTGCCATGCCATGTGGGAATCTCTCTGGCCAGCTGGGAATCGAACCCACACTGCACAGGCAGCGGATAGCTTCACAGTGCAGCACTCAACCCACTGCACCACCGGGGAGGCCCACATCTTTTATTTTTTTTAATTTAATGAAGTACCATGTTTTACATCTTTGTTAATATCTCACAGTATAGGATTTATCCTCTCAGGTGTGGTCACTGTTGCTCTCCCACCACTGAAACACCCATAGTTCTCCACCATAGTCCATTGTGCTCTCGTCCAACTCCTTTTCTTCACCCTTCCCCAAACCTGGATGCTTCAGATCTATGGTCAGCTTTCAAGAGTTGGTTTTAATATTTGTCTTTGACTGATTCTTTGTTTGGTTTCTCTATATTCCATATATATAAGTGACACCATCTGATGTTTATCTTTTTCCTTCTGGCTAACTTTGTTTAGCATAATCCCTTCCAGCCCCATCCATGTTACCACAAATGCAGGAGTTTATCTTTTGATTGCTGAGTAGTATTCCATTGTGTATATATACCACATCTTCGTGATCCACTCATCTGTTTTTGAACACTTAGGTTGTTTCCATATCTTAGCTATTGTAAATAATGCTGCAATGAACATAAGAGTGCAGGTTTCCTTTTGAATTAGTATTTTTGTCTTTTAGGAGTGGAATTACTGGGTCATACGGCAGATTCAATTTTAGTCATTTGAGTTGAGGTGATTACTATCATGAATTTGTTATAAATCCTAGTATACTACTTTTTCATGTGTAAGAGTCTACTAAGAATATATGGTATTGTGTGAGTTTTTAAGAATCTAGATAAATGGTGGGGGCCTCCCTGATGGCCTCGGGGTTAAGTCTCAGCACTATCACCTCTATGGCCTGAGTTGGGTCCCCGACCAGGGAGCTAACCCACATATGGCACAGACCTCTCCTGTCCCGCCCACTGCTCCCCTTAGCAATGTATTTCAGTAACTCTGCCTGCTGTGCTCCCCACTCTCTCTGGTGAATCCTCTCACCCCCTGCATCTCTGGCCTACACCCCTGCTCTTCTGTGCAAAAATAAATAAAATTAAAAAATCTTTTTTAAAAATGTAGATAAATGATATACTGTCATTTTGCAAACCTTTTTTATACCTGCTTTGAGAATTGTCCACTGATTTTATTACTTCTCTGAACTCCTATATAATATTCCACTGATTTAATTTTTCCATTTATTCTCCATAAGTGTATGTTTTTGTGGTTTATAATGGTTTGCTATTATGAATAGTACTGTAATGAGCTTTTTTGTACAAATTTCCTTTGTGTATATTTGAGAGTTTCTCCAAGGTACTTTTACCTATTATTTAAATTGATTTGTCATAGCATAGGATTTGTTAATTTTTCTTTCATTGGCACTCCCAAATTAACCTTTAAAGTACTTGTTCCAGTTTTATTTTCCTACCATCAGTGTAAAAGATTTTTCTTTTTCTTTGCCAATACTAGTATTGTCAGACTTTTAAAGTTTTGCCCATTTTAAGTATAAGAAATGTTATCTCACTGAACTTTGCATATCCATGAATTCTGAATAGGTGCTGAGTATCATTTTGGAGGATCTGTTGATTTTGCCTTTTTCATATATTTTGAATTACCTATTCATGTCCTTGACCTGATTTTCTACTGGGTTGATGGTCTTTTCAAATTAATTTATAAAAATTCTTATATATGACTATATATGTTAATCCTTTGTTATATGTAGAAATATATACTAGTCTGTGTTTTGTCTTCTGTGTCATCTTTTGACCCACAGAAATTTTTAATCTTGTTGTGGTCAACTATGTTGCTGTATTTTTTTGTTTTTCATACTTAAAGCCTTTGCGACATTTTTCCCACTCCAAAATGTAAAAGATAGGCTCCTAAATTTTCTTGTTATAATTCAAAAGTTTTTATATGTAGGTTTGTAATTATCTGAACATAATTTTGAGTATTTTAAAAAATTAGGGCCTCCCCGGTGGCGCAGCGGTTGAGCGCTGGGTTGCGAAGCTGCCCGCAGCCTTTGCAGTGCCGGTTCGATCCCCGGTTGCTCCCGGTCACCAGAGGAGGGTCCCACATGGCGCGCAGACCTCTCCTGCCGCCCGCTGCTCCCCTCAGCAGTGTACTTCGGTCCTTCTGCCTGCTCTGCTCCCTGCTCTGGCTCTGGTGAATTCTCTCACCCTCCCGCACTTCTGACTGTACCCAGTGCATGTATAAAACAAACAAACAAACAAATAAATAAATAAAAACATGCCTCTATTAAAAAAATTACTCTTATCTGTAAAATACTTGTTTTTTAAGTAAAAGATATATTTTATATGTATATGAATATATTTTTTTAAGTGCTGATTCCAAGCATAATCTTAATAAAGTGAAAGAATGGAAGTATATAGAAAATAGCTAGTCTAGTCAGAGTGATAAAATAATGGGTGAAATTATTAAAGCCTTATATCGTAATTTTTTAAATTATTAATTTTTTTTGCTCTCAGCATTTATATTTTAGTGGTTTGGATGAAAATTACAAAAGACAATCAGACTTTCTTTTTAAAGTAATTACACACTGGGCCTCCCCGGTGGCGCAGCGGTTGAGCGCTGGGTTGCGAAGCTGCCCGCGGCCTCTGTGGCGTCGGTTCGATCCCCGGCTGCTCCCCGGCCACTGGAGGAGGATCCCACATGGTGCGCAGACCTCTCCTGCCACCCGCTGCTCCCCTCAGCAGTGTACTTCAGTCCTTCTGCCTGCTCTGCTCCCCACTCTGGCTCTGGTGAATTCTCTCACCCTCCCGCGCTTCTGACTGTACCCAGTGCATGTATAAACAAAACAAACAAACAAATAAAATAAATAAATAAATAATAAATAAATAAAAACATGCCTCTATAAAAACAAAACAAAACAAAAAACCTATTAAAAAATAAATAAATAAATAAAGTAATTACACACTGCGAAAATTGCCATGAAATAAATAGAACAGGGACCTCCCTGATGGCACGAGGAGTAAAGTCTCAGCACTGTGAAGCTATCTGCAGCCACTGCAACATGAATTCAGTCCCTGGTCAGGGAGCTATCTACATGCCACAGCAGACCTCTCCTGTCTCACCTACTGCTCCCCTCAGCAGTGTATTTCAGTCAGTCTGCCTATTCTGCTGCCCACTCTGTCTCTGGTGAATCCTCTCACCATCCCCCATCTCCGCACCTCTGGCCTACACCCCTGTTTTACACAAAAATAAATAAATTAAAAATCTTTTAAAAAAGAAAAAAAAGAAAGTGGGACCTTTAGGAAGTTCTTAGGTTATGCAGGTGGAACCGTCATGAATGGTGTTAGGGCTTTTATGAAAGAGGTCCCATAGAGTTCCCTGCTCCTTTTGCCCTGTGAGGATACAGTGAGGAGTTTTGTGACCTATGATCTCACCAACCATTCCGACACCCTGATCTGGACTTTGCACTTCTAACCTCCAGAATTATAAGAAATAAAATTCTGGTGTTTATAAGCTACCCAATCTGTGATTTTTTGTTATGGCAACCTGAGTGGATTAAGACAGGTTGAAAAATATGATTCTGCTTAAAACCTTTTTATTTTATTTATTTTATTTTTTTTCCTTTTTTTTAAAATGTTTTTTTTTTTTTTAAGATTTATTTCATTTATTTATATATTTATTTATACAAGCACTGGGTACAGTCAGAAGCACGGGAGGGTGAGAGAATTTCCCAGAGCCAGAGCGGGGAGCAGAGCAGGCAGAAGGACCGAAGAACACTGCTGAGGGGAGCAGCGGGTGGCAGGAGAGGTCTGCGCGCCATGTGGGACCCTCCTCAGGTGGCCAGGGAGCAGCCAGGGATCGAACCGGCGCTGCAGAGGCTGCGGGCAGCTTCGCAACCCAGCGCTCAACCGCTGCGCCACTGGGGAGGCCCAAAACCTTTTTATTTTATAACATAAACACAGATGTGTTTATAACATAAACAGATAATTTTTCACATTACTAGTCCTTATGTACAGGGCAGGGGGAGGGACACCCCAGACCCCGCAAACCTGCCTGCTCTAAATGGGTTCTGCCATCTGCTGCATTAACACAAAACATATGAGACTTAATGTAAAGGAACTTTAATACAATTAGTAAACAATACAGAAAAGGCAAAGAATATAGTTTCTAAATCGAGCACCCAAAGTTACCCGACCCCTCGTGGGTAAAAGTCCACCCAAGCAGGATTGGCCCAGAACAAGGCCCCAAAGCCTGCCAAAGGTCTAAAGCATCTTCCAGTGGGAACCCACAGAAAAAGATCAGAAACGATCAGACAAGTCTGGGAGGAAAAGAGCAAAATCAAAATCAAGACCAAAACTGCCATTGTCACCTCCCTGTGGGTCTCACCCACATCTATATCAACCAGTCCACAACCAAAAGGCAAGGGCAGTTTCTTCACGTGTCTTTCCACTCCATGTGCCTCCTCCAGGTCTCCTTCTGGCTCTCCATCTGGCTTCCTTCCTTCCTCAGTCTCCTCTGCAGCTTCTTCTCTCCTGCTCAGCTCCACCCTCCTTTTGGATGGGGCAGGAAACCTGGACCCTCCCCCTTTCCTGGGGACCACCCTGTTAGACTAGTGTCCCAATATGTCCCAAAATGACAACCCCCACCAAGGGGAAACACCTTTTTGACTTTCTTTTTTTTTTTTTTAAGATTGATTGATTTATGCATACAAGACTGGGTACAGGCCAGAGGTGTTGGGGGTGAGAGAATTCACCAGAGACAGAGTGGGGAACAGAACAGGAGGATCACTGAAATACACTGCTGAGGGGAGCAGTGGGTGAGTCAGGAGTGGTCTGCTGCGCCACGTGGGTCACCTCCCTGGCCACGGAGCAAACTCGTGCTGCAGTGACTACGGGTAACTTCACAGTGCTGCGTCTTAACCCCTTGCACCACCAGGGAGGCTCGCCTTTTTTGACTTTGAATGCCATAGATTAGTTTTTACTTGCTTATGAACTTTGTATAAATTAAGCTAAATATTATGTACTCTTTTCATTTAACGCTGCGTATGAGAATTATCCATATTGTTTTATATTGTAATACTTTTTCACTTTCACAGCTACTTAGAATTCTATTAAGTGAATATGTCATTCTACTGTTGAACATCTGGCTAGTTTTTAGTTCCACTGATGCAGTAAACATTCTACATGTCTTTTTGTTTGTTTGTTTGTTTAAAGATTTATATATTCATGCATACAAGAACTGGGGTACAGGCCAGATGTGCAGGAGGGTGGGAGGATTCACCAGAGACAGAGTGGGGAACAGAACAGGCAGACTGACTGAAATACACTGCCGAGGGGAGCAGTGGGCTGGACAGGAGAGGTCTGCCACGCCATGTGGGATTCTTGCCAGCCAGCATCTAACCTGTGCTACAGAGGCTGTGGACAGCTTCACAGCGCTACGCTCAACCGCCTGTGCCACCAGGGGAGGCCCTCTACATGTCTTTTGATTAATGTATTTTGCATTTTTGTTGACTATATATATCCAAGTGTTGAGTTCCTGGGTCATGGATATACACATATTCAACTTTAGTAGATAACAGTTTATGCTGCCTCCTATAGTGTACAAGAACTCTTTTTTTAAAAATTTATTTATTTATGCATATAAGAGCTAGGGTACAGGCCAGAGATGCTGGGGGTGGAGTGACATGATTCACCAGAGAAACAGTAAGAAACAGAACAGGCAGACTGAAATAACACTGCTGAGAGGAGCAGGGGGCGAGGCAGGAGAGGTCTGCTTCCCCATGTAGGTTTCTCTCTGGCAGGCTGGGGATTGAACTGCTGCAGAGGCTGTGGATTGCTTCATAGTGCGGTGCTTTACCCCTTGCGCCATCAGGGAGGCCCAAGAACTCCTAATCGTACTCTTATCCTTGCCAGCACTCCATATTTTCTGTCTTTTTCAGTTTAGCCATTATGGTTGGTATGTAGTGCATGATGATTTTATTTTACGTTATCTTGATTACTAAAGCACCTTTTCAAGTGTCTTGACCATTTGGGCTTTTTCTTTTATGAAGTTCTTGTTTAGGTCTTTTACCCATTTTTTTTTCTATCATGTTATTTGTCTTCTCTCTATTAAATCAGTTTGTATTTTTTTTCTTGTTTTATTTTTCATATTTTCAAATCTTATCATTTTTGAGAGTTATTTTTTTCTTATGATCTCCAATTTAGCTCTGATTAAATATATCATAGAAACAGATTTTCCTACTACATTTACCCCCCTCCAACTGTAATAGAAGATGAAAGCTACTAGCAAACCCTGGTGGCCCAGCGGTTGAGCGCTGGGCTGCGAGGCTGCTGCAGCCTCTGCAACCTCTGCAGCCCTGGTTCGATCCCCGGCCGCTGGCAAGGATCCCGCATGGCTCGCAGACCTCTCTTGCCGCCTGCTGCTCCCCTCAGCAGTGTACTTTGGTCCTTCTGCCTGTTCTGTTCCCCACTCTGGCTCTGGTGAATTCTCTCACCCTCCCGCACTTCTGACTGTACCCAGTGCTTGTATAAATAAATAAATCTTAAAAAAAAGAAGAAAAAAAAAAAGGCAAGGTAATAACCTAGTTTCTCCAGAGCATTACCATTCCTCAGACCCTTGATTATAACTAATTTATTTTTCTTCCACTCCTCCCTTCTTTCAAGGTTCCTAGGCAGTATATAAGCTATTATTGAACAGAAATAAAGTTTTCTCCCTCTTGAATATTTTCACTGTCATTAATTACTTGATGTTATTTCATTTTTCTTTGTACAATTAGGCTCAAGAGAACAACTACTCTTTAAAGAAGAAGACGAAGTTTGTCAGTTTATATACAAAAGAGGGACAGGACAGACTTGCAGTCCTAATCCCTGGCCGCCACCCATGTGATTGCCTGGGCCAGAAGCACAAGCTGATCAATAACTGTCTGATCTGTGGACGTATTGTCTGTGAACAAGAGGGTTCTGGCCCCTGCCTATTCTGTGGTTCGCTGGTAAATATTTCTCTTCTATTTTGTTACGCCATTCACATTCCTAGCATTTTTCTTTTCTTTCTTTAAAAATATTTATTTATTTATACAAGCACTGGGGTACAGGCCAGAGGAGCAGGAGTGTGAGAGAATTCACCAGAGACAGAGCAGGGAGCAGAACAGGCAGAAGTACTGAAATACACTGCTGAGGGGAGCAGCGGGCTGGACAGGAGAGGTCTGCTGTGCCATGTGGGAATCTCCCTGGCCGGCCAGGAATCGAACTGACACTGCAGAGGCTGTGGACAGTTTCATAGCGCTGCGCTCAACTCACTATGCCACCGGGGAGGCCCCATTTTTCTTTTCTTAATAAATTTTTTTTTTTTTTAAAGGAAGGATACTCTTTTTTTTTTGAAGATTTATTTATTTATTGTTTGTTTGTTTGTTTATTTATACAAGCACTGGGTACAGTCAGAAGCGTGGGAGGGTGGGAGAATTCACCAGAGCCAGAGCGGGGATCAGAGCAGGCAGAGGGGAGCAGCGGGTGGCAGGAGAGGTCTGCGCACCATGTGGGACCCTCCTCCAGTGGCCGGGGAGCAGCTGGGGATTGAACCGGTGCTGCAGAGGCTGCGGGCAGCTTCGCAACCCAGCGCTCAACCACTGCGCCACCGGGGAGGCCCTTTTCTTTATAAATTTCTTTTCTAAGATATTCAGTAAACTATAGTAGCAGGAATTTGATTAGTCAAAAACTCAAGGCTTTATCCTAATACTAAGGCCTGTCATTGAGAAGAGTTTTGAAAACTTACATTTTTGAGGGATTTAAGACTTTTTTTTTAAGGTTTATATATTTATACAAGAACTGGGGTAAAGCCAGATGCGCTGAAGGGTGAGAGGATTCACTGGAGACAGAGCGGGGAATAGAACAGGCAGACTGAATGAAATACACTGCTGAGGGGAGCAGTGGGCAAGGCAGGAGAGGTCTGCCACACCATGTGGGATTCTTGCTGGCTGGCCAGGATCGAACCTGCTCTGCAGAGGCTGCTGACAGCCCCACAGCGTGGTGCTCAACCACCTGCGCCACCAGGGAGGCTCCCTCTAAGACATTTTTTTTTTAAGATTTATTTATACATATAAGAGTTGGGTTGTAGGCCAGTGGTGCAGGGGAGAGGGGATGGTGAAAGGATTCAACAGAGACTGAGTGGGGAGCAGAATAGGCGGATCTACTGAAATACACTACTGAGAGGAGCAGCAGGCCAGACAGGAGAGGTCTGCTGCACCATGTGGGTTAGCTCCCTGGCTGGGGATCTAAGTCATGCTGCAGTGACTACAGATAGCTTCATAGTGCTAAGACTTAATCTCTTTTGCCACCAGGCAGGCCCGAAGGATCTAAGTCTTATATTAGATTAAGTTCAAGAAAATTTAAGGGCCAGAAATATCAAAATTTGTCCAAGTCGTCAGATGTGACTCATGCTGCTAGGGAAACAGCCACTGTGACATAATCTTAGGTCATTATAGCTTCTGTTTTCAGGATACCTCCTTTGTCTGAGAGAATGACCTCAAGAGTACTGTGGTAATGACTGGATTACAAACATTCTAATGAGTTGTCTAGAAAGTTTATTGTGCCAGTGGAGCTGGCTGGCAGAAGCAGTGGCATTTGGTGTTGAGTTGGTAAAAGCACCCATTTTATGTTTTTTTGCTTTTCTTGTCTGTAAATCTTTAATTTTTCAATATGCTCATAGAATAAACTGATAGTATATAACCTGAAAAATGTAGTGCCTACTATTAAAAATGTTAATAAAATGTTGGTGAATCTTCTTCCTTGGGGGACTTTCTCTAGAGAAACATTCACAGTTGCTGGGAGGAAGTTTCTATGCCACTGAGGCAAAGCCTAGGAAGTATTATGTTTTCCGTTTCCTTGAATTGTTCAGTTCAATAAACAGTAATATAAAGCAGATTGACCTTGACATCTTATAGTTTTATAGCCTCAGTATGAAATTGTTTTTAAGTAATCTTTTCTTAGCTCCCCTTTTTATAATTGCAGTGATTTTATTGTAAGCAAACAGTATTGCTTTGTTTAATATATTAATTTTTAAGTAGATAATATGCAAAGGCAAAGAAAATATAAAAACTAGACTGGTTCTCACTGGTGGCAACATAATTTGCTTTTTCTGTTTTTTTTTTTTTTTTTCTTATAAGACATCTGCATATATTTTCTCCTGTAAGAATTAGATTTCATGGTTAAAAATGTAAGACTTAAAAAAAAAGTGTTGGGCCTCCCTGGTGGCACAGGGTTAAATGTCAGTACTATGAAGCTATCAGCAACCACTACAGCACGAGTTTGATCCCTGGCCAGGGAACTAACCTACATGCTGCAACAGACCTTTCCTGTCTGGCCTGCTGCTCCCCTCAGTAGTGTATTTCAGTAGATCCACCTGTTCTGCTCCCTACTCTGTTGCTGGTGAATCCTCTCACCACCCCCCATCTCTGGCCTGCACCCCAGCTCTTGTATGCATAAATAAATAAAATAAATCTTGTGACGAAAAGGTCTCAATGGTGGGCCATTTTTTGTCCTTTGGGGCCAATTTTTGTCCTTTGAAAGTAGGTTGGGTATTTTTTCAAACTATGAAGTCATTCAGGTATACTTGCAGTGAGATCAGTTTTGTCTATGGTTTATAAAAGAAGAGAGAAATGGAAAGAGATTGGGACAAAATTCATCAGGATATATATTTTTTGGCATGTTTGGGGAAAAAAAACAGTGTCATTTCTATATCTAATATGTAATTTGGGGATATATCAAGCAAACAATATATTTAAGTATTGGATTATTACTTTATAGGTATGTACTCGTGAGGAACAGGATATTTTACAGCGTGACTCAAACAAGAGCCAGAAACTGCTGAAGAAGCTCATGTCAGGTGAGCAACAATCCCAGATTGGATCTCTATGATGATGGATACATTTTGTTGTCTTCGTGATTTTTTTTCTTTCCTATACTTTGATGTGCAGGTTATTCACTCATTTATTCTATAAGTACTTTTTTTAGAAGTTATTATTAAAATCACATAATACTGAGCAAAAAATTAATAATAGTATTGGCTTATAGCCCAAATATTAATATATGAGACCATACTCTCATAAATAAATAAACTGGATCAGTCAGTAAATAGAGAAGAAGGAACAGTTCTTTCTTACAGAATTCGATTTAATGAAGTAAAAGAATGAGGGGAGTAGAAATCACCATTAGAACACCACAGTAGTAGTAGTTGCCACAGGCAAGATTCCCCAATGAATGCAAAACAGTGGGTGAAAATTTAAGAACATGATATTTGCAAGGTCATGAAAGACAAGAAAAGACTGAAGAATTATGATTAGGGAAAACTGGAGAGACATGACAATGTACTGCAATGTAGGCTCCTGAACTAGATTCCAGAATAGAAAAATAATGGAAGAGATCTCAAAATCGGAATGAAGTATGTAATTTCGTTAATGGTATCGTACTAATGTTAATTTCTTAGTTTTGAAAATTGTACTATGATTATGTAAGATAAGATATTAATAGGGAAGCAAAATAAAAGTTACACAGAAACTGTACAATTTTTTCAACTCTTTAAGTTGGTTATAGTTGAAAAACACATGATTGGGCCTCCCTGGTGGTGCTGTGGTTGAGCGCTGGGCTGCGAAGCTGCCTGCAATCTCTGCAGCACTGGTTCAATACCTGGCTGCCAGCGAAGGTCCCAGACCCTCTCCTGCAGAGGGCGTGCAGACCTCTCCTGCCGTGCCCACTGCTCCCCTCAGCAGTGTACTTTGGTTCTTCTGCCTGTTCTGCTCCCCCCTCTGGCTCTGGTGAATTCTCTCACCCTCCCGCGCTTCTGACTGTACCCAGTGCTTGTATAAACAAATAAATAAATCTTTAAAAAAGAACACATGATAAATATAGTTAGGACATTATTTAAAGGAAAAAAACAATGTACTCATTACTTTCCACTTATAAAAATATTTTATTTCCACTTTAGTTCAGTTTTCGGGTATATCGATTGGTATTATAAAGTAGCAACATAATGTATATAGAATTTTGCTTTTCATTTTTTTCACTTAATACCTTATGATTAGTGTTTATATCTTCATATATATATATTTTTAAAGATGTATTTATGCATACAAGAACTGGGGTACAGGCCAGAGGTGTGGGGGGGTGAGAGGATTCATCAGAGACAGAGTGGGGAACAGAACAGGCAGGCAGAATGAAATACACTGCTGAGGGGAGCAGCGGGCAAGTCAGGAGAGATCTGCCATGCCACGTGGGTTTCTCCCTGGCCGGGGATTGAACTTGTGCTTCAGTGGCTGCAGATAGTTTCACAGGTTGTGTCGTAACCCCTTGTACCACCATGGAGGCCCATATATTTATTGGTTTTGATGACTAAAAATAGTCTAACTTGATTTATTGTAATTTGATTGCCTGTTTCTCAGTTACTGACTATTTTGACTCTTTCAAGTTATAAATAACACTACAAGTGATCACCTTTGTTAATTTATCTATTTATTTCCTTGGAATAAATTCTGAAGTCACTATTGAGTTTTGACATTTCAAATTTTTTTAATTTTTGTGGTTTAAATTTATTATTGAGATTAAACATGTTTCCATATTTTTTCAACTATGATTTCTTTCAGGTCATTATGAGAAAAGGTAGTTCTAAATACTTTTCTTATATTTGGAACACAAGAATCTCTTTTTCTTAAAACAATTCGATGGAACCTAGAACAGGCCTGAGATTTTAGACAGGTCAGCTTTCATTATAGCCTAGTTGTTTTCCTAACACATTTTAAATCTTGACTTTATCATAATTTCTGGTTCAGAAATTTTCTGAGATACAGAGATTTATGATATGCTGTCACAAAGAAGATAGTACATGGTCCAAGGAATGAATGTGGGCTTTAGAGTTAGACAGACCTAAGTTTCTACTTTCTAATTTCTGAGTGTTATCAGTAAATTTGTTAACATCTGTGAACTTCAGTTTATTTGTAAAACAAAGATAACACAAGCTACCTTACAGTGTTTTTGTGAGATTTTATTTTTTAATTAAGAATTTTAGGGCCTTTCTGGTGGCACAGGCAGTTGAGCACCGCACTGTGAAGCTGTCTGCAGCCTCTGCAGCATGGGTTTGATCCTGGCCGGCTGGCGAGAATCCCACATGGTGTGGCAGACCTCTCCTGTCTCACCCGCTGCTCCCCTCAGCAGTGTATTTCATCAGTCTGCCTGTTCTGTTCCCTGCTCTCTCTCTGGTGAATTCCCTCACCCTCCTGCACATCGGCCTGTACCCCAGTTCTTGTATAAATAAATAAATCTTAAAAAAAAAGTGTGTGTGTGTGTGTGTGTGTAAGAACTGTGTTGGAGGCCAGAGGTGCAGTAGTGAGAGGATTCATCAGAGACACAGTAGGGAGCAAAGCAGGCAGATTTACTGCAATACACTGCAAAGGGGAGCAGTGGGCGAGATATGAGAGGTCTGCTGTGCCATTTGTGGGTTAGCTCCCTTGGCAGGGATTGAACTCAGTCCCTCACGGTGATAGTGTTGAGACTTAACCCCTAGGCCACCATGGAGGTCCACTATTGTGAGATATTTACTATGCTTTTAAAATATATTAAGTGGGCCTTCCTGGTGGCACAGAGTTTAAGGTCTTAGCACTATCAAACTATTGCCAGCCACTATGGTATGAGTTCCATCCCTGGCCAGGGAGTTAACCCACATGGCGTAGCAGACATGTCCTGTCTCACCAGCTGCTCCCCTCAGTGTATTTCAGTAATCTGCCTGTTCTGCTCCCCACTCTGTCTCTGATGAATCCTCTCACCTCCTGCACCTCTTGTCTTCACCCCAGTTCTTGTATGCATAAAAATATAAAAATAAATCTTTAAAAAATAAAAACAAAATATATTATGTGTGATAGCATCTAATGGGTTCTCATTATTAATTTGTCACTTTTTCTGCATTTCTTTTTTCTTCTATTATTTAGTTTTCAGTTTTGTTATGTAAAAGTATGTTTAGTGGTGTTATTCAGCGCTACTCAGAAAAGTTTCTCATTTAGAAGGCATTTTTATTTTGTGTTGTTAAATATGTGTTTGATATTCTTAGTGATTCATCTTTCCATAAGGAAAGAAATGGGTCCTAACATTTACTAAGAACCTATTAATATGCCAAACACTGCTTGATGCTTTACAATTAAAACTTGATCTGCAGGTTGGTTGTTTTCCATTGAAATAAATGATCTGGACCTCCAGGAACAAAGCTAGGTCTAATATTTTGTTCTTTGTGGCACAGTGATATAACTAATTTGCATTATAGAATGACACTCTTTGATTTCCTTATTGAATTTCAGGGACAGAGAATTCTGGAAAGGTTGATATCCCTACCAAGGACCTGCTTCCTCATCAAGAATTGCGAATTAAGTCTGGTTTGGAGAAGGCTATCCAGCATAAAGACAAACTGTTAGAGTTTGATAGAACTAGGTATGCTATGTTTATTTATTTAATTTTTAATTTTTTTTTTTTACTTTTTCCATCATTGTTCTTTTTTTATATATATATTTTTTATTTTAACAGTTATCATTTTTTACATTTTTTAGACAATATTTGCTTCCCCCCACCCCCTCTGATTGAGTCCTCATAGAATTTCCTTCCCCAAGGCACTCATGCACCATCACCTCAGTCCCCTGTACTCCTCCCTCCCTCCCTCTGATCCCTCATTTTTAAACGATATTTGCTTCCCCCCACCCCCTCAGGTGTAGTCCCCATAGAGTTTCCTTCACCAATGCACCCGTGCACCATCACCTCAGTCCCCTGTGCTCCTCCCTCCCTCCCTCTGATCCCTTTCCTGTCTCCTCCCCTGCAGTATTTCTCTAATTTATAACTGTCTGTTTTTGCTTTGTTGTGTTTTGTACTGTTACTATTTTTTCACACTGATGTCTTATTTGGTTCCCCTATATTCCTGCTATAAGTGAAACCATCCGATATTTTCTTTTTCCTTCTGGCTTATTTCACTGAGCATAATTCCTTCTAGTTCCATCCACATTTCTGCAAATGGCATGAGTTTATCTTTTTTGATTGCTGAATAATATTCCATTGTGTATATATACCACATCTTCTTTTTTTTATTTCCTTCCTTCTTTATTTTTTTAAATAAATTTTATTTTTATATTCCCCATACAATTGCAATCCCCTTATTTTGACCCCAATCCCTCCACTCCCCGCCCCCCACCCCCCAAAAAGTGTCTCTGGTTCATAGTTTTTTGTTGATTTTGATTTTTACTTTCTTATAGTTATTCATTTTCCTGGTCCCTTATTTAAGTTTTCTAGATTCCTGCTGTGAGTGAGACCATCCGGTATTTTTCTTTTTCTTTCTGGCTTATTTCGCTGAGCATGATCCCTTCCAGCACCATCCATCTTGATGCAAATTGCATGTGTTTATCTTTTTTGAATGCTGAGTAATATTCCATGGTGTATATGTACCACATCTTCTTGATCCAGTCATCTATTTTTGGGCATTTGGGTTGTTTCCAAAGCTTAGCTATTATAAACAGTGCTGCTATAAACATAGGGGTGCAGGTGCTCTTTGGAATTGATGTTTCTGTGTCCTTTGGGTAAATACCTAGGAGTGGAATTGCTGGATCATATGGCAGCTCTATGTTTAGTAGGTCAAGAAATCTCCACACAGCTCTCCATAGTGTATACCACATCTTCTTGATCCAGTTTTATTTTTGGGCATTTGGGTTGTTTCCAGGTTGTACCTATTATAAATAGTGCTGCAGTAAACATAGGGGTGCAGGTGTTCCTTTGAATCAGTTTTTGTGTCCTTTAGGTAGATCCCTAATAGTGGAATTGCCAGGTCATATGGTAGCTCCATTTTTAGTAGACTGAGGAACCTCCAGACAACTTTCCATAGTGGTTGGACAAGTTTGCACTCCCACCAGCAATGTAGGAGAGTTCCTTTTTCACCACTTTTGTTGTTGTCGCCAACATTTGTTGTTGCTTGTTTTTTTTTGATATGTGCCATTCTTACTGGTGTAAGGTGGTATCTCAATATGGTTTTAATTTGCATTTCCCTGATGATAAGGGATGTTGAACATTTTTTCATATGCCTGTTGGCCATTTGCATTTCCTCTTTGGAGAAATGTCTTTTAAGTTCTTCTGCCCATTTCTTGACTGGATTGTTTATTTTGTTTTTGTTGAGTTGTGTGACTTCTTTGTATATCTTTGTGATCAGTCCCTTATCAGTTGACTGGAGTGCAAAGATTTTTTCCCAGTCAGTGGGGTGTCTCTCTGTTTTTGTTAATATCTCTTTTGCTGTGCAGAAGCTTTTCAGTTTGATGTAATCCCAGGTGTTTATCTTTTCCATGACTTTCTTTGCTTTGGGTGATGAGTTTTAAAGATGTTATTGCAATGTATGTCTTGTAGTGTTTTACCTATATTTTCTTCTATATATTTTATGGTTTCAGGTCTTTTGTCCAGTTCTGCCCCAGAATTAGGTATGATATGTTTAGAATAACAAATGCTAAGAAATAAATTAGTTCACAGATTTTAGCCATTGAAACATTTTGGCATTTGATACCTTCTTAGTGTGGAGTATGAAAGAGTTTTCTAGCAAATGAAGAGCTGGATGCTCTACTTGGGATGCCTATATCTTGTTTTTCAATTTATCTTTTTTTTAGGATTTATTTTCACTTATTCATACATACAAGAACTGAGGTGTAGTCCAAAGGTGCAGGGGTGAGAGGATTCACCAGAGACAGAATGGGGGGCAAAGCAGGTGAATCTACTGAAATACACTGCTAAGGGAAGCAGCAAGCAAGACAGGAGAGGTCTACTGTGCCATATGTGGGTTAGCTCCCTGACCAGGGATCAAACTCAGGCCACAGTGGTTGGCAATATTTTGATGGAGCTGAGACTCTAACCCCTGTGCCACCAGGAAGGCTCTCAATCTATTTTTGAATAAGAAGCTCTTACCAAGAGGATACTACCCTGCAACTTTTTTTTTTTTTTAAGATTTGTTTTTAGAAAAACTGGGGTGTAGGCCAGAGGTACAGGGGGTAAGAGGATTTACCAGAGACAGAGTGGGGAGCAGAACAGGTAGCTCTACTGGAACACACTGCTAAGGGAAGCAGCTGGCAAGATAGGAGAAGTGTGCTGTGCCATATGTGAGTTAACTCCCTGGCTGGTACTGACTGAGAGTTAACCCCTAGGCCACCAGGAGGCCCAGGAAAATCAATTTGGATGGAGAGAATTCCCCACTTACTCACTTGTAGCTACTCATTCATGTACAAACTGCAGTGCTGGATTAGGGGGAACCAAGCAGAACTTGACCTGATTTTTGGAACCTTCTTAGTCATCTGTATTTGAGGCAATAACTGTAACAGTGAGCTACCTTGAGACAATTTCCCAGAGAGTAAGTCCCTGTTTCTCAATCTAATTACCATTTGTTCCTTTTTCCCCCTTTTCTTAGCATTCGAAGGACCCAAGTCATTGATGACCAGTCAGATTACTTTGCCAGTGATTCTAACCAGTGGTTGTCCAAAATTGAGCGAGAAACTTTGCAAAAGCGAGAGGAAGAGCTGAGAGAATTTCGACATGCCTCTCGCCTCTCTAAGAAGATCACCATTGACTTTGCAGGCAGGAAGATCGTGGAAGATGAAAATCCATTAGCTGAGTATCACAGCAAGTAAGTAGGTAGCTCCAGAAAGGGTCTGAAAGAAGGAAAAGTTTGACAGTAAAGGATTTGCTGCCCCACCCCCACCCAGTAAATCTGTTATTTTTGTTGATTTTAAAAATATTCATTTGGAATAAAAACATGTAGTAATAGCTAAGACCGTTTTGAAAATGAACAGTGAAGGAAAGTTATTTAACTCCTGTAGTTTTATAAGAAACTTTTTAAATTAATGAGGTATAATTTGAGCATAGCAACAGAACAATGAAACAAAGTAGAATACTGAAAGAGACCTGTGTATATGTGTTGTGGGAGGGCATGTGTTTATATATGTGTAAATTTTGTGATTTATCTAAACAGTAAGGAAAGAATTAAACGTATGGTAGCATAGCTGGGATAAAGTCTATACTAGCTCTCTACTGCAAACCATCTGTGATAATAAGTTTGACTAAATAGTTAAAGGTATAAGGAATAGGACCTCCCTGGTGGCGCAGCGGTTGAGCGCGGGGTTGGGAAGCTGCCCGCGGCCTCTGCGGCGCCGGTTCGATCCCCGGCTGCTCCCCGGCCACTGGAGGTGGGTCCCGCATGGCGCGCAGACCTCTCCTGCCGCCCGCTGCTCCCCTCAGCAGTGTACTTCGGTCCTTCTGCCTGCTCTGCTCCCTGCTCTGGCTCTGGTGAACACTCTCACCCTCCCGCGCTTCTAACTGTACCCAGTGCTTGTATAAATAAAAATATAAATCTTAAAAAAAAAAAAAAAGGTATAAGGAATAAAAGAATTAGAAAGCAATAAAAAATATAGAATATAGCTACAGTTTTGGTGTGAAAAGCTTTTTCTAAGTAAGATACAAAGCCCAGAAATCAAAAAGACCTAAGATTTTTTTTTTTAAAAACATATTGCTCTTTTGATCAATGAATCCCACTTTTACACACATTGACTCATACACCAAAAAAGAAAAAAAAGTCCAAGGAAATTTCTTCAGGAAAAAAAAAAGAATGTGCATTATATATTATTGTCAATATAAGCCCTCCTTGAATATAACCACTCCATGAAAAAGGAAACAACAAAAAACCCGGGGCCTTAAACTCTTAGACATTGCAAAGCATTCAGACATTTGGGTTTAAAATAAAATTTAAAACAAAATAAAAATTTGTTCCTCCCAAGGAGAGCTTGAGGTAGTTCAGTTGCCTAGGGAATACGGAAGGACACTTAGCCTATCAAACAAGCAATGTGAAAAAGTCGCAGTATTTTAAATAAGGTAAAAATGATAGTACTATATTGACAAAAGATAGTTGTTTTGTCAACAAGCACTACCAATTCTATATAAAACAACCTACAAATTAAAAGAATAAAATCCTGTAGAAAAATAAGCAGAGACTAAAAAAGACAATTTGTAAGTGAAATACATATAGCTAATAAACATTTGAAAAGATGCCCAACCAGATATCAGGAAAATGGACGTTTTATTATTTTTTTAATGGGATTTTTTTTTTTTTAATAGAGGCATGCTTTATTTATTTTGTTTTGCTGGTTGGTTGGTTTGTTTTGTTTATACATGCACTGGGTACAGTCAGAAGCGCGGGAGGGTGAGAGAATTCACCAGAGCCAGAGTGGGGAGCAGAGCAGGCAGAAGGACCGAAGTACACTGCTAAGGGGAGCAGCGGGCGGCAGGAGAGGTCTGCGCGCCATGTGGGACCCTCCTCTGGCCGGGGAGCAGCCGGGGATCGAACCGGCGCCGCAGAGGCCGCGGGCAGCTTCACAACCCAGCGCTCAACTGCTGCGCCACCGGGGAGGCCCTAATGGGATTTTTTTTTTTTAAAGATTTTTTTATTTGTACAAGAACCAGGGTACAGGCCAGATGCGCAGGAGGGTGAGAGGATTCACCAGAGACAGAGTGGGGAACAGAACAAGCAGACTGACGAAATACACTGCTGAGGGGAGCAATGGGCGAGACAGGAGAGGTCTGCTGCACCATGTGGGATTCTTGCCAGCTGGCCGGGATTGAACCCATGCTACAGAGGCTGTGGACAGCTTCACAGGGCAGCACTCAACTGCCTGCGCCACCAGGGAGGCCCCAGGATTTTTTTTTTTTAAGATTTCTTTTTTTTTTTTTGGTGGCAATCCTCGCCGGTGGCCAGGGATCGAACAGGCAGACCAATGAAATACACTGCTAATGGGAGTAGCAGGCATGGCAGGAGAGGTCTGTCGCGCCATGTAGGACCCTTGCCAGTGGCCAGGGATTGAACCAGTGCTGCAGAGGCTGCGGGCAGCTTCGCAGCCCAGTGTTCAACCGCTGCGCCACCAGGGGAGGCCCTATTTATGTTTTTGAAGATTTATTTATTTTCTCAGAGAAGAACGGGGGTATAGGCCAGAGGCGTGGGGGTGAAGGGGTGAGAAGATTCACCAGAGACAGAATGGGGAGCAGAACAGGCAGATTGACTGAAATATACTGTTGAGGGGAGCAGCAGGCGAGACAGGAGAGGTCTGCTATTCCATGTGGGTAGCTCCCTGGCTGGGGATTGCATTCATGCTGCAGTGGTGGAGGATAGCTTCTTTGTGCTGACACTTAACTCCTTGTGCCACCAGGAGGCCACCCCACCTTTTCTTATTTTAATTCTTGTATTTGTTTTATTTTTTAAGTTTCATGCCTTTCTTTCTATTTTTACCTTGGTTTGGAAATCCCTCCCTTAGTATTTGCCTTTCAAATATCTACCTTTCCCTTGAACCTACTTGTTATAACACATAGGATGATGTGATAATAATTATCAGATGGATTGTGCCTGCTCATAGTAATAAGTACTTTCACCCACATTTTATTAATCTTTATAACTGTCTTAAACCTGTTATTAGATTAAAAAATTCTTTTAAGCATGAACCATGACCTGCATACCTTTAAGTAGTCCTGTGTATGAAATATTTCTTTAATTGTATTAAGGTCAAGTTCACCTTTTCCTGTTAGTAGAAGCTTTATATTGTGCCTCAAAATTACTATCTACAGACATTTGTCAGGCATCTGGCTATGGAATATATCAATAAATAATGTGGGGCTAAAATATAGAATAGGGTAAGGTTTCTGCAGGACCTATTATCTCTTACCAGTAAGGAATGTTGCACAGTATTGAAATGAGAACCATCACTTTCTTCCATATGTTTAAGCCAAATACTGAAAACAGACACTATTAATACTGGATAACATGGGAGGTATGTGATTACTATTTAGATATTATATCAATAGGTATTACAGGACTTCAGAAAAATGAGTAAGAACTTTTATGCTTGGCCACTAGAGGGCCTCTTTAGAACTTCTGGGCCTTGAAGCAGGATAGAATTCAGATAATTAGGGAGGAGTGAAGGGTGTCCAGTATGGGCAGAGGAATAATTGAATGTGTTATGTAAATAGCCTATCATAGAGACTCTTCTATGGATTGGACTATTTCTTGGCAGCTTTTATAATCTTGGCATTTTTTTTTAAAGGTTTATTTATTTATACAAGCTTGGGTACAGTCAGAAGCATGGGAGGGTGAGAGAATTCACCAGAGCTAGAGCGGAGAACAGAACAGGCAGACTGACGAAGTACACTGCTGAGGGAAGCAGCGGGCGGCAGGAGAGGTCTGCACGCCATGTGGGACCCTTGCTCGGCGGCTGGGGATCGAAGCAGCACTTGCAGAGGCTGCGGGCAGCTTTGCAACCCAGCGCTCAACCGCTGCGCCACCGGGGAGGCCCTAATCTTGGCATTTTTAATGGTCTTATTAAACAGATGAATTATAGTATGTCCTACCCATTTTCTTGGTGTTTCAAAATTTTTACAAATTCACATTGCTTAGGGTTTGTGGAGTGAAGAGAAAGAAGTTGGGATGGAGGAGCAGGGAACATCATCCACAGACTCCTTTTTTTTTTAAGATTTATTTATTTATGCACACAAGAACTGGGGTATAGGCCAGAGATGCAGGGGGTGAGAGGATTCACCAGAGACAGAGTGGGGAGCAGAACAGGCAGACTAACTGAAATACACTGCTGAGGAGAGCAGCGGGCGAGTCAGGAGAGGTCTGTTGCACCATGTGGGTCACCTCCCTGTCTGGCCAGGGAATCGAACTCATGCTGCAGTGGCTGTGCACAACTTCATAGGTTGCGTCTTAACCCCTTGTACCACCAGCAAGGCCCCCACAGACTCCTTTTTGAATTTCAAATTTTATTACTGTTGAATGTTTTTATGTGGGTGAAAATACTGTGCATTGAACATTACCAATTATTGCATCCTTTTGGTTTGTTATCACAGACTAGATGAGACAATACAGGCCATTGCCAATGGAACCTTGTACCAACCAATGACCAAATTGGATAGATCTTCTGATGAACCTTTGGGAGTTCTGGTGAATCCCAACTTGTACCAGTCCCCTCCCCAGGTTAGTGGACTTTTGTTGTAACTAATAATGAAAGAAGATTGGGCCCAGAAAGTTCTCCTTTCAAGTGTGTCTGTTTTGTAGGCTCTAGATGCTCATCTGCTATTTTAACTCACCCTCCTGTCTTACTCCCTGGCCCAATTTTTTTGCAGCACTTCTGGCAAGTTGACCTGTATTATCTTCTGATTAATTCCCAAGAGAGGATTTTGTTAATGTTCTTTGTCTCTTATACAATATGGGTAGCCCATAGAGTGGTATTTTAAATTAATACATTAATTCACATATTCATTGTTGTCATTCATTTTACCATAAAGTTCATTGAGCATATACCATTTACAAGCACAGTAGTAAGTCATCAGGCAGATACTGCTCTTACCCTTAAAAACCTTACAGATTAATAGGGGAAAAGGTTACATAAGCAGCTTTAATACTAGAAAAGATACAAAGAAACTCAGTGGAAACTCAGAGAAGAGTCTAATTCTTGTTGAAGGTGATAAAAGAGGTTTTAGAGGGAAGTTGGCATTCATTAAAAGTAAATATTTTTTAAAATGTGTCTTTTGAGCATGGGGGGGAAATCTTTCTGGGCAGAATTATCTCTAAGAATGGTTACATGAAAGCATGGGTGATATATACATGTATATATGTGTATATATGTGTATATACATATATATGTGTATATATATGTATATATGTATATATATGTGTGTATATACATATATATGTGTATGTATGTGTATATACATATATATATCACCCATGCTTTCATACACATATATACATGTATGTACATCATGAAAGCATGTCTCTCAAAAAATAAATAAACGTGTATCATCAAAGCATATATTTCACATATATGGAATGTGAATTTGGGCTGCCTAGATACTACTCACAAAAGGGATTATTAGGAGAATAAAGTAGGATTAGATAGGTTGAACAAAAGAATTTATAATTTTAGCTAGAAAGTTTTCACATTTTTATTTTATAAATGTGAATCATAAAGGGTACTTAAGCAGAGAGATGCAATCAGGGCAATTCTCTGAACAGCTTAACTGGAGATACTCATTCAGACTACATATATGCAAGGTTTTTTGCTAGGTGCTGGGAAATTAAAAGGTAAAAGCCCAATCCAGTACTTAATTGCTTCAAATTTAGTAGAAAAACATGTTAAAGTATAAGATATTTCAGTTCCTTAAGATAGTTGCTTTAATAGACAGATGTCATGCATATAGTAGGATTTCAGGAGAGTGTTCATAAACTCACTAGAGGAGTCCCAAAAGAAATAGTGTTTCAGAGGAGACATGAGGGGTGAATAATAATTTCCAAGCTGACAAATATGGGGAAGAAATTCCAAGTGGAAGGTGTAACATAGACAAAGGCTTAGCTTGCAAGATTTGTAGGTTTGGGAAATCACAAGTAATTGTTGGAAGTTCATTTTATTAGTAATTCAGTTAGTAGTCCAATGTATTACTTTCCTAGGGCAGCCATAGCAAAATGATGAGTGGCGTCAGAGAACAGAAATTTATTTTCTTACAGTTCTGGAGGCTGCAAGTCTGAATCAAGGTGTTGACAAAGCCACCCTCCTTCCAAAGGTTCTATGGGAAAATACTTGCCTTTTTCATCTTGTGGTAGCACCCAGGCATCCCATGTTTTGGTAGCTGTGTCACTTTAATCTCTGCTTCCTTGTTCATATGGCCTTCTTCTTGTGTGTCTTTATCTCTATATGTTCCTCTTCTATGACACCATTTTGGATTTGATGTCTAATCCAGTATAACCTTATCTTAACTTGATTACGTTTTCAAAGACTATTTCCAAATAAGTTCACATTCACAGCTTCTGGGTGAACACAAATTTTTTGGGGGGGATACTATTTAATCCAGTCAGTAGGCAACATCTTATGAATTCCTTTATGTTTTATACCAAGGAGTTTTTATTGTAAAGTAAACAAAAAGGAATCCTTGAAGAATTTTAGCAAAAGATTGGCATATCCTCCATGCTTATGCAGAGAATGGTTTGGGGGGAAGAATAAGACTAGAAGCAAGGAAATTGCTAAGATTATTGCAACGACACAGTGGAGAGATGATAAGTGCCCAAATTAGCATTGTAGCTCTAGAGATTTATTTAAAAGCTAAAAATGTAGGTGAGGAGACCAGTTAGCAGCCTCTGTGACAGTTTTTTTTTTCAAATTGAGGTTACATTGGTTTACAATATTGTATGTGATTCAGAGGCATAGGATCACAGCTCCTCAAATGAATGTCAGCACACCACACCTACCATAAGAACACCCACAGTCCTCCACCATAGTCCTTTGTGTCCCCTCCCTCTTCCTTTTGGTAGCCACAATTCTACAGTAAGATTTCTAGGTTTTTTTTATTGATTTGTTTGTTTTTTTCCCTTGGATTCTTTGTTTTAATAAGAGATTAATCTAGGAAAGTAGCTGTGGGAATAGAAAAATCAGGTAATAAAAATAAGAGCTGCAGTAGAGATATACCAGAGAATTTGGATCTCTGAATTACTCAAATACTGACATTTTTATTAAACCACTTATTTCTGATGTTCTTCCTGTCTTTCTATTTAAGAACTTAAATCCATGTGCAGTGTTTATTCAATTCTACCTTATATTTTGGATAGTTATTTATGTGTTTGTCTTCTACTAGGATTGTAAGTTCCTTGAAAGCAAGACCCCTGTTTTAAAAAATATCTTCTATGGCTCTCTACTTTGTATGCTTTTCATATAGTGAGATACTCAATACTTTTTACTCAGTACTTTTCAATACATGTTTTTTTAGAGAGATGACACAACTGCTTAGAGTCATAAGTTTTACTGGAAAGATCTTAGAGATTTATTTAATCTAACACCACCATTTCACAGTTAAGAAAATTGAAACCTTTATAGGTTAAATTATTGTTTAGAGATTCCAGGTAATTACTCTAGCATTTTTTCTTATAAATTTTTAGGTAATTAGGTAAAACAAAATGTTAAGACAGCTAACCCAAATCTCACTATCCTAATAGAGCCTGGCTCTCTCTCTTTCTTTCATTTATGAACACTCAGTTTTCTTGTCCTGGAAGAAACTAACCTATGTCATTCTGTGACTGAACTACTGCCAGGACTCTTCAGTCTCCTGTAATTACCTGTACCCTGTAATTTTCTATTCTCTTTCCATGATGGGAACCTTGTTTCAGTAGTGCTCCATCCTCTATTGGGGGACACGTGTTCATTTCAGGGTAAGAGAATACTTCACGTAGAATTACTGCTCCTGACAGCATCTCTTTTGCTGTATCACGATTATCAGCATATGACTCTGCCTCTAAGCACACAAAGAATGTGTGGACCAAAATATTGGGTCTCTCATTACCCTAATTTGGCTCATAGGATTATATTGGAAATTGCTCAGAATCCAATATGGATCATTAATAAGTAAAAAGTGGTAATAATTACAGATTAATATTCCGATCTGAGAATTGTGCTGTTGAAATATTTGGAAGCCAAGATTTCAGTATTATAGTAATCCTTTAAAATGGGACTTTGTTATACCTGGGACTCCTACTGAATTTATTTCTTCTCTTTTTTGTCCTTAATTCAGACAAAGATGGGATAAACTTTTCTAAGATGTTCCCACTATGTTTTCTTCATTATTAGCATTCATCTCATTTTGTATATCTACCCTGGTTCTCTCCTTTTTAGACAGAACTCTATGTTTGGTTTCTTTCCTCTATAGTGGATAGACCAGACAGGTGCAACTTCCCAGAAGAAGATTTTCCATGCAGCAGGATCGGAGCTAGAGTTCAACTCTCATCGGCACCAGCTGCGAATCCAGGACCAAGAATTTCAGGAAGGCTTTGATGGTGGTTGGTGCCTGTCTATGCATCAGCCCTGGGCTTCTCTGCTTGTCAGAGGGATTAAAAGGTAAGGACAGAAATTTATTTTTGCAGTGGAAGATCTTCATATGGAATAAACTTGTTTTAGAAGTATGGAATAGAATTTCATTTCCCGGGTCTCCCCGGTGGCGCAGCGGTTGAGCGCTGGGTTGCGAAGCTGCCCGCAGCCTCTGCAGCTCTGGTTTGATCCCCGGCTGCTCCCCGGGCACCGGAGGAGGGTCCCACATGGTGCGCAGACCTCTCCTGCCGCCCGCTGCTCCCCTCAGCAGTGTACTTCGGTCCTTCTGCCTGCTCTGCTTCCCGCTCTGGCTCTGGTGAATTCTCTCACCCTCCTGCGCTTCTGACTGTACCCAGTGCTTGTATAAACAAACAAACAAACAAACAAATAAATCTTTTAAAAAAAATTTAATTTCCCCCAATCTCACGGTAATAGTCTTCCATACACAGAACTTTAAGCAATATATTCGCATTACATACTTGGTAGTTGTTTTACTGAATTGCTTAAAAAACTGAGGTTAGAAAGACTAATGATTCTAATCATAACAAAGTATAGAATACCTCTTTTTTTTCATGTTTGGAAGGAAAGTCTGTTGATAAAACTTCTCTTAGCTTTACCTTTCTAATATGCCACTCAGGAACTTTATAATGGTTTGATCCTATTTGAAAGTCAAAGTTTTTATGTATTTTTTAAGACACCAGCCTAACTGGTATTGTTTTTCAGCTATATATATATATATATATATATATATATATATATATATATATATATATATCTACCTATGTGGGTAACCTTATTAAAAAGCTACATTTTATCACAATTCCTTTTCTATGAAAAGTGGGAGAAGTAGCTGTGTTAACAGAGTTGAGTTGTCCTACCTTTTACAGGTATTATAGCGTTCAGTGATAGTAATGACTACTATTCCATGGTTTTATATGCTTCTTCTCAATTCAGTTTTTAAAAATAGTTTTCCTTTTTTTCTAAATGTAAACAAAATTAGAAAAGAGCTAGAAAACAAAAGACCATCTGTAGTCTAGAAACAGTTATTGTTAGCATTTTGAAGAGTTTTATTCCTTTTCCTGTGCAAATTATTACATAGTTAGGTCATAATATATATTTGTTTTCCTTTTTATTCACTTATTATGACAATCATTCCCTCCCCCCATTTTCTTGAGCAATATTTGGCATATAACATTGTATTAGTTTAAGGTGTACAACATAATGATTTGACAGTCATTGCAAAATGATTGTCACAGTACCTTTAGTTAATACCTATCACCTCACATAGGTGTTAATTTTTTTTGTTTCTTATGACAACTTTTAAGATCTAGTCTCTTAGCAACTTTCAAATACACAATACATTATTGTTAACTGCAGTCACCATGCTGTACATTCCATCCAGCACTTACTTGCTCTAGGACTTGACCACTTCTACCCTTTTCCCCCACCTGCTACCCTCCACCTCTGTCAGTCCTCCATCTGTCCTCTCTTCAGTCTTTTTAGATTCCACCTGTAAGTGGAATAGATCATGCAATATTTGTCTATCTTTGTCTGACTTCTTTCACTTAGCATAATGCCTTCAGGGTCTATCCATGTTGTTGCAAATGTCAGAATTTCTTTTTGTAATTGAATAATATTCCATTGTATATACAATACCACATTTTTGTTATTCATCTGTCAGTGGACACTTAGGTTGCTTCCATATCTTGCCTATTGTAAATAGTGCTGCGTGAGCATAGGGATACAGGTATCTCTTTTCCTCTTATCTATTAGAATTTTATATGTCTGGGGCCTCCCTGGTGGCGCAGTGGTTAAAGACACAGTGCTGTCAAGCTATCACCAGCCACTGCAGCACAAGTTCAATCCCCAGCTGGCCAGAGAGCCAACCCACGTGGCTCAGCAGACCTCTCCTGCCTAGCCCACTGCTCCCTCAGCAGTGTATTTCAGTGGATCTGCCTGTTCTGCTCACTGCTCTCTCTGGTGAATTCTTTCACCTCACCCCCTGCACCTCTGGCTTATACCCCAGTTCTTGTATCCATAAATAAATAAATCTTTAAAAAATAATAATTTCGTATGTCTAACTGTGTCCAAACTTGTACTACCTTATATTTAAGTAGAACTTTTACAGTTTTCAAAGCAGTGGGTCTATGAAATAGATCAGGCCAATGTTATTACCATCTTGGACAAATGAGAACAGGCAAAGGAACAGTAGCTTTGTTTGAATTAAAGCTAGTTTGAAACAGAGTAGGCTTCAAGTTTTCAAAGTATTCTTCCACTCTTACACTTTTGGTGTAAGTCATTTCTCTGCTTTTCTGAAAGAAAATTTATTTCAGCATTTAATAATTTCTACCTCAGTATTTGCATTATTAGCTATGCTCTACCTTCTTCCCTCCCTCCCCTTTTTTTCCTCTTAAAGGCCAGGCTTTCTTGATTTGGTTCTTAATTGTTTCATATTCCATATGTGTATTGCATTACAGAAAATGCATATGGCATTTGAAGATCTGGGGCAAATAGGTCTTCTGTATCTGTTCTTCTCATTCATTTTTCTGCAATTTAGGTGTCTTTCTTTTCCAAAGAAAACTAAACTGCCTGACTTCTGTCATTGTGGGAAAATCAGGATGTTTACATTTCTTTTATTCTGTTTGGTTATGTGTTATTCAGATTTTCTCACTGACAAGCAGGATGAGCAGCGTCCAGCCTCAAATCACTAATCCCACAGAGATAAAGTGGGTGGTTTCACCACATATGTGGGGCCATTTTTCCAGTAACCCTTCATATTATTTGGTGCAGAGGGAAGAGATATATTGGTCATTCCTCATTAATTGAGCACCAATAAATCTGGCACTCATCCAATTCATCTTTTTTAGAAAACTAAGAGAAGAAATTGACAACTCTATTTCCCATAATAAGAATGGTATAACAGGTTATATCATAAAAGTACTTTATTTTATTTGTTGGGAACTAAAAGAGAAACATCTTACAGCCTTTGGAGAGTAATGACTCCTGAATGTATTCTATTATACTTAAAAATAGCAAGCTAGTTGCTTAATTTTCCACAAAGATCATAACCCTTTATAAAAGACTTAGAGGGCTATAAATGGATGTGCCTGAAATTTAAAGAGTAAAGGTGATAAACATTTTTCTTTTACTTATGCATACAAGAACTGGCCTGAAGGCCAGAGGTGCTGGGAGTCAGAGGATTCACCAGAGACAGAGTAGGGAACAGAGCAGACAGATTGACTGAAATACACTGCTGGGGGGAGCAGTGGGCGAGACAGAAGTTTGCTGCGCTGTGTGGATTAGCTCCCTGGCCGGGGATCAAACTCATGCTATAGTGGCTACCAATAATTTCATAGTGCTAAGACTTAACCCCTTGTGCCCTAGGAAGGTCCCAAAAGTACCATTTTTAGGGAGTTATGTTTAGGTGAATATTTATCTGTTAATTTTGACAACAATTAACACATCCTCCAGGAATAAGTTAGCCTCAAGTTCGACTAAAACGTTAGTCTCAAAAGCAGCGTTTCCATTTTTGTGGATGCATAAAATATTTTTAAAAATCCCAGGGCTATTGAAAGCCCCAAATTTCAGTTACAGACATCAGGGGAAAATTAGTCAGGAGCTCAAAGAGGTGGATTATCTTTGTTCTATGATAGGAGAAACTAGAGAACAGAGTTCATACTCAAGTGAAGGGTATTGTCGGAGAAATGTTTTTCTCCAAAAGTAACCTTCCTGGTGAGTTGTCATCTGTGAATCTCTTGACTCAACTGCATAATTTGGCACGAGGTTTGTTGTTATGAGATCTTCCAGGAAGTCAGAATTTGGATATTTCTTACTATATTTGTATTTGTTTAAGGGTGGAGGGCAGAAGTTGGTACACTCCTCACAGAGGACGACTTTGGATTGCAGCCACAGCAAAAAGACCCTCCCCTCAAGAAGTCTCAGAACTCCAGGCTACATATCATCTTCTTCGTGGGAAAGGTAACAACTGTATTCTTTTAGTCTTACTCTCTGGAGCAATCTTCACATTCATCTTCTGTCACTTTCTTCTTCCTGTGGCTTTTGTGGCTGAAAGAGACTATAAACTTTGTGTTTGTTTGTTTAGCAACAAATTGGACACCTTTTCAAAGCATTGACTTGCCATTGGTGAAAATAAAAATAGCTGTCTCAAACACCAGAAATCTACCAGCATATCTTAATTTGTGAAAGTTTTCTCTATATTTCTTTTCTTTTCTTTTTTTAAATATTTATTTATGCATGTAAGAACTGTGGTACAGGCCAAAGGTGTGGGGGGGTGAGAGGATTCACCAGAGACAAAATGGGGAACAGAACAGGCAGATAGATGGAAATATACTGCTGAGGAGAGCAGTGGATGAGGCAGGAGAGGTCTGCTGCACCATGTGGGTTGCTCCCTGGCCGGGGATCGAACCTGTGCTGCAGAGGCTGCGGATAGCTCCACAGGTTGCATCTTTACCTCTTGGGCCAGGGAGGCCCTCTTTTCTTTTCTTTTTTTTTTTTTCTTTTTAATATTTATTTATTTTATGCATACAAGAACTGAGATACAGGCCAGAGGTGTGGGGGGTGAGAGGATTCACCAGAGGCAGAGTCGGGAACAGAACAGGCAGATTGACTGAAATACACTGCTGAGGGGAGCAGCGGGCAAGTCAGGAGTGGTCTGCTGCGCCTTGTGGGTAGCTCCCTGGCCGGGCATCGAATTTGTGCTGCTGTGGCTGCACATAGCTTCATAGGTTGTGTCTTAACCCCTTGCGCCACAAGGGAGGCTCTCTATATTTCTTATTATAAGAATTAAATGACTAACCTCTAGAATCTTCAGATTGGGGAGAACAACCACAAATGAGAATTTTTTATGAGAAGTTACCCAAGCAGACATCTGCCTTCAAATTTGGACAAATCAAAGTTGGTTGACTTAAGCAGCATATTTTGAGACTCACCCTAAGCACACTAAATTTGGATCCTGAAAAACATTTCTCACTCTTGGATGGCCTGTTTCCCTCCCCTTACCTAGCTTACATAGTTTTGAAAGTAGAGTGAGGAGGTAATTATAGGACTATAGAACTTCAAAAGTTCTTTAGAAACCAAGCTCAAGAAATCACCAGAAATCAAAAGCGTATCTTTCCTTAAAACACTTTTCTAACTTGGCCAATAATGACTTACTTGTTTTAAATTTATTTTGATATTTTTATGGTTTTTACTACACTTTTATAAATTTTTTTTGACACCTGTATGTTGTTTCTAAAATCTATCACTACCAAACTCCAGTCTAATCCAGGTGAGTGTTGTGGAATTGATTATTTAGAATGAACTTTGATAGCTCTTTTTTTTATTATTAGCATTTTTATTTTATTTTATATATTTTTATATCATTTTTCATTTTTGTACAATGTATGCATTTTCTTCTTGGTTATAGTCGCCGTGTAATTCCTACCTCCCTTGTTTTGCTCCTCCTCCCTCCTTCCCCCAACCCCCCCACCCCATAGTGTGTCTCTGGTTTATAGTTGCTTCTTGATTTTGATTTTTGCTTTATTATTAGTCTTTTTCCTGGTCCCTTATTTAGGTTTTCTAAATTCCTGCTATGAGTGAAACCATGTGGTATTTTTCTTTTTCTATCTGGCTTATTTCACTGAGCATGATCCCTTCCAGCTCCATCCATGTTACTGCAAATTGCATGAGTTTATCTTTTTTTATTGCTGAGCAATATTCCATTGTATATATGTACCATTTCTTCTTGATCCAATCATCTATTTTTGGGCATTTGGGTTGTTTCCATAGCTTAGCTGTTCCATAGCTGTGGTGCTGCTATAAATATAGGGGTGCAGGTGCCCTTTTGAATTAATGATTCTGTGTCCTTTGGGTAAATACCTAGGAGTGGAATTGCTGGATCATATGGAAGCTCCATCTTTAGCATGTTGCGGAATCTCCACAGCTCTCCATAGTGGTTGGACCAATTTGCACTCCCACCAGCAGTGCAGGAGAGTTCCTTTTTCTCCACATCCTCGCCAACATTTGTTGTTGCTAGTTTTTTTAATATGTTCCATTCTCACTGGTGTAAGATGGTATCTCATTGTAGTTTTGATTTACATTTCCCTGATTACAAGTGATGTTGGACATTTTTTCATATGCCTGTTGGCCATTTGCATTTCCTCTTTGGAGAAGTTTCTTTTTAGCTCTTCTGCCCATTTTTTGACTGGATTATTTTCTTTGCTTTTGTTGAGTCTCACCAGCTCTTTGTAGATTTTTGTGATCAGTCCTTTATCATTAGTGTCATGTGCAAAAATTTTCTCCCAGTCGGTGGGGTTTCTCTTTGTTTTTGTTATTTTCTCTTTTGCTGTACAGAAGCTCTTTAATTTGATGTAGTTCCAGCTGTTTGTCTTTGCCTTTACTATCACCGCTTTGGGTGAGTGTCTTTAAAGATGTTACTGAGGTGTATGTCATGTAGTGTTTCGCCTATATTTCTTTCTATATATTTTATGGTTTCAGGTCAGATGGCTATGAACTTTGATGGCTCTTTGAGGTAATTTCCTAGCTTAGGATGTGGGTAGTTAGACCAAGCCAGCCAGCCATTCACTAAATTGTTAAAATACAAACAGCTTTATTTCAAGTAGAAGCCCCATTGTTTTCCTGTGTCTACAAATAGATAATAAAGTTATTGTTCAGAATTACATATTGATGAGTTCTAGGTTTACCCATGAAGTTTATCCAATCCTTTTGTTACTTTTTATTCAGATGTGGAATTTCCCAACGACTATCCATCAGGTTGTCTCCTGGGCTGTGTGGACCTAATTGACTGCTTGTCCCAGAATCAATTTAAGGATCAGGTGAGTAAAGAATATTTCTCTTGGACAGATACTTGATTTGCCACCAAAACTGACCTGTACATCCTAAAAAGCAGAATATCCTGGAGATAGTAAGATACTGGTATCTGATTTACACATATGAGGAGAATTAAAAGATTCCTTATTAAAAGATAAGGAAATATCAGGGAGAGAGAAGAACAGGTCAGAAATAGAAAAAACAGTCATGCTTTGGTTTCTGGTCATTGGGAACTGGAATATATACATTTCTGCATAAAAAGCTATTGACACAATCCAGCTAGGAAGTATAGGATTCTCATGCCTTAATAAAACCTTGTTGCTTTTGGTAAAGAAACCCTTCATTATCCCTTGAATGCTTTTTGTGGGTAATGGGCTCATAGGATTTGTTATTCAGGAACATTTGGTTCAGGACAGAAAATTTGTGATGGGCAACTGTGTTTGAACTCTGATTGCCTGTACTGTCTAAAGTTGCGGGGAGGAGGGTATATATACATAACTAAAATATATTTATGAACAGCAGAGGGAGCTGGAGGACTTAATTGGAAACTCAATTTACCGCCTTCATGTTTAGACACAGACTAGCAGAAATCCAAAATGAGAAAGTCCATCCTTGAACCATGAAATGTCTTATCTAATTGTGTGCATTTCCTATTCTTTAGGAATAGGAAATTATATTACTTTAGGCAGTAGGACTTCCACAGCTGTGTTTAAGAAATTGTGCTTAAATATTAATTTTCTCAATACTTTGTTTTCCAGACTTTTTTGCTTTTCTGTATTGCTATTACTGTCTGTTTTTTTTTTTTAATTTATTTTATCTGTTTATGCATACAAGAGCTAGGGTGTAGGTCAGAGGTACCAGGGGGAGAGGGATGGTGAGAGGATTCACCAAAGTCACAGTGGGGAGCAGAACAGGTAGATCTACTGAAATACCTGCTGAGGGGAGCAGCATGCGAGACAGGAGAGGCCTGCTGCTCCGTGTGGGTCAGCTCCCTGGGTGGGATAGAACTTGTGCTGCAGTGGCTGCCTGTAGTTTTATAGTGCTGAGACTTAACCCCTTATCCCACCAAGGGAGGCCCTATTACTGTCTGCTTTAAATAAAAAAAACCCAACTATTTGTGTCTTACCCTTTCTGCCCTTTCCTTAAAGATTTTAGCCAACAGTTATCCCTCTAGTTTTCTATCATTCATTTTGTTATGGATGGCCTCCAGAGCCCTTTTCTGATTACTTTTATGTTGTATGCATTTTGGCATAAGCTTTGACTTAGCCTTTTGTTCTGCTCTCATTGTGTGATTCAGACCTAGGCAAAACCATTGACATGGAGTTTCTTTGTCTTCCATACCCTGAGCCCATTTTATTCCTCTATGGGCCTTTTGCCCATTTTTGTCTTCTCCCTTTCATTTAGTCTAAAAATAATTATAGGGCCTCCCTGGTGGCACAAGGGGTTAAGATGCAACCTATGGGGCCTCCCCTAGTGGCGCAGCGGTTGAGCACTGGGCTGCGAAGCTGCCCGGAGCCTCTGTGGCTCCGGTTCGATCCCCGGCCCCTGGGGAGGGTCCGGCATGGCACGCAGGCCTCTCCTGCCACACCTGTTGCTCCCCTCAGCAGTGTGGTTCTCGTTCTGCCTGTTCTGTTCCCCACTCTGGCTCTGGTGAGTTCTCTTACCCTCCCGCTTCTGACTGTACCCAGTGCTTATATAAGTAAATAAATAAATCTTTAAAAAAAAAAAAGTAAATACTTAAAAAAAAAAGATGCAACCTATGAAGCTATCCATAGCCACTGCAGCACAAGTTCGATCCCTGGCCAGGGAGCTACCCACATGGCGCAGCAGACCTTTCTTGACTTGCTCGCTGCTCCCCTTAGCAGTGTAATTCAGTCAATCTGCCTGTTCTGCTTCCCTCTCTGTCTCTGGTGAATCACCCCCCACACACACACCTCTGGCCTGTACCCCAGTTCTTATATGCATAAATAAATAAATCTTTAAAAATAAATAAGTAAAAACTAAAAATTCCTTACACTGTTATAAGCTTTATAATTATGGAAGCTCTCATACTTTTTTTTTTTTTAAAGATTTATTTATTTATTTATACAAGCACTGGGTACAGTCAGAAGTGCGGGAAGGTGAGAGAATTCACCAGAGCCAGAGCAGGGAACAGAACAGGCACACTGACAAAATACACTGCCAAGGGGAGCAGCGAGTGCGGCAGGAGAGGTCTGCTGCACCATGTGGGGCCCTCACTGGCAGCCGGGGATGGAACCAGCGCTGCAGAGGCTGCGGGCAGCTTCGCAGCCCAGTGTTCAACCGCTGCGCCACCAGGGGAGGCCCAGCTCTCATACTTGTTAACAACTTAGTGTAACTTAATTATATTTTCTTAGGATATTCTAAGGATATTTTCTTCTTAGGATATTCTTTTTTTTTTTTTTTAAAGATTTATTGATTTATTTATACAAGAATGGGGATACAGGCCAGATGCACTGGAGGGCGAGAGGATTCACCAGAGACAGAGTGGGGAACAGAACAGGCAGACTGACGAAATACACTGCTGAGGGGAGCAGCGGGTGAGACAGGAGAGGTCTGCTGCGCCATGTGGGACCCTCACCAGCCGGCCGGGATCAAACCAGCGCTGCAGAGGCTGTGGACAGCTTCACAATGCAGCGCTCAGCCACCTGCGCCACCAGGGGAGGCCCAGCTCTCATACCTGTTAACAACTTAGTGTAACTTAATTATATTTTTTCTTAGGATGTTCTAAGGATATTTTCTTCTTAGGATATTCTTGTATGCAGCACAAACCCACTGGTTTTAGTGAGGGCCCTTTCTTTACTCTCATTTGTTGATCATTCAAACCACTACCTGATACAAGGCCAATCACTGAACAGTTACCAGTCTTTTTTGTTATATAAATTTGTGTAGAGAAGGGTAGGAAACTGTACTCCTGATTATAGAGTGTCACAAGAATTAGAAATCTGATAAAACAAATCTTTTCTGTTTCTCAAGGATACCTCTCTTTCAGGTCAACTTGATATTCCTCCTTGAGTTTATATTCTATCTTTTATCCTGGGAATGCTCAGGGCAATACATAGAAGTGTAGAAATCATCCCATATGTTCCCAGCTGGAGGTTCTGGCAACTCCTTATACATTTCTGATGTTTGATATTGAATATCCCAAAATGCCAAAAATTATTAATCCTCATCAAACAGGAATCCCATTCTCATTTTCCCTATGATAAACTTTTCTGTACTTTTGGTTTCTTTTCTGTGTTTGAATGTATCCAGAACTGATTTTAGCACTGTTTGAGGATTTCGTATTAGGAAAGGATTTTATCACTTTTAAAAGTAGTACTTTTGGTATTTGGCTTCCTTTTGGGAAGTGTCTCAACCATCTGTTGGTGATCCACCTATTTCTGGTTGTACTGGGTTTCTATGATGTGAGAAATGTGATTGCATCGTCTTTGTGACCAATATTCTTATTTGTGCAAGAATGAGTTGAGAGTTTAGGAATGATTGCTCTAGACTAACATTTCCCAAACTATTCTAGGTTAATTGAGACATACATTTGGACAGTGTATTTGGATTAAACAAATTTGTTTTTTGCAGAACTTCTAGAGTGCTTTATATACTAGTTAGTATTATGACTGATATATTTAGTGAAAGTAAAATGAGTGTTCTCCAAATTTTTTTTCTGCGTAGTAGAACTGGGTTATAGGCCAGAGGTGCAGGGGAGTAAGGGAATTCACTGGAGACAGAGTGGGGAGCAGGATAGGCAGATTTATTGAAATACACTGCTAAGGGGAGCAGTGGGCGAAACAGGAGAGGTCTGCTGTACCATATGTGGGTTAGCTCCCTGGCTGGGGATGGAACTCAGGCTGTAGTGGTGATAACATTCAGACTTAATCTCTAGTCCACCAGGGAGGCCCCCCAAATTTTTTGACTATACAATCTTTCCCCCACACATACTACCTACTTACATAGTTCAAAGCTGATATGTTGTGGCATAGAGAGTCTAGGAAGTACTAATCTGGATATATTTGATTTTCCTTTATCTTCATATATGGGACAGCTCACTGAGGGAGAACCATTCAGGAAACAGTTTCCTGACCTATGTCTTCTTTCTGCATCTCCATATGCTGAACTACATTTTCTTTGAAAACCTCTGCAGATCTAGTAATTTTTATTTTAACTGAAATTAATCTCCTATGTGATTTGGACCACATTTTACTTCTCCATCCTGTTCCTAACCTTCCTTTGCCAAAGAAACTCAGTAATTTACTTCCTGACATCACATTCTTGGCCTTTCTTTGATTAGTTAAAGTATACTAAGCCCTTACTATTTTTGGTGTAGTGTGATCATTTCTTTCCTTTAAAAAATGCACAAAAAATTTTATTAGTGATTGTTAAAAATCAAGTGCACTTAAAGTGACTTTAAAAATATATGCTTCAAATATTTTCCCCTGAGCTAAGAACTTGTCTGTCTTTTATCTTCTAAGTTTAGTATGGCTGGCATGGCTGATTTGTGCCAGAAAAAAATCCCACTAAACCCTCAACCCTCCTGAGTATCATGGCAGGGGATCTATCTAGACAAGATAGTGATGATTAAGAAAAGACTGTGGGCTCAACTCTTGGGAGAAAGGTAGATGAGAGCCATCTAGTTAAAACTTCTCCTGTATTCCCCTGGAAGGAGCCCATGCCTTTTGCCAGCATTTTATCTCCCAGCAGCAGATGTAAGCTCTCAAAAACAGCAGGGAGGATGTTGACTGTAACAGTGCATCAGGCTGTGGTTTGTAACCTCAATAGTAAGGCAGTTAAAACTTTTTTTTAACAAAGACATTTTGATTGCCAAATCCATAACCATTAGCAGCTGTGGTTTCAACAGTTCTCTAGACCTAACAAGTTTTCAAACAAAAAGTTGAGTTGGTGGCTTTTGTTTCTAGTGTCTGTCTTGTGTTCATGCTATTTTTATCCCTGCCTTCAATAGAAAATCTGATTTGCCTGAAATCTCCAAGGTCATTGATTATTCTATTTCTTCTGTACTGAACCATTTCTCTGCTACCAGCTTACTGACCCTTCAGTCCATTTGATATTATGATTTTTGTAATAGCCTGGATCCTGTCCTTAAGGAATTATGCTGAAGCACTTCTGCTGGGTGGCTATATTGACATCAGCAATAGAATTGCAATCTTCTCAGTTGCAATACAATTGCAATACTACTGTCTTTCCCAGTAGTATTACTGGGAAAGACAGTAGTATTACTTATCCTTTTTTCTTTTTTTAAAGTATTTTCTTTTTTTAAAAAAGTTTTATTTTTTTATTTATGCAAGAATCAGGGTACAGGCCAGATGTATGGGAGGGTGAGAGGATTCACCAGAGACAGAGCGGGGAACAGAAGAGGCAAACTGACAAAATACACTGCTGAGGGGAGCAGTGGGTGAGACAGGAGAGGTCTGCCCCACCATGTGGGTTGCTTCGAGGCCGGTGGAGATGGAACCAGAACTGCAGAGGCTCCGGATAGCTTTAAAGCGCTGCTCTCAACCACCTGCACCACCAGGGAGGCCCTATCCTTTTTTCTATGAGAGTATCAATGCCATGCAGACCTTCAGGAATATTGCAGATATCACTTCATTTGTGTAAATCATAAACTTTTATTGCCAATGAACTGTCTATAAGTCTGAGGTGAGAGATTAGAGAATGACGGAAGTAATAAGCAATATTCAAGTTAGCCATTGGCCTTGAAAAATTCAGTGCCCCCCAATTTTTTTTAAAGATTTATTTATGCATATAAGAACTGGGGGTGCATATAAGCACAGCATACAGTGCTGTGCTCAACCCCCTGCACCACCAGGGAGGCCCCCCAAATTCTTTTTTTAAAGATGTGAAGATGTCCTCTCTGTTTTACTGAGAAAAATATGCTAATCCCTGGACCTAAAATAGACATTTTTAAGGGATCATTAGGTCTGTATTGGAGACCCAGCTTAGAGGGGTACTGCATGTCTGCAACAACTAGCCTACTCCTAGGCAGTTCTTTTAAATCACAGCTCACTTGAGACAGGAAGTGTATTTTCAGATTTCTAATGAAGACTAGATCATTTGTTAGAGTTTCTAGATCAGAACAGACTATCTTTAGAGTTGTTTGTAACCTGATTATCAAGTACTCATTTAATGATTTAAGAAAGACAGTGTATATTTTTTAAGAATCCAAAAAGAGCTTTTTGCTTTGTGTTGTACTTATCCTGAAGAGAGGAGGGAAAAACTACTACTTTTTTTGTGCATTTATGTAAACTCTTTAATGTTCACTTTTCACCTGAAAATCAACATGTAATTCTTTTTCCTGTGTATTTTTTCATTAAGAAATACTTAAGTGACTGGGCCTCCCCTGGTGGTGCAAGCGGTTGAGCGCAGCACCGTGAAACTGTCCGCAGCCTCTGCAGTGCCAGTTTGATCCTGGCTAGTTGGCGAGGGTCCCACATGGCACAGCAGACCTCTCCTGTCGCGCCCGCTACTCCCCTCAGCAGTGTATTTCGTCAGTCTGCCTGTTCTGTTCCCTGCTGTCTCTGGTGAATCCTCTCACCCTCCCGCGCATCTGGCCTGTACCCCGGTTCTTGTATAAATAAATAAATAAATCTAAAAAAATACTTAAATGACTGCTATATATTTCCACGCTATTTTAGATACTAAAGGAAAAGAAAGTGTAGATCAGCCAATGGTTCTGTCCTCAGGCTATTTGCAAGACCACTAGGTAGGTAAGATATATAAACAATCAAATAAAAAATACAAAACAAAGATAACTGTCTTAAAAGAAGTAAAGACTTCTTCCAAGGAATTTGAGGGGAGAAAAGGTTGCTTTCAGTTGGGAGGGTTCCTCAAAGATTTTATTAAAAAGATGGCTTTTATATTAGCCTTCAAGGATAGTGATGAAAAAATCCTATCACATTTTGATCTGTTATTATGTGCCAGTACTTTTTTTTTTTTAAGATTTATTTATGCATACAAGAACTGTGGTGTAGGCCATAGGTGCAGTGGGTGAGAGGACTGACCAGAGACAGAGTGGGGAGCAGAACAGGCAGATTGACTGAAATACACTGCTGAAAGGAGCAGTGGGTGAGACTGGAGGGGTTTGCTGTGCCATGTGGGTCAACTCCCTGGCAGGGGATTGAACTCATGCTGCAGTGGCTGGTGATAGCTTGATAGTGCTGAGACTTTAACCCCTGCACCATCAGGGAGGCCCATACTTATTATGTATATTATTTTCTAATGCTCACAACTCCAAGCAAGATATACTTACTCCTTTTTTAGAGACAATATAACATAAGACTCAGAATTAAAATAGCTTGCATACTATCAGTTAGTAAATGGTAGAATTGGGATTGCTGTTAAATTTTCCTACTTAGTTGATAGAAAAGCATATTCCAAGGAGAAGAAGTAATGTGCAGTGGGAAGTTATGGGCCCTAAAGGGGAATAATATCAAACCAATTTGTTTAGAAAAAAGTGTGTTTGAGGGCCTCCCCGGTGGCGCAGTGGGTTGAGCGCAGCCCTGTGAGGCTGTCTGCAGCCTCTGTGGTGCCCGTTTGATTCCTGGCTAGGGAGATTCCCACATGGTGCGCTCAGTCCTCTCCTGTCTCGCCCGCTGCTCCCCTCAGCTGTGTATTTCAGTCCTTCTGCCTGTTCTGCTCCCTGCCCTGTCTCTGGTGGATTCTCTCACCCTCCCGCATCTCTGGCCTGTACCCCAGTGCTTGCATAAATAAATAAATCTTTTAAAAAGAAAAAGTATAGCTGAAAAGGAATAAGCTGCAAATAAGGATGGAAAAGTATATTATGGTTATATGGTGGATAGCTTACTGAGGTAAGACTTTTTTGTAATCTGTTGTGGAATGGGGAACAGGTGTTTTAAAGGTTGTCAGATCCTTGCTTGAGGAAAAGGACTCTGGTAGTAATGTGGAAAATGGATTACTATGTGACTTTGAGATCTTCTTCCATAGGTAACTAGAAGACCCATAATGTGTGTGTTGCTAGTCCCTTATTCTTTTCACCTGGAGCAGATATGCACTGTCTTTGTAGCATTGAGCTGAAATCCCTGACTCTGATGCTCTGCACATGATTTGTGCTGGTACTGATGCTTGGGAGTTTTATCCCACTAGCACCAGCTGGCATCATCTTTATTCAGCCCCACTAAAATACACAGTAGTTGTCTGGTCAAAGTGACATGATCAGTGTGTTGCTCTGATGTGAAAAATCTTTAAACCTTTCACCAGAGTGGGGCTTGAGGTTTGGTTATCCAAGGAACACCTTAAATTGCTTTGAAGTAAAATGTAAATGAGAACTATTTATTACAGAACTCAGTTACTTTCAGGATATGCTTCTTTGGCTCTGTTTTGCTTATGGCCTTTTTATCAGACTCATTTCCTTCTCTTTTTCTGAGTACTATCACTTCAGTCTTCTTGGAGTTGGTTTTCAACTAAGTAGATTTCAGAGCCTGATTTCATGCCCTATCTAGTTCCCCAAAGTTCAAACCAAGAAAACCTACAGCAAATATATGTTCTTTGTCAATGAATTCCTTCTTGAATGCTTGAGCTGTTAATCCTCAGGAGACAGGTGTAAGATTTCAGGTCATCTGGGGATTCATTGTGACATCATTTAGGGGTTACTGATCATTTCAGTACACAGACTAAATGCAAGCTTGCACAGTTGGTGAAAATGCCCACTTTGGCTCTGAATCAATTGTGGTTGCCAAAAAATACTAAACTTTTCTCATATGAAAATGACAAAAGAAATGTTTTCTAGATGACTGGTGAACAATTTCTCTCTGGAGAGGAGAAGAAAATGGTTGTTTAGTAGTTAATTACCTGTTATGTTAGACAGCTATGAAATTTATGAGGCGTGAAAGAAGAGTAAGCCCACCTCCCCCACTTGTCAGGCTGAAAACTAGGTGATAGGAGTCATGTTGTTATAGGCAAGAACAGCAGCAACTTCCTGAATAGTCTGTTACTAAATTTGAATGGTTGCTTTTGAGTTGCTTGATCCTAGAACCCACATTTCCTAACCTGTATTTTGTGCTTTCAGTGACCCTTAATCTAATATCCTCTCTAAATTAGATAATATGACATCCAGAGTTTATCTACATTCTTCACAAACATGAGCTTCCCTTCTCTTAATGCATTCTTTTTCTGGGCCAGCTGCACTTTGGTCATTTGATGCTCAGACCCCAAATCCCTTTCTTGCAGGTCTCTGACTTGTTAGTGTATGATGTGATCCACAGTGCCCAGACTATGTGCAGAGATTATGCTTTTTTGGAAGTGCTGAGGCTCTGTCAGACTAACTTTGCTTTAATGTATCTTACCAGGTAGTCTCCCAATGCATAGGCTTTACTTTTCTTTATTCCTCACAGGCTGCCTTGTTTTTCACCTGTTTCTTGAAAGGCCCCTGAAGTACAGCAGAGGAGCTTGGGAAAAGGGATATTCATGTGAAACTTGGATAAATTCAATTGGGAAAGTTGGTTTTTATGTTTATTGCGAGGCATGAATGTATCCAAGGAACCTCTTGTTCTGTAATTTCATTTACTCATCATTTTTGCAATTCTCATTATTTGACATTTGCTTATTCTGTTATAGCTTTTATTAAACATTGAACCTCATTCGCCATTTGCCACCAAGACACAAAAAGTTTTAATTTAGCTTGAGGGATAACAGATTATAATGTAGCCCCTGCTTTTACCCAGAGTTACAGTCTAAGAGTATCCAGTTCTCAGCCTGTGCATATTTAGCATGATTAAGATAACCTTAATGTTGGGCCTCCCCGGTGGCGCAGCGGTTGAGCGCTGGGTTGCAAAGCTGCCGCGGCCTCTGCGGCGCCGGTTCGATCCCCGGCTGCTCCCCGGCCACAGGAGGAGGGTCCTACATGGTGCGCAGACCTCTCCTGCCGCCCGCTGCTCCCCTCAGCAGTGTACTTCGGTCCTTCTGCCTGCTCTGCTCCCCGCTCTGGCTCTGGTGAATTCTCTCACCCTCCCGTGCTTCTGACTGTACCCACTGCATGTATAAACAAACAAACAAACAAAAACAAACAAATAAATAAGTAAATAAAACATGCCTCTATAAAAAAAAAAAAGATAACCTTAATGTTTAAGTTGGCAAATTCATTTTTCTTTCATTCGACTATACTTATCATGACTGTAGGTGCTGTGGAGTAGACAGACATAAACATAAAAATCCCTGCCACCAATGGAACTTTCATGCTAGTAAGAGGAGGCCAAGTTAAAAAAAAATTAAATTATATAGTATCAGATAATTGTAAATGCTATCAGAAAAAATAAAGAAGGATAGGAGTTTTAAAAGTTCCAGATTATTAATTTTGTGGTACAATTTTAAATAAAATGATCAGGGAATATTCATTATGAAGTTGATATCTATACAAAGTCCTGTGGAGAGAAGGCGGGAAGTACGTGGATACCTTCGGGGAGGAAATATTCCAGGAAGAGGGAATAGGCAAATGCAAAAACCCAGAGGCAAGAACAAGGAAGCCAGTGTGGCTAGAGTACATTGAAAGTGGGGGAGTGGGGCCTCCCCGGTGGCGCAGCGGTTGAGCGCTGGGTTGCGAACCTGCCTGCAGCCTCTGTGGCGCCGGTTCGATCCCCAGCTGCTCCCCAGCCACTGGAGGAGGGTCCCACATGGCGCGCAGACCTCTCCTGCGGCCCGCTGCTCCCCTCAGCAGTGTACTTCGGTCCTTCTGCCTGCTCTGCTCCCTGCTCTGGCTCTGGTGAATTCTCTCATCCTCCCGCGCTTCTGACTGTACCCAGTGCATGTATAAACAAAACAAAACAAACAAATAAATAAAAAAACATGCCTCTATAAAAATTAAAAAAAAAAAAAAAAGAAAGTGGGGGAGTGGAGGCATATTGTCTAGAGTAGGTTATGGTAAGGACTTTGACTGAGATGAAAAGCTGTTGATGAGTTGTAAGTGAAGGAGTGACATGATCTGATTTTTAGAAAAAATAGCTCTGGCTGCTCTGTTGAGGATAGATAAGAGGAAGTTTAAGGACAGAAACAAAACGATTAGGAGATTATTGTGGTAATAATCCAGGGAGACATTATGATGGCTTGGACCAGGGAAATAGCCATGGAGGTATTAAGAAGTGGTGATACGGACTCCCTGGTGATGCAGGGGTTAAAGTCTCAGCACTATCAAGCTGTCACCAGCCACTGCAGTATGAGTTCCATCTCTGGCCAGGGAGCTAACCCATATGGTGCAGCAGACCTCTCCTGTCTCGCCCACTGCTTCCCTCAGCAGTGTATTTCAGTAGATGCCCCTGTTCTGCTCCCCACTCTGTCTCTGGTGAAATCCTCTCACCCCCTGAACCTCTGGCCTTCACCCCACTTCTTGTATGTGTAAATAAATAAAAATAAATCTTTAAAAAAAAAAGTGGTGTTTGAAAAAAAAGTGGTGAGATACTGTATATATTTTGAAGGTAGAGTTGGCAGAATTTCCCAGTGGGCTGGTTGTGGGATTTTGGGCTTAAGTAATTGGAAGGATAGAATAGTGATTTAGTTATTTTAAAGGGGTATGAATAAGAGAGGCTCAGGTTTGAAAGGATATCCAGGACTTCTATGTGTGCGTGTGTGTGTGTGTGGTATATTTTACATAAAATTTAATTTTAAGTGTACAGATCAGTGGCACTAAGTACATTCACATTGTTGTGCAACCATCACCAGAACTTTTTCATCATCCCAAAGAGAAACTGTCTACCCATTAAATAATAATTCTTTCCTCCTCTTCCCTTACTCCCTGGTAGACTGTAGTCTACTTTCTGTCTCTCTGAATTTGTCATTCTTAGTATCCCATATGAGTAGAATCATACAATATTTGCCTTTTTGTGTCTAGTTTATTTCACTAAGCATAATTTTTCAGCGTTCATCCATGTTGTACTATGTATCAGAATTTCATTTTAAGGCTGAATAATATTGTACTGTATACCTACACTATATTTTATTTATCCATTCATCTATTTATGGATATTGGATTGTGGAAATTCTTGTGAATAATGCTGCTATACAAAAAATTGGTGTACAATTATCTGTTTGAGTCCCTACCTTCAGATGTTTGGGTATAGTAGTGGAATTGCTGGATCATGTGGTAATTTATATTTAACTTTTTGAAAAACCAGCAAACTGGGAGCCTTCCTGGTGGTGCAGGGGTTCTCAGTGCTATCAAACTATTGTCAGCCACTGTGGCATGAGTTCAATCCCTGGATAGGGAGCTAACCGATACGGCGCAGCAGACCTCTCCTGTCTCGCCCACTGCTCCCCTCAGCAGTGTATTTCAGTAGATCTTCTTGTTCTGTTCCCTGCTCTGTCTCTGATGAATCCTCTCACCCTCCTGCGCATCTGGCCTGTGCCCTGGTTCTTGTATAAATAAATCTTTAATATATATATAATATTAATGAAAAAAAAATATATGAAAAGAGGCCTCCCCTGGAGGCGCAGGCTGTTGAGCGCAGTGCTGTGAAGCTGTCCATAGCCTCTGCAGCGCCAGTTCAATCCCGGCTGGCCAGCGAGGGTCCCACATGGTGCAGCAGACCTCTCCTGGCGTGCCCGCAGCTCCACTCAACAGTGTATTTCATCAGTCTGCCTGTTCTGTTCCCCACTCTGTCTCTGGTGAATCCTCTCTCACCCTCCCTCACATCTGGCCTGTACCCCAGTTCTGGTATAAATAAATCTTTAAAAAAAATGGAAAAACAGCAAACTGTTTTCCACAGTGGCTGCACCATTTTACATTCACACCATCAGTGCACAAGGGTTCCAGTTTCTTCACATCCTTACCAATACTTGTTTTTTCCCTTGTTTTTAAATTTTGTTTTCTTTTATAATAGCCATCCTTGTCAGTGTGAAGTGGTATCTCATTGGGGTTTTGATTAGCATTTCAGGACTTTATATTTTCAGTTTTATTGAGATACAGTTGACTTACAAGATTAGTTTAGGTGCACAATATGTATATATTTCAAATGATTACCACAATAAACTTAGTTAACATCCATTTCTTCGCAATGTTATAAATCTAGGACCTTATTTTTTTTAAGATTCATTTATTTATGCATACAAGAGTTGGGGTACAGGCAAGAGATGTTGGGGGAGAGAGGATTCACCAGAGACAGAGTGGGGAACAGAACAGGCAGATTGACTGAAGTACACTGGTGAGGAGAGCAACGGGCAAATCAGGAGAGGTCTGCTGCACCATGTGGGTTGCTCCCTGGCCGGCCGGAGGATAGAACTCATGCTGCAGAGGCTGTGGGCAGCTTCATAGGTTGCGTCTTAACCCTTTGTGCCACCAGGGAGGCCTTTGGACCTTGTTTTTTAGCTCTGAGTCTGAAGGAGATCACCAAGATTGTGAATATATAGAGAGAAGAGGTATGAAGCCTGATCCCTGCAGCACAAATAACATTTAAAGCATGGGAAGATGAGGAACAGTCATTAAAGGGACAAAACCAGGATGAAAATAATATTCTGGAAGTCAAGTGAGGAGTGTATTCAACCATGAGGAAGAGATGAATTCTGTTAAAATCTACAGATATGTCAATTAAGATGAAAATGGAGACTGACCATTTGATTTAGCAAAATGGAAATGAATAATGACCTTTACAAGAATAGTTTTGGTGGAGTGATAGGAGTGAAAACCTGTTCATAGTGAATTCAAGAAAAAATAGGAGAGCAATTTGAGGCAGGGAGTACAAATAATTTTTGAATAAATTTTGTTGTAAAAGGAATCTGAGAAATTGGGCAGTTACTGAAGAAGAATGTGGGATCTGGAGAGGAGTTTTTGTTTATGGTGGACATTACAGAATGTAGGTTTGTTATTGGGTTTGATCTAGTAGATAGAACATTTATTGCAGAAGAAAGAGGAGACAATAACTATAATGGCTTGTAGTTTTGGAAAAGCAGAGCTGTGAGGTCCTGGCAATATTGTCCTTTGCTCAACACTTTCTAATACAAAGAGAAGATGGCAGAATTGAGGAGATGGCAATTGAGTCTGCTGCTGGTTTGTCTTCTGTTGAATTAGGTTTAAGATCTTAATGGCAGCTCTGGTTTTATTTTTTGAAGATTTATTTATTTATGCATAGAAGAACTGGGGTATAGGCCAGAGATACTAGGATGGGGGAGTGAGAGGATTCACCTGAGAGAGTGGGGAGCAGAACAGGTGGATTTACTGAAATACACTGCTGAGGGGAGCAGCTGGTGATACTGGAGAAGTCTGCTGCGCCAGCCTCTGGTTTTATTTATGCCAGAGCACCTCAGCTTTTCTTTGACCTTGCTTTTCTTTTATTTTTTCTTTTAAAGCTTTATTTTCATTTATTTATGGATACAAGAGCTGTGGTGTAGGCCAAAGGAGTAGGGAATGAGAGGATTCAGCAGAGACAGAGTGGGGAGCAGAATAGGCAGATCTACTGAAATACACTGCTTAGGGGAGCAGTAGGCAAGACAGGAGAGGTCTTTGTGCTATGTGGGTTAGTACCTTGACCGGGCATAGAACTCAGGCCATAGAGGTGATAGCACTGGGATGTAACCCCTAGGCCACCAATGAGGCCCCCTGACCTTCCTTTTCTTTCTAAACATGAGGTGATAAGAAGAGAATTTACCCTTTCATCTTTTGTCTTCATTTTCTACCATGAACTTTTTTTTTTTAAGATTTTTAAATTTATTTATACAAGCACTGGGTACATTCAGAAGCAGGGGAGTGTGAGAGAATTCAGCAGAGGCAGAGCAGGGAACAGAACAGGCAGATGGACCGAAATACACTGCTGAGGGGAGCAGCAGGCAACAGGAGAGGTCTGTCACGTGCCATGTGGGATCCTCGCCCAGTGGCTGGGGATCAAACCAGCGCTGCAGAGGCTGCGGGCAGCTTTGCAGCCCAGCGTGCAACCGCTGCGCCAACAGGGGAGGCCCTGAACTTTTTAACCCTGCCAGTGATATAGCTGTGGCAGATACTTGATATTAAGCTATGTTTTATCAAAATACTTGCGCTCTGTCCCATACTGATGATATGTGGGCAGGACCAAAAACTTAAAAATCCTTTCTCTGCAGCATTACCGTCTATGACAGAGTGGTCAGTAAAGAAGCTTAACTGTTTAAACTTCCTCTAGTTACAAAGAAATTTAAATTTTCTTATTTTACTAAAACCTTCATTTCTTCTTTAGAACCTCAGGTCTTTAGGGGACATAGCAGTTAAGTAAGAGTGGAAATTAATTTCATACTTATGATGGTACTTACTAGGAGAAAGGCTTTTCTGGTAGTGAAATCTGACCCATAATCAGTCATTTTTGTCCATCATGCCACACATAGACATCCCAAGATAGGAAGTAGTAAAACATCAGATCAATTGGGCATTGCTAGAGAGTACTTTCTGTAAATCTTTAGTTCCTGAAATTGTGAATGAATGGCAGCATAGTCTTATTTGAGCTTCTCTGTTTTTCTTTGCAGAAGGAATAAGAGTCTTAAGTATTTACACTGATTTGTTTTGTGATAAGACATCCAAAGGAGGTTTCTAAATAATTTTCAGAATTGCTCTACCAGTTTACCTTTTCACCCTGAGAAAACCTGGAATGCATCCAGCAAAACAGCTTTTGCTTGTTCATACCTTTCAGAATGAATCATCTGCCTTCCCTTTACTTTTTTTTTTTTTTTTTGCTTTTTTTTTTGTTTTGTTTTGTTTTGTTTTCCTTCCCTTTAGTGAGAGAAGGGCTCTGTTGACTGTTTTTGGCAGAATTTCCACAAATGTTCCTTTTTCTTAAGTCTTCCATTGCTTCATTTGAATTGAACCTGGTTGGGGGCGGGGGTGGGGTGGGGCTGGAGTGCCTAATATTCCTGAAGATCTCTGAGTCTCCTAACTCACAGTCACTTATATTAAAAGAACAATCAGTTCTGATTCTTCAGGGAAGATGTCAGGTTTTTTTGTTTTTGTTTTTTGAAGTTGTTATCATTATAGAAAGTTAGGAAAATTAGGCAACAGACTGCAATAGAACACTGTACTGAGACCTGGTGAAAGTTGAAGCTTTGGTCTTGCTTGTTGAGCATAGTCCTCTTTACCTGATATGGAGAGTACTATAATAAGAATGTGGAAGTGAAAGCTAGGACATCATTTGATCTTCTTGAAATTCAAAATATGTCCCAATTAGCTTGAACTTTTTATTTTTATATTTCACAGTATCCAGACATGAGTCAAGAATCTGATTCTCCATTTGTTTTCATCTGCACAAATCCCCAGGAAATGATTGTGAAGTTTCCTATTAAAGGAAATCCAAAAATCTGTAAGTCACAGCTTTGATCTAATTTTTTCTTTTTATTTTACATCTCATTAAACTTTTGAAAAATATTCTCTTCTGCCCTGTTCTATGGCATCTCAAGTGTTGGAAGATTAATATAACTTTATTTATCAATAACTTTAATGTTCGGTTGGCTACAATACGGCCTTTCAAAAGTGTACCTTGAGCCACAATTACAGGCCAGCTAGTGAATCATTCTAAATTTTCGTTAAGGACCCCATTATATTTAGAATCCTATTTATCAGTCAAGATGGTAGGCTTTGCTGCTTTACTGCTTGTTAAAGGCAGTAGTAAGCCAGTGGTGGTGGCAACATGTCATTTATCCATGTTCCTCAGCATTCACTCCAGGAATAAGGTTTAACTTTTATAGTATCTATTTTAGAGTGTCTGTTTTGGAAGCACCACTTCCCACTTTCCCTTGATTACTGGTCCCTCTTTTCATCCTGTTTTTGAAATCACTTAATGATTTATTTTTCTTTAACTTTTGCTTTTATGTATTTCTGTAACTATATATTCACTTAGGAAGTGCTTATTGGTTTTACTCCTCAATTTTTAATTCTTCAAGTTCCAACTTTTTTTCCTTTGTGTAATCCTATAGCAGTCTTTTCTGTTTCAGAGAAATCTCAAGAAACAATTGTGTCTCTGCCTAATTTCCTTTTAAAAACAACATCAGTAACTCTCCCATTTGCTCATGTCAGTTATAGTTGCGTGCCTCTGTATCATTGCTTTCCTATTGTGTGAATTGTCATCAGCTGTGCTCCACTCTACCTCACCCTGTACCTTGGGGACTAAGTAACTATTTTATAATCTATTTTCTAGGAAGTACTTTTCACACTGTAATGTCAATAAAAATCACCTGGAAAGCTGTTAAAATACTTGTTTTGAGCCCTCTCCCAAAGTGATACTGATGCTGTTGGTCAGCTGACTAAGCTTTGAGTAATACAGTTTTTGATCACAAAATGAAATGCCTGAAGTATGAATTTGGGTTAATCTTTATTCACTACAAAATTCAGACAACCACCATGAATTATGAGGCATATTCCTGAGATACCCACAAATCAGAAAATATGAACATGAATTGCCCTTGACTCACACAAATTAACTTACTTTAGACTTTGCTCCAGCTGGTGACCAGTAGGTCTTGAAAATCATTTTTTTCACCTCCACTGTTGAGAAGTTAAATCTCTCTTTCCTCTCCTTTTTGAGTTGTGGCACTCAACCCTTCCTTACTTCATTCCATTCTCATCTTACTCTAGGTACTGATGGCAACAGTGATGGTAGGAGTAAAATGTGATAGGTCTTCTTTTCCAGATGCACTGCTACTTTATCTTTAGTACCAGTTACTTTTCCTAGGTATTTACCCTATCTTGGTTTTCATCTATTGCTTAAGCTCCTGTGAGAATATGTTCTGTAAATAGAGTTTAGATATTTTTCTCTCATGTTTTTTTTTTCAGTACTTTCTCTACTCAAAGGCAATGCATATGTGGTCTTCATTTTTTCCATAAGATTTAATAAAGGTGAAAAAAAATTTAATAAAGGCAGAGGGAGTGGTACGGTTAGGAGAAAGATTTAATAGTCTCCTGCCTTTTTTTGTCAGTTTCTCTTAGATAATAGCTTTTTTTTAAAAAAAAATTATTTATTTATGTATATAAGAGCTGTGGTGCAGGTCAGAGATGTGGGGCGGGGGGTGGGGGTAGGGGTGGAGTGAGAGGATTCACCAGAGACAGAGCAGGAAACAGAACAGGCAGATCTACTGAAATACACTGCTGAGGGGAACAGTGGGCCAGACAGGAGAGGTCTGCTGTGCCATGTGGATAGCTCCCTGACCAGCCGGGGATCGAACTTGTGCTGCAGTGGCTGGCGATAGCTTGATAGCACTGTCTTTAACCCCTGTACCACCAGGGAGACCCTCTCTTAGATAATAGCTTTAAAGGAATTCCCTGGTCGCCTTAGGGGTTTAAGTCTCAGAGCTATCACTGCTATGACCCAAGTTCAATCTCTGGCACAACAGACCTCTCCTGTCATGCCCACTGCTCCCCTTAGCAGTGTATTTCAGTAGATCTGCCTGTTCTGCTCCCCACTCTGATCAATTCTCTCATTCCTCCCCCTACCTGCCACCTATACCCATGTTCTACACAAAAATAAAAAACAAAATTTAAAAAAATAATAGCACCTTTAAAAAGCCAAAATGAGCTGTATGCTTGTTTTGGGGACAGCTGGGCTAAAGAGATATTGTGAGTCAGCAGATTCTTCCATGGTAGACCAGACAAGGCAAAACATTGATCTTAAACAATAGGCAGCAAAAATTTAAAAAAAGAGAGAAAAAACAGGCTAATCAATTCCTGTGTGTCTCAGACCAAAATTTCTGTTGAGAGGAGCCAGTCTACCTGAGGATTTTGTCTGATACGAACAAACTATTCCCTGTAACTCCTCATTCCTGTATCCTATCTAACTCCTCATTCCTTTATCCTTCCTTACCATATTTAACTACTTTACACTCTGCCAGAGCCTCCTTCCCTTAGGGTATAAGCTATCTCCAGTAGTTTATAGATGGAAAAGTTTTTAAGCACTGCCACAGAGGAAAATATAAACTTTTAGAATACAAACCATTTACTTTTCTCTCTCTCTTTCTCTCTCTCTCACACACCCCCCCAACCCCTTAAATGTATGTATGTTTTTTTTTTTTAAGATTTATTTATTTATGCATACAAGAACTGGGGTGTAGGCCAGAGTTGTGGTGGGTGAGAGGACTCACCAGAGACAGAATGGGGAGCAGAACAGGCAGATCTACTGAAATTCACTGCTGAGGGGAACAGTGGGCAATACAGGAGAGGTCTGCTGCACCATGTGTGTTAACTCCCTTAACCCCTGCGCCACCATGGAGGCCCCCTAAATGCATATATCTTGATTTATGTTTTCGGACATAAACTTGAACTCTTGTGACCTGAGGGTAATTGTGTTTCTTGAAATAATTTTAAAATGGGCAATATACAATATGATAACACTTGACTATATCTGCTCAAATTAGGAAATGCAAAAAAGTTAAGTATAGTAGAATATATATGTTGAATGCACTAAGAGATATGGGAAATATTTTTATCTCTTTAAATAAACGATATGCTCAATGAACTCATGCCATGTATCTTATGCAACGCATGTGAGAATCCCTAAGAGAGTTATATCAATTAATGACAACTACTATTTCCCATTTTAACTTCTCATCTGCTGCATATGCATTTGATTTTCCTTTTTGCACCATTATTGAGGATATAGTTTAATACTGAAATGCTTTAGGCACTAAATGCAAAAATGTTGGGGAAATATATAAACTAAGCACTATCACTCCGCTTTTAAGAATGCAGAGGTTTAGGATGTTTACTGTAGAAGAAATCTTTTTTTTTTTTATAGAGGCATGTTTGTTTGTTTGTTTATTTATTTGTTTGTTTGTTTGTTTTTGTTTATACATGCACTGGGTACAGTCAGAAGCACGGGAGGGTGAGAGAATTCACCAGAGCCAGAGCGGGGAGCAGAGCAGGCAGAAGGACCGAAGTACACTGCTGAGGGGAGCAGCGGGCGGCAGGAGAGGTCTGCGCGCCAAGTGGGACCCTCCTCCGGTGGCTGGGGAGCAGCCGGGGATCGAACCGGCGCCGCAGAGGCTGCGGGCAGCTTTGCAACCCAGCGCTCAACCGCTGCGCCACCGGGGAGGCCCTGTTTACTGTATAAATATCCAGATCCCAAGTTCTAGGCTGAACTAGAACTCAGAGTTCAGAGTTCCTGCAATCTGAGCGCAGACATGACCACTTCTTTATGCAAGAATTCCCAGGCCTTTATCTTTATTCCCACACTCTGGCCTAAGAATTGCCAATATTGGTAGTCACTTTTGTAAATGTGTGTGATCCAAAGAAGTCCCACTTTTAAGGTGCTCACATATTGCTGGCATATATCTCATTTGCTTAGGGAGCCTAAGGAATGAAAGAATTTTTGAACCCCTGGGAATGCCATGGAAATCCTTCTTCTTCTTTTTCTCCTTCCTCCTATTCATTTTCTGACATCATCATTGAAGCCAGAGATAAATTTGTCTGCCGTTGAATGCTTGTTCTGATGCATAGAAGTAAGCTGAACTAGTTTCACTTGAGGTCTTTTCTGTAAATTATACTTGGACTATTCTTAAACAGTGAAGCTTTGAGAGTATGAAGATAAGGTCTCTTTTTTAAATGTAGGAAGCTGAAATAGTTGAGGCTTCCCTAGACTTATATGGTAAATTAGAAGTTAAAGCTAAGACCATAACTAAGAAACATAATTCCTAAACCTCAGCATCAACAATATGACTATCCTGGCTTTTTCAGAAGACTTTACATATATGAAGCACTTTAGCATGTATTATTTCAATTATTTATTTTTTAAAAGATTTATTTATTTATTTATACAAGCACTGGGTCAGTAAGAAGCACGGGAGGGTGAGAGAATTCACCAGAGCCAGAGCGGGGAACAGAACAGGCAGACCGATGAAGTACACTGCTGACGGGAGCAGCGGACGGCAGGAGAGGTCTGCGCGCCATGTGGGACCCTTGCCCAGCGGCCGGGGATCGAACCGGCGCTGCAGAGGCTGTGCGTAGCTTTGCAACCCAGTGCTCAACGCTGTGCCACTGGGGAGGCCCTTAATTATTTTTTTTTTAAACAACTTAGTGTATGTAAAATATTTGGCATAGTGCTATATATATCTGAAGCACTTACTGTAATCCTCTCAATAATTTTGTAAGTTAGCAGGAACTTTTACCTCCTTTCATTTTACAGTTGAATAAACAGGTTTACAGAAGTTGTATTTTGCTTAAGTCTTTCTGCTTCTAGGTTTCCTGCTCTTTTCACTTTATTAAATTGCCTCAGAAATGAATTATTCCACTTTATATTTCAGTTTTAGGGCACAATATCATAAGAGCTGGAAGGGGCCTTTAGTACTAGGTAGTCCAGTTTCCTCTTAGCATGGGAAAAGATGAGGACAAGAGTCACTAAGTAACTTCCTCAAGGTTGTACAGCTAGATAGTCACAAAACTAAAACTGGGAATTGGTCTTCTAACTTATTCAGTACGCAGAGAACTACAAGTCTATAGTCCTAGGTGGAATTCTAAATTCTGTTTTAACTTATCCTAAAAAGCTGAATGACATGCATTATGCACCTCTGGATACTACTATCTTTACAATGGGTACTCTTATGTTCATTGATATTTATGTTTACTGCTATGTTTGATTACTTAGTCCATATTACTGAAAGATTTTGGAAATTTGTAATGTTTACCTTCTTTAATTGATTTAATGAAAACATTTATTGAGCACCTACCATTTGGCAGTCACTATGGTAGTATTAGAGATACAAAGACAAACTTGCCTTATAATAGAGCTCTTTGCCAGATTGCTGGCACATATTTGGATTTCCAGCCAGGCAGCCTGGGGGATGAAAGAACTCCTAAATCCCTGGGAATACTCTGTGCTCTAAAGCCCAAATTAAAGTCAACGGCATTGTAACTGCATTCAGGGTATCACTTAGTGATGGTTTCCGAGGAAGTCCAGCAAAGGGAATGTTATTCTAGAGGCAGGTGTAGCCCTATAGAGATGTGGAGGAACAAAAGAAACTAATCTTAACAGGGAAATTTGTTAGGTTGATGTTTTTTGTTTTGTTTTTTTTTTCACAATCGCCTTGTGCAGTAGTGAGGATATATTATTTTTATTTTAGTTGGACAAATGAGAATGTTGACGTCCAGGGAGACTGCATGCCTTGCCCTAGGTCCTTCAGCTAGTTAATACCAGACAAGGGTGGACTAAAAACTAGGTCTCCTGACTCCTGGCCCATAAAGAAAGAAAGTGCTTTTTTTATACCTGATTACAGCAAATGAGGATGATAACATACTAGGGGCAGTGGTTATAGGTTTGGACCTTTAGTATACCTGGCTGTCTTTGAAATGGAGATTCTTGTTGTGTTTTGTTTTGTTTTGGTTTTGTTTTATTTATTTATTTATTTTAGCTGAGCCTGAACTGAATTGTTTCTGTTCTCATCAACCTCATTCATGTTGTCTTAAATGAGACTTTTTGTGGGAGAAAGCAGCCTACAATCTCTGTTCTCAAGCCAGACAGACAGGAACTCTGTTAAAATTCTCTTTGTGAGATGGATGGCTCCTGAGCTGCTGCCACTGAACCAAATTCTATTCTGGTAGATCTGAGTAGTCAGGGGTCAGAGACCACATCAGTGAAGTATCTCTCATTAGGGTCACCTGGGACAGGAAGGTTGCTTGTTTTCTAACTTTAACACTTAGAAGTGTCTTCAAGCCTATGCCCCCTGCCCTTCTTAGCTGGTGATAGGGGCCCTTTGTCAGTAAAGCATTCATGTGGATTCTACTCCACTGTTTCAGGTCACTCCCCCTATTAAGTGTGAGGCAACAAAAGGGTGAGTTGAACTGCTTTTCTCACTGTGCGGGAGGTTCATGCATTATGTTCATCCAGTTAACAGGTCAAAGGAATGGGTTTCCTACTGTGTGAAATGCCTTCCTTTATTGTATGTGTGTATTCTTTTAAAACCTGCCTTAGCATCAGACATCCTGAAAAAATGTGTTTCTTTTCTATACAAAATTAGAAATATTAAGTTCTAGATTCTTTATGCCAGCATTCATTGTGTATATGCACGCACACACCTGTTTGTCCCTATAACATGTTCCCACTGCTTCCTCATTCTTATAGAATGAAACACTGAGGTTTGAAATTGTTGAGTCCTGAAGCAAGATAATTGAATGTGACAGGAACACAGTAACCAGAAGACCTGGGAGGCCACGAAAGATTTGCATTGCAAATATAAAAAATAAATAATGAGGCTTCTTTTTCTCCCTTACAGGGAAACTGGATTCCAAGATCCATCAAGGAGCAAAGAAGGGGTTAATGAAGCAGAATAAAGCTGTCTGACCCAGGAAAAAGGAACTATATAGCATAGTGGAGTTTTGTGTACTAAAATTGATATCCACTGGTCCTTTGGAATTGAAGCAGAAATCTGATGGAGTGGCATCAGGCTTAAATCTCTCAGAATTTAAACTCTTACCAAAATCTGTATATTTTTCTTAAGGAATGGGCTTCTTACTTTATGTAGTGGGTCAAAATCTTTGAATACATTATTTATAAAAATGTATTTTAAAAAATTCTAAATCTTTGACATTTTTCTTAGACTGGTATCAGAAGAGAAAGGGAAAAGTTGGAAATTACTTTTTTCTCTGAGGCTTGGATTTGTAGTTAGGAAAATTCTTAACCTAGGTTAGCGATGTTTTGAGGGGGCCACTTGAATTTTAAAGTATATTTTCAAAGGGATAGCCTGGTAGAGTATTAAAACATTTGAGGAATACTATGCTTTATACAATCCCATGATTGGACAATTTTTTTAACAAGTTTCCTGCTCCAGTTCAACATCTCTTGAAGTGAACAGTCTTCAAAAGTCAAGCAGATTTTTGTCTGGAAGGAATAACCTGAGGAGGTGTCACCACTTTGTTCTGTGAGTTTGAGGCATTAGGACATAAAAGGGATCAGACTGGAAGGAGGTGGAGCCACCTGCTAAAGCAGCACAAAAACTATTTATTTTGTTAGTATTGCATAAGGATCATTTGGATGGAGTAAATTAGAAACAAACTGAAAAATAAAATGCCTTCAGCAAATGCATCCAAATAACTCAAATCCTGAAAACAAACCCATTGAAACATCCACACCCTAGGAAGCTATGAGCTTTGAAAAAAATGGAGGTTGGTTTGAAATGAGGTTTTTTACTAGTCAGTCTGGCCTCACTTAGTGAAGCACATTTTTCTGAGGCCGTTCAGAAGAGCTGTCAGAATCTCAGTTGCTGGCATCCTCAGGAAATTCATAGTCTTAAATGTATATGTTCTGCTTTTTATAAAGCAGCATCACCCACTGGGGAAGTTGGATTCCCTCCAGCAATTGTGTGCATGACTTTAAAAAGAGAGTGCATGAGGAAGAGGAAAAAAAAGCACCCTGTGTTATGAAAAAGATTAATTTCCCCTTTCTTTAATCCTTCATATTCAGCGTTTATTTGCATTGAAATGCCTCCACTCATTATGCATTGATGTTCACTCAGCTGTGAACCTGGCTTGTTGCATAGCTCTAGGCACTGGTTTTTCGTGGCCTGATCACTTTGGATTCTCAGGGAAAACCCACTCAATTCTTGTTCTGATGATGCAAACATGCAGTGTTCTCTGTTTTGCTGCTCAACTTCCGTGGCAAAAGTGGAAAGGATAACTAAAGGCCTTTCTTTTGGAGAGTGGGGTTGGGGGAAAACTTTTTCTACTCTCCATCCCTAGTACTCTTAATGAAACCACACTGGGTCCACTTGATAATTTACCAAGCAGTAGCAACTTGGCTTCTGTGCTGGGATTGTCTGGTGGGTTTTGTCTTTTTTTTTTTTTAAATAAAAATGAAACTGAAAGGCAGGAGGTGATGAACCTAGAGAAGAAAAAGAGTATTTGCCTTTTTTGTTTTTTTGTTTTTTTTTTTTTTTTAAAGATTTATTTATTTATTTGTACAAGCACTGGGTACAGTCAGAAGCGCGGGAGGGTGAGAGGATTCACCAGAGCCAGAGCGGGGAGCAGAACAGGCAGAAGGACCGAAGTACACTGCTGAGGGGAGCAGCGGGCGGCAGGAGAGGTCTGCGCGCCATGTGGGACCCTCGCCCGGTGGCCGGGGATTGAACCGGCGCTGCAGAGGCTGTGGGCAGCTTCGCAACCCAGCGCTCAACCGCTGCGCCATCGGGGAGGCCCCCTTTTTTGTTTTTTTGAATGACTCCTCCTACCCAGAGGAGTCTGGATTGATTGATCCACCTGGATAGATTGTGCGTGCATGCCTAAAAAACATCAGGAACTGCAAGTGTTCAGGTTATGCAACCATTTTGTGTGCTGTGATAAGAAAGTTTACAAGAACTTCACAAATTTACAAGAACCCACCTCAGCATCCAAAATACGCAGCTGGAGCCACATGAGTAAATGGAAGCGTAACTTGGAAACTTTTCCTTTTCATGGTTAGACTGTGAAAGTCTGTCTTTAATTCAAGTGGTGGTGCTACAAGGTCTCTCTTTTATTTGTGGAGACACCGGGGAGGAAGTGTGGGAGAGACTTGGGAGTTGATGACCCTCAGTTGCTCAGTGATGAATAGCATAATTTAAAGCCCAGTGGAAATTCTTAGCAGCCTGAGTACAAACTTGCCCAGGAATAGCCTTTCGTTGCTTTACAACACTTTGCACTGACCTGTAATTCTGGGACAGCTTGGCCTGAGGGAAGTTTCACATGTCTGAGCTGGTTTTCTTTTGCAGCCTAAATATCTGTGCCCCCTTTTGGGCACAGATGGTTGGTTTCAGCGGCTCTCAATTTGTATAGTATGTAAAGGATTCAGTGTTTTCAGTTTTGCTTTTGGTTTTGTATTTCCAGACAGGATCCCGTCTTAATTATATAAGCTCAGGGTAGGAATTATATGAAAGGGGGACTCTCCATCAGGATTTAGGAGGCTTTGACTTTGCAGTCATGTTTGGAATGGAGTAAGGTTTTTTTTTTTTTTTTTGGTTTTGTGTGTGTTTTGCTTGCTATAACTAATCTGGAGAAAGAGAACTAGGTGTTCCCTCTTCTTTTTAAGCTTTATAGAAATCCATTTTTTCCCCCTAGGGAGTTAGGTGTGAAAAATTTAGAATTTATTTATTTATTTTTTAAAGATTTATTTATTTATACAAGCACTGGGTACTGTCAGAAGCGCGGGAGGGTGAGAGAATTCACCAGAGTCAGAGCAGAGAGCAGAACAGGCAGACTGACAAAATACACTGCTGAGGGGAGCAGTGGGCAGCAGGAGAGGTCTGCACGCCATGTGGGACCCTCACCGGTGGCCAGGGATCGAACCGGCACTGCAGAGGCTACGGGCAGCTTTGCAGCCCAGCGCTCAACCGCTGCGCCACCGGGGAGGCCCAAAAAGTTTAGAATTTAAAGATTACTTTTACAAATAATTACAAAGTTATGGCTTTTATGAATTATAACCTTTAATCTCTTTTCATTTTAACTACATTTTCCACTAAAGTCCATTTGTGTAGATTTCATTTAGTTTTATAAAATTTTTTTAACATCTTTGCTAGACAACTAGCCAAGATTAAGACAGTAGGGGGGTTGTTTTCTTGCCCAGCTAGAACAGGCCAGTAAATATGCAAGCATCTATTAAACTAGAGAAATCAGCTAACTTGGGTTTATTAGGCCTGCGGGGTGGAAAGTCTTGTGATGAGTTTTTTTCCTTGAGATTCAAATAGCAGGTACACATCTGCAGTTCTCAGCTTCTGTGAACATGTTTGAAGGGAGGTGATCCATATCACAGGCTCTAGCAGCAACAAGGGATCCAGCATGTGGAAGACTTTTTACTTCCCTCATGGAGAGAAGAAAGAACATAGTCACAGTGCCATCCTTTGACACAAAGAAACTTGTGTAAATGTCTGTCCTTTTATGTGTGTGCACATAATGTGGACTAATTCATGGGGTGAAACTTGGTAAACTGATTGGATTTCAGATTTCAATCGTGACAATGGAGAGCACAGAAAGAGAACCTAGTAAATGTGTGCTAACTTGAGTTAGGTATATAGGGCTGGGGAAGGATGAGAGGGAACTGAGAATCCACAGAGAGGTGTGTCACAGGAAGGGAGAGAGATGTTGGGGCAAGAGGTAAAAAAATGTCCATTTAGGGACCTTCCTGGTGGTGCAAGGGGTGCTGTGACGCTATCACAGCAACTGCAGCAGGAGTTCGATCCCTAGCCAGGGAGCTGACCCACTTGGCGCAACAGACCTCTCCTGCTTTGCTTGTTGCTCTCCTCAGCACTGTATTTCAGTAGATCCGCCTGTTCTCCCCACTCTGTCTCTGGTGAATCATCTCACCCCCCCACACACACACACCCCTGGGCTGTACCCCAGCTCTCTTGTATGCATAAATAAATAAATATTTTTAAAAAATGACCATTTAGGAGATTTGAGAAGAATCTGGAGCTGTACTGTCTACTATGGTAGCCATTAGCCACATGTGGTTATTTAAATCAAATGAAATTAAGAATCCAGTTCACATCCGCTGGTGACTTCTGAATTGGACAATGCAAATATAGAGCATTTCCATCATTTTAAAAAGTTTTACTGGATAGTACTTGTGGGAAGCAGTGGTGGGGACACTTTCTGTAAAGGGCTAGGGCTTTCCAGGTGATAGTCTGTTAGACTGCTCAGCTCTGCTGTAGTAGTACAAACTAATCCATAGATAACACAAATGAGTAAGCATGGCTATGAGCCAATACAACTTTATTTATGGACACTGAAACTTGAATTTCATGGCATAAAACATTGTTCTTTTGATTATTTTTCTGCCACTTAAAAATGTTAAAACCATTCTTGGCTCATAGGTATAGCAGAATACATGGTGAGTCTGATTTGTCCTAGAAATCACAATGTGCCAGCACCTGGTCTAAAGGAACAGGAAATCAAAATTTAAGATTCTTCTCTGTACAGGACATTGATTATTTAAAAATAATTAGTGGTTCTTTCAGGTTTGAGAACTTTCTCAGGCTAAAAATTAGGGCTCACTCTAGGAATTTTAATTTTGTTTCCTTTTTTTGCTGCCAAGGCCTATCTAATAGTAGAGTTAAACTCTTCAGTGGGAGATGACTACTTGAATATTAACTCTTAATTCACACCTAAGCATAAACCCTACTCTTTCTCTGCTGGCTTAGCTGCTGAATTCTGACTTAGTCACATTATCTATTACAAACTGAGAGTTTGCTGTCACCTGGGATAAGTTCTGTCCTTGTATTAGCCTAGAACAAGTTAAATATTGGTGGACTAAAGGGAGATTATGACCTGGTTCTATCTCCAAGTCACTATCTTGAGTGGCACTATTTTTTTAAAAAGATTTATTTATGCATACAAGAACTGGGGTGTAGACCAAAGGTGGGGTGGGGTGTGCGTGAGAGGATTCACCAGAGACAGAATGGGGAGCAGAACAGTCAGACTGACTGAAATACACTGCTGAGGGGAGCAGCGGGCCAGACAGGAGAGGTCTGCTGGGCCATGTGGGTTAGCTCCCTGACCTGGGATCAGGGAATGGAGGATGGACCTCATGTCACAGTGGTAGCTCATTAGGGCTGTGTCTTTAACTCCTGCGCCACCAGGGAGGCCCCTTGAGTGGCACTATTGAATGATTCTTCATGACAAAAAGAAAGGAACGATAAAAAATTGCAGAACTGACTGAGATGGTCAACTCAGGAAGGGGATAATAAGAGCTAAGATGTGGGGAGCCTGAAGAATTAGATAGATTTCTGTTTGTCAAGGATGGAGGTGGAAGTCTTAGGGAGGAGGTCATGAAAAGTACAATAAGTTTTACAGATGAGAGGTGGGTGGGAAGGTTCACTTAAACATGAATGAGAATGCCTACTGTGTACTAGATAGTGTGCTGGGCAATCAGATGAATAGTAAATAAGGAAAGATAAAAGTTACAACGCTTAGAATGGTGGGTTGAAGTACACAATAGTACTTTCAGATAAAGCAAGAAAATTTGGTGATAGAGGATAGGTGAAAAGGGAAATAGAATGATTAGGAATGGTTACTTTGGAGAGAAAAGTAATCCTAAAAAAAAAAAAAAAGGTGGAGAACAAAGGATAAAAAATTAGAGGGTCGACACCGTTGAATCAAGGGGTAAAATGGATGAAACCAACATGAGCTATGCTTGCTCTTCTGTTCTTTGTAGATGTTCACGTTCAGACCCCTTGTGGCTCTTTTCTCGGTCCACGTTTGAAGGACACCTTCAGAACTGGTGTCTTCTGTATTTAAGGCACGATACTTACCCAGAGACCTCTCTGCGGGGAAGTCTGGCCCAGCGAGAGTTCTTTCCACGAGGAGAGAGCGTTAGGTTCGAGCTCTCCGATCCAGGTTTCTTCGAGTTTATCTCTGTTTTAAACGGCTCGCCGGGTTTTCCAGCATTCCCAGAGCTACTCTCTAATCCGGGCTTCGTGTGACCGCGCATTCCAAGACCCAGGATTTAGCTCCCACATCCAGGTTCCGGGTTTCCCCAACGCTCGGCCGCCCCAGACACCAGCCCGGAATCCGGATCCGTGGGTCCGGTAATCCGGTGTCCGGGTCTTCCGGGCAGCCCTGGTTGTCCCGGATCGCGGCGGCGGCGGCGGCGGCTGAGGGACCCGCGGCCCCGGACACAGCGGCACCGGCCGGGCGGGGCGGAGCGGCGCGGGGAGGGGGCGGAGAGCCGGAGCCGAGGCGGGGTGGGGTGGGGGGGAGGGGCCGCGGGAACGGATGGCGGCCTGGGCCCCGTAGCAGCGGCGGCTCTACGGCCCGGGGCCCCGGGCGGGCGGAGGTGGCGGCTCCCGGGACCGGCCGCGCGGTGAGTCCGGAGCTTTGTGTGGAGCCGGGACTGGGGGAGGAGAGAGGCGGCGGCGCGGAGGGGCGCGGGGCTGAGGCGGCCGGGGGCAGCGGCGCCTGACGGAGGAAGTGGGGGTTGGGGGGCCGGGGCGGAGCGAGGGGAAGGTGTGTATGGGGGGAGGGGGGGTCGTTGCGTGGGTGGGGGAGGGGGCGTCGAGGGGCGCGGGGTGAAGTTCAAAGCGTGGCCGGGCCGGTTCAGGCTGAGGGTAGGGGCGCCCAAGGAGGGATTAGGGTCTGGCGAGGTTGTGGGGACAGGCCAGAGAGTTTCAGAGCCGAGTCTGGGTATCTTGAGGGGGCCTGGGGGCACGGGGGCTAGTTAGGGAGTTGGGGGGGCTCGGAGCGGAGGGTTGGGAGCAGGACGTGTGCGCGGCCCGGGAGGGGGAGCACGGGGGCTGGGAGCGTGCAGTAAGTAGGTTGTGGGTGTGTGCTCCCTCAGGCTTCAGGTCACATTTACTCCTGTCCTTTTCTTCAAGATGGAGGGATCCCGAAGCCTGGCTCTTAACTGCTAACCTTGTACCCCCGGGAGGGCTGGTGACCCTGTCCTGTTTGGAAAACCCATGCTGCCCTCTTTTCCCTTTATGTGTAATTACGGTTGGATCATCTCTGTGCTTTGCTCAGATTCTCCTTCCTCCCTCTGAGGTTGAGGAGGAGGAGACACATCTGACCAATTAATGTGTGTTTGTGAAACAGGCAGCAGCAAACAGTCATTTCAGCTTCTAGGAATTAGGCTCACACAGGGTGGAGAGAGCAGAGCCCTTCAGGGGGAATATTTCTGAACAAATCACAGATGATTAAATTCTCTGAGAAACAGCTTCCTACCTAAATGAGAGTAGGAAAGATGGGGGAGAAAGCCTGTCTGTTCCCAGCCATGTGTCCAGAGCCCCAGGGGTTGAGGAGAGTCCCCAAACCCCTACAGGCCTCTCTTTTCTGTATTAGGCTTTGCTCTGTAGCCTTGAGTTAATTTCACCCCTGCTGCTTTGTCTTGGGGGAGGGAGTGCTGGTTTAGGCTGTTGTGAGGAGATGACTGTTCTGCTGCCACACACAATAGTCATGTCATTTTATCGGGAGTGCTACCCCAGGGCTGAGAACTGCTGCTGCAGAGATAAAACCGGTCCCTCTCACCCGCCTATTGTGTACACAGTGAAGGTCATAGGTTCAAGTCTTGTCTGAGAGCTTTGGATATGCTCCATCTCCCAGGCTCCTCAGTGCCATTTTCTTCCTTTTCCAGACTGTGGCTTGCCATTGGAGGAGGCCAGACAGAAAGGCTCTTCTTTTTGAGTGAGGAACAATGCAGAGCTCATTGGCACACATTTTTTCAGAAGAATAGGGGATGCCAGCCATGTTGTGCCTGCCCCTTTTTTTTGCCTGTGCTAAGTTGTGGAGGAATAGTGCCTGAGCTCAGCCCTGATGTTTGTGTCAGACTTGAAGGAAGACTCCAAGAAGAGATTTCTACTCTTGTTTGAACCATCATATTTAATTCTTTTATAGAGATGGGGCACTCATACAGTGATTTTTGTTTAGGGTTACTGCTGAAAACCTGTGCAGGATTAACACAGGGAATCAAGGACCAAGACCTTTTTAATGGTCACTTCCTGGTCAGCATTAATTGCGCAACCAGAAACCCACGGAATATGCCTATGTGGACATGGACTATGGAAAAACAAAACATTGTTCCTTTTAATCTTTAATTCTGGTGAAAGGAGATGCCTTGCTCATTGTGCAGAAAGTCCACCTCTGCCTCTGTATAAGGGAGAAATTTTGCCAAAGAGGTGAACATTTAAGAAATCATTCGAGGTCTTGGAGGTTATTAATGAGACAGGGATGAGCACAAGCTAGAAGGAACTGTGTGTGTGTGTGTGTGTGTGTGTGTGTTTCAGATAGAAGTGCCCAAATAACACTGGGCGTTATTAGTTGGGTAAATTATTTGGGGCAAGAAACGGGGTTTCCATTTAGGACATTAAGGAAAAATTTCAAAAGAGATTAAAATCAAATTCATTGTGAAAGAGCAGTTGTTGCAATACACTGCGTACCAGTAGCCACCCATCTCTTACAGAGTATTATTGAATAGGAACTTTAGCCACTGGTTTTGGTCAGCGTGCTGAGTGTGATTAGGTTGCCAGCCTCATCTCTGTTTCAGTGAGTTTCCTAAAGTGATGGATGGTAACTTAGATGTTGGGCTTTGTTAGGAAGGGACTAGGTTGTTTTGACCTTATGTTTCCTGGTGACAGAACTGTCTTAAGGCCATACTAGAGGTGTTGTCTGTTTTTAGACTACCGCCAGTGTCTCTTGAGTGAAGCCTCAGCTAAACTGAGTCCAAAGCATTTTTACTCTTGGACTGTTGGCATTTATTTCGGAATCCTGTCAGGTGACAGTGAAGGCAGAAGCCTCAGATTAAATTTGCCCTGATTAGATTTAGTGGTTTCACAGTTGAGCCCTTGCCACAATGAGTCTTTTGATTGTGAGCATCTTTCAGAGAGCACTTTGGATTCCACCCTCACCTCCACCCTTCAGTTTCTTGGTAGAAAATGTTTTCTTGTGAGAGGTCTAGATAGCTGGACAGATTAGTGCTTATTTTCTGTGAGTATATGGAAGCATAATTCTGGCTCCTGGTAGTAATTATGTTGCAATTAGCATATAGCAACTAAAAGACTGGAACAGGATAATTTGTTGAGGGGTTTACTGATTGCTGTGTCAAGTGGAAGTGCCACTCCTTATTTATTTGACTGGGATCGCTGTTGCCTGGGCTCAGCTATGGAGACTAAGGTACAAGAATGATGTGTGTGGTCTCCAGAAGTTCTCATTCTACTCACTCTCATTACCGCCAACTACCATAGCACCTTCTACTGCCACTTTCTCCTGCTCCAAAGGTAACTAACTAAGCAATTGTTATTTCCCTTGTGAGTACCCCAGCATAGATGGGAATACTACCAGGCAGATGGGGCCACCCTGAGATAGAGCAGCCTTATGATATGTGGCAGTTTTTCTTTTCAGCAGCTGAATTCTCACATCTAGTTGATTTTTTTAAAAATATTTTTCCTTAAAAAGAAAACCCAATGACTCCCCTCCCCCCCACCCAAGATCACATAGTGTGTTAAATATGCCTTTATGATACTGCTTCTGAAAGTTGACATGACAAACAAAATGAAGATAGGTGGTGCTGATTGGCAGGTTCTGGGCTCTCTGAGTGTCAGTGAAGGACTCTTTTCACTAGGGAACAGGTAATTCACCAAAGCACCTGCCTAGCTGGGCATGTAGAATTGGCAGCAGCTGTGCAGCTGAAGAGGGATTATTGAGCAGGTGGTTAAAGAATCACATGCCACAGTGACAAGAAAATACTTGGTCTTCCGTGGTTTAGGTTCAGTTCATATGTGTGAAATTGCTCTTTGTTTCACATTTCTTAATGCCTGATGCTGGTTTGTTAGTGAGACGATAATAGAATAGAGAAAAGAGATTCTTTCTCTATTTTTCTTTTAGATTACTAAGTAGCATGCCTTAGACATGGTCCTAGATGGCCCTATTGTATTTCTGTGATTTCTGGCTTTATGCCCTATGAATGGGTAGGAAATAGTGGTAATTCAGTGTTTCTAGTACTTGTTTATTAGGGGGAAATGGGAAGGAGAAAATTCTCTTGAGTGTGGTGAAAAAGATTCAGTCCATTGGGAGGATACCCAGCAGGTTTTATGCAGAGGATGTAATTGACATTTTGTGTTAAGTCTACCTGGCATGCCTAGCTCAAAATTTGCATGTGTTTTTACTTTACAAATGTAATTCTCCACATGAAGTTTGCATCTCTTCAGTTGTTTGTTTTATTCCATTTTTAGTTTCTCCCAGCACCTTTATAGCTTTTTTTTCTGGCTATGACTTGTTAGAGTCAGATCATTACCAGAGGGCCAAATCATGTTAAGGAAATAGCACAACTAAATATTTATCTTAAAAATAAGTACAGCGTTTCCTACAACTTGGAGAAGGAATTTCTATTTTGAGTTTTTTAAAAAATAAATTTCCAGATTTTCCTTATACGTTATCATCATCTTCTGAGTATTTTACTTTGCTTTCATATGTTCAGCCAGTAGATAGTGTCGCAGATTCTGACATTTTTAGAGCCCTCGAGTCACTTTGTGTATTAGGCCAGCTGACCGTGCTGCTACTTCTGTTGAGCCATGTACACACAGTCACAATCTAATTGAATTCACAGGGTATTGATTAACAGTTGATTGAAAGGAAATAGGTAATATTAACTATTTTAAAGTTCAGAAATCCCTTTTTCCCTGACTCCAGGTAGAGTGAAGGCACCGACCTGTTAGAATGAGAGTTTTAGAGAAAAACTTGGAGGTTCTGCGGTCAGAGCCAGAGAATCTGCTCAAACCTGGTTTATAACATAGGTTTAAGTAGGAGCCCAGTGATAGCAGTTTTTGCATAATACTTCTAGGAAAGAATATTAACTTATTTCCCCTTATGAGGCCATCACAGTTTGTTTTAACTGTCCACAGACTACCATATACTTTCTTAGCTTTCTCAGTAGTTTGCTTCCTCTTGCTTTCCCCCTCCCCCATCTCTCATCCTGCTTCTCTGCTCTGAAGACTTCTCTAGCAGCTTGGAAACACTCTAATTACTGTAGCTATTATAGTCACAACCCAGATCTACCACCTCCTTCCCACTCACCCCTTTCTATCTTCCTTCCCCCTCCCCTTGCTCAAGCAGCAGGAGTTGAACTGCAGCCTCATGAGCACAGTCAGATCTGTGAATGAGCTTTATATCTTGTCAAGGCAGAACTCCAGATCCAACAGGGCTGATTTTTCATGGTTCTCTTGCTGTTTGTTCTTGGATCAGAGTCCTAGAAATAAGGGGTGGCAAATACCCATTAGGTCATATCTAGTCCATCACTCAGGGGCAAGCCTAGGCTATTTCTCTTGTCTCTGTGAGCATTTTTTCTTTTCTTGTGCAGGTGAGAGCCGTCTGATGCCAGGCAAGCTCTGAAACTGCCTTCTTTTTATTACGCTCTCTGGTCATTAGTGTCTGGCCAACTTTCTCTCTTGGATTTTTATTCTTACCCCATAACTTGTTCCCAGTAATATCGTCTCTCCTTCAGCTTCATTCCTTTCTTCTTGGTTGTTAGCACAGCTTTTGTACCATCAGTTTTCTGTGTCAGATGCTACCATTTTCAACCTTTGCCACTAGGGTCATTGTGGCATCCTTTTAAGGAGGTTCATTTGATGAAGTACAGGATACACATGTATCTGAGCAAGTGGTAATTAATAAGATGGCTTGGAAAATAAGTGCAAAGTTGTGCCCTTAAGAAACCTGTATATTGTATGAACAAATGCTGCTTCTTTCAGTTTGATTTGGGTACTTCCTGTTCTAACCCTTTGTTCTCTTTATGTGGATGAATTGTATTTTTGTGTGGCTTAGTTACACTGAAGTTATTGTCTGATTTAGTAGTGTCGTATGTTTTCCTTGCTAATGTGGCTTTTCAAGGTGTAGAGTGAAAAGGCATAGAATGGGGGGTCCTAAAACCAAGGTTCTGATCACTACTAACATGCCTCTAACTGGCTGTGTGACCTTGTGCTGGTCATTCCTGTTTTCACTTATCTGTAAAATGAGTACATTAGACAAGATCATCTCAGAGGTTCCATTTAACTATGGCACTTTATGACATCAAGAATGTGATGGAAAAACAGGACAAAAATGATTGAAAAAAGTGAGTTTTTTTTTTTTTATTACTGTGTGAAAAATATAGTCAGTATTCAGTAGGGCTAATGAGTGCAGCCTTAGTTCCCTGGGGCTTGACTCTCATTCCTCTTTGATGTGTTTGTAAAGCTTATGCTGTGCTTTTTTTACTAGGCCATTTTCTTTTGGAGAGTCTTGTACCCTCATTCTGCAGGTTCACCAGCTTGTCAAATGTATTTCTTTTTTAGTCTGCTCAAGCCACAGAAGTGGAATCAGAAAGCTTCAGAAAGGAAAATTTGTAAGAAGGCAGTCACACCTGGAAGGATTTGCCAGGTATTAATAAGAAATAATTTTGTGAATTTCAGGATCTAAGATTTTTAAAGATTATTAATAAGAAATAATTTTGTATAGTTAGGGATCTAAGATTTTTAAATCACTTATATCTGAAATCTTTGAACCAGTTGGGGCTGGAAGTGGGGTGAACAGTTTTCAGTTTGGGGGCAGTCACAGGAACCCCTGCTGTGAATTAACTTCTTGATATCAAATATAAGTTGCCCACTGTGTTTTGTTTGGGAAATAAAATTGTTATTTGGTGAAATATGACTAACGGGGGAATATCTGAAATACCCTCTAAAAGGGATGAAATTGAAATTGGTGGGTGACTGTCAGAGCTTTGAAATTGATGCTAATATCACAAAATCCTTGCTTTTAAGCAGTTTTGGGGAATAAAATTGCATAAACAAATTGTTAATTCTCCAAGTTAGGATTTTTATCAACCTTTCCCAGTTAATTCTTTCACTTGGGACTTTTAGTAGCAGCTATTTATTGAATATTAAGAGGATGGTGGTCTTTTAGTCTTTCTTTTTTTGGTTAATATAGCAAAAGCTCAGGTTTCAAATACCTTTAAACATTAGAGGCAGTATTCACTGTTTTGAAATTTGTACTTAAAACACCCATCAATCTGTAATACAAAAATTTGGTGAGCAGAACTATTGTTTGTTTTGGACTCAAAAAAGTCCTGGGCGTGCTTTGCTTTATTCCTGGCCATCTGTAGCACTTTACTTATTTTCAGGTAATCTAAAGGTTAGTTTGGAAGTATTCCACTTGAATGTGAGATTTAGAAAAATTTATTGTAGAAATACAAATTTTTTTTGTGCATAGTTTTGCTTGTGTCTGTGTGTCAGTTGAAGCATAGGGTATTGAATTGGAGACTGGCCAGAGGAGGTGCCATGCTTGGAAAGCAACCACACTGAATTAATACAGATCCTGACAGGCCACATTGCATGCTGGTAACACATGCATGCTGGTAACACATGTGTGCTGGTAACACATGCATGCTGGTACTTGTAGTTTCTTGGGCTGTTGTTCAGGAGTTGTAGAAGGCAGAATTGCCTGTTCTTTTTTATGTATTAAGTATAGCCAGTGGGCTTTTGGTATGTTACCTACAATATTTTTAGGTGGAGTACTTTGAAGTTGGTTGGGACCAACTTTATATTCATATGAGAAGCGGATGTTCAAGAATAATTATAAATTCTGAAGTTTGGTGTGAAATTCGGCAATATATTTTGGAACTGATGCTTCTACAGTAATCTTTTTTTTATATGATGATTTGGGATTGCTGTAGTGCTTTTCCCTTTTATTTTTTTTAAATTTTATTTATTTATTTATTTAGATTTATTTCTTTATTTATTTATATAAGCACTGGGTGTAGTCAGAAGCACAGGAGGGTGAGAGAATTCACCAGAGCCAGAGCGGGAAGCAGAGCAGGCAGAAGGACCGAAGTACACTGCTGAGGGGAGCAGCGGGTGGCAGGAGAGGTCTGCGGGCCATGCGGGACCCTCCACCAGTGGCCCAGTGGCCGGGGAGCAGCTGGGGGTCGAACCGGCGCCTCAGAGGCTGCGGGCAGCTTCGCAACCTAGTGCTCAACCGCTGCGCCACTGGGGAGGCCCTACAGTAATCTTAAAGAATGGTATCAGAAATGAAACAATAGGAAGAGAAATTAGAATTGTAAAGTTTATGGGGTATGTGAATTGAAAGGTATATGGGGAGGGGAGAACTTTCAACTTGGCATCTGTGTTCCAGTGTACCTCCAGTTCATTTCTGAAAGCTGCCTCATCTCTTCTGTCTTATAGTTCCTGTGGCTCAAAACTTTAGACTGATATTTGGTTGTTTTTTCTTCCTCCACATGTCATCTAATCATTCACTAAATTTGGACCATTCTAGATACCTTGCCATGTAGCTTCACTTTTTTGCCTACTCTAATTCACACCTTCATCTGTTATTACAATAACCTGATGGTTAATGCCTCTTTATATATTCCATACTACAGACTACTGCAATATTATAATTTTTTAAAAAGATTTATTTATTTATTTATACAAGCACTGGGTATAGTCAGAAGTGTGGGAGGGTGAGAGAATTCACCAGAGTCAGAGTGGGGAACAGAACAGGCAGACCGACGTAATACACTGCTGAGGGGAGCAGCGGGCGGCAGGAGAGGTCTGTCGCACCATGTGGGACCCTCGCCGCGGCCGGGGATTGAACCGGCGCTGCAGAGGCTGTGGGCAGCTTCGCAGCCCAGTGCTCAACCGCTGCGCCATCAGGGGAGGCCCACAATATTATGATTTTTATTTTTTTATTTCACTGATGTTTATTGAGCACTTACGTGCCAGGTCAGACATGGTCCTTCTCCTTTTGGTCTTATAATCTAGTGGGGGAGGAGACTAGTAAGTAATAAATTTATAGTTATGAACTGAAGTGCTCTGAAAGGAAAGAATTTTATTGTAGAAGCGTATGTAACAAAAAACCCCCAATGTAGACTTTACAGTGTAGTTCTGATCATATCTCTTCTTGCTGAAAAACCTTTCATTGCTCTTTATTGCCTACATAGGCTAGAACTTAAGGTCCTCTTTATCTTGACCAACCCTAGCCTTCCTCAACCTTATTTTATTTATGTCTTGCCCTTTTTACAACTGTTCCTTCAATTTAGTCTGCCTTTTTCTGTCTCAGTATCTTTTTTCTTTTCTGTTGGAATGCCCTTCTCTCCCTGCTCCAAGACATTCAACTCCAAATCCAACCCTTCATTCAACCTAGCAAAAAGTTTCTTCCTGAAGCCTTGCTTAATCCTCTTCTTCCCACTCACCTGTCTCTAGAATTGAAGTATCTCTATCTCTCTTTTTGCTAGGATCCCTGTTACAACATTTTATCACACTATTTGGGTGTATATATTTATTTTTTCCCTCATTTATCACATTTATTTGTGTGTGTATGTATATATATTCTGTATTATTTGTGTGTGTGTATATATATTTTTTCTCTCATTCCATACTGTATGAGACCTGTGTCCACACTATTTCCCATGGCTTTTAACCTTTTGCTTTGTGTATAACTTACAGTTAATTAATGTTTGCTGAATTGAATTGGAATTTGATTTTTTTTTAGAAGGGTTCCATTGTATTCTTTTTTTTTTAAGATTTGTTTTTTAAGATTTATTTTTACAAAGGAGAAGCGGAATGCAGCCCAGAGGTGCGGGGGTGTGTGTGTGTGTGTGTGTGTGTGTGTGTGTGTGTGAGAGAGAGAGAGAGAGAGAGAGAGAGAGAGAGAGAGAATTCACCAGAGACAGAGGGAGCAGAACAGGCAGATCTACTGAAATACACTGCTGTGGGGAGCAGCGGGGTGAGATAGGAGAGGTCTGCTGCACTACATGTGGGTTAACTCCCTGGCCTGGGGTTGAACTCAGGCCATGGCGATGCTAACACTGGGCTTAACCCCTAGGCCACTAGGGAGGCCTCTGGAATTTGATTTTTGAAAGTAGAAACTTCTTGTGTTTTTTTTCTTTTCTTCAGTTCTCCTTTTATGCTAAGATAACTTCCATTTAATGCATTTTTATCACAAACTGAATATACTTGGAACAGACAGACAGTGAAAGCCTGGAGAAATCCTTCATACTCAAGGACAAGCATTCATTTACTTGCATTACTTTACTGCCTACAGCAATGCTGTGCTTCCATATTTCCTGGCTGATGGAAGACTCGGGGAAGAAGGAAGGGTCATAAATAGTGGGTGGAGGCAATGTAAGTCAGTTGGGGACCAGACTGGTTCTGTTAGAAGAATATAAGCAATGCTGGACCCCTTGGGTATTGTCGACCTCTGGCAGGTCTTTTTAGTTTTTCTTAACTTTTTCTTTCACCTCATAAATATTTATTAGATTCCTACTATACGTGAAGTATTATTGTTATCCCCCTCCTCTAGCTTCATGGATCTCTTAACTGAAGGAGATAGAAATAATTGTAATAAGTAGTTATATGGATAAATGCTGTGAAGGGAAAATACAGCAGTGTGAGAGGATTTGGGAGTATGGAGGAGGAGATAAGTGGGAGGTTGAAGCTTCAAATAAGATGATCAAAGTAGGCATCTTTGCAAAATATGGTATGGCTCTATTACTGGGCTGTTAGGCACTCCCCTGAGATTGCTGAATATTATTCTGCCCAGCAGAGAGAAAGAGACTGTGTCTGCAGTTGTTCCAAAGAGTCCAGCTGACATTGAGGGGGAAATAGCTACTCATGTTCTTTTCTCCTGGCTGCTTCTCTGGCTGGCATTCCTGGAAGTTAATCATGGTGAAAATTGCACTCAGTCATGTCTGGAAGACACCAAGGGTAGAACTGGAGTCCTTGTAGCTAGTTTCCTGAGGGTTGGGATTTACCCTTCTGCTGAGCTGGCTTTGGGTGCCTGGAGTAAGGAATGGGTAAGGTAAGGTCTCAAGAGTTTTTTTCTAAAAAGCGCAGTATCATGATCATCACTCTAGTTGAGGCTTCAGCAGCTTTGTTTGGGGTAGTGTCTGCAGGATAAGCTTTCAGAGAGTGTACTCCTGTTCCCAGCTTAAGAAATTGAATTTTCAGGTTTATGGTTTTTTACTTCCTCTCAACGTATTGCTAGCTATATTCTGAAAGTCTCAGTATCTAATTCAGTAGCCTGAGGATGTCTTACTTAGGAGGTTGAGATGCTCTTCCCTTTTTTTCTTAATTTGAAGCTGATAGGAAACAGAATCCCTTAGGCCAGACTACTCTCTTGGTAATTGGCTGGAAGCTGAAATTCCTACTTAATATACAAGAGATGGAATGTCTTAATCTGTTGTTGGTGATGTATAGCACAGATTGTGGACATCAAGCTCTCAGCCTGTTGAGGTAGCTGAGGTGCAAGTTACCTGCACACTCAGTTTTTGGTTATTTGTTCATTAGTTTGTTTATTTGCAATGCACAATGAGACCTATTTGTCATTCTGGAAAAATGTACTCTGCGATATTTAATTTTGGAATAAAGGTTTTTAATGAACTCTGTTTCCTGCTATGAAAAATCTGTTCCTTTTAGGTTATATGGTTCTAATGTGAGATGACCTGCCATGTATCAAACTTGTAGTGTCATACATTTTCACTACAATTGCTAAAGTGGTACAAGTAGTAAGTACAATAACATGTTACTGATGTTATGAACTTTAAAGCTAGCAGCTTTTAAGTATATGTTGGTTTTTTTCTTTAGAAGTTGTGAATCTCAGTTTAACTGCTCAAGTTATATATATATTTTTTAAGTAATAGTATTGCTGTGGTTTGTGTTATTAGGCCCTTCCAGTCCTAGCAGAACTGGAAATCTTGGCAGTGTTGATTTCTCAGATGAGTTCCAAAACACTGTTTGTCAAAGAGAGAAGTATAGGGCGGTGTCTGGTAGTAATTCTTTTTTCTTATGGAACCTTTCATTAAGAAAGAAATTCAGTTTTTAGATGTTCACATTGGGTAGGTGATATAAAGGTGGGGGGACGTTTTCTTCCAACAACAAATCTATAATATGTTTTACCTGAATATGTGATTTTTGAAGTATTAGATTTATTTAAAAGCATTACTGACATAAATATTAGTGCCATTTCTGGTATCCTTACATAATTTTTTTTATTCTCCTTTTTTGATAGGCACAATAATGGTATAATGATTTAATTCACATCTCAGATACTTGATGGAAGGAGGCTAATCATTGAAATGTGCTGCTGCTAGACTATACATTTCATAGGAATGATAAGAGGCAGCAAGAAATTAAAATTGGGTTAAAATTCTTGCTTAAATAAAAATGTCACAGTCCTAACCAAAATATTATGACTTAGTTGAAAATATTAAAAAAGAGATTGAAGAAGCTGAAAAATTAGGCCAGATAATAATAATGTAGGGTTTATTTATATATAGGTTAGTAAAATACTTCATTGAGAGTAGGTGTGAAAATGTGGTTTTCTGAGTAAGACAAACTACTTATAGTTGGCAGTTTTAGAACGCTTTAGAACTTAAAGAGCAAAGAATGAACCTGGTTTTGAGGTTAAATCGAGCATTCTTCAGGAAGAACAACAAAATAAATGGGGATTCAGTTTTAAGATATAAAGCTGTGATCAATTATGTACATTAGGGGGCCTCCCCTGGTGGTGCAGGCAGTTGAGCACCGTGCTGTGAAGCTGTCAGCAACCTCTGCAGTGCCAGTTTGATCCCGGCCAGCCGGCGAGGGTCCCACATGGCGAGACAGACCTCTCCTGCCTTGCCCACTGCTCCCATCAGCAGTGTATTTCAGTCAGTCTGCCTGTTCTGTTCCCTGCTCTGTCTCTGGTGAATCCTCTCACCCTCCCACGCATCTGGCCTGTACCCCGGTCTTGTATAAAATAAATCTTTAAAAAAAAAGAAAATTTAAAAAAAATTTTTTTTAAATTATGTACATTAGGAAAGGTGAAAAGAGTTTAAAAAAGTAAATAACTCACTCAAGTTTAAAGATTTAAAATCCACATTAGAAATCCACATTAAAAGAAAGCAAGGAATCAAAAGAACATACAAAACAGGTGGTTATTCGGCATAGTTTTAGAAGCTGGAGAGGAGATAACTATCTTATATAAAAATTTAGAAATATTTTCAGTCAAGGCCAGAGAAACCCACAAAATAATGATGGTTGAGCACCACTGAGAAATTAGGTGAAAGTAAAAAAGGTGATTTTGATAAGTCTCTGCACATCTGATGGTTAGCATTTTCTGTTTTTGAGTTTTTAAAGAAGACAGGTTAAAATTTGGAAAGGCAGCTAAAATATTGGTAAGACTAGTTGGTCGTGGTGTGAAAGATTCACTCAGGAATGAAAGCATTAGAGAATTTCTACTTTTGTTTTTTTTTTCTTTCCCTCCCAAACAGGTTAAAACAGGTCAAATGATGATAGATATTAAACTTTTTCTCATTAAAACATGAATTAATCTTTTTTAAAGCGTGTGAATTCTGGAGAAATAGTAAGTTCATTTTTGTCTTTAGGCCTTCCTCCTTTCCTGTATAGGCTTCAGAGGTACAGTTTCTCACCTTAGCAACTTCTTATATCACATCATCCCACTACCAAATGTCCAGAATTTAGATAAACTGGTACGCTTAATGAAAGTCTATCTCTACAGGTTGTAAGTGGCATGGTTACTATACTAAGGGACTGTAGATTTCAAGTGTGATTCTCTTCATAAAAAGGGTGTGAGGGTAGAGGGACTAAAAACCATATTGGTAAAATGTTAGAATGTATCTTAAAGATTGAGATGACTTGGTACCCTTTATGTAACTTAGGCCAAGACGGGATGGGTTAGTTTACATAAGAAGTAGTCACCGGACAAATCATTGTGTGCCAACAGAGTTGTTACCAGTGGACATTGTTTAGGTTGAAGACTTTTGTCAGACCAAAGACTATTTAAGAACTTTAATCATGTAGTGGGAGAAAGTGTTTTGGTTTGCATTAGTAAATTGACTTCATGTCAGTAAAAGCTTCTGTAGACCCACGATCCCTTCTCTGCAGTTCTAAGACCCACCCAAAAGGTTTTAAAAGCAAAATGTTTTTGTAAGGTAGGCATAGATCTGACTTCAACTGATAAAACCTAACTGTCTTTTTTTGGTTCTATTTCAAGTAATTGTTCATTTTACTGTAAGAATATTAATGAATTTGATGTTAGGGTGCTGCTCTAGTTTCTACTGAGTATCCCCATGTATATTGTGTACTAATTATCTCAACGTTTCACCTAAGTACAGTGACTTGCCTGAGATTATTGCACATCTTGGGGGGGTGGATTAAAGAGTAGTAGGACTGAGTTTTTCTCACTTTTGTTTTCTTCTTTCAGTTGCACTGTGTTGTTCCTTGTGACATTATGTTCAGAAACCATCTTGCTTATATGATAAAGTTTTTCTAGGTGTGAGAATTTAAGCAGTGGCATTTTATTAAACGTTTTTCATAAGTGACATTCTCGTTTTCCTATGAAAACCAAGTAGTTAGATTCCCAAATTGTTTCTATTATATTTTAGGCGTATCTTGACTTTGTGGAGGGGATGAAAAATAGAGAAACTTCAGTGTGGACAAGTGTTACATTTTAAAAGAGACAAAGTCCAAACCACTTCCTTAGAGTAACTTTTAGCTAACAGTTGTAGCCCTTAAAGGAGACTAGAAATCTTGATGAGCTATTCCTAGAAAAAGTAGCTCAGTGTGCTGCCAGGGGAATTCTGGGCATTGTTAGGGAGAGAGTCAGAACTAAATAAAGATAAAAATAAACCACCTCCGGGCCTCCCCGGTGGCGCAGGGGTTGAGCGCTGGGTTGCGAAGCTGCCCGCGGCCTCTGCGGCGCCGGTTCGATCCCCGGCTGCTTCCCGGCCACCGGAGGAGGATCCCACATGGCGCGCAGACCTCTCCTGCCGCCCGCTGCTCCCCTCAGCAGTGTACTTCAGTCCTTCTGCCTGCTCTGCTGCCCGCTCTGGCTCTGGTGAATTCTCTCACCCTCCCGCGCTTCTGACTGTACCCAGTGCATGTATAAACAAAGAAAGAAAGAAAGAAAACATGCCTCTATAAAAAAAAAAATAAAATAAAAAAAAAATAAAAAAAAATAAACCACCTCCTATGCAAAACCAAGGTTTGCTATGTTTGTGATACTGTATCTTTTGTTAATTCCAAGAAGTACTCTGCAGAGATGGTGACCAAGAGAGGTGAAGGATTTAATGAAGACATGTTTAAAAAAAAAAAAAATTCTTCCGTTTTTAAAGACGGTCGCTTGTTTACCAGTTATAAGAACCTGTATTAACTAGAGAACACCCTTTCAAGTTAGAAATGAATTTAGCTTAATTATTGGGTGACTTTTATGATAGTAAATGAATAAGATGTGTTAACCTTAGAGGAAGTGGAAATTGAAAATAAAAATAAGGTCAAGAAGGTTTTTGTGAGTTTTTTAAATTAAACTTTTGAGATAATTATGGAGTCTCATACAGTTGTGCTGCTGATAAGGACAGATCCTTTATACCCTTCAACTAATTTCCTCTTGTGGTAACATTTTGCAAAACTATAATAGGATTCCTGACTAGATAGTGACATTGACACAATTCATCTATCTTGTTCAGATTTCCCCAGTTTTATTTGTACCCATACTTTGGAGTGTATACATTTAAGTTCTTTGCAATTTTATTGCCTTCCTGTGGACTTTATATTAAAAATCCAATACAACTTTTTTAAAAAAAAAAAAAGATTTTATTTATTTTTGTGTAGAAGAACTGGGTGCAGGCCAGAGGTGTGTGTGTGGGGCGAGGGGAGGTAAGAGTATTCACCAGAGAGAGAGTGGGGAGCAGAACAGGCAGATCTACTGAAATACACTGTTGAGGGGAGCAGTGGGCAAGACTGGAGAGGTCTGCGCCTCCATGTGGGTTAGCTCCTTGGGTGGGGATCAGACTAGTGCTGCAGTGGCTTGTCTGCCTATCGCTTGATAGCACTGCGTCTTTAACCCCTGCGCCACCAGGGAGGCCCTGATGGCATGATTTCCTTTTATCATGATCACATAGTGTTACTCTAGGACTAGGTCCGTGATGTAGTAATGCAGTTCTCTTATTCATAGATACTTACTGTTTCGCTTTTTAAAGTATAATGTACAGGGCCTCCCCGGTGGCGCAGCGGTTGAGCGCTGGGTTGCGAAGCTGCCCGCGGCCTCTGTGGCGCCGGTTCGATCCCCGGCTGTTCCCCGGCCACTGGAGGAGGGTCCCACATGGCGCGCAGACCTCTCCTGCCGCCCGCTGCTCCCCTCAGCAGTGTACTTCAGTCCTTCTGCCTGCTCTGCTCCCCGCTCTGGCTCTGGTGAATTCTCTCACCCTCCCGCGCTTCTGACTGTACCCAGTGCATGTATAAACGAAACAAACAAACAAACAAAACAAAAATAAATAAATAAAAAGCATGCCTCTAAAAAAAAAAAATCAATAAAAAAATAATAAAGTATAATGTACATATAAAAGAATACATAAATTACACTAGTCTTAAGTATACAACTCGGTTTATATGTGTGTATACACCATATAAACACCATCCACTTTAAGATAGAGAACATTTTCAACATGCCACAAGTTGCCTTCAGGTTTCTTCTTAGTCAATAACTCCATCCCAGATATGACCATTTTTCTGACTTCTGTCACTTTGACTTATAGGTGTTTAAAATGTGACAACTGTGGTGGTTTAAATTTGGTAGGCCTTATCATGCCATGAAAGAATATACCTGTGGTTTTCCAGGAGTTACTTGTATCCAGAACACCTGATTTGTATACTATCCCTGTTTTGGGAAGCAACTGGTTCATGAATGAGACTGCTTGAAAGACTTGCAGAATACTCAGGAGCAGTTAGGTATTTTAAGAAATGAGGGTGACTTTTTAAATTTTCCCAAGAGTCCTCTCGATTCTTAATATATCTGCATCCCTTATCCATCCCTCTGTTTAGTAAGTTTGAAGACTTGAGTCAGGCAACTGAGACAAATCAACTGGGACAAATCAAACTAAGTAAGACTAGATAGGAGAAATGACAGCTGGGTACTGTTCCTGATTGTGCCCAGTGAGAAAAGCAGTATTCATTCACTCATTTATTTTCTGAAATATTTAGTGAGGATAGACTGTGAACCAGACAATGTTCTTAGGATATAGTCCTAAGGTAAGCAAGAGACAACCCTTGCCCTCACTCAGGGTTTAATCTAGTGGAAGAAACAAATGTTTAATGAATTCATCACACCCATTGGGAGATAGAATGTGAACAGGAACCGTCTTTCAGGTAAACACTGTGAAGCATTAAAGTGGGAGTAGGTACAGAGGACAGAATGTGACGGTGAACAAAGCTGGAGATGTAGACAAGGCTTAGGTGTCTTAAGGATGTGCATGTGAATCCCAGTGATTTTTGTGGCTAGTCTAACGCTGTGAATTATAGTGACTGATGGACTTCACTTTGCTTCAAAAATCTCTCAAAGCCAAGGCACCAATCTCAAGTCTCATGGCTTTAACATCTGGACTATCTCTTCTGCCAACTGTTCCAATCCACTAGGTTGTTGACCCCACTGACAGAACAGATCTTTAATCTAAGTTTAGGTTCACAGAGGTTCTCTTTCGATAGAGAAGTTTTCGTTGCTCACTTTTAAGAGTTACTATGGGATAGTAGTTCTTATGTAAAAGATTTAGGAGGGGAGGGAAGGTCTAGCATATAAACATAAAGGCAGTTCCTTGTATTACCTGAAAAATGCTTAGGGTTTGTTTTTTTTCTCTCTTTGCCTCATGCCTAGAAACTTGACCTCTGTTTTAGAGATGAGTAGAATTGAGATACAGAAAAGCTACTGCTTTGGCATAGCAGTTCTGTGTGGAGGGCCAATTCTTAGATTTCCTGATTCTCTCTTTCCTATTGACATGTGTCCTGGGATTTAACATCTTTCTAGCACAGAAAATTTACCTCCTGACTTAAGAACTAAATTTTAAAGAGTTCCAAGTACTGGGGGAATGGGGATGGCAGAGTTTTCTTTTTCTCCTCACCCCCTTGTTTACTTTAGATGACTTTTATCTTTTACTTCTTGGCCTATTTACACAAAAGAACTGGATTATTTACATATTCAGTATACTGTTTAGACTTTTGCGAGATGTATGCTAACAGCAATATCAACCAACACCAAGGCTCTAAACCTGAACCCTTTTAAATAGCTGTGTCCTGGTGGAAGTGTCATTTGTTTATGTGAAATGAAACAGGTCAGGCTTCATAATCTTTGAGAATAGCAGCCTGTGAGGACAATAAAACTATCCATAAGATGTGGCACATAATGAAGCTCTCAGGGACTGAGAGATGCTACACTTTATACACTCTTTTGTCCTTAGGTGACACATGGTCAGATGAGCCCTGTTGAATTGGATCTGTCTTCTCAAATTGGCAGTTAGTCTTTTCTTTATCTGATTCCCATTGGAGATATAAGATGAGAGCTATGGTACTTTAGGTGATGACACAGTTCCTTTGTTACAGTAATTAATGTAATAAGTTAAGGTAGGGACCCAAAGGAAGTTGATTGTTAGAGCCCTAGGTGGAAATTCATTTGATAGTGAGCTCCTATGAAGTGTGACAGGTAGAGAGGGAGATGCTTGTTCTTCTTGTGTAGGTTCAGAGTCACTGAGGATGGTATATCTCACCTGATGCTACGTATGAAGTGATTTCAGGATAGCATCTGGGATTTAGGGAAGATGATGTAACATGGTTCTCTTTTATCAACTTTGTCGTGTCTATTGGTTTGTTGACAGTTCCCTGGGGCATTAAACCCTGTGAACCTCAACTTAGATTAAAGATCTGTTCTGTCAGTGGGGTCAACAACCTAGTGGATTGGAACAGTTGGCAGAAGAGATAGTCCAGATGTTAAAGCCATGAGCCTTGAGATTGGTGCCTTGGCTTTGAGAGATTTTTGAAGCAAAGTGGAGTCCATCAGTCACTATAATAAGTTTTTTAAACCACATCTGAAAGGAGACGTAGCCTAAGCAGAAAACACAGACTTCTGAGATCGTGGAAGAGATAAGGATTGCCATTTTCTTTTGTAGAATTCAAATGGATCTCCTATGTATAATTTAATTTGTTATATATGTATATATTTTAACAACCTTTTCCTTTATTTTTAGAAGTACTGTAGGTATTCTACACAAGGTGTAACACAAACAGACACCAGACCTTGTGAGAGTATTTGGATCATTTTCTAACAGTTTTTCAGATTTATATCTTCATAATATGCTTAAAACCGTGATGGATTTTCTATTATATAATGAGAAAATTAATATTTAATGAAGCAATTTGACTAGCAACCTGGCTAGGGTGTTGGAAATTTGAGTCCAGAAATCACATCTCTTGATTACAAGTTCAGTGCACTATACTACCTCCTTGGAATTGGTTATAGCATTTTAATTTATTTATTTACTTACTTTAGTTTCATATCATTTTTGGAGGGAACAACAACCCAGACAGGTCATATTCACATCTAAATGTGTATAATCTGTGTTGTTACAAGTAGATTATACACACTGATACACAATTGTCAGGCCAAAGCCTATAAGAAGCTTGATCGAAGACCCATAAGAAGGTGGATAAATTTACAGTAGAACAGCGTTGGCCATCTTGTTACTTAGACCAGATTATCTGTGGTTAGTTGCAATTAAAGAGATGTACACTCTTTGAAGTCCTCTAAGATGGATACAGAACTCTCTCTGAGTGGAAACAGAAGTCTGTTCTTACTGTGTTTGGGCATAAATAGGGTCAGTTGCTTATGTCCTCTGTAGGTGCAGAGGCCTCACACGAAGGCTCTCATTCTTAACCTTCTAGAAGAGAAACATTATTCATTATAGAGGTAGGAGAGTGGTGTGATCTGTGCCATGTGCCCCAAACTAATTAATGCTTGAAACCTGTGATTACCAATCAGTCTGTGAGCTGAGGCCAAGAGAGGGAATTGGGCTGTAGAGAGGAAACTGGGATTTGAACTTCTGTTTCATACATACAGGGAATGGGGAGTGACAGTCATGACCTATCTCAGTCCCTTAGCGATAAAGCGGAGTTTCTTGGTGATCAGGTACAAAAACAAAGTACAAATGGATGGACAATTAATTCCAGAGTCTGGTGGATCGTGGTCCTAAGTAGGGAAGTGAGTGGAGTAAAATTGGGCAGAAAGAAAGAAGCAGGGGAAAGAAATATTTATAGACTCTCTTGAAATTTGAAAGTGTCTTGTGGTCTCTCAGAATCAGAATTCTCCTGATTCTGCATTTTGTCTGCTGTGGAAGCAAGTGGTCAGTACTTTTCATTTCTAGCTAGCATGTTCGTTACCCTGCCTCCTGGGGTTAAACGTCTCTGCAGTGACCTGCCAGAGACTTGATTATTAGCTGTGTAAAGCCAGGGATGCTGTAGGGAGCAGATGGGAAGTGGTTTGGCTGCTACAGCCAGGCTGATTAAAGAGTCCTTGGCAATTTTACAGTGTATCTTTGGAAATACACCACCACAGTTACTGTGAAGCCTGCTGGGTTTGGAAAACTGGATTTCTGAAAAGTCACCTGGCTGCAAAGTAGTACTACTGAAAACTCTTAATACCCAAAAAAATAGAACAGTGAATCTCCAAAGAGTATCAGGACTACTGAAAATCAGCCCTCAGGAATATGTTTTCTTTTAATGCATTCTGGTCATTAAGAAATTTTGGGTGATTTTCTATAGTAGGGAAAACATTTTTTGATAGCTATATTAGTAGAACTATAGATGAGAAAGAGGCCCTAAAGATCACCCTGCCACACAGAGAATTTTTTATGTCATTTGCTTGACATTTGGCTATACTTCTGCCTCATTTCTTACACTGGTAAAGATATGACTTCATGGGCCTCCCCTGGTGGCGCAGGTGGTTGAGTGCCGCGCTGTGAAGCTGTCCACAGCCTCTGCAGCACCGGTTCGATCCCCGCCGGCCGGTGAGGGTCCCACATGGTGTGGCAGACCTCTCCTGTCTTGCCCACTGCTCCCCTCAGCAGTGTATTTCGTCAGTCTGCCTGTTCTGCTACCCGCTCTGGCTCTGGTGAATCCTCTCACCCTCCCGTGAATCTGGCCTGTACCCTGGTTCTTGTATTAAAAAAAAAAAAAAAAAAAGATATGACTTCATTAAGCATTGTGAGCCATTGTTGGATATCTTGGGTTATTAGTTTTTTCCTGAGTTAAATATCTGTCTTTCTATACCCTCTTCCTGGTCCTGTTTCTACCCTCAGCATCACAAAATAAGTTTTTCTTGTCCACACTGAAACCATCATCTATTTGAAGCTAACCAGCCTTTCTCCCTTATATTTTCCAGACTAAAGAATACCAGTTTTTAAGACCTTTCCTCTTAAAAAATGATTTCTTGACCTTTTTTGTTCCTACCCTTCTGGACATCTCTCCATTTAATGAAGATCTCACTTTAGATGTAGAATGTGGAAATGAGCACAGACTATCAGATGTTATGTTCATCTCCAGTTCCCTTTTGAGAAGAAGCACAATTAAAAAACAAATGTAATGGCAATATTTCTTGCTTATGAGGGGGAAAAAAACAATTTGCCGTGACATGGAATTGGGACAACAAGAATTTAAGGAAGTATTTTTATTTACTGATGAACTTTTGAGGTTTCTACAGTATAAGTGTTGATTTTGTCTTATACCATTTTCAGGAATAATCTTTAATATTTGCATTGAGTTTACTCTTCAGATTACAAAATTCAGTTGTTCACAAGAATTATTAAAATTTATGCTACACAGGACTGATTTTAATGTGTCCGATAGGTTTTTTTTTTTTTTTAAAGATTTATTCATCTAAACAAGCACTGGGGTACAGGCCAGAGGCGCGGGGTGGGGGGGCGGTGAGAGAATTCACCAGAGACGGAGCAGAACAGGCAGAAGGACTGAAGTACACTGCTGAGAGGAGCAGTGGGCGAGACAGGAGAGGTCTGCTGTGCCATGTGGGAATCTCCCCAGCCGGCCGGAAATCGAACTGGCGCAGCTCTGTGAAGCTTCAACCCACTGCGCCACCGCAGAGACCCTGTTTTATTTTTTTAAAGATTTATTTATTTATGCATACAAGAATGGGGGTACAGGCCAGAGGGGCGGGGGGGGGGAGGGAGTATGTGAGAGAATTCACCAGAGACAGAGTGGGGAACGGAAAAGGCAGATTGAAGATTGACCGAAGTACGCTGCTAAGAGGAGCAGTGGGCGAGTCAGGAGAGGTCTGCTATGCCGTGTGGGTTGCTCCCTGGCCGGCGGGGGGATGAACTCATGCTGCAGAGGGTAGCTTCATAGGTTGTGTCTTAACCCCTTGCACCACCAGGGAGGCCCTGTCAGATAGTTTTTAACATGATGGATATATGTGTTCTTATATAACTGAAAATCTCTTACTTTTACATTTGACAAAAATCTTTACTTAGCGTAAGACTCTCTTGACTAACAACCTTTCTCTGTGGATTTTTCATTCTCAGGCAACATTTAATATTCAAAGAAGACCAAGATTAATTCAAATTTTGTTCGTCATAATTTAAAATTTTTGCCAGAATGTGTGCAAAATGTTGAGTTTTTAAATTAATTTCGCTGAAAAAATAGTGAAGCTTTTCAGTCTGCATGCAAAATCTTTTTCAGCTCAAGATGTTATTATGTCTCAATGGGTTGCTGTCCTCCCATTTGTTCTAGCCTCTTCAGTTTTTCCTTTCAGTGTTATTAAATGCTTTATCTTTCCGTTTTCTTCATTTTCTTTTTTTAAAGATTTATTTATTTATGCATACAAGAGCTGGGGTGTAGGCCAGAGGTGTTGGGGGGTTGGTGAGAGGATTCACCAGAGACAGAGCGGGGAGCAGAACAGGCAGATCTTCTGAAATACACTTCTGAGGGGAGCAACAGGCAAGACAGGAGAGGTCTGCTGCGCCATGTGTGTCAGCTCCCCTGGCCAGGGATTGAACTTGTGCTGCAGCGGCTGTGGATAACTTCACAGTGCTGACACTTAACCCCTTGTGCCACCAGAGAGGCCCCTCCTTTGACTATTTGTCTTAGTTCCTATGCTGTCTCTTCCTTACAGGCCCACTTCCTTTATCCTGTTCATACACAGGTCAGTCAATATAGGAAAGTAAAAACTGTTAGAAGCTCTCAGTGAGCACTACCATTTTTATGTACTTTATATATAGTCTTACACTTTATATGTACTTTATATCCCATATTCTTCTTCAGCATCTGCCATTACCATCCTGTTGTCTAGAGGCCTTTTTTTTCCCCTTAAAGAAAGTTTTTTGAAACTTGTATTGTTTTTCTAAGAATAAACAAAGATGGATTTGTTTTATTTTCAATTGTATTATTTTTATTGTGGTAACAGTGGTTTATAGCACTGTATATGTTCGTGGGGGGTACAAGTTCATACCTCTTCAGATGTATGTTACAGCATGATAACCACCACCACCCATAATTCACCATTGTCCTTTGGGCTCCCCCCATCTTCTCCCCTCCCCTCCTCTTATAGCTTCAATTCTATAGCCAGATTTCTAAGGGGTTTTTTTGTGTGTGTTTGTTTTGATTTTCTTTGTTCCTTTGTTTAGTTTCTCTGTATTCCACATACGAGTGAAATTATCCAGTATTTGTCTTTCTGATTCTGACTTACTTCACTTAACATAACACCCTCCAGTGCCATCAATGTTGTCCCAGATAGTAAGATTTCATTTTTTTGCACAGCTGTGTAGTCTTATGTATCTCACCTTCTTACTCTACTCATCTGTTGTTGGGAACTTAGGTTGTTTTCCATACTTGGCTGTTGTACATAGTGCTGCAGTGAGCATAGGAGTGCATATGTCTCTTGAAATGAGTGTTCTTCCGTGCTTAGATATCTAGAAGTAGAATTACTAGGTCAAAAGGTTTTTTAATATTTTGAGAAACCACCACACAGCTTTCCATAAGGCCTGAACTAGTCAACATTCCCTCCAAAAGTGTACCAGGGTTCTCTCTTCTCTACACCCTCTCCAGCAGTGGTTACTACTGGTCTTTTTTGATACGGGTCATTCTCAGAGGAGTGAGGTGATGTCTCATTGTGGTTTTATTTCCATTTCCCTGATGGCAAGTGATGATGAGCATTTTTTCATATGCCTATGACTGTATGTCTACTTTGGAGAAGTGCCTATTTAGCTCTTCTGTTGTGGGCTTGTTTTAATGGTTAAATACATACTGATAACAGTGCTGCTCTGGAGGAACAAAGATTTGCTGGGGAGGAGTATGCTCTAATAATCCTTTATGGTGCAGATTCGGCTATTTCTTTTTCAAAAATGCCCCCTCCCACATAATAGTATTATTTTCAGCACAATGTTCTACTGCCTTATTTATTCACTGCCTTATTTCCTGCCATAGACCCATGGCATTCAGTTATTTATTTTTTTTTTTTAAGAATGACTACATAGTACACTACTATTAAGTCTTATATAATGTTGAACATTCCAAATATTTATTTAAAATTTTCTTCAGAATTCTAGATCATTTTCAGAGGTGTCATTTCAAGTATTATGTTTACTTTATGAGTGAAAGACATTTTTTTCATAGTTCTTACATCATGCATCTCCCACACACTTTTTGCTCATCCTTTTATGAAGTAAGATCTATGTAGACTTGATGCCATCAATGATTGGTTGCTGTTGGCATTAAGGTCTCTACTTGGGTTAAGGATGTATTTTCTTAGACCTACAGCTAAATCTGATGGCTTACTTCTTTTATCCTGCTCCGTACACCAGGTCAGCCATACAGATTAATATGCCACCTTTCTCTCCAGTTGCTAGCAGACATTCACTTGATACAACTCTGCTCTCCTAGGAGGACATCTTCTCTTGTCCTGTACCTGGTTCTTTAACATAATCTCGAGAGAGTTTATGAAAAAAGTACAATTTGTCTGGCCTCTGTCCTATATATAGCATTTCTCCGTTAAAAATTCACTTTGTAGGATGTGTTGTTTGCTCTTTCTGCTCCTTTATTTTATAAGACTTATTTTCCTAAATGGATATAGAAAGATGGTGGACAGGGTGTGAGCAAGAACAAGACTCTTGGTTTTGTTGTGAAGTAGTACCTGGATGCTATAAGTTGGCTGCCAGATATTCTAGATGATACACGCTTCAGGTCTTTTAATTCATGAGATTGGAGAGATATAAATAGCCCTTTATTACCACCTCTCTTTTATTTAGTCTGTCTCTGTTTCATATGGTGAGGTCCTTATCTTTTTTTTTTTTTTTTTTTTTTGTGGGACCCTCGCAGGCGGCCGGGGAATGAACCAGCAATGCAGAGGCTGCGGGCAGCCTCGCAGCTCAGCGCTCAACCACTATGCCACCAGGGGAGGCCCGGGGTCCTTATCTTTATTAATGCAGTGCCATCAATCTCATATAAGAATGTGGAGAGTAATCTTACATTCTTGTGGGTTTTTTTTTTTTTTAAGATGTGTTCAATTATTGATAGGATACTTTTTCTTCTCTTTTTTGTGTCATCATTGGTATTTTAGTAGGGTGGGAAAAGCCACAATGAATCTGCTATTTGAACATAATTTAAAGCCTGGAGTTTAGGAAGGTTGATTTAACTTCTGTAAACTAAAGTTGGTTGGTTGAATTCTCTCTGAGGATTATCTTCTCACTGAAGTTTTCCCATTATCTTAAAGTTGAGTTTTTCCTAGTTCTGCTTGTTTTTGTCTTTTGCGTTTACCCATAATAAAAAATTTTCTCCCTGACAGTACAAATGACAAGGAATCTAAATTATTTTCAGTAGGACCTGTTAGTAGAGGACTTTAAAAACTTTTACTAGACCATGTTCTAAGTCTCTGATAACTGAGTTTCAGGGAGCACGGAGAAAGGTAATGTGAGTAGAGCTTGAGTCTGTGATGTGCCATGGCCTGTATTGATTGAAAGAGAATTGCCAGCTGCCAGTGGTAGTAGAAATAAGTCTCTCAGGAGTGGGAAACTGTAGAGGACTCTTAGTTAAGACTTACCACAGAATCTCCGGGCTGTTGAAAATTTTGTACTCTCCTCTAGGGAGATGGAGTGGGAATTAACTTTTCCTCCAGTTCAATGTAACTTGGTTAGAAATACAATTGAACCTGTTTGTCTTGTCCATTGTGATGTGATAGGCACCTAGGAAGGGTCTGTTTTGTGTGGGAGTTTATTTCAGCCTGTGTCCTTGCCTGTATTGTTTCCTTTAACAGCTCTTTAAATTTTCTTTTTCCAGCAATGATGTTGTCCACTGGGCATGTACTGACCAATGTGGCAGGTCTGAGAACATAGCTGAAGCTGAAAATAGGAAAGCTGGGGCAAGGAAGAGCCTTGAATCTTGAGGTGGGACGTTGACTCTAAGATGTCCTTGAGCAGTGGAGCCTCCGGAGGGAAAGGAGTGGATGCAAACCCGGTTGAGACATACGACAGTGGGGATGAATGGGACATTGGAGTAGGGAATCTCATCATTGACCTGGACGCCGATCTGGAAAAGGACCAGCAGAAACTGGAAATGTCAGGCTCAAAGGAGGTGGGGATTCCAGCTCCTAATGCTGTGGCCACACTGCCAGACAACATCAAGTTTGTGACCCCAGTGCCAGGTCCTCAAGGGAAGGAAGGCAAATCAAAATCCAAAAGGAATAAGAGTGGAAAAGACTCTAGCAAACCCACTCCAGGGACTTCCCTGTTCACTCCGAGTGAGGGGGCAGCTAGCAAGAAAGAGGTGCAGGGACGCTCAGGAGATGGTGCCAATGCAGGAAGCCTGGTTGCTGCTATTGCTCCCAAGAGCTCAGAGAAGGTGGCTAAGGCATCCCGCAGTGTAGCCGGCTCCAAAAAGGAGAAGGAGAACAGCTCATCTAAGAGCAAGAAGGAGAGAAGCGAAGGAGTGGGGACTTGTTCAGAAAAGGATCCTGGGGTCCTCCAGCCAGTCCCCTTGGGAGGACGGGGTGGTCAGTATGATGGAAGTGCAGGGGTGGACACAGGAGCTGTGGAGCCACTTGGGAGTATAGCTATTGAGCCTGGGGCAGCGCTCAATCCTTTGGGAGCTAAACCGGAGCCAGAGGAAGGGGAGAATGAGTGTCGCCCGCTAAAGAAAGTCAAGTCTGAAAAGGTAAGAGGTGGCCAAATCTGGCTGCCCACTGCCAGTCAGTACTTCCCTGGACTAATTGCCAAATGTTATGTGTACTCTGTGGGAGGTGGATCAGTTTGTGGGTAATGACCAATTACAAGGTCAGAGCAGCTGGTAATGATAATGTGGTTTTGTTCTAAATTAGGGGATTCCTTACAGATTAATCAACAGCATGCCTAGACATTTTGGAATGGCGTATCTGTTGGGGGCAGCTACTTGGTAGAATCAATTTCTATAGGTCAAGTTAAGAACCTCCCACTTTGTCCTTGTACCACCTCAGACATTTGTTGCTGGAGGTTGGCATCAACATTTATGTGGTTCCCAACTTGACTGGCATTTCATCCTCAGTCATTAAGTTGATAAACTTAAATAGACTCTATATTTGTATTGAGTGCTGTTCTTATGGAATAAACAGAGTTGCTAGGTCTCTGAAAGAGAAAAGGGTAAAATAAGTTTCATGGCATGATTATTTACCAAGTGTTTTGTTGGTGGCTACTGAAAAGCAAAGGGCCACAGTTTGAGGGGAAAGATTACGGGGCAGGAGGTACAGACTGTACTGAGTTACATAATCAGTCCTTATGAGTTGGTGTTGTGGCTGTGAAAATTTGGCCTTGAAAGACTCTTTGGCCACTAAAGGTGTAGCTCTTGGCCAGGTATCTCCCTCAACTATTGGGAATCAAAGTCTCCTGCTGGTTTAATAGCTGCCAAACAAAGTAATGATACTTTGCCTTCTGCTTGACTTGGAAGGACAGGTGCCTGCAGCCCCAGGAGGTGCACTCCTCTGGGAAGATGATCTTAGTTCATATCTCATGAAATGGAGCTTGCAGGGCTGGAGCAAGTAGGTGTGAGTCTAGGGTCAGCTCAGGCTGCCTTGAACTTCAGCAGCTTACAATTTTCTGCAAATCGGCTGGCCTGGTGATGAGCTGTTCATTGGCTTCTGATTTTCTGCTCTGTTTTCTGCTTGCCCTGTGCTTTCAACTGATCCCAGCAGGTGCAGTATAAATTGATTTCTTTGTAATTACATCAGCTGCAACAGGGAATATCTATTTCCATATGTAAGTGTTAATAAATAGAGGCTGGATGTATACATTTGGGTAATGGTGCCCTTTCATTGCCTGGATCCCAGTGGTAGCTTGTGTTTTCTTTGCTGTAGGTATTTTGGTCTTTGCCTCTGGCACATCTGTAGCTCTTAGCAACATCTGGGCTTCTCTGGTAACAGGGCTGTGAATTTTCTTCCACTAATAAACACAATGGTTCATTCCCTTTTACCAGTGGCAGCTGCCAGAGAAACTGCCTGTGTTTAGGTGGCAGATGCTATAGTCCACCTCAGCAGAGTCAAGTTCCAGCTGGTTACTAGCTTGACTCATCCTGTGCTGGCCGTGATTTACCTTTTTTTTCTGGGGTACAGATGGATAATTCTGTTCTAAAAAGGCTTAGCAGTACTAGGAGTTCTTGCTTCTGTTCCAGGCCCATTAGACTGTTCCCTACATCCAGCTTCAGGAAACTCTTGCGATATATCCATTTATAATCATTGTTCTTCCTGTGCTAAAAATTGGCTACTTCTGAGCGTGGCCTTCATTTTCCTTTCTGATTAGAACTCTTAACTCATGTTGTGATTTAAGCCCACTAGTAGTCTGTGGGTAAAAGAATTTATGATACTTAGCTTCATGTTTTATTTAAGCCTAAATATCCATGATAGTTTCCAGCAGAGAAGCAAATGTTTTCTTTTTTTTTTTTTTCATGTATTTTTATTTATTTGTTTGTTTGTTTTGTTTATACATGCACTGGGTACAGTCAGAAGCGCGGGAGGGTGAGAGAATTCACCAGAGCCAGAGCAGGGAGCAGAGCAGGCAGAAGGACCGAAGTACACTGCTGAAGGGAGCAGCGGGCGGCAGGAGAGGTCTGCGCGCCATTTGGGACCCTCCTCTGGTGGCCGGGGAGCAGCCGGGGATCGAACCGGCGCTGCAGAGGCCGCGGGCAGCTTCGCAACCCAGCGCTCAACCGCTGCGCCATCGGGGAGGCCCAAGAAGCAAATGTTTTCTTATAGGTGCGGGGACTGGTTGGATGACTGTCCTTCAGATTATAATTGCATTGAAAGATACAGTACATTCAGCTGTTCTGAATTGGTACAGGGTGGTTTGCCCCTTATTAATGTAACTGTTTTCTAAGCCTTGTCTCCCTAGCAGACTGATGATGGGGACAGTGGAATGAGAGAGAAAGGGAGAGAATGTGCTTCAGTTTTTGGAAGAAAGATAAAATTGCTGTAAAGTACTTTCAGAAACAGAAAATTTGCTATGCAATTCTCAGTTCCTTTCATTGTTCTCTTTACCCTTTTGAGCAATCTGGTTGTGGGGGATGCCTTTCCATAAAGACTTTGGCCACTGAAATAAATAATTATTTAAATAATGTTTGGGAGTTGCTAGGAGATGCAAACACTCTGGGGAGAGAACTTTTTGGAGCTGGGGGAGGGGAAGAAGCAAGTTAAGGGAAAGGCTAAGAATCTTGTAGTGGATCAGCTTTTAAGAAACAGGGACGCCAGGGCTTGGAATATAGTAGGTGCTTAGTTAATGTTTGGTGGCTACCACTAAGCAAGGTCTATGAAAACATCTTTAAGATTTTCTCTCTAAGATATGGTCTTGCCAATGGTTTAAATGGTTTGGAATGTTCCTTCTGTGTGCGAACAGCCAGCAGAACCAAAACAGTAAAAACATGTTTTGATATAATCTAGACATTATATTCTCTGAATTGGAAACTATCATGAAGAGGGAAAACAAATTTTGGGAAATGTCTTGACTCAAATCATCCTTCTCTGCCCCCCTTCCACTCTTGGAAATAGAGAATATAAGTTAAGTATAGGTGTAGGATAGAATTGTCACCTGTCTACCATTAGCTAAAGAGGAAGATTTGAATATTCAAATTACCTATTTCAGGACCTCTCTTATCAAGCTCTTACCTCTCTTATCATCTCAAGCTATGGCTGAGGAATTTTCTGTTAACCAAGGATGTGGAGTTCCCATCAAGGGATCCCACTTTTGTACCACCACACCTCTGGTGAAGCTCGATGTGCCATTTCCCAGAGTTCTGGGAGAGACCAGAGGGGATGACTCTCAGCAACCCCTGTTGCCTTATGTTGTTATTGAACACTCCTTCCTTGTGCTTCCTGTCAGCCAAAGAGCTGGGGGGAGGAAATCTGGAGGAATAAACAAGATAGAACCTTCTGGCTCCTGGCTGTTCCCTTCCTTTTGGTTTGATTGAAAGGTTAAGTTAGGGATGGAAGGGGTGATAGGGAGGAGAGAGGACACCTGTTTGAATGTCTCAAGCCTAGTGCTGGACAGGCAAGGGGAAAAAAAAGGAAGAAAAAGGTAAGATTATCCCTATCTTTTTTTTTTTTTTTTTAAATCATATGCAGTAAACTAGTAGGCTGTGGTGGCTAAAGAATCTAGAAGTTTGTAACCAGAATCAGAGGCTTCCTTTGCCTCTTTAGCTTCTGCCTTTGATCTTGCAAGGAGGGAACACTGCAGTCTGCTTTCCCCATGTCTGTGTCTCAGCTTTTGCTGCTCTCAGAGTGCTGCATTTATTTACCACTTCCCCCATTAGTTTAGGATACCAAGGAAACGATAATGTGTTCTTTGCTCTTTCGCCTTCAGATCATGCTTTTGCTCTCATCCTGTGGTCGAAGAGCATCTTTTCTTTGCCCTTGGTTTTGTTTTCCTGCCCTAGTTTATGCCTTCCCGCTCAGCTCTCTAGTGTTGCAATTCCCCATTGCCCAACCAAGGTCAGTTTCTCTTTTATTCCTTCTGATCCAAGGCTTTCTGTCTCAACACCTTACTCCTTCACTAGCTGTTCTTTCTCAGTTATTGATGGCATTAACAGTCAGCCTGGCTTCCTGAAGCCAGATGCCCTCAAGCATTTTCCTTCATGAAGAAATTAAGTTGATATTTATGCAGGGTAGAGATGCACTGTCTAACTACCATGGAGCTTGAGTTTAATTTATTTTTTCTTCAGAGCTGTTTTCCGTTTGGGTGTTGTAATTCAAGGAGCGCCCAGAGAAAGATTATCTTGTCCAATCTCTATTTCATAGAAGAGGAAACTAAGACCAGTGAGGTAATGTGACTTGCCTAGGTAGACAGTGGGAAAGCCAGGCATAGAAATCAGATTTTTAAATATAAAGTACTTATGGCATATTACTTAGAGATTCTTAAATATTTAACTCAGAGATGATTCCCTGTTTTACCACTTTAAAGACTATCTTAGAAACATTGGCTGTGAATGCTAGGTACTCAAAAATGCCCGGATGCTTTCATTTGTTTTTCAACTAATTTTAACATTTTAACTCAATAAACAAAGGATCTTTGAGCCTAGGTTTCTTTGGTAATGTGGTAATGTTTATCAAAGAACAACAATTTAGAGCTGGCTCTGAATTCTGTCCTATTTTTTGTAAAGAGGAAATGTTACTTGAATTACTTTTAAAGTGCCATTGTGAGCTTGACAGAGAAAGAGATATTGATTGGTTACTGGTTTTCATTGTAATCATTGAGACATTCCAGTTTCTTCTTTATTTGCAATTGCCGTGCAGGTAAGGGGAGATAAATCCTGTCCTTGTGCTTCTTGGATATTTTGCAATACATGTGTTGTGGATGTTAACTGTTTTGTAAAGAGGTGATGTACTGTTGAATGCCATTATCATCTTCCATTCATTTAGTATACTAATTTAGTGCATATTAGATTCTACTTACTATGTTTTGTCTTGGTATATATTGGTGAGTAAAATAGAGATGATCCCTGCTTTTTGAGGAGCTTTTAGTTTATTATCTAGAGCAGAGTTCCTAAAAGTGTGCCCCATAAAACCATGTGCATCCTGACACCTGAGTGTCACAAATGCAGATTCTTGGACCTTATGCCAGATCTGCTAAATAAGTTTTATGGGTAGGAGCCCAGAAGACTGTACTTCCAAAAGATTCTCCACATAATTGCTATCTTATTTAAAGTTTGAGAACCATTGTGAATTTTCTTTATAAAGTATGCATTGGGAACAACTTCTGTCTAAAACACCTGCCTTCTAAACATATTTCACATCTGTATTATTTATAACTTAGTGGTTAAGAGTGTAAACTCTGGGGCCTCCCTGTTGGCCTAGGTGTTAGGTCTCAGTGCTATTGTTACAGGGCAGGGAGAGGGGCAGCCCAGATCCCGCAAACCTGCCTGCTCTAAATAGGTTCTGCCATCCGCCGCATCAACACAAAACATATGAGACTTCAATGGGAAGCAACTTTAATACATTAGGAGACAATACAGGCAAGGCAAAGAATATAGTTTCTAAATTAAGCATCCAAAGTTACCCGTCCCCTCGTGGGTAAAAGTCCATCCAAACAGGATTGGCCCAGAGCAAGGCCCCAAAGCCTGCCACAAGTCTAAAGCATCTCCCAGTGGGGACCCACAGAAAAGGATCAGAAACAACTCTGACAAGTCTGGAAGAAAAAGAGCAAAATCAAGACAAAAACCGCCATTATCACCTCCCCACGGATCTCTCACCCACATCTGTGTCACCCAGTCCATGACCAAAAGGCAAGCATGGTTTCTTCACGTCCATGTGCCTCCTCCAGGTCTCCTTCTGGCTCTCCATCCTGCTTCTTTCCTTCCTCAGTCTCTGCAGCTTCTTCTCTCTCTGCTCAGCTCCACCCTCCCTTGGGTGGGGCAGGAAACCTGGAACCTCCCCCTTTCCTGGGGACCACCCTGTTACAATATTACCACTAGATCCCCAGCCAAGGAGGTGACTCACATGGTGCAGCAGACCCCTCCTGTCTTGCCCACTGCTCCCCTCAACAGTGTATTTCAGTCAGTCCTCCTGTTCTGCTCCCCACTCTGTCTCTGGTGAATCCCCTTACCCCCCACACCTCTGGCCTACACCCCAGTTCTTCTATGCAAAAATAAATAATTTTTTTTTTTTAAATATTTTTTTTTTAAGAATTTATTTATTTATTTATTTATTTATTTATTATTTGATACAAGCACTGGGTACAGTCAGAAGCGCGGGAGGGTGAGAGAATTCACCAGAGCCAGAGCTGGGAGCAGAGCAGGCAGAAGGACCGAGGTACACTGCTGAGGGGAGCAGCGGGCGGCAGGAGAGGTCTGCGCGCCATGCGGGACCCTCCTCCGGTGACTGGGGAGCAGCCGGGGATCGAACCGGCGCTGCAGAGGCTGCAGGCAGCTTGGCAACCCAGCGCTCAACCGCTGCGCCACCGGGGAGGCCCAATAATTTTTTTTTTAAGAAAAAAAAATTTTTTAAGAAAAATTTGATTTTAAAAAGTGTAAATTCTGAAGCTAGAGTACCTGGGTTTATATCACAGCTTTACCACCTATTACCTGATGATCTTAATTGAGTTAACTGTTTCCTCACCTGCTAAATGAGGAAGACAACAGTACCTTTTACATGGGGTTGTTGTAAGATTAAATTAGTTAATTTCTATAAATCATTTAGAACAGTGTTTGGCACGTAGGAAACTTCCAGTAAATATTAGGAAAAAAGGAAAACATGATTTGAGTTGAAATATATCTCGGGCTGCTATTGGCAATAATGTACTGAATTATAACAATTTTCCATCTATTCTGTAAACCTGGTATGGATAATTAAACAGGTTGGCTAAGACTTTCAACATTATGCTAAGGAGAAGTTCAAAACCTGGGTTGGTGGATTTGCATGTTAGTGATAAGTTCTAAAGCCCCTGATATCTATAGTGGGATTTGAGGGTTTGGGAAACCAAAAATTGGCTTCAGAAGATATTAAAATGGCCTGTTGCATTTCAGATTTCATATAAATTGAATTTCTTTTCTGGCCATATCCCGGTGTGGTGTTGGGTATGTTGAATGGATGTGTCTGTGGGTCTGCCAGTGTGTGCGATCGCCTGTATGCTGGAAGAACACTAAATATTTCTGTTTCTACACAAGAGTGCGTGAGGAATCTAAGTCCTAGACCTTAATCTGCCCTCCCCCATCGTGAACTTGTATTTTTGCCATTTGGGTGGGAGTCTTTTCCCCAGCACAGCATCTAGGCAGGCAGCAGGGCCTGGGCTACAGGCTGGAGGTGGTGGTAACACACATAGGCGAGCTGCTGCCACCGCCGGCTCGCTGAGCCCTCTTCTCTGTGGTTTCCACTCTTCAAGCCACGCTTAAGTAACCCGCCTCCAGAGCTGCTGACAGGGCTGTGTTCAGAGGCCTTGGAAATTACACTGTTCATTTCCTTATCATCCCCTGACCTGCAGTGCAGAGCCTTCTGGTGCAGGAACAAGGCAGAAAAAAAATACAGACAGCTCCCAGCCAGCGTGTGTCAAGGACTACAAAGAAGGAAATTGGACTTGTTCACTTAAAAAACGTGGGTTAGGCTTTGATTTTCAGCTCATGCCGAGTGTTATTTGTGTGTGCACATGTTCTTTCTCTGTATGTGTAGAGAATGAGTCTGTGCATGACAACGCTGTAGAGAAGCATATGAAAGCAGAGAGCAGAAGGAAGATTGCTTTTCTCTTCAGTTAATTTCCCAGTTGTGCCATTGAGAGGGGCCTGGAAGGATTAGCATCAGGAAGGTGCCAGGCCATATTAATATTTTAAAATATATTTCTCTCAGTACAGTTTAGTCATGGTTGAGAGCACTTACCCAAGTAAGAAGCTTCTTTGGCTGACTGAGGAGACATTTTTAACAAATCTTATTCTCTGAAGTTGTTCATTCAAGATGACATTGAATATAAGAAAGTATAGGCTTTGGGTCAGTCTTGATAAGGGGAACAGCTTTTTTTGAGATAATGTGACAAAGGAGAGAGAGACAGGAGGATGTTATAGCATCCAGGATTTTCTGTTTATAGAGCAACTTTCATTTATTTTCAGAACCTGTGCTCATTTGTTGTTTTTTTAGTATTATGAAACAATCTACTTCCCTTTTCTTTTAGCACTTCTTTTGGCATAGGAGATCCAAAGGAAGCACCTTTTCAGCCTGAAGAAATGAAATGTGGATGTTAAAGAGTTCTTGAGCATATAGTTCACAACATTCTGTCCTTAATTTTCTTTTTTCTGGAAACATTTCCAGTGGAGTCTTTGTGATGGGAGAGATAGGAGGGGAGTCGGGGAGTCTTTTAGATTTCACACCGTGGAGATGATTTTAAATCCTAAGTGTCTCTCCTGTTAGAGGCACTGTATAGTGTTTTCACATGGTGAGGTGATAGCTAAGGTGAGAGAGGATGATTTCCTTTTACCTTTTTTTTCTTTTTCTTTAAAGATTTATTTTTAGGGCCTCCCCGGTGGCGCAGCGGTTGAGCGCTGGGTTGCGAAGCTGCCCGCAGCCTCTGCAGCAGTTCGATCCCTGGCTGCTCCCCGGCCACCGGAGGAGGGTCCCGCATGGCGCGCAGACCTCTCCTGCTGCCCGCTGCTCCCCTCAGCGGTGTACTTCGGTCCTTCTGCCTGCTCTGCTCCCCGCTCTGGCTCTGGTGAGTTCTCTCACCCTCCCGCGCTTCTGACTGTACCCAGTGCTTATATAATAAATAAATAAAATAAATCTTTAAAAAAAAATAAATAAAGATTTATTTTTATTTATTTATGCATACAAGAACTGGGGTGTAGGCCAGAGATGTGGGGAGGGGGGAGTGTGTCTGTGAGAGGATTCACCAGAGACTGAGTGGGGAGCAGAACAGGAGGATCTGCTGAAATACCCTGCTAAGGGGAGCAGTGGGTGAGACAGGAGAGGTCTGCTGAGCCATGTGGGTCAGCTCCCTGGCCGGGGATCAACTCATGCCACAGTGGCTGGCAATGGCTTGAAAGAACTACTTGAGACTTTAACCCTTGCGCCACAAGGGAGGCCTTCCTTTTACCTTCTTATAAAGCAGTGGTCCCCACACCCACAGCAACAGGTATGCACTTGTAGAAATTTGACTATGGGATCCCACTCCAAGCCACCAAATTAGAAACTGTAGGATTTAGGCCAACCTATTTGTGGTTTAACATTAGTTCTCTCATTGACTGTGATACACAGAGTGTGAGAGCCACTATCATAGAGCATCCTTCCCTCTTAATAAGTGAAGATCAAATTCATCAAAAACTCAGTAGAAAAGAGTAACTCTGAACAGTAGGTATGATTTTTTTTTTTTCCTGAGTGTATTCAGATACGCCTATTCCCTTTTTGGAAAGTCTGACAGGAATCCAAAATTGAAAGGAATATAGAAGAGTTTGGGACTCTTGCCATCTGCAGTGTGGAAGTGCATAATAGTACTGACCTCATGGGGTTATTATGAGGATTAGTTGAGATAAAGGTTAAGTGCTCAGCACAGTGTATATAGTAAGTATTCAATAAGTGTTAGACGATGTTGATACAATATTATTAGCTTTGAGGTAGAAGGTTTTTATGAAATTAAGGAGAAAGGATTGAAGGTTTTAGAAAATAGTGAATTTATGAGTTAATATTCTAACTCCTGCTTTATAGTAACTGATATTTCTAACTGGCTTCTAGGAAGGCTGGAGAACAGATTGATTCAGAGCATTTGGTACCATTAAGGTTTGAGGTCTCATTGTTTGATTGGTTAGTTTGGAAGGGTTTGTTGGACTCATTTTGGTAGAAGACTGATCTTAGGTTGAAGAACCATGACTCTTACTTAGCTATTTACCATTAATCATTTTTTTTGGTATATGCTCAGACCTTCTGAATTATTTTTCTAAGGATTAGAAAATCATTAAACATGGTTTTAATTTAGAAAGTTTTTCTTCCATGAGTGCAGACTTTATTTTGAAAGGATTGGAGCTCCTACAGGTAGTCTCAATACCCAAGAAAAGAATGAGAATTGAGATACTTTTTGTGAATTTGTCACTAGCTACCAGAAAGAAAAAGGCAATTCTTAGATTTTTGGATGTGCTTAGTTTTCAACTTGAAATGTTATCCATTGGGAGAGTACAGTTTGACTGTGTCTGCAAGATACTCTTTAATTGTTTTTTAAATTGGAGACCACAAGATTTCAGCCCTAGTGGCAAATGTTAGTGTTTAGATGAGCCAGAACTGGCCATGGAATCTTCTTTTGAACCCTGTTTTTTGTTTGGTAGTTCTTTTCATTGTAACAGGTTTTTCTATGAACTGGACCCAGCTCACTCAGCACTCAGCTCAGAAATATTTCTTAGGTGATGTGTTCCTTCAGAAGTAAGTACTTAGCTCTGCACCAAAACAAACCTTAGTGAAAGGTGCAGATAGTGCCGTAGAAAGGAGGTGTAAATATTGGTCATACACCAACCAAAGTGGGATGAAGTAAGGGAAATTAATATTCAGGCAGAAAATCTGATACTGAGGTTTCTCAACTAGAGGTGTATATCACAATCACTTCTGGAGCTTTTGAAAAGTAAAAGTACCCTCCTGAAATAAAATCTGCAGAACTGGGGACCCCAAGCATGTGTTTTTTGGTTTTTGGTTTTTTGTTTTGTTTTTTTTTTGACTTCAGCAGCTGCTTTTAATGTACTTCTTGGTTAAAAACCATTACTGTTGTGAAAAGGAGTTTGGCTTCTCTATACAGCCTCTGGGAATTCCCCTTACTCCCTTAGCAGGGTTGACCTTGCATTTTGCCATTTCCAGATGGAGCTCTGACCTATACTTTCAATATCATGTGATCCTTGAATGTCTTACAGCTTGCTTAAGAGTCTCCTTTTTCATTGCTCAATCATTGAGTTGGGGTCAGCTATTTAGCAATTGAATCTGAATTGAATCTGAATTCTCATTGTTCCCTTAATTAGGAGAGTTATTGATTTTCTCAGTTATAGTCTTCAAGGTAGAACATACTTATTAATGTTAACTGATTCAATTTTACCTTATAGTCGTAGAATTTTTTTTTATAATTTTTTAAAAGTTTTATTTATTTATGCATACAAGAGCTGGGGTATAGGCCAGAAGCATGGGGGGCGGGGGTGAGAGGATTCACCAGAGACAGAGTGGGGAACAGAACAGGCAGATAGACCAAAGTACACTGCTGAGGGGAGCAGCAGGCGAGTCAGGAGAGGTCTGCTGTGCCATGTGGGTTGCTCCCTGGCTGGCCGGGGATCGAACGGGTGCTGGAGAGGCTGTGGACAGCTTCATAGATTGCGTCTTAGCCCCTTGTGCCACCAGGGAGGCCCTAGTTCTAGAATTTTTAAGGCAAATTTGAGCAAATTTTTAAAACTAGATACATCTGACCTATATGGATAACTAGTGCTGTTTTTCTGTTTAAATCAGTGCAGAAGACAGGTTTAGATACAGTATGAGTTTATCGCTAATCCAAAGGCAGTTTCTTTTCTCATAGATTTGTGACTGTATTTCTATGCTTACTGAGTGTTCTTATTTTCTGGAAACCTATGACATTCCAAAATAAATGCATCTATCCAATAAAGACCTGTTTCTGAGCTTGCTTATGGACACATTTATATTAAACAAGCTATTTTTTTTTAAAGATTTCTTTATTTATTTATACAAGCACTGAGTACAGTCAGAAGTGCGGGAGGGTGAGAGAATTCACCAGAGCCAGAGCTGAGAGTAGGACAGGCAGAGCGATGAAGTACACTGCTAAGGGGAGCAGCGGGCGGCAGGAGAGGTCTGCGTGCCATGCGGGACCCTCACCGGTGGCTGGGGATCAAACCGGTGCTGCCGAGGCTGCGGGCAGCTTTGTAGCCCAGCGCTCAACCGCTGCACCACCGGGGAGGCCCTAAACATGCTATTTTGAGAAGAGGGAACGTCATCTCACAGAAGTAGAAGTCCCTTATCTAAATTCCTTGCTTTTTTCTTTCTTTTTTTTTTTTTTAAATGATTTATTTATTTATGCATTACAAGAGCTGGGGTGTAGGCCAGAGGTGTTGGGCGGGTTAGAGGATTCACCAGAAACAGAGTTGGGAGCAGAACAGATGGACTGACTGAAATACACTGCTGAGGGAAACAGCAGGCGAGACAGGAGAGGTCTGCTCCGCCATGTGGGTCAGCTACCTGATAGCTTCATAGTGCTGATACTTAACTCCTTGCGCCAACAGAGTGGCCCTTCTTTTATTTATTTATTTTTTTAAATAAACACATACTGTTTCTTTGAAGTCAAGAAGAAAACTCAGTGTGTTTGAGTATAAGGTATTTCCCACTGGGATTTTAAGTTTCATACCTAAGCAAAAGTAATTAGAGTACTGTTATCAGAGAGGAACACATTCTTGAACATGCTGCAAACTCATGTTAAAAACTTATGGAATGTCATATTTTGGCCAAAATTATATAACCTTTAATTCTCATATAGTACAATTTAAATATGGTTTTTTATATTGGTACATGTGTTACCTATGCTCTCAGAATTTATGTAAATCTATATTTTGGGTGGATCATTTTAGGTTTGAGAGTATCTCAGATGCAAATACCACTGAATAGGAGGAGAAAAAATTGGCATATGTGGTGAAGAACTCATTTTACAAAGTGACTATACATTTATATACACCATGTTAGACTCAGTCTTAATTCCATCAGTGTGTAGATTCTTAAACATCTGGTAGAGTGTCTGTTTTAGATAAAATATGCCATAAGGCATTTTTCATTTTGCTTGGATTGAGAATGTAGGGACTTGAAATCAAACAAACTGCTTATTAAATTTCAGAAAGAGGCTGAGAAATTCTTTCATTTATGTTTGCTTCTGTTGTCTCTCTTGTCTTGTCCCATCTTCTTAGAGGATTAGATTGTTACAAAGTCAGGGTATGAGGCACTTGGTCAGTAACTGCCCTTGAAAATCGCTTAGGATGATGCCATGTGATTCAACATAACTTTTTTTTTTCTCCAGCATTGAAACAAACCATTATTTCCTCATTGGAGGTCTCGTGTAAAAGCTTGTGCTTAGGACTATATTAATAAAAAATATACATTTATAAATACTAGAATTAACTCTGAAATGTTTGCACTAGGTGAGGCATGTAGGAGTAGGAACTGGATGCATGAACAGAAGTACAAGTCTCCCATCACTGGCTCCCTCCAGAGCAAATAAAATAGCTTGAGGCCCAAACCATTCAATTTGTTCTTTTTTCCCCAACCATGTGTAGTTGGCTTTATTATATTAAATGTATATATCAAGTTATCTCTTCAGCGTACAAAGGTACTTTATGACAGCAGAGGAAATCTGGGGGTCCAGATTTCTAGTGGAAGTTTAAGGTCAGAAGATTGAATCCAGCTTAGTATAATGACTATTCTTTTGTAATATTTACTTTCAATTTTAACTTTCTTGTTCCTCACAATACCCACAAATACCTTCGCTTCAGGTTCCATTTGCCACTGATGAAATAAGGTCATTTTTATGTGGTTACCACAGGTCTGGTCTTTTAGTTAAACAAGAACCATCCTGTAGGCAAAATTCTCTTACTAACATAAATATCCCTTAGACTAGTGACTTCCTTGCCCAGTGCCTTTGGTAACTACTTTGAATTACCCCTCAGTTTTTAGTCTTTTCTAACTTTCAGCTGGAATCTAAACCAGACTTTAAAAAAAAAAATCCTATTGTTACAATTATTTTTGAGATTTGCTTTCATTACAGGTCTTGTTTTAACCAGGTAGGGTTATATTTAGTTATGCAGATTTAAAGAGGGTCTCTTCTGTTCCCCTGTTGAAAGTAATTAACCAAGAAAAAGCAGTTTTATATGTTCTACCATGAACATTCATTACAATCTGGGTACAGCACTGACTACTATTGGTAATTAAGTTTTACCCATAGTTCAAGTTTGCTGTTAGCTACTACTTTCAGATCACACTGCTAAAGACTTGGTGTCATTGCTTTTGTTCTTCTAGCAGTATGCTAGTAGTGGCTCTTGCAAAGAACATTACATTTGCCCTATTGGACTGGAGAGACAGAAGTTTTCATGTTCGTTCTGGGTGTTGGCCAATGAACATCACTGAGGGAAGGGCTAAGCTCCTAGAAATGGAAATTTCTGAGTTTATTGATTTGGAACGCTCTGGAGTTTTGCTCTTCGGCTTTTGTGAAATGGAGCTTCTTTTCAAGCAGAGAAAGGCAGCAAGACTTAATGTCAGTTCCCACCCCTCTAATCTTTCCCTTAGAGCTAAGTAGATTGATGTCCTCAAATACCACACATGGAGGAAAAGGTGGTTGTTCTGGAAGCCAAGTTTCATAGGGCTGTCCCTAGCTTCTGATGAATTAGTGACCTGTAGTGGCATTCATAGCAGAGAAAAGTCTGGGAAGATAGTATGAAAAGATTATTTCAATGTCATTTTTATATTTGACTGAAATTTTCAGATTTTTCATGTTTTTATTCCCTTCATCCTCCATTTCACACCTAAAATCCAATAGCAGGAGAAAAGGACATGGAAATCCCATTATAATCCTTACCATTCTCTGACTTACTTTCCTTTCCTTTGATATGGTGAAAACTTGTTGAAATTAACTGGGAGTAGCCTGAAGGAGATACATTTGGAAGATAGTGGTAGTGAAGAGGTAGTAGGGTTGGGCTTTGTGATGGTGAAAGGAATGAGTGCTTGGATATAAACTTTATACCCCCTTGGCCCTTATTCTCCACCCCCCACCCACCCCTTAACTTTAGAAGCCTCACTTCATTTACTTGTGTCCAGTATTTTTATAAGCATTTTAAATGTCTAATATTTGTTTCTGTCAATCTCATTTGCTTTACCATGCATAATTCCCTTAAACTTCTTCCTTCATTATGCTGTAAGTGGTAACATCTCATCTTTCCTTATGGTTCTACATTATTCTGTTGTGGGAATATGACTCATCATCTTGATTCAATCCTGTATGAGTGGGCACTTAGGTGGTTCAGTGTCCTAACTATTGTAAATAATGTAATAAACACTGTAGAGCATATAAATTTTTCATGTTCTTTGGATATGGATAGATGCTCTAGAATGGGATTGCTGGTCATATTGTATTCCCATTTTTTGTTTTTTAAGGTAAATCCAGATAGTTTTCTAAAATGCACCAGTTTACACTCCCAGCAAAGGTGTGATAGGGTTCCTCTTTTCTCCGCTCACCCTCTCCAGCACTTGTTATCAGAGGTCTTTAAAAAAAAAAAAAAGATTTATTTATTTATGCGTACAAGAACTGGGGTACAGGCCAGAGGTATGGGGGGGGGGCGAGAGGATTCAACAGAGACTGAGTGGGGAACAAAACAAGCAGACTGACTGAAATACACTGCTGAGAGGAGTAGTAGGTGAGACAAGAGAGGTCTGCTGCGCCATTTCGGACATCTCCCTGGTCAGGGATCAAACTTGTGCTGCAGTGGCTGCTGATAGCTTCAAAGTGCTGCATCTTAACATTACCCTTGTGCCACCAGGGATGCCCCGGAGGTCTTTTTAATATGTGCCCTGCTCATGGGCATGAGATAGCATCTTGTGGTTTTAACCTGAATCTCCCATATTCGAAGTGATGATAAATATTTTCCATGTGTCTGTTTGCCTTTTGGATACCCTCTTTGGCGAATTTTCAGTTCATATGTGCTGCACATTTATTAATTGGGTTGCTTGCTTTTTTATTATTAAACCCCTTATCTGTTGTGTAATGTGTATATATTTTCTCCCATTCATTGCGATGTCTTTTTAATTTATGTTTTCTTTCTGTGTAAAAGCCTTTTAATTTGCTATTATGTCAATTGTTTTTTGCTTTTATTTTCCTTTTTAAACAATAAATGTCAGTATTTTTCCTACCAACTATTTACTTGACTTAGTAAGGGAACAGCAAATGCCTGGTATTTGCTAGGGACGGTTTTTGACTTCTGGGGATAGGTCCCCCCCCCATTTTATTTAAATTTCATGTTTGTTTGTTTGTTTGTTTATTTATACAAGCACTGGTTACAGTCCTGGGAGGGTGAGAGAATTCACCAGAGCCAGAGCGGGGAACAGAACAGGCAGACTGACAAAGTACACTGCTGAGGGGAGCAGTGGGGCAGCAGGAGAGGTCTGCGCGCCATGTGGGACCCTCCGCGGTGGCCGGGTATTAAACCGGCGCTGCACAGGCTGCGGGCAGCTTCGCAGCCCAGCGCTCAACCGCTGCGCCACCAGGGAGGCCCTAAATTTTATTTTTATATTCCCCATACAATTACAACCCCCTTATTTTGACCCCAAGCCCTCCTTTCCCCGCCCCCCAACAACCATAGAATGTCTCTGGTTCATCGTTGTTTGTTGATTTTGATATTTTCTTTCTTATAGTTATTCTTTTTCCTTGTCCCTTATTTAAGTTTTCTAGATTCCTGCTATGAGTAGGACCATCCAGTATTTTTCTTCTTCTTTCTGGCTTATTTCGCTGAGCATGATCCCTTCCAGCGCCATCCATGTTGCTGCAAATTGCATGTGTTTATCTTTTTTGAATGCTGAGTAATATTCCATGGTGTATATGTACCACATCTTCTTGATCCAGTCATCTATTTTTGGGCATTTGGGTTGTTTCCATAACTTAGCTGTTGTAAACAGTGCTGCTATAAACATAGGGGTGCAGGTGCTCTTTCGAATTGATGTTTCTGTGTCCTTTGGGTAAATACCTAGGTAATTGCTGGATCATATGGCAGCTCTATGTTTAGTAGGTCCAGAAATCTCCACACAGCTCTCCATAGTGGTTGGACCAGTTTGTACTCCCACCGACAGTGCAGGAGAGTTCCTTTTTCTCCACAATCTCGCCAACATTTGTTGTTGCTAGTTTTTTTAATATGTGCCATTCTCACTGGTGTAAGATGGTATCTCATGGTAGTTTTGACTTACATTTCCCTGATTACAAGTGATGTTGAACATTTTTTCATATGCCTGTTGACCATTTGCAGTTCCTCTTCAGAGAAGTTTCTTTTTAGCTCTTCTGCCCATTGTTTTTTTAAATATTTCTTTTTAAAGAGTTATTTATTTATTTATACAAGCAGTGGGTACAGTCAGAAGCATGGGAGGGTGAGAGAATTCACCACAGCCAGAGCAGGGAGCAGAACAGGCAGACTGATGAAATATACTGCTGAGGGGAGCAGCAGGCGGCAGGATAGGTCTGCACGCCATGTGGGACCCTCGCCAGGTGGCCGGGGATTGAACCGGCGCTGCAGAGGCTGTGGGCAGCTTCGCAACCCAGCGCTCAACCGCTGTGCTACCGGGGAGGCCCTCTTCTGCCCATTTTTTGACTGGATTATTTTCTTTGTTTTTGTTGAGTCTCATCAGCTCTTTGTAGATTTTTGTGATCAGTCCTTTATCATTAGTGTTGTGTGCAAAAATGTTCTCCTAGTCGGTGGGGTTTCTCTTTGTTTTTGTTATTGTCTCTTTTGCTGTGCAGAAGCTTTTTAATTTGATGTAGTCCCAGCTGTTTATCTTTGCCTTCACTATCACTGCTTTGGGTGATGTGTCTGTAAAGATGTCTTTGATGTGCATATCATGTAGTGTTTTGCCTATATTTCTTTCTATGCATTTTATGGTTTCAGGTCTTATGTCTAGTTCTTTCATCCATTTTGAGTTGGTTTTTGTGTATGGTGTGAGGTAGTGGTCAAGCTTCATTCTTTTGCATGTAGCAACCCAGTTTTCCCAGGACCATTTATTGAACAAACTTTCTTTGCTCCAATGCATATTCTTTGCTCCTTTGTCAAAGATTAGTTGACCATAAATCTGTGGGTTTATTTCTGGATTTTCTATTCGATTCCATTGATCTGTGTGTCTGTTCTTGTTCCAATACCATGCAGTTTTGATGATTATGGCTTTATACTATAGTTTGAAGTCTGGGCATGTGATGCCTCCATTCCCTTCTTTTTTTTCAGGAGAGCTTTGGCTATTTGGGGTTTTTGGTGATTCCATATGAATTTCATCAATAATTGTTCTATTTTTTTGAAGAATGACATTGAAATTTTTATTGGAATAGCTTTGAATCTGTATATTGCTTTTGGTAGGATGGCCATTTTAATAATGTTTATGCTTCCAATCCATGAGCAGGGGATGTCTTTCCATTTCTTTGTGTCGTCTGTTTCTTTTAACAGTGTGTTATAGTTTTCTTTGTATAGGTCCTTTACCTCTTTTGTTAGCTTTAGTCCCAAGTATTTGATTTTTTTTGTTTCGATAATTAAAGGGATTTTTTTTTTATTTCTTCTTCTTCAGATTTATTGTTTGTGTATAGGAAGGCTACTGATTTTTGCGTGTTGATTTTGTATCTTGCCACTTTACTGAACTGATTGATGAGTTGAATTAGTTTTTCTGTGGAGTTTTTGGGGTTTTCTATGTTTATTATCATATTATCTGCAAATAGTGATAGTTTGACTTCTTCTTTTCCTATTTGGATTCCTTATATGTCTTTCTCTTGTCTTATTGCTCTGGCTAGGACTTCCAGTATTATACTGAAAAGCAGTGGTGAGAGTGGACATCCTTGTCTTGTTCCAGATCTTAATGGAAATGCTTTCAGCTTTTCACCATTGAGAATGATACTTGCTATTGGCTTGTCATTTATGGCCTTTATGATGTTGAGGTATGTTCCTTGTATCCCAAGAATTTCAAGGGCTTTTATTATGAATGGGTGTTGTACTTTGGGGATAGTTTTGACTAGGAATTTGAAATTAGGATAATTTAGGAGTTGATAGCAACTTGTCTAAATAAGACCCCTCAAGAAGGAAACAGTATATCTAAAGGAAACAGGTTTATTGTGGTGCTCACTTATTTAAAAAAAAAAAAACAAACTATATATATATATATATATATATAAACTGAATATAAACTTTAGCCCTAAATAAGGGGTCTAAGCAATACCTCTCAAGAAAAATTTGTTCTAAATAATACCTCCCAAGAAAAAAACAGCATATCTAAAGGAAACAGGTTTCATTGTGGCTCTCCCTTAGGGTAAAAAAATTACCTCTTCTTAAATATTCTTATGTTGATCTTAGGGATTGTTCTGTATTATTGCATTTGTCCCACTTAAATGTTTTTACATATTTTTCAGAACTGTTTCCAAAGTTCAGTGTTTCTAATCAGTTGTTAGATTCTGAGAAATCATACTGGGTACCATCTTTGGAACTATATTGTTCTAATAGAATTATACAATGTATGCTTGTACTATACATTGATTTCTTCTCTCCCAATACCTCTATTCTGAGATATTTCACTTGATGTTTTTGTGGCTCTGTCTGTTTCAGCATCATTTAAAATGGGAATTTGATGAGTCTTGTTTTACTAATATCCCTAACAAATTAAAAAATTCCCATAATTCATCAACCCCCACATGGAATGTTTTATAATTAATTTTTTTCTAGATTTACAGGTTAGAGAGGGCTATCCTAACCAAGCTATTCAAATTTGTGGATACTTGTTTAGTTCATCCAGGAAATACTAACACTTAGGATAAAGACTTGGGTAAGATAGGCATTGTCTCTGCTCTAAAGAGCTTAAGTTCTGATGGGGGAGACAGATAAATGAGTTATTAAAACAAAGTCTTATGAGTTATAGTAATAGGAGGTACTATGGCAACACTTTTAAGAGGGTTGGCCTAGGAAATGTTGTATCAGGGAAGATGTGCCCTCAAAGGTGATGGTTTAACAAACCCACAGGGATAAGGAGTAACAAGTGAACAGAAGACTTTTGTCAGGCAGAGAGAATTTCATAAACTAAGGCTTGGCATTAAGACTAATTTGGGGGCATGAGGAACTGAGAGAAGTTCTCTATGAGAGAAGATGATGAGGAATAGAATGGTAAGAGATGAGGCTGGGGTGCCAGAGCTTCAGATATATAGAGCTTCTTAAGAGCTTTGTTAAAGAATTTGGATCTGTTTGCTTTTTAGCAAATTAAAGTGGTTAATTGGTTTTGAGGTTTTGTTTTTTTTTTTAAGATTTATTCATTTTTATACAAAAACTGGGTGGAGTACAGGCCAGAGGTGTGGGAGGGTGAGAGGATTCACTGGAGACAGAACGAACAAAACAGGCAGACAGACCGAAATACACTGCTCAGGGGAGCCAGAGGTGTGGGAGGGTGAGAGGATTCACTGGAGACAGAACGAAGAACAAAACAGGCAGACGGACCGAAATACACTGCTCAGGGGAGCAGCGGGGGAGACAGGAGAAGTCTGCTGTGCCATGTGGGTATCTCCCTGGCCAACCAGGAATCGAACCAGCTCTGCAGAGGCTGTAAACAGCTTCACCCCACTGCGCTCAAACCACTACACCACCGGGGAGGCCCAGGTTTGATTTTTTTTTAAGAACTACTCTTGGTGCCACCTTAAGAGTTGAGAGCAAGATTGGAGGTGGTAACAAGGCAGTTGTCCTAGACCAGTTGATGGCTACCTGAAGCAGAATAGTGATAGGAAAAGAACAAGTTGACAGATCTGAGAGAATCGAATTCAGTTAATAGCATCTTGGTGCTTGATATGTTGGGATGGGATTGAAAAAGAAGTCAGTAGTTGTGCCTAGATTATGTCAAGATGTTGGTGGGACTGATAGAAGAGGTGAAAGTTCGCAGAGAAAGATGAGGTTTTTTTGGATATGTTTGAGTTGCCTCATTTGCAGGCATAGGAGATACAGTGGCAAGCAAAATATTGATCCCGTCCTTCTTGGGAACATACAGGCTAGCAAGAGACAGGGTGGTATCAAATAATCACATTCATATACATAGTTAAACACTATTAAAATTATAAGAAGGAAAAGTTACAGTGTGCCACGAGTCTAAAATTGAGAACAGAACCAGAAATTCTGGAGGCGGGAAGGTGTAAGAGAAAATGTCCATACAAAAGTTTGAATAAATATCTGAAGGATAATAATGGTTAATTTGAAATAGAGTTAAATGAATGACCAACCAAGTGGAAATGCCCTTTGAGGTCCAGAAGTCATGAGAGAGAACTGGAAACCTAGATTTAGGAGTTACTAATGTGAACAAATAACAGATATGGTTATTGAGGCCATGGAAGTGGGTAACCTGACGCAGGGAGAATGTCTATATTAGATAAGACTAAAAATGCTGGGCCCAGGATAGATCCCTGAGGAATACTGAAAAGGCATGTTAGGAAGTGTCTGTGTATCAGAGAACATACAAAACTACATCTGGGTACACATATCTGCAAAATATTTTCAGATCTTCTGAAAGGATTAATAGAACTTGCTTGGTCCTACAGTTAATTAATTTTACTGGATAGTGAAGAATGCTTTAAGGAAGTGTCTCTTTTCCATGCTACTTCCGAACAATGAGAGAGTGATCTTTGCTTTTTACTTCAAGAATCCCCACATTCTTCTTGTTTTTCACTGCCTCTTCCAAATCACTGTCAACTGTCATAGTGGTATTAAAATGAAAGCATAGACTTTGTAATTAGACCTGAGTTTGAATCCTAGCACTGCCGCTTAATAGATGTGGAATCTTGCAAATTACCTCTCTGAATCTCATTTTCCTTGAATTTTATATCAATCAAAATTACACTGTAAATGCATAATATATGATGGTCGAGTAGTTATAGGCCAACAATAAATGTTTGTTCTGTTTTTATTTCTTTTCCTTACAGCCTCTCCTGTTTTTCTAGGCAGGCGAGTTTTTTGTCTGTGATCATTTAAACTCTGTCCCAACTCCCTCATGGTATCATATAACAGCAGCTTTTGTACTAGAGCAATAGCGTTTTGAATTTTAGTGGTAAAAGTCCTTTCTGGAAAGGAACTACTGAGGGAAAGGAGAGGCCAGAGAGGTTCTGGGATGTAATTCAGGATTTTTCAACAAGGATACCATTGGCAGTTGAAGCTGGGTAATTCTTTGTTGTGGGGACTTTCCTGTGTATTGCGGGATGTTTGCAGACATCCTTGCCTTTACCCACTAGATGCCAGTAGCATTACCCCCAAGTTGAGACAACCAGAAGTGTCTCCAGATGTTGCCACATGTTCCCTGGAGGGGGCAAAATCTCCTCTGAGAACCATTTGCAAAAATACTGTTTCTGGATGTGGGTGTTACTTACACAGCTGTGTGTGTATTAGAATGAAGTAAGTGGTGTATATGCGATTGTAAAGTCTTCTGTTATGAATGTTGCGTTTCTACAGAAAGTTTTTTAAAACCATTTTCCAGGCAGCTCTTACCCTAAGACTGCTGCCTGCCTGTGTCCATGCAGGTGTTGTTTTGTTTTTAAAAAACTTGCTTTGTGTGCTGAAACAAACAAATAATTTTCACCAAAGGCAGTTAAGAACCAGGCTCTAACACATAATTATGTCTAAGTTTGTGTAGGTTTTCCTTTTTCTTCCACAATCCCTAAATTCTGAGGTGGAGAAATAAGCCCAATGGCAAAATGGAAAGGCAGCAAAAAATTAGTCTGAAAATTTGGCTTACGAAATAATCTCTTTTTCACTCCCAGCAAATAGGGTATAGAATTCAATCTAGCATAATTTTTCTTACAAGATTTCAAAAATAAGCCCAGGGTGCAGGATAGAGTTGTATTATCAGAAGAATCTTCCTTCCCACTTTCTCTGCTATTCTATGACAGCAAAGGAGAGGGTCATCTGATTTTGGTCACTTCATCTCATCCCTCTGTTGACAGCTACTGAAGTTACTTCTGAAAGTGTTTGCTTTTACCCTACATATAAACTTTTTTTTTTAACTTTTCTCTGCTTTGTACAAGTGTGTAGAATGTCCTTCCACATTGGGTGATGTTGACTGCTCTCTGAGAGTGTAGTTCCCAGAGAAGTCTTTGGATGGGTCCCAAGTTGGAAGCAGTAGTTTAAGTGACCCACCTCAGTGTCTTGAGAAGAATCCAAGAAAAGATCCCTTTTTGAAGTTTGAAAGATCCTGTAAAGAGAGGGCAGGCCGTGGGCCAAGCAGCCTTTGAGGTGGTAACCAACTCATAAACAAGAGCTGGCATGTGCCAACAGGCTCTCATCCTGTCTCCAGAGTTGGCTGAGGAGAGAAATGTGTGGAAGGGTCTCTAAGTGGAAGGACTGTTGTTGGCTTTGACTGTAGTCACTGGAAATAGAGCAGGGAGGGAACTTGGGCTTGGTCTCTGGGGTCTGGGTATTGCCCTGAGAAGGTTTTTTCCCCTTTGCTTTTTTTTGGCCCCCCTTCACCTCTTTAGTATTAACATTTCAAGGTACAGGAAATGGTTGGGTATTGAGTGTTTTACAACTTCTCTAGTACAGCCTATTAATATTCTGGTCTGCCAAGAAGAAAGCCAGAAGGCATTTAACTAGGTAGAATCAAGACTCATAACTTTTATGAAGGTCCCCTAAGCAGTGTACCCTCAGTTTATTTGGAAGTGTTAAAGTTTTACTAAAATCTCATCATCACCAGCATGGCTTTTTAGAGAGAATAGACAGCCATGGTATCTGCACTAGAGTGAGACCTGAAGTTGGCAGCAGGATGAGATAAAGGAAAAAAGGAAAGCAGGAGTATGGGAAAGAGATGCAACTATGCCTCTGCACCCCTGGTCCCTCATTATTCTTTACTGCCCCCTGAAAGTTGCCAAAGCTTGCTCAATAAATTGTGGGCTGGGGATTATTTCTTAATCCCTGTATAAGGAGTACCAAACTTCAGCTGTGTTATCTAGGCTCTGTGCCTCTGGCACTTGGCTAAGGCATATGTGGAGGCATCTGGTGACTCTAGACAAAAGCCTGTTTTGTCAGAGAGGATTGGGGCAAAGTACATGCATTGTTATCTCTGATGCCCTCTGGGCAAACTGTCTGTTTGGCAAGTGATACTGTCTTGACCTTATGAGTTATAACAACCTGTCCTCTTGGTTTTATGTTTCTTTGAGTTCATTTTCTATTAGTGAACTTTCAGTATTCAGGCTTTGAAACCGACTACTAGAGTTTTCTACAAAAATATTAAATATAAAAAAATAAGTGCTTTTTATAAATAATTTGGAAAATGCAGAAAGGTAAAAGAAAGAACAGAGAAATCATATTTAATTCATTTTCTTAACAGAAGGATTTCTTTAATGTTGTGGAACTGACTCATTATTGATTCAGGACTGGTTAGAGCATGATCTGGACCTCATGAATCTCAACCCTGTTCCCTTAAGCATCTTTAATTTTCCCATTTGAGAGTTGACTTGGTCTGGCCCTGCTTGGCTAGATTTTATTACATTTGATGAAATTTACCCTGGAGTATGAAACACTGTCTTCTATATTTAAGTTTTTATAACCTGTCTCCAACCAACATTTTATCCTCATATGATACTGTCCTTAGAAGTCTGGGTATTTATTTGTTGTTTAAACTAGTGGTGATGAATTGTTTTGGGGGAGTGGTTTTGTTATTTTTAAGGGTAAATGTTGACCTGCTTCCCCCCTACCCTTTGCCAAGAGGTTTCTGGTGTCAATAAACATAATTTGCTTTCACTGATGAACTTGATCAAGAAAGTCTTAAGATTTCTTGTGTAGAAAGAAAAGGGCTGTCTTTCCTGATATCTTTTTTTTTTTTTTTAAGATTTATTTATTTATTTATACAAGCACAGGGTACAGTCAGAAGCGCGGGAGGGTGAGAGAATTCACCAGAGCCAGAGCGGGGAGCAGAGCAGGCAGAATAATGAAATACACTGCTGAGGGAGTACCAGGCAGCAGGAGAGTTCTGCGCGCCATGTGGGACCCTCGCCGGTGGCGGGGGATTGAACCAGCACTGCAGAGGCTGCGGGCAGCTTCGCAGTCCAGCGCTCAACCACTGCGCCACCAGGGGTGGCCCCTTTCCTGATATCTTGAGACAAAATGAGCCATAGGGACTTTTTCTTTTTCCCTAGAGAAATATTTTATTTGTGCCAATGGCACAGAAATAAACTACTTCATTTTCTATATTATTTTCTATCTGGATTTGAGTAATACGGAGATTCTGCTTCTTAGATGTTTACATTGATGTTTAGATTTTTAACTCTTAGAAGTTTATTATTAAGAAAATGGAAATCTAGGGTCCTCTCTGGAGGCACAAGGAGTTAAACACCACACTAAGAAGCAATCACAGCCTCTGCAGCACGAGTTTGATCCCCAGCCAGCCAGGGAGAAAAATCCACATGGTGCAGCAGACCTCTCCTGTCTCGCCCGCTGCTCCCCTCAGCAGTGTATTTCAGTCAATCTGCCTGTTCTGTTCCCCACTCTGTCTCTGGTGAGTCCTCTCACCCCACTGCATCTCTGTCCTGTACCCCAGCTCTTGTATGCATAAATAAATAAATCTTAAAAAAAAAAAAAAAAGAGGGCCTCCCCTGGTGGCACAGCAGTTGAGCTTGTATACCCAGTGCTTGTATAAATAAATCTTTAAAACAAAAAATGGAGGGCCTTCCCGGTGGCGCAGCGGTTGAGCGCTGGGTTGCGAAGCTGCCCGCGGCCTCTGCGGCGCCAGTTCGATCCCCGGCTGCTCCCCGGCCACCAGAGGAGGGTCCCACATGGTGCGCAGACCTCTCCTGCCGCCCGCTGCTCCCCTCAGCAGTGTCCTTCGGTCCTTCTGCCTGCTCTGCTCCCCGCTCTGGCTCTGGTGAATTCTCTCACCCTCCCACGCTTCTGACTGTACCCAGTGCATGTATAAACAAGCAAAACAAACAAACAAACAAATAAATAAATAAACATGCCTCTACTAAATAAAAAAATAAAAAAAAAAAGGAAATCTTGACCCAGGTGGGAAATGTATTTTGGGCTATTTTTTTTTTTTTCCTTTTTACTGTTAAAAATGGGGCAGGGTATTCAAGGTACTGGTGGTGTTCTAAAAGTACTCTATGATATTTGCAATGTGAGATGTAATATTTTATTTGTGCCAATGGCACAGAAATAAACCACTTCATTTTCTATGTAATTTTCTATCTGGATTTGAATAATACGGAGATTCTGCTTCTTAGACGTTTACATTGATGTTTAGATTTTTAACTCTTAGAAATTTATTATTAAGAAAATGGAAATCTTGGAGCCTCTCTGGAGGCACAAGGGGTTAATATACCTTCCCTTGTTTATTATCAAAAAGTAGAAAATAGTTTGTTTCTAGAACCCTTTAATGACTGATAGATAGTTGGAGAATGTTTTTTTTTTGGAAGAGGTGAGTTAAACTAGGATTTTTTTTTTTAAATGGTGACTTTTATTCTCCTCATACAAGTTTTTAAAACTTGAGATATAGGGCTATCCACAGCCACTGCAGCACGAGTCCCTGGCCAGGGAGCTGACCCACATAGTGCAGCAGACCTCTCCTGACTCGCCCGCTGCTCCCCTTGGCAGTGTATTTTAGTCAGTCTGCCTGTTCTGTTCCCCACTCTGTATCTGGTGAATCCTCTCACCCCCAACACCTCTGGCCTGTACTCCAGTTCTTGAATGCATAAATAAATAAAACTTTTTAAAAAAACACTTGAGATATAATAAAATTTCCTTTTTAAAGAAATGTGCAACTAGGTGCTTTTATGGTCTATTCATAAGGCTGTGTGATCATCATTTTTTAATTCCAGAATATTTTCATCACTCCAGAAGATGCCCTTGGACCTGTTACCAGTCACACACATGCACATACATGCACATTCTCTTGTTCCCCAGTCTCTGACAACCACTAATCTCCATCCTACCTCTCTGTTTATTTATCTAGTCTGGATATTTCATATACATTAACCCTGAGCCATCAATATATGACCTTTAGTGTCTATATTCAGTTCTTTTGGGAATATATCTAAAAACAAAAGTGCTGGGTTGTAGCTCTAGATGTTTAACTTTTAAAAGAAACAGCCAAACTATGACCCAGAGTGGCTATACCATTTGATTTTCCTACCAGCAATGAATAGAAGATTCCAGTTCCATCATATCCTTGCCTAAAATATGTTGTCTTTCTTTCTTTCTTTTTTTTTTTTTTGCCTTCAAAATAGCCATCCTAATAAGAAATGGTATCTCACTGGGGTTTTGATTTGCATTTCCCTAATGACTAACTATTCAGAGCATCTTTTTACATATTTATTGCCTATTTATAGACCTTCTTTGGAGATATATCTGTTCAGATTCATCACCCATATTTTAGCGTGGTTAATTGTTGTCATTTTGGATTATTAAGAGTCTTCAAGTATTCTAGTTACAAGTCCCCAAGCAAAGTGATTGGCAAATATTTACCCCCATTTCTGTGGATTGTCTTTTCACTTTCTTGATAGTGTCCTTTGAATCACAGAACTTACATTCTGGTAAAGTCCTTCAGTTGTTCATGCTTTTGATGGCATATTTTTAAAAATGCCTACTCAAGGTTTTGAATATTTACATCTATGCTTAATTCTAAGAGTTTTGTGCTTTTAGCTCTTACATTTAGAACTTTGATCCATTTTTTTTTTTATACATGGTATGAGGTAGGGATCCAACTTCACATTCTAATTTCCAATTTTCCCAGCACTGCTTCTTGAAAAGATTGTTCTTTCCCCTATTGAATTATCTTTACATTCTCATAGAAAACCAATTGTCCATAAATAGTGGGTTTTTATGTGGACTCTCAGTTCTATTCTACGTGTCTGTCCGTAGGTCTGTATTGCCATATTGATTACTATTGCTTTGTAATAAATTTTGAAATCTGAAATAGTGAGTCTTCCAACTTTCCTCTTCTTTTTAAGATTGGCTTGGCAATTCTGAGTCTCTTTTGCGTTTCCATATAAATTTAAAGATCAGCTTGCCAATTTCTGCAAAAAAGCTATCAGAGATTTTGATAAAGATTTTCTTGATACATAGTTTGGAGAATACTACAATCTTAACAACGTTTAGTTTCCCAACCCATGAACATGGGATTTCTTTCCATTTATTTAGGTCTCCTTTAATTTCTTTCAATGATGTTTTGTGATTTTCAGAATATAAATCTTGGACTTCTTTTGTTAAATTTATTACTAAGTATACTTTTAAGTGCTATTATGGATGGAATTGTTTTCTCAGTTTCAGTTTTGGTTTATTTATTACTGTATAGAATATAATTGATTTGTTTTTTATTGGTCTTTGTATCCATGCTGAACCCATTTATTGCCATTACCAGGATTTTCGAAATATATGATTGTCAACTACAAATAGAGATACTGGGTTGTCGGAAAAGTCATGACATTTTTTTCTATGTTTTCCAAAGATCAATCAATGATATATTGACATCATTCAGTGAGCTTCATAATTCCTCGTTCATAGAAGGACCTGTCTTTATTGGTGAAAAATGAACAAGGTTCTGATTTACAGCCTCATCTGAATTGAATGTTATACCATGAAAGGAGTTTTGAAGAGAGTGAAACAAGTGAAATCTGATGGCGCAAGGCCAAACTCCAGTGATTTTTGATGGGTGATCAAACTTGTGTGTGTCTTGCATTGTCATGACAGAACACAACTCCTTTATGATTAACGAGCACTGGACATTTCTGGATGATGGATTCATTCAAACTGTCCATTTGTCAACAGTATACATCCAAATTGTTTGGTTCCTTGGTAGGAGCTTGAAAAACACGACACCTTTAAAATCCCACCACACTGAGAGCATAACTTTCTTCTGATGAATGTCTGCTTTCTTTGTTGTTTGAGGTGAACCATCACATTGGGACCAAAACCATTTGTGCACCACATTGTTGTAAACAATCCACTTTTCATCACCAGTTATCAGTCACTTCAAAAAAAGGATCGTTTTCCGTACATTTAATGAGGATATCGCAGATGTTTACACACGCTGTCAAATGAACTTTTTTTTTTTAAGATTTATTTATTTATTTATACAAGCACTGGGTATAGTCAGAGGTGTGGGAGGGTGAGAGAATTCACCAGAGCGGAGAGTAGAACAGGCAGAGTGATGAGGTACACTGCTGAGGGGAGCAGCGGGTAGCAGGAGAGGTCTGCGCACCATGTGGGACCCTCTTCTGGTGGTCGGGGATTGAACTGGCTCTGCAGAGGCTGCAGGCAGCTTCACAACCCAGCGCTCAACCGCTGCACCACCAGGGAGGCCCAAATGAACTTCTTTTGAGTTCATAAGGAACCTAAATATCGAGCTTGCTTACATATCACAATCCCAGGTGATTGTGAATGCTTGAATGATGGATGTTCAATGTTTTCTACAATCTCTTGTGTCATGTAATGTGGGTTTGACTTGATCAATGGGTTTGCCATCATCAACCTCAGGGGGCCTTCCTGACTGAGGAGTATTGTTGAGATCAAAATCATCAACATGGGAGCCTCCCTGGTGGTGCACGGGGTTAATTAAGTCTCAGCACTATGAAGCTGTTGGCAGCCACTGCAACATAAGTTTGATCCCCAGCCCGGGAGCCGACCCACATGGTGCAGCAGACCTCTCCTGTGTTGCGGGCTGTTCCCTTCACCAGTGTATTTCAGTAGATCTGCCTGTTCTCCTCCCCCCTCTGTCTCTGGTGAATCCTCTCACCCCCCAAACCTCCAACCTATCTTCCAGGTCTTGTATGCATAAATAAATAAAATCTTTAAAAAAAAAATCATAAATATGGAATTTCACGAACCATGATTGGCACTGACATTCTTGTAGAGCATGGTAACTGCAAACTTCATGCAACTTTTCACAAGCTTGACGTTCTTCCCTTTACAGAAGTAAAACAGTAAAATATGGCAAAAATGCAGAGTTTGGGCTTCCATTTTCAACTTATTGTAAAATCCCCAAAACTCAACCAAATCGCTCAATTATTTTTTTTTAGGACGAAGCTAAAGCTGTCAACTCTCAAATAAATTGGCAATAACGTAGATGCTAATGACTTTAGTACTTTCAAAAATGAACTAGTGCTATCTGTTGCAAAAAATGTATCGTGACTTTTCAGACAATAGTTTTATTTTTGTCCAGTTTGGATGTCCTTTTTTCTTCCCTAATTACCCTGGTTACAATTCTAGCACCATAGGGGAAAACATTTGATATTAAAACTATACTATCGGGCCTCCCCAGTGGCGCAGTGGTTGAGCGTTGGCTTGCGAAGCTGCCCTCAGCCTCTACAGCACCAATTCAATCCCCGGCTGCTCCCTGGCCAGTCCCACATGGTGCACAGACCTCTCCTGCCGCCCGCTGCTCCCCTCAGCAGTGTACTTCGGTCCTTCTGCCTGCTCTGCTCCCTGCTCTGGCTCTGGTGAATTCTCTCACCCTCCCACGCTTCTGACTGTACCCAGTGCTTGTATAAATAAATAAATAAATCTTAAAAAATAAATAAATAAAACTATACTATCTGTGAGTTTTTCAAAGATGTCCTTTGTTAATATACCCTTGTTGGAGATTTAAGAGTATTTTTTATAACAGTATGAACCTTGATTGTTTTTGTGTGTTTCAGCGAGAAGGGAGGGTTAGAGAAACCTGTGGAATGTAAAGCATACAATATTAAGAACACCTGGATTCTAGTGTCTATTCCACCACTTATTTTTTTTAAAAGATTTATTTATTTTTATGCATACAAAAACTGGGGTACAGGCCAGAGGTGTGGAGGGTGAGAGGATTCACCAGAGACAGACTGGGATACAGAACAGGCAGATGGACTAAAATACACTGTTGAGGGGAGCAGCGGGTGAGATAGGAGAGGACTTCTGTGCCATGTGGGCAGCTAGCTCCCTGGCCGGGGATCGAACTTGTGCTGCAGTGGCTGCGGATAGCTTCATAGTTTGAGTCTTAACCCCTTGCACCACCAGGGAGGACCTGTTCACCACTTAAACTACATTACCTTTGAGCGTTCTGTTTCATTCTCTCTGTCTCCCTCACTTGTGCTTTTTTGTTCATCATATAATATGTTGAACATTCAGTTTGCTAGATATGTATTTGTTAATAAAAGGATAAAAAGACTGAAGTCTTTCTCCTCAGATACCAGTTTTCATTCTGTTCCAACAACCTCAGTTTTTTTGTCGGTGAAGATGGAAATGTTTGACATATTTGGTGTGTGGGCATGTGTTAAGGCTGTTCTCATTTTCACAGTTCAGTTTGGTCTCAGTTCTAAGACTGGCATTATATGTAGATTGTACAAGTGCTACCTGTGTGTCAATGTCTTACACTTATTATTCCAAATTATATGGTCACATTAGTGACTCCCAAATCATTGTATTGTCCTCTGCCCTGACCTCTTTTCTAAGTTTGGCTATGGCTTATATATGCCTAACAGATTCCTTTGTTTGGCGAGTAGTCCAAATATACTTCAAACTCATATCCAAAACAAAATCTTCATTTTTCTGTAAAGTTAACCTCTCACCATGCTTTCTCAGTTTCAGTAGTGGAGATATTTTCTTGCACTTGCCCAAACTAGAAACTTCTGAGTCATTCCTTGACACCTTTTCCCTCACCGTTGGACATTCGGTGTATCACAAAGGTCCTTTGAAAAACTAGTATCTCTTACATATCTCTTGTTCCTTTGAGGAAATAACTTGTCACTTTCTTTATCCAGACTTATCGTTTTTTTACTTGGAACAAACTACTTTCACCATCTTTCTTTTCCACTTGGTAAATTGGCATTCAGGATTCAACTTAATTTTTACTTCCTCCTTACAGCATATTTTTGTTAGCCTACTCATCATACTTTCAGGTGAAATTAAGCATCTTTCTCTTGATGTTACGGAAACTTTTTAATATTGCATTGAGATTAGTAATTATAGAATCATACAGACTTGAGTTTGAATCCTGGCTGTTAATAACTCTGTACGACTTTGAACATATTACTCAGGCTCTCGGAGCCTCAGTTTCTTTTCTGAAAGTGTAAAGCTAATAACTGCTTCATAGAGCAGAAGTGAAGATGAAATGCAATTATGAATGTAATTATAGTAGTAATCAGTTTTAATATATTGAACATTATTATTTGCTGAGCACTAAGTATAATACTTGATAGACATTGCTCATGAAAATAGATGTATGATAGTCATTCAGTAAACAAAAGCTAGTATTTTCCATTGTCGTCTTCCGCTGGCCTAAGATTTAGGATAAGAATCATGTTTATGACTGACAGTATGGTAGATCATCTACACAAGTCTTCCACTTCCCCGCACCCTTCCCCACTTCTACCCTACCCCACCCTACCCCCCCATTACACAAGTAGAGAGTTCCCATTTGATAGGTTAATTTTGGGGTCTGGGAATGCTCAAAAATTATTACGTATAATTTAATGGTAACAGCATTCCGAGACTCCTAAAATAACCTGCCAAATCATACCAAATGGGAATAGTCTACATTTGGATAGGGGAAAACTGTAAACAGTTGTTGAATTTGAATATATTTAGTGTGATTTGACAAAATGCTGGGAGGTCATCTTCAAAATAATACTTCCTGCTAACTTCACTGCAGTTCCTTTGGGATTTGAAAGCTTTGAGTTTCCTATTAAAGTACACAGACCCTTAGAGAGAGAGATAATACCTTGTGCTATTATCAACAACTCTCTTGTGGGAATTAGTTGTTTATCAGCTGTTTTCTAATCTGGGAAAGATCTTGCAGGGTGACACTGAGTGGGAAAGAAAGGGGAGAGGAGGAGACCTGAGACAGTATAATGGGGAGCATAATTGCTGTTTTCCATTTGTTTAAGAATTGCTGAGTTTTGGGCCTCCCTGGTGGTGCAAGGGGTTGAGATGCAGCCAGTGGAGCTGTCTGCAGCCTCTGCAAGCACAAGTTCGATCCCCGGCCAGGGAGCTACCCACATTGTAGAAGACCTCTCCTGTCTCTCCCGCTGCTCCCCTCGACAGTGTATTTCAATCTGCCTGTTCTGCTCCCCACTCTGTCTCTGATGATTCCTCTCACCCTCCACACCTCTGGCCTGTACCCCAGTTCTTGTATGCATAAATAAATAAATCTTTAAAAAAGAAAAGAATTGCTGAGTTTTTTCCTAAGTTGTAATGGACATTATGCCACGTAATACAGGCAAGCAACATTTGATTGCCTTGACTCTGCTTAAGAAACATAGGATTAGATTATGCAAAAAGTTAGTTCTTTCTGTTATTTAAAGGTCTAAATTAGTAGAGTTATTTAGCACTTTTTGATATTAGGGGTATGTATATAGACTCTGTATAGACAAATTATAGATTTTTATTGTGTATTGAGAGAATATTCTAGACCTACTGTCTAGAATTTTGGCCAGCTATCTTGTAAATGTATGCCAGCTATCAGCTGTGAACTTGTGAACTACCTCAAGGATTGATTGATTTATTCATGCATCAAGAACTGGGGTACAGGCCAGAAGTGCAGGGGGTGAGAGGACTCACTAGAGACAGAGTGGGGAACAGAACAGGCGGACCAACTGAAACACTGTTGAGGGGAGCAGCGGGTGACTCAAGGGAAGTCTGCTGTGCCATGTGGGTAGCTCCCTGGCCGGCTGGGGATCAAACAGCTAGGGATCCAATGGCCGGGGATTGAACTCATGCTGCAGAAGCTGTAGATAGCTTCACAGTGCAGTGCTTAACCCCTTGCTTCACCAGGGAGGCCCCGGAAAAAGTTATTTATGGGGCCTCTGTCAATTACAAATTCTGACTTCATTCTTTCTCTCCTAACTAGTGTCCTTTTGCTTATATTTAGTCTCAGCACACAGGCCATAGTTACTCTTTTAAACTTGTCTAATCATTATCACTCCTTTCCTCAGAATCCTCTGTTGACTCTTCATTTAGACCCTATATGATCTGTGCTTCCCCCTGTCATACCTCTGTATCCTTAAATTCCATTTTGCCCCCCTCTCATTTCTCTCCAGCACATTGGATTCTGCTGTTCCTTAAACATCTTAGGCATGCTCCTCTTTCCTTAGAGCTCTTACATTGAAAATTCCAGCTACTAGAATTCTCTTTTACTAGACAACAGCATTGTCACCGCCTCCATCTTCAAGTTTTTGTTCAATTGTTAACCACTTCTGCTCCCCTCAACTCCTTTACCATGTCAATCTTTTTTTCTCAGAGCACTAATCTTCTAATGTACTTAACATATTATTTATTGTCTGATTCTAGCTGCTAGAAAGTAAGCTTTACCAGGAAAGGGATTTCTTTGGTTTGGTTTGTTCACCTTTGTTTCCCAAGCACCTTTAATAGTACTTGGCCCAATAAATACTTGGTAAACATATGAATGGGTTGTACATTATGGTAAATACTAATGTCATTTTTAACTGATATGAACCTCAGTTTACTTATGTATGAAAAACTAGTTGTGCTCTTTATCTTTTGTGTAGTGGAGGCTTTCCTCAGATATCCCTAGTCTCTGGTTGTCTACTCATGTCTTAAACATCTTTTTTTTTTTTTTTTTTTTTTTTTTGTGGGACCCTCGCCGGTGGCCGGGAATCGAACTGGCACTGCAGAGGCTGCGGGCAGCCTCACAACCCAGCGCTCAACTGCTACGCCACCAGGGGAGGCCCATCATGTCTTAAACATTTTTAAAGTGGGGCACTGAAATATTGGAGCTTCTGAGTGCATCAGCAAGGCATATTTACAGTGAGGTAGCTGTTAAGTTGACAAACCAGAGATGTCACTCCAGATGGCCTCTGATTTATGATGGTTTGACTTAGGATTTTTTTGGTTTTATGATGGTGCAAAGGTGATAAACATTCAGTAGAAATGTACTTTGATTTTTGAATTTTCATCTTTTTTTGGGCTAGCCAAATGTCAAACTTCTTGTGAAGTTTGGCAGTGGCAATGAGCTACAGTTTCTGATCAACCACGTGATCATGAGTGTAAGCAACCCTCTACCAATTATTCTCCAGCCTCAAAAAGAGAGAAATAGTAGACTCTGTTGTTGTAGCATCCCCATCATCAAGCATTAAATTTCAGTTCAGTGCTTAAAACATTCTTCAGGTTCAGCTTGCATTCTTTAGCTGCACATGTGAATGTTGGGAACCCATAAAACCATTCATTTTTGACTTTCAGTGTAGCAGTCAATAAATTACATGAAATTTTCAACAATTTATTATAAAATGAGCTTTGTATTGGTGATTTTTGTCCAACTATAGTCTAGGGTAAGTTTTCTGGGCATATTTAAAGTAGACTAGGTTGAGCTATTACATTTGGTAGATTAGGTGCTTTAAATGCATTTTTGATTTCTAATATTTTAAATTTATGAAGGGTTTATTAGGACATTAACCCTATTATAAGGCAATGAAACATCTGTATCTAGGTTATCATGGGTTTACCAAATTCCTTTGAAAAGGTTCTTCTAGGGCCTCCCTGGTGTTGCAGTGGTTGAGCACTGGGTTGCCAAGCTGCCCACAGCCTCTGCAGCGCCGATGCTATCCCCGGCTGCAGGGCGAGGGTCCCACATGGTGCGCAGAACTCTCCTGCTGCCCTCTGCTTCCCTCAGCAGTGTACTTGGTCATTCTGCCTGTTCTGCTCCCCGCTCTGGCTCTGGTGAATTCTCTCACCCTCCCGTGCTTCTGACTGTACCCAGTGCTTGTATAAATAAACAAATAAATCTTAAAAAGAAAAGGTTCTTCTAAGTTCTTAGATCATAAGGACTGACCGCCAGGCTTTTTTGTATCAAGTGGTGGAAAAAAAGGAAAACTGGGATTTAGGCCTTTGGCAGTTAGGCCCTGGTCCAGAGGCACTCTATCAGAACTCTCCTGAGAATAAACATCTGTCTATTTGAGAGGATATCTGAGTGAGAAAAGGAATTAAGAATGTAGCTTTTTTATAATTTGCAGTCTTATTTTAAATCATCAGTTCCCCTCCTTGAGTTTATTTGGTGCTACCAGCGCCTGAGTTTTGTGTGTGTGGATGGGATGATTCTGGGGTATTGATTAGTATAATTCAAAATTTTCCCTGTTGCAAATTTTATATTCAACATTCCTATGTGGGCTTAGTGAATTATCATTTCTTTCTCTCTTTTTTTTATGGATTTATTTATTTATGCATACAAGAACTGGGGTATAGGCCAGAGGTATGGGGGAGGTGAAAGGATTCACCAGAGACAGAGTGGGGAGCAGAACAGGCCGATCTACTGAAACACTGCTGAGGGGAGCAGTGGGCACGTTAGGAGGGGTCTGCTGCACCATGTGGGCAGCTCTCTGACCATCTGGGGATGGAACTGGTACTGCACAGGCTGCGGATAGCTTCATAGGTTGCGTCTTAACCCCTTGCGCCACCAGGGAGGCCCTGAATTATTGTTCTTAATTTGCTTTCCAATTTCCAAAGTGTTAGGTTTTTTTCTCCTCTCTAGCACTTCCCCTGCTTAAGGATTTAAGTCTTTCAGAAAATCTTTTATTATGTTTTTGTCTACTGTATTACAAGCTATTTTCTTGTCTGTCGTTAATCTTTTGTTTAATTTTATTGAGATAATTATAGAGTCAAGTGCAGTTGTGAGAAATAAATCAGATCCTTGTACACTTTACCCAGTTTCCCCCTAGTAGTGACATTTTGCAAAACTAGTATATGTTACAATCAGGTAATTGATATTGATATATATAAAATTCACCATTTTCTTCAGGTTTGCTCAGTTTCACTTGTTCATGTGTATATTTAGGTCTATACAGTCTTAACGTGTGTAGGTTTGTCTGTCCTCTACCACAGTTCAAATTATTAACAGTTCTATCAGTGAAGGGGTCCTTGGTGTTGCCCTTTCATACCGTACCCACATCCCTCTCTGCATACAGCCTCCTACCACCCAGCCCTATCCTTGTGAATTCCAAGCAACCATTAATCTGTTCTCCATTTCTAAAATTTTGTCATATTGAAAAAGTCACATAAATGGAATCATACTTCATGTGATTTGGGATTGATTTTTTTTCAGTCAGCTTAATTTCCAGGAGATTCATCCAGGTTATTATGTATATCAATAGGCCATGCCTTTTTATTGCCTTTTTTATAAGGGTATTGTGTGCCACAGTTTAATCAATCAAACAAATAAATTTGAGCTATTATGAAAAAAAATTGCTATGAACTTTCATATAGAAATTTTTGAGTAAACCTAAGTTTGCATTTCTGTGGTATAAGTGCCTAGGAGTGCAATTGCTGGGTCATATGGTAGTTGTGTATTTAGTGTTTTAAGAAACCACCCAGTTATTTTCTAGAATGACTATACCATTTTACACTCCTACCAGCAATGCATGAAAGACCTGTTTTCTTTATTGCTTTTTTCCCCCACATAAGCTTCATGGTATTTGCATTTTTGCCAGTACTATATTTAGTGTTATCACTATTTTTTATTTTAGCCATTCTGATAACTGTAATGATATGTCATTGTGGTTTTCATTTGCATTTCCCATATGACTAACAGTGTTTGAGATTTGTTCATGTACTCATTTGTAATATGTGTATCTTTTTCAGTGAAATGTCTCTGCATATATTTGCCTGTTTTCTAATTGCTTGTTTACTGTTGCTTTTAACATTCTTTATATATTCTAGATCCAGTTCTTTGTGAGATACATGGTCTCCCAATCTAATTTATCTTTTCATCATCTTTACCTAAACTTTCATAGAGAAAACATTTTTAGTTCCAATGATGCAATGACCTGTTTTCCTTTAATGGTTTTTCTTTGATGTTTTTGGTGTCAAGTCCTTATGAACTCTTTGTTTAACCCTAACTCCTTGAGGTGTTCTCCTTTGCGTCTTCTAAAAGTTTTAGAGTTCAGAGTTTTACACTAGTCTGTGGCCCATTTTATTTATTTATTTTTTAAAAAGATTTATTTATTTTTTATTTATACAAGCACTGGATACAGTCAGAAGTACGGGAGGGTGAGAGAATTCACCAGAGCCAGAGGAGAGAGCAGAGCAGGCAGACTGACGAAATACACTGCTGAGGGGAGCAGCGGGTGGCAGGAGAGGCCTGCGCGTCATGTGGGACCCTCGCTGGAGGCCGGGGATCGAACTGGCGCTGCAGAGGCTGCGGGCAGCTTCCCAGCCCAGCACTCAACTGCTGCACCACCGGGGGGTGTGGCCCATTTTAAGTTAATACTTATAGCAGGTGTGAGATTTAGGTTGGAGTTCATTTTGTGTGTGCACTAATGGACTGTCACATTCTCTAACACTATTTGTTGAAAAGGCTATCCTTCCTCTGTTGAATTGCTTTTGCACTTTTGTTAAAAAACCATTGAGGGACCTCCCTGTTGGTGCAAGGGGTTAATTCTCAGCACTATAAAGCTATTGCCAACCACTGTGGCATGAGTTTGATCCCCAGCCAGGGAGCTAACTCACGTGGTGCCGCAGACCTCTCCTGTCTCACCCACTGCTCCCCTTACCAGTGTTTCAGTAGATTGGCCTGTTCTGCTCCCCACTCTGTCTCTGGTGAATCCTGTCACCCCCACACCTCAGGCCTACACCCCAGTTCTTCTATGCATAAAATAAAATAAAAAACTCTCATTCTGAGCCTCCCCTGGTGGCAAGGTGGTTGAGCCCAGCATTGTGAAGCTGTCCGCAGCCTGTGCAGCGCGGGTTCAATCTCAGCCGGAATCTCAGCCGGCCGGTGAGAATCCCACATGGTACAGCAGACCTCTCCTGTCTCGACCACTGCTCCCCTCAGCAGTGTATTTCAGTCAGTCTGCCTGTTCTGTTCCCCACTCTGTCTCTGGTGAATCATCTCACCCTCCCGCTGATCTGACCTGTACCCCAGTTCTTGTATGCATAAATTTAAAAAAAAACCTATCTTTAAAAAAAATAAAATCTCTCATTCTTAAATAAAAAGAAAGATAAACAATACTCTTAAAAAAATAATAAGGACCTCCCTGGTGGTGCAAGGGGTTAAGCATCAGCATTATGAAGCTATCTGCAGCTACTGCAGCTACTACAGCTGGAGTTTGATCCCCAGCCAGGGAGGTGACCCACACGGCACAGCAGACCTCTCCTGTGTCTCTGCCGCTGCTCCCCTCAGCAGTGTGTTTGAGTCAATCTGCCTTTCCTGCTCCCCACTCTGTCTCTGGTGAATCCTCTCACCCTCCACACCTCTGGCCTGTATCCCAGTTTTTGTATGCATAAATAAATGTTTTAAAAAAGAATTTTTGGGGCCTCCACTGTGACACAGCTGTTGAGCGCTAGGTTGCGAAGCTGCCCGCAGCCTCTTCAGTGCCGGTTTGATCCCCGGCCGCCAGGCGAGGGTTCCACCTGGTGCGCAGACCTCTCCTGCCGCCCGCTGCTCCCCTCAGCAGTGTATTTCAGTCAGTCTGCCTGTTCTGTTCCCCGCTCTGGCTCTGGTGAATTCTCTCACCCTCCTGCACTTCTGACTGTACCCACTGCTTGTATAAATAAATTAATCTTTAAAAAAAAAATTGTATAGGGAGCATTAAAATTTGTCTTTTAAGTTATGTTTTTGTTCTTAATAAAAGTTTGTATTTAATGAAATCTTTCAGCTGTTTTTTTAATGGATCTTGAATTTCATGTATAATTTAAAAAGAACGTTCTCATCTCAAGATATAAAAATATTAACCTGTATTTTTACCTTTATTATAAATATTTTGGTTTTAAATTTAGTTTTTTTAAATCATTTGGGATTTATTTTGGTGTGCTATGAGAATTTAATATTCCTTTTCTATTTTTTTTTTAAGATTTACTTATTTATGCATACAAGAGCGGGGGTACAGGCCAGAGGTGTCGGGGGTGATGAGAGGATTCACCTGAGAGGATTCACAAAGTGAGAAACAGATCAGGCAGATTTACTGAAGTACACTGCTGAGGGGAGCAGTGGGTGAGTTAGGAGAGGTCTGCTGCACCATGTGGGTTGCTCCCTGGCCGCACAGGGGATCGAACTCATGCTCCAGTGACTGCGGATAGCTTCATAGGTTGCGTCTCAACCCCTTGCGCCACCAGGGAGACCCTCCTTTTCTATTTTTTAAGATTTATTTATATATACAAGAACTGGAGTACAGGCCAGAGGCACGGGAGGGTGAGAGTATTCACAAGAGACAGAGCGGGAAGCAGAACAGGCAGATGGACTGAAGACACTGCTGAGGGGAGCAGCGGGTGAGACAGGAGAGGTCTGCTGCGCTGTGTGGGTATCTCTCTGGCCAATGGGACTCAACCCCACGCTACAGCAGCTGCGGACAGCTTCATAGGTTGCGTCTTAACCCCTCACACCACCAGGGAGGCCCCTCATCATATCACACTTTCAGTGATCTACTATGAATCTATTGGAGATTGTACTGTGTAGAAGGAAGCATTGAATTATTAATGGTTAAGAACTTAACTCAGGGTCTCCCCTGATGGCGCAGGCCGTTGAGCTCCACGCTGTGAAGCTGTCCTCAGCCTCTGCAGCACTGGTTCGATCCCTGCTGGCTGGCGAGGGTCCCACATGGCGTGGCAGACCTCTCCTGTTGCGCCTGCTGCTCCCCTCAGCAGTGTATTTCGGTCAGTCTGCCTGTTCTGTTCCCCACTCTGTCTCTGGTGAATCCTCTCACCCTACCGCGCGTCTGGTCTGTGCCCCGGTTCTTGTGTAAATAAATCAATCAATCTTTAAAAGCATTAAAAAATAAAATAAAAATGGGCCGCCTTGATGGTACAGGGGTTAAAGTCTCAGTGTTGTCAAGCTCTGGCCAGCCACTGCAGCATGGCCAGGGATCGAACTCATGCTGCAGAGACTGCAGATTGCTTCATAGTGCTGTGCTTAACCCCTTGTGCCACCAGGAAGATCCTACAATAAATCTTCAAAAAAAGTTTTTTGTTATACTCTTCCCAGTCTAGTTGAGCTTGAATTATCATACTAGGCAAAAGAAACCAGTTCAAAAAAGCCTTATATTGTTTGATTGTGTTGATGTGAACTGCCCAAAGTAAACAAATCTATAGAGCCAGACTGTATGTTGACTCTATAGATTTTAATTTGATGGCCTTTATAATAATGCAATAGATTAGTGTGTTGTCATTATAAAGTACTGGTTTACCACATAAGAACACAGTATATTTCTTTGTTCACTCAAGTTCAGGGTCTTGTGTCAGTTCTGGGCTTAAAAGATGGAAAGATTGTTTTCTGCTCTCATCCAATACAAAGCACACCAAAAAATAGTGGGGCCTGTGAAACTTTCATAAGTGTGACTTTAATGAATCACTTTTCCCCCTAGAAGAATAACAACAGTAGAAAAACATGATGCAGTTAGATGCTATACAGGTGTTGGCCTATATTGGTGTTTTAAGCATAGGCATATGCAGTCTCACATTTCTTCACTTACGTGAATGAGAGAATAAGAAAAACTAAAGGATTTATAACCTTTGGAATGGTAATACATGAAACTCAAAATATTGTTTGAGTGGATATGTGTAATGAAATGTGTAAGTGCAATTGATTCTTTTGAATTTGGCCATTTGAATTTTCTTTTCTTTTTTTTAAGATTTATTTATTCATTTATGCATATAAGAACTGGGATGTAGGCCAGAGGTGGGGGGCATGGAGGTGTGTGAGAGGATTCACTAGAGACAGTCTCAGGAGCAGAACAGGTGGATCTACTGAAACACAATGAGGGGAGCAGCAGGCAAGACAGGAGAGGTCTGCTGCGCCATGTGGGTCACCTCTCTGGCCAGCCGCGGAATCGAACTCACTACAGTGGCTGGCGACAGCCTGATAACACTGCCCCAAACCACCAGGGAGGCCCTGCATTAGAATTTTCTTAAGGGAGAACACTTACCTCATCCTCCCCCTCTACAGTCCCTGGTCTAGGAGAAATTGCCTATATATTCATTTTTGGTTTTCAGTTACTATCCTCTTTTCTCTGTCTGTCTCATCCTCTGCTTGGGTGCAAACTAGCTAGATTCTTTGTATTTCAGATTGTTCATTTTTTAGAGGGTAATTACTTTTGATTGTGTATAACTGAGCTGTGTGAATTCCAATCCCTAGCGTGTATATCTATCAGTCAGCTGCTTCAGGAAAATAGCGAGTTGGGTGAAAGATAATTCCGATGAAGGCTATGGGAGATGTCATATACACATGTACTTTAAACCATGCTCCTGTTTTCCTAATTTTTCTCCCAGAGTTGTTTAGGTGTAATAGATGTTTTTGTTTGTTTGTTTGTTTGTTTGTTTTTTAAGATTTATTTATTTATTTATACAAGCACTGGGTACAGTCAGAAGTGTGGGAGGGTGAGAGAATTCACCAGAGCCAGAGCGGGGAGCAGAACAGGCAGAAGGACTGAAGTACACTGCTGAGGGGAGCAGTGGGTGGCAGGAGAGGTCTGCGCGCCATGTGGGACCCTCCTCTGGTGGCCGGGGAGCAGCTGGGGATCGAACCGGTGCTGCAGAGGCTGCGGGCAGCTTCGCAACCCAGCGCTCAACCTCTGCGCCGCCGGGGAAGGCCCTGTGATAGATGTTTTTACATTAGAAAGGGATGGACACTAGGGGTAAAAATAAATAAGCTATATATTTTGACTAAGAAGTATTGAACTGAAAGATTAATAGAATTAGCAATGAAAGTAGTAATAAATACTATTTCTATTTTTGTGTATGTTTGAAGTTTTTAATAACATTTTGGGAGTACAACAATGTATATGTAAATAAAGGTAATAATTCTCAATTATATACAATATATACTTTAAAACACGTTTTATTATACATGTAGTAAATATATTAATTATAAGCTTACAGCTTAATCAATTTTCACAATTTGAAAACACCTGTGTGACTCCTATCCAGATCAAGAAAAAGAACATTACCCATCCCTGGCAACTTCCCTTGAACTCCCTTGTAGTCATAAGCAGCTCCCAACCACTATACTGGCTTCTGATAGCATTCTTTAGTTTTACCCATTTTTAATTTTTATATAAATGGGGGGTTATACTGAGCCTGAATCATAAACATAATTACATGTAATTGTAGTTCGTTCACTCTCATTGCTCAGTAGTAAGTAGTCCGTTGTGAGAATATACCACAATATATTTAACCATTTTATTTTGAAAACTTGAGCATTTACAGCTTTCAAAACATCTCTTACCTACTTTCCTTAATATTGCGGAGGCTACAGACATTTTCTGAAATAGACTGGTGAGGAAATCAGAAAATTATTATTATTTCTGCTTAGAAGAACTGGGGTGTAGGCCACGGATGTTGGGGGCGGGTAAGAAGATTCACCAGAGACAGAGTGGGGAGCAGAAAAGGCAAGTTTACTGAAATACACTTTTAGGGGGAGCAGCAGGTGAGACAGGAGAGGTCTGCTGAGCCATATGTGGGTTAGTTCCCTGGCTGGGGGGTCTAACTCAGGCCATAGTGATGATAGTGCTGAGACTTAACCCTTAGGCCACTAGGGAGGCCCCAAATCTGAAAATTCTTAAATCGTTTCTGTACTTTAGCCATTCCATAATGATGAATATACATCTTTTGATATACAGATTTGTTCTCATATTCTCCGAGCTCATTACCACAGTTACCCATTACTGTAGCTTTTGCTGTATATATAATTCATTCCAATAATTGATTAAAACACCCACTTTTTAATTAACTTTCTTGATTCTGAGGGTTAGCTGTTCAGGCTGAGTTCTGCTACGTGGTTCTGGGGATCTGAGCCAGACTTGGCTTAATTTGAGACAACTGAGCCACTTTCTCTAGTGGGCTATGTAAGGGTTATTCATGTAGGAGGCTCCCACCTAAGGTGAAATGTGGGTATATGCAAGTCTTGTTGATATTTAAGCAGAGAACTGGCATTCCTTTCCTTCCTGTATGTACTTCCTACTGGCCAAAGCAAATCACAAGGCCAGCTCAGATTCAGAAGATAAAGAAGTAGAATTTCATATATTGATGAGAGAATTGCAAGTGAGTGGATTCAAGGAGGGGAAGGATTTCTAACTTTTTTTTTCCCCAGTCCACCACACCCAAATTTTGAGCTCACTTTTAGAAAAAAGCCATTAGGTCCTAACAGCTCCTTTGTCTTTGATATGCATTTATTAAATAAACTTTTGTTTTCACTTGTTTTGAAAGTGTTTGGAGTGATAAATGAAACTAGGGTTACCTTATATTGGGGAGATATTTTAATTTTTATGCTTTAAATTTTTCTTCCCCCTGCCTTTTCTTCCTGTACAATTCATTTTATCATTCAAAGATGCTTAAGAATGCATTTTCTTCAACAAAACCTATGTCATTCCACCTACACCCACCCTCATATTTTTCATTTGATTCCCCCATGGCAATATTTAGCACTCTAAGCTTCTGTATATATCCCCAGTCTCTGACATGTATATCTTTTAAAATGATGAATGAAATTGTGAGATGGTTTCTTGAGTTTTTTCTTTATTAAACTATCTTTTCCATTTTTGTTCCAGAATTGTTTATCCCTAGTTTCTTTTTGGATCTAACTGCTGCTACTTTAACTAAATGACAGTTTGTATTTAGATTGTTACTGAGAAAGATCAAACATCATCATCCATATATGTGACTAATTGCTCTAACTTCTTTTAGTACTAGTGTTATTTTGATTTTAAAGAAGTGTTTTCTCCCAGGGTACTGTGCTTTTCTAACAGGGTGGTCCCTAGGGAAAGAAGAGCTTCCAGGTTCCTTACCACACCCAAGAGAGGGTGGAGCTGAGCACGGAAGAAAAGAAGCTGGTAACACTTTGGTTTAGAATGTAGTATTTATGGCTTTTCGCAGCCTCTGTTTGATCCTGGCTGGCTGGTGAGGGTCCTACATGGCACGGCAGACCTCTCCTGTCACACCCGCTGCTCCACTCAGCAGTGTATTTTGTCAGTCTGCCTGTTCTGTTCCCCGCTCTGTCTCTGGTGAATCCTCTCACTCTCCCACGCATCTGGCCTATACCCTGGTTCTTGTATAAATAAATAAATAAAATCTTTAAAAAAAAAAATTAGAATGTAGTATTTTACATAGACATGCTTCGGAGTATGGAATGATTCAATACGTATAATTAACTTTTTTTTTTTTTTTTTTTGGCTATCAGTTTTCTGAGTCTCTGCTCTTGTAAAGTAGGTATTTTGTAGTCCAGTGTCTACTCTAAAATCAGAAAATGCCCGGTGCATACTTTACTAGCTTTCTTAGAAATGAGGGTTTGAGACTTTGACTCAAGCTTCCAACCAGATATATATCATCCTTAATATTTGCAGTCTTTTTTTAAAAAAGATTTATTTATTTATACAAGAACTGGGGTACAGGTCAGAGGCGCGGGAAGGTGAGAGAATTCACCAGAGAGAATTCACCAGGGGAGCAGAACAGGCAGACAGACCAACGACACTGCTAAGGGGAGCAGCGGGCGAGGCAGGAGAGGTCTGCCACACCATGTGGGTCCATGGGACAGTGAAATTTGTTTATAGTGGTGGTGAAGGCAGCAATAACATTACCAGACTGATTATGTAGCATGAGTTTTTTAAGTGGTTCTGGCTGTATAGCCTCTTCCTGTGCCTGCTTGTTTTCTGAACCTGATTCTCCAGACTTCCTGGGAGTCCTGTGAGTCATCAACTGACCCTTCATCTTTTGCTAAGTCAACCAGAGTTAGTTTCTGCACACAACCATAAATCATACAGTATTTGAATTTTAAAAGTAGAAACCACAATATGTATTAGAGAAGTGCTCATCTTATTTGGGAGACAAAATTTATGATATACTATTATCTATCGATATATTACACCGATATGTGACATTACAATAACACAGATTGTAAGTGGTACAAAAGGAAGAATCAGTGACTAGCGAGGTTGGAAACAGGTTTATAGAGAAAGTGGAACTCAAATAGTGAATAGAATTTGGATATGAAGAAGAAAATGTTTAGAAGGTACAAGTGAGTCGGGAAAATATAATTATTACTGTCACAGAGGACTTTTGATAATATTTAAATAACCCCTACGCTATACTGGGTGAAAAAGGGAAGGAATGAAAAGAAGGGACGATATCAGTAAAAGAAATGGAAGATGTTAGGATTACATTTTTAAGTAGGTCATTAAAGCATGTGCTTTCTCAAGACTGTGTATAACTGGAAATACGATCGGTCTGCCTGTGAAAGAATATACAGATATTCATTCTTGTAGAATTTCTTGTTTTCAAATTCCGTGAAGTTTATTAACAGTTTTTTAAAGGGGCAGAGAGAAATTTCACTTTTTTTTAACTTTTAAAATCTTCTTAATAATCTTTGTCCATTAGGACCAGAGTATCCCAAGTCTCTTCAAGGACTTTTTTTTTTTTTTAAGATTTATTTATTTATTAGATTTATTTTTATTTATTTATACAAGCAGTGGGTACAGTCAGAAGCATGGGAGGGTGAGAGAATTCACCAGAGCCAGAGCGGGGAGCAGAGCAGGCAGAAGGACCGAAGCACACTGCTGAGGGGAGCAGCGGGCGGCAGGAGAGGTCTGCGCGCCATGTGGGACCCTCTTCCGGTGGCCGGGGAGCAGCCGGGGATCGAACCGGCGCTGCAGAGGCTGCGGGCAGCTTCTCAACCCAGCGCTCAACTGCTGCGCCACCGGGGAGGCCCAGTATCCCAAGTCTCATGGAATATAGTAGTGCTTCCTCTAACTTCATTTGGGGGGGGGTGTGTATTTCATAACTGACTTTGTCTAGAAAAACTAAAGCTTACTTGAAGCCTATTTTTCTTCAACAAATAGGTTGAGAACAAGTATGATTTCTGTTTTCATAACTGGTTCCCTGCTCTTCCCAGTGCTCCCCATCTCTATCTATGAGCTGTTTGGCAAGGAGGGGTCTCTTATCTCTGCATCTCCCATGTCTGGCATGTAATTGAACACTATAATTTTTTTTAATTTAATTATTTCCTTTGCTCTTTGAAGAAGTTGAGAGAAGGATTAAGATTTCTTTAACTCAGAGTTATAGTGGACATGAACTGTTGTGTAGTTAGCCTGGGATATTTGTTTTGTTTGGAAAGATGTATAACACACAATACCTTGGTCAGATGTCATTTAAGTGGCTAATGAGTCCCAACAGTTCGCTAGCTCTAACCTGGAAATGCATTTTTAAAAATAGACTTCAAAATTGTTTTAAAACAATTTTTAGATTTATAGAAAAATTGAGACAGCACTATAGAATTCATGATTCCCCTATTATTAACATTTTACTAATTAGTATGGTATATCTGTTACTATTGCTAAACCAATACTGAGGTTTTATTAATACATACAGTCACACTGGACACTGAAAGAAAATATTTATAGTACTTACACTGCTTTAGGAACCGAAAACCAAGATCTACTAGAATGAACAAGAGAAAGTATTTCTTTTCCTTTAAAGTTTATATTTGGGGGCCTTCCTGGTGGCACAGGGGTTAAAGTCTCAGCTCTATCAAGCTATCACCAGCCACAGTGGCCTGAGTTCGATCTCCAGCCAGGTTGCTGACCCACATGGTGCAGCAGACCTCTCCTGACTTGCCTGCTTCTTCACTCAGCAGTGTATTTCAGAGATCCGCTTGTTCTGTTCCACACTCTGTTTCTGGTGAATCCTCTCACCCCCGTCCCCCACCTCTGGCCTAGACCCCGTTCTTGTATGCATAAATAAAAATAAAATCTTAAAAAAAAGTTTATATCTGATATAATTCAAATGTGACTGCAGTAAATATTTTATCAGTCTACTTTCTGTCAGTTTTGTCAGTGGTTCTCAGTGTGGTCCCCAGCCAGATAAGCAGCCCTCTGCGTCTTTATATCCTTCTGATACACTCTAAAATTTGAGTACCTGCTTTGTCATGTTAATCTGGATAGCAATTCTTACAGCATATTGGTTATGAGTAACATTTTGTTTTACTAAATGTCCATGAAAAATCTTTTCTATTTTGGGCCTCCCCGGTGGCGCAGCGGTTGAGCGCTGGGTTGCGAAGCTGCCCGTGGCCTCTGCAGCGCCGGTTCAATCCCCGGCTGTTCCCCGGCCACCTGAGGAGGGTCCCACATGGTGCGCAGACCTCTCCTGCCGCCCGCTGCTCCCCTCAGCAGTGTACTTCGGTCCTTCTGCCTGCTCTGCTCCCCGCTCTGGCTCTGGTGAATTCTCTCACCCTCCCGCGCTTCTGACTGTACCCAGTGCTTGTATAAATAAATAAAAATAAATCTTTAAAAAAAAAATCTTTTCTATTTTGATGAAAGTATCTTTTTTTTTTTTAAGATTTATTTATTTATGCATACAAGAGCTGGGGTGTAGGTCAAGAGTTGTGTGAGGGGGGTGAGAGGATTCAGCAGAGACAGAGTAGGAGAACAGGTGGATCCACTGAAATATACTGCTGAGGGGAGCAGTGGGCAAGACCAGAGAGGTCTGCTGCGCCATTTGGGTTAGCTCTCTGGCTGGGGATCAAACTCACTCTGCAGTGGCTGTGGATATTTGCTTGATAGTGTTGAGACTTAACCCATTAACTCCACCAGGGAGACCCAAAGCATTTTATTCTTAAGATGTTAGTTCATATTCTCTTCCCTTAAGGTCATATTTGCTGAACTGATATATCTAGAATGGGTTGGCAGAAGACTACAGGCCAAATCAGGCCACATTCTGTTTTTGTACAGTTTGTGAGCTAGACATGGTTTTAACCTTTTTTTAAAAACAATTTTATTGAGATTTAATTCACATACAATAAGTTTTGCCCACTTAAAACATGCATTTTTGTATTTTTTAGTATATTCACAGAGTTGAATAGTTCTCCACTATCTAACAGTAGAATGTTTTTATCACAACAAAAAGAAATCTTGTATCCTTTAGCAGTCAGCCCCCCGCATCTCCTAAACCAACTCCCTACCTCCCGACATAACCATTCATCTACTGTGTCTCCATAAATTTATCTATTTTGGATAGTACATGTAAATTGAGTAATATAATAAGTATGTGGTCTTTTGCGACTGATCTCTTTCACCTAAAATATTTTTGGAGTTATTCATATTGTAGCATGAGAATTTGAAGACAGAGAAGCAGGACTGGTCAAAAAGGATACTCTAAAGAATGGAACATTAATACTAACTACTTCTTTTCTTTTTGTCAGTTGTTGATGGCTTTGTATTTACTAGTCCAGAATAGGCCAAAAATGTTATGAAAACAGCATCATCTACAACTCCTCCTTTATTTCAGAAATAACAGAGTACTTGTAGTTCCTAGATCTGCCTTGGGATCTCATTACCTGATCTTATTTCATCCTGTATTTGTACATTTTTTTTCCCCTGCTAATTTTGATCAAATAACTTCTAGCTCTACTTCAAGAATCAGTATTTTCAGTCTGGGAAGTTCTCGTCTCCAAACCTCATGTGTATTTGTGTCATAGTATCGCATCATACTATATAATTTGATTCTCTTTTCCACCTAGATTCTAAGATCTTTTCAAAAGCAAATGTTCTATCATCATCTTAAGCTCCATGTTATACAACACAGCTATTAGTAACAGATAGCTGCCCCACAAATGATTGTTGACTGAGTATGTTTCATGTTAACGAGAAAAAAATTTGAATGAATGGAGCAAAAAGTTTTTCAACTTGAGCTCTGGACCATTTAATCCATGTAATGTTTATTAGAACTAAGGTCCAGCAAAATCATAGAATTTGTAAAAAAAAATTTTTGCCTGATAGAATATAATTTGATGTGCTTTATACACTCACCATATTCATGCAGAATGTTTAAGGTAATTTTTGTCCACCAGACAAATGATGCTGAGGTTGGAAGTTCTTATTTCAGGCTGTTTCCTTCCTTTGTGTTGAAATAGCAGACAGCATTCTTTTTTGCTTACGTTGAAGCACTGATTTCTTCTACAGCTTCATCTGGAACCCCTTTCCAAGGCCATGGGTTCCTGTCAGACTTTACCTAGTTTTCTCAACAGCAAAGCCAGCGCTAATCCTTTCTTAAAATTCTCTAAGCTGTCAGCAAACAAACCCCTTCTTACCAGTTTAGCTTGAAAGCCATTTACATTGGTTATTAAAGGGCATTCAGTTTTCTTGTCCACATTGCAAGTCATTGCTCTCTCCTCTGCTCTGAGCCCATCAATTTGTAGGTATTGTGCTGTGTATTTCAAGGTGGCTCCTAAAAGTTGAACAATTACAGAAAGCTGTCGTCTTCCTGTTACGAGAGATCTATGTATCTGTGGTTTCTGGCTCCTTATTAGCAGGTGGAAGAGATTAAATGAGGATTGAAGGAGGCTAGAAACCCACTTCTTTCTTGAAGTCTTTGTGTTGCTTCTGAATGTGTTTTAGCTCTTATTTTTGCAACCAGATGTCCTTCATAAAAGGAAGGAAGGGGAAAAGATTCATATAGTAAGAAGATCCAGATGATCAGAATTTTTAAAAAATGTAAAATTTCTGGACAATAAAAATCACACATTTCACTTGTATAGATTGATGAATTTTGACAAACATACCTATTTAGCCACCACCCAAGCCAAATGTAAAACATTTTTCCCCTGTAAAGTTCCTTTGTGTTCCTTGTGTTAGAATCCTCCCACCCTCATTGCAAGCTACAGCTGATCTTATTTCTAGTACTATAGATTAGTTTTGCCTGATTGAGGATTTTGTGTAAAAGGAACCATACACATACACTTTGTGCACTTTGTTTCTTTCTCTCATAACATCTTTGAAAATTAACCATGTTGGGGCTTCCCTGGTGTGCAGTGGTTGAGCGGTGGGTTGCGAAGCTGCTCGCAGCCTCTGCAGTGGGTGAAGGTCCCGCATGGCACGCAGACCTCTCCTGCCGCCCGCTGCTCCCCTCAGCAGTGTACATCGTCAGTCTGCCTGCTCTGCTCTCCGCTCTGCCTCTGGTGAATTCTCTCACCCTCCCGCGCTTCTGACTATACCCAGTGCTTGTATAAATAAATAAATAAAATCTTTAAAAAAGAAAAAAAAAGAAAATTAACCATGTTGTTACATGTGTTAGTTTCTTTTCCTTTTTTTTTTTTTAAATTTATTTATTCAGGCCTCCCTGGTGGCGCAAGAGGTTAAGATGCAACCTATGAAGCTACCCGCAGCCACTGAAGCACGAGTTCGATCCCCAGCCAAGGAGATACCCACAGGGTGCAGCAGACCTCTCCTGTCTCACTTGCTGAGGGGGCAGCAGGTGAGACCAGAGAGGTCTGCCGCACCATATGGGTATCTCCCCTGCTGGCTGGGATCGAACCAGCGCTGCAGAGGCTGTGACAGCTTCACAGCGCTGCGCTTAACCACTTGCCCCACCAGGGAGGCCCTGTTAGTTTCTTTTTATTGCATGTACTAATTTATTGTATGGATATACCACAGTTTGTTTATTCACCAGTTGAAGGTTATATGGATTATTTCTATTTTGGGACTTTCATAAGTAAAACTGTGAATATTCATGTTATACAATATGGTTTATGGACATAAAAATGTTTTATGCACATAAATACCTATAAGTAGAATTATTGGATCATACACATACCACACATACACATATATATGTATATTTAACTATAAAGAAAGCAGCAAACTATTTTCCTAAGTATTTGTACCATTTTATACTCTAATTAGCAACATTTGAGAGTTCTGATTGCTGCAAATCCTTGCCAAAACTTGATATTGTCTGTCTTTCTCTCTTTTTTTTTAAGATTTATTTTATTTATGTATGCATACAAGAGCTGGGGTGTAAGCCAGAGCTGAGGGTGTGTGTGTGTGTGTGTGTGTATGTGTGTAAGAGAGAGAGAGAGAGAGAGGATTCACCAGATACAGAGTGGGGAGCAGAACAGGCAGTTTGACTGAAATACACTACTGAGGGGAGCAGTGGGTGAGACAAGAGAGGTCTGCTGCACCATGTGGGTTAGCTCCCTGGGATCGAACTTGTGCTGCAGTGGCTGCCAATAGCTTCATAGTGCTGAGACTTAACTCCTTGCACCACAAGGGAGGCCCTGTCTTTTTTCATTATAGCCATCCTAGTAGGTATAATTAGTATATGTGCCTTTAATTTTTTTTTGATGCTATTGTACCTGGTAGATTTAAACTTTTTAAAATTTCATTTCTTTCTTGCTAGTATACTGCAAGAAAGTCAATTGCAAAATGCAGTTGACTTTTGTATATGTCCTTATATCAAAGTCATCTAGTTCTTATTTCTGACAGCTTTCTTTTATTTTGGATTTCCTGGTATTTTCTACACACACAGTCCTGGTATTGATCTTGCACATATTTTACTGAACTTTAGGCAGAAAGGATAGGTATACATAGTCTGCATTTTTGGCTTATTAAGTTTCCTGGGCATTTGAAAGCCTTATATGTATATGCCTCTGCATGCAAGTTAAGATGACATAATTAAAGTGAGAATTATGCACATAAAGGTATGACTATAGTTGCAGTAATAATCATATGTAGAATTCCATGGCAGATGGTAAATAAGGCTGTTTTGCCCCCTGGACTTTTGAAAATGTTAGAAATGGGCTCTCTCTACTCTGAGAACAATAAAATATGGTCTAAAAAAGCACATCTAATACCAGGTTACGTTAGAAGACTATTTATAATACCTCTGGTCATTTGTAAATGTATTTAACTGTTCATTCATTGGACAGATATTTAGTTGTGAGTGCCCATTAAGTTCCAGACTTTGTTGTGGTATTTTGGATATACCAGTGAATAAAACTATCAAAAATCCCTGTTTTGGGAATACCTTAGTGGGAGAAATACACAATAAATATTAAATATTACAGTTTGTTTATTTGCCTATATATTTAAGTGAACAGAACTTCGGAGAAAAAAGGGGAATAATGTTGTACAGAACCTCGGCTGTTTTTCAGACCCTATGGACTACTTGATTAAAGCTGGAAAGTCATCAGATTCACCCCACAAACCAGATTATAAGAAAAAAGGTTAATTGATAATTTTTCAGTCAATGATCATCCTTTGATTAAGATGATCTCAAGTTTAGATATGTTTCCCCAGTGATTTTCTTCCCCAGTTTGTCTTATTTGCAAGGAAGAGTTTTGGGAAGAAATGGTGCCAAGCAAACTATACAAACAACCCTTTTTCACAGGGAAAAGTATTTTTCAGTATTCACAAACAAAATGGGGAAAAAAAAAAGTTTTTGGCCTTACATAATGTCAAGATGGTTCATTTTACCATCTTGGTCATGTTATGTTTGAGATCAGTGAAGCAAAGGTAATAAAAGGGTGCCATTTTTGAGTATTTCTGCTTGCGGACATTTTAATAAAAAAATTAGATGCTGTAGAAATAACACCACATCAGTTGACTATTAAATTAGATGCTTTTCATTACAGATCAGTGAATCAGTAGACATTAGTAAATGTGTCCAGTTAATAGCACCAGTTAGAATTCCTGAAGAGAAATCCTTTGAAATTTATTTCCTCTGTATATCTACTAAAAACAAACTACTTGAGGTGAAATATTCAAAATTATAAATGAAACCACTGGAAAAAATAAGACATGAAAATCTTTTTTTCAGTTTGTGTTAAGTGGTGGTGCTGCTTTATATCAAGAGTTCATCTGTAAACCCCTAATGCAGCACCTAAATTGTTCGATTCAATTTTCCATAGGGGAAACTCAATTTTGCCAATAGGCCTGGACCATACATTGAATTACCTTTTCAAAATAGTGAATCTAATAATAACAAAGACTTAAAAATAGTAATCATTGTGTGCTGTAATTGTTGTGAGAAGTTTTACATATATTGATTAACCATCACAAGAAGTTAATGATGCAGGTTTAATTAGTGTCATCCCCATTTATAGTTGAGGAAATAAGGCACAGAGAGGTTGGTAACTTGCCCAGGGTCACATAGCTAGAAGCCAAGATTCAAAGCCAGGTAATCTGATTCCAAAGTCTAAATCCTTTTTCCTTTAAAACATATGTAAAATAAAATTTACTGATCTAACCATTTTAAAGTATACAAGGCAGTTGTATTAAGTACATTCACACTGTTGAATGTTCTAATCTCCAGAACTCTTTTCATCTTGCAAAACTGAAAAGAACATTAAATAACAGTCGAAATTGCCTCTATTCCCCTACCTCTGCCAGCTACCATGATAGGAGGTTTCAGGAAACCTACTTGAGCTATATAGAACTTGCACAAAAGAGGAAACAGGCTGTCTGCCACTAGGGTAAACTCTGTCCCAGAAGTTCAAGTTCACAGGATCTGCCTAAGATTGCACCTGAAGCAAGAGATTCCTTTTTCCACCACAGCCTTGCACCAAGTAACAAATAATAGCCTATATAACTGAGAAGGGGCAAGAGCATGAAGACAAAACCTACTGGTAACTGAGGATGGAGCAAGAATTCTGAGAAAAATGCTCTAGTTAGCTCATGTTAAAATACAGGGTATTGTCAATTCGCCAGTGGAAGAATTGAAGCCTGTGATGCACTGCAGCTAGCTGAAGAAATAATAAAACCCAAACCTATCTTCACTTACTAGATTGAGTCAGACTCCCCCCCACCACCACCCTAACAGGTGTGCTCATTTTTGATATAATTTTTTTAAGGCTCAGTTTCTATTCTTTTAGACATAATATCCAGTTCAATAAATGGCAAGAAAAACCAAATGTAAACACGACCAGACCTAGGAGCTGTCCCGTGTGGAAACTATGACATACAGATAGTAAATAACTGACTGAAATCCATAGAATGTGTATTTTAATTTAACTCGTAAACTTCTTCCATGTATTTTTCATGAACTTTGAAAGATTTATCAGCTTTATGTGAACCTGGGAACTTAGATGGGAAAATAGCATCTTTTGATTTTTGTTATAGTCTCAATATCACTAATTTCTCTATTTAAAAATCCTCTGATAACTCACCAAATTAGGGTAAAATCCAAATTCTTCTTACAAGGCCAAACAGACATACGTATTTGATCATGACTATCTTATCTTACCCCTAAGACCCTTTCATCTACTAGCCATACAAACCTTCTGTCTGGTCTTACCTCACAGTTTTTGCACTTACTGTCCCTCAACCTGATTGTTCCTCCCTAATACCTGGCTTACTCATTCATCCATTAGTTCTTCCAAACTTTACCTTTATTTTTGTAATAGCACTTACTACCTATTTTTTTTTTAGATTTATTTATTTATTTGTTTGTTTGTTTGTTTGTTTATTTATTTATTTATGCAAGCACTGGGTACAGTCAGAAGTGCGGGAGGGTGAGAGAATTCACCAGAGCCAGAGCTGGGAACAGAACAGACAGACTGACTAGTACACTGCTGAGGGGAGGAGCGGGTGCTGCAGGAGAGGTCTGAGTGCCATGTGGGAACCTCGCTAGTGGCCGGGGATCGAACTGGCGCTGCAGAGGCTGCAGGCAGCTTCGCAACCCAGCACTCAACCGCTGCGCCACCAGGGGAGGCCCGCACTTACCACTTTCAAAAACTGTTTTTATTAAACTGAAGAGTTAGTCTTTCTTTTCTAGAGAAATCTTTCTTAGAGTTGGTTCTTTCCTGTTCTTCACCGATTGCTGGAATTCCACTGCCCAAATTCTTACTGTCTCAGTTCTAACACAGCAAACTAACTATGAAACTTAGCTTCAACAAAATGATAATGCTACTTGTGAAGTTTGATTGCTTTAAGACCTAAGGTTTCTGTATTGATTTCCATTTTATAATACAGAATGGATTTTCAGTAGTTTTATTCCTAACTCTCACAACTTATCTCTAGAGTGAAACTTGATCTACCAGGACCTTGTGACCGAAAAACCTATTCTGGGCAACAGATCAAGTGTTAACATATGTTTCCTCTCTTCTGGGGACCAGGAACTAGACATTGTTGTGCTTGGGTATTGTGTTGATAAAAGTCATGCAATTATTTTTCAGAGCAGTCCTTAGTGGGTATATTTTGTTTTTTTTTTTTGTTTGTTTATACATGCACTGGGTACAGTCAGAAGCGCGGGAGGGTGAGAGAATTCACCAGAGCCAGAGTGGGGAGCAGAGCAGGCAGAAGGACCGAAGTACACTGCTGAGGGGAGCAGCGGGTGGCAGGAGAGGTCTGCGCACCATGTGGGATCCTCCTCCGGTGGCCGGGGAGCAGCCGGGGATCGAACCGGCGCAGCAGAGGCCGCGGGCAGCTTCGCAACCCAGCGCTCAACCGCTGCGCCACCAGGGAGGCCCAGTGGGTATATTTTGTTAAGTGACCTTAAGAATTGGAGTTTTAGTGCTCAATTGTCTGTGAGATAAGTGTGTACCTCCTGCTGCATATGAAAAATTTGGTAATGTGTTTAATAATGTCCATCTGATACCTGAATCATCTTTCTTTTACAAATCTCCATTCTTACAAACTCATGAGGATAAATCCCATATCCTTGGGCCTCCCCGGTGGTGCAGCGGTTGAGCGCTGGGTTGCAAAGCTGCCCACGGCCTCTGCGGCGCCAGTTCGATCCCCGGCTGCTCCCCGGCCACCGGAGGAGGGTCCCACATGGTGCGCAGACCTCTCCTGCCACCCGCTGCTCCCCTCAGCAGTGTACTTCGGTCCTTCTGCCTGCTCTGTTCTCCACTCTGGCTCTGGTGAATTCTCTCACCCTCCCGTGCTTCTGACTGTACCCAGTGCATGTATAAACAAAACAAACAAACAAACCAGCAAACAAATAAATAAAGCATGCCTCTATAATATAAATAAATAAATAAATAAATAAATAAATAAATAAATAAATAAATAAATCCCATATCCTTGTATAAAACCTAATAATATTAGCTCATAGCTCAGTCTTTTAGTTCTGCATAGTCCACTTTTCATCCTCTTAAGTACAAGCCTGTTTTTTCTCCTTTGCACAGTGCCAAAGATATTGATGAATGTTAGTTTCCAAATAAATGTAAAAGTCTGTTCACTGAAAGTTACTGTAATTAATAATAGCAATCATTTTGAGGCTTCAAAATGAAATATGCTAGAAAACAATTTATCTTGATCATGTCAAAACCTTTATAAGTAGGTGGTAACTATCCTCATTTACATTTGAAGAAACTTTGGCCTAGAAACATTTACTTTCTCAAGATCACACAACTAGAAGGGAGCAGAAGTTGACTTAACACTTAGGTCTGTATATGACTTTAAAGCTGTTGATCATACCACAATGCTTGGCCACCTATAGATCATTTAATGTGACAGAGGCACTAATATGACACTCACACTGGGCTTATTTGTTACTAATAATCCCTCTTTATTGCAACCACACACATTCTTGGAGTTCCTACCTGAGATAACTATTAAATTTTTCAAATTTAACTATTGGTGCTAGACAAATAGCAAGGGGATTTTGAATCTTCCCCCTTTTTTTTTTTTTTGAAGTATCTCATGATTGTCATAATTAAACTATAAACTGAATTAAGAATTCAGAAGCAGAAGCTGACAAAAATTTTATCTTAATATTTGCTTAAGACTGAGAGCACTTACTGTGCAAAGGAAGAATTGAGGTTACTTTTGAAGTCTCATTATCTAATTTGAGGTGGGGAAGGGAGGAAGGTGTATGGGTTGACCTATATTTATGAAAAGGATTAAGATGATAACTAACAATACCAAACAGTGTAAGAGCTAAGTGAGTGATAGTACAATAATTGCCTGAGCGGCTCAGGGGAAGAGCTGTTATGGTCAGGGAAGCTGCTTGTTAGGAAATCCACTGTAGCACAAGCGAGTCACACAGAGGAGCTGTAAGTAAACTATGTGTTGTATCACCACTTCTCTGGTCTTATTTAAGTTGGGGTGATGGTGTAAATAAGAGGTTAACATTTAGAGGTTGAAAGCAAACAATGAAGGTTTATTTAGTTTGACCTTTTTTTAAAAAAAACTGTACTTCAAATAAAAAGCATTTTGTTTCATTTTCAGGCATAAGGATATTCACCCCTTAGCTAGAATTGATTCTCCATGGTATTTTGTCATATTCACGAGGGACGCCTGGGGTCTGTATGTTTTTGTTCTTGTTACAAGTGGAGAGAAGTATACCCATTTCATTGCGCCTTTAACCTGAGTTTAATTAAACTGTATGTAAGAGCATGTCAAACTCAACCACTTCCCTCCAATTCACTTTCATTGCAGTTACAGTGAATGACAATATTGTCACTGATCCATTGGTATATATCCATTGGTGTATAGTGCTCACCCAACATATCCTCTTATCTACTAGTAGTTCCTTAATTTTGTTTCAGTAGTCCTCAAGCACTGTCCCTTTACTTGGATAATGTAATTTCTTTGTTGATAATTCATAAAACTGCTCTGTACTTACCTTTAATGTCTGCTTTGACTAACAAGAATGCCCACTAAGTTACATATGCATTTTATTTTAGTAAATTATTTATTGTCTTTAATTTTAGAAACACTGAATCCAAAATGGAAAACCAGGAAACTAGGTTTGGTGAAGACATTTGAAGTCATTGCCATGGTAATTCTGATCATTTTAAGAGAATGGGCATAGGAAAGATACTAGAATAAGCATCTTTAATATTAAACTAAATTTCTTATTTGTGTCCCTTAAATTTACCATGAGTGGGCCTCCCCAGTGGCACAGCAGGTTGAGCGCAGCGCTGTGAAGCTGTCCGCAGCCTCTGCAGCACCAGTTCAATTCCCATTGGGCCAGGGAGAAACCCACATGGCTCGGCAGACCTTTCCTGCCTCGCCTGCTGTTCTCCTCAGCAGTGTGTTCGGTCCATCTGCCTGTTCTGTTCCCCACTCTGTCTCTGGTGAATCCTCTCACCCTCCGTCACATCTGGCCTGTACCCCAGATCTTGTACAAATAAATAAATCTTTAAAAAAAAAAAACAAACTTCCCATGAGTTTTGGTTATAGTGGGGAAAGCAGAAATTACCCACTTAACCTATACATTCATTCAGGCACTTTTCTATTGATATATTTTATTTTTTCCATAGATGTATTTTCTTTTTTCTATTGATATATTTTAAACCAATCTCCTAGAGTAGCCATGGAGAAATAAGTACAGATGACCAGTTAGTATCCTACATTTGAACTGTTTGAAAAGTGGACTTGGTTTTATAGGAGCTTCAACAAGACTATAAGTGGGTACTTCAGAATAGGTATGTATATGATATATGTCAGAGTAGGTGCCATTATCTGATTTGACGAGACTACTAAGAACAAGAAATTATAGTCATTTCTTTTTTTTTTTAAGATTTATTTATTTATGCATACAAGAACTGGGGTACAGGCCAGAGGTGTTGGGGGTAAGAGGATTCACCAGAGACAGAGTGGGGAACAGAACAGGCAGACTGACTGAAACACACTGCTGAGGGGAGCAGCGGGCGAGACAGGAGAGGTCTGCTGCGCCATGTGGGTTTTTCCCTGGCCAGCCGGGGATTGAATTCGTGCTGCACAGGCTGTGGACAGCTTCATAGGATGTGTCTTAACCCCTTGCGCCACCAGGGAGGCCCTATAGTCATTTCTTAAAGGTCCAATTAGCTACACTTTTTTTTTTTGGTGGGATCCTCCCCGGCGGCCAGGGAACGAACTGGCCCTGCAGAGGCTGCGGGTAACCTCGCAGCCCAGCGCTCAACTGCTGCGCCACCAGGGGAGGCCTCAATTAGCTACACATATTTAATTGGGATTAATTTATTCAGTTGACTAACTGCTTAAAATTAAATGTGAGTAGAGGAAACAGATACAAAGAAGAGACACTGGGAAAGGTTTAGGATTGTAGAGTCCTAAATTGCCGGTGGAGGGAATGGGAGAGACAGTTGCCTGCTTCCCAGTTTTACCTTGGGTGACCCTCTAATTACAGTTCACTACCTCTGAACTGCTTTTGAGAGCTGGTGGAGAAAGATACTATTACAGCCTAGTAGTATGTAACTCTGTTCTGCTGGAGGCTGCCATCCTCTTCCAGGTCATGGGTAGTATCTCTTAGTGTCATTCAGAGGTGAGAACTATATCGTGGTAGGCAGCCTGAAATTGGATAGTACAGAGGGCTTTGGTGTAAGCTTTGGGAAATTTGATTCCAGACAGAGTGAAACCTCAAACTCTCTAGAACTTGTTTCGCATATCATGCAGTCATAAGGAAATAAAGCATCTAAAACAGAACTGGCTATGTAGAGTAGAGGAGAATATAAACAGGCAAATATTTTAAAAGATTTTTAAGGCAGGCTTTCAAAAATTTATTAATTTTCTTACATTGTTGTTCATTTTTGTATAATAATTCTTTTCTCCCCTCAGGTGTAGACCCAATAGTTTTACTACCACCGTATCACCCATGAGCCATCACCATATTCCCTTGTGATCTTTTCTAAAGCAGGCTTTTATGTTATACTTTTGCATAGCTGATGCATCCTGGCAGCAGTTTTCAAGAGGGTGTGGGTACTGAGGTTTCTCCTCTACCAACAAGCAGACCAGCAAGGTGTTCGAGAATTCAGGTCACTTCTGACAACACTCTACTAGGTGATAGCATCAGATTTCACAGATGAAAGGCTCAATTTGCCAAGACTGCCCTTCAGATGCCAGCTTCAAACTCCAGGTTTCTGACCAGCCAGCTACAGACTAGAGGTAACCATGATCCCTTTCCTCAGGCTTCAGGTGCCCATCACAAACCCATATTATTTTCTGTGTTTCTGACCAGCTGGTATAAATCAGAAGTTCCCAAGGTACCCTCTTGAGGATAAAGTTAAATTTGCTAGAATGGCTCACACAACTCAGGAAACCCATTTACTCACTAGATCACCAATTTATTACAAAGGATGCAAATCAGCAATCAGGTGGATAAGGTGTACAGGATAAGATATGGGAAACGGTGCAGAGACCAGGCCCTCTCCAGGCTAATAATTTTTCTCCAAATCTCTACATAATTGCTAACCCGTAATTTCTTTAAAGCCCCTGTTTCTAGGCTTTTATGGGAACTTTATTACATAGGCATGATTAATTAACTCATTGGCCATTGGCAGTTGAACTCAACCATCCTGCCTGTCTTCCCTCCCTGGAGGTCAGGGTGGAGGGATTGAAAATGCACCCAGCCCACATTCTCAGATGTTTCTTAAAAAGTAACCTTCATTAACTTATTAATAAGAGATACTTTTAATGCTCGAGCCATTTAGGAAATTGCAAAGGGTTTGGGGGGAGCTGTGAGCTAGGAACTATGAATGAAGACCAAGTATATATGAGAAATAATTTGGTCATTTGAATGACTCTATCTATTCCTACAACCCACAATATTACAACTTGCAGTTGGATAGCATAAACTGGTACCTCCTTTAAAGAACCTACCATTCCATCTGAAAATTAAAACAGTTTTTCGAACATAATGGACTACTCTATTGCAGTATGAATTTTCCTTTCCCTAACCTTTTTTTCAAATGGACAATTTAAAATATATAGAAAAGTTAAGAGAAGTAAAACATTACCTAACACCTAGATTCAATTCTTACGATCTTTTTGCCATATATACTTTATCTTTGTTTTATTGAACAGTTTGTAATTTGAAACAATTTTCTAAATACTTCAGCATGCATCTCAAAGAAATTTAGCACATTTACTTATATAATCAAAATATCATTGTTATATTACACATTAATTCCATAATGTCACACTTCTTATCCATGTGTACCAAGATGTTTTATTTAGCCAATTAACCCTACTGCCCCACTCCCCACCCCCTTGGGCCTTACTTTTCCTGTCACTTTGCCATGGACTTGATACCTAGCAGCAGTTGAAGTTGTTTGAAGATTTGTATGGTTTTAAATTTGGAAACTTGGAGCAGTGGTTCTCAATTTGGTCTGCTTTTAAAAATCTTAAGCCTGGGCCTCCCTGGTGGCGCAGCGGTTGAGCGCTGGGTTGCGAAACTGCCCGCAGCCTCTGCAGTGCCGGCATGATCCCCTGCTGCTCCCCGGCCGGCCACCGAAGGAGGGTCCCACATGGCGCACAGACCTCTCCTGCCGCCCGCTGCTCCCCTCAGCAGTGTACTTCGGCCCTTCTGCCTGCTCTGCTCCCTGCTCTGGCTCTGGTGAATTCTCTTACCCTCCCGTGCTTCTGACTGTACCCAGTGCTTGTATAAATAAATAAATAAATCTAAAAAATAAAAAAAAAAAATCTTAAGCCCCTTGGGCCTCTCCGGTGGCGCAGCGGTTGAGCGCTGGGCTGCGAAGCTGCCCACAGCCTCTGCAGTGCTGGTTCGATCCCCAGCCATGGGCGAGGGTCCCACATGGCACGCAGGTCTCCTGCTGTGCCTGCTGCTCCCCTCAGCAGTGCTTTTGGTCCTTCTGCCTGTTCTGCTCCCCGCTCTGGCTCTGGTGAATTCTGTCACCCTCCCATGCTTCTGACTGTACCCAGTGCTTGTATAAATAAATAATTAATCTTTATGGGAAAAAAAAAAATCTTAAGCCCCTTCATTCCATCTCAAATAAATCAGGGTTTTTGGGGCTGGGGAACCCATATATCAATTATTTTTTAGTTTCTCAGGTAATTCTAATGTGTGAACAAAATTGAGAATCAGAAGTAGATTGTGCTCTACTCAACTTCAGTGAGCGAGTGGTCAGAAGTGTTGTTGTAGCCAGACCCCCCCACCCCACTCCCTACCTGTATGTAGCTTAAACATTTTGTTAGAAAAGCTAAACTAAATAGAATTAAATACTTAACACTCTTTGTGTACCGTTCTCTGTCATCCCCTCCCCACCTTTTTGATTTATTCTCCAAGTGCATTCCCTGGAACCTTGAGAACTAATTGTTTTACATCTTTTAACAAAAATCTCAGTGCCCCCTAAGGTTGATACCAGGGTAAACATCTGCTGATCTTTACAGGTTATTAACCCCGAAGAAACACTCAGCTGAAAAAGATAAACTCTGTAACTCATCAAGTCTGTATTCCAGTGCCTCTCCAGAACTCACTCTCTTCATGTTCCATATCTCATCATATTCCTACCCCCTATATAATCACGCTGCTCCTGCCATTTGGAGAACCAATTTCTTTTAGGGTATCAGTGGTGACTAATCCCTTAATGACCACCTCATGCATAATAAACTCCTTTGTAAAAAGATTTTCTTGTACTTCAGAGTTTGGCTTTCTGGGTAGCGAGCAGAGACCCAGTTTAGTCTTTTATATTTGTTTTTGTTTTATAAAGGTTTTATGTATTTTTGCGTAGAAGAACTGGTGTGTAGGTCAGAGTTATGGGGGCTGAGAGGAGTCACCAGAGACAGACTGAGGAGCACAACAGGCGGATCTACTAAAATACACTGCTAAGGGGAGCAGTGGGCGAGACAGGAGAGGTCTGCTGTGCTATATGTCAGTTAACTCCCTGGCCAGGGATCAAACTTAGGCCTTCACAATGATGGCTCTGAGACTTAACCCCTAGGACATCAGGGAAGTTCCCTGGTCTTTTATATTTGGATGAAGAGTTGACATTTTTCTCACCAGAATAGAGATGAAGGGTGGCATGTTAAGGTGTTTAGGCTTTTTCCTTTCTTTTACTAAACATCTAAAATATTTCAAGCACAAAGCTAGGTTCCATTCATAATGATGAATAAGATATGTTAACTATGGTGTCCTGGAAAGACTTTGGACTTGGAAGTCAGATTTCTCTGGAGATAAATATAGCTTTGCTATATTTATTACTATTTATTACTATTTGCTGTAGTTGTGTTCCTTTGAAGTCCTGAACCTCCATGAGTTTGATATGACCTAACTTACCTTGTTTTCTGGTTGTTGTTTTTTTTTAATGTCTTTTTTTTTATGGTATTAGCACAGTAAGACTCTCTTCTTTTATCTTTCAACTGATGTCTGTGTGTGTGTGTGTGTCCCATTCTAGAATCCACACAGTACACTTTTCCTTTCCGCCATTACCTTTACCATTCTTGTAGTCTGTGTTCCAGCCACATTAGTTTTTTTACTATTCCTCAGGCATATGAAGCACATACCTACTCTTGGACCTTTTTTACTAGTTTTCTCCCCACCACCTGTGCTCCCCACCCTAGCCTGGAACACACACTGGCCTGTTACCTGCTGCACGACTCCCATTTCTTTATCAGTGTGGTGTTGCCCAATGCAGCACTGGCCCTTGTTAGTCATTTAGGTTTCAATTTAAATGTCCTGTCCTCAGTGAGGCTTTCCTTGACCGCCTAATCTACAGTAACCTCCCAGATAGTTTATGTAAAATGTTTGGTTTTCATTTTGGTACTTGTCCCTTTTTGATATTTTGTTTGTTTGTTATCTCTTCCTTCCTCTACTCCAATGTAAGAACAGGTGAGAGCTCGTCTATTTTGTTACCTTGTGTTTCCAATAAGTATAGAAAAATACCTGACCCCTAGAGGATGGCCAATATGTTTGTTAAATTAATGAATAAGTGAAGTGGTAATACTAATCCTACCTTTTGTTTGAGATAACGTGGAAAATTAGAGACAATCTCCAATCAATCCCTACATGCCCTTTCTACAAGGAACATATTTTCTTATAAATGGTGAAAGCTTAGAAAATCTAAGTTATTTCCTGTTAAATATATAACTGTGTTGGCTCTTCCATTTCAGTAGCACCCTGCTACTTCCTTCCAGTGAGCTCTCATAATGACTCCCCTTAAGAAAAGGCATCAGTAGTAATTATACTATCTTAATATATTTTTCTCTGAACAAGGAATAGTTGCCTAACTTTTGAGCAATACTAGAGACATAGAGAATAGAATGCACCTATAAATAAGCTTGTCTTTGTAGGTACCACTGAGACTCAAAAAGTAGGCACTTTAGTCATCCAGTTAGCTTTCTTTCCCTGTTGTCTTTTCCCAACTAAAAAGCAAATAGAGAATGCTCTTGACTTTCTTTTTTCTTTCTGGTGTGTTTTTTAAGCTTTAATTATTGATTTGTACTATATGTTGGGGATGGGATGATTAGAACACATATCACTACATCTCTATGAGGTAGGAACTTTCTCTTATTCCCATTTTATACATAAGCATAGTGAGTCTTAGGAACTTAAGAAACTTGCCTTAGTTGATGATTCATGGAACCAGGATTAAAATCCAGGTAGCTTGATGTTATATTCCATAATTTTAACCATACTACTCCTCATTATATCTTTTTCCTCTCCTCATCTTTATCACTTAAATATTTCTTAAATATTTAAATATCACTTAAATATCACTTAAATATCACTTAAATATAAAAAGGCATTTGCATTGACACAGGATAAATGTATGTCTCAGAGTACTGATACTCAATGTTTTTCTGTAACTCTATTCAAGAGAAAATAGTATCAATGATTTTGAGTATGATAGTACAACTAAAAGATGTCCCTATTTATTGGCAAATGTGAAATTTAAGAAGAAATGATGCTTGTGCTATAATATCTAGTTTACCTTCAGTATCAAATTAAATTTCCTGATCCTGGATGTTAAAGTCATTTATTTGTCACTATGCCTACAAACATTTATTAGTGTTTAGCACTGTCCTAGATACTGTATATCTCACTGTATTTAAAAAACTCAAAATAGGGGCCTCCCCGGTGGTGTGGTGGGTTGAATGCTGTGCTATGAACCTGTCCACAGCCTCTGCAGCATGGTTTTGATTCCTGGCCAGCCAGGGAGATACCCACATGGCGTGGCAGACCTCTCTTGTGTCTCCCGCTGCTCCCCTAAGCAGTGTTTTTGGTTGTCTGCCTGTTCTGTTCCCCGCTCTGTCTCTGGTGAATTCTCTCACCTTCCTACACCTCTGGCCTGTACCCCAGTTCTTGTATAAATAAATAAATCTTTAAAAAAAGATAAATAAAAACTCGAACTGATCATGGGGCCCTATGTCAGTTTTTGGGCCATGTGAGTTTTCCATACTTTCTTGATTGTCAGTGTTCTTAGCATCTCAATTTTTTTCATGGTATTCCTAGGTTGAATGACATATCTAATGATCCATGTATTAAGTATTAGACCTAAATCTAATACGTATTTATGTTCTAACGATGTAAGTCATTTAGATTTACATTTATGGACAAAAATAATGCCCATAAATTGATAGGAAAAGGAATTTATCTCATTCTTAAATTACTATAATTACTTACCAATAAAATATTTGTGTGTTATCTGTTGGGAACTACACTTCTCAACCATTAGAATCAGATTAGACACCACCACAATGATTTTCTTTTTTTTTTTTTAATAGGCAAAGAACTTTATTAACCCATGTTTCAAACATTATTCCCAAGCTTCTTTAGTTTAATTAGCTGCAAAGAATGAAATGAGTATAATCAAAAACTGATAAGAGCTTCAGTGTCCAGAACCTCGTTTTAAAATATTAGAGATCTAGATTTTATCAGATTCATGAACAAATTTTTAAAAAGCAGTCGTAATATATAAAATAGCAGCTCCCAACAACTTCTTCAAGTTTTATCTTCTTTAAAAAAAGTTGACTTGTACAATTTGCATCATTTTGAAACCTCATCAAAATTCTCCATGAGATCTGGAATCATTGTCATCCTCTGCAGTAACAAGTAGTGCTTTTCCACCCACAGATTGTTTGGGCTGAGTTTTAGCCAGTCTCCTTAAACTAGTCAGACTATTTTTATCAAGCTAGTTTAAGATGCTGGGTAGCATTTCTGTCAGCTGCTTTGTTTTTTAGCCTGGCAATAATGAAAGTGTTTGCTGCCAGAGATGCCTGAACTTTAGGATTGTTAAAGTGGATCGTCACTGTTCCTTGGTTTGTGAACATATTAAATACCAGAGAAGATAATATTTACCCTTAATTTCTTTAAGGAGAACTGAAGTTTTTTTTTTTAATAATAAATTTTATTTTTATATTCCCCCATACAATTGCAAACCCCCCATTCTGACCCCAATCCCTCCCCTCCCGCCCCCCACCCCCCAAAAAGTATCTCTGGTTCATAGTTTTTTGTTGATTTTGATTTTCACTTTCTTATATTCATTTTCCTGGTCCCTTATTTAAGTTTTCTAGATTCCTGCTATGAGTGAGACCATCCGGTATTTTTCTTTTTCTTTTTGGCTTATTTCGCTGAGCATGATCCCTTCCAACGCCATCCATGTTGCTGCAAATTGCATGTGTTTATCTTTTTTGAATGCTGAGTAATATTCCATGGTATATATGTACCACATCTTCTTGATCCGTTCATCTATTTTGGGGCATTTGGGCTGTTTCCAAAGCTTAGCTATTGTAAATAGTGCTGCTATAAACATAGGGGTGCAGGTGTTCTTTGGAATTGATGTTTCTGTGTCCTTTGGGTAAATACCTAGGAGTGGAATTGCTGGATCATATGGAAGCTCTATGTTTAGTAGGTCCAGAAATCTCCACACAGCTCTCCATAGTGGTTGGACCAGTTTGCACTCCCATCAACAGTGCAGAAGAGTTCCTTTTTCAAGGAGAACTGAAGTTTTTAATCAAGTTGTTTTTCTTCGAGCAGTCTCTTTTCTGCCACTGCATACTTGTGTGAGTTTCTTACTTTCTCCTGGCTCATGAGTTTCTTTCTTTTCTATTTTTTTTAAAGATTTTTTTTTTAATTTATGCATATAAGCACTGGGGATGTAGGCCAGAGGTGTGGAGGGTAAGAGGATTCACCAGAGACAGAGTGGGGAGCAAAACAGGTGGATCCACTGAAATGCACTGCTGAAGGGAACTGTGGGCAACATAGGAGAGGTCTGCTGCGCCATGTGGGTTAGCTCCCTGGCCTGGGATGGAACCCACCCACAGTGGCTGGCTGTAGCTTGATAGCTCTAAGACTTTAACCCCTGTGCCACCAGGGAGGGCCCTGGCTCATAAGTTTCTTTCATCTTGTTGAAGCAGGAAAAGGGCCTTATGGGGGACTAGGGTTTGTGATCAGAGGGTCTCTGGCAGACCAGCTGAGATAGGGGACACATGGACACATGCAGGGATGCAAGATAGCAGTTCATCCCACATTAATTTTCATGTACTTGCTTATTATTACAACTGTTGGAAACCCAATTCTGCAAAGATATATTATCATCCAAAGGAATGTAGCTTGATTTTATTTGTTGAAACTATAACTTGTGGTGAGTTTAGTGTAATTTTTGAGATCTTGTGGTATAGCTGTATTTTCTTCAAAAATTTAAAATATTCAACAATGCCTGCCTGAGTTTGTTGAGGGCATCTCAGTACACATTTGGTAACTGACCACAGCCTGTGCCAAAAAATGGTCCCAATATAACTAAATTTATTTTGTATTACACCCTTGTTGAAACGTCCTATTCCAGTCTACCTTCTTCCCCTTCCCATAAATATCTGTTTTTGTTTCTACCTCTAGTGTGTGCCGTTTTTACCACCTCACACTTGTCTTCGTCAATCGCCTTTCCCCTTTTCTTTTAAACCATATTTCTTCCCTCCTAAATTCTATTTTAAGACATCTATTTAGATTCTAGTTATGAATCTATTGTCATTTTTCGTATTCTACTGTGGTAGGCTCAAAAAACGGTCCCCTACAAAGCTACCCACATTCTAATCCTTATGAACGTTACTTTATATGGAAAATTACCTTTGCAGATATGATTAAGGATCTTGAGATAGGGAGATTATCCTTGATTACCAAGATGGGCTCACATGCAGTTCTGTGTATCCTTACAAGAGAGGAACAGGGGGACATTTGCATATATAGAAGAAAAGGCGCTATGGAGGTGGAGCAGAGAGCCATTTGAAGATGCTTGCCTTGAAAATTGGAGTAATGTGGCCAGGGCAAGGATGCTGGCCACCACCAAAGGCTGAAAGCGTCAAGAAACCAATTTTCTCCCAGAGCTTCCAGAAGAGGCTTGACCCTATGGATAATTTCAGCCCAATGAAATAATCTTGGACTCCATACCTTTGAAAATAAATTTGTGTTGTTTTAAGATACTAAATTTATGTTAATTTGTTCCAGTTACAGGAAACAAATACATCTATCTTCTAGATTAGTTAACTTTTGTGCAGAGTTTATCTGGCTTATTTTTTCTTTATAGACTCAAACACTAAGCGGCTCCTTCTTTGCTGACAAAATTTCTCTTTGATCACATTTGGTCTCCTTGAAGAAAACTGATGCGTGAATTGTTAATTAATTTGTTCATTTACATATTCATTCAACAACTTTTTTTTTTTTGTGCCAAGCACTACGCCAGGTACCATTTTTATGATTAAGCAGACCCTTCAAAAGATAGCCTCTCATAAATTAATTATTGTACTTATTTGTTATAAATCATTAGCATTAAGCCTTAATAATTAGTAATTCAAGTTATTTCTTTCCCTCTCTTCCCCTTTTTCCCCAAACTGATAGCAAGCTGATCTTACTAGAGTTTTAGAATGAAAATCATTTGCTTATCCTAAAATAATATATTGTTCTATTCTGAAATTTTCCTCAAAGTTTAGGTTGTTAATGTAGAAAAGCACCTCAGAAATAATTATCCTAACCTTCCTATTCCTATGTGCAGGAACTGATTGCTAAAAAGGAAAAGTGATTTGCATGAAGTCATAAAACTTATGGACAAAGTAGAATTCTGTTCCAATTCATTATTCTTTTGACTGTGGGCAGAACCAAATTTACTATGACACAGACTTTAAATTTATATTTAATTATTAGAATTTTGCACTGGTGAATCTATCCCCAAAATGGGGCTATTATTGCCCTATAGCTTTTGATTGTTGCACTTAATCAAATACGTCATGCCAATTAAATCCTGTTGCCTTCTAAGCTTGGATCTGGTGTTACAAACCCAAGACTTCCCAAAGCTGAATGTTTTGGACTGTATTTATCTCTTTCTTGGTTTCATCCCTGCTAGAATTACAGTATTACAACAGATTGAAGAGAAACCTCCATGATAAGCTAGTTCATCCCTATTTTGCAAGTGGCCATTTGAACTGATGATTCTATGGAGTAATAAGAAAAGTGCTGGATTAAGAGATGAGAGATTTAGATTCTAGTACCAGGTCTGTAACTAACTGAGAAGTAACTATAAGCAACTAGTTAAGTCAGCAAATAACTTCCTTTTTCTGAATCTCATTTTATTCAATGTTAAATGAGAGATTAATCTGGATAACCACTAATGTTCTGTGCCCTCTAGAGACTTGTGAAGCTTATGCTCCGTAAGGATGGTCTTAGGACTTTTTTCAGGTTCATGCCAATCCCAAGAATGAAAGATTGCTTTACATAGAATGAATGCTAAGTCTGATACATAGATTCCTTTTATAGACTGTTAATCCTACAAGGAAAATAAGGAACTTTGAAGAATAAAGCTTCAGTGGAGCAGAAAGTACGGCAGATTGTTTAGGTAGAATAACTTATAATGCTTCTACTGATGATGGTAATAATGAGGAAAAAAGCCAACTTTTACTTACTCTGTGCTAAATAAAGCACTGAGCACTTCAAATGTGTTAATTGAATGAATTAAATGGGTTAATAAATATACAATACAGAATAATGTCTGCTACATAATAAAAACTAAATAATAGTTGCTATTATCATCTTTATCGTTATATTATTATGGTGGTAGTTGCAGTTAATCTCCACAGCAACTCTTTAAGTAGGTACTGTTATCCATTTTACAGGTGGAGAAGTTAAATGCTAGAGGTTAAGTCAGGAAGTGAGTAGAATTAAAATTTCTAGTCTGTGTAGTTGAGTATTTGGTTAGGAATGCATATGGATAAGGATAGCTGTTTTACTTAAAATAGCCAGGGAAGGCCCTTTTGAAGAGGTGACATTTAAATCTCCGACATTTATCTGAGATCAAAAGATAGAAAACTAGCCATACAAAAATGGAGGGGTGGGGGAGGACAGGAGTTCTAGGCAGAGTTAAGGCAAGTGCAAATGCCTAAAAGGGGAAATGGATTTGATAAGATTCTAAAGATAGAAATGCCACCTTCTCGGGGCCTCCCTGGTGGCGCAGCAGTTGAGTGCTGGGTTGTGAAGCTCCCTGCGGCCTCTGCGGTGCCAGTTCCATCCCCGGCTGCTCCCCGGCCACCGGAGGAGGGTCCCACATGGCGCACAGACCTCTCCTGCTGCCCGCTGCTCCCCTCAGCAGTGTACTTCAGTCCTTCTGCCTGCTCTGCTCTCCGCTCTGGCTCTGGTGTATTCTCTCACCCTCCCGAGCTTCTGACTGTACCCAGTGCATATATAAACAAACAAACAAACAAATAAACAAATAAATAAATAAAAAAGAAATGCCACCTTCTCAGTAAATCCTTCTTTGAGTGCTCTAAAATTACACACCTACACAAACTTCCTATCCCCTTTTCCCTGTTTTGTTTTCTCCTTTACACTTACACTGTCTCACATACTATCTGACTTATTTTGGTTTCATCTGTCTCCCCACAATGGTATATTAACTCTATGAGGACAGGGATTTTTTTCCTGGTTTGTTGTATCTAGGGGGCCTCTCTTAAGCCATGGAACTTATTTCAACAAATTGGAAAAAAGTCTCATTTCCAAGACGTTGGAGCCCCATACCCTGCAGGACACAGCTTAGCAAAGCGTGATGGGGATTTCAGCTGTCAGGTGCAGAGTTTATTTGGCTCCTAGGTTATATAAGACATAATTGAACAACGTTACATGACAATCCTGTATGCATCCATAATACTATAACAGTGCTAGCATTGTCGCTGGTATTGAATAAATATTTATAGAATAACAGAATGGTTTAGCATAAAGGGGGAGAGTGGTTATGAGACAAGAAGATAAGCAGAAGCCAGTTCTAGCAGGAATTTCTAAGGAGTTTGATTTTTTTTCCCTAATAGCAATCAACTGGGAAGTCCCTTGGAACACTTTTCATTGAATATCTTCTGTGACTTTAATTAGTGCTGTAAGTATTTCTGTAGTAGAGAAAGCATAGGTCAAGTTAGTTGAAGTCCAACTTTCAATACTTTTAGATCTTGACCTCAGGGATTTAGTTTTTACCTACTGTCTCCATAACCCTGTCTATCTGGCATTGCATTTTGTCTGCCTATGTTATATGATATTCAATTAAGCTATGTGAGGGGCTTTGGGATAAACTGTATAAAAAAACTCATTTTTTTCTTGCAGCCCCAAATCCAGACGCAGGGTAGTTTTTTATCTAGAGTAGTTGCGGAGAACTCAGACCCTCTAGTCCTTGTAATTGAATAGTGAGTAAGAGAAGAAATGAGGACATTATTCTATATAGGAACTTCCTATGTGATTTTTTTAGAAGATTTTTTTAAATTTATATATTTATACAAGTCAAAGAATCAAGTAGGTAAGATTTAGTTATTAAGTGTGTTGGGCAAAGGCATGGGAGGGTGAGAGAATTCACCAGAGACAGAGCAGGGAGCAGAACAGGCAGACTGATGGAAAACACTGCTGAGGGGAGCAGCAGGCAAGACAGGAGAGGTCTGCTGTGCCATGTGGGTATCTCCCTGGCCGGCCAAAAATTGAACCCATGCTGCAGAGGCTGCGGAAAGCTTCACAGCACAGCGCTTGAACTGCTGCACCACCAGGGAGGCCCCCTATATGATTTTTTAAAAGACTATCTCATTTTTCATCAGCTCCCCCACCTTCATCTCCCAAAAATCACCAAATTTCACTGATGTGAGTTAAGTTTCCCTATTCACAGATGAGATGGCAGCTGGAATCCTGACATTAAATGACTGTTTGAACTTTTGTTTCTCTTTCATGTTGATGTATTTCTTTGGCACTCAAGTCTGTATTTGAGAATTCACTTTCTCTCTAAGAGCTTTTTCTTGACAGTTTTTTTTTTTTAAGATTTATTTATTTATTTATACAAGCACTGGGGTACAGTCAGAAGTGCGGGAGGGTGAGAGAATTCACCAGAGCCAGAGGGAAGAGCAAATACACTGCTGAGGGGAGCAGCGGGTGGCAGGAGAGGTCTGCACGCCCTGTGGGACCCTCACAGGCGGCAGGGGATTGAACGGACGTTGCAGAGGCTGTGGGCAGCTTTGCAACCCAGCACTCAAACGCTGCGCCCCAGGGGGAGGCCCCTTTTTCTTGACAGTTTTTAATCTTACTCCCTTTCTCTTCTTTGCTAGTGAAAGGATATGGCTTGAAAAAGAAGGATACTCCTGAGGATTACTGATGGAGTTCCTGCTCCACCATGTCCTAGGCCTAGTACGTGCACACTTCTGATGAATCACTGCTGTTAGCGTTGGTATTTACTGAGCCTCATATCCTGGTATTGTGCAAAGCATAGAATCTGTCCAACACCCTTAATAACTAAATCACCCACTTGATCCTTTGACTTTTCTCCCTCATCTTTGTTGGTGGCCACAGGGAGGAATATGTAGACACCAAACTATAAGCAAGAGGAAATCTAGACTTTATAGCTTTATTTGCTACCTGGGAAGTGGCCTGAGATTTCAAATGCAAGGAGTTGATGCTCAGTGCAGCTGCCATAAATAACTTGCTCTCATTGGAGTGAGGATAGAGTATTTCTATATGGTTGCTCAAGTTCTCTCTTCTCTTTGCCCTAATGCTCCCTCCCTCTTACTCTGTTTCATTAATTGCTTAGCAGTTGCTGATGCAATTAAAACGAGATGTGTCTGCAGCCTCTGGTTTCTAGTCAGAGGTCTCTCTCTAAGGTCTTCATCTTGCTGCTAGGGATGGGTGAACATCTAATTTTGAAGCAAGACAAGGGAGGGACCTGTGGCTGCAGTGAATGCATTTTTAAAAAGTATCAGCTTACAGAGCTAGATTTCTCCTGACACTAATCATTTTTACTAATCTAAGCCCTTGTCCCTGGCGCTGTTCAATAATGGGGCTTATATTTGACAGCAGAGTGTATAGAAATGAATCCTGCTGAATTGCTTTTGTTAGTGATGTAGAAAGTGTTTTTTTTTGTTTTTTTTTTTTCATAACTAGCAAGGACAAGATAAACACAGCAGTGTCAGTGTGCAGAGGAAACAAAACCAAATCCCTGGTTTCCTATGGAAAACAAGAACTTGGCTGTGTTTAAAGGGCTAAGTCGCAACATTTAGTCTGTTTCAGGTCACTGGGTAGAGGATATACTATACCTGCTGTTACTTATGTCTCCTTCCTAACTAACATTTTCAGCCTGCCTTTGATGTCTATTCAAAGACATGATGTCTATTTGCTTACCTTCAAAATGGCTGTGAATGACTGAGAAGATAGTTTCTACTAAGTTTCTGGTAAAGGAAGGTTGAATGCTTGCTTTCCCAGTGCTCCTTGACAGGTATTCTCCACCAACTTACTTGTGCTTCAACCCTACTCTCTGTGTTTGCCACCTTTGTAGATAAGGGTCATGCTGCCTACCATGGTGATACTTAAATTTTAGCATCCTAGGGAATCACTTGGAGAGCATGTTAAAATACAAATTTGTAGACTATATCCCTAGAAGTTCTGATTCAGTAAATCTGAGGCCTATTTACATTTTAACAAGTCCCTTGGAAGTGCTAATGCTTCCAGTCTGAAGACCACATTAGGGTAGCACTAGTTTAGGAATAATGCCTTCCACATCATTAAGACTCAGGATTTATTGATTTGATTTTTCTAGTAGTTGGTCTTATCTTTGGATGTTATAGCTTGTATCCACTCTTACTTTCAAGAGAAGCTGATCTTTTGAAATTATCTTAACTTTAAACTTTTAGCCATTGCCTCCCATCTATCTCTTGTCAGGTCATTCATATTTGTTGCTAGCAGTATATCTTTTAGGATGCTTTGATATGCGAAAATGTAGCTATTTTGAAACTTTTAAATGTTTTCTATTTATGATTAGATAACTGATGTGATGTTTTATGCCCAGGTGACAGTTTCCAGTTTTTTCTACTGTAGGAAAAGTACGTAATGTGTATTCTTAGTGAACTTGTTAGATTCCCTGACCCACCCAGATTTGGTCAAATCACATTCTGACCTGGTGGAAAAGATCATTATTATTTCTTCCCCCCCTTTTTTTTAAGATTTATTTTATTCATAAAAGAGCTGAGGGTGTAGGCCAGAGGTATGAGGGTGGGGATGAGAGGATTCACCAGAGACAGAGTGGGGAGCAGAACAGGTGGATTAACTGAAATACACTGCTGAGGGGATCAGCAAGCGAGACAGGAGAGGTCTGCTGCGCCTTGTGGGTTAGCTCCCTGGCTGGGGTCAAACTCATGTTGCAGTGGCCACAGATAGCTTCATAGTGCTGAGACTTACCCCTTGTACCACCAGGAAGGGCCCTATTATTTCTTCCTTTTAATAGATTTTACTTTTTTTTTTAAAGATTTATTTATGCATGTAAGAACTGGGGTATAGGCCTGAGGTGCGGGGGAAGGGGTGAGAGGATTCACCAGAGAATGAGTGGGGAAAAGAACAGGCATATTGACTGAAAAACACTGCTGAGGGGAGCAGCAGGTGAGAGGTCTGCTGCACCATGTGAATTAGCTCCTTGGCGGGGGATTAAACTACTGCAGTGGCTGTGGATAGCTTCATAGTGCTGTGCGTTCCTTGTGCCACCAGGGACGCCCCTTAATAGATTTTACTTTTAACAGTTTTAGATTTTTAGAAAAGTTGAGAAGATAGTATAAAAAATTCCAAATATCCCATACCCAGTTTTCCTTGTTACTATCATCTCCTATTATTAGTGTGATAGATTTGTTTCAGTTAATGAACCACTTTTGCTATATTGTTAACCAAAGTCTGTGTTATTTAGTGGCCTTAGTTGCCATTATTTCCTTTTTTTTGTTCCAGCGCCTTATCCAGGATTCCACATTACATATAATTGTCATGTCTCTTGGTGTGACAGTTTCTCAGACTTTTCTTGATTTTGATGACCTTGACAGTTTTCAGGAATACTGGTCAGGTGTCTTGTAGGATATCCCACTATGAGAATTTGTCTTATGCCATTTTCATCATATCAAGCATACATCCTTCTCAGCATGATTTATGACTCTTGATGTTGGCCTTGATCACCTGACTGAGGTAGTGTTTCTTAGGTTTCTTCACTGTAAAGTTTCTCTTTTTTGTCCCTTTTTGTATTGTTCTCTCTGAGGAAAGATATTATGCACAGTCCACAGCCAAAGGAGTGGGGAGTCCTGCTCCTGTTGTTTGAGTACTTACTCTCTGGCACTGTAAGATGCCACAGACTCATCTTGTGTATTTCCTGTCCTAATGTTAGAATCAGCCATTTCTTCAAAGATTGCTGCTTCCTTTTATTAGAGAACAAGATCTTGGTCCTAGGCATGATTTTTGCTGCTGAAGTGGGCCCATTATTTTTTTAACAGACATTACCATTATTTTATGTTTTTAATGGTATTAGTAAGTTTGTTGTTACTGTTAAACTTGAATAAGTATAGTTCTTAGAGGTTGAGGCTACATCATACATGTAATTTTCATTGCTCCTTCAAGTGCCTATTAGTATATTAGATGCTCTTGTATAATTGTATGAAGTTAATGTGTATTTTTTCCAGTCCTTAGTTTAAATTTCTCATTTAGAGATTTCAGAAATTTTTCTAGTATTCAGCCTTGACTGTTGTGTTTGAGAATGCTAGATTGATTGTAGTCATTGATCAATCAGTGAGCTAACGGAAGGCTAGAATGTTACCATGTTATATTTTTGGCATTTAGGTGAAAAAAGGAGAGATTTTCCTTTGGAAAAACATTGGCACTTAGAGACTGGGTGTGGGGAGGGGAAGAAAGAACAGGGTAGAAGCATAACTTGCCTGTGATGAAAGAGGGCATTTTACCCCTCAACATATATAGCATCTTATACTTTGGAGATTTCTGTTAGTATAAATCTTGAGGCAGAGTGAGAATAGCAACCATTGTGGAAGTTCTTTTGTTTTTTCAGAGAGGGTAGATATCTTTGTTTTCTCTTGATATATTGAATTCCCTTTTCTAATTCAGTGTTTTTGTTTGCTAACAATTACATAAATTACTGAGTTCCTGGACAGTATAGGTGTATTTAGGACTATGTGTCATTAAAAAATTTTAGCGGGCCTCCCCAGTGGCACAGCGGGTTGAGTGCAATGCTGTGAATCTGTCCGCGGCCTCTGCAGTGCAAGTTCGATTTCCTGCTGGCCAGGGAGATTCCCACATGGCATGGCAGAACTCTTCTGTCGCGTCTGCTGCTCCCCTCAGCGGTGTATTTCGTCAGTCTGCCTGTTCTGCTCCCCACTCTGTCTCTGGTGGGTCCTCTTGCCCTCCCACGCCTCTGGCCTGTACATACCCCAGCTCTTGTATATAAATAAATAAATATAAAAAAATAAAAAATTTTAGCAAGGTGAACTTAATGGTATAACCACTTGAACTTTTCCAATGTTTGGAGCTTAAACTACATCCTAGTCAAGAAAGTTGATTTTATTTTTTCTCAGGGTTTGACACATTGAGAGGCCCCAAACCCCTGTCCTTACTTTTGGCTGAGTTTATTTACTTCAGTTGTATTACTGGGATTTGCCGACATAAATATGGTTTTTGTATTAATAGCTATTGTTTATTCATTGCCTGCTTGCTGCCAATTTCATGAGCTTTTCTTTAAAAGTTAACACTGATTTTAAATGTATTACAAATTCTGATATAGACTCTTGTTGTTTCTGAGTTACTAGGTCAGTTCAGAATTCATCAGACTTTGTTCTAAAATAAAACCAGCGCATTGTTAAAAATGATATCCAAGAATAGGGTCTAGAATTATTTTATTCAGCCAAACTATCAATCTTGTCTAAGAAGATAGAATAAACTTGCAGTGTCTCAAAATATTTACTTCCTATACACTATTCTAGAAAGCTACAGGGAGATGTTTTCCACAAAATAAGAGTAAAAACCAGGAAAGAGGAAAATGTGATAGGAGAAACAGGAAATCCAATAAATAAGAGAGTCTAGAAGATCACTCAAAATAGTGAGTGGAGATTTCAGGAAAAACAAGTTTACCAACCCTGAGAGGGCAGCCATTTCTAATGGGAGAAGGTTCAAAGTGTCCAAGAGAGAATTCTTTAGGAAGATGAAATAGAGTATTTGGTGGTGCCAAATGTCTTAAGAGGAAATTTAGACAACTCACAGAGATTTTCTGGGATAAACTATTAATAAAAACATAGAAACCTGAGCAAATGAATTTTTAAAATGATGCAAGCAAGTAGTTTGCCTCGAAGTTAGCAGTGGGACAGCAGGGGCTAGGGCTACTGTTTTTCTTAACAAACTTTGTAGAACTCTGACTCTAGACTATGTGCATGTTTAATTTTGATTTTTAAAAAATAATTGTGGGTCTAGGAAGAAAATATTAAAGAATAGGAACTTAATTGTAAAACACAATTAGTTACTCTCTAGATAATAAATTATATTACAGTGAGAATCCTAATTTAGTACATAGATCTTTGCCTGCGTTTCAGATTTATCAGTTAATGTGCTTTTGGTAACAAATAACAGAAATCCTGTTAAAATGGCTTAATAGGGAAATAATCACTCATAACAGGAAGTTCAGAGGCAGGTCATATTTGGGTTTTGTTGTTTGTTTGTTTGTTTTGTATAATGCTATGACTACAGCTTTGTAAATGTTTCATCAAAATACCATAATATAAGGGTAAGGGAAATCTGTTTCTTAGGAGCAAGAAAGCCTTTCCCAGAAGTTCCCAGCAGACTTGTGTTCTCTCATCTCTTTGACCATAACTTGGTTATAAGCCCTCTTGTAAACTAGTCATTGATGGGAGGGATGGTATTTCAATGATTGTCTCAGACTGGTCATCTCAGGTAAAATGGATGTTGGGAGTCAATCAGTGTCTATTTCTCTAATCATTACTTATCAAGTTTTTACGGTGAACCCACTCTCAAGAATCTTACTGCTCAGAGGGAAAAAAAGAAAATGAATGGAAAAAAGAAAATTTCCGTCATTATAAGTAGTCACATAGGTACTCAATATTTATTGAATGAATTAGATGAATGTATGTAAAGCTTTTTGGCATAGATAAAAGTCTTTTAAGGGTTCTGATGCATAGGGAAAAAAACACATGAAGCTTAAACTAGACCAGGAAGCTTCTTGAAGTAAAGAAAAAAGACTTGAATCACTGTTTACTCTTCAGCTAGTCACAGTGCTGTCCTACTAGAATAAATATACTTTTGTCCAGTATTGTGCTGGTAAATATTTAAACAGTTTGGAGGAAGGGACAGGGTTTACTTGTAGTGTTTACCAATTTCCATGGTGTATATAGTCTTAGCCTGGTCAATTTCAATCTGTCAACATGGACTCAACTGCCTTGCACACCACTGCTTCTTTCTAGCAGCTTTGTTTTTATATCTAATTAATCTGAGACCGCATATTAATAAAAGCAACATTCAGCTTTTTTAACCTTGTAAATAATCAGTAATAAAACGTGGTGTATTGATATATAAGGTAGCTGGTTTTGGTGCTTTGGATGGTTGTGTGTTGAGGGTGTAATTTTAAGGTAATATTAAATATTGGTCTTTGTAGACATTGAGGAATGAAAAAGGCCTGGATATTAGCTTTAAATGCTAGATGAAATTCTGACTAATTGAGTTTTTATGGAACATCACTTATGTGTTCAGTGCTATGAAAACAAAAATTGGAAAGACTGAAAGCTCAAAAGCTTCCCTCCCCAGTTTATTTGGAAAATAATTATCAACAGATAACTTCCAGTGGAAGAATGTTAAGCATTCTTGAGTTTTGAAGTGCTATGAGAAAACAAGGAAGTGGACAACTAAATTTTGGGACATCATGGAAGCAGGTATTTGAGTTATATTTTGAAAGGAAAATAGGCATTTGCCTTGAAGAAATGAAGGGAAATGACCATTTCAGGCAATAGGAACACATTGTCCCCCATTGCTGGGGAATGAAAATATGACACGTCACAATGATGCAGCGTTAAGACATGTATAATATTATGATGAAGTATTACTTCACTTGATCAATCTGTAAAATATGACATGTTCCAGGCTTTTTCTTTGTCATGTGCAAGTAAAGCTGAGGGTATGTTTAGTAAATCTTCACTTAACATTGTCAATAGGTTCTTAGAAACTACAACTTTAAGTGAAATGATACCTAACAAAAGCAGATCCTCTAAAAGTTGTTTTCTTCAGTGTTGACCAGGAATTTTTTCCCTCATCAACATTATAATGAAATGACCTCCTATGTAGAGAAAAGAAAGGAAAGATAAGCCACGGCCAGATTGCAAATACTAAGTCCTGCTGAAGAGTTTGAATTTCCTTGTTATTAAGTATGAAACTTTTTAATATAAATAAGATTTTAATAAAAAAGTTTGTTTCTTCATGTTCTTACCCCAACTGGGTGTTTATTCTTTATAATGGTTCTATTGTTGGTGGAATGCTTTGTCATTTTATTGATGCCTTCCTAATTAGTGTGCTGAATGTTATTTTTTTATATATTGTAATTTCTGTGTATTGCTTATTCATATCCTTTACTCATTTTTCTGTTGTAGTGTTTATTTTTCTTACTCATTTGTAGGAATGACATATCTAAACTGTAGACATAAATTCGGTTTTTAAGTATTGTTTTTGTTTTGAGTTGGTAAAAGGAAAGACTATTGCCAGCTTGACCACTTGGGAAATACTGTGATAGTACATGGCAGTGGGGGAAGAGGTAGTCAGATTAGAAATCAAGCTGTCACCCAGTTGACTTCATTGTGGAACTTGGATTAAATGTCAGTACTACTGGTTTTTAATTTAGTGTTCTTTGTTGAATACAAATTTGATTGTCTCCTTTACTCTTCTTAGTTTCTACAGTAGAGGAGTATCATGCAGTAAACTTTAAAATGAGGACCTAATTTAAGAATCTTATATAGAGAATAAAAATATAAAGACTTTTAAAGGGTGAGTGCAAAGAGATGGCAAAAATTGATTTTTTTTTTAAAGATTTATTTATGCATACAAGAACTGGGGCATAAACCAGAGGTATGGAGGGGTGAGAGGATTCACCAGAGAGAGTGGGGAGCAGAACAGGCAGAAATACACTGACTGAAATACACTGCTGAGGGCAGCAGCGGGCAAGACAGGAGAGATCTGCTGTGCCATGTGGAGTGCTCTCTGGCTGGCCACCAGGAAGGCCCAGGTTGTTGTTTTTACTCAATATAAATTTTACATTTTTTATATCAGAGATCATAAATGTCCCCAAAGGATCTGCTTCGCTGCAGTCCCCTCAACTGCTTTCTGTGCTCTCATGTTCCTCATACTATTGAACCTAAAAGTGGGGTTGGTGTCCTCCTTTTTCTAGTCATTTGCAAGTCATTCTCTCTCCTTCTTCCCTAAAATTCCCTTGATTCCTATGTTTTGTCATCAGTCAATTTTAGTCATCCTACAGACTCTGGGTTATTTCCTCTCATTCTTTAATTTGAAATATTTAATTTATTTATAGTTAATGAAATTGCTCATAAATCTGCCATTTGTTATTTATTTTCTATATATCTTATGACTTTTTTGTTCTTTTGTGTTAATCTAGTTTGGATTAACAAACTAGAAACTTTGTTCCTATATAGCACTGTCCCCTCCTTTCTCCTTTGTGCAATTATTGTCACAAATGACATATTGAAACATTAGGCGCCTGTTAGCACAGTTGACAATTTTTGCTTTATGCAGTTGTCTTTTTTTTTTTTAAAGATTTATTTATTTATTTGTTTGTTTGTTTATACATACAAGCACTGGGTACAGTCAGAAGCGCGGGAGGGTGAGAGAATTCACCAGAGCCAGAGCGGGGAGCAGAGCAGGCAGAAGGACTGAAGTACACTGCTGAGGGGGGCAGTGGGCGGCAGGAGAGGTCTGCCCGCCACGTGGGACCAGCCTCCGGTGGCCGGGGAGCAGGCGTGGATCTAACCGGCGCCTCATAAGCTACGGGCAGCTTCGCAACCCAGCGCTCAACCGCTGCGCCACCGGGGAGGCCCATGCAGTTGTCTTTTAAATCAGATGAGGGAAACAAAAAATTACAAACAAGAAATGTGTTTATGGGGCCTCCTTGGTGGCATAGGGGTTAAGTCTCAGCACTGTTACCACTATGGCCTGAGTTCAATCCCCAGCCAGGGAGATAACCCACATATGGCACAGCAGACCTCTCCTGTCTTGCCTGCTGCTCCCCTCAGCATTGTATTTCAGTAGATCTGCCTGTTCTGCTCCCCACTCTGTCTCTGGTGAATCCTTTCACCCCTGGCCCCGTACTTCTGGCCTATACCCCAGCTCTTTGATGCATAAATAAAAATAATTTTTTTTTTTTTTAAGAAAAGAAATATGTTTATACTTTCTTTGCATGTACCTACTGTGGTGGACAGCATATTGACTTCCTTAAAATATCCATGGCCTAATCTCTGGTACCTCTTAATTTACATAACAAGAGGAATGTTACTCGATCAAACTAAGGATCTTGAAATAGAGAGTTAGCCTGGATTAACCTGGTGGACCCAGTCTAATCACAAAGATCTTCATGAGGGAAAGAGGAAGGCAGGAAAGTGAGAGATTTAAAGATGATATACTGCTGGCTTTGAAGGTAGAGGAAAGGACCATGTGTCAAAGAATACAGGAAGCCTCTATAAACTGGAAAAAGCAAGGAAACAGATTCTTTGCCAGAGCTTCTACCAAAAAATGCAGCCCTGCTGGCATCCTGATTTTAACCCACTGAGAACCATTTCAGGTTTCCGACCTCCAGATCTGTAATAAAATTTATTTTAAGCCTCTAAATGTGTGGTGATATGTTATAGCAGCAATAGGAAACTAATACAGCAGGTGTATAGTTTTACGATGTTTTTTATTTCTTCCTGTGGATTTAAGTTACTGCCTAGTGCCCTTTCATTTCAGCCTAAAGGTCCCCTTGAGTATTTCTTTTTTGTAGGGCACGTCTGCTAGCAATGAAATCTCTCAGTTTTTGCTTATCTGGGAATATCTTAATTTCTACAAGTTTTTGCAGAATGGTTTTGCTGCATGTGGAACTCAGTACTCAACCATGTAGTTGACAATTCTGTTTTAGCTTGTGCAGAGCCTCAAGAGCAACCAGAGGTGAGAATGTAGGGCCTTCTCAGATCTTTCCTGAGCATGTGATCTTCTAGATTTCCCAGAATACATGAGAGCCTTTCACAGCCCCTGTGGGCATCTCCTTCCCTAGCTTTCTTCTTAAGCTTTTTGCTAGTGTATTGTTAGTCTCTACTGTTATCCATTTCCCCTGACTAGCCACAAAGTTAAACACTTACCCATAAGTATTTTTTTAAAGATTTATTTATGCATGCATGCAGGAGCTGGGGTACAGGCCAGAGATGCTGGGGGTGAGAGCATTCACCAGAGACAGAGTGGGGAACAGAACAGACAGATCCACTGAAATACACTGCTGAGGGGAGCAGTGGGCGAGACAGGAGAGGTCTGCTTCACCATGTGTGTTTCTCTGTGGCTGGCCAGGGATCGAACTTGTGCTGCAGAGGCTGCAGATTGCTTCATAGTGTGATGCTTAACCCCTTGCAGCACCAAGGAGTCCCCACCCATAAGTATTTTTGACAAATGCTACTGCTCCCCACTACCTGCCCTCCCAGGAAAAAGCACTTCATAATAGGCAAGCTATACATCTGGTCATATATAGAAAACCTTGTAAGTGGGGTTTTCCAGGGAGTCCCAGAAAGGTGAAATAATGTCAGTAATTTGAAAATGAAGCTTTGAAGGTACCCCAGCCCAGTTCTGCACCCTCCAGTGCATGTCAGGTTGCTGCTTTTCACTGCTGTTGCAGACTGATTTTCAGATTAAGGGGTGGAAAATAGCGCCATAAAGCTCTCTATTCTTATTCAGAGTCAGAGATTCAGATGTTTTTCTTCAATAAATGCTTTCCAGATTGCTGCAAGCCTTTGGTTAATTTCCAGAATTCTGAAAAATTTATTCTGGCAATTTTTGACACTTACTGCTTTATGGAGAGGTTTTCTAAGAACCTTACTCTGCCATTTTTGCCAATGTCCTTTGTCTTTATTAACATGTTTTAGTTTTTAGCTTACAGTCATTCTAAGACATTTCTGATTTGATTCTCAGTAAATTCAATGGCCATATTAATGGTCTTTACAACACCTTTATTTCTTAGTTGTCTACTTTTGATTGGGTTGTCTTTTTATTATTGTGTTGCAAAAGGATGTTTTTTTTTTTAAATATATATTCTGGATAGAAGTCCCTTAGCAGATCAGATATGTTAAGAAGTATTTTCTGCCATTCTAATGGTTATCTTTTCACTTTCTTGGTAGTCCTCAATTCTCAGTCTTTGTTACTTCACCTTTGAACAGATTTAATTAATTCTCTTCTTTATATACATTCTTTACTTGGTTTTCTGACAACAACATTCTCTTGATTTTTTTTTCTCACCTTCCTGTATGCTTCAACTCAGTCTCCTTTGCAGCTTATTTTTATTCTCTCCAACCTATAAACATTAAAATGCCCCTAGGCTCAGTCCCCAAACTACTTATTCTGTCACACCACACTCTTATCTCCTCTGCTCTCATTTATATGCTGACAACTTCAAATTTACTATCAGTCTCATATATTCATCTGCCTACTTGACATTTCCACTTAGATATCTGATAGACATCTCAAATTTAATGTGTCCAAAACCAGTCTCCTGTTTTTTTTTTCTCTAAAACCTGATCCCTCCGTCTTCCTCATCTCAGTAAAAAGCAATTCCATTTTTCATTTGCTTGAGCCAAGGAGTTATTCTTAACTCTTTCTTTCTCCCTCCGCACATAGAATCCACAACAAATTCTACTACTTTATTTTTAATATATTTAGAGTCCAACGTCATCTCACTATTTCCATTACTACCAGCCTGGTTCAAGCCACTGTTTACACTCTTTTGGATTATTGTCATACCCCTTAACTAGGCTACCTGTCTTTAGTGCCCTGTAATCTTTTCTCAACAGACAGAGCAATCCTTTTAAAGCATGTCAAATTATTTCATTCCTCTTAAAACCGTGTAGTAGCTCCCATCATTCAGAAAAACTCAAAGTTCTTATAGTCACTTATATCATCTAGTCCCTATTTTTATTCTGACCTCATTTACTTTTCTGTGACTCTCACTCTTCTGTTGCCACTCTGATTCCCTTAACATTCCTCAAGTGCCCCAGGTATATTCCTACCTGAAGGTCTTTGTGTACACTGTTTTTTTCTGCCTGCATAGCAACCTTTCAGTTATCCACATGCATTCAATAACAGTGCTGTGCAGGATCAGTAGAGTTGGGGACAAAAGGAAAAATCAGTAACGTTGATCAAGCCTTTATTTAAATGTTTATATTTTGTTCATTTTCACTTTCTGCATTCATTTTGACCTTAAAAAATAAAGAGTACATTATCTTCACTACTGAGTATTTTTTTTCCATCCTCCTTAAAAATTCATCTGACACAAACAGTTTACATGCCTTGCTTGCATCTTTTGTTTCTTCTGCCCAGGAAACTAGAAATAGAAGGGAATCACTTCCTGATAAAGGATATCTATCATAGACCTACAGCTGAAATTGTAGTTTATGGAGAAAAACTGAAAGCTTTTGCTTTCGGATAAAAACTTAGGTATGGATGTACTTTCTCATCACTTTTGTCCATTTCTATCCATATACTGAAAATTTTAGCTAGTCTGACAATACCAGAAAAAGAAATAAAAGGCATCCAGATATGAAAGGAAGAAATAAAATTGATATGATTATCTTCATGGAAAGTGCTAAGGGACTACAACAAAAGCTGTTAGAAATGTGTTTAGCAATATTATTGAAGGATGAAAGTTCAATGTATGAAAATCAATTATATTTCTATATATTGGCAATCACATTTAAATTTTTAAAATAGCATTTAGAATAGAATTGAAAATATGAAATAAAGATATACCTGACAAGTGATGTATAAGACCTATACACTGAAACCTGCAGAATATAACTGAAAGAAATTTTAAGAAGACCTAAATAAATGGAGAGATTTACTATGTTCATGAATCAAAAAACTTCAGCTAGAACGTTCTAGTGTCAGTTTTCCTAAGACTCACTGATAAATGCAATAGGTCCTAATTCTCAGCAGCCTTTTTTTTTTAAAAGATTGATTGATTGATTGATTGATTGATTGATTTATACAAGCACTGGGTAGAGTCAGAAGTGCGGGAGGGTGAGAGAATCCACCAGAGCCAGAGGAGTAACAGAACAGGCAGAAGGACCGAAGTACACTGCTGAGGGGAGCTGCAGGCAGCAGAAGAGGTCTGCGTGCCATATGGGATTCTCACCCTGTGGCCGGGATTGAACCAGCGCTGCAGAGGCTGCGGGCAGCCTTGCAGCCCAGCGCTCAACTGCTGCGCCACCGGGGAGGCCCCCTCAGCAGCCTTTTTTAATAACAATTTTTTAATTCACATAGAAATGCACTTAGATTACCTGACTTCAACTTTTATTATAAATCTACAGTAGTAAAGAAACTGTAGTATAGACATAGCCAAATAGGTCAATGGAAGAGAGTCCATAATTCTCTCTCTCTCTCTCACACACACACACACACACACACACACACACACACACACGTATGTAAATGGTCAATTGATTTTTCTATAGAGGCATAAGGGCAAGAGAAAGGATAGTTTTAACAAATGGTACTAGAATTCTTTTTGGACAGCCATGTGCTAAAAAGTGAAGTTCTATCTATACCTCATGACACGGATAAAGGCCTTATCCATCTTATATGAAATTTAAATGTGGATCTATACATTAAATGTGGATATGTATATCATAAAATCAAAAACTAAAACTTCTAAAGAAAATCATAGGGGTAAAACTTTATAACATTGGGTGAGGCAAAGATTTCTTACGTATGACTTCAAACAGACAATTTGTAAAGGAAATATTGATGATTTGGTGTTTATTAAAGACAAGAAGTTCTGGGTCTCCCTGGTGGCGCAAGGGTTAAGATGCAACCTATGAAGCTATCTGCAGCCACTGCAGCACAAGTTTGATCCCCGACCAGAAAGCTGACCCACGTGACTCAGCAGACCTCTCCTGTCTTGCCCACTGCTCCCTTCAGCAGTGTATTTCAGTGGATCTGCCTGTTCTGTTCCCCACTCTATCTCTGGTGAATCCTCTCAACCCCCCACACTCTGGCCAGTACCCCAGTTCTTGTATTCATAAATAAATAAATCTTAAAAAAAAAAGTTGGGGCCTCCCCAGTGGCGCAGCCTCTGTAGTGCAGGTTCGATCCCAGCCAGCCTGGGGAGATACCCACATAGCACGGCAGACCTTTCCTATCTCACCTGCTGCTCCCCTCAGCTGTGTATTTCCGTCTGCCTGTTCTGCTCCCCACTGTGTCTTTGGTGAATCTTCTCACCCTCCCGCACATCTGGCCTATAGCCCTGGTTCTTGTATGCATGAATAAATAAATCTTTAAAAAAAAAAAAGGTCAAGAAGTTCTGCTCTCTGAAGAAGATAAACTACAGACTGGGAGAGAATATTTGCAAATCACATATCTAATAAAGGACTTATGTCCAGAATACATAAAGAATTCTCAAAATTCAATAATAAAATAACCCAATCAAAAATGTGTTTTAACTTTGAACATATACTTCACCAAACATGAGTGTTTCAAATCCCTTAATCAATAGGGAAAAACAGATTAAACCTATGAGATACTTTAGTAGATGCCTACAATAGGAAATCTAAAATTAAAACTATGCGCAGTGTTTTGAGGAGCATTAGAGAACTGTTTTACACTATTAATAAGAATGTAAAATGGTTGAATTACTTTGAGAAAGTTTCACAGTTTTTTTAAGAAAGTGAGCACTTGCCTAACATAGATATGATAACCAGCCATAAATACAGGGTATTTATGTCCACTTAGTCTTACACACATATATTCACAGAAGTTTTATTTGTAATATCTCCAATTGGAGACAACGCAAATGTCCATTAACAGGTCCATTAACAATAATAATTGTTATACCTGTGCATTAAATTATTGCCAACATAAAGGAAGAATCTGTTGATGCACACAACGTGAATGAACCTTAAGATAATTCCTGAGTGAAAGAAGCTATATAAAATAAAGAGAACATTCTATGTTTGATTCCATTTATATAAAATTCTAAAAAATGAAAACTATAGTAATAGAAAAAAGATCAGTAGTTGGCTGGGAGTAGGATAGGGAAGATCTTGAAGAACTGAGAGAAGCTATTGGAAGGAGGTTACAAAGCATACTGAGTGCGTGATTGACATGTCTACTCTCTTGATGATGTGATGATTCCACAGTTTTTAGACATGTCAGAACTTACTAGATTATGGTCCTTGTGGTGGGAAGGGAGATTTTTCATTGTTGGAGAGAGAAAAAATCTACAGTTTAATGAAACTGCCCTGTACTTGAAGCAGTCGTTGATATATAGGAAGAGTATCTTATCAAAGGCATTGCATACCTATGAACACATTGGCTTGTTTTTAGGAGGTAAAACTTTCTGATTAATTGATGATCAACTTTATATTTAACTCTTAGGTGGAAATATTTCTCAAGAAAAAAATGTGACTGAGGAATTTTGCATTCTCATGGTTTTTGGTTTTACTTTGGTTCCATCCCTCAACAGAAACAGTGGACAACTGAGAATAACATAGAATCCCAAAATCAATTTAACAACATGATTTTTATCATAGACTCATCATTGCTCATATCAACCTAAGAAAAAACCCCATCAGTCAAGTTTTAAACATAGAGACACTGAAATGTATTTGTATAGGTCACTCAAATTAATTTTATTGGATTTTACATGGTACTTTTTGACGTAATTTTGGAGTTAGCTTATTATAACTCAGGGCTTTACCTGTAGATCATTTAATGAGATAATATTTAATTTGGCATATTGCTTTGTAGTATCCAATAGTTGTAAAAGTTAAAAGTACAACTTGGTTTGTAATTGAACTGTCCCTATTCTGTCCCTTTACATTCTTAATTCTTGCTCTCTAGTGACAACACTTTCAAGTCTTTAAGTTTCTCCTGGTGTTTACTTTTATGGCTCAAATAACATACTTATTCGGCTATTCGTTTTAAGTTCCAAATTTATTAAATTATCTGAGGTTAAGCACTCTTACCTCTTTCCACCCCATCTCATACACTTTCTCATGTTTCCTTTCTTGTAATGCCTTTTATTTTCCATAGATTTGGTTTTTGTTTGCTTAGATTTTTATGTATCCATCAGTACTGCATCTCCAAACTCTTCTGTAGAATGAAAACTCTTTGGATGTTACAAACATTTGGTGATTTTTTGTTTGGAATCTTTTTTTTTTTTTTTTTTAAACTTCAATGCTGTTTTTTATTGTTTGGAATCTTACTAGGCCAATCATAGCTTTTGTCCTAACAGACATACTTGGAATTTCTTCCTATGTTGAATCCTCTCTTTTCTGGATGCCATGTTTTCCTCTTAATTTATTGCCTTGTGATGTAGGAGCACATCTTCCAGTAGTAGCCGTCTGAGAAATAGAGTATGAAAGGTAAATATTTTTGAGAACTTAGAAATCTGAAATTTTTCTTAGGCACTAAAATCAAGATTGGGAATACTTGGTTCGGTTGTAAGAAACTGCTATTAAATTTTAGCCTATATAAATGGTTATTATGTTTGTAACTTACTGTCTTTGGTTACCTCTACAGTTACACTGATGATGTTCAAATAATTTGCCTGATTAAAACTTCCATCTCTTCTGTAATGTAAAAAATATATATTGTCTTGATAGAAATTTTCACATTTTCTTTTCTGTAGTGACATTTCTTTTTCTACATGTTTTTAAAGTGGTATTTATTTTTCCAACTACCTACTATCCCTAATGCCCTTTTGTCTCCTCCCTCTGCCTCCCTTCTTAACCTCAGAAACCTCACTTGTTTATTAATGTCCAGTAGTTTATATATGTATTTTGCTCTATTGAATCATCTGTGATGTGTCTAATATTTTTCTTTGTCATTTTGACTTCTTCACACATAATTTCCTCAAACTCCTTCCATTTTGCTGTAAAGAGCAGCAATTCATCTTTCCTTATGGCTGAACAATATTCCATTGCGTGGATATAACATCTTATATCTTTTTGGATATCTTTTTTATCCAGTCCTCTATTAGTGGGTACTTAGGTTTTTCCCATGTCCTAGCTATTTCAAATAAGCATTGTAGAGCATACAAATTTTTTAGCTGATGTCTCAGGTTTTTCAAATAGATGCCCAGGAGTGACATTGCTGGCTCAGATGGTATGTCCTTTTTCATTTATTTTTATTTTTTTAAAAAAGATTTATTTATGCATATAAGAACTGGGGTGTAGGCCAGAGGTAAGGGGGTGAGAGGATTCACCAGAGACAGAGTGGGGAGCAGAACAGGCGGATCTACTGAAATACACTGCTATAGGGAGCAGCGGGTGAGACAGGAGAGGTCTGCTGCACCATGTGGGACCCTCCTCCGGTGGCTGGGGAGCAGCCGGGGATGGAACCGGAGCTGCAGAGGCTGCGGGCAGCTTCGCAACCCAGCGCTCAACCGCTGCGCCACCGGGGAGGCCCCTGTATTGCTTTTGATGAATTATCTGTTCATTTCTGACTTCCATTTATTAATTATGCTGTTTGCTTTGTTGTTACACAGTTTATCTTGGATGTTAATCCTTTGTCAATTGTATAATCTGTGAATGTTTCCCGTCTTTCAGTTGGATGTCTTTTCAGTCTACTTATGTTTTCTCTCTTTTGAGGGAATGCCAATTGTTTATTTTTGCTTTTATTTCCCTTGTCATAGAGGTTTTGTATCCAAAAACATCTTTATCATTGATGTCATTTAATGTTTCTCCAGTATTTTTTTTCTATATATTTTATTGTTGCAGTTCTTATAGATAAGTCTTCAATCCATTTAGAATTTGTTTTTGTACAGTAACTTAAGATCACTTAAAGATGATCCAACTTCAGCCTCTTACATGTGGCTGTTCAGTTTTCCCAGTTCCATTTGTTAAAGAAACTACTCACTCCCCCATGGTATGATCAGGTCTCCTTTATTATGAATTAAGTATTGATACATATGTGAATTTATTTTTGGACTTTTTATTCTGTTCCATTGATCCATGTGTCTTTTTATTCCAGTACCATATTGTTTCATTTAATGGTTGCTTTATAATATAAAGCCAGATGATGTGATACCTCCATTTCTGTCCTTTTTTACACCAAGATTGCTTTTTTCATTGAAGAATATGACTTGTTTTTACTGCACATTGGATTTATTTTGCTAGTACTTTCACTTGTGCTGTTTTTACATGGTTTTTTTTAGTATTAGGGTAATGTTGCCATCATTAAATGTATTAGCATTCCCTCTTAGATTTTTATAAATAATTTGAGTAAGGTGGGCATAAGTTCCTTAAAAGTTTGTTAGAATTCACTTATAAAGCAGCCTGGCCATGAACTTTTCTTTTGGGGAACAGTTTTGATTCTTATTTCAGTTTCTGTGATTGTGATTGGTTTGTTCATCTTTATTTTTTCCTGGTTTTGGTAAAATGTATTTTTCTAAAAATTTGTCCATTTCTTAAGGATATCAAATTTATTTGACCTGTAGTTGTTCATAGTAATCTCTTAGGATTCTTTTTTTTAAAAGATTTATTTATTCATGCATACAAAAACTGGGGTACAGGCCAGATGTGTGGGAGGGTGAGAGGATTCACCAGAGACAGAGCAGGGAACAGAACAGGCAGACTGACTGAAATACACTGCTGAGGGGAGCATTGGGCAAGACTGGAGAGGTCTGCTGCGCCATGTGGGATTCTCACCGGCCGGCCAGGATCAAACCCACACTGCAGAGGCTGTGGACAGCTTCACAGTGCTGTGCTCAACTATATGCCTTCTGTGGTCCTTTCTTCTCTCTCATTTCTAACTCATTGTACTCATTGTACTATTGTTTTCTCTCATTTCTTTGTTAGCCTAGCTAGAGGTTTATCAGTTTTCTTTATCTTCTCAAAGAACCAACTCTTTTTTTGTGGCCTGTTTTATTTCTATTTCTGCTCTTTTATTATTTCCTTCTACTAACTCGAGGTCATATTTGTTCCTCTTTTTAAAGGTGTTTTAGTTATAATAAGTTACTCATTTGGGATTTTTCTTATTTCTGTGGACTTCTATTGCAGTTATCTTCCATTTGAAGACCATTTTTTGTCATTTGATATTATCCTCATTTTTATCAGTCTCAGGTATTTTTTATTTCTATTTTAATGTAATCTTTAATTCAGTGGCTATTAAGTATCAAGTTGTCTGACTACTTGTATTTGTGGTTTTTCCCCTTTTTCACATATTTAATTGATTTTAGCATTTAACTTTATGGCATTATGGTCAGAATACTTGATATAATTTCTATCTTTGTAGTTATATTGACAGTTGACTTGTTCATGTATTCCAACATATGAGCAATTCAACACACCAAAAATTTTCCATTGTACGTGAAAAAAAATGTTTATGCAGCAGTTTTGTGGTGATGTTAATATCTCTTTAGTTCTATTAATATTTGCCGTATATTTCTTGCCACTCCATCTTTTGATACATGCATATTTATAAGTTTTATTTCTTCTTATTGTATTAAGCTATAGTATAGGGTTCACTTTTATCCCTCATTACCTTTCTTAATTGGAGATCTACTTTATCTAATGTAAGAATAGCTGTTCCTGACTCCCCCCCCCCCCAAAGATTTATTTATTTATTTATACAAGCACTGGGTACAGTCAGAAGCATGGGAGGGTGAGAGAATTCACCAGAGCCAGAGCGGGGAGCAGAGCAGGCAGAAGGACCTAAGCACACTGCTGAGGGGAGCAGAGGGCATCAGGAGAGGTCTGCGCGCCATGTGGGACCCTCCTCCAGTGGCCGGGGAGCAGCCGGGGATCGAACTGGCGCTGCAAAGGCTGCAGGCAGCTTCGCAACCCAGCACTCAACTGCTGCGCCACCGGGGAGGCCCTGTTCCTAACTTTTTTGATTGCCATTGCTTGGAGTATTATATTCCAGCCTTTACTTCTAAGTCTGTGTTTGTCTTTACTGGTAAGATGAGTATCCTATAAATAGGTAAAAATTTGTTTTGAAATCTACTCACCACGCTATAACTTCTAATTGGATTTTAAGCTATTTACATTTAAGGTGATTATTGAGACATAAGTGCTTATGGCCATTTTGGATTTTTTTAGCTTGTTTTTCTATTTTTTGACATCTTCCTTTTATGTTTAAGTTCCATTTTCATTGTCTTATGTGTTACTTCTATTAATTTTTGTTTGAACATTCTGGCAAAATTAGCATATAGTGGACTATTTTTGTGACCCGTTGGATGATCTGGTCTTGTTCTGATGGGCCACATTTTTACTTTCCTCCATGTTGTATAATTTTGCTGATATCTCTATAATTTTTTTTTGTTATTTTATAAACATCTCTTTCGCCATGCATGTCCCTCTTGTTATTGGACTTTAATTTTTGCATTTTTTACTGAAGCTTCCTTCTGTCTTACATGCTAGTTTTTTAATGATAAAGTATTCTCGGCTGGAAATCTTTTTTTTTCCTCTTGAGTATTTTAAATACTTCCTTCTATTCCCTTCTTGCTTAAAAGATTTCCACTAAAATGTCTATGGACAGTCTCATAAGTGTTCCCTTAAAGGTACTCTTCCTTCTCTTGGTGCTTTTAATATTCTGTCCTTGTCATTGACTTTCAGCAGTTTGATTATAACGTGTCGTGGAGTGTGTCAGTCTGGAATTATTTTGTTTGGAACTCTTTGGGCCCCTTGGATCAAGACATCTAGTTCATTTCCCAGATTGATATGGTTCTAAGCAATATTTCTTTAGAGAAATTTTCTATGCCATTCTCTTCTCCTTTCTAAGAACCCCATGATACTTATGTTATTTGTATTTAGGTTATCCCGAAGAGCGCTTACTGTTTTCTTTTTTTTTTTTTTTAATAAAAGAGGACGAATTCATTTTAATTTATTGGCTTTTGGTAAGTATAAATCCATGAGGCATACAGCCTCACATGGATTCTGTGTCCTATGGCCTTAGCAAGAAGGTTGCTTTGGAACTTGGCACAACTGTTTCTGTGAGCACTCATTACCTTTCTCCAGATTACTCTAGTTTATTTGGTTTGCCACCAGGAGTCACTGTGTTGTTGTTTGCTTTGTACACATAAGCACATCTCTTGCCTAGAGAGGATTCCGTTTCATCTGGAGCATTAATGCCTTTAATTTTAAGAAGTGCTTTATGCTCCCTCTGGAGACCCCACTTGTAGCCAGCAAAAATGGCCTTGGCCTTGGACCACAGCCATCGAGACATATCTTAGAAGCCCTGTTCTCAGCGGGCCTACCCAGGCTCCAAGATGGCAGTGTGTTTTCATTTTTTAATTATTTTTTTCTCGTTTTATTTTTGTGTTTCCACCACTTTTCCTTCAAGCTCACGAATTTCCCCACTACTTACATTTCTCCATTACTTGCATATCTACTGTTGAGGTGCTGTATGTATTTTTTAAATTCAGTAATATTGCTTTTTAGATCCATTAGTTTGTAAGTCTCATATTTTCTGTCTTTGTTGTTTTACATCATCCATTTTTTTTTCTTAATTTGGCTAGCATGGTTAACAGTTACCTGAAACAACTCCTCAGGCCTATTCCACAGTTCTACACTGAGACTCTTCAGGGCTTTTTGTTCCTTTGGCATTTGTGATATATTCTTCTGTCTCATCATTTTTAGTTTTTATGAATCATAATTGAATTTTCTTTTTTTTTTTAAGATTTATTTTTATTTATTTATACAAGCACTGGGTACAGTCAGAAGCGCGGGAGGGTGAGAGAATTCACCAGAGCCAGAGCGGGGAGCAGAGCAGGCAGAGGGACCGAAGTACACTGCTGAGGGAAGCAGCAGGCGGCAGGAGAGGTCTGCGCGCCATGCGGGACCCTCCTCCGGTGGCCAGGGAGCAGCCGGGGATCGAACCGGCGCCGCAGAGGCCGCGGGCAGCTTCTCAACCCAGCGTTCAACCGCTGCGCCACCGGGGAGGCCCTGAATTTTCTTATTTTAATAAATTTGCTTTATACTCCTTCTACAAGAAGCTTGTTATAATCCTAGTGTTTTTTGTTTTTTTTTTTACCCAGTGTCTAATGTTTCACAGATCAGTGCTTTTGCACCTATTCAGATAACTGGGGCACTGGTGCCAGTGCAGGTAGTAGATCAAAAGGAACTGGGCCGGTCCTCCCCGGTGGCGCAGCGGTTGAGCGCTGGGTTGCGAAGCTGCCCGCGGCCACTGCGGCGCCGGTTCGATCCCCGGCTGCTCCCCGGCCACCGGAGGAGGGTCCCACATGGCGCGCAGACCTCTCCTGCCGCCCGCTGCTCCCCTCAGCAGTGTACCTCGGTCCTTCTGCCTGCTCTGCTCCCCGCTCTGGCTCTGGTGAGTTCTCTCACCCTCCCGCGCTTCTGACTGTACCCAGTGCTTGTATAAACAAAACAAACAAATAAATAAATAAATAAAACATGCCTCTATTTAAAAAAAAAAAAAAAAAAAAAAGGAACTGGGCCAATAAAGCCCTGAAAGGCCAGCTCCAGTGAACATCATTGGTTCAGGTTTCCTACAGTGCTGCAGGTCCCCATATTGAGTGGTGGGGATCCACCGTGAACCCTTTTCCTAGGTCAACTCCTTGACCAAAATGTTTGGTACAACCTTATGCCAGCCTCAGTGTTTAGGCTGTGGTTGAGCAACAGATACAGCGATGGGTAAAAACTTTGAGACAGGGACATAATCCAGGAATTGTTCTCTTTACTTTTCATGTATGGAGCCTAATTCTAGTGCACTTGTTCCTGTTAGTGAGGTCCAGATGCTTAGGCTCCAGTTAGTGAGAGCATTCAGTTGTTGTCTTGATTTTGGCCCTGGGTGAGGATGAGGCAGGTGTTTGGCATAGCGTAGCTTCAGGTTGCAAATAATAACCTCTTTTATGAAGAGAGGCAGGTGATCTGATCTGGCTCTCCCCGCTGGTTTGAACTCCAACTGCTCTAGTTTAGAAGCCACAGGCTCAAGCCAGTAATCATCATTCTGCAGCCTTAATACACTGTTTCTCCAGTGTGCATGCTCAGTATATTCCCTTCTCAGGTGTAGAGCCGGTTTCTAAAGTCCCTGATGTGGTCATGTGCCCTTGGGTCAACAACAGCAGAGGGGCTATATACAGATGCTGTCTCTTGCTCTCCCAGGTTGTGATGCCCTGTTATTGCTGTGCTGCCCCAGTATCACCCAAAATACAATTCAATTACAGTTTTTCCTACCTCCTTTTGCCATCCATTGCTCCTGATACATGCAGTGGTCATCCATTTGTCTTTCAAGGGTTGTTAACTTAGTTTTGATTGTGAAGATGTAGAGGAGGAGAGTTTGGTGTGTTTGCCACTGTTTAGCCAGACTCCTTCCTTTCTTTTTTAAAATCAATTTTCTTTTTCTTTCTTCAACTTTCTTAATTGCAGTGTAGCCCTATTGTATTACCCTTCTCAATTTCTTATTTTTTCCCTGTTTTTATCTTTTTGGGTTTTTTTTTTTTTCTAGATTTCTTCAATTTTATCCTCCAGCTTCCTATTTTATATACATATATAATGAAATAGTTTATTTTTATTTCTACAGTCTCTTTAGACTCTGAATTATTTCTCATAATCTCTTGTTCTTGTTTCATGGATGCAGTATATTATGTATGATATGATCATAATTCTATTTGTTTTGTTTTTTTTCTGCTCCCTGCATTGTCTTTTTTTTTTTAATGAGTTCATTCATTGTTTAGTTAAGAATCATATTAGAGCATTTTTACCAAATGTCTTGTCATTCTTGATTATTTACTTGTATTTAAAAGTGAGACTACAATCTCTTCTTTTTTTTTTTTTTAGAAGCTCTGTTTTCATTGGTGGAGCTTGTCAACTGTTGTGCTTTACTGTAGGGGTGACTGACCATTTAGATTGGGGGGGTGGTCCTCCAACTGCATGCATCTGTAGATCTTTTGTCTTTGCTAGGCAGGCATTTTTCCTCAGAGGAATCAACCAGTCTTTTGCCTGCTTTCTCAGAGCCTAGTGGAGGGAAAAGGACTTTATGTATTGCCATTTCTCTCATTGTTGTACTTTATCCCTGTTTTCAGTTTTGCTTGGTATGGGTGAGTACAGAGCCTGTGTGCTCAACATATCCAGAAAGTAAACCTTCAGGATTCTGCTGGAATAGTGAAGGATAGAGAGTGTGGAAGTGGGGAGGTTACACTGGGTGGTGTAGAAGATCTGTAGAGGCCTGATTGTATTTTTTCAAGACTTTGTGCCCAAATACCTGTTTTGAACACTGTTCTCTTTTCAAGAGAATACCTCTAAACTTTTCCTGGGTTTTAAATACTTGCTAACATATTTTCTTTACCTCCACCCCTATCATCTCTTACAGGCATAAGTTTCATCTTCCTCTAGTCTAACAGTTGTCCGTCTAATTTCTAGTTTCTAAATTATTTTTGACATTGCATGTCTGCTATTTCCTATCTTGCTCTTTGTCCTTGAGATTTTATTCTTATTTTTCTGTTTACTTGATTTCTATATACTTGGTTTCATTTTAATGAGGTTTTGGTACACACAGGCAGTCCCCTCACTTGTGTATCATGTGCCCCTCTGGACTACATCCTCCTGAGTAGGGTTAAATGAAAGGCTGAAATCCAGCCTGAGCTTGATCACACCTTGAACCTGGTTTGCCCAGAAGGAGGTAGCTTCTCTCTAATTCACAAAGACCTTATGCTGGTGGTAGCCGTGCATGTATATTTATTGCTGTCTTCTTAAGGTACTAACTTGAATCTGCTGTATAGTTCTGCTATATTGTTTTCAATTCTGTAGCAAATTGTGAATGCTTTTTACTGGGTTGATTATACCTGTTGCTTGACATATATCCCTATGTATTCCCTTTGAATATAGTAAAACACTTTACTTTTAACTGTTGTCTGTTTCCAGGTGTAGTTGCCTGGCGCCTAATTGGATGTTCAGTTTTTGTAGTTATACCCATTTGCCTTTGGCATCATTGATCCCTGTGCCAATCGTACTTGGTAGATTCAGGCACTCCTGAATTAACTCAATATTCTGAGTGCTAACCATACTTGGTAGATTCAGGCACTACTGAATTAACTCAATATTCTGAGTGCTAAATACTCGTCCAGTAAATAGTGAGTCATAGAGAAGGAGACTGAATCTAAGGGATTCTGAAATGCTTTTTTTTTGAGATAATGATCAAAAGGAAATATGCCTTGTGAAGTCCAAATACTGAAAACCTTGTTAAATTTTCAGGGAGAAGTTAAAATTCTCTAAGAAAACCTAGAAACAAAGTTCCTTTTGAGAAGTGCTGATTGTCCCCATCATGTTCCACCTAATTATACTACTACTCACCATCTTTGATTTCTTAACTTGTAGGTTGACATAACCCGGAGGAAGGAAGGATAAGGGAGTCAGGAATAACTTGAGATGATAATAGGTGTCAGCAGCATTTTCTACTGTGACCTTTAAAGGAATGCTGGGTAGAATATATTAAAACAGAACAAAAGGCAGCAGAAGTCTTTAGTGAAATGAAATAGTTCTCAAGTTTATTAGAACTACCATTTAACACTTTTTCATTATTTATTTCCTATAATTTATAGAGAAAGAAACAGTTACCATGTGGCAGCCTATACTTCTTCTCTTTTAGCTACAGAATAGAGATAGATGTTTGCCTTCAAGATAATGTCACTCTTTTATAACTTTTCTTCCTATGAATGATTATCTCTGCCTGTTGCTTCCTAGGAGAGGTTTCAGAAGGACAGTACTTTGTTGTTTATTCAATTTTTAGGAGCAGCTACTCTGGAGAACAAAGAATGATAGAATTTAACTCTTAAGGATGGCAGAGACTAAAGAATTAGTTATCGTTTACAACAGCTGAAGAAATAGCAGCCCATTGTTCTCCAAAGTAGATCTTGCCACCCACCAGTTGTTGAAATCTCAGCCTTGTCATTGCATGCATTTCACTGTCCTAATGTCAAGTAGTAGAGGGACAGGGAATCCTACCTTTCCATCTCCCTTTGTATATGGAGTGTCTATTATATAGACAAATGACACTGTCAGTCCTGTCAGTGACAAATATTTAGCACTTAACACAGTGCCCACTTGTAGTAAGGCCTTAGAAACTTTGTCATATATATGCTGAAATAACTATTAAGTTCTGGGTCTGTGATTGAGGGAGCCTATGACATCCAGTTTCTAGAAAGTTATATATTCCTGCAAAAGTTATCTCAACTTAGATTTTCAAAGTTATTATTCATTCATTCAGAAAATATTTGTTGAGTATATTCTATGTTCAGGCAGTATGATAGACCCCCAAGGATAAGAGTGTTAAAGGAAGGAATACCCTCCATTGAACCTTTTGTTTATTATGGAAGGAAGGCATTTTAAAAGCTGTCATTTTGCATAAGATAATGCTACAAAGGAGAATTATACCTCTGAGATTCTATGGAAGTACACTCTCTGGCTTAATTTTTCTTTTTCTATTTTTTTTTTTCCTACTCCTTCTCTTTGGTAGCCTCAGTTTTGCAGTCCTAATTCCAGAATTTGCTTTTGTTTTGTCTGTTTCTTTGTATTCCACATGTGAGTAGTAATCACCTGGTATCTGACTTTCTCCTTCTGGACTTAATGTTGCTTGCCTTTACCCCTCAAGTTCCATTTTTTACCACAAATGGCAATATTTCACCTTTGTTTTTAATAGCTAAGTAGTATTGCATTTTATATCTATACCACATCATCTTTGCTCAAGCATCCATCAGTGGGCACTTAGGTTGTTTCCTTATCTTGCTTGTGGTAAATAGTAAATAGTGCTACAGTGAAAATACATATTTTCAGATCGGAATATTTTTATACTCTCCAGGTACCTAAAAGTGTAATTACTAGATTAGATAGTAGATCTGTTTCAATTTTTTGAGGTACCTCCATACTGTTTCGCTTAGAGACATTAACCAATTTACAATCCCCAAGGGTTCGTTTTATCCATACCCTTACCAGCACTTGTTCCTGGTATTTTTGATATAGGCCATTCTCATAGAATATGAGGGGATTTCTCATTGTGGTTTTGATTTTCATTTCCCTAATAATAAGTAATGATGACCTTTTTTGTGTGTGCCTGTTGGCTTTCTGTACTTTGAAGAAGTCTCTTCAGATGTTCTGCACATTTTTTGGATTGAATTTTTTGTTGTTGAATGATATTAATTCTGTATACCTTAGAAATTAATTCTTTGTCAAATGTTGATGTGCAAATATTTTTTCCCACTCGGTAGGATGACTTTTCATTTTAATGAAGTGCCTTTCTCTTTGCAAAAATTATTTAGTTTGATGTAGTCACATTTGTTTATTTCTGCTTTTGTTTCCCTTGCTCTTGGAATTGGGTCCCCAAGTACATCCCTAAGAACAACATTGTTGAGTGCACTGCCTCTATTTTCTTCTGGATGGTTTATGATCAGGTCATGCATCCATATTTTTAATCTGTCTTGAATTAATTTTTGTGGATGGTGTGAAATAGTGGCCAAGTTTCAATATTTGTGATTTTTCCAACACCATTTGTTGAAGGAACTTTCCTTTCTCCATTCTAGGCTCTTAGCTCCTTTATCATAAATTAAGTCCTTGTACGTGTGTGTTTATTTCTAGGTCTTAGTTCTAGTCTATTGATTTATTTTTATTCCAATACCATACTGTTTTGATTACTATCACCTTGTATTATTATTTGAAGTCAGGAAGCATGATTCCTTCATTCTTTTATCCCAGGATTGCTTTGGCTCTTCAGAGTCTCTTGTGGTTCCATATGAATTTTAATAATGTTTGTTCTATTTCTTAAGAGAATGCCACTGGAATTTTGAGGTGGGTAAAATATATTAGGTGGCCATTTAATAATTTTAATTGTTCTAATCCAGGATCACAATGTGACTTTGTTTTTTTTTTTTTTCTTCTTTTTGTAGTAGATTAGAAAATAATTTTTTTTCTCTGAGCAAAATCTTTGTTTGAGGGAGAACAGAAACATCTGATTTGGGCCTGTTGGTGTTAAAATATGGCACAGAATGGTGTATACACAATAAAAATTTGTTAGGTGTTCCTCATTAGACTTGTGGAATTAATTGAATGTTCATCAAGGACTTGAAGTAAACTATGAAGTTGAAAAACATGTTTATATGCCATGTGTACTTGTTAGAAATACAAAAGTAGTATTTCTCTTCTGTACTGATCTGTTTCTCCCTTCAGGCAGGTATGACTTCTTGCTAGTTTCTGCATGTGTGTGCCTGTTCTCTCTAATCTTTTACTCAGTTGGATCAGTCTAGCTTTGGAGCTAGAAATCCATAGAATCTCTTCAAGCAACCTGAACAAAATCTGTAGAGAAAAAAAAAGTCTTGAGAAGTAGGCTCTGGAACATTGGAGATGTGAAAATCATACCAAAATTGACCATTTAAATATTTCATAGATTGAAAGAAGAAGATACCTTACTGTCTGAAGAATAAATGTATCTGAGCTATTTCATCATTTATTATATTTGAAATACACGTATCTCTATGGGACTCAGATAGTATGATTCTTCTAGCACCACTCCTCCTTGGACCCTAACCTGATACCATACCACAGCCACTGTGGTTTAGGTGCTGCCTTTTTCTCATTCATATCAGTTTGAAGAAGTTCCTGGTTGGCATTGTTTCATTTTAGTTCTGAAAATGCTTGTCTGAATGTAGATGTTCTCATTTTGATGGATACACTCTTGTTCTATAGTCCAAGTTCATTTATTTATTTTTAATTTTTTAAATTTTCTTACATTGTTGTTCATTTTGTACAGTATTTGATTTCTCCCTTCAGGGACCCTTGCCGGAGGCCAGGGAATGAACTGGCGCTGCAGAGGCTGCGGACAGCCTCACAGCCCAGCAGCCCAGTGCTCAACCACTGCGCCACCATGGGAGGCCCTGTCTTTTTTTTTTTTTAAACCCTTTGGTCAATTTCCCTGTATCCTCCTATAAATGATATCATCCAATATTTTTCTTTTTCCTTCTGATTTATTTCACTGAGCATAATACCCTAAAGTGCAAGTTTATAGCAGTGCTACCCCCTGAATAACAAATTCAAATCTAGGCAAGATTAGAATTTAAGAGACTAAAATCCTAGCATTTCATTCATCTTAGAAGGAAACTGAGACTAAGGGAGCTTAAGTGATCACAGCTAATGTGTAGAAATTTTGAGGGTGCTAGAAAATGGAGTAATAGCCAGGAAAGTTTCCTTTGCAGAATCAAGATTGCTTTTTATAGAGGGCAAGAAAGGAGCAGGTTGAAGGAAACCTACCTGATCTTTTTTAAAACAGCTAAAGTATTTGTGCTTTAGGCATTTCCCCCTTGTTAGAAGCTGTTCTACCCATTTGGTTTTCTTCTTTTTTTTTTTTTTTTTAAGATTTATTTATTTATTTATACAAGCTCTGGGTACAGTCAGAAGCACGGGAGGGTGAGAGAATTCACCAGAGCCAGAGTGGGGAGCAGAGCAGGCAGAAGAACCTAAGCACACTGCTGAGGGGAGCAGCGGGCGGCAGGAGAAGTCTGCGCACCATGTGGGACCCTCCTCGGGTGGCCGGGGAGCAGCCGGGGATCGAACCAGCGCCGCGGAGGGTGCGGGCAGCTTCGCAACCCAGCGCTCAACCGCTGCACCACCAGGGAGGCCCTACCCATTTGGTTTTCTAAGGGTCCCTTCTCAGGCTAGTGATTAGCCATATGTCTCAGAAGTAGAAATTAAGTGCTTTCTCTCTAACTCCTTAGAGAATTATGGGATTATTACCAATTTGTCACCTGCTGACTAGGTTTATCTCCTTGAGGAGACTGTATACTGATGGATTATACAGTTTGTTCTACGAGCAGTGAGAGATTGTACAGACTACAGGAGATTATGGCAACTTCTTTTTTAGTCTAACAGTACAATAGGACACAATTTCAGCTGCCACAAAGGAAAGGTGCTTTAAAACACTGCACATCAGAATGTCCTTTTGGGACTTTGCTGGATTTACTCTGGTTTCCTCACATGAATTCCTCAAGCAAACTCCACTTTAACTTTTCTGATTGGAGCTGAGTGTAGAGTTGTGCGAGAATTATGAAAGTTGTTATCACCTCATGTGTGCATGTTCCAACATGAAATAAGAATGGACTTGAAAAGTTAAAAAGAAAGAAAAGTCATTTAAATTTCTTGTAATTGATGATTTAGTTGCCAGCTCCTGAACTACTCTCGGGCTGAAGAGCTATTGATATCTGGCTTGTGAACTTTCTCATCTATGTTCTGAGATAAAGGTCAGTGGAAGAAACCCCTTTGGAGGATCTTCAGAACACATTTAATAATAGCAGAAACTATAGCAGCAGCAGCAGCATTTAACATTTATCAGACTGTGCTGGGCATGGGCAACAATTCCAAATGCTTTGTATATTGTATTTCACTTAATTCTCACAGCAGTTCTGTGATATTGTACCAGTATGATTTTGATTTTGCTAATGGGAAAACTGACTTAAAGAAGTTAAGTGACTTGCTTAATGTTTCACAGCCAATAGTGGAAAATCTGTTTCAACTCACGGTAGCTATCTGCAAAGTCCATTTATTTCTTTTAATCATTACCCTCTGCTACTTATCTTCATCCTTTACTTCTGTTTGAAGAAGTAGGACTTTAGCCTGTGAAAAAAATCAAACAGGTGCAAGAGACTTAGCCGTTAAGCTGGTCCTCTCAACCTTGTTTATACAAGTGAAAATTGGGACAGCTAAAAATCCACCTGTTGGGATTGACCAAATAAATTATGGTTTATTTGTTCAAAAGACTTTTATTCACACATTTTATGTTTTAAATTAATAGATACCTCACATAAAAATCTTCTAGATACAGTGATATTCTGATAGTTTGCAATCTGAAAATTCCAGTTGGTCTTCAGAAAGTTCTCATATTCAAGAATAATTCATAATGTTCTGATGGCCCAACCTGTGTGGAACTCCTTGACTATTGTTCAAGTATTTTGATTGCGGAAGATGCAAAAATGTAATACTTTAAAGAGCAGGAGAGGTTCAAAGGATTTTATATTATGGACAGGCATCTTAAGGATGAATCGTAGGGCCTCCCCGGTGGCGCAGCGGTTGAGCGCTGGGTTGCGAAGCTGCCCGCAGCCTCTGCGGTGCCGGTTCGATCCCCGGCTGCTCCCCGGCCACCGGAGGAGGGTCCCACATGGCGCGCAGACCTCTCCTGCCGCCCGCTGCTCCCCTCAGCAGTGTACTTTGGTCCTTCTGCCTGCTCTGCTCCCCGCTCTGGCTCTGGTGAATTCTCTCACCCTCCCGCGCTTCTGACTGTACCCAGTGCATGTATAAACCAAAAAAACAAATAATAAATAAATAAGACATGCCTCTAGAAAATTAAAAAAAAAAAGGATGAATCGTAGTTCCATCTTCTAAAAAAATTAAATATTCCATCAGAAGCTTATTTTAGAAGAAATAAAGGAATAGACTGATACTGAACCCACTCCTAAAGCCAGGTAGCTGGAGAGGTACTCTGATTGCCAATCTCATCAGCAGTATGAGGACTAATGGAAGAATGGTTTTCCTATAGGGAAAGGAGGGTGCTGGGCAGTCAAAAACTACATGTATACTATAATTATAAAATTAAAACCTGCAAAGGTGAGGATTTAGAATCATATTTACAGAATATGATTTTAAGGGATATAAGTTTTTAAATTCCAGAAGTTGGTCCAATCAGAAAGAATTTCGGGATTTGTATTAGCATGGTTAGAAAACCCATTTTCCCATTAGACTAGAGCTTGGGAAGCTTGAACTGCTACAGTTACTTTGCCACCCAGGAGGAGAGCCTATCAGAAAATGAAGCTGAAACAGAGAAAATAGCACCAAGAGAAGGAGGGAGAAACCAGACCCCATCATATCATTTGAGCCCCTATATCAGGTCGTGTCGAATTTGGACATTTTTAGTTATACGAGAGCCAGAAAGTTCCTTTTTTGCTTAGGCCAGTTTGACTGTGGTATTATTACTTGTAGCTGAAGAAACTCTCAGTACAATCTCCTTAGAGATCATAAAGTCCAGCTACTTTGTTTCATAAGATTGAAGTTTGGAGGAGTGAAGTGACTTGCCTAATAAACAGTTAATTGGTAAAAAAAACTGGAACTAAAAGTTGGCCCTGCCACCTCCTTTTTGTTGTTGTTGTTTTTAAAGATTTACCTATTCATGCACACAAGAACTGGGGTACAGACCAGAGGTGGGGGGGGGGAGATGTGTGAGAGGATTCACCAGAGACAGAGTGAGGAACAGAACAGGTAGATCGACTGAAACACACTGCTGAGGAGAGCAGTGGGCAAGTCAGGAGAGGTCTGCTGCACCACATGGGCAGCTCCCTGGTCAGGGATCGAACCCGTGCTGCAGTGGCTGTGGACAGCTTTCTAGGTTGCGTCTTAACCCCTTGGGCCACCAGGGAGGCCCCCTGCTACCTCCTTTATATGCTCATTACATCTACATAAATCATTTTAAGTAGGTTTGGGGTAAAATTTGTAATGAGGATGCCTTGTTAGGCATAAACTAATAGGAATTAGCCTACTTTGACTTTTGGAATAACAGTAACTGCTATTGGCAGGAAACTGTCTCCAGTATAGTAGCTCTTATTTTTCTAAACCATTGTATAACAGTTCTAGCTAAAGACCATAGCATGATTGGTATCTTAGTAACTCAGTCATCTGTGAACTTAGTGGATAATATTTGGCTGGCTGTTTCATGTTGCCCATTCCATGGGCTTCCTCAACTTCTAGAATCAGCAGGCTTACAATATTTTTCTGTGAGTGAGTCCAATATTAGGAAGTGACACATAAACCTCAGATATACCAAGCTCACTAAGGGCTTGCATGTGGGCTGTTCCCTCTGCCTGCATTGCTTATCCCTACACTCTTCATGTCTTTTTCTCCTTCAGGTTAAATTCAGCCTCTACAGAGATACCTTCCCTGTCTGTCCTAGATAGCTCTCTTTGTTCTCTTTTTTTGCCATGTTTGTTCCTTAAAAGGTTTCCAATTTGTATTTAGTTACCACTCTTTCATTTACCACTCCATACTCAGTGTCTAGCTCAGGGCCTACACATGGGGAATACTCAATATTTATTTGTCAAATGATTCAATTTAATATATCCAGGGCTTGAAGAAAAACAAAAAATAAAAATAAAAGCATTGTTTGGACCCATCTCCCAGTCATGACCCAAGAACCTTAATTGCCCTCACACCTCCACTGACTGAACATATGGCACAAATCCTAAAAAGAAAGGAAATTAAAAACTGTACCACTACACTTATAACTGTCTCAGGCATTTTTGAGTTAATATTTTATTACCTCTCTTCTTCAGCTTGTCATGTCTTGTTTTTTCCTCTTCTCTGTGACTTCTCACCTACCCACTTGACTCTGACTCAGATTCCTCACACTGAAAGGATATATCAGAGAAGTGAGGTGGCCTTGAGAGCAGGGGAGGAAGGATGGAATGACAAGAGGCACCAGAAATCTCTTTCAGGTCTCTAATGGCTCGAGGTCATCATTTAAAGTCTAGAGTAAGAGGGACTTGGAGTGCCTCTTTTTCTTGCTCAGTGCCCTCAACTCAAGTGCTTAGCTGGCAGGCAGACACCTTTTCCTTCTCAGTTACTGTCAGAGCAACATGAAGGTCAGGCAGAGAGAGACAAATGAGAGCTGCTCAGGGACGGGAGGTTACCACGGTAACAAGCAGGCAGGACTGCTATTTGGAAACAGGCCTAATCTTTCTCCTCCTCCTCTCTCCTTCTCTGCACAAGAAGATGGGTATTGTTTAGCTGACCTCCATCCTTGGGGTGGGAACCATAATCCCTTTCTGACAGTTGCTGGTGACACTGGAGTGAGCTGCTTTGCATTTTAATTTGATAAGCCACAGCCCCAGTTTTCTCAGAAGTGTTTGGAGACATGGCTTTTTCTGGCCCTGTTCCAGGTAGGATTCTGGTTGCCACTGAGCAGGGTTTGGGATTGTTTATTTCTCAACAAAGAATTTGCATATTTGTCCTTGTGTGGAAGGTGCCATTGGGTTCTCAACAGCTCTTATCAAATGAATATAGGTAATCTTTTGGTTTTGAATACCTGCCTTATGAAGTCATAGAGATCTTTATTTAGTACTGCCTTTATCCCCAGCTCTTAGGAAGCATCCCACAGTTTTGGGCCAGTGTACTGGATATACTGACTTAATGTACTTACACTTTTGCCTCCCCTTTTTACTTCTATGCCCCACTATTCTTACTACATTCCCATTTCCTCATCAACCTAGGTCTCTTTTCTTACACTAAATCTTTACATATGTAAATCTCTCTCATTTTCCTCTTAAAATCACTATTTAAAAATGTTTAATATAATTTGAAAGTTGTAACAAATTTTGATAGAATGAAACATTTTCAATATAATGAAAATCAAATACTGAAAAAAAAAAGAGGAAGTAAAAATCATCCAGAATCTCACTACCCAAAGATAACAGCAGCAGAATTTTCCAGTGTGCAACTTCTAACTTTTAACCTACTCATTGTATAAGAATCATAGGTACTGGGCCTTACTGGTGGTGCATGGGTTAAAGTCTCCGTGCTATCAAGCTATTGCCAGTCACTGCAGCATGAGTTCCATCCCAGGCAAGGGAGGTAACCCATATAGCGCAGCTGACCTCTTCTGTTTCACCTGTTCTGCTCCCCACTCTGTCTCTGGTGAATCATCTCACCCCCGTACCTCTGACCTACACCCCAGTTCTTGTATGCATAAATTTAAAAAAAATTTTAAAGAAATCAAATATTTATATAGAAATCAATTTGACATTAATTTGCAAATATAATAATACATGTTCTATTGTAACCTTGCAACCTTTCCTCTTCCTTATAACATACACCTATGCAGTTATCTTGCTATAAATTCTAGAAATGGAATTTGGGGACAGGGGAACATGTACATCTCATATTTTGATACATGTGCCAAATTGCCTCATCCATATCTTCTACTAACTCATCTTCGTATTTATATGTTGTTCTGAACTCCTTAAAAATTCTTAGAAGATCGCATCAGATCATGCTCAGAAGACCTACATCCTCTTTTCCTAATATACTTCCTACTCCTGATATACTTCCAGTTTCCTAGATTGCTGGCAATTAAGTGAACTAAAACAAACAAACAAAAAATACCTAATCTCCAACCTTTCTCCAAATTGAAAATAAAAACTGTTCCTCCTTTTTCTCTCAGTAATGGAATACCACCCACTTGAATTTACGCTCCAGAGAGAGGAATTTTTATCTCTGTCATAGTATATCCTCAGTACCTAGAATAGTTCCTGGCATGTATTAGGTACTCAGTAGATATTCATTCAATCATCTCCCCACCATCAAAATCAGAAATTTTTATCATGTCTCACTCCTTTATATTTACCTACATGTCTGATACCTCATTAAGTCAAACTGCTTATTCGTGCTGAATGTCTCTTAAATCCTCCCTATAATCCTCCTACTGGTGTTTCACTGGGTTTATTGCAGCAGGCATCTTAGCCAGGAGCCTTCCTTTTCAGTCTCTTTTAGTCTACTCCCTTCTATTCGTTAATTTTATCTTTAAATATATAAATCTGATAACATCTTTCTTTTGCTTTAATCCCTCAGTGGTTTCTCAATACATGCAAACTTAAGCCCAAATTTTATTCTCCCTGTATTGTTTACTCCAACCAAATCAAACAACTTGCTGTTTGTTCTTTGAATATGTTGTTTTTGTTCTTGCCTGTGCACCTTTGAGCAGGCTGTTCCTTCTGCTTGGAATGCATTTTTTTGTTCTTGTGAAACACCTACTTATCTTTTAGTATACTCCAGTGTGAGGTCTTTTTTATTCCCTCTGACAGTCACTCCCTAGGGAGAGCACTTGCAGCCCTTTGTTCGTCTTGGTTATGGTTATTTGTTTACCACTTTATCTCCTAATCTAAAATGAGAATATAAATATACAAATACAGGGTATCTTTTCTTCTAAGCCTTATAAAGTTGTGTAATTCTCCATTTAATTTTTGAATTAATTTGTGAGTATTAGACTAAGGACTGTGTTTAGTAGTGAAGGCAGTAAAAATCTGTTAACTAGAATATAATGAGTCTTACATTGTTGGTTTTGCTTAATACTCTACCTTGGTTAAAGAGTTTTAAATACAGAGTTCTTTCCAATATTGGAGTTCTCTGATATGTAAGACATGGTATTTGGGAAACTTTCTGTCCCTACCTCTGAATATCTGTGGGATTTTATGAGTGCTCTATGTTAAGTATGTTCTTCAAAATTCTAAATTTCAAATAGTGTTGATATTTGGTATAATTGTTTTTGTTGGTCTGCTTTAGAAGCGTTGAATGAGGGAGTAGTTGTTGAAAAGTAAAGGTTTGACTGCATTATGGCAGGTGCTTTCAGTTCTATTTCAGAGAATATTTGTACGGAAAAATCAGAACGCTATTATGATGAAACTTTAAGTGAAAGTCAACATATGAAACAACTAATTACCAAAATTAGTGTGCAAATCCAAATCTAAAAATAGATTTAAAACTCTTCTTGAAGATTTTTTGCAGAAGATAAGTTTGCTTTACCAGAGAACTACTAAAAAGCAAGTTCCCTGTTTCCAGTTTAACAAAGCACCTCGAATTTTCAGAGAATTCAAGTGTCCTAGTCCAAATTAATCATTTTGGAAAAAATTGAAAGCATTGGCATATGACGTCCCAGATCCTGTTGTCTAGAGAAGCCTAATAAATTTGGGAGAAGCAGAAAACTACAGACAGGCACATACCCAGATTTTCAAGGTTAAGTTTAAACTTAACATTAATCTTCAACAAACTCCTAGACCAAAATGTTAAACAGATAGTTTGTCTGCTAATTGCAGTTCTTCCTGGTTATATCTAAGCTGCCTTGGAGTAGCCTACTATAATGGCAAAAAGCATAAACTTAAGAGTTAGACAACATTGGTTCAAGTCCTTATCCTGCCACTTAATAACTGGGTAATTATACACAAATCAGTTGACATTTCTGGGGCTTTGTTTCTTTTCTGACAACCAAAGTAATCATCATTTCACTGGAGTGTTGTGAGACTTAATGAGATAACATATCTAGAACTCCTCACACACACTAGGCACAAGATAAATCCTTTCTTTATCTTCCTTTTACTCTTGATATTTTCCTTTACCCCTTGCAGTTTAACTTTTGTGCCTTACCCTTTCCTGTATTTTTAACTTCTTGCTAAGGTTATTTAACACCAGCCCATTTTGTTCTTGAAACTACATTTTCCCTTGACTTCTTGTGATAGCATTAAGTTTTGGTTGTCCTTTATTATTACTCATGCATTGTGGAGCCAAATAGCCTGAGTTTGAATCCCTGTTTCATCACTTAGTAACTGTTTGGTCAAGTTACCAACCTATTTAGTCTTAGTATATTCATCATTAAAAGGACATATCATAGGGCCTTCCCCGGTGGCGCAGCGGTTGAGCGCTGGGTTGCGAGGCTGCCCACAGCCTCTGCAACGCCAGTTCAATTCCCGGCCACCAGCGAGGGTCCCACCAAAAAAAAAAAAAAAAAAAAAAAAAAGGACACATATTAGTTACCATAGAGGGTTGTTTTTAGGAATTCATCTAAAATGCTTTGAAAAGTACTTGGCACATACAGTAAACAGTAAAAGTTTGCTTTTGTCATCATGATTTTTATTGATTTCAGCTCTTTTGTGGTCTTGTCTTCTTGGATTTAATCCTTTCAATATTGATACTCGCAAATTGCTCTCCCCTGCTTGCTTTTTTCATCTCTCTATCCTCTGCCCTTGCACTATCCCATCCAGCAGGATTATGACTTCTACTAACTACTGCCTGGACCTTTCACCTGAGTTCCAGTTTATATCCAGCAACTTAACTTAAAATTCCAAAGTTTGAACTTCTTTTCTGATTCTGTCCTACCAACAATTGTTTTGTTGCTCTTGTTTTCTTGTGTCTCCTGAAATAATGGTGCCAGAAACCTTGAAATCTGCCCAGATTATTCTTACCTAATGGGTAAGTCAACTATTCCTGTCGGTTCCACCTCTAACCAACTCATTCTTTTCTTTCCATTATAACTACCACTACCTTGATTCAAGTCATTGTCTGATTTTACTTAGACGGTTGTAGTGTCTCTTATTAATCTTCCTCTAAGTCAAGGTAAAAAATTTTAAAGTATATTGGATCATATCATTTTCCTGCTTAGAACTCCAATACTTTCTTTATTTTGACATGTAATATCCCATTACTAGGTCCAACACCTCCATGCCAAATTATTATGGTTCCCACTCAGGCCAGGTGTTGCATCTGCCTAAACTAATTTTCCTTATCTTTCTCTTGAACTTAGTCCTTAAGACTCAGGTGAAATGGCACCTGCTTCTCCCAGGTAGACTGAAGTGATTGAGCTCCCTTTGTACTTAATTATTTTGCATTCATTATGACATTGTTTTAATTACTTGATAATATTTATTTTCCCCACCAGACTTAGGGACAAGGATCATATTAGATGATGATCATGTTTGATGACCATATTAGCCTTAGGACAACAAGTATTTAATGTTTCTGAATGAAGAATCCGGAAAAAGATTGCTTAAAGAAATCAAATTAAGTTCTAAAGCAAGACATTCTAAACTTTGTTTCTCTCTATCTCCCCTCCCCTGCATCCTTCCTTCTTTCCAATAGAAAAAATATGGCTGGATAGATGGAGTGCCTTGGTGTTTTTAAGGTATTTCATGATAGATATTCTTGATAACATGTCGATGAAATATGGACTTGATGGTGATGTCATTGGGTGGCTTTATATCTGACAGTAGAGCTATATTTAGAGAGTATTGATTACCAGATATTTGTCAGCTAGGATGGAGGTGGTAAACCACAAGAGTCTGCTTTTGGTTCAGTCTTGTTCAACATTTTTATTATAATTTGTGTGACTAAATAGAAAGTATGCATATAAATTTGTAGGTGATACATAATGGTGGGGACTCTTGGTTGTGAGAGAAACTTAGCTCAAGCAAATTTAAGCAAGTGAGGGATCTTTGTAGGTTCCCACAAATGGAATTTATTAGTTTTGGGCAGGGTCTCAAAAAATATCATCAGGATTCTGTCTTTGCTCATGTCCCTGTTCTACTTTCTTCTAAATTGGCTTTATTTTTTTTTTTTAAGATTTATTTATTCATGCATGGGGTACACGCCAGAGATGCGGGGCGGCGGGGGCGGGGGGTGAGAAGATTCACCAGAGACAGAGTTGGGAACAGAACAGGCAGACTGACTGAAATACACTGCTAAGGGGAGCAGCAAGCAAGGCAGGAGAGATCTGCTGTTCCATGTGGGTTGCTCCCTGGCCAGCCAGGGATCTCCTGCAGTGGCTGTGGATAGCTTCATAAGTTGCGTCTTACTTAACTCCTGCGCCACCAGGGAGGTGCAGAATTGGCTTTTTTCTTAGGCAAGCCTACTTCATATGTTAGGAGAAATTGCCACTGGCTTCTAGGTTGTATTAGTTCTTTCAAATTAAAGGGCCAAAACAAGAAGGAATCTCTACAGCCTGTGAAACACATATTCCATGCCTTTTGGTAGAGTTAGGCCCATTACTGTAATGAGGTTGGGGGAATGGATTTCCCACAGGAAAAGGTTCTGCTTGAAGAAGGAAGGGGGAAAGAATGATGAAAAGCCAAAGCTATACTATCATGAACCACTCCAGAGAAGTAGCTCAAGCACTGACTGTCTGAAAGAAAGTAAGGCTCAGAAAGATTGCATGTGTCTGTGGTTACCAATTATTAAGTAACTAAATTGAGATTTCATCCAGTCTCTTAGAAAGACAGGCATTTATAGTTTAAAACATCTACTTGGGCCTCCCTGGTGGTGCAGGGGTTAAAGCAGTGCAATAGCTATCTCACCAGCCACTGCAGTGTAAGTTCAGTCCCTGGCTAGGGAGCTACCCACCTGGCACAGCAGACCTCTCCTGTCTCGCCTGCTGCTCCCCTCAGCAGTGTATTTCAGTAGATCTGCCTTTTCTGCTTCCCACTCTATCTCTGGTGAATCTTCTTACCCTCCCGCACTTCTGGCCTGTACCCCAGTTCTTGTATGCATAAATAAAAATAAATCTTTTAAAAATATATTAAAATAATAAAACAGTTACTTACATATTTGTTATATGAACAAATAAGGTACAGAACAGTCTGCACTGTCTTTTATGTAAAAAGGTACATGTAAGTAAGCAACTACATATGCATTAACTTGGTTGCTTCTGGGAAAGGAAACAGGGCCATTGTAGATCCTTTGCTACTATATGTGTTTTTAATTAAAAAAAATCAACCTTAAAAGTACAAAAATTTGAGGAAGTTGGCTGATTAAAAGTTTGAGTAGAAAAGGTTCAAGGAGTTTTAATGAATGTGAAATTCAATAAATGTTTCAGAGTGACTTGACTCAGAATAACTAATAAAGGTTGTTATTTGAGATCACCAGAATATGTAGGCACACTGCTAGGGATCTGACATATATTAGAGAATTTAATCTTTTAAATCACCCCAGTAAAGTTAAGGGTTATTCTCTACCCACATTGGTTAATTAGATGCTTGTTATGATACTATGACTTTGTGCATATTCTTTTAGGATCAGCTATCTTATATGAAATGAGGTGCTATAGCATAAACATGCTCTATAGAAACCCAAATCAGATTTGCTGTGTAAAGTGCTTTCTTTAAATAGAAAGATCTTTCATTGGAGTCACCAATTTTTCCTGTCAAATCCATTAGCCTTATGTTGAAGTTATATGAAATCAGTGAATATTCTGTGACCTTCTAGAACATATAATCACCTAGGAGACACTTGGGCATTGAAGCCTAAGCAAATGGCTATTTCCCACTTGGTTCAATAGAGATAAGGTGTCCATAATCAGCAGTTCATCCACACATTATAGCACCCTTCAGATAATTTGAAGTTTTTTTTCTCTCTACCTTTAGCTTAAATAGCAAATATAAGGAAGGAAAATTTCTATAGGAAATGATGGCTCCTGATTAATTAAGTACGCATTTTAAAATTTCTTTTAGATAATGGCATGTTTAGTTTCTGAACTCTTAAGTTTACAATTTCAGACAAGTCTTATCATTGGCAATTTGAAAACAGATAGGCACTGGGGAGTGATTCTACCTGCCCCCAGCAAGGGTAAGAGTCGCTTTTGTCATTAATGACCACCATTAATTTGTCCATTTTATCAATTATTTTTTTTAAAAATTTATTTATACAAGCACTGGGGTACAGACTAGAGGCATGGGAGGGTGAGAGAATTCACCAGAGACAGAGCAGGGAGCAGAACAGGCAGAAGGAATGAAGTACACTGCTGAGGGGAGCAGCAGGTGAGACAGGAGAGGTCTGCCTTGCCATATAGGAATCTTCCTGGCCGGCCGGGAATCGAACCGGCGCTGCAGAGGCTGCGGACAGTTTCACAGCACTGCGCTCAACCTGCTGCACCATGAGGGAGGCCCCCATTTTATCAACTTATTAATTGAACCCTTCATTCTTTCAAATTTTTAAAATACTTACACTTGGTTGTTGGAGATTATTAATATATTATTTGTAAACATCCCTTACTTATAAAAACCCTAGCCTGTGGATTTTAGGATTGTTTTAATGTACTCCATTGTTGCTAATAATTTTCTCTACCTTCATGTCTGTTTTCTTTGCCTTTCTTTCCACACTTTCCTGTTACAGTAGACACTCTTATTTGCCTGCTAACAGACAATTTCCCTCAACTTCCTTGCTACCAAAATCCCAGTTTTGTTTGGGAATCACATGGCTATAGGCTTCTGGAGAAACTGAATCCTTTCCTAATTTCAGAACATGAAACTTGATTAATTTTCAAAATATAGCCCTCAGACCCCTGGGTATCTCCAAGACCTTTTTAATGGTTCGTCTAGGTCAAGACTATCTTCATAATAATACTAAGACATTATTCACCCTTTTCACTTGTTGACATTTACACTGATAGTGCAAAAGCACTGGTGGGTAAAATAGCTGGTATCTTGACATAAATCAAATCAGTGGCATCAAATTATGCTAGTAGCCACCACATTCTTCACTCCTATACCCGCAGAGTACAAGATATAAAATAAAATTAAATTAAAATAAAATAAAATAGGGCCTCCCTGGTGGCGCAAGGGGTTAAGACGCAACCTATGAAGCTATCTGCAGCGATTACAGCACGAATTTGATCCCCTGCAAGGGAGCTGCCCACGTGGTGCAGCAGACCTCTCCTGACTCGCCCAGCAGTGTGTTTCAGTAAATCTGCCTGTTCTTTTCCCCACTCTGTCTCTGGTGAATCCTCTCACTGCACCCCCCACCCCATCCCACCCCGACACCTCTGACCTGTACCCTAGTTCTTGTATGCATCAATAAATAAATCTTCAAAAAAAATTATAAAAGCCAATTTCACTTTGAATTATCTTTAATAAAACAGTAAAAATTATTAATTTATTAAACCTGACCTATGAGGACATATCATTTTATTTAATTTTTTTTAGATTTATTTATTTATGCATACAAGAGCTGGGGTACAGGCCAGAGATGTGGGGGGGGGGATGAGAGATTCACCAGAGACAGCAGTCAATCAAGCAGATTGACTGAAATACACTGTTGAGGGGAGCAGCAGGTAAGACAGGAGAGGTCCTGGCTGGCCGGGGATTGAACTTGTGCTACAGAGGCTGCGGATTGCTTCATAGTGCGTGCTTAACCCCTTGTACCACCAGGGAGGTCCCTGAGGACACATCATTTTATATGCTATGTAACCAAATGGGAAGTACACAGAAAACACTTCTGCTGCATGCCCAAGTAACAATGTTTGTCTCGAGGAAAAGCAATTGTGCTATTGAGTTGCGAACTGACCTAGCCAGTTTTGTCCTGAAGTGCTATTTTTACTTGTATAACTGACAAATTATAGTTTTTCAGACTTGGAAAATTTGCATTTTCTTCAAAATGAATTAAATGAACCTATTACCCAAGGAAAACAATTGATAATATTTATTTTAGTGATAAAGATTTGACCTCTCAAGCAAACCCTTTTTTGGGAAAATTTACAGTTTGACCATTTTACCATTACTTGAAACCTTTTCTGATGAGCTCAGAGGCAATATTAATGAATATGACTTCTGTTAATGAAATGGGTCAATATTTGAAAGAGCTGTATAATTCAGCAAATTCGTATTTCCAAATAACGAATGCTAGATGTTAAAAAATCATGCATAGGGAAAAGAAACATTCGAAGTGAAAAGAGAGCAATGAATCGTAATGTAATAGAATACAAAAGCTCGCAGATTCCACATTGCTACTAATCTTTAAGAACTATACTTTGTTGAATTTTGGTGTCATATCAAAGAATAATTATCTGAAGAAGAAATACTTTGTGTGTGTATGTGTGTGGCCAGTTTTTTAAAGTACTTCAACTAAAACATTTCACCAGCAGATTGAATGCAAAAAACAGACATGAGAAACTAGCTGTCTACCATTAAACCAGACACTGAAGAGATTTGCAAAATGTAAATCAATGCCTCTCTTCTCTATTTTATCATCTTTTGGAAAAAAAATATAGCTATTTTTATTTAAAATACTATAGGGCCTCCCCGGTGGCGCAGCGGTTGAGTGCTGGGTTGCGAAGCTGCCTGCGGCCTCTGCGGTGCGGGTTCGATCCCCGGCTGCTCCCCGGCCACCGGAGGAGGATCCCACATGGTGCGCAGACCTCTCCTGCCGCCCGCTGCTCCCCTCAGCAGTGTACTTCAGTCCCTCTGCCTGCTCTGCTCCCCACTCTGGCTCTGGTGAATTCTCTCACCCTCCCGCGCTTCTGACTGTACCCAGTGCATGTATAAACAAAACAAACAAACAAATATAATAAATAAATAAAAACATGCCTCTATAAAAAAAAATAAAATAAAATACTATATATTAACTTTTACTAGAGTTTTAATATTATTTTTAATAAGCTCATACATATTCAACATTTTCTTTTTAAATTCTAGTATGGTAAATATCAGTATATATATTCCACATAAGTAAAGTTCTTTGTGGTTCTCAATTTTTTATCACTCTTCTTACTTTGAGATAGTTGTAGTTAAAATAAATAGTTGGGAGAGATCTCTTTACCCTTTACCCGGTTTCCCCCAGTGGTAACAATTTGAAAAACTTTAGTACAATATCACAGCAATGATGCAGTCCACTGACTTTATTCAGATTTCTTCCATTTTGCTTGTACTCTTTTGTGTAATGTGTGAGTGTGTATTTGTGCGTGTCTAGTTTTGTGCAGTTTTATCTCGTGTAGGTTTGGGTGTCTATCACACAAAGCACAGAACATCAATACAATACCATCAATACAAGGATTCCTTGTATTGTCCTTCCTCACCCTTGGTCACTACTAATCTGTTCTCTGTTTCTCTAATTTTGTCTTTTAGACTTGTTAGTTTTAAAAAATAAGTTAATTAGTACTTACTGAAATGTTTAAATGTTTAAATTCTCACATGATAAATATCAGTAGATACAAGTCTGTGTTAATAAAAGCTCAAGTTCGCTCAGGTTCTCATTTTCTAAGACTAAAGGTTTCTCAAGACCAAGAAGTTTAAGAACAGCTGACTAAAGCAAGGAGAATTATTCAGGTTTCTCCTGCTGAAGCTACTGCAGAGCAAGATGCAGTTTGTGATGTCTCAGTTGAGGATACTCATGTCTTAAAACAAGACTATTAATATGAGTAATGATTGAAATCTCTAATCCAATTTGGTTCATTGATATTATAGGTTAAGTTGAGATTTTCTTTTATATCTGTGTTTCTGAATGGCGGCCTGGTAAAAGACTTTCGCTTTCTATTGTGTTTCCCTTATTTGGCTTGTGTGTTATTTTTTGTTTGTTAGTTTTTATATCCTAATGAGTAAGAGAATAGAAATGACACACTGCAACCCTGACTTTTTAGGAAATAAGTATATGAAAGTAGATAAAAAGTATTTGCAGCTAAAAAATGAATTTTTCTCAAATTCTTTGTTCTTGAGAAGCTAATTCTGGTGCTTCGATTAGACCACTATAGGGATGGAAGGGGGGGATCATCAACCTTCTGTGGGGGGGGGAAGTCATTTCAGAGGTAGTACTTAGGTCCCTATCATCACTCATCAGCTGCAAAGTTAATGAGTTTGCTAAAAGAAAATGTGAATTTCAAGCAGGCAGGAGATTATAGAGTGAGAAGATTTAAAAGAGTAGAAGAGATGCTTCATTCAGCAAAAACCTTTGCTTCTGTAATGGACACTGCCACGTGATTTCTATTGTGCATTGATTTCATTTATGATTTTTTTCCTTTGTTAAATTTCTAGCAAAATTTATCTATTCCACCACACTGGAAATTTTGAAATACTTGAATATTAGGACCATTTGATCTGTCTCTTTATCAGAAGAGGTCTTTAGGTTCTGAACCTGAGACTGTGTAGGGATCATTGCAGAATTCTCTATAACGAGTCTGAAGTCTTCACATTATGTTTTCACTGCACTGCATTTACTAGTATGTATTGGGACAGCCTGTGTTGTTGACCTTGACACAGGTGCTGTTGGTTAAAATTGAGTGCTAAAGTCTTCTGTGAGTAATAGAACATTTTGCTTCTAAGAACTATTGATGTCTGATTATGGTGCCAGCTACTGTGTTTTTCTTTTTCCTCCTTGTCTTCTGTTACAAGATATCTTGAAAGTTAACCCAATTTACAATCTAATTCTTTTTCAAAGCAGCCTAAATGTAATCTGTAAACTCAGTAGACCAGCAGCCTCTTGTTTTACCTTGAACAGAGAAGCAGGGTTAGCACATACTTAGTGTTTGAAAAGGGACTGATTTCCTCCCCCACTACATAGTGAAATGTGTTGTTTAGGGATTAACTTGGAATATTCTACTGCATTCTCACAGGAGCTTTGTGAAAAAGAGGAATTCAGATTTCTCCCTTCATCCTCAGTTATTCCAAGATTTCTACCTGCCAGATTCTCAAAAGAAGGAATCACTGATCTTTCAGAATAAGCAAAGATAATCCTTAATTATTAAAAAGAAAGAAAACACAGTTCAGTTTTAAATAATACATAGGCACAAGGAATACTTCTATGTTTGTCCTTGAATAGGGACGCCTTCCCATTCCTATACCTTGTGCACCTACATTACTGTTAGTATTGCTGGTGCCGAGTCACTAAAATCCTGAAGGAACTTTGGAATTATTGAAGAAGGAGAACTTCTTATTAATACAGTGTTCTGTAGATCTTATATTGATTCTGTACAATTTTACTTGATAACCTGACTAAATTTCAACATTCACCTATGGTTATCTTTCAGTCTTGGATAAAAGGGAGTTTCTTAGAGCTACTGTAGTTATAAGGGCAGGCAACTTTTCTGTTGTTTGACTGAAGGTGTAGATAGCAAACTCATTTTTGTGAAGGGCAGAGTGGAGGAACTCTCCCAAAGATTTTTTCAGTGCATTTTCTATTCCTAAAATTATGTTACAACCTTGAAATTTTCCCTCCATCAGTGCCTCTTATGTGTGGGGGGTAGCTGAAGTCAGTGTATAATTATTTCTTGCAGGGAGATTAATGGCTCTGGCCTTTTTTAATTCTCTCCAGTCCTCGTTTCTGTGTCACCTGCCTATCAGCAGTCAGATCCCTAATAGGTGCTATTAGACTAATAGCTAAAGGTGTACTGAAAAGAAGTATCATTAAAGATAAAGGACATGAACTATTGGAAAACTTCAGAGCCTTCCATCTTTAAGTTCTCTGTAAATCTCTTTTCAGGTTTTTGTTTTGTTTTGTTGTTATTTATTTCTTCATTCAGCTGAGCCCTAGGAGCTCATGGTGGCACTTCTTGGCATTTCAGAGTGAGAATTGGTTCAGCTTTTATTGTTATTATAGTTACTAAGGTATTTAATGATCCTAACTTTTTATATTCCTTATTTTCCCTACTGATACCAGTCTTCTGACAATCCCTGCTCTTGTTGGGAAGGTTGGCAGAATGAATCCTTTTCTGATTTTTAGCCTCTTTTGGAGAGTGATAAATGAAGCTCTGTTTGTTCAATTGAGCAGTAAAATATGAAATCCCATAAAAGCCACCTAGGTTATTAGATGAATATCACCGAGCTGCTTACTATGCACTATGGCTTAACATAGATTATAGATGTGACCAAATGGTGATTAGCAGAGCTGGATCTGTAATTAAACATTAGTGTGCTGTTCTGTGATTTCTACTTAAATTTCTGTTGCAATGTAGAAGGAACTAAATAGTTCCAAACTGATAGGTCATCTCTTCTTCCCACCTCTCCAAGTCTCTTTTAATTATTTAAAAAATAAAGTCATCCTTATACTAACATAGATCATGAACTCTTATTTAGTGACTTTGACCAGTAAGGGTGGTTAGGTACATATGTTAAACAGCTCCTCATTTGTCAGTTCTGTTATTCTAGTGTTCAGTTCAGCTAATTAAGTGTGTTTCTTCTCTTTCTTTCAGTTTTATAGCAAGGATTAATTTGGCAAACTGCCTGAAATGCAGCAGTGGTGTTTCCAGCCTATATCTTAGATGTTTTCTGGACCCATCAGTACAGAATTGGGGGCATAGCCAGCAGCACTGAATAACCTAACAAGAAATGAAACAACTTCCAGAAAAGAGCTGTCCTTGGTGGGAAGGAAAAAGAAAGAAGGGGGCTGGGAGGGAAGGGGGAGAGAGAGAGAGAGAGTGAGCAACCATGTGGACAGTGGAACAGGTTGCCAACAGGACATGTTCAAGCAAGGTAATCAGAAAGTACACAGGACTGGTCTAGAAGATTTTAAAGCAATCTTTATCTAACAAAGAGGGCTTTGCAGGAATTTCTCTTTCTAATAGAAGTATAGAAAAGGAGTATACATCTAGCTATGAAATAGCTTCTGTCTCTATTCTTTCCTAAGAGAAAGAACAGAGAAACAAAGGTAAGATAAAGATAGATGATCCATATACTTCTGTCTCTAATTTTCCCTTTCTAGTAACTATCAAGGGTAAAATCTCCAGGAATCTTTCTTTCCAAAGAGTTATGAGCCAGTTTCTTAGAGCATTCCTGAAAGGGTTTAGTGATGACAGCCAAATTTCAACCACTACATGGTAGTAGCCATCGTTGTAGTCATAGTAGTAGAAGTAGAGAGTACACTTTTTCCTGTACTGTTTTTTTTTTTTATAGAGGCATGCTTTATTTATTTATTTTGTTTGTTTATTTATTTTGTTTGTTTGTTTATACATGCACTGGGTACAGTCAGAAGCGCGGGAGGGTGAAAGAATTCACCAGAGCCAGAGCGGGGAGCAGAACAGGCAGAAGGACCGAATTACACTGCTGAGGGGAGCAGCGGGCGGCAGGAGAGGTCTGCGAGCCATGCGGGACCCTCCTCTGGTGGCCGGGGAGCAGCCGGGGATCGAACCGGCACTGCAGAGGCTGCCGGCAGCTTCGCAACCCAGCGCTCAACCACTGCGCCACAGGGGAGGCCCTTTCCTGTACTGTTTTTAATTTCAAGTCTTTGCATAGAAATTTTACAGGATCTTGCAAGGATCTTCTGTATTCCAAGAAGATTTCTAGATCAAATTGTAAATGCTTGATTGTCAAACATTCAAAAGAGAGTAAAAAATATCCTGATAGAATTCCATATACAGTGATTAAATTTTATGAAAAAGGTGGCATTAGGAAGTATAGGGAGTGTGTGTGTGTGTGTGTGTGTGTGTGTGTGTAAGATAAGGATAATGTTTTGGCAGCTCTTGAATTAATCTGAAGCAGTGTCTTAACATTCTTTGAACTCTTGACAGTGATGATGTGCAAATAGCAGTGACTTTCTAAACCAAGTACTGTAGAGAATGGAAGCAATACCCAGATCTCAACTTCTAGAGTAGTAGTCAAAGCTCAGAAGGTGTGTGTGTGCGCGTGCGCATATATGTTTTAGGGAAGAAGTAAGTGGATTATAGGTGGAGTGGTGGTCTTGCTGTAACTATTCCAGAACCAGAATTATATTGCAGAGCTGTCCAGCAGCTTGGATTATGGCTACATGGGTGGGTTCTATTGATTTTATTTCTGTTGAAGGAGTACATTCAACCTGGACTAAAAATTCTTTCCCAAGGGGAAGAAGGTCCCAATCAGTGACTCCTTTTTCTAGGTTTTCTGGTTGGTATCATACTTAATCTTCAGGGCAGATCAGTCAGTGTATTGACCACATATATACAAGACTATGTTTAATTAGAATCTGGGACTGTAGACCCACAGAGTTGGTACTTTTGTCAGCCTGATGTTAAAATTTAGAGAGTTAAAGGATGATATTTTTACCACTTTACTACCACTTCTAATTCTAGTTGCATTCTTGGCATCTAAGGTAGTTGCATTCCAGTGAGAGGTCCTAGTTTTGGAGGTAGACTGCTGGTGCTGGTATCCAACTATTTCTGTCTATGTATGTATTATAACTGTATGTGCAGTCTGCTATGGATTGGCTTCTGATTAGTAATAGCATATATTTCTTTTTTTTTAGCAAGTGTTCTTTGTCATTCTTTTTAACCTTATATATATATTTACATCATTTTTCATTTTTGCACAATGTATGCATTTTCATCTTGGTTATACACCCCATAGAATTCCCACCCCACCCCTTATTATGACCCTAAATCCTTCTCTCTTCCCCTCCCCTGTAGTATGTCTCTGGTTTATAGTTGCTTGTTGATTTTGATTTTTACTTCATTATAATTAGTCTTTTTCCTGGTCCCTTATTAAGGTTTTCTAAATTCCTGCTATGAGTGAGACCATCTGGTATTTTTTTCTTTCTTTCTGGCTTATTTCATTGAGCATGATCCCTTCCAGCTCCATCCATGTTGCTGCAAATTGCATGAGTTTATCTTTTTTGATTGCTCAGTAATATTCCATGGTGTATATGTACCACATCTTCTTGATCCAGTCATCCGTTTTTGGGTATTTGGGTTGTTTCCATAGCTTAGCTATTGTAAATAGTGCTGCTATAAACATAGGGGTGGAGTGCAAGTGCCCTTTTGAATTAATGATTCTGTGTCCTCTGGGTAAATACCTAGGAGTGGAATTGCTGGATCATATGGAACCTCCATCTTTAGTAGGTTGAGGAATCTCCACACAGCTTTCCAGATTGGTTGGACCAGTTTGCACTCCCACCAGCAGTGCGGGAGAGCTCCTTTTTCTCCACATCCTCGCCAGCATTTGTTGTTGCTAGTTTTTAAAATGTGCCATTCTCACTGGTGTAAGATGGTATCTCATTGTAGTTTTGATTTGCATTTCCCTGATTACAAGTGATGTTGGACATTTTTTCATATGCCTGTTGGCCATTTGCATTTCCTCTTTGGAGAAGTTCCTTTTTAGCTCTTCTGCCCATTTTTTTTTTTTTTTAAGATTTATTTATTTATTTATACAAGCACTGGGTACAGTCAGAAGCGCGGGGAGGGTGAGAGAATTCACCAGAGCCAGAGCGGGGAGCAGAGCAGGCAGAAGGACCGAAGTACACTGCTGAGGGGAGCAGCGGGCGGCAGGAGAGGTCTGCGCGCCATGTGGGACCCTCCTCTGGTGACCGGGAGCAACCGGGGATCGAACCGGCACTGCAAAGGCTACAGGCAGCTTCGCAACCCAGCGCTCAACCGCTGCTCCACCGGGGAGGCCCTCTTCTGCCCATTTTTTGACTGGATTATTTTCTTTGTTGTTGTTGAGTCTCATCAGCTCTTTGTAGATTTTTGTGAGCAGCCCTTTATCATTAGTGCTGTGTGCAAAAATTTTCTCCCAGGGCCTCCCCTGGTGGCACAGGCAGTTGAGCGCCTCGCTGTGAAGCTGTCTGCAGCCTCCGCAGCGACGGTTCATTCCCAGCCAGCAAGGGTCCCACATGGCACGGCAGATCTCTCCTGTCTCGCCCGCTGCTCCCCTCAGCAGTGTATTTCATCATTCTTCCTGTTCTGTTCCCCACTTTGTCTCTGGTGAATTTTCTCACCCTCCCGTGCATCTGGCCTGTACCCCAGTTCTTGTATAAATAAATAAATCTTTAAAAAAATTTTTTTCTCCCAGTTGGTGGGGTGTCTCTTTGTTTGGGTTACTGTCTCTTTTGCTGTACAGAAGCTCTTTAATTTGATGTAGTCCCAGCTGTTCATCTTTGCCTTCGCTATCACTGTTTTGGATGATGAGTCCTTAAAGATGTAATAGCACATATTTCTTACAGATACATTTGATATAAGATTCACACTCCAAAATGTCATTCTCATTAACCAATCATTGTTATAATCTCTGAGGATTAGATACCCCCATCACTTTGCTCCCAAGCCCTTTTCATGACCTTTAAGTAGATTTCCTTGTAGCTGAAGATAAATTAAAGTTCTGATTTTCTTGAAGTAGCATTCCTAGCAACTGGGAATTTCTTTTTTTTTTTTTAAGATTTATTTATACAAATAAGAACTGGGGTACAGGCCAGAGGTACGGGAGAGTGAGAGGATTCACTAGAGACAGTGGGAAACAGAACAGACTGATTGACTGAAATACACTGCTGAGGGACAGTGGGTGAGACAGGAGAGGTCATGTGGTTTAACTCCCTGACTGGGGATTGAACTCCTGCTGCAGTGGCTGCAGATTGCTTCATAGTGCTGAGACTTAACTCCTTGTGCCACCAGAGAGGCCACAACTGGGTATTTCTTTCCCCCTTTATTCCCACCTGTATTCTTGAATTTTATACTCGATGTGTAATATATTACTTGTTGAGTGATAGATTGGTGGGAAACCTAGTGGTGACAGAACATGATCAGAAGTTTGGCCATTTCTTTCTCACCAGTCTATGTGCTCTTTTGAAATCTGGCCCTAATTCTCTTTCACTTAAGATTTTTAAATGAAGCAGTATTTTTTATACACTTTTATCTAAGCTCAGCTTATTAGAAAGATCATTAATAAGAAATAGAAATTCTCCTAGTACAGGGTGCACATATCTAAAGTACTACGTTTGCAGTGATATCATGAGCTAGAACTTGAAAGGATGAACCTTAGCCTTCCTTATATTTTAGAGCCTTCTGCATTCAGTTAGGAAAGGTTTTAGGACTAGATTAAATACAGAGGTGTTACCTCTAAATATTCTCCCTGCAACTCAGCAACTACTTTCTCTTCTCCCACAGATGGAGTCCCCTGTCTCTACACCAGCGGTGCTGCCACTGCACCTTTTAGTGCCAGTGGTCAATAATGACATCTCATCCCCCTGTGAGCAGATCATGGTTCGTACCCGATCAGTCGGAGTCAACACATGTGATGTGGCTTTAGCCACAGAGCCCGAGTGCCTGGGCCCCTGTGAACCTGGAACAAGTGTCAATCTCGAGGGCATCGTGTGGCAGGAAACAGAAGATGGTAAGTGCTGATGTGGCTTTTCCACCCCTTCTCAATCTGTCTTACTGTTACAAATAATACTGAGTATTTATTAGAGTCTTGAGCAATTGTTGTCTGCTGATGATACCTATGCAGAGGTTTATAGTGTACTTTTTTAGCAAAATCACTCAGCTTCTAGGGATTACCAGTATCAGTTTTTTAGATTATTTATCCCCCCTTCATAGCTATTCAGCAGTGTTTGCCCTGGTTCATAAGCGGTCATTTCATAGGTGCTGGCCAGGTAGTTCAAGCTCTGTCTATACTCTCCATATCCCTGTCCTTTTATTTATTTTTTTATTTTTTAAAAGATTCATTTATTTATTTATTTGTTTATACAAGCACTGGGTACAGCCAGAAGTGAGGGAGGGTGAGAGACTTCACCAGAGCCAGAACGGGAAGCAGAGCAGGCAGAGGGACCAAAGTACACCGCTGAGGGGAGCAGCGGGCGGCAGGAGAGGTCTGCGCGCCATGTGGGACCCTCCTCCGGTGGCCGGGGAGTAGCCAGGGATCAAACCGGTGCTGCAGAGGCTGCGGGCAGCTTCTCAACCCAGAGCTCAACCGCTGCGCCACCGGGGAGGCCCATCCCTGTCCTTTTATATCGGAGAATTAAAATATAAATGAACTTCTGGGTCAGGCTTGAAGAGAAAAAGTCATAAAAAGAGCAGTTGTGGGAGTCAAGGAAATGGAAAATAGTCCCTTTTCCCTCCCGTTTTTAAACTTTTTTATTTTCTTACATTGTCGTTCATTTTTGTACAATATATGATTTCTCCCCTCAGGTGTAGTCCCGATAAATCTCCCACCACCATATCACCCATGAACTTTCACCATAGTCCCTGGTGCTCTTCCCTCCTGTTTTGACCCCACTTCTACCCCCTGTCCTGCTCTATGCCTCAGATCTGTAGTTTGCCTGCAAATTTTGTCTATTTTTTTTTTTGACCCTTTGTTCGGTTTCCCTATATTCCTCCTATAAGTGAAACCATGCAATATTTTTTTTCCTTCTGACTTATTTCACTGAGCAGAATCCCTTCTAGTTCCATCCATATTGCTACAAATGGCATGAGTTTATCTTTTTTTGATTGTGTAGATATACCACATACCACATATTCTTGATCCGTTCATCTGTATGGGGACATTTAGGTTGTTTCCATGTCTTAGCTATTGTAAATAGTGCTGCAATGAACATAGGAATGTAGGTTTCCTTTCAAATTGATGTTTTTGTGTCCTTTGGGTAGATTCCTAGGGATGGAATCTCTGGGTCATGTGGTAGCTTCATTTTTAGTAATCTGAGGAACCTCCACACAGCTTTTCATAGTGGTTGGACCAGTTTGCATTCCCACCAGCAGTGTAAGAGGGTTCTTTTTTTCTCTACATTCTTACCAGTATTTCTTGTTGCCAGTTTTTTTTTTAATATGGGCCAGAGAATAGTCACTGTTAAATTGACTTAGTGTTGGCTCATTGAAAATGCAACCTTTGCTTTTTTTTTTTTTTTTAAACACCTGGAGGTGCAGCCAGCTCCTTTCCTCTGGTTGCCGAGCCACGCATACCATTTCATGCATCTGTCACTTAGTACAGATTTTCTAGGCCAAGGCAATAGGGAAATGTTTACATGGTCTTGTTTTGAGGCATCCACTAAGCAGTTGGCTCGTTGTAGGGTGCTGCTGCCCAAGACTACCAGCCAATTTTCTTGTATGTTCCATTTGCCCCTGAGAACAGTATCTCTTCTGTTTTAAAAGTTCATAAACCTAAAAAAGTAGGAGTGCAATTGGGACTTAACCAGGTATTTCAGATCCCTTGGTGCCATCTGTAGCAATTTGATTTCAACACATACATTCTTTTTGAAAAGAATCCAAGTCCTTGTTGTGTGCTTACAGAGACTGGGCCTCAGAGTCCCATCAGGTCTCTGCATCAGTAGCCAGACTGTCAAAGCATCTCCATTCTGAGGAATCCAGGGGCCCAAAGGAGCAAAGCTAATTATCTCTGATTATCATAAGCTATCTTATCAGTCAGCTTGTGGAAATTCAGGTGTTTCAGTCTAATAAAAGTCTCTCTGAATATTTTGCTGTAATTCAGTATTTATTTAAAAGTGCAATAGGGGCCTTCCTAGTGACACAGTGGGTTAACTTTCAGCACTATGAAGCTATCCCCAGCCACTGCAGCACAAGTTCAATCCCCAGCCAGGGAGCTAACCCACATGTCACAGCAGACCTTTCCTGTCTCAATTGCTGCTCCCCTCAGCAGTGTGTTTCAGTCAGTCTACCTGTTTTGTTCCCCACTCTGTCTCTGGTGAATCCTCTCACCTCCCGCACCTCTGGCCTGTACCCCAATCCTGTATGCATAAATAAATAAATCTTAAAAAATAAATAAATAAAAGTGTAATAGGTATTGATATGATACAGGTTAAGAATTCTTGTTCCTGGCCTTCTCCTCAGCACCAGTAGAGTAAAGCTTCACCTTTCAGAATAACGTTGCTGATAAGGTTTTATTATCTGTGTGAGACCATAATGCAAAAAAAGGAAGAAAAAACCTTTTGTGTTAGAAACTGATGTAGAGACAGTGGAGAAGTTGACTCTGGGTGTATGTAAACAATAGACAATCTGGAAATTATGGCTATCCCTGATTTTCAGAATGATATCTGCCTGTGGCCAAATGTCTGAAAAACCAGAGTCTGTTGGAATAATAAACACATTTAGCCCTGAGCTCTGTGCCACCAAGCAACGTTTTGGACCTCTTGCCTCAATATATTGGAGAGAGAAGACATCAATTTCCTGCCTATTTATTTTACCCAGCTTTATATGGTGGCTTTTCTTCACGAGCAAGGTGCTTTTTGTATATGTGAACCTGATAAAAACTTTGCAAGTGTGAGGCTAACCCTTTCACTCACCTGAGAACAATGGATACCTTCCTATCTGTTCTCCCTCCCTGCCAAGGGAACATGGGGGATATTAGCACAGACTTTTTTCCCCCCGTCAGTTATTGCTCTGAAAGGTTCTTTGGTTGGCTGGCATCCTATTAACAAGTTCCCCTGCTATTCACTTTTAATATACCTCATACTTTATTTCACAGTACTCATCACAATTTACAATTTTGTATCTGTATAATTGTATTTTCCTATTAATGTCTATTTTTTTCACTGTTTTAGAAGTTCTGTGAACTTTAGGACTCTATTTTGTGTACCATTTTATTCACAACTCTTAATACCAGGCACCTCAAAAATACTTGAATGAACGCTTGCATATATGTCGTCACTTCAGGATCAATGTTACTATCTAACAGACATTACAATATTGTTGGAATTTAGGAACCATGCCAAAATTCTATACCTTCTCTGAAACTGAGAATTACTACTCCTTTCATTAGGTTTGAGATCACTCTCATTTTTTTTAAAATGTGTAGGATTTGTAGTTCTCATACTTTTTTTTTTTTTTTAAAGATTTGTTTATTTATTTATACAAGCACTGGGTACAGTCAGAAGCGCAGGAGGGTGAGAGAATTCACCAGAGCCAGAGCGGGGAGCAGAACAGGCAGAAGGACCGAAGCACACTGCTGAGGGGAGCAGGGGGCGGCAGGAGGGGTCTGCGCGCCACCTGGGACCCTCCTCCAGTGGCTGTGGAGCAGCCGGGGATCGAACCCGTGCTGCAGAGGCTGCAGGCAGCTTTGCAACCCAGCACTTAACCCCTGTGCCACCGGGGAGGCCCCTAGTTCTCATACTTTTAATACCGTATTTTCTCCCACCGATCATATTATGTTTTAGGATTCTCCAAGAGAACTGTTCTGCAGTTACTCTTCTTTCTGGCCATTCCAAGGGTTTTCACCTGAACAACGTGTCAGTTGGCAGTTTTTGAATTGGGATCAGAGCTAATCCACATTCCCTTTCATCTTTAGGCACCAGGGAGGTCCTGCAAAAGGTCATCTTCTGCAGATCCAGAATATCCTGTATATTGAGTTATTTTCAAGTTAATAAAAAGAACTATTTACGATACTTAAAAAATTTCATCTTGCCTTCTAGGCTTTTTGTCTGCTACCTGCCTTGCTTCTGTCTTTCTCTTTGCCCAGCAAACTACTATCTTCAAATGGAAAAACCCCTCCAGCTTAGGAAGAAGCTGTGAATGTTGGCCTCTGAGAAGAATGGAGGGCCTTGAGATCTCTGTAGAACTGAAACACCGTGCTGAGAACAGGTGTAGGGGTCACGGCCTCAATTCTTCCTGCTTTCTTTGCTTGCGTGTCCTGCAGCGTTGCTTCTTTCTTTGCTATCTCTCACTGCAAACCTTGCATTGGAGACATTTTAAATTCCTGCAGAGCCAGTCTCTTTTTAAGTTGTTCTTAATTCAGCCAGTACTACAAAGATCTTCCTCTACAAGGCTCAACATTAGGACTACTAGGATGTAACCTGTTACAATGCTTTCTCCAGCTTTTTTGAGACTTATTCTTAGCACTTATTCAGAGGTCTAATTCTACCTGATTTCATTTTTTTCCCATCTCACTTAAAATCAAAATAGCAGATTCCAAGTATACTCCTGGTTCACAGGACTTACCCTTAAGGAACCCAGGGTCCTGGAAACACTGTATAAGAAACCTTAAGTCAGACCACATACTTCTGCTGAACAAAAATTTCTTAGTGATTTCTTTGATGTTTTTTTTTAAAAAAGCAACACTGACTTTATATAAGAGCTCCAGGAGATTTGCTATATAGATTCTCTTTTTTAAACAACAGTACTAAATGAAAGCCCTCAATAATGGTATATTTTACTTTGGCAAATGTGCTTTCTGGAAGAACTTGTGGTATAGTGGAAGCGCTGGAGCCAAAATCAGTAAACCTCTATACCTCTGCCACTATCATTATGACCTGTTGGCCTCTGGGTGGGACCCGTCGCAGTTGGTGCCCTATTCCCATTCCCCAAAACAAGCAGCTGTATGCACAGTGTATTTTTCATTACTATGTGTGCCATAATGGAGAAAGTTGAGGAAACATTGAGTTAGGAGTGTCTAGGCAGGCCAGGCTGGTAGGTACAGTGGCTTCACATGTTATCAATGTTCTAGACTCTTTAACTTTACCTTTTTTTTTTTTTTTTATGTCACGATCTCTGCAGGTGGGCCAATAGACCCTTGGCTGTTTTTTTTTTTTTTAATAGAGGCATGTTTGTTTTATTTGTTTGTTTGTTTGTTTTATTTATACATGCACTGGGTACAGTCAGAAGCGCGGGAGGGTGAGAGAATTCACCAGAGCCAGAGCGGGGAGCAGAGCAGGCAGAAGGACCGAAGTACACTGCTGAGGGGAGCAGCGGGCGGCAGGAGAGGTCTGCGCGCCATGCGGGACCCTCCTCCGGTGGCCGGGGAGCAGCCGGGGATCAAACCAGTACCACAGAGGCCGCGGGCAGCTTCGCAACCCAGCGCTCAACCGCTGCGCCACTGGGGAGGCCCTAACTTTACCTTTTTATTGCAGAATTGCTGATATAGCTCTAGTCATCATGGATTTCCAGACTTAAAATAGGAGAAGAGTAAAACAGTATCTGCCTCCCACCTAATCTGTTTCCCTTCAAAAAGCTTCCCAGAATAGGCACTTTAAGACTTATGTCTATATCTCTTTGGCTGTCCCTTCTGCAAGAAAGGCAAGAAAATATAGCTTTTTTAGATGGATAAATTGCTTCTCCAAACAAAATAGTCTCTTGCTAAGGGAGAAGGGGAAGCAGCTAGAGAACTGTGCCATACTTCTCTGCAGAGCCTTAACACACCATAACTTCCAGGAGTTTTTATTTCAGCAGCTTTAAGTGAATACAATCATATAGTCCTGGCTGTAGCTTCTCCCATAATTAATACTCCCAAAATTTCCTTTCTAGACTTGCCCTTTTGCCTAATTTAGCCATTTCATACTGATGACTGGAACTTCACCAGAAGTTGATTTCATAAATTCAAAATTTCTAAGAACAAAAATTAAAATAAATAAAATTTCTAAAAGAATATCCTTTCTCCTGAGATTTTGCTTTTCTCATCTTCTCTGTTTCTGTTTACTACAGCTACTTTCATCACCTACCATCCTACCAGTTTTTGAGGCTCAAACTTTTTTAGTTATCACTGATTCTTCATTCTCCATCTCTTTGTATAATTTTAATGGTTGCTCTCAGGGTTACAATACATGTTTTAACTTTTCACACTCTACTAAAATTTAGTATTTTTACCACTTCAAATGAAGTGTAGAAATTTTATCACCATTTAAGTCCATTTACCTTCCCTTCTTTATGTTGTTATTGCCTATGAGCCATACAGAAATAGGCAGTGTTTTTATTTATTTATTTGTTTGTTTGTTTGTTTTGTTTATATAAGCACTGGGTACAGTCAGAAGCGCGGGGAGGGTGAGAGAATTCACCAGAGCCAGAGCGGGGAGCAGAACAGGCAGAAGGACCGAAGTACACTGCTGAGGGGAGCAGCGGGCGGCAGGAGAGGTCTGTGCGCCATGTGGGACCCTCCTCTGGTGGCCGGGGAGCAGCTGGGGATCAAACCCGCGCCGCAGAGGCCGCGGGCAGCTTCGCAACCCAGCGCTCAACCGCTGCGCCACCGGGGAGGCCCAATAGGCAGTGTTTTTAATAGTTGAAAATGGTGGAGGGGTGGGGAGTAAGGGGAGGGAATCAAAATGAGAATATTATGAGGCATGAAAATTTTATGAAAATCAGATTTCAATGTCAGTAAGGTTTTATTGGAACAGAGCCACTAATACTAATTACATGTATTTTCAGCCACTCTTGCACTAAAGTGCCAAAGAATTACAACAGAGACTTTTACTGAAAAAGTTTGCAAACTCCTGTTCTGATGTATTACATCTAATACACTGATACCCCATCAAACATTTTAAATGTCTATAAGAAAAATTTGAATGCTCTATTAGCAAAGTAAAAAAAAAAAAATTCCCTTTCAATTATCAAATATACTTTAAAGAACTCAAAAGAATAGTTTGTCATATTTACCCAGATATTTAACATTCATTTTCTTCCTGATGTTCTCAGACTCCCTCTGTTTCTCTTCTGTCTGAAAATCTCCTCTCATCTTTTTAGACCAGGTCCACTGGCTAGGAATTCTCTCATAATGTCTTTACTTCGTCTTTATTCCTAAAATACATTTTTTCTGTATAAAGAAATCTAGGCTTGCATTTCTTTTCTTTTAGCACTTTAAAAATGTTCTGTTTACTTTTAGCCTTCCTTGGCTCTAGTGAAAAATACAAAATCACTTAAATCATTGTTGTCCTGTAAGTAGTATGTTGTTTTCCCCTAGTCGTTTTCAAAATTTTTCTGTCCTTTTCAGCCATGTGATTATAGTGTGTGATGTATCTGACATGAATCTCTTTGGGTTTATCCTATTTGGAGATTCACTGAGCTTCTTGAATGGGTAAATTTGTCTTTTTTCAAAATTTGGAAGTCTTCTGCCGTTACTTCAAACATTTTTTTCTGACCCTGCTCTTTCTCCTATCCTTCTGAAACCCTGCAAATATGGGAATGTCACAGTTTATGGGTCCTCACCCATGCACTTAACAGTTGCAAGACAAGACTCAAACACAGAGTGTAACAACAACAGGGTTTATTTATAATGGGGGAAATTGGAAGCGATTTAAAAAGGGGGAAAGTTTTTAAGACTGCAGACAGTTGTTCGTCCTACCCTAGATAGTGTCCTTAGTGTCTAGTCGTCCAAACCAAAAGCTGCTGGTGAAAAATGGCATTGCCCTTCTCATGAGAGACTGGAGCTAGTGGCACATCAGTAAGTGCCAACTCACAGTGGCAGCTGGAAGTAATCACAAGTGGCACTGCTGAGGCAACACCACAACAGCCAGCAGTAGCAGTGATCCAGAGGTGGGAGTAGGCAGCCCCAGAGGCAACAGCAAAAGGAGAAGCTCTAGAGGTGGCGCGGGCACTGGCCAGTGGCACCCACCAGGAGGTGGTGCTGGAGGGTCAGTCAGCTATTAGAGGTGGTACCAGTCAGACTGGAGGCAGAAGTGGCAGTAGATAATCTGAAGCGAAGGTTGTGCCAGGCAAGATTGTTCAAGTTGGAGATCTGAAGATAGAAACTGATTATATTTCAAAGTGGAAATGTGTTAAATCTGTCCACTGCCCCAGTTTTTATGGCTTTTAAAGTTTTGTTTACGCCTCCCCTTGCTCTGAAGTTTCAAACCTGATTGGTATGTTTTCAAACTGGCACAAGTTTCAAAACCCAAACTCAGATCCAACCAGTGCATGAAACCCAACCTGTGGCTGGTGTGATGGTGAGCACAGGGGGTGCAGTGGAGCCAGGCACAGCTTGCCACACCTGATTACTAAAGGGGGGCCTCAGAGGAGCCAGACAAGCTCCTCTGCATCTCTGAGCCAGGAGCTGTGAGCTCCTCTTACACTTCTATTTTTTTTTTAGGATTTATTTATTTATGCATACAAGAACTGGGGTATAGGCCAGAGATGCGGGGGGTGAGAGGATTCACCAGAGACAGAGTGGGGAACAGAACAGGCAGACTGACTGAAACACACTGCTGAGGGGAGCAGCAGATGAGTCAGGAGAGTTCTGCTTCGCCATGTGGGCTGCTCCCTGGCTGGCCGGGTATCGAACTTGTGCTGTAGAGGCTGTAAATTGCTTCATAGTGCAGTGCTTAACCCCTTGCGTCACCAGGGAGGCCCTCCTCTTACACTTCTAAAACTGCAAGGACATAAATATTAAGCCAGTACTTATTTGTTTCCACTTGAATACTTACCTGTCTTTTCTCCTTTTTTGGACAAGAAAATGGCTGAGGCAAGGAATTGCAATTTGTATGTGGTTTTATTGACAAGGACTTGTTCACACTATACACACACACACACACTCAATAAATATTTGATTAACAATTTATTGTGCCTTGTGTCCATGTGTTTCAGGCATATAGCTAAAAAGGCTGTGTATTGACTAAAAATAATGAGAACTTTTTTACTGTACTTTTTTCTTTAACAGTGACTTCTACCACTAATCTTTTGAAATTAAAGTTGACCCTTGAACAATGCAGAGGTTAGGGGCACCAACCCTCCTGCACAACCAAATATCCATGCATATCTTTTGATTCCCTACTTAATTGTTCGATCTTACTAATAAAATTAGTTATTAATAATAACTGTTAAGTCTTACTAATAATATAAACAGCATACATTTTGTGTTGCAAGTATTATGTACCATATTCTTACAACAAAGTAAGCTAGAGGAAAGATTTTAATTAATTATTAGAAAGAAACAATACATTTTCAGTACTATATGGTATTTATTGGTACCTTAAGTTTATGTTGTCTGTTTACAAGAAATTCTTGTATAAGTGGACCTGCATAGTTTAAACCTGTGTTGTTCAAGGGTTAACTGTATAAAAGTCAAAGATTTTACCTGTCTTCCAAAGCTGAATTCTAGCTTAATGGTGGAGAGAAGGAAGTTTTCTATTTTTGCACTCATTAAAAAGTATATGTACATATACACATGCAATTTGCAGCAACATGGATGGCGCTGGAAGGAATCATGCTCAGCGAAATAAGCCAGAAAGAAAAAGAAAAATACCGGATGGTCTCACTCATAGCAGGAATCTAGAAAACCTAAATAAGGGACCAGGAAAAAGAATAACTATAAGAAAGTAAAAATCAAAATCAACAAACAACTATGAACCAGAGACACTCTATGGGGGGTGGGGGGTGGGGAGGAGAGATATTGGGGTCAAAATAAAGGGGTCGCAATTGTATGGGGAATATAAAAATAAAAAGAAAAAAATTAATTAATCAATTAATTAAAAAGTATATGTACAGGGCCTCCCTGGTGGCACAAGGGGTTAAGACGCAGCCCCTGAAGCTGTCTGCAGCACAAGTTCGATCCCTGGTCAGCCAGGGAGCAACCCACATGGCGCAGCAGACCTCTCCTGCCTTGCCCATTGCTCCCCTCAGCAGTGTACTTCGGTCAATCTGCCTATTCTGTTCTCCACTCTGTCTCTGGTGACTCCTCTCATCCCCCACACCTCTGGCCTGTACCCCAGCTCTTGTATGCATAAATAAATCTTTTTATTTTTTTATTTTTTTATAATAAATTTTATTTTTATATTCCCCATACAATTTCAACCCCCCATTTTGACCCCAATCCCTCCCCTCCCTCCACCCACCTCCCCCAAAAGTGTCTCTGGTTCATAGATTTTTGTTGATTTTGATTTTCACTTTCTTATAGTTATTCATTTTCCTGGTCCCTTATTTAAGTTTTCTAGATTCCTGCTGTGAGTGAGACCATCCGGTATTTTTCTTTTTCTTTTTCTTTCTGGCTTATTTCGCTGAGCATGATCCCTTCCAGCGCAATCCATGTTGCTGCAAATTGCATGTGTTTATCTTTTTTGAATGCTGAGTAATATTCCATGGTATATATGTACCACATCTTCTTGATCCAGTCATCTATTTTTGGGCATTTGGGCTGTTTCCAAAGCTTAGCTATTGTAAACAGTGCTGCTATAAACATAGGGGTGCGGGTGTTCTTTGGAATTGATGTTTCTGTGTCCTTTGGGTAAATACCTAGGAGTGGAATTGCTGGATCATATGGAAGCTCTATGTTTAGTAGGTCCAGAAATCTCCACACAGCTCTCCATAGTGGTTGGACCAGAAATAAATCTTTTTAAAAAGAGTATATGTACAAGCGAACATCTCCACATCAAAGTTTATTTTATTCCAATAACTAGGAGTGTCGGGAACTGTTCGAGAAGAACTGTTTCAGTGAATAATAGTAGTAGGAAGGCATAGTGGTACACAAAAAATTGTCTCTGAACCAGAATAAGGGGAGTAGGGCTCTGATGGTACCATAACACCTTGTGTCATCATGGGAAGTCTCTTCTCCTGATCTTAAGATTCTAATTTAAAGGAGAAAAAAAGGAGGAACCTTAGACTACCCTGCACTGTCTAGTGGAACTTTTTGCGATGGAAATATGTTCTCCAAAATGGTAGTTTAGTCGTATGTGATACTGAGCAGCTGAAATGTGGCACGAAGAGTGGAGTTTTAAATTTTATTTAAAGTTAAATAGTCACTGGTAACTAGTGGTTTAATGTATTATAAATAGGGGCTGGGCAGTCTGTAAATTATATGTATTCATAAACTCTGAGATGGAATGAAGAGTAATTGTGTGGAAGGTTGGAGGAGGAGAAGGTGGTAAATAGCTGACAGACCTAGGGTGTATCCTGTGTACTCTGGCTGATACCTGGGGAAACATTTGGCCCTGTTTCAGACCCTGTGGTTGATCCCTGTGCTCTGGTCTATAGGTTGCAGTTTTCTTTTTATCAGATATAGGCAATGTTTTTGCTTAGCAGGAAGATAGTTTGCCTGTGGTAGTTCTACTGAGAACCTGCCTCAGAAGTTCTTCTTCCTCGTGGCAGATAACAGCTGTGGGTCTTTATCCTTCCCACTAAAAAGAAGGGACTGTCCATTAATCCTCTTTAATAGAAATAGTGACCTCGGTAGTTTGGCTTGTTCTGTGAGTCTGATGTAAAAAGTGTGTGTGAACAATGCAGTATGTAACTTTGATATTTATACTGGTACTCAGCTACTATCAGTTTTTCTTTCTCCTTGGCAATAATCAGTACTCCTGCACCTTCAGTCGCCTCAGGCGGCATTCACCTGGAGAGAAATGGTGCACAGTGACCAAGCAGTTCTCCACTGCTTTGCCAGTTGCAGAGTAGCCTGACTCCCAAAGAAAGAGCTCTGCCAGTCATAAAGAGCCTAGCAGTCATTGTCTGGCACCACAAATCTTCATAGCAACAGACCACCACATGGCAACAGCAGCCACACAAAGGAAACATTAGGGAAATCAATTCTTACTTTCTCCCACCCCTCCCCCACCCAAAACAACTGCCAACACATTCTTCCCACCTAGCAGCTTATTCCCAGGGGATGCTTTAGGGCAGTGACCGTGTTTACATCCCCCTGTGGATTATATTATCTGTCTGCTGCCATACAGCTAAATCCTGAAACCCTAAGAAAATCAGTTGGTTACAGACTTTTTTGAGTTTCATTTTACAAATTAGACTGCAATGTAAACTAATCCCCACGGGAGAGACATGTCCTTTATGCGCTCTCACTCGCCGCCTCTGTGCAGCAAACTGCAGGCTCCGTAGTTGGCCAGGTGGTAAACTTGAGAGATAGGTAAAGTTGTTTTAAATGCGATTCTTTGGATATTTCAGTAGCAAAACCCTCAGGTAGACTCAGAGACCTATTTTGTTGCCAATACCATCCTTTAATGCGTAATTATATTCCTAATGCTTAATCTAATGCTTAAATTTTTTTTTTTTTTTTAAAACTGGGGCATAGCTTCAGCTTATTTAGTGATATGAGTCCAAGAGAAAGACCCCATTCCAGAAGCCTTGGTGTTTTCTTGCCCTGTTGATAAACAAGGTCATTTAACTGGTCTAGGCTTTAGTTTCTTCATTTGCAAGTTGAGGGAGTTGGACTACATCTCTTTGTGGTCCTTGTCCCTTTGATATTTACAGTTCTGTGATCATTTATTTGTGTGGGACAGAAGTGGGACCTGTCTTTGTTAATCACTCGTTGTGGAAAATGTTGTTGAACCCTCCACTCTCAGCGCTTACACTGCTAAAAACAGGTCCTGGCCCTGCCCTAGTTGATAAAGCTGCTGTAACAATGATGGGCAGAAGCTATTAACAAACTTGGCAACTAGCCTTTTCTCCCATGGCAGTAGTTTCAGACCAGTTCAGGCAGCTTTGCTCCCAGGTCACTGCTTCTGCCTCTTAATGATACCAGTGAGAACTGACTCTCCCCCCACCCCACCTCCTTTACACTGTGCCTTCCTCTGCCCCCTCCTGCCTCACCTGTCTCTTCTCTCTCTCTGTCTCTCTCTGTCTCTCTCTGTGTCTCTCTCTCTCTGTGTCGCTCGCTCTCTCTCTCTCTCTCTCTCTCTCTCTCTCTCTCTCTCTCTCTCTGACTACTCTATGAAACAAGGAGCTGTTCTCCACCTCTTGTGATACTTCATTATCCCATCTCCCTCAGGCTTTACAGAACAAAGACATCATAGGGCATCAACTTTATAATTTAGGCAGCTGGAGATAATTTCCCCAGGATAGGGTGGGTAGGTAGCTGATTCCCCCTGGCATGAGGCAGCATTACTAAATGGCCTTGTGTTTTGTCTGCCAGGCTTAGGCTTTGTTAGAACCATTCAGGCTTCTCTGTATTTGAGTTAAATTATAGTGGCAAACCAGACCCATGTACTTCTGGAGGGGTTGGGGTTAGGAAAATAATGCAAAGTATGTCATTTATGGGCCCTACTACTTGCTAATTGCTCAAGGAATTTTTGTTTAATCCACTGTCCCTGTGCTTACTCCTGCCAGATCCTTTATTTCCCTTAGTGCTGCCTTCATGGCCTTCTCCATAGCAACCAGCTCTGTGACAAAAAAGGCTGTGGTGAGAAATTGAGTAGACCCCCCTCCCACAAGTTGTACTCTATTTTCTCTTTAAGACGACTAAAAAAAGTCTAAAAGACTGCTATCAAATAATTTTCTACACCCATTGAACTCACAATCAAATGAAACTTTTAACCCTGAACTAATTCAGTTAACAGCCTGCCTTCTCCTTATTTGACTCTGATTATCCCCATCTTCTGAACATTTTCCCACATCATTCAGTACATTTGAAATACTGTGCATATTCCCATTTACTGAGCTCCCCTCTACTTTTTAGCTTTTAGCCTATTCTTTATAATTATGATATTTAAAAAAAGAAGTCTCCCAGAATCAAGTGTCAATATGAAGAAAGAACAGATAAGAAAGCAGGAACCTACCTCACTCCACAACCACGAGCTGTTGCATCAGATACCAGAGTGGTCTGCTGTCCTGGAGGTTGGGCAGTTTGCCTGATATAGACAACGAGTCTGCCTCTCAGCTGACCATGGCGTGATCTATAGAAGTCACAAGTCCAAAAGTTTGGGTGGTGGTGGATTTTTTTTTTTATGTCAGTGGGTCTTACTGAACAATAATATAAACAGGTGCACAAATCATAAGCATGCAGGTCATTGAATTTTCTTTTTTTTTTTTTTTAAAGATTTACTTATTTATTTATACAAGCACTCGGTACAGTCAGCAGCGTGGGAGCGTGAGAGAATTCACCAGAGCCAGAGCGGGGAGCAGAGCAGGCAGACTGATGAGGTACACTGATGAGGGGAGCAGCGGGCACGGCAGGAGAGGTCTGCGCGCCATGTGGGACCTTTGCCGGTGGCAGGGGATCGAACTGGCGCTGCAGAGGCTGCGGGCATATTTGCAGCCCAGCGCTCAACTGCTGCGCCACCAGGGAGGCCCAGGTCATTGAGTTTTCAAAGTGAACACACTTTGACGTACCAGCATCTAGATGATGAAATGCTGTTACCAGAACTCCAGAAACCCCTTCATGTTTCCCTTCCAATAGCTGAACCCCAAAGCTAATCAAATTAACTGCTAACATCATAAAATAGTGTTGCCCAGTTTGAGCTTTATAGAAATAGAATCATTACAGTATATGCTTTGTTATGTCTAGTTCAACATTTTGTCAGAGAAATTCATCCAGGCTCTTGCACATAGTGGGACTTGATTGGCATTATTTTAGTAGTTCATTAGGTGAACATTGTTATTAAAGTTTGAGATTGCTGTGGAAAATGTTGCTGTAAAAATTCTTGTATGTGTCTTTTAGGGAGTATGTGTACACATTCTTACTCTTAAGAATGAAATTCCTGGGTCAGAAGGAATGCATATTATTAGTCTTAATAGACATTGCCAGTCCCAGAGTGTCTGATCAATTTATAGCCCTACTTCCAATTAGAATTCTGGTTGCTATGCACTTGACCTTACTTGTCTTTTTCGTTTTAGCCATACTGGTTTCTGTGTAGTAGTATCTTGTTGTGGTATTAATTTGCATTTCCATGATAATTCATGAGATTCAGCATTTTTTCATGTGCTTATGGGACATTTGGAAATCTTTTAATGAAGTTCCTGTTCAAAACTTCTACCCATTTTTGGACTGGGATATGTTTTATTCCTACTAATTTGTAGTAGTTCTTTGTATATTGTTACAAGTCCTTTGTCAGGTATATGTATTATGAATATCTTCTATATCTTATCTTTTAATGGTACCTTTTCATGAATGGAAGTTCTTTGTTTTTATATTGTCCAATTTAGTATTTTTTTCCTTCAGTGTTTTTTTGTGCCCTGTTTAAGAAAAAAAATCTTTCCCAAGATAATACAGATGATCTATGATTTGTTTGCTTGTTTTCCTGAGCACTTTGTTGTTTTTCTTTTCATATCTAGATCTAGCTAAAATTGATTTTTGGTTAGATGTTAATTGGGAGTCAAGATTCTATTATTTTCATATGGATACCTGATTGACCCAGCATCCCATTGAAAATGACTATCCTCTCCTTCCACTGCAATTGCAGTGTCACGTTTATCATAAATCAAGTGACCTGTGTGTGGGTTTACTTCCGGACTCTGTCTTCTGTCCCATTCTTCCATTTGTCTGATCTTGTGTCAATTCTACACTGTCTTAATGACTGTAGCCATGTAGTGTCTGATAGTGAAGTCCTGTAGCATATTGTACTTCTTCAAGATTGCCTTGGCTGTTCTTGGCCTTTTGCATTTTCATATACATTTTAGGATCAACTTGTGAATTTTTCTGCTAAGCTTTTGATTGGCTTACATTGAATCTATAGATCAATTTAAGGAAGACCCAAAAATTCTGTCCTGTTATTTAAACTAATGTTGCTCAGTTATGGGGATGGAAATGGGAGGTGTCAGTACAAATTACTGATACATCACTTATGGGGCTTGTTTAAAATATATGTTAGCTGTCCCCCACTCTTAATGTTCTGTATCAACAGGCCCCGGATGGAACTTGGAAATGTTTATTGTGAAACACCTCCCCCCCCCAAATTAGGATCTGCTGCTATCACTGTTGTTCTCCACCCACCCTATTTGAGAATCACTGACATAGACTCCTAGACTGTAATCTCCTTGGCCAGCAGCAGTCATTCACTGAAGCTAGTTAGGGTAAAATCTGACAAATTTAATCAACAGCAGGCTGTTAGGGCTGTATTACTTTCCTAGGACTGTTTTAACAAAGTGCAAAAAACTGGGTGACTTTAAACAACCGATCAGTCTGGAGGCTAGAAGTCAAATTCACAGTATTGGTAGGGTTATGCTCTCTCTTGTGGTTCTAGGGAGAGTCCTTCCTTTCCTCTTCTGTCTTCTGTTGGTTGCTGGCAATTCTTGGCATCCTTGGCTTTGAATCAATAGCTGCCATTACTCCCATTACATGGCTGTCTTCTCCCTGTTTGCCTTCAAATCACCCTCCCTCTATGTGTGTCTTATCAGTGTCCTAATGTCCCCTTTTTATAGGATGTTTTATAGAATGTTTTTAAGGACATCAGCCATGTTGGATTAGGGCCCACCCAAATGACTTAATTTTAATTTGATTGTTTCTATAATGATCCTGTTTCCAAATAAGATCACATTCTGAAGTATGGGAATTAGGACTTAAATATTTTGGGAGGGGGGTGAGAGTGGCAATTTAACCCATAATAGGCCAATGAAAATTTCAGAATGATTATTATCACGAGTTGAAGAAAGGCAGGAAATCTAGAACTGTGCAGGACAGTGAGAAACATTGCTTCCCAAAAAACTGTCTGGGCAGAAGAGAGTCTACCCTAGAGGATCCCAAAACTGTTACATAGTTCCTTTCTCTACATTACTATTTCCCCTTTTTTTTTCTTGGCACTGAGAGCCAATGTAGTTTAGTTCTTTCTCCTCTGTAGACAAACCTTAAAATGTTAAATGGAGGTTACTAGAAAGAAAAAGAAGGGGCCTCCCTGTTACAGAGTTCCTGTCTCTACAATACTATTTCCCCTTTTGTTGGCACTGAGAGCCAATGTAGTTTAGTTCTTTGTTAACAAACCTTAAAATGTTAAATGGAGGTTAACTAGGAAGAAAAAGAAGGGACTTCTCTGGTGGCACAAGGGGTTAAGATACAACCTATGAAGCTGTCCGCAGCCACTGCAGCACGAGTTCGATCCCAAGCCAAGGAGCTACCCACATGGCGCACCAGACCTCTCCTGACCCGCCTGCTGCTCCCCTCAGCAGTGTATTTCAGTCGGTCTGCCTGTTCTGTTTCCCTCTCTGTCTCTGGTGAATCCTCTCACCCTCCATACCTCTGGCCTGTACCCCAGTTCTTGTATGCATAAATAAATAAATCTTAAATTTTAGAAAGAAAAAGAAGCTTTAGCAGTTAGCTGCATTTCCAGTCTTGTAGCTGAAGAAAGACAAAAGGAAGGGTGCCTCACTTAGGCCCTTAACCATGATCTTGTCCTGGTTTTTCCTGCTAGGTTGTACAGTAGTAAAACTGGGCATGTTGATTCCATCTCAACTTCAGGCAACTATTTCCTCAAAGCCGTTTCATGGAAATGATGCCATTCTTATTCCTAGTGCTTTTCAGATAGGGACTCCAGCTGGACAGCCTAAGGCATGATGACCTCTGCTGAGCCACTTCCCACACCCTACCCGCACACTGTGGGTACAGTGTATGGTTACCTCAGCAAGAGGAAAGGGAGGATGTGTGATTTGAGGGTGTGGTGAAGCTGTTGTACTTATGCAAAGTTTCCATGCTGCAGGAATTTGTAAAGGGAGGAAAAACTCTCAGATTAGTGGTTCTCCCAGCCTCCCCATGGAGGTAGGGTGGTTACATTTGGTGGATGTATACATTGGCCTTACATGTCTGTACCCTATACCAATTTTTTTTTTTTACTGTTTGTAGTTTTAGTATAGGCAGATCTACCACTCCCCAAATCGGTACGTACTTGCAGTGGCTTCTACTGGCTATTATGCTTTTGCCTGAAATTCTGTGGAGAGAAAATACCACAACCATGTGAAAATATTTTAGGATGATGGGTGTTATTTTTGTGTTTTCTTTGGCTCATTCAGCCCAAGAAGATTCTAGAAATAAGGATTTAGGATTTTTTTTTCTGTTTGTTTCCTGTCAATCCCAGAACTAAAGGCATAAAAAATTGAGTATAACCATTTTCCCTAGTAGTTGTTCCCAGATTTTAGTGCACATTAGAATATGAGGGTGGAGATCTTTAAAATCCTAATGCTGAGGTCTTACCCATTTAAATAAAATCAGAATGTCTATAGGTGGGAGCCAGGTGTGGCTAGCTTTTAAAGATCTCCAGGTGCACCATGTGCAGCAAAGTTTGGGAACCATGGGCTCCAAACATTTCTGCAGATAACTTTATCCCAGATTGCTTTATTGGGTTAACCTCAGAAATGAATAGTGTCAATAAAGGCTCCTGGGAAGTATAGAGTCTCTTTGAAAGTATCTTCTCTAAAGGAATTTTTTTTCCCCTAAAGGCATAATAACCACATTTCTGCCTTTGGGTTTCTGATTTTGGACAACCTCCCCTATAGTCAAATCCATGACTTTTTTTTTTTTTAGATTAATTAATTTTTTTCTTACATTGTTGTAGTCTCCATAGTTTTCACACCATCATAGCACCCATGAATCATCACCATTATTCCCTTGTGTTCTTCCCTCCCCTGTTTTTTTTTTTTTTTTGTTTTTTTTTTAAGATTTATTTATTTATGCAAGCACTGGGCACAGTCAGAAGTGCGGGAGGGTGAGAGAATTCACCAGAGCCAGAGCAGGGAGCAGAGCAGGCAGAAGGACGGAAGTACACTGCTGAGGGGAGCAGCAGGCGGCAGGAGAGGTCTGCGAGCCATGTGGGACCCTCCTCCAGTGGCCAGGGAGCAGCCTGGAATCGAACCAACACTGCAGAGACTGCAGGCAGGTTCGCAGCCCAGCGCTCAACCGCTGCGCCACCAGGGAGGCCCCTTCCCTCCCCTATTTTGACTCCCCCTCCCTCTTCTTAAAATCCGTGACTTTTGAGTGAATGGATTGCTATGATAAGTGAGGGGAAATCTTGGGAATGGTGTCATGAAACTAATTTGAGGTTCTGCCTGCATGGGGTTTGGTAGGACATAAGAATTTATAGTACAGCAAAGAATTCTCTGTAATAATTTTCACTGCTGCAGACAAATTTGAAACAAGTTTTTCCTGAAGTGTGGCAATCTTTATCAAAGTTCCTGATATTACTACATAGCAAACCCATAAAATAAAAAGGGTTATCAGATAAAAATCGATGGGGAGGGGACAGGGGGAGAGATCTTTACCAGTAAATGAACCACAAATGGTCCTAATTTTCCCTAGTCTTCTCTTTTCTGAAGACTACTTACTCTTATAAATTTCTGGTATTATATTTACTCTTCCCCTAGATTACTGATTTGAACTTTTGTCCTGGAAGAAAAAGTGCTCAGAAATTTGCATACTGTCTAATCACACGGTTAGTGTGGTTAGTGGGTTAAATGTTAGTAATGGGCCAGAGATCAACTGTGGGGAGAAAATCCTTTATTCCCCTAACTGGGGCTTTCACAGAGGTAATAGAACCTAGATTTCCAAGTCAGTCTTTCTCATAGACATCCTCATGTAAGCCTCCTTCCTCTCTCAGTGCTGGCCAGTTTCCTGCACTGTATTACTTCAGGCCAAGCTATGTTTACAGGTTTCCAGAAACTCTGACTTACTTTCATATGCTCTCTTCTTCTACCCACTTTTGTTTATAAAAAGGACTGAAAAATCTGAAACTAGTATTGACTGGGAGTTAAGATGTTGAAATGTTTGTTGCAGATGAGCCCTCCACCTCCTCCCTGCCCCAGCTTTAACATCAGTGGACAAACAGGTCTGTCATTCTCCTTTAGAAAGAAATTGGAACTATGCACAAACTATTAATAAACTCTTGATCATTTACTAGTGGCTAAAAGGATCTTTGGCAGACACAAGAGGTTTTGGGAGAGTAAAGAGGACTTTACTAAGAAAGCAAAGAGAAAAGCACCACTGAAGGCACATTCAGCTTCTAGAGAATAGGACTAAATTGAACAATTTGGCACCAGTGTAAAGTGTGTCAACAACAACCATTAGTGTTTATTGTTGACCATTCCATTAGCACTGGGCATTAGGCTTAGCACTTTTTATTTCTCTAGCCAACCTAAGGAAATACAGCTTCCAAGTGAGTCTGGTTTTGTTTTTTTTTTTGTTTTTTTTTTTAAGTTGAAAAGCTTTTTGAAAAGAGAAAAGAACAAACAGAAAGAAGTAGGTTCTTTAAAAATAACAGGTGCTAGTGTTATAGGACAGGGAGAGGGGCAGCCCAAGCCCCACAAACCTGCCTATTCTAAATGGGTTCTGCCATCCGCCGCATCAACACAAAACATGAGACTTTAATGGGAAGGAACTTTAATAAAACTAGGAAACAATACAGGAAAGGCAAAGAGTCTAGTTTCTAAATAAAGCACCCAAAGTTACCCGTCCTCTCGTGGGTAAAAGTCCATCCATATGGGATTGGCCCAGAGCAAGGCCCCAAAGCCTGCCACAAGTCTAAAGCATCTTCCAGTGGGGACCCACAGAAAAGAGTCAGAAACAACCAGACAAGCCCGGAAGGAAAAGAGCAAAATCAACATCAAGATAAAAGCTGCCATGGTCACCTCCCCATGGGTCTCACCCACATCTGTGTCACCCAGTCCACGACCAAAAGACAAGCGCAGTTTCTTCACGTGTCTCTAGGCTCCATGCGCCTCCTCCAGGTCTCCTGGCTCCATCCTGCTTCCTTCCTCAGTCTCTTCTGCAGCTTCTCCTCTTCCTGCTCAGCTCCACCCTCCCTTGGGTGGGGCAGGGAACCTCCCCCTTTCCTGGGGACCACCCTGTTGCACTAGAACTGATGTTTACATGCCCAGGGCTAAGTCCCTTTACCAAAAATTCCTCCTCAAGATGTGAGTCTTAGGGGTCAATTGAAAAATAGCATAAACTATGGTAAATGGCTTGGTACCAAAGGACTACTGCTAAGTACTGTGTTTTAAGTCCAAAGTGGGCCCTGTGTGAATGAATGATCTGACATATCATCTATAAATAGTGGGCAAAATTATAAAAGTTGGTAAGTTGAAAGTTTGAAGTATAAAAGCATTTTATCCCTATCTTTGGACTAAGAGATCCCCTCCAAGATCACATTCTAGGAAGACGAGGAAAGTCGATTCTTAAAATACTCTTTGTTTTAAACTGTATTGTATTGTGCTTTGAATTCAGAATGAGAAGCAATAAACTATTTCTCCTCCTACAGTTTCTACCCCACCACTAGCAACTATTTTTTCCTCTATTTTCTTAAAAATATGTATTTTTATTGATTTAAATAGAACATCTGGTTTCTTGGATATGATATGAAAAGCACAGGCAACAAAAGAAAAACTAAATTGGATTCCATCAAAATGAAACTTGTATTCATCCAAAGACATTATCAAGAGATTGAAAATAACAGTCTACAGTGGGAGAAAATAATTACAAATCTGTTAAGAGATTAATATTTACAATATATAACAAACTCCTAAAACTCAACAATAATTTTTAAAAATCCCGAGTCAAAAATGAGAATGAACTTGAATAGACATTTTGCTTAAAGAAGCTATTCAGAGAGCCAAAAAGCACATAAAAAGATGCACAATATCATTAATTATAAAGGAAATGGAAAAAAAAACACAATAGGTACCCCTGCATATCTGCTAAGATGGCTATTATCAGAAAAGTGGAAACTAACAAGTATGGAGAATATGTGGAGAAATTGGGCCCCTTACGGATTGTAGGTGAAGACAAAATGTTGCATACTTTGTGTGAAACAGTTTGGTTATTCCTCAAAAAGCTAAACATGGACTGAACACATGACCTAGCAATTGTGTTTCTAGGTATACACTGCAAAGAGTTGAAAACAGGTGTTCAGACAAAACTTATACACAAATATACATAGTAGAATTATTCACAATTACCAAAAAATGGAAACAACCAATGTCCAACAACATGAATGGATCGACAAAGTGTGTGTATATCTTACATGGACTAGAAAACAATAGGAAGGAATGGAATTCTGGTACATGCCACATTGTGGGTAAGCCTTGGAAACATGCCATGTAAAGGCAAAAAACAGGTATTCTATGATTCCACTTGTATGAGGTCTCTGGAATAGGCAAATTTATAGTTAGTAGGACCTTGGGCAGGGGAAGTAAGGACCTAATTGTTATTGGCTACAGAGTTTGTGTTTCAGGTGATTTAAAAGAGTCTTAAAAATAGTGTGGTTGTGGGTGGGAAATAATTTCTTATTGTTGAACATTTGGAAAACAAAAAGGAGAAATCATAAATCTCATAAGACACCAGAGAACCACTGTTATGATTTTGTTAAACATACATTTTTGTTTTATTTTTAATAACATAGAACCCTTCTCTGTATCTTGTTTGTTTATTGAGGAATATATATATCATGAGTATTATCCTATAACACTCTATGTTTTCCCATAACATTTAAGTGCAAACATATTCCATGTTAAGAGAAAGGATACTTACTGTATTTGATTTATTTAACCTAGCTATATCCTTTTTAAAAAGATTTATGAATACAGGAACTGGGGTGTAGGCCAGAGGTGTGAGGGGTGAGAGGTTTCACCAGACACAGAGTGAGGAACAGAATAGGCAGACTGACTGAAATACACTGCTGAGGGGAGCAGCGGGCAAGACAGGAGAGGTCTGCTGCGCCCTGTGGGTAACTCCCTGGCCAGCCAGGGATCGAACTCATGCTGCAGAGGCTGCAAATAGCTTCACGGTGCTGTGCTTAACCCCTTGTGCTACCGGGGAGGCCCTAGTTATATCCTTTTCTTAAGTACTAGGTTAAAGTATTTCTGAAATTTTCCAGCTCTTCAAGAATTAAGCTTTGTTTCCTATCAGTAACATACTAACACACAAAGAAATCTCACATGTTTCATAATAACCTTGCAGCTGTGGACTTCTGCGTTTCTATCCCTTATTCCCCCCCCCCATTTCTGTTTCTATTCTCTTCTGTCTTTCCCTTATGTTGACATTTTCTTTTTGTGTCTTGCCTATTCTACTCTATGTATCTTTCCTTTTGCAGCCAGTATGCAGCTTTATTGCTGCTTCTGTCTCTTTGCTGGTAGAGAGGTCAAACATAAAATCAATAACCTGCTTCTCAGCCAAAAATAAACTTCCAAGTGTTGATCTCTTTCACTCTGGTTCACAATTTTATTCTCAAGTGCAGTACATGGACCATTTAGTGTTTTACACCTGGAAATGCAAGCTATGGCGAACTAAGAATGTATGCCCTCATCTTGGGAGACAATGTAATTAAGTCTTTAGTACAAAGTCAGACTGATTTGGATTCAGATCTTAGCTTTACATCTTACTTAACTGTGTAATAGTAGAACAGATAATTCTAAATTTCATTTCTACATCTGTAAACTAGGGGTGATATTACTTGGAATTGTTGAGAGTATGAAATATGAGATAATATGTGGAAGAATCTTAAGCACAATAAATGGCAACTATAATCTTGCAAGCCTTCAAGGAAGGCAGCGGGCGAGTCAGGAGAGGTCTGCCTCACCATGTGGGTTGCTCCCTGGCCGGCTGGGGGATCGAACTCGTGCTGCAGTGGCTGCGGATAGCTTCATAGGTTGCGTCTTAACCCCTTGCGCCACCAGGGAGGCCCCCCCCTTATTCTTTAGACAGGATAGAATAGTCATTACCTACCATATGCATCTTATGATCTTTTGACTTAGTATGCTAAGCATTGCTGGTGGTAGTGTCTTCTGCTTTATATTAGAATTGTGTCCCCTTTACTTCAATCTAGGTTAGAAGCTTCCTGGAAGCAGAGAAATTTATTTGAACCTACTCCTCCACCCCAGACACAAGTAGAAGCATTGCTTTCAGTTAGTAGCTCTTCACAGGTTGCATGAGAATCCATTGGGGTTTGAGTTTCTCTATAATTTTAATTTCTTTACACTGTCCAGGATTTCCCACTATTCAAGACTAGGAGCCAAAAAGCAATAAAATTAAAAGAGGAACTACCAAGTTGCTAATGAATCATAAATTCGCTCACTCTTTTTATAACATTGAAGGAAACTTGAATTATAAAAGATGACATGGTTACTCTAGCTCCATCTAGAGAAAAATCTAAACATGCTTAAAATGTTATTTTACAACTTCACCATATCATTCGTTTAAATCTAGATGTCATAGCCTTTCTCTGTTGTTTTTTTTATTAAATATGTCTTGATGTGGTAAGGGATAGTTCACTTGGCATTCAGCCAGTCTGTATTCAGTCTATATCAACAGTTGACTGATAACACATTGTCCTTTTGTATATTTATCTGTTCCAAATTGTAACATACATGAGGATAGTATGGGGACCATGTCTCTTTCTATGTATCTCTATAGCCCCTAACTACTGATAGGAACTCATTAATTAGTTTTATTTATTTTTTTTTAATAGAGGCATGTTCATTTATTTATTTATTTATTTATTATTTGTTTGTTTGTTTTGTTTATACATGCACTGGGTAGTCAGAGGCGCGGGAGGGTGAGAGAATTCACCAGAGCCAGAGTGGGGAGCAGAGCAGGCAGAAGGACTGAAGTACACTGCTGAGGGGAGCAGCGGGTGGCAGGAGAGGTCTGCGCACCATGTGGGATCCTCCTCCAGTGGCCGGGGAGCAGCCGGGGATCGAACCGGCGCCGCAGAGGCCGCGGGCAGCTTCGCAACCCAGCGCTCAACCGCTGCACCACCGGGGAGGCCCTCATTAATTAGTTTTAAATGGTAGGTATAGACATTATAAACAGTCTATTGGTTAGATATAAAATAGTAATAGAGATGCTTCTTTAAAATATAGTGCTGGATTGAATAAAAAAAGGAATGAGAGGGCCTCCCCGGTGGCGCAGTGGTTGAGCGCTGTGTTGCGAAGCTGCCCGCGGCCTCTGCGGCGCCGGTTCGATCCCCGGCTGCTTCCCGGCCACCGGAGGAGGGTCCCACATGGCGCGCAGACCTCTCCTGCCGCCCGCTGCTCCCCTCAGCAGTGTACTTCGGTCCTTCTGCCTGCTCTGCTCCCCGCTCTGGCTCTGGTGAATTCTCTCACCCTCCCACGCTTCTGACTGTACCCAGTGCATGTATAAACAAAAAACAAACAAACAAATAAAGAAAGAAAGAAAACATGCCTCTATTAAAAAAAAAAAATTAAAAAAAAAGGAATGAGATAATATGTATGCAAAGTATAAAACATGAAATCAAAATAATACATATTTTATACAGCTACATATACAAATAAAAATGTGTACTTTAAACATAAAGAATGACTCGGGGCGGGGGCAGGGAAATGAATCAAGTCATTGAACAGTAAGCTGAAAACAACTTCTATTCTTACCATATTTAGAAAACAGTGGATGAACAACCCAGGGTAGGGTGAATTCAGCAACCCAGAATACCAGTCAAGATTTTTTGTATTATTTTACTTCTATAACTTAATGTAGTAGCACACCTATCAGTGACAGTCAAGTGTTTATTTAGCATCAACTATTAGACTAGCTTCTTCAAGGTCTTCTTCCCATAGCCACTGCTCTCTAACCCACAGCCTCAGCTCATCGTCACATGTGTGCTGTGCTAATCCCAAGTACCCTTAAGATTTTATGTATATCCGTGTCCCTTTTCCCCAGGTAGAGTAAAAAGTTTTGAGTCTCAGTGAAAGTTTTGAATCTCCATAGCACTTGGCACAGTGATGGGGTACAATGTTTATACACACATACGTGTATACACATACATACATACACACATATACACACACTCTCTAATTGCACGAAAGCAGTTTGAAGTAGATTAATCTGTCAGTGGTTTGCCACTAGATTGATAGAAAAAAATTAAAGGCAAGTTAGGGAACACAATTCAGAGGCTGTCTACAAGTGAGTCACTTGGTGAGTACCGGTTAAGTTACAGGAATAGACCTGACTGTGGTGATTGTGGTAGAATGGTAAAGAAGACATTCTGAGAAAGTTCAAAGGCAGAATGAACAGGCCATGATAACTGACTCTTATCCATATGTCACAGAATACCAGCTCTGCTTCCTCCTTTGTCAGCGTCGTCTCCTTTCTGGTTATCCACAGTCTCCTGTTTCCTTTACAGCTCTTTAGTTGCCTCTCTTCAGAGTCCAGAATTCTCATAACTTAGGAAAATTCCAGCAGGGCAAACAGATCCTCAGAAGGCAGAACTGACAGCAGTGATAGAACTGTCTATTCCCCAACTCTCTGACTCCCAGCAAAAAAGTAGTAGCAGTTTAGTTAACATTTCTATAAAAAAGGCAGAAGTAAAACAGTGCTTTGGTTTTTACCCCTTAACTCAGCAGTTCTAAAACCTCTTGGACTCAGGCTTCCTTTTCACTTTTAAAAAGTATTGAAAACTTCAAAGGGTGTTTGTTTATATCTCTTGATATTTACCTTGTATATTCCTAATATTTACCTATATATTCCTATATAGGAATATATATTTACCTATATATTACCTATATTTACCTATATAAGGTGTGGGAGGTGAGAGGATTCACCAGAGACAGCAGGGAACAGAACAGGCAGATCAACTGAAATCAGTGCTGAGGGGAGCAGCATGTGAGACAGGAGAGGTCTGCTGCGCCATGTGGATTGCTCTCTGGGATAGAACTCGCGCTGCTGCAGAGGCTACGGACAGCTTCACAGGCTGCGACTTAACCCCTTGCGCCGTTAGGGAGGCCCATGAAAGTAGATTAATCTGTCAGTGGTTTGCCACTAGATTGATAGAAAAAAATTAAAGACTGAGAAGAGTAGCATCATTCTGCAATTTTGCAAAGTAATGTCTGGTTTAATAGAAGACAAGTTGATTCTCTTATGTACTTCTATATTCAGTATGTAAAATGTCAGTTTTTATGCTGCCTCTGGACAACTCTTAGGTACACTCATGAAAGAATGAAAGTAAGAAGACAGGGCCTCCCCGGTGGCACAGCAGTTGAGCACTGGGTTGCGAAGCTGCCTGCAGCCTCTGCAGCCCCGGTTCAATCCCCGGCCACCGGGCGAGGGTCCCACATAGCACACAGACCTCTCCTGCGGCCCGCTGCTCCCCTCAGCAGTGTACTTTGTTGGTCTGCCTGTTCTGCTCTCCACTCTGGCTCTGGTGAATGCTCTCACCCTCCCGCACTTCTGACTGTACCCAGTGCTTGTATAAATAAAATAAATAAATCTTAAAAAAGAAAAAAAGTAAGAAAACAAAGTTGTCTTAATACTATTATAAAAATAGTTTTGACTTTGCAGACCTCTTGAAACTGTCTTTGGAATTTCCAGGGGCCCTACAACCACTCTCTGAAAACCAATGCTTTTTAGTTTCTTAGTCTAAGAGAACCTTAAGTTGTGTGTTTCATTTATGACCATGTCTAAGCATTCTTTACATTCGTACTGAGACCTTCATTAGCTATTGGTGGAAATAACATGCTTAAAAGAGGAATAAAGGGCCTCCCCGGTGGCGCAGCGGTTGAGCGCTGGGTTGCGAAGCTGCCCGCGGCCTCTGCGGCGCCGGTTCGATCCCTGGCTGCTTCCCGGCCACCAGAGGAGGGTCCCACATGGCGTGCAGAACTCTCCTGCCGCCCGCTGCTCCCCTCAGCAGTGTACTTCGGTCCTTCTGCCTGCTCTGCTCCCCGCTCTGGCTCTGGTGAATTCTCTCACCCTCCCGCGCTTCTGACTGTACCCAGTGCATGTATAAACAAAACAAACAAGCCAGCAAACAAATAAATAAAGCATGCCTCTATAAAAAAAATAAAAGAAAATAAAAGAAAGAAAGAAAGAAAAGAAAAGAAAAAAGAAAAAAAAAGAAAAGAGGAATAAAAACAAATTTCTAATTTTTAAAAACTGCTTATTGGACATTGACCACACTTATCCATACACTGCATTCAAAGCTCACTGACAAACTGGTTGTGAGGGATTTCCAAAAAATGGTTTTGTCTGAATGATTCCTTTGGCTATTAGCTGTAAAATTTCCCCCTATGGACTCTGATTCCAAATATAACAAGCTCTTAGGAGAATCCTGGAATTAATGGATATATGGTGTATATCTGGCCAGGAGGTCAGATAAGAGAATCTGTAGGCACTAATGACAGAGCTTCATTAGTATTGACTCCCTGATTTCCTTATCTAAAGTAGATGAAATCTAAAGGAGTTAAATGCAATACAAAGGTTGGTGTTAGGGGAAAAATTACTTAAAGCAAAAGGTAGGCATATTAATAACAAGGAAAAGTGACTGCTGACACTTTTGTGTTTTGAAAAGCAAAACACAAAAACTTCAACAGAACAATTTGGCCATAATTAATAGAGGGCCATTATTCCTTTTTTTTTTATAATTTTTTTTAATAAAGGCATGTTTTTATTTATTTATTTGTTTGTTTTGTTTATACAAGCACTGGGTACAGTCAGAAGCACGGGAGGGTGAGAGAATTCACCAGAGCCAGAGCGGGGAGCAGAGCAGGCAGAAGGACCGAAGTACACTGCTGAGGGGAGCAGCGGGCGGCAGGAGAGGTCTGCGCGCCATGTGGGACCCTCCTCCCGTGGCCGGGGAGCAGCCGGGGATCGAACTGGCGCCGCAGAGGCCGCGGGCAGCTTCGCAACCCAGCGCTCAACTGCTGCGCCACCGGGGAGGCCCGGGCCTTTAAAGGGACATATCTCTATCATACCTTAGGATAATCAGAACTAGAATGTCCCTGAGTCATCAGGAAAAGATTAAAATACTCCCCATATGTGGAACATCCTCAATTTATGAACTACTTATGTTTCAAAGTAAAGCAAAACATTTTCTGCAGGAACAGTTATAGTTGGTATTTTGAGTCCCAGACTAGCTGCTTTATCTTTTTATTTGGTCAACAAACAACTTTTGAGTAACTAATATTTATAGAAGTATTTCTGTTAACTTTCATTTATAGCTTTGTTTCACAAGAGAATGCCTTCTGAGGCCAAAGTCTAGGTATATATACAGCTCCCCACTTGCCTCTATCATTTGCCCTAGAAGGTGTTAAAATGACCTGTCAGGGATTGGCAGATAATAGCCTAGATGTCAAATCTGTTCAGCTGCCTGTCGTGTAATTTTATTGGAACACAAGCTATGCCTTTTATATTTACATGTTTTCTATGACTCTTTTTGTGCTACAGGAATTGAGTAGTTACCACTAATTCTAAAATATTTGCTGTGCCCCCTTTCTTAAAAACTTTGCATCTCTCTGACCTCATCTCTTCCCATTCTTCCCCTCAGATATTGTGTTACAGCCACACTATTCACTTGGCTATTCTGCAGAACATTTCACTACCGGGCCTTTGTACCTGCTTTTTCCTTTGTCTAAAATATTCTTCCATCTAATTTCCCCACCCAATCTGATTTCTAGTTTTTCACCTCTCAGGTCTTTCTGCTTGGATGTCACCCTTCTCAATAAGGCTTTTCTTTACCACCCTTTATAAATAGCAACATGTCTATTCCTCACATCCTCTATTCTTCTGTTCCTCCTTTATTTTCTTAGAGGGTTTCCCACTGTCTAACCTATTTACTTGTTCATTTATTTATAGTCTTGTCTGTCTCTCCTCACCTGAAATAAGTTGCATAAGAACAAGGACAGTCAGTTATGCATTGCTATATCCTCTTACTTTAGAACCATATTTGCCTCAAAGTAGGTATTCATTTTTTGAGTGAATGAATGATAGATAAATAGATAAATGAATGCCTGCATGCTAACCTGCCATTTATCCAGGATGCAGTTGTCAATAACAATCAGGACTGAAAATTGGGATTGAAACAGGATTTTTAAAGCAGCATATGAGCAAATGATGACTTTCCATTTGAAAATTCAAAGCTATTGGAATATCTAGTTTCATGTGACCTCTTCCCCTACCTTTTCTTGCTTTTATATCCTTATATTAAGCAGACAGCAGCTGACCTTATTTTTCTTTGTTTTCTAGTACCTAGGCCAGTGAATTCCATTAAGCATGCCTTTAATAAAATATTTGCTTCTAGCCCAGGAATGAAACTTGCTATCTTCTTAGATATTTGTTGTAATATTATAACAAATAATACTTAACACAATGCCTGGCAACTAATAGAGGCTCAATAAATACTAGCTTCAGGAAAGCATAAATAAGTGAAATGAATTCTTTGTCTAAATAGGATAACACACTGCTCCAATTTACCTGGAACAAATCACTCCCCAAACAAAGCTATCTGAAACAATAAATATGTATTCTCTTTTTTAGTGTCTCTGAATTAGGAATTTAGGGGTGGCTTAGGTGGCTGGTTCTGTCTTAAGGTCTCTCATGAGGTTGTACTCAAGATGTCAGCTAGGGCTGACATCATCAAGATTTGAGACTACAAGTTCTACTTATAAGTTCTACTTACATGACTGTTTGCAGGAAGCAAACAGGTCTATGAGGTCTCATAGACCTCTCCATAGGGCTTCTTGAGCATCCTCACAACATGGCAGCTAGGTTCCCCAAGAGAAGTAATCCAGGAAAAAAGCAAGAAGAAACCACATGCCTTTGATCACCTCATCTGAGAAAGTAAGCACATTACTTCTAGCACATTATATTGATTAGAAGCAAGTTACTAAGTACAACCCACACTCAAGGTGATGGGGATTAGGCTTCACCCTTTTTTTTTTTTTAATTTATTTTATTTATGCATACAAGAACTGGGGTGCAGGCCAGAGGTGCAGGGGCTGACAGGATTCACCAGAGACAGAGTAGGGAGCAGAATCGGGTGATCTACTGAAATACACTGCTGAGGAGAGCAGAGGGCGAGAAAGGAGAGGTCTGCTGCACCATGTGGGTTAGCTCCCTGGCCAGGGATTGATCATGCATTAGTGGCAGGTGATAGCTTGATAGCACTGGAGACTTTTAACCCCTACGCCCCCAGGGAGGCCCAGGCTGCACCTTTTTTGAGGGGGGAGTATCAAATAACTTGTGGACATTTTTTTTTTTTAAAACTGCAATCACTCTGATACTCTGAATTGAATAAAGTTGCCAATTTTTATTGTTTTTGAAATATTCTTAGCAAATAACTTTTTAAAAAATAGCTTATGGGGCCTCTCCGGTGGCGCAGCGGTTGAGCACTGGGTTGCGAAGCTGCCCTCGGCCTCTGCGGCGCCGGCGCCGGTTTGATCCCCGGCTGCTCCCCAGCCACCAGAGGAGGGTCCCACATGGCGCGCAGACCTCTCCTGCCGCCCACTGCTCCCCTCAGCAGTGTACTTTGGTCCTTCTGCCTGCTCTGCTCCCGGCTCTGGCTCTGGCTCTGGTGAATTCTCTCACCCTCCCGCACTTCTGACTGTACCCAGTGCATGTATAAACAAAAACAAACAAACAAACAAATAAAACATGCCTCTAAAAAAATAAATAAATAAAAATAGCTTATGCATGCACAGCATGCAAAATTCACAGGTAAAATGAGTATACAATGAAAAACAAGTTTCCCTTGCCTGAATCTCAGCCACACAGTTTCTCACCCTGGAAATGACCAATGTTACTAGTTTGTTCATCCTTCCAGAACCCAGCTATGTACTTATAAATTCATATTTCTACTCTTCTTTTTACACAAATAGTAGCATACTATAGTAACAGTTCTGTGCCTTGGAATTAGTTATGCCTTCCTGGAGCTAATATTTATTGAGCCTCTATTAGTTGCCAGGCATTGTGTTAAGTATTAACATTACAACAAATAGCTAAGAAGATAGCAAGTTCCATTCCTTGGCTAGAAACAAATATTTATTAAAAGCCCACTCAGTGGAATTCGCTGGGCTAGAATAGCAACTCCAAAGCCCAGAACTGTAACTGTACATCCTAAAATGTATTCCCTGTCACTTTATTTATAGTTGATTAAAATTTTTTAAATATATATAGGGTTGTTTTGTTCTTTTTAATAGCTGCATAGTATTCCAATGTGTGGATGTACCAAAATGTATTTAACTGGTCCTTCACTGAAGGGCGTTTAATTTGTTACTCATTTTTGCTATTATAAACACTGCTTCGGTAAATACCTTGTTCATTTTGTACATGTTTACGGGTACAAACCTGGAAGTAGATTTGTTGGGTTAAAGAATACATACTTTTTGAAAGATAATGCCAGATTGCCACCAGGGGTGAATCACTTCTTACATACCTACCAGCAATATATGAATGTGACATTTTCCCTATCTCCTAGGCATAGTAACAGAGGTATTTACTAGAGATTTGACAATTTAAATATCTCAAGCTTATTTTTTAAAACTACATACATAGAGTAGTATTGCAAATAAATAAAACATTATTACACATTTTTTACACTTTGGACACCCAATAAATGTTTATTGATTAATTCAGGGGAGGTGGATTTTATCTGTGGAAGTTTGCTCATTCACTTGTTAACTAAATTCCAAAGAGTCTAATTCTTAAATAGAGTAGCGTGCTACTGAGAAAGAAGAACCCACTACCTATTACAGATCATTTGAATAGTTTATTGAAGTATAACAAAATGCATGGGTGTTAAGTACATAGTTTGATGAGTTTTTACATGTGTACATAACTGTATAATCACTACATATAGGAATCCAAAATTAGAACATTTCTGGTACCCCTGAAAGGTTCTCTGATGCCCTCTAATCTATCCCATGCTGATAGGTAATCACCATTCTAATTTTTATCCTCATAGATGAGTTTTCCCATCTTGAAATGTGATCATATGGCATAGTCTTGTCTAGCTTCTTTCACTTACCATGACACAGACAATGTTGAGATTTATTTATGCTATAGTTTGTAGCAGTAATTTGTTTTTTAATGCTGTGTAGTATTACATTATGAATATACCACATTCTATACATTATTTTACCCATGTTTCATTGGATACAAGCTCTTATTTCTAAGATAGGATTACTGGATGATTGGCTTTGTGCATATTAGCTTTAGAAGATCTGCTTAGAAATACATGAGCTTTCGTAGAAATAAAGTAGTTTTCCAGAATGTTTTTACCAGTTTATACTCCCACTCAGGTAAAATTGTTTTTCTACCAGATAAACAATGTCTGAAATGGCATGCCTTATATTTCATGCTTGTAGTTTCTTTAGCTTAAGTCTTTGATCATTGTTAAAAATTACTCCATGGGAAATAGCATTTTATCAGTCATTTATTCTCTTTAGCACTTGCGTTTCACAGCCCTTCGTAGAATCACAGAATTTAAGAGTTGGAAGGAAGCTTTTGAAGGTCATGTAGTCCAATCCTCACATTTTACACATGAGGAAATTGAAACCCAGGAGGATAAAGTGACTTTCCCAGTGTTAAGGAGCTAGTTACTGATTCAGTTGGGTAAAGTAGATATTAACCCACAAAATAAACCATTACTCAAACATTACTAAGACTCCTTAGCCCCATTATGTATACGGATGGGACTATATTTTTTTTTGTTGAACAGAGATTTTCTGGGGAGATACAAAGAGGATTCATTCATTCAACATATATTCTATGTGCCAAATATGTTTCTAGAAGTTAGCTAGAGCAGTGAAAAAAAAATGACAAAACCTTGCCTTCATATTCTAATAGGAGTGAAAATACAACAAATAAGATAAAATTTCTTCTTTCTTACATACTGATAAATAGTATGGAGTGGGTAAAGGTAGGAAAGGGTCCTAAGGAATATACAAGTGAGGGGGGGAATTAGGGATGCCCTCAATGGGGTGATTTTGAGAAAGGATTTGAAAATGAAGGGTGAGTAAGCTTTAGGGGATGTTACAGGTTTGTGGAATGGCAAGTTCAAAAACCCTGAGATGGGAACATGCCTTTTGTGTTTTAGGAACAAGTACGTCACTGTTTAGATCAGTGTGAGGTGATTTTGATCAGAGAGGTGATGCAAGCCAAGATCATGGAAATTCTTTAAGGTCACAATAAGAATTTAAGCCTTAATATGTATAAAATGGAAAGAAGACCTTGAGCAGAAAAATGATAGGATATAACTTTTATATCCTATAGGATTTCTCGGGCTCCTGTATTAAGAATAGGTCAGGGTGGAATAAGGATGGAAGTAAGTTAGATGGCTGTTATAATAATTCAAGGCGTGCTTGGGTCCAGAAAAGTGGAGGAAGTGAGATATGGTCAAAACCTGAAGGTTGAGCCAACAAGATTTGCTATGAGATGTGGGCATGATAAGAGGGGAGTCAGATAAAATTCTCAAGGATTTTTACCTGAATACTTGGAAGGCTAAAACGTTATAAATAGGAAGCTTTCTAAAATTAAAATCAATTTTCTTTCTCTTTATCCTACTTGCTGCCCTAAAGCTAGCCCCCTAATAGAGAAACAAGGTCTGTTATTTTCTGCATTTTCCTTCCTGTCCTCTTATTTCCCCAGCTGTCTCAACTTAGAACCTTGTAGGAAGAGAGTTACACTTCAGAAAAATGTGTTTGCTTTGACATTTAAACAAGCCTCCATTTTGTTTTTCCATATTAGAATTTTTCCTCTTCCCCTCTCCCATTTCTAGCACTGCCAGACCGGTTGTCTTTTCAGCTCATTCATTATTGCTATGGTTTGCAGATTATACTAGAGGAAGAAGACAGATTTATAAACATGTGTTCCTGCCCAGCTGTTTCAAGAGAGTGGGACTAACATCCATCTTCTAATTGTATGCCTGCTCTCTATGTACAGCTGTGCTCATCTGCCCCCTCTCTAAATCTTACCTTGTCTCAAAATAAATGAGCTCTGTTTCTATTCCAGTTGGTTATGCAGTAATGGCAGCAACCCATCATTGGGAGGAGCCATCCATTTAAATTCACTTTGCTAATAGCCGAGTACTTACTTTCTACGGAGGCTAGCCATTTCCCTTATGATGCCAGAGCCCTGGAAAGGAATCCTGTTCTTTTTTCCTCTGGATGCCCCACTGCAATCTTGCATGTATCTGTCTAGACAAAGGGGGCCTCCCTTTGGCACAAGGGGTTAAGTCAGCACTGTCAAGCTATCCCCAGCCACTACAGCACGAGTTCAATCCCCAGCCAGGAAGCTAACCCACATGGCACAGCAGACCTTTCCTATCTCAACCGCTGCTCCCCTCAGCAGTGTATTTCAGTCAGTCTGCCTGTTCTGCTCCCCACTCTGTCTCTGGTGAATCCTCTCACCCCCCACACCTCTGGCCTATGCCCCAGCTCTTGTATGCATAAATAAATCTCTTTTTTTAAAAAAAAAAAAAAAGATAAAGACAAAGGGACATTTTAAAGAAATTGTGTAAAAAGAATCAGAATGAATTAGAAGTAGCTATTAATATCTTCAAGATCTGACCACTAATAAAGTGAGGCCTTTGGCAAATTACTTAACCTTTCTGGCTTTCATTTCCTTATTTGCAAAGTAGTGTAACAATCCCTATATAGCAGTACTGTTGGGGGGGATTGTGCTTTCTCATTAAGGCCTGCCCTGTTCAAAAAATTATTTAATATGGCTATGAATATTCAATAAGATAATGAGTATGAAATCACCTACACATAATAGATGTTCAGCAAATTTTGAATAAAATCCAGTTGACTAAACCAAAGTTCTTTGCTAACCTAATTTCATTAGATTGAGACTTTCTGGTAGAATAATCCTTTTTTATTTCAACTCCTTTGATCTGGTTTTATGATAAAGCATTTTAAAATCCGACTCCAGAGAGAATAGGGGCTAAATAAAATCTTATTTAAAACAAAACATTCGGGACGCAAATCCTGATAACCAATGGTTTAATTTTTTTTTTTAGTATACATTTTTATATCATTGTTCATTTTTAAACAGTTTGCTTCCCCCCACCCACGTAGTCCCCATAGTTTCCTTCACCAGTGCACCCGTGCATCATCACCAGTCCCCTGTTTTCCACCCTCCCTCCCTCTGATCCTTCTTCTTCCTCCTCCCCTGCAGGATGTCTCTGGTTTATAATTGTCTGTTTGTCACTAGAATACAGCTAGTGTAGTAAGCAGAGAAAGGAAATAGACATACAGATCAGAAAGGAAGAAATACATCTATATTTATTTGCACATTACATAATTGTCTATACAGAAAATTCCAACAAATCTACAAGAAACTTCAAGAACTAATAAATGTGTTCGGTTAATGTGGCAGAATATAAGATAAACTGAGAAAAATCAATTCTTTGTTTATAAACTAGCTATAAAAACATGGACACCAAAATGTAAAATATACCATTTACAAAAGCTGGGGTTGGGGGCAGGGAGATGCTTGTTGTAAAGCTAACAAAACAGCTATAATTTTTTGAGGACCTTTATTTTTTTGTTTGCATGTTGGGTAATTTATTGACCCTTATGAGGTATTATTATCACCTCTTCACAGATAAGAGAACTAAAGTCTAGAGAGGATGAGTGATTACAGCCCGGAGATAGAAATCCCCTAACTCCAGTGTCTGTGTTCCTAACCATTACAGTGAACTGCTTCCCACTTGTAGTTCTTTAAAAATGCCTTTATTCTCTCATCTCTGAGCCTCTGCATATTTTTTGAAGGAAAAATAAGCCTACCATCCCTTAAGCCTCCTTCATCTTCCCCCCTTTTGACCTCTGGTAACCTCAGTTTAGTTATCAATGTCTACTAGTTTGTTTTTATTTTGCTTTGTCAGTTCATCTGCTTTTTATATTACCCATATATCTGAAACCATCCAGCATCTGTCTTTTTCTTTCTGGCTAACTTCCCATAATCCCCTCAAGTTCCTTCTATTTTGCTGCAAAAAGAAAAAATTCATCTTTATAGCTCAGTAATATTCCAGTGTGTATGTATATATACATATTTATCCAGTCACCTATCCAGAGCACTCCCTAAAGCTTCCTTCAGATGCCAGAGTGATTGTTACTACACAAATGCAAAATACTCTTCTCAGTGGCCAGCAGGATTTCTGTTATCTACATCTGACTCTTCTTGTCTTCCAGGGATGTTGGTGGTGAATGTAACATGGAGGAACAAGACATACGTAGGCACACTTCTAGACTGCACACGGCATGATTGGGCACCCCCCAGGTAAGCACTATACAACTTTATAGCTTATGTTAATCTGAACCACCCTAATTTTACAGTGATTCCTTATTCTTTTATTCTGCTAGAATTGGATAGCTTTTAAAAGATACCCAGCTTTTAAAGGACATTATGGCGTGTAGAGAAGTGAAGGCGCTATACTCATCTGACATTCAAGAAAAATAAATTAAGTATAAATGGGTTGGGTAGGAGCAGGGAAGAGAGCCTATTTGAGCCTTTGTCTGGACTTACTGAATTCTGGGTTCTTCTGATAGTCACTGTTAGAACAAAGCCACAGAATTTTACTTAGGGGGAACAAATACTCATTATGATGCTTTTTGATGCTGCCTCTCAGAAATTTAAATTTAAGAACATTTTTAGTTTTTTTAAGCTCCACTAGATGATGTGAATTTCACAGGGACCTTTCCCAGTTACAATTTGACCTTAAAATTGACATTTCAGTGAATGGCACTAAACAGCTTGTTCCTAATATTAGTATTCAGTTTGCCAGGGTTTGGGAAACCTAAATGTTAGGTTTAGGGAATAATTTGCAATTAGCAGGCAGGTAGCATCCCTAGGAGTTTGCCATTTAATGTGGTTCCCAGACTTTCACACTTCCTTTAACAAATCATATTTATTGAAATTGATAGTTACCATCTGGTCAGTTCTTCTGGAGGTTATGGTTAAACGGGTTTGAAGATATTTTCTTAATAATAATCCTATTGTGTTTGTCCTTTACCAAGGTTCTGTGATTCCCCCACCAGTGACTTGGAAATGCGCAACGGTCGGGGTAGAGGCAAGCGCATGCGTCCCAACAGCAATACCCCTGTCACTGAGACAGCTGCAGCCTCTGACAGCAAAGGGACCGGCAGCAGCAGCAAAACCCGTGCAGGAGCCAATAGCAAAGGCCGTCGTGGCAGCCAAAATTCTTCAGAGCATCGCCCACCTGCAAGTAGCACCTCTGAGGATGTCAAGGCCAGCCCTTCCTCAGCTAATAAGAGGAAAAACAAACCCCTTTCGGACATGGAGCTGAATTCCAGCTCAGAGGACTCCAAAGGGAGCAAGCGTGTTCGTACGAATTCCATGGGTTCGGCCACTGGCCCCCTCCCTGCGACCAAGGTGGAACCCACTATGCTAGACAGAAATTGTCCCTCCCCTGTCCTTATTGACTGTCCCCACCCAAACTGTAACAAAAAGTACAAGCACATCAATGGACTTAAGTACCACCAGGCTCATGCCCACACAGATGATGATAGCAAGCCAGAAGCAGATGGAGACAGTGAGTATGGAGAAGAGCCCGCCCTCCATGCAGACCTTGGGAGCTGCAATGGTGCATCTGTCTCACAGAAAGGTTCCTTGTCCCCTGCCCGCTCAGCTACCCCCAAAGTTCGGCTCCTAGAGCCCCACAGCCCTTCTCCCTCAAGCAAATTCAGCACAAAAGGCCTCTGTAAGAAAAAGCTGAGTGGGGAAGGGGACACAGACCTTGGAGCCTTATCCAATGATGGCTCTGATGATGGACCCTCAGTAATGGATGAAACAAGCAACGATGCCTTTGATTCTTTGGAAAGGAAGTGTATGGAAAAAGAAAAGTGTAAAAAACCCTCTAGTTTGAAACCAGAAAAGATTCCTTCCAAAAGCCTAAAGTCAGCCCGGCCCATTGCCCCCGCCATACCCCCGCAGCAAATCTACACCTTCCAGACAGCCACCTTCACAGCAGCAAGTCCAGGATCCTCCTCGGGCTTGACCACCACGGTGGTTCAAGCCATGCCCAACAGTCCCCAACTCAAACCCATTCAGCCCAAGCCCACTGTGATGGGAGAGCCTTTCACAGTCAACCCTGCCTTGACACCAGCCAAGGACAAGAAGAAGAAAGACAAAAAAAAGAAGGAATCTTCAAAGGAACTTGAAAGTCCTCTGACCCCAGGGAAGGTGTGTCGAGCCGAAGAAGGCAAAAGCCCATTCAGGGAATCATCAGGAGATGGGATGAAAATGGAGGGGCTCCTAAATGGCTCATCAGACCCCCACCAGAGCCGGCTGGCTAGCATCAAGGCTGAAGCTGACAAGATCTACAGTTTCACAGACAATGCCCCCAGCCCTTCCATTGGCGGCAGTAGTCGCCTGGAGAGCACTACCCCTACCCAGCCCATGACTCCCTTACACGTAGTGACCCAGAATGGAGCCGAAGCCAGCTCAGTCAAAACCAACAGCCCTGCGTACTCTGACATCTCTGATGCTGGGGAGGATGGGGAAGGCAAAGTGGACAGTGTCAAATCAAAGGACCCTGAGCAGTTGGTTAAGGAAGGAGCTAAGAAAACGCTTTTCCCCCCTCAGCCGCAGAGCAAAGACTCACCATATTATCAAGGCTTTGAGAGTTATTACTCTCCAAGTTACACACAGTCCAGCCCAGGAGCTCTGAATCCCAGCAGCCAAGCAGGAGTGGAGAGCCAGGCCCTGAAGACAAAAAAAGATGAGGAGCCAGAGAGCATAGAGGGGAAAGTGAAGAATGACGTCTGTGAGGAAAAGAAAGCAGAGCTGAGCAGTTCCAGTCAGCAGCCCTCCGTCATCCAGCAACGTCCCAACATGTACATGCAGTCCCTGTACTACAACCAGTATGCCTACGTGCCCCCCTACGGCTACAGCGACCAGAGCTACCACACCCACCTCCTGAGCACAAACACGGCTTACCGGCAGCAGTATGAAGAGCAGCAGAAGCGGCAGAGCTTGGAGCAGCAGCCGCGGGGACTGGACAAGAAGGCAGAGTTGGGCCTGAAGGAGCGGGAGGCAGCACTCAAGGAAGAATGGAAGCAAAAGCCTTCGATTCCCCCAACTCTCACCAAGGCCCCCAGCCTCACAGACCTGGTCAAGTCAGGACCCGGCAAGGCCAAGGAACCAGGGGCAGACCCTGCCAAATCAGTCATTATCCCCAAGTTAGATGACTCTTCCAAACTGCCCAGCCAGGCCCCAGAGGGACTGAAAGTGAAGCTGAGTGAGGCCAGCCATCTAGGCAAGGAGGCCTCTGAGGCTAAGACTGGTGCTGAGTGTGGCCGACAGGCGGAGGTGGATCCCATACTCTGGTACCGACAGGTAACGCTTTGGGCAGAAGTCGAAATGCTATTCGATAGTCTTTCTCCTTTCCTACAAATCAGGGCTCTCCTTTTGTAGAGGCTCAACAGACTGGAAATCTGTCATTTGAGAGATTCTTTACCTTTGTAAATCATTTCTTTGTTTTGTGAAAACCACTTTTATATCAGTCAAAAGTGTTCTTCCTGTTTGACGAGAGGCCCAGACTGGTTACTTTGGACTGTCTAGGGTTACTTGAGCTGCGTTAGGAGAGCCAGAACTAGAAATAGGTATCCTGATTCCTAGTCTAGTATCTCTTCCACTGTTTGGGTTTTTTGGGAAGTTTTAATGGTGATCTCTTCATTTTGTGGCATATGCCACAAGTACACCGCTCAGACTGCGTCACTTTCAAAAAGATTTTATAGGTCGTTAGAACTAAGAACTTGGTCTCACCTCTTGCTCTGCCCAGGCGATGGGAAGTCTTCCCTTCCCTCTTAGAACCACCATTGCACCCCCTCCTTGGAGCTGAGCAACACTTACAGCTTCCTACCCGAGCTTGCTCTGAAGAAGATTAAAATGCTTATTCTCTCCTAGGGAAATCCATCACTTGATGGATTTTCCTTTTCTTTACCACATCTTGTTTCCTTTTGGGAGGGGAGGGGGGAGGCTTTTTAAGCAGGAGGGACCAGAGCTGATTGTAAATGAAGATCATTCGGGGCCAAGATCACACTCTGCCTGGGTGTCTCTTGTGTTTCTACTCTTGTGTCTCTTGTGTTGCTACTGTGTTTGGCCATGAAACCTCTGTCTCCTCTTCCCTCTCTCTCTCCTGTCTTCCTGCCCGCCCTCTCTCACTCACTCATCCTGTGATTGGTTATAGGAAGCAGAGCCCCGGATGTGGACGTACGTTTATCCTGCCAAGTACTCAGACATAAAGTCAGAGGATGAGCGGTGGAAAGAGGAGCGGGACCGCAAATTGAAGGAAGAGAGGATTCGGAGTAAGGACTCTGTCCCCAAGGAGGATGGGAAGGAAAGCACAAGTAGTGACTGCAAGCTGTCCACGTCCGAGGAATCCCGTCTCGGGAACAAGGAGCCCCGACCAAGTGTCCACGTGCCTGTGTCTTCTCCCCTCACCCAGCACCAGTCCTACATCCCCTACATGCACGGGTACTCCTACAGCCAGTCCTATGACCCCAGCCACCCCAGCTACCGGGGCATGCCTGCTGTGATGATGCAGAACTACCCAGGTACAGCATCCTCATTCAGCTGTGCTCCATCCGCCAGGAAAGGGGGATGAAACACAGATTGCACATTCAGAGTTTTCTTGCTCAGCCCTAAGCTTATTGAGGATCAGGGTGACCACAGCCTTTTTTGAATGTGATGTTCTGTGAAGTAGTCACTCGAACCGCCAGCTCCTTGGATGACCCCAATAACAGTCCATGGGCCCACTCTCCCTCCCTTGCTCCCGCTACAGGTAAACTGACTCTCTAAAGTCAGTGTCGTGGATGATGAAAGGTAAGACCCCTCTCTACACCTGCCATCATCCGCAACTGGGAATTTTTAAACCTGCTCCTCGTTTTGCTTTGGGATGTACTCGGCACTGTGTGGGATGCAAAAGTTTCCTCCATTCAAGGAACTTGCAACGTAATGGTAGTAGGAGGCACATGGATCTAATTAAACTGAAACCGGAGAATGTGGGGATGCTTTTGCAAGATTGGGTTCAGGGCCTTCCTGGTGGCGCAGGGGTTAGCCAGCGCTATCAAGCTATTGGCAGCCACTTCAGCATGAGTCCTACCCCCTGGCCAGGGAGATACCCCTGACACATTGCGCAGCAGACCTCTCCCCACTCTGTGTCTGGTGAATCCTCTCACCCTCCACAGCTCTGGCCTGTACCCCAGTTCTTGTATGCATAAATAAAAGTAAATATTAAAAAAAAAAAGATTGGGTTCAGCTGTAAGGTCACAAGGCAGTGGAAGAGGAGAAGAGCTACTGGAACTCAGATCTGGGCCAAGTGCAGCTAGAAGAGTTTCAGCTTGGGGAGGTTAAGCTCTTTACCCATCCATATGTTCTTGGGGGAGGGACACAAACTAGGAGATTAAATGTTGTTTTTTTTTTAACTGGTTAGAAGGAAACTCGCTTTCTGTTGCCTAAAGAGCACTTCTTTCCCTCAGTAGAGTTCCCAGCTCTCTACAGGTGAGCAGCCTAAATAGGCTCATTATTTGGGCAGAATATTGAAGACAAACTCTAAATAGAACAAGTAAGCTTTTCAAACAGAACTCGGTGGGAAATTGCCCATGCCCAACATGCAGTGTGCCTTGCTCACTGTGCCTTCCCCCAGCTTTCTGCTTAAATGCAGTTCCATTTGATCAGTGCCTGCTCTGGGCCACTATACTGGGTGATTAATGTACATTTTCTTATTTCATCCAACCCATTACCCTATACATTATAGGGTAATGTCTTCATTTTGATAGTGAAGAAACAAACTCAAAAAGGTGGTTAATTTGCTCAAGGTTGTCCACCTGGTACGTCCCAGAGTAGGATTCGAGCCATGGCCATCGGCCTCCGTGCCTTCTGTTCTGTCCACTCTCCCTCATTACCTCTCTAAGAAGAATATCTAACATTGGGGATCTAGGGAAGTTGGTTCCCCAGAAACTGAAAGCCATGTTTCTAGTATTCCTGTTAGTTTTGACTCCAGAGCTCAGTAAAGACAAACTCATAGTCTCAGCCTTCTGCAGACACTGGTAGAAAGTATCTCGGCCTCTGTCTAGGAGAGCTGATGGCCACCTAACCAAGGTCACTAATGCAGAGTGTCTTCTACCTCTCCCATCTCTTTGACTGCTTTTTTTCTCCTTCCCCAGGTTCCTACCTGCCTTCCAGCTACTCTTTCTCCCCATATGGCAGCAAGGTCTCAGGGGGTGAAGATGCCGACAAGGCACGAGCCAGCCCCAGTGTCAGTTGTAAATCCAGCTCAGAGTCCAAAGCCCTGGACATCTTACAGCAGCATGCCAGTCACTACAAGAGCAAGTCTCCCACGGTAAGGGAAGTGCAGTGACACCGGCTCTTTGTTGTCAAAGACCAGTAAGGCGCCAGATCCAGGGTCTGGGAGAAGCACAGTGCCACCTGGCTGCCACAGCACTGTCTCCACCCAGACCTCCCTGAATCTCAGGTGTCCTGCGTTGCTAAGGAGTCATAATGTGGGCTCTGGATATCTCATGTCGTCTCCTTCTCTGTCTCGCCTCCCCTCCCACCACCCTGACAGAGACTCACAATAGTACTTTTGTGTCTGCTTTCCTTTCCAGATAAGTGAAAAGACTTCTCAGGAGAGAGATCGGGGAGGCTGTGGGGTGGTTGGGGGTGGTGGCAGCTGTAGCAGCGTCGGGAGTGCCAGTGGGGGAGAAAGGAGTGTAGATCGGCCACGTACCTCCCCATCCCAGCGGCTGATGTCCACACACCACCACCACCACCACTTGGGATACTCATTGCTCCCAGCACAGTACAACTTACCCTATGCAGCAGGTAAGGCCCCTCGCCCCACTGCTCTCTTTACGTAATCCTAGTAGCTTTGCTCACAGCACGGGCCTCCCCCCTACTTTTTTTTTGAGCTTCTAATCTGCCTAGAGTCCTAGCCTCCTGCAGACAGTCGTTAAAACATATGACATTTATTTCCTCCCTTGGAGCTTGGGGACTCTCAAACTCCTCCAGAAAATTGGCTCTGATGTTGAGAAGAATACGGAACAGGTGTTCCCACAGCCAAAGAGAAACAAGCAGCTGAAAAATAGAGCCTTGCTCTCTATCCCCAGCCACTGTGTCTGGCCAAGGATGAGATTTTTTTCTGTCAGCACCCCAAAACTCAGAATTTAAGGGTACTCCTCTCTAGGGTCAGGAGGACACAGTGCAGGTTTTCTAATCCAGCAGACCGGGTAAAGGAGGAGTCAGAGTCCTCAGTGGCTTTTTTTGCAGGCTTTTATTGGGGTTTACCAGGTACACAGCAGGCAGGGGTACTGGGGGGCCGGGAGCCTGGCAGGCCTCCCGCCCCCAGCAAGTCTTCACTCTATCTGGGCTCTCCGGCGTTCTCTGCTTCTCTCTCGGCTTCTGCTACTTCTTTCTCGGCTTCTCTTTCGGCTTCTACTGGCGTCCCCGTGACACCGCCCTAACAGCCCAGTCTCAGCCCAGGTGAATCTCATCCACCTATGCCCACACCCTACTCCAGGTGCCCGCCATCAGGCATGCATTCAGGACCGCGAGGATCCATCATCTATCCTGATGGCGGGAGGGCAGAAAAGCCTGACATTTTTCCTTACCCTACATCCTCTCACACTCCACCCAGCTGGTACAGGGCATGCTTGATGGGAGGGTGGTGGGTGCACTGCTCTAACTATGTTTCTCCTTCTGGCTCAGGGCTTTCTTCTACAGCCATTGTTGCCAGCCAGCAAGGCTCCGCGCCCTCACTCTATCCACCACCCCGGAGGTGAGAATGGTAAGTAAGGTTTTCATTTGGGGCAACACATAGAACAGGGATAGTTGGTATCTGGGTCACAGAATCCCAGTGGAACTAGGTGAGGGAAAGCGATGTGGGTCAGTGGTCTCCAGGTGGTGGAACCCTCTTTACGGAACCCATGAAGCCACATGCTCCAAGGGACACAGATGTCCCCTAGTGACCTGCACTGCCCTCTCTTGCAGTTTGCTTTCTTGGAGCGCCATCTTGTGGTGATTATACCAGCAGGCTCAGTGCCTAGTTACCTGTCCGTGTTTCCCTTGCAGAACACCAAGTGCCCGGATAAAGTCAGCTTCACGGGCCCGGACTGGCTCACCCAAGGAGGTGCTGGAGGTGCCATTTAGACATCAGTTAAATGGTGTTGATCATCCTGTTTGCCGTTTCCACCATGACTGAAGGCAGACCCTTGGCTATCTTGCCTCCACCAGACCCCTGGATTCCCCGACCTTCCCTCTTCCTAAGGAGCTGGAGAGCTGGTACTTAGCAAAAATATTTATTCTCTCGGCCACAGTTGTGACTGTTGTGGCCTCTGTGGAGATGAAGGCATGGGGAGCAACCAGGGAAACGTGGCCTCAGCCCAGAGAAGTCACTGCTCTGTTCCCCAAGCCCCTGTCAGCTGCCAGAGCAGTACCATTACCCCCGGGGAGGGCCCCCACCCCTCTCCCCCCCCCCAAGCACTGGGTAAGGTCTGAAGACAGCACAGCAGCCATACCCCTCTCACCGTCATTGCCGCCATCACCAGACCCTGCATCTCTCCAGTGGTTTGGGCCCTGGGAACTGGGAGCACGTGGAGGAATTAGAATCTCAGGAAAGAAATTGGGGACTGTTTTCTCTGTAATTGTGAAAACAGGGTCTTCCAGCGTGAAGACTTCTCCCCTCTTACATGAGCACATAGAAATGCTCAGATCTTAGCCTGGAAGGGAAGACCAAGGCATTTGCCCCACCATGGTCTTGAGTAACCTGCCAGGCAGAGGGCAGGGGTCCCAATACCAGCACAGGGCTCCCGGGGAGCACCGGGAATGAGCTGGAGCGTGAATGGAGTCTGTGGAGTAGAACCTGCACCCCCACCAATTCCTGCTGCTCCTTAGTCACCAACTCCTTGCCCTTTCCTCTCTTCCCTCCTGACCCCTTGGTGCCTTTCCCAGGGGGAGCCCAACGCTCATCTCTCCTCTTGTTTTCCACTGCTTGGCTCTTCAGACTCGGGCAGGTAAAAGAGTATTTCCCCCCCAGCACGGGGACCCTTGGTGTCTGCCAGGTCACCTTAGGGCAAAGTCCAGGAGGCAGAGCTAGGGGCACCTGGCAGTTCACAGAGAAGTCCTGTCTGTTCAGCCATCTGAGCATCCTCCTCATTTAGGGCCACAGACATACAATCCGGTTCCTCTCTACACAAGCCCGTGGTTTTTACATCGCTCCGCCCACAGCCTGTGTGTGCCAGTGTAAGCTGTGTTTCTTCGTGACACGGTTTTCAGGGGCCACTGATCATGGAGGTTTTATGGTCCTCAGATCCTGGGATGACACATCCAAGCCATTACTCCTCAGGCCTCTGCGCCTTGAGGCAGCAGACACTTCTCCGCTCTCCTTAGAGCAGCAGTCTCCTCGTCCAGGCTTTATGCTCTTTGTGCTGAGAAAGTGATGATTTGGTAGCTTTACTGGAGTCACTTCTTCCCCAAGGTATGGGGAGCTTTAACTCTTACTTTGCTTTTGGATCATCCCTTTGTTCTTCTCTCCTGTCTTCCCTTGACCTGAATTGGAAGATAAAGACTGACAGACACAAGAGTTCAGAAAAGGCTGTCGGTGACCAGAGTGCCAAAGGTGACACTGAAGAGCAGAGGCTTGGTTTGGCGTGCAGGTGGAGGCCAGTAAGCACAATGTCTAGCTGGGGCGTTTCCAAGATCCTGGAGCCCTTCTCCAGGGAGAAGTTAAGGTCATTTGCTCAAGAGGAGCTTCTCTGACCCAGGTAGACTTTTTCTCTAGCTTTCCATGTCCTTGTTTCTGTTCAAGTTGGGTTCTGAGCCCTCTCACTTTTAGCCCTCTTAGCAGGCTTCCAGGCAGCCTCCCTCTCCTGTCATTCCCTCCGCTTCCTGCTCTCCCAGCAGGCAGTGCTCTGAGCAGTGACTTCCCTGTCATCCATGGAAGTAGTGGGTTAGGCACCTTCACCCCACCCGATCTGAGTGAGCCCCACGGAGAGGACGACTGAATTTCAGCGTGATTATGCCCTCCCAGGCTCCTGTAGGGTGGAGCCCAGGGCCCATCTCTGTTCCTGTTTGTTTTGAAATATCGTTGTGTGTTTTGTATCTGTGGTGCTGGCTTTCAGCACGCTCTGTATATATTGTAAAGAAACCATTTGGAGTACTTTTCTTTCCCATTGAGCAGGCATGGCCCTACATTCCTGCCCTTTCCACTTTGTTCTGTAACACAAAGAGGAACTTGCATATTAGCAGGGCAGCCTTGGTTTCTGCAGAAGAGAATAGATTTTCCTTGTGTCTTAACACCTCCCCCCTTAAAAAACACATGGGTCTTTTTGATCTTAAATATTTAAGTCTCCATTGAAGAGTAGGAGCCAAGCTGCCCAGATGAGCAGGTGACAGCAACAATGGCAGAAGGGCACTGCCTTGTCCTGATACCTGAGCCTCTGGTCCCCAGCCCTCGCCAGGTCCACTTCCCTCCCAGAAATAAACGAAGCAGCAGCAGTGGAGGAAATAAAGATCTCTGATGAGTGCTGACTGAGGGACCTGCCGTCTCCCCCCCGCCTCTCCACATAGGCGGGAGAACACAGGTGGGGTACCTGTGGCCCCCACAACCTGGTCAGAGAGGTGAGACAGCAAAGATTTCACTCCACCCCATGAGCTAAGGCTGGAAAAGTTGGGGGCTAGTGCCTGCCCGGGTCCCAGACCAGTGCTTTCTGAGTCATCCCTGCTCAGGTCTCTTCATAGGCATCACTCATCGGCGCCCGTGGAGAAGCGAGGGCAAGAACCTCGTCCCGGGCCGGCCAGCCAGGACTGGGGAGCTGCTCTTTAGGACTCACATCTGTTTCTTCCTCGTCAGGGTGTGCCAGCTCCCTTCGTCCCCTTCCCCTGCCTGTACATGTGTGGGTACATGTATGAAACTTCCTTCTCTTCCCTCACCCTCTCCACATCTCTCAAGGTCAGAGGACCACATGCAGAAAAGCGGAGGGCACCTTGTGGAATGAAAGGGGGCTTCTTGAATCTTCTCTCCAGGCTGCACAGTGGGGGTAGGAGGGTAAGACTGAAGAAGGGCTAGAGAGAGAACTATATACAGGTTTGAGGTCACACATGTCACTTATTATCCCATGTATCCTATCACCATCCCAGTGTCTACTCTGATGCCCCCAAGATTCAACTGGGCAGCTAGTTGGCCCTGTCATTCTGGGCCTTTACCGTTTGTTTTATTACTAGGGCATCCCAGGGAGCTTTCCGATGATCCTCTGCCATGGGCCCCTCCCGGGATCAAGCCCTCCCAGGCCCCATCCCCAGCCCCTCCTGCCCCAGCCCACCCGCTTGCCTTGGTGCTCAGCCCCCCATTGGGAGCAGGTTGGGGCGAGTTGGAGGCCCGGGCTGGAGGGGCAGTGTTGCTGTTCTTAGCTTTTATACCTTTGGCGTTGCTCTGTTGGATTTAATTTCAGTCTTCCTTGATTCTTCCCTTCTGTAAAGTGTACATTACCAAGTTCCTTGTTTTTTTTATATATATATATAAATATATATATATACAAACTGTACTCTTTTTGCCTTTGTACATTCAGGCAAGAAGAGAAAATAAATCTTTTTAAGAGACAATCACAAATCTGTGAGGGCTGCTGGTTATTTCTCCTGGAGTTTGCTGCTGAGCTGCCTCCTCCTTCCTCCCCACTTTTCCCTTCTCCCTCAGCTTTCCTGATCTCCCTGGCCCTGCTCCATGTGCATCCTCAGCTCCTTCTTCCCTGGCTGATGGCAAGCTGTTGAATCCAGTGACAAACCACCTGCCCGGCAGTGTTTTCCAGCTTGGCCACTAGCTCACCCAGGAGTTTTATTCTGTACCCTGGCCCTTCCTCTTTCCACCCTTAGATCCCCCTTCACCGAAGTGGCTTGGACCCCTGGGTCCTCTGGGACCTGTCTCCCAAAGGCCCTGACTTTGGACGCTCACCTATAAAACTATGCAGCTGGGATCTCTGTGCCTAAGAGTTTGCACTACTTAAACCTGCCTGGGAGTTAGAACGGATGCTTTTTAGAAATGAGTGGGAAGCTATCCCCAAACACTCCCCTCAGATTCCAACCTCCAGAGTGCTCTTGTCCAGAGCCCCAAGAATCATTCCTGGCTGGTGGATTCCTGTGGCTACCCCCATCCGAATAAGGGCTAAGGGTTTATGGGTCAAGAGCATTTGTCAGAATTTCAAAGGGATGGTACATTCGGAAATACAGCCCGACCAAACCATTGTTCCTACTCTTTATTTTACTCTGATTTCCTCCCCACCTTTTCCCCCTTCTACTTCCTTTTCTTAATTGGCTTTGGAATTGAAGTATATTTTTAAATTATTTGTTGTATTTATTGAATAAAGTTTTTAATGTCCCTGTTCTTAAATTTAGACTTAGTTTTGCCTTTCACATTATCTCCCCTAACCTCCTCCCCCCCCCGCCCCAGTACTCCACCTTCTAAGTTGCTTTTTTAATTGGAGCGCAGCTTTTGGGTACCATATTTCTTTCCTGTCAGTGGTCTTTCATCTAGAAAGGTTTTCCTTTTTGAAAGAGAAACCATGGGTCTCTCTCTGGGTTTTCTCTGGGATGCTGCTCTTCTAACTCGGCTGTTAGAAGAGGATCCACCAGCAGGTGGCAGCAGAATCTCATGTGTTTCCTGTCTATTCCAGTAGCTTTGGGGACAAGAAATACTGAGTTTTTGTCTTGGTTATTTTTATTTTTATTTTTTTTTAAATATGTGGCCAGTTTTCCCAGCACTATTTCTTTTCTTTTCTTTTTTTTTTTAAGTTTTATTTATTTATTTATTTATACAAGCACTGGGTACAGTCAGAAGCGTGGGAGGGTGAGAGAATTCTCCAGAGCCAGAGCAGGAAGCAGAACAGGCAGACAGATGGAAGACACTGCTGAGGGGAGCAGCGGGCAGCAGGAGAGGTCTGCGCGCCGTATGGGACCCTCGCCGGTGGCCCGGGATTGGACCGGCACTGCAGAGGCTGCGAGCAGCTTCGCAGCCCAGCATTCAACTGCTGTGCCACCAGGGGGGCCCTGTCTTGGTTCTTTATTGTGCCTATCTTGAGGATTCCCTGGGTTGTAGTTTAACATCTGAATCCTAAACTTGGCCACTGTCAGCATTCCTGTGAACCACTGTTGTAAATAGCTCCCTGTGGTCACCAATTTTTAGTCACTGCCTTTAGGCTGCCTCTGGTGTTACCTGCTCAGGGGAGGCCATCCTCAAGCCCTCCCTGTAGGCCCAGACCTCCTAATACTGGTGGAGGAATGCACCTGACGGCACCCAAGGTTAATGACTTGGCCTAGGATGAATGAAAACACAAGCTCCTCAGAGAACAATGTAAAAATGGGCCAAAAGGGCAGAGAAATTAAGATGAGCCACAGCTCAACAGCAGACAGTCCCAAAGCTGCAGGAGGTGGAAGAACATGCACAGTGTTTCACTGGGGGAAGCAGAAGCAAAAGGAACAAATGCTAGTAAGTCCGTAATTTTTTTTTTTTTTTTAAAGGTAAGTGAAGGCGATTCCTGCCCCTTTGAATGCTTCTGAGAGCTTATTTATCAGGCTCTTGGTGCAAGGGGAATGGCAGCCATGCCTTAGGGCACTGGACTCCAAAAGGAGAAAACTATCTTCCAAAGGAAGATGCAGCCTGTTTGTTTCGACCACCTCCAGGAATAGGACTGTCGGGCAGCTCCATGCAAAGGCCATACCTTTGCAGGACCAGCCTTCTAGACAAAAGGGAGAACTAAGAAGGGCCTGGATCCTGAGTACATATAGCCCCTATTTGGGATGAGGCTAATGTGTACTCTGGTCTCTAGGGGCTCTGGGCTCTGGCAGCATGTCCCAGGCTCCTAGCAACCCTATGTTTTATAGTATAATGTGGCCCCAGGGACCTCGGGCAGTTTAGATGCTCTCATGCACTGCAGCCTTTCTCCTGAGGAGGACATGTCACGCCCCCATGAGGTTAGGCTCTAGACTCAAAAGCAGTAATGGCAGGAAGCTGGTCCTGGCACAGGAATAAATTACAGACCAACCACAACTTTAAATCAGTTTATTGACACAGTAACACAACACACTTGCCTCCCTGACACCCCCACCCCCCTCACCCAATCTAGATCTCTCCCCTTTCCTGCTGCTTAGGAGCTGTTCAATGAAAACAGAAAAGGGCAGGCCACTTCCACATGCCCAGCCCCATCCCCAGGCCCTGTGGCGCAGTATCTCAGGCACTACTCAGGGCTTGGTGGGGGCAGGAGGGAGCCAGCACTATACTCAGCCAGGCAGAGGTGCCCGGTCCCTAAGAACAGATTCCCCCACAGCCCCCAGGCCCTGAGTTGCTACTCTTCTTCCTCTCTGCTCTTTGTGACCCTAGGAAGGAGACACATTGGGACCTGGGCCTGCAGCCAACAGCAAGAACTCCTGGCTGTGATTTGATAGTTGGAGTTTGGCTAGTGTTTTTAAGGCCCAGGCACCCTCAAAAAAAGCCCTGGTGGTGGGAGTGAACTTCAATGTCCCTATTTAAAATGCATTGATAACATTAAACAGATTAAGCCAGCTTAACCAAATGCCAGAATAACACTAAGCTGTAAAGAAGGAGGGGTCAGACCTGCTTTCTCCAGGCCAGACACAAATGCACACAGAGAAGCCCGGGTGGAGTGTCAAAAAACAACTCAACGACACTGCCCAGGGGCTGAAAAGCCTATGGGGTGACAGGAAGCAAGGAAAGAAAATACACAAGTCTTAAAAACCAAAAAAGAAAGCCCAACAGCAGGGAACCTGAGCCTGACAGTGCTGCCCACCAGCCCTCCAGGCCTTGCCCTGGACCCAGACAGTCCCTCCCCCTCTGGGCAACGTCCTCCCCTAGGCTAGATAGAGCACATCACACAGCGCAGTTTAAAAAGCTTCTAATGCCGGTTCATAAACATCTTCATTTACTATTGGTGATTACATGTGAATAATATGTTTATACTGTTCTTTATGGAAAACAATTTCAACGAGTCAACTCCAAGAACACAATAGGCAACCCTCACCCTGAGCCCCTCGGCATCCTTCCCTAGACAGCATGGAGCCCCCTCCTCTGTCCCAGGGCTGCCTAACCTCCCCTCTTCCCCCACCGCGACTCTTAGGCAAAGCATTCTCTATGACCACTAGTCCTCGTCGGACAAGTTCTGGTCCAGGGGGTAAACCATGAACATCACATCTGGCCGAGAGGGAACACAGGGATGGCCTGGACGCACAATCTCAAAGCCCAAGAAGCTGAAGGTCTTCAGGAGAGGAGCTGCAGGAGAGAAGAGGATAAAAAGGACTCGGATAAGAAACCCAAGGGTAGGCGCAACTCTAGGAAAAACCCAAGTAACGGTGGCATGAATAAATACGCACTAGGTCTTCAGTTAACAACCTTGAGACACTCCAGAAAAGGGCCAGGTTTGTGCAGCAAGCTCAGGAGCATCCCACCTGACTGTACAGGAACCCCATTTTCTCCTGAGTCCCCCACTCAGTCGGGGGGAGGAAGGAGCCCGAAAGGTCTCAGGCTGCCTTGACTCCTCACCTCTGTCTTCCCGGCCCTTCCTGAAGCAGATGAAGACGTAGTTCACTTTCATCTTCTCTTCAGCAAACTCTAGTAGTGCTAACAATCTGCAAGAAGCCAAGAAAACAACTCAGGCCCACCACCACCCACCTCCCTAGATTTCCCTTCCACCTACCCACCCCCCAAATGAAAGGCTTCTCTGAGGCTGACAGCCAGCATTACAAACAAGGAAGCTCCAGGGAGAAGTTCCTATTTCAAAATCTCAGGAGCCCTGAGTTCAGAAAAATAAGCCACAAACTCTTAGAAAAATGTTAATGCCTTCTCTCTGGAGGAGCCGTTCTTAATCTAACTTTGACACTAGCCAACTTGACTAATGCAGTTCAGACAGGAGGGGCCCTAGATAGAACCCAGTTTTTTAGGGATACGCCAAGGTTACCAAGTTTGAGAACGATCACCTGGCAGTGCCCATAACTCTGGGCTCAAACAGTCTAAAAGGATTTCCTCAAGAGGCTGGAGCTGCTCAAGGGAACTCCGTCCTCAGACTCAGACTGTTCTTACACACCTGGCTGCTTGGAGGGCCAGGCCCCACCCGGTGAAATCCCACCGTGTGTCTGAGCGTCCTGGTCTTTTGAACTGCACCATGGTACAGTGGCTCAAGGAGGACTGAGTGTGCCAGGAACAGTGAACCACGGGGCGATTAAATGACAGGGATTTGGTTAATGTGATAATGATCTGCTTTAATTATAACCCAGAGCAGGCCTGTTTTACTGGCTAAAAATAACCAGTTACAAAATGGTATCAGCTTGAGAAGCCCAGAGCTAGGGGAGAAGGCAGAGACTCCCTACTCATCTGTTACCCCAGTAAACCTATGTTCTTCCCCAAAACAAGACCTCCTTCACCATTTGCTCCTTCCACTTAGCCAGCACTTGCTCCTTACCCTTCTTTGCTCCCATCAGCTAATAATCCATCTGGAATTTCTACAAACAGGCTCTGGCTGGACAGGACTGCATCCCAGGAAGAGACCTTCACCTCGGTGACCTCATACTGGAAGTGGACGATGTGAGGTTTTCCATCGTTCACTGGGAGGTCCTGGGTCACAGTGAGCTTCTCGTCCTGGGAGGAGATCAGGTCAGAGGATCAGGTCACTACTGCGTCTGGCCACATCATATACTCCCTAACCGACGTGGTGCTGGGTGTTCCTTGAGCCAATCTCAGAGCAGCACGGGCTCAAGGGCATGCTGAGAATGTACCGCTGCATGTAGCTAAATAGAGCCATCACCAATTGAGCTCTAAGACCAGCTGATGGTGGCCAGAAGTCAGCGTGATGGGAAGGAAAATAGTTACCAAGTGTCCTACTGCCACATACTGTGCAAAGGGCCTTCCCATTTTTCAGTCACAACACACACTCGAGATCTCGCCACTGTCTCCTTCTTAAATCTGAGACACTAGCAGCCCCAAACCCAAGGTCTGCACCAAGGCTACTGTGGCAGAGCAGATAATTCGTCCTCTCCCCTCCCTCTCTGAAAGGGAAACATTTGAAACAAAGGAGGATGCATGTGTGGGCTCAGCTGGGGCCCCTATCAACCTTCCAGGTGGGCTCTGGGGACCATGTGGGCTCCCCTGGGCACAATTTCAAGGAACCAGAACTCAGCTGCCCTGTTACCCTTCAATCCCAGTCTTGGGAGAAGCTAAACCAACTGTCTGGGCCTCAATCACAGCAGATTAAAAGGCAGCAAAGAGCTGGCTGCTCCAGCCCATATCACTCTTGGGGCAGATTCCCTGGGTTCTCTAAGGCTGTGGCCCACGGTGTCGGGGGGAAGGCAGTTGTGACACACGGCGCCTCTCCTCACCGCATACCTCCACACCACCCTGTCCTGCCCATCGGGGTGGTAAGGGACAGACATCAGAAAGGCAAAGGGTCGAGGACAATAGACAAAATGCTCCTCCTGGCACTTTGTAGTTCTTGGGAGAACGTGAAAAGCAGCACCAGAAAGTGCTCGCACCTCCCACCCACTATTCTGCCCACTCGGCAACTGACATGGCACTGAAGTCCTGACCATCCACCTGAGAGGATGGCAAGGCGTTTACTTGATGCTGACGTCCTCCTCCTTTTCCCCCAAAGCCACATACATAGGAGCCTCAGTTGAAAGGGTCCTTCCCAAAGGACCAAAGGGTCCTTTCCGGCCTGGCCTAAGAGTCAGAGATAAAGTGATTATTGCCCATAAGCTGTGGCGCAGTGGTGGCCGAGAAGGCTCTGTTCCAAGCCTTCGCCCCAGAATCCTCCTTACCTTATATATTAGAGCTGAGAGAGAAGGATCCCTGCCGCCCCCTCGCCCACCGGGGATCTTCGACAGTGGGTGAGGGGCATCAGGAGCACCACAGAGGCCCCGGAACAATGTGCCTGCAGCACTGGAGCTGGGGACAGTTACTCAAAGGCAAAATACTACTGTAAAAAAACAGACAGGATGAGACAGTAAACACCAAGACTTAAGATTCAACTCTACATCCCACTCCAACCCCTGCCTTGGCTCTCCCGAAACAACTCCTCTAAGCCTGCACCCCTGCAACAGTCCTTTTGGCTTCAGTTTCCAAAACTACTACTGTTCTCCTTTTTAAATTCTTTTAGTGAGGTTAACACTGTCTATGAATTAGGGGTGTGGTCAGAATGGGGCCGGGAGACCCTGGAAGGAGGTACACATCCTGGGACCTGAGTAAGGAAACAAACAGTAAGATGGGTTACGAAGGGTGAAAGGCATTTCCCCTCCCCCGTCACCTCCCGTACTGGACACCATGATTTTGAGGTGGATCCAAAAGGAGCGCCAAATTTGCTCCTCTCTCTTCTTAAATCCGATGTAGTGGCTCCTTAGGCCGAAATGTAGCTCACTCCACAGCCCGAGGACAGGTGAGGCAGGGAAGGAGGGGAACTGTCTGTGCATGTACCCCATGACTCAGCCACAGGCCTGTCCCATGGCCCCAACACACCAGCCCCAGGGCAGCTGGAAGGCAGTGGTAGCATATATGGAGGATGTGGCAATAGCGTGCTGGAAGCCAGCTCACGCGACTGTCTCTTCCCAACTATGTTTTCAATGATGTCACGTAAGCAGTTTGAATCCGTCATGAGGGGAGTATGCACATTACAGAAAGCAGCAAATGCTGTAAATCAAGGCCCTTTTACCCTGAAAGCCAGTTGTAAAATGTGAGGCACTAGTCTTCATACTGCCCTTTGCTGTAAAGCCAGCAGCAAGCCAGGGTGACAGAAGGCACACCTGGCATGGCAACGGAACAGCAACCAGCGGACCAGTCCACCCACTTCGACCCTCACGACAAGGGGCCTGCATGCACAGTCCAGCTGAGCCACTAAGTTCAAACCATCACTGCTCGAGCTTGGCTCCTCTTCTTTCTCTCTCAAGGATTTCAACCAGGGGCCTGAAGCTACACTTGGAAATGTCACTGGGGAAGTGGAGTTCCTAGGGCAGTGTCACTGGGCCAAGAGCAGCATGGTCACCACATGCCCCGGCGGCCTCTTCTGGGAAGCCTCGGGGTGTCCTCATTTTCCACACTTGCCTCATCAACAGCTACTACAGAAAAGGCGGAAGAGGTCTAACAGTACTGTTTTCAAGGACAGGACTTCTCTTCTACTGGAGACAGTGGGCCATTAATGATCCCCACCCCCTCCAATGTTTTAAGAGACAGAATAATAGACCAGCAGAGCCAGGAGAAAAATAAGACAAGGATGGGGATGCCCCCAAGCCAAGGCATACATACGCCCCATTCCCTAGTGCCTGTGTGAAGGGTCCTGAAGGGCACCAGGCGGGCTGGGCCACTAGAGTGGCTGGCTTGAGGTATGTAGTGGCACTACCTCAAGAAGTAGACAAAGCACTTCTGGGTTAGACAGAGATAGAGCCTTGTTCACCAGAATTGCTTGGGTTCACAAAACAAGCACTTGTAGTATGAGAATTTTGGTGCTAACTCACTTAACTTCAGACTCCTACTTTCAGAGGAATTATTCCTCAGTGGCCTTTACATGGGAAAGCTACACTCAACTCCTGATCCGCATCCAAGCCCCCATCTTGACTCTGAGCTTGCTTTTACTTGCAAATGGCAGCGGTAAAGGGCTGACCTGCTAAAAGATAAAAATAAAGTGGCTTTCTTTTTGTATATCCAGAATCCCCTTTGTCTTCCTAGAAATAATCCCAGGGGCCTGCCCTGCATCCAGCACCAATCTATGAGCATATGATATTTCACTGCTCTTTAAATAAATGCAAGAAGTCTGTTCCATGGTAACAGATCATTACATCACTACACACACACACAAGATCCTGAAGGCTCTTGCCTCCTCCCCCACAAAATCAGCATGAGAAATTGTGTTGGGGAGGAGGGAGAGCAAGAAAGTGTGTTTCTCCCACCTTGGGCCCCAGTTCAAGTTTCCTAAGAAAAACAGTGGGGTTTGGAATAAACTCAGTGGACAACATCTCACAATCAATAATTCTCTTCATCATCCATCATCAGAATGGATCTATTTTTAGTTACAGGTAATGAATGGCGAATTGTTTCTCTTTCAGAAAACCTGACTGTCATTTCTAAAGCCAGAAGAGAGATGGGTACACAGGCGTTAGTTGAACAAAAGGGGGGATGAAACTGCCCGATCATGGCGCCTTTTCTTGTGTTGGCTTTTGTGTTCAAAATAATATTATGGCAAGACATGCCACCAACCTCAACAGGACTGTGACTCCTGGAGGAAAAGTAGCTTCTAAATCCAACTCTCTGTGACAAGATCCAAACCAGGTTGGGTTTTATATTTAGTTCAGTTGTTTCTACTGACCCAAGGGCCCAGCTTTTTCCATTTCTTCCTCACATCCTGTTCACTCCACTGGGGGACAGGCATCGTTTAATCACTACCACCATGAGGCTGATTTAAGCAGCTCAGTCTAGAGGTTGAAAAGATCAGGCTGATTAAGGAGAATCAAATATTTCAGATTGAATCCAAACATCCAGCTGGGCTGGTCCTGCTTTTGGAGAAGGAAAAAAACATACCACAAGGGGGTGTCAGGTATCCAGCATTCAAATCAATTGGGAAGAGAGAAGGGAGATCAGACTGATGTTAGTGCCTTTTATTGTCTCAGTTTATTACTGGACATGCCCTTGGAAACACTCCTCAGGATACATGAGTGCTGCTGACATATCACATCCTGCTGCCTCTAATTTGAAGCATTCTCTGAAACTGTTTTCTGAAATGTCCTTAGCAGGTTATAATTTCATATACTGGCTCAAGACAGGCAATGGATGCAGCAGATGTATTCCCAGGGAATGTGGTTGGCAAATCAAATATTTAGAATTCAAATCCTATTTTTAAATCTCTAGGGTATTTACTATTTTGTAAGGAAGTAACCTTCAATCTCTTGATACAAGTAGAAGTTCTCCTGTTAAAGAACCACTTCCAGTGAACTATGTCAGTTTTGATTTTTATATTTAGTTCGCTCAAGCAGGATGTAGCCTGCTAGACAGTGTGATATAAAAGTAATTCTATGGCTGAGTTCCATTCGGCTAAATGTAACAACTACTTGAATTCATATTCTCCTTCATATACTTTTTGATCATGTTTCACTTGATGCCATGGCCTCAGCTTGCTCAAGTCCGCACCCTTTCTCTCTGGTTTCCATTACCTGCCAGAGGAGAGTGAGACGGCCTTGGGACTGTCTCCCTGTGGTAGCAAGTGAAAAAACACAAAAATCACATTCCCAGCAGTCACCATTCATTCACCCCTTTGTAAACCTCTTCTGGCCCATTCCCGTCTCAGATGCAGCCTCACAGAACACTCTCTAGGGTGCCCTGACTTCCCTCACTGCAGACAGATTTTACTCTAGGAACATATGATGACTAATCGCCACCCAGAGGGACCAATCCAGGGCTGCCATCACACAAGGCTAAAAAGAAATAGAAGGAAAGGTGGAAGTGATGGCCACCCCCAGTCCAGAGTGACCACAGAGGCTGATTTTCTGCTGTAAGCTCCCTTTCCACATGAGAAAGGGGTCCTGGTCAGATGCCAGGCGTAAGTCATTTCTCTAGGGTTGCCTGTGTGCCAAAGGGAGTCTACTTGTTAAGCATGATTATAAAGAAAATGACATCACCATTCTGAATCACAGACTGAAAGCCAAACTAGGTTTTGGTTAATTCTTCACAAGAAACACACTTAAGGTGGCAGCTAAAATATCTGTGCCTCTGAGGTTTGCTTATTATACAGCTGATAATGGCACCTTCCGATAAAGGCTATCAGAGGTAGCTGGATAGCTAATCATACTTTAAAATAAAACCTTAATTTTACATTTCAAGTACCTCAATCTAGTCTGTTTAGTAAGCGCATCCAGTCTACCCAGGACAGAATTACTTCATTGTTTATATAGTATCAAAGGCCTAGGAAATGTTCCTATCTTATACAAAGGCTTATCTTACACAAAGGCTTTTATTCTGCTGCTGCTTCTGCTGCTGCTGGTGGTAGGAAACTACCTGTTTTGTTCAAGCAACAAAATTCTTGCTCACCTACTTAGCCATTCCTAGTCTATAGCTTTCAATTAGGCCTCACAGCCTTCCAAATCATGGCGCCAACTTGAATAAACACTGCATATATTTGAAGAAGAGTTGAAATACCTTTTTTTTTCTAGAAATGCACATATGTAACATCCCTCTACCCCACTCTTCAATCCCCTTTTTCACATTTCTAAGCAACTCTGAGACTAAAATTGGATTTCTTGGCAGAGTGAAGAATTACTATTATTAGGCCACACTGCTTTCTGAAGCATACCTCCAATTTGGGGGGATTCCTGACTATACTAGGAGTGTTTCTCTCTTCCCTTTTCTCTCTCCACCCTTCCCCCATGATTTTAAAGGCACATCACAGGAAAACTTGCTCTCCCTTACCATCCCACACTCAACTAGCCATAGTGCCAGTCAACAAGGAATAATCAAAACAAAATTCTTTGGGGGAAGACACACAAATTCCCATACCCAGGCAATCATTCCATGTAGATGCTCTGATGTATCCTGTACCCTGCCCACCATTCTCCCCAAAAATCTACCTGTAGTACCAAAGCTCATCACACAGACTATTATAAAATTGCTATCAAGCCAGGGTGAGCTCTTCTCTGAATACTGTACTGTCACATGGCGTGAATCAAGCCCGAGACAGAAGCTGTCTTCCGGCCCCCCACACATCCAGGACATAAAGGCCACAAAGTTTGATTTCCTTAAATTTAAACCTCATGTTCAAAACCCGTAATAAAAGTACTTAAATTGTGATATGGTGGCATCAGGATATTTGACATTTTGGAAATACTAATCAGAACAAAACTGAAAAGGAAGAGCCTTGTTTTCAAAACATACTGCCGGCTCCTCTGCAACCATTTCTTCCAGGAAACCAAGCCTCCACCTCTTGAGCATTTCACTGGAGCCAGGGAAGTTGGGAAGCCCATCCCCCAACCAATAGGAGCTAAACTCCCAGCCAGCTCCCCCCTCTGCTGACACAAAATGCCAAGAACACTGACTGGGAAGAACATCCGGCTCTTAGCGGAATCCTTACTTAGAACTCTACCAGGATTCCTTTCAGAAAGTTAGGGCAGCCAGGAGGCTGGGAAACATGCTATGGAAACAGAATTGCCATAACTCAAGGAAACCAGACACCCTGCACAAACCGCCCCACCCCCAGGCCAAAGTGGAGGAGCCTGATCAAGGCCTTGCTCCTGCCCAGGCCCTGGCAGGCCAGCTGGCTCCTCCCTCCACCTGCCTTTCATACAGCCAAGTCCCTCAAATTACCAACACACTAAGAACGGGCCCCAGAGACAAGCAATCCTGTTTTGCCACTTACAAAGCTGGAAGGAACCGTGAAGTTAAGCGAACCCAAACCTCTCTTTTTACAGGTAAGCACACCGGCTAAGTCAGAACTAGAACTCTCAAGCTCAGTGTTGGTTCACAAGTGCTCAGCTCTAGGGCTCAGACAAGGACCTGCCATCCAGACCAGCTCAGTCTGGCGGATTCCAGAGAATGCCTGAGACCACACTGCCCTCCAATACTGTAGCAGCAAAAACATTAACAAGGGGAAAGCCATCTCACATACAGCTTTTGACCTTTTCTGGGTCTGGACTGCCCTCCACCCCTCACTTCATCCAGGCCTCTCTCATACCTGCTGTCTAGCCTCAGCAGACACAGCCTTCTTCACCACAAGGAACACCTTTGCAACCAGCACCATCCAAGTATAAATCCACCCTCACCTCCTCAGCTCCAGAAGGGCTGGGTTTGAGAAGATGGAATAAAAGCAGGGATTGCCAAGGGAGACAGACATTGAGTCTCAGAAAAGGAAAATATAACAGCAGAGTGGGATTGCTGGTAAACAGGGCTTGGGACGTGGGAACAGTGGGTCAAATGGGAACCTACCAACCAGGAAATGAGTGAATTTTCTTTCTGCATATAGGGAAGAAATGGGGGTGTGGGACTAGATAAAGACTTTGAGAATTAAGGGAAGAAAATATCTATTGGTTGGGAACTGTTGTGGATCTCTTGGGTATTTCAAATAGTACCTAGGAAAGAAAGAATGAACAATCCCTGAGGAGTGGAGAAAGGGATGCCACCCATAAAAAGGAACATGATGGGGTCTTCTGGGAAGAGGACAGGCAGTGCTTCTCAACCCTGGCTGCACATTAGAATTACCTGGGGAGATTTCAAAAGATACACTAATAACCAGACCCTACCCTAGGCCAATTACACCAGATCCTTAAAGCAGGGGGATCCAGGTGATTGATTTTTCAAATGTGCAGCCAGGGTTGGAAAACACTGAGATTTGAAAAAAGCTCAAAACCCAGCTGAATATTTAAGAATGGGGCTGCTAAAGGCATGTGAAACAGAAAAGCTAGAGACTTTAGAGAGAAGGGAGCCCAAGTTTGGGAGGGGTCATGAGGGGAGTTAGACCCCCAACTGTGAAGAAAGCAATTACGGAAGGCTGCCTTGTTACAAGAGGAACGAAAATGTAGTTTTGAGTAGACTATGGCACAATTTAAGGTTTTGCAGAGAATGGATATGCTTGCAAAATGAGGCCTACTGAAGGGCAGAGGCCATAAGGCCAAATCAGGGGACAAAGGGCTTGGTGTGAGGAACTAATGAGTTTCAGACTCAGTTTGGAAGGGGCAGCAACAGGTCGAGGGGAAAAAATGAGTTAGAAAATCAGGCCTAGATTATAAATGGCAGCCATTCTAATGTATAAGAAACAAATGGGGTCAAAAATTGAGGAATCAGGAAATTATGACACAGTCGAAAGAAGAGTCTGGGGAACAGAAAATACAGGGTGTGTTTGAGAGAGAGAGGCGAATAACAAGGAATCCTTGGAGAAAAAGAGAAGAGAGGTAGAGAAAAGACAACTGAATGTTGAATTATGCCTTTTTGGGCAGGGGGAAGTATGTATGATGCAAGTTTAGGAAACTCTGGTGCTTAGTTTTGGGATAATGTGTTATCTTTCCAATTAATGGGAGAAGGTTTTGAGGGTCAGGTTTTGAAGGAAGAAACTTGCAAAGGCCCAACGTCCAAAGTATGGAGCCTGACTTGAAGTCACTGGAATTACAGGGAAAGAGGCTAGGCCTTCACTCGAAGTGGGGTGGGCTAAGTTCTGTGATCTAAAGATGAGGTTCATTGAAGAGGAATAAAAATAAAGACAAGTTTCATCAAAGAAAGTGTTTAAAGGGCAGAAGTGTTGAGAAGCCTGTTGGGGGTAGACCTCTTTAGGGGAACAGGGTGGAGAATAGGTGTCAAGCACAGAATGAGAAATAAAAGTAATGAGTTTGGGAGACACAGAAAACAAGGCCTAACTGGAAAAGAGGTGCTGGGAAGGGAGGGGGGAAAAAAATCAAGCTGGAGTGAAGGAGCCCGGGGAGGGGGCTGGGTATTACTGTAAGGACTATTAGGCCTGAGGAGAGTGGGGGAAGGGTGCTGGGAGGGGGTAAAGGGTTCAGTTGAGAACTGAAAGATGCGAGCCCGACCGGGGTGTGTGTGGGGAGGGGGGGGCCGGAGAGGGGGGAACCGAGATGAGAGGGGTCTGACCCGAGGGTGCAGTATGAATTAAGGAAGGGGCTCAAAGGGAAGGGTTAGGAGACTTTACGGTGGAGGAAGAAAGATTTGGGGGAGATGAGATACAATCTGGAGACTCCAGATGAAGGAGAAAGCCGAGTTAGGGGACCAGGGCAGCGCTCGGCAGGGCTGTGGAGGGAGGACTTGCGGGGAAGGCTGGATCCGGGTTTGGGGGGGCTCCCCCGGAGCAGGAGGCCCGGATGAGGGGGATGGGCCTGGCTGGAGGGAGGGGGCTAAAGGACGGAAGGAGGCCCAGTCCCAGCCGGGCTCGGGCTCGGGGCGCAGAAGCTCAGGTGGGGAAGGGACCCAATGGCGGGGGGCAGGGCGAGGGCGGCGGGGGGTGGGGCGGCCCCCGAGCAGCTGAGGGGGGGATGGGGGCGGGGAGCTTGGGCCGGGCCGTTACCTGTCCTGGGTGTTTATCATCCTCGGCGGCTCTGCTCAGGGTGGGAGGAGGCGGCGCAGGGAGTGGGTGGGTGGATGAGTGGGTGGGTGTGGGGTCGCGCGCGCGGGGCCGATCTCTGCGGGCTAAGTCCCTGTCAGGCCGCGGGCCCAGAGCCCTCCTCCTGCCTCAGCGAGCGCCTGCCTCCAACTGACCCTCCCCGGCCGCCGCCGACGCCGCCGCCGCAACCGCCCCGCCCCCGGCGCCTCATCTGCATAGCCCCACCCCAGAGCCGCGCGGTGTCCTGGGAAACTGGGGCCCACAACAAAGGGCAAAGCACGGCCCCGCCTCCGCGCAAGCGCACCAGGGCCTGGGGGCTGGGTGGGGGGAGGTGCCGCGCGGAGCTGAGCTCGGCGTGAGTTGTTGGCCGTGGGGGGGTGTGGCGGAGGCCTGGGCCGTGGCTGAGGCTGCGCGACCGGTATGAAATAGATTGTATTTTGTGTAAAGTTTGCGGAACATTGATGCGACCTCGTCCTCGTGGAGTCAAGCAGGGTTGTCATGGGTAGGCCCTGGGAAGATACTTTATTAAACAAAACAAAATCGAAATCTAAGAGTACTGCACACGAATTAGCACCGTTCCCAGACTCAGCCGTGCCCATGGGTCCGATTTACTCAGTTTATAATGCAGGTCAGGAACCTCAGCTATCTGCTGATTTCAACAATCTTGTACCTGGAAGACTCATCTCAGACCAATGGCTGGTGTCATGTGAAGCCCAGTGTCTGTAGGTCAGGATCTTAGTCACCTTTTAGCCACCTGGTGGCTCAGCTCTGCCCATAGTTAAGTGTGGCAGGTAACATGGTACCTCCCCTAACAACCTGACAGCAATCGTGGAAGGCACCATCACTAACTTGTTCACAATCACTTTAGATCACAATCACACTACGTTACTAGTTCACAGTCACCTGCATTCACTGATACTTCTGGTCCTTATCAGAGATCAGTGCCAACAGGTTACAATCTCTGCTGCACACACTGCAGACCACTCTAACAGGCACTTCAACACAATCAGCAAAGCTCCCGACGCTGTTCATAATCAACACAGACTGCAAAAAAGAGAGATGATACGCTGATCACAGTGGTTCACTGTCACCTCAAATCCCATTCACTTATTAAGTGAACAAATGAGTACTGACCAGCTACTTACTATGTGCTCCAGGCATGTGCTAAAATCTAGGAATACTCAGTGACCAACTAGACAAAGTTCCTGCCTTGTGAGAGACACAGAAAGGCCATCATAATCTGAGATAATTAAATGTTCAATCTGAGGAAAGTCACAGAGAAAGTAACTAGGGAATCAGGAATGGCTTTGCAGAAAGGGTGGTCACAATCACTCCACATCAGAGATCACTATGACCCTGCAGTTCATAATGCCCCCAAATCACAAATGTCCCACAGTAGAGCCATCTCAGGACATAATTACTTCAAAAACATGCTTTTTTAATGATGGGGATACAGGGATAGAACAAAGGTTGCAGTTGCTAAACAAGGCTTTTTTTTTTAAGATTTATTTATTTATTTATACAAGCACTGGGTACAGTCAGAAGCGCGGGAGGGTGAGAGAATTCACCAGAGACAGAGTGAGGAACAGAACAGACAGAACGATGAAGTACACTGCTGAGGGGAGCAGCGAGTGGCAGGAGAGGTCTGCACGCCATGTGGGACCCTCACACGGTGGCCGGGGATCCAACTGGCGCTGCAGAGGCTGCGGGCAGCTTCACAACCCAGCGCTCAACCGCTGCACCACCCAGGAGGCCCTAAACAAGGCTTTTTTAAGCAAAAAATTGAAGTGGTAAGTGATACTAGAACTGCCACAATTACCATTAGATATTTAAACAAAGCTGGTCCCATACTCTGGCCTATTTTAGATACTCCACCTGTCCCTTTGGCAATTCCTACCTACTCTCCCAAGTTTAAGCCAGGTATGTTCTTACATTAGTATACAGAAGAATTGAACAATTAAACTCAACCATGAACAACTCCATCGCATAGTCCCAGAGGCCTGGGAAGCCCTTCAGGTGTTCAAAGGGAGCCGAGGTGGTTCATTTCTGCCAGATGTTCCCTCATCTGGGCAGGAACCCTTTAGCCTGAAGGATAGTTTTTAAGCAAACAATCAGCAAATACTGAGAACTTGGTAGCAACCATTTATCGAGCATCATGCTAAAGCACTTATTTTTACAACTTCTCACTTCCATTTTATAGATGAAAAGAATAACCTCAGGGAGGTTTCTGCCAACTATTATTTATTGTGGGCCTATATATGCCAGGTAAATTTCATTTATCTGTTCTGATTCAAAGCTGGTTAGTGGGAGAGTTAGAATTTGGCACATTTCATATGCTTCATACTCACATATAGTTAGTGGCTACTGCTCTGCACAGTCCAGATTTTCCATTCTCACACAAAGTTCTGTTCAGCACTGTATTCCATCATCCCCCATCTCTATCACCCTAGTCACCACCTCAGGTTCCAGCTACCTCTCATCCAGTACATCTTCATCCTTGTCCTCACGTTGGTAATATAACCAATAAGGCCCCAGCTCTCTGTCCCCAGTCACTCCTTTCCTGTGCCCTCTGCAACCTGTGAGCAACAAATTCTTCCATATTCTCCACCTTCATTCAAGATGCTGCCTTTACCTCCCAAAAACCTGGCTATCTCCTAGTGCTACTGCTGTGTGTGTGTCTAAAAACCACATTGTTTTATTACCGCCAGCAGGAGTGGCCTGCGTAGGGTGGTGGGCACGCTGCCTCTGGGTATGTGTGGGCTGTGAAGAAAGGATGATGACTGGAAGGCTGGAAGGGGCGGGTGTGGAGGCCAGGCCTAAGGGCACCTCAGATTTTCTTCTGGCAACAGTTAGACCTACTGAGGGAGTCAATGGTCAAGCCACCAATAAGATTAAGAAATTCTTGAAAACCCAGCTGTCCTTCGGAGTTAAGGTCCAGTTTATTTATCATGTGGTCAAGGACACCAGGGGCTTCTGGTTCTTTGTGAAGGCAGTGGTTCTGCATTCATGAAGGTTAGGAACTTGCTATTGGAGAGTTTGTAGTTGTTACCATCCTTTCCAGGAAGCTCTGGAAAATTGCCAGAGATTCGATGTGCACTTAGTCTCTGTAGGGCTGAACATTTTTGCTGTGTCCGAGAGCTGTGAGCCTTAGAAGCTGTAAGTGGGGAGAGGCTCGGCGACTTCTCAGGACACGGCGTTTTAGCAGCCCTCTTACATAAATACTATTTTTCTCTCGGGCCCATCCACCTCAGGGTCAGGAAGTGGGTAAATATATCCCTCCAATGGCATTTCTAAACCAGCACTTCCCTTTCCTCCTATGAAGGAGCCCTGTCGCTTTGAAGCTTCACCATCTGGACATACCGTCTTGGATGATGTCATCAATCAACCTCCTAGACAATGTCCATCATTTAGTTCTTGGCTCGCTGCCTCTCTCCACCCTAAATTGTGTTAAAATACATGGTGCACTCAACCTCCACATGAGGGCTTCTGAACATCCTCCACTCATGTCTTTGACCTCCTTGTCTCCAGCGATATTTCCCTCACTCCATAGCAGTGGTCCACTCCTGTGATCATACCCTCAACTTGATTTTCACCAAAACCCACATGACTTCCAGTCTGGGACTTCTCCAACCACAACCGTTTCCTTAATTAAGCTCCTACAATTCTTTGTGACCTTCATCACAGCCTCCATTCCTTGGACCTCACTGATTTCTCCCCATTCATTAGCTCCAGTTTTCATGTTCCTTCTTTTTTAGTTTCATTTCCATCACCCATCACTCTTACCCTTTTCGTCCCTTGGTACTTGCCTGGCAAAATCCCTGCTCTGAAAAAAATCCACCATTTGCCTTCTCAGTGCTCTTGCTGGAAGAAAATCACATCGCCAGGCATATTACCTTCATTTCATGTTCATGAGCCTAACTTCAAAAGGGCTCTGAACTGCCTGGCAATTTCCACTACATTTGCTTTTCCATTCTCTAAGATGATTTTTATAGCTATTCCTTTTCTGTAAAACCTCTACCACTCTCATCTGAGCTGATAACCTAGCCTTTTGTGTTCCCGAGGATACAGGAGCAAAGGGGCACTCCCTCTCATTCCTACCACAGCATGCAAATCTATATGCCTCCCACATGCCTGTGTCTCTCCCCCTCAGCCTCCTTCCCTCCAAAGACCAGCTAATCTCTCCACAGGAGCTGTCATGCCCACCTTCTCTCCCCTTGAAAAGGACCTGGTTCCTTCAATCTAAGCTCTCTCTTCAGCACATAAACATGCTCTTCTTAAAAAGCAGTAACAATCATTCTGGAAAACAGTTTGGCAGTTTCTTATAAACACAAACATGCGATTTCCAGATGACCCAGGAATTGTACTGCTGGGCATTTATCCCAGAAAACTTAAAACTTAAGTTTATACACAAACTTGTACACGTATGTTCATAGAAGCTTCACTAATAGCCCAAAACTTCTGGAATCAGATGTCCTTCAGCAAGCAAATGGCTAAAGACACGGTGGTAGATCCATACTTTGGAATACAGCTCAGCAATAAAAAGAACCGAACTACCAATTGATACTTGCAATAACTTGGATGAATCTCCTAGGACTTATGCTGATTGGGAAGAAAAGTTTATATAGTGTATGATTCCATTTATAAAATATTTTGAAATGACATCATTTTAAAAACAAGCATAGATGAGTGGCTGTCAGCAAGTTGGGATGGGGTGGTGGAAGGTGGGAAGAAGATGGTTATGAAAGAACAACACTGAGGGATCCTGGTGGTGATGGAATTAATCAGCATCTCGACAGTGGTGGTAGGAACGTGGACTAAGCATAGTGTGATAAAACTGTGTAGAATGACACCTGACATCAATGTCCATGTCCAGGTTGTGAGAATAATCAATTGTCAGAATAATCAATTTATATCAACTATTGTGGTAAGCTGAAGTTCAGTTCATACGGCAGGTTAAACACTCAACCTGATTCTTTCCCTTTACTGGGTAGTTTTCAGAAAAATGAATTTGTTCCTTTGAATTCTCTAAAGGTGGCCAGTGCTGTATGTTTTTTCTTCTCTCCATCTCTCTCATCTTTTTCTCTTTTTTTCGAGCACCTGTAAAAACTCATGAATTTTATCATTATAAATTAGCTTTTCCAGATCTTTTCTGAAGAGCAGATTTTTGTACAGAGAAAAGTGGGACTGACTTTACATTTATGGAACGTAAATGTAAATGTGCTGTTGTTAAGTTTTTGCAAAATGTTACCATTGAGAGAAATTGGATAAGTGGCAAAGGCATCGTTGTGTATTCGGTCTACAATTGCAGGTAACTTTACAATGATCTCAATAAAAATCTCAATTAATAATAATGCATAATGTGGGCCTCCCTGGTGGCGCAGTGGTTGAGCGCCGGGTTGCGAAGCTGCCTGCAGCCTCTGGCCCCGGTTCGATCCCCGGCTGCAACCAGGCCACCGGAGGAGGGTCCCACATGGCGTGCAGACCTCTCCTGCCGCCCGCTGCTCCCCTCAGCAGTGTACTTCGGTCCTTCTGCCTGTTCTGCTCCCCGCTCTGGCTCTGGTGAATTCTCTCACCCTCCCGCGCTTCTGACTGTACCCAGTGCTTGTATAAACAAACAAATAAATTAATAAATAAATAAATCATGCCTCTATTAAAAAATAATAATAATAATGCATAATGTGATACATTTGCATGTAGGTAAAATCATATATGTGAACATAATAAACATATTTAACAATTTGTAAAAGCTATGAGTATTCTAGTCCCTAAGAACTGCTTATAATACAAGTATGAGGGTGAAGAACTTGAGAGGACGAACAGTTGCATGTGGGGAGAAGGATGAGGTGAGGGGGAGGTGGAGAGGTCATCAATCAGTGGACCCTGTTAAGGGACTCAGATCTCAATCAGAAAAGCTATGATGCCTTGTGGCTCAAAAATACCTGAGTTTGGCCAATGACAAGCTGTTTGACTTTGGACTAATTATGTGTCTCCTCTTCTGTGAAAAACAGGGGTCATAGAATCCACCTTCCAAGACTGGCAGGAAGATGAAATAATCTAGTGTAGGTGAAAGAACCTAGCGCAGTGGCTGAAGGATGTTCCATAAATGTAAAGTCAGTCCCACTTTTCTCTGTACAAAAATCTGCTCTTCAGAAAAGATCTGGAAAAGCTAATTTATAATGATAAAATTCATGAGTTTTTAACAGGTGCTCAAAAAAAGAGAAAAAGACGAGAGAGATGGAGAGAAGAAAAAACATACAGCACTGGCCACCTTTAGAGAATTCAAAGGAACAAATTCATTTTTCTGAAAACTACCCAGTAAAGGGAAAGAATCAGGTTGAGTGTTTAACCTGCCATATGAACTGAACTTCAGCTTAACACAATAGTTGATATGAACTGATTATTCTGAAAATTGGTAGAATAATAAAAAAGCATTCAATCTGATTCTCTTTATCAATATGTTTCAAGGGAACCAACTAGGTCAATAGGAGGAAATAATAGAGCAGCACCATTTTGCAAACCCAAAAGGAAATACTGATCATTCACAGCTGTTAATTTTAGAGAGACAAATGCAGGTTATATCCCTCCTGATGAAAGGATACATCCCTACCTATGAAATATTCTTGACAGAAACTTGAACCTGATTCACAGCATACCTTTATGTCTAACTATAGTTTATAGAAGACAAAAGGAGATAAAGGAACTCATTAAATGGCACCCGGGCAATGCAATCAGCACGATCCTAAAGTTAGGAAACTTCTAAAGGAAAAAAATCAGTTTCTTTACAAATAAAGAAAAAAAAAAAAAAAGGAGGGTAAGAATCTATAGATTAAAATAGACTTGAGGGCCTCCCTGGTGGCACAGGGGTTAAAGACAGCGCTATCAAGCTATCACCAGCCACTGCAGCACAAGTTTGATCCCTGGCCGGCCAGGGAGAAACCCACATGGCACAGCAGACCTCTCCTGCCTCGGCTGCTGCTCCCCTCAGCAGTGTATTTCAGTAGATCTGCCTTTTCTGCTCCTCACTCTCTCTGGTGAATGCTCTCACCCCCTGTACCTCTGGCTTACACCCCAGTTCTTGTATGCATAAATGAATAAATCTTTTTAAAAAATAAATAAACTAAAATAGACTTGAGAGACTTATCTACCACTTACAACCTGTGGCTCATCAACCTGATGCTGATTCAAAGAAACCAACTTTAAAAAATGTTTTTAAAAATACATATGATAATTAGGGAAATGTGAGCATTGATAATAAGAAATTATTATTATTATGGGGATGGGTAAAATGGTGACAGTGGTCAAAAGGTACAAATCACAGTTACAAGAGGAATAGGCCCGGATGTAATGTCAGCATCATAACTGAGGCGAGAAAAGCTGCTTTATTTGAAAATTGCTAAAAGAGTAGATCTTAAAAGTTCTCATCTCAACAAAAAATTTTGTGACTGTGTCTATGATGAGTGTTAACTAAACTTACTCTGCCTAACATTTCCCAACAGATACATCTATCAAGTCATTGCACTGCACACCTCACCTGAAACTAATACAAAGCTCTACGTCAATTATATCTCAACTTAAAAAGGAAATACTGGATTTTTTCTTTAGGTCTGATCATGGCATTGGCTTTTTAATCCTTCTCTTTTTATAGACACACACTGAAAGGTTTACAAATGAGATGACATGCCTCAGATTAGCTTCAAAAGAATCAAAGCGGGGAGAGAGTATGGACAAAACCAGGAGCTAGGAGCTGGTGGTTGTTGAATTACGCTTTTAACTGGAATGTCTCACATTTTCCATAGCGAAACTTTAAGTTTTTAAGAAACAAAAAATAAATAAAATTTTTAAAAACCAAAGCAATAATATCAACAACAAAATTTAAACCTTACCGATCTGACATCCACCCACCGCGCAGAAGCTCCTGGCGTCTAGGTCACCTCTGCTCTCTACACTGCCAAATCCAGAGTCAGCTCTGTTGTGTCACTTCACTTCAGGAACCTCTAACAGAGTTGACGCTCCTTCCTCTTGGGACACTCTTCTTTTCCATGACATTGTCCTCCCCTGAGCAGCTCTCCGGCCACTGCTGCTCAGTGTCCTTTTCCAGTTTCTTGCCACCTGAATGTTGGGGTTTCCCAGGGCCTACTCCTGGGGGCCCCTCTCTCTATCCTAGATGACGTCCCTCATTCCCATGATTAAATACCACTGTAGCCCAATGACTCCCAAATCACTGTCTCTAGAACTCTCCAAGGCCAGCCTGACACCTCCTTTGAATGGCTCTAAGCTCACCTGCCAATCCGGATTCCATCTGCCTCCCAACCCAGTCCTTCCCAGCCTTCCTCACGGACATAAATGGCCCACCACCATCTGGTCACTCAGGCAGGATCTCAGTGTTCTTCCAGTTCTGCCCTTTTGCTCACCCCTGCCCTCTCCTCGCCCGCCTATCCATCACAGCAGGTCCTCTCGTTTCCCCATCGGTAACAACCCACCATAATAAGTCCTGTCTCCACCATGGGTGTATTTATTCTCATTCTCGTCCTTCCTGATTCAATCCACCATCTCTTTTTCGGTCTCCTTCTATCTCCTTTCTTGTCCTCTTTTGATCCATTCCCCTTAAAATAGCCTGAGTATTTGAAATCTATAGGGGAGCCTGGGGAGAGGGAATTGGATGATGGAGGTCAAAGGACACAAATTTCCAAGTAGAAGATGAATAAGTACTAGAATGTCATTAGTTAACCCTACCATGTGATATATAGGAAAATTGTTAAGAGTAGATCCTAAGAGTTCTCATACAAGAATAAAAAATACATATATATTTGTCATTAGTATTTTGGAGTTTTTTGGTGGTGCTATAAGTTCTCTGTTATCTAGATGAGCTCTTGGACATTAATGAAATTTACTTTGGTGCCCATTTCATGATCTATGTGGGTGAAATCATTATACTGTTCTCCCTGAATTTATACAATGTCATATGTCAATTATATCCATTTAACCCCTGGTGGCACAGGGGTTAAAGTCTCAGCGCTATCAAGCTATCGCCAGCCACTGCAGCCTGAGTTTGATCCCCAGCCAGGGAGCTGACCCACATGGCGCAGCAGACCTCTCCTGTCTTGCCTGCTGCTCCCCTCAGCAGTGTATGTCAGTCAGTCTGCCTGTTCTGCTCCCCACTCTGTCTCTGGTGAATCTTCTCACCACCACCACCTCTGGCCTACATCCCAGCTCTTGTATGCATAATAAAAACAAATAAAACAAATCTTAAAAAAAAAAAAAAGAAATTGATGGGCCTCCCCGGTGGCGCAGCGGTTGAGCGCTGGGTTGCGAAGCTGCCCGCGGCCTCTGCAGCGCCGGTTCGATCCCCGGCTGCTCCCCGGCCACCTGAGGAGGGTCCCACATGGCGCAGACCTCTCCTGCCGCCCGCTGCTCCCCTCAGCAGTGTACTTCGGTCCTTCTGCCTGCTCTGCTCCCCGCTCTGGCTCTGGTGAATTCTCTCACCCTCCCGCGCTTCTGACTGTACCCAGTGCATGTATAAACAAGCAAACAAACAAACAAACAAACAAATAAATAAATAAAACATGCCTTTATAAAAAATTAAAAAAAAAAAAAAGAAATTGAAGTTTACAGAAAGACTGCCTAAGACTGAGAAAACCCAAGAGTCTCTGTGGTCTCCCTTTTCCTCCCCCCCATTTCCCCTTTTCCTCACTTTCTCACCAAAAATTTGAGGTTGGCTTGGCCTCTTGAGGACTCTTTCCCACTCTAAAGACGTTTTAGGTCCCCAAGTGGCCAGTTGTGTATGATCAAGCTATGCAGGGGCAGAAATCACTTACAGGGGGAAACCTAATGTCAAGGGGGAGAGAATGGGATTCAGGACACACCCCACCACTTCTGGAACCACATGGGGTGTGGAGGAGAAGGGTCTGTGGATCACCCACCCAGTGAGCCACCTCCCAGGCTCTAACTTCCATCCCACTCCCTGCAACCTGAGCCAGGATCCAGGGGAGAAGGGACACTGACTTTCAGAGAGGCAGCAAAAGATCTGTGGGGAACCCTGCCCCCTTGGCTCCCGGGCAGGAAATGCCTGGCGGAAGGCAAGGCAGTTGAAAGCACCAGAACAGAGAGTGAACACGGGGCAGCACCGCCTGGGGTGTGGGGTTCCGGAACCAGGCCAAACATTATTTTAGACCAAGGGGAAAAACAAAAGCAGTGGTTCCCACCAACTTCCCAGCCTCAAGAAATTAAAAATGACTAGTAATTCCTTTCTGTTTCTCTGAGATTGACCCCAGAGTCCTGTGAGCGCTCCCTGCTTCTGCCCAAACCACTTCTCTTGTCCTGGTACCATCTCTGTTCTCAGGCCTTGCTTTCACCTCTAGAGAATGAATTCAGAAAACATTGACTCTTCTCACTCACCCCACTGGTCAACTCTCCATCAAAGTGTCAGACCCTCACTACTGGGAATTACACCCAAACCAAACAGCTTGTGGGACCATGAACACCAAGGGTACCACACAGCGGAGAAGGCATGAGCCAAGGAAAGGGAGAAAGAGTTGTCAGCACCTGAAATTTATCATCATAGGTATGATGAGGTGGAGAGAAGGCTCTGAGGAAAGCCAACCTTTGGGGCAACCAGCTGAGAGGGAGGTGTGAGTGGTGAGAACAAGGCAGCCAGGGATTGGAGCCCAGGCCAGCCAAGGACCGGTACTAGGCCCTGGGCTCTGTGCCCACTCTCTGATGTGCCGCATTGTTAGCTATTTCCTTCCCTGGAAGTAGTAAGCAGGCAGAGGGGCCTGGGGAGTGCATGGCCAGGAGTAAATGGAGCAGGGTGGAGCTTCCATTGGGGGTGGGGGCCTCGGGTCCATTCCCATGACCAGCTGCCCTTCCGGCTGCCCTGGGACTGCGTGGGAAAAAGTCTTGGAAGTGCCAGGAGCGGGGGAGGTGAGTATGTATGTATGTTTTCATTTGTGTCTGCGTGCCTTGCTTGGCTTTAGTCACAGGACAAAGTCCTCTGAGAAATAGTCACCAGTGTGTGTTCCCACAGGGCTCTGTCCTGAGAGAGGCATAAGAGCCCGCCCTGAAGTCCTGAGAGAAGGCCTTAGGACCAACTCCCTGGAGGAATCTTGGCCCCTAGTGACTCGATTGGCTGACTTCCCTGGATTTATGAGGATGCTTCTGGAACCTTCTGCTTCCTGGAGCTCTATGACTAGCTGGAAGTTAGAAAGCGGTGGGAACCGGACATGTTGAGGAAAGTCAACCATTGCCACAGCATCTGCCTAAGAAGCCCAGGATCCTTCATTACCACGTACATCTTAGGGCCAAGCAACATGTCAAGAAATTACATAAAGGTCCAGTGCTGTGCCTTCAGGCCAGGAGCCCGAAAGCAGAGATTACAAACTAGTAGCCCGCAGCCAGGTGTATCCTACAAACACATGTTCTGTGCAGCCAGCAAAACAAAAAGATCTTTGAGCAAATTTGAGAGATTTTGCTGAAATATCCCAATTTCCACAGTCTGGGAAAGTCTTAACACACGCCTAACACAGACACCACATTCCCGCAAGACAGCGGTTGACTGGACAGAGGAACCACTGCTCCTTTTAGAAAGAGCTTGGGCCAACCCTTTGCCACAGTGCCCACTACGCCCCATTGTCAGAAACAGAGACTAAGCATCACACCTATGTGATTATTAGTTTTCGGTGCCCTTGTCTCTGCCACAAGTGGGGACAGTGCAGTAACTGAGAGGGCCACCTGTTTCTAGAGAGACTATTTCTACCCAGTCAGGTATATCTGTGAGCAAATAAAGACGGGATTGTGTCTTCTCCCACGCCTTCCAGTGGCACGATGCTCAACGCACCTTCTGCCAATACGATGTCACAGGCTTTATGTCCAAATTACCCCTCACTCCCGAATCATAATTCTCAAGTCCAGCGGCAAACCCAGTTGCCAGACATAAAGGAGTAAGGACTCGGCTCTACCCCCATGTGCCTGGGAATACATCTGAAAAGGTGAATACCAAACTGAATATCAAGGTCACCTCTGAGGAGTAAGGGCAGGGGGCATGCCTATGCCCAAAGGTTTGATTTTTCACAAGATTATACTTGTTCACAGTGTTCATAATAAAGTGACTAAGAAGCAAAACAGCCTTAGTCTAGTAACTGTTGGTCTTATCCCAACTTACCTTTCAAATTCTCACCAGACGCTCCTCTCTGTGGACTGGCCCACTCACAGTTCCCTGAACATACCGTTTCTGCTTCTCCACCATTTCTCTCTTGTCTTCCTACCTAGAATGCTCTTCTACTCCTCTACGAAGCCAAACCCAGCCAATCCCTGAAGGTAAGCAGTCTTTCAATAACTTAGCTCATGCCTGCCTTAAACAAAAGTTCAAACGATGCATCCCTCAATAAACTTTTTTATACACCTGAGGGGAGAAATCAAATGCTGTTCAAAAATTAACAACAGTGTAAGAAAATAAATTTAATTGAAAACCTTTTTAGGGCCTCCCCGGTGGTGCAGAGGTTGAGCGCCAGTTCTGCAACGCTTGTTCAATCCCCGGCTGCTCCCCGGCCACCGGAGGAGGGTCCCGCATGGCGCGCAGACCTCTCCTGCCGCCCGCTGCTCCCCTCAGCAGTGTCCTTCGGTCCTTCTGCCTGCTCTGCTCCCCGCTCTGGCTCTGGTGAATTCTCTCACCCTCCCGCGCTTCTGACTGTACCCAGTGCTTGTATAAATTAAAAAAAAAAAAAAAAAAAGCACTTTTTATACTCCATATTCTCCTGAAAATTTTAAATTTAAAATTTTTTCCAAATAGGTTTAAGTAGTTGAAAGGATGTCGTTTCTGGTACACTTTGGTACATATTGACATTTTAAAGTTAACCCTACATAAAAGTAATCAGTGGAATCACAGCAATTTGATCTCTATTATCAACCTTTACAAAACATATTAGCAAGCTCTTCCTTAACAGAGGGAAAAATTGACATCATTGCTCTTTCTCCTTGAAGTTGTATTTTCTTCACACAGAATACATAGTTTGTGCTTGAAAATCTTTTGTTGATCACCAACCCCCAGTTCCCTGCCATATGACATATATAAGTTAAAATTGTATCCTTTTCTTATTTTTTGTGATCATAAGGATCTAGAGTTTAAAATTTTCTTCGGGGTTGACTTATTATACAATTATTTTGAGTTCAACATCAAAAATAATATAAATAAATTGCAAACACTGATAGAAAGAATTACTAAATGGAAGTAAAATTTTATAGGAAATTCAACTCATATCAAGATAGATATCAAGATGCTGGAGGGAGTTGGTGCTCAGCAACAATTTTATTTCCACATTACACTGTTAACAGATGTTACTGCTGAGAACTCTTATTCACATAAATAAGAGGATAGAGTGGAAGACATCCTGACAGATTCCCTAGTGCCACCCCATCCTCCAGCAGGTGACAAATGAATTTGATTCACCTCCTTTGATTGTTGAAAGCAAAATATTAGGACATTTTTTATTTACAAAGGGGTTTTGAACCACTGACTTTCTCAATATTCACATCACTATTTTAAACTTTCTTTGTGTGGCGTCCCAGAGATTTTTGCACACCAAGGCATAGTCCAAAGGAAGATGTGGGATGGACGAGTGATAAGTGCTCTGTAGAGAACAGGCTAAGTTATGCTGTAGCAACAGGAAACCTGAAAAATCTCAGCTGCTTAAACCAACAAAGGTTCTTCTCCCCTCCACCTCCAACTCACGATACATGTCCATCGTAGGTCAGTTGGGGGTTCTGATTCATGCCACCATCACTCAGGGGTCCAAACTCCACCAGCTGAAATGTCACCGGTCACCATGGCACCGAGAAGTTAAAAAAGGAAAATCATACGCTGACTCTTAAACACTTCCACCCAGAAATGACACTTTGGTTCACATTTCATTGGCTAAAGTAAGTCACATGGCCACACTTAACTTCTAAAAGGTAGGAAAGTTTACCTGGAAGCATATCTTTCTTTTCTAACTGTGAAATAAGAAACTGTAAAATGAACCAAGAGGTGTGTCCAGAAATAGAATAGTACTTATTGATGATGTTCTGGAAATGGATTCCCTGCAACATAACCCTGTTGTTGACCCTTTGGAAAGTCGCTGGTATCTCTAGGGATACACTTGCCCAAGTATGAACACTGCCACTTCCTTTAGGAAGCCTCCCCCATTTTGATCAAGGACCTCTCTCTGTCATTGTTGCCTACACTATCCATTTGGAAGCCCTTGGGAGTTAGTTCCTTCTTACACATGTACCATGCTTTCCTAATAAGCTGTAGTCTCTTTGACCATGATGGAAACCAGATCTTTAAGTTTCACATCCCCCAGACTACCTATCAACAAAAATCATCAAATATGAATTCTGCCCCATGACAGAATTGGCCACTTTTCTCTGAGGGTCAACCTCCTCACCTGTGACCTGGCGATATCACAGGTTGACTTGTGAATACAAGTGAGTTGCTAGAAAAGCTCCTCCCACTCCACTCTTCTTCGCTGAAGGGAGTCTAGTTTCTTTACAGTTCACTTCTGGAAAGTTATAGGAAAATGACAAGTCATTGAAATCTCTTGAAAGGTCAGTGGAAAGTGGATTCAGGCAGACCAGTCTGACATGGTGGCAGCTGGGTGGTTGGGGGCATGGGAGACTTGAGTGGTGGGGGGGCAGGCGCTTAGGGCAGGACGTCCACAGTAGGGACAGTGGGAACCCACTGGGAGGTGAGACACAGTGTCCCCTGAGGGAAGGACCCCAGATGCCTTCCTGAATCCCCAAACCTGAGTTAAACTGAAAACAGCAACTTGCAAATATCACTGCTCAGCCAGCCAGAGCCAATGCTTTCAGCACCCGACCCTGCCCCCTGGTGGCCTCTGAAGGCATCGCTGATCAGTGTCACAAGGAAGCCAAAAACTGGTTCTTCAGTGGGAGAACCTGCTCCTGCGGAGTGAGAAGATGCCTGGCTCTTTGCTGACCAAAGATGCTTCTGGAGAAAAAGAAGGCAACAAAGGAGGGAGAATAGGTGTCTTACACATGAGTTAGGAGCAACTGAGCATTGGGAGGCTGTTTCTGACACCAGATTCACTGCACAAAATGAAAACTAGGGATCTTTATATTGCAAAGCAACAGTGCATGGATAGGGTTTTAGTAGTTCTAATTTTTTCACTTAGTTACTAAGATCCAAAATAAAAAATGTTCACATTAAAATTTGAACGTTGGACTTCAGAGGAGAAATCAAACATTGCACAAAAATGAACGACAATGTAAAATATATTTATATAAATATATTTAATGTAAATATATTTAATAATAAAAAAGTAAAATAAAATATTGAATATTGGTCCTCTCTGGTGGCCTATGGGTTAAGTCTCAGAGCTATCACTGCTATGGCCTGAGTTCGATACCCAGCCAGGGAGAAAACCCACATGGCACAGCAGACCTCTCCTGTCTCACCCGCTGCTCCCCTCAGCAGTGTATTTCAGTAGATCTGCCTGTTTTGCTCCCCACTCTGTCTCCGGTGAATCCTCTCACTCACTGCACCTTCAGTCTACACCCCAGTTCAACTACGCAAAAATATATTTTTTTAGTATCTACTTCCTCTTGAAAAATCAAAATCTCAAGCCCCATGGGGTTCCCATCCTGCTGAGCAACAGCTGGCCAGGGCTGAGGAGAGGCCATTGCCCCTTTCAGTAGAGTGTGAGCTCTCTGCCACCTAGTCACCCAGGCTGCCTCCCTCAGTTCCTGTAGGCTGGAAGACTGCAACTTGGGACTCAGGCTGGCATTTCATGATGGATAATAGGGTAAAAAATATCAGGATGGGGGGGGCCTCCCTGGTGGCACAAGGGGTTAAGCACTGTACTATGAAGCAGTCCGCAGCCTCTATGGCATGAGTTCAATCCCCGGCCGGCCAGGGAGCAACCCACATGGCACAGCAGACCTCTCCTGATCCCCCGCTGTTCCCCTCAGCAGTGTACTTTGGTCAGTCTTCCTGTTCTGTTCCCCACTCTGTCTCTGGCGACTCCTCTCACCCCACCCTGCACTTCTGGCCTGTACCCCAGCTTGTATGCATAAATAATCTTTTTAAAAAATCAGGATAGGGGACAAACAGCAATCCATCCAATTGCTTCCAGAACATCCCCCCTCACCATTATCGAAAATGTTTGGAGATCTTGGGGGACAAGAAAGATTTTGCCTATGAAGGCAGCACTTGTGGATATTTTCAAGTGCGTTTGCAAGTGGGGCCGTCCATTGAGGCTGCATTCCCATGAGGACACATTCAGAGAGGAGAAGAGACTTGCCTGCAGTGTGTCTCAAAAGTGAAGCAGCTAGTTAGCAGGTACGTAGCACCACCAGGGCCCTTGGCTATGCTGGTAAGTGTCAATGACATGACCTATGTTCTAAAGGAACTGCCAGTCTGGGCAGTTCACCTAGAATGGTTCACCTAGATGAGATCAAGATCTGGTCATGCTAACTGAGAATACATCTGGGAATGGTGCACTGAAAGGCTCAGTCCAAATCTGAGCACCGAGGAACTCTCTCCCTGCCCTGCCAGTGGGTTACATCCCCCAGATAGGAGAAAGGAAACATGTAAACTCTGAAAAATAGTAACGATAGTTTCTTTAAAGATTTTATTTATTTATTTTAGCATAGAAGAACTGGGCAGGCCAGGAGTGCTTGGGGGAGGGTGGGGGGAAGAAGAGGATTCAGGGCCTCCCTGGTGGCGCAGGGGTTAGGACGCAACCTATGAAGAAATCTGCAGCCTTTGCAGCATGGGTTCAATTCCCAGCCGGCCAGAGAGAAACCCACATGGCAGGGCAGACCTCTCCTGTCTCGCCCACTGCTCCCCTCGGCAGTGTACTTCTGTCCGCCTGCCTGTTCTGTTCCCCACTCTGTCTCTGGTGGGTCCTCTCACCCCTGCGTCTCTGGCCTGTACCCCAATTCTTGAATAAAAATAAATAAATCTTTAAAAAAAAAAAAAAAGAAGAGGATTCACCAGAGACAGAGCAGGGAGCAGAACAGGCAGATCTACTGAAATACACTGCTGAGGGGAGCAGCGGGCGAGACATGGGAGGTCTGCTAGTGCCATGTGGGTCAGCTCCCTGGCTGGGATTGACCTCAGGCCCTCAGGCCCTCTGTGCTGAGACTTACTGGGAGGCCCCCAGTAACAATGGTTATTAAACTCAGTGTTCTTCCTGGTATCTCACTGTGGACAACCAGGACATTAATCAATGAGATAAAGGCCATAGAGGTAACTGGCTCAATCTACGGAACTGGAAGGACACCTGAGTTTCATGTAGATTCTGCATAACTGAATGAACTTGAGCGCATCTCTTTGCCTCTTAGGGTGGAGGCTCCTCCATCAGTAAACTGAGGGGGTTGGGCCAAATTTCTCAGGGCCTAATGTTCACTTTTGCATCCCCAGTGCCACGGACTGGCTATCTAGAGTATAAACTATGTATAAGTCCAGTAGGGGATCTATAAATATTTGGGAGCGACTGCCGCTGAGAACATTAGCCAGAACAGAGGTGCCCAGACCATCCAAAACAAACTGACATTGAAGTAATAACCCCCAGGCCAATTTCCTCCTGGAAAATCTGAAGGAAAATACGTATGAGGCTGGAGAGAATTTTTGGCCACAAGAGGGCGCCCCAGCCCTACTTCTGGCCCCTGGGAAGCCAGTCGCCCCCTCAGCCATCACCTGCGTAGGGCTGCTAGGTGAGCAGAAACCTCACCTTGAGAAGCACTGGGCCAAGAAAGACACCAGAGATGCAACCGCAGGTGAACACAGGGAGCAACGGAAGATGTAGGAAAGGCAGAACAGGGAAGGGTCAAAGGGAGAAAATGGGATTTGCTGGGGTCACATCAAGTTAATCAGAAAGTGAGACCTGGGATGAAGTCACACTGAGGTCCCCCCGTTACCTTGAGGATAAAAGCATTGCTCAGTTTCTTTAGGGCACCCTCTCTCTATGAGGATCTCAGAGCCTGCAGAGCAGTCAGCAAATGTCTTGACTTGAACGCGCAGGGAAGAAGAGGCCAAAAGCCAGATGGGTGGGCCCCAATGCCTGACCCTGGCCATCAGCCCACAGGCTCTAGAGAACCATGAAAGAAACTTCTTTGAAATTATGACGGCAGTATTTTGGCATGATTCATCTGGCAGCTGTAGACAAGAGATTTAAATATATACATCCATGGAAAATATGTGCAAATAATGTTTGGGAGGATAGTCTTTGGGGAAAATCCTAGCAGAGATCACTGCTCTGGGGCTCTCGCTCCCTCCTGTTCCCCTTTTATGGTGCTTCTCCCCTGTCTTTTCCCTGAGACCCGAGTGTGTTTCCAGGAAGTACACGCTGCAGTAATGAGAACCTGGGTCTGCAGAGAGCAGCAGGCACAACTGAGATGCCTCTGTTAGGAGAGTCCCAGCTCCCAGGGCAGAGAATCAGGGTCCTGCTCTGGAAGCTGAGGAGTCACCCTGAGGTGGGAAATGAGGGGGCATCTCTCTCTGTGCCCACCTCCATAGCCAGGCACAGAGCTATTCCAAGAAGCCAAGGAAGAACAACAATAACATGGGGCCCAGAGTAGGATCTGGACTCTTGCGGGGGGGAGGGTGGGGTGGGTGGGGGGGTGAAGGGAGGGTGGGGAGGCAGGGAGGATAAATTAGGCAAGAGGACAGGGGGGTGGGGGTGGGGAACGAGTCATTTGAAACCACTAATTCCTAAATCTTCCCCTTCCCAGTTACTACCAACTTAAGTAGCTCCACAGTCCAGACCCCCAGGCCCCAGCTGCACCTGGAGAACAGGAGCTATGCCTCATCCTCTAAACACGCCCCCAGAAGGGAGCAGACACTCAACAAGTGTTTGCTGCTGGGACCAGTGACTGCAGAGAGAAAACAAAGGGGTCAGCCGGTGTGGTCCTTCCCTCGGGTGACACCAGGGCAGAACTCAGTGCTCTGCACGGCCACATGGCCACACGACTTTGGTACCTCTCCAAACTTGAACTTCCTGTTCAATGGAGATGGTCCTTCCGCACACCACGTCCCAGGGGAACTGCAAAGGTCAAAGACAGGAGTGGTCTGTGGCTCCAGGATGGACTTAGTTCCCCCCTCTCCTAGCCCCATCATCTCAAATTATTCAAAATCACAAATTCAAGTCATTTATCTTGAGTAGTATGAGCTCCTCCTTCAGGAAGCTCTGTGAAGATGCAGTTGCTTGCATCTTCATCGTCTAGATCAGGTTCAGGTGATTGATGCTGCCCGCAGATGATCCAGCTCTGGCCAAATTAGGAAAAGAGATTTCTGAGCTCTGCCCCTCCCTCTCCAAGTTTTGTCCCTCCCTCATACTAATGGTTGTCGTCTTTGCTTTTGTTTAACCTATTTCTCACCCAGGTTGCTAGAGAGGCCTGGGTAACTGCTGCCTCTTCTGCCTGCCCAAGCGGGGCTCCTTCCTGGGTCCTCACATGGCTCTGCCAGGAGTCCTGGCCTTGGGGTGACCCTGTGGCCCAGAGTTACAGAGAGTCATTTATCTCTGGGTGGGAATCTAGAAACGCTGGGTCTTGAGCCTTCTGCTTTCTGTGGGACCGTTATAACTTTAGTTTCCATAACCACAAAAAGCAGATAATAATGCCTTTGGGGCTTATTTCTCAAAGGGCTTTTCTGAGGACCACCACACACGGAGCATCTGAACGAATCTTGTAAACCATAAGCCTACAACTATTGTCAGAATTCTCAAATCCTAAAAGATCTGATCAAAAGACAGCACCAGAGGTGCCAAAGGCCAGCAGGGGTGTGGGGTGGGCAGGAGGGGCTTCCAGTGTTCTCTACAATAATTTGGGCCCCAGCCCTCTCCTTCCATCAGTTCAAGTCCTTTCGCAGACCTTCAATTCTTCAGAAAAATAGCCCAGGAGTGCCTAAATCAGAATTTCATGTCTTGTTAAGGATGAAAGATGAAAATAAGTTACTTTTAAGACAACTGTAGCAAACGTTTATTGAGTACCTACCATATTAGGCACATTTCCATGTTATCATTAAATTTCCTATAACCTTGGCAGAGAAGGGCACAGATTCAGAGAAACATAGACACATTTAGAGGGGGAAAGATGGGCTTGGATGGCATGTTAGAACCTTGCTTCATCTTAGATGCCTCCTCCTGCATTGTGCTGCGTTTTCTCTAGGTAGAAATGGAAATACACTTTCTCTTGGTTCCTGTATAAGCTGGGGGCCTGAGGGTCCTGTGGTTCCACAAACCCACCCCCAGGTGAAAAGGCCAGAGAGACTGCACAGGGTTGGGCTGATATGAGATGCTCACTGGGGGCTTCTCCTTGTTGCTTCAACAGGAAGCAGCCTGGGAAGAGATCAGGCCATACTGAGATATGAGATACCTGGGCAGAGAGATTATTGGCCAAGCACTAGTCCTGGCCTCTGGAACTTCAGGGACAGTTTGCACATCTGTGGCCCATCCTATCTTGTGCCTCTCTGTCCCCCTCTAAATGTGTATGTGTGTGTGTTTCAGGAATGGCCAGCGGGTGTGGTGGAAGGAGCACCGGGCTGGGAGTCAGGAGTGGCGCACCCTCGATGGCTACTGTCCTCCGACCTTAGAACTACCACTTTCCTCTCTGTGCTTCAGCTCCTCACCTGGACCAAACACTGCCCATGCTAACCTGCTGACTCTGCTGGTGGAGGGCTGTAGGGTAAGGAAAAATGTCAGGCTTTTCTGCCCTCCCGCCATCAGGATAGATGATGGATCCTTGCGGTCCTGAATGCATGCCTGATGGCGGGCACCTGGAGTAGGGTGTGGGCATAGGTAGATGGGATTCACCTGCGCTAAGACTTTTAAGGGCGGCGTCACGGGGACGCCAGCAGAAGCTGAGAAAGAAGCAGGAGAGGCCGAAGAGAAGCAAAGAGAGAAGCAAAGAAGCAGAAGAGCCCAGAGAGTGCGGATTTGCTGGGGGCTGGGAGGCCTGCCAGGCTCCCGGCCCCCCAGCACCCCTGCCTGCCGTGTACCTGGTCATCCCAATAAAAGCCTGCAAAACCACTGAGGACTCTGACTCCTCCTTCACCCGGTCTGCTGGATCGGAAAACCTGCACCGTGTCCATTCCTGCCCCTACAAGGGCCCACCAGCAGAAAGCCAGCTAGAGTGATTTGCTCTAAGGTCATGAAGACAACGGCCAAAAGACACACCACCTCACTCATCAGCTTCCCTCCAAACTCCTGCGGGAGCTCCCATTCACCCAACCCAACTGGGAGCCGCGGAGCGCAAACCAGAGGGTGTGGGTGGGTTTGGTGATGATGGAGGAGGCCCACCGCAGGGGTCCTGCCCAGAACCCTGCACACCGCTCCCAACGGTCGGTCGGGCCCTCAGCTAAGCCCTCCTGTCTTCCTGAAGAAACACCACAAGGGAGTGGAGAGGTTTTTGCTCCTTCCTCCTGATACTTAGCAGGATATTCTCTCCCCATTCCCCCCGCCCCTAATTTTTTACCCTTCCCTTCCATAGTTCCCTTCTGGCACTTTCCCTAATCCTACTCTGAAGAACTTTGCCCTATTTCTTAGGGATATTTGTTCTGACAGCTCCTTAAGATCAAAAAGCCTCAGAATCTTAGGAAGGGGAGCTAAGCAGGCCAGGGTACAAGCATGGCAGGAGGGCAGGGTAGAGAGTGAGGGCAAGTGAGTCCTAAGACTCTGGACCCCCAGGGAGCCTGAGCCTTTACCTGCTGTTTCCCATAAAGCCCTGTCAGGCTGCATGTAGGGTAAGGAAAAATGTCAGGCTTTTCTGCCCTCCCGCCATCAGGATAGATGATGGTTCCTTGCGGTCCTGAATGCATGCCTGAGGGCGGGCACCTGGAGTAGGGTGTGGGCATAGGTAGATGGGCTTCACCTGGGCTGAGACTGGGCTTTTTAAGGGCGGCGTCACAGGGACGCCAGCAGAAGCCGAAAGAGAAGCCGAGAGAGAAGCAAAGAAGCAGAAGCCCTAGATCACCGGAGAGCCCAGATGGAGTGAAGACTTGCGGGGGGCTGGCAGGTCTGCCAGCCTCCTGGCCCCCCAGCACCCCTGCCTGCTGTGTACCGGGTAAATCCCAATAAAAGATCTGCAAAAAACCGCTGAGGACTCTTGACTCCTCCTTTACCCGGTCTGCTGGATCCTAGAAAAGCTGCTCAGTGTCCATTCCTGCCGCTACAATGCACAACGGGGAAGTTCCGAAGGCAGGGCTGGGAGGCTGCTCTCAGTGAAGGCTCCAAGATTAGGAGCTGGCCAGCTGTAGGGGCCAGTAAGGGTCACAGGCATCTGCGTCCCAGGAAATAGTGTCAGCTTCGGGGCAGCTGGCAGGGGCAGCCCAGCTTGCCAGGGCTTCGATGAACATCTATTTAGCACCAGCCTCTTTTTTTTTTAAAGATTTATTTATTTACGCATACAAGAGCTGGGGTGCAGGCCAGAGATACAGGGGGTGAGAGGATCCACCAGACAGTGGGGAACAGAACAGGCAGACTGATTGAAATACACTGCTGAGGGGAGCAGCAGGTGAGACACAAGAGGTCTGCTGCGCCATGTGGGTTGCTCCTTGGCCGGTGATGTAACTCTTGCTGTAACGGCTGTGGATAGGTGGAAAGGTTCATAGTGCTGTGTCTTAACCCCTTGTGCCACCAGGGAGGCCCCAACTTTGTGTGTGGTGGGAGGCAGGCACAATTGGGAAGATGGCCTCCTCAGCCACATGGGGGGAATATTGGAGGGGGGGGGCTGCTCCACTACTGCTGGGATGGAACCACCCCCCATCCCCCACCACCCCTACCTCTCTCCCCCTGTCGCTGCGCAAAAGAACCTTGGTTATTTCAAGATGCCTAAAACCCTGTCAGAAAGAAAGCCTTTCATTAGTTATCAGATTTCACAATTAAACCATTCTGGAAAGGAGTAAGCTTTCTAGAAGCAGCATTGGATGGGAAATCAGGACTGGCTGCTTCTGACCCTGTCTTCCTGTGTCCTTACTGGGCTGCCCTTTAGAGGCTCATCAACTCCACAAGTTCAGTCCAAATATGACTGTCTACGACTAAGGCTTTTCTGTGGAGGCCTCACCCTGAGAAAAGGCCTCAGTCCAGCTGGCGCGACCCCTCTGGGACTGCCTCAGGGCCGCCCTTCCTTCCTGGCTCCTCCTTCCAGACCAGAGAGGCCTGCTTGGTAAAGCGTGAAGGAGGCCCCCCTAGGGAAGCCCGAGGAGCAGGGGCCTTTAAATTATGAAGCAGCTTTCCTAGCCCCCATCAGAAAGGCCCACGCGCCCTAGCTAAATAATTCACCACCTCAGAAAGACCCAGTGGTTCTTGACACAGCTGAAGTAGGTCAGGCATTGGCTTCATCTTGGGTGGGGGCTGTGGGGCTCAGAGCAGCTTCCCTACCAGCACGAGGAGGGGCTGCAGACTGGGAAGGCCTCGCTTACTTGGCAAGTGCCCAGCTGGTCCAAATACAGCAGTGCGGCCAGTGGCACGAGGCGGGAAGAGCGCCAAGCCCCCTCCTCTCTGCCCGAACACAGCCCATTCCTCTCCCCTCCCAGAGCCTCCCTCTGTGGTTCAGTTCACCAGTTACCCACAAGGCCAATGCCTGGCAGGAGGGCCCCCTCACACCCCCTAGGTGCTGTGCCCTCTTCACTTGCAGATACCAACTGGGGCCACAAGTGTCACCCTTGACCCTTTAACAACTGACACTTTCATTAGCAAAATATTTTAGAGCCAAGTCACCCAGTACAGGCCTAGGATTCAGAAGGGGTGAGGCAGGAGTGGAGCGGGATGGCAGGTCACCCAAGGTGCAGGTGAGGAAGTGACCAGAGCCAGCCACAGCCACCTTGACTTTGTTCAGAGCAGGGCTGGAATGAAGCCGTGTGGGAGAGGCTCAGGGGCCTCTCCTGCCCTTTCTAGGCCCAGCTATGAGAAGCAAGGTATGAGAAGCAAGGTAAAGACCGGCAGCAAAGCCATCAGGCCAGTGCTCCAACTTTCCAGGAATAACTGGAGAGGATTTCAAACCACCACACACACATGAGGAAACCGAGACACCAACTCACAAGATGCAGCCCAGGCTGGAGGCATCCTGTAGCGCCCCTGACTCCCACGCCCTCTGCTCCAGGGTGGGTGAGCTTAACCCTTTCTGGGTGGGATTCCTGGGTCCTCTCCTTTCCTCGAGCTCAGCCTCGCCACACACACCAAGGACACGACACAGAGGAGCCCAACCTCCGCCCTTCTCTATGGAGAACATCACCAAGAGAAAATGAAGGTCCCATTTGGGTGTTTATTTTAGGTGCAGGGAATCTCTGTCCTCATCCTCAGAAAGCCAAAAAAAAAAAAAAAAAAAAAAAAAGGTGACTGAATTCAACACAGGGTGGGCTGACAGTAAGGCTCCCACCTCCAGACTTAAAGTCACACAGAAAAGGAGAGAGGCGCTACGTGGCGTGAGGCTGGGCCCACTTTACTTCCATCCCCCTCAACTCTCCCCATCTGTCTTCTCCACACCCTCCCCAAGGCAGTGGCCGTCCTGCAGAAGCAAGGGTCAGAGAGCTGTTACTTTGGATGATTTTTTTATTTTGCATTTCATATATTATCCAGTTTCACATTCTCAAAGGATCAGCAATTACAACAGCCACCTAGTCTCCCGCGTCTGAAAACGGCAAGACAGTCACAGCTGCGGCAGAAGGCAAAGCACTGCTATGCTCACCAAACAAAATAAAATTGCACAATTTTTCCTTCATTTTTCTTTAAACTAACATCTGACACAAAAGCTCACTGCTGGAGAATGGAAACCCTTTTCTTCTTCATGCCTCAAACTAAACATTAAACTTCTCTGACAGGGCAAACAAGGTCTCTTTAATAATTAATTGCACACACACACGAAAAATCCTTTATGATGCATAAATATTTTGTTACACAGGGTACAAAAATACTTTCAATTTTTGGTTGGTTTTGCAGTTTGGAAAGAATGAGAACCAATGGCAGAGGTGGGGTATGCCGTGGAGAGGTAAGCAAAATGAATAGAGAAAGGATTTTCTTAACAGTTGTTGGCCCATCTAAGAAACAGGGGACCCTGACCTGAAATGAAAAAGAAAATACTATCTTTGTTAGGCGGTCGATGCTGTTCAGCCCGGACATGTGTGGGGTGGTGGGGCCCTGGGTGGGACTGGCTGCGGGGCTTGTTCTCAGTGAAGCAGGGTGGGTATACGGCAGGGGTGTGGAGGGACTCAGGAACACTGAACTGTAGTGGCTGGGACCTGTTGCTATGGTGACACAACGTGAGAACAAACTGTACACTCACATATACACAAATTTTAAGTGTCGTAATCCATGCCAGAAAACATGCAAAATTAAAGGCCTCTTTCCTTGAGGTGGAGCTGTGGAAGCAAATTTGGACCAAGGGTTAGGCCTCACTCGGTCCCAGTGAGGCCTCTGGGCTGGGCCAGGATGTCCTGGGGGGGAAGCCTCTGAAATCTCCCGTGAGGCCTTGGAGAGGGGTTTGGGGGCAGGACAGGGCTGAGAGGAGAGAAAGAAAACAGGAAGTAGTCCACTGAGTCAGGCTTAAAATTCACAGTCTTTGGAGGTAAGCAGCAGCGCTCCACAGGCCACCTGGGGGCAGTGGAAGCTCAGGGCAGCTTCCTCCCCAGCGGGGGGCCAGGACTTCGAGCTGACCAGACCTGGAGGGGGGGAGAGAGGTGGCTATGAGCAGAGGATGGGACTGGAGCTGAAACTTCCCCTTGTGAGGAGGGTGGGTTGGGGAGAAGGGGGAAGGCAGGCAGAGCGCCCTGTGCCCAAGCTAGGGGGAGGCCTAGCACCTGTGAGCTGCTGGGCTCCGGCAGAGCCTGAAGGAAGCCAGGGCCTAGGACATGTCCCGTCCTAGACCTCTGGACTAACACTTACTGAAGAACTAACAGAACTGACGGTATTTCCATCCTTGCTGGGTGGTATCAGAGGAAGGGTACCAGCGCACCTGCAAGAGAAGCCAAGGTCAGGAGCTGGTGGTGCAGTCCCTTCCCTTTACGGGGTCCCTGCTGGAGTCCTGCTTCTGTTACTGACTGGCAGACGTGGGGTCAGTTACTCACCTCAAGGTGTTGGTTCTTCTGCCCCAAAACGGAAGTCACCTAACTCACCTCCTCTACGGGTCGGAGTTCAAACAAGGGAATGGTTGTGAGGGGGTTTTACACTCGACTAAGCATGATCCGAATGTGTCAGGTTGTACCAGGTGGAGTCTTGGCAGCTGGGGGCCCTGTGCCAACATCCTGCCCTTGCCCCTTTAGTGGGACAGTGCAGGTTCCTAATATTAGCAGGATGATAAACCCAATGCATTTCTCTTGACTTCTTTTGAGTCTCATGAGGCTACGGGACCGAGATGATTAAGTTACTGGGTGGCTGTGAAGCTCGGGAAAAAAACAGAATGTAAAAGCGTATCAGAAACCAAGTCAGTGCGGGCCCTGAGACTCCCAGGGCTTCACGGTTCTCCAAGGAGGCCACAGACCCGCTGATGCTTCTTCCCTGTTTCAACCCTCTCCACCCCTCCCCTTCCTTCTATGACAAGCCTCCCAGGTCTAAAGATTTATAATGCTGTGGTTGAGTTCTGGGAGCCTGGCAGCTACCTAAATCCTGGCACTTGCCAGGATGTCCCACAGAGCAGCACCCCCAAAGTAGGAAGCTCAGACTGGCCAGGAAGAGACATAGATCCCCATTCCCCACTGCTGGTTGTCTGGTGAGCTGTGCTGGGTGCCGAGTCAAGACTTCAGGGCAGCCTGCCAGTGCCAGTTACAGACGGCATACCCACCCAGCCCGATCCACGGCTGCCAAGGTTGGGTGGAGAAGGGGCAAGACAGCATCTCAGGATCTTGAGTGAGAAGGGAATGCGGGGTTCCCTCAGGAAGGAAGGAAGGAAGGAAGGAGCGAGCCGATACAGAAAACGAGCAGCAGCTAGGCATACAGAAGTCCCTTGAAGCCGTGGCGGTGAGACCAGTCACTGCTGGGCTGACTGGAATCTGCATCTCTCTGAGCAGAGGCCTGGTGCTATGTCAGATCATCTGGGGACTGGCAGAAGCTTCTTGAGGTCCTGTTTTGCACAGTGCATGTTTGGCAGGAAGCTAGAGGTTGCTCACCCTGGGATGCGGGAATGCTTGGCAGGTGCTGGGCTACACAACACCGGGATTGACCCCAGGCTCCAAGGAATTGGTGCCGCTGAAACCAGGATACGGCTGACCCCGGGCTGCTAGAACCACCTTGATTAAGGCCCACACCACACAGAAAGGCCAAGAGTCTCTTCTCATCTTCGAGTTGTCTAGCCTCAGAGGCAGTTGTACCTTCTCTTCTGCCTCCAATGTGTTTCCTTCCCTTTCCACTGACAGCTGAGTGGGAGGAAGCCCGTCTTTCCCTTAGCTGAGCCCTGGGAGGCCCACTCAGCTGGACATGAGTGACAAGGGAGCCAGCCATGTGGCTACCAGGCAAGCTGTGGGCCCAGTCCAGCTCAGGGAATTCCCTTGTGGCCCTGATCACCACCCTTCACCCAGCTTCAGGCTGGAACAGCCCTGCGGCAAGGAAGTGCCTCTGAGGGGCAAGGTGTGCTGCAGGGCCAGACAAAGGGGGAGAACACTGAATGAGAGTTCTGGGACACTATTCCCGCACGGTGGCAGCTTTCCTGCCAGCTGATGAGCCAGCCACCTCCAGTGGAGGAAGGAGAAGCCCACTTCTGAGCTCAGGATGGCTGTGCCACCGAAGCAGACAGAATGTTCTCCAGGGGCTCCGTTTCCACTTTCCTCAGCTGCCTGATAATGGCCAGAGGTCCACGTACTCTAAAGAAGCACATCCCCTTCCTGCCCACCCAGGCCCAGGGGTCAGGGACAACATGTCAGGGGACGAATGGTCAGTCTCCCTCACAGGGGTTTTGAGGTCCTCAGAGGTGACCCCACGGGGACAATGACCAGGCTCCAAACGGAACTAACTGAGATGCACCAAGAAGTCGGCGAAGGGATGAATGCACACAGAGTGAATGTGAGCAGTCAATAAATACAGGAGCCTCCCTCATCAGAGAGGCAATTAAAGCCATACCCAGTCTTACTCAACCTGGATTGGCAAGTCTACACTTTGACCTTGTAAGAGATCTAGGAATTTATGATAAGGAAAACAAAGAAAACAAGCAGGGAGGTGCCCAGAGGGGTGTGAACAGGGTAGCCATTGTTGCACAGACTATTGTAGCAGAAAAGTGTGTGAACAACCTCACTTGCCATTCAGGGAGCTAGACACACACAGTGGGGCCAGCCAAGTATCTATCACATAGTCCTGCACTTACTGACATGGAAAAACATCCTAATACATTCAAGTTTCAGTAAGATTAAATTGGTATAATTTTTGTAAAAGATTCCTACCTATGGATTTACTTATACACCTGTGCCCAACCACCTATCAACTCTAAGGACTAAAAAAATCACAATTATCTGGGGAGCAGGACGAGCCATAGGGAAGAGACACAAAAATCTGCTTGTGCTTCTTTCTGTCAACGCAGACTTCTATGTCACAGGTGATGAAGCGGTCACACATGCCAGGCACTGCTCTGAGTAGTGCTCAACACACTGAATTCATATAACCCTCATCCAAACCCTAGAAAGCTGATGCTATTACTGTCTTCATTACACAGATAAGAAAATAGAAGCGAGTTCTTGGAACTTGAAGGTCATCAGTAAATGGCCCAATCTGAAGGAGGGAAGCGCCAGGATGAGAAGACCCCTCCGCAGGCAGGGATGGAAAAGGAAGTCCAGTCTGGGAGGCCCTGGTTGCAGGGGGACAAGGAGAAGCCCGGCTTTTAGGTCACCACCTCACGTGCCAGATCTCCACAGCTACTGCATGCCTCGCTCTCTTTGAGGAGTTCTACCAGGAGGATCAGAATCTGAGCAAGATGGCCTCATGCCAAGGCAGAGCGGGACCAATCCATCTCCAGCCACTTCCCGCAGGTCTGGGCCTCGCGACCTACTCAGGTGAGCCACAGGCCAAGGCAAGCAGTTGGGATGGGGTTTGAGAAAGGAAGGCCTGGTTTTCATCCGCTTTTGCCTATTTTTTTAAACCTATTTTCTTTTTTCCCCATTTTTATTTATATATTTTACATCATTGTTCATTTTTGGACAGTGTTTGCTTTCTCCTCTCCAGTGTAGTCCCCATATAATTCCCACCACCAAGCCACCCGTGCCCGATCACCACAGCGCCTGGGCCCTTCCCTCCCCTGTTCTCATACCTCTCCTCCCCCTCCCCGACGAATGTCTCCAATTCAGAGTTTGACTGCTGGTTTTGTCTTTTTTTCCCCTGATTCCTTGTATGGGTTCCTTATCTTTCTCCTCTAAGTGAAAGCATCTGATATTTTTCTTTTTCCTTCTCGCTATTTCACTGAGCATAATCCCTTCCAGCTCAATCGCTTTGCCCACTAGCTACTATCTTCTCCCCAAGTCATTTCCTGGCTCCAGGTACAGAAATACTCAGGTTTGTTGTTGTCCCGCAGAACCCCCTACAATCAGTGCCCACTTCCTTTATTTAGGCATTTCCGGCCTCTGTCTCTGGAGCAGCGCTGACGAGGGGGCAGGGCGGGGAAGGAAAAGAGAAGAGGATGCTACTTAGAAATGCTTTCATGCCGTTACTGCCTCGGGCCTAACAGCACATTGTTGAGGAAACGGCTGTCCAAAGAGCGGAGCAGGGACAGAACTAGCCGCTACCTGGCCCGATCTCTCGTTGTCAGTCCGCCTCTCCCCCGACGTCACTGTCCTTAGTAGTAGTCTTTGCCCCATTTACAGGGACACAGCCCCAGTGAGGCCGCACCCCTCAGAGAGGACTGGGGTAAGGGTGGGGCGACTAGAAAATAATGGTATTAAATAACGACATGAAAACGGGCATTTCTCTAGCATCCCTCTACGCTAACGTGGAACTACAACCCTATAAAATAAGCGCACTAATAAGCTATAACTTCACCTGTGTGTGTAAGACAAAGAAACAAAACAAAGGAACAAACAAAACAAAAACTCTCAATGACGCAATGGTGGTTACCAGAGGGGAAGGGGGCGGGGTAAATCAGGTAAAGGGGTTCAGCTCCATGGTGGTAAATGGAAACTGGACTTTTAGTGGGCATTGGTCATATATACAGATGCCAAATTAGACACTGAACACCTCAAACCTGTGATGTTATCACCATGTCAAATTAAAAAATAAAGTAGGCACAATGACCATTCCATAAAGAAATCAGCTAAGTAACTTGGCCTGGGTCACACACATGTGGAAAGAGTGCCCAGATCTCGACCCAGGTAGCTGGTCTGCAGTTACAGTCACAGCACAGGGGTAGGGTGGGAAGAAGCTGGAGAGGAAGACAACCTGAGGGCACCAGCCAGCAGCAAGGACGGGTGGTACTGGGGGGCCACCCTGCGTAGGGCACGGGTGCTTCTCCCCTATTAACTTGACAGGCTAATTGTCCCTGGCTCCCAACCTCTGCCCCATCATGGCCTAGTATCTCAGAGTTGATCGGACAGAACCTCTCTTCTCTCACTTTACAGATGAGGACACCCCTGGAGGCCCAGAGAAGTCCCCTGCCAAAGATCGGGTAGTAACCTTGTGGCAAAGCTGGGTCCAGAGGTGAGAAGCGCAGCAAAGTCTGGTGGGGTGCCTTCCATTAAACATTCCTCACTCCACCAGGTCAGAGAGGACAGGGACAGTCTCCCCCGCTCACCACTCTACGCCCACCCCAGAACTGGGTTGGTGCTAAGTACACAAACATTTCCCTCCAGAGGAGGATCGTTATCTACCTTCCTATGCCCGATCAATTTTCCAGCTGTGTGTGGTGTGAGACTGGGGAACAGTGCCAAGTTTAACTACGCTTCTGCCTCAGTGCGCTCTAAAGCTGCAGTGGCCAGGGATAACACCCCCCTGGGGGAAAGGACCCGCCAGCCAGGGAATCTCACCTTCCACCTTGGAACTGGGTGAACCCAGGTGTCACCAAGCCCTTCAAAAGACCTGAGCTGAACATGCACTTCGCTTCAGGCAGAACATGACTGGACTCCCTTCTCCACCTTGGTTTCCGGCTCCTGCGAATTCTCCCTCTGGGCTTCTCACATCCTTTCCCTCACTACCCCTCCCCCGCTATCAGGAAGGCCAGGTCATCCTCCTGAGGCGCAGCTCTTGGTCACTCTGCTAACCAGAGGCCAAGGTGGGGCTCACCACTCTGTCCATACCAAGTGGCGTCCCGTCATTGCCTCACAAAGCAAACACCTGAGTGTCTGTTCGCTATCTGCTCCTCTGCCTCTTGGGCACCTGGTGGGGCACTGGGTGAGCATGGAGCCGATGGTGCCCAAGAGCTCCTGGTCCAGCTCCGTCTCCTCAACTCACCCCAAGAAATGCCTGCTCCCATCTTCCCGCCCCAGCACATGTTCACAATGGAGAACGTCCAAGCCTCACGAAAACAAGAGCAAACAGAGTACTCAGGATGTTCCAAGCACAGTTCTAGCACTTCCCATGTCTCAGCATTTAAATCTGAGCATTTAATTCACAACCACAGCAAGGCAAAAAACATTCTTATTTTTCTAAATAATAAAAATCTAGGACACAGTAATCATTAAGAGTTTTCTGAAGTTCATAGAGACAGGAGGAGGCAGAGGCGGGTGGCCTGGGTGGCCTGACCACACTGGGGATAGGACTGGGGTTCGAATGAAGTTCTGTGGCCAGAGGCAGTGAGCAGAATTCAGGTGTGGTGGACAGAGGCTGGTCTCGCAGCACCTGGCATTCCCGTATCTTCCACGTGGCCTCAAGGTTTATCCCTCCCCTGCAGTGGGAGCCTAATCCTGAGGGTCCTGACGAAGGGCACTGACAGTTCTGCCACAGCTCTGGGGACAGCGGCCCAGTGGCCAGGCAGGTACGAAGCCCGGCCAGCCTGGCACCTGCATTCTTCCCCTTCCAGCTTCTCCCCCATAAGGGCTCACCTGAGCGTGCAGGGCAGCGGCGGCAGCAGCAGTGGCAGCCGGGTAGGTGAACGCAGCATGTGAGATGGCTGGGCTCAGCTCTGTGGTGTACAGAGGGTATGGGGCCCAGGTCTCTGGGGACGCAGGGATCAGAGCAGCTCCCATCAAGTCACCTACAAGGGAGACAACAGCCCCCACTGTCAGAACACTGGGCTTCCCTTCCATCACCCTGCTCCACTCAGAGAAAGGGAGACCTAGCATTATGGTTGAAGCATAAACGCCCTACTCAGGCCAGACTCCCCTCAAGGGCCCCAAGAACATGGAAAGAAGTGCCATGCTAACTTGGCCTGGCGGTGAGCACGCTGTTTGCTTTGCAAAGCTCTCAGAGAGGCCTCAGTCCATCTTAACCAAGAGAAGTCAGAGCAGGCTTCCGGGAAGATGGGTAGCTCTCACGGCTCAGGAGTTCAGTCTGTCTGAGGCCCAGCAAAGGTGGCAGGGAAGGAAGGAAGGTGGAACCCACAGAGATGGGTGGCTATGAGTGCAAGAAGCCTCCTAGAAGAGGGGCAGGCAGGATGGATTCCCTCGGTAAGAATTTCAATGTTGGCTTTCAGGATGTAACTCCAACAGGGCCCCAGCTCAAGCCAAGTAAGAGGGCAGCGAACGGCAGGTCAGGGTGCCACTCACAGGGGTCCCGTGCGATGAAGTGTGCTCCTAGGGCAGGGTGAGCGTTGGTGGGATTTGGTGTAGCCATTAGCTTGTTCTTGGCCATCTTGGTGTTGGCTTTGGCAAACTCTAGTCTCAGGGTCTGTGGGTTCTCAGGATCAAAGCGAATACCCTACGTGGGGAGGAAAAGAAAGGAAAGACTTTACCTGTAAGACCCAGACTGTCAACTGCAGCTAGCCTGAGAGACTCCTACACATGGGCCAAGACAGGACCAGCTGTGTGGGCCTTGTGAGCAGTGGTGTTTGGCACAGATGTTGCAACCAGAGACTCTGCCCTGGGATGGCTGGGAAATAAGGTACCTCTGTAGGCCCTTTTATTGGTGTGGAGTGAGGGAAGAAGGCTTTTGCAAAAGACAGAACAGGGATACCCATCACCTGGAGGTTTGTGGGTCAGAGAAAGACCTATTCACCTACTCACATTTAATGCGTTCTTGGCCGCTTCTGCTCCTGCCCGGCTGTCAAAGATCACAAAACCAACAGGCTAGCAGGAAAAAGAGAGAATATACTCTTGTATCTCTCCCAACATTCCATCTTCCCCACCTTCTCCAAAAACTCCATCATTTCACTGGAAACAGGATGTGAAAAAGACCAGGGAAGGTGGGAAACCCAGCAGCTATTCCCCATGCCCCATGTCTGGCTGGAACAGTGGGAGGTTCTTATGCACCAGAAACCAGAAGTTTCCCACCCAGAAGATGCCCAAGGACCATCATTCTACAGCATTAAACAGGAGCAGGGTGATGGAAGGGGAGCCCAGTGCTCTGACAGTGGGGGCTGTTGTCGCCCATGTAGGTGACCTGATGGGAGCTGCTTCAGTAAGTGTCTTTTTAAAACTGCAAGTAATTTAGAATCAGTTCCAGGGTTTTCCTGGCAAGAAAGGGGAAACCAATGCCCCCCTTATCTGTATCTTCCTTGACACCAATGTGTCAAGCGCATGGTAAGACTCCAGGCTCAAGGAGCAATGGATTGAAAACTTGGCACCAACTTCATTTTGACAAGAATCATCTCAAAGTTCAGACAGCCCCTAAATGCTCTGGTCCCCGACCTCCTGGCTTCAGGAGCCAGCTTCTATGGTCAGGGTTACCACTTCTATGGTCAGGGCAGGCTGTGCCTTTTCAAGAGCCAGAGAGAGGGGGGACCTTTGGAGGTTGCTTCCTCATCAGCCCAGGACAGAAACAGGATGGCAGGCAATGGGTCTCAGCTCCCAAATGCCTTTAGACAGGAAAAGGCAACAGGCTCAGTTCCAAGCTCAGCGGCTTATCTAGGCTGGGAAGAAGAACTGAGGAGAGAAATTACCTGTCTCGACGTGAGCTTGATCAGGGACCCTTCATACCCCTGCAGAGAGAGGTGGTCATTACCCGGCAGGGTCAAAAGCCTTTATTATGCCTTCCTGGTCACCCACGACATCTGCCCCACCTTCCCCCATGCTTGCCTGACTCATTCTCACACTCTTCTCCCTGCAAACAACCCACTCTGACCTCCACCCTCCATTCTTGTGTCCCACATCACAAGGCCCGGCACATGGGTGGGCATCACGCGGTGAGGCTCATCATTTCACGCATGAATGCCATTTGCTCCGCTGGCTTGTAATCTGGAAGCAGAGAGCTTACCTTTTTAACTTTCCTCATCTGCAAATTGAAAAGGCTACAATGAATCTCAAAGACTCCTTACATGGCAAAGTCTACCAAAATTCTCTACAGTCTCCTTCACAGACAAGGAGACATGAGGCTCAGAAGGGTTAAACAATCGAGGGAAAGCAACATGTGACTTAGCAGAACCAGGACAGAGAGTCAGGGCTGAGCCACAGTTTCTGAAAGACTGTCCCCTGTCTTCCTTCTGCCAAATCCAGTTCAGGGACTCATTCCTGACGTTTCTCTTCCATCCTAGGTTCTGCTGTGGGAGGCTGGATCCACACTCACCTTGAATGGCCTGAAGAGCAGGTAGAGTTCTCTGGGTTTAATGTCCACAGGGAGGCCACTGACAAAGAGCGTCCGGACCTGGGGACAGAGACCACCGTGGTCAGCGCCAGGCTGGAGAGAAGGATGGGGGCGACAGCTTTTCCTTCAGGAAGGCACTGAAATCCTTCCAGAGTTTAGGGAGGAATTCAGTATTTCCTGGGCTTCCTTTGGAGACTGAGGCAATGAACATTCCGTTTCATAGCACTTAACCTCTCCAAGCTTTTTCTGTACACTCCTTTCTCCAGGTTAATCCTACAGGTGTCACGTACCACACCTGTGAGTGCCTCTGTGCACAGGCCATCTGCTGCCAAACAGCCAAGAAGAAAGACCTCTCTTTCAGAAGTGCACAGGAAAAGGACCCTTGCTCAGATCAAGGGCCTCTCTGACAGTCTGAAGAAAGCTTTGGTGGCCTATCCCCCAAAATGTACAAGTAAAAATTATCTATTTTCTCAGAAGATACCCACAGACACCTGGTTGAGACACTGTCTGGTCTCCACGAGAGACAAAGATGAAAATGGGACAGAAGTCTTCTGCCACGCTGTGCCTGAGGTCACCTCAACAGAGGGCCCGCCACCTTCACATCCACCTCCCGCTTCCTACGCTACATGGAGGCTCTTCAATGGCCGGAAATGTAATGTATTCCTGCCTTTATGCCCAGCTCCTAGCATGATGCTGGTACTAAATGTTTACTCAGAGAACTGGGTAAGTAGTCAAGAGACTGGACAATTATGCTGGGTTTTGAAGAATGAGTAGGATCTTGTCAGCCTCAAGTGAGGCAGATGATGCTCTGTTACAAGCCTTGCCCTAGACAATGATTACAGATTGGTGGCAAAGCCAGGTCCAGACACCACGTGTCCTTTATATGATTCCAGACAAACCAGACCACCTAAACTGAGTGTGCAGGTGGGGTGCAACTGAGGGCCGGCAGGAATCCTTTCTTAAGTCACCACTGCTGGTTAGATGCTGTGGCAGCCAATGCTAACCTAGCAAGCCCCTATCAGCCAATAGCTATAATGGGGCAGGGAGGATTTTCCCTAGTTTAGAACCATGAAAAACGTATCTTGAAACTGTGGCTTTCTGATAATGAAAAACCTAAATAAATGGAACTTCCCTACACACCTGACCTCACTGTCAAGAGAAAGCTCATATGCCTCAGCCTGCCCATCATGTGACCGTGCGTGAAAGCATTTAGATGCCCTACAGTGGGCCAAATCCCCTGCCCCAGAACCCAAGAACGTCTCTCACGTGCCTGCCAAACCCAGGACCAGCCATTTTAGACAACGGCTTGTATCAGAAACCCAAGGCAGCCAGGCACAACTCTACACTCTGTCTGTCTGTCTGTTTCCCTCTTGCCCTCTCTCCCCCACGATCCAGGAATAGCAAAGGGAACGAGCGCAGATAGCCGCTGCTAACCACTGCACGCACACAAGAATGACTCCCGGTCTGGGGCTGATAAAGAATGGGCATGGGCAAGCTTCTTCCCTCATGTGAGTTTCTGCCAAGCAGCTCACTCAGCATAAGCTGTCGCCATGTAGGAGACCTCTTCCCCTCACCAGATATGCCTCTGCCCTCTGTGTACTGGCCAGCCCTGGGCTCTGCATCCCTGTACCCATAGCTCTTAAGTACTGCCCTGTTCCCAGAAGCACCTGGAGAACTTGGACAGTCAAGGCTCCAGGATGGGCTAAACTGAGCTCCTGGACTCTTCTACATTCTTCTGCCCTTTGATTAAAAGCCCTTGAATTTATGCATAAATCCTCAAACAGAGGTGGATCACTCAGTTTACTCAATTCGTTCTTTCAAGACAACAGACCTGGCACTTAAATCTCAGGTCTCCTGACTACTCATCCAGGCTGGTAGTCACACTTGCCTTGGGGTACCAGAATGCGGACACCCAGTCTAACCCCTTCTCCCCAGAGCAGTGGATGTCGTAGGGCCAGGTCAGGCCCACAGAAACTTCAGCTTTAGTTCTCCCCAGGGGCCATCCATTTCACTAGAGCTAATTTTAAACCCTTCCTCAAATGGCTCCTTTCTGGCCAGACCTCCCCAGAGGCCCTCTTAAATAGCAAGTTCTTAGTAAAGAGTTTCCTGCTTGGGGTAAGGATAGGGGATCTTTTCTTCATTCCAGGTCCTTATCTCTATCCTTCCCTCTGAGCCGGATGACCCTTTTCCTGTAGTTTCCATCTTTTAGGGTCAAATGTGTCCAAAATGCTACTACAGCTCCCATCTGGTCCCTGGCACCTCTCAGGAAACTAGCTGTGGTCAAGACAGTAATGCTAGGTGGTGGGTCCCCATCTGCCCATCATAGACCCTTTGCTGGGCGTGAAGTCCTGGAAGCTGAGCCTCAGAAGTATGACCTGCATATTCTTCTTGGTTCTTACTTGATCCTCACTACCCTGGCGGATGACGTTCCTCTTGCTGATGCTCTTATGCAGACAGGGAAAGTGAGGCCCCAAAAGGGCTCATGTGGCTTAGCGCCTCACAGGGCAACACTGGGTAAAACCCAGGAACCTTTACGCTGTGGTCTGTGCCATCAGTAATTCAACCAGCTGTGAAGACAGGGGGTGTGGCACCTGGGTAGCCTCATTAGCTCCATGGTGGGTATAAAGTGTTGCCACATATCCACTCAGTAGCCAGTCCCTTCCCTGGGCACTTGTTAGGATGACAGCAAAACTGTAAAAGTCAGAACATGTTGGATGGGCAGAAAAAGAAGAAACTGCAAGCCAGAGATGGAGGGAAGCATGGGCTAGCAGGCTGGCCAGCCACGCAGTGAGAGGGTAAGAGCCTGCTGCTCCAGCTCCCTCAGGTCCTACACAGGCCCATCTGCAGTCCCCGGCAAGCGCCCGCACAGGCACACCTTGAGGCAGCTGCCAGCACTACCCCTCAGTCACCCCTTCCTCGTCCCTTAAGTGTACCCATCCTTCAGGTCCCTATTTCCTCACCCATTATTCATTCCTTTGACGTCTTACAGGCACCTCTAGGACCCCTGCCTTCTACTGTCCCCACCTGTCTGCGCTTATGCTCTCCCAGACTCTACAGAACTCCAGACCCCTGGAGCCAACTCTCACAACACTCCATCCTCCCAGGCACCAACACCGAGGCCTCACCATGAGGAACCACCTTGCTCCCTCACCTAAGTACGTCCAAAGAAGAGACTCAGAGTCAGGACAGAGTGATGCCAAAATGAGAATGTGAACAGGTTAGTTCATTGGTCAGTGAGACAGCAGTTTGCATCCCAGCTCTGTGCTTGGCTTGGGGAAGGTGCTACATCCTCCTGAATCTATTTCTTTCACCTGTGCCTGGATGAAGAGTGCTCTTAATACTACATCCAGCACATAAGAGAGGCTCACCAAAATACTTGTTTACTTAAGGCTCCTGTGATTACAGCATTTACCTGCATAAAACCTCACCTACCAGGTTCCACAAGCCATTTGTTTATTAAGTTGCCTAGTGAGGCAGAATTCAAGTCCAGGGCAGTCTGGAGAAGGGCAGTCACTGGAGTCTTTAGTTTTCCTGTGCCCCCGGAGGTCACATTGGAGGTGGAAGTTACCTGGATATCAGCTAGCTCAACATCCTCATTTTACAGATGAGGAAAGTATGGCTCAGAATAGGAGGGTGATAACGCCAGCCAAGTGGCATGGTCAGAGTCAGGATCCCTTAAGGAAGCAGGGACAGACATGTAGCTACATCTCCAAGGCCCAGTCGACTGGGCCCAGTCCAATCCCAGGTTGGATTGGAGGCCACTCTTCCCATGTCACTTTCTGAAAGTACTAGCCTCATGGCAGCAGGGCCCAACATTCAGAAAGAGGTTGGATGCAGACGAGGTTCATGGACCAACAGTTGGCTGATGCCAAGATGGAAAGATCAACCAAAGAACTCATGCCTTCCTTATTCTACGAGTTTATTGCAAGAGTTCAACACAAAATGTTTTAAAGTGACATAAGGGGTGGCTCATACAATCCCCAGGTTTCTAGAACATTCTCCCACCCCATCATTCCCAGAAACTCCAGGGAAAAGATCAGCAGCAGGAAAAGCAGCTTCAAGAGCCCCCAAAGCTTTGCTGGAAAGGGGCTCACGTACCTGGGTCCTGCCCCTTCCACACATTCACCCTTTCTTCACAAGTATCCAGACAGCCCAAGGGATTATCTCCTTCCTGTCCTGAAATGTAAAAAGCCACCACAGCCCTTTTAAAATGGTCAACTTCATGGCAGTAAGAGCAGATGGTGTGAGACCACATCCATGTCCTTATCAAAACTGGAAAGTTAAGTTTGGAATAGGGTAGAAGGGGATTGGAAAAGTAGAGAATGGATGAAGAATCCTTACAAGCCAGCAAAAGAAGCATGTGAGGAACAGCTCTTCTGGTGGGACCTGAAGCACCAAATTCAGCAGACAAGGTATCTCCATACAGGACATTTCAGACACAGCTGAGTGGCCTTTCTGGCGTTCAGGAACAGCCCCAGACTTACTGGAAGTTCCCAGTCAGCAACACGCCTGCCTAGAGGAAACGACTGGTCTCTGGCACAACCATAGCCCCGTTCCAGCAAGGCTTTGGGGGCTCTTGAAGCTACTCTTCCTGCTGCTGCTCTTTCCCCTGGAGTTGCTAGGAATGATGGGGTGGGAGGAGGCTCAGCCCCTTCTCCTAAGTCCACACCACTGACTATCACTGGTCCACAGACTTCCTGGGGTTGTCTAGCTCTTTGTTCTGTGCTTTTTCCCTCCAGCTACTGTGGACCTACAGTGCTGCGGTGCCCAGTTAACTCCTGATCTGTCCTCACCTTCTCCACAGGAAGCTACCCCCACCCCCAATCTCACTCTAAGGGCTACAATCCTAACTCAGCAACAGGATACCCAGAGGGAGACAAGGAGAGAAGGATGGCTAGCACCTGAGAAGCACAGAAGCCCGTCATGTGGGGGTGGGGATAATGCCACCTCCCATAAAGGTTGAGGAGTCTCTAATTCCAGCATTACAGAGGTCCCCGGCTCCCCACTGTCCAGTCCTTTCCTTCTGAATAGGTGACAACTGCGGGCCACTCTCTAGGTTTCCCTTCTCCCTCCTTAGCGCTTCCCCGGCCCCAAGCCCAGAGTAAGAGCTCACTTTCTAGAGAAGCAGGAAGGACACTGACAAATCCATATCTATGTGTCAGTGATGCCTTCCTGCAGACAAAAGGATGTTTGTTTACAGATCTTCAAAAAACAATGAGATTAAACAAAGGTCTTCAGAAGCCAGTGACACCAAGACACCAGCCTAACAGCACAAATTTAGCTTCTGTGGAAGAGACTTGCAGGCAGGACTTGCCTCTTCCCATGGGCCCGGAGGGACATCTCTCCCAGAGGCAGGCCTGTCTTCAGCGGCCCCAGACAAGGCCTGTTCTCTGACAAGTGGCTGTTCTTCCCTTCCATGGAACATACAGGGCCTTGCAGGAGGAGGTAAGGAAAGGGGGCTGGCTGGGATGTTAACAGTACTCAGGGTGTGGTGCACACAGAGAAAAGAGGCTGAGCAAAGTCTCTGCAACAGAACTGGGACAGCGGGGTCTGCTGCGGGCCTTCCTCCCCAGCGAAGAGGACTTCGTATCCGGTCAGAGGCCATGGTGAGGGCTCCATAGCTCCAAGAAGCCCCAACCTTATTGGCGCAAAAGATCTTCATACTGAGCGTTAAACACTCAACTTATTAGTCGAAGGCAGCAGCAGTGTATGGTGGCTAGAAGACAGGATCTGTAAGCACCAGCTTTTATTAAAGATGGGAAGGGCAGCAGTGCTTTCAAAAGCAGTGGTCTGCCCATGGATATTAAACCTCCTGTCCTTCAGCTCTAACGGCTATCACGGGGCCTCCCTGGTGGCGCAAGGGGTTAAGACGCAACCTATGAAGCTGTCCACAGCCTCTGCAGCACAAGTTCGATCCCCAGCCAGGGAGCAACCCACATGGCACGGCAGATCTCTCCTGTTTCGCACGCTGTTCCCTTCAGCAGGGCATTTCAGTCTGCCTATTCTGCTCCCCATTCTTCTCTGGCAAATCCTCTACCCCCCACACCTCTGGCCTGTACCTCAGTTCTTGTATGCATAAATAAATAAATCTTTAAAATAAATAAATAAATAAAGGATATCGCAGCCATCTTCAACAGCCCAGGACAGGAATTCAGGGACCACCCACCCTGAAGGACACACCTTTCTCCACAAAGGAGGAAGATGTAGAAAAGTCGCCACCCTAGAGGGCAGACTGGAAAGGAAATTCAGTCTGGAAAGAAAAAAGTGTTTCAACTGTCCACTCCATCAACATGTACCAGGGCTGCGCTTGCTTCAAATCCCTGCCTACTGGCTGCTCAGTGTAGCTCTCCTGGTGTCATCTGGATGGAAAACACCACTGCGGGGTTGGGGGCGGGGATCCAAAAAGGGAAAAACATGCTCTTATAGGCCCCTCCCACATCCTTCCCCAGTTCCCAGCCCTCAGCAGCAACCAAAATGCAGGCAGAGTACAGGAGCTGAAAGGAACCTTATTTTTAGACAAGGAAACCAAGGCCCAAGGTCCAGCAAGCATGTCAAAAAAGCCCCCATGTCTCCAGTTCCCTGCTCATGAGCCAGTGCTCTTTGGCAACCCTTGATCTTACCATCAACCCACTCAGATCCCAGTGGGGTCACCTTAGGTACCCAGGAACAAGTGGTCCTCAGTTTTTGAGTTAAGAGAACAGAAGGTTGATTGGGGGTGCTGGGGGGGTTGCTGGAAGGGTGGTCCTGCTGGGGACGCCCAGGGGTAGTCCTAAACAGAGTAAGTTACGGGGAGATCAATGCAAAGCCTGACAGACTGCCAATGCGCAGCAGCAAAGGGCAAGCATTACTTGTGCCCCACTCATTTGTGGCGAGGGGGCATGTGTGCTGGAGCAGAGTCCTTCACACACCTTGGACAGGACAGCTGGACACACATAGCCAGGAAGCCCTGAGGCCAAACAGAAGCCTGGGCCACCCCCGCTCAGTGTCTCATTATCACCCTCCCATTAGACCACGGGGCTTAAGAGCCAAAGGCCGCATGATAGAAATCTTAAGGCTTTTCTGATATAAAGATACTGAACATCCTTTTGAAACTTGTACCAGTCACCATCACACCTAGATCTGCTCCAATTTCTCCAAAGGGAGACACAGTATTGAAAACCACGATACCAGATTTAGGCTCAGCAAACACCTGCTGACGAGACAGGCAAAGAGAAGGAAAAGTGCCTTAAACCAATTTTCAGGGAGCCTGAGTAGAAGCCCCAGTCCGGCCCCAGCCAGGCAAATGGTGTCCCTTCTCCACGGTCCCGGCTATAGAGCAGGGGGATGGACCAGCCCCAGAGTTCCTCACACTCCAACTTTCTAAGATAGATGGTGACTGAGTCTCAGGAGAAGGCTTGAGCAGTATCCTCCATCTGCTCAGAGCTTAACAGCTTTCCTTCTGCCCACAAAGGCAAGGAAAGTGGTACAGAAGAGCCTGGAAAAGGAAAGGGTGAGAGCAGAAGTCAGAAGCCAGGCAGGGGCAGAGCTGAACCTGGGTCTGAGAGAGGTCTCTGCTGGGGCAACACTAGGGTTGCCAAAAACCTCACAGCAACACCCCCCCCGCCCCCCCCCCAAGAGACCTCATGCCAGGGGGTTTTCTTTTGCACACACATGCACAGGGTAGGGTGGGGTGGGGGTCCCGAGCCTGGGTCCCATGCTCAGGCTTGGCACTAGCAGGTTGCTCTTACTTCTCCAGGGAAAGAAGTCCCTCTAAGTGGGGCCACTTGACGAGAGGTGGATGGAATGTGGTGACATGCCCCGCAGACGCAGGACTTATAAGGGCTGAACAAGGACACAGGGAAAAAGAACAAGCAGCTACAGCCAGACCGTGGAGGGGAACTGAGACACCCAGGCTCCCAGAAGCCCAGTTCTGCCCCTGCTTCCTCCAAGGAACTCACAGCTGCTCAGCTCCCGGGCAAGGACTCAGCCCAGCTTCCCTGCAGGCGGCCCCTACCTAGGAAGCTCCAATGTCATCACAGTCTGTCCTGGTGCTGAGAAGTCCCAAGCTTAGGGTCTGTTCCACAGTGCTTTGCTATGCCAATTCCAGCCCCAAATCACATATTGTCAGGGCTTGGCTACAAAGGCCCTCTCTGCACAGCACTTTGTGGCTCCAGTTCTTTCATACCTAGAATGGGCATTTGAGCCCGACAATCCTTGGATTATCAGGCTCCATTTTACAGATGAGGAAAACAGTTCAGGGATTAGCCAGGGCAGAGCTAGGCAGTAAGTCCAAGTTGCCTGGGAGGTTGGGGCTTTTCCCCTGTAGCCTACAATATGTCCTAAAGGGTGGGTTCGGAACCAATCTGGGTGATAGGTTCTCTGAAAGGAGGGACAAGGCTGGGCATGTATCAAGTGTTAAATAAGTATACCTCATACTCCAAGTTACTTCTAGCCCCGGGAGCAGAAGGCCTAACATCTTAGGTCAAAGTCTGTTGATCACTGAGCTACAACTCATTTAGGGAGTCAGATCACACAGGATGAACAGCATTCTGCAGGCCGGTGTTACGGGTTGGCTGGAGGTGGAAATGGGCCTGCTTTCCAGTTGGCTCCAGACAGAGCCGGGGCCAAGACTTTCAGAGGTAGCTCAGCATGGGTGGGCTCACAGGGCACTCTAGCATAGAGGCCTCCCAGGCGAGGCTCCCTGTGCCACCCACTTTCCTGCCTCTCCTGTGTGGCTAGTCAAGGAAGATCTATTGCCCATGCCCAGCAAGGGCTGCAGTTGTCATCACTGCCAAACGTCATTCCATAGATTCAAGGCATTGGCCTCAGGCAATACCACTTCCCTGCAGTTCCAAAATCAGTACCTCCAACCCTTAAACCATGTGCTGTTATTCCAGTGTGAACACACAACACAGTGAACACACAGCACTGAGCTACCACACCTGCCTATCACTTGACTGAGGCAGATGAAATCTGACAAAAGATGTTTCCTAACTTAACCTGCTGCTGGGAGATCTCTGGAGGTGCTTCCAGGATCTGCATCATGTTTAGAGTTCCCCTGACACAAATTAAAATGAGCACCCCTCCATCCCAAGCTGTGCCTGGATTCGGCCGCAACTATACATGAAGAGCCTCGACTAGTCTGGGCAGAACTTCAGAGCATTTGCAACAACAGAGTTCTCAAAAAGTCCCAGGTCCTATTCCAGTAACCTCTCCTGATGCCCTAATAAAAGCTCAAGATGTGCTCAGGGAGAGGGAGGCTGGCTAGCCACAAAGAGGAGCCAGGTACTCCTGACACTTAAGACTATGGCAGGGCAGGTCAAGCACTGCCCTTTCTCCCTGGGCATCTGAGGCCTATTCAGAATTATACAATCAGCCTTGATGACTTGGGACAGCCAAGAGCCTCTGTCCAGTGGGCAGTGAATGACTAAAGGCTATAGCAGATGGGCCTAGGCAGACCCTCCCATTACAGCCAACTGATGTTCCATCCCCGAGGCCTCCGGTGAGAATGGGTCCACCAGTGGATTCTTCAGAAAGGAGGACCCAACAATCCTGACACTTGTCTAGCCTTGATTCATCTCAGAGGTAACCTTATTCTTTCCATGCAATGATGGATTATGGGAAGAAACAGAAAGCAAGGAGGCCATGCTGAACCCTGGGTGGACAGTGGATGGGGCTCTGGGACATGTTCCACCTCTCCACAGCAAGCTATTGGAAGTATAAGTGACGGCCTCTGCCAGGGCTATCAGCACCCCTCTGAGACAACCACAGCCAGGACAGAGGAACTGATGAGGCACCAGAAGTTGCCACTGTCCCAAATCACTGGCCAAGCAGAAGTTGGAGGCCAGTGCCCTGCCACAGCCTGACACTCTAACTCGGTTCTCGGTAAATGAACCAGGCTGAAACTGGGCCAGGGACAGACTTCTCTGCATCTCAGGACTGTCTGGAGGCCCAGTGGAGTAAGTAGGTGGAAAGCTTGAGAGTAAAGCTAGGCATCCACCACTCAAGTCTTGACTCTAATTACAGCATGCACCAGCACCCCCCTTCTGGAGATGGGGATGAGAAGTCAGATGTCCAAACATTGAGTGGATTTAGAAGCTAGTTCTTATTGGGACGTTAGCCAGGCTGCCCTATGCAGGGAAGGAGGAGCTAAGGAGACCTAAGGGACCACCCCCCGCCCCAAAAAAAAGCTAGGTAGTAATTTTAGAGACAGTATCACTTCTTTTGTTAAGTTGCCCAAAGCATCAGGGTACCAAGAGCGCTCTGAAAGCAGTGAGGCTGTGTCCAGGCAACAAGGGGTATACTCTCTGCAAGTAATTGAAAAATAAAACCGACCTGGTGTGGTTTTTACCATCACCATGTATGTAATGGCAATTCTAAACAGTATCTGTGATAAAATGATTCTCTTGCAGGGGCTCACAGCTCCCATCATCACTCAGTCTGGGATGCCAGCAGCCCAAAGGAAACTAGCCTGGAGTCAACCTCTGGGCTTTGAGTTAGCACCCTGGCATCACCCAAAGCTCAGGCCTCAAAAACTTTAGTCTCAACAACAACCATAATATACAACAGAACAACAGATTATGTAATTAAAACAAACTGTGGTTTCAAATCTCAACTTACCTATTTGCTCCATAAAAGTTATTTAACCTCTGTGCCTCAATTTCCTCATTTGTAAAATGAGGTGATGATAATGTATGTATTTCATAGTGCTGTTGTGAAAGTTAAATGAGTTAAAATTATAAAGTGCTTAGAGAGCAATGCCTAGCACAAATATCTATGTACTTACTATAATTAGTCCACTCTCTCTATTAGGTTATTTGAGCAGAGGGGACATAACTACAATAATCCCCAGGGAGGACAGGGGCCTGACCTACCAGAATCGTCCTGAATCCATTGATCTGGGCCCTGTTTCCAGGGAAAAGGCCCGAAGCATAGAACCCCCTTCCCTCATACCCAAAGCAGCCTGCAGTAAGAAAACCAAGACATCTAGATTTTGTCAAATGCTTTTGAAGGCAGAGAAATGAAAAGGAAAGGTGCCCAAGTCACACACTAGACCCCAGCATTTCTTCACACTCACCTGCAGTGTTAACCCTGCCTCTCCTGCTAGGAGCCAGGGACCTGGCCGGTTCTTCAGAAACACCAAGAGAAAACAGGCTTCCCAGCCCACAACGGGCCACCTTGGTTTGCTTTGGTAGATACAATGGACAAGCAAAGATGGAGTTCCGTGGAAGGGTGCTGAGGGGTCACGATCATAAGGTCAAACTGTACTCCCCTCAGCTGCCATCAATCCCTGCTTTTCTATAGCTTACCACCTTTTCCCTTTCAGGGAAACCCCCCCCCATGAATAATTTTAGTAACTTAGCGTTACCTTGCATTATGAAATTTAAGTTTCCATTTGCAAAATACAATATACTTTCAAATTACATATAGCCCCAAAACAACCTAACTTCTGGTCGATATACTTGCATCTGGGGTTCAGTAATACAAATTTTCAGGCAAATTTGACCTGAGTGGGGTTCACATGCTGTATTAACTCACTTTGTGGAGCTCCAGCAGCAGCCCTGACATGCCTGGGGTAGGCTATAGCATCCAGCTTGAAAGGGACACTTAGGGCCTCCCTGGTGGCACAGGGGTTAAGTCACTGTGAAGCTATTGCCAGCAACTGCAGCATGCATTCAATCCCTGGCCAGTGGAGGCACAGCAGACCTCTCCTGTCTCACCCACTGCTCCCCTCAGCAGTGTATTTCAGTAGATCCGCCTGTTCTGCTCCCCACTCTGTCTCTGGTGAAAACTCTCACCCTCCCTCCCCCAGCCCCCCCTTCACATCGCTGGCCTACACTCGTTCTTATATGCATAAATAAATAAAAATAAATCTTTTTAAAAGGAGGGGACACTTAGTTCCTCCTGTGCAGACTCAGCCCCAATTCCTCATTGTCCTCCTTAGCTTTCAAAAGGTATCAATGCTTCTAACACCTCATCCTTCCAAGAGACATAATAATGCCAACTACCCCCAAGTCTGCATGATTTCAGACTCTGCAAAATGTGGCCTCAATATTGCTGCAACAAAGGAAACTCTTGGGAGTCACCAAAACAAGCTATGCGGTCCACAATCCAACCCCCACCCCCAACTTTTATACATACTACTCCCTCCTCTTGGAAGGCCATTCATCCCCACAGTCTAATAATCTCCTCGGCCACATGTGGGGAGGGCGGACCTCTGATTTCTCTGCAGACCATTGGGCCACATGTGGATATCTCTTTATTTTACCCACAGTTGCATTTAACATACCATCACTTCCTGGCAAGTCCTTCTCATCTCCTAGTCTGTGATCTTTCACTTGTATCCCTGACCCCCCTAGTCTAGAAAAGGAACCTAAAGTTTATGATACGAATGTACCCTCATGGACAGGGTAGGTAAGCAGGGAGAGGCAAGGTTCTACAAAGCAGTTTAAGAAAAATTCCACAGATACCCCTTCCAAGAACCATGAAAATACACCCTTTTATCCAACAAGCTAACATTTTCAGAAAATGAGGTCTTGACAGGCAAGTAAGGTTCCTTGGTTTTCTAGGCTTGCTAATCACCAACACTCCTTTGGGAAGAGCCGGCCTGGGTCTGCGGTGAGAGTAAACCACCAGAGCTAATGCAGATTCTCCTGATGGCAGCTCTTGAGGATTAAGGAACTGATTGCCTAGGAGATACACCTAAAATTACAGTGAAGGAGTCCAGTTCCAGTCAAGCCACCAACCCAAGACAGAACCCTGGCAGAACAACACTTGACCCACTGTCCCAGAAGGCTATTGAGGGGAGGGGACTGGCCTTACCAGACCAGAGCACATGCTGGGCTCCAGGAGGTCCCAAGAACCCTTACGCATCTGTTGAACACGGGCCGTTCAAAACATCGGTAGCACTGACAATCCCCACCAAGAATCACACCACTGCTGTAGAACACCTCTGTCCCCAAGGAGAACAGCAGAATCCCATTTCTTGAGGACTCTGCCCTCTCTCTCACAGAAAAGGCACTCAGAAATAAGTGACCAGTACCTTAAATACTTTCTCAAGACTTTAGCCTGGTTACATGGTTCACTTCAATGTTGGGTCTGAGGGTCAGCCTGGTCTCTTGGGTGGTGTTGAGTCCCCCTAGCAGAAGTAGCACTCCGGGTTCTTTCCCAAGTTCACATGAGACAGCTCCTCTACCCCACTGAGGCTAATCAGAACCCCTCGGTCCCCACCACACACACAGCAACTCTGTCATCCTCCCCCCAGCTCTTTGGGGAGATTCTGAACAAGGTAAAGTCAGGATGGGGCTAAGGTCCCCAAAAGCCAAGGGTCTATCGGCATCAAAGTCCAAGGAGGAAAAGGCCTTCAGGAGCTAAAACAACCCTACCAAACTAGAACCCCCATCACATTAGTGGACAGATGTCAGGTCCTCCCTTGCCACCCTTCATAGTGAAGATTTATATTCCCCCTTCCTCTCCTCCAAAAGGGGGATCTAGGCCTAGAATCTCAAGATGTCATGCCATTGGCGGACTGGGACTGGCAGCAGGCCTCTGAATTGCTGAGAGTGGTAGCTGCCAGTGTGCCGCTGCTACCACCACCACCATCCCTTCCACAGCGAGGAGCCCAGCCCGCCAGTGGGCCACTGCTGCCATTGTGCACCAAACCTAAAGCACGGAGGGCCTCATGGCCACTGGACAGGAGTGAGGGAGCAATACCAGCCCCCACCAGGGGCTCTGTGGTCTCTCCCCCAGACCAAAGGGAAAGAAGCTCAGGGTGGATAACTGGCCTTTGGTTTCCTGGGCAAAAGTATGCCAGGGCGGGGCAGGAAAGGTCTCTTAGCCCTGGAGTGACACAGCAGAGGCCAGAGGCCCTGGAGGGAGCTGGGAAGCCTGTCCCCTTCCTACATAGTTTTTGTCTCAGCCTTCCAGCTCCTGATCTCCACTCGCTAAGCGCTTTAAGGCTTATATCCACCACCCCACTCTACACACACATCCTCCCCGGTTCCGCCATCCCACTGACCACGCAGCTGCTGGTGTTTCCACGCAGAGGCCTCACCCTCGCGCCCCTTAGCACCTGGCCCACGGGCTAGACAAGGTCGCCTCTCCCCGCAGACTCCCACCCGGGCCAGGGGTCCTGACTTGGTTGCTGAGCAAACCGGGAGGGAGGAGGGCCGGGAACTAAGTGTCTTCAGGCATCTCCTTCCCAACTCTGAGCGCCGGCTGACCTCTTTGCCAAAGCCCAGGTTCTGGGGCCGTGAAGAAAGCTCGTCCATGACCACAGCTCTAGTGAACCAAGGTGCAGAGCGGGCGGCCGAGCCTCCAAGGTCACGGGGAGGGGTCAGGGTGGAAAGTGCAAGGGGGTGAAGGTGCCGCCCGCCGCGGCGGGCTAATCCCCCTCAGCTCCCAGCAGCCGGGGCGGGAGTCCCGGCCACGCGGGCGCAGCCCCTCGGAAGAGCGTGGCGCTCCCGGCGGGGAGCGAGGGGCCGGGGCGGCGCGGGCGCGGGCGCGGGCGGCGGGCGTGGGGCGGACGCCGCGCCGCTCGCCCACCGCGGGACGCACGGACGGCAGCCCGCGCGCGGCCCGCCCCAAGCCGGGGAGGGCGGGGAGACAATGCCCGCCCGGCGGGGCAGTCCAGGCCGCACGCCCCCACCCGCCGGACACCCGCTGCTCCTCCCCGGCCGAAGGGCAGCGGCGGGAAGGCGCCGGGAGCGACTGCCAGAGCGGCCCCGCGCGCCCAGCCAGCCCCCGCCGCGTGCGCCGCCCGCCCGGCCCGCCGACCCACCTCCTCCTCCAGGCTGCCGCCGGAGCCCGCGCCCGAGCCGGGGTCGGCGCCGGAGCCGTGCTCGCCGTCCGGCTTCAGGTTGCTCATGGTGCGGGGGGTGGGGCGGGCGGCGCGGGGAAGGGCCGCCGAGGGCGAGCGCAGCGCCGGCCGGCGAGGAGGGAAGGGGCGCGGCGAGCGGTGCGCCCCGAGGTGCGGGCGGGCGGGGGGCGGGGGGCGCGCGGGGCGGCGAGAGGGGCGGCCGCGTCGGGCCGGGGTCACATCAAGTTTGGCGGGGCGGGCGGCGGCGGCGGGGGCGCGGGCGGCACGGGGGGCCGGAGCCGAGCCGGAGCGGCCGCCGCCTCCGCCTTTTCACTGCGCCCGGCGAGTGTGCCCGCGGCCGCGGCGGCGGCGGCGGCGGCAGCGGCGGCGGCGGCGGCGGGGGGCGGGCGCCGGGGGAGGGGGCGGGCGCCGGGCGGCGGGGGGCGGGGGCGGGGGGCGGGGGGCGGGGGCCGGAACCGGCCTCAGCTGGGGCCCGGCCTGCCCCCGCCCCCGCCCCCGCCCGCCTAGCGGTCTCCGGGGGAACGCGCAGCCAATCCCCGCCGCCCACTCGGGCTCGCCCCGGCCCGGGCCGCGCCGCGCCAGCCTCCGGCGGGGCTTCCCCCTCGGCCCGGCCCCCCCCGCCCGCTCCCGCGCCCCGCGCCCCTTTCCCGGCTCCTCGGCGAGTTTTTAAACTTTGATGAACTCACCCGGCGAACTTTCTTAAAGGGGCCGCGCGCGCGGCGCGGGTCCAGCCCTCGAGAGGTGGAGCCGGGCGCGCGGCGCCCCGCGCCCCTGGTCCCCCGGCATCCCCGCCCGGACGGCCCCACGCTAGGGGCGCCCGAAGGGGAGCGCTGGAGCCGGCGACTTCCGGAAGGAGGCGCCCCTCGCGCCCCGCGCCGAGGTTATGGGATGTCGGGCGAGCTCCCTTCACTCCCCCCGCCCCATCCCGCCGCCCGCTCCCGGCCCCGCTCCCCCGCCGCCCTCCCCGCGCGCGCGGCCGTCGGAGACGGGGTTCCGGGGGCGCCGGCGCGGGGGGCGGCGGGGGCGGCCAGCCGGGCTTTCGCCTGTCCGGGCGCAGCTTTGCTGCGTGACCTTGAGGAAATCACTTCCCCTCTCTGGCCCCAGGCGCCCGGCCCGGAGGGTGGGACTTAGCTCTCCTCCCCGGCCCCAGTCGCTGGAGAGGACTCCGGGCGGGTGACGAGTCTGTGGAACCCCAATGGTCTGTATTCCTGGGCGCGGCGTGTCTGGAATGACGGCGATGGTCCCCTTGGCTTTCTTCCCTCCCACCCGGCTCCTGGGCTCTCTCCTCCCGCACCTTAAGCGCGCCCCCCGCCCCGGGGGGCGCCCGTTCACACGCCTCCCCCCACCCCACCCCCCGCTCCGAACCTGAGGCCTGGGGGGAGGGGAAGCAGCCGCCGTGACCTCCACCCTCCGCGGGTCTCCAGGGCGTGACCACCCAGTGGGTTTTACTCTGACTTTTGAAAACCGCACCTACTGGGGTCGCCCCGGCCGCCATCTAGTAAAAACTCGCGCCCGCTTCGGGTCGCGCTTCAGGAGCGGCCGCCTTGAACGCTGCGGAGCTCCCTCAGGACGGGGCCCCTCCCCAGCGCCCCGGATCTGGAGCTGTGACGGTAGGGACACCGGGGACCTGAAATCCAGGCCCTGTCGGGACTTTGGAAGACCCTGCGGATAGGTGAGGGGAGCCCTGCGAGCCCCCGGGCGGGGCCCCGCGTCACCGGGGGTGCTCTGACCACGGGTGCCTGCTTTCTGTTCTGACTCTCCGCCAAACCAGGTTTTTAAATTTGAAAGCGACTCGCAGCCTCCGTGGTGTGTGGGAAAAACTTGGTTTGCGCTCGCCTGTGAGTTAGGATACCAGACCTGGGACAAGTAACTCAACCCTGGAGGGCCTCAATATGGCGACCTGCTTATATAGGGTTAGCACAGCCATGCAGGAGAATGAACTGTGTTTCTCTGGCTTAGTTTCCCCAGCAAATTTTAGCCTCCGTCCTCCTCTGTGCGATGAGTAAACTGAGGCCTAGAGATGGGCCATATCTCTCCCAAGGTCATTTTATTCTTTCGGTATATAATTGTTGAACACCTACTGTGTGCTGGTGGCAAGGCCAGGGGAACCTTAGTTTCCCACAACCCCTATTGCCAACACTTGTTTCGCACCCTCGTAGGAGGGAAACTGCCTCCTGTAAGAGTCAGGCACTGTCATTCCATATAATAGGTGCTTCGCTTTACCTGGAGTTTTCTCGGTACTTATTAGTGGCTGGCACCTCCACATGGAGCCTACCTTGTGAACCCGCAGATACCCTGATCATCCTAAACAGGTCTCAGTCCATTGTGACTTTCCCCCTCCATACCTTTTCGAGAATAGGTTTTTCCCATCAGTCATGTCTCCAACTTTTGCCCAGGATTAGTCTTCCTTTCTCTAATATCCATCTAAACCCTCCCTTCCCCTGAGACCCTGTTTCATCTCCATTTTCATCCCCATTTTTCCTAGAAGGAGGAGTTTTCTAGACTGGCCAGTTTTCTAAACTCAGGTATCCTCTAGAAGTTAGTCTGAAATTTTCAAAGAGAAGGAAATTCTCACCTTGTAGTTCAGATAAGGAAGTTGAAAGCTAAAGAGATGACTAATGACACAGGGTCCACAGTGGCCACCCATTGTTGTATTTTTTCATAACATGATGCTGATAATTATTTTTAAAGTAATGTTAATTGTTCTTCTGATGATAATAGCAACGAGTGTTCATTGTCGAATAGCTGGAAGATAGAGAATGGTTTAGAAAACAATCTGCCATCTAGAGCGATTATTAATACTGCCTTCTAATCTTTTTGTCCTTCCATAGTTTAAAAAACAAAATTGCAATCTATACTGAACATACAGTTTAAAAACTCAATTTTTCGTCAATTTATCGCAAGCTGAGTCATGATTTTTAATGATTACTTTACCCCCATTAAATGTGCCATAATTGAACTTATCTTTTGTTAAACGTTTACTTCTAGTTTTATTCCTTTTTGCCTTCATAAGAAACGCCTTTTATGAAGTCTTAATGGCCCAGGAAGTTTCTTATAGGTATGACCAGTCCTTAAGCACTTTGGAAGCAGTGTATCCTCCACAGCCCCGAGAATGGGAGAACCTCTGACCTCAAAGGAATTTGGAGATCATATAAATGCAAAGCTCCCATCCAGCCTAGCATGAGCACCCTTTGTGTCCACTCAGGGATGATACAAATGGGGTTGCTGAGAGAAGCTTTCAGGGTGTACATAAATCTGGCTGCTTGATCTGCTTTATCTTTGTCTCCTGCAACTGTGACCGTGTTGTACAACCTTAGCAGCTTCTTCAGGGCTCCCCAATCCCTTGCTAGGCTCCTCATCCTTTCTGAGCTTCTCATGTTTTGGTTCCCTTTACCTGGAACCACCCCTCTCCCCCAGTTTCCTGACCTTTGCTGGCAGCCAATCCCTTTCCCAAAAGTGCTCAGAGTGCCTTCTTGAGCCTGGAAATAACTTGTCTGGCAGTCTCACCTAGCAGATGGGAAAATCTTTGACTCCAAGAAGTGTCTAGATGCATAGAGGCTCACCCCTCAAACTCTGCAGCTCCTTCTCTGGCAGGGAGCTTGGTGAGTGGTGGGCACTTACAGTAGTGTGTGTTCAATAAGCTTTTGCTGACCCATTCCTGGGACTTCTGGGTTATCTGGTGCTTATGGCCCCTTTTAAAAAATTTATTGTCATATTATCCTTTGATATTTCATTTTTAGGATATAGAAAAGAGTCAGGTGTCCTCACTCTTGAGTAATGCTGCTTTGGGATCTAGCATCTTCAGGGTGTGCCTGGCTGCTTTCAGGCAGCTTCCCATTCTAAACCCAGCCCCCCATCAGGAAAGCCTGAGCAATAAGAAAGCAGGTAGAGAGGGTGACCTGGAAGTCCAAAGAGTGGAGTGTGTCTGATGTGTATTTTCTTGGCACTTACAGGTTTAACCTTCACTTGTGTGCAATGGAAAGGGAAGGGACACGATGTTGGCTTTTAAAAGTTCCTGCTCATGTGCCAGGCAGTTAATATGCCATCTCACATAATTCATCATTCCTGATATCCCTCAGTTGCCAATTAGGAAACTGAGGCTCAGAAGTATTGGAAGGATGGCATGGTTGGTTGAAAAGTGTGAAACAGCCCTGTAATAGAATTCTGATTCTGTAACCATGGGCAAGTTAACAGCTGAATATCAACCAGTTCATCTGTAAAATGGGGATACTAGTGTACGACTTTAGGGGACTAATACATACTTGGTGGTTGTGATTACCACCGGTGGTCCTTTTGTTATATTGCAGGTGAAGATCAAAGTGGTACAAAACAAGATCGGAGACTGCATCATTTTAGGACAAAGTTCCTGAGCTCTTTTCTTCTTACTTTTCTTAAGCTGGTCCACATTGTGACCTAGATCCCAGGTTCAAATCCAGGCAAGCAGCATTTCCAAAGTAGTTGTGCAAAAAAAAACTGGGTTTGAGTTTAGGTCACTGTGGGCAGGAAGATTAGTCTTTCTAATGGTAAAACTAGAGATTATTTTCAGACTCCCAAAGTGTTATCCAGACTTCTTCTTTTTTTTTTTTTTTTAAGATTTATTTATTTAGGGCCTCCCCGGTGGCGCAGCGGTTGAAGCGCTGGGTTGTGAAGCTCCCCGCAGCCTCTGCAGCGCTGGTTCGATCCCCGGCCGACGGGTGAGGGTCCCACATGGCAAGCAGACCTCTTCTGCCACCTGCTGCTCCCCTCAGCAGTGTATTTCATCAGTCTGCCTGTTCTGCTCCCCGCTCTGGCTCTGGTGAATTCTCCCACCCTCCCGCACTTCTGACTGTACCCAGTGCTTGCATAAATAAATAAATAAAATCTATTAAAAAAAAAAAGATTTATTTATTTAGGTAGACAAGAACTGGGGTACAGGCCAGAGGTGTAGGGGTGAGAGGATTCACCAGAGACAGAGTGGGGAGCAGAACAGGCAGACTGACTGAAATACACTGCTGAGGGGAGCAGTGGGCAAGTCAGGAGAGGTCTGCTGTACCATGCGGGCAGCTCTCTGGCCAGCCAGACGTGGAACTTTGCTGCAGAGGCTGCGGATAGCTTCATAGGTTGCATCTTAACCCCTTGCACCACCAGGGAGGCCCTATCTAGACTTCTGAGAGTATTAAGTGAACCCTAACTCTGGATATTACTGGACAGCCTCAAAAGTCTTGGAAAACAGAAAAGGTGATTATAACATCAGCAAAGGAATAGAACCAAGAACTTCACTTCAAACCCAGTCTTCCCAAGAGGTAGTGTCTCATCCACCCCTGGCCCCCCTCAAAGGATGGTATTTCTGTCTCCACATGGCTGAAAATTAGGGTAGAACCCTGAGCACAAGTATGGTTTCTTTTTTCACCTTGGAATCCTCAGTGTCCAGCCCAAGTCCTGGTAGTGGGGAATTCAGTAATGAATGTTGAATAAAAGGCTTGGGTTAACATGGAAAGATCCCTGAGAGAGGTGCTTTTATACTAACATGTCAATGATTGTTTTTCTTCCTTCCCAAGATGGGAAAGGGGTTTAAAAGTAACAATCAGAAACCTACGAGGGGTGTCTGAGCAGGCCAAAGGTTTCTGACCTGAACTCTGGGCTCTCTCCTTACACCTCTCTCTTAACAGCCAAAGCCCCTGCCTCATCGCCAGTTCCAACCGCTGGGCCAGTGCTCTCTGCAGATGTGGAAACTGAAGTTCAGTGACTGAAATCAACTCACCTAAGTTCTCACAGCAAGGTACTGAGTTCATTTCATACTCTCTATTTAATTTCAAAAGTGGGTGAGTTGGAAATTTTCTTTCTAGGAAAAATCAAAACTAATCGAAGATCTTTTCATGTACAGCCCTCAGATTGATCTTTTATCCCACAGAAAGTCTGTGTTCAGAAAAAAAAAATAGTTTTAAATTCTGGCAACCATTAAATGGCACTTGCTAAACTTTTACTGGTTTTGAGTCCTTCCCAGGGAACCAAAGGTCACTGAAAATGCCCCTCTGGCCTGCTCCCTGTCTAGCCCTCCGGGCCAGGCAAATTCTGCAGAATTGCCTCATATGCTAGGGAAGCTGCTTCACTGGGCAGAATTTCTGAGAAATACCAAGGGCCAAAAGTAGGAATGGCTGCTCTTGACCAGAATTCAGTGGAACAAGTGATAGCCTTGGGGGGCAAGAGGGTGCTCTGCATTAAGTGGTGACTGGGTGGGATGAGAAGGGAGCATGAAGTGGCACACCTACACCACGGTAGGTGACAATAGACTCCCCTACCCTCTTTAGTTTCTTTGCCTTCCCCAAAACCTGCTGTTCATAAGGGGAAGGAAGCAGCTGCCTCATTTTCCCTGAGGCCTTGCCTAACTCAAAGGAGTGCTTCCCCTTTGATAGGTGTTAGGGCATTGCAGGTCATAGAATCTGTGTCAGAAGGAACCCGAGAGGTCGTCTGAGCCAGTGGACCTCACATTTGGCTGTAGTCCTGAATTGCCTTTTGGAAAAGACAGCTGGGACCCATCTGAAAATGCCTACAGCTATATCTTTGACAGTAGACCTTGAGAATCTTTGTACCCCAACAAAAGAACCCCAGAGCCCCATTCATCAATGTAACCATCTGCATCAAACTTGAATCTCCACCAAAAGTAATCCAGCCTCTGCCTAAACTTGGGGAGAAGCAACTCTCACGCTCCACCCCAGGTTGCTCACCCCGCTGCAACACCTCCAGTGGGACTTAGTCAAGTCTGGGCCCCTGACCTCTTAGAGAGGTTAAGCTTCCAAATTCTTGACTAAGACAGACCTGAATTCCAACCTGGTTACTTTATGTTTGTGACTTTGGGCAGATACCGCTGTGAGTATCAATTTCCTCTTCTCTGAAGTGGGGTTGATGTGTGTAGAATCATACAACAGAGCTTGACACAGTGCTTGGCATTCTGGCCTGTCAATTAAAAATTTAAGTAAAAGTAAAAAAATTTAGGTTGTTTTTCCACTTAAACACATCTGTATCCCTGTGCCTCCACCCAACTCCTTTAAACATATGGTCCTGGGCTCCATAGCCCTAGGAGCAAACCATGTGCCCTGTCCCAGAGCAGTCCTTGGCAAACAGCAGCCTCCTTTCCCAGCACCTGATCTCCTCACACCCTGGTTGCCTTCTATGCTGGACTATTTGACACAAGAGGTAGTGAAATATTGTGGGGGCTCTGCTCAGCAGGCCTCCAGGAGTTCTGGGAGCGTGTGGGCAATTAAAGAAACGTAGTGAAGAAGGTTGTGGAGGAAGTGATCCCAGAAGAGGAAAGGGTGACTCCTGCACCCTGCTAGTAAAAAAACTGCTAACCTAGGCAGCCAGGCACAGGGTGAGGCACAGCATGTCGCTGATCTTGTTCAGTTCTCACAGCTACCCCTGGAGGTAATTTTTCCTTGCCTTACATTGGAAATGTAGAAAAGCTAAGTGACCTGTACTAGGGTGCACAATCGTAACTGGCAGAACTGGGATATGAACCTAGAACTCCCTGCACTTCACTCCTGGAACTAAAATTGAACAAAGATTTGAATTTGAATTGAGGTCTAGAATCAAATGTACAGTTTTCTTCCAGGAATCACCCAGATAAATGTTCACCAATTTCTTGCATTTATAGTATGCATTATTTTTTCCCATGAATGTCCACCTTCATTTTTCTCTATTTTCTTTTTGAAAGAACTAATATTTTCACTTGGAATAAAACTCACAAGGTACAAAAGGTATTGAAAACAGTTTGCAGTTAAATACAAAATTACCATATGACCCAACAATTCCACTCCTAGATATGTACCCAAAGAATTGAAAATAGATATTCAAACAAAAACCTGTATAGCAGCAGGACTATTCACAATTACCAAAAGGTGGTGTCTGTCGACCCAAATGTCCATCAGTTGATGAAGGGATAAATTAATTGTGGTATATCCATAGGTGGAGTATAAAAATCTTTAAAAAGGATCAAAAGGAATGAATCTCAAAAACTTTCTAAGTTAAAAAAAAAGCAGACACAAAGGTTACATATTGTATGATTCTGTTGATATAAACCATTCAGAAAAGACAGAGAGTGAATTAGAGATTGCCAGAAGAGCAGGGAGTAGCGATGGGAGTGTCTACTAATGGACACTGGGGCAGGGAGGATTCTTTTGGGGGTGATGAAAATGTAGATAGAGATGATAGTCAACAACACTGAATGTATTGACTTGTATACTCTAAAATGGTTCATATCAAGTTATGTGAATTGTAACTCAGTTTTACAATAAGAACATTGAACATTAAGTCTCTTCCCTAACCCCATCCCCTAGCAAATGATACTAGTTCCAGAAATATTGTGAGCATTTATAAACATTTGTATGTATAGATTTTTTTTTCTTTCTTTTATAGAGGCATTTTTTTTTATTTGTTTGTTTGTTTGTTGTTTTGTTTATACATGCAGTGGGTACAGTCAGAAGTGCGGGAGGGCGAGAGAATTCACGAGAGCCAGAGCGGGGAGCAGAGCAGGCAGAAGGACTGAAGGACACTGCTGAGGGGAGCAGCGGGCGGCAGGAGGGGTCTGCGCGCCATGTGGGACCCTCCTCCGGTGGCCGGGGAGCAGCTAGGGATCGAACCGGCGCCGCAGAGGCCGCGGGCAGCTTCGCAACCCAGCACTCAACCGCTACACCACCGGGGAGGCCCTGTATAGATTTTTTTTTTTAAAGTTATGGTTCCAGAGTTATTTGTAGACATAGTGTCAGACTAGATCACAAAGCATCATATATTTTATTTATTTTTTTATTTATTATTTATTTATTTATACATACATACATATATACATACATACATACATACATACAAGCACTGGGTACAGTCAGAAGCGCGGGAGGGTGAGAGAATTCACCAGAGCCAGAGCGGGGAGCAGAGCAGGCAGAAGGACCGAAGTACACTGCTGAGGGGAGCAGCGGGCGGCAGGAGAGGTCTGTGCGCCATGTGGGACCCTCCTCCGGTGGCCGGGGAGCAGCCGGGGATCAAACCGGTGCTGCAGAGGCTGCAGGCAGCTTTGCAACCCAGCGCTCAACCGCTGCGCCACCCGGGAGGCCCATGTATGTATAGATTTTTTTCACATAAATGGCAGCTTCCTATAGACCATTGTTCATGGTGACTGGGTGATTTGTGTGGGTGGATGGGACTGTGCCCTCCTCTTATTTATTATTTGTGCTTTTCCTAGGACAGCTGGAACTCTGCCCTTTAGCCTTCCAGGCCCTCTCTGCGCTCCTCACTGCCTATGTACTTGGAGGCACTTCTGACTGGGCCCTCAGTGTAGGGAGTGAGCCACTGATGACTGATGTGTAGCTGTGCACCCCTATATTCTACCTCCACCCACCCCACCCCATCCCCACGTCTTCCCAGTGTGTGGGAAATACATGTGCTATTTGTCTGGGTGAAAATCCAGTAAGTTAGCAGAGATCTTGGAGGTTGTTGTCTATCAGAACTTAACAGACTTGCTTTGTTCTTTTGAACATCTCTATACTGTTCCATTTCATGGATGTGCTCTGGTTTGTCTAGCCTGTCCCCTCTTGCTGGACATTTAGATTATTTCCAGTCTTTTGCTATTTCAAATAAGACTGCTGTGACTAACCTGTACGTGGACCTTTTCACATATGCCTCTCTCTGTGGGGGAATTCCTAGAAGTGGGTCAAAGCTGGATCAAAGGGCATGTGCATTAAATTTTTTCCAGTTGCAGAAATAATCCATACTTGTTATACACATTTTAAACAACTCTGAAGCTCATAGGCTAAAAAGTGAAAGAGAGCTTCCTCAGAACCCCAGTCCTAAGTCTTAGTGAGATTGCCCCCTCTAAGTCTGCTTCCCTTTTCTGGGCCCTTCTTCACTGAAGCTCTCAGATCTTTCAGAGCCTTCCCAGCCCTGCAGCCTGATTCTATATGTCTGCTCTTCCTACTCTCCTGCCCCTTCCTTCCCTCCTCCCTTTGCGGAGAGACTTTCCCATCTGTCCCTAGGGCCTAGCCCAGGACTGCGCTCACAGCCAAATGTAACTGCTCACCATGAGACCTACTGATTGCAGGCCCCTCACAAGGGCTTTTAGATCATAAAATCTTCAAATCAAAAGATTAGGAGCTTTTCATCCAACCCTCACATTCCACCTTACACAGGAGGCAGCTGAGGCCCAGAAAAGAGGAATGTGGCTTAGGGAGTAGGTTTACAGAGCCCGAAAGAGAAGCCACATCACCTGACATTCTTTTCAGGAGTTATTTCATTCATTTAATAAATGGTTATTGAGTGCCATGAATGCCACTTGATATACACAGTGTCAAGTACTGTTCTAGGCACTGGGCTCCAGCAGTGAGTGGGACAGAAGCCTCACATTATAAATAGGAAGACGAACAAAAAAACAAGTAAACAAAATATTTCACATGGCAATAAGTGCTGTGTAAGCATAAGGACTGGTAGTCTAGGATTCTTTTTTTTTTTTTTTTTTTTAAAGATTTATTTATTTATTTATACAAGCACTGGGTATAGTCAGAAGCGCGGGAGGGTGAGAGAATTCACCAGAGCCAGAGCAGGGAGCAGAGCAGGCAGAAGGACCGAAGTACACTGCTGAGGGGAGCAGCGGGCGGCAGGAGAGGTCTGCGCGCCATGTGGGGCCCTCCTCCAGTGGCCGGGGAGCAGCCGGGGATTGAACCAACACTGCAGAGGCTGCGGGCAGCTTCGCAACCCAGCGATCAACCACTGCGCCACCGGGGAGGCCCTAGTCTAGGATTCTTAATCAAGTGGAGATATTTGAGCTGGGACCTGAATGACAGAAAGAGCTAGCCGAATTAGCATGTACTAAGGTCCTGGGGTAAGAAGGAGATTTGTATGTTTGACTAGCAAGAAGAAGGCCAATCTGGAACAATCACAGTAGCAAAGCTACCCAGGGCTAATTACTTGGATTCTGGAGGCAGAGTGAGGCCCTTCTACAAAGCTATAAATTCAGCTTTTTCTCTGCCCACCTCCATCTCCTCGGTAGCACAGCTACTTGAACCCATGCAAAGTGAATGATGAACACTGTGTGTGAAAAGTAAGTAAAGAGTAGAGGTGTGCTACAAGAGCCTCGAACAAATACAGATTCACTCCCCAGATTACTAGCTGTGTGTCTTGGGGCATGCTGTTGTTCATGTATATTTTTTTTAATGTGTTTTTCCTAGAGAATTAGTACAGTTTCATTTTCTTTTTCAAATATTTATTTTTTGCGTAGAAGAACTGGGGTGTAAGCCAGTGGTGTGGGGTGGAGGGCGGGGAGGTGAGAGGATTCACCACAGACAGAGTTGGGGGCAGAATGGGTGGGATTACTGAAACACTGCTAAGGGGAGCAGTGGGTGAGACAGGGGAGGTCTTCGCACCATATGTGGGTCAGCTCCCTGGCCAGGGATTGAACTCAGGCCACAGCAATGATAGCATCTTACGCTACCAGGGAGGTGCCCTGTTGTTCATGTGTATAGTCATCGCCACAGTGCCAGCCAATCCTCCTAGGACTTTTGTGAGCCATACAGTTGCATCTGGGTTACAACTGCTCAACTCTGTCCTCGTAGCTGTAACAAGAAAGCAGCCATAGACAATATAAAAACATAGTTGTGTCTGTTCCAATAAAACTTGTTGATAAAATCAGACTATGCGCTAACGCTTGGCTTAAACAGCACTTGATATATGCCAGGTACAGTTGTAAGAACCTTACATGCAATAACATCTCTATAAGGTGTTACAGAGGGGCATGGCAGGTGAGTTCTGTATCTCAGTGTATATCACTCCCACTGAGTTTCAGGTGCACACTCCAGAGATCTACACACACAGTTGTGCATACATCTGGGGAGGTGCAGGAATGGGGAGCACTTTGTGGGCCCCCTGGATGAATGATTTTTAAGGTCCTTTCTGCCTCAGGCAGTGACAGGTGGTGGAAGTGCTAGGAATTGCAGAAGGCTGGTGGGAAGGCTCTGAGAGACAGAGTGGGAAGCAGGGCTGACAAGAGGCTTCTACCCAGCTCTCTGCCAAAGTCTGTAGGTGAGCTCTAGACACCTATTTTCCTAGGGAAAAAAAAAAGGTGGCCCCCACTCAGCCCTGGAGGACTTCCTTCCCTAAGTGAGTAGCAGAAAAAGCCTGGCATGGGGAGGAGCCTGTCAGGAGACCCCCCCTCAGGCTTGTCTCTGGCTGGTGGTGTAAGGTCACACACATCTCTCCAACTGTGTGCCTCCACTGTAAAGCAAAGGAGTTCAATTAGACTCAATCTTTCCAACGGCAGATAGTTGGAAAGAGGAGATGTATAGGGCACCTCCTCTATACATTGGATCCCACCAGTGATGCAGCTGCCTTCAGCACATGAGTTAAGATCATGTGCCCAAGGAGAGTGGGAGACCATTTGCAGGCTTTAGCTACCCAGATGGGAAGGCCCGAGAGACCACAGTACTGGAACCAGATAAACAAAGAGGAGCTTCCTCATCAACAAGGCAGGAAGGAGATTGAACCCAAAGGTGTAGGAGCTAAGGAGCTAGACCAGGGGTCGTGGGAGCAAAAACTACAGGACCTTAGGGGTGTATAGGGGGGCCACTGGGCCTTGACTGAGGCCTGGGCAGAGGGAGCTAGAATAGGACAGAGAAGAAAGTCAGGTTTGGTAGAAAACTTGCCTCTCAGGCAGTTTGAAATGAAAGGTTGGAGCTGAGGAGAGATATGCGTAGAAAAGACAGCCCAAGTAAGGTAAAGGGCAGGCAGTAGTCCCTGCTCAGGGAGATGTTGGTAGTTGCTACAAGAATTAAGTTTTGGAGGTTCCATTGCTCCCCTGCCACCCCTCAACAGTACTCTGGGAGGTTCACAGTGCGCATTAGCATGTGAAAGAGTCAGAAGGAACTGGGGTAAGGGAAAAGAGGTGGATTTAGCTCCATTTTACACTCTGAGGCTGCTGTGGGCCTATGGGCTCGCTGAGGCTCACATGTGAACTTCCTGGAAGAATGTTCAAGACAAAGAAACTTAATCAGGCATCTAAAAGATTTAACCATATGACAAAGTCCAGTGTAATTTTAAAAATGTTTTGCAGTCAGCTAGCTTCAGTTTGAGGAACAGATAAGGGTAAGGGTGGTGGGGCAGGGGCAGAGGTGCTTAAAGCCACCTGAGATTTTTCTGTGTCTAGCAGAACCCAAACTCCTTACAGCATTTTAACCCCTGAGGACGGGGTTGCTATTATTTTTCCAGATGAGGAAGCTGCCAGTTCAGACATGTTTAGAAGATACCACAGGATCACAAAGCAACCCTTCACCAGGCAACCTCTGAACTGCCTTCAGTCACTATAAATCAGTTTGCATTTTCTAGAATTTAATATAAAGGAGTTGTATACTATGCACTCTTTCTTGTCTTCTTTCAGTCAACATAATCATTTTGAGACTCATCCATGTTATTGTATATCTTAATAGGCCGCTCCATTTTTGTTGCTGAGTGTAATGAGTTACATGAATATACAACAATTTGTTTACTATTCACCTGTTGATGGACATTTGAGTTGTTTCCAGGTTTTGGCTACTACAAATAAAGCTGCTGTGAACATCCATGTACAAGTCTTTGTATGGATGTATGCATTTAGGATAAATACTGAGGAGTGGAATGGCTGGGTTATAATCATAGGAGTATATGCTTAATTTGTAAAAAAAAAAAAAAAAAAAAAAAAAAACCCAACACGCCAAACTGTTTGCTGAAGTGATTAGACTGTTTTACAATCCCTCCAGCAATGGACTAAAATTATAATAATAGAATAGTTTCATGTCTTCACCAAACACTTCTGTCTTAATTTTAGAAATTCTATTTTTTTTTAAAGATTTATTTATTTATTTGTACAAGCACTGGGTACAGTCAGAAGCGCGGGAGGGTGAGAGAATTCACCAGAGACAGAGCGGGGAGCAGAACAGGCAGAAGGACCAAAGTACACTGCTGAGGGGAGCAGCAGGGGTCAGGAGAGGTCTGTCATGCCATTTAGGACCCTCGCCTGGTGGCCAGGGATCAAACCAGTGCTGCAGAGGCTGCGGGCAGCTTCGTAGCCCAGCGCTCAACCGCTGGGCCACCAGGGAGGCCCTCATTTTAGAAATTCTAATAGGTGCATGTAATTTTATGATTTTAAGTTTTAAGTCTGTCATTGATGTTGAGTTGATTTGGGCACATAGATATCTTTCAAAGTGTGTGTGTGTGTCTCTGTCTCTTTGGGTGTGTGTGTGTGTGTGTCTGTCCATCCAATTACTCCAGCATCATTTGTTGAAGGGATTATCCTTTTTCCAGTAAATTCCCTTTCTTTTTTTTATAATTTTATTATTTTTTAAAAGATTTATTTATTTATACAAGCACTGGTTACAGTCAGAAGCACAGAAGGGTGAGAGAATTCACCAGAGCCAGAGCCGGGAGCAGCTGGGGATCGAACCGGCGCTCCAGAGGCTGCGGGCAGCTTTGCAACCCAGCGCTCAACCGCTGCGCCACTGGGGAGGCCCTAAATTCCCTTTCTTTAGTAGATGTATGCCTAATTAGGTTATTATTATTTTTTTTTTTTAGTTCACTGACACCCTTTGTGTCTTTTATTATGGAATTTGTCCATTTTATCTAACTTATCAAATTTATTGGCTTAAAGACTTCATGATAGGCTCCCCGGTGGTGCAGTGGTTGAGCTCTGGTTGCGAAGCTGCCCGCGGCCTCTGCAGCACCTGTTTGATCCCCGGCTGTTCCCTGGCCACCATAGGAGGGTCCCACACGGCGTGCAGACCTCTCCTGCCGCCCGCTGCTCCCCTCAGCAGTGTACTTCGGTCCTTCTGCCTGCTCTGCTCCCTGCTCTGGCTCTGGTGAATTCTCTCACCCTCCCGCGCTTCTGACTGTACCCAGTGCTTGTATAAATAAATAAATAAATCTTAAGAAAAAAATCAATTGAACATAGAAACATGGTTTTATTTCTGGATTCTCAATTCTATTTCATTGATTGATATGTATGTGTATCCTTATGCCAGTACTACACACTGGTTACTTTATAGTAAGATTTTTGTTGCTGCTTCATTTTCTTGTTTAAGACTTTCCTTTTTTTTTTTTAATTTTTAAAAAAGATTTATTTATTTATGCATACAAGAACTGGGGTACAGGCCAGAGGTGTGGGGGCGGTGAGAGGATTCACCAGAGACAGAGTGGGGAGCAGAACAGGCAGACTGAAATACACTGCTGAGGGGAGCAGTGGATGAGTCAGGAGAGGTCTGCTGTGCCATGTGGGTCACCTCCCTGGCAGGGGATCGAACTCATGGTGCAGTAGCTGTGGATAGCTTCATAGTGCTGCATCTTAACCCCTTGCACCGCTAGGGAGGCCCCAAGACTTTTAAGAGCAAAATTGAAAGGAAGATATAGAGATTTCCCATACACCCCTTGCCTTCCAGTTATATCACTCACAAGAATGTTACACTTTTTTCTTTTAACCAAAAATGAACCTGCATTGACACATCATAATTACCCGGTATCCATAGTTTACCTTACAGATCACTCTTCTATGGATTGGGACAAATATATAATCATCTATCTATCATATATACAGAACATTTTCACAGCCCTGAAACAACTTTGTGCTCTGCAGAGGAAGTCACAATCTCTGTAGTTTTGTCTTTTTGAGAATGTCTCATAGAGTTAGAAACATAGAGTATATATAGCTTTTTCAGGTTTGCTTCTTTCACTTAGTAATAAGCATTTAAGGTGCAGTAAGTCTTGAAGTCAAGAAGGGTGGATTCCTCCAACTTTGTTCTTCTTTTTTCTAGATTGTTTTGGTAAATCTGGGTTCCTAGCAATTCTATGTGAATTTTAACATTACCTTGTCAACCCCACAAAGCTGTGATTCTGATTGGAACTGTGTTGTCATCTGTAGGTCAAATGGGGAATTCTTCCACCCTAATATTCTTTCTCCTGACCCATGGAAATGAGATATTTTTCCATTTATCTAGACTTCTTTCAACAGTGTTTTCTGAATTAAATCTATTCTTAAGTATTTTATTATTTTTGCTGCTATTATAAATGGAATTTGAAATTTTTTTCAGATTATTGGCCTGTATATAGAAATACATCATAAACTAATGCTACTTCAACAAAAAGAAAAAATACAGTTTATTTGTGTATATGGATATTTGAGCCTGCAACTTGTCTATTGCTAAGTTTGTTTATTCGTTCTCATAGTATTTTTGTGGATTCCTTAGGACTTTCTATATATAAGATCATGTCATCTTCAAAAGGTTTTACTTTTTCCTTTCCAATCTTGATGCCTTTATAACTTTTTACCTAATAGCCCTAAACAGAACCTCAACTACAATGTTTAATAGAAGTATCGAGAGGAGACATCCTTATCTTATTTCTGATCTTAGGGGGAGGCATCAAGTCTTTCACTATTAAGTATGAGGTTAGCTGTGGACTTTTTCTCTTGTCCTTTGTCAGAGTGGGTAAATTCCCGTCTATTCATTATTACAAAAATTATTATTATGAATGGGTTTATGAATTATGAATGATTTTATCAAATGCCTTTTTGCATCTAGTGAGATAATCGTCTGTTGTGTTTTTTTCTCCCATTCTATTAATAAAGTATAAGCGGTCTTCCTGGGTCTCAGGCTCTTGCCACTGTGTTTATTCGCTCGCTCTCATCCGTGAAGTCAAAGCCAGCTACCTTTCTCCTTTCTACGACCTGTAGCCTTGTCGTTGGGATTCTGCCACCATGTTTGAGGCACGCCTAATCCAGGGATCAATCCTGAAGAAGGTGCTTGAAGCACTTAAGGATTTCATCAATGAGGCTTGCTGGGATATCAGCTCCACCGGCATGAATCTGCAGAGCATGGATGCGACCCATGTCTCCTTGGTACAGCTCACCCTGCGCCCAGAGGGCTTTGACACTTACCGCTGTGATCGCAACCTAGCCATAGGTGTGGACATCACCAACATGTCCAAAATACTAAGGTGTGCAGGCAATGAAGACATCATTACACTAAGGACTGAAAATAATGCAGATACCTTGGCGCTAGTATTTGAAGCTCCAAATCAAGAGAAAGTTTCAGATTACGAAATGAAGTTAATGGATTTAGATGTTGAGCAATTTGGAATTCCAGCACAAAAACATAGCTGTGTAGTAAAAATGCCTTCTGTTGAATTCGCACGTATATGCCGAGATCTCAGTCACATTGGAGATACTATTGTGATTGCCTGTGTAAACGATGAAGTGAAGTTTTCTGTAAGTGGAGAGCTTGGAAATGGAAATATTAAGTTGTCACAAACAAGAGGTAAAAAAGAGGTTGAATCTGTTACCATAGAGGTTAATGAGCCGGTCCAGCTAACTTTTGCATTGAGATATCTGATCTTCTTTACACAAGCTACTCCACTCTCTCCTACAGTAACACTCGGTATGTCTGCAGATGTACCCCTTGCTGTAGAATATAAAATTGCTGATATGGGCCATATAAAGTACTATCTGGCTCCCAAGATCAAGGATGAAGAAGGACCTTAGGTATTCTTAAAATCCAAGAAAATAAAGCTAAGGTGTTTGAGAACTGCTTCTGAGATGCCAACATTTACATAAATCTTCACTGTCATCAAATTTGTACCCCTGAGTACAAATGTAGGTAATAGGTTTTGTAAATGACCTATTTTTCCTGTTCTCTACAATTTGATTTAAGGTACTAAAAATACTTCCGTTTCACCTAGCAATACTTATTATGATCTGTATAACAAAAGGATGTTGTCTCTAAATTGTTTTCAATTGAAACAAGTTACTTAAATTGGAAAAAAAGGTATTGATTTTTGGATGCTAAACCAATTTTCCATTCCTGGATAAATCCTACATAGTCATGGTATGTAATACTTTTCATGTATTGATGGATATGTTTTGCTAGTATTTTGTTGAGGATTTTTTTTGTGTGTTTATATCCATAAGAGATACTAATCTGTAGTTTTCTTACATTTTTATCTACTTTTGTTATCAGAGTAATTCTGACCTGATAGAATGAGTTAAGAAGTATTCCTTTTTCTATTTTCTTGAAAAGTTTGTGAAGAATTGGTATTAATTCTTTAACTGTTTGGTAGAATTCATCAATAAAACATCTGAGCCTGTGGGTCATTTTAAAATTAATAGTTAAATTTCTTGTTTGTAGGTCTATCTAGATTGTCTGTTTCTTCTTGATTAATATGATAATTTCTTTCTAGGAATTTCATCTAAGTTGCAATTTATTGGTGTATATTTGTTGATAGTAGTCCTTTAGAATCCATTTTATTTCTGTAAGTTCAGTTAGTCATGTACCCTCTTTCGTTTCTGGTTCTAGTAATTTGTGTCTTATCCCTTTTGTTCTTTACTATTCCAACTAAAGATTTGCCAATTTTGCTGATCATCTCAAATAACCAGCTTTTAATTTACTGATTTTCTCTATTTTTCTGCTCTCTGTTTCATTAATTTATACACTAATCGTCATTATTTCCTTAGCTCTGATTGCTTTAGGTTTAGTTTGCTCTCCTTTTCCAGTGCTTTAAGGTGGAAAATTAGATTGTTGATTTGAGCTCTTCGTTACAATATATAGGCATTTTCAGCTATAAATGTCCCTCTAAACATCCCTCTAGCTGCATCCCATAGTTTTGGTTTATTATGTTTCCATTTTTATGTATTTTGAAATATTTTCTAACTTCCTTTGTGATTTCTTCTTAATTAAAATATTTTCTAACTTCCCTTGTGATTTCTTGTTAGGATCATTTAGTTATTTTTAAGTTGTGGCTTAATTTCCAAATATTCTGTGAATTTTCCAGGCTTTTTTGTCATTACTACCTAATTTCATCTCATATGACTTCACTTTCATTTTTTTAAAGATTTTTTCCTGGGTAAAATATTTTAAGTCAATATATATTTTTCTTTTTGTATTTAAAGATGTAGCTCCACTGACCTCCGTATTTTTAAAACATGTATTTTCTCTGGCTGCTTTTAAGTCTTTTTTTTAATCACTTTTTAAAAGCAATATATAAAATAAAAGTAATAAAAGCAATATATGATATATGTTGGTATTATTGTTTTGGGTTTTGTTTGGGGCCTTCATACTTTACTAATTATATTTTATTAATGGTACATGACAAGGTATCATTCCTCCTAGCTCAGTGGGGATCTGGAATGAAAACTCTATCAAGAATGCAAGATTCTCTGTGTGTTGAGAGATTGAGTTGGGACAGGGACTCCCCAGTGGCCAAGGACCTTTGTTTCTCCCCCTTTGGTACTCTCTTTTTTTTTTTAAAGATTTATTTATTTATGCATACAAGAACTAGGGTATAGGCCAGAGGTTTGGGGGAAGAAAGGATTCACCAGAGACAGAGTGGGGAGCAGAACAGGTGGATCTACTGAAATACGCTGCTGAGGGGAGCAGCAGCGGGCGAGACAGGAGAGGTCTGCTGTGCCAGATGGCTCAGCTCCCCTCCCTTGCGGGGAGGGGGGGTGGATAGAACTCATGCTGCAGTGGCTGCAGACAGCCTCATAGTGCTGCATTTTAACCCCTTGCGCCACGAGGGAGGCCCCCGCTTTGGTACTTTCAGTGGGGCTGGTTGTCCAGCGGGCTCTTCTTTGGAGACCATGTGGATCACAAGGTCCATTATCCTATTGTTATAGTCAAATTCATTGTCATGTCAGTAAAATAAGCTTGACAAAGTGATTGTTGAGGGCAATACCAACCCTAGTATCAAAGGTAGGAAATAGTGGGTGTCACTGTTAAAGTCACAGGAGGCAATCTGCTTCTCAGCATATCCCACTATGCCCTTTAGGGGGCTCTCTGATGCCTGCTTACCACTTTCTTGATGTTATCATATTTGGCAGCTTTCTCCAAACATCAAGTCAGATCCATAACTGATATATTGGGGGTAGGGATACAGAAGGCCTTGCCATTGAGCTTCTCATTCAGTTTAGGGATGACCTAAACTCGTGACTTTGGCAGTCCCAGTCGAAGCAAGGATGATGTTCTGAGCAGTTCCTTGGCCATCACTCTACAATTTCCCAGAGCGACTGTCTTCTGGGTAGTAGCAATGTTGTGGATTATGGTCACAAGTCATTCCATGATGCCAAAGTTGTCATGGATGATCATGGCCAGGGGTTCCAAGCAGTTGGTGGTACAGGGGTACCGTTGACAATCTTGAGGAGGTTGTCATATATCTCATGATTCACATCCATCACAAACATGAAGGCATCAGCAAAAGAGATAGAGATGATAACCCTTTTGGCCCCACCCTTCAAGCAAGCCCTGGTTTACACAGGGTAGTGAGGATACTAATGGACTTAACAACATATTCAGCATCAATATCACTCTATTTGATTTGGCAACATCTTTTCCCCGGAAAATGGAGACCATTTTATTTTAAGATTTATTTAGTTTTTTTTATTTATGCATAGAACTGGGGTGTAGGCCAGAGGCGGGGAGTGGGGGATAGGTGTGAGGGGATTCACCAGAGACAGAGTGGGGAGCAGAAAAGGCAGACCTACTGAAATGCACTGCTGAGGGGAGCAGTGGGCGAGACAGGAGAGGTCTGCTGTGCCATGTGGGTTGGCTCCCTGGCCTGGGATGGAACTCATGCCACAGTGGCTGGTGATAGCTTGATTATGCTGAGACTTAACCCCTGTACCACCAGGGAGGCATTAAATCAAAATTTTTAAAAATTTTCTTACGGGCCTCCTTGGTGGTACAAGGGGTTAAGACGCAACCTATGAAGCTGTCTGCAGCCACTGAAGCACGAGTTCCATCCCTGGCCAGGCAGCTACCCACATGGCACAGCAGACCTCTCCTGGCTCGCCCGCTGCTTCCCTCAGCAGTATATTTCAGTCATTCTGCCTGTTTTGTTCCCCACTCTGTCTCTGGTGAATCCTCTCACCCCCCACTCCACTGGCCTGTACCCCAGCTCTTGTATGCATAAATAAATAAATCTTTTAAAAAAAATTTTCTTACATTGTTAAATTTTGGAAAATAAGATGGAGGCCATTGATGACAAGCTGCCCATTCTCGGTCTTGACTGTGCCTTTGAATGTGCCATGGGTGGAATCACATTGGAATATGTAGATGATGTAGCTGAGGTAAATGAATGGGTCTTAATGGTGACAATATCCACTCTGCCAGAATTAAAAGCAGCCCTGGTGACCAGACCACACTTTTACCATTGTTTTCTCAGTGATGCAACCAGCACAAGAAGATATGGCTGGTGGTTGGATGGGAGGAGCAGAGAGTTTGGGTATACCTTCTTTTCTCTTCTTAATTTTTTTTTTAAAAAATATTTATTTATTTATTTATTTATACAAGCACTGGGTACAGTCAGAAGTGCGGGAGGGTGAGAGGATTCACCAGAGCCAGAGCGGGGAGCAGAGCAGGCAGAAGGACCGAAGTACACTGCTGAGGGGAGCAGCGGGCAGCAGGAGAGGTCTGCGCGCCATGTGGGACCCTCGCCCGGTGGCCATGAATCAAACCTACGCTGCAGAGGCTGCAGGCAGCTTCGCAACACAGCGTTCATACGCTGTGCCACCAGGGAGGTCCTCTATTCTCTTCTTAAAAAAAGATATTTGTTTATGCATACAAGAACTGGGGCTCTGTACAGGGGCTAAGAGGATTCACCAGAGACAGAGTGGGGAGCAGAATGGAGGATCTACTGAAATATATTGCTGAGGGGAGCAGCAGGCAGACAGGAGATAACCCATGTGGGTTAGCTCCCTGGCCAGGGGGAGTGTGCTGCAGTGGCTGGCAATAGCTTGATAGCGGTGTCTTTAACCCCTGCGCCACCAGAAGGCCCTGTTTTGGTATTATAAATATTCCTGAACTTTGTTCTGGGGTGCAAAAATTCCTTGGAAATAATTTGGTCCTTTTGGATCTTGCTTTTGTAGGTGAGCCCAGAGCAGTCCTCTGTTTTTACCCAGTTCTGAGTCAAAAACTCTTGAAAGTGCTCCACTTGATTCATTAATTGTGAGCTTTCTACTTTAGTTTGTGGGGCCAGCACTATTCCCAGCCCTGTGAAAATTCCAAGAGCTCGATAATCCTTTTTGGGCTGTTCTTATCCTGGTCTTTTTCACATACAGGCACTAAGCTGCACTGCTGAAGGATGCCTTCTGTAGGACTCTGTTCTCTCTGTTGATTGCTCTCTCTTGTTGCTTTTCTGCCCTGTGCCCCCTGACTCGCACCTTCCTTTTTTCAGTGAGACACGACCACAGACTCCATCTGCCTTCCACTCACTGCATTCCAGTCTGGAAACTCTTCATGCTGTCAGCTGGAGCAGGCGTAGGACTCACCTCATTTATTTCCTGCTCTCAGAAGTGTTTTTCACTGTCTGGCAACCAATGTTTTGAGAGCATTTGCTTCATATATTTAGTTGGGCATTTTAGTTGCAAATGTAAATTCAGTCCCTGTTACTCCATCTTGACTGGAAACATCCTTATGATCCTTCGCTAATTGGTTCAGCTGCATTTACTGGGGGAAAGCCTGATGTGTGCCCACCTCACATGGGCCTTGCAGCTCTCTAAGCACTCCAGATTTTCCATGAGCCTCCCTGGTGGCACAAGTGGTTAAGTCTCAGCACTATGAAGCAATCAGCAGCCACTGCAGCAGGAGTTTGATCCCAGGCCAGGAAACTAACCCACATGGCACAGCAGACCTCTCCTGTCTCCCTTGCTTCTCCCCTCAGCAGTATATTTCAGTAGATTCACCTGTTCTGCTCCCCACTCTGTCTCTGGTGAATCCTCTCAATCCCCCGCCCCCCAGGCCTACACCCCAGCTCTCATATGCATAAATAAATAAAATAAATAAATCTTTAAAATCAATCTTTAAAAAAAAAAACACTCCAGATTTTCTACCTCAGGAACTCTGTATGATCCCTTTCCTGTGACTGGAATGTACTTTCTAGCTATCCTTTCCTTAGCACAGAGTTCTCTCCGCCTCATGTAAAGTGAATTGCTCTCTTTTATTTCCCACCACACTTCTGCTTCCCCTGACAACTTTTTTTTTTACTAGAACACAGGCAGGAGTTTCTGTCAGATTCCTGGAACAGCTCAGGGCCAGGCACACTGTAGATTCAATAAATATTTATTATATGAGTGAAGTCTCCACATATTTTGTGCTACCTGGATATAACAGAGTTCAGTCAAATCTGGGGTGCTTGGCTGATAGGAACACTGCTAAAGCTTGCTGCCTGAAGATCCCCAGCTGGGAAGGGATACTGGGCCCCTGGATTGAGCCACACTCTCTCGGCTGCACTCTCCTTACTGATAAGGAAGGTCCCCACTAGCCGCTGGGGAGGCTGACAGGTGGGGCTGATGAGTTCCAGACCCAGGCCGCTTGGCCCGCACAGCCTGAGAGAGCTAGACCCTGGGCAGGAGCCAGAGCTAAGCTTCCATGACGTGGTCGTCCTCCAGGGCCATGCCCCTCCCTAGGCCCTTGTTGGGATTTCAGGTCTTGTCTACCCTTCTCTGCCATCAGGCTCTGGGGAGAGAGGGAACAGTCCCTCTTTCCTTTTACTGATAAGAAAACCGAGACTGGAGGCAGTAGGTAACCTCCCTGCAGCAGCTGGCCCTCAACAACTGACTAAGCAGTGTTTATACCCCAGGGTGTTTATGCCCCAGGGTGGAAATCTCCAAGCATGTAGGTTTTTGGCTTCTCTTCTCTTTGCAATCTCTTCTAATAACTTGTACTTCCTGCCAGCTACTCTGTCCTGGGCCTTTAGAGAAAGTTTTTGAGAATCCTTTTGGTCTGACAGGTGAAAAATCTCCAGCTGAGAGGATTTTTTTGTTTGTTTTTGAGTTGGTAATGAAGTGTGTCTGGGGGTCAAATATAGTCCTGTGTCTAAAACACAGTCCTGGGGAAGGAAGTAGAAGCAGGCAAGACCCCAGTGTCCTGCCTGTGAGCCCCCGGTCATGCATTTGCCACAAGATGGTGAGAGCTGCATGGGATGGGGGAAAGCGAGTGGAGTCCAGTCCTGGGGATGCTCCACATGGCCGAGGTCACCTCTGAGGGGGCCTGCCTCACTGGGCCAGGGATTTGACTTGGAGGATCTGGTCAATTTGGATGAAGGAGAGTGGGGCAGACTGCCTTTGCCAGGCTCCCCAAGTGTGTCCTGCTGTGTCCATGCCAGTCTCAGAGTGAAGGGGTGTTAGTGTTGTTTGGCAGATGAGGAACCTGAACCCAGGGTCTGAGACTGTAAATGGGATGTGCTGAATACCAGGTGATAGATGGATCATTCCGGGGGAGCCTCAAAGTGGGGGGTATAGTTCCCATACCTCAGGAGGTTACCAGGGTAATATGTGGTGTGGGGCAGTTCATTGGAGAGGAAGAGAGTGGAGTTGAGAGACTGTGCAGCTGTGGGGTCAGGGGAGGCGCCTGCAGAGGCCTGGGCTGATAGGCAGTGCAGGATCTCTCAGAGATCAGTGATCCAACCTGTTTTACGAAAAGTAGAAAGGGGCTCTGCAAGGGCACAGGAGAGGTTAATGGTAGAACTCGAAGTGCAAGTTACTCAGAGACCAGCTTCCTCCTGTGATAGATGCGTTTCCCCTATGGATCAAAACTCCCATCTGAGGTTACTAGGAGGATCTAGCCTGGCTTCTTCACTGTGGACAGACCCCAGGCCTCTCCTCCTCTTTTGTGAAATGTTTTCCAGTCTTGAATGAGGCCCTTTGGTCCAGCTCACCGCCTTGGCCCCTTTCTGCTCTAAGTGCCCAGAGGAAGAGGAAGCCAGAGCTTCTTCCTCACTCAGATCCCTGTCCCCCAAGTCCAGTCTGACACTGACCCAGGGTGGGGCAGGCCCTCCCTCTGTGTTCACATGCCTGGGGAGTGAGAGCCTGGTCCCAAGAAGGCAACATGATCTGCAAAGGATCCCTGACCACCCTCTCTGTCTGAACCCTGGAGAGGGCATCTCAGTCACTGTCGGTGAGGGCCACAGGGAAATTAACCTTAATGAGGGGAGGAGCCCCCTACCCCCCAAGGACTGGAAGAAGGGAGAGAAGGAAGCTGGAGAGGGAGACCTAAAGCCTCCAAGGGAAAAAACTTACTGAGCTTCTGGAAGGTGTCCTAGCTTGGGTCCTTTGGAGCTGGGAGCATACTCAAATCAAGGTAAGCTGTTCTGGGGCCCAGGCTGGGTGGGGGAGAACAAGAGGCCAAGCCAGGAACCAAAGAGAAAAGGTAAAAGGGAGGTATGGACCTGGATAAAAGAGGGAAGCATTAGGAAATAAGTCTCTCTCCCTCTCTCTCTCTCTCTCTCTCTCTCTCTCTCTCTCTCTCTCTCTCTCTCTCTCTCTCACACACACACACACACACACACACACACACACACCTCAACTATTTGGGCAGAAGCAGGGGCTGTGCAGGGGACTTAGCATGATGCCTGATCACTGTTCAGTGTTGCATACTGTCCTGGTCAGGAGAGGGGAAAGTGTTATAGGGCAACCCCAATGTGAAATGGGTTGGCCTGAGCGTGGGTCCTCACCCACGTGCTTAGAAAGAACTTAAAGTGAGACCCAACTGCAGGCACACACTAAAAGGTTAATAAAGGGTTTATTTACAAAAAGGGGAAATGAAGAAAGGAATAACCCAGGGAGAAAGAGGGAGAGATAAATTGGTGAATGCGTCCTGTCAGTTCCGCTGAGCCGGGACCCCAAATAGCACACTGAAGGCCAGTGAAAAACCAACACCACCAAGGCCCAAATGTCTGGTTATATGCCAACCTTGGCTGCTTAGCTCCACCCTCAGGTCCCAGCAAGCCTCCCTTCGGTGGAGATGACATTATGGGATTTGTATTCCTTGGTGTCTTGGATCTCTTTGATCTGGGGTGGGGGTGGTGTCCACAAAACTTGAGTCTGTGGAATTTGTTCAGGACATCCTCTCCCCCAAACAAAAGTTTTTAATTTGGCAGTGGCCAGACCTGGATTTCAGAGCCTTCAACTTACTAGCTGTGTGGTCCTGGGTGGATCTCAGTCTCTCTGAATCTGGACTTCTTCTAGAACTAAATAGCTTGTTTCCTCCTTCACACTGGGCAGGCTGTGAGGTCAGATGTCAATCCTACCCCACCCAGACCTCCCCAGTCACCCTGGTTGTGCCACTTCTTTACCTGAGCTTACACCACCCCCACCTTGGGACTGCCATCCCCACTGCCCTCTGGGGTCTATAGAAGATTTCTGGGAGTTCCCCAGCCCTTCTAAAGGAGTTTGAACCAATCCAGGGCCTAAGGAGGGAGGAGACCAAGTGGAGACTGGGGTCTGGGGGAGGGGGCCCTTTTTAAAGCTCACTTCGGGAGGGGAGTGCATACCTGCTTCACCTCATGTCCTTTCTATCCCCCTCACAGGATATTTGGGGCTTTCCTCCCCTTCCCTCCCCTTTCCCTAAGCTCTGGCCCTGCTAGTCTCCACAACAAGGAGTGAATGTTATTTAAAAGGAGATCAGGAGATTTGCCTTAAATAGGCATGAAGTGCTGTGCCACAGGCCAGTGGGGAGGGGTGGGGGAGGAGGCCGCCCTGGGTGGTGCAGTGGAGCTAGAACACCCTCTCCAGGGGGGTGCACAGCCCTTTACAGTTTGCCAAACAGTCTCAGGATCCACCCTGATGTGGTCAAGCAGGCCCTACCCCCCACCTCAATGCTGTGGATGAGGAACTGAGACCCAGCTACAAGCACCATGCTGTGAACAGATGCTTGGATCTTTCCGCCACAGTCCCTGGAGAGGGGAGCAGGGCTAAGGGAGGCAAGGAGCCCGGATGCTAGGGGGCTCCCCTGAACACTTGCCCTTTCTATCAGTTCCCAGGTCTTTGGCTCCTGCCCCAGGATTGCCCCTGTTTGCCCTCTCAGGGCCAGCTTGTAACTGGATGCTCTCCTCACTCAGCACCTTCCCAGGGAGCTGAGGCTCTATTTACTGAACCCAACTCCTACTGAGGAAGGAAAGGGAGGGGGCACCTGTGGAAGGGGGTGGGCATCTGCCTACTGAAGGTGAGGCTGAAGGAGGCAGCAGGATCCTAGAGGGTAAGAGAGGGGGAGTGGGAGGAAGGCCAGCTGCCTCCGCACTCCCAGTAGGACCTGTCTGGCACCTGGGGCTCTCTTCCCCATTCAGGGTCTCCCTCCAAGCCCCTCCTAGCCATTGATGTCTCAGCAGGTGATGCTCTTGAAATCTTAAAGAAATGGAGCCCTGGGTGTGGAGTGTAGAGACAAAGCTAAAGGAAAGAAGGCATCCATGCTTGCGAAGGCCCTGAATACCAAGGTGAGGCCTCAGACACTGGGATGACCATCCTGGCTCTGTCATTTACAGTCATGTGACCCGGAGTTGGCTACCTTCTGTGAGCCTGTCCCCTCCTCTGTAAACTAGGTCTAAAGTTCCCCTATCTGCTGTCAAAGACGGAGGTTGAAGGAAGTAGGGGGCAAATGTGGAAAATGCATGCACTAACCAGGGCTGAGGCCTCGTGATTGTTGTAGGAGGAGCAAGGACCAGACATGCTGTCCTCCGTCCTGTCCTCCTTCCCCTTAGTGGGTAGGCACAGCTCGGACCCTCCTAGAAGGAAGACTGTGAAAGAGCCATTCATTTTCTCTGTTTGCCAGTGAATTCCTTTGTTATTCTCCAGAAGACTCAGATGTCTAAGTGCGGGGAGGGGAAGTAGAGGCTGTGCTGGGCGACCCCCTCAGGTTATAGTAAAAAAGGCCACTGGATGCCAACCTGGAGGATTTACCAGGGCCTGGCCCTACTCAGTGCTTTACCTGTCCTTACCAATTTATCATTTCATGATTACCACTAGGGCTGAGGATTTAGGCAGCATTTCCAAGGTCACGGAAGCAGTAGCTGGCTTCAGGGCCCTCTTCTGACTTTGTAAAAAGCCCAGGACCCTGAGGCTTGCAGTGTGGCCTTGGCCAAGTCTCCTCACCTCTCAAAAGTTTCCTTTTCTCTCCCCAAAAGGTAGGGACAACGTCCCTTTGTCCGCTCAGGGTTATTGTGAAAAACAAACAGAAGGGTTAATGAGCACAAACCATGAGTCATTCAGTAGATGCCCAATGCAAGCTTCTCAACAAAGGAACCACCCCTTCCCTGTATTTCTCAGCATCGAGTTCTTGAGATTCCATGTGCCTCACAGGGGCGCAGACAGTAGACAAAGGACCAGGGAAGGGCCCGATCGTCCACTTGGCGCCATCTAGTGGTCCACAGTGTGTGGCGCTTGGGGAGTGGGAGGCCTCTGAGATTCTGTGGGCCGACCTCAACTGAGGTGGGAGGGGAGAGGGTGAGGTAGTTAAAATATGCCAGCATCTCAGGAAGGGTGAGGGCATGCCTAGTAGCTAAGCCCTCCCCTGGCCACCCAACCTAGGGCAGGGTGAAGGTGGCGCTCCTCCAGTCCTACCATCTCAGCTCCTCAAAGTCCCATCTCACTCTGATAGCTCCAGGAAGACCAAGGGGGGCATAGGGTTCTAGTTCCAGTTCTGTCACTGCCTAGCTCCCCAGGTCTCAGGGACCTCCTTTGCAAAATCAGAGTCAACATCCCTACCTCTTAGAACCTGGCACTGTTCTTTCATTTCTCAAATATTTTATGGAGAGTCTCCTCTCTGAAGTCTTCAGCCTGTGAACCAGGGGACACAAAAACTTCTAAACTGGATCTCCTGCTGCCAAGGGGTCCACCACGTTCTAGGGGTGGCAGACTTATCAATTGTAATTACACCCAGAGGACGATCACATCTGGTGCTGAGGAGGAAGCATGGAGGCAGGGAGACAAATGGGAGCCAGCCGGAAGTGGGACTCTCCCCCCACTGAGCTCCCCACCTCAGGCCCCTCAGCTAAGGTCTGCCTCCCCCAACACACACTTTCTCCTGCTTTAAAGTAAAGTGGACCACTGTGCTCTGTTTTTTACACTTTCATCCTACACAGTTCTTTTTCTTTTTTCTTTTTAAGATTTATTTTATTTCTTTCTATTCATATAAGAGCTGGGTAAAGGCCAAAGGGGCGGGGTGTGTGTGTGTGTGTGTGTGTATGTGTGTGTGAGAGGATTCACCAGAGACAGAGTGGGGAGCAGAACAGGCGGATCCACTGAAATACACTGCTGAGGGGAGCAGCGCGCAAGACAATAGAGCTTTGCTGCACCATGTGGGTGAGTTCCCTGGCCTGGCTGCGGATAACTTCTTAGTGCTGAGACCTAACCCCTTGCGCCACAACGGAAGCCACAGTTCCTTTTTCTTAAATGCCATCCTTAACTTGTTCACCTGACACACTCATTTCTCATCTTTCTGGAGGATGGAGGAGAGGAGAGGAAATCCCTGTCACTGGACTGGGCACTGGGGTGCAAGAGGCAGGGTCTCAATCCTGTTCTGGGGAACATTCTGGTGCAGGACACAGGCTCACAGTCAAAGACAACACAGTGTAGGTGCTCAGAAGCAGGACTGGACCTTTTTGCCTAGGAAGGGGCGAAAGGATAGAGCTAAGTGCTGAGAAACAGTCACCAAGGGTTAATCTGGTCATTTCAGGCTAGAAAAAAGCAACGAAGCCAAGGAGATAAGAGGGGGACGACATTCCCACCCTGAAGCTCCTCTTTAATTATTTATTTTGATTATTGAACACTTGTCACAGTTTGAGATGATGTTATTTGTTGCTTGTTCATAGTCCGGATCCCTCAGCTCACTCTAAGCTCCCCAAAGCAGAACCATGTCACTCTGGTTTCCAGTGGGATTTCCAGAGTCAGCCCAGAACTTGGTATAAATATTAACCTTGGTTAATATTTGTTGAATAAACGAATGAATGAATGAAAGAATGAATGAATGAATGAGCATACACACACATGAATGGTGGGGGGAAGTCTCCTTTATCTCAGTATGACAGGATGGTTGTTGGGCATATTTTTTTTCTTTGTTCTGACGATTCTTACTTAGACTTACACCCCTGTCCCTATGTTCCAAATGGGGTTATTAGGCTTCTTTGGCTCAAATCCAGAAATTACCTGAGAGGACACAGTTTTCTTGGCTTTTGCTTCCTGGGTCCAATCCCTTGAGGGAATTGTGCTGGGGAGAAGGAGAGAATCGAGAGAGGGTTCTAGAGACTAGAGAAGGGCAAGTGATCTGAGAGCACCACAGGGAGGTGACAGCTTTCCCCAGGGTACAGTGAAATTCTGGCTCCTCCATTCCAGCTGGGGTCCAGGCAGAGTTGCTGAGGTGTCAAAAGTCACCACAAGGCTGAAAATGAGAAACTTGCTCCTATAAAGCTCCCTGCCGGTATGACCCTGGGGTTGGGGAGCCCCTAATTCTTTGTAAGATAGGGTTCCCCTACACTCCTCTCCCTAGCAATACAGGTTTGAAGTTAGATTAAAATAGACATCAAGAAAATTAAGAACTGGGGCCTCCCTGGTAGCACAAGGGGTTAAGCACAGCACTATGAAGCTATCTTTAGCCTCTGCAGCACGAGTTTGATACCCGGCTGGCCAGAGAGCTACCCACATGGTGCAGCAGACCTCTCCTGGCTCACCCACTGTTCTCCTCAGCAGTTTATTTCAGTCAGTCAGTCTGCCTGTTCTGTTCCCCACTCTGTCTCTGGTGAATCCTCTCACCTCTCACATCTCTGGCCTGTACCCCAGCTCTTGTGTGCATAAATAAATAAATCTTTAAACAAAAAAAGAAAATTAAGAACTGGGAGGTTTCTTGTGCATACCACTCATGGTTAATCCACTCTCATGACCTGGCCTGAGGGCCAGGGATGCCTAGAGCTCCCCCTCATATAGCCTTCCCCCAGGGGCCCTCTGGAGAGTGTCTCCACAATGAAAAGGGATGCTAAGGGTAGAACTTTCTGGTACCCAGGCAGTCTCCTGAGGAAGACATCTTTAAGTATATCATGTCTCCATGAGACCAGGGAGAGCAGAGATTAGTTCCTGGGTAAGGGGGAGAACAAGGGGTGGGGATGAAGTGTGTTGAGGGAGGGTCAGAGAGGAGAGTCCCAGGAAGGACACCCAGACATCCTCAACAGCCTGGCTCTGAGGGGGTGATGGGAGACTCATCTCCTGGCAGAAGTCCTGTCTCTCTTGTCCCTTGGTGGCACCTTTAGCCTCTTGCCAGTGACTACCTATTCAGGAAGCCACCTTTAGGATCTGGATGTGATGTGAGGAGGCAGGAGTGCAGAAGTCCCTCCCTTGGTGGCTACTCTTGATGCCCAGGTAGTGGTGGCTGCAGGGGTTGCACCCAGCTCCATTCCTGACAGTGGTTCTAGTCACCCCAGTTCCCACCTGTTTCTGGGCATCAAAGCAGTTCTGTGAGTCAGCCTTCCCTTCCCTTTCTTTCTTCCTTGAGCCTTTTTTTTTCTTAAAGATTTATTTATAAAGAGCCTCCCTGGTGGCTCAAGGAGTTAAGAAGCAACCTATGAAACTCCCCGCTGCCACTGTGGCACCAGTTCAATCCCTGGCCGGGGAGGAACCCACATGGTGTAGCAGACCCCTCCTGACTCACCCACTGCTCCCCTCAGCAGTGTATTTCAGTTGATCTGCCTGTTCTGCTCCCCACTCTGTCTCTGGTGAATCCTCTCACTCTCCACACCTCTGGCCTGTACCCCAGTTCTTGTATGCATAAAGAAATCTTCAAAAAAATATTTATTTATACATACAAGAACTGGGGTGTAGGCCAGAGGTGTGGGGGTGGTGGGTGGGTGAAATTTTTATTTATCAGCCAGAATTGATACCTTTCCCTCATAGGCAAGGAATCGTAACAGTTTTAGCCAGCTTAGGTGGACCCTGAGCATTTTCCAATAAGCGTTTTGATCAATGAAGTTCATTTGTTTGATGATTGCTTCCCATCCGTCAGAGCCCCAGAGAGGCCCAAAGTGATAGTGTTTCCAGCTTGGCTGCCAGCCTTTTTGGGATGTTGTAACAGGTCTGTTCCATCTCCCATGTGAATTCTCTAGTGTGACCTTATGTGACTATTCGGTGACAGTGATTCACCTGTGGTTTCATTGTGAGTCACCAATTTCAGAGAACTCAGCTTTCCAAACAACCAGTGAAACTAACAAACCCTCACCTAAGGGTGCCGTGAGCCCAGCCATCTGTGGTGTAAGCAAACACCTCTGTGCACACGTGCACAGGAGCCTCCCTGGACCAGGTACAGCTGATGCGCCAGGCAGGGGGCCTTCTTAAAGAGAGCAGACTCATAGTTTTCACATAATTCACATGTTTATTTGTCCTAAATAAATACAATCAGAGAATATCCACTGTACACACACACATACAGTATTGTTTCTTCCCTGAAAAGGCAACATCAGATCTGGGCACTGGGTCTGCAGTCCACATTCTCAGGCTGGGATCAGGGAGTATCCTGGCTGCACCCAGGTTCCCCTCTCTGTTGGGGGCCTGTTATTGGCCTGAGCCCCTCAGGACTCCAGTAGCCTGTTTCTAGTCCTGGGGCAGCCATCTTTGCTGCCTCTCCCCTCCACAGCCCAAAGAGCAGCATTCAGGGCATTCATGATCATGTGACTCTGTGACCAGCCCTGGCAGAGAGCTTCTTCCTGTGCCACCAGGCACCACCACAGGCCCATTTCTAATTGGCACAGTAAAGGCTACCCCTGCTCCTGGAAGCAGCTTCCCCAGGGGAAGGGTAGAAACTGAGGCACAGCTGGTAAATGGATGGCAAGCTCTTCCTCAAGCCTCCAGGAGACTTTTCTACCCTAGTGAAAGGAGAAAAGATACTGACTGTCCTCTCCCAGTTGTTCCCCCAAGGTCCAGTCCAGCTGTGGAGGAGGAAGCTGGGAAGACCTCCCTCTGTCTTCTTTCATCTCATAGGTTCGGGTCCATGTTCTCCTGGTCTGAGGCTGCCTCTTCATCATTTGGGAACTCCTGGATCAGTCAGAGAAGCCCAATCAAGGGCCTGTGCTGTCTCCCAGGGATACAACCTGGGGGCATCTCCTTCCTCTTACCCTGCTCCCAACAGAACCAGAGAAGATTCTACCACCCCTTTCCAGGGGGTCCCTCTGTCCCAGATTGCCCACAGCCATGTGGTCTACTTTGGGTAACTCCCTCTTACCAGACTGAGGCCCCTGTCCTGCCGTAGGGCAGCATAGAAGCGTAGCACACGGGGGTCACAGCGAACCACCATGGGGTCAAAGTCCAGCACACGTAGGCCCTGCATGTTCCGGGCCCGGGAAAGAGCCACATAGGCCTGGCCACTGGCAAACACACGGCCCAGTGAGATCTCCACACAATCTAGGGACATGCCCTGGGGGATGGAGGGACAGAGTTGAAGCCAGAACACCCTCAAGTCTTTCATGCCCAAGAGCCTAACCCCACTTTTACCAACCCAGTTATTGTCCCTGAATCTCCTCCCTCAGTCCAGAAAATCTCCAGGCAGAGAAACAGACTGACAGCAGATGTGTAGCCAGGAGACACAGATCCAGGATAAGAGCAGAGAATAGAGGAGAAAGGAAAGAGCTCAGGCTCTAGGTCAGACAGACATGGAAATAAATTCCGGCTCTGCTTCTCACTAGCTGTGTGACTGTCAACAAATGACTTAACCTCTCTGAGTCCTCGTTTCTTCTTCTATAGAAGAGGAATGATTAACACACCTATTCCTCAGACCGTGGGTCGAAGAATTACATTTAACACATTGAGTAGTGACTAACTACTCAATGAGTAGAATGGCAGGACAGGAGAATACAGAGAGGAAGTGTATGTGTCTGGGCAAGGGAGAGAAAAAAGGCAGGGAAATGCATTAAGGAAAGGGTTTATTCTAATTCTGGTCTGGAAATTTCTATTTAGGACACGTTCAACCCCCATAAGCCTTTAAGGCCTCCCCATTCAACGTACCCCAGGCCTGTCCTATCCCTCTCTGCCATGCTCTGCCCCCATCCCATGCACCAGCTGCTCACCTGGCTCTTGTGGATGGATATTGCCCAGGCTAGTTGGAGGGGCAGCTGCTGTCGGCTGAGGAGCTGGCCGCCAGAGGCCTGCACTGTCCACCGGTCAGCACGGATGACTTCGGTGACTCCACAAAGGAACCGTACCTGGGGCAGCCCTGAGGGAGGTGTGGAGAAGTTCAACTTTTCAGCTCTGCTTCAGGGCTCAGAGGTGAGGAGCAAAACCCACCTTGCCATCCTAGCCTTTTCCTCCTCATACTTACCCTGGGACTATTGCAAACAGCAGAACTGTTCACTCACCCTCCCTCCCTCAACCCACCATTTACCTCTCCCCTGCTTCTCGAAACCAACTACTACCCCTCGGGCGCCGTTCACCAGGCCTCGGGACACAGCTAAGTTCTTCACCAGCATCACCTGCAAGGGAAAGAACACTGAGGCCTGGAGAGCAGCAGCTCCTTTCCCCACCTGGCCTCAGCTCCAGGGAGCTCTGTGGTGGTTCTTAGAGGCTGGGGGCTTTCGTGAAGGGGCGCCGAATCCTAATCCTTAGCTTATTCACCAGTGGCAAACTTTTATTTTCCCAGTTTCCTCTCGGGTCAGAGGGAAATGACATGTGCTCAGTTTGCCTCAGAAGAAAATATTAAGGTAGCAGATATCACAGGGCTCTGAAAATCATCAGAGTGTGGGGTATGTGTGTGGGCCACAATCTTGAGGCATAGCCCCCAGGGCCTGCTACCCCCTCTTCCAACCACAATGTGCTGATATTTCTCCTGGGGTGCCCTTTGAAACCTGGGAAAAATCTCCCTTTTGGCCCACCCCCAACTGCATGGAAGAAAGCAGGACTCTCTCATTACAGGGTACACCACAGAGCCGAGGAAACTGAGCTTCAGTGAAAGAAAGACACTGTCCAAAGTAAGACTTCTTGGTGCTACAGGCACAGGAAGAGGAGAGCTGTGGAAAGCTGAAGACAAGAAGGTGGGTAGGCCTGGGCAGAGGGCCAAGGCCCAGGGAGTCCCAAGCTCCCAGGATCTAGGCCCTACTCCCACTCACCTGGGCACCCAGCTTTAGCTGAAGGAGTTGACCAACAGGACACTGGGCATCTAGGGTCTGGGCTTGCTCAGGGTCACTGTCCATAGCTTCAAAGCTGTGTATCTCACCTGGGAAAAGAGAGATGGACAGACAGATTACAAGGCATTAACTTGTGGCTCAAGTTTCTGAAAATACATATTAGACTAGGGCATGGGAGGAGGTAATGGGGACAGCTGAGACCTAGCTGGGACTTTGGAATCAGAGACCTGGATCCAAATTTCACTTTACTGACTGAGTGAACTTGACCCAGTCAAAATCACATCTCTCAAAGTCACAGTTATCTCTGCAAATGTAAGGGCCTTTATGGTCATGGAGGTTGGGACCCAGATAACCATTTGACCCCAGGATGCCTGGAGGCCACTCCTGCCTAATGGTCCCTCCCAGCCCAGGCTCCCTGCTCACCTGGCAGCTCCTGTAGCCGCCTCTCGTTGGTAAGGGCCACATCATCTTGGTGGGTGCAGAGCCTTGTGGCCACAATCCCGTCTCGCCCTACCTTGTGAGCAGCTGTGGCCTGGAGCTGACGGGTCACCTCATCTGAGCACCTGTGGGGTATGGGCTGTCAGCGCAGAGCCTATGTGAACCCCAGGGAAGGTGGGGGAGGGAGGCAGTATGGCCCAAGAAGCAGGCCATGGGTCAGGCCTGGGGATTGGAAAAGGGCACCAGGGCATGCCTTGCTGGCCCCTGGGCTGGCCAACTTGGACTCCAGACTGGGGAATGAACATGGGGCCAGGAGAGGCAGGAGTCAGTGCTTGGCTGTGATCATGGGTGGTCAGCCTTCCTTGTGCTGCCCCCATGTAGGAGCTAATAACCCTCCCACCTACAGTGCACCTGAGGAAGATACAAGTGAGCAGAGGCCAGAAGTTGAAAGGACCTAAACCAGGTACCCTGTAACACTGATACCCTATAATCAGATAAGCCTCGAGTACAATCTTCTATTTTCCTTTACCTCAAGCCTGGGTGTGGCAGCCGCTTGTGTGTGAAGAAGGGAAACAAGTTGGGACCATCTCTCCCTGTGCTGCCACTCAGCCTTCTCCCCTTCCCTACCCAAAGGTCTCAAGACTGGAAGGAACCTGGATTTTAGAGCCAGATCTGCATTCAAATCCCAGCTTGGCCACTCACTAGCCATGACTTTGGGTAAGTCATGTCACCTCTTTGAACCCCAGTTTCTGCATCTGTGAATTAGTATTAATATCTCTGTGTGCTCTCTGTGTGTCCATCTGTCCATCCTTCCTTGACACCTACTCCATACCAGGCCCTGTGCTGGGGCAAAAAGACCCAACCCTGGGGGAGGCTAGATCTCAGGACTCTGCAGATTTCCTATGGGGTCATGGCATTCTTAACCCCAGTCTGTCCTGGACTGCCCCAAAGCCAGCTTGAGGCACTGCTTCTTGTATAGACTGCATGCTCCCACAAGCATTGCTCCCCCTCTGCTGGGTCCCTATGCTCCTGTCTGACCCACACTTGGTTCTGTGGCCCCTTCACTATTCACCAAGGCCCACCTGCCCAGCCTCACAGCCTGCAGCAGAGAGATGAAAGTCTGGTCTGCCTGCCTCCACACCTCTGTCAGCTCCAGGGTCACTGGGACACACCTCCTCCAGCTCTTGGCCTGGTGGGGGCAGGATGGGCGTGTCAGGGAGCACAGCAGACCTCTGGGGGTGGGGTGGGGGTCAGAAGGTGAGTGGTACCTGGAAGCAGAACTGTGGGGGCTTGGAGCCTTTGGTAACAGGTGGCAGTTGCAAGAAGTCCCCACAGATGATGAGCTGGATCCCTCCGAATGGCTGGTTCTGCTGTCGGACAGCTCTGGAGATGAGCATTGGTGCTTTAGGGACTGCATGGGAGGGTTCCGTGGAAGGCCACCAGAACCTAGCCCTCACCCTACATACTGACCTGGCCACAGCCTCCAGCTTGTCAAACAGGTCTGCCTCCACCATAGAAATCTCATCAATGACAAGCCGCTGGCAGTTTAGCCAGCCCTGCCGCACACCTGGCCGTTGGGCCAGAGCCACACACTGGGCCAATGGAGCCTGGCCGGAGCCAATGCCTGTGAGAGATATTCTTCAGCCTGGGCTGAGGCCCCAGCCCTGTCTCAACCCCATCTTCACCCCCCACCCCCACCACAGGCCTGATTTGGTTCTAGCTCGAGCAGCAGGTGCTTCCACTTGCCTGCAAAGGCATGGAGGGTGGTACCCCCGATGTGGCAGGCTGCCACCCCAGTGCTGGCAGTGGCCACGGTGCCTGTGGGAGGCAGTGAGCCCAGGATACGCTTCAGCAGATAAGACTTCCCTGTTCCTGGATAGAGGACAAAGTTAGGGCCACCTGTCCTTTTATCCCACCCATCACTATCTCCCCAACCCACACTCTGACCCCTACTACCTGCACTCCCAGTGAAGAAAATGCTCTGGCCTTTCAGGACGACTCTCAGCACAGCAGCCTGTTCCTCGGAAAGTTGTGGTTTGGCAGGGGCCAGGCTCAGCCTTTTCACAGGCAGCGGCCATCTTGGGGCTTCCTGGAAGAATAGGACTGTTTCAAGGCCTCCTCCCTTTCTTGGCCTGCAGTGCTAGGCCTGGTAGTGCTTAGTGTCTCTGCCATCTTTGCTCCTTGGAGCCCTTGGTTCACCTGGAGATGCCAGTGACTACTGGGGTTTCTCTGAGGAAGGGAACAAGGCTGAGTTTCCACTGACCCCCGATACCCTGAGCTCCCAGTTTGTGGGTCTGGACCCTCTCTCTGCTTCCCCCTGGGTCCCCAGCTCTTCTGGTCCTCTCACTCAACTTTGCTTCTCATTTCTATTCTGGTCATACCTGTCTCTCTCACCTTGACTAGCAAAAACCCTGCTACCCAAGACCTCTTCTCGCCCCAACTCCATTTTCTCACCAGCTTAATCTTAAAGCCCTTTATCTTTTATTGCTGTCCCTCTTGATCAGACCTGTTGGCTGCTCCAGCCACCAGCGGATTATTTCATTCTCTCCAACCACGTCTCTCCTTCAGGCCCACGCCAGGTCAACTTTTCTTTCTTAATTCTCCTTTCAGACCTCCATCTCTGCTTTCTCTTTTAATGTGGCCCGCGCCCCCCTTTTCTGTTCTCTTTACTCAATATCAGGGATTGTACTACGTGAAACACAAGCATAATCCCATGCCCTGTCTTACTCAAATGTCCAGTGAGCATTTCCTCTGACATAAACAGCCCCCTCACATACCACCACCTCCTCAGTCTCCCATCAAAGTGGCGCAGCCACCCCCCAAGTCGTCCTCCCGTCACTGTCCTCACCGTGCTGGGCTCGGACCCTGCCCGAGGCTCCGTGGCCTGCTTGACCCGCGCGGTGTCTGGTGCCCTGGTGGCTGCCGCGCGCCGCACCTCCTCGGGCTGCACTGGGCTGATGGTGATGAAGTCGCGGGGCCGCGGGCCGAGCAGTTGCATTCGGGCGGAGGCCGGTCCAGGCCCCGGGGCCCCCGCGAGCTTGAGACGCAGCGTGCGGAGAAAACGGCGCAGGCGGTCGGGGGGACAGTCGGAGAGCAGCAGCTGCACCGCGCCGGGTCGGGGAGCATCGCTGGCGGGGAGCCGCAGGGTGCTGCGCCCCTCCGAGGCGAAGCGCGTGAAAAGGCGAGCGGCGCGCAGGGCAAAGCAGCGGGGGCGCCCCGCTGACCCCGGCCCCTGCAGACGCAGCATCAGCTCCCGGCGCTCGTTCCGACCCAGGCTCAGCTCCGCGGTGCGCAGGGACTGGCGCCTTCTCGGCTGCCCGCCGGGGCTCAGCTCCTCCACCGCCACGCGGCACCGCAGCTCCGCATCCTCGCGTTCCGCGGCAGCTGCCTCGGTGCCCGGCAGCATCGCCACCACGTCTCGGGTCTTCCAAGGAACCGAACGAAGGAACCGGGATCACGGGACTACCGGGGCATAATGGGCGGATGAGAGGCCGGGGATTCGGTGAAGGCTACACGGTGTCCCAGAAGCTGTCACCGGTAACACAAGGAGGTCACGGACACGGTAAAAGGGTCTCGGGATCAACCAAAAATTCACTTAGAAATGTACGCTCCTGCACAAGAGTTTGCAGAGCGGCTGATGAGCAGTGGCAAATATACCCAGTACTGGGGAACCTCGGCTGTCAGGCACACCTGCTTCCAAAAGGCCCCGGGAGAGCTCGGGAATTCTCAGCGTCCTGGCCCCGGGAAGCAGGAAAACCTCACGTGAGTGGACAGACAAGGGTACCAGCGGCCTCAGTTGTCCCTGGTTTATACGCAGCCAGGCAGATCTCACTGTCCCCCGTGTGCGGAAGTGGAAAGAGGCTGGAAAAGGCCACAAGGGCTGGGAAGAGTTACAGCTCCTGTGTTTCCCATCTCCAAAGTGGTGGAGATTATTTGAGGCCGGAGTGGAGGTGGGAGGCCCTGCGGCCCGGGGATCTGTACTCCCTGCGCCTGACCCACTCGTCTGCACCCTCCCGGCAGAGACTCCTTGAAGAAGCAGGGTCTCTGCCTCCCCCCTTGGGGCTTGATGGACACTCACTTGCACGAGCACTCGGAAGGGACAGCAAATCGGCCAGCTGGCGAGGCTCTGGCATTAGGAACTTTCAAATTCTAGGGGTAGGGAGTCAGCCTATCAGCGGCTGGATCTTTAAATTCTCCAGCCAATCAGAGGCAGGGGCGTGACAGCGGCACGTCGGCGCTGGGTTCCGACTCCCCCGCGCTTGGGCTGTACCAATCGCTCGCGGGAGGCAGGACTCTTACTGTGGTGGGGGAGTCTACCGCGTCGCGTGGACGAGAGGGTGTGGTGGAAGTAGGGGTGCTGCGTCTGTGTTGTGCGTGGTGTCATGTCACCTCTTGCGGCTCTAAAAATTTATATTCAAAGCCGTCTCTCCAATACACTTGCCCTCTGCACCAGGTCTCACCCAGCGGCTGAATTTGGCTTTGGGCACGAACTTCCTCTGGTCCCTCCCAACTGTTTCCCCTCACTGGCCGGTTACCCACTCCAGGGCAGACCACCTGAAGGTCTGCAGCTTCCGTTGCCCCTGCTCCCCTGCTCTTCCCAGGTATGGCTTCTGTCTTCCAGGTATATCCTCTGCCTTTATGAGAGTCCTTTTATACATGTCTGTCCACTCAGCTCAGGCGCACCCGTAAGGAGCTCTGAGACCTGCTGCATCTGAGGCTCAGAGGGTACAAGGGAAGTGTGAACCCCTGTCTTCTGGGAATTCTTTTTTGCGACAGCTTAATAGCACTGAGACTTTAACCCCAGCGCCACCTCGGAGACCCCGGGATTCTTTTCTCTCTTGTTTCAGTGGATGCTCAGGAAACTTGTTTTTAATTACCTTTCATTTTCTCATTGAAGCTTGGACTTACATACCTGGACGGGATCTTATAAAAGAGGAGAGTCTAACTCCCTCTTTTATTGAATAGCCCTCATTTTTCAGATGAGGAAACCAATACTCCAAGAGGTTTGGATCCAAGTCTAAACTGGCCTAAGTGTCTGCTTGCTTAACTACTACACACACACTGCTCCCAGGTGAGTGATCTAACTTCATGGAGGGAGTTCATGAAGGCCTGGACTTCAGTTCAGCTCCTGACAGCCACTGCAATGCCTGTCCTCACCCTGTCCAGCTTAGATGTTATCCCAAGCAAGTTTCCTTAATGTGGAAAACCTTTCTTTCCTCAATTGTAAAAAAAGAAGAAGGATGAAACTGATGATGGCACAATTCTGTGATTACACTTAAAACCACTGAATTGTTTTCTCTAAATGGGTAAATTGTTAGAATGTGAATTACTTATCAATAAAAAGAGACATATTTTTTCTCTTTAGTGTTGTCTTGACATATGAGTACCACTGGCCCCAATCCTTAAGTTAAGAAAAAAATTTGAAGTCTCTGGGGTAGTCAGAATAACCCACCACCATTTCCCTCAAAGATGTCAATGGCCTGGTCCCCAGAACTGGTGAAAGCATTACCTTACATGGCAAAAGGGACTGTGCAGAGGTGATAAATTAAGGAATTTGAGATGAAGAGATTATCCTGGACTGTTTGGGTGGGCCCAGTGGAATCACAAAAGTTCTTAGAAAAGAAAGAGATGTGATGAGGGAAGCAGAGGTGTGTGTGGGTGTATGTGGGTATGTGTGGGGGGAAGGAAGGAGAGCGATTTGTAGATGCTACTGCTGGCTTTGAAAATGGAGGAAAGGGCCATGGGCCAAGTCAAAAAAAGGAAGTTTCTAGAAACTGTAAAAGTCAAGAAAGTAGATTCTTACCTAAAGTCTCCAGAAACAACAAAGCTGATGATTTTAATCCAATGAGACACATTTTAGACCTCCAGCATTGCAAGACAGTGAATTTGTATTGTTTCTAGTCACTAAAATTGTGACTTGACTATTGATGCTGTAATGTGTTATAGCATCAACAGTAATAAGAAATAAACACAATTCAATAGCTGGAAAGTGAAAGAACTGGGATTATGAACCTGGGTCTATTTCCAAAGGCATTCTCTCTTCCCACTACTGTCTCCTCAAAAAAACAAACCCAGCACACTCACAATAGTCTGGTCATTTCCACCTTTTCTCTGTGCAGTACTCCAGACTGCCTGTAGAGAAGGCACAGAGACTTGCACATGGATTTTCTCATTTTTTTTCCTTTGGCTTTTAAACTTTAATTGTAAAATATATACAACACAAAAATTGCCATTTTAATGTTTTAAGTGTTTATTTCATTGCCATTAAGTTCATTTAAATGTTGTATAACCATCATCACTATCTAGTTCCAGAAAAAAATTAACACCCCACAAAAACTTTATACCCATTCTTTTCCCCCAACCCCTGTGCCCCCCAACATTTTATTCTGAAAATATTACAAATATACAAACGAATTTTATGGTGAACACCCATATACCTATCACTGAAATCCTAAAGTTAATATTTTGATGGTGTGTTTTATCTCATATCTGTCTATTCATCCCTCCACCCACCAATCCATCTTTTTGTTATGCATTTTTTAAAAGATTTATTTATTTATGCATACAAGAGCTGGGGTACAGGCCAGAGGTATGGGGGGTGAGAGGATTCACCAGAGACAGATTGGGGAACAAAACAGGCAGATCCACTGAAATACACTGCTGAGCAGTGGGTGAGTCAGGAGAGGTCTGCTGTGCCATGTGGGTAGCTCCCTGGCCAGGGATCAAACTGGTGCTTCAGTGGCTACAGCTAGCTTCATAGGTTGTTTCTTAATCCCTTGTGCCCACCAGGGTGGCCCTTGTTATGCATTTTTAAGTTGCAGGCAATAGTATCTTTCTAAACACTTCTATAAGACCAAACATAAAGAGTCTGTGCTTACCTTTTTACTTATTTGTGTTAAAGATTTTATTTGCGTAGAAGAACTGGGGTGTAGGCCAGAGGGGTGTGTGTGTCTGAGAGGATTCACCAGAGACAGAGTGGGGAGCAGAACAGACAGATCTACTGAAATACACTAAGGGGAGAGCGGGTGAAACAGGAGAGTTCTGCTGCACCATATGTGGGTTAGCTCCCTGGTTGGGGATCAAACTCAGGCCACAGTGGTTATAGCATTATAGTGCTAAGACTTAACCCCTAGACCACCCTGTGCTTACCTTTTTAATGTGAACTTTACATACAATGAAATGCACAAATTGTAGGCTTTTCTTAGAGGAGTTCTGAAAAATGTGTATACCTGTGCAGTCCAAACCCTTATCAGGATACAAAACTGCCATCTAGTATGGTAGCCACTAGCCACTGGGGGCTATTTAATTTTAAAGTGATTAAAATTAAATGAACAGGGTGATAAATAGTAAGCCCATTTTAGATTCAGGTTTTTGTGGTGGGGAGAAACCTTTCAGCAGAGTGGATATTTCAGTTGAGACCTGAAAGCCACTTACTAGGACATTTCCCTTCATTGCGCAAAGTTCTAAGAATATTACATACCTTAGAACATTCCCCTCATGCTCCTTTCTAGTCAGTCACGACCCTCAATCCTCAGATAACCGTGTTCTAATTTTGTTTCATTCACTTTAGATTATTTTACCTTGTTCTAGAACTTCTTGTAAGTGGAACTATATAGTGTATATTCTTGTGTGTTTTTCACTCAGCATATAGATTTTTCACGTTGCTGCATGTACAATTAATTTTTAATTTCTTTTTCATTGATTTATAGAAGTCCATTATGTATAGATAAACTACAGAGTTTATCCATTTTCCTGTTGATAGCTAGGCTTTCTGCGGAGTTATACTTTAATTTCTTTAAGATTTATTTTATTTATGTGTACAAGAGTTGGGGTGTAGACTAGAGGTGCGGGAAGGGTGAGAGGATTCATCAGAGACAGAGTGGGGAGCAGAACAGGTGGATCTACTGAAATTCACTGCTACATTGGGGAGCAGAGGGGAGCAGAGGAGAGGTCAGCTGTGCCTTGTGGGTCAGTCCCTGGCCGGGGATCAAACTCATAGTGCTGAGATTCAACCCCTTGCACCACCAGGGAGACCCTATACTTTAATTTCTTTTTCTTTTTTTTAAGATTTAGTTTTATTTATTTATACAAGCACTGGGTACAGTCAGAAGCACGGGAGGGTGAGAGAATTCACCAGAGCCAGAGCGGGGAGCAGAGCAGGCAGAAGGACCGAAGTACACTGCTGAGGGGAGGAGCGGGTGGCAGGAGAGGTCTGCGCGCCATGTGGGATCCTCCTCCATTGGCGGGGGAGCGATCGAACCAGTGCTGCAGAGGCTGCGGGCAGCTTTGCAACCCAGCGCTCTACCGCTGCGCCACCGGGGAGGCCCTATACTTTAATTTCTTTTGAATAAATACCCAGGTGAAAAATTGTTGGGTCAGAGAATGAGTGTTTAGTTTTACATTAAAAATTCCAGAACCTTTTTTTTTTAATTTTTATTTATTTATTTATGCATACAAGAGCATCCAGCAGTGTGGGGGTTTCTCCCTCGCAGGGGATCAAACTCGTGCTGCAGAGGCTGCAGACAGCTTCACAGGCTGCGTCCTAACCCCTTGCGCCACCAGGGAGGCCCTGCAGGCCCTTATTTATTTTTTTCTTATACACATTACCAATATATTTTTGAATTACTAATATATTCAAAAGGTACTTAAAGAGTTGCAAGAATTCCCATTGAAAAGTGTCTGTCTCATGTCTAGTCCCATCCCCATATTCAGTTTGCCTTCCAGAAAAAAAAATCAGTGTCCTGATATACTCTTCCAAAGAGTTCAATGCATATGAAAATAAGTTTATATGTTCCTCTACAGTTACTTTTTATAACTTCATAAAGTGTAGTATATATTTGGGCTTCATCTTGCTTTTTTTACTTAAATTTATCTTAAAGATCATATCTTAAAGATCTTAAAAATAAGATGTCATCTTATTTTACTTATTTATTCATGCAGGGCCTTTTTTAAAAGCAGTTATGTGCCCATCCAGTTTTGTTAAAGGCACAACAGTGAGTCCTTGTAGGGAAAGGAATTGAATGAACAGCTAGAAGCGGTCTCGCTGTAGATGAACGGCCCTTGGCCGCGCCCTCCCCCGCCCTCGCCAGGTCATCTGGATCCTTATTGGCTAACGGAGGAGGGAGGCGGAGCCAGAGGGAGGGCCTCCTCCCATCTGGGGCCGGACTTCCGCCTTCGGGGCTTCTGGCCGCTTCTGCCCGGCCGGGTGTTGGCAAATGGATGCTGCCGCGGGGCAACTTTCCAGTCCCCGATCCCCTCGCCCAACCCAAAGCTTGGTAAACGCAAGGTCTCAGGAACAATGGATTTTCCTCACTATGAAATTTCTTTCTCACTAACTTTTCCGTCTGTCTTATCTGCTCTCATTGGTAGTTTCAGTTTAGCCCCCGCTCATTAATAGTAACAACAGTAACATTACGGACTGGGCGTTTTACAAAATCCTTTCCGGCATTATTTCATTTGATATTTGATATTCAAAGAGCCCCTCCATCCCCTCTTAAGGTCTTCCAGCTCCCAGAGCGCGATGGCACCTCCAGCTGCTTCATTAGGGGACACTCATTTCCTTGAACCCAGTACAGCTGATCAATCCCTCCTTGAACTCCTATTTTCTCTTAACTTTCCCAACTACACACTCCCCTAGTTTCTTCCTACATATTGGCTTCTCCTTTGTGGTCTCCCATGCTAGTCCTTCTGCCTCAACCAGACATCAATGTGGGAGGACTTGATCTTTTCCAATCCCACAGCTTGCTTATCAGGCGATTCCCAGTCTCTACAGCCTGCCCATCTCCCCTGAACTCCCAACTATATTTCCACTTGTCCTCCTGTTTTCACACAGGTACCTAACAAGCAAGACAAACTCATTTTTCCAAAACAGAGCTCTTAACTTTCTCACCCCATACACACCCATTTTTCTCCTGTCTTCATCACCTCATTAAATGGCACTACCAATTTTTTCGTTTGGAGTCAAAAACCAACACCATGTCTTTGATTCCTTTTACAACTACCACATCCATTCCACCATCAAAACTTGTTATTTCTGCCTCCAGAATGCATTTTGAATGTATCCAATTTCCTTCATCCCTGTCCCTACCCTGGAGTCCCGAGATTATGGTTTTCCATCTCTCCTCTGAATTACATTAGTTACCTTCTAGTCTTGCTGGATTCCTGGCTTCTACTCTGGTCCCCCTTCCATCTTTTCTCTAAACAGCAGCAGGCTGAGCTTTTCAAATACATAAATTTGCTACTGCTCTAGTTAAAAGCCCTCAATGCCTCCCTGGACTTAGATTAAAATCCACGGCTGGGGCCTTCCTGGTGGCGCAGGGGTTGAAGACACAGTGCCATCAGGCTATCTGGCAGCCACCACAGCAGGAGTTCCATCCCCTGGCCAGGGAGCTGACCCACATGGCACAGCAGACCTCTCCTGCCTTGCCTGCTACTCTCCTCAGCAGTGTATTTCACTAGATCTGCCTGTTCTGCCCCTGACTGTCTCTGGTGAATCCTTTCACAACCCCGCCCCATACCTCTGGCCTACACCCCAGTTCTTGTATGCATAAATAAATAAATCAAAAAAATAAATAAATGAAATCCATGGCTTTTCCATAGCCTTAGGACTACTCTCTCTGTTCTTTCTACTGTCTACCACTTTCTCCCAGGCTCTGTCACACTGGTTTCCTTGGTGTTCCTTGAACATCTAAAGCTTAGTCCTAAGCCAGGGTCTTTGCACTTGCTCTTTGCTCTTCATGAAATATAATCCTCCTTCCACCTCACCTCTTTGTGCGGTTATCTCTCATCTTTCAGGTCTCAGCTATATCCACTCTGCAGAAAGGCTTCTCCCACCCACACGCCGTATCTAAAATGGGTTTCCCAGTTACTATTTTACTACCCTGTTTATTTCCTTTAGAGAACTCACAGCCTGTTGGTAACACGTTCATTTACTTTTTTGCCTATCATCTCTCCTAGCATTATGAGGGCAGTGATCATGCCTGTTACGTTTACAGTCCTGTTTAAACAGTACCCCAGTCGAGGTAGGCACTCAACAGGTATTTATTGAATGGCTGAATCAACGAATAATGAAATTATTCTCTCCAAGTCCTGATCTCTCCCCTCCCCTTTATTATCTCTTGAATCTGTGCCTGCTTCAATGTTTCTGTGGCCCCCTGCTTGCAGGAGGAATTTCAACCCCTTGGGTCAGGATTCAAGGCCCTTAGTGCTCTAGCTCTTGCTGCCTTTTTGAGAGCTTGTTTGGAGGTTCTAGCAGGGGAGCGCAGCTACTCGTATACCCTCGACCGAAGACCGGTCCGTCTCTATTTGGGGAAGGCAGTCCTCTTCGACCGAGCGCGCAGCTTCGGGAGGGACGCACATGGAGCGGTGAGGGAGGAAGGGGACACCCGCCTAGCCAGCCAGATCAGCCGAATCAACCCTGGCGATCAATGGGGTGACATGTCGCAGCCAGATCGCCCTCACATCCTCTTGCTGCCTTTTTGGTGGTGTCTTTCTGAATTTCCAACCACCACTGCATGCATGACTGCACAAATCTGCAGCTCAGAAGGTTCTACAAGTCCTCATTTTTTGGGTGCTGTTCCCTCTTTCTGAACTCCCCCTGCTTCCCTATCCTCCTGTGTAGCTGACCCTGTTAGGATAAAGCTCAGTCACTCCAGCCCCTCCTTTGGGAACAGTGATCACAGCACGCTGTGTACTTATTCACCAGAGCCCTTCTCAGGATTTGTCTACCCTCCTACTGGTCACCAGCTCTACAAGGCAAGGCCTGGATCTTGTGTGGCCTGGTCACATAATGATGGCAAAACAGGTCATTTAATAGAGAGCTCAGATTCTGGAGTCAGGGAGATTTGAGTCTTTGCTCTACCACTCACCAGTCAAAGGCCCTTGAACACATTCAAGCCTCTAATTCTTAATCTGTAATGCAAGGATAACAATTGTTTCTGTTTCCTTTTGGGAGGATTAAATGAGATACATATGAAGACTCTAGTACAGTGAACAGAATACAGAGGCTCCCTAAATTCTCGAGTGAATAACTCAGGATGAAGTATTGGAAAGCACTACATTTTGTTGATTAAGTGGTGCACATGCAAAATAGACTGCATCGTTTCCGCAGCCAAAAATGTGTAATGATTTCCCTTCCTGAGGTTAAAATGTAGTCTCCTTAACACAGCCTTCAAGACCCTCTCTACACTGAACTTTGGCCTCTCTAGATACACACACACACATACAGTTTTATGCCTTCATTGCATTGTTCACATTGGCACCTTTTTCTAGAATTCTCCCTCTCTGTCCTGGTTTTCGTGCCTTTCTCTGTGCATTTACTCTCATATCTAACACATGATGTTCTTATCTGCTTACATGTCTTTCTCTCCTGATAGAGGACAGAATGGTCCTACCATATATCTCAGCCATTACTGTAGGGCCTGACAATTAAGGGAATAAAACATTTGTATTGAATGAATGCATGTGATGTGGAGCATGGCCTGGATGGAAAAAGTGCCAGAGTGATTATCAGTGACTTCTTAAAGTGACAGAGCTATCTGGATATCAAAATTGACCTTATCCCCATAACTACACTGGGGTGCTTCTGTGTAACATGAATTCCCCAGGGTCTCTGATCTCCCAGAGGTGCAATCTGAGTTTTCAGATATGGGATCTTCTGAGCCCTCAGCATGGGTGACATTAGTTGCACAGCTCTAAAATCATGTGGTGGCTGCAACACTGACATTCTCTGATCCCAAGGTTGGATTTTTTTCATCCTTCTAGATAACGGAACTCAGGCCCAGACATTAGAAAAAAGTTTGTCCCATCTTTTTCCCCCTTGACCCTTGGGCCCCAAGCCTGCTTTTCAGGACTACAAGTGAATTGGGAGTCTGGGAGTTTGATCAACTAGTACAGTAGCTGCTATGGCAGCCAGAGCCAAAGGAAGTCACCATCGATCCCACAAGCACTTAGTTTTTTTTTGCTGCAGCATGGGGCAGGGTTGACCCTGAGGGTGAGGAGGAAGAGGAGTGTGTGTGTGTGTGTGTGTGTGTGTGTGTGTGTGTGTGTGTGAGGGGGATGGTGCTGGATGCTGGAATGCAGCCAGTAATTTTCTCTCTCTGGTTCTATTTCTACAAGAGTAAAATGAAGGTTCAATGTATAACAACACCATTCTCTGCTGGTTCCTAACACCATTCCCCAACAAGGTTGTCAAAACAGCAAGACCACCATAGTATGGGGTTTAAGTTTGGGTGGCCCTGCAGAGAGGGGCACAGCTCTGAGCAATGCTCAACGACAGTAAAACACTGCATTTGGGGAACCCCTGAAAGCCAGGGGGTAGAGGTCTTCTCCCAAACGTACCTCAAATTCCAGATAAACTGCCCCAGTTATTCCCGTTATACAGCTCTCCCCACCTCACAGGAGCCTCCCCACGGTGACTCAAACTCCAGGTCCTGCCAGTAGTTTTCATGGGGAAGAGGACCAGGTTGTCGCCACTGCCCTGACATCTAGGAGGAAAGAGGGAGCGTCTCGGTGCCCCCATCGTCGGCCTGTCCCGGGCCGCTGGGGTCAGCCCGCGATCCCAGCCCCCTCGGGTCGCGAGACCTACACGGCACAGCCCGGCTCTCCGGGTACCGCCCCGCCCCGGCCCCGCCCCGCCCCGGCCCCGCCCTTTTGGTCCCACCCGCATCCCCGCTGGGGCTGGCCGGAAACCCCCTCCCCCTGCACGGCCCCTCGCACCCCTTCATCCCTTCCAGCCCCTCAGCGGGTTAGGGAACCCTCTCAGCCCCGGCCCGCCCTCTTCCTCCACCTCGACTCCTCCCTCCAGCTCCCTGACGCGCGCCGGCCCCTCCCGGGCCCCGCCCTGGGCCCCGGCCCCGCCCCCCGTTTCCCGCCCCAGACCCGGGCCTCTCGGCCCCCCAACTCCCGCCCCAGGCCCCGCCCCCGGCCCCCGGAAGCCTCTCCCCGCCCCCGGCCCCGCCCCCCCGAAGTTTCTTGGGCCCCGCGGCGGCCGGCGGGACACAACCCCGAGAGCCGCCGCCCGGCCCGCGCGGATGGAGGCGGCCGAGCCCGCGCGGCGCCGGCTGTGAACCGCGGAGTGGCCGCCCCTCAACGCACCCGCCATGGAGGAGGAGGTGAGGGCCGGCCCGGGCGGGGCGCCTGGGCTGGGATCTTTGAGCCCCTCACGGCGGTTGGGGTCCAGCGATCAGGCCCTTGTCCCTCCCCGCCCGGCTCCTGCCGGTCTCCGGATCCCCCCACCGCCACCCCGCCGGGCGGAGCCCCGAGTGGTGAGGCGGGCGGGGGTCGGGATCCGCGTCCTGTGCGGTGCGGGGTGTCCCTCGCCCTCTTTGGCTTCTCTCACCAACTGGGGGCGGCGTGGTTGTTATTGCTCCCATTGGACTGACCGGGAGACTGAGGCTCTAGTCAGTTTGAGGACTGGCGGAAAGTGACCGGGGTCGCTGGTCTCGAACTCCCGTTACTGTTGCTGCCCAGTGCTGGCCAGGTAGGATCCTGAAGGGGCAGACTGGTGTGTTTTCGTGTGTGTTGGTCCCTGCTGGAGTCCCTATCTCAGGAAATCTTGAGGCCATGAATGCATCTGGTGACTGGTGGACTGGATCCCTTACATTTTTCTTCGCCGTTATTTGTTCCTGTGTGTCTCCTTTCTCCTGTTTTCTTCCCTGTTCCTAAATCAAGTCCGTGTAGGGGCTGATCCTCCCCTCTACCTTCCCCACATCGCTAGGGGGGAGCTAATTTCCTGGGGCAGCTGGGCCACTGGATCAACGGTACCCTGGAGCCTCCCTCTTGCCCCTCAGGGCCCTCTTGGGGTCAGCATTCTGTGACATCCCCTCCCCTGCATTACTTGCAAACTCAGTAGTCCAGCAGCAGCAGCATCCAAGCACACAGCAAGCACTTAATATCTGTCTGTGGAATAAATTAGAAGGAAAGGCCTACTGAGTCTAAGGACTTTTGTTTCTAGTCGCCTAAGGGGAGTCTCAGCTTCTGTCCCTCCCAGCCCAAGGGAAGTGGATGTATTTGCTTCACTTTTAGGGCAACCCTGGCCAGCTGAGGGGACCAGGCTTCTGTGTCTCTGTCAGTGACCATCACTCTGCTTTCTGGGGTCACCTCACTGCCCAGGGTTAGCTAGGCCAGGGCTTGCATTTCTGTGGGATGGTAGATAAGTCACTTCCCCACTTAGCCTACATTTCCTCTTCTATAAAATATAAGGCCCGGTCTCCTCCCTGGGTCCTGATGGTATAATTGTGGCCCCTTTTTTCAGAGTGGATGCAAGTAGGGGGCAAAGTCAGGCCACTATGATTTGCTGTGGTTTCTTGCTGACAGGGGTGGGGCTGCCCTTCCCCTCAACATCCCAGGCCCCTGCTGCTGGGCTAGGTTCTCTGGTCATGGCCCCTCCCCTTCTCCCAGAGGATGTGGGATGGGATTACTCCATCTCCTGATCTGCTCTGGCCCCCAATTAAGGGAAGTTCTCCTGGGGCTTCCTGGGCCGATGGTTTGTCTTGTGGCCAGCCCAGCCCAACCCAGCCACACATTCTCTCTAGTCCTGAGCCTAACATTGCCACTTACTGACTCCCAGATGCCCAAAACTCCCTGCATACCTGGGTTGTCTAAAGTCTTGCCCACCTTCTCTCTGGACAGCCAGGGGCTCCCTGTCCTCCTCTTCCCCTTTGGCATCCCTAACTCTTTTCCTGCTATTTCTTCTCCCTCTAGCTTCTCCTTGTTTCTTGAGGCCTTAGTGGCCATCTTTGTTTCTCTAAACCACTTCTTAGATCACAGTCACTTGCTCAGATCACAGTCACTTGCTCTGCCCCATGAACCCAGGCTGACCTCATCACCTTGCACCCACAAAGCTGCTTTCAGCCTTCCCCCTAGCTTTGGGTTTCCTCCTGGTGGTCCAATACCCTGGTGCCAAGCCCTCTTATCCTCCATGACCTGGTGCAATGAGCTGGTAGTCCCTATCAGACGAGGCTTGGTGAAAGTCTCTGTGTGAGCACTGGGCAACTGTCCACCTGTGTTTTCAGGGCGTCAGTTTGCATACCTGTGAAATGAAGGAGGTCTGCCTATTCTGCTCTCTACTCTGCCTCTGGTGAACCCTCTCACTGCCCTCCCGTACCGCTGGTCTGTACCCCAGCTCTTGTATATATAAATAAATAAAATAAATCTTTAAAAAAAAGAAATGAAGAGGTGGGTGATCCACAAATACAATGATGTATGTAAAAACTTTGAAAATTGCAAATATCATTGTGTGGGATTGTCACTGCAGCTGAAGTAAGGAGTAGTGCCAGGTGTTGAGGACCAGAGGTGAATCTGACCCTATCTGGTAGGCATGTACCTGGCACCCTCCCCTCCCCCTTCAAGTTGATAAGGGCCATAAGATGTCAGTGGCTAGTCTTGCAGCTTCAGGGTGGCCATCATGTCCAAGAGAAGGGCCCTAGTTTTTTCGTTTTTGTTTTTTTTTTAAAGATTTATTTTTATGTATGCATACAAGAACTGAGGTCTAGGTCAGAGGTGCAGGGGGGTGAGAGGATTCACCAGAGAGAGTGGGGAGCAGAACAGGCAGATCCACTAAAACACACTGCCGAGGGGAGCAGTGGGCGAGATAGGAGAGGTCTGCTGCACCATGTGGGACAGCTCCCTGGCCAGGTATTGAACTCATGCTGCTGTGGCTGGCGATAGCTTGATAGTGTTGAGACTTTAACCCCTGCAAAAGGACCCTAGTTTACTCTCATACCAACAAAGTCAGAGTCCTTGGTGCCCTACTCATATAGGAAGGCCACCCCAAAGTCCTCACTTGAGGCAGGACTTCCTGTTTCTGCCTTGGGCTTCTGCTCCCTTGCCTTCTTGCAGAAATGCCTTTCCCTGTTTCCAGCTGCTAGTGTCTCCAGTTGCCCATTGCACTTACCTGTTTAGGGCAGCATCCTGGCCCAGAATTTGGCTAATCTCTCACCCTTTCTGGGCTGCACTTTCTCATTCTAAAGTAAAAAGGTTGAGCCTGTGATATTCTTTGTGCCTTTGCTTCTCTGAGCCAAGATGTATGTCTCTGCTTCCTCATACTTTCCAAACTAGCTCCAAGTCCCTATCCCACCAGAGACTGGGGGATGTGTCTCTCTGGGTGGGTGCTATGTCTCTCCTAACAGGTTGGGGCCCTCTCAGTTGAAAGATACCCACCCAACCCCCAGACCAGGGGTTTCCTTGAGCAGATCTGTGCTGCCCTCATCAGACTGACAGCTCCCCCAGGACAGAGGCTGCGCTTGCTCTCTCTGATTGCCCTATTGTGGCGCTCTGACATGGTGGGTTCCTAGCAAATTTTGGTCAGAGCATCACTGGGTTTAGTTAAAGGGCAAAGGTCATCATAAACTCCCTTATGATGTGCGGTGCTGACAAGGTTTCTTCTGCTGGTCTCTGGTCTCTGTCATGGCCACTGAGTTGTGTTTCCACTTCTCCCTTCTGTGCACAGGGTCCAGGTGACCTGGCTTTTTTTTTTTTAAGATTTATTTTATTTATACAAGCGCTGGGGTACAGGCCAGAGTAGTGGGAGGGTGAGAGAATTCACCAGAGACAGAGCTGGAGCAGAACAGGCAGACGGACCAAAAGCACTGCTGAGGGGAGCAGTGGGCGAGACAGGAGAGGTCTGCGCGCCATGTGGGTTTCTCCCTGGCCGGCGGGGATTGAACCCACACTGCAGAGGCTACTGACAGCTTTGCAGAGCTGTGCTCAACCCACTGTGCCACTGGGGAGGGGAGGCCTTTTTTTTTTTTTTTTTAAAGATGGACCCATAGACACCTCTGTATCGGGCAATGGGGAGCCAGACTGTGGCCGTGGGGTGCTTTGGGAGCTGCTCACAGTGGGGGCAGGGAGAGTGAGGATGAATGGGAGAGGAGAGGGTGAAACAGGAAGAGCAGTGGTCAGCTGGTCAATGAGAGGAGAGGAGGCCGAGAAACTGGGCTGAGCAGGACAAAACCTCCCCTGTGAGCCCTGCCAAGGGGAAGGGCCAGTTATGAAAACTTTCTGGGGCATAGCCAGGCCCCCTGGTGGGAGAGTGTCTGAGGGGTGGCAGAGGGCCTGTGTGGAGGGTAGCCGGCAAGCAGGACTCTGGCCTCCAACCAGGCCGCCCTTTAGGTGGCCAATTCCTGACAAGGAGACCCTTCCCTGGACTTTGGTTCTTGCCACCTCCAGCCCTCCATTTGTCACTCTCCCATCCCAAGCTGCCTTCTCCGTCCCATCCTGGGCCCACCCATCCCTGGAGGCCCTAAGCTTGCTTCTTCAGCAGATCTCTTCATGGTATTCACTGAGTAGTGCTCTCCCTTACCAGGGGAGGACAGTGGTGAAGGCACAAGGTTCCAACCTTGCCCCTGAGAGCTCCAGCTGGCAGGAAGTTTTTACAGTCAGGCAGTGGGTGAGGCAGCTGGGCCGGGGAGGTCACATATGGAAGGGGCTGAGAAAGGGGGATGACAGCCCATGGAGGAAAAGCGTGAGGGATCAGGGCAGCAACTTCACTCTCTAGGCTATACTGCCTTGTTGAAGAGAGTCTATAGGCCCAGGAGGTGGCCAACAACCCAACAACCCTGTAGTTGCTGACAGAGGGGTGTGATGTATGGAGAGGGGGGTTGGGCACATGATAAGATGTGAGAGCCGGGCCTCCCCGGTGGCGCAGCGGTTGAGCGCTGGGTTGCGAAGCTGCCCACGGCCTCTGCGGCGCCGGTTCGATCCCCGGCTGCTCCCCGGCCACCGGAGGAGGGTCCCACATGGCGCGCAGACCTCTCCTGCCGCCCGCTGCTCCCCTCAGCAGTGTACTTCGGTCCTTCTGCCTGCTCTGCTCCCCGCTCTGGCTCTGGTGAATTCTCTCACCCTCCAGCGCTTCTGACTGTACCCAGTGCTTGTATAAACAAAAACAAATAAATAAATAAAACATGCCTCTATTAAAAAAAAAAACAAAACAAGATGTGAGAGCCTCCTGCAGTCCCTTCCCCTGGTTATGATGGCTCATAACTGGCCTGTAGGCAAGCCTCCTACTTCCTCATTCCTCCATCCGGGAAGACCTTTTGGGACCATTCCATTTCCCCATTTTTTTTGCCATCTATGAGCTAGGGTAAGACCCTGAGGGGCACCTCATGTTCCTGGAGCTCCTGGATCATTGAGGCCCAGTTGTTAAATCCAGAAAGGCCTTGTTGTGAATCTCAACAGGCCGAGGGAGAGAGTCCCTGAAAGTCAGAGGGGATGGCAGTGACGACAGTAACAATGACAACTTTCATTTACTAAGTGCAGGGGATCCTAGGCACTGCTTTATATGCTGTGTATTTATTCATCAATAAACATTTATTAAACACCTGCTATCTGGGCCTTCCCGGTGGCGCAGCGGTTGAGCGCTGGGTTGTGAAGCTGCCCGCGGCCTCTGCAGCGCAGGTTCGATCCCCGGCTGCTCCCCGGCCACCGGAGGAGGGTCCCACATGGCGCGCAGACCTCTCCTGCCGCCCGCTGCTCCCCTCAGCAGTGTACTTCGGTCCTTCTGCCTGCTCTGCTCCCCGCTCTGGCTCTGGTGAATTCTCTCACCCTCCCGTGCTTCTGACTGTACCCAGTGCATGTATAAACAAAACAAACAAACACATAAATAAATAAAATAAAACATGCCTCTATAAAAAAATAAATAAATAAATAAACACCTGCTATCTGCCAGATTCTGTCCAGGCACTGGAGATATAGAAGTAAACAAAACACAAATCACTGTTGTCATGGAGTTATAATCCTTGCAACTTCTATTAGTATCTCCCTCTCACAGATGAAGAAGCTGAAGCTTAGACAGATTAAGTGACTGAAGGTCTGTGAGACTTAGGCTTCAAAACTCAGAACCCTGCCAGCCGGGTATGCATGTCAGAGGTGCAGGGCCCACAGTGAGACCCAGGCGGGGGCTCTCCTGCTATGACAAAGAGCAGGGAGGCTGTGCCCTGCCCAGCTGCTGACAGCTCAGCACACCTCGCTGTGCCTGGGCTTGTCTTTCCAAAGGTTTCCGTGGCCACTGGGTATCCCTGGGGAGAGGCGTGTCCCTTTTAACCGGGGCCCCTTTTTTGAGCTTTATGTAAATTATAAAGTAGTCAAAATTAGTCAGTGCTAATTTCCTCCTCGCATCCTCTAGGTTCTGACATGTTCTTGACCTCCCCCTCTCCTTCCCCTTCCCCTTCGCACTCGCTGCTGGGGATACCAGTCACTGAAGTAAAGTGGTTAACTAATTGGGTGTATTTTTATTTTCATTTCACAGCTATTTTTTGAGCACCCATTATGTGTAAAAGAACAGTGCTGGGTGCTGGAGACCAGAGGTGGATTTGACCTTATCTGACAGGCATGTACCTGGCACCAGCCACCCAAGCCAGCCGTCCAGGGCCATACAATGTCCGTGGTTGATCTGGAGGTCCAGGGTGGCTGCCGTGTCCAAGAAAAGCGTTCAGATTTATCTCCCTTACTAGTCTGTAGTCAAAGGCAGAGAGTCCTTGGAGCCCTCACCAGATGGGGTGGCCACCCCAAAGTCCTGGTGTGGGGCAGGGATAAGGGTAGAGTTGCCTTCTTCGGATCAGGAGGTAGGGACTGCCGAGTAGCTTCTCTTGAAGCGGGGGCTAGAGAGGCAGATTTTCATTCTGCCTTCTTCCTCCCAGCCTTTGCACTTGCTTGGAGCTCCTCTTCTCTGGGGGGCCTTCTTGGGTCACCCAGAGCAGAACCAGGTCCCTCACTGTCCTTCTCACTCCCCTGTTCACCGTTTCCTTCATAGCATTTCATACTTAACGTGTGGTTATGTCTGGGTGTTCAGCTCCTCCTTCCCTGCCTTATGAGGGCAGAGGCTTTATGTTTGTTCTTCTCCGCCTGCTTCAGCATCCGATGTTGGAAGTGCTCAGTACATTTGTTGATTGGTTGAATGAGCACGTGGGTGACAGAAATGGGGGAGGAGAGCCAGTATGAATTCTGGCCCCATCCCTCCAGCTGTGTGACTCTGGCAAGTCATCTCTCCTCCCCAACTTCAATTTGCTGTGACCTATGGATAATGATGCTACCTCCTTGGAGGGTGGTTGTACATGAGAAGATGTGTGTAAAATGTAATATGGTAACTCCATCCGTGTAAGTGGTTGCTGCTATTATTACTGTTGTTGTATTGTTGTTATTACTGTTATTTCTTCTTCTTCTTTTTTTTTTTTAAAGATTTATTTATACAAGCACTGGGTACAAGTCAGAAGCGCAGGAGGGTGAGAGAATTCACCAGAGCCAGAGTGGGGAACAGAACAGGCAGACTGATGAAATACACTGCTGAGGGGAGCAGCGGGCGAGACAGGAGAGGTCTGCTGCGCCATGTGGGACCCTCACTGGCAGCTGGGGATTGAACCAGTGCTGCAGAGGCTGTTGGCAGCTTCGCAGCCCAGCGCTCAACCACTGCACCACCAGGGGAGGCCTTGTTATTACTATTATTTCTGATAGTGGATTAAGATTCTGCTTTGGGGGTCATGGATGACATCAGGAGGAACCCACAGAGACACAATTCTTGCATGACTGGTGGACCGTGCGACCCTTGGCAGCAGCCCTCATGACATGTCCTGGTTCTGTCTTACAGGGCGTCAAGGAGGGTGGTGAGAAGCCTCGGGGAGCCCAGACTGCAGACAAAGCTGGCTGGATCAAGAAGAGCAGTGGGGGCTTCCTCGGGCTCTGGAAAGACCGCTATCTGCATCTCTGCCAGGCCCAGCTGCTGGTCTGTGAAAATGAGGTAAGGACCTCTCCAGCCATGAGGTTGGGGTGCCCAGGGCAGGAGGTGAAGTGAGGGCAGCCGCCCAGCTGGTGGATCGTGGAGCCTAGGCTGCTCCACTTCAGCATCTGTCAGCTTGGACAAGTTTCCCATCCTCTCTGGATCTCTGCAGTATGGGGATAGCACCTCTAGGTGCAAGTCTCTTGGATGAGGGGCTCTTTAAAATGTGTATGTGTCTGGCTGTTTATGTTCATGAGCGCTTCTCTGTGGGCCCCTGTTCCCGGGCGAAGTTCCACATAAGTCAGTATTCCAGAAATCTCCATTCAGCAAGGAGAGTAGAAATACTTAGTATCCATGTGTGTTTGGAGCTTTGTTCCCTTTATATGATGCTCTATTTTAAAAGATTTATTTATTTATGCATGCAGGAACAAGGGTGTAGGCCAGAGGTGTGGGGGGTGAGAGGATTCACCAGAGCCAGAGCGGGGGGCAGAGCGGGGGGCAGAACAGGCAGACTGACTGAAATACACTGCTGAGGGGGGCAGCGGGCAAGTCAGGAGAGGTCTGCTGCGCCATGTGGGCAGCTCCCTGGCTGGGCATTAAACTTGTGCTGCAGTGGTGATAGCGTGATAGTGCTGAGACTTTAACCACTGCGTCATAAGGGGAGGCCCTGTATGTTGCTGTTGATGGTTCTGTTATAGAACAGGGAGAGGGGCAGCCCAAACCCCGCAAACCTGCCTGTTCTAAATGGGTTCTGCCATCCGCCGCATCAACACAAAACATATGAGACTTTAATGGGAAGGAACTTTAATACAATTTGGAAACAATACAGGAAAGGCAAAGAATCTAGTTTCTAAATCAAGCACCCAAAGTTACCCGTCCCCTCGTGGGTAAAACTCCATCCAAATGGGATCAGCCCAGAACAAGGCCCCAAAGCCTGCCACAAGTCTAAAGCATCTTCCAGTGGGGACCCACAGAAAAGGGTCAGAAACAACCAGACAAGCCCGGAAGGAAAAGAGCAAAATCAACATCAAGATAAAAGCTGCCATTGTCACCTCCCCATGGGTCTCACCCACATCTGTGTCACCCAGTCCACGACCAAAAAGACAAGCACAGTTTCTTCACGTGTCTCTAGGCTCCATGCGCCTCCTCCAGGTCTCCTGGCTCCATCCTGCTTCCTTCCTCAGTCTCTTCTGCAGCTTCTCCTCTCCCTGCTCAGCTCCACCCTCTCTTGGGTGGGGCAGGGAACCTCCCCCGTACCTGGGGACCACCCTGTTACAGTTCCATGAGCATGTCACACTCCTCAGAAGATACTGAGGCCTAAGGTGGCAAAATGCCCCTTCAGTATCTCAGTAAAAGAAGGTCTAGAACCAAGTCCAGTGCTCTCTCCATTCAGAGACCAGTGCTAGCAAACTCCAAAACTTACTTTGGTGCAAATCCTCTAAAATAGGCTAAATGCCCTCTGCTTTCTGCTACAAATGGTGCTGGTTTAAGTGGAGTCTTTCCTTTAGCTCCTGTTTTCAGACCGTCTCACACTGCCAGACCTTGCTTTGTAGTTTTTCTTTTTCCTTTTACATCAAGCTGCTAGTTGCCACTTTGCTGTCCCTGTGCCCCCCCCCCCCCCCCCCCCCCGCCTCACATCTTCCCACTTCTGACTGTGTCCCTTCTCATTTCAGCAGCCTTGGGCCTTGAGTAACTAACAGTGTTACAATTGGGTGTTAAGTATGAGCCCATAAAGCTCGAGGTGAAGATCTAAGGGGGAAAAGTGACTTTTACTTTTGTAGATACTGTTTGGGTTCTGAGAATAAAGCTGTTCGAGGGCTGTTTTACTGAAAATGGGCTAGCACCATATGCCTTTGACAGATGGAATACATGGGGAAGAATTGGCCTGGGAGCAGAGGAAGGAGGATCCTGCCTGTTCCCCATCAGCCGCTCTCAGCGTGCCTCAGGATATTTTGGCAAAGTCATAACTGTCCCAGACCAAGAAAGACTGGGCAACAAGATCTCAGTGTTTAGAGCAGCTGCCTTTGAGAAGAGCCTTGTCTGTCCTTCCCAAGATCCCCATGCTCATGAAGTTGGGGTGTCAGTGAATCAGGAGGAGAAGGAGATGGAGGAGGACAAGGGGAAGGGGGTGTGCAGGCGGCCCTCCAGATGTTCTGTGCTGCTGCTGTCACCAAATTAGGATGTGCGTGGAGGCAGCAGGAGGGTATTTTTATAAATAAAGAGGGTTGTCACAGCTTCCTCCAGTCCTAGCTGCTGAAAGAGTTGAGTGACAGGTCCCCAGCTGTCAACGCATCAGGGGCTGCCAGACTTGTCCTGGGTTGCCTCTCCACATCTGGCCATGGCTGGGAGGCAGGAAGGATTTCACATCCCCCAAACAAGAAAAACCTAAATCCTGCTTTAAACAAAAATCACTATTAAAAACCTCAGTGCAATTTCAAGAACTTAGCACTCATGGGTGGGGGAGCTTGGCTCGGGAGCAGGAATTGAGAAATGCTTATTAGTTCAATTCCTCTTTCTGATGTAAGGAACTAGGCGAGTGCAAGTGGCTCTTGGCTGTTTCTTTGCTGTCCGTGAGGCTGACATTCCAAAACCGCTGCCCCCACCCAGTGCCTGCTGGCTTATCGGTTTTTCTGAGCTGTGAAAGGGCTGGGATGATTCAGCGTTTCGGGTGGGGAGAAGAGACCCAGGACAGACAGTTGTGTGTGGTTGGGTGGTGGAGGTGGACTGACTTTTGTTCCCAGACAGAGGGAGATGCTTTTAGGCCTGTGGGTGTTCAACTGGGGGAGGCCTGTTCACGCAGGGTGCGGGCGGGAGGTTAGCTATGTTCTCTGGGTCCTCGCTACCCATCCTTCCTCAGGCAGCTTCCTTCCTTTGGATGCCCCGTGGGAGGGGACTTCTGGGGTCTCATTCTGAGTCAGGCATTCAGTCCAGCAAACTGGTCCAATATATGGCCCTCTTTTGAGAGCTGCTTCTTGCAGGGTACAGGAGGGGGAACCAAAAGGGGAGCAGATAACACGCAGCAGCGCAGCGCAGGGTGGAGAGAGCCAGCAGGGAATCAGGACTATTCATACCCACAGCAGGATGTCCTCAGCACCTAGAAAGTGTCTGCACCTGGCATCTGCTTTGTGGCTGGGGAAACTTGGGAGGGAGAGAACACCAAGACTCAGGCTTATGGGAAGTGGACAGGGAAGCTTCTGGGAGCACGTGGACTTTATTGGCCTTTGCGATGAGTGGAGGAACCTAGAAGGAATTGGAGACAAGGGGTTGGAAAGACACCATATTGATGGGAAAGATCAGATCACCCTGGCTATCTGTTTACCGTTCCCTGAGGGGCTGAAGAGAAAAATCAGTTGTTCACCTAAACTGCACAATCGTCTACTTTAAAAAATACCAATATCAGGCTTTATCCCCCAGAGATCCTGATGTAATTGATCTGGGATGTTGCTTGGGCATTGGGGTTTTTCAAGTTTCCAGGCACCCCCACGGTTGAGAATCTCTGGCTCTTGAACTCTCACATAGGTCAGAATCACTTGGAGGCTCATTGAGACACAGATTGGTAGACCCATGCTCCTGAGTTAATGACTCAGCAGGATAGCCCCTGCAAATTTGCATTTCTCATAGGTTCTCAGCTAATGTCGCTGCCCCAGGTGCCACACTTCGATGGCCCTATGAGCAGAATAACCTGTTGCTAAGACCTAGTGCCTGACTGGCTGGACAAGTGTGGTGCTGGGAAGGGCACTGGCCTGGGAGTCAGAGGGTGTGCGCTTGGGGCTGGTCCTGCCTCCTCTGTTTGGTCTGTGCCCCTAGTGCAAATCACTTCACCCCCAGGTCTCATCTCCTCATCTATAACAGGAGCCAAATGCTGGGGCTCAAGGCTTTCAGGATGATTGAGAGGCTCAGGAGAATCTGGGGTATAAGGGTGCTTGCCAAGTGTCAGGGTTTCTTGTACAGGCAGATTATTATGGAGGGAAATTGAGACATTTTCTATGCACACAGCAGAATCACTGCCTTACAGTTATCTCACCGAAAACTGCTGAGCATGGAGGCGGGCAGTCTGGGCAGGTGCTCTTGCTGACTCTCTGCATCTCTGCGTGATGTCCAATAGCTAGAGTTGCCCTATGGTTGCGGCTACCGGTGTGCCTAGTGATGAGACCTCAGGGCTGCTGACTGGAGCCCCTGCCCTCTCTGTTGTGCAACCGTGGAGAGTGGCTTCTCACCCCAAGCCAAGGGTCATTGGAAGAAGATGCCAAATGGGGAAGTCAAGTCAGGATCACTGTGGTGAAGGCAGGCATGTAGCCTCAAATGTGCGCTGCTCGTGCTTCCCTCTGGGGCTCTGCCTGGAAAACCTTTTCTATTTTTCCTTATTTTGTCATATCTGCTCCCTCTTGCTGGCTGCCTCTTCTGCACATCTCTGCCTGCCTGCATAGGCTCCCAGGTCCCCTGTTCTAAGACTCCCCACCTTCCCTTCTGTTTCCTCCTTTGGTCTTAGGCACGTTTGAGTCTGCTGTGCTGTGATCGTCATTTCTTGTGTGGGTGACAAGCTTGGGGGCAACCCTCCAACCAGCACATCTCTCTACTTGCCAGGTTCTGAATACCCCTATTAGTGATTGATGATTACCTGAGGTACCCAGAGATGCCTTCGCTGAATGGGATCAGTGTCTGGAAAGGGTCTGCGTATGTCTGCCTCTCACCAGTTCATGTCCCCTCTACCTCCCTCTCCAGGACGAGCAGAAGTGTGTGGAGACTGTGGAGCTGGGCTCCTATGAGAAATGCCAGGATCTCCGGGCCTTCCTTAAGCGGAAACACCGCTTTATTCTGCTGGCAACAAGAACTCACAGTTCTCCAGGCAACAAGGTAGAGTGATGCTGGATGCAGCCTGCAGGCTTTCTGTGGCGTGCAGCTGAGGATCAAACCCAGGGGCCCCCATGGGCTGCATCTTTTTGCTCATTTTGTCTTGGAGATGCCCCGTTTCTGGTTGATAGCCAGTGCATTCAGGGAGCTCTGTTCCCCTCTTCTCTTCCAGGCCCTGGGGCCTCCTTCTAGGCTGCAGTTGGAAAGTAGCCTTTGGGAGGGGAGACCCTTGGCACAGGAGGAGGCCCTGGGCGGAGACAGAGAAGCTTGGGGATGAGATCTTCACCCCAGCAGGCCTCCAACGCCCTGATGTAGTCTGGAGCAGAGGAGAGGGTGTGGGCTCCCCTTTATCCCAGAAGGGCCACTCCTCCTGCCCTCTACCCTAGACTCAGTGCAGCCCCCCAGCTCTCCGACCTGTGCTTTTCTTTCTTGGCTGAAGCTGGAGAAGATCTCTTGCTTGAGAGAGCCCTTCCCTGGGACACGCTGTGTGTGCAGCTGAAGTTCGCTGCTTGCACCACGTTTCTCTGGCGGGGAGTCTGGGTGGGTGTTGACACATGGTGTGGCTTCGCAGATGTCAGGAGAGAGTTCAGATTTGAGGCTCTCGCCAGCTCGCGCCCATCTGCAGCTAAGCCACGCCTCACTCCAATCTCTGCTCGTCATGTGGAGCCTCGCAGGGTGTGGCTGAGTCATGGAGTCTGAGGATTGGGGAGCTGTTCTGGTCTGGGCCTACCGGAGGCCATTCTGTTACTTCCCTGGGAGCCCGGTCTAGTCCCTGGGGCTCTGAGCCCCGGAGGAGACCCTTTGTCTGACTTGGTAGTGGGTAGGGGCAGAGAAGCAACTGTGAGTTCTGATACCAGGGATTGAGGATATACCCCCGAGTAAGGACAGGTTTATAGTGTCATGAGGGTTCGTGGGGCTAGACCCAGGTTTCACTTGACACCTGTAGCTTAGAGGCGTTTGAAGAAGAGGAGAGTCGCATGTTGGCCTTTTAGGCCCTAGTGCTCTGATCCTGTATTGGAGACCCCATCTCCCGAGCAGGCACTGTATTTGTGTATAGTTTTATATGTATGCGTGCACACGCGTGCATGAGTATGTTATGTGTGAGGGCCTGGTGTCTGTGTGCCTGGCGTGCACATCTCTTTGTGTGCAGGTGAGTGTTTACCAGGCCCTGCATCTCTGCATCTTTGTGTCTCAGTGTGCTTACGTGGATGTGGGGCCTGGGGGCCTTGCCTCTCTGGCCTGTGTCAGTGTGTTCCACGGGCCACTTCCTTTAACAGCTCTGAGAATCAGCAAGTGGTGGGCTTGGTGAGTCGGGCTGCTTAGGGCGGGATGTCACCTTTGGAGAGGCCTGTTTGTGCAGCTGCATTCTCTGCTTCTTTGGCCAACATACTCCCTTCTATCCCCCTCTCCTGCCAAGAGTTCAGGTTGGCTCTGGGTGACTCTGAGAACTGGATGATCAGTGGGGAGATGGGGTTAGGGAGCAAGTGGTGAGGACTGTGAGGTGCTCTCTGGTTTAGAACCTCACCTCCCCGGGAGCTCACGCAGAGAATGGGGGCCTCCAGAGGTTAGATGATAGACCGCCTAGAGCACCACATTCCCACATCTTTTCACCTTCCTTTCCTGTCTCCAGTGGGTGTTCCCTATCCTCAGCATGGCCTCCCGAGCAGGGAGGTCACATGACCCCAGCTGTCTGGTCCCGAGGCCGCCTTCCCCCCTCTAATCAAATAAACAAAGACTCCAGTGTCTTGCATGCCCCTCTCCCCGCTGCCTCCCCATCCCCACGCCCCTGCCATGAGGTCACAGGCAACCGCTGCCAGGAAGCAGGGTGGCCTCTGCTGGGCCCTGCTGCCCTGCTGGTCCCAGCCAGCTTGGCCCTTTCCTCTTTCCTGCCTCCTCCTCCCTCCCACTTTTTCCCCTCTCTGCCACTTTGTCCTCCCCCTTCCCAGGCCGTGTGGGCCTATTCTGTGGTCAGTCATGTTAGTAAATTAGCTCCCAGTTAGTCCCGTTCCCCTGGTGATTGAGTAGGAACCTGTATAGCCTGTGGCTCTTCTGGACCCTGGCATGGGGTGGGGCAAGAGGACCAACTTCTTGGTGTTCTAGTTTTCCTTATTCTAACCTCCTCCATGGGATGCCTGGCTCCTTCAGCCAGGATTTTCTCTTAAATTCCACTTAGCTTCATACTCCCTCCTCTAGGGCACCCCTTTTTTAGTATAGAAGGTCTCACCTGAGGACATTTTCCTCACAGGGGAGCAAAAGACCCTTCCTCAGGTGGGCTGGGCCATGGAGGCTACAGTTTGGGTTGGGTCCAGGGGTTCTGTTCTTGTCCAGTGAGGCCCCGAGTAGTGAAGAGACCTATGCAGGGTGCTGTTGCAGTGGGTAGGACTAGAACTCAGTGATCTTGATTCCCAAAACAGTGCTCTTTCTCTGTCCCACCCTTGCGCCATCTTTTGCTGAGTTCAAGGGTATGCCTCTCAGCTCTCTGGGATGCAAAGTCCTGTACCAAGCAGAGCTCCACCAACTTTGGGCCTTCAAGCAGGAGTACAGCTGGGCTCAGAGGGGCTGGCCCTGGACCACTTTCTTGCAGCCCCCATCACAGGGTTGGGTGGGCCCTTGCAGAGTCCGGATGCAGCACAACTCCCTGGCAGCCTCAATGGCTGGACTGAAGCAGTTGCCAAGGTGCCCTGGGGTTTCTGACTTAACTGCAGATCTGCTGCCAGGATCTAATTTACCCTGGTCATGCAAATGAGCATTTGGCTGTGCCTGGCTTGGGGAGGTGGGTGGACCCAGGGCCCTGTATGAGGAGGAGGAGGCTGTAGCCAGGAGGAAGTTATATAAGGAGGATGCTGAGGGGCCAGGCGGACTGTGGTATTACATAACCGAGAGGGAAGGCGCTATCTAACACCAGGGCGGGGGGGATGGGCGTGTTGGCCTTTCGCCCAACAAAGAAGTAGGGCATCTTGAGGTCAGAGAGTAGGCAGCAGACCAAAAAACTGGGCAAGAGAAGAAACCTCAGACCAGTTCATTCATTTATTGGCTCACTCATTTAGTGACTATTTACTGAGCGCCTACTATGTGCCAGGCCTTAGATTTGGTCATTTTAACTCCCTCAACATTCTTTGTGGTCGGTGGTATTACCCCTTTTTCCTGATGAGGAAACTGGGTCAGTTTTGTTCAGAAGGAAGGCAGTGGTGATCATTCCTAGTATGAGGTGCTCATTCTGCCCAGCTCCACATTCAACTCTTTACTTACATCAGTGATTTTCCCAGCTCTGAGCAGCAGGTCGTGGTGGTATTCTTCATTTACAGATGACGACACTGAAGCTCAGGGTTGGTCAGCTGTAAGTGGTGGTCTGTCCACTCAGAGGCCCTGCTGCTCTCCCTACTGTGTGCAAAGCAGCCCCTCAGTTTGCATCACTTCTCTCCTTCTACTACTTGGGGCCTTTCGGGGAGGGGCTCTGTGCACTGCCCTCTGATTCTAATATAGAAGCTCGAAGCTGAGGTGGAAAGGGACCTAGGCATGGGGGGTGTTTGGAAGGGGAGGGTTTGGAGTGAAGGGTGATGGGATTATTTTAGCTCATCTTGACCAAGTCCCATCAGCTGAGCATATTCCCTCATCTTTATGGTAAGAGGGTTGAAACTGACCCCCAGTGCCCTCGCTCTCTCTTACAATCTATGATTCCAGGTCAGAAAGGAGATCCTGGGACTTCTTTACTTGGTATCAGGGCTAGTGCGGGGGGAGTACACTGGGGAGCTGAAGGTGGCCCTGGTTCTAGTAGGTCTTTCCCAGTAGCACCCTCTCACACCCATCTCTTCTGTCATTATCCTCAGCCTGGTATGGATGTAGACTGTCTGTAGACTGGGACGACTATCTTCCAGAGAAAACTGTAGCCCAGGGGTCAGGTAGCTGCCCTGGGTGTGTCACGAGAGCAGATCTGAGCTCTTTCCACAGGGCCAGACAGATTCTAACCCACCTCTCTGGCAGCTGCATGCTGGGAGGCAGCCCCTTCTCTGCTGGATCTGTCACTTCTCTTACTGCGAAGTCCCTGTCCCACCTGCGGTGGGTCATTTTGATTTGTTCCTGCCCAGCTGTGCCAGGGTAACCTTTAGGGTCTTGAGTGGGAAGCTTAAGCCTCTAAATGTGAGTCCCGTTAAACATCTTCCACCCACCCCACCCGTGTCCCCTCCAGGTCAGCGATATCAAATTCCAAGCACCCAGTGGGGAGGAAAAGGAGTCCTGGATCAAAGCCCTCAACGAAGGGATCAACCGAGGCAAGAACAAGGCTTTCGACGAGGTGCGCTACTGTCCCATGGACGGCTCTGGGCACATCCCACCGTGTGTGATCTGAGCGCTCCCTGCCCATCTACCTCAGACAACCCTTTGATGAAGTCACTGCCACAAACACTGGGCATCTGTTGTGGTTACCTTATTAACTTCTCACCACACCCCTCAGAGTAGGTGGTAGTGCTCCCATTAGTGAAAGAAGAAACTGAGGTGTAAGGAAATTAAGTAACTTGTTTAAGATTAAAAAGTAAGTAAGCTCTATGGCAGGTTTTAACTGATTGCAGCCATGCAGCCTTTCCAGCCCTTCTAGAAATAGCAGGTGGGCCCAGGCTGGAGAGGTCATGGGATAGGGAGTGAGCTGAGAGCCTGAAAGCTTATTTTTCAGTTTGGCCATGAAATTGAGGCCAGGCTGACTCTGGCCCTGGGCTTCCTATCTGACTGCCACGGCCGCGCCATGCCCTGCACTGTAGTGGTGACAGTGTGGCCACGAACAGGCTTGGGGCAGAAAAGAAGTGTCATGGGGTCAGATCTCCTACGGCGGATATCTTTGCCATTATGGATCCATAGCTATGTGGTCTAAAATGGACCTTGGATTGCAGAAGACCAAGACCCACAGGGAGCAAATTTTCCCAAGCAAGTCTCCTTGTAACACCCAGTTCCCCTGAGTCACTGCCATGGCTCCTTTGTTGTGTCTTACGTGACTATGTCATGCATAGTCTATGCCCTGCACCAGCCGGGAGGGGATGATGGGCCATGTTGTGGGTACTGGAGGCCACAGGAGCATTTGGGGCTTGGGCCCCAGTCTCTTGGTCAAGTGGGGTCAGCAATGCCAACAGAGCGTTGGACCTCTAAGTGGGCCTGAGCCCTGAGCCTGAACTGGGGAGTCTTTGCTCCAGTGCCCATCCAGGACTCAGAGAGTGAGTCCAAGGGGCAGAAGCCCTCTTCTTTCCTGGGATACCCTAAGTCCTGGGAGAATGAGGTCAGGGAAGGCCTTTTCCTCCTCTCCTTGCTAAGCTCAGAAAGGGCGAGGTCTGATAGCCTATATCCAGTCAAGAAGACTGAAGCCCAGAGGGAACCTGGAGGGAGAGGGACATTCTCAGTCTTCAGGGAAATGGCATAGGTGGGGTAGAGACAGGGAGAAAATTAGAAGATCTAATTTTCAAAGAGAGGGCAGTGTTGGGGGGCACTGACCCTGGCAATCAAGGATATGGGTGCAGACCCTGCCTGTGAGTCAGGTTAGTTCCTGGGAATTATTTCTTCTCCCCGAGGAAACTGGAAACTGATGTGGAAACTAGTTGGAAACTGATGTGGTTCCCTCTCCTTCCCAGGTAAAGGTGGACAAGACCTGTGCCCTGGAGCACGTGACAAGGGACCGGGTGCGTGGGGGCCAGCGACGCCGCCCACCTACAAGAGTCCATCTGAAGGAGGTAAGGCCTTGCCCCCTCCTAAGACAGGTGGGAGGTCGGTTGAGCCTGGGATCCCATCTTCTCAGGGTGGCAGTCAGGCTTGGGGCCATTTTTCCTGAGGCCTCCAGAAGTTGGGGCTTCCTGAGTGGTATGGGTGTCTCTGTGTTGGAGACACGGATATTATAGTGCTCAGTGTAGATGGGCCTGCTTCACTGGTTAAGTCCACACACTGGCCTAAGCCACAGTTGGTGTCTGCGGGAAACAGACTCCAAGGCTAGTGCCTACCCCCAGAGCTCAGCTTCCAGCTGGAGAGGAGACCTGTCCACAGATGCCTCAACTAGGGCTGTGTACTGGTTTTTGTACAGAGGAGGCCTCAGGGGGTAGACAGGCAACCACAGGACCCACTGGCACATCAGCTGGCCCTGGAAGAACAGGAAGGGTTTTAAGAGGCCGACTTGGTGTGAGGGAGGTACTTGGCCAAGGAAGTGGCATGAGCTGAGGCACAAGGCGGTAATGCCTAAGCAAACTGAACCCCTTTAACTGGATGACGGGTCTCAGAAAGCAGGGCTATGGGGGAAGAAACTGTGGAGGTCTTGAATGCAGGAGCTGGAGGGGAAACAAATGAGAGGGTGCATTCCAAAAGTCAGTTTGAGGCCCTGAGTGGGGTGGATTGAGTTGAGACAGGGGAAGGCAGGGGGCCAGGAACAGGAGGGGGTTAGTCCCTCCAGGCTTCAGGAGGGAGTGAGGAGGGAGGGGCCAGTGGGGAGACAGTGAGAGACTAGTGTTACCTGAGCTGTGGTTGAATACGCAGCTAGAGGGGGAAAGCAGGACAGAGAGGGAGGATGGTCAGAGGTGCCCCCCAAGCCTGAAGACTGGGCAAGTGGAGGCCCTGGGTGCAGGGAATTTGGGAGAAGGTATGGGCAAGGGGGGGGGATAAGGGAACAGCACTTTTCATTCAGTGTTGCTGATGGGGGTGGTGGGTGGAGGGGATCGATTTTGGAGGCCAGGAAAGAACCTCAGCAAAGGCTGTATTTGGGTGTTTGGAGGGCAGTAGGGAGCCAGGGAAGCAGAGGCCAGAAGGTGAGCAGCACCTCTGGAGAAAGAAGAGCCAGAACCTGAGAGTCATTGTCAAGTTGGTGGCCCCAAGTCACAAGAGGGACGGGACAGAGGGACAGGCAAGTAGTGACGCTTTCAGCACTTTTTCTCAGAGAAGAAGTGAGTTGGAACTGCCGTGGAGCGCAGAACTAGGGGTGTGGGGGAGTGAGGACCATGGAAGGAAAGAGAAGTGAAGAGGCCAAGGTCTTTGGAGGGTTCGTATTTGAGAGGAGGCAGCCTGTCCATGTCTGTTAGCTGAGCAGAAAGTCTGCAGAGTGAGCGACTGACATAGCCAAAGAGAAAAGGATTGGCTGTGGGGCAGGCCTAGGAAGTGTGGGGAGGCCAGCCTTGGAGGGAAGGTGCCTCTGAGAAGTCAGGGAGGGACTCAGGTCCCATGACTGAGCACTTGTGGAGGCCAGATCACCTGTCTGCTCGTCAAATGGAGTGAGGTCCGGGGTAGGACCCCCACCATCTGAGAGACCTTGGGAGAGGCCTCCTGCCCAGCACCAGTCCAGGACCTCTGAGGCTCCACAGAGGATTCCCATGTCTGTGGGGTTGCTCGGTGTCCCTGCGGGTCCCTGGAGCCAGGTGGGGACCAGCTGACTGCTCAGTGCAGCTCTTAGCTGGCGGTCAGCTGTGGTCTGGAGCTGCCTGTGTCTGGGACCACATCTGACAGCATGAAGAAAAGTGGGCTCTGGCTGCTGAGCATCTGGATAGGCAAGGCCTTGAGAGATCTGGGCCAGAGGGCTAGGCTGGTGCTTCAGACTAGACAGGGAGGGGAAACAGAAGTGAGTGAGCTCGGGAGACCTATGTTTGAGTCCTGGTCTTGTCGCCTGTTGGCTGTGGGGACTCTGAGTGGGTGGTTGTGGAGAGGGATACTCTTGAGGTCATATGGCAGATCGGGGTGAGAAACAAGCCTGGAAGCATGTCCCTTGTTGACCAGGCAGCACACTTGCCACTAAAAAGAGCGGCCTCTTTCACAGGCTAGAAGAAGCCTGGCTGGGCGCTGAGAGGACACCCTGGCTCTGACTTCCTGGGCTATGACTCTAAAACAGGGAATTCTGAGGGTGTGATGGAGAGGAGAGGATTCATCAGAGAACCACTTCATCTTCTAATCAAGTGGCCTTGGAAGCCAGGGCAGAGGGCATGGAGAGTGAGGGCCTGGGCAGCCTGGATGGGAGGGCTTAACTACCTTGGTAAGTGGGCACACCTCACCCAATAGTCAGTCATCCAAGATACGCCCATGTACTGCCCCCACCAGGTAGCCAGCGCTGCTTCTGATGGACTTTCGCGCCTGGACCTCGATGTTCCGGACAGTGGGCCACCAGTGTTTGTCCCCAGCAATGATGTCAGGGCCACCCAGCCCCGGGAGATACCCCGGCCCCCCATGCCTCCTACCAAGCCTTCCCCAGAGCCTGAGACAACCAGCCTTGATGACAGAGTGGAGACCCCTGCGAGGGAAAAGCCCCCAACCCCTGTTCCAGCTAGCTCTGAGGCCCACTCTGAGAGCCGGGAAGATTCAGAGACTCCGGTGGGGGAGGACAGTAGCTCTGAACAGCCTCACAGTGGGGTCCTGCCTGAAAAACTGAAGGTCAGCTGGGAGAACCCCAGCCCTGAGGAGCCTGTTGACCATGAGAGTGCAGCCCCATCCCAGGGGCCCTCCTCTGAGACTTCTGCAGCTGCTCCCAAGGAGAGTGGGAAGCCCCCTGCACCCCCACCCAAAATCTTATCAGAGAAACTGAGAGCCTCCATGAAGGGGATGGAGGCTTCTGGGCCAGCCCCACGAACCAGGACCTCTGAGACCTCTGCCCTGAGCCCAGAGCAGGTCTCAGTGAATGGTGTAGATGATGGTCCTGAGCCCGCCAAGCCATCCCAGGCTACAGGCACCCCAGGAACTCCCAAAGAGGATGCAAAAAAGTCCACAGCACTGCCCCTCTGGGACCTGCCAACCCAGTTCCACACCCGCTGCTCCTCCCTGGGAAACCTGCTTGGGGAAGGCCCCCGGCATCCATGGCAGCCTGGGGAACGACTGTATCGGGCCCACCTGGAGGTGAAGGTTGCCTCAGAGCAGACAGAGAAACTTTTGAACAAGGTGCTGGGCAGTGAGCCGGCTCCTGTGAGTGCTGAGACATTGCTCAGCCAGGCTGTGGAGCAGCTAAGGCAGGCCACCCAGGTCCTGCAGGAAATCAGAGATCTGGGAGAGCTGGGCCAGGAAGCACCTGGACTGCGGGAGAAGAGGAAGGAGCTGGTGACTCTGTACCGGAGAAGCGCACCCTAGGGCCTGTTGGGCCAGAGCACGGGCCCTCCTGGCCCACCCAGTCCTTCAAGGCCCAGCCCTGCTGACAAATGTGCTTCTGCTCAGGCTATAGAAGGGTCCTCAGGCACATGTGGATTGGCCAGGACCTGCAGAGACTCCTGGTATCCTTCCCGCCACTGTCCCGGTGCCTCCCAGAGGCCACTGTCTTGTAATCTGGCCCAGCCTCTGGGCTCTGAGCTCGGGCTGGCAGCACGCACTCCAACCTATGTGCTTTCGTGGTTGTTCCAAACTGCCCCAGGGCTTTGGCATAATGCTTGGGGTTTCTGGAGGGGGGGGTGTCATCTCCGTTTCCCACCCCCAGTAGTTTACATTCCTGAGTTCTGAATAGAGCACAGCTGAGCCCACCTGCAGCCTCCATGTCTACGTATTCCCAGGCAAAGAACCTCAATGTCATCTACCCTCCCAAAGTCAGCCACCCTATTCCGAGTAGCTGTTGGGCCTGGGGTCCACACAATAGGTTCAGCTGAGTGAGACCTGGAACCGGCCTCTAAGGCAGGTTGGAAAGGGTCCGTGTGAGGAAGCCTCTTGCTGTGTGTTCCCTCTCTGAGCCCAGTTCCCATTATGTAAACGAGGACGTGTCCTGCAGCCCTTCCCCTCTGATGAGATATGATTGGAGGACTCCCAGGAGAAGGAGGGACTTGAAGAATCTGCTGGTCTAGTTCCTGCCCCTGCACCAGCTTGTGCCCAGATTGGCATGTCTGTGTAGAGGAGAACCGCAGAACGCCCGGATGGTGTCAACACCAGAAAACCCTGTGTGTAATTCATTAGAAACCAACCTTCAAGAGAGAGGCCCCTCCAACTTCTGTGCCTCCCCACGTGGGTTGTTCTGTCTCATCCCATTAGGTTCAAGATCTCAGTCATTTCTTCAAATGTTGAGGGGGATGTTGGGGCCTGAAACCACTTCCCTCTCCCTTCTTTTCCCCACCCCTTGGCTCCGGCCCCGGATGGCTGCTCCTCCTGAACTTCCCAGTGGAAGGGAGCATGTTCTCCTGTGCCTTTCCTGGTCTGTGCCTGCACCCTGGGCCTCCCTCCCTCTCCACCCATTGTCCTCGGCTCTGGGAGCATGTCCAGTCCCCATCCTGCTGTGGCTGCAGGACTGAGGGCAGGACCTGTAGGTGCAGAGGCTTTGAAGGTCATAGCCATTCTCTCTGGGGCCTGTGGGAGTGGGAGCAGCTTCTAGTGGCCTGGCCAGGGCAGTTCTGCATGTGCACTTTTGTTTACTGAAGGCGAGAGGAAGCAGGGTCACAACTGCACATTTTAGCCTTTCTGCACACCACCCCATCCCCAGCCACAAGTCCTGCCTACTGCCAGTGCAGGTCCAGGCTTTACTGTACTTTCACATTCACGTTGTTCCTGAGGGTAGTGGCCAGCTATCAGCAGGGGCAGATGTCCACTCTGTGGCCTGTACTGGGCAGGGGTGAGCAGTAATGCCCTGGCTTGTGAAATCCCATTGGCCTCCTCAAATCACTCTCCCTGGACAAACTGCTTCATGCCACAGTCTGCCTCTTCCTCTCCGTCTCCAGTGTGAGAGCACAAATGTCACTTGCCCTTTCTTTCTCCCTTGGGGGACCCTTTCCCCACTAGCAAGCTGTTGCTGGCCAAGTCATTTGCTCCTGGAGACTACAGCCTCAATTTCCTCTTCTGGTGACCAGGCTGGGCAAGAAGCTATGAACCATGCCGGTCGCCTAATGCCATTGGTTCCCATGGGGAGCCCCAAGGGGAAAGCCAGCTTCCAGGGGGATGACTGTGGGAACATGCAGGGGCTGCCTTGCCTGCTGCCTTGAGGAAGATGATGTTCCATGTCTTCTGCGTGTGAAGCATCTTTGTTGAAGTTTTTGCAATAAATCCACTTTGATGGAATTTTCCTGGCACAAACCTGTTTGTTGGTGTGGGATCAGCTTCAGGCTGGCCTCATGGAAGCTGAGGGTAGGTAGTGGTTAATCACTGGCATCCTGGTCCTCCAAACTCAGTTCTAGAGCCTCCTTTCCACATAAACTCGCTCGCTCAAATGGAGGTTTCATGATGTTATAAGGAGGCTTGGTGGGGGGGGTGGGGGGGGTGGGGCACGGAGGGCCAAAAGGGGATGGTGAAAGTTTCTCCTTGTTGTCATAATTTTTAAAAAAATATTTATTTATTTATGCATATAAGAACTGGGGTACAGGCCAGAGGTGTGCAGGGTGTGTGAGAGGATCCACCAGAGACAGAGTGGGGAACAGAACAGACGGATTGACTGAAATACACTGCTGAGGGGAGCAGCGGGCAAGACAAGAGAGGTCTGCTGTGCCATGTGGGTAGCTCCCTTGCGCCACCAGGGAGGCCCTGTTGTCATAATTTTATTAAATGACCAGGTTGAGCGGGGAGGGTGAGCAGCATTCATTTCCTCTAACCCCAGACTTCCATCTTTGCTAAACTCAGCCCAGCTTTCCAATCTCTCACCCCCACTCCGCAACTGGCCCATGTTTCTATAGACCGGGGGCTAAGACTCTTAAGGAATTGTGCTTTTGAATTAAAAAAAAAAAAACAACTTTAGTTGGGGGCCTCCTTGGTGGTGCAAGGGGTTAAGACTCAGCACTATGAAACTATCTGCAGCCACTGTAGCACGAGTTCAATCGCAGGCCAGGGAGCTACCCACGTGGCGCAGCAGACCTCTGCTCCCCTCAGCAGTGTATTTCAGTTGATCCACCTGTTCTGCTCCCCACTCTGTCTCTGGTGAATCCTCTCAACCCCCACACCTCTGGCCCGTACCCCAGTTCGTGTATGCATAAATAATCTTAAAAAAAAAAAAACCTTTAGTTGAAAATAATTTCAAACTTAGAGAAAAGTCGCAAGAATAAGTATAGTACGAGGAACACCGAATCCTCTCCTTGGTTTATCTTTTGAGAGCTTTCTCTACTTCACATTGGTGTTTTTTGAAGAAAACAGCCCCCCTCCCTCCTTCTTAATAAAACATTCCATACGTGGGGTTTGTCTGAGGTTCCCTCATCATCAGACTGAGGTTATGAATTCTCAGTCAGGAAACTGCACAGGTGATGCCAGGTCCTTCTTAGGGCATCATATCTGGAGACACGTGACCGCCATCCTCCCCTCCCTGGTAATGTTGATTTTGATCATGTGGTCAAGGGATCTGATTTTTCTACTGTGTAGTTATAATTTTTCTCTTGAAACAATCTGGGAGAGATTTTAAGGCCATGCATCTATCAAACTTTCTCCCTAGATTTAATTTTGCTTGAATAGGTCTTTTCTTTGATGGTTCAAAATGCTTCCAGTTGTTAAAATAAACCTCAGTGCCTGGTTCTGCTTAAGTGTGAGCCTAAGATCTGCCTCATGCCTGAGGCACCTTAGATAGATCTCAGCAGGATCTTCACCTAGAGCTCTTTGGAAGCTTCTGGGCCAGTGGGCAGAACTCCAAGTCAGGCTGCCAAGGTTCAAGCCCCACCCAGGGACCTCAGTGAGTGTCAGCCTCAGGGCCCTCTTTGCTCACCCATGAAAGAGGGTTAACAACACCCTTACTCCCGATGTGGGAAAGCACTGCTGTGCTCCCCAAAGCCTGGCTCCCTTCCGCCCTTGAGTGCTGCTGGACAGGCCCAGTGGCCAACATAACAGGAAGCACCTGACCCGGGGCCTACTGACTGGCTATGACCCTTGTGGCCCACTTGAATTCCCCTGCCTGACATGTGACAGCCATATTGAGTGAGTGGCCTGCAGAAGTTGGGTACACCACTTCACAGGCCCCTCATCTGTGAGGAGGGCCCAAGGTAAGGATGACTGAGTGTCCCCCGTCCTGGACCAGGAATGAGGTGCCCTCTGAAAGGCCACTTTAAAGGGAGCAGCAGCTGGGAGGTGTTGGTGACCACCATAGTGCTGAGGAAGGATGTGGTAGACAGAAATCTCCCAGTCCTGGGGGTCAGAGGCCTGTGCAGAAAAGGGGAGTCTTCCTTTTGAGTACATGTCTGTTCAGTATCTCAGTGGCCTGAAGTCCTGTGGGTAGTTGCAATGTGGGTACTGCAAACCACAGGTGACCGCATCCAGACCCAGGATGGAACTAAAGGGTCTGGTGGGGGAGGGGCACCCTATTGTCTCCTCCCCTTGATCCCCTCCCCCAAGCACTATTGTTTTTCTGGAGCCACCACATTTTGTAGCTCCCTACAAGTCCTGTCTTCCTGACTCCCCAAATGCTGTTCCCATGACCATATCATAATGTAGATGCTTCAGATAAACTCACTCAAGTGGAGGTTTCATGATGTTATAAGGAGGCTCTGGGGGAGCATGGAAGGCCGAGAGGGGATGGTGGAAGTTTCTCCCCATTGCCATAGTTTTATTAAATGATCCAGAGTTGGAGGAAGTAGCTGGATGTAAGTAGGAAACATTTGACTTTACATTTGGAGGTAGACATATTTAGATTCAAACCCCAGCCATGAATAAGTGACCTTAGGTAAACTGCCTCATTTTTTCCTCTCTGTAAAATGGGTTAACTTTCTCTTCACAGAGTTATTGTGGAACACTTAGTCTACAGCCCGCCTCACAGCAAATGCTTAATAGACCCCAGACCTATACTCATCTCTGACTGTCACCACAGTGGCCTCATGAGGAAGATGTATTTATGTTCACCCTACCCATAACAGTTGGGAAACTGCAGCTCAAACTTGTGTAGGAGACCGCAGTTAGTGTCAGGGCCTGGGATTTGACCTGGGGCCACAATCCGCTTCCTGCGATTTCTCTGGAGAGTCTGACTACAGATGAAGGCTAAGCCCAGGGGCCTTTTGGCTGACTTCGGGCTCCTCCACCTTTCCTGATGCCTGGACTCTCCAACAGCCAGTCATCGCTCAGGGGAGATGCTCTGGAGGCCCTTTCCTTATAAGGACAAGAGCTCAGCTGTGATGAAATTTCTCAGCCTCCCAGCTGGGTGGGCGGGGAAGGGAAATGACTGGCTCCAACAGCTACAGCAGAGCTTGAGCCTCCACAGGAACTCGCCCACAAGCTGGCCTCTCCCCTTCCTGTGTCAGCGCTGAGTGGGGCTTTCCAGAGGGTCCCACTGGCAGGATTGGGGAGGCCAGAGCTTGTGTCCCACAGGAGGGAAGGTGGGTAAACTGAGGCTGAGGGGCCAGAATCCTTGTAGGCCCAGCAGGAGGTATGCAGTCTGGACTCCAAGTTGTCTACTATCTACCCCAATCCCAGGAGAGAGTCCAGGAGAGGAGGCTGAAGGAGGCTCCTGGACAAATCTCTCTTTCCCTTTGGATGTTTAAGGTCAAGTCATAAAAAGGAAGGTGGTTGGGGGCTGGCCGACTTGCTGAATGACCCTATCTGCTTCCCATAACTGTGTCCCTAGTGTACTGCCCTCCCCAACAAATTTCAGCAAATCCGTCTGAGAAACTAATCATGGGATCACAGGATATTAGGACTGATAAGGATCTTTGCGACCATCTAGTCCCTGGGTGGAATGACGTGAACTTGCCTTGCATCTGTTTCACAGAGCAAATAATTATAAATACATATATAGATTGGGGGGGGGGTTCCTTTGTTTCCTATAAAAGTTCCTTTTAAAGAAATCCCAACTTGTTAGTCCTGAATAAAAGGACTAAATTTTTTTTTTTTCCACACCCAGGTCTGGGGATTGGAGACCACAACTGGGGTTGACCATGGGGTGAGGCTGGATGCCAAAGGAGAACCAATTGTGGCAGATGGAGAATCAGTCTCTGACACTGCTGTCCACAAGATGTGTGACCTGCAGCAGCTCTCCAGCCAATCGAACCTCAGTCTCCTCCCTCCTGGCAGGGTGCTTTTGAGATAAATGGGATAATTTAGATAAAGCATCCAGCTCAGAACCTGGCACATAGTAGGGACTTAGTAAGACTATTGTGTATTGGGTACCTAGTCTGTGCCAACTTTACATTTGGTGCGGTATATTCCAAATACAGTAAGGTGGAATCCTTTTCCAAGTTGCTCGCTGCCAGTCTGGGAGACATATACCCTGATTTAGAGAAAGCAATGTGATAAGTGCTGTATTACACAGGCAGATTTTGCAGTAGCACAGAGATTGATAGGTTGCTTTTGCTGGAGAAATCAGGCAAAGCCTCATGGAGGAGGTGACTTTTTCCCAGGCTTTGAAGGAGTATGAATTTACCAACAGACGAGGGTGGAGGACTTTTGAGGCAGATGGAACAGCTTATGCAAAACCACAGAGAATCACAGTGTGTTACTGGAGCTGTGACAAATTCTTTGCATAGTATCCTGTAGGGGTAGGTGCTGAGGGGAGTGGTGGGGGTCTGGTTGGGAGATGAGGGGACAGAAGGCAGGCAGTCTGATGTTCACCGAGAAAGCTTGGACTTTGTGCTAGAGACCAAGGAAGTTTTTAAAGAGGGCCGGGATAAGCTGTCGGGTGAAGACTGGAGGAAGTGAGACCAGCTAGGAGGTGGTTGCAGTGGACCTGGTGTGGAGTAGTGAGGGCCTGAGCTGGGCCAGTGACCCTGGAAGTGAGTGGAGGGATAAATTCTGTTTAAGAGGCAGAATGGGGGATCTGAGTATTTTGTAGATGTGAGAGACATGAAGTGGGAAGAAAGGGAAATCAAAGATGACTCATAGGGTACTGCCGGTTTGGGGGTGCCCTTTCTGAGATGGGAAACTCTGGTGGAGAGGGAGCTTAGAAAGAGGATGGAAAGTATATGGTGGGCTCCAGTGAACTGCCAGGACTGGGCTGGGGCAAATCTGAAGGTTACAGGCCTCCAGACAGTGGTGATTGAAATCACAAGGCAGAATTATGTATTTTGTGTTACTGAGGACTAGATTTGACTGTGACTGACTGTGTGAGGAGATTCATCAGGGCTAAATCCTGAGGTCTGGGGAAGTTAGATTACGTGCATTTCTCTCGTGAGTTAAGTCCAGCAGTAGAATTCACCTCCGTGGCAGCTCCGTGGTCATCCAGGACCCAGTCTCTTTCTCTTACTACTCTGCCATCTTAGCACTTACATTAGGTGCCAACCCCACTTCACCACCCATGAATGACTCCAGCTCCAGTCACCACGCGTGTGCTCTAACCAGGGCCAAGGGGGAAGGAGTCATAAAGGTAAACATCTTCCCTTTAAAGACACATCTTGGAGGTTGCACTTCTCTAACTTCTGAGCTGCTCACTGGCCAGATCACAGTCACGTGGCTCTGCTTAGCTGCCAGGGTGGTCTTGCAGCTTCTTGGTCTTTTTTCCTACTGACCATTATGGCAGTTCAAGATCAAAAATCTTATTGCCAAAGAAGGAAAGAATGAATCTAGAGCAGTTGTCCTCAACTGGGGGCCATCTTGCCCCCAGGGGACATTTAGCAATGTCTGGAGATGTTTCTCTTTGTCATTCTGGGTGGAGTGCTACTGGCATCCAGTGGGTAAGGGCCATATGTCCTGCTCACTGCTGCTAAAGGCCCTGCAATGTATCAGACAGGCCACAGATCATCTAGCCCAAAATATCAGTGGTGTTGAGGTTGAAAAGCTCTGACCTAGAGAGACAATTTATAGCCCCGTTGCCACAAGCAGGAGAGCGTGTAGAGTGATAAACAAGTCACCAGTGGCCATGCGAGACACCTGTCCCTGGCAGACCACAATGTCAGGGGAGCTCAGCAGCAGTCAGGCCCGGGCTCTGGGCTCTTGTAAGCCCCCCACCTCCCCCCGTTTGGAGGGGCTCAGCCCTCATACAAAAGCGAAGAGGCTTTGTTTCTTTGGTTTGTGTCTCTTTGTTTTATTCCTCAGTTGATATTGGGCTCAGAAGCAGAGTCCCAGGCTGGACTTTCAGGGAAGGTGCTTGTTTGAAGATATGGTCATTTTTTTCTCCGTCCAGCTACCCCCTTGGCTGCTGGTGAGGGACAGAGCCCCATAGTGTGGGAGCTAGGACCAGGTTCTGTTTCAGTTCTTCATTTACAGTGTGACCCAGTCAGGAGCCTTCTCTCTCGCCTTGACCACAAGTTGGGCTGTGTGGCCAAGTGGAGGCCTGTGTGGCCCTGAACCCACAGAGATGTCCAGTGTCTCTGCTGGCTTTGCCCACAGCACTGGGTTGGCTCTTTCTGTGTTTCCTCCCTCCTAGGCAGTCTGCCAGCCGAATCAGCACTTCTGGGCCCCTCCCACCATCATTTCCTTCCTGGCCTGTGGCCTTGGGTCTGAAGGAAAGCAGACCTGCCCCCTCTGTGGCCAGTGCCAGGCCAGGCTGAGGCTGAGGCCTGCGGATCCTCAGAGTCCCCAGGATGTGGTATGGCCAAGAGTGTGCCTGTCAGTAGGCTGGGGAGTATGTGAACAGCTCTGCTTCTGGGGAGGGCTGGGGAAAGGAACAGCCTCCAAACCGTTCTGAACTACCTGGCATCCCTGCTGTAGGTCAGCAAAGGTCTCCCCAGGTCAAACAGCCCTGGAATTTACTCCAGTCGAAAGGAACCGGTCTCAGAATCGTCCCCTGGGGCCAGGATCAGTTCCTCGGAGAGAGGGTCTCCAAGAGCTCAGGAAAGGTTAACTTGCCTTGTTTCTGTTGGCCCAGAGGACCCTGGAGTTTTCCACATGTTCGAATACTCAATTTCCTCAACAGGACTAGGTGATGGATTGGCTGGGTGGCACAAACCTTTGGATCATGTGATCTCTGGCACGTGGCCTAACTCCTCCAATCCACAGTTTCCCTACATGCTTGCCAAGGAAATGATGGCCAGCTGAGAGTTGCAAGCATTAAGAAGGCTCATGCGTGTCAATAGTCTGAACAGTCCCTGGCCCTGGAAGTTTCTCAGGAAACCTGTGTTCTCCTGTTATCTTTCAGGAAGCCTTTTCTGTCCTTTCTCTATAGGAAAATCTCCCTCGGCCACCACTCTGATTCTTAGCACGGAACGTCTACAGTGGGGTGGGGTGGGAGGGACCTCAGTAACCTGCCTTTCACAGCTGGAGAAACCAGGGAAGGGACTAGCCCTAGGTCACATGGAGCTTGTGGGCACAGGAACCAGCCCAGATCCACACACCACATTCTTCACCCCATCTTCTCCCAGAGGTCTGCACTCCCACGCAGGAAACGTGCCCAGACCTTTCACGTGCACCATTGTTGGGAAGAGCCCCAGACACCAAAAGGCGGTTTTCCTTCTGTCCAGCTCAGTGCTGATGCCTGGAATCAGGAAACTGGGTAATGGGAAGTGACTGCAACCTCACAGGGCTGGGTTTCCTGAAATACAGCTGTGGCAGCAGCTGCAGGAGTTGGCACAACATTTAGCATTAATTTAAAAAATCAAATATTGGGAATAGAGTAGAAGGAAGAAGAGATGGGACAGAAGTAGGGAAATTAGCATTTCCAGCAAAGAATAAGTGGAGTTACTCTAGAGTTAATAAATCAAGAAACAGAGATAGTAAGCATATTATTTGCAGTCAGGGAGAGAATTCGCAAGAACTAAAAAGCATTCACCATTAAAGTGGTTACCTCTGGACAGTATTCTGAAAGTAGGAGAATTTCACTTTTCATTTGCTACTTTTCAGTACTGTTTGGATTATTAGTATTTGCCAGATATGTATGTTACATCTGTTATTGAAATAGTTAATTCTGAGCTTAGATTCAGGCAGAAGCTGCTTGGGCCAAGTTGCAGTGTAGCTTCTTTCATCTCTAGCCTTCTTGGATTAACCCCTTCAGGAAGTCCTTGGTCAGACACAGGGGAATTCTGTGTTGCTCAGGCTTCAGCTGGGCCCTCACACCCTGCCCCCTCCAATCAGTTAAAATGATTTGAGGGGAGGCGGGGGAGGGGAGAACCACTGGCTGTAGGACTGTTCACATGGAATTAGAAATTTGGTTATCCATGTGCCAAAGAAGAAATTCTGTCTCACGAGAGGCAGAAAAAATCAACTCTAGATAGAGCGAGAACTTCAACACTAAAACCATTAGAAAAAAAAATTAGTAAATATTTTTCTAATATCCTATTTCATTAAAATTAAGAACTTCTGCTCACAGGACGATATCTTGAATAAAGTGTAAGGATGAGGATACAAACTGGAACAAGATAGTTATTTATTTTTTTCTGTCCCCTCCACCTCCCCGTCGGCAGATAATTGTTTTGCATGACCAACAAAGAATTAGTCTTAAGCACATACAGAAAAAAATATAGCTAGAACTCCTACAAATCAATTACCAAAAAGATAAGCAATACAATAGAAAAATGAGCAAAAGATATAACGAGGGATTGTACCAAGAGGAAAATATGTGTGGCTAGTAAAATATGACGACATACTCAACCTCATTAGCATTCAGAAACATGCAAATAAACACCAATAAAGAACACCATTTTTTAAAAAGAAAGATTTATTTTTTAATTTATTTATGCATACAAGAACCGGGGTGTAGGCCAGAGGTGCGGGGAGTGAGAGGATTCACCAGAGACAGAGCAGGGAACAGAACAGGCAGATTGACTGAAATACACTGCTGGGGGGAGCAGTGGGCGAGACAGGAGAGGTCTGCTGCACCATGTGGGTTAGCTCCCTGGCCGACCGGGGATCGAACTCTTGATTCAGTGGCTGGCAATAGCTTGATAGCGCTGAGACTTTAACCCCTGTGCCACCAGGAAGCCCCCCCAAAATACCATTTTATATTTATTTGACTGGCAAAAGTTTTTAAGTTTGCTAGGACAAATTAGAAGAAGATGCAGGCTACGCACAATTATTGGGAATATAAATTGGCACAACCACAACAACAAATTTGCCATTTTCTATTCAAGCCGAATATACACCTACCTAGTTGTAGGTTGAATTATTATTCCCATTTGCAGGTAAGGAAACTGAGGCACAGAGTGGTACAGTGACTTACGCAAGGTTGTAACTAGAAAGTACCTTTGAATCAGATTGTCTGGCCCTCATGAAAGAATGAGGGCATTGCTGAGACCTTGGGACAACTGCTGGCTGGGGCTAAAGTCCTCTCTGACCCCAGAGGGCCAAGCCAAATGAAATATGTGAAAAACAGATATCAAATGCAATGTAGACCCAAGAATCAAGCCTCACAGGGTGGAAGGGGTTTTCCTGGCCTCTGGTCCTGCTGCAGTGTGAGTTCTGAAACAAGAATGACAGTGCCCTGCCCTCTCTGTTCGGCCAGTATGTGGTGAATGAACACCAGGACCCCTGCATTGTGAGGGTAAGATGAAAAGGATGAAGAGGCATGCTTTCTCTCTTGCAGGAGTCAGCCCCACAAGGAGAGAGACACACAGGCGGCCTAGACCAGTGCTGTGCTGGATGGCAGCCTGGGGGGCACTTGAGGAGGTGGGGTGGGCAGGCACTTCACTCTACTGAGTTGGGGATTATTGGAGGCCTTTTACAGACAGGAAATGTAGGCCCAGAGATGACCAATGGCTTACACATGGGCACGCAGTTTGGGGGTAGTAGATCAGGATCTGGAATTAAAGCCCTCTGGTGCTAACCCTACATGCTTCCTAGCAGATCATACTCCAGGCTGCCAAGCCAACAGATGGTGTATGCATGCCCTCCTGCGAGCCCCTGGCTCTGCCCTGCAATGGGGCCCATCTCCTGCCTTTCCTCCTCAGAGACAGAGGTTTCATCCTGTCATTGCCCTTTGGGCGCTGCAGTGGTTGAGACCAACTAGGTGAATCACATCTAAAGCAGAAGCAAGGCTGCATCAACCCTACCACCTACTCAGTCAGCTTCCTGTGTTGGGTTCAGGGGGGTCATTTTCTGTAGTTTTCACACTCCCCAGTTTCAAGACCCTGCCTATAAGGACGTGTCTTAGGATATGATTTAGGGAGTCTGCAGGAATACGTGGCAGAGCTCTGGGGATATATGGCACGCTCCCTCCGCCAACCCCACCCCCTCTCCGCACCCCCTCCTCCCCAGCCGCCAGAAACACAAACATTAAAGCTGTTCTTTTGTGTTATTTCTCCAGAATGACCCTGCTAATTGAAACACATCGAATGACTTGTCAGCCGTGAGTCCCATGTTATTGCTCTGAAAGTGCTTCACAGTTTATAAAATGATTTCCCACATAAAAAGATTTTGATTCTCATTACAGCTCTCAACAGTAGGGCAGCAACAGAAACATGTCCATGTCATAGGTGAGGACATTGATGAAGGCTCAGAGAGGCAGAGGACTGCATGGCTAATCAGGGTCAAAACTTGAATGCAAATTTTTCTACACCAAATCCCATGTATCTCAGATAACTGGGAGGTGCGTTAGAGAACAGAGGCTGATGGGACCTCAAACAGGTAGGTTTGGTAGGAAAACTGAAGGGATGAGGGAAAGGCTCTGGGGCGGAGGGAGTGGGATGGCAGACCTGGACAAGAGGAGATGACACGAGTCTCCAGGGCAGTGACAATTCAGGGGAGGGGTGGCCTGCAATGAAGAGAAGGCTGAAAAAGAGGAATGGAGGCAAGCTCTGGGGAGTCAGGGCCTGAACTCTGGTTGGGCCCCAAACTGACGCCTGAGAGACTGGAGTGGACTCTCTTCTAGGCCTCTTTCTGCTCTGCATGCTGAGGGTTTCCGGGCTTTGCCACCACTATCTGCTGCTGACTCTTCGGCCAGATGCTCTAGCATCTTGTGAGCCTGTCAGCCCTGACCTAGTCACACTGGCCCATGACTGTGCTCACATGACCAGAATGAGTCAAGAGGGGAAGCTGTTGCCTAAGGGCTTTGTGGGGGATTCCCGAGAAGCAAGCAGCAGTTCAGGGACTGGGGTGAGGAAGCTGAGGCTCCCCGGGGCTGGGATGTGAAGCCACCCTTCTCCTGGGCTCAAGGGCCAGTAAAAATATCCCCAGACCTAAAGCCATTCCTGCCATGCTGAAGGGCATCAGTGTGAGGAGGGGCACAAAGGCCGCTGGTTGGAGGACAGCCTGGCTCGGGTGCCAGTAGTCTTTCTGAGATCTACTACCTGCCCATCTATTTATTTGTAAATTTTAACCAGGATTTGAAAACTACATTTTTTTTTTTAAAGGCAATCAGTTTTTTTTTTTTTAAGATTATTTATTTATACAAGCACTGGGCACAGTCAGAAGTGCGGGAGGGTTAGAGAATTCACCAGAGCCAGAGCAGGGAGCAGAACAGGCAGACTGATGAAGTACACTGCTGAGGGGAGCAGCGGGTGGCAGGTGAGGTCTGCGCGCCATGTGGGACCCTCCTCCGGTGGCAGGGGAGCAGCTGGGGATCGAACCGGCGCTGCAGAGGCTGCGGGCAGCTTCGCAACCCAGCGCTCAACCGCTGTGCCTCTGGGGAGGCCCTGAAAACTACATTTTAAAAAAAAAGATTTATTTTATTTTTATGCGTGCAAGAGCTGGGGTACAGGTCAGAGGTGCGGGGGGCAGGGAGGGCGGTGAGAGGATTCGCCAGAGACAGAGTGGGGAACAGAACAGGCAGACTGACTGAAATACACTGCTGAGGGGAGCAGCCGGAGAGTCAGGAGAGGTCTGCTGCGCCATGTGGATTGCTCCCTGGCCGGGATCGAACTTGTGCTGCAGTGGCTGCGGTTAGCTTCATAGGTTGCATCTTAACCCCTTGTGCCACCAGGGAGGCCCTGAAAACTGCATTCTATGCAATCACATAGACATGCAATAAAATAATAGAACTAGGCCAGGTGTTCTTAATCTAGGGTCTGTGGCACCTCAAAAGATCCAAGATAGAGTTCAATAATTCTAAAAATTTGAAAGGGAAAAAAATTCATTTTTATAATCACTGACTTCTACCCAGTTTTTGTCTCTTCAACAATGTGGCCACAACCACAGAAGAAGTACACAACCTGTGAGGGTGTGTCTGATAGAATTACAGATATTTTCAAATCACATTGAAGGGTTTTTTTTGATATTTCAAAATATAGCTTATAGTCATCACTATTTCAAAACTGCAGTGATTATTAGACTTATTGCTAGATCTTGATGTTTCATGCATTAATTAGGGAACACTATTAGAACATCTATTAACACTATTCTAAGAAAGTGAAAAAAAGTTTGATAAATACATTTCAGTATAGTTGGTTTCCCTATATAGGTCTTTGTTATTTGTGTGTGTGTGCGCGTGTTTTTAAGAGCATTATGCTGAGAAGAGGTCCACAGATTGCACCAGATGGCTAAGGAGACTGACACATACCCACACAGAGGTTAAGAGCCCCTGACCGACGCCTGCCCTGCAGGATTTTAGGAGATATCCACATTTGAAAAATGGATTCTGATTTTTTTTGAAGATTTATTTATTTATGCATACAAGAGCTGGGGTACAGGCCAGAGGTGCAGGGGTGAGAGGATTCACCAGAGACAGAGCGGGGAACAGAACAGGCAGATCTACTGAAATCCACTGCTGAGGAGAGCAGTGGGCAAGACAGGAGAGGTCTGCTGCACCACATGGGTCCATTCCCTGGTCGGCTGGGGATTGAACTCATGCTGCAGAGGCTGCGGACAGCTTCAAAGTGCTGTGCTTAACCCCTTGCACCACCAGGGAGGCACTGGATTCTGATTTTTTAAGTCATTCTATTTTCCACTTACTTCAGAAAGAGGAATGCTGATCTGGTTATTTTACTTACATAAAATTCAACTCCCCACCCTCCTGGACAGTCAGCACGTCTCGCAGTCTATTAGCAGAGAAATCTTGCCCCCAAACAGGTATTTATATTAACTGAAAAACAGCCTTGTGTCCTCTGCATGCTTTTCTTTACAAGTATGTTTACTCATATTTAAGCAATATGTTCAGAGGGAAGGTTAAGGAACCAGAGTCTGTTGGCTAGACAGGTGGCTGGTGGTGGAAGGCTGTGGGCTCACAAGGGCAGCCCTTACAGTCTTGCCTGCAGCTCTGGCAGAGAAGGTCAGTGAATGTCCACATGGCCTTGCAGCTCACTTATCCCCTCACCACCCCCCCTCGGGGGCCCTGGTTCCTCACACTGGTTCCCTTTCCTTCTATCAAAATGTGCTCTGGGAGAAAGGTCCTGAGAGTAAGACTGGTGGTGTGGATGGAGGGGTAGGACTCACAGAGGCTTTGGCTAGAGAGTCGGCCAGACCACTGTGGGACTACGCTTCCCTGATTCTTAGTTTCCCCAGCTGTACAGTGGGCATATCATCTGCGGTAGCTGGCAGGCAATGGTAGGTGGACTACAGGAGATGATAAAAGAGAAGAAAATTCAGGGCCTGGGTCACAGTGATCATCAACTCACTCACACTGTGCTAGAGACAACGGCTAAAGCTTGAAGGGTGGCATGTCCCCGTGGGCATTGTATTCACACTGGGAATCCCTTCTAGATTCAGAGACCTACTTTTTTTTCCTCTAGTGGTGAGCTCTCACTTCACAGGCTTAGGAGAAATAGCCTAAGTTCAGAACCGGACGGCCTGAATCCTGCCTCTTCACTGCCCTGCATCTGGCCTTGGGCAAGATGGTTGGGACTCAGTTTGTCATCTGCTAAATGGAGTCACAATAGGATCTACCTCAGTGTTGTTGTAAAGACTCAATAAAATTCTATGTGAAGAGCACTTGGGCCAGAACTCTGGAGAGAAACATGCTAAAAATGTTTATTGAGAAATTTGATCATGATTGCTCAGAAATCAAATCCTGAATGAGTAATGAGGCTAGGAGTAATTAAGGCAGGATGGGCAGACTCAAGGGCTAATATGGGAAGGGGCTGAAGGAAGATGGATCCCCTTCCCCAGCCCTCACCATAGGCCTTCCAACTGACAGGGAAGATGCCGATCAGAGGCTCTTGTGTCAGGCCTTGGAGTGAGCACACTTGACCTCCCAGATGGCCTGCCCCCCTGGGACTAACCGCAGACGACTGGGTCAGTCGGCCAGGCCCTTGCTGGACTCTTCCCTCAGTCCCCTGGGCAAGAGGCTGGCCAGCTGCCAGGCCTGATGCTCAGTTGCAAGGAACTGGTTTCCTTGACCAGGCCTGGAGCCCCTTGAGGGAGGTCCAGGAGTAGAATTGCCTCTATGGGGAGCCCCAGAAACTCACTCCTTCCTAACTGGCTCCTCAGACAATGAACAAGGCTGAAACTCATATGGACAGAGAAGAGTAGGAACCAGGACCCAAAATGAGGAGCTAAAACTGAGAGAGGAAAGAGAAAGTGGAGAGAGGAGTCAGATGTGACTCTAGGTGCCTTGGGGTTGGGGGTGATGGGGAAGCTGCATCTCAGTTCTGAGGCCCCCACAGGCCAGCCCTTCCCTCCTCAGAAGCCTGGAGCTGGGCCTTACTCTCCTTCATCTCACATCTCTCTGTGGCTGACATTACCCAGGATGATCTGTCCCTGCCACATGTACCGGAGCCAGAGCTACACTGTCAGAAGGACTGGACGGGGGGCCACGGTCAGGAGTCTCCCTGGCTCTTGCCAACCACTGAGGCCAAAGAGACTCAGATCCACTGCCTCTGCCTCTGGGGTTTTCATGTACTGTTTCTGCAACTTCATCATTAATCATCACTTTCCAGGTTTCTTACAGATCAACTATTACCTGTTCATTTCACATTTTTCTTTAAATCAACTCCTTTCAAAACTTATCCTAGTTTCAAGCAATAATATATGTGAGGCTTCCTTGGTGGTGCAGCGGGTTGAGTGCAATGCTGTGAAGCTGTTCCCAGCCTCTGCAGCACTGGTTCGATTCCCGGCCGTCCAGGGAGATGCCCACGTGGCACAGCAGACCTCTCCTGCCTTGCCCGCTGCTCCTCTCAGCAGTGTATTTCGGTCCTTCTGCCTGTTCTGCTCCCCGCTCTGTCTCTGGTGAATGATTTCACCCTCCCGTGCCTCTGGCCTGTACCCCAGTGCTTGTATAAATAAATAAATCTTTAAAAAAAAATCTGTGAAATCACAAATTTGATAAACTGATTTATTTTTTTTTACCAATTTACATCTAGATCAATACATTGGGGATTTTTTGGTGCCAAAACCAGGAGCAAATCAATATATTGTTTAAACAAAACAAAACAAAAAACTAATCAATTCACCCATATATCACTTAAACTTAACATTTACCTTATGGTCCATGTTTTTAAATTCATTTTGCAATCCATGTTTTGGGAAACTAATAAAAAGAACAAAGAGTTGGGGTCATATTACCAAGGTCCTACAATTTTCTAGCTGTGTGACCTTGGGAAAGTCATTTAACCACTCCGGGCTTCAGTTTCCTCATCTGTAAAATGGGCCTCCTCCCTCCTACAGCTGTCATGGAGATGGGTGTGAGGACTGAGCGTGGGCCCTGCCATGGTGGCTTTGTCTTCCCCAAATCCTGCCCTCTTCCCTGCAGGACAACAGGCAGAAAGCTCAAGTCTCTCCAGTCTTCTTCCTAACACAGGGAGCTACTGCATTCCAGGGTATCCTATACTCCAAAGGCAGAACTGGAAAGAGATGAGAGCTCCTTTGGTACATGTCCAGGGGTCTTCCAATGCCAGGGGAAGTGCTTCCCATCCAGCCCACGCCTCCCTGGCTGCTGCAAGGTCAGCTTCTGTTCTTGTGCTCCACATTCAGTGGAAAAGAGATTAAGTAGGGACTCTCTTTCACTGGGGCAGCTGGATGACTTGAAAAGACTTGTGGGAACCTAGGTTCAGTCCTGGCACTGCCCCGCCTGCCTGCGTGCCTTGAGTCAGTCGCTGGCCATCTCTGTGTGGGTTTTCTCATCTGTAAAATGAGGGGGTCAGCTTGGACTGAGAACCCAGTCTCTCCCCCACTGCAGATGGGCAGGTGGGTCAGGGACTCCTGCCTTTTCCTATTGAGGAACTACTCTGTTTCTCTTCCGGTTAAGGGTGGGGAAACCAGAAGGGAGCAGGACAGGGTGGGGTTTGGGGTGGAGAGGAAGTTGCTGATCAGGGTGGGAGACTGGTTGCCACTGAGTTGTTCCCCAAACCCAGGCAACCGCAAGGAAGAAGCTGGGCTAGTCTGGATTGGAACGACATGAGGTGGGAGAGGGACAGGGACACGCCTGGTTCCTGTCAGGGAGGTCTGGTCTGCGTGTGGTGTCTCCCTTTGAAGAGGGTACTGTGAGTCTCCAAAAATGAGGGTCTGGGAAGGTTCAGAGATCATCCAGTCTAATCTCCCACCTGCTTTTACAGAAACAGAAGCTGAGGCCAGAAGGTATAGTAACTCATGTAGGGCCTGGCAGTGACTTGGCAACAGAGTGGGCAAAAGGCTGCCCCCTGCTCTCATGCTTCTCGCTCTGCCCACCCGCCTCTCCTCCCCCAGCTCTGACAACACGGAGACTTGGGGCATCTGTAAAAAAATGCTCCAATTGGTTCTTAACAGGAAGTGCGGGCTTTTTTGTTCCGAGTTTGTCAACCACAGCAGCTACACACATATACACACACACAGGCCATGTGACTGCACACATACGCACAGTCATCTCTCAAGGTACACAGAGCCTCCTGCTCATCCTCTTCAGCATGCACACCCATGCACTTCTCTGTGCCAGCAGATGCCAAACCAGGGGCTCCCACCTTGTGCCCTCTGACCTGCCTTATGTTTCCATAGCAAAGTGTAGATTTGAAGGGGAGGAACTGAGACAAGGAGATCAGGCAGGGCTACGGGGGGGGCAGAGGGCCCCACACCCTGGGCTGAGTCTCCTGCTGATGACCATGAGTCCTGGGTCCGGAGGGGCTGCTCAGAGGTCACATTCATCCTGACAGGGAGACCACCAAATGTCATGGGAGATAGTGGGACCTCTGAGAGGTGAACTGACTTGCCCGCGATAGCCCAGCCTATACACGGTGTAGAGCTGAACCCGGGTCTGTCTGACCAAGAGCCCAGGTTCTTGTTCCCACAGACACAGCTTTCTTCACACCAAAGTAGCTAGTCCAGGAAGGGGCATCTTAACTATCCTTTAAATACCACAAAATTGTCATGGGTGAAATAAAGGAAACAAGACTTTTGGATGTCTCAGTGGGTAGTCCAGAGGGAAGCTTCTGGGATGACCTGGCATTTGCTTTAAGAATGAACGAGTTTTTTGGGGCGGGGCCTCCCTGGTGGTGCAAGAGGCTAATATGTGCAATGTGAAGCAATCTGCAGCCTTTGCAGCACGGGTTTGATCCCCTGCGGGCCAAGGAGCCACCCACATGGCGCAGCAGACCTCTCCTGACTCGCCCGCTGCTCCCCTGAGCAGTATATTTCAGTCAGTCCGCCTGCCTGTTCTGTTCCCCGCTCTGCCTCTGTCTCAGGAGATGCCACCTCTGGCCTGTACCCCAGTTCTCGTATGCATAAATGAATAAATCTTTTTTAAAAATGAATGCGTTTTTACCAGAGAGAAGAGTGAAGAGGACAGGGAAGGACATTCCTAGCAGAGGGAATGGCTTCATCAAAGGCGTGTAAGAAAGTGCAAGGGGCAGGACAGGGCATGGCAGCAATGGAGCAGGCAGTGACTGGCCAAAGAAGAATGTGGTCAGAACTCTGGGATGGGGTGGGCTAGAGGGTCAATGAGCAGGTTGGAGGGGTTGGAAGGCCTTTGGGTGCCAGGATATCCAGGACAGTGTGACTCCATCAGTGCTTTGTTCCAGAGGCTCATTCAGAATCCAGGATGAACGATGGTAGTGACTGGCTGCAGGAGGAGAGGCTGGGGTGGGGTGGCTGAGGAGAAGCCGCCACTGGTGGTCTTGGGGCTACCAGCAGGGAACAGTGGGATGTCGAGGAAAGGGTGGAAGAAGAAAGATAGATTGAAAACAAATAGGGGCTCTTGAGGGACTCAGCAGGGATGACTATGCAGCCACGTCGTGGAAACTTCTGAGACTACCAAGGTCTACCTCCACCCCAGCCCGTGGTACTGGTTCAGGCTGGAAGGCCTCAGAGAAAGTCCCGCGGTCACCCCAGACACCCAGCCATTTCCAGGTCCTGCCCACCCCATCCACTTCCCCTGTGGAAAAGCAGCAGGGACTCCCCCTACCCACCGCCCCCACCACCCCCACCTGCAAGCAGGCATCATTTTCTCCTTTCTCCATCAGTTAAGGAGTAATGTTCACTGTAGAACCGCAGGGACAAGACTAGCTGCCACCACTGGGCACAGACACTGGCTTCATCAGCAGTGAGTGAACAACAATGCCCCTATAATGACTGCCAATGCTTCTGGAAGCCAGAAGGGGATTGGGTGGTTGCTGCCTTAGCTGATGTGGTGACTGATCTGTACAACCAGTCACTACTTTATCAGACTGGGATGGTGGTGCTGATGGACCAACTCTGGACATGCTGAGCCTTTGCTACAGGGAGGCCAGGAAATAGAGTACCTGGCTTCCTTAACCTCAGGCTTTTGCCCATGAGTGGAGAATTCTCCACAGATAGGAAAGGTTTTGAGAAGTTGGGTGGCCAATGAGAATGACAGATGTGTAATCTACCCCCTGATGGGAATGTTGGTGAGAAGTAAATGTTATAGCCTGCATAAAAGTGTTTCTCAAAGCATCTGGTATAATGAAAATGCTTAATACATGTTAGCTGTCATTTCTTTAAACTGTAAGCCCTCTAGGGGCAGAACTGGATTCCTTTGTCGTTCTCTGTTGTATCCCTAGCACCTAACATTGCGCCTGGCAAGGAGGAGGAGCTTGACAAATGTTTATTGTGCGAATGTCTTGCTCCTTAAATCTGTGCTGTCAGGTCTTCCTCTCCTCCACTTTTTTCCTCTTTACCCTGGTTGTGGCCACAGCATTTTCCAAGGAGGAGACATCTGCCAGAGCAGAAGGAACAAAGCAGGAATCTGGGGTCCCAGCTCAGCTCTACCTCCGGCTCATTATATGATCTGGGCATGTCACCACCCCTCCCTCGGGCTTCCACACCTGCAGAAAGGGTACTACAGTAACCTCAGCTGTTCTGTCCACATCTCTGGTATGTGGGACAAATGATGAAGCGTGAGAAAGTGATAGCAAAGCAGCAAAAGCCTTTCGCACCAAAGCTGGGGAGGAAGCAGCTGATGATGCTAGCCAAGGAGAAATGTGAAGACCCCACCCTAGAGGATCCGCTTTTGAAAAGGGGCCACGGGGAATGTGTGTGGGGAAATGGCCTTCCTCTTCCCTCGGTGGAAAGTCCTGGTGTTCATGTAGCTGTGAACTGAGCTATTTTTATGTAGCACGACTGCGCTTATGACAGGGCCTCTTCCTGAAGGGGAAGGGCGGGGAGTAGACCTGAGTCATCAGTGATGTTCAGGCTGCACAGGCTGCCATGAGGCTGCCTGTGAAGATCAGACCCTCATCCCCAGAGGGCTCTGGCTCCTGCCTCCCTCAGGTAGAGGCCCGAAAGAGAGCAATGGGGAGGACTAGGTCAATCATTGGGCTCGCCGCCCATCAATCATTATTGATCTCCAATGAGATGTGGGCTGGTAGTTCCCCTGGGCGGGAACCTGAAGACCCACTGAAAAGAGCCGGAATAAAAGGATGGAGAAAGGGGCAAGACACACGCTCCGTTTCTCTTGCTGCAGGGTTGGCTGGGGCAACTGAAGTTTCTACCAGGGCTTACCAGGGTGAATTCTGCACCCCGCCTTAGGTAGAGGGAAATTTGCCTCCATTTTATAGATGAGGACACTGAGGCTTGGTGGGGGTGTGACTGACTCAGTCCTGCAGGACTCCTGGGCTGAGGGAGTCAACAGGAAGAGTGATTATTTTCTTTACTGGAAAGACAGGGAAAGGCTTCCCAGAGAAGGAGACATTTGAGCTGGGTTCTAAACAATGAGCAGGATTTAGCTCTCTTGGGGGCAGGGAGCGGGGAGAAGCAAGGACATGTGACACAGAAGGGATACAGCATAAGCAGAGACATGGAGGTGTGACTCTGCATGGCTTGTTTGGGGGTGTCAGGTAACCTAGGGTGGCTAGGGAGGGGCGAGGGTAGATAGGGGAGGACTTTGCAGGCTGAGCTAAGTGGTTTGGGCTCTTTGGGGTTCCTAGGTGCCTGTGCAGGCCCTAGGCACCCTCCCGGAAGTGCGGTTATACAAAGATATCAGGGGTGGGAGAGCTCACTTGGAGAGGAAGACCGGGTGGCCTGCCAGGCCCAAAGGAAACCAGGTAGGTTTCCTGCCCAGAAGCCTGAGCTCAGGCCTTGGTAGATTTTGAGCAGCTGCTGTGCTCCACAGATGGAACCCAGGGCAGGCCTCAGACCTGGCTCCCCTAGGTCCCACGGGGCTCCTTTCCTCTGTCCTGTGAATGCCTCTTCTGGGCCACAGTCCTTGCATAGGGCATCCACTTTACTCCTCACAGGCACCTGCGAGGGGAGTATTATCACCCCACCTCATGGGGGAAGAAATTAAGGTTTTGAGAGGTTGGGGACCTGCCTCGGGTCATCAAGCCCCTTTGGATAACCTCATGCCCTGCCCCCCTCCTCCCCCCCACTCCATCATCCTCTAATTTAAGATTGCTCTCTGAACTCTGCTTTCAGTCTGGGGAACAGCAACTTCCTTCTTTCAGAAGAAACGGGTTCCTTAGGCTCTAAGTTCTCTGCCTTCCAGGCACCTTAAACATAGGCTCATATGCTAAATCTTTAGGGCCCCTTATACATCATGTTGTCCTCTCTACGTAATCTAGTTGGGGAAACTGAAGCCCCAAAAAGGAAGACATTTGCTTGGGATCCCACAAATGTTCCAGCGGAGATTGGTTAACCTCTTTTGAACGAGGGTCTCTCACTGGGACTCTAGCATAGTTGAGAAGTTGAGCAATGAGGGGCAAATGGGTTAGTATGCAAGGTTGGGGTGTGTGTGACTTGTGGGGTATGGGCTGCCTTGGGGGATCAGGGCCAAAATGCATTCAGCCCCTTCATCCCACTTGGAGCACTTCAGACAATTTAGGAAAAAATGCTCCCTCTCAGAACACTTTGTGGCCTTTAATCTCAAAGTGTGCTAATAACTATGCAAATTTTGGTGACAGCAAGGTGACTGTACCCCCTGCATTACACAACATGAGCATGAAGCTGACAACTCTCCTCACTTCTCACTCTGTCCCTCTCTGTTCCAGCAGAGCCAGGGACCAGGAGGTCATTCCCCACTAGGGTGGGAGAGGGAACGAAGGACAGAGAGATGGGAGGAGGGAGGAGAGAGTGGGGGTTGGCAGAGAGAAGGAGGAGGAGAACCTATTTTTGTGCTCAGAAACTGAAACCAAAAGTCCTGGGCAGGAGTCTCTGTGAATAGCAGGCCTGTAGCAGGCTCAGGGTCGCAGGCCAGGGAGGAAGCCAGCTGCCTCATCTGAGAGCAGTAGCCCTGATCAGACACACTAGCTGTGACCTGCGTGCGACCTAGGCCAGTTCTTGTTCATGCTGAGAACTGTGCAAGGCAAGAGCTGTTTTCTCTGAGGATTCAGAAGTTCCCTCCGGACTTGACAGGGCCCACACTGGGATTAGGGTCATTTATGAAAGGTGGAGAGTACACTTACTCAAGTCAGTGGCACGAGAGTGGGTGCCCCCTCACCGTGGCTGCTGGTAGTGTTTGTGTGCATGTGTGCACACCAAGAAGCTGGGGCGATGCTATCAGCGTGCCTGCCCCAAGTGGAGCTGAGGACTTGGGAAGTGATGGATTTTGTGAGCCATCTGGCTGTTGGAAGTCATTTAAGTGCCACTGTATTGGAGACTTTGGGCCACCTGATGCTTTTTTTTTTTAATGTTTAATCTATTTTCTTACACCTTGTTAATTTCAGGATAGTATTTGGTATCGCCCCTCAGCTGGAGTTCCTGTAGTTCTCCCACCACCATAGCACCCGTGACTCATCTCCACCATTTCTTGTGCTCTTCCCGCCCCCTGCTTTGGCCCCTTCTCCTCTCCAGCACTTGAAGCTTTATTCCAACAGTGGGCGGGAATGTTTGACACTTGGACCATCTAAAAGGTTCAGATTGGGAGGGGGGTCGCCATTTCTTGTGACCTGTCTGATTCAACAAGCCAGTCACATCTAGGCACCCAGGTGATAACTGTGGACGTGTCCTTGATCCTCTGTGTAGGAAGCCATACTGCTGTGCCCTGAGCACCCTGGGTCCCAGCTCGAGGCAGGGCAGCCCCTGTGGGCAGAGGCTCTTTTATTCATCTTTGTGTCTCCAGGGAGGAGAGTCTCCTCTGCCCCAAGGGCTTCTGCCTGCCAGCTTGGGGGGCCTCACCTTTCGCCCCCTGGTGGCTGACACTGTATGGTGCAGCCTCACAGCCGCTGGGCAGAATGGGACAAAGGCAGCGGAAGGTAGCCAGGTGGGACTGGGCTCCACCATTTCCCAGCCTTGGACAGTGCCCTTTCTTTCTGAGCCTCAATTTTTTCACCTGCATGTGGGAATAATTTAAATAGCTGCCTCTTATTGAACACGTACTATGGGTCAGGCAGGGTGTGAAGCCCATTGCATGCAAGAATTTATTAAGAAAGCACATGGCAGGGCCTTCAGTGTGCGAGGGACACTACACGGTTAGCGGATGACATGGAGGTTGGGAGAAGTAAGGCAACTGGCCAAGTCACATGCAGGTCAGGGGCGGAGCATGTTCCCCAGAACCCATTCTTATAATCAGCCCTCCTCACTGGACAGACCCAGAGGGCCTGTGAGGACAGCCATGTAGAGACTGCCCCGGAGAGCGCTCTGTGGTGGTACAGTTGTCAGCGGAGCCCAGGTAGTCAGGACCTCGAGCAGTGAGAATCCAGCCAAGTGACCCCACAGGATGCTCAAACCAGGATTCTGGGGGCCTCTCTGGTGGCTCAAGGGATTAAGTCTCAGTACTATGAAGCTATCTGCTGCCACTGCAGCGTGAGTTCGATCCCCGGCTAGAGAGGTGACCCACATGGTGCAGCAGACCTCTCCAGTCTCGCCCGCTGCTCCCCTCAGCAGTGTATTTCAGTCTCTCCGCCTGTTCTGCTCCCGACTCTGTCTCTGGTGAATCCTCTCACCCTCTGCAGCTCTGGCCTGTATCCCAGCTCTTGTATGCATAAATAAATAAATCTTAAAAAAAAAAAAACAACAACCAGGGGCCTCCCTGGTGGCGCAAGGGGTTAAGATGCAACCTATGGAGCTCACCGCAGCCACTGCAGCGTGAGTTCGATCCCCGACCAGGGAGATGGCCCACATGGTGCATCAGACCTCTCCTGATTCGCCTGATGCTCCCCTCAGCAGTGTGTTTCGGTCCATCTGCCTGTTCTGTTCCACACTCTGTCTCTGGTGAATCCTCTCACCTCCCAAAACGCTGGCCTATACCCCAGTTCTTGTATGTATAAATAAATCTTTAAAACAAAAACAAACAAACAAAAAAACCCCCGGGATTCTTAAAGACCTCATTTTATAGGAGGAACAAAGGGCTAGGGTGAGACCAGGCTTTCAGAGCAGGTCTAAGGAAACCCTAGGCTTTCAGAGAAAAAGGGCTAGACAAGGTTTCATGCTCCAGGCCCTCGCTGGCTGGCTGGTGCCATGTTGGATGAGAGGCCTTTTATTTGGGATTTCTGGACATTGTGGACACTATCTAGGGTGAGATAGCTGGTCATCGGTAACCTTAGAAACTCTTTGTCTCCCCTGTTTGTTAAATAAACCCCATTGTTTCCTGAACTTGAGTGGTCTGAGAGTGAAAGCCCACAGACAGTGACCTGTCTTCTATTGGGCACTGTCCTTGATGGCTACAGCACCCCTATAGCCCTGTTTCCAAATTGGAGTTGTTGTTTAGAGCCAAGTAGAGCTTTAGGACTCATAAGAACTTCAAGAAGTTTCAGACGACAGTTATTATTGAGAATTATCTCTATGGAGAGCAGTGATCTCAGCTTGGGAAGAATTTACATTTAGGGTAATTCTCTTGAAGATGGTATCAATATGAATGGTTTAGAAAAAAGGGTATAAGAAAACACAACACATTGAACAAAGTGTGTAGGATATGGTTATTACTCAAAAAAAAACTTGTGGGTCTCCCCGGTGGCGCAGTGGTTGAGCGCTGGGTTGCGAAGCTGCCCGCAGCCTCTGCGGCACCGGTTCGATCCCCAGCTGCTCCCAGGCCACCAGAGGAGGGTCCCACATGGCGCACAGACCTCTCCTGCCGCCCGCTGCTCCCCTCAGCAGTGTACTTCGGTCCTTCTGCCTGCTCTGCTCCCCGCTCTGGCTCTGGTGAATTCTCTCACCCTCCCGCGCTTCTGACTGTGCCCAGTGCTTGTATAAATAAATAAAATTAATTAATTAATTTTTAAAAAAGAAATAACTTGTAATGGTCACAGTTAATGAACCCAGCTGCTGAAACATGTATAACCTGGAATTCCAGATGCTTTAGCCTATAAAATCCATTCCTCTGTCATTTCAGTGTCTTTCTGGCTGGGTGGCATTCCACCTGATCATTTAGGAACTAAGGTTCTTCATATTGTGATTCTGTCCTCCCCTGTGTCCCTGGGGTCATCTGCATGCAGCAAAAGGATGGAGAAGGCAAAGCAGGATGAGGTGTGGGGAGTTTTATTAGCGTACTTCTCTTCTGTCCCAGTTCAGCTGGCTAGAACTCCATTATGCACCCGGTTGCAACGGAGACAAATTAATGTAATCTCACGGTGTGATCCATGTTTGGAAACCAGCTGGTCATTCTGCTACAGTTTTCTTCCTTTATTCTTGTATTTTACCTCTTAAAATTCCGGGGTAGTTTAATTTTTTTTAGTTTATGAGAACTACTGAGCTAATGCTACTCAGCATTTAGACCCTTTGAGGGTCTAAAGCAGTTAAATATTTCTTACATATAATAAAACTTTTTTGTGTACTTGGTTCTGGTGGGAAGTTTGCATCAAAACCCTTGAAAGATAGAGTGAAACGTTAGCGAAGTAGAGGAGAAATATGTACTCTCCTTCATTCCTGTGAAAAGAATAAATTTGCACCACCCTTCTGCATAGAACTGTGACTTTAGAATATTTATACTGCTTGATACAGTCGTTCTATTTTTGGCAAATGACCTAAGGAAACATTTTGAAATGCAGATAAAATTTTTGTGTAAAAATATTCACCAGCACTTTCTTTATAGTGACAAATAATTGGAACTAATCGAAATGAAAACCCCAGGGAATGGTGAAATAAATAACAGTACATACACAAATGAGCCTTGGCAATTAGAGGCTGATGGTGAATGAAGGACACAGAGGGATGAGCCCCCGTCCAAGGGGAGCGGAAAGGCGCTGAGGCCCCAAGACCAGAGAAACAGCAGAGAGCGCCACCTGGTGGCCAGAACGGCCAGTGCGGGTACAGCAGAGAACGGGGACCGCGCTGATCCCGGCCAGGATCTGGGGGATGCACACACCCACTATCAGTATCCAAGGGCAGGGGCCGGCTTTGTTAAGTCATTTCTGGTCACTTCTAAATCATCCTGAGCAAGTTCTTAAATCCAAGTAGACCCATTTGGCCATTTTAGTGGCTTCTTGGCATTTTCATGGACAGTGCTTTTGGAGAAGACAGGGATATTTGCCTCCATCTGAGTCTGAATTTCCAAAGTGTCCGGCTGTGGAGGGACGGCTGGGGGGTGCGGCCCCCGAGAGCCCCTCTGCGGTGGGCCCCGCCCCCTCCGCTCGCACCTGCCAGGGGCGCCGGCACAGCCCCTCCCACCGCACGCTGCGCAGCGCAGCCACCTGCTCTCCGCCGAGCCGGGCTTCCCAGGGCCTGGGAGTGGACTTGGTGCCTGGTCTCTTCTGGACCCTCCCAGCGAGGAGGCGACATCTGCGCTTTGATCTGGGGATCTCCCTGAGCCCCGAGAGGAGGAGGTGAGCGAAAGGTGAGAGGAAGGGCGAGCATCTTCCTGCCGGCGGCTGACTGCGGAGGGTCTGGTTGGAGGACCCAGAGTGTGAAGGGCTGGATGTGGAAACGGAGGGCTTTTCTGGGCTCCCCATTGGACCTGGAGGAACACAGGGGTCCGGGCTCACTGCTGAGCGTAACCCCTCCGAGTTCCACCTCCATTGCGGAAAGCCGGTCTTGACCTCCCCGCTCCTGGCGCTTTGTGGTGTATTGATGACACCTGGTGTGGGTTTCCTGGGCTCTCCTTTCTGTTCCATCGATCCATGGGCTTTTATTTTTTTATTTTTATTTTTTAAAGATTTTTATTTATTTATTTATTTATATTTAATTTATTTATACAAGCACTGGGTACAGTCAGAGCGCGGGAGGGTGAGAGAACTCACCAGAGCCAGAGCGGGGAGCAGAGCAGGCAGAAGGACCGAAGTACACTGCTGAGGGGAGCAGCGGGAGGCAGGAGAGGTCTGCGGGCCATGTGGGACCCTCACTCCTGTGGCTGGGGATCGAACTGGCGCTGCAGAGGCTGCAGGCAGCTTCGCAACCCAGCGCTCAACCGCTGCTCCACCGGGGAGGCCCCGTGGGCTTTTATTCTAGTGGACTTACAGTATTCTTTGAGGAACATATTGTAAAATTTGCTAGACCCTCAGGTCTAGCAGGCAGGTCTAGTGGGCACGTCCCAGACTCCCAGCGTAAGCAGCTCCACCCTGTACTGTCCAGAGCGTGTGCCCTGAAGGTGAAGCCGGTTTTTAAAACCCCAGTGTTGAGCATGGAGGCAGATAAAGAAGATTTAACAATGGACGCTCAGCCCTTGCATCTCCCAGCGCATTGCTGAGGAAGAGGTTAAGTCCACCTTCGCCTTCCTCCAGCATCAGCCTAGGTTTAGGGTTGGGACAAGTTAGAACAGAAGATCCCTGTCCTTGGGCTTCCCTGGTGGCCTAGGGATTAAGGCTCAGCGCCACCACGGCCATGGCCCACTGCGATGGCCTGAATTCGATCCCTGGACAGGGAGATGACCCACATGGCGCAGATGACCACATGGCGCTGCTCCCCTCAGCAGTGTGTTTCAGTCAGTCTGCCTGTTCTGTGCCCCACTCTGTCTCTGGGGAATCCTCTTATCCCCGACACCTCTGGCCTCCACCCCAGTTCTATACAAAAATAAATAATTTTTTTTTAAAAAAGAGACTCCTGTACAGAATAATTACATTTTTAATGTCAATAACTCACTCTATTCATATAAACTAAATTCAAACTCTTGTTTTTTTGGGATAAAATCTGTCACACTGCTTCTTGGGTTTAAATCCTCACATTAATTATCCAATAAACTAATTTCAGTTGAGACTTTGTGTCCAATTAACAGCTTGAAGTCAGGGAGCAAGTTGTCTCTAGCTTCACTCTCAGAACTGTTTTGGCTCATCCCAGTCCATTGTGCTCCATTGTGCTCCCCTGCACATTTCAGGATTGTGAGTCCTGTTTCTGTGAAAAATGTCATCGGAATTTTGATTAGGACTGCACTGAATCTGTAGTTTGCTTTGGGGAGTCTCCACCTTTCAATAATAATAATTATTTCAATTATGAGCACAGACTATCTTTCCATTTACTTGTGTTTTCAATTTCTTTCAACAGTATTTTATAGTTTTTCATCTCCGTCATTGAATGTTTTCCCAGGACTTTTATTCTCTTTTTAAAAAATTTATTTATTTATATATACATATATATGTATATATTGCATCATTGTTCATTTAAAATTTTTTTTATTTTTAATTTTTTAATTTATATAATAGCTGGGGTACAGGCCAGAGGCGCAGGAGGGTGAGAGGACTCACCAGAGACAGAGTGGGCAGCAGACCAAGCAAACAGACCGAAAGCACTGCTAAGGGAGCAGCAGGTGAGACAGGAGAGGTCTGCTGCGCCATGGGGGAATCTCCTTGGCCAGCCGGGAATTGAACCCGCACTGCAGTGGCAGCGGACAGCTTCACGGTGCTGTGCTGCACCCACTGTGCCACCAGGGAGGCCCTTGCATCATTGTTCACTTTTGTACAATGTTTGATTTCACCACTCAGGTATAGTCCCTGTAAAAATTCCCACCACCAAGTCACCTGCGCACCATCACCATAGTTTCTTGTGCTCTTCCTGCACATGTATTAATCGCTCTCCCTCCTCCCTCCCCTGCTGAATGTCTCCAATTTATAGTTGCCTGCTAGTTTTGTCTTCCCTTTCCCCCCGATCCCTTATTTGATTCCCCTATATTCCCCCTATAAGTGAAACCATCCAATATTTTTCTTTTTCATTCTGACTTATTTTGCTGAGCATAATCCCTTCCAGCTCCATCCATGTTGCTGCAAATGGCATGAATTTATCTTTTTGATTGATGAGTAATATTCCATTGTGTATATGCACCACATCTTCTTGATCCAGTCATCTATTTTTGGACATTTAGGCTGTTTTCATATCTTACCTATTGTAAATAGTGCTGCAATAAATATCGGAGTGCAATAAATATCGGTTTCCTTTTGAATTAATGTTTTTGTGTCCTTTGGGTAGATTCCTAGGTGTGGAATTGCTGGGTCATATAGTATCTCCATTTTTAGTAATTTGAAGAACCTCCACACAGCTCTCCGTAGTGGTTGGACCAGATTGCATTCCCATCAGCAGTGTAAGAGGGTTCTTTTTTCTCTACATCCTCGCAGGCTTTTTTTTTTTTTTTTTTTTTAATAATATGGGGCATTCTCACTGGTGTGAGGTATCTCATTGTGGTTTTGATTTGCATTTCCCTGATTATAAGTGATATTGAATATTTTTTCATATACCTGTGGGCCATTTGCATTTCCTCTTTGGGGAAGTGTCTTTTTAGCTCTTCTGCCCATCTTTTGACGATTGTTTGCTTTGTTTTTGTTGAGTTTTGTGAGTTCGTTGTGGATCTTTGAAATCAGTCCTTTATCAGTTGGGTGGAGTGCAAATATTTTCTCCCAATCAGTAGGGTGTCTCTTTGTTTTGGTTATTGTCTCTTATGCTGTAGGAAGCTTTTTAGTTTGATGTAATCCCAGCTGTTTATCTTTTCCTTCACTTTCTTTGCTTTGGAGATGAGTCTTTAAAGATGTTTCTGAGATGTATGTCATGGAGTGTTTTGCCTATATTTTCTTCCACATATCTTATGGTTTCAGGTCTTATGTTCTAGTCTTTTAAAAATTTTTATTATTTTTAAAGATTTATTTATTTATGTATACAAGAGCTGGGGTACAGGCCAGAGATGCAGGGTGGTGAGAGGATTCACCAGAGACAGAGTGGAGAACAGAACAGTCAGACTGACTGAAATACACTGCTGAGGGGAGCAGGGGGCGAGTCAGGAGAGGTCTGTTGCGCCATGTGGGTTGCTCCCTGGCTGGCTGGGGATTGAACTTGTGCTGCAGAGGCTGAGAATTGCTTCATAGTGCAGTGCTTAACCCCTTGCACCACCAGGGAGGCCCTCTCTTCAGATTCTGTTTCTTCTTTGAGAAATGAAGGCTCTCACTTTTGGAGATTTTGGCTTTTACAGGTAGAAATTATCAAGCTTCAGGTTTGTAAGTTTCCATCACATTATATACCACAGGTAATTTTTTTACACACTAACCCTTTATTCCTTCAAAAAAGAAAAATTATACAATCTATTTTAGCATGAATGTTAAAAGAAACAAAGACAGCCACAGAGACAAAAGACTCATTTAGTCGATATTACTGTATTTACTGAACCCATAGTGTGTTTAAGAAATACAAACAATATCACTCACAAGTAGAATTATCAATTTCACAAATTAAAATAACATGATTTCATGAGAAAATGATGTAATCTTATCACTTTTTTTTAAAAAAGATTTATTTATTTATACAAGCACTGGATACAGTCAGAAGCACAGGAGGGTGAGTGAGTGACTTCACCAGAGCCAGAGCAGAGAACAGAACAGGCAGACTGACGAAGTACACTGCTGAGGGGAGCAGCGGGCATGGCAGGAGAGGTCTGCGCACCACGTGGGACCGTCGCGGGTGGCCGGGGATCAAACTGGCGCTGCAGAGGCTGTGGGCAGCCTCGCAGCCCAGCGCTCAACTGCTGTGCCACTGGGGAGGCCCAATCTTATCACTTTTAATGTGTGTGTCATCTAACATTTATTACCTCACTCTGTGCTTTTCTTGTTCCCATTATTCTTCTCCTTTACGGGACATATGTGAACAAATTAGTCTCCAAAAGCATTTGATTCTAATCTAAATCATGACTCAGCCATTTAGAAATACTAATTTGTTATCCTTAAGCCATTCACAGAAGGCATTTGCCTCTAGTCTCTGGAGTACTCAGAGGGGGAGTAGAGAACATTTATGTTAATCAAGTGTTTCTTCCTTTATGTCTTTCCCATTTGATTAATGGGGAAGGATATATTTTTTCCTAGTTGAAAAGCTGTAAATATGTTTGAAATGATTCTCTTACAATAATATGGCTCAAGACTGGAAGATGATGTGGTGGGGGATACTTCATGATACAGCCAGAGGACACTGGTAGTTCTCCTTCAGGTATTGGGTGGAGAATATTTACAGTTTGATTAAAAAATCTGACCGGTCTGAATATGTAAATTCACTTAAATTTCTTTTAATCATTTCCGATACTTACTGGGTTCTGGCTGTGAGGGGCTGTTACAGGGCAGGGAGAGGGGCACCCAGACTCCCCAAACCTGCCTGCTCTAAATAGGTTCTGCCATCTGCCACATCAAGACGAAACATATAAGACCTTTAATGGAAAGGAAGTTTAATACAATTAGTGTGCAATACAGACAAGACAAAGAAGATAGTTTCCAAATCTAGCACCCGAACATACACATCCCCTCATGGGTAAAAGTCCAGCCAAACAGGATTGGCCCAAAGCAAGGCCCAAAAGCCTGCCCCAAGTCTAAAGTAACTTCTGGTGGACAACCATAAATAAGGGTCAGAAACAGTCAGACAAGTCTGGGAGGAAAAGAGCAAAATCAAAACCAAGTTAAAAGCTGCCATTGTCACCTCCCCACAGGTCTCTCACCCACATCTGTCACCCAGTCCAGGATGAAGAGGCAAGTGCAGCTTCTTCACATGTCTCTCTGCTCCATGTGCCTCCTCCAGGTCTCCTTCTGGCTCTCCATCCTGCTTCCTTCCTCCTTCAGTCTCCTCTCCAGCTTCTTCTCCCTGTTCAGCTCCACCCTCCTCTGGGTGGTCCCCTGGAACCTCCCCTTTTCTTGGGGAGCACCCAGTTACACTGCCAATGTGAGTTTGGTTGTGTTTTGGAACATCCTACTTAAACTCTTAATGGCTAATTCATAGGTGTTTTGCACACACACACACACACACACACACTATATTTGAATTTCAGACGAACAAGGTCAGACTGAATTTGCACAGTGCAGTGATAAAGTGAAAAAGTGATGAAGTGAAATCTTTGAGTGATAAAGTGAAATCTTATAGGATTGTTATGATCTTAATAAAACCATGTTTTTCCTAAGAAGAAAAGCTTTATGTACCTTTAGATAGAGCCATGTCTGCTTTTGCATGAAACATCCCTGTAATTCAATAATCTGGCACATTTTCTATTTTAGGCTAATAGAGACCTTGATCCTAGAGTTGATGAAACTCAGGTTGGACAAGATGCTCAGGTAAATGAGACTTAATATATGATAGCTTTAATTGTGACATAAAATGAAAAAAGAATCCATGTCAATAAAAAAATATAATCAATGTTGTAATCGCATCTAAAGATAATCTTATTTATGGGTCATTACTAAATCATAAGACCCATGCAAATACAATTTTCCCATTTTTATCTGACAACAAATTATTTTTTAAGATTTCTTTATGCATACAAGAACTGGGGTACAGACCAGAGGTGCAGGGGGTGAGAGGATTCACCAGTGACAGAGTGGGGAGCAGAACAGGCAGATTGACTGAAATACACTGCTGAGGGGATCCGCAGGTGAGACAGGAGACATCTGCTGTGCCATGTGGGTAGCTCCCTGGCTGTCCGACTGGGCATCAAACTTGTGCTGCAGTGGCTGCCGATAGCTTCACAGTGCTGTGTTTAACCCCTTGCGCCACCAGAGAGGCCCTGGCAATAAAATATTTTATCCTGGGCCTCCCTGGTGGTACAGAGGTTAAAGTCTCAGTACTATCAAGCTGTTGCCAGCCACTATGGCTTGAGTTTGATCCCCAGCCAGGGAGCTAATCCACATGGCACAGCAGACCTCCCCTGTCTCGCCCGCTGCTCCCCTCAGCAGTGTATTTCAGTGGATCTGCCTGTTCTGCTTCCCACTCTGTCACTGGTGAATCCTCTCACCCCCCATACCTCTGGCCTATACCTGAGTTCTTGTATGCATAAATAAATAAAATAAATCTTTAAAAAAAGAAAAATATTTTATCCCAAAATTAAAACATGAAATAAAATAAATTGCATATAACTAGTGACTCCCATCTAGATAAGTTACCTTTTTCCAATTATGGAACATTTATAAAACAGAGGGAAAAATTAGATGTTATTTTTCTAAAAAGACACAATAGGTCTGTTTGCAGAAGATGAAGAAAGAATATTTCAGTGACAAAAGGTGTTTTCTTATGTAACAGATGACCAGTTATTTATAATACTGGGAAGTTATTCCACCTTTCCTTGGGTGGAACTCTAGGTAGGATTGTTCTTTTGTCAGCTGCTCTATATTGACACTCAGATCACATGTTGCACTTCAGTGGCTTTTTAAATTCCAGTATAGTGTCACTATGGGTTATAAAGTAATCAAGTATATGAATTTAGTGAGGAAATTCAAAACATGAAAGTGGAAAACATGAAATTGGTAATAAAGGTGGAATCGGGTATCATAGCTCTGTCTCTCTAGTCACATATGTCAGTAAAACAAGCGAGCCTTGATGATGGGTCACCCACCATTGAAAACCACAGGGTTTTTTTTCATTCACTCTTACAATGGACTGTTCTTTCTGAAACTGGACTTGTGGTCGGACTTTGCTGACAGGAAAGCAAGAGCAAGAGCACATATTACTGTTTTGCATGGATTGACTTCATGTCTTCAGAATGCTGTGCTGCCTTTGCCTGGCTGGAGGGAGAAAAGCAAAGGAACCAATTGTTTGCTGAGAGCTGTCTGCAGACTCTCACTCTTGCTTCACTGTCCCTTGCAAAAGGCAAATCTATTGTGTCATGTAATTACTTAAAGCCTTAAAGCCCTTCATTGGTTCCCACAGTCCTCAGGGTAAAGTCCAAGCCTCTAAACATAGTTTATGAAACTCTTGTTATCCGCCACTTGCTTTCTTAGGCCTTTAGCATCTCTTTTACATGCTCACTCTTTTCTCTCATCCAGTTCACCTGATTCTTTTTCAAGGGCAAGTTCTCAGGTTAGTTTGTATGTAGCCCTGCCTGACCGCCCCCCACAACCCCCGACAAGGTGTATCGGGTGTCCCTTACAGGAAAGACAATGGCAGCTCAAGCTTCCCGTCACAGTCCTTGGGGCCACCTGCTGAAGTTGCCGTGTACCTGACTTCCCCCCAGGACACTGAGCTGTCAACTCAGCTTTATCCTCAGCTTCTAGCAGATAATGGGCCCTCAGCAGGTCGCCCATGAATGAATCGTGCATAGCTCTAAAGTGGAGGGGACGCTCTCCCGTGAATAAATAAGTAAACCGAGGCTCAGAATTTGGAGGGAAAAGCCATGGCCGCCACCTGGGCCTGCCTGGCCCTAACGCCCTTCTCTTTTGGCTGAGACAATAATCTCAGGGGTCTTGCCTGTCAGCTCCTCTCTCTCCTTTCCTCCCTAAATGTAGAGAGAAAGCGCAGATCTGGCTGAGCTCTGCCTTCTGAAGGGGAAAGTGCCTGCGCAGCCCTCCCAAGCGCTCTCAAATGTCAGGGGCCTTGTTGATTACTGGGGTGACACCAGGTTGCAGGCATTCCCAACTCCGTTCCTGCTTTCCTTTTATTTATTTATTTATCTATCTATCTATCTATTTATTTATTTATTTGCCCCGGCAGCCTTTCTTTACTAACAGCTTTGAACAGGCAACGAGTAATGACGTTTATTTTGAGCGCAAAATGAAACCGCGGAGGAAGGAGAAGCGCCGGGGGGCAAAGGAAAGAAGGCAGGGGCGGACGGCGCCATCTTGTGGACTGATGTAGTAACAGGCGAGATTCAGGGCCCGAAAAACCAGCGGGCATGGAAGCAGATGGAGGAAGGAGAGGCTCCACGGGCAAAGGAAGGAACGCCTAAACCAAGTGCGCCTCCTTGTGGACTGGAGGGATAATGTGAGGAAACCACATCACCACCACTAGGATATTACTACAGACAGCTAAATGATGTAAATGAATAAAAACTACTAAAGATATAAAATTACCCCTATCCCAAATAACTTTAGTCAATGTGAATTTTAATTAATTAATTAATTTAAAAAGATTTATTTGTTTATGCATATAAGAACTGGGGTACAGGCCAGAGGTGTGGGGGGTGAGAGGATTCACCAGAGTCAGAGTGGGGGGCAGAACAGGCAGACTGGCTGAAATACACTGCTGAGGGGAGCAGCGGGCAAGTCAGGAGGTCACCTGTGAATGTGGGTCTGCTGTGCCATGTGGGTCATCTCTCTGGCCAGGGACCGAACTCCTGCTGCAGAGGCTGCAGATAGCTTCATAGTGCTGTCTTCATTGCGCCACCAGGGAGGTCCCCCCAATGTGAATTTTTAATGGAAAGCTACTTTATAAATATATCTTAACACTTGAGAGTTACTGAAAATGACCTAGAAGAGTTTATCAAATTATTATAAACTGCTACCAAAATCTTAAAATAACAGTGACATAAAACAAACATTTTACTAGTTCCCTTTATAAGTAAAGTTGTAAAACTTCAAATAAAATGTTCACAAATCATGTGCACTTGTGTATAAAATCTTTGAGTCTTCACAACAGAGTTAATTCTAGAAATATAAACAGTATTACTTTTAAGAAACCCACAGCTAAAAAAATGACACTAGATCTATTGAAAAGCATTTGCTATGTCAACATTAAATAGCTGATAATTTTTTTTTAATTTACTATGATCAAAGCTTTTAGAAAAGCAAGATTAGGAGGCTAAAGACGATCTTGATTCAAGAACCAAACCAGTTAATTATTTTTTTCTTTTTTTTTTTTTAATAGAGGCATGTTTTTATTTATTTATTTGTTTGTTTGTTTGTTTCATTTATACAAGCACTGGGTACAGTCAGAAGTGCGGGAGGGTGAGAAAATTCACCAGAGCCAGAGCGGGGAGCAGAGCAGGCAGAAGGACCGAAGTACACTGCTGAAGGGAGCAGCGGGCGGCAGGAGGGGTCTGCGCGCCATGTGGGACCCTTCTCCAGTGGCCGGGGAGCAGCCGGGGATCGAATCGGCGCTGCAGAGGCTGCGGGCACCTTCGAAACTCAGCACTCAACCGCTGCGCCACCGGGGAGGCCCCCAAGCCAGTTAATTATTAAACCCTGGAGGCACTCAACTTAAAGGGGGAAGGACAATGAGTTCTCTATTCCAGAGAGCGCTGGAAGTTCTGGACAATTTAACTAGAATTAAATAAACTTTTAGTCTTTTCTGAACTTGATACAATAAAATGTTTTGTGTATGTATTCCTCATAAGAGGTAATTTTCTTTTCAATATTCACTATTTTCCACTACTACTTACTGTCATCTTTTTCCTGTAAATCTGTACTAGTTGTTAACCCATTTCTAAGTGTTTATGGAAGTTTAAGTATTTTAAGTGTCAGTGAAAGTAAAATTTTCTAGTAAATCCTTCCAAATTTTGGAAGATAAATTATAGAATATACGTCTGCATTCCGTTCTTGGCAAAATTCATTCTGGAGTCAACTACTTACAGCAATAGTGGCTTTGCTTAAAATTTATGAAATAAAATTGCACATTATTATACCAATATTTTCATGTATGCATTTTAAACCTACAAAAGTATGAGAAAAGACACTAATTCAATTACTCTGAATTATTCAGATAGTATCACTTGTTTATCATGACCACGATGGTTTTCGTTTTACATAATCAGGTCAATTTTCTCAGATCAGAAGGTCAGCTTTTATTCACAAGGAAGGAATCTGAATAATATTATTATGTGAAAGTGTCATGGGAAAACATTCTATTTTAAAATATTATGAATTTGGGGAAACATGGTCAATTTTAAAAGTTGTTCAAAGGACTCTAATGAAAAAGCAACCCAGTTGATTCACATTATTTTTATGTTATTACTAATAATAGTTAACATTTATTGAAGGCCACCTTATATTCAGCATGGAATATCTACCATGTCTGCATGATCTCATTTATTCCTAACAGACACCCTTTTATCCTCAGTTTACAAAAATCTAAACACAGCTAAACAAGTGGCAGAAATAAGCTCTTGATAGACAGTAGATATGTCTACACATAACACTGTGTTGTGCCTGAAGCTTATTAAGCAATGTTAGTATTGACCTGACTAAAACTGAGTTTAGGTTCTACAACCAAGCAGTGTATAATCTCTGCCAAATCTCCTTTTTGAAATTTTATTTTACTTTTCATTCTGCCATGTGAAAATTGATGCTACCGTGCTTTCACCATCCAAACTTATGATCTTGGTCTTTCCTTCTTGCCTTTGTGAAGGGCCAAAAGAGAGACGTTGGCCGCTTTGACAACCTTAAATCAGCCTCCAGGAATGTCACCAGCAGCATGACTTTTGCGGCCAAATCCAGCAACCAGAACTTCATCCTTGTCCTCAACAGAGTTCAAACCACCATCACTGGCTACAAAGGATGGGCTTTTTTTCCCAATTCTTGATCAGCTGGACTCTGACACCTTTCCAGGGGGCAGAATCCGGCTGTTTGGCTTCCACTTCCACTTTTTCCAGGACAATTCCCTTTGCATGGGAAGCGCCTCCAAAAGCATTGGCTGTGAGGCCAGTGCCTAAGTGGGCTTTCTCGCACTGTTCATCCTGCCGCTGCTCATCTCCTCCGTGGCTTCTGAGCTCCCTGGCAGTGGGAAGACGGCGACAACCTGGCAAATCTCTATCACCATGTCCTCTTCTTCCACAGCAGTGTGTTGGAGAGATCAGATCCACAGTCCAATCAATATCTTAGACGAGAAAACATTTGAAAGCATGGTAAAGTATTGAATCAACTTAAATAATCATTTTGACACTTGCTTTATTTTCAATATTGCTTGCTATTTAAGTATTTGAAATGGTAGCAAAGTGAAATACTAGCCAAGTAACTTTACCTTTGACAGAAAGAAAAATAAGTGGTACTTAATTGTCTTGAGAAAGTAGACAAAATATACTATCTACTTTATAATTAAAACATACATGATCCAGAATAAGTATCTGTGAGTTGTTTTTCTTTTTAATCTCATTGGGAAAAAAGAACTGGAATAATATTGAAAAAATGAGAACAAAGAAACAATCTGACCACCACCTGGTATTAAAGTGGTAGAAGTTGGGCCTCCCCGGTGGCGCAGCGGTTGAGCGCTGGGTTGCGAAGCTGCCCGCAGCCTCTGCAGCGCTGGTTCGATCCCAGGCTGCTCCCCGGCCACCAGGGGAGGGTCCCACATGGCGCGCAGACCTCTCCTGCCGCCCGCTGCTCCCCTCAGCAGTGTACTTCGGTCCTTCTGTCTGCTCTGCTCCCCGCTCTGGCTCTGGTGAATTCTCTCACCCTCCCGCGCTTCTGACTGTACCCAGTGCTTGTATAAATAAATAAATAAATCTTTAAAAAAAAAAAAAAAGAATAATGATCTCTTAAAAAATCAGTGCTAAAAAAAAGAATGCTTTGTAATAAAGGACTGACTGAACACCTTGCATAATAAGTACAACAGAGCTAATAATAACTGAGCTCACAATTGAGGTCTCCATGTGAAATACCTAATGACTGTAACAGCTAATGCAACTTGAGCTCAGAACTGAGTTCTAAGTGATCAGCATCGTCAAAACTGTAAGAGATTGACGTTAATTGAGATCACCGAGTTCTCTATGAGCACCGTGAGTAATAACTACGACGGAGCTGAAGCTAATTGACATGCCACAGAGTTCTCGATGAAGCTGGCCCTGGGCCCGGATGGGGGCTCCTCTGGGCAAACAGGAGGCCCCCACACGGGCCCTAGTGGCGGGAATCCCTCAGTCTGGCGCCCTCTCCTGGTCCTTCTGGGTTCGGCATTCTTCGCGGTCAGCCCCTCCTTCAGACTGCTGGGGGCTGCTTGGCTGTTCTCAGTGGCCCCACCTGTGAGCACCTCTAGCCTGGTGACTTCCCTCTGACCTGCTGCTTGCGCTGTCATGAGTCATGGAATGCATCACCATGGATCATTCTCACATCGCTGAGGTGGGATCTTAGTGTGGTTAATCTGCATTCTCTTATAATAAGTGACTTTGAACATTTTTTTTTTCATGTCTACATGGCATCTGAATGACCTCTTTGAGAAGTGTCTACTGAGGTCCTCTGTCCATATTTTATATGGGTCATTTGTTCCTTTGCTCTTGGACCCTGTAAGTGCTTTGGAAATTTTGGAGACTAACCCTTGGTCAGATATATAGTATGCAAATCCTTTTTCCCATTCTGTAGGTTGCCTTTTTGTGTTTCTGATGGCTTCTTTTGTGGTATGAAGACTTTTAAGTTCAGATAGTCCTCCTTGTTTACTTTCGCTTTTGTTTCCCTTGCTGCTGGGTTGTATTCCCAAATATACCTTCATAGTAAGTGTCCTATAGTAGGTCCCCTATATTGTATTTTTAAAGAATGTTGATTTATTTTTCATATCCTTTATTTTTTTTACACATATAGGAACTGGGGTGTAGGCCAGAGGTGTGGGGAGAGGATTCACCAGAGACAGAGTGGGGAGAAGAACAGGCAGATCTATTAAAATACACTGCTAAGGGGAGCAGCGGGGGAGACAGGAGAGGTCTGCTGCACTCTACATGGGTTAGCTCCCTGGCTGGGGATTGAACTCAGGCCACAGCAATGACAGTGCTGAGACTTAACTCCTAGACCACCTGTAAGGCCGAGATCCCCTGTATTTTCATTCAAGTACTTTGTGTTTATTTTCCTGTATCTAAATATTTAATCCATTTTGAGTTATTTTCATATATGTTGTTATTCATTTATTCATTTTTGACATTATTTTATTTAAATATTTTATTTAAAATATTATTTTATTTAAATTAATTCTGTTTGCAAATGGGACAGATTTTTTTGTTATTTTTTTAAGATTTATTTATTTATGCATACAAGAGTTGAGGTACAGGCCAGAGATGCAGGGCATGAGAGGATTCACCAGAGACAGAATGGGGAACAGAATAGGCAGACTGACTGAAATACACTGCTGAGGGGAGCAGCAGGCTAGACAGGAGAGGTCTGCTGTGCCATGTGGGTAGCTCCCTGGCCAGCAGGGATCAAACTCCTACTGCAGAGGCTGCAGATAGCTTCACAGTGCTGTGCTTAACCCCTTGTGCCACCAGAGAGGCCCGGGACAGAGATTTTTAAAATTGATATCATTAGTAGTTTAATGTAATTTGTCAACATCAATTTAATTTAATCAGTTAATAATTTAATTATTTTACAACTTAGTATAAGATTTCCTTCCCACTTTGGTGTTTTTACTTTGTGTGACATTTTAAATTTGTTTTTATTTCTCACATAATTCGCCAATAGTTAACGTTCTTCTTATCATTTTTCGAAATACTTTATCTTTTGTAATAGAGATCTTTTGAAAAAAAGTATTTTTTAGGTTTCCCACAGCCAATAATCTTGTTATTACAGTAATAGCAAATGTTCCAAATATCTTAATATTATCCTTTTAATATTAAAGAGAATCAAGAAAAAGTACAATGTTAGTATATACAAATGTAAAATAAACAATTTCACATTTTATGTTTTATTCCCTTCTGCATTTTCACATAACTTTTAAAAATAGCATAAATACACACCTACACACTAACGTCTAAATGCGTTCAATACAAGAAGTTTTCACATAAATATAAACATAAAAATAATTTAGGGAGTATAAACCAAAACATCAAAACCTTATTAAAGGTTTTGGTCAGCTCAATGAGAATTTTTAAAGGAAAAGGTAACTTATAAATAGGTCCAAACTTTTAAAAATGACCGAAAATAACCTAGCTCATTTTATGAAATTATCACAAACTGCTACCAAAACACAAAAACAAACCTTTTACTTAGTTCCCTTTTCAAGTTGTAAAACTTGAAACAAAATGTTCACAAACATGTGTATTGATGTTTAAAGTCTTTGAGTCTTCACAACAGAATAGAGTTAATTTAGAAATATAGTAGTATTAATGCTAATAAATCCACTGACAGAAAATGATACTAGAGCTGTTGAAAAGCATTTGCTCATCTCAATAGGTACAGGGTAGGCCTTAGCCAAGGGGGAGGTTCCAGGTTCTCTGCCCCACCCAAAGGAGAGTGGAGCTAAAGAGAAGAGAAGAAGCTGCAGAAAGGACTGAGGAAGGAAGGAAGCAGGATGGAAAACCAGAAGGAGACCTGGAGGAGGCGCATGGAGCCGAGAGACCCGTGAAGAAACTGTGCTTACCTTTTGGTCGTGGACTGGGTGACACAGATGTAGGTGAGACCCGTGGGGAGGTGACAATGGCAGCTTTTATCTTGATTTTGATTTTGCTCTTTTCCTCCCAGACTTGTCTGGTGGTTTCTGATCCTTTTCTGTGGGTCCCCACTGGAAGGTGCTTTAGACTTGTGGCAGGCTTTGGGGCCTTGCACTGGGCCAATCCCGTTTGGGTGGACTTTTACCCACGAGGGGACGGCTAACTTTGGGTGCTTCATTTAGAAACTAGATTCTTTGCCTTTCCTGTATTGCTTACTAATTGTATTAAAGTTTCTTCCCATTAAAGTCTCATATGTTTTGTGTTGATGTGGCAGATGGCAGAACCTATTTAGAGCAGGCAGGTTTGTGGGGTCTGGGGTGTCCCTCTCCCGCCCTGTAACAGATCTAGAAGACTTGGAGGCGGCACATGAAGCAGAGAGACAGGTGAAGAAGCTGTGCTTGCTTTTTGGCCCTGGATTTTTACCGGCATTTTTGGGGACATGGAAGGAGACACTTGAAGCAGATGTGGGCATGAGACTGATGGGTAGGTTGACAATGGCAGCTTTTGTCTTGATTTTGATTTTGCATTTTTCCTTCCAGACTTGCCCGGCCCATTCTGTCCCTTTCCTATTGGTCCCCACCAGAAGCTGCCTTAGATTTGTGGCAACCTTTTGAATCTCAGTGCCCCTGCTTTGACTGGGCATTTAGCCACAAAGGGTGGGTAACTTTGGGCATTTCATGGGAAACTATTTTATCAATTCTTGCCCTTCTCTCCTCTCTATTGCACACTAATTGTATGAAAGTTATTTTACATTGAAGGCCTTATACATTAGAGTATGTTTTGCCTTAATGCAGTGGATGGCAGAACCCATTTAGAATGGATGGTTTTGCGGGTTCTGGGGTGCTCCTCCTTCTTCCCTGCGACGGCGTGAACCTTTTTTTAATGCTTCAATTATATATAGTCACTTTTCAAATGGTCTGTCCTCTTTATAAAAATTTAATCTCAGATCTATGTATTTTACTCTTCATCATGATCTCTTCCCAGTCCACTTCCTCTGGGGCTCTGGGGTCAACAGTCTCTCAGTCCCATACAATTTCTCAATGAATTCTTTCAATCACGTCCACCACTAGTGGACTGTCATACTTTCCCTCGAGGCCCACACTCCCTTCTTTATTTGGTTAAAATAAGTTGAACAAATGAAATTCAACTTTATCAAGTAACCAGCACTGAGGAAAACAAAAAGGATTAATACATTGGCTGTTGAGGAGTTTAGTGACTGAGGCAGATACATTCACAAGTGACTTTAGCATAAGTTGATAAAAGCTATGTATTTCTCTATCTAAAGTGCAGGATTGTGATAGGTAGTTAAAACAAATATATCCTTTTTTTGCTCCTAATAACATTATTTCACTTCTCTACTCTTTCCAAAACCCCTGTCCATCCCCATCATACATACAAAAGCATTATCTTACTATCTGTAATATGGACCTCAATTTTACAGATGTAAAAACAGGGGAAGGGGCAGTGAATGTGTCTTATAATAAACATCTGATATTTGAGATTTCATCTTGGGCAATGTTTTCTATATTATATATTCCTTATCTACTTGTTCATCACAGTTCATCATGTGTCCCTGTCCACCAAAGGTTCTAGCTCTCTTTAATTCCTAACCTCAAGGCTGGTAAAGTAGTCATTTAAATCTGCAATATAATTCTCAGGAATCACAATTTGAACTCAAACCAAAAAAAAAAAAAATAGAGCAGTAGAAACTTTTGAAAAATTAAGGGAAATGATACATTGGCTTGATATATCATCCCTGTTTGTGGAACAGAATTTTATGGATATAGAAATAATAAAAAGAATAATAATATAAAACACAAGATAATTTTAGGACATATTTGCCATTGTTAATAATGTTTTATTGGAAATTGATTGGATCAACAAGTATTTGTTGAGTACCTGTAGGTCCCAGGTATTGTTTTGGTGATGGGAATGTGTCAGTGAACAAACTAGACAAAAAGGGCCTTCCTGGTGGCACAACAGGCTAAGTCTTAGCACTATGAAGCTATCCGCAGCCACCACAGCACGAGTTCAATACCCTGCCAGGCAGCTACCCACATGACACAGCAGACCTCTCCTGACTCACCTGCTGCTCCCCTCAGCAGTGATTTCAGTCTGCCTGTTCTGCTCCCCACTCTGTCTCTGGTGAATCCTCTCACCCCCATACCCCTAGCCTACCCCCCAGCTCTTGTATGTATAAATAAAATAAATCTTAAAAAAAAACCCAACTAGATGAAAATTCTGATATTTATCAAACTGCTTATTGTTAGGATGGATATCTGGTCCAAGTAGATATGATAATGTTTTTAAAGGGCTCAGATTTTGGTGCTAAAGGTTTATTGTGTATCTAGGGTAAATGGTATCAATTTTTCATAAATAAATATTGAATAGTAACTTAGAGTAGAAAACTAAGCTGAATAGAGATTGAAAGGAAAACAAAGTATTACAAAACCAGACAAGACTGAAGAACAAGAACATTTTCAAGTCGTTTTTATTTTTTTTTAAGATTTATTTGTTTTTATTTATTTATACAAGCACTGGGTACAGTCCGAAGCGCGGAAGGGTGAGAGAATCCACCAGAGCCAGAGCGGGGAGCAGAGCAGGCAGAAAGACCGAAGTACACTGCTGAGGGGAGCAGCGGGCGGCAGGAGAGGTCTGCGCGCCATGTGGGACCCTCCTCCGGCGGCCGGGGAGCAGCGGGGGATCGAACTGGCGCCGCAGAGGCTGCGGGCAGCTTCGCAACCCAGCGCTCAACCGCTGCGCCACCAGGGAGGCCCGTCGTTTTTATTTTTAATGTACATGAGTGAAAATATAGGGGACCCACTGCAGGACCTCTACACAAAGAGCATTCGGAAATATAAACCAGCAGCAAGGGAAACAGAAGCAAAAGTAAACAAAGGGGATAGCTGAACTTAAAAGCCTGCATACCACAGAAGAAGTCATCAGAGGGGCCTCTCTGGTGGTGCAAGGGGTTAAGTCTCAGCACTATGAAGCAATCTGCAGCCACAAGTTTGATCCCTGGCTAGGGAGCTAACCCACATGGCACAGCAGACCTCTCCTGTCTTGCCTGCTGCTCTCCCCTTAGCAGTGTATTCCAGTGGGCTGTGTGTTCTGCTCCCCACTCTGTCTCTGGTGAATCCTCCCACCTCCGGCACCTCTAGCCTGCATAAATAAATAAATATTGAAAAAAAATAAGTCATCAGAAACAAAAAGGCAACCTACAGAATGGGGAAAAAGGATTTGCATACCATACATCTGACAAAGGGTTAGTCTCCAAAATTTACAAAGCATTTACATGATCCTAGAGCAAATAAACAAATGACCCATATCAAATATGGACAAAGGACCTCAATAGACATTTCTCAAAGAGGACATTCAGATGGCATGTAAACGAGGAAATATGTTCAACGTCACTTATTATAAGAGAAAAGCATATTAACCACACTGAGATCCCACCTAGCGATGAGAGAATGATCCGTGATGACGCATTCCATGACTCATGACAGAGCAAGCAGCAGGCCAGAGCAAATTTTTTACGCAGCTGGAGGTGCTCACAGGTGGGGCCCTGAAAGCGGCCAAGCAGGCCCCAACAGTCTGAAGGTGGGGCTTGACCACGATACATGCTGAAGCCAGAAAGACCAGCAGAGGGCGCCCGAGCGAGTGAATCCCGTCACTGGGCCCCTTGCTGGGGCTTTCCATTGGACCAGGCTAGGCCTCAAGCGGGCCCAGGGCAGGGTTCATGTAAAACCCTGTTGCATCTCAATTAGCTTCATATCTGTTACAGTTATTGCTCATGGTGCTATGTAGAACTCAATGATCTCAATTAAGGTCAGCTCTGTTATAGTTAACACCAGTGGTGCTATGAGAACTCAATTGTGAGCCCAAGTACCACCAGCTATGTTATAGTTACTACCAATTTTGCTATATAGAACTCAATTGTGACCTCAATTAACATTGCACTGTTACAGTTACTACTATTTGTGCTGTGTAGAACTCAATTGTGAGGTCACGTACGATCACTATGTTATAGTTATTACCAATGGTGTTCTTGGAATTCAACTGTGAGCAAACTAACATCAGTTCTGCTAAGTTTTTACTAACTGTGCTATATAGAAATCATTGTGAGTTTAAGTACCATCAACTCTGTTATAGTTACTACCAAAGGCGCTAATGTAGAACTCGGTGATCTCAATTAATGTGAACTCTGTTATACTTACTACTTATTGTGCTATTAGAACTCATTGTGAGCTGCAATACCATCGGCTCTGTTATAGTTATTAACAATAATGCTATAAAGAACTCAACTGTGAGTTCCAGTACAGTCAGTACTGTTACAGTTTTTACTATGGAGCTCAGTTGTGAGCTCAAGTATGTCAGCTCTGTAATAGTTATTACCAATTGTGCTATGTAGAACTCAATTGTGAGCTCAAGTAGTGTCAGACTATTATAATTTTTACTATGGAGCTCCGTAGAATTCAATTGTAAGCACAAGTACTGCTAGCCTGAAATAGTTGTTACTATTTGTGTTACTATTTGTTACCACTGGTGCTCAGTAGAACTCAGTTGTGAGCTCTTTATCATTAATTCTGTTATAGTTATTACCAATTGTATAGTGAGCTATTACAATTTTTAAAATTGTGCTATGTAGCTGATTGTTAGCTTAAGTACCATGATTTCTGTTATAGTTATTACTAAAGGTACTATGTAGAAATCAATTGTGAGTTCAAATATTACTCTGTTATAGCTATTACCAATTGTGTTATTAGCACTAATTATGAGTTTAAGTACATCAGCTCTGTTACAGTTATTACCAATGGTGCTATGTAGAACTCAATTGTGAGCACAAATAGTGTCAGACTATTATAGTTATTACCAATGATGCTCATGTAGAACTCAGTTGTGAGCTCTTTTTAATGTAAATTCTGTTATTGTTATTACCACTTGAGCTATGTAAAAATCAATTGTGATGTCAAGTACATCACTCTGTTATAGTTATTACCAATGGTGCTCATTGAATTCAATGGCGAGCTAACTAACATCAACTCTGTTTTACTAATTGTGCTATCTAGAACTCATTGTGAGTTCAAGTACTATCAGCTCTGTAATAATTATTACCAATGATGCAAGGTTTGAGTTCAATTTTGAACTAATTTTGAGTTCAATTATAGAACCAATTTTGAGTTCAAGTATAGTCAGCCTTGTTATAGTTATTACCAATGGTGCTATGTAGAACTCAATTGTAAGTTCAAGTACCATCAGCTCTGTTATAGTTATTACCAATGGTGCTCTTGTAGAACTCAACCACAAGCTCTTTAACAGAAACTTTGTTCTAGTTATTATCATTTGTGCTATGTAGAACTCAATTGTGAGCTCAAGTACATCAGTCTGTTATAGTTATTATCAATTGTGCTCTTGGAATTTAGTTGTGAGCTAACTAACATCAACTCTGTCATAAGTTTTTAAAATTGTGCTATATAGCTGATATTAGCTTAAGTACCATCATTTCTGTTATAGTTATTACCTAAGGTGCTATGTAGAACTCAACTGTGAGTTCAAGTACTATTGCTCTGTTATAGCTATTATCAATTGTGTTATTAGAGCTAACTGTGAGCTTAAGTACCATCAGCTCTGTTATAGTGGTGCTATGTAAATCTCAATTGTGCTAATGGTGCTATGTAAATCTCAATTGTGAGCTCAAGTACTATCAGCTCTGTATAGTTATTAAAAATTGTGCCATATAGAACTCAATTGTGAGTTTAAGTACCATCTGCTCTGTTATAGTTATTCTCAGTGGTGCTCATGTAGAACTCAATTGTGAACTCAATTACCGTCAACTCTCATAGTTATTACCAACTGTGCTATGTAAAACTCCATTTTGAGTTGAGGCCATTTTGAGCTCTTTTATAGTTATTACCAATAGTCTCATGGATTTCAATTGAGAGCTAACTAACTTCAACTCTAGTTATTACCAATAGTGCTATGTAGAACACAATTGTGAGTTCAAGTACAGTCAGCTCTGTTACAGTTTTTACTAATGATGCTATGTACTGATCAGTTGTGAGCTCAAGTATGTCAGCTCTGTAATAGTTATTACCAATTGTGCTATGTAGAACTCAATTGTGAGCTCAAGTAGTGTCAGACTATTATAATTATTACCAATGGTGCTCAAGTATAACAAATTGTGAGCTCTTTAAAGTCAACCCTGTTATAGTTATTACCATATGAGCTATTTAGAACTCAATTGTGATGTCAAGTATATCACTCTGGTATAGTTATTACCAGTGGTGCTCATGGAATTCAATTGTGAGCCAACTAAGGTCAACTCTGTTATACTTTTACTAATCGTGCTATGTAGAACTCATTGTGAGTTCAAGTACCATCAGCTCTGTTATAATTATTACCAATGATGCAAGGTAGAACTCAATTTTGAGTTCAAGTAAAGTCAGCTCTGTTATAGTTATTACCAATAGTGCTATGTAGAACTCAATTGTGAGCTCAAGTACCATTGGCTCTGTTATAGGTATTATCAATGGTGCTAATGTAGAGCTCAATTAATGTTAACTCTCTCATAGTTATTGCTAGTTGTGCTATGTAGAACTCAATTGTTATATTAAGTACCATCAGCTCTGTTACAGTTTTTACTAATGGTGCTATGTAAATCTCAACTGTGAGCTCACGTACTGTCAGCTCTGTATAGTTATTAAAAATTGTGCTTTATAGAACTCAATTGTGAGTTCAAGTACCATCTGCTCTGTTATAGTTATTCCCAGTGGTGCTCATGTAGAACTCAATTGTGAACTCAATTACCGTCAACTCTCATAGTTATTACCAACTGTGCTATGTAGAACTCCATTTTTAGCCATTTTGAGCTCTTTCGTAGTTATTATCAGTAGTCTCATGGATTTCAATTGAGAGCTAACTAACTTCAACTCTGTTATAGATGTCACTAATCATGCTATGTAGAGCCCATTGTAAGCTTAAATATCATCAGCTCTGTTACCAAACATACAATGTAGAACTCAATTTTGAGTACAAGTACAGTGAGCTCTGGTAGAGTTATTACAGATAGTGCCAATGGAATTAATTCTGAGCTAACTAACATGAAAACAATTATAGTTTAATAATTGTGCTAGAGTTGTTACCAAAGGTGCAATGTATAACTCATTGTTTGGACCATCAGCTATGTTACAGTTATTACCCTTGGAATTTGTAGAACTCAATTTTAGTTCAAGTACAGTCAGCTGTGTTATAGTTATTACCAATGGTGCTCATGTAGAACTGAATTCTGAGGTGAATACCATCACTCTGTTATAGTTATTACCTATTTTGCTATGTAGAAATCATTGTGAGCTGAAGTACCATCAGCTTTGTTAAAGCAATTACCAATTGTGCTATTAGTACTAATTGTGAGCTTAAGTACCATCAGCTCTGTTACAGTTATTACCAATAGGGCTATGTAGAACTCATTGTGAATTCAAGTACCCTCAGCCCTATTATAGTTATTGCCAATAGTGCTAGGTAAAACTCAATCGTGAGCTCAAGTACCATCGGCTCTGTTATAGTTGTTACCAATTGTGCTATGTAGAACTCGATTGTGAGTAAAGTACTGTCAGCTCTGTTAAAGTTATTATCAATGGTGTTATGTAGAACTCAATTGTGCTCTCGATTAAAGTCAACTCTGTTGTAATTGTTACCTATTGTGCTATGTAGAATTCATTGTGAACTGAAATATCATCAGCTCTGTTATAGTCATTACCAATAGTGCTATGTAGAACTCAACCAGGGGTCCAAGTACAGTCATCTCTGTTATAATTTTTACTAATGATGCTATGTAAAACTCAATTGTGAGTTCAAGTAGTGAGCTCTGTTACAGTTATTACCAATGATGCTATAGATCTCAATTGTGAGTTTAATAGAATGAACTCTGTTACAACTTTCTAAAGGTGCTATGTAAAACTCAATTGTGAATTCAAGTATCGTCAGCTCTGTAAAAGTAATTACCAATTTTGCTATGTAGAACTCAATTGTGATCTCTTAAATGTCTACTCTGTTATAGTGATTACCACTTGTGCTTTGTAGAACTCAATTGTGAGTTTAATACAGTGAGCTCTGTTACTGTTATTACCAATTGTGCTATGTAAACTCAATTGTGTTCTGAAGTAGTGTCTCCTCTGTCACAGTTTTTACCATGGTGCTCATTTAGAACTCAATTGTGAGCTCAAATACAGTCAGCTCTCTTATAATTATTACCAGTGGTGCTCATGGAATTCAATAGTTAGCTAACAAACATCAGCTCTGTTATTGTTTTTACTAATCATGCTATGTAGAACTCATTGTGAGCTTTAGTACCATCAGTTTTGTTATAGTTTTACCAAAAGTGCAATGTAGAACTCAATTTTGAGTTCAAGTACAGTCAGCTCTATTAAAATTGACAAATTGTGCTAAGTAGAACACAATTGTGAGCTCAAGTATCATCAGCTCCGTTGTAGTTGTTACCAATAGTGCTATCTAATACCCAATTGTGAGCTCAAGTACATTCAGCTCTCTTCTAGTTATTACCAATGGTGCTATGTAGAACTCTATTCTGAGGTAAAGTATCTTCAGCTCTGTTATAGTTATTACCAATGCTGGTCATGTAGAACTTGGTGATCTCAATTAGCATCAACTCTGTTATAGTAATTACATACTGTGATATTAGAACTCATTGTGAGCTGAAGTACCATCATGTTTGTAATAGTTATTACCAATTGTGCTATGTAGAACTCAATTGTGAACTCAATTAACATAAACTCTCTTGTGGTTATTACCAATGGTGCTATGTAGGACTCAACTGTGAGTTCAAGTAGTCAGCTCTGTTATACTTATTACAACTGGAGCTATGTAGAACTCAATTGTGATCTCAATTAACATCAACTGTTATAGTTAATACCTATTGTGCTATGTAGAATTCATTGTGAGCTCTACTACTGTCAGTTCTGTTATGCTTATTACCAATGGTGCTATGTAGAACATAATTGTGATCTCAATTAATATCAGCTCTATTGTATTTATGACCAATTGTGCTATGTAGAACTCAATTATGAGCTCAAGTACCACCACTCTGTTGTAGTTATTACCAATAGTGCTCTCTAATACTCAATGGCGAGCTCAAGTACATTCATCTCTGTTACAGTCATTACCAATGGTGGCCATGTAGAACTTAGTGATCTCAATTAACATCAACTCTCTTATAGTTATTACCTATTGTGCTATGTAGACCTCATTGAGTGCTGAAGTACCATCAGCTCTGTTACGGTTATTACCAAAGATGCAATGTAGAACTCAATTGTGAGTTTACTACAGTGACCTCTACTATACTTACTACCAATGGTGCTCGTATGGACTTGGTGCCACCATTTATGGTCAACTCTGTTACAGTTTTACCTTTTGTGCTATGTAGAACTCAATTGTGAGCTCTTTAACATAAGCTCTGTGACAGTTATTACCAATTGCTCTATGTAGAACTCTATTATGAGCTCAAAGTAGTGTCAGTTCTGTGATAGTGATTACCTGATGCTCATGAGGAACTCAATTGTGAGCACTTTAATTCTGTTATAATTATTACCATTTGCACTATGTAGAACTCGATTGTGATGTCAAGTACCATCACTGTGTTGTAGTTATTACCAGTGGTGCTCATGGAATTCAATTGTGAGCTAACTAACATCAACTATTATAGTTTTTACTAATTGTGCTATGCAGATTCATTGTTAGCTTAAGTACCATCAGCTCTGTTATAGTTACTGCCCTTAGTGTTTTGTAGAACTCAATTTTGAGTTCAAGTACAGTCAGCTCTGTTATAGTTATTACCGGTGGTGGTCATGTACATCTCAATTCTGAGAGGAATACTGTCACTCTGTTACAGTTATTACCTATTGTGCTATGCAGAAATCATTGTCAGATGAAGTGCCATCAGCTCTGTCATAGTTATTACCAATAGTGCTATGTAGAACTCAATTGTGAGCTCAAGTACTGTCAGCTCTGTTGTATTACTACCAATGGAGCTATGGAGAACTCAATTGTGAGCTCAATTAATGTCAACTCTGTTACGATTTTTACCAGTGGTGCTCATGTAGATCTTGATGATCTCAATTAACTTCAACTCCGCTATAATTACCAATTGTGCTTTGTAGAAATCATTGTGAGCTTATGTATAGTTATTACCAATTGCACAATGTAGAACTCAGTTGTGATTTCAAGTACAGTGAACTGTGTTACTACCAGTGGTGCTCATGAGAATTCAATTTTTTTTTTTTAATAGAGGCATGTTTTATTTATTTATTTGTTTGTTTGTTTTGTTTATACATGCACTGGGTACAGTCAGAAGCGCGGGAGGGTGAGAGAATTCACCAGAGCCAGAGCAGGGAGCAGAGCAGGCAGAAGGACCGAAGTACACTGCTGAGGGGAGCAGCGGGCGGCAGGAGAGGTCTGCGCGCCATGTGGGACCCTCCTCTGGTGGCCGGGGAGCAGCCGGGGATCGAACCGGCGCCGCAGAGGCCGCGGGCAGCTTCGCAACCCAGCGCTCAACCGCTGCGCCACCGGGGAGGCCCGAGAATTCAATTTTGAACTCCATTAATGTGAACTGTGAATAGTTATTACCAATACTGTTATGCAGAACTCATTGTGAGCTCAAGTATCATCAGCTTTGTTGCAGCTATTACAAATGGTGCTCATATGGAACTCAATTAACTTCAACTCTGTAATAGTTACTACTAATTGTGCTATGTAGAACTCAATTGTGAGCTCAAGAACTGTCAGTTCTGTAATAGCTATTACCAATGTGACTTTGTAGAACTCAACTGCAAGCTGAAGTACCGTCAGCTTTGTTAAATTATGACCAGTGGTGCTCATGAGAACTCAATTGTGATCTCAATTATGCCAGCTCTGTTACAGTTATGACCAGTGGTGCTCATGAGAACTCAATTGTGATCTCAATTATGCCAGCTCTGTTACAGTTATGACCAGTGGTGCTATGTAGAACTCAATTGTGAGCTCAAGTACCATCAGCTCTGTTGTAGTTATTACCAATAGTGCTATCTAATTGTGAGCTCAAGTACATTCATCTATGTTACAGTCATTACCAATGTGCTATGTAGAACTCTATTTTGCTGTGAAGTATCTTCAGCTCTGTTAATGTTACTACCAATGGTGGTCATGCAGAACTTGTTCATCGCAATTAACGTCAACTCAATTATAGTTATTACCCATTGTATTATGTGCAACTCAATGTGGAACTCATTACATTAACCTTATGGTTATAATGAGCTTGCTACATTAGCTATTATAGTTATATATTTCACATGTAGACTTTAATTTGAACTCAATATTAGCTACCTTCTACTTATGCAAGGTGTTCAGTCAGTCCCTTATTACAGAGCATTTTGGGGATATTAGGACTTATTCTATATTGTTAAAAAGCTTTTGTGAATCATCCTCCTTTTCAGTAATCTCTCTGGGTTGCTTCTTTACCGTGGAGGAGATTAATGATTCTGATTTTTCCCTTTCTAGAAGAGCCTTAGATTTTAAAATTTTCATGTGTATGACCTCATAGTGCATTAGAAGCATTAACCTTTTTTAAAATAATGACTAAATACCAGCTTATTATTGGCTTTTGTGTGTTTATTTTTCACAGTCTGGAATCTGGGCAGTACTAAACTTTTATTTGATTTTAAAAATTGTACCTTTTAAAGTAATTAGGTAAAAAAAATCTACCCAGAAGAAATTTAGGTGACTGATGTGTGTCAAAATCTACGTTTTTTTCCCTCCTGACTCTGAAGTAAAAGCACCAAGGTTACACAGTGAATAATGCTTTATATTGCATTTTTATTGCTTATTAAATTCATATATAAATTATGATTTGATTCTCTGAGATCCTATTTAAAATGCTCACCACCTATTCAACTTTTATTACTTTAATACCAGGTGGTGTTCAGGTTATTTCTTTGTTCTCATTTTTTTTTCAATATTATTCCAGTTCTTTTTGCCCAATGAGATCAAAAAGAACAATGACTTACAGATATTTATTTTTTTGTTTATTTTTAAAATTTATTTTATTTATTTATTTTAAATATTTATTTTTATTTATTTATACAAGCACTGGGTACAGTCAGAAGCGCGGGAGGGTGAGAGAATTCACCAGAGCCAGAGCGGGGAGCAGAGCAGGCAGAAGGACCGAAGTACACTGCTGAGGGGAGCAGCGGGCGGCAGGAGAGGTCTGCGCGCCATGTGGGACCCTCCTCTGGTGGCCGGGGAGCAGCCGGGGATTGAACCGGCGCTACAGAGGCCACGGGCAGCTTCGCAACCCAGTGCTCAACCGCTGCGCCACCGGGGAGACCCCAGATATTTATTTTTTTAAAGATTTATTTATTTATGCATACAAGAGCTGTGGTACAGGCCAGAGGTGTGGGGGTGAGCGGATTCACCAGAGACAGAATGGGGAACGGAACAGGCAGATTGACCGAAGTACACTGCTGAGTGGAACAGCGGGGGAGTCAGGAGAGGTCTGCTGTGCCATGTGGGTTGCTACCTGGCCCGCTGGGGATCGAACTTGTGCTGCAGAGGCTGCGGACAGCTTCATAGGTTGTGTCTTAACCCCTTGCGCCACCAGGGAGGCCGAAGTCACACATACTTATTCTGGATCATGTATGTTTTAATTATAAAGTAGATAGTATATTTTGTCTACTTTCTCAAGACAATTAAGTACCACTTATTTTTCTTTCTGTCAAAGGTAAAGTTACTTGGCTAGTATTTCACTTTGCTACCATTTCAAATACTTAAATAGCAAGCAATATTGAAAATAAAGCAAGTGTCAAAATGATTATTTAAGTTGATTCAATACTTTACCATGCTTTCAAATGTTTTCTCCGTCTAAGATATTGATTGGACTGTGGATCTGATCTCTCCAACACACTGCTGTGGAAGAAGAGGACATGGTGATAGAGATTTGCCAGGTTGTCGCCGTCTTCCCACTGCCAGGGAGCTCAGAAGCCACGGAGGAGATGAGCAGCGGCAGGATGAACAGTGCGAGAAAGCCCACTTAGGCACTGGCCTCACAGCCAATGCTTTTGGAGGCGCTTCCCATGCAAAGGGAATTGTCCTGGAAAAAGTGGAAGTGGAAGCCAAACAGCCGGATTCTGCCCCCCGGAAAGGTGTCAGAGTCCAGCTGATCAAGAATTGGGAAAAAAAAAATCCCGTCCTTTGTAGCCAGTGATGGTGGTTTGAACTCTGTTGAGGACAAGGATGAAGTTCTGGTTGCTGGATTTGGCCGCAAAAGTCATGCTGCTGGTGACGTTCCTGGAGGCTGATTTAAGGTTGTCAAAGCGGCCAACGTCTCTCTTTTGGCCCTTCACAAAGGCAAGAAGGAAAGCCCAAGATCATAAGTTTGGATGGTGAAAGCACGGTAGCATCAATTTTCACATGGCAGAATGAAAAGTAAAATAAAATTTCAAAAAGGAGATTTGGCAGAGATTATACACTGCTTGGTTGTAGAACCCAAACTCAGTTTAAGTCAGGTCAATACGAACATTGCTTAATAAGTTTCAGGCGTAACACAGTGTTATGTGCATTGTGTTGAAGCCAGACATATCTAATATATATCAAGTGCTTATTTCTGTGATTTATTTAGCTGTGTTTAGATTTTTGTAAGCTGAGGATAAAGGGGGTGTCTGTTAGGAAGAAATGAGATCATACAGATATGTAAGTAGTCCATGCTTAATATATTGTAGCCTTCAATAAATGTTAACTAATAGTAGTAATAATATAAAAATAATGTGAATCAACTGCGTTGCTTTTTCATTAGAGTCCTTTGAGCAACTTTTTTTTTTTGTGGGACCCTTGCCGGTGGCCGGGGATCGAACCGGCGCTGCACAGGCTGCGGGCAGCCTCGCAGCCTCGCAGCCCAGCGCTCAGCGCCTGCGCCACCAGGGGAGGCCCCCTTTGAACAACTTTTAAAATTGACCATGTTTCCCCAAATCCATGATATTTTAAAATAGAATAATATCTTCACATGCTCCTCTCAAATAATGTTATTAAGATTCCTTCCTTGTGAATAAAAGCTGACCTTCTGACCTGAGAAAATTGAACTGGCTATATAGAAAAGAAAGCCATCATGGTGATGATAAACAAATGATATCATCTGAATAATTCAGAGTAATTGAATCAGTGTCTTTTCTCATACTTTTGTAGGTTTAAAATGCATACATGAAAATATAGATATAATAGTGTGCAATTTTATTTCACAATTTCTTAAGCAAAGCCACTGTTGCTGTGAGCAATTTACTCCAGAAAAGAACGAAGGGAGGGAGAAGCACGCCCCCTCGTGGACGTGAGGTGTGTGAGGACTGCAGAAGAACAGTGCCGATGGGAGAGTAAGAGTGGAGAGTATCACGCAAAGCACAGAGAAAGGCGTGAAAGAGGACATGGAGAGCGGGAAATGGAGCACAGAATAATGAAGGACAGGGTCACCCGTGAGTGAAAAGTAGAGAAGTGATTGAGGCAGAAGTGCAGAAAAATGACGGAGGGCGCCGCCTGGTGGCAAGCAGGAGTAATACAGCAAAAGCGCTGAGAAATGAAAGAGCTGAGGGTGGCCCAAAGCGAGGCTGACTTAGATGGCCAAGGGGGAGGGAGCGCGCCTCCTGGTGGTGAGAAGAAGTAACGTGACAACAGCAGAGAAGAAAGAGAACTGGGCCTCCCCGGTGGCGCAGCGGTTGAGCGCTGGGCTGCGAAGCTGCCCGCAGCCTCTTCAACGCCGGTTCGATCCCCGGCTGCTCCCCGGCCACCGGAGGAGGGTCCCACATGGCGCGCAGACCTCTCCTGCCGCCCGCTGCTCCCCTCAGCAGTGTACTTCGGTCCTTCTGCCTGCTCTGCTCCCCGCTCTGGCTCTGGTGAATTCTCTCACCCTCCCGCGCTTCTGACTGTGCCCAGTGCTTGTATAAATAAATTAATTAATTAAAAAAAAAACAACTGTTCTCAGGGCGAATGGAAAGGGGCGGGGCTAGTCAGAGAGGAGGGCGTGAACAGGGATTGAGAGGGAATTTGAATCAAAAGCCTTGAGGAAGATAGCCTTCAGGAAATGTCGACACGAATGAGATGAAACATGTACTCTTTTATTCCCGAGAAAATAAATTCATGCTACTCTTCTGCAGAGAATCTTGAATTTAAAGTTTGTTTTTTTTAAAGATTTATTTATTTATGCATACAAGAGCTGGGGTGCAGGCCAGAGATGCAGGTGTGTGTGTGAGAGGATTCACCAGAGACAGAGTGGGGAGCAGAACAGGCAGACTGACTGAAACACACTGCTGAGGGGAGCAGCGGGTGAGTCAGGAGAGGTCTGCTGCGCCATGTGGGTAGCTCCCTGGCTGGCCGGGGATCGAACTGGTGCTGCAGTCTGGGAATTGCTTCATAGTGCGGTGCTTAATCCCTTGCACCACAAGGGAGGCCCTAATTTTGTTTTTTAATTTATTATAATTATTTCTTTTTCTTGGCCCCTTATTTGGTTTCCCTACATTCCTCCTATAAGTGAAACCATCGGATATTTTTCCTTTTCCTTCTGGCTTATTTCAATGAGCATAATCCCTTCTAACTCCATCCACACTGCTACAAATGGCATGAGTTTACCTGTTTTGATTGCTGAATAATATTCCATGGTGTATATGTACCACATCTTCTTGATCCAGTCATCTATTTTTGGGCATTTAGGTTGTTTCCATATCTTGCCTATTGTAAATTGTGCTGCAATAAACATAGGGGTGCAGAGATCCTTTTGAATCAATGTTTTTGTGTCCTTTGGGTAGACCCCTAGGAGTGGAATTGCTGGACCATCTGAAAGTTCCATTTCAGTAGTTTGCGGAACCTCCACACAGCTCTCCATTGGGTTGGACCAGTTTGCACTCCCACCAGCAGTGCCGGAGAGTTCCTTTTCAGATAAAAATTTTTATGTATAAAAATGTTCACCAGCACTTTCTTTACAATAACAAGTTATTGGAAATAATCTAAATGAAAACCCCAGGGAATGGTGAAAATTACAGGCACAACAAAGCATCCTCCAAAGCCCCAGTTTCCACACCCAGCCCGTCCAGCCCGGGCCCTCCCTCTGGGCGCCCCGCGGCCAGCCGCCCGCAGGGAGATGCTCTCACCTGCCCCCACTCGGCTCACCTCGTCCTCTCCGCCAAGGAGGCCCCGGGTGAACGCGCAGATGGCGCCTCCCCGCTGGGTCCGGGGCAACAGGGTCCCGGGGGCAGGACCCCTCCCAGCCTCGGGGCGCACTGGCGGGTGCGGGAGGGGCGCAGTGCGCACGCCGGGCGGGGCTCGCGGTCCGGGCAGGTGAGGGCAGGTGCGGCCAGGTGCTGCCAGGTGCGGGCAGGTGCGGGCGGGGCGGCGCCGCTACGGGCTCTCGGTGGCCACGCCCCCCTCCTGCGCAGCCGGGCTGTTTGGAAATGCAAACGAAATGGAAGCAAATATCCCATGCCGTCTCCAAAAATACTGTTAACCTGAACATCCAGGAAGCCACTGAATCGCAAAACGTCTATTTGGACTGAAAACCTCGCTCTCCGCCCCTCCCGCGCCTTCCTCTGCGCGGGGCCCGGCCTCTGCGCCTCCCCGGCTCCCGGGTCTTCTACGCCGTTGCCGCAGTACCTGCCGTCACCACCAGGCGGCGCCCCCGTTTCTCTGCACTCGTCCTCGGGCCCTTTGGTCCCTGAACCTCTATCACACCTCCGCTTTCCATTCACCTGGGCCTGCTAATTGCTCCTTTAATTATAAATATATGTAGTAATTTAACCATTCCCTGGGGTTTTCATTTAGATTGTTTCCAAATTATTTGTTAAAAATTCTGCACTGGCAAAAGGCAGCTCTCCTGTCTGCCTACTATGCAAGTGCCTCTTTTTCTTTCCTTTCTTCCTAATAAACTTGTCTTTTTAAAATGTTAAAAAAAAAACAACAAATACTATGAAGAAAGTGCTGGTGAGTTTTTTCACACATATTTTTATATGTACTTCAAAGTATTTCCTTAGCTAATACCATCTTAAAGAAAGATTAAATTCAATTCTTCCTAAATGTAAGAATTATTATATTCTTCCCAAATGTAAATTCTTCCTAAACTGAGATCACTGCTCTCCATAGAGAAAATTGTCAATATTGACTGTTGTCTAAAACTGTTGAAGTTCTTCTGAATCCTAAAACTCTACTTGGCTCTAAACAACAGCTAGATTTTCACTGTTATATTTATTTTTCTTTAAAAAAAGGAGAAATGAATGGGGCCTCCCTGGTGGCACAAGGGGTTAAGACGCAACCTATGAAGCTGTCTGCAGCCTCTGCAGCACCAGTTCGATCCCCGGCCAGGGAGCAACCCACATGGCACAGCAGACCTCTCCTGACTCGCCTGCTGCTCCCCTCAGTAGTGTACTTCGGTCCATCTGCCTGTTCTGTTCCCCACTCTGTCTCTGGTGGATCCTCTCACCCCCCACGCCTCTGGCCTGTACCCCAGTTCTTGTATGCATAAATAAATAAATCTTTTTAAAAAAGGAGAAATGAAAACACAATGACCTATGGCTTCTGTAGAATGTTCAGTTTACATATATGTGTGTATATATATAATATACTTGGATTTTTTTCTGAGAGATAATTACATGAATTACACAAAAAGTACCAGAGCCAATTGCACAAGGACTATTCTCAGTAGAGAGGGATATAAATCTCAGAAATGCTCCTAGGGGACCTATATTGTATTGGAGAAAGGATCTAAATCATATGATAAAAAACACAGAATAATAAATGTTCACCTATTGCATGATATAGGTTAGATATACCACTGAAATTGTTACTGCAATTTCCCAGGAAATCAGACAGCATTCAGAGAGGTGGAGAGAGAGAGAGAGAGATTTAATTATCACACGGGTGGGCTCAGTGGGATTGCTCCCCAAAGGGCTGAGCACCCAAGAGAAAAACTGACAGGGTTTTATACAGTTTGTATGAGGAAACTTGCTATCCCATCCATCATAGCATAAAGCACTCCTTATGTTCAGGAAGGGGGTCAACATAGCAACGGCTACCACTGTGAACAGGCAGGGCAGTATACCCAGCGCTTCTCCGCTCTAGCAAGCAGCAGAATCTAAGGAGCAGACTGCTTAGATTTAGACAACAAGCAGCAGACTCGGGAAACTTCCTGCTTCATTTCCCCCCTTTTGATACCCCTAGTATGTGCTGGTGAGTATCAATGCCAGGAATCATAGGAGGCACTCAGGAGCTCATAGGCATCATTAGGAAAGGAGGTGAAGGGCTCATATTGTCTAACTAACATTTGGAGCTTAACAGCCTCCAAAGGGGACTGGCCAGATTAAGAAGACAAGGCCCGAGGGCGAGCATCACAGGAACAAGAACGGAGACCAGTGGACTCAGAAGGTGAGCCAAAGTGCTAGCATGCTGATGCTTCCCCCAAGGGGGACCCTCCCAGTTCTTTTCTGGAGCCCGAAGTCTATCCTGGAGTTGGCTGATAGACTCTCGAACAACACCTGACTTGTTGGCATAGAAACATCAATCTTCATTTAGATACAGGCGCAGGCCTCCGTGGGTGACTGTGAGCAGGTCTAGTCCCCTGCCGTTTTGGAGGCCAACTGCTGCTAAAGAATCCATTTGATCCTGGAGGTCATTTACAGACTGAGCCACATTATTGCGGTCTCGATCAACTTGTTGGGAGAGGACTGTGAACTTGTTTTGTGCCACCCCGAGGTCCACCGCCCCCAAGCCTATCTGCAAGAAACACCAAGGGCCACAAGCAGTGGGATGGCCGGGGCATATGCTTTGATGATGGCCAGGGCCAGTACCCTTTGGGAGCACATAGAGAAGAGCCAGAGACCTTGGAAACATACGTGCAAATTACAGAGACATTAGGGTGCTGGCCAGGGCCCAAGACACAGGGGGCTTGCTCCCAGATTTTAGGGCAGGGCAGGCAATAATCTAATATAATGAGAACGGCCAAATCAAAGAGGAAACAGGAAAAACAACACCCCCAAATATTGGGGGTGAGTCCCACAGCTTATGAACATCTACCTGATGTTCCTCAAGCCTTCGCCGTGCGTTGACCAGCCAGCTTCCGGGCTCTGGTTGGAGCAGGGCTCTAGAAGTTTCAAGGTGTCTGGTCAGGGTTTTCCCACAGGGTCAGCCTGAGTTGGTTTGCAGGGTCCAGGCAGGCTGTCTACTTCTTGGGCGTCTTTGGGCAGGCTGGCTTCACTCAGGAGTGGTTGGAGTAACACCCGGAGTAGGTGCAGATCAGAACAAGGAAATATCTGAAGCCTCTACAAGGCTTGATTTTTGGGAAGTCCACCCACAGGTCTTTAAAAGGGGAGGAGTCCATGTGTTGTATCTCTGGTGGGGGCCTAGGCCTCTGATCAGTGTTACGTTGCATGCAAATCTGGCACCTAAAGAAGCAAACTGAAGGAACAAAAGTGTATCCGTCTGGTAAGAGGCAACACTTCTGGTGTTTTCTCCTTCATTTTGACACAAGCCATCTTTCATCTCAGCTCGGCTGTAGCTGGCCACCTGCAGAGCCAGAGGCTAAGCCCTGGGGCTCCAGGCTGTGGTGGTGGGCAGGTGAGGTCTCCGCTGAGCCACCACGGGGGCCTGAGGTGGGCATTATGGAGGAGCTGACGGACGAGGCAGCAGTGGGCAAGGCGGAGCTGGTGTGGCGCCTGCAGCAGGAGGCGGCGGCGCGCCTGGCCACTCTGGTGGAGCGAGGCCACCTCAACTAGGAGGTGAGTTGGCAGTTGCAGGTCTACGTAGGCCAGATCTGTGAACTCAAGCAATTTAGCCAGCACCTGCAGGCTGAGAACCGCAGGCTGTGCAACCTTTGCTGCTTTTTGGTCACGGGCATCACACTGTGTACCAGTGGCAGCTCTTAGCGACCCCAGCATCCCAGGCAGTGCGCAAGGACCTGAGGGGTTGTTGGCAGAAGCTGGCTGAGCTGGAGGGCTGCCACGAGGAGGAGCTCTGCCTGCAGTGGATGAGGACTGGGCCCCCGCCCCCCTCCCCGACCCCCCCACCGCAGCACTCCGGGCAGTGTGGGGGGCTCTGGCACCAGGCTGGCACCCGAGTTTGTCTTGCCCCTGTGTGGGCTCCATGACCTGGACTAAGGACACAGTTTTACTGACACCTGCCCAATTGCTCCCCAAAAACCAGGATTGTGGTACACCTGTAGATGTGGACGCCGCCACAGCCCAGGGGCTGCTGGCTTTGGAGGGTCCTGTCCTGCTGGTCTGCTGCCAGCCTGGCTTTCAGGTTGGCCAGCCGGTTAATGAATAATCACTACTTTAACCAGACTCCAGACTTTCTCTAGCAGTTGAAGGATTTCCTTTTTGATGCCCCTGGCGGTGATGACTGCCACTTTGGCTGGACACCAGGCTGCTTCTAGCAACTGGAGGATTTTAGCTTTTTCCCCACTGCATCTAAAATGCCCCATGCATGTGGATGATAGCAAACACATAGCAAGACTCTGTAACTGATAGATCTTTCGCCAGTTGAAAGGTGCGGGTGAGGACCCAGAGATCTGCAGCGAGGGCTACCTGCTTTGCCGAGTGCATAAGGAGCTCTCAGGAGTCCTTGAGCCCAGCCACGCCACACACACACCCCAACTTCAAAGCTTGCTCAACTGAGCTCCTGCTTTGTTTGTAGTCCCTATTCACCCTCTCAAAAGAGAAAAAAATGAGTGAGGGAAAGGGAAAAGGAGGGAAGAAATCAGGAGGGAGGGCGGAAAAGAGGGTGTCAAAAGGCCTGAAGCCAGATTTCATTAGAGACCACAATGTCCCTTGCTATTCATACCCAGGTCCTTTACTTATGCCCGATAAGACCTCTTCCCTGAGCTGTGACCCAATACCACAGACAAGGTGGCAACACACAGCAAAGGAAGCAGAGATTGATATGAAGAGATATGACACTATGTAGGGATGGACAGACAGACAGACAGACAGAGGCACAGAGCACAGGAGCCCAATCATATGCTAATGAAACCAGCCTGGAAGAGAATCCACGATAAACCATCCAGTTGAGCCCTTCCTAAATTCCTGACCCAAAAAATCGTGAATAAAACAAATGGTTGTGGGCCTCCCTGGTGGTGCAGGCGGTTGAGTGCAGCTCTGTGAAGCTGTCCACAGCCTCTGCAGCGCAGGTTTGATCCCCGCCAGCCTGGCGAGAATCCCACATGGCGCTTTAGATCTCTCCTGTCTCACCTGCTGCTCCCCTCAGCAGTGTGTTTCCTCAGGCTACCTGTTCTGTTCCCCGCTGTGACTCTGGTGAATCCTCTCACCCTCCCACACATCTGGCCTACACCCCGGTTCTTGTATAAATAAATAAATCTTAAAAAAAAAACAACCACAAAATGGTTGTTCAAAGCACTGAGTTTTGGGGTGGTTTGTAATACAGCATTAGGTCTCCATAACAGCTATCCAAATTTAAAGAACCCTTTGAGCCAGAAGCTGCACTTCTCTGAATCCGTCCTACCAAAATGTTTGTACCAGTGCACAAAAATCCCTGAGCAAAAGGTTTCATGGCAGCATTCTTTGCAATAGCACGAGAATAGAAGCAATCTACCTGTTCATCATTAAGGGAATATCCAAATTAATTCTAATATATCTAGTCAATGATACATACTCTGCATGCTAAAAGTCTGAGACCAAAAAAAGTCCCATTTGAGGTCCTGTGAATCTAAGGTGACATACCAGAGTGGCTAAGAGCATAGGCTCTGAGGTCATACACTCTGGCTTTGCCAATATGATCTATGTGTGTTGGGGAAGGCTGTTGACCCTCTCTGTGCTGTGATTTCCTTATCTATAAGATGAAGATGATAAGCACACTACCTACTTCAGAGGGCTGTGGTTAGAAAAAAGTTAAAACGGCAAACCTTCTATGTCATTGTGCGATACGTATTTTGAAGATACAAAGAAATTGAAATTTAAAATGGGTTGGATTAGACTTTGAATATCCTGAAGGGATTGCAAAGCATAGTCTCTGCCAGATTCCCATCATGGGACAGGGAAGGACATTTGACAAAGGCTTGAAGGCAGTGGTGGAAGAATGCTTTTTTTTTTTTTTTTTTTTTTTTTTTTTTTTAAAGAGGCACGTATTTTATTTATTTATTTATTCATTTATTTGTTTGTTTGTTTATACATGCACTGGGTACAGTCAGAAGCGCGGGAGGGTGAGAGAATTCACCAGAGCCAGAGTGGGGAGCAGAGCAGGCAGAAGGACCGAAGTACACTGCTGAGGGGAGCAGCGGGCGGCAGGAGAGGTCTGCGCGCCATGTGGGACCCTCCTCCGGTGGGCGGGGAGTAGCCGGGGATCGAACCGGAGCCACAGAGGCCGCAGGGAGCTTCGCAACCCAGCGCTCAACCGGTGGAAGAATGCTTTTTAAAGAAATGGACTCCTACTGCAATTCCTGTCTGCCTTGCTATCTCTTAGATACCTCAGCACTTACAAACTCACTTATTTCTTTTTAATAATGGCTTGGCATTGCATTGTATGACTGCACCTCTATTTATTTCACCATCCCCTCTTGATGGACTCTTGGGTTGTTTCCAAGTCTTTGCTACAGTTACAAACAAAACTGCAGCAAACTTGTGCATTTATCTTGGCCTTCTCACTGCTGTTATTTCTGTGGTGCAGATACCTAAAAATGAGGTGGCTGAGCATAAAGTGTATGTGCATTTTTAAAGTTCTAATAGTTCTTGGCAAATTGTTTCAATATTTGGTTGCATTTCCCCCCTTCACTGCTTTTGATTTTGCAGCTTTGCTGTCTGTTTGTACATGGGTGTTTTGTTTTGTTTTGTTTTGTTTTTTGATGAACTTTAGGATCATCTTACCAAGTTTTATCAGGTCTTACTTTTGGATGAATACAGGCTGAATCAGCAACCATGTCTGCCTTGAAAATTTCAGTCTGGTAAGGATTAGGGTGGGGGCTGTGGTGTAGTGGGTGATGAAAGCTGTAAAACATTTACCTCGGGGCCAGCCCTTTACCATGGATTCTGGGAGCTCCCAGGAAAGAGCAGCCTAGTCTGTGCACTGGCCACAAAACATTTTCTAGAATACCAGCTCATTGAATTCACACAACGGTCCTTTGTATGAAGCAGTATTACTCCCTCTTCTAGATGAGGAAACTGAGGCCTAAAAAATGAAGGTCTTGCTTAGCTCCAGCCTCCCAGCTCTTAACTCCTCTTCTCCTTTCTCTTTGTGTTGCTTCCTCCAATATCTTCTCCACCTCCCAACCTCCTATCCCCCCACACTTAACCTTGCTGGTTGGGCTGGCAGAGCCCTGGGCCATGGGCACTCTCTGCAGCCACTGCCCAGGGCTGTGTGGCCTTCTAATAGAGGCCAGGGAGGGGACCCCATATGTCCAGGTAAACGGGGCTGTCACAGCAGGCTGGACCCTGCCACTTTGTGGGGACTCCAGACCTCAGCACCTGCCTCACTTACTTAGCCAGGGAATGCAAGTGGATCCCAATCTTTCTCTAGGCAAACACTTCTCTCCAGCCTGCCTGCCATAAATTCAGGTAATAGGCCTTTACAAGGTCGTTATCCTAACCAGGACCCATAGTAATTCCCAAGCTTCTGTGCCAGTGAAGTAAGTCTGTCTCCACGCCCTCCCTCCCCACCCCCTGTGACCCCCTCCCCAACTCCCCGAAGCCTGAGGTTTTCTGAGAGGTCCTCAGTGGAAAGGGCATGAAACAGGCCGCTCACCCCCCAGTTACTTGCATCACCGCTGCAACTCTTCCTCACCCCGTCCTCCTCCAGACCTTTACGGCTCCTTCACGGTCCTGAGAGCCGGGTGAACTAATGACGAACACCTAAGGGAATTACTACGGTGTTTCCCCACCGCGGCTCTTCGCTGGCTCTGTCTCCCCCGCGTGTGGACCAGCGGAGCCGCCATCTGGCCAAGCCCGCCCCTCCATTCCCGCTTAGAGCAGCAGGGGCTAACCTGATGCAGTCCTCGCCCGCCTGAGTCGCCATCTCGCGCGGTTTTCTGAGGCTTTGCCCCAGATTGCTTTCCTTTCCAGCAAAAAGAAAGGGCGTTGATTGAGACATGCCCCCAGGCCTCACTTGTGGGGATGCAGCACCGGGTGCAGCGCCAAGGGGCCAGTGAATTCCCTCAAGCAGACAGAGAACACATCTGGATTCCATTCTCAACTCTCACCAGCCTGCTGTGTGTCTCTGGGCCAGTCATTAATGTCTCTGAACTTCATTCCCCGCCTCTGTAAAATGGAGCTTCGATATGCTAGCACTTGTCAGGCCTGCCAAGATGATTAAATGAGACAGTACAGGTGACAAGTGGAGAGCAGGAGGATAACAATTACCTCCAGACGGGACATTCACTCTATGCTTGGATTTTGAAATCACCCTATTAAAAAGTATCCACAGATGAAGAAATTGAGACAGAGGTTTAGTGATTTCTCTGGACTAGGCAATGGCAGAGCTGGGGCTACATTCAGGAAGACATGGGTACAGACTGGGAAGTATGAATGGGGGGACCAAGGTTTGTGAATTTAGGGCTGCCCAGAGGCCTGAAAAGTAATTCGGCAGTGCCCCCCTCTAGCTGTTAACCAGTGCTTTCATCCTCCAAGGAGTGTTCATTCCTTCTTAGTATAGCGACCGCCTAGGCCTATTTCCTTCTACCCATTCAATATCAGGGCTGCTCTATAACAAAGAGACGGAGAGAGACTCATCCTGGGTGACATGACTAGGCTCCCGGAACTGAACTGGAACACAGTCCAGCCCTGTACTCCTGCTGCTCCTCCCACTCATTTCCTCTGTGTGGTGCTGGAAATATTTTCAGGGGGTCTCCCAGTCACCTCCTTTGACTGGCCCAATGATAAAATGACAGGAGCAAGACAAGCAAGAAAAAAGACAAATTTAATTTTATGAGTCTGGAGATCCCTAAAATATGGAATTTAGTGATGGCCATAGACCTAGTTTATACAGCTTTTAGACAAAGAAGCAATAAATCTGTGAAGAGCACAGAGGACAAAGAAATTCTTGGAGCAACTAATTTAGTGAGCTAAGCAGAGCTTGTTTACACAGCTTCCTGTCCCTGTCTCTGAGGATAAGGGCTCTTTCTATCTCTGGAGAGGGAGGGGGCCTGTTTACCCAGAGATTTATTTCCTGCTTTCAGAGGGGACAAGAAGGAGGAGGGTCAAAGTAAATGGCCACTTTTAGGAGAAAGAGAGTTTTAGGGTATTATTCATTCACCAAATTTTTTTGAAATTTAAAATCAATATGCTACTTTGGCGCATCTTGGGGTGGCCTGATCTGGGACCTAAGAGTGGGCAGTTCTACAGAGGGGTGCTCCTTTTCACTCACAAATGGGCACCTCTCCAGTGGCTGCCACCGGCCACTCCCATCCCCACTTGGCCAGACCTACTGCCCGCTTCCCACTCCAGACCTCTCTCCCCTCACACAGCTGATGTTCTCAGCAGAAGCGTCCGGTGCAGCCTCTGGCTCCCAAGTGCTGGCACAAGACCAGCAGATATTTTACCACTCTGTGTACATTTTTTTCTTTTGTTGAAAGGGACTAGCAAGTGATTCCAGTGTCATCTTTGGGGAGATAAATTATGGGTATTTTTTTCTTGTGTGTATTTTAAATTTTCTTTGGTAATGAGCAAACATTATTAATAAGACAAGAAATAATAATTGTTTTAACATTCGTTTAAGGCAACAATCACAAAGTATGAGTTGGATAAAAATGGATTGTTCCTAGGAAGAAAACGAAAGTGGTTATTAAACAAAGAAAAAGAATACCAGCTTTGCTTGTGCTGATAGAAATGCAAATTAAAATTACACTGGTTTGTCATTTCTTACCTAGCATGTTGGCCAGAATCCACGTTTGACAGCCTGTTCTGTTGGGAAGGCTGTGAACAAACACGCTTTTTCATATGTGCCACATGGGAGTGCAAAACAGCCCCTATGGGGGGGAATAGGTAATAGCTAGCAAAACTACACATGCATTTGTTTGCCCTTTGAGACACCAATCCCACTTCTAAAAATTGATCCCCTAGAGGCATGGTAAAAATGATCAAACAATACATGCTTGAGATTGTCCACGGTAACTATCGTGATAGCAAAAGACTGGAAACAGGCCCATGTCCATCAGAAAGGACTAGACTGGGGGCCTCCCCGGTGGCGCAGCGGTTGAGCGCTGGGTTGCGAAGCTGCCCGCGGCCTCTGCGGTTCCGGTTCGATCCCCGGCTGCTCCCCGAGGGTCCCACATGGCGCGCAGAACTCTCCTGCCGCCCGCTGCTCCCCTCAGCAGTGTACTTCGGTCCTTCTGCCTGCTCTGCTCCCCGCTCTGGCTCTGGTGAATTCTCTCACCCTCCCGCGCTTCTGCGTGTGCCCAGTGCTTGTATAAACAAAACAAATAAAATAAATAAATAAATAAAACATGCCTCTATAAAAAAAAAAAGAAAAAAAAAAGAAAGGAGTAGACTGGTTGAAGAAGCCTCATTATGAACCACTCTGAGATTGCAAAAAGAACGTATGACACCTCGACAGACATACAATTTTTATTGGTATCATGTTAGTGGTCTTACTTAATTGGTTCATTTTTTCCCTCTCAGCAGTAGGTGTTTAAATCATGCTGCTGTGAATACCTCTGGTCCCCTGCCCGGCTAGTGGCATAGTACCACATTTTATCCATCCACTACCCCAGCGTGGACGCTAAGGTTGTCTCCAATTCCTGGCAACCACAAATCAACGACAGGGCCGCAGACATCCTCTGACACGTCCCTGCCTGAGCTTGTAAGAGCAGAGCTGGATTTCAGGACCACCATTCTCTTCGTTGACTTCCTTCATCACCGCCAGGCTGTTTTCCAGACCAGCTGCCCCAGGCTACTCCCACCAGCGGGGCACTGGCTGTGAGAGCCCCACATCCCCCCAGCATTTGACATTATTCAGCTCTCTGTTTTTGCTAGTCTAGTTGGTGTGAGAGCTCACTGCCACTTTAATTAGTATTTTTCTTATCACGAATAATGTGATCTTCCTTTCTCATGCTTTCAAGCCGAATGGGGTTTCTCTTCCTTAAACGCCTGCTCAAGTCCTTGGGGTCTGATTTTGGGTGCCTGGGGGCGGCCTGACCAAGGTCCTGAGCCCTCCGGGAGGCCTTGAACGCCACGCCAAGGCCGAGAGAAGGACCAGGTCCCAGACCCCGCTCATCCACGTGGCCTCGACCTCGGGACTCTGGCGTAAAAGCTCGAGCAGGTCGAACGAGCCAGAAGGAATCTGCAGCCGCTCGGCGGTGCCGGGAGGCCGCCTCGGCTCCCCCACAGCTGTCGGGAGGCCGGGCCGCGGGCGAGGGGTCTGCCAGGGCAGCCCCTAGGAAATCCCCTAGCGCTCTCGGGAGCCTCCCACCGCCCCGCCCCCAGCTTAGCGCCCCCTCCCCAGGGCCCCCCCAGCCCTGCACGGGCTGCAGCTGCAGTCGCGGCGGGTAGACGCGCGCTTTGGGGCTGCGGAGCCGGCGGGATGGAGGAGACGCTGGCGGGGGAGACCGATGGCCGTGAGTGCGCGGGGTCTCGGGGCCGAAAGGGCTGGAGGTGGCCGGCAGAGGCTGTTAGAAGGTCGCCCGCCATTCTCTGGGGGCGATCAACGCTGCGGATGGCGCGGCCCCTTGGCTACCTCCGTTTTGGGCTTTTTTCGTGTGTGGCGCCGAGAGGGACGCGCACCGGGCGGAGGGGACCTTGGTTTCTCGAGTGGGGCTCGGGGGGCGCCACCCGCACCGAGAGCTGGGAGCTGTGGCGGCAGAGGCTTTAGCTATAAATTAGGGAGCAATGTGACCCTTTATCATGCTCTTACTTTGTACTCTGTGAGCGGGCCGAGCCTATACAAGCACGGATTTTGATTTTCTCAGCAGCCCTGTTGGCGCCATTTTGCAGAAGAGAAAGCTGAGGCATAGGATGGTTAAATAAATTGCTCAAGGTCACACAGCCATTAAGTGGTAGAAACGATGAAGGCCCCAACTCCTACAGAATGTTGGGGCTCAACAGGGAATAGAGACCTTGTCAAATGGGGAGACTGGAACCCAGTGGAGGAGCTGCGGTAGTGAAGGTGGGTGAGGGCACCCTAGGGCATGCCTCAATGAGTGTACCCAGTGCCAGGGCTCCAGGCCGAGCAGCAGCATCTGTGTGCACACAGTCGGCATTGGCCTACTGCCGGCATTGGCCCCACTGACTGGGAGAAGGCAGAGAAGGATTGTCCTCATTGGGGTGCAGGTGGAGGTGGGGATGGGGACTCTATGGAGATGCTATTTCAGAAGGTACAGGGTTCTACCTGGGACAGTGGGTCCCTTTAGCTGTCCCTTAAAGAATGTGCAGCAGTGGGGTTTAGGGGTGTGTGAGAATTCTGGGCAAAGGCTCAGAGATAAGAATGTAGTGAGTATTTGATGTGGCAGGAAAGAAGGTGGATGTTGAGATGGAGGGAGGAGATGAGACTGGACTTGATTTCTTGAGCATTATGCGGGGTGGGTTTGCTTCCATTTTGTTTCTTGGCTATTCTTGCCAGGCACTGCTCCTGGTCTTCAGCTGAGATAAATGGTGTCAGAGCTGGAAGGGATCTGTGCAAATTACTTTCTTCACCCTCCCTCACTTTTATAACAGAAGAAATGGAGACCCCCCCCCAAGGGGTGACCAGTCCAGAATCCTGATGCTGGAAAGTGGCTGAGTGGACCCTGGAAGCCAGGCTTCTCTGAGCTCACACTGAAGCAGCAGCCCTTTTCTGGAAACTGGATCTTGGTGGGTTAAGGAAAGAAAAGAGGTTAGGAAAAGAAAAGTTAGGGACACAGATGTTTGGATTTGAAAGTATTACAGCGCAACCCCAATGTGAAATGGGTTGGCCTGAGTGTGGGTCCTCACCTGCATGCTTAAAAAGAACATACAATGAGACTCAACTGCAAATACACACAAAAAGGCAAATAAAGGGTTTATTCACAAAAAGGGAAATGAAGAGAGGAATAACCCAGTGAGAAAGAGAGAGAGCGGTAAGTTGGTGAATGTGTCCTACCAGTTCCAATGAGCTGGGATCCCAATAGTACGCTGAAGGCCAGTGAAAAACCAACAACTCCAAGGCCCACACATCTGGTTATATACCAGGCCTGGCTGCTTAACTCCACCCTCAGTTCCCAGCAATACTCCCTTCGTTGGTGATGACATTATAGGATTCGCAGTCCCTGGTGTCTCGGATCTCTTTGGTCTGGGGTGGGGGTGGGATACATAAAACCTGAGTTTGTGGAGTTCACTCAGGACACCCTCTCCCTCCCACAAAAGGGACTCGTCAATATCCTATTATGTTATCTTGAGAAGGGCTCTCTCTTTACCTACAAGAAGGGCAGACCTCTTTGGGTTTTGGGGAGGGTAGAGCATCTGTAGGTACCACACTTGGAAGATGGTGTTTTCCTCCTTCCCCTGAGTATTGTCCTGAAGCTGCCTCCCTCTCTGAGCTTTGATTTTCCAGGAGAAAAATTAATTTCAATTGGGACAGCATCTTACAGTTCAAAGAGATTTAATGATTTGTATGTCACTCTTTTATTCCACTAATAGGTGCTAGTGCCTGAATTTGGAGATAGAGCAGTTAAAAAATCAGACAAAAACTGGGCCTCCCTGGTGGCGCAGGGGTTAAAGTCTCAGTGCTATCAAACTATTCCCCAGCCACTGCGACATGGGTTTGATCCCTAGCCAGGGAGCTAACCCACATGGCACAGCAGACCTCTCCTGTCTACCCGCTGCTCCCCCGGTAGATTTACCTGTTCTGCTCCCCACTCTGTCTCTGGTGAATCCTCCCACCCCCCCACCTCTGGCTTACACCCCTGTTCTTGTATGCATAAATAAATAAAGTAAATCTTTTTTTTAAAGCAGGCAAAAGTCTCTTCTCTCGTGGACTTATAATGGGGGAAGCAGACAACAAACCTAATAAATATGTAAGTGTAGCCATGCCTTTGGCGAGTGGTATTATGGAGAATAACAATGCAGAGAGGTGTGTAGGGAGGGTGCTTCCCTTGATTGGGCTTCACTTACTCAAAAGGTCCTGAATGAAGGAACCACCTCCAGGTCTTTGATCTTCAGAATCTATTCTCTGCCCCTGTGGTATAACAGTGGAGGGCTGCCTGGGAGGAATAATAGCGACAGTGACAATGATGACGGCACTGATGACCCTTTTTCCAGATACCATGCTAAGGGGTCTTCTATCTTACTTCTAATCATCACAATGACCCTGCAGGGCAGCTCATATCCCCATTTTGCAGATGAGGAATTGAGGCATGAGGTAATTAAGTAACTTAAGTCACAAAGCCGGGAAGTGGCTCAACAGAGCTGAACAGCACACAGATTGTGTGCTGAGCTCCACAGATTGTATCTAGGAAGCCCTAGAAGGCTATATGGAATTATCTGAAAAAACAAACTGCCTGCAGTTATCTTAGTGCATCCTAGCCTTCCCTGCCAAGACACTGGCCACCTGGACCTGGCTGCAAGGAGGGACTGGGTCCAGACATTCACTAAACATTCAGGATGTGGCTTTGGTAACAATAAAATCACAAGATTACCTGTCATGTGATGACTTTGCAAAGGGTCAACAAATATTTTTTCTTTGTGCTAGTGTATCTAAGGCTTTCTGGAGGAGGCAAGGGTAGCCATTACTGTGAGGATTGTTAGTGTCACTCATGGAAGCAGTTTTGCTACTTATGCCCACTTGGGCCCACTGCAAGCTGTGGGTAAATCAGGAAGGGTCAGGGTGCCAAATCCCCCCTGACCAATAATAGTGACAGTGACAATGATGATGACAATGATGACCCTCATCAGCCAAGGAGACCTGACATCTTCATAAAGCAAGAGCTGTCAGGATGGTGGTGGCTTGGGGGCAGGGGAGCTGCCCACCCTGGGCCACATCAGCAGAATCTTCCTGGCTTGACTACCAACCCCCTGAACCCACCTGCGGCAGGGGGCCAGTGGGGGAGGCTCTGAGGTTCCCTCTAGTCTGTGAGATAAAGGAGCCAGGTGAGGGTGAGAGGAGCACAGAAAGGGAGCACAGCGAAGGCAGATCAGGGTGCACCCAAAGCTGGGAGGCAAAAGCTGGCTAGAATTTGGGGATGAGGAGAGAGGTGAGGGTATAAAGACATCAAAGCTGGTTAAACAAGCTTACCTGGGCCTGACATGACAGGCAGTCCTATGGAGCCTTGCTGCCTTCTACACAGAGCTGTGGAAGAGGTCATATTGACTCCAGTGGGAATGAATCCATTCCCATGCCCAAGAGCACCTCCTGGGCCTCGAGAATTGGATGACTGGGGGGAATTGGATCTCTGAGGGGGCGAGGGGCACACACCTGGCTCCTGTGGATGGTCTTGCTCATGCTCTCCTCTCTTTATGGTTTTGCCAAGCCCTGGTTGTGTGGTGAGTTAGAAGGAAAAGCAGCTGTTTGGGGATGACCCCAATATTAAGAGGGCTGAGAGGCATCCCCCACCCCCAGCCACTGTTCCTAGCTGGGAGAGTCCTGCTTGGGAAACACTCAGGGTCAGAGAGGGGCTGTTTGCCTCTTCTCTCTACACAGTGTGGGGAGCCCTCCCCTCTCATTCCACATCCCTTTTCTCCCCCCAGTGCTTCCCTTGGAGAGGCAGCTCCATGAGGCCGCCCGCCGGAATAACGTCGGCAGGATGAAGGAGCTGATCGGGAGGAGAGTCAATGTCAGGGCCAGAAACCACGTGTGTAAACGCGCTTCTCCAAGTTGGGGTCCCGGGATAGAGACAGTGCCACAGTGACGCCTCCACACTTCAGGGACAGATCATGGGGCCTGCATTTGCATGTGCTAACTTGGGGGGCACTTCGTTGTCTACATTGTTGCAAGGTCTCTGGGACCTTAACCCCTGGGATCCATTCAAAAACTGGGGGTTGGGGGGGTCAATGGTCAGGAGTTAGAGGTGACAGATAGGCAGCCTGGTACAGACACCTGGAGGAACAGCGATGGAGTGGTGCTTGTGGTCAGAAGCCCAGGTGTTCAGATCAAGAAAGGCTACGCATGAGTGAGGCAGCAACTGTGTTCTGGTCTCAGGTCTTGCCTTGCCCGCTGAGTACATAAGGCTGCTGTAGGCCCAGGCTTGCCTCAGGGGCTCAAAGACCAGGTCGAGAGGCAGACACAGTCCTCAGATCCGGCCTCAGGGAAGGTCACACATGTGTGGGCACAGCCCTGCTAGAGAAGTGGACAGAGGGAAAGTCTTGGCGCTTCTTGCTATCAGGAGTCTCTTAGAAAAGACGCCCCTGCCTCTGTGACAAGACGGTGGATGCTGAAAGGATTGGATGCAGGATTCCTGACCACAGCAGAGGCTGCTCTGTCTAAAGTGACAGGGTATGATCTGGGTCTTCAGAGTCTGCCTGGGGCTCAGAAATAGTAGCAGGAATTCTAGGGTGTCTCTGGTGCATTTGGTTTTCCTGGTGTTCCTCAATCACCCTGGAGAGGTGAGGGGGCAGGAGATATTAGTCCTGTTTATAGATCAAAGCAGGCACAGAGGAGGGGCAGCAGTCACCTTAGGTGACCGGGCATGTTATTGGTGAGGGGCATCCATCTAAACTCCTAGATAAGCACTTGCAAGTAGCATGGACTTGTGGGACATGAGGATGCTAATGCCAGATTCATTCACTCATCCATTCATCGATAAGTATGTATGAAGGGCTTACCCCTCAGGCACTGTCCTAGGTGCTGGGGACAGAGCAGGACCCAGAGCAGATGGGAGAGGACAGATTTTAGACAGAGTGTCTCACAAACAGTTCACTTCCACTGCGATGAGTTGAGAGGGCGTGTGGTGGGAGAGGACCTGCCTTGCCTTCAGGGTTAGAGAAGGCTCCCTGAGGAGGTGGCATTTTTGTTGGTGCCTCAAGCAGAAGGGAAGGTTCCAGGCAGGGAGATGCATGGGCCCAAGCCCTGAGGATGAAGGAACAGCTGGTTCCCAGAGAGACCACACAGAAAACTAGTGTTTCCTCTTGTTGTTTCCTCACAAGTAAAAATCTATGAAGGCAAGAGGGTTCATGGGAGGGAGGCTGGCTCCCTCCAGGCCTACTCAGATGTTCTGAGAGTGGGAGACCATGATGAACTGCCAGGGGGGTTGACAATGAAGTGCGGGATTGGGAGGCTTCATCCCCATTCTGAGTGAAGGAGGGAACAGAACCCAGGTACTCAGGGCCTTCAGGGACTTGGTGAACAGGCCACATGTAGCTTTCCAGCAGAAGGAGTGTTACAGGGCAGGGAGAAGGGCAGCCCAGACCCCACAAACCTGCCTGCTCTAATAGGTTCTGCCATCTGCCATATCAACACAAAACACATGAGACTTTAATGGGAAGGAACTTTAATACATTAGGAGACAATACAGGAAAGGCAAAGCATCTAGTTTCTAAATCAAGTTCCCAAAGTTACCCAATCCCTCGTGGGTAAAAGTCCACCCAAATGGGATTGGCCCAGAGCAAGTCCCCAAAACCTGCCACAGGTCTAAAGCATCTTTCAGAGAGGAGACTGAGGAAGGAAAGAAGCAGGATGGAGCCAGAAGGAGAACTGGAGGAGGCACATGGAGCCGAGAGACACGTGAAGAAACTGCGCTTACCTTTTGGTCGTGGACTGGGTGACACAGACGTGGGTGAGACCCGTGGGGAGGTGACAATGGCGGTTTTTGTCTTGATTTTGATTTTGCTCTTTTCCTCCCAGACTTGTCTGGTTGTTTCTGATCCTTTTCTGTGGGTCCCCACTGGAAAGTACTTTAGACTTGTGGCAGGCTTTGGGGCCTTGCCCTGGGCCAATCCCATTTGGATGGAGTTTTACCCACAAGGGGACGGGTAACTTTGGGTGCTTCATTTAGAAACAATATTCTTTGCCTTTCCGGTATTGTTTCTTAATTGTGTTAAAGTTCCTTCCCATTAAAGTCTCATGTGTTTTGTGTTGATGCGGCAGATGGCAGAACCTATTTAGAGCAGGCAGGTTTGCAGGGTCTGGGGTGTCCCTCTCCCGGTCCTGTAACAGGAGCAGCAGGAACAAAGACTTAGAGAGGGAAATAGTTTGGCACTTCTGAGAAGTGGTGGGAAGTGCCCGGCCTCACAACTCTACAATTATGAGTTTGTCCTAAGAGCGGTGGAAGCTGTGAAGTGTTTGGGGAAGGGTCAATGGATGTGGACATTGTGTTTTATTGCCTTCATTTCCTTTGCTGTAGAGGAGGAGGGAGCCAGTGCAGGGCCAGGGGCCCAGCTAATAGTGACCAGAGCAGTAAGACCCCTTGACCCTGCAGACCAGCTGTTCCAGCAGGGAGGTAGGCCTGGCAGCCAGCCAGTCCTCACAGGCCCCTCTCCCTCTGGCAGGTGGGCAGGGTGGCCTTGCACTGGGCCGCAGGCGCGGGGCACGAGCAGGCTGTGCGGCTGCTCCTGGAACACGAGGCTGCTGTGGACGAGGAGGACGCGGTAGGGACACCTCGTGGAGGCATGTCCATGTGTGCATGTCTGTCTGCCTGTCTCAGGATGGGGGCTCTCCCCTGGTCTGTGAGGTCTGAGGTTGCCTCATATACAGACACACAGGTGCAGAGTGAGCGTGGGTCCGTCTCCAGGGGCCAGTCAGGGATGCTGCCCTGATCCCACCCTCCCTGCACACTCATAAAGGCCATTCCCTTTTAAGGACCTCTGGGTCTCAGAGAGTCTTTTCTGTCCCTCGTGAGACCATGTGGTCAGGGAGAAATATGGGCCACAGAGCAGATAACTGGAGGGACTGATAACGGGCCCAGCAGGAGGCAGGTCTCTCGTGGAATGGCCACTGGGCTCTGTCCTGATGAACACTTGGACCAACTGCTTGGATGAAAACTAAGTCTTACTTAACAAGTCAATAGGCAGCACGTTGCAGAGAGCGCACTGAAGAAGAATAAGATCTACAAAATTATCTCTACAAGTTTGGGGAAAGGACTGAGTGACAATAACATTTGACAGGAATACATTTAAGAGTCTAAATTTAAATTTTGTAAAAAGAAAAAAAAACCCACAAACTTCCCTGCAGAGACTTAGCTTCCATGGCAATGCTCTGTCCTGGTTCTTCTCTGCTTCTAGGCCCAGCATGAGGGACTTGATGACAAATGGGGCTAGGAGTGAAGCAACAACACCTACTCCCGCCTCTGCACCCCTGAATCTGCCCTTTGTACCTGCTTAGGTCTCATTTAGAAGAATTTCTGGGATCTTTTGTCGAAGCTTCTCACTAGAACACTGGAATCTCTTGCACTGTCATCACTGCGTTCTATTATTTCTTCCTTGAGGGACCAAGTGAGAAAAGAAAACATGAGAATAACGAGACAGCAAATTTATACATTTTCTGTTTCCTTTGCAAGTAGCAAAAAATAATTTTGAAAAATAAGAAGGGATACTGTCGTTCAAAATAAAATTTAAAAAGTAGACGATTTATCCAAAAAGAAAAAGGAGAAAGAAAAGCAAAATCTGTTGGGGATGCCTCTGTTAGTTCCGGGAGGGTGGGGGAGACACTGGAGGCTGCAGTCCTGCTGTTGGGAAGGTCTCTAGTGACAGGCCCCAGGCATTTCCTGGACCAGCACTCCTGTAGCCCTGGGTCTCCTGCTAGCTGGAGGCTCTGGCTCCCCTGACCTCCCAATGCCCTGAAACTTGACCCTTTTCATTCCTAGGCTCTGTGGCTTCTCCCCTTGGACTATGCCCTGTGCTTATTCTCCCCCGCATCCACCCAGCCCACAGTTACTGATGTGCTACTGGGGGTAGAGCTCTGAGCCAGTGCTGGGCCCAGACCAGCTCTAGTTCTACAGACTGGATTTCAGGAGGAAGGACTTAAGTTCTCATGGTCCTTGCTGGCTCTTCTTTGCAGTTTCTGCTCAGCCTGTCTTTTTACTGTCTTCTTGACATTTTGCAAACAGTCCTTTGTCTTTATCCTGGCTTCAGCCCTAACATGGTTCTTTCCCCAGTTTCCAGAAAGGACCCATTCACACGAGGTTTTTGAAATCACATGAAAACAACATAAAATTTCTAAAACTCTATCTTTGACATTCTATTCTTTAAAGTCCTTTGGCTTTCTCCTTGTTTTGGCCTCAGTCTTTTGCCCCTCCCCCTTCAATACTGCCCTTGCCTGTATCCCCTCCCTGACCAAATTCCTGTCCATTTCTAAAGCAGGGCTGTCAAACTCTTGGGAGGCTCAGGTGCCTGCCCATCAGTCAGCTCTTTCTGGGTTTCCCCTCTCACCCCAACCACTTGTCAGAGCTTTAACCCAAATGTAGTTCTGTTCCTCAGAGGAATCCTGATGCCAATCACTGAGACCCTCTTCCTGACTTCCTCACAGAAGCTCTTCAAGGAGCCATTGGGAGGTGGGCATGAACTAGATGTTCCATGCAGTCATGGGGTTGAGGGCCCCTGACCAGGTCCAGGCTGTGAAACTGAGTCAGATTCAGAACTAGAAACCCACCCATTCCTAGGACCCAGGCAGTTTGGAGGTGCTGAGGATGGGACAGGTTAGGGAAACACTGACCCTTTGCCTCATCTTGAGGTGGATTCTGCATTTCTGCTCTCAGCTGGGATAAGGAGCATTTGCCCAAAGCAGGTCTGCTTCTTATTTCTGTGGGAAGATTCTCTGGCTGCCAGAATGAGGCCATACTGTGGGCACCTTGTGTCTCTGTCAGGCCTCACCCAGGGACCTGGAATCACACATGACCCTGTTTCTGCAGAAAGTATGTTCTGGCCTAATGAACACCTGACTTATACTCATTGAGGGTGCCCCAGACTGGGCGAGGACAGCACAGCCACTAGGCCAAAGGGGGTGATGTTTCCCCAGGCCTCTGTTCTACTCAAGCCTGTACCACCTGATACCACCACATCCAAGGCAAGAAGGCAGGAAACCATGCCCAGGAGGGCACCTGGCTGGCATTGCATCCAGGGAAGGGAATTTGGAATCTTGAGGGTGCTCTTCACAGGGAAGGGAGGAATCAGGGGAAGTGGGAGCAATGTCTGCCCTCAGGATACAGAATCTCCTGAGAGCTGAGGTCAGTGAAGGGGCTGTAGTGACCCTGGAGTACTTCCCAGCTGTTGAGGAAGAGTGTCCTGCTGGGCCACCACAGCAGGAAGGCCTGCTCAAAGGGCATGTGGGTGGAGAAAGGGCAAAGGGCTGCCAATTTCAGCGCTGCCCAAGGAGGGACTTTCCAAGGGTGAGCTGAGCGGTGTCTGACTGTGCAGGGCGCTGTCATGAGGCCGAGGCGAGAGGTCCTGCAGTGCAGACATAAGCCATCTCCCTGGGGGCTGTTCTGTAAGGAATCAAACAGTTGTTTCTCAAACACCAGCCTGAGACGAGGTCTTCACCAGCCTTGGAAAATCAGAACAATGTAGTGTGCTTTTCACCAAGCTGTACTTGGAAGGGTCATATTCTGAGATTCCTCATTTGTGTGTGTTAAAATGACCTTTTTTCATGAAATGATGGTGAGAGTAGATGGCAGCTAAGTCATTTTTTAATTTTATTTTGCAAAAAAAGTTTGCAATACTGTTACATATGGTATATATTGATATATTATTTATTAATTAAATAGATCTTTTCCATTAACCTGTAATTCTACCTCTGAAAATACTGTTTCCCAGATACATGGGTCTGTGTCAGGACTCTGCTGCATGGCTTTATTTGTTGTGCTGTGATGTATTTCTTTCTTTTCCCCCCTCATCACCATCCCCTAGACACTTTCTCCCCTTTGACACATCCTTTAACACTTTCTCCCCTCCCATTTCATCCTAACCTCAAAAACCTCTCTTCATTTATTAATGATCTCCAGTTTTTATAAATATTTCATTTTGTTGATATCAGCTATTTTTAAGATAGTGCTGGCCTTTAAATTCCTGAATTTAAAGGCTTCCCAAGCTCCCTGGACTGGGTGGCCCCAACAGTCTGTATGATGTTACTATGCAGGTGCGGGCCTGGGCCCAGGCCCACCTTCTCATGTTCCCCTACCTCCTCCCTCCGCCTCTCCTCCAGTTTGGGATGAACGCGCTTCTCCTCTCTGCCTGGTTTGGCCACCTGCAGATCCTCCAGATCCTGGTAAACTCTGGGGCCAAGATCCACTGTGAGAACAAGGTAAGGCCTCAGCGGGCACACTTATTCCCCACCTTGGTTGATGCTCTGGGTTCCCTTTCCATAACTACACAAGGCCGTCTCCACCTCTGCCGCCTGCTCCCCAGCCTCCGAGTACCTCTGCCTGCTCAGCGTGCCTTAGCCCTCTGAGAACCCTCTTGAAAACCCAGCTGATCTCAGCCTTGTGTAGCTGGTATCCTCACTGCTTCCACGGGTGCTGGCAGAAGGGTCTAGGGGTGCCTTTACCATCAGCATCAAAAGCCTCCTTCTTCTGATGCCCCCCCCGCCCCCGCACCCCATCCTTTACAGTTCTGCAACACTGAGATAATCCCGGCCCTCTGGCCAGGCTTTTTTTTTTTTTTTTTTTTTAAAAAAAACATAAGAGAAGCCAAAGTAGCATAAAGATTTAAAGAGAGGGAGGTGGGCCTTCTCCTCCCTCCAGCCGTGCCCTGCCTCCCTCCTGGCTGTGTGGTGGGTAGGAGCAGAGCACCATTTACCAAACTCCTCCTTCACCATCTTGAGCCTGGGTTATGGAATTTGGGGACTAAGACCCCAAAGGGCATGCGGCCTTTTCATTGCCTCCTGTCAGGGGCATGAGACCAACATGACTTGTCTGGTGATGTTACCTTCATCCAGTTGTGACACCAGTTCCAATATGTATGTGTTTTATTCACACACCAAGCAACCAACCCAGCTGTCCCTGGGTAGTGACCAGGAGATAGTATCGGATCCTCTAGGTTAAAGGCTCAGACCCCGTCAGATGCGAACTGCAAGTCTAGGTTGTTACCTCTGCTGTGACCCATTAGGTCTGATTAATTTGCTAGAGTGGTTCTCAGAACCCACGAAGCCAGTTTACTTCTAGATTATTGGTTATTATAAAGGATATTAAAGGATACAAATCAACCCAGATGAAGAAATACACAGGCCCAGGTCCTGAACAAAGAGCTTCTGTCTCCGTGGGGTCTGGGGCCCCTGGCACATTGGTTGTGCTCTTGTTTCCTTTTTAAGGAGGTCTCATTACATAGACACAGTTAATGAAATCCTCGCCATTTAGTGATTGATTCAAACTCCTGCCCTTCTTCCCTTGCTGGAGGTCCGGGGGTGGGACTGAAAGCTCCAAGCCTCTAATCCTGAGTTGGTCCCCCTAGCAACCAGCCTCCATCCTTACTTACCTGGGGGCAGCCCACGTCACTTTATTAGCATAACAAAAGACACCTCTACCGAGAAGAGCTCTACCACAGGGATGGGATGAAGATGAAACATAATCTCTTTCTATAATATATCACAGTATCACACTTGATCATCTGGGTAGAGTGGTGTGAGCCAGCTGTGTCCACTGGCTTGGTAGCATTTTTCCCTTTCAAACTCAATTGTTAGAAACATTGTGGTTTTTAGGGTGTATCTCCACGATGACGTCAGATAGCTTTTGTCATCCATATAGATATCTTATTTGGGATTCAAATTATATCTTAATTGGGTCATTTAATTTCTCATTGATGAGTTTTTAGAATTGTTTATAAATTTGTATTTTCAACTTAGTGATGTATTTCAAAATAAATCACAGACATCAGCATGCTGTTCTTCAGCATATGCATGTTGGCTGGAGTTGAATTTCTTTACATACAGTGAAATACACAGATTTCACATATATATTCACTGAGATTTGACAGGTGCTACTCTGGGGTAACCCAAACCACTGCCAAGATGTACATTATTCTTTTGCTCTTTATGACTCATTGGCAGTGAAATCTAATTGGAAATCAGTGCTGCAATCTAACTCGGGTACAAAGTCAAGGTAGGAGCCCTGGGCAGTAAACATAGGATTTACTACCTTCCCCAGTTAAATGTTGCTTCTGGACCCAGAGACCTTCTTTCTGCCTCTCTCTCTCACCCAGGCTACTTCTCTCCTAGTCCATCCAGAGCACACTGCTCTCTGCTCTCCTCCCAGGTCAGGAGGTCACCTTCTGGTGACAGACAGTGGGCTCTGCCATTTCCTTTCTCATTTGCAGCTGTATCAGGAAAGCAGAGGCTAGAACCTTCGCAACAATGTTCTATGGGGCATGTTCTGGGAGAGATTAGTGCTGTATAAACTCATCTTAAATCCTTCCACCCTACTTTAGTTTATAAGATACTTTCCTGCAGGCAAAGACGTCCAGTCCTCTTGGTCACCCAGCAATAGGATAATAGTCAGGGATTATAATCTAACTTGGCCTATGAGAAAATGGAGGCTTAAAGGTACAGATAACATTCCCAAGATCATAGGCGATAAATTCCGGGCTAGGGTTTGAACTCTGGCGTCCTGATCCCTGCCAGCACCTGTGAGGCTGAGTGGGCACCTGCCATTATCCCAGGAGCCCACCCCCATTTTTCAGTTTCCATGGGAAAGCTATGTCCCAAAACACTGGATCCCAAACACTCACTTTCGGGAGACCGGCAGAGTTGAGAAGGGCCTCCCCTCACTGCAGGGGCCACCCTGGGCTTGTTTCCAGGATGGCCTGACCATACTGCATTGTGCAGCCCAAAAAGGCCACGTGCCCATGCTGGCGTTCATCATGGAGGACCTGGAGGATGTGGCCCTGGACCGCACGGACCAGGTGAGGATGCCTCAAGGCTCTTTGACCACCCCATTGGGCCTGGTGTTCCCCCTGCCCATTCTGGGAGTGACTCTTGGAACTGAGAGTGCAGACTGGACCCTGCTTTAGGGAGCTGCCTGGCCAGAGGGGCATTAGGGTCCTAGCGAGCTGGACACAGGCAGAGAGAAGCTAAGGTGAGGCCTAGACTGGTTGGAGTAGGGAGCCACTGCTTTCTGCTTCCTGGAGGAGGTGATATTTGGTGACTGTATTTGATTTGGCTGCGAATGTTGGGAAGGGGGTGGGGGTGTGCATTCCAAATGGAGGAGAGAACATCACTAGAACCTTAGAGGTGTGAGTTCTGGTGGATTGAAATCTTAGGAGTAAGGGCCAGAGGGACAGCTGGAGGCCCCTCACGGAGACCCTAACCCCCAGTTCTAAGGGATCTGTTGTACATTCGTCAGGCAGCATGGGACTATAAAAGGGTTTCAGTGCGGGGAGGGACCCCACCAAGTGGCTCTGGTTGGGAAGTCGGGTCTGAGCTTTTCCAGAGAGGGTGTGTGGGGCGAGGTGAGGGGACAGTGTCTGAAGCAGGAGAGACCACTGCAAGCCCAGAAGGTTGGGGAACAGAAGCCAGGTAGGCAGCACGTGGAAGTTCACTCTCTTCTCCCCGTCAGCTGGGAAGGACGGCGTTCCACCGGGCTGCTGAGCACGGGCAGCTGGATGCTCTTGACTTCCTTGTGGGCTCTGGCTGTGACCATGGTGCCAAGGACAAGGTACTGTGAGTGGGGCTCCCAGAGGAAGACCGGGCTCTGGGCTCCTGACCAGGGTGGACACTGGCAGCTCACCTATGCCTACTTCTGACTCCAGCGTGCTAGAAGGGCAGGGGACTGAAAGTCCAGAGTGTCGGCTATTGATCCAGCAGGCGATTTTCAAGCACAAGCCATAGGTTGTCTCATGATGCCCAAGACACAGTTTCTTATTCAAGGATCTCAATGGCGCAGTGCTCGTAAAGAGCTCTGATCTGATGAGGTGGTGGGCGGGGGGTGGGGAGGTGGGGTGGGGGGGTGGGGGGCGGTGTACTTTGGCTGAGGCCACACAGCAAGACAAAGGTCAAGCTGGGTTTGGAACCTGCATCCTGATGCCTCCTCCTCTCTCCTCCCCCTCTCCAGGCTCCCTCCTGGGGCCCTGAGCCCTTGGAGTCTGTGCTGAATTTGTCCACACTTATCCTTTCAGTTGAAAAGGTTGAATTGGGTCCTGAGAATCACATCAGGCTCATTTGCTTTGTACTGTAATTGGGCTGAGCAGGTTGTGCTCTGAGCCAGCACAGAGTGAGGACAGAGGGGTAAAGAGCAGCCCCTGCCAGGACACAACTACTCAGGAAGCAGAAGTGATTGTACTCAGGACCCCAGGGGATCAGGAGCACCAAGAATTGCCCAGCTTTGATGCTCTTGCCCAGAATCTTGCAATCAGAAATTCTAGAGAGATGCTTCTAAATTTGTGCGTTTTTGTTGAGTTTTGTATTTTCAGACAAAGTATTTTCACTTGAATTGCACGTGAGGTAGGGCACAGTTAGCTTTTTGAGGCTCTGGGCCACTGAAGGTGGTGTGACTCCTGCCCCCTCACCCTCTCATCCCCGCCTGCTAAGGTGGCAGACCTGTCAGAACCGGTGACAACACATGTCAAGCCAGAGGGGCTACAGTGGTGGGGAGGCTTTGGGAGCCCAGAGCGATTAATTCCACTGGGAATGTCAAGATGCAGCAGGGCCTTACAGAGGGGGAGAGTTTGGGAATGCCCGTAGATGGAGGGAAGAGGCTTTCTGCCCAGCTCTCCTGCCCTTGAGCCCTCTGCCTGCCTAGGCAGAGTTCAAGGGCCCACATTGGGGTCTGTGCCATCTGCTGCTTCAAAGGGCAGGATGTGGATATTTGTAGGCCAGAAGGAAGATAGCCTACCTTGTCTCTATAGCCCTGCTAGTCGGGGGCATGTGCTGCCCCCCCCCGCCATGTTCACGTACTTCCTTCATGTCTCTGTGGTCACAGAGACTTCATGCTTCCATCACTTCATTGACTCACTGAGCAAATGTCATTGAGTGCCTGTCTCATGTCCTGGGCCCTATTCTAGGCTCCTGGAGAAACTTCAAAGAACGAAAGAGACAGATATCCCTGCCTTGTGGTGCTTAAGTTCTCCAAAAGGGGTCAGATGACAAACAATAAGCACAGCAGACAAGCAGGTTAGAGTGTGTCAGGTGATCAGTGCTAGGGGAGGAAAGAAAAAGAGAAGTCTAGCAATATAAGAGGGCCAGGAGTACAGGGAATAGTTTCAGTTTGAAGTAACATGGTCAGGCTGGACCTCACTGTTCAGTGAGAAGCTAACACTTGGGACAAAGATTAAGGAGGCTAGCAGTGGAGCTGTGCAGCTGCCTGGGAACAAGGGAGCCCAGGGAGCGTCCCTGGGACCATAGCCATGAACAGTGGAGGGGGTGCAGGGGATGGATCTGGGATCTCTGAGGAAGGACTGGCATTGGGAAGTAGGAATTTTTGCTTGTTGTTTGTTTGCTGTGTCTGCCTTTAATTGTAAGGAAAAAGAGACCAGCACTTGTGGTTTCTGCCACATTCTCAGGGCTAGGGTGGTCTTGGCCCAGCCTGCAGGCTGCAGCTCATCACCAACTTACTGTGTGACCCTGGGCATGCTGCTTCCTCTCTGGACTTCAGCTTCCATGTCCAAAATGGGGAATGTCTCCATTGGTTCCTGGTGTCCGTGAGGATCTGTGACTCTGCCAGCCTCTCAAGAGCCTGTCTCCCTGCAGGAGGGGAACACAGCCCTTCACCTGGCTGCCAGCCAGGGCCACCTGGCTGTGCTGCAGCGACTTGTGGACATCGGGCTGGAACTGGAGGAACAGAACGCAGTGAGTCACCACCTGGGGGATGCAGAGATGAGTGGCCCTCACTAGCTCCCTGTCTCCAAGGACCTGCAGCCTGATTTGCTCCTGCTAGAGACCCTGAAGCCAGGAAGCTGAGGACATGTCCCTGGACTAACAGTCCACCAGGAAAAGATAAGCAGCAACACCAAACTCCAGGCTTAGAGGGGGTCTTGGCATGATGGATTGCCAAGAAGTCAAGCACAGGAAATCATGTATGCGGTGTATGTTCAAAGAAGGGTGACCAGGATGGTCAAGGATGACTTCCTGGAGCAGGAGGGAATACACAGAGAGCAGGGGTGAAGGTGCTTGGAGGGCCAGGAAAACATGAGCAGAGTGGGGAGGAGGGAGTGAATGTACCATGTGCCCCACAAAGTGATTCAGGGAACCACACACATCCAAGGTCATGGTCCTTGCAGCAGGCAGTGGAGAGCTCATAGAGCCCTGCAGCTGTGGCACAAGAGGGGTCTTCTCGCCTGGGTTCTCACTTCTGCCTTCCCGAATCCTTGTACCTCTCCCCGTGTGTTTTCAGGAAGGCCTGACTGCCCTTCACATGGCTGCTGAAGAGATCCACCCTGAGTGTGTGCAGCTTCTCCTCAGGGCTGGGAGCAGCGTGAATGCCCTCACCCAGGTAGCCAGGCCCCCCCACATTTGACATCTGTTCTTGTCAGTTGGCTGCTGAGCCACAGCCACATTGCAACAGTCACAGTGGCTCCTGAATGTTTTGTGAACAAGGGCCATGAGACACAGGCCCATATTTAGGTCTTGGGTTTTCCGCTGCTAAGCTCTGTGACCATAGGCAAGTTGCTTAACCTCTCTGAGCCTTTTTCCCAATTATAAAATGGGAATGATGTATACCTACCTTTTTACATTGCTATGAGAATTAAATACTTAGCACAAATGCCAGGACATAATAAGAGCTCAGTACTTACTAGTGCTTCATATTTTTGGGTACTTAATAGTTCACAAACCCCTTTAGAGTCATACTTCAGAGAAATATGACCTATTTTACACATGAGGAAACCGTCACTTAGAGAGGTTTGGTGATTTCCCCAAGTCACAAGCTGGTAAGAAGCAAAACCGAGTCTATTCCCCTGAATCCAGAACTCATGGCCTGGAGGGTTTGCCCAGAGAGTAGGGCCCACCCCCCCTCCTGACATGGAAGCCACCTGTGCAGGGGCCACACCAGTCCTCAGAGTTGGGGCTGCGTGGGACTCTGGGACAGGCCTCTTTCTCTCTTACCATTGTGCTCCTTGTTTGGCCATTGAAATTTCTGTGTCCTGGGAAAAGGGTTCATGACCTTTCTTTAGGCCGTTTGTTTTGCTTTTAATTTTCAGACAGTGACAAACAATCTTGGCTGGTTGGATGCTTTCAGGATCTGATATCCTCTATGTGTTCCGTATTTTAGTATTATAACACAAATTTTATAAAAAGCGAAAACATAGTTAAAAAGGCAGATGAATTAAAATGGACTGCTGCAAGTATTTAACACAAAAGGAGTCCAGGAGAAGACGAATAAAGACGGCAGACTTAGAGAAAGTGCATAGCAAGATGACAAATACAAATCTACTAGAACCACCATCAAGCTCTCTTAAATGTGAATGATGCCTTAGAGCCACAAAGCACTTCATTTGCTGACTTCCCCTGGAAGGTGGGGACTACAACCCAGGCCTGGGGCGACAGCAAGGCCTGGAGAGGGAAGGAGCTGCCCAGGGGTCCAGTGTCCTTCTGTTGCATGGGCTTGCTCTTTGCTCCCTTTCTCCTGGGCACACCCAGGCCAGCTCCAGAGGGTGGGCATGCACGTGGGCTTTGGCCTGCACTGGCAAATCTCATCTGCCTCTTTTTGAAAACTATCTCCTTAGTCTGTACCTTTGTGGCTTTACCAGCGAGGAACTGTGCGGGCTTTGGTCTCTATTCCGGAGTTTGTGACAGGAGATGAGGAAAAGCCTGAGGTCATAGTGAGCCCCTTTTACTAGTCACCAGGCTTGGGCAAGTGACTGGTTTCTCCAGCTTCAGAATTTAACGGGGATGATAGTCCAGGGGTAGGGCTGGTGTGTGGGGCTATGAGGGGGAGTTGGAATAACCAATCCCAAAGTGCTTTGTAAATTCCATTTTGAGGGATCTTTAGGGCATTGCAGTAATGCCTGTTTCCTTTAGAAAAAGCAGAGCTGCCTCCACTATGCAGCCCTCAGTGGTTCAGAGGACGTGGCCCGGGCCCTTATCCATGCAGGAGGCCGCACCAATGTGGCTGACCATGTAAGTGTGGGGACCTGTAATGAAGGGGGTCTCCACTGCAGTCTTCCATGACCTCACTGATGAAGCACAGTAGGGAGAGATGGGGTGGGCTGGGGTCAGGACCAGGGTTGCTGGAGCAACCTGGAGCAAGTAGGAGAGTTAAGTAAGTTTCAGTGGAACAGAATTAGAAATCCAGCTTGTATTTCCTCCCAGATTACTGCAAGGCATGAGTCACACATATAACAAGTTTCTTTGTCTATTTATCTTTCTTTTGAACAATTGAAATTCAAAATAACCAGGAACACCATGAAAGAGGAAAGTGGGGTAGAGGAGGTTGGCCTAAACCCATCTACCAGAAAAGATCAATAAATTTGATTATATAAAAAATAAAGGACATTTTATCTAGCAAAAGGACTAAAAGCAAGGTCAAAAGACAAATGATAAAGTAGATTCAAGGATAAAGGACAGAATCTTTCTAATATATAAAGAGTGCTTACAAATAATTATAAAATTCAAAATAACCCAAGAGAAAATGACTGAAGCATATACAGGGGGCCTCTCTAGTGACATAGGGGTTAAGTTGCAATGCTATCAAGCTATCACTGCAGTGGCCTGAGTTCAATCCCCAGCCAGGGGGCTAACCCACATGGCACAGCAGACCTCTCCTGTCTCTCCTGCTGCTCTCCTTAGCAGTGTATTTCAGTAAATCTGCCTGTTCTGCTCCCTACTCTGTCTCTGGTGAATCCTCTTACCCCCCCCCACACCTCTGGCTTACACCCCAGTTCTTCTGTGAATCAATCAATCAATCAATTAATCAATCTTTTAAAAAAGAGAGAAATACAAACTAATACTTCTTGGAGATACAATTAATCACTCAGCAGACTGAAGTTTTGCCCATCCAGAAGTTTTGCCAATATGTCGATAAAGCCTTAGGGAAGTAGGCAACATCATATATTACTGGAATAAGTATAAATTGGCATTGTTCTCATAGATAGCAATTTGCAATGTGTATAATAACTGCAAATACATGTGCCCTTTGACACCAAAAGTGCAAATATATGTGCCCTTCTAGGAATTTATTCTACATTTATACTTCCACATGTGGAATTATCAATATTTATACATATTATAAATATAGGGGATCCCCCTGGTGGCACAAGGGGTTAAGTCGCAGCACTATGGAGCTATCTGCAGCCACTGCAGCACAAGTTTGATCCCCAGCCAGGGAGCTACCCACATGGCGCAGCAGACCTCTCCTGACTCACCTGCTGCTCCCCTCAGCAGTGTATTTCAGTCATTCCGCCTGTTCTGTTCCCCACTCTGTCTCTGGCGAATCCTTCCCCGCCACACCTCTGGCCTGTACCCCTGTTCTTGATTGCACAAATAAATAAATCTTTAAAAAAATAAATATATATAACATATAATTTATATAGCAATATTATCTTATATATGTATAATATATAAATACAATAGTTGTATCATATATGCATGTATGTATATATATAAAATATATAAATAGTTCCACATTTGGAATTTTTTTAAAGATTTATTTATTTATGCATACAAGAATTGGGGTATAATCCAGAGGTGCAGGGGGTAAGTGGATTCACCAGAGAAAGAGTAGGGAGCAGAACAGGCAGATCTATGAAATACACTGCTGAGGGGACCGGTGGGAGAGACAGGAGAGGTCTGCTGTGCCATGTGGGTCAGCTTCCTGGCCAGGGATCAAACTCATGCCCCAGTGGCTGGTGATATCTTGATAGTGCTGAGACTTAACCACTTGTGCCACCAGGGAGGCCCGGAATTTTTTTTTTTACACGCATATATACATACACATACATACATATGGTGGAAAGCAGTCTGGCAGCACATAGCAGATACTTTTAAAATACTCAGTTTTTGCAAATCTGAGAGTTGAACCTCAAGAAATATATGGAAGTTCATACACAAGAGATATATATATATATATATATATATATATATATATATATATATATATATACTTCCCTGAAATCACACACTGAGTTCCTGGCATAGCAAGCCCTCAAGCTTAAGTCTCCAGGCCCCTGCCTACCTTGAACATCAGTTTTTGGCTCCCAGGTTTCAGGCTTGGTGTTGGTAAATGCCTCAGGCCACTCATGACAACTGAGAATCAAGAAGAACCAAACCCAGAACTCTTTCAACCTCTTCCTCCCCAGTACCAGCCTACAGCTGGACAGTCCTAAGATGCCCCAGTGACTGACCTGTGCGGCTCCCCTCCCAGCAGGGCGCCTCTCCTATGCACCTGGCAGTGAGGCACAACTTCCCTGCCCTGGTGGAGCTCCTCATCGATGCTGGCAGTGACCTGGATGCCACCGACAATGTAAGTGGTTGCAGAAACCACCTGGGGCCTCCTGGAGTCCTTTGGGCACCCTTTTAGAACTGGCAGGACTTTTGGGTTTTAGCTTATCAAAAGCTTTTTGAATATCTGTTGAAGATAGTTTTCATTGTATTAACCGTGCCTCTATTTTGAATATTTGGGTCATTTCCAAGTGTTTGCCGTGGTATATAGAGCACTGAGGTAAACATCTTCCTACATTCCACCTTGCCTTTCATGGATTTTGTTTCTCCTTAGGGAAGATTTTCAGGGTAGTGATAACTGGGACAGTCTCGTGTAACAAGAGATCTCTGAGGCCTGAAGTTATGATCAGTCAGGAGTCCTTTTAAACCCTGTCCCCACAACCATCCCCACCAGGTGGGATTCAGTGCTGGCACATGCACAGACACAAGCGGTGGAAAGCAGTCTGGCAGAACATAGCAGATACCTTTAAAATGATCAATCTTTGCAGATCTGAGAATTGAACCTCAAGAAATATACAGAAGCTCATAAACAAAGATATTCACTGCAGCATTGTTTATCAGTCTTCAGTTTGAAAATGGCCCAGATATTTAATAATAAAGAAGTGATTAGGTAAATGACAGTGCAGAAACTATTATGGAGCTAATTAAAAATGGGTTTATCAGAGTTGACAATATGTAGAAAATAATACGTTAGGTAGAAAAATAGAGACAGAGGTATATATATATGAAGATCTCAAATACGTAAAGCCAACAAACTAAAAACATTTTGCATTAAAGAAAAAACTAGAAGAAATATACCTGAATCATTATGGAGGTTGAATTAGATGGGCTAACTAGTGGTATTTTGTTGTTTCTCTTTCTACTTTTTTATTTTTATCAAGTTTTCTCTGTTGAGTATTATGTTTATTATTAAACACAGCTAACCCTCCCCCATAACTTCTTAAGAGAAACTTTAAGTCCCGGTTGGGAATGTGCCCACCTTGGTCCTGTCCTGGCTTGGAGCCATGGGTCCCCTTTACAAGCTTTTCTGCTTACCTATCTCCTTGGCTTCTTCTCCAGAGGCAGCAGACGCCCCTCCATCTTGCTGCAGAACACGCCTGGCAGGACATAGCAGAGATACTCCTCGTCGCTGGCGTTAACTTAAGCCTGAAAGATAAGGTGCAATCAACCTCCCTTTTGAACTTTCATGGCTCTCTCTTTGCCAGAGACCCTGATCCAAATGCCTCCTGCTCTTCAATTGCCTCCTGCTCTTAAAGTGTTCAAAACCGCCTATTCTTTATAAACCAGTTCAAATGCAGCCTCTTCCACGAAGCTTTCATGACCCTCCACCACTTTACCCTGCCTCCTCCAAGGTCCTTCAAACCTTAGCCCACCCCAATCCTAGTCTAGGGCTGTGATGTGGTTGTCTTCTGTTTCATGGTTTGTAGTAAGTGTTAAAAACCACGCTTCATTCCTCCTGTAGAAACTCTGGCTAACCTTCTCTTACAGCAAGGGAAAACTGCCCTGGCAGTGGCCGCCCGCAGCAACCATGTCAGCCTGGTGGACATGATCATAAAAGCTGATCGATTCTACAGATGGGAGAAGGTACCTTGCACTGGGTCTTTCCGTTTTGGAAGGGAAGTGACCTTGGATCCTGGAGAAGCTAGTTTTGAGGCCCAACCCTAATCAATTCAGCTGCCCCTCCCTTTTCAAGGGAGTGATACTCCCTCCCTCCCTAGCACCAGGGTTGTTTGTGAGGATCTGGAGATGGTCAGTGCCCTAAGCACACTGAAGCCTTTGGAGACACTGCTGTCGTTCCTAGTTGATGGATGAGTGCATGCATGCATGCGAGAGTGAATAAAGAAATGTTAACTTGGTTCTATTTCACTGCCATCTCCAGGTGATTGGAAATGCTGCTTGAGGTGTAGTGTTCAGGCAACTTTTTCAATCTGGGAAGAAAGCTGCAGGGATTGATTAGTTTTACCTGCTGTAGAACTGGAAAGAGGAGTAGCAGAATGTTAGACCAGCATTTTGCTGATCTAATTGTCAGCAAATGTGGGTAGGTAGGGACATTTTTACTGTCTTTGAGAGGTTTTTTATTTTACATTTTAAAAGGACAGTTTATTAGGAAAAGGAGAAAAAGAGAGGCACCTGCTTAGTCATAGGTGAGCAGGAGAGCAACTGCTCCTGATTTGCAAAGGAGTAAGGCTTGTAAAAAGAAACACGTGCATAGTCAGAGGTGGGCAGGAGAGCTGCTTTGAGAGATTTTTTTTTTTATATACAGAAAATAGTTTTCACCTTCAGCTGTAAAAAGTAACATTGAGTTTATTAAATTATAAATTAAAAATCTAGTTTTCCTTAAACTTTGAAATTCATATTATTTGTCTATAAATCTTGATCATAAAATCTATTTATATACTAGTAAATTTTAACAGTCACTGCCAAGGAAGCCTTTTGATTAATGTTTGTTTCCATGTCTGAAACGATATTAAACTTTTTAAACTGTGTGAATAAATTTCATATAATTTAATTTTTAGCATCTAAAATATTTCCTGAATCCTTAAATTATCTTAGTGAGTGCAAAAAATTAAATCTGTAGATAAAATGAGTCTCAGATATCTTAAACATTCCAATGTTGTTTACAACCTTAGTAAATTCTCTTATACATCTCCAAAAAAAATCACTTTTCCAGAATCAATTGAAAACAAATTTCAATAGGAATCATAATCAAAGCTATTCTCTTTCACTGATATACTAGATTCTTGTAAGCTTTACAACCCCTTGGCATACAGCAGGTTACTCCTAAATGTAACCCCAAAATATTAATATCAAGGTTTGATGAACTGATTCATCTCTGTGTTTGATTCTAAACCACCTCAGGCTTAGAAAGTTCTCAACATTAAAGGCAGGGGTGCATATTAGAATCACAAATCCTCTTTCCCCATCCTTAGACCAATACAGTCAGAAGGGTTAGGGCTAAGCATTAGCAGTTCTTAAAGCCCCGGGATGATCCCAAAGTACAGACAAGGCTGAGAACACTGCTCTAGGGAAGTGGTTTTTACCAGCCCAGGTGACAGCCAAGCTCCCCGGTCATCTCACAGGACTGACTTGGCACTGTTGACCCCGATATCAGAATCAGAGCTGTAAGGCCATAGCGATTTTTCTCAGCCTGCGCTTTCTAACCATCAGAATTGCACCCACATCTTCTAGAGGGGCTCACTTAATCTTCTGTGGGTTTGATTTACGCTATTACATAATTATTTCATAACTTCTCATTTTAGCACCTGCTTTGTATAGAAAAATTCTGTCAACTGCCCTTCACTATTTGTTTGGATCCAGCAAATTCAGTGCCTGGTTCTTGCCTTGCCTGATTTTAGCCATAGCTGCTGAGTCATTCTGACACCTATGCTGGGATTGGTACACAGAGAAAGGAGAGGAATTGGGAAGGCTTCCTGGAAGTGGTGGCGTGTAAGTGGTCTTTGGACTGTGGCAATGGGGTTGAGGGGCAGGGAAGCAAGAGAAGGCATTCTGGATGGAAGAACAGAGTGAGCAGCTCAGGTTCCAGAGGTCAGTCTAGTCACAGAGTCAGAAACCAGAGTAGTGGACACTAAGTCCCAGGCCCAGGATGATACTAGTTCCTGGTCCAGGCTCACAGGGGAGAGCCTGGCAGGGATTTTCCCCAGGCAGTTCTATACTTGTTGGCATCTGCCCCACAGGACCACCCCATGTGCAGAGACCCCAGTGACCCTTCTGGGCAGAGTTTGACCTTTAAGCAGGACCACCAGCAGGAAACACAGCAGCTCCGCTCTGTGCTGTGGCGACTGGCCTCCAGGTACCTGCGGTCCCATGAGTGGAAGAAGCTGGCATATTGCTGGGAGTTCACCGAGGCCCACGTCCATGCCATTGAGCAACAGTGGACAGGTACAGCCTTGCCTCTCCCACCCCAGAGCAACCAGCAGCTGGAGGGATGGGAGCACTTGTTCATACCTGTGTTTCCAGGAAAAAGTCTTGTGTAGCCCACAGCCCAGCCTCACCAAACATGTGCCATTTCCAACACACTGTGTGCTCCTTTGGGGCTCAACCTTTGCACATGCTGTGCCCTTTGCCTGTCCCTTCCCTTTGACCTGTGAACTTCACATTCTTTATGAGTCAGTCTATGCTGATACCCACCATCCACACACTAAAGTAAAGGAATCCCCTGTAAAAAAGGAGGTGCAGCTGTTTCCACTATTATTTAACATCTATTTAGAAAAGTCCATCCTGCCCCTCAGGAGTGAAGTAGAAATAGAAATAAGAAGTATAAATATTGAATAGGAAAAGAGATTTATTAATTTCAGGTGTTATAATTAATATATAGATGTCCAAAAGAAACTGGAAAACTCTTAGAATAAAATAATTCAATGAAATGGATAACTATATGATAAAATATACAAACACCATAGTATTCCTATGCATCAGCAATAAGTGGACAAGATATACAGAGGGGCATTTTACACACTGTTTACAACAGTGTGTGTCTCTCCTGGAAAATCTTAAAAAGGAAATATGAATGATGCATATGAGTAAAATAATAAGAATTAGTTGACCTATGAAAAAAGACTTGGGTAAGTAAAATGACATTTTGTATTCCTGGCTAGAAAAGTATTATATAAGATAGTGATTTTTTCCAAATGAGATTAAAACTTTGATCCAGTTTTAAACAAATCAAAGAAAGAAGTGTTTGAAACTTGACTAGAGGATCCTACAGTTCATCTGAAAGAATAAATAGGGATAGAGAAGGTTCTCATAGAACATTGTTTTGTTCAACATCGATTCATTACCATGTTGATGACAAAAAATGAATCCCAACCTATGTTGAACTAAACAATGTCACTTGATGGCTTTTGTTATACAGCTTTTCACTTAGTCATAATTTCCAAGAACCTATCAAGGATGTTAAGTGAGGACTTAATATAAAAGCATGAACATTCTGGGAAAAAACAGTGGAAGGGAGTCTAACCCAAACAGACTCGACCTTTCATAAAGCTAAAATAATTAACACAGAGAGATAACTGATACAAAAATATGCAGACTAATTAGTGGACTAGAGCAGGGAGTCCCAAAGTAAACTCCATGACAGATAAGCATGTTCATAGATGATAGGAGAGGGCAAAGTCTACGGAATAAATGGGGTCAAGACACCTCAGTCCCAAGAAGCTGTGATACCAAGGGCAACACTGTGAGGAAGTGCCTGAGAGGCCCAAGAGGGACAGAAAGTCAGGGACTGTTGCGAACAGACTGCCCTGGCCCTGTGGCTGTGCCTGCATGCATGTCTCCAGCTGGGAGAGCTGACCTAGTCACAGAGCTTAATAAGGGGTTAACCCACCACCCGCTCTAAAGGTGGGGCACTTCCAAACAGCTGTACCTTGGAATCACCAGGCAAGCTTTAAGACTGTTCTGTGTCCAGGCTCCACCCAAACCTGAGTATATGGGGAACCCTGGGGTGGGACCCAAGTGTCAGTAGTTGCTAAAGTTTCCCAGGTGTTTCCTGGGCTGAGAACCGCTGGAGCAGGAGCAGGAACATGGCCAGCTGCTCTAAGTCGTGTTCTCATCTGTAAACCAGGCCACTAGCAGCCAGAGAGATGAATGCACATGGTATGAAACATGGGACACCAACAGCATGTTGTGTTGAAAGCCTGGGACTGGGGAGGGTCTAGGGTCCCTGACACAAGAACCCCACCCCTTCCTATTTGAGGCTGCTGCTCCCATACTCTCCCTGTCTCTGGTCTGTGCTTAGCTGGAGCATAGAGCGGGGCCTGCTGAGACTCTGCTGGTCTCTTTGCCACCTGGGCATGTTCACACAGGGCGTGCACAGATACTTGCTCAGGGCTGGCTCTGCTAAACTGATCTAGGTTGGCTTCTTCTTCCTTCCTCTCCCTCGTGGGCCTCAGGCACCAAGAGCTACCGGGAACATGGCCATCGGATGCTGCTCATCTGGTTGCATGGTGTGGCCACAGCCAGCGAAAACCCCAGCAAGGCACTGTTCGAGGGCCTCGTGGCCATTGGCCGGAGGGACCTGGCTGGTAAGGGTCTCCTGCCCATCTCCTGTTCAGCACATTGTGGCCCCCCGGGTCAGAGTTTCAAGGAGCTGCTGGGATGTAGCAGGGCCCTCCATGGGCTCCTTGGACCTCCATGCCATGGAGCTGGCTCTGAGCCTTCCAGAATCCTGATCCTGGCTCTGCCTCTTGGAACTCTGGCAGAACCTTGGGTAAATCACAGAGCCTCCTGGCTCCAGTTTCCCCATTTGTTTTGACCTTGAGGATCCCTATGACCTTCACAGTCCTAAAGCCACTGCTACCCTTATCTTTATCATGTCTGCCTTTTATACTTTGATTTTCCCCTCTCAGTTTGGAATAAGACTAGATTTCTTTTTCACAGACATTATTAATACATATAGGACAGAACTGGCTTCATATGAGCTGAACCAGTTAGATTTGGTTAATTAAAATTTCTGAGGCCATCACACCCTATTTGAGTCTGTCAACCCCCAAAGCTGTAACTTCTTTAAACACAATCTCTGGTAGGCAATTAAAACATAAAACTGGCCCTATGGGGCAGAGCTCAGGCAACATAAGGCTGTGGAATTCTTGTCTTTTGCAGAAAGCATCAGGAAGAAAGCAAATGTCAACCCGAATGTCCCCAGGAGATGCATAGCCATGTAACTGGATTGCGGGGCGTCGGGGTAGGGGAAGGAACCTCTGGACATTTGGGACCTCATGCCGGGGCCACTGAACAGAAGAGAACCACCATTTAAGTGCTTTTAAAAAATTACTGTTAGCAGACTTCTGGCTGCCTCTACTGAAACATATAGCCATGTAGGTCCAGCAGACAGAGGCTTGTGATCTTCCCACAAGGATCATCGGGAAGCCTTTTTCAGGTTTTGTGGAGAATCCCTTCCCACAGGCCTGCCTCTTGCAGCCCTCCTGTCACTTTCATCTCCCTGGAGCCTCTCAGCAGTCCCCTGAGCACAGGGGCACCATTTCAGAGAGGACACTGGGGCTCAGGAAGCTTAAGCAGTTAATTGGGTGGTTAATCAGGTACCAAACCCAGCATCCCTGAAAGTAACTTATGAAAGTAACTTATGAAAATAAAAAGAGGTTTTGAAACCAACCCGTTTTACAGGCAATAACCTGATGGTCTGAGAGGTGTATGTGCCTGAGGCCTCACAGCTGGCAGTGAGATTCAGAGACCCCCTCAAAACTCCCCCCACAAAAGGTGGCCTTGTGCACGTGACACCTGTCTCTGCAGGTGCTGTGCTGAAGTGGGAAAACCCCCTCTTCCCTCTACTCTATAGGGAAAGGTATTTTGTATCACGTGGCACTCAACTCTTCTACAGGATGAATTTTACAAAGCGAATTTTATATTTGTTTCAAGACAGAAAAGCAAGTTCTTAAAATAAAAATATTGTACCATATCTGTCAAACTCAATACTTGTTTTTTTTTCCATTGGTGAACTCGACAGCAAAATTTCAAATCAGACAAACTGCTGTGGGCTAGTTCTGTGTAAGCACAACTGCTCAACTCACCACCCCCAGCCAGTAGTTACTCAGTGTCTTCCGTGTCGGGCAGTCTGCTAGGAGCTGGGGTGCAGAGCTCAGTGCCCATAGTTCCTGCCCTCCGGAAGCTGTGGTGCCGTGAGCATGGGGGTGCGAACAATAATGTAGTAAATGTGACTGTGCTGTAATGGGTGTGGGCAAAGGACTATGAAATTTATTCCTTCTTGGGGAAGGGAAGGCAGGGAGGGAAGTCTCAGAAGTTCATGGAGAAGACAGAAGTGTGGAAACACATCTCAAGCAAAGGGCACAGTCTGCGTGGTGAGGAAACGTGGAGAGGAGCACAGAGATCTGTGTGGGGAACACTGTGGCTGGCTACAGGGAGAGTGGAAGGAGGGGCGGGATGACATGAACTGGAGGGGCAGGAAGACGGTAAGGGCCCTGGATAGTGCTCCCCAGCCTACAATACAACCTTTACGTTGTGTATTGTACTGAACCAAAAAGACTCCTCTTTGGAGACACACACCTGCCTATCTTTTTTTTTGTCTTTGCCAATAATTTATTTGCAGGTCACTCCAGGAATTATAATTTATAATAATAACACAAACTAGTCACATACAACATGATGTCTCTTAAGTCAATAAAGAATTAATATACTCCAAACTAATGATGACTAATTGCACTGTTGTTTCAGGCAATGGACAAATGAAAGACATGAAGTTCAAGTTTAATTGACACATACTTCTCTATGAGCTGGCTCTCTGTAGAGTCCAACTAAAAACTAGGCAGCAGCGGCCAGCTCAGGGCATGTAGCTAGTGGGCAATAGCATAGGTATTGGCAGATAGGGTGGGCTTCTCCAAAGATTATTATTTTTTTTATAATAAATTTTATTTTTATATTCCCCATACAATTGCAACCCCCCATTTTGACCCCAATCCCTCCCCTCCCGCCCCCCACCCCTAAAAAAGTGTCTCTGGTTCATAGTTTTTTTGTTGATTTTGATTTTCACTTTCTTATAGTTATTCATTTTCCTTGTCCCTTATTTAAGTTTTCTAGATTCCTGCTATGAGTGAGACCATCCGGTATTTTTCTTTCTCTTTCTGGCGTATTTCGCTATGCATGATCCCTTCCAGCGCCATCCATGTTGCTGCAAATTGCATGTGTTTATCTTTTTTGAATGCTGAGTAATATTCCATGGTGTATATGTACCACATCTTCTTGATCCAGTCATCTATTTTTGGGCATTTGGGCTGTTTCCAAAGCTTAGCTATTGTAAACAGTGCTGCTATAAACATAGGGGTGCAGGTGTTCTTTGGAATTGATGTTTCTGTGTCCTTTGGGTAAATACCTAGGAGTGGAATTGCTGGATCATATGGAAGCTCTATGTTTAGTAGGTCCAGAAATCTCCACACAGCTCTCCATAGTGGTTGGACCAGTTTGCACTCCCACCAGCACACCTGCCTATCTTTGCAGAGTGCTTTCCCCGCCTAATTGTGACTGTTCATGTATATTTAAGTTGTTTTTCAAAGTACATTTACTTTTTTACTATTACTCCCTTTTCAAGATGCATACTTAAAAAATTCATTCAAGAAATATAAACTTTAAGATATTTACTATAAGTCCACATACTTACAGTATAAGGTCTTTCTCCTGTGGATCCCAAGGCAATTTGTGGAAAGACTGGGCAGCCCCTGGGGTTATATAACGTGTCAAAACCAACCCGCGCGGCTGGTATGAGAGTCACCTCTCATAGGTGAAGTTTGCTCCCCTCATTTCTTCTTGCATGCAGCTCTTCAGAAAATGGTAAAAGTTCTACTTCAGAATTTCCTAAACTGTGGTCTAATTTCCAAAGAGAGGTCCCCAAAGGTTCATACACTGGTAAGTGACCAAGTCAGACCTATTTGTGGACAACTCGGAAATGGAAGGGGGTGGGTCAGGGCAGTGGTAGTCTGTGAGTAGTCACTGAAGTCTTGGGCAGGAGATGCCATAGTCTGGCCTACAGCTTGGAAGAGTTTTCAGGAATGTTGGCAGATCTCTGCGAGGGTGTATGGGGTATGGAAGATGTGGAAATTCACTGTTCAGATCCCCCTTCAAGGAAGGCCTTACTGCCTGCTAATAGCTATCAGCCTCTCAGGTTGGCCTCAGCTGCAGAGAGCTGCCTCACCCCTCACCATTCCCTCCCTAATGCAGCCTATATTGGGAGCTGAGCAAGATGGAAGCATAAAGGCCCAATTTCAGCCCAGGAGACCATTCCAATGGGCCCTGCTGGCTCTGATCTCCCCACCTGGTTGGCCACTACTTGGTTGGGCCTGCATTACAGCTCATCTTCTCTCTCTGCCCAACCCACCCTCCTTCCACAACCTTCCTTCCTTTGATCCTTAATAAGCATTCTGTACCCAAAGTTTCATCTCCACATCTGCTTCAGCTTGTGACATGGTATGGGTGGGGGTCCAAGATGGCTGCATTTCTAGCTGGGGAGTCTGAGGAACAGTGATGCTAGGAACTGAGATTATGAAACCTAAGAGAGAAGGGGCAGGTTTGGGCCATGGAAACATGTGTGTGGTGCTGCCAGGTAGAGTCTGGGATGCCTGCAGAAGGCTGACCAGATAGGCCTGAAATGATGTTCAAGGGCCAACACTGGAAACAGCACGTTGTAGTGATCAGGGTATAGAGCAGGGAGTAGTGAAAGCTGTTAGAGGGCATAGGCCCATGTGGGAAGAATCAGAAAAGTGGAGGATGGTGAGCCCCATAGCTCGTCACTACATCAGGTGAGGCCAAGCAGCTCCTGCCTACGGGAGCTCCCTGTGCATTGAGAAGTCAAGACACATAATGCAAATGGCAGCCTCAAAGGAGCCACAGAGGCTAACATCAAGCCCCTGCCTTCACGGTTTGCCAAGGGCTTCCATCTAGCCATCACTACAGCCATCTAGCCTCAAGGTAGAGAAGACATTGTGGTCTCCGTGGAAAGATCCCTGGCTCAGGGGTAGAGGGGCAGTCAGACTCAAGATGGCCTTCCATCTCTGCTCCCTACTGTGATGCTGAGCAAGTCTCTTAACTTCTCCCTGTCTGTGACTACTCCTGTAAAATTAGTTTCATTGAGGTTGTGGTGGACATGAAATCTGAAAAGTACGACTAACTCAATATTCAAAGACTTTAACGGGAAAATCAGTGCTGATTTTCTTGTCTACGCTGTACCTCAGGGAAACCAAATAGCTGATGAGGGAAAGCTGTCTAATTTCTTAATCAGCAACTCCAGTTAATAAATGCACAAGGAGGGCCTCCCCAGTGGCGCAGCGGTTGAGCGCTGGGTTGCGAAGCTGCCCGCGGCCTCTGCGGCGCCGGTTCGATCCCCGGCTGCTCCCCGGCCACCTGAGGAGGGTCCCACATGGCGCGCAGACCTCTCCTGCTGCCCGCTGCTCCCCTCAGCAGTGTACTTCGGTCCTTCTGCCTGCTCTGCTCCCCGCTCTGGCTCTGGTGAATTCTCTCACCCTCCCGCACTTCTGACTGTACCCAGTGCATGTATAAACAAACAAACAAATAAATAAATAAAAACATGCCTCTATTAAAAAAAAAATGAGACTTGAAGGTGAAACCAAGAAATATTTAAAAAAAAATAAATGCACAAGGAATGACAACTATTAGAGTGTTGTCACTGTAGCAGTACTAAATGAGAGAATGCAGGGGTGTAGCGCTCACCCGTGGCAGCTGAGTCATTAGGAGAATTTTCTAACTGGCTCAGGTTGACGACGCCTGAACCCACCAAGCAATTTTGACAACTTAGAGACAAACAGACACTATGTGCCTCCTGAAGTGACACAATGGGAAGCACACAGCACCAGATGAAGTGTTCCTGCCAGATAGTGAGCTTAAACTCCATCAAGTCTTTAGATGTAAACTAGTTTATCAGAAATACCAGGGGCAGAGAAACGAGTAAAAATACACCCTGAGGCTACAATCAGTCAAATCCAGACTGTGAGGAATTCCATAGGGAAAATGAACCTGTGTCTTCAATAAATAGATAAATGGCATGAAAAAGAAATAGATGGAGGAAGAACTTATAGTTCAAAAGAAATTTGAGATAATTTTAATCAAATACAAAGTGTGAGCTTTGTAGGGAAGCTGATTAGAGAACAAGTCAGCTGTAAAAGACCTGGGTCAATCATAAATGGGAACACTGATGATGTTATGTTCAGTAGATGATAAGAAGAAATTACTGGTGAATTCTTAAGTGTGATGATGCATTTTGGTTAATTCATCTCTTGAAGGTACACACAGAAATATTTATACATGAAACAATATGTCAGAAATTGTTTTAAAATAATCCAGTGATGGGAAAATATGTGGACGAAGTGATGATGGGTAAAAGATGGAACAAGACAGGATACAAGAGGATCATTTTTGAAGCTAGGCGATGGGGACATTATTTGTCATACTATTTTCTCTATGTGTGCTTAAAGTTTTCCATGGGGGGAATGCAGTTATGAAAAGCATCTGGCATGGAATAGGAGCTCAATAAACGAAGGTAGTTATTTAACAAAAAAACTGCACTTTAGAGAATAATTCATCTAGCACTTTAGAGAATAATTCATCTAAATAGTGTGAAACAACTGTTTTTCACCAAGTCCTATGTCTGTGAGCCCAACTGGAGAGATGCTCAAAAATCACAAATGCTACTCACTGAAGGTGAATTTTTATTCCAAATGACTGTAATGTCTAAAAAGACAACAGCTAAAAACAGAAAACAAATCGCTTAACTGGAAATTAGAAGATGATTTGTAAGAGAGCAGAGTGGGGAAGCAGCCTTGGCACTCTGACAACGGTTATAACCAAGAAAGCATAAAAATAATCAATATCTTTCTGACACACAATCTGAATGTGCAGCATTTACAACAAACAACATAAAAAACAAAGGAAGGAAGAAAGGAAAAGGATAGAAAAAAAATAAAACCCATAAAATCCCAAACCTCAGAAATTAACATTCACTTCAAAACACAGTGGTGGAGACTTCCGGTAGCAAAAGTTTCACAATTCTTAAAATGGGAGTCTTCAAAAGTACATCTTCAAATCCAAAAGCTAAAAAAAACGAAGAGGGAGCAGTTACACTGGCTTAGAAGAGCTGCATCTGTGAGGAAGAAAACCATTAGTCCTTCTTCCAAACACAGTGATAGCTGGCCGGCCCGACAAAGCAGACAGAGGCCAACTGACGGGCATGTTACTGATTGTACGAGGACACGCGGGGCCACTCCGCAGCAGCAGCCAAAGCCACAGCTACTGCTCCTCCTCGCTGATGCCGAGATTGCTTTTCTGCACCTCGAGTTCCTCAGCACTGACCATTGACGGGTCAATGGCTGCATATTTGGTTCCATGGAATTGCAGCAAATGTATCTGCAGAAACACAGAAACTTTATTTTAATGAAGGCATGTAAATGTTTTATACTTGTAAAGTTACAGACTGGTATATGAGAAAAATTGGCAAACAGAGAAAAGCCAAAGGAAAAAAAAGTTTAAATGACAATTTGGGACCTTCATTCCTCACTTAATATAGACTTCTCCAAGTCCTTACAACTCTTCATGAGCACGAACATGGCGTCAAGCTGCTCCTTGAGAGGTATTTACCTTTTTGTCTGCTGCTTCCTATCTTTTGCTGTTCTAATACTGTAGGGAATGTCTTTACATCAAGTCTTTCTATATTTAGTTTACGTTTTTTTGTCACACGTGCATGGCAGGATCAAAGGATGTGACAGGTTTTTTAAGATTCTTGATACTTCTTGCCAAACTGCCAAAACAACCATGTCTATGCTACTATTCTAATATATATTGAAGTAGAGATTGAGGAGGCATTGCGTGTTTGGGTGTTGTTTTTTTTTTAGTGCGTTAGAATTAGATTAAGAAGTCATTTCCGGGGCCCTCGCTGGTGGCACAAGGGGTTAAGATGCAAGCTATGAAGCTATCTGCAGTCACTGCAACATGAGTTCGATCCCCAGGCAAGGGAGATACCCACATGGCGCAGCAGACCTCTCCTGACTCGCCCAACTGCTCCCCTCAGCAGTGTATTTCAGTCGATCTGCCTGTTCTGTTCTCCACTCTGTTTCTGGTGAACCTCTCACCCCTCAAACCTCTGGCCTGTACCCCAGCTCTTGTATGTATAAATAAATAAATCTTAAAAAAAAAAAAAAAGAAGTCACTTCCTGGGATTCAGATGGACCCCACTTGGGTTTTATGTCCTACTCTGATTTATTTTTACTGTGTCCAGGAGGTAAGGCCACATCACACCAATGGTATACAGTAGTGTGTGGCTGAGGGTCTGCATTTCTTAGAAAAGGGAGACTGTGCAGTCACTCGGGTATCTGTAATATGTCTGCTTGACTTGTCCTATGAATTATCAATGTAAACCACTTTTATAAAGTCAGTGCCTCCTTCTTAAAGAGAATTCTGTAGTTCTCTTACTCTGTCATTAAAAATAAAAAAGGTTATGGATCTCCCTGGTAGCACAGGGGTTAAAGTCTCAGGGCTATTAAGCTATGGCCAGCCACTGTGACATGAGTTTGATGGCACAGCAGACCTCTCCTGTCTTGCTGCTGCTCCCCTCAGCAGTCTATTTCAGTCGATCTGGCTGTTCTGCTCTGCATTCTGTCTCTGGTGAATCTTCTCACCCCCAAACCTCTGGCCTACACCCCAGTTCTTGTATGCATAAATAAATAAAAATAAAACCTTAAAACAAAACAAAACAAAACATTGTACACGTCTAACCACACACTTTGGGTAAAGTATTCTGGGGTCCATGCTCGGACTTACCTGTACATAAAGATTTACCTCTGCACTTCTACACAGGTATGGGAAATTGCCTCCTGTTTTAAGGTGAGCCCTCCGGGCATTAGGATACAGTTTGTACATTTCTTCTTTAGCTTCCATTGAAAGTGCACTCTGGTCAAACACCTTTTAAAAAACAATGTGTCAGCAGTCTGGAGTTAAGGATTTGGGACATCTTTCAATGCCCATGCAAATTTATGTTTATACACTCTTGCAAAAGGTTTTTCAGAAAGTATTTTAAATCAAGAAGCAAAAACAAACATATAAGTAATGCATAATATATGTCCAATTTGCTAAAGCTTATGGACAGCTTCCAGCGACCACATATCCATGTGGTGAGCACAACTTTGAAAGAAGGGCAGACAAAGCAAATGTAGTGTCTTGGGGACGAAATATTTCACCCAGACTATTGAAAAGCTTGCTCTGGATCATGGTAAATGTTGGACTGTACCAGCAATTATGGTGGTAAATTGTAAGAAATTACAGTTTATATGCTTGTAATGGATTATTTCTTGGCAAAAATCAATTCTTAAAAATACCACATTAGAGCCTCCCCGGTGGTGCAGCCTTTGAGCGCTGGGTTGCAAAGCTGCCCGCAGCCTCTGCGGCGCCAGTTCGATCCCCAGCTGCTCCCCGGCCACCGGAGGAGGGTCCCACATGGTGCGCAGACCTCTCCTGCCACCCGCTGCTCCCCTCAGCAGTGTACTTCGGTCCTTCTGCCTGCTCTGCTCCCCGCTCTGGCTCTAGTGAATTCTCTCACCCTCCTGCATTTCTGACTGTATCCAGTGCTTGTATAAATAAATAAATAAATAAATAAATAAATAAATAAATAAATCTTAAAACAAAACAAAACAAACCCTCTCATTAAAAAAAAAAAAAAAACCACATTAGTTGAATTTAGAAATAACTCCAAGGCAAAATAAAGTAGTTATGTGATTAAAATAAAAAGTATTTCACATCCCTTAGGATAATCAGTATTTAAAAATAACCAAACCAGGAAACAACAAGTGTTGGTGAGGGTATGGAGACAGTGGAGCACTGCACATACCTGGTGGGTATGTGGGAATTTAAAATGGTACAGCCACTATGGAAGACTATTTGGCAGCTCCTCAAAAAGTTAAACATAGAGTGCCTCCTTGGTGGTGCAAGGGGTTGAGATGCAACCTATGAAGCTATCTACAGCCTCTGCAGCACAAGTTTGATCACCGGCCATGTGGGAGCTACCCACATGGCTCAGCAGACCTCTCCTGACTTGCCCGCTGCTCCCCTCAGCAGTGCATTTCAGTCAATCTGCCTGTTTTGTTCCCCACTCTGTCTGGTGAATCCTCTCACCACCCACACCTCTGGCCTGTACCCCAGCTCTTGTATGCATAAATAAATAAATCTTTAAAAAAAAAGTTAAACATTGAATTACTCTGTGACCCAACAACTCCACTAGTGGGTATACACTACTCCAAAGAAAGAAAGAAGGACCTCAAACTCAAGAATTGAAAGCAGGCATTTGCCTCTCTATGCTCACAGCAGCACTATTCACAAGCTGGAAACAATCCCAAGTGTCCATCAACAGATGAATGGATAAGCAAAATACGGTGTATACACCAATGGAATATTATTCAGTCTTAAAAGGAAATGACATTTTAACATGCTATAACATGCATGAACCTTAAAAATATACCCTAAGCAAGACAAGCCAGAGACAAAAGGATACATATTGTATGATTTCCCTTATTGAGGAATAAAATAGGCAACTTCATAGGGGCAAAAAGTAGAACAGAGCTGACAGGGGCTGAGGGGAGAAGGAAAGGGGAATTGTTGCTTAAAGGGTATGGAGTTTCAGTTTTGGATGATGAAAAGTTCTATAAATGGACAATGGTTGCACTACACTGTAAATGTACTTCATGCTATCGAACTGTGAATTTAAAAACAGTTAAAATGGTGAATTGGCAAAAATTGAGGTAACATTGATTTATAACATTATCTAAGTTTCAGGTGTACTACATTATAATTTGATATCTTTACTATAGCATGCTAAAATGGTGTTTTTTATTATGTATATTTTATCACAATTAAAAATTGTACTGATTAGACTTTGTGGAAGTCTTGCTTCTCTGATTCATAAGGCACTTTCTCTTTGGTGCCTAGATAAGTCATAGCTAAGTGCAATATTTGTTGGTGAAAACAGCCAAAAATACACCAGAAGGATAGAACCACTGTGTTGGTTTTAAATTTATTTTGATTTTAATGGTGTTATTCCTGTGAGGAAGAATACAGGATAAGCAATAAGGATATTTTGGAATTGAGAAAGCTGGTAAATTAAAAAAAAAAAAAAAACATTCAAGACCGCATTTAAAAAGACACTGAAAAATTATAAAATAATTATGAGGAAGGTCCTGCCATATACATTTAAAAAGGCAAAGCATCTATTTTACTTAAAAGGAAGCTTACATCCATAATGGTTACAGGGATGTCCCGAATTTTATGAGGTTCCACATAAGAATTCTGACAATTTAGGGTAAGTCTTGAAGCCAGTTCACTCTGACCCAAACTTTCAAGCTGCAGAAAGAAATACAGGTAAAGTATTTGAATCAATTTATATTAAATTTAATTTACATTAAATTTAATTTACATTAAATCCACAGATTTACAAAGATGCTTATAAAGGTGATATCATGTATGGTATGGCCAGAAAGGACACCGATGAGGAAACAGTGTATTTGAGAGACCATAAATTGTGCCTCTCCAGTGATGACATTGTTATATTCTGGGAACTTGACCTTCTGACGGAGGTGCCTCTGCAACCAGGTGCCTGTGGACAATGAGCCAATTCCTGAAGCTTGAAGGTGATGTATAAGCATTTACAAGATCTTCGGTGAAAGAGATCTCAGAAAAATCATCTAGCTCCACAGTTCCTATATGTATGTCCATAGTCCTATTGTATGAGAATCACCTTAGGGAGCTTCAAAAGGGGTGAGGCAAAAAATATAGATTCCTATGCCCCAAGCCCAGGAATTCCAGTCCATGGTCTGGTGTGAGGGATCTATATTTTTAAAAGTTTCCCCAAGGGATTGTGATGAATGGCTGTTTTGGGAAGCACTAAAGCAGTCACGCATTTACCAGCAAGGTGTCTATTTGGATTTATTAAATTAATATAGGAGACTGCTTAAGCAAACACCTCTAGTACATACTTGATGAGGCAGATATATCTCCAGGAATCAAGCAGACATGAACATTCTAAGCACAAGGTGTCCCCACCCCAATGTTATGATCCTTACCCTGTCCACCATGAAATCAATGGCATCAGCCATCATAGGGTCCACTGGGCCAGAAGAAAAGTTTCCAAGAACTATTTTTTTTAGCATAAATGATGGCATCAGCCAAAAGCTGTAAAACAAAAACTTAATAAATTTAAACTTCCAAGACTACACACAAATGGCAAATATTCATTCAGTGTGGAAGCTGTGTATTAGCTTGGTAGTTGGGACCTAGAGATTAAAGGTCCCTTTCTTCAAAAAGCTAGTTTTGAAGACTTTAGTTTTAATATACACTTTCCCAAGTTTCAAAAATGTTTTCATGTAATATGATCAAACTTTTATTTAAGGATATGGAATAATTATAAGTGATATTTGAAAATACCTTTACTAAAGCAGACATTCTGATGATTCAAGATTTCATTTTTTCTAATTTGCCTTATTCCCAGAGTTAAGTTATTTCCCTTGAAAAACTGACACGTCAGAAGTCAGCCTGTAGTTTTAAATTACCTTTTGATTGATATTCCAAACAGATTTCAAAATGAGTTTTTGTACCTCCCTAAGTTTGCTATTCTTAGATTCGATTGGGCTAAGTCATGGGAATTCAGTCTTTATGGATGTGACCTTTAGTTGACAATCATTCCATTAATCATGAGTGTTAATTTTCCTCACAAGACCAACCACTTTTTATTTACCTCTCTATATTCTCATCCTGCCCCCCATAGCTTTCTTATCATCTAAAGGTGATGAAGTCTGTTTGCTCTGTGAGGGGTGGGCCCTGCTGGCTTTGTTTGTTCCTGCAGTCTCAGTGTGTGGCACACAGTAAGCAATCAGACATTTGATAAAAAGTAGCTGATAATCAAGAACACAAAAAAAGTGGGGACAGTGTTGGCTTCTGATGACTGAAACAGCATTTAAAATCATCAAAAATAATCAATGAGCTTTAGTGCATCATCTGGACACAAAGTATTTGATGCTAATGTATTGAAAAATTGCTACCTAAATGCTCAGTAAACTACTGAGATAATATCAGCACAGGTTTTAAAAAATATCAGAATGCAATCTTAAGTAGATGTGGAAACAATGCTTACCTATAACATTATTTGAAAACCAACCTGACCAGACAGGTATGCTTAATGACTGGATTTTTTTAGGGTAAAACCTAGCCTTGCTAGCAATGAAAGAAATGCATGTTTTATCAGCTTTAAGTACAATGAGATACCTATCAAGCAAATTGAAATGGTAAAATCACAAAGAGATGGCTCAGAGGTAGCATCTAGTTGTCCCACAAAGCATTCCACCACTTCCATCGTTCTGAAAAGCAGACTAACATTAAGTGTCATGATGTCAGAACACCTGCTGACAGACTAAATGCCCTAGTCTTTTCTATTTGGGGGGAAATACTTCAAGGGAAAAACCCAGAAACAAAGTAAAAAAGTAATCTGTACATGATTACAGAACACAATGAAAAATGGGGACATGTCGTGACCTCCCTGGTGGGTCAGGGGTTAAAGTCTCAGCACTGTCAAGCTATCTCCAGTCACTGCAGCCATGAATTTGATCCCCCATCAGGGAGTTGACCCATAGCAGACCTCTCCTGTCTTGCCGGCTGCTCCCCTCAGGAGTGTATTTTAGTAGATTTGCCTGTTCTGCTCCTCACTCTGTCTCTGGTGAATCCTCTCACTCCACACACCTATGGCCTACACCCCAGTCCTTGTATACATAAATAAATAAAAATAAATCTTTTAAAAAAGGGGGGAAATGTCAAATGCCTAAAGAAACTGTCAGGTAATACACACAACTGTACATACAAAATAAGAAGTGGAACAGGCAGAGTGCTTTATTAGTTGTATATGCACTGTAAACACACATGAATGTATATTGAACAAAGCTAAACAATAATTTAGAGTAATAGAAACAGCTGGACTCTGAGTTTATGTGATTCTTTTCTTTTGAAAGGTGACTGTTTCTAATTTTAAAAGCAGGGTGGTTTCAGAAGACAGAAGTAGATATTGACCCCACCCCATCCTACTGCACTGAAAAAAAAAAAAAACCCAAAAGCCAATGTTTTAAAATTCCACTGTATAAAAATAAGAAGAATTTTGGTCAAATTGTTTATGTTCTTACCTGTTTGCAGTCCAAGTTTGGTTGAAGATTGAGGTGTCACTGAAGGAATTGCAGAGGATGAGGGACTGAACTCTGGGAGATTTGTGAGTATATTCAGCAAATTTCTGGGCCAAAAAGCCTCCCAAAGAAGCCCCAAAAAGATGAACCTAGAGGTAACAAACACAAGGAGGATGCTAAAACAATGCTCATACCTGAATGTAAGTATTAAAAAATTGTTTTTAATATCATTAAACACAGAATATCATGTCATCACCGGCCAATAGACTAAAATCTCTACAACAATTAGAGATTTAAGAAATATGGTACTTAGGTGCAATTTATACACCCTCCAAAGAAAGCAATACAATTGTGCATATAAATTATACAAGTTGAAAAATATTATTTACAGAAAATGAAACCACTAGGCAGTTTATGTTTAAGAAAAATATGCTGCAATAAGTCTATTCCCAGGCACGTATACTTGGATTCATACATTTTAATGAAAACATATGTCCACACAAAAACTTGAATGTTCATGTTCAGGCAGCGTTATTCAAATAGCCAGATAATGGAAACAATCCAGATGTGCTCCACTGATGAATGGATAAATAAAATGCGATCTAGCCATACAATGGATATAATTTGACAATAAGAATGACGTGCTATCCATGGTGTGACACAGGATGACCCTTAAAAGACAACACTAAGGGTGGAGGGCAGGGAAAGAAGGGATTGGGGTCAAAATAAGGGGGTTGTAATTGTATGGGGAATATAAAAATAAAATTTAAATAAAAAAAAAAGAACACTAAGTGAAAGAAGCCACAAAAGACCACATCTTGTATGATTCTAGTTATAAAAACAAGTCCGAATAAGCAGATCCCCTGAGACAGAAAGTAGATTAGGTTACCCAGGAAGGGCGACTGCTAAGAGGTATAAAGTTTCCTTCTGGGATGAAAAAACATTCTAAAATTTATATATCTATGAATATATTAAGAGCCATAAGTTATATGCTTTAAAAGACTGAATTGCATGGTAAGTGAATTGCATGAAAAAATTTGAAGATGGACAACAGCAGGCTTTACAATGTAAATGTATTAAAATCACATATAAGGAAGCAGTTTCAGGGTACTCACTTTATCTAATTGTAAATGATCTAAAAGTTTCCTGAATCCATCACAGAATTCAAGATGGTCCCAATAAACTGGATATTGCAGCTGAAATAATAACAATTATTTTATTATTTTAAAACCTATAAAATTAAATGCAACTCATAACAGCTGAAAACATTTGGACTCACATAACAGCATTTCTCATTTGTTCAAGCTCTGCTCCTTATTCAAAATATGTGAAGATAAGTTCTTACCTCTCCTAAATGTCATAATTCACATTTTACCTAACAGACCAATTGAAAAAGAATAAAAAGCCCTTTGTAGTCATAGTATATGAATACCAATTTCTTTTCCAAATAGCTGAGAAACTCTGAGGCTCCAGGGTAAACAGAGGAGAAGCCACCCAAGACAAGAAGAAATGTTTTCCCTTAAATTCAATTTCATCCTGAATTATGGCTCAGGAGAACTAGAAATAACACCTGTTCTAAGGAGAACTTCCTCTTTTTTTGGTAGCATTTCTTTAAGGGAGTAGTCAATAAAATTGTTCCTCTCCTTTTAATTGACTTAGTCATTCTAACTGATTTCTTGTACTTTTATTGGTGGCCAAAAAAGTCAGGTGCTTCACTCGTAAGTGGCCCATTAATGTTGACAATGATGAGGAAAAAAGAAATACAAGTCATTACCTCATTTCCAAGGAACTCAGGCTGGTCACCTAAGAATTACTTTAATATATGTACTCTTCAAATTCTTGAAGAATGTAATTCTTGAGAATGAAAGAATTCTTTAATATGTATAAGACCTATCTGACAGATTTGTTTTAAGTACTTAGGTTCATTTTGACCTTGACAAATTATTGGAATAAGTATTACCAATGTAAATTTCTTTTGTTTGCTTTTACATATAAATTACAGCATAATTCCAGATTTGATGTAATGTGTTACTTTTACCATCAAAATTTCCATTTTTGGATAAGATTTCACTATTTTGACACAGGATGGGGAACAGTCACCCTAGCAAAATAAATTTGAGGATTTGAGTCAGATGATAGCGTAATGGAAAGAAGATATTTTAATAAGAATCTTACTTTCATTTAAAATATCTGTGACTCACACATTAAAAAAAGGAAAACAATACCTTACTGCAAGAAAAAAATGTACCCATTACTATAATTGATCAGAAACAGATGCACAAAAAACAAAAATGTGAGCCTGAATTTCAATGTTCACTCAGTTATACTTACAGCTATAACCCGGTAACCCCATCCAGTCAGAGCCAAAATCTGCCGGAAAAATACATCTGCAGTTCCGCTGACAGGGGGAAGAAATATGAGTGGGCACCTGATATTTCTGGGGCCTGCATCATAGAGTGACCATATCTTACTATCATCATCATCCACGATAATCTGGAGGGAAAGTTGTAAGAAAAAAAATAGAAATGGATTTGGTTTTCACATTGTTACTTCACACTATAATCTCACCAATAACTTGAACACCACTGGCTGGTTTGTTACAAGGTATAAACCTTGGGAATAAACCTACACTAGTAGATATAATAAACTGCCTTGGTCTCAGTGCTAAGAAAGTATTTCACAGAATTGCTTTATGTTCCTCCAAAGAACTGCTTTTTCTATTAGTTTTACATTTTCCTTTCCATCCATGATTATATGAGGTCTATTTTATTTACCATTAAACACTGAACTCTGTACTTGGCATTTTCTTTCGTGTGTGTGTGCACACGCATGTGGGCAGTTTGCAGTCATTCCCCAGTGAGGGCCCAGAGGACTGGCTGGGGTTGGCAGGGTCAGAGTATTCAGGACTCTAGGGGGAAGGAAGGCAAGAGGCTCTAGAGAGAAACTGCATACAGATGGTGTCACTCAGGAGATGCTGCAGGCATCTGACAGAAACCAAGCCTCTGAGGGGAAGCTGTGGACTAGAGAGGAGGAATGAGGCAGGTGTGGGTATCCCAATCCCAAGAGAATTCTTCTTGGGTGTAGGGAGTTTGAACAGAGAAAAATTGGCTTTTGGGGCAGAAAGGTGTAAGAGGAGTAATATCATCAGAAATCTGCCTAATTCAGTTATCCAACACGGGATAAAGAGGAGCATTAAATGCACTGAGGCAGTCAAGTGCTCAGCACAGGGTCTGGCAGATATTCAGGGTTCAGTAAGTGCTAGTTATTAGTATTGTTCACTGAGTGATAGTTTAATTTTTATTTTCTTTGACTAACTTTGATGGTATTTAGAAAAGTACATTAACTGCTTGAAATTTTTCCAATGCAAATTAATATCTATGCTATTTTTATATTAAAAGGTTATTTTCCCAGAGGGCTGACTGGCAGTACTGTGACCATTGGTATCACAATGGGTGGCAGCACCCCAACCAGGTCACTGGTGTCACCAGGAACATCTGGGGCAAGGCAAAGTCCAGAGGGCCCAGCAATTCCCTTCTGGCCTTCCCCAGGTTATTATTATTGTCACAGTGGTGATAATAATATCCCATGTTCATGTTCTGACCCACCTACATTTTTGCTTTTCATGGTTTTTTTTGTATCATTATGCTAAAAATCTCTTAATGGCCTTTGACAGTGAACACAATAAATTCCAGTCTTGTAGCTAATATAGTTCCTCTGAGATAAGATGTTCAGATCGTAAATTTTCTAGGAAATGATTTCAATAATCCATTGTGGAAGAAAAGTAATTAAAAATGCTATGTTCTGAATAGAAACCATAAATACTTAGAAAGGTTTATCACAGCAACTTTCTCAGAGTTCTTTGAATGGCAATTTTGTCAGAATTCCTTCAGAAGACACACTCTGGTTGACAATTTAAAATCTAGCATCACAAAATTTCAAGAAACTTATGACCGTGGAAGAAACTGGCTTGGAGAAAATCACACCAATGAAACTACTTCCTGTAACTACTTCTAGGAATATTTAGATAAATTTGAGTTGTTTGGATTGGTGATCAGCTTGCTAAGAGAATGAATCCATCAGGAGTAGCTCACATGAGTTACTGAGGGGGTGAGACAAGACAGAGGGGCCCCAGTGGCCAATTCTCCTTTAGGCATGGTCAGTGAGGGGCAGTGAGGAGCAAGGAAGGCTCCCTTTGCAAGAGCCAAACACTCCTGACTTGGAAGCCACAGTGATTTGATTTTAATCCATGTTAACTTTCATGACCTTTGACTTTTTCATCTGTGAAATGGCCACACCACTACACACTTAAACTGTTGAAAGAATGAAATAAGGTATCTGGGAACTTGCTATAACAGTATCAGGTATACTGCAGGTATTTTGTTTATACTAGGAGAATTGTGTCCCAAATTCTTTGTGGAGAAGATTTTGTTATTTATTCAAACTTGCATGATACTTCCGCAACTGTCCACCCGGACAAAAATGATTATAAGAGAGATACAGGTGGTCTCATATTGTAGTACTCTAATACTTCCCGGAGAGGGTCAGCAAAGACCTTACTCTGTGATTTAACAATCTTTGTCTAGAATGCTCCACAAACATTTGGCATTAACATGGGACTCAGAGTCAGTAGTCACACTTCAATATAAGAGCTGTTTTTAGACATTCCTAATTCCCTGAATTGGACAATAGCAGAGTAAGTATATTTTTGCAAAAAGAGAACCTATAATGTGATCCACTGTAAATCTTAAATCTGAGGAACAGAAAAATGCTTTACAGTGGGTATAAATGTTGAACCTTTTTAGGCTGGCTTATTTGCAAGAGATCTGGTCAATGTCAACATTGGAAGTCTCATCTGCAATGTAGGGGCTGGTGGACCTGCCCCTACAGGTGGTCCTGCTCCTTCTACTGCTGCTACTCCAGCTGAGGATGAGAAAGAAGAAGCAAAGAAAGAAGAATCTGAGGATGAATCTGATGATGACATGGGCTTTGGTCTTTTTGACGAAACCTGTTATAACAGGTTCAATGAAAAGCTGAACTCTTAAGAGAAAATGAAAAAAGTTTTATGATGGAATCTGACTGCACACACACACAAACACACACATATACATACATGTGTGCAGTCAAATTCCAGTATAAAGATTCTATTTTTTTAAAGATTTATTTATTTATGTATACAAGAACTGGGGTGTAAGCCAGAGGTACAGGAGGTGAAAGGATTCAACAGAGACAGAATAGGGAGCAGAATAAACAGATCTACTGAAATACACTGCTGAGGGGAGCAGCGGGTGAGACAGGAGAGGTCTGCTGCACCATGTGGGTTGCTCCTTGGCCTATTATATGTATTTATGTCTCTATATGTTTCTTGTAAGTATAGAGAGGAAGTACATATTCCTGCTTGCTTGACTATGTAAAAGCAATGGTCATCATATTGGCCTTACTCTTGAATGAGTCTCAGAAGTTGACTGCACTTGACAGGGACAGGGTGAACTTTTATCATCTGTAACCTACGGTCATGTACTTGGCAGTTTACTCTCAAAGACTACTAAGGCATAACATTTAAGTCACACACAAAAAAACAATACAAGCTTTAGCAAATAAGAGGTGCAGTAAGAGCATACATACCTTTTTAAGGGGAACTGTACTTCTAAACCAGTTATAATCAGGAGAGACTTTAATCTCTCCCATGATTAGCTGAAATGGAGGTTAACCCTGAAATAAAAGCATGTGATGTTTCACGTCAAGAACTTATGTTTACATCAGAACTAAAGGTAGAGTCTGGTCTAGTTACACAAACAATATTTTATAGAGTAAAACCAAAGAAATGGTTTTTAAATTCTACCTTGGGTTATTTTACCTTATCTACTTAAACCACAGAAAACAATTTGGTGCAATCCTATAGTTGTAGAGCAGAAAGGGGCCCTGAGAGGTAATTATTGCAAACCCCGTAGTTCCTCCAGAAGAGGAATCTGGTCTAGAAAATTTAAATGACTTACCCGAGACCCCAAGGCTAGTGCAGAGCTAGGAGCAGTCACAGGACAGTTTTCTCTGACTTCAGACTGCCTGCCCTACTTAAATGATTCCAAACTGCTATACCATCACCTTCTTTTGACAGAATCTTAAAAATCTATTTGAATAAAGAAGTTCCCATCTGACAGAATTAGAAGGAATCGCCCACACTAGAGAAAGGAGTTAATGTAAGCCTGCGTCCTGGCCAATTCACAAAATGGCCCAAGTCTAACTCCAATAGAACTTAACTCCAGGTCCTCACACATAGTTATTAATGCAAAATACAGGAAAACTTGCTGTTCGTACCAATGTGATTAAAGGCTAACTAATGTCCTCTGAAAGATCTATAAGATGCTTGAGTAGACTTAAAGGCACCACAAACAGTAAGCAAACAAAACATGTGCCTTTAGAAAAAAGTGTGTAGTTTTCTATTGTGAGATTAGAGATTTTTAACTTTTATAGCTCTGTGACCTTGGGAAAGTTACTGACCTGATTTGGGATTGCTTTCTCATCTATGACTATTTCACTACTGTATGTTCAAAGTCTAGTACACAACAGACATTATCTGTGGCTTAAATGAATGGTTATGTCCTAGGGAGACTGAATTAGGCAATCTCTCTAACCCTGGCATCTATAAGTGCTGAACTGGTTGAGCATCTTCAATGTAAAAGCTCTCTTTGCTCAGGCATCTATGTTATATCATAACAGGAACCTGAAATTATAGTTCCTTGTTGCAGATTCTTATTGACAAATGAGGAACTTTCACCCACTGGGTTGCAAGGATTCAATATAGTCCTCCACCCAACCTTGGATTTCCAAGCAAGACTAGATGAATTTGAGACTCTAGGACTTAACTCCTGGGAAACTAAACTGTCCTGTTAGAGGGGGTTCTCTGGACTAACCAGGAGCAGAAGATGGAACACTACATCACTAGAACACTTTTTTGACCCTTCAGATCTGCTCCCTACGAATACAGGGCACTCAGCAGTGTCAACTGTTACATCACCCTTGGGGGGTTACTAAACTAAAACCTTGATCTTTTACAAGGCTAAAATGATACTTTTAGAAAAGTTTGTTAAAATCATAAGTTGCTTTAAAGTATCAAGAAAATCATCAGCCAGTATAATGCTGATAATCAATGTGCACAAATGTAGTTATTATTTGCATTGAAATCAAGAAAATCACCCTTTGTACGTCTATTTTCTCTTAACAAATATTAAAAAGCTAAAAAAAAAATCTAAGCCATCTGAACTGTACAGCCCTTTTCTAAGCTGGTTATTACTTTTAATGAAAAACAACTAGCACATACGGTTAATTCTGGAACATTTTTTACCTAGACATACTTGAAATATTCCTTATCATCTAAATACTTTATGATGGAAACATTTATTTTCTAGGTTTACATTACTATAAACAATTATTCCATAGGAGGAAATATCAAAAACATGTTTAGCAAATAACATTTCAACAAATTTATAAAACATCTTGGCTAAAGTCAGAAAGTCTGCTCCTAGATTCGCCAAATTTAGGATAAAATTATTCATGGTTTTAGAATCAGTTGCAATGTACAAACCAAACTACCATACACATTCACATCATACACAAACACACACATTCAGAGTTATCCACTTCTTCCCACAGCAGTAAGTAGAAAGAGGTTTCTTACCACAGTCCTCAGTATTAGTCACAACTATCTTATAACATTTTATAACTAATCTTGCTGGATGGAGAGATTCCACCCAACTGTGGAATTTTTGTGGAGACAAGTGATTTTAACACTTGTGCTAGTTTGGCAGTACATAAAAGGTAGAACAGACAGCAAATGTTGCATCTGACCAACTGACGTCTATGTGGGGGGAAAAAAAAGCTCGTTGCAGCAAAGGGGAAGCAGCTGTGAGTGGCATGAAAAGGAAATTTGTTCTCTTAGCTCTTTCATCCACGAAAGGGGTATACTTTTCTAAGTCACAAGAGAAACATTCTCTATGTGGCCAAGGTGAACTGAGATTGTGACTAAACCAGTCAGAATTAGCTAAGAATGTGGACCATGAGCTCAAATCAACACTGATTTGATCTCTCATGATTCAACTCTTCGTAAAACAAAAGTACCTGTTCATGCTGGTGGGAAAAGGACCACAGAGATCAGACTTAATCTTGCCTAAAAAAAAACTCCCCCTTGGGGCATGCTTCAGAAATCTAGTCCTGCTAGGTTTCTGGTTCATGTATTGCTTAACAATAAAACTGCCAGCTGTGAGTGTGCACCAAGAGTTACTTGCACTCATCTCTTGAGGTTTCAACAGAAATTGCCAGTTTACATTGAATGTAAACTTTACAGATGTTTAAGTGGCAAAACCAGCTTAACTAGTCAGAGATTTCTGACCCTCTATCACAATCTATAGTTGATGAACATATGGACAGTCTGTGATTATTATTAATACCAGCAATAACAAATTATCAGAACCTAAGAGTCTCTAAGTGATGACTGGCTTTTAAATGCAAGTTCCCATACCATATCACACCAGAACATAGCTGTCCTTTTTTTTCAGATCTCTTCAGGGGAAGTCCCTTTTTTCTTCAAGAACTTATTCCATTATGTTCTAAACCTCCTGGGAGGAAAAGCTGCCTACTTGACATTTCTCCGGTGACACCTCATCATGTACTCTGCCTCAGTATAAAAGCTTTTGGAAATTTGCACACAGCTATTAAGTTTTTCTCCAGTCTCTTGAATCTTTGTGCCATCAGGAGCTGAAATATTGTAGGTGGAGACAAAGCAGCAGCTTAAATGCAGAACTTTTAACTCCCTACGAAAAGGAGAAGAGGATAAGCGAGACAGTCTAGTCCTGCTACTTCCTCACCTCCCCATTCATAAGTCTCACACTTGGTGGGTACTCGGCAATGACAAAGACATCTGCCACTTTCGGGCTGAGATGCAATCTCCAAAATGACTGGCCTTTGCCCAGAGTTCTTAAAAGTTTACTGAAAACCATGTTCCTGAGATACAGTTGTGGGATTACAGGAGGATGTCCTAATCAACACCTCCTACCGGTGGTGACACACACACTGTCCCCACCCTCACCAATCTCACCGGTTGTGACAGTCTCATAAGGCAGGGTCACAGGCACTGGCCATTCCCATGAATATAGATCCGAACACACACACACACACACACACACACACACGCGCGCGCGGTCATGTGATCACGTGCACGGTCACATGGATCGGCCCACTCGGGGCCACACCGACAAAGTGGCACAGAGAGAGGCAGCCGCGCACACTACTTACACACCCACCTGCAACTCCAGACACCTCACACATCCGCACCGCTGCGTCTTAGGGCCTGACACACCCCTACCTGCCGTGGCCGCCCCCTTGTCCCTTCCTTTCTCCCCTGGGCGGCTCTTCCCTCCAGTAGAGGCGCGGGCCAGGGAGGCTGCAGGGCCGGGGTCTGGCTGGCGGCCGCCGCGCTCAGGACCGGCAGGCGCCGCGGGCCGGGGGGGCGCGCTGGAGGGCCGGCCTCCGAGGGGCGGGGCGCGCGGCCAAGCGAGCCGGGGCCGCCGCGCTCCCTCCTCCAGAACCGTCTGTGCAGCGGGCACGAGCCTCGCGCTTCCGGGTTCAGAAGGGGCGGGGTCACGTCATGAGGAAGGGGCGGGGCTGCGTGAGTCGAGCGGTCACCATGGTGACGGGGCGAGTTGGAGGCCAGGACAAGGGACTCCCCGCGCTCTCGCTTCTTGGTGTGGGATGGGGAGCCTTCGTCTGCCTTGGAGGTGGCGGCGGGGTCTTGGAATTGTCTCTAGATCAGCTGTAGGTCACCTGTCTGACGTGGGTACCGAGGAAAGGTGGTAGGGTTGGAAGGAGGGGCCTCCTCGCCCCTGGGAACCTGCCTCTGCCACTAGTCCGTATCCTCTTGAGAAAAGTTGGTGCCTGTGGTTTTCAGCAGTGTCACGTTTTGAGGGGACCCCCCTGGGTTCCATGTTTTGGTGAACAGGATTTTGTATACTCTCTTTTCTTGGCATGATGTTTTCCTTTTGTTACAACCACAGACGCGCCCCATAGTCCTGCTCTGCAATACTCCCACCTCCCTCGTGCTGTGTGGATGTTCTGAGGATCTCTCCCAGGGAACCTGCGGAGCAACTTCATCACTTTCACTTAAGGAAATAGAGAGTGGCAATAAACTTACAATCTATATTTTTAGCAAGCTGTTGCAGAGGTGACGACATTCTCTTTCAGTGAAATATTTGCAGGTTGAATAATGTAATAAGGTTGAATGACTTGGAAATCCCCTTGTTTAAAGTTTTTTAGTGATCTTGCAACTGGGTCCTGATGAAAGTGACTCTCCCTAATCCGTCTGAGGAAGACTTGTATCCTGTTTAAAGGCCTTTGTATTTTGCCCTTACCTAGGTAACTGTGGGATTAAGGTCAAAGAGGAATCTGAGTAAGTTGCAGTTATGATCTCTGCCCTTCTGCCTAGGAAACATGAGTCCCAGTTTAGATTTTGGACAAATCCCAAAAACATTTCCCATGAGCATAGTAAAACGCTGGCCTTTTTCCTCCCAAGTCACTGGGAATTCATGTCAGTCACAGGGAATAATTTTTTATTATAGGCACTACATAAGTATTTAGGGAATGTTTCCACAGAAGAGTTTTAACTTTTGGGCTTTCCCCCCCACGTTTGAAAGTTTAATGAATGGAATAGTTGGTAAGTCATTGACTGTATGTAAAAAACCATTGTGGGTCTACACATTACATTATTTATCCATCTCCTAGGCTGGGCACTTTCACGTAAAGGAGGAGGAAGAGAGTAATCCAGCCAGTGCTTTAGCAATGATCTGATTTTAATAGGTACTAAGTATATAGTGAATGAATTAATGAGTAAGTTATTCTATCCACATGTATTCCTAAAGTTTTATTCCTCAGATCTCACATTCCCAGACCTCTCTATTAACAACCCTAGTGAGACTTAAGTATGGATGTGTTCAAATATATTAAAAGTTCTTATTCTGTTAGTTTGCTAATAATTTTTAACTTGACGATTAAAGATGAAAAATGATCTCACTATATATATATATATATATATATATATATATTTTGCTACATTGATAGATTACATTGTAAAAGAACAAACCCCAAAAACCAAATGTTTTGTTTCCCTTAGAAGGGACCTCAGGGCCATGTGTGGCTCCTCAGTTGTTCTGTAACACATGACAAGCATATTGTCCATACTTTGAACAAGGAACATTTAATATCTGTGAATTCCAGCTGTCCTGTAATTGCACAACTGTAGGGAGCCAACGTTTGACCCATGGCAGGCCACAATGGAGCAGACCTGGTAGAGAGGCTGTGAGGGTCTGCAGCTGTCATCATGGGGGTCTGCCAAGTGGTTCCCACAGCACCAATCCCTGTGTGAGACTCTCACTTAAAAATTGGAATGTTCACAAAATAGTCTAAACACTAAGCAAAGTAAACTGATGGCAGCTGGTTTTCAGAATTGTCTGAACCCATGCTCTATCCCTCAAAATGATCTTTTGACAGGTTAGTACTTGTTTTGAAGCAAACATGAAAAATAACCCTAGCTATAGTTTTTATGAATGTATACACACCAAACAGAATAGTGTTTACCTCTGGAGAGGAACTGGGGGGAAGGGGCGGTGAAGGAGAATTTTGCCTTTATATTTGATATTTGAATTTATGTAATTACATGTTGATATATGATCTTTAAAAGAGTAACTATATTTATGCTCTAAATCCTGCTCTAAACTTCACTGTAAATCCTTCAATAACTCTCCACTGCATTTAAGCTAAAGTTCAAGGTGTATAGGCTAGAGCAGGTCTGGTTCTCTCAAAGGGCCCCAGACTCCCTATGAGGTCTGAAACCTTTAAGTGTTTGTATATGCGCTCCCCTGTGCTTAGAATGCCTTCCTCCACTTCACCCACTGGAGTGAGTTATCCCTCTTTTACTCTGAAGAACCGTGGATTTGGGAAAAAGTGAAAGAGGAGTAAAATACTTAGTTATTCTGTGCTAATACTTTTTCTTGGAATAACATCCTTTGAAAGCTTCCCAGAGTGCACTGACTACAGTGTTACATATCAAATCATGCTGAGACCCAAGACTGAAATAAAATGTTGTTCCCTCATTGCTAGACCCTGGCTGTGTCAAACACATACTATACTGGATTACAGGGATCAGACAGGAGTGGGATTCTGGAACTGCCCAAGAAAGATGCTGATATGGTTGTTTATAGCTTGCTACCTAATGTCCTGTCAAGCGAGTAATATACAGCTATTATAGTTAACATTTCATTATTTATCATCCAGATATTAGGAAACCTAAATTTTCTTCTTGGGCAAGATATTTCCTCTTTTGGGCATCATTTGCTTCTCTGCAAAATGTGTCCAAATTTGGACTAAATGGTCTCAAAATTCTTTCCAAGTCTAAGATTTTAGATTCTATGTATTTATAAGAGATACATTACAGAATCTTTACAGTAGTCCTTCCTGAAAGATGCTCTTCTCTGATAGTTGCCCCCACTGCCTCTCCTTCCCATCAAACTTTTAAAAAAGTAGCCTGCACACAAAAATCCTTCTTTAATGGAGATAGTATTTGAACTTCTTAGGTAAGTTAATATTTGTCCATGATTAAGTGTTAACTTAAAAACATAAGTCTCTAAGCCAAGGTACCACATCTGTTGTATCATCTACCAACTAAAATATCATTAATGTTTCTTCCATAAACAATATGACAATCTACCTTCTGAAAGAAGAGACACAATAAAAAATCCTGGAAAACAAGAGCAGCACTATTATACCACAAAATAAATATTTAGGGTTCTGGAAAATTTTATCCCTAGAGATAGTAAAGACAGTGATTAATTAGTAGCTAAAATGAGAAAATCTTTGAGACTGTCTAACTAATCACAGCTATGCATCATGGGTGCTCAGCATGCTCTTCCATTTCTTTGTTTCTGAGCACCAGAGCCTAATACACTAAATTTCCTGGATCAAGGAAAACACTTTTGCAAATATAGGCAAGGTATAGAGTGGTTAAGGCCAACAGATCAGTCAGACTACTAGAGTGTGAACTCTACCATTCACCAGCTAACCAACACTCTGGAAAAACATGGATTTAGAACAGTACCTGCCTCACAGGATTACTGTCAAGATAAAATGAGATCGTTCAGGTCAAGTCCTTAGACACACCGCCAGCACTCAATAATGGTTAGCTAATAATAGTAATAATAATGGTATTGAGAACCTGTTGTGTTCCAGGCACATGTAGATGCATTGCATGTATTATTTCTATTCCTATAACAACTCTTGCAAAGTAGGTACAATTTTCATTCCACAGCTAAAGAAACAAATTCAGAGAGGGTGAGTAATCAGCCTGGGCTATGATTAGTGATAGGGACGGGGCTCACACCAAGTTTGTTGAATCTAACACACTGCCTCTCAGAATTGTTTGATGAATATAAAGAAAAATTGTGAAATAGGTTGTATTGCCTTAAGCACAAAGTGTGTATGTGTATATATATATATATATAAAATACACATACATTATATATATATATATATATATAATATATCCTTCTGGCAGCCATTCTCAAGAGCTCCATTGTATGCTCAGAAACATTTTTGAACCAAACCAAGAGTACCTTTTTCCCCCTCAAATCTTCTGTAGTCTTCAGGTTCTAATCTTAGTATGGTCCTTAGCTAGCTGGGACTGCACCTCTCTTTCATCATCTCTAAAATAAAAATCTGAATTACAAGTCATAGGTCTTTCCCACTCTGGAATTTTTTTCCTCCTGTTGTAAAGGCATTGCTGCAAGCCGTTGCTGCCATCCAGAGGAGGCCCAGAGAAGGCATTACAGTGCTATTAATTGTGGTGACAACAGCTACCATTTATTGAGTGTCTACTACGAGCCCAGCACTTCCCTGGGCATATTTCATATGTATTTCTATTCTGCAAGGCAGGATGTTTTAAAACAGAAATAAGAATTTAAAAAATTTAAGTAATGTGTCCTGGATCATTCAATGAGTAACAAGTAACTGAATTTTGTTTTGAGTTTGATTTTTTTTTTCAGCGATGACAAGAACCAAAATACAAGTATCGTGCTTAAGGAGGCAATATGTTTGCAAATTCATCCTTTCAGCCAGAACCCAGTATATGCTGCTCTACCTCCCTGGGAGGACCCTGAGTTCAGGGCCTTGCATATGGCTCTTCAGCAAGTGACACCTATTAAGCAATTAAAACTGTTACCTCTCAGGTATAACCATTATTTGTCAAGTGTAAAAAAATGCAGAGACCCAAATCTAGAGATTCTGATTTAGGGTCTGGAGTAAGGTCCATTTTAAACAAGCCCTCCAGATGATTTTGTTCATTGAGAAACCCTGTTCAATTGTGGTTTCTATAGGGCCCAGAACACAGAGTGGGTAATAGTTTCCTGACATGCATCTGGGACGTACACTAGTTACTTTTTCAAAGAATGGGCTGCCAACTTGAAGACAATATTTCTAAGCTTTACAATGTCCTTCAGTTCCAGGATGGCTTGAGGCTCCTGGATGGGAAGCTACTTTCTAGGGCAGGGGCCTTGCACTCTTATCTCAAGATTTCATATGTTGGAAAGGTATTTTACATCACTCTGAGTATACCAACCATGCCAATCATGTTGAATGGCTTCAGCTTCCACCTCACACTGGCTCACCCACACCTCCTATTCAGTATTAGGCTGTTTATATGCAGGTAAGCTCACTGGACTATGATGGGCCTAGACTCACTAGTCTTGCCAAGGACTAGGACAAGTGGTTGTCACACAAGATTCTGCCTGGCAAAGACAATGGTAATTGGCTAAACAGCCAAACAGGTTCCACCCAGAATGTGGGATGGAAGACCTGAGACTGTTACCTACTAGGTAGTAAGAGATCAGAACTGATGGATTTCCTCACTCCTAGTTGCTCACACCACTGAGTGGTGCTTCCTTAGGTCCTCTGCAGAAATCACCACTATTGTACACATACAATCTTCTAGAAGATACTGCTGCTCATTCTCTCTGAATTCCATAACTTGAGCTTAAGCCTGGAAGGAATGGCAAGTGCCTAATACCTAGTAGCTGAAAAAATGATAGAAAGGTGCACACACAGTCTCCTATTGATTCTCAAAGCTCTTCTGACAGTGTTTTTATCTTCAGTTCCTTTTTGCATATGAGGAAACTAAAGTTCAGTAAAATGACTTGTTAGAGATCAAGGAACTAAGCAGAGGTGGAACTAAAACTTTCGATAAAAATATAACACCCAACTAGTAAATAACCCAAGTCCTCACTTCTATGGCAAAAATCCTTTAAATCATTTCCGCCCACCCCATAACATAGAGTTCAGAGCCTCACATTTCTAACTTCCTGACAGATCTTCTTGCCCCAGATTTTACCTCCAACCTACCTTCCACATCACTATCAAATTTATCTTTGCAAAATGCAAATCTGGTCACACTACTTCCCCAAGTAAGCCTAGTACATATGTGACAAAGATCCAAATGCTTAAGGTTTCAAAGCCCTCTGTGATGTGAACTTCTACTCTTGCTCTTCCAAGTCTCATCTGCATCATCAAATTCCATTCCTATCAAAAGTTTTTCCTTCCCTCACCCCATGTTTAATTTCATTATCCACTGTTAGTTTTTCCCCAGCCATGTATGCATGTATGTAAATATATACCTAGCTAATACATTGACGTGAACACATAACACCATTTATGGTTTAAGGAATAATTAAGCAATCATACTCTTGGAACCCAGTTTAAGAACCACATTACCAAACCCCCGTTACTGTTCCTTTCAGCCTTTGTGCCTCTACACGTGCTGGAATACCCTTCTAGGCTTTAGTCAGCATAGTAAATAAATCATTTAGAACCTCAGATTCAGCTTACCTCCTCTGGAAAGGTTCCACTTACTACCTTGAGGAACACGAAAGGCTTCTGTTATACCTTCAATATGAAATTTATGTTTGCTCACATATTTGCCTTCCTGGTAAATTGAAGACAACAAATATTAAGTACATTTCATCTCCAGCAACCAGAACAAATGTTAATTATACAGTAAATATATAATTTATGAGAAAGCTCAAAAAATAGGGTGTTCATACAGCCCAGTGAGCCTGGGAGTCCTGGCTTATGCCTGTTGTCAGGAGTTATTATGGTAATGAATGTGTCCTGATTTACATGGCCAATTATATGATCACCCTATCAATAAATGTTGAATGAATTAATGGAGATTTTAACTGATAAAATCTAGACAGGAAAAGTTGATATATAAAAATTCTCAAAAATTCAACTGAACACTACACCTCCTTCCTCCTCCAAAGTGCTTGAAACTTCTTGGGGACAGAGAAGGTGAGTTTGCACAAACCAGATGTCAATAACCTTTATTGCATAAATATGCTGAAACATGTTAGCATATTCCTACTTCAAGAAAACCTAAAGTATGAATTTATAGATCAGTGTGACAGAGATGATCATCTATGTTTACTACTTGATGGGAACTAGATAGTAGAGAAATTTAAAGAGCTGACTTTACCACTTGTTCAAAATTAGAAATGTAGATTAAATACTCCTCCTAAAATAACACAATCAATGGTAACATGATTTAAAAAAATTCAACAGATGCAATTTCTAAAAGAACCTCTCTTCAGTATACACATGCATACCACCTACTTACCCCTGCTCTTAGGGAAAAATACAATCTCTTTGAGTTTGATATTATAAATAAAATTTTTATTTAAATCTTTAATTATTCAAGTAGAAAAGGTTGTTTTTAACTACAATTAAACAAAAAAAGGGAAGTGAGGTAATTTCTTGATAATAATCTTGTCTTCCTCCAACAGTATCATCTTCTTTAAAAGTAAAGGTAATTCCTTGTAAATAAGGCTTTTAATAAATTACAAATATGTAATAGGTCTTGTCCATCCTCTTCCTAACTACTTAATGCACTGTTGCATAGCAACAATTTTTTTTTCTGCTTCTTCTTTGTTGGAAGTCTGAGAGTCTGAAATCTGCATTGGCTTGGATGAGCTTGGGAATTTTTCTGGTACCAGGGGTGCAAATATCCATTGTAGAAATCAGTAGCTGTTAGTGTTTTCTTGAGCATCACTGACTGAACACCAATCCAGCCATCCTAAAGGGCAAAAGGTAAATACTGAGTAGGCAGTCGGGGCAAAACTAAGGAAATTTTAGTTTATAAAATGTTTATTGTGAAAACAAGCCAACCAACAAATCACTGCTAAATGTCTAGCTACAAATAGCACTATACTAAGCAACATATGATACTTAGACTTTAAAATTCTATTACCAGGAATGATAACAAATACATCAAACTGTTAAGTCTGTCTGAGCCTAGAGAGCAGAAATTAAAAGGTACATCATATTTGCATGGTGCTTTATAGTTTTTAGAGTACGTCCATGCATTTTATTATAACTGGCTGTCAAAACATAACCACTCTAAAAGGCAGGGAGATCCAATATCACCTCCATTATAGAAAACTGATGCCCAGAGAAGATTAGTGATTTTGTGCGGTAACACAATTGGTGGGACTCAAACTCACATGCTCAGACAATCCCAACTTCCTCTATAACAGCAAACTACAGACTTGCAATTCAGATATATAGACCCCAACAAGCACAGCAAGACATAGGCATCAGTACTCTTCTAGGGCAGCTTGATGCAGGGGTTTTGTATCTAGAGTCTGTGTGTGTCAGATCAATCTATCATATACTTTAAGCACCATTCTTGAACATGAGACAGGTTACATAAACACCTTATGAAGGAAAATACCCACAAAATGGAAGGAATGTGGAACACTTTTCAGGAATATGCCATTGTCTTTTAAAATAATAATGATTCCAAAGTCATTTTAAATAGTCAAGAAATCTTTCTAACCATGACTGAACAGTATAAGCAAGTAAGATACATGAACTGTAGTAGCTGAACCAGATTTTCAACAAAGCTATCTTGTGATAGTCCTATTAAGAAGATGACTTATTAAACATGAAAACAAGTAAATTTTCTTTTAAGAAAGCACTAAAGTTACTAAATCTTCTTGCATTGTTTCAATAATAATGCCTTGGCAAAACTTCATTACTTTTAAAAAGTTATGCTAGAGATTCTATTTCCTAAGATAATTAAACTGTGCACAGGCTCAATCTGATGCCCAAGAGGTTGAGTAAAATCCTAACTGAAAATGATAAATAATACAAACTATAAACTCAGTAAAGCAAATATGATACTTTGAAATTTAAGGAAATGGTACCTTGCAACAAACCAGCAGCATTTGTGACTGTTTGTGGTATATTACTGATCCTGGAAAAACAGCCTGTCCTATTAATTTCTGATCTAAAGAATGGAGGAAGAAATGATATGTGAGAGAGAATAAATAATTATGCAATGTTGTGATGTTTCTAAAAATTCAAAATGCATCTTGGGAGGCAGTACACAGGCAGATGTGGCGAGGACACATCTGCTGATGCCTTGACTTATAATCCAAAGCTTATGATGGAACCATGGTGCTGTGTCTATCTTGAATCCAAAAGAGTAGCTTTCCATGTTCATAAAAAGCTATGAGTCATTTACTCAGTCTCTCTGAAATCGACCTGAAATGTTGAGTCTAGACGTTTTGACTGCTTTTGGGACCATTCTGGGAATCTACCAATGGAAAGAGATGAGGGGCTCAGGATCTAAGCTGGCCCTTTCACCCCCCGCCAGAGTCTTAATTCTGACTCTCTCTGAATCAGACCAACTCCCTCTGTGGTTCATAACCTTCAGGCCACCACTTTGGGAGGGTACTGATGGTCCTGGAAAAGACCTGTGTGGTGAAATGCTACACCCTGGCCTAAGATGCTCCTGGGTTTTCATTGTTATTCACCAGAATCACATCAACAAAGTCATTTTGCACTCCTTGAAAACCTTAACGCAGGAAATCACAGAGCTTAAAAAGGAACAGTAACACTGCTTTGCCTACCTCCCAGGTTTTTATGATGATTAAACAAGAAAATATATTAGTGGACACTGCAAAAAAGAGAATAAATTAATTCTTGAACTGAAACAAACCAAAAGAATCTCTATTTTTAGTAAATGTGACCTATGGTAAAAGGGACATATTTTCAAATGGTCTATAGTGAAAATATTTTCATTGTCATCTATTCAAAAGTTCATACCAGTGAGGACTGAACCACTAACTTCTACTAAATCCAGAAGTTTAATGGTATTATCCATCCAGAGTGCCTGCAATGGAATCTGCCAAAAAAAAAAAAAAAAAAAAATTAAAGAAGATATGATAAAGGAATACACTCAGTGCCAGACCCATTTAACTATGATTTTGTGTCAATCTTTAAATTATTTTGCCCACCTGTATCCCTTGCAGGCCCTTGTCCCTCTCCCTCCCATCCTCAGAGCCCTAAGTATTTATTATTATCTGCTAGTTTTTTTTGTACATTTTTTACTTTATCAAGTCACCTACTACACGAATGTCCACTATTTTATTGTTGTAACTTGCTTTACTACACATAATTCTTTCAGACTCCCTCCATTTTGATGAATATGGCTGAATTCCACCTTTACTTATGCCTGAATAGTATTCCACAGTGTGTAGATACACCATATCTTCTTGAGCCAATTGTCTACCCCAGCTCTTGTATTTATAAATAAATCTTTAAAAAAAAATTTAAACACTATTTGAAGAACAATGTTTAGATCTTTGTTAATATTTCTAATTAAAAATTTAGTTTCATAATACCGGATGGTCTCACTCATAGCAGGAATCTAGAAAACTTAAATAAGGGACCAGGAAAAAGAATAACTATAAGAAAGTAAAAATCAAAATCAACAAAAAACTATGAACCAGAGACACTTTTTGGGGGGTGGGGTTGGGAGGGGAGGGATTGGGCTCAAAATGGGGGGGTTGCAATTGTATGGGAAATATAAAAATAAAATCTATTATTTAAAAAATAAATAAATAAAAATAAACCTTTAAAAAAATTTAGTTTCATTATAAAAAGTACAAGCATTAGAACAATTATATCCATGTTACTGAGAGGTAACCACTGTTAACAGATGTGTATTTCCCTGCATTTCTTTTTCAACAAATATTACTACAAAAATCTAGAACACCTAGTTTTCTCATTTTCAGGTCAGAGCTCTTTTTATAACATTCCTTAAAGAGGACATTTAATTTTTAGAGGAGTCAGATTGTGTAGAAGGTTTGAACACTGAATCTATGAACTAAATAAATTTGAAGTTCATAGGTGTTCATTAGCTCACATTTTGACACTATCCTTTTTTTTTTTTTAATAGAGGCATGTTTTATTTATTTATTTGTTTGTTTTGTTTATACATGCACTGGGTACAGTCAGAGGCGCGGGAGGGTGAGAGAATTCACCAGAGCCAGAGCGGGGAGCAGAGCAGGCAGAAGGACCGAAGTACACTGCTGAGGGGAGCAGCGGGCGGCAGGAGAGGTCTGCGCGCCATGTGGGACCCTCCTCTGGTGGCCGGGGAGCAGCCGGGGATCGAACCGGCGCCACAGAGGCCGCGGGCAGCTTCGCAACCCAGCACTCAACCGCTGCGCCACCAGGGAGGCCCCTTTTTGACTAAAAAAGATTTACTGAATTATAAAAATGCAAGGTATATAATCAGAGTCATCAGAGCACTGCAGAAAAGAGGATGGATAAGAAGATAGTTATTTCGGTATCCTCCATCATTAGTGTCAAAATCATATGTTTACACTGATTTAAATTCCGTTTTTTGATTTTGAAAGATAGTAACATGGTCATTAACCCCATTTTAGAGGTGAAAAAAAAAAACAGAAGCTCAGAGAGAAGATAAGGGTCTTATTCTTGGTTAGTAAATGGCAGCTCTAGGAATCAGATCTTATCTTCTGGCTCCAAGATAAGTATTTATTCACTTGTTCTGTGTTACAAGTTTTTTGCAGTGGAGAGGAAAAGTGAATTGTGTAAGATAAGAATCATTGTGTAAGTGATAACGTAATCAGTTTAATTTTCTGAGGAACTTTAAGCTTTCATAATGGCTATTCCAATTTACATTCCCACCAACAATATATGAGGGCTCCAAATTCTTTTTTTTTTAAAAAGATTTATTTTTATTTATGCATACAAGAACTGGGGTGTAGGCCAGAGGAACAGGGGTTGAGAGGACTCATCAGAGACAGAGTAGGGAGCAGAACAGGCAGATCTACTGAAATACACTGCTGAGGGGAGCAGTGGGCGAGGCAGGGGAGGTCTGCTGTGCCATGTGGGTTATCTCCCTGGCTGGGGAGCGAACTCATGCTGCAGTGGCTGGTGATAGTTTGATAGAGTTGAGACTTTAACCCCTCCACTACCAGGGAGGCCCTCCAAATTCTTTTGATTGTGAATATACAGTTGTCTAGCACCATGTGGTGAAAAGCTATTTTTTCCCCATCAAATTGTCTTAGTGATCTTATCAAAAATTAATTGACCATAAATGTATGGATTTATTTCTGGACTCCCAATTCTGTCCCATTGAACCCTGTATCTATGTTTGTGTTCATATCACACTGTCTTGATAACTATAGCTTTGTATTAGTTTTGAAATCAGAAAAAGTGAGTTCTCCAACTTTTTTTTTTTCTTAAGATTCTTTGGCTATTCTGGGCCTCTTGGGAGTCCATATACATTTCTAATCAGCTTGCCAATTTCTGCAAAGAAGTCAATGGGATTCTTTTTTTATATAGAAAATGAGTTGCATTTGAATATCAATTTGGAGAATAGTACCATTTAACAATACTAAGTCTTCCAATCCAATCCAAAGAACACAGAGGTCTTTTCATTTACTTAGATATTCTTTACTGTTTATTAGGTCCAATAGATTGGGGTGGGGGAGGTATTCTTTATGATTTTTCTCTATATAAGATTACACTGTCTGCAATTACAGTTTTATTTCTCCCTTTCAAATTTGGTTACCTTTTGTTTCCTTTACTTGCCCAAATGCCCTGGCTATTATCTCCAGTACAATGTTGAACAAATGTGGTGAGAACAGACACCTTTGTCTTGATTCTGATTTTAGGAGGAAGGCTTTCAGTCTTTCACCATTAAATATGATGTTAGCTATTGGGTTTTTACAGATACTTTATCAGGTTGAGGAAGTTTCCTTCACTTCTTAGTTCACTGAATATTTTTACCATGGATGGATGGTGGCTTTTGTCAAATGCTTTTTCTGCATCTATTGAGACAATTATATGGCTCTTGTCCTTTACTTTACTAATATTGTGTATGACACTGATTGATTTATTTTCATTATTTACTGATCAGACATCCCAAAATTAGTCACTTCATTTTCATTCCCCTCATCTATCAGATGGGATAATGTAACTTGGTAATGGACACTAAAAAATATATATTTGAAAGTGCTTTTAAATTCTATGGCCCTGGGCCTCCCCGGTGGCGCAGTGGTTGAGCGCTGGGTTGCAAAGCTGCCCGCAGCCTCTGCAGCACCGGTTTATTCCTTGGCCATCAGGCAAGGGTCCCACATGGCACACAGACCTCTCCTGCCGCCCACTGCTCCCCTCAACAGTGTACTTCGTCAGTCTGCCTGTTCTGCTCCCTGCTCTGGCTCTGGCAAATTCTCTCACCCTCCTGTGCTTCTGACTGTACCCAGTGCTTGTATAAATAAATAAATAAATCTTTCAAAATAAATAAATAAATAAATTCTATGGCCCTTATAGAAATGTTTGAAGAATATTTTAAAATTTTCAGATACAAAGAAGAACTGAGAACAGGGACTCAAATGGGTTTTTATACACTAATTTTCACAGCAGCACTATTCACAACAGTCAAAAGGTGGAAACATCCTAAACCTCTATCGAAAGATGAATGGGCAAGTGATGGTATAAACATGAGATGGAGTAGCACTTACAGAGGAATGACATTCCGATGCATGGTACAGTACAGATGAACCTTAGAGATACTATGCTTAGTGAGATAAGCAGAGACAAAAGGACAAGTATTGTGTGATACCATTTATATGAAATACCTAGAATAGGCAAATGTATACAAAAAACACAAAGCAGGATACAGACATTACCAGGGACCATGCAAGGGAGGCATAGGGGAGTTAGTGTTTGATGGGTACAGAGTTTCAATGTGAGATGATAAAAAGTTCTAGAGATGGTTAGTGGTAATGACTGCACAGTATTGTGAATGTACTTAATGCAAATGACCTATATACTTAAAGATGTCTAAGGTAAATTTTATATTATGTATATTTTACTACAATAAAAATTTTTAAAAATGATTTTTTGGATTCCGAGGCTTAATTTATGAGATTCATTCCTAAATAAAAATATTTTGAAAGTGACTTAGATGCATGTACTTAAGTAAAAGTGAAATTGATCTCCAACTTACTATATTTCCAATGGCACGATAAAGTCTCAGTATTTGCTCTGAAGTTTGTTCCTCCCACTTTATACAGCTGGTACCAGCAGAAATCTTAGGGGCTGCAAGACAAATGCAACAGCAAGAATGTCTACCAGGTTTAGTGTTCATGAAATGATAACTTGATGCTGAATGACAGATATAAGAGAATTCACTAAATTATTTTCTCAACTTGTGTAGGTTTGAAAATTTCCATAATTTAAGATAAAAATCAGTAAGTAGAAGAAAACATGGGTGAATTTCTTTATAACCTAGAAGTAGAAAAGTCCTTTTAACTATGATTCAAAATCCAGAGGCAATTAAAGAATGGTAAATATGACTATATAAAACTGTTTTGCAAGACAAAAAAGCCATAAGTAAAAAAACAAACAAGTGATAAACCAAAAGTATTTTCAATTTATATCATAGCACTTTATGTAGATAGTCTATATAAGATATAATAATTATATAATAAATTAAATAAGTGTATATATAATTATATATTTAACTATTATAAAAAAGACAAGGGACATTTCTTCCTATGGGCAGGAAATGATTTCCAGGATACACTGTTAAGTGAACAAAGAAAGGTACAGATAAGTTTATCTTTTATTGCACCTTTTGTGGGGGAGTGAGTAGGGGAAAGGGAAAAATTAATTAAAATATATGTATTTTGTTTACTTTGATCAAAGAAAACAACTGGAAAGCTAAATCAGAAACTAATTAAAAGTCACCTATAGAACACTGGTCCATGATTTGCGAGATTGGGATGTGAGATTTCTCTGAGTATCCTTTCAAAGAGTTTTAACTTTTGAATCATGAACATAACAGTCCAACTACATACCCATAGTAGGATATAGTCTAAGGACAAACAAAACTCTCAAATCTTATTTAATAGTCTTACTGTTTGTAGAAGTGTTGGTAGTATACATTTTGGAACTATTTTATGCATGGCAAACAGTTTAGTTTTTATTTAAAAAAATATATTCCGCATAAAAGAAAATAAAGGAAACCCCTGCAATTTAAAATTAGAATCAAAAAACAGTATGACCACGAGTGTTCTTTAAAGACACAATGCCTAGCCGCGTCCACTGTCACCTCATCTTAGAACCCATTGTTGTGCTGGATGGTTTCTAAAAACCAACCTCTACAATGAATGGGGTAGGGAGATGGCTGACTCCAATGTGGGGCAGAGGATTTACAAAGTGAGGCTGGGACATCTTTTTAAACAACAACAACAACAACAAAAAAAAAACCACAAGAAAAGCTGAACACCCTGCAAGGGAGAGCAGAGGGCGAGATGGGAGAGGTTATCTGCCAAGGTTGGGACATCTTGAGATGGAAAATAAGGAAGCACTCAAAAGCTAGTTGAGGAGTAGGGGGTAGTGTTAGAAGCATGCAGGAGCCAACTTTAAGGGGCTCCTAATGCCAAATTTGGGACAACTTGGGTAGCACAGAAATTTATAAATGTAATTAATGGTGAAGCACAATAAATAAAAATGTTTGAGTCAAATAATTAAAAAACCTGTTTGCCATCATAAGTGAAGGCAATTGTGGCATCAACTCCTTATAACAAAACTGTTAATCAGAGAAAGAATTAGGCTCTTCTCCTGCCATTCTAAGATGAATTAAAGTTCATCTAAATTAATGAGAAAAAGCTCATTATTTACAGAATAATGCCAAATATTAAATGTAAATGGATCTGGAAAAAATCACCATTTTTATAATCCCTATTGGAATAATTCATTCAGGGATAGGGAGTCAATTTGTCCTGAAATTGTTATGCGAAATGTGGCTAGAGAACCAGATATTTGCACAGAGTATTACCCCACAGATTACCTGCTAATTGCCAAAAAGAAAAATGAATTTTTACACTGGAAAAATCTGGTGGTTACCACCTCAACCAAGTGATCAAATTTCACATGGCTAGCCTGTATAGTACTGAAATGATGTCCCTAGACTGGTGGAGACAGAGGAGAGACTTCTCTGAGTTTATACTTTTGAATAGTTTTAGCTTTTGAATCATGTAAATGTCTTACATATTCAATAAATAAAATTAAATCACAAATAAAACTGAAAAACAATCCTTAAAATTAAAAACAAGCTAAACCAAATCTCATTGGTACACAGCATTACCTATGAATTTCTCTTTTCAAAAACTTGAACCTTGCATCTAATTGAGTTTTTATAAAAACTTCCAATTTACAGGAAAAGTAAAGGTTAGAAAATCAAGTTAAACAATACTGGAGGAAACAGATAAAAAGCCAATGACATGGAAGGAAAAAAAATAGTGGAGGAATTACTCTAGATTAAAGAGACTAAAAAGACATAAAAACTAAATATAATTGGGTCCTAGTTTGAGAAAATACGCAACTATAAAGTCAATTAGGAAAATTTAAATATGTGCTGGCTATTAGATGATACTAGAAAACTGTTCATTTTTCTTAGGCGATCTATGCTGAAGTATTTAGGGATGAGAGATCATGATGTCTACTCCCAAGTCGTTGAGCAGAAATTAAAGTATATATACTACAAAATACATATACATATATAAAGAAAGAAAAAAAATGAGGCCAAACGTTAATTTTTCACTCTGGGTTGAATAGGTAGTTACTATCTTTCAACTTATCTCTGTATTTAGTACTTTCCAAAATGAAAGAAAAAGGGGAAAAAATCCAACCTTTCATGAAGCTACATGTTAAGAGGGAAGGGAGATCTTACCAACCCTTCCTAAGAAAAGGACACACAAAGTGGGCACTCAATCTAGACAGAATTACAGTGAGGAAGTCAGAGTGCTCAGATGCCATCACAACAAACAAAACCTAATGAAAGATGTGAGTCTGCAGGCATCACTCACCATGTGTCACCCCCTCAGCTGGCTGTTGTCTTCCACTGTTCAAACTTTCAGGCAAATTTTTCAAAACTGAAATAAGCTTTTAAAAAAAGGGGAAAAAAAAAAGAGACAGAGCAATGTATTCAAGATGAACAGAACAAAAGCAGAAATATATTACAATTCACTGTCATGAAATTTATAGTTTTCAAAGAGCTGTAGGGCAGGTAAGGTAGTATGCTAATTGCCTTAAACTGCACAAGCTTCCAGTATGCAGACGGCAGATATTTAGATATCCACTCTCTCACTCTGCAGGTGGGAAGCAGTGGAGCCTCCCAGAAAGGAGAATATTTCTCAATTCACAATTCTGGGTTCAAATCCCAGTTCCACCACCTACAAGCTGTGTGTGTGTTAAGAGTCATTTTACTTGTCAGTGCCCTTCAGTGGTTTACAGTCACAGGTGTAAGACAAGTGACAGCAACAGCTACCTCAAGGTTTATTGGGAAGATTAAAAAAAACAATCAGTCTATAGAGTATCTAAAACAGATAGCCAGTATTCAATAAATGACAGTTACCATATAACAGTTTTTTTCCTGAGGTGAATGACCATTTATGTATTGAGGGAAAAAGTTTTCCTGTATACAGGGTGGTAGACTATGGGTTCTTTGGTGGTGGGTGCACCAAGGTAACAATACCTGAAGGGGCATTGTACACTTCTATTATGGAAACAACAATGTAAACCAATATGAACTCAATAAAACATATTTAAAAATCTTTCCTCTATAGAAAATTAATATTTCATATGAAAATAATTAATTTGGTCAGTGATCATTTACTCAGACTCTACTGTGTGCTGAATCAATGAGCTATACAAGACTATATAGTTCATTTATAGCTAGGAGGGTCAGCAGGATCCAGTGCTTATGGATGCAAATGACAGGAACTCAGGCACAGAAGTGGGAGCTAAGAATTACTTAGGAAATGCTGTTGGTTAGGCAAACTTTACATCAAGCTAGGGATGTAAGGAGAGTAACACTGCAGTCTAAAGTCTTTGTTGTGAAAAGCAGTGGCCCATATAATATCACATGCTTCATTTGAAAGCTTTCATTGAGTACCCACTTTATGTAAATTCTCAAAGATTTACATGAGATTATAAATGCCAAACTAATTTTTAGGAAGCCAGGGATAGAAGTCACTTTCTTTTTTTAAAAAAGCTTAAAATTATACATCATAAAAAAACCATTTCATCATAACCACTAAGGACACTGAGTAAATGAATAAAAAGCAGTGGGATATTGGAGCACTGTACCATGTTTGCACCCAGTCTTGACAGCACTGCTTCTAATTCCTTTGAGGTACTCTTGGGTGGCACAGGAACCATTTCCTGTTTGAGAATTGGGCCTACATCAAACCTACAAAAAATCATAAGCAAATAATATCATTACTATTTCTTAAGATCAATGTTTGTGCACATAGGTATCTCACACACACACACACACACACACACAGAGACACACACACAATTTGACTTTTAGTTACTAGCAAGGGAGAAAAATCAGCCTGAAAAAAATGGAGAGCAAAATTTGGCCTGTACTTAGATTTTAAATTTATTCTTTTCCTAGAGGAAAAAAGTACAAATAAATATATTGGGGATTTGACTGCAATTACAAATAATTCTATTATTAGTAATAAATAGTATAAAATTTTCCTATTTATATAATGAAAGCACACAGCAGACAATTTGTTTTCCAAGGAAGTATAAGTAGGAAATTCATAATTATTTCTTCCTACATTTCCTTTTTTCAAAGGACCAGACTTTTGCTTGGATTATAATCATTGCTGATTATAAGTAGGTACAAGTGTATTTATATTCCTACATGTCTAAAATTTTTACATCAATCTTTTTAAACACTGGCCATCAGCTATTGGCAGAAATATGCTTTGCTTTAAATATTTAACTTTGCAGTTTGTTAATTTTATTTTTATGCTATGAGCTTTAATAAAATTTTTATTAAGGAAAATTACATTAAAAAGAATGACCAGTTTAATGAATCACCATATAAACATCACCCAGATTTTTAGTTTTGCCACTCTTGGTTCATCTTGTACTTTTTTTCTGAAGTTAAAGCAAATCCCAGATATTGAGCTATTCCTATGCACTTGTGAATTATTCTTTTTATTAGAACCCCAGGTGATAACAGGCAGAGACAATATACTCCTGAAGCAATTTTAAATGTTTCTTAGTTTGTAGGTATACTTAAAAAAATTAAATGTCTGAGACAATTATATTATACATTGGTATACAATGTATTCTGTTTCTTTTTTTAAGGGCAGGAAATCTTTTTTTTTTTTTTTTAAGATTTATTTATTTATTTATACAAGCACTGGGTACAGTCAGAAGCGTGGGAGGGTGAGAGAATTCACCAGAGCCAGAGCAGGAACAGAACAGGCAGACTGATGAAGAAATACACTGCTGAGGGGAGCAGCAGGCGCAGCAGGCGAGGTCTGTCATGCCATGTGGGACTCTCGCCGGCGGCCAGGGATCGAACCGGCACTGCAGAAGCTGCGGGCAGAGCTTCGCAGCCCAGTGCTCAACCGCTGCACCACCAGGGGAGGCCCTACAATGTATTCTTACTTCAGGTCTCAAAAATTCACCATAGAAACTAGAGTTAGCAGAACCAAGATTCATGACAACTATGATGCAAAAATTCACCTCTCATTTACATAATATCTTTTTACTTATTTTATTTATTTATTTATTTATTTATTTATTTATTTATTTATTTATTTATTTAATTTATACAAAAGCTGGAGTATAGGCCAGAGGCGTGGGAGGGTGAGAGGATTCACCAGAGAAAGCAGGGTACAGAATAGGCAGACGATCAAAAACACTGTTGAGGGGCACAGCAGGCGAGACAGGAGAGGTCTGCTGCGCCACTGGTACCTCCCTGGCCACTGGGAATCGAACCCATGCTGCAGAGGTTGTGGACAGCCCCATAGCACTGTGCTCAACCTGCTGCACCACCAGGGAGGCCTACATACTATCTTTTATAGAAATCCAGTTGCTAGTTATCAAGTTAGTATAATCAACCAATTAAACATTTCACAAGGCTTTAGAAAGATGCATAAATACCAAAAACACAGAATTTTTATGTGAGAAACCAGGAAAACAGAGGGTACCATAGCAGAGGAAGCCCTTGGAGTCAGTTTCATTCATCCATTCTCAAACAGACTGATCTCAACATTCAAAATCATTACCAAAAGAAAGTCAAGAAAATGTTCTACCTTTTAGGTCTGATCTGCATAATGGTCACTCCAGTAACCGTGTCTCCGTGAAGCACAGTATGGATTATGGGTGCTGGACCACGCCACCTTGGGAGGCAACTGGGATGGACATTCAATATGCCACTGAGTTAGAAAAGGCAGAAATTAGTATGCAAGTGGGTTTTACCATTTAGTTACTGCTACTTAAACTAATATGCTACTTTCATCATTAAAATTTTCTAGAAATTTTGAAAAAATAACAAATCTAGTCTTGGACCACCTGAAAAGGAAGCCAGAGCTAAGTTCACTTTCTTACCTTGAGACCAATGAAACTCAGTTAATGAAAGACAAGACAAGAACAACTATTCATTGTTTCAGAGATGTTTCACAGCAGCTCAAGATGTCTGTGAGTTTTTAAATAAAAGCAAAATTACCATTTTTTACTATATAAGAACCACATAAACTCTACCATGCATCTTACAATGTGAATTATATTTATTATTTAGTCACAAAATTACCCTAAGTTTGCATACAGAATGCATAAAACAAACTTCTTGAATTTCTATCAAATAACCTATTCACTTTTGCTGTTTATCCCAATATACCTATCACCCACTGATGAGCTATTTAATTTACTAATCTGTAATTAGTTTAATGATGTCTCCATCAGCATGAGTATACTCTTAAGGGTGTGAGTACATGAGAGTCTTATATTTTAAGTTTCACTGTTTAGTCCAGTCTCATTCATCCAACAAACACTTACTGAGCACAATCCATGTGCTGGCACTGTTCTAAGTGCTGGAGACACAAACAATTGAATAAAACAGAAAAAAATCTCCCCTGCCTGAGGGGAGCTCATGCGCAAAAAGTGGGAGATAAGCAATAAAAAACAAACTATGTAAAAAGTCTGTCAGATGATGCTCAGTTCTATGGAGAAAAATAAAGCAGAGAAGGGGACAGGTGTACTGGGTAGGAGATTACAATCTTAATAGTGGTCAAGGACAACAAAACACTCGAGTAAAGAAATGAGGAGGTCAGGGAATAAGTCATACAGATATTTGGGAGAAAAGCTTTCCAGATAGAAGGATTGTAAGCACAAAGGACTTCATGAAGGTGAATGCTTGGCAAGTTCAGGCACATCAGTGAGGCCAGTATGGCTGGAATTGAGTGAACCAAAGGGAGAGGACCAGGAGACAGTAGAGAGCCAGCAGGGAACCAAACCCAGGAGGCAGGTCCTCTTTGGTCATTACAAGAACTTTAATTTTTATTGTGAGTGAGAAAGAAATCTCTAGAGAATTTTGAACAAAGTGACACAGTTCAACTTATGAACAGATTTTGAACAGGACATCCTGATGAACTAAATGACTCCCAGCAATTGTTAGGCTGAAATTTACTGAAATGAAGATTTTGGGACGAGCAGACCTAGGCTGAAAAATTCAGTAATGCACTTTTGGATGGCTTAAATGTAGTTTGGGTAGATAGCTGAACTAGAGGGACAGATTTTGGATTGTCAGCATATAGATGAAATTTAAATGAGGGTGGATAAAAGCTCATAGACAGTGATAACCAAGGAAGTCATATTTTTCTTTTTAAAGAGAACATACTAAAGAAAACAATGAGTTTAAGTTATTGCACTTTCTATACCATGTTCATTTATAAAGACTAAGGTTTCAATAATGTATTTCCTTATAAATTAAACTTACTAAGGAAATTTAAGAATAAGCGCCTCACTCAGAAGTCGGCCAAATGAAGCTACCACTCCAACATCATATTCTCCAGATCCCACATCTGGCCACTCATACACCGGAAGCTGAGACTGGACAGCGTATTGCTTCACTGGCAGTCCTTTTGGTGATGGGGAGGGCACCGTGACCACCTCCAATTTTTCAATTAACTTTTCCTCTTTGTTTTCCCTAAGATTAGAAGAAAATGTGAGTGTTAAGGCAATAACTCAAAGCTAAAATAACACCTACAAGGCATTTTTATGCTTAAACTCCTAAAGCATTTAAATTTAAATGACTGAAACTAGTGGAACTGAGAGACTGAAATTTTATTTATTTAATTTTAATTATTTTAGGTGTAAAGAGACACATGTAGCAAATATCTACTGTTTGGACAGCATGTTTCTAGAGATTTCCTGTGCATACAGAACCAAACCAGGAAGGTACAACTGCACAATTGGGATATCATATATACTCATCTGCATTTTCCTCCTAGTGCTATATATGCTACTATGTGTCTTTTTAAAAAATGGGTTAAAATAAATATACTTATGCCTATATGTGCACAGAACACTTCACAGAAATAAGAAACCAAAAACAATATCTCTGAAGAGAAGAAATGGGAAACAGGTGGAAAAAACTGACTTTTCACTGTACTTCCTTTGAATCTTTTGAATTCTGTACCATAACCATTTGTTATTCAAGCAATGACTATTAAAATAACAAGAAACAAAAACAGATACCTTGGGGATAATTCCATGACAATACAGCACATATAGCATTACCTTTTCTTTTTATCTGCTGCATAATATTCCACTACTCAGCAACTGTTCATTTATTTTGAAGGTATTGCATGCATATGCTGAGAAAAGGAGTACACAGGAGTAAAAGGAGTATATAGGAGAAAGTACAAGAGTAATGGAGCTGCCAAGTGTAGTATCATCAGAAGGGTAAGGATATAGGATGAAAGATTTAAGGCAATGTGCAGTAAGCACAGCTTGTCGAGAGTGCGTTATGGAGGGTGTGCTAAAGGGAACTCATGTATAAGGAGTGTTTCAGAGTGTGTGTACTGAGGGAGGAATATGATACAAGGGGAGTGATGAGAAAGTCTTGACGATGACAGAAATAAGTTTGCATGTGGAGTGCTTCAGGCAGAAAAATGCAGTGGGTAAATAAAAAACAGAGGTTGGGGGAAAGGAAGCAGAATGGTATACACAGGTACAGCCACTATCTATGTACCCTGGCCTTTCAGGACAGGTGAAAGCACTAGTAATTTTCCCCCAACAAACAAGATTTGTTAAATTTTAAGAACACTAAACATGTACCTAAGAGTTCTGATTTCTAAATTTATTCATCTGAACAGCCGTTTTGGACTTTGATCTTATTTCTGCTGCAGAAAAATAGATCCCGTGGTAAACACGGAGGAGATGGGGAGCGAAGAAGTGAGAGGTGGTGGGTATGCAGACAAGATGCACGTGCCCGGTAAGAGGAAACCCAAAGGATTAGAGTGTACAAATCACACCTATAGGAGGCGAGGAGTAAGTGGCAAGGGGAGGGCTCTGGAGTCGGAACCCGTTTTAGACCCAAACAACTCAGCTGATGACCTTGGTCAACCGCTTAACCTTTCCGAACTCCGGTTTCCCTACAGGCAAACCGGGCAGGGAGGCAACGAAATGGACGCAGGTGATGCGTGCACAGCGGCTAGCACAGTCCTGGCCCCGCAGGCTGCAGGTGACGCTGGAACATGCAGGGCCCGGAGCGGGGTGCGCAGACAGGACCCGACCAGCGGGCGCCGCGTGCTTTCCGGGCGCCGGGAGCTCTGGGCCCACACCCCGCCGGCGCCGGGGCCGCTGCTCTCGCCGACCCGAAGCCCGAGCTTCGGGGTCAGCCGCGGCCGCCAGGCCCCCCTCGCCCGGGCCCGGTACCTGGCGGCGTGCAGCGCCCGCAGCGTCTCGCGGGCGAAATGGTCTGTGCCGAAGAAAAGCACTCGCCAGGGCGGCTTCTCGCGGACGCGGGCGCCCCGGCCATCCTCCCCGCCAGATGACCGGCCGAGACCGGCCAGCGCCAGCCACTGGGGGCCCGGCCTCCCGCCCGCGCCGCCGACCGCCGGCCGCGTTCCCCAGCAGCGCCGCACCAGCGCCCGCATCACCGCAGGCGGCGGCCTCCACTGCGCAGGCGCGTCGCAGGGCTTACTGGCGTAGCTAGGCCGGAGGGGCGGGGCCGGGGAAGGAGCAGTGGGCGGGGCTTCCAGTGACATGGGGCGGGGCCTGCTGATGGGAGGCGTGGCCCGCTTGTGGGCCCTGAGGAAGAAATTTGCTCGTTTAAGCGTCCGGGTGAATTTTGCTTTTGTTTGTACGATTTAGTCAATCTCCCGAAAGAACTCTTCTGGGAACAAATCATAATTTTCGTGGCAATGAAATCTCATTTATTTACATAATTCAGTGTCATTTTCTCAGCTATTATAATTAATATTTACTGTAGACCGTACTTTAACAAAGCATTTTATATCCATTATTTCAGTTAACCCTTCTGTCAAGGTAGTTATTGTTACAACCATTTTACTGAAGAGATTCCGAGACTCAATGTAGTTAAGGGCATTCCCTATCTGAGGTTCTCACTGCTAGTTTATATAGCTCCAAAGCCTGGGATCATAACCATTTGGTCTATTTGCAACTGAGGAAGCTGAGGCTCAGTTATTTGCTCTAGTCCTTCTGGTAAATTGCAGTCACCACTCTTGCTCCTACCCTCACACCAAGGGATACCATAGAGGATATTCTTAGGGAAAATGGGTAGGAGAAGCTGTCCCAAGAAAACCTCTAAGGACTTTGGAGCTTAGACTCTATATACCTGAAGCCCATGCAGTGGCCTTCTCCTTGAGTGTCATTACATGTCCTGACTATGGAGGGGAGACCAGATTCCTCTGTAGTCACTCTCACCACCTTTCCTCACCACAAGTCTTAGACCCACTGACCCTGGAGCAGTCCTTTTTCCTAAACATGAGATCTGCATATCCTTGCTTCCATGTCTTTGATATTCATTTTCTAATACCAAGTTTACACATCTTCCCTGAAGCTTCAAGCTCTTGCATGCATGGCCTTTATATCTTTCTTCATGGGCTCTGTGGGGTGACTGCTTCTCACACAGTTTGAAATTGTTGAGGGAAGTTGTCTAATGTGTAGGCATTGATTCATTTACTTGTGTGTAAAAGTAAAAGCAAAAAGAGAAAGACCACATTTCCAGGGATTCTGCTTTTCTGATGGATCACATATGAGGAGAATTAGATGGGATCCTAAGGCTTCTATTCTTTCAATTGAGTTCTGTTCTGCTCTTAGAGTAAGTGCAATATGATTCTAGTATTTAATATATGGTCTTTCCTCATACATCATCTATAAATATGATGCATATAGTTATTTAGGTTTTTGCCTTAGGATCTGATCTCTGTCTGAAGTGTGACCCTTTATATTTGTATTTATATAATATCTCTGCTTGAGAACCTGCCTTTTGCTGCATTTAATTTCCAATAGCCAATTGTCCACAGGAAGCCCTGTACCCCAGAGCTGCCTTGTGTCCTTCACAGCGCCCGCTGCTGGTCACATAGAGACAGCTCAGATTGAGGAGCCGAGGCCAATCTGTTTTCTTTCTTCCAGAGAGCTGTGCTCCTACAATTGGCGTTTAATTTCCCTAGAGCATGGTCTTTTGATTTGCATCAGACTTCTTTAAAAAAAAGGGGGGGGGGAGATAGGGGAGCATGGTATTGTATTGGCTGAAGTTTTCCTCTAAGTTAGGGATGTATGGGAGGGAGGGCCTTCTTCCTAGCCCTGATAAATCTACTTTTGGAACTACACAAAGATCAGGACACCTGCCCCAAGCGGCAAGAGATTTTAGGTAATAAATTAAGACATCTGGAAAGGGGTAACTGAGCTATAATAGGATCAAGATAACATTAATTCAGCCGGTCCTCCAGTTTCCAGAAATTTCTCTTCCTTGCTGAATGGAGGGTGTGTGCACGCTGAATCAATGTAATCTGAGTCTGGGTGATGAGATATTATCATTGACAGAGAGGACTGATCTTGGCAACCACAACGTTTTAGCTTTGAATGCTTTTAAACTGAAGTGATGAGATGAGATGCTTGGTAGAAAACTGGAATGTGTCATTGAGTTCTATGACTGAAGGATGGAAGAGTTGATCCAGGAGTTGAAGGAAGCAGGACATTTCTGCGCTCACTGTTATCATCATACCACGCTAGCCTAACCGTGTCAGTCATTTGGGGTTGAGTGAAAAGGGAGGAACGGCCAGGGCCCTGGGAAAGATGGAGCAAGAGCACAGGAGGAAAGTCGCCAGAGCTCTGTTGACTGGTTCCTGGATCCACAAAAACACCTGTATGTGGTCTGGGAGACATGCCACCTGTCTCCAGTGGAGTCAGCCACGCATTGACTTTGCTCCGGTGCTAGAGCTGGAACTGAACTAAGGGGGTCAGCCCACGGAAGCCTTTTGGATTGCAGGTCCTAGCGAGACGCTCCACCTACTGTCTCCTGCTGTAGTTGCACCATAAATCCGCAAGGGGCCGCTGCTCACCAACCTTTCCCGTCATTGAGTGCGGTGGACAGTTGTCAGGCTGTGTCCAATTGAATGGATAAATAAAACAGGCAATAACATGGGTAGATATCACAAACGCAAAATTGAGGAAAGAAACCAGAGTACATTATGTACATTATGAACTTTACTCAGGTAAAGTTCAAAACACACAAAATTTTTTTCCTATTTATTTATTTTTCTTACAATGTTTGCTTTCTTTTCTCAGGTGTAGTCCCCCTAGAATTTCCACCATCCATTCACCCGTGCACCATCACCATAGTCCTTTGTGCTCCTCCCACCCTCGTTTTGATCCCTTTTCCTCCCCCTCCCCTACAGAATGTCTCTGATTTATAATTTAAATAATAACTCCAAGGTCACTAGTTAACTTTAAGAGTTTAACAAGCTAATTTAGTGATTAATCATATATTTTTGGTTAACCAAGACAGAAATTTAAGAAATTAAACAGAACAGAGAGAATATAAATACTTGGAGATGGCACAGAATTTTTGCAACCAGTCACAAAAGATCAGGAAAAAAAATAACTGTACAGTACCACTTAAAGGAAATATCCAGAATAGACAGATCTAAAGAGAAAGAATGTAGGACAGGGGGTGTGTTGAGAGAAATGAGGGGTGCCTGCTAATGGGCACAGACAGGGCTTCTTTCTGAAGTAATGAAAATGCTCTGAAATTGTGTGATGTTGCAATTCAACGAACCTACTAGAAGCCATTAAATTGTACATGCTGGATATGAGGCGTATAAATTCTATCTCAGTAAAAATGTTAAAAAGTATGTTTTCCTGTACTCTTGTCTGTGTGGAATGTACCGTCTCCTCACATTCAAATTACAAGAATGAAATCAATCAATGGCCTTAAAGTATGCTTTATAAGAGTAATTTCATTTTTAAAGTCAAAACATAAAGATCTAAACAATGTTGTACCTATCATTCTTTGGTATGCATATTTAGAATGTACATCTTGAGATACTTTAAGATTATAAACATGTATAATAAAGTGTTAATAATCCAATTTAGTACACATTTCATATGCTTGAGGATGAGCATACAGAGCTGGATATGAGGTAGTGAAGTAAATCTTTTCTTTTGCTATAACTTCCCAAATGTATATTATTAGAGTTTTAAATAATGGATTGCAAAAAATAAAGAATCTAAAACATAAGAGTCCATTAACTTTCATGAAAATTTTGGAAATATAAAGTCTTCAAACAACTGTAAGCAGACAGAAAATAAAGGAATCCTCACATTTCTAGAAGTTGGAATTTCAGTTTGTCATGTTACCTTCTGCTGTGACGTTACAAAGCATCATTAAACTCTTAGAATAGCTTAAGCTATTTTATTGGACACTTGGATTCTTATCTGAAAGTCTTTTTTGCTGCTGTTCTCTGAAATTAGGTCCCACACAAATTTGGAGTAATAAAACAAATTATCTTGACTTTTGTGCCCAAACCATTTTTCCTAGGCAGTCACAAGATAGCACCAAAGCTTTGCTCCCTCACCTTTTACCCACAAGTGGCCAGCACAAAGAAGGTGCTAGAAATAATTGCATATGATTGATGCTTCCCATAGTTTTTAACTATGTCTATGGTAAATTTTCCTATTTTGCAGGTTCAGAATATAGGGAAAGTTGTCAAATCGAAAAGAGCAATACAAAACACCATTTGAATTTCTACAGGTAAAGTGATCCTGTCAGTATATTCTGTATCCTGGGTTGGGTAGTAGCATACTTCTGCTCATGGGTAAGGACTACCCACATATCTACTTCTAAGGAGATTTTTTTCCTAGAACTATGACTTTATCAATTGTAAAGTGATACCACTTTACAATTTAGCACAAGACACATAGTAATATCCTAGCGATTGTCAAAGCCTTCACTGTCTGTAATACATCCTTCCTTTTGAGGGTGATAATCAATTAAGTCTTTATGTAATAGTATGGAAAGGCCCAACTCTTTATATCTTCCTCTCCAGTGGGGGAATTCCATTCACTCCTATGCTGATATAGTTGACTCTAATAAATTAAAACATAGCTGTCGAGTCTTGACATTAACTGGTGGATTTTGCTCTCTTCTTAGATTTGCTGAAAGGCCTTAAATATGTCATAAGTCAGAGTTCATGGCTTCTGAAAGAAATATCAAAGAAAAACCTTAAAATCTTGGTGGCAAGGACTGTGTCTGGTACTCTTGTTATTTTTAAACAGTTTTATTGAGCTATAATCCATGTATTATACAATTTAGCCATTTGAAACACACAAATCAAGGGTTTTTAGTATATTCAGAGTTGTGCATCAATGACCACAATTCTAGAACATTTTCTTTATCCCCAAATGAATCTCATATCCCCTTCCCACCTCTCGTTTCCTCTGGACAATCACAAATCTACTTTCTTTCTCTATGGATTTGCTTGTCCTTGACATTTCATATAAATGGAATCATGTAAAATGTGTTTTTGTGTTGTAGACCTTTCATTTATATAGCACTTTGTTAAGGGTTTATCTGCATTGTAGTGTATATCACTACTTCATTGCTTTTTATGGCTGAATAATACTCCATTGATTTATCATTCAATGGCATATGGCTTGTTTCTACTTGTTAGCCATTATGAATAAGTATAAGTTTTTGTGTGGACACGTTTTCAAGTCTGTTGGGTATAGGCCTAGGAGAGGAATTGCTGGATAATATGGTAGCTCTTTGTTCAACTATTAGAGCTGCCAGGGGTTTTCTAAAGAGGCTCACCATTTTAAGTTCCCATTGGCAGCAAATCACAATGTACCAACAATCATAACTACTGATACTGCAGGGAATTAACTCATGAGTTCAGACTTCTTGGTGTGAGTTGACTTTGCTTGGCAGACTAGGGACCAGAAACATAAATGTCAGGGTTCACAGAACTCCTTATCTAGAAACAGACAATTCAGTAAATGTGAACAGCTGCCCTAAGAGCTGCCTATACAGAATTTGTTCTGTAGGGCTGGATGAAACCAGTACTGGAAATTAGACTGCATTGTCTTGGAATGCTGTTGCTGTACTTCTAGTGTTCTGCTAAGCATATGATAAAGGCCTTTTTATTCTTTTTCTTCCATCTCCATCCCAGTTTGTAAGTGTTCAAACTGAAAGGAATCTCTGTCTAGATACACATAGTTGAAGAAACTGCTCTAAGTCTCCCTGGTTATATGCTTTGTGAATCCTTCCCCTTAGTTGCTATTTTATTTCAGCTAACCCCTCAAAATTCACGAAACAAATAACATTGTGCAGTTTTACTCATTTATTTTTTAGAACTTAGAGAATAAGACCTTAGAATTCTTCCCCACATTGCCACACCCCATTAGAATCCAGAATGTATAAAATGCTATCTGTGAGGACAGACCCTGCAGACAATTGTAAATGGAAAATCCGAGTGAATACTCAGATGAATTTAAGGATGATGCTTCCAAAAATTACAATTCATTTTAAATTGGGTTAAGCTAATCAAAATAAAGTTTTCCTTTAAAAATGTCCTTTTCCTAACTATAAAAAACCTGCAAAATTTCATGCCATATCTGTAAAACAATCCCTTGGGAGAGACTCAAAGATTCTGTTGAAAATATGAGGTTTAAACTGTCCCACAGATGAGGAACAAGAACCACACTTAATATAAGCAAATGATGCTGTAAAGTCCTTCAAGGAAATGACTGATGGAGTTAGAACCTTACAGGTAGTAAAGGTTGCCACTTCTAGAAACATCGACAAACTTTATGGAGCAGGGGGAGAGATTTGGAAACTGATGACTAGACCTGCTGGGGTGCAGACAACCCCCTGATGAGGTCAGTAGGAAGCACTCCCCACACAGTCCCACCCTAAGGTTGTGTAAAACATATGGGCATGAGTTAAGGCTCTGTTTCCAATCCTTTGGCTCTAATTCTGGTCACCAGGAGGTTCTTGCGCACTTATAGAAACCTCTTCCCCCACTTCTTAATTAGTTTGTGACGCATAGAATCACACATAATTCAAGCACACAAGCTACATGAAATAGTGACCCCCAGACTGAATCGCATCCTGTATTTATTTGGAAATTCCTCCCAAATAAGGAAGCCATATTAAAAGAATAATAATATCAGTGTAAATAAAAATAATTCTGGCAATGACCTTTGTGTATGTTTTGTATGCTTACATGTCTCCTGTTTTAAAAAATGTAAAAAATAAAAAATTTTAAAAATGATTAACAAGACATTTAATTGACATAAAGAGATAAAGAAATCATGTCTTTTTTTTGTCCAACTAAGATAGATAATTAAAAGTTATATGAGCCAAAAGCAGGAATTTTCTTCCGGAAAAGCAAATACATCTTTTGGTAAAAATGTTTAAAAATACTTTAAGAAGATAAACTTTAAGAGGATTAAGACGTGTTTAAAAAACTGGTCACCCACTGCCCACCTAGCCTACATCAACCAAGAGTCTTAGTGAAATTTTAATTGAACAGTCTTCCTTTAACAAAAACAATCTGGTCTAACAATGATTATCCAACCATTCACCTAAAGTGAATTTCTCAACTGAAACTACCAGAGGTCTTTCCCCTTACAACAAGATTGTAATAAAACCTTGACTAAATAGTTCTGATTAAACTATCTGAAGTGTTTCCTTTAACAGGGGGGCACTGTATGCCACTGAGGTCCCCCAGAGGCTGTCTGCTTTTGAAAGGTGAGAACAGCAAAATTCAGACAAATTAGCACATAATGCTTACTTACCAAGTTGTTTGACAATCCTCAAACATAGTATAGAGCAATTCATCTTCAAGATGTAGCTATTCAAAGAGTGTGGTGTATAGGAGTGGTTAAACTTCAAGTGCCTCATAGAAATAAAATGAAAGACTGATAGACTTTGATTTTATTTTACCCTTGGACCTTGATTTATTCCTGGACTGAAGGAGGCATTTAGTTACACTATAACCAGGAGCAAGGGGTCAAAGGCATAGAAAGAATTAAGATTCGAAATAAGGGTCAATGACATAGAAAGTCTCAAATAAAATAGATAAGATGAAAGAGATGAAGGTGGTGGCTATAGAATGTTCTCTCTTGGAGAAAGTACATACTTTGGTTCATTGTTTCACAGGTTTCTGCCCCAACTTCCAATACTTTGAAAATGTCTCTGAAATACTTTCAAGAAAATATGTCTGTGGAACAAGCATTTGATGACTGAGGTCATCTAACTTCAACATAAAAATAACTTCCAAGTGCTTGTCCACTGACCTCTCAACCACCCTAATGCAGATGGGGACATCAAGTGATTGATGAAGCACCAGTATCTTGCCCTGCCTTTTCCAAAAATACCCTCATTAATTATATTGTGTTTTACTCCTCTGAATTTAAATTAAAATTGGCCCTGGAAAGAATTATGCAGTTCCATTGGAACCCTTCTCCTGTTCTTGAACATTTAGACTCTTTAGTTTTAGAACTCTGTAGTTCTTTGTATTGTCTGGATTTACTCTCCGGTAGATTATTCATCCATTATACTCAATGACCAGTTCTTTTTGCTTTTCTTCCTCCCCTTGGAACTTGGACATAATGGCAGGAACTGCATCAGCCATTTTAAGACCATGAGGGAATCTCAGAAACCTTAACCCTTATTTTCTAGCATTTCTATCATCAATAACTGGCTACTTCTGAAATTCTTATATGAGAAATTAAGCCCTCAGGTGTCAACTATTGAAATTGGGTCTTGTTACCCAGAGCCAAATGCAATTTTTAAGTCACATAGAAATCTTCCCTTAGAAGATGACATTTAAGTTTGAGACAAGCAGGATTATGAGTGACAGATATTAGAAGAACAGGGAAAAGCCAGAAGCCCTCTCTGCTCCACTCCACTACTAATTGCCCACTATTTTCCAAACATAGAAACAAGGGACTGGAGAAGTCAGGAAAGGAGAGTTCAAGGTAGAATTATTTCATCCAGACATGATATTTAAAGGAACAAGAAAGAGAAGCTTGGTGGTGTGCTCTCATTTCTGTGGGTCTGTTTCCTTTCTGACACTTGCCACAGAGCAGTCATCACGACGAGATCCCTGGCATCACCCTCTGCCTTCCCAATAGACTGCAGTGTCCATGGCCAGAGACTCTGCCTGTGATTGTTCACCACTAAAATAATGACTGGGTCGGCATGAAGTAACAGTTACTGGATGAGTTAGAGCAGAGAGAGAGCAAGGGTAAGAAGAGGAAAGAAAAGAAACAGGCAGAAGAGTGGAAAACTTGGGGTGGGGTTCATTCCTCTTAAAGAGGATACAACCCTCTTAAGTGCCCCATGACACTCCTCCAAGGCAGACAGGGAGGACTGTGGTCAGGGGTCACATTAGGAAACCACACTGGAGCTCGCACCACGCAGCTCACGGCCTTTCTCTCCTGGCTACGCAATGATCCATAACAATTGATCCAAACGTGGGCACATGACTCAGCCAGGACATTTAGAGTCCTTTCCCAGGAATTGCCCAACTGGATCTGAGAAATAGGACCCCCTTCCTCCAATGGTAAGTGTGTGTCCCCGCAGTTGCTGTGGGAATGAGGCTGATACCCAGAGAGAGGTGGGCAGAGAAGGAGAGACTGAGAGCTGAGGAACTTCAGACTCATGGCTCAGCTTTTCCTAAGGTCAGCTCCACCCTGCTCTTCCCAGTTATATGAGCCAATAAATTCCTATTGTGCTTGAGAGTTCGTGTGGAGTTCCTTTCTCTTGAAATCTATCAGCTGCCTTTCTCTCCAAAATTCACCCTGAATCTCACCATTGCTCACCCTCTCCCCTGGATCCAAACTACCACCGTCTGGTCTGGGTGAAGTTGGTCAGCTCCTCTCTAGTTCTTTCTTGTCACCCAGAAGGCCACATGATCTTAGATAAATGTCAATCAGATCTTGTCACTTCCCTGAGGCAAACCTCCCCGTGACTTCTCATTACATCCAGACTCCTTATCCAATCTTACAAGACTCTGCTCCATCTGCTCTGTCTCCCCTCCAACTTTATTCCAGGCCCCTCCCCCTCATCATGTGCTGCAGCTACCTGGTCCTTTTAGTTTCCCAAACTCATTAAGCTCGTTATTTTTTCAGGGCTTCTGCATCTTATTTTCTGTCCCAGGTCTTTGCATGGTTAACTCCTTGTCATTCATTTTTCAACACAGTAATAAAATACTCTTAGCTCTCCCACCCCATCTCTTTTTTATCATTTTGTTGTATAAATCATTTGTAGAAATTGTCACTAGTTAAAATTATTTATCTTTTTTGTTTGCTTTTTTGTTGTGTTTATCCCCTTTGAGGTGAGCTCCAGGAGAGCCTGTTCCTGATTTTCTTGTTGACTATAGAGCCGCACAGTATGTTCTCAAGTAATATTGAATGAATGAGTGACAAAATCGTGAGGATATCCTTGCAGATCCCTGTCAGGTCTCTTCCTTTGCACCACAGGGTCCCCCACTTTATTGACCAGTGCTTAACTCATGGAGCTTAGCTCACAGAGCGACTCACCTGTCATCTGACCTCACTCAACCTCTGTTCTTCCATCTGTGATGTGGGAACTCCACTCCTTACTGAGCCAACTACAAAGATTGTTGGAGATTCAAGGAACCAGGGGGTAGGAAAGCCCAAAGCTCCCAGAAGATCGGAATTGAGTGGTTCAGAACTGATGGGGCAAGTTCCTCACTCCTGCTCCCCCTCGAGCCCACTACCAGGATTTTTCTATCTGGCCTTCTTCCTCGGCTTGGGGTCATTTACAGAGCCTGACTTGCCTGGTCTCCCTGCCTCCCTAGCTCTCCAGAGGTCTTATTTGCTAGATTCTGTGAGGAATTCACGTGAGGCTATGACCTTCACTGTGAGAAAGCACAGGCTGCAAAAGCTCTGCTTATGGTTAAATATTGATAAGACCAGGAAAGAGAGGACCAGAGTGGGCACAGCCTGTTCAGACCCTATTCCCCTGGGCTGGCAAGAGGATCCTATTTCCCTCTGTATAAGAAGGAAAGCAGTGGACTCCTGGTTCTTTCAGATTGTGAAAGTCAGGTGGAGTCTGTTATCTGAGGCCACTCATTCAAGCGGTCAGTCACCTCCAAGTGGTAGAGAAGGCTCCAGGCCTGGGCGTGTGCTAAGAGCAGAGTACCAGATGGGCCCGGAAGCCACAGACTCTAGACACTGCTCCCCAGGTGACAGCTGTGGGGAGAGCTCAGGTGCAAAGACCATCTAGAACTTCCGTGAGGAGGAGGAGAAGATACAGAAATCTGTGTTGCTCTCAACAGCAGACCAGGGCCGGACCTAGGAACCCAGGATCCAGGGTAAGTGTCCTCAACTCCCACGGGGATGGGCAGCCCAGGTTCTCTGGCAGGAATCACAGCCCAGTGGTACATGCTTAGGTCCTGCTTAAATGTAGAAGTCTCCCGGGGTGGGGGAGGGGTAGGGGGGGTCTGTGGAGACAGGACAACCAAATGCAATGTAATCTGGAGGGGATGCTGGAGTAGAAAAAGGCATTAATGGGAAATGAGTGAACTCCAAATAAATGTCATGAAGTTCTGCTAATGATAAGCACAAAAGCAGAGATATTAATATGATGCTCACTCTAGAAGCAAACCAGAGAAGGGCTCTGAGAGAAATGTCTGCTTTTTCTTGTGACATCTAACACAGGCGGGGAAGGCTCTGGCCTTGTAGTCATCTTGTCACCTTGCTTTTGTTGTTGTTGATATATGTTTATTGAAACAAACATTATCTATATTTAAACATATTCAAAATGTACATTCCTGGACTTCAGCCCACCTGGCAGTTTGTACATTTATCTGATTAATTCCAATACCACCCTATTTTGATGACTGTAGCTTTTATAGTAAACCTTGAAGTCACGTGATGTCAATCCTCCAACTTAGTTTTTCTCCTTCAATTATTCTGAATCTTTTAACTCTCCATATAAGCTTCAGAATCAGCTTGCTGTGATTTTTGATTAGGGTTACACTGAATCTATGGATCTAGTTGGGAAGAATTGAGATCTAGATTATTTCCATTAATTAACCATTCAAAATTGGAATTATCTCAAAAGGTGGAGGTCCAATACTCACACATTTAAAAACACATACAGACAAGTTTTACATACATGTAAAACTAATTATGTGAATTGCTTCCATGAAGATATTGTGTGTTCACAAGAAATGTTTGTGGTACAGAAATGTTTACAGGGGAAAAAAGTTTTCTCTTTTCCCCTTTTAGTTTCTTTCGCTGGTCTATTAATATTAACATAAATCAGATGCACAGGAGAAAAAAACAAATTAAATTTTGTATGTGTAGATGTGGACCTAGAGAAATGACCAGAGCATTTGCTTTTTATATCCAAAAAGAACTGAGAAGAAAATGAGTTTACAGATTAGTAGACTCTGAACCCCCTCAAATTGTAAATGAACATCCCAGGTGTCTAGGCCCCACCCCACCTACCTAGAGTCAGTGTTTGGTGTCTTTACCTCCACTCTCCTCTCTGTGGTTGTGGGGAGGTCTGCAAATGTTACAGAGGCCCATGGCTGATGTGACTGACTAATCCAGGCATTCCTGCATGTGAGAATAGACAGAAAGCCACCACCTTTCTTAGAAGGTGCTCCAGACTGACAGTTGGAGAGGGAACCCAAGAGCATTCAGAGCATTCAGAGTCTCTGTATGCTATGATCTCTGCCTTTCCAGGCCCCACCTGCTCCTGAGTTGGGCTGCTTTGGCTCTGTGACTTTGGGCTCAAGGGGAGTGGTTTTGGGCAGGGGCTGGGAGAAGTCATTCTAGGATGGAATAATCCAGCTATGCCTTCTGCTTTGTTCCCAGGGATCATCAGAGCTTTGCTCAAAAATCAGAACGCAGTAGGCCAGGAGGGCAGCTGGAGGGTGAAGGGGTCTAAGAACTTCGTTGTCAGAAAAGTCCCCTAACTGGGAGCAGGAGCATGAGCCACAGTGAAATGATTATGGAAGCCCCAGCTGGCACTGAGTTTCCCCAGGAGCTGCTGAAAGAAATGCTTTGGGTCTTTCGGGTAGAAGATGGTAAGTGGCAGGGAAGTGTGTGTGTGTGTGTGTGTGTGTTTTCTCAACTAAAAGAGCAGAATCTGGCTGAAGCCCCCTGACCCAAACTCCTCCTTCAGGCAGACTGCAGGTTCCTCCAAACTGGCACTGAGGGGCGGGGTGGGGGTTGGGGATGGGGATTGGGTTCAGTATCCAGAATAGTTTGGCTGAACCACACCCTCCTTTTCTCAGGGCATGGTCATTCATGTACTCATCCTTCTAATCTTCTAGGACTACTTATTAAATTCCTTCTAGGAGCAGGAGCAGGAGCCACAGTGAGATGATTATGGATGAGCCAGCTTCTGTGGGACAGGTGCTGTCCCTAGCAGTGAAATTACAGTAGTGAATAAAACATAAACATCTTAGCCCCGTGAGGAGAGAAAATAAACAAGGAAAATGCATAGCACCTTGGTGATGAGCAAGAAGGAGAAAACTTAGGCAGAAAAAAGGGAATAGAAGTGTGGGTGACACCCCTATGTTTATAGCACACTATTTACAATAGGTAAGCTATGGAAACAACCCAATGCCCAAAAAATAGATAACTGGATCAAGAAGATGTGGTACATATGCACAATGAAATATTACTTAGCAATCAAAAAAGATAAACTCATGCAATTCGCAGCAACATGGGTGGAGCTAGAAGGGATCATGTTCAGTGAAATAAGCCAGAAAGAAAAAGAAAAATACCGGATGGTCTCACTCATAGCAGGAATTTAGAAAACCTAAATAAGGGACCAGGAAAAAGACTAATTATAATAAAGTAAAAATCAAAATCAACCAGCAACTATAAACCAGAGACACACTACGCGGGGGGGGGGGGGAGGGATTAGGGTCAAAATAAGGGGGGTGGGAATTGTATGGAGAATATAACCAAGATGAAAATGCATACATTGTGCAAAAATGAAAGATGATGTAAAAAATATATAAAATAAAATAATGAAAAAAACACAAAAATGCTTGGCCTAAAGGGGAGGGGAAGAAGTGTGGGTGAGAGTAGGTAAAAGGGTCAAGAAAGGCCTCACCAAGGTGACCTGTGAATAAAGGCTTTCAGGAGGGAGAGGAATTAGCCATGCAGATTAATGGGGGGGGGGGGAGGAGAGAACATTCTCTCTTGGTGGAGGGAACAGTAAATGCAAAAGCTCTGAGGTCATTTTGGTAACGTGTGGCTGACTCTTGATTACCTAAATTTAGATTAGCCACTTTATATATTATCTGTGGGCAGATCATCCTTCCTCTTCTTGCATTGCATAGGGCCAGCCTTCTGAAGACTGGGGCGTTTATCTGACCCACTTCTCCACCCCTGCCCCACTATTACCCAACTGCAGTGCTGTCATCCCCCATTAACTTAGGTCTTTTCCAGAGCAGAAATGGTCTCCCCCTTTCCCCCACACTGGAGTTCCCAGGCCAGAAGGCTTGTCTTGGAGTCTCTCTACAATACCTGGTCCACAGCAAGGGACAGTTGATGCGGTGGGCTGGGTCTGAGCCCAAGCCCCAACTGTCTGCAGGCCTGAGGGGCACCCAACCTCTCCTCAAGACTCTGTCCTATGTGTCCCTCCCCAGCGTCTCCATGGAATTATTCCATCTTTGTTCTGGCGAGCGTGGTGATAGCGATAAGCATCTTCCTCCTGGTAAGGAGCATCCGAGCAAACAGGTAAGGAGTTGTTTAGAATGGTCTCTGGAGGGTGGGGGTCCCCACCCTTCCAAGGGAAATCTAGAAAGGAGCCATCTTGGGATTTTGGCTTTCCAGCCTTTGGGACAGCAAAGGACCCAGGGTCCCTTAAGAACCCACAGCTGTTGAAAAACCAGCAACTACCACCAATTACCAGCCCCTGGCCCTGGCCAACAAGCAAGGCAGGCCTGGTATCTTGCAGAGGTTAGATTCCCTGCCTCTGGAAGTCACACAGCCCTGGGCTCAAATCCCAGCTCTGCCATTCACTAGCTGGGCAAGACACTCCCTACCTCCGATTCAGGTTGGGTGATAACTAACTCCTTCCTTCTCAGGGTGTGGGGAGGGTCCAGTGGTGCTACCAAGCACCCTACTGCAGAGTTAGGGATGCTATGCGAGGGTAAGCCTTGTCCTACTCCAAGCCAGATGCAAAGCATAGATAGAGACCTGAGGTCCACGGAGGCTCCTGGGGTAATTGTAACATCTTACAATGACAGTACTCTCTGATCCTGATATGCCACAAAATCACCTGGAAGAAATATTAAAAATATAGGCTCTGCACTGAGAGTGGGGCCCACAGTAGTGGGCAAGATAGATCCAGCCCTGGCCTTGTGGAGCTTACATATGGTGGGGAGATGACAGCACTTCTGAGTGGCACATGGTCATTGTGGGACTGAGGTGTAGTGGCAGCACAGGTGGGATGGCGTCCTTTGGGGCAAAGAGAGAAGGATGGACTGAAGAAGCCTTTCAGACCCAGAGGCAGCGTGCATCAAGCTCAAGGAAGGAGGAGGAAGGTCTGTGCCATTGTGGAGACTCACCCAAGCCTTTTTGCCACCAGCATGTGCACATGGGGCTTTAGATACAAGACTAGCATGCATGGGATGGTCTGGAGAAAGGCCTAGAGGCAAGGAGATTAGTTAGGAATTTCTTGCTGTGGTCTGTCAGGGTGGAGAGAGGATGGTGGTGGGATGTGGGGTGACACGGACCTGCTCTCAGAAGGATGACAGATCTGAGATAGAAAAGTTGTGGCTTGGTGACAAGAAAACAGGACTCAGAGTCATGAGACTTAAATGTGTGTCCCAGCTATGTTCTTCTTTGGCCTCTTTGAGCCGCATTTCCTCACCTGGAAGGGGAGTAGTAGCAGTAATAGTTGAGCTCACCAGTGACAAAGAGGCTTGGGTGAGCCGATGCACCAGCGGCTGTTTCTCTGCCAAAAAACAGCAAACCATCTCTACTTTCTCCCCCAATACTTCCTCAGGCCCCCTAACTAATTTGGGGGACCCAGTCCTGCCCCCACTACTCAGCACCCCAGTCCAGGGAATTCATATTCAAGAGTGTTCTCTCTCCTCTCAGAAATCAAAAGATGATGCCACGGGAAAAACAAACTCCAGAAGTTCCATGCTCGGATGAGGCAGAAACCAAAGATAACAACAGCCAGAACCTGGTGACAGAAACTTTGCTCTCAGTAAAACCCAACTTGGCCCAGATGGAAACTGAGTTAAAAGAGAGCGAAGTGTCCGGTGTTCTCTTCCCAGATCCAGAAGAATCTGAAACCTAGTGCCCCCACATTGTTAGAAGATGAATGAACTGCAGTCAAATGAAAATTCTGTTATGATAACGAAACCTTTTTATTGAAATGCTTCTGGAAGTGGGCAGATGGAATTGCATAGTTTGTTCAGATGGTGGTGGTCCTCACATAAATGGCTTGAAATAAAAGCACAAAATCCATAGCTGGCCTGTGGGTCAGGAGGCCTGGCCAAGATTCCTCATGTGGTTTTGAGGACTTCGCAGCTTCCCTCCGCCTCAGTTTCTCCATCTATAGAATGGGACTGAAGTTTGGGTCAGAGGTGTTTTCAATCCAAGCTCTTGCAACTGCTGAGAGGGAAAGGCTCAGGATCTGGGCTCAGAATCCCCTTCTTGTCTTGTTCCTTCCACCCCCAAGACCGCTCTCCTGTACTTGCTCATCTGCTGAGGGCTCATGAACAACTCCCTTTGGGCCATGGGCCCCCTCAGTAGAGTCAGGAAATGGTAGGGTGCCCTGCCTCTAAAAACCTTCTTTCTCTTGCTAACCCTGGGATCCCAAGGGAGGGACGTGATCTTCAGTCTGAGTCACAGTGTTGTGTAGGCTGGGGTGGCAATCCCAAATAATTTAGGCAGAAATTTGATTTATGAATCAAAAATAATTTGGGTTCTATCTTACAAAAGTGAATTTTGAATATGCAGACCCTCTAGCAAGGGTACTGGGCCTGCAGGACCAGATTACAAATTAGTAGTCATCCAATAGTGCCCGCTGGGTGTCTGACACAGCCAGTTGTAGGCTCCCTGGAGTCCCGGGCAATTATCGCTGGAGAGAACAACCTTGTTCACAGTTTTCATCCTTTAAGAAGGCTGGTCCTAAGGGTCTGTGGGCCGAGTCCTTAATTTAAGGTGGGAAAATATGGGACCACTGCCTCTGGGGGAGGTTCCCTCCCCTGGGCTACCTCTAACCCCCTTCTTTCCACCCTCATCTAGTGGCAAAGTGTAAGAAATAGCCCTTCTGGCACTTTGCTTCTGTCAGTGGATTATTTTAGATTTTACTTGGATAAATTGCAGGGTCTGTTAGCCACAGTCCTTGCCTGGGGCTTCTGTGAAGTCAGGCAGTGCCCTTCCTGTCCATCAGGGGTTGTAGGCCCTCACGGCCTCCTCTCTGGCAGGATGGTCTCTGGCTACACTTCTGCAGGGCCTCCTGGAGCTGTCCACTTGAAACTTTCCACCGGGGGTCACATCTGGCCCGACTATAACTGAACCAGGAAGAGGTGATTTCCTCCCACTTAAGGCTGACCCCCAGACTCTGGGTTCTTGCAGTAGCTGTTTCCCTCCAAGGTCAGGGAATGCATTGGTTACCATGGAAACCAGAGCTTTGAGGGAATATGAGCAACATTCCAGCCTACCCCTCCAGCTCACACAGTGAACTGGGAGTCAGGATACTGCTTGCTGCCGGCGGGGGTCAGCTGTCCACCAGGGGGAAGGCTATTGTTCCATCAATGGGAAAGTAGGTGGCAAAAACCCATCCTGTGTTCTGCAGCGCTGCCCAAGTGCTGAGCCTGGGATGCCGAGGAGGGGCCCTCAGAAGATCTTGAAGCCCTTCAGTAGGGTCAGTGTGGGTGCCTAGCATTTGTTCTGGGCCCTCAGAAGATCTTGAAGCCCTTCAGTAGGGTCAGTGTGGGTGCCTTGCGTTTGCTCTGGGCCCGGGAAGACTTCACGGTGACCAGCTTGGCCTGGGCCACAGCAGGCATCTCCTTCAGGCTGACGGTGGAAAGTGTGTTGAAGGTGCAGCTGGCCAGCCCATGCCTGGCGGTGAGCGGGGCCTGGTGGGGCAGGGCCCTCTCCTCAGAGATGAAGAGGGGCCGGGTCAGGGAGCTCTTCTCCAGCTCCCGCCGTGCCTCCCGCACTGCCTCATGGAAGACATGCTGCACGTGCTCGAAGTCCAGGCAGGCAGAGACCTCGAAAAAAGGGCACCTGAACCTGCCTGCCAAGGCCGCACCCTCTGCCTCAGTGACCTGCCTGGTGGGGAAGCAGGGTGAGGAAGGGTCAGGAGCATGCATCCAAGTCAGGCAGGCCTGGGCTACCCCGGGGGCCCACTTAACTAGCTCAGTGATTGGAGCCATTGTCATCTCTCTGAAGTGCAGTATTCTAACTAGTACAATGGGATGACATCTGCCTCTCAGGGTTGTTAATAGCATTAAGAACGTCATTTGTGTCACAGTACCTGACACAGAGTCAGTGCCCAACAATGGTGGCTAATGTCACTGAAGCCAGAATTCAGGCACAAGGCTGAGGGTAAGGGAGAAGCTGGCCCAAAGCCCCCATGTGGTCAGAGGAAGGCCCCATCACTCCCCTATTCCAACATGGGTTCCTGGGACAAGAAATGAGTCACCCTCAGCCCTGGCTTGTGAGATCAGCTCTAATGAAAAGCAGTGGTCTGAGCTGAAGGGTGAGAGCGCACAGGGTCTACAGAGGCATGGAGGGCTAAGGAGAGTCGGGACGCCTGTGCTTGGCAGAGCTGTCAAGGCTCATGGCGAGTTTTGCTTGTCCGTCCAGGAAGGGGCAGAGAGAAAAAGGGTGACAACATTTCATGGATGGAGGAGGAAAAGGAGAGAGGAGTAGACCTTTCCCAGCTTGGTCTCAGACCACCTCCCCTGATGGTGGGATCGAATATTTATCAATAGGAAGGTCCCAGAAGCTTTTGATCTGAAAGCCACGAGAATTGAAGTGAGAGGAAAAATAAGTCTGATTCTCGAGTAAGTCAGAAGAGGGAAGGCACAGAGGTCTCTGGCCAAGTTTCCAGTGAGTGAATCCCACTGCTAAGTGGTTCTCTCCCCTCCCTGCATACCGCCCCCCCACTTCCCCACCCCTGCCATTCCTGAGGACAGTGGCATAGCCCTGGGGATGAGAGGGGATAAGGGTGGGTGCTGGTGGGAAAAGGTAAATTAACAGGGGCCAGGATTGAGGCGGGGTGGGCTAGCTGCCCCAGCAGTATAAGAGGACAGAGTGCCTAGGACATAAAGGATTGAGGCAAAGCATCTAATCCACTCTCTGCCCAGGCTGAGAGACAGCTGAGTGCTGTCTGTGAGTTTAGCACTTCTTGAGGAGCCCCAATTGAAATACTAGTTGCTATTATTTAATTTTATGATGAACCTGAATCTGAAACTTTGTCATTGTGAGGCTGGAATATGAAACTTCAGAAACAAGAACCCCCTGTGTGCATGCATGTGTACGAACAGGTGACACAGACATGTAATACTGTCTATTTTCTAATTTTGTTGCAGTCTAGTGAAAATTTTATCAGTGGTAATGGGAACCACTGCTCTAGCCCACACTTGACCCTTTAGCTACAAGGGGATCCTGGGGGACATCACCAATGCTCTACTGAAAGTGAGATTTATTGTGCCCATCGGATCCTAATCTACTAAGCTTGGGACGTGATCAAAGAAGGAAGTGAGGATAAATCGTCCTGACTACTTCTTAAGGGGTGATGCCACTTTCTTTGAGGCCCATAGCCTTTGTTATTTGCTCCTAAACCATTTTTATACAATCTATGTGGCAAAGATTAGGATCAAAATGGTGGTCTAGAGTTTTTTTTCTCATATTAAAAACAAGTTTATTCACAATAACTACCCTTCTAACCCCTCTCCTAAGCTCTGCAGGTTCTGTGATTCTTCAAAGACCACCTTTTGGCTTGCCTCATTGAGTCTGAACGCTTGACAGCTTGTGAAGGCCCCTACTGTTGCCTTAAAGAGACTGCACCCTCCTTTTCCTGCTGCCCATATTCCCATTCTATATCAAGTGTCCCTTCCTTGCTAACACCAGTCAACAGAATTTTAGGGCTTGGGGTTGCAGCAGTGATTGCCCATAAGCAGGAAGGCACCAACAAAAGGCTGGTGAAAGGGTCCACACCTTGTGAGTGGACTGGCCACATAGATGGCCAGTGGAATTACTCATCGAGTGGAAAGAGCAAAGTCTCTAATGCCTCAGGGGCCAGGCAGGCAGCTTGAATGTGTGTTCAGTGGGGAGGTAAGCAACAGAGAGTGGCGAGGCCTGTGGTCAGTTGGTAAAAACATGCCCTGCCTGAAACACTCTAGTTGCAGGTCTTTTAAAACACTCTGCTGGCCAAGTAAAATAAGGCTGTGGACTCAGTGATAATCTGCCCTTTGGCCCAGTCTATGACCTCTGACTCAAGTTCAACCCTTTCTAGAAGAACCTGCCCTCAGCACGGCCAACGATGGTGGTAAGCAGGAAGGGCATGTTTGCGTGAGGTGAGAGTTGATTGCACCAGACCAGTCACCTGACCCAAAGAGCCCTCTCTCCCCAGAATATGAATTGGGCACTAAATCACCAGCCAGCTGCAGGGAGTGGGAAGACAAGGTTGTGGAAGCAGTGGCCTCTGTTCTGACTTTGGGGTCCAGGCCCTGTGTGGTCCAGATGCCCTACCCACTGTCCTTGGCTGGTAGGAAGACCAGGCCCACTGTATCTTTATACCGCACCCCTTTTAAATTGGGAGATTACTATTCTTAGCAGCCAAATAATCCCTGAAGATGACACTGGGCCTTTACAAATGAGGTGAGTCAACTCCAAGACACGGAACAAACTGCCCAGTGCTCACCTGTACTGTGCCATGTCCAATTTGTTGCCCAGCAGAATAGCTGGGTAGCTACGCTGTGTCTCCTTGGCGTGCAGAGCGAGCAGCTCCAGGTAGCTGCTGCTGCCCTCAAAGCTCTGGCGACTGTCGACGCTGTACACCACCAAGAAGGCATGGGCCCAGTTCAGGTAGCGCTCACAGTTCCTGGGAGTGTCCTGGGGCAAAGGAGGGAAGCCAAGGTCAGGGGCAGAGGAGGTCAGGGTGAAGGTTTTCACTTGAGTGGCCCCATCTTACCTCCCCAGCCCTCCGGTCTTTGTACATTGTTCCCCCGCATTGCCCTTTTCAAAGAGGCACTGGAGTGTGGATTTGGCTTGCTGTGAAAAGAGACATTGTCTCATGAGCCTCCCTCCTACCACCCGCCAGAGACTTGGAGACCTTGGCCTCTTGGGCATGGAGCCAAGATTCTGGCATGGCCCCTATAGAGACCTGACTGTCCCTGAGCACCCATGGTTTTGAGCCAGGTGTATGGTGCCTCTTTGGCTTCTGAGAATAACTGGCATCCAGCCTTGGCAGAGGGGTGCCGAAAATATAAGGGACATGCTATATGGGTGGGGAGACTCGGGCCGAGGGAGCATCTATGAATATGTGCGTGTGCACCTGTGTTTGCGTGTGCACAAACATCAAGCCCTAGAGCACATGATGCTGGAGGTGAGACCAGCAATCATCAGGTCTCCCCAGATTCCATCATTCCTTTTTCTGACAAATGAAGAGATTCAGGCCCAGAGAGGTTAGCACATCATTCAGGGTCTCATAGCAAACTGGAGCTTAAAAGGGACATGCATTCCCATCTAAAGGCCCCAGTGCTGGGCCCCAGGATTCCTCAGGAGGTTGCATTGCTTCTCAGATCTTATGGGTCATGGGGGTAATATTACCGGGTCTGCAGTGTCCATGACCCTCAGGTGGACAGGCTGGTGGTCCACGGTCTCCTCAGAGCTGTAGGTATCCTCTGCAACACAGACAGCCAGCTAGGTCAGGGGCAGGGCAGGCCACTGGATTGATGGGGCTGGGGCTGAGTTTTCCTCCACTGGACTCCTGTGCAGCCCTGCAGGATCTGCTCCAGGGCTGGCTGATCTGGGACCACTGGAGAGGCCTTGGCTCTCATGCACAGGGAGGACTGGGCAGGACTTCCTACTGAGTTGCTGTTCCACCTGTCAGGCTCAGAGCATCAGGGGTCACTTGTAGAACATGCCACAGGGACTGTGCTGTGGGTGCACCCACCAAGCTGGCAGGATAGAGTATGCGGCCCACAGTGAGCAGCAGAAGCCTCATTTGATACGCTGCAGCTCCCACACCCCCATGCTTCTCTAAAGGGGTCCCTATGACCACAGTACTTGGCCCCCAGGAAGCCTCCCCAGGAACAATCCTCTTGCTCCCAGTCAGAGAAGAGATGGGAAAAGAGAAATGCACAGGATGATGGTGCTGGGGGACAGGTCAGACCCCACTTAGAAGTTCTGGAAAGTATTTGCAAGTAATCCTTGTCAAAATAACAGCAGAGGAATCTAGTGAAGTTGAAAGCTGTAGGTGGGACATGCGGAATCAAAGTTAACTCCAGCTACTTTTCAGCTGTGTGATGTGGCCAAGTCACTTCAGCTCCCTGAGGCTCTGCTTCATCCATTGAAAATGGGGATCTTATGATGACACTGGCTAATGGTTGTCAAGCTTCTACTCTGTGCCAGACACTGTGCTACACACGTTTCCGCAGAGCGCACGGGCTGCGTGAGGACTGGAGGGTGCCTAGCCTGAGGCCTGCGTCTGGTTTTAAAGGACACGGGGGCCCTCGATGCTGCAGAGTTCACAAGGCCAGGTTCACATTCCTGGTGGCTTTTTTTTTTTTTTTTACTTTTTATTTTGAAATAATTGTAGACTCCCGTAGAAGTTACAAAATAGTACAGAGAGTTCCTGTGTACCCTTCCTCCAGCTCCTCCCAATGCTAACACCTTACATAACCAAAGTACAATGATCAAAACCAGGAAATTGACATTGATACCATACTATGGAGTAAACGCTGACCTTATTTGGATTTCATGAGTTTTCACTTGTTTTTTCCTCCGGCCCGCCCGCCCTCCTCTCTCTGTCTCTCTCTTCCTTCTTTCCTTCATTTTTTTTTTCTTATAACCTCGAACCTGAGAAAGCAGCAAACAGCCAGGTACGCAAAGAGGACCTCACAGCCATACTGGCAGTCACCTCCTTACCCTAACCTGCCCCTGTGCCACTGGCCCTTCACCCCGGTGCCCCTGTGGCCAGAGAGGAAGACCTCTGTGGTCAGAACTGGGACCCGCTCTGCCTTCCTGGCAGCAGTACTATGAGAAAATCACCCCCAATCCTGACTGAATTCAGTCACACACATCTCTCTAAGGGCCACTGGCAGCCAAGCCAGGCCTGGACACACTCCAGGTCCTCTAGCAGCCAGCAGGAATCACAGACAGCTCCCATCCCCAGCCTGCTCTGAGGACTTGGATAAATAGCTGCTCTTATTCGCAGACAAAAAAAAAAAAAAAATCTAATGGAAAATATGCCCCAAATGTTTAACTATATTTGGTCCAAGAAGAGCTGTCCTGGTTGCCTTCATCTTGTTCAGATTTTTCTTTATTTTCCTGCCAATGTTGTTTGATGGGTGCATCCTTTTAGGCTTATCAAAGCCTCCTGTCCCCAAAACAGATCCAGACAAAGGAAAAATATTAGCTCAACCTTGACATCCGGTAGTCCTTCACAGCATTGCTGTTAGTTAGCCCCACTGTAGAGAGATGGGGGGAGGTGGAGCCCAGAGGAGGGGGGAACTCACCTACAGCCACAAAGCAACTTCTACTGCCCTTAGCAGGAGAAGGAACTGGGACTTGGATCGTTAGGCTAGGCTGCCTTCCCATGGGGACCCCTCACACCCTCTGCTCCCCTTTAATTCTGAGAGAAGATGCCTTTCCTAATGTATTATTGCTTATAGTAATAATCATTATTAAAGAGCACCAAAGGAGCTTGGGTCAGAGTGTGTATAATATGGTGCTTGTGTCTTCAGTGGAGCAGGAAGGGGGCAAGAGTGCTGAGAAGCCATCCTTGTGCCCTGGGTAAGCTGGGCGAGATGCCCCCAGTCTCTGTGACAAGAGGCTGTTCCAGAGAGACACTCACACATCTCACCCCCCCACACCCCTCCCCCTACCCCTGGAGTGCTCATCACAGGCCAAGTACTCTCACAGGCACTGACTCTCTTGGCTCCTACCAGATGTCACAGTTACAACCCCTAACAAGGCACAGTCTACCAGTGCCATCTGGCAGATGGGGAAACAGGCTGAGAGAGTTCAGTTCCACAAAGGCTTCTGACCCCAGGTTCTCTACACATAAGGCTGCCCTTAGTGGAGAGCAATAGGAGTGGTGTCCTGTCTTCCTTTATATTTGAGGTTTTGCATGATCTTAGGCAGATCATGGAGGCCTCTCTGCTGCAGTTTCTCTACCTGTAAAATGGGAATATTAGGAGCTCTTCTCTAAAGGGTAATCCTAAAACCCAGATTCAAGCTCATGCTTAAGAGCATCTATATTGTGTTGCGTTCCTGCTGGGGATGGGAATGCATAACACAGGTTTCCACCCTTGAGAGGCTCTTCTTGAGTTCAAGCTCTTGGAAGACCTTTGCAAATGGCCAAGAGCTGTTTATATCCCCTGATGGCTAACTTTGCCCCTGCACAGACAGAACTTTCTCCACAGAAGGAAAAGCTCTGGGCCCAGAGTCCTGCTGTTGCTGGAACCAGTCATGGGCTAGTAGTCAGACAGTGAGACAGAACTCCCAAAGATTGGCACTGGCCTCCCAGACCACCTGAGGAGAGAGTGTCTGGCCTTCGTTCCAGTTCACAGGCTCTCAGGGTGGAGTGAGAGACCAAAGGCTGAGGTGACTAATCACAGCAGGGATTAGACAGTCTGACCACGCACTCCACTACCAGGTCAGAGCTCCGAAATTACTTAATCAGGAAGCTCAAACCACCACAGTTATAGGCTCCTCCAGCGGGGCCCCTTGTGAAGGGTATGGATGAGGGGGCAGGGAAGATGAGCGAATAGAGGCAGGGTGCCAAGTAAAATACAGAATGCCCGTTTAAATTTAAATGTCAGATAAAGAACAAATAATTTTTAGTTCAAGGATGCCCTATGCAATATTTAAGCTAGGCAGAATCTTTCTTTTGAGGCACCATTTTTGGGAATCTTCATTCCCCCCACACACTCTTCAGTTCCTCCACCCCATCTGGTTGCTTATTCTAGACCCTCTCATCAACTTCTCTGGCCAGCACACACAATCTCATCCTGTGTCTCACTTTGCTGGGTGCTGATCAAATGTGCTCTCCTCAAATGTGCTCTGTGTGACCTTGGCCCAGAAGCCTCAGTTCCAAAAGGTTGTGTCAAAGCACAGGTGGTGGCACCAAATCCCTTGGGGGCTACCGGTGAGTGACTTGGACTGCACCCCTGAGTTAACCAGGGGGATCCCACCACTTCCTCTGTTTGGCAGCCTGGGGCACTATTTAAGATCTCCTTGGAAGAGGGGATTTCCCACTTAAGGAAAAAATTCTAAAAACCCTGAGATGCCTGGGATTTGATAGTCCAGCCTGCACTGAGGGACTGGGCACCCAGAGGCAAGGAGCTCTTTCCTCTGGGGTCATGGTGGCACTCCCTCAGAGGCCTGCTGCAGAGCATGGTGTATCGTAGAGAATTCCAATCTTTGCCCCAGTGTCCTGGGCTTTCTCCAAGGGCCCTGGGGGTCCCACAAATGCTTACTCAATTCTTATGAATAGAAAAAATAATCCAAGACTGCAATCCTCATTTTCAAAAGGCTAAGAACATCCGGATATCCCATTTTTCTCAGTGGACAGTTTACAACAAACACATGTGATAAATGTGAACTTTAAGTTGTATTTATGTTAGTAAAATTCTGCTTTCATTTGTTTTAGATATTGAGTTTCTATGTCAGTGGTTGTTTGAAGAATGGGTCCTGCTGCTAAAAATAATTTTCAGAAAAGCTGATCTGATTAATCTGAGGGATTCTCAGTCACCACAGATGGATAAGCCATTTGAGGAAGAAGGATAAAGAAGAAGTGAATATGTTTTGAGTGTCTATTGTGTGTAAAGTACAAGGCTTGGTCATTTATATGTGTTATTGCTTTAATTCTCGGTAATTCTGAAACAGGTATTTTTATGCCCATTTTACAGATGAGGAAACAGAAGCTCAGAGAGGCAAGGTGACTACTACAGGTTGCACAGTCAATAAGTGGCAGAGCCAGGATTTAAACTCAGTTCTGACTGATACCAAAGCACCCCTTTTCCTGATATACCATGCAATGGCTGAAAAACAAGACTGCTTTTTCACAGGTCCAAAGAGTTAGCTTAGAAGATCAGAAGCCAGCCGGTAACACTAGAGAGTTTCCCAAATGGATGGCTGGATTTTGGAGAAAAGTACACTGAGTACATCTTGAAGAACAACACTTAAGGGATGTGTACAATTCTGATTTTTTTCTGTTTAATTTTTTTAAGTCTCATCATACATCATATTTTAGGGAAAATCAGCCTCTCTCGGTTCTCTGAACTAGGCCAAGCCCTAAGTCTGGGGTGAGCTGTGGAAGGGTATATTTCTGGCACTTAAAATATTTTGCTCCATGAACTGAGTTACCCTGGTGGTGCCTCCTCTCCCCCGTACCCCCCAAGATGTGCAGTCTGGGTGAGGTCTGGGCCCTCAGGTGTGTAGTATAGGTATGAAGGGGAGGGTGTCCAAATGGGGCACAGCGGGAGGAGTGGGGAGCAGTGGTTCCTTACCCAAGTTGGGGTCATATTCGCTGATAAACCTCCTGGTCAGAAACTTCACAGTGAGGGCTGCAAGAAGCAGAGAGAAGCTGGCTCAGTCTCCCTTCCCTTGTCTGCCTGTGGGAGACTACTCCTCTTGTTTTAGGGAGGCTTTGTCTAGCCTCTATGACCCACGACTGACACCAAGCTGGCACTTTGTGGGAGTGAGGCCAGGGAGCTGAGAAGTGGGTTTGAGTAGCTCAGAAGTCAGAAATATGGGAAGCCATGTTCCTCCAATTCCATCCTAGGATTTTATTATTATTATTAATGGCAAGGAAACCTGAAGGGTGTTTGTGAAGGCCCCATCTCAGATGTCAGAATCCAGGCAATCAGTTACCTTAGGGCCAGCTTGGTGAGAACCCAAAGGAAGACATCCCCACCCTAGACAAAGTCATGAAGATTCTGAAATCTAGGGCATTTGTTCCAGCTTTGAATATATACCAAAGAGAGAGTGAGCAGAGTTAGCCAGAAGGTGATTCCTGGCAGGGCCTGAACCCCCAAGTGCCTGGAGTTCTAGAAGAGTTCTCCACATCTCAAGTCTCCCTTAAGTCTAAGGCCTCCACACTCTTTGTGGGTGTCTCACAGAATGTAAATCTCTAAAATGTCAGTTCTCCCCAGGTGAAATGCATTAACTTGAGTGATTTTGCTTAGAATTTTACCACATAAAGCCAAAGGCCAGCCAACTTTTATACTGGACTCTTAAAAAGTAATGTGATACTTTAAAGAAAATCCTTAAAATTCTTTCTCAGGATTCCTACCAGTGTCAGTTTGCAAACTAATTCTCAAGCAAGACATATTTTAAAATTTAAATTCCTTCATTCATGTAAGTCACTGACTACACTGTACCAGTGACACAGCCATGGATAACAATTTGAATTTCAAAGAAGAAAGGGCAAAGCTTTTCTGTAGGAAAGCATGATCAGTGGCCCCTCTATGAGCCAGGGAGCTGGCTTCAAAAGTGGAGCGCAGGCCCCCAGTGAGTCTCAAAGAACACTCTGGGGAAGGAAATGCATAGCTGAGTCCATGTTGGCCACACACTAATGGCTTAAATTGGAAACCAGCCAGTGGAGGATCCCCCTCTGCTCTCCCACTCTCCGCTGCCTGGCACTGAGAGGCAGGGGGAGTGATGGGCTCTTTTTCTGCGTCCCTATCTGAGATGACACCTCAACCCACACCAGTTGGTAAGGGCTCCAGTTGGTAAGAGCTGACAGGAGTGGTGAAGGCAGAGTTCAGTGTTCATAGAAATGATCTCAATGGAGGCCCAAACTCCTGGTTCAAGGACAAGTCCCAGGCACCCAGGACCATAGTTCAAAGTGTCTCCAGAAAAATCAAGAGAGGGAGCTGACTGGAAACAAATACATTTGATAAGAATGCGGGCTTTGTTCCAGAATCCTAGCGAATTGGGATGGGGAGTGGGTAGTGCAGCCCGCCCCCATCCCAGCAGCCAGCCCCCATCCCAGCAGCCAGTGACTGCTACCAGGGCCTCTTGGGGCCATGGGTTCCTTCACCCCCCAGTCTAAATCAGGGAGTAGCAAAGCTGCAACTAAGCTAATAGGGGTCCTGGACTGGGAATCAGTGCCTAACAGGTAAGTACCTTTGGTGCCAGTCACCTTGGCTCTCTGCTAGCCCCAGGGAGAGGAGCTGAGGGGTAGAGGTCGCCTGCGAAAGAGCATCAGGCAGGGACCTGAGACACAGAGACCACAGGAGGAGAGGCCGCTGTGATCACAGACCAGAGGACTGCAGCGTGGAGACAGAGGGAGAGACTGGCAAGGAAGGCAGAGGATGCAAGAGGGAAGACCTGAGAACAAAGCAGAGAGCCAAGCAACAGAAAAACTGAGGCACAGCCCAGCACCGTGTCTTGCCCAACTTACCTGGGTACAGGAAGCCCCCCAAAGGCAGCGGAAGAGCCTGCCTGCAATCTACAGCACCGGTTACCTCCACCTGCGCCCCGTCTCTGGGGTCCCTACGAATCCCTTCCCTCCAGCCCTCAGCACCACTCACCGGACTTGCCCACCCCACGGCGCCCCAGGATGGCCAGGTTGACCTCGAGGGGTGCGCAGTGCGGCCCGCTGCAAGCGCGGGGTTTCCCGAACACCGAGGACATGGCGACGCTGCTGAGGGGGACACAGACTCTCGGCCGAAGGGCCCCGAGCAGAGCGCCCACCCGCCCGTCGGGGCCCTCGGGAGCGAGGCTCCGGCTCCCTGCACTCGAGGCGCCGACACCGTCGTGGTCTGCGCCCCTGGCCCAACACCGAGAGCCGAGAGGGCTGCGTCCCTGCGGCCGGCCGTCCCGGCGGGGAGGTGGGGCCGCGGGAGCCGGGCGGGCGGGGCTGCTCCGAGCACCGCCAAGCTCCTTGTAAGGACTGCGGTAGCCCCCCGCCCGGCAAGCTCCCTGCGCTCCCCGCCGGGAGGAAGCTGTGGTCGGTCGTGCCCCTCAACGCCAAGCTGGGCTTCAAGGACCTGGGTGCCGACCCGCCTGTCCGGAAGGCTCCAAGTCACGGACAGGGGGAGGACCAGGACTGGAGAGAGGAAGCCCCGGGTAGGAGGATGGAGAGGAAGGATGGTTCCAGCTTCTTCTTTCAGTCTCTTCCCACCAACAAGAAAATTCACCCGTCCCTTTGTTCTACTCAGCTGGCCTGCTTCCTCCTCCAGGAAGTCTGCCTGGTTCAACACAACGCCTTGTCCATTCTCTAGGTCACAGCCAGCTTAGCCTTGGCACTCTACTTTCCCGAATACATTATCTGGCCCTGCTGTGTGGGGATTCTGCAACATTACAGAATCAGCTCCTGGGAAGAGAATGTCACTTTACTAACATTTCATGGCCAGTGTGAGTCCAGATCAAGATACCTAATGCATCTATATTACTTTCTTCCTGATGGGATCCTATGAGTTGCATGTTTTTTGTAGCCTAATGTTTAAATGGGGCATTTTATTTATTCTAAAACCTGGTGCTCCCTCTTGCTTATGATGATTCTGGGATGGTTGGGTGAGCCTGGCAGGGATGAGTTGCATTTGCTATTACCCTGGGAGCCAGGGTAAATCTGGTCATGCTGGAAACAGGGCAAAGGGCCCATGGGGAATCTGGACACTTAGGAGCTAGTGCCAGCTCTTCCACTGGGTGACCTCTGGCAAGTCACCTCACTTCTTTAGACTGTGGTGTCCCCATCTATAGTACTAAAGGAAGGGGAAGAGGAAAATCAATCCCAAATCCATGAGGCCTAATAGTGATAGAATCAGCCCTGGGCTCCAGGCCCAAGTACTTTCTAGAACCCCAGGGATCTCTTTTGGAACACATCCAGGCTAAAATGGGGAAAGGCATGGGAGTCTCAGAGACCCCTGACTACAACCCTTCTCCAACCCTAACCTCCTCCCACACCTCCTCCGAATCTGCTGACCCACATACATGCAGAAACCAGGGAAACTCAGGAGGGAGCGGGGGCTCACAGGGGTGAGCTGTGCCAGAACTTGATGCTAATAACTTCTCCACCAAGAATGAAAATTATTTTCCAGGACAGGACATGAATACTGACTCAGCCTAATTGTGTTTCTGGGAGATCATAGTAATCCAGCTGTGTTATTAAAACTCTGAGGTGTTGGGAGGAAATTGTTTAGGTTACACCCTCAGGTTAGGATCACTCAAAGGGTTTTCCTTTGAGTTGTGGGAGGAGAGAAAGTAGGAGCCAAGTTCCAGCTATATGCCTGGACTAGCCACAGTCCTGTGAGGACAGACTGGGTCTGGATGGAGTCTGTGGGGGAGAGAACCAGTCTCACTGAAGGGCTGCTGGAGAGAAGGCAAGGATTGGGCCCCTGCAGGCCCAATCAGGTATAAACCTGGGCTCTCTGCTCCTTACCTGTTTGTGTGATGCTGGGGGAGTTACTTTACTGATCTTAACTCTGACTAGCCTGTCGCGGGGAGCTGCAAGAAGGCAGGTTCCAGCTCAGTGTGAAGGTGAGCTCTGACCATCTGAGCTGTCCAAAATTGGAAGGGACTTTCTTTGGAGGAAGTGAAGCCCTCAACATTGAAGACAACCAAGGGGGTAGTGACTTTAAGATTATAGAAGAGACTCCATGATGGCTTGCAAGATAGGATAAGATGGCCCTTAATTTCCTTCTACTTTAGGATTATATGGACTTGTTGCCAGCTGCTACTCAGCCCCTCAGCTCACTGCCCAGAGTCTACTCCTCTGAGGGCCCAGGGAGAAAGTGTTGACCTCATAACTGTGACCAATCCCTCCCCCGATCCTCAGTCTCATCTGAACTGCTTGTCCAGCACCCTGAGTGCCCCTTGTGGACTAGAAATGCCTTCAGAACAAGTCACTTACTGTGAGACCCTGTAATTAGCAACTTTGCCCTTCTGGACCTCAGTTCCTCATCTTTAAAACAGGAATAATATTAAGGATTAGATAACATGAAAGAGGCCCACCAGAGCTTGGTCCATAGTCCAAAAAAGCAAATGATAGTTCCCTTCCCCTGGACATGAATAGCACATACTTCTCATCCACCCACCAAGAAGCCACAACTGCTTAGTAACCAGAACTTTGGACACTTCAGGTCAAGAGAAAGGCTTTTCTGTTAAAGTAAGTAGCCCAATTCTCCTTATTACCCCACCTAACCTGTCACCTTCAAGGCTCTTATTCTCAGACACTCAAAATGCAGAGAATGTGGCACCCGGCCAAGTATTAGGCATATAGCAGGTTCTCAGTAGATGTTTCTGGAGGGAACAAGTTGAGCATGCACAGGTGTAGACAGGCAGGACCTGTGAGGCCCCTCAGGAGCCACAGCAGGCCAAGCCTTTGGGGCCCCTCAGCAATGTTACTACATTCCCTGGAGCCACAACATAACAACCACTTCTGTGGTTTTTCAGTGATAAATTCAGGTGTCAAAGCTAAAAGGAACACTAGAAAGCAGATCCATGCTCTGGAGCCCAAAAAGGTTGGGTAGCTTTTGCAAGTGGTGGTACCAGCATCAGAACCCAGCAGGAATCCTGACTCCTGGCCCAGTGCTCGCCCATCTTCAGGTCCAGGCAACTTTTGTTACTGCTTGTTACTACTCTCTAGGCAGAAACACCACCAGGCATGACAAGACCAGCTCCGCACCCCTACCCCAGGGTAAAGGCTATGTCTTTTCCATCAGACTGGATTCTCTCCTGGAACAGGGGTTGTGTCTCCTCTATTAGACTGGGGGCTGCTACTTAGGTTAGGAGCCAGGAATGCACTTAACAGATACCTTAACTCGTACTCACTGCCGATAGAGATGCGCAAGGCTGGGTGTGTGCTCTATCTAGAAAGACTCTGAGAGTCTGACACAGGGCTCTGTTCCCTGCCCTGTCCCCAACCTCACAGAGCGTGGTGGGTGAAAAGCGGAGAGGGAAGTTGGTGCAGGGTCGGGCAGGGCCTGGGAACTCTGTGGGCTGCCCACAGCCAGTACATTTCCTTGTCCTCTCCAAGTCCCAGAGGGACACTCACTGTCAGAGAGGAGGAAACTCATCGGCTGCAGACAACACCCCACTGGGGCCTTAGAGGCAGGGCCAAAGAGCTGAGCTGAGGATTAGCTTGAGACCCATGACCCCTCATTGGAGATGACCCCTCCCCACTGCCTGGCTGCTGGGGTGGGAGCTGGGTGTGTGCACTAGGCCCTAGTCCACTTGCCAGGGCTGGAGTTAAGAAAAAATGGGCCTGGGTGCAAGCTTCGGCCAAGGGGGCTTCGCTGTCTTTCCCCCAGGCAAGGATTCCATCTGGTTGTGCTTGTGAGTTACTAAGTGCTTGGAACAAGTCATGTGGAAGGGAACTGAAGCCCCCTGGGGTCAGGCCCTCCCTTCCCAGACCCTGCCCCACAGCTTAAGCCTGGTGGGAGGCAGCTGTTTCCTTCCTGACACTAGGTCCGAGCAGGTGAGGAGAGCAGCTAGGTTTGAGCTAACCAAGGAAAAGCTCCTGCCATCTGCAGGCCTTCTTTCCTCAGGTGTGAAATGAGAACAGTCCCCCTCTCCCAAAGGCCCCCGGCAAGGAGAGATCATAAATGGGCACAGCAGAGTCCATTTTCCTCCAAGAGAGGGACCGTCATGCCTGCTGTCCAGATGTTGAAGGTCCCTTCAGCCAATGTCTGATCTCAGAGAAACAAAGAAGCTGGCAGAGGGCCTGGGATAGTATTTATGGGGTCTCCTGCCTACTCCCTCCATCTCCTCCTCCTCTTCCTGTCTAGTCCCTGGGGCAGAGTATCCAGGATATTTCTAGCTGCCTCCTCCAGGCATCTGGCTTCCCAGGCCTCACAGTGGTCCCCACATCCCAGTCCTGATGTGATGGAATGAACTGGGTGGGAGTTCCCTGGCAGGGAAGGCACATTTGTGAATGCAGATTTATATGTGACAGTGTGTGCATGAGTGTGTCCTAGGGTGGAGGAAACTCACCCTCTAACTCTGGCTTTGCCATTGTGAGTCCATTCACCCTCCTGAAGAAAGGCAGCGATTGATTATCTCCCGAACTGATACACACGCTGGGCCTCTCCACCTGCAGAATGAGGTAGCAAGAGAAGAAAATCACTCTGCTCCCTTCCACCTGATATTCTGGGGCCCAAGTCTTATCTATTCACCTAGGAAATTTCTATGAGTAGGGAAAAGTGCTCTGGGATGGGCAGCAAAAAGCCTGGGCCTGTCTGCTCCAACCTACCTGACCCCCTGGAAATTCCCATTCCCACTGTAAATGGGAAGGGGTTATACCACATGAACCCCAGGTTCCTACTGGGACCTCCTGGTACCAGGTGACTGTCCAGCATTTGAAGCATAGAGAGGCAGCAGAATGCAGTAGTTAGGGACACAGGCTCTAGGATCAGATTGGTTGCATGACTCTCCTAGCTCTGCTACTCTATGGCGATGTGACCTTGGGCATGTGATTAAACATCTTGGTGACCTGGTCTCTTTATCTGTGAAAGGGTGGCATTAATAATATCTAACATACTGTTACTATAAGCAATAAAGGGATAATATCTATTAAATGAAGGGCAACAACAGTATCTACTCACAAGATTGTTGGATTATCGGAATTAAAGTGCTTATAAAGGTGCCTGACATTGTGATATTCAAGTATTAACCTGTATCATTTCAAAAAGCCTTTCTCTTCCCAATCTACACGATGCCCTCAGCAGCCCCACTTTTCTTTTCCAAAGGTTTGGATCTACACAGCAATGAAGGGTCCTGGCAATTGGGAAACAGATATCAGCATTCCATCCCATCCCAAGTCAGAAAGCACTTGGACATTCAGAGTTTACTGGATGCTCACCTGCTGTCCTCCCATATTTATAGGGAAAGAAGATATTGGTTTAGCTGTGTCAGGGGCAGACACCCAGGCCAATTTAGAGCCCAGATGTGGGCTCTGGCCCATTCTATTTGCTCCATCTCTGCCCCTCCCTCCAATGGCCAAGTAATTAGTGCCTGCTCCCTGCCCCTACGGGTCTATGGATGCAGTGGGTTAGACATTAATCCTGCCCCTTCCCAGCTGAATGATCTTGGATACGTCGTGTAAAGCTTCATTTCGAACACTACAACTAGTTTCCCAATACCATAACATAGGTGCTATTATGGGCCCCAATTTGAGAAAACAGAGGGCCAGATTTAAGGTACTTAGAAGGGTATACATTTGGCTCAGTGCAGGTATTATATGGGCTCACTTTGTAAGCTGCCCTCACAGTAGCTGATCACCAGTAAGTGATCAGTATATGGTCACTATTATCATTACATCTCATTCGGAAGCGAGTGACCCAGCAGGTCTCCCAATGCCCTCTGGTCCAGTGGCCATCCAGCCTGTCGGCCACCACATCACATGAGCCGTACTATCTTTAGAAAGGGAGATATTTATAGCCTCGGGGGAAGATTTATCCCCCCTCCCTACTCCGGGGGAGCCCCACAGTCGGTGGCTGCTGAATCGAGAGCCCCCTGAATCGAGAGCCCCCCGAGGCAGCCTCTACCTCTCTGGCTGGCCATGCCTCAGGGCCCCGAGGTCCCGGTGCAGGTGTGGGTGGACAGCCAGCTCTTCCAGGCTGACCAGGCCCTTCTGGTGGAACACTGCGACTTCTTCCGCGGCCTCTTCCGCTCGGGCATGCGAGAGACGCGCGCGGCCGAGGTGCGCCTGGGCGCTCTGAGCGCCGGCGGGTTCCGCACCACGCTGCAGGTGCTCCGGGGCGAGCGACCGGCGCTGACAGCCGCCGACGAGCTGCTGCAGGCCGTGGAGTGCGCCGCCTTCCTGCAGGCGCCGGCGCTGGCGCGCTTCCTGCAGCACAGCCTCACGTCGGACAACTGCGCGCTGCTGTGCGATGCGGCCGCCGCCTTCGGCCTGCAAGACGTGTTCCACAGCGCGGCGCTCTTCATCCGCGACGGCGCGTGCGAGCTGGCGGCCGAGCTGGCGCTGCCCGAGGCCCGCGCCTATGTGGCGGCGCTGCGGCCCAGCAGCTACGTGGCCCTGAGCACGCACACGCCCGCGCCCGGCTTCCTGGAGGACGCTTCGCGCACCATGTGCTACCTGGACGAGGAGGCGGACACCTGGCGCACGCTGGCCACGCTGCCCCTGGAGGCCAGCACGCTGCTGGCGGGAGTGGCCACGCTGGGCAACAAGCTCTACATCGTGGGCGGCGTGCGGGGTGCCAGCAAGGAGGTGGTGGAGCTGGGCTTCTGCTACGACCCCGACGGCGGCACGTGGTGCCAGTTCCCCAGCCCGCACCAACCGCGATACGACACGACCCTGGTGGGCTTCGAAGGCCGCCTCTACGCCATCGGCGGCGAGTTCCAGAGGACCCCGATGAGCTCCGTGGAGTGCTACGACCCAGCCGCTGGCCGCTGGAGCTTCGTGTCCGACCTGCCTCAGCCCGCCGCCGGCGCGCCCTGCGCCCAGGCGTGTGGCCGCCTCTTCGTGTGTCTGTGGCGACCGGCCGACACCACGGCTGTGGTGGAGTACATGGTGGGGACCGACACGTGGCTGCAGGTGGCCGAACTGCGGCGTCCGCAGAGCTACGGGCACTGCATGGTGGCCCACCGCGACAGCCTCTATGTGGTGCGCAACGGACCTTCCGATGACTTCCTGCATTGCGCCATCGACTGCCTCAACCTGGCCACGGGCCAGTGGACGGCGCTTCCCGGCCAGTTTGTCAATAGCAAGGGCGCGCTCTTCACCGCGGTGGTGCGGGGGGACACCGTCTATACCGTCAACCGCATGTTCACGTTGCTCTATGCCATCGAGGCTGGCACTTGGCGACTGCTCAGGGAGAAGGCCGGCTTCCCACGGCCAGGTTCCTTGCAGACCTTTCTCCTGAGGCTACCGCCGGGCCCCCCGGGGCCTGTGGCCTCCTCTACTCCAGAGCTGTGAACCCAGGGGATGGCCCAAGTCATTCCTAAGCCATGGCTGAGTCTGAGAGCCTGGCCTAAGGAGGTCCTGGGCACTGTCTCCCTGGTTAAGACATTGGGGTCTTGTGCCTTCTGATGACGAACATGTCCAAGGAACGCAAGGATCAGCGAGGACACTGAGATATTAACCTTCAAGTTACTTTTGCCCTGCTGAGAGCTGACAACTGGTGGGTGACAAGGAGATGGCTGGAGGGAGGGATTATGGAATTAAGTGATGTAAACTGCCAATCAGTAGGCAAGAATTGGGTACTTACAAAGTGCCCTGAGCAGTGCTAGGCCTGATATGACTAGTTGCCAGATGGAGATCCACAAAGCTGAGAGTATAGCCCAGAAAGACTCAAACTTTACTATTACAGGACAACAAAAGGTTTATACACACTTGTCTTGATCACAAAGGTAGGACCATGCCAAAAAAAAACAAAACAAAACATGAAACACTAAACTAAACCAGATTTTACAGTATAATAAAATACAGACGTCACATCAGGATAATAGGAAGAGGAAAGAGACCTCATTCCAGGAGTATATATATATATATGCTCTGTGAAGAAGGCAGGCAGGATAATAAGCTGCTGAAAGTGGAGGTACAGAGTGTAGAGGGAATGAAAGCTCAGAAGGAGATGGTGAGGCTGGAGCAAAGGAAGAAGTCTGTAAGTCTAGCCTTAAAGGTGGAGCAGATGTCGCTGGACGTGTTTGGGGAGGAGTCTAGGCTGGTGGAGACAACAGGAGTGACACTATAAGAGAGAAAGGGCTCCCCACATCCCTGATGGGATATGGGTACCCTCATCACAGAACCCAGTTGTAAATTCCTTTCCCACTTCCTTTTTGCCATCACCTCGGGGGCAGTACACTATTAACTTTTGTGACTTCAGGTAACTCTAGGTACAAGCCCGATCGTGGCCAGGTCTGACTGCTTCAGTGCAGATGAGACATCTTCCAAGTTGTCAAGTCTCATTCTCTCCCCCACATTCTACAGATTGATTCTTTCCCCCCGAGCCTCTGCTCTTTGGGCTTTGAATACCTTTTCTCTTTCTCTTTTGGGGCTATACCTCCTTCCTCTGCAGGATTGGCTGCCCCTGATCATGACTGTCTGCATTGCTCACTGGGCTCTGGGTGCCAGTGCACTCCGTGTGCATGTGCAGCCTGGCATGTATGCAGATAGCATGGGTGGAGATGCTGTTGTGCCATCCACTGAGCTGGGGCACTTTCCTGCCTGCATAATAAAATGATGAGGTCCTGAAAGAACCCAGGGTGCAAGGGCCACTAGCAAGGACCTGGTGCTCCTCTAGAATACCCCCAACCCTGGCTTCTGGTCACATGCCCTCTCCATTCCTCCAGCCTCTCCATGCCCCTTGGCAGACTTCTCAGGAGTGGTCCTGAGTAGTTTCCATCCTCCAGGACCTGAGGCCCAGGGGTAATCCTAGCCTCATGGGAAGTGGACAGTGTAGCATCAGCATAGCACATCAGGGCTTTCCTAAGGGCCTTTCCCCCTGACCCTATGTCCTCAGCCCTGGAGAATGCAGGCTTCAGAAGCCCAGGACCTAGTCTGGAACAGCCTAATCTGATGAATGACAACAATATACCATGACTTTGTTTCTTGCAATGATGTGCATAGCAGTTGCTTGTCTTTCTTCTTACTCTTGAGAACTGGGGACCTTCTCTGTGTGGCCAAAGATATAGGTGAGGCTCAGAGGCCCAGACAGAACCAAAGCATGGCAGAGCCCCTTACTTTTGGCTCTTGTCAAAGTGTAATTATGGTCATGTGTCAAAGATTTAACTCATTAATTAAGGACCCAGAAGAAAGCTGATTCAAAGGAACATTTAAAAGTCAGAGATTTGTATAGTTAACTGGAAAAGACGTGCTGAAATACATTTGTTAAGTTAGAGATGAAACTGGTTAATAATGTTTTAAAGGGCAATAAAACTATGGCTTTTACAATTTTCTACTGGACTAAAATCTTTTGCATTTTCATGCATATGTGCCTGTACATGCAGCTGCAAGTTAGCATGTAACTTCACAAAGTCAGGACTCTAATCAACAGTAAATTGTAAAACAAAGGTACATTCCCTAGAGAATGAAATAACTGAGTTGTTCAATCCTGCTCCAGAATGACACTGACAGGACACGCAGTCCTCCTTTAGCCTACTTCTTTTTCTTTTTCTTTTTTTTAGATTTATTTATTTATGAATGCAAGAGCCTGAGTGCAGGCCAGAGATGCAGGGGGAGGGTGAAAGGATTCACCAGATGCAAAGTGGGGAGCAGAACAGGCAGATCCACTGAAATACACTACTGAGGGGAGCAGCAGGCAAGACAGGAGAGGTCTGCTGTGCCATGTGGGTAGCTCCCTGGCTGGCTGGGGATCGAACTTCTGCTGCAGTAGCTGCATATAGCTTCACAGTGCTGTGCTTACAGGGAGCACAACTCCTTGTGCCACAAGGGAGGCCCTGGATAATTTTTCTTAACAGTAGAGTCCTCCCCTTGCTCACTCCTGCCCAATGCTGAACATCTTGATGCTTGCAACCTTGACATCTGAGATCCATGAGCACCAGGTCTGTGAGGTCAGGGGCTTTCAGCCTAGAGAGTTTTGTGTCTGAGCCAGCTGCATGGCTCAGCTCACCAGGCCACTGCCTGCCAGGGTTTGGTTGTTCCTTGATTCAGAGTGACTCTTTCTGAGATGTCTTTTGTGCATAACAAGAGTGTTCTCAGAGAGCTTTCCAGTGTACTCATTTAAGTTTTGCAAGAATTTTAAGTTGTGGACAGTTCTACAACACCCTCCCCTCTTAAAAAAAAAAAAAAGTGATGTAATTGGAAGAGGCACAAGTAGGAAGTAGCAGAGCCTGACTTTGGACCCATGACCACAGGCTTGTTTTCGTGCTGCCTCCCGCTAGGCTGACATTCTGAGATGGTTTTGCCTGTCTCCTTAGCACTCCCTCCCTATTACCCATATCTCTGTATGTCCTCTCCTTGGTGTTCATCCATTTTCCTGGGCCTAGCCCTGTCTCCTCCTCCTTCTGTAGGAAAATGAACTGTCCTCAGGTTCTCTTGCTTAGGATTTTGCTGGAAGACGAACGACCTACTCCTCCCCATCCCAGATACAAATTGGTTAAGGCCCTGATGGGGAGGATGGGCAGTTGCACTTTCATATCTCCTCCCTCCCTTCCAGGAAAAGTGGGAGAGGTTTTCATAACCCAGCCTACTTTCTGGCCTCACAAAAAAAAGACTCTAGTGTTCCTCCCTTAGCCTTCCACCCAGCAAGGATGGTTGCCATGCCTGGGTTACAGGTGAGGAAACCAACAAAAAGCTGAAATGAGTAGCCCAAAGTCATGTCACCAGTCAAGTGGAAGAGGACCCAGGACTCCAGGTTCTTAGCCTCTCATTCCTCAGCACCTAAACTTGACCACTACTTCAAGTGATTTGGGGGCACAGACTAAGTACAAGTGGGCAAATTATGGAGGTACAGGCGGGCAAATTATGGAGATACCTAGGGGTTACTAAGCCTCTAGACCTGTTTGAAATTTCTCTGACCTAGCCCAGCGACCCACTCTGAGAAAACAGTCCTTTCAGAGATACACACACACACACACACACACACACACACACCATACACACTAACACAAGTTGCATTTTCCTGAACCTCCCTGACTGCCCTGCAGCCCAGCTCACTAGAGCTCATGCTAATCTTCCACAAACTTTCTCCTTGACCCTGGCCCTGAATGCCTTGCATTCCAAGATTTCCTCTTCTGCTTTCCTTATATATAACACTACCTGGCAGAGGCAGAAGAAGCTGGGCCTTCCCACACTCCACCCAGGGCCTGCTTCCCTGCTCGCCTCCCTTCAGTCTCTTTTCGTGGTGGCCAGAGCCTTCTTGATGAAATGCCATCTCCTCCCACACTTCATCTCTTACCACCCCTACCTCCTGCCCACTGCCACCCACTACCTCTTGCTATTCTTTAAAGATATCAGGCACACTCCCACCTCAGGGCCTTTGTACCTGTGTCCCTCTGTCAAGCACACCTTCCTCTGTCACCTAGTTCACTTCCCACCTCCGATAGGCCTTTGTCCAGATATTGCTTTCCTCTGAGGCTTTTTCTCACCACCCTGCTTGAGATCAACTTTCCCCTTCTTTGCACCCTCCGCTCCCTTGTTCTGTTTTATTTTCCTCTATAACATTTGGCATCACCTACCATGCTATATTTTTATTTCTTTAGTGTCTGTTTCCTCCTATAAAACCTGAATTCCTTGAGAGCGGAGATTTTTGTCTGTTTTGTTTACTGTGGTATCTCCAGGACATAGAACAGTAACTTGAACATAGCAGGGGCTTAATAAATGTCAAGCAAATGAATGAATGTCAAGTGAATGAATGAATGGTGCTCAGTGGCTATCCCAGAATGAATGAATTGATCAAGGAGAAAGCCCATCAAGAGAGGCTTTTGGAATTCAGGAGACAGGGGTGTCATTTCTGGCAGGGGTCTGGTGGCAGGAGAGACTCTCGTGAGGAGGTGATAACCCCGTGGGTCCACAGCACCCTCCGGAAGAGTGAGATCTGAGAACAGCAGCAGCTCAGAGGTCAGTCCTCTGCCTCCAGTGGAGGGGAGGAAACAGAGGTTGGAAATGCTAATCATCCTGTGAAGAATTGCTCCTCTTGGCAGTGGAATACACACAGGGCCGCTCTGTTTATTTTCCTTTGGCCCCAAGCATCTGGGCCTCTTTTTCATCCTAATTGCTTTGCTTAGAGTTGCTGAGTTGCTGTCACTTCCCAGGAAGGGCAGCAAATGAACTGTGCTGGTGGGAGACACAGCTGTCAGCCGACAGGCCTCCTCTGAGCACGTCGGGCATGGGTGAGGGAGACAGGACCCGTGGAGGGGGTCTCCGGGGACTCATCCCACCAGTGTCTTCAGCAATCCTCAAGATTGTGCCCCAGCTGGAGATGGGAAACAAAAAGAGGGAGCTCCTTTCTCTGGCAACTCAACAACTTAAAAACGGTAAAGGGGGCCTTTTGTCCGGGAGTTGGGTGTTAGCCCCTTACCTAACTCCTCTCTTTTTATAGGAGAAAAAGAAAGTGAAGGGGGGCAGCAAGAAACTAGCCTAGAGACACACAGCAATGCAATGGCCCATCCTGAGCTAAAACTCATATCTCTGGAACCTTCTTTCCATCACACCATGCTGTTAGATCTCTTGTGCAAGCCACCTGTGAGGGAGGTTCCCCAGATGACCCATCAAGCCTGCTCTGTCTGATTCCATACCTTCATCCTTCGTTTTTCCAATAAGGAGCTGATCTTGAATGGTGGTGTTTGGGTACCTGGGCCCTTCGACCGACACACACACACACACACACACACACACACACACACGCACACACTTTTGATAACTCTAAGGGCAGCCTCATACCATGGGCTCAATATGCATCTCTTTCCTGGTGACATAGTTTCATGTTAATAGGGGCCTTCCAGAGATGAGCTCACCCCACAGTTTGGCCTGGCAGAGGGCTTCCAAGCTCTTAGAGAGGAAGACAGCACTGGTTTGGGGTGGAAACAAAAGCTTGAGGCTCTTACAGGCCCTACTCTATAGATGGCCAACAACCAGCTGGTTTTCAGTCAAACCCCAGCTCTGACAGGGACTGTCCTTAACCTTCCTGAAATTCTGGTGTCTCAACTCTGAGCAGAGGATAATTCCTGCCCCAGGGAGTTGTTCTGAGAGTGAAATGAGAAACAACAAGTCGATATTTGTTATCCCCCCATCCATAGTCCTTTCTCCTCTCCTCCTCTGTCCCCTCACCCCCATATGGAGACCCTTTCTGTGAGTTGGGCTGAGTTCAATGAGCTGAATGTGCTCCTGCAGTCTGTGAACTCTCACTCTGAGGAGGCATGGCAGCACGGGGACTCATCGGCTTTGGCATCAGGGACTCAGTTCATATTCCAGCTCCGCCACCCATCAGCTGTGCCATCTTGGGAGAGCATTTTCTTTCCAGAATGTTGAGGAAGCGATACTGATGTGCACAGAGTCACCATGAAGGTACAGGAAGCGCCTGTAGCTCGCCCAGTAGGCAGGGAGGTTGGAGCCTGAATGTGGAGAGCCTTGAATGCCAGGCTGAGGAATGGGTTTTATTCTATAGCAAGTGGGGAGCCACAGTGGGTGTGTGAGGTGGTGAGTATGGAAGATGGCTACCTTGCTTGCTGAATTCCAGTGCCAAGCCCCTCAGTCTACCCTATGCTTAACCCCAGATGCATTCCCCCTTCTGCTCCATGTCTGGGAAGGCTGCTCTTGGGGTTATATCGCAGGGCTCCCTTGACTCTGGCTCAGATGGGGAGGGGTGGATGGGAGGGCAGTAGACTTCGTTCTGGGATCCTCCCTGCAAGGCTAACTTGTGCTGATCCTTTTTCCTCCACTGACCAGTCACAGCCCCTGCCGGCTGGCCCTCTCAGACTGGTGGTGGTGGCTGCACCTCCCTTCCCCTCCAGGCCTAGACACAGTGAAAGCCCCACTGTCACTAGCCTCCACTAGCCCTCTAGTGGCTTTGCAGCCTTTGAAAGTAATCTGGTTTCTTGGGCCTCGCCAGTGGCTCAGCGGTTGAGCGCTGGGTTGCAAAGCTGCCCACAGCCTCTGCAGCACCGGTTTGATCCCCAGCCTCCGGCGAGGGCCCCACATGGTGTGACAGACTTCTCCTGCTGCCTGCTGCTCCCCTCAGCAGTGTACTTCATCAGTCTGCCTGTTCTCCTCCCCGCTCTGGCTCTGGTGAATTCTCTCACCCTCCCACACTTCTGACTGTACCCAGTGCTTGTATAAATAAATAAATAAATCTTAAAGAAAAAAAAAAAAAAGTAACCTGGTTCCTGAACTCTCCTCTGATGACCCAGTTTGAATCTCTTTCCAAGACTGTCAGATACATGCCCTATCTCCTATGGTCCTTGGCTTTTCGGGCATCTGTCACTGAATGGCTAGTTTGGGGCACAGAAAGAATTGTCCACGTTGGTCCCTTGACATGATGACACAGTGATGGGAACACAGGAAGGTCTTACTAGAAGGGGTAGTACTTCAGTGACCGGAAACCAGGCCCTGCCTCCCAAACCACTTCATTTGAGGGGAAAGAAATGACCTTTAGAAAGTCTCTGAGGAAAGGCTGGGAATGGAAACAAACAGATGCGTATCTCTAGGGAGCACAGTTTCCGCTGCCCCATCCCAAGGGAGGGACCAGGCTGGCCTACAGCCCTGCCTCCAGGTTGGACCCTCACCAGGTGTAAGCAGGGGTCCTGCATGGCACGTAGGAGGAGTCCTGGAGACCCTCACTCCAGACCTTGCCCCCACTTGCTAGGTGACATTGAGCTAACTACACTACCTTTCTGAGCCCACTTTGCATTTGTCATTGAAGAGTATAGCCCCTGCCTGGCACACTCTCTTGCTGACGGGTGTGGGGGGGGGGGGTAGGGGAGGGGAACTGGACTCTGGTGAGGGAATATGTGTGCTGGCCCATGGTGAGGGGAACCAGGCTGCTGCAGCTTCAAACTCAAACTTTCTGGATTCTAATGCAGCTTGACCACTTTCTGACTGTGTGACTGTGAGCAGCTGTTTACCTCTCTGAACCTCAAGTGATGTCTGTCACTGAGGACAGCAGTGCCTAAATTTGAAGGACTGAGTGAAGTAGTACACAGAGGGACCTTGGACAGTGCTGGGCCCAGGAGTGTCACCAGCCCTGAAAGTTCTCTGCCCTCCAGTTATCTGGGCAGTAGCTGTGTAGTCAGACTTCAGATGGAGAATTAATGACCACCTGGTGTGGTTGAGACCCCCAAAGGGGCATTTTGGCCTTGAAGACAGCTGCCATTCCTCCTCATGAGGGCATGTCTCCAGAATATAACCCTTTGACACCCCCCCCAACCCCCGTCTAAGGAACATGGACAGGCATGGTTTGGTGGAAGGAAAAGGATGGGCGTCCTCTTCAATGCATGCTGAGAAGTGTCATCCAATGATCCTTGGGCCCCTGGGTTCAACATGCTTCTCTTAGCTTCAGCCTCCTACCTTGAGATCCTCAAACAGCTCTGGACTGCTGCTAGGCCATCTCCTTGGCCGCTGCCATGTGGTCTGGGGCTGCAGTAAACAGAGCAAAGCTCCTTGTTGCAGATTCAGGGGTGGTGGCTTCTTGACCAGTAGTGCTCACCCCTCTCCTCAGTACTCAACCTGGTACCCCCAGAGAGACTGTGGCCACTTCTTCTGGTCTGTCAGGGGAAGTTTCCTGTGCTTAGCTCAGCTCAAAAGCTGTGCTGCCTTCAAAAAGGAGCACATCTCAGGGATCATGAGCTAACTGGGGCCTCTCCTGTCCATGGTCACCAGGGGGCCTTGTGCAGATTACCACCAAGGCCCTCTCAGCAGCTCCCAGGATCTCTTATCCTCTCTAGCCCCAGCCCTGCGGTCCCTCTCGGCTCTGAGGAGCTGGGCGCTAAGGAATATGCATGGCTGCCCTTATCACCTCATTCACTGATAGTGTCACTCCAAGTACCCACAACTTCCCTAATACTTTCTGGTGAGTCTTTCACCCAGAAGTCATGGAACCTTTTTTGGAAGTTACCTTAAGCATGAACCCCTCCTCAGAGGATCCCTTTCATGGCTTCCCTCCCTCATTCCTCCCTCCCTCCCTTTCTCTTCACTCAGCAAACACCCTCTCTAACCACAAGCTGTGCCATGCACAGGGACAGAGACAAATCAGATTCAACCCCTGCCCTCAGAACAGCACAGTGGCTGTGAGGAGGCATTCCCTTGGCAGTTATAGGACCAGAAGGTGAATTCCCTGGTGTGATACCTCCTCAGTGAGAACCCCAACTTCCAAGGCCCATTCTTTCCCTCCTCCTGCTCTATAGTGTGAGACCTTTCTCTAGAATCTTGGGGGGATAGGACACACACTGTGTCCCCTTTGGCTGTTGCCTTTTCACGTGATCTCATTGCATCCATCAGGTGCTTTAGTCGTTAGCATGAGAAACCTCCTTTGGCTAAGGAGAACAGGATTGTTTTAAAAGGACTTTGCAGAGCTCCAGGCCCCTGGAAGGGCCAAAGCACCTCACTGCAAAAGGGTGGGAGCCGAGCATCTGCGAGGGTGTTTCCAGTCCCTCTAAGGCCACAGCCAGAATGAGTATGTTCAAGAGTCCAAGGTTACATGCTGGGGTCAGCCTGGCCCTGTGTAGGTGACATGTGGGGAGGACAGGACATTTGGACAGCACCTAAGGTGGCTCACAGAAGGGGGTTAGGTAATTCCCTCAGGGAAACTGGAGTGTCACATAAGACTAAGGTGGAATGGCCCTTAGGTGGGTGGCCAGAAACAGCAGTAACCCCTATGGTCTCCTTTCCGTCACCCCGTTGGCTTCCTGGTGTTGCTTCCTTTGCTCCCTGGTACAGGGTCAAGTCCAAACTCCATAAGGCCCAGAGACACCTTCCAGGCACACCGAGGAGCTCACCATTCCCCTGCCCACCCCAGGTTGTCTCCCGCCTGAAAGGTCCTTCCTCTACTTCTTGCCTGCAGCTCTTCTTCACCCTGGGAGGTGGTATCAGTTGTGCCCCTCCTAGGAGACGCTTGTGCCAGCCCAGGGCTGACCTCTCAGGCTGGCTCAAGCTCTGGCAGTGTGGGGCTCTGCTTAGAGGCCCCCACTGCACCAGAACTGGTGCTTGATAAGCTGTCTGTTCCCACAGTGGAGGCCCTGAAGGGCACCGCCCCTCCTCTCCTTGTGCCCAGCAAAGGGCCTTCTCAGCTTCATGACACCGCTGGCTGCTGAGGCTGCTCAGAACTGTGATGAAACCATGTCTTGGGTCCCCAGCTCCTTGGCTTCCTTCCTGCCACTCTCACCCAGCACCCACTTAAGCTCTCTACTGAGCCTGGAAACATTTTCTTAATCACAAATATAAATAATAAATAAATAAATAAAATCAGAGGTTAAAAGTCTTGAGCAGTTAAACAGCAGATGACGTTGTGTGGGCAACTTCCCAGAGGACACAGAATGCACGTCTCCTGAGTGGGTGGCCTTATAAGGACAGGTTCAGGAGGAGAATGGGCAGGAGGCAGGGCCACCCGCCAGGAGGGAGGAGGGGGCAGCGAGGGTGGGTGCCTCACCGATGGGCTGGGAGTGAGGCCAGCGGGGTGCCTGGCTAGGACCCAGTTCCACCAAGCACCACCTTCAGAGTCTGCCTGTCCTTTGCCCTCACTGCCATCATCAGCAGCACAGGCGCCGACCTGCTCTCCGCCATCTGCCACCATGCCCACACTGCCCAGCCTGGCACTGGGAAGCCTCCCAACCTGACAGGACTTTTTCCATTCTTCTTCCAACCTTCCTCTATTCCTGGGCCCTGCAGGGCCTGGCACTCAGCTGGTATGCTATGACAGCTTGTTGGTGCAGGAATTAGTAAGGAAAGCATTCCTTGGTGGTAGTTTTGACTCATCAACTGGGTTGCTGCACTGGGACACGGAGGCAGCGTCTTCCCTGAGGGACAAGAGCAGGCCGAGTGCACAGTAGATGCTTCACAAAGGTTGTAGTGGTTGAGTGGGCCCTGTCCGTAAGTAAAGCTGAGCCACTGCTACCTGTCTTGTCCCTAACATGAAGACATCTGCAATCAACTCCCCTAAATAAATGCTGGATAATACCTATGGCAGAGGTTTCTCCCCCCTGCCCCCACCCCCATGACAGTGGTGGGTGAGGGAGGGAGAAAGCGAGAGGGAACAGGAAAGGGAGCACTAGTTCTTCTGTTAGCTCATAGTTTCTGGGAGTGTCCTGGTTCTCTTGAAGTATTCCTCTGATCCCAGCACATCTGGGAGCAAAGCCCTGTCCTTGGGATCTGAGGGTGAGCAGAGGTGTGAGCAGGTGGTTCTTATACTGAGGGAGGGGCTCTGGAAGCCACCTCCAACCCTCATTAGAAAAACTCTTTCCAGACTCCTGGAAGCTCCAGATCCTCCTCCTGGTGAGTCTTGATGGAGGCAGAACGGATGGCCAAATGAGATGACGCACTGGGAGGGCCACCGCTTTCCCTGGCCAGCTCTTACTGGGCCTAAAACCCTGGTTTATGAGCCACTATTCTGAGTAAGGTATAGTCCTCCCCACATCCTCTTTTAGAAGGCACAGAGTGTTTGCTGCAGGGGCCAATGAAGGAATTCTCTAATCAGGAGCTACAGGGGGACAGAGCAGCTGGAGGTCAGGCTGGAGAGAGGAGGACACGGAAGGAAGGGGCTCAGAGGGGAGGGTCCTGGAGGAGGCAGCTCCTGACTTCTCCACTTGATCTCTGGATACCAACTGAGGGTGTGTCTGCTCCACCACTGCAGAGTGGAAAGGTCAGGGCCTGACAGCCCTCACCTGAGGCTGCTCTGGCCAGGAGAAAGTCATCAGCTTGCAGAAGGTTGGCTTAAGTTGAAGAGCTGCAGAGGCTCCTATCAGAGGTGACAGAGAAGTAGAGTCAGCTGTGCGGAGCTGAGCCCCTGACCTCTAGTTAGTCCTACTCTACTGTCAGTCTGTGCCAAAATAGAAATGTCCCTTGTATAAAGAGTGATGCAAGACACAACAGAACCCCCTTACATGACTGCCCAAAATTCCACCATTAGTCATAGTATCTTGGGTTAAGCATTGCCCCCCTGAGGTAGGCTGGATAATAGACCCCTGAAGACACCCACATCCTAATCCCTAGAATCGTGTTACCTTATATGGCAGATGGGACTTTGCAGATGTGATTAAAGATTTTGAAGGGGAGATTATCTTGGATTGTCTGGATGTGCCCACTGGAATCACAAAGGTCTTATAAGGAGACAGAGGGCAAGATGCATGGTTCCCTGCTAAGGGGACACACAAAAAATTTCAGCTCTCAGCCTGAAATGGGTTATGAGACACCCCCCTCCTCCGCCCTGTCAGCCTGAAGGCCTCCTTCAACCTGCTGGCACTGTTCTAAGGGAACATGGTAGGAAACAGAAAAGGAAACAACATAAAAGGACAGAAATGGGAGCAAGATCCAAGGTGGGACTTGCTCCATTCTGTATCCTTGGGCTTTAGCTCACCACCTGACCCCTTCAAGGGTCATCTTGTCTAGACCCTGCCTTCAGGCAGCTGAGTATGTCATCGATGGCTGTTTCAGCGGGCCGCCAATGCAGTCACCTGACCCTTAGTATTAGCTATAGAGATTATCCTTCTCCCAGGTGGCAATTCCAGAAACCTCTGTTCCAGGTACCTTCTTAAACCCTGCTGACCAGAGAGTCTGAGTTGCTGGGGGAGTTTGATTATAAATGCTGGAGATCTTTAACCAGAATAATGATGAGGAAGATGATCAAAGTAAAGGTAGTAGTGATTAAAGGACAAGACAGGGTATAACCATGTATATGGAAGTAAATAGCCACTAGACACATGCCACAAGCTTCCGGTGCACTTACCCATTCAGTCATCCCAGTTGGGAAGTTTAAGTATTCATATTTTATGGATAAGGGACTAAGGCCCAAAGAGCAACTTTCAAAACTTTGTAATGGGGCTACAATTTTAATCCAGATCTCACATCAAAGTTCATGCCCGTACAGTATCACAGTACCTCCCAAAGGTATTTTAAAGCAACAACACGTCCATTGATGTCTCATTTTTAATCAAGCAATACAAGTTTGGGATAGGTGGGAGAAAGCTGAGAGGAGTGGCATCCTTTTTTGGAGTAGGACAGGGTCTATGATACAGGTAAGGAGCCTGCTAACTAGTTGCCTCTAATCTGAAGACTTAGTAAAGTGACAGGCCAGAAAACAAATTATCTTAAGCAGAACATAAATAGCTTTGGCTCTAAGGTTGCACTTTATACACTGAACTTGAATTTTTCTGTCTTTTCCAAGTATAGTTTTATTTTTGACCAACTTTATGCCATCTTGACAATTTTCTCAAATTAATTTGCCTGCAAGTTATTTAAAGCAAGTTTTAAGCCCAAAGAATATTTTTAATGTGATTTCAAGTTGGCAGGCATCAGGCTCAGTGGAAAGCACCCAGAGGCTGGTTGGGGCTCCAGAGACCTGTATTCTAGTCCCAAACTTACTGTTTAGTCCCATGCAGGCCTGCAGAAGTCCTTACCACACGTTCAAACAATAAGGCCTGAGAGATGTGGAAGTTATTGGGGTTTTTTTTGTTTGTTTGTTTTGTTTTTTTTTTATAGGTCTTAGCTCCAGGTCCAACCCCATTTACTGTGTGGAGATGGGAAGAGGTTTTGATTCTGTGGCAGCTGCTACTGGTCTTTGCACTGGGCCATCTGGGAAGGGTGAGGCACCAGCTCCTTGGCCTCTGACCTCTGTTTGCATGAGTCACAGGCAACTCTGGCAACTGGTCCCCTCAATTCCTATGGATAGGCTTAGGGTAATGGGAAACAACTCTGGCTTCAACCAAGATGCCCACTCTCACAGTTAGGAAAGACTGACATAGGACTACAGATCAGCAGGGACCCTGAGGCTGGCTTAAGGACCACACACACTGGCCATGGACATGTTACATCAAAGAATCACCAGGCAGCTGCTTATAAAAACAAACAAATTCCTGGGGGCTGCCCAACTGGGCTCTCTGAATCACATTATCCTGGGGTGGGGACTTGGACTCTAACAAACTCCTTGGGGGATTCTGATGGATAGCTGCCAGGTCTGGAAACTTTTGACCTGGTCAGTCCCTCCATTTGGGGAAGCTGAGGCTCATAGAGGCCATGAGCCAGTCAACAGCAGAACCAAAATCAGAAATTAGAACTTCTGACCCTCAGTTAGACATTCTTTCCACACCAAGACAGGAACCTTCAGGAACCCAAAGAACTACCTATCATTTATTTGTTTTAATTTTCCTAAAGTTACTCATGTATACAGTTTAAAGAGCCACTTTTTGGAAAAGACACTGTTCACTCACCCTTCTCTCTCTCCCCACAAGCAACCACTTGCAACAATTTTAGCTGTTTCTTTTGTATCAAAGGAAACAAACTCACCCTAAAACATGTCTATTTGATATAAAAATTATTTTGAGCTGAAGCCAATTAAAAAGTGACAAGTACAGAAAAGGTTCTTTCTACCTTCTTAAAAACCTTTTGTTCCCTCTACCCTTTTCTGCCCAAAGGCAGGATATGAATTCTTTTCTGGAGGAAGAGTCCAACCAGACATGCCAGAGGAATCCTCAAAAAACCTTACTCCATTAGTTCTCTCCATATGTTTCTATGCCTTCCCGGTTTGCCCCTTTGGAAGTCTGAAGTCATTTTCCTCTGTCCCGTGATTTATCTACAAATTTATTATGAGTTTGTTGTTATAACTTAAAGAAATTCTAACCACTCCTTGGAGTTACTTTTCTTTGAGGTTTCTGTGATGTGTGCTATATGATAATAATTTTTTTCTCATATTAATCTGTCTTCTTGTTAAAGAGTTCCTGCTGAAAACAAGATGGTAGAGTTCTATACACACACACACACACACACACACACACAACCCAGCAGTATTTACTCCCACCCCTTGCATTGTTTGTATTTTTATAAAGATCATGCATCACTTTGTTATTCTTATGTGGTCTTAATAATACAGTTAATGGATTGCCAGGTCTGGCACACGTCTAGGGTGATGGGCATGATGACACTCCAGTGGTCACTGAGCACAGGCCACTAGCTCCTCCAGGGCTTGCTCATGGCAGTTGCCATGGACCAGTAGCACCTCCTTGATGCGGTCCTGCTGGAAACCCATGTCACTGAACTGCTCCCAGAGGCGCAGGAACTCCCCTGCCTGAGAAAGGAGAGACAGAGAGAACACTGGGGTGTCTGTGAGGTCTGGCCTCACCATGGGGAGTCTTCTCCTTGGTGTCCACTGCATCTGCTCCCAGAAAGCTGTACCCCAGACCAGGTGAGCATGATCTTGAGCACCTGAGGTTTTCCTGTGCTCTGGTCTAGCATGAACTCCAGCTTCCCTTCCTGTGCCTCTGCCTGGCTGCTGGCTCAGCTCTGGTTTACTTGATCCCTCTGGCTTACTCTAGACTTTCTGTGTTTGGGTGCTGAGACAAGAAGAAGGCTGCAGGGCCTCCCCTGGTGGCGCAGCGGTTGAGCGCTGGGCTGCGAGGCTGCCCGTAGCCTCTGCAGCACTGGTTCATTCCCCAGCCACAAGCGAGGGTTCCACAAAAAAAAAAAAAAAAAGAAGAAGAAGAAGAAGGCTGCATACTGGTGTCCAAAGGATGCACAACCTGGGGTCTCTGCCCAGGCCCCAAACCCTGCTGAGGTTTCACACAGGACAACTTCCACCTTCCTTCTTCCTCTGAACCCAAAGTTCGAAATTTCCTCTTCTTTCTCTTTCTCCTTGTCCCTCACCCATGCTGCCTCCTACTCTTCTCTATTTCTGTAGCATCTCTCCCATGCCTCTCCTTCCTGCCCTCAGCCTCTGTGAATTGCTGTTCCGTTGAGCCTGGGCCCACTGCCAGATGAGGGCGGGGATATTCAGTGGGCCCAGACCTGCATGCATTCCGGGTTTCCATCCCTGGGCAGAATGCAAGCATTTTTGTGCTGCCCGTGGCTCCTATCTGGGTGCCTGGCAAAGAGAGGACACTCAGTGACATTTGTTGGGGTGATTCAGTAAATGCTACAACCCCTGCTTCCTGTTTCCCTCTACCTGCTTCCCCTTTTCTCGCCTATCCTCTCGCCTTGCCTTCAGGGCTTCATCAGCCTGGACTGACTTCTCCCCAGAGCTGAGCAAGCAGGCTATTTCTGACACCCCCAGGCTACCCTGGGCACTGTGTACCCCTGCATACCATATGTGCTCCCCTATCTTCCCTCCACTGGGACCTGGGTGGGAGGCACTACTGACCTGGTGCTCAGAGAACTGGAACATCTCCATGGCCTCCTCCACCAGGCCCTCTTCATAGCCCTGCTGCAGCAGCCGGTCACAGGCGCTAAGATAGTTGAGAAACTGGACCAGAAAGCAAAGGAGGAATGATAAGAGGCGTGGCAAGGATAGCAGATAGGGTTCAGGAGGCACTGGAAGGGCCTATTTAAGGCCCAAGTTCAGGGCCAGACTGACAAGACAACCCACCATGCATGTTGCCCCAGAGAGCCCACTGTTCAGTAGAAGAGGGACAGAGGCTACTCTCAGGAACCAAGGACAGGTAGATAGTGGGACCTCACCAAATGTTCCAAGCCCCAGGTGGAATCCAGGAAAAAGGTTGTCAGTTTTCCCAGAATCCAAATGGGATTGGGACAGGCCTCACCACCCCCAACCCAGCCTGCTCACCCTTCCTGGGGAGCACCGACCTGCCCACACAGAGACACTTACATCTCTGCCACCCAGGACTCCTACTGTACAACAGGCCCACACCAGCGATGGAAAGGGGCGAAGACAGAGGGGGACCCCCACATGCGGAAAACCTGTTTAAACCATTCCCTGTGCAAGTCATCAGAGGCTGCTTTTGCCCTCAGGAAAAGGTGCTGCCTCCTCCAGGCCTCAAAGGGTGATTCCTGCCTGTCAGTAGCCTCGTCTCCTCCCTCAGCACCCCAACTTCCTCCCTATATCTGGATTCTCCTGCCAAGGCCAGCTTCACCCCCCCACACTGGGAAGTCCCTCTGCCCCATTTCCACCACATACCAGCCCTTATGTTCCCACAGCGCCCTGTGCTCCCACATCAAGGCACATAGAGCTTTGCAATTGCTCTACTATATTTTTTATCTTTCTTATCCACTGACTTTTTGCTCCATGAGGGAAGTGTTGTGTCAGTATTATTCCCCACTGTGTCCCCAGCACCCAGCAGAGCAGGCAGAAGGAACTCAGTAAGTGTATGCTGTGTTTATATGGTGAATTAAGAATTACCTTCAAGGAGCTCACAGCTTAGTAGGGGAGATAAACCAGATACAGGAAAACATGAGGGCCAAGCAGATCAAAGCAGGATTTATAGGGAGCTAGTGCCAAATGAAGGCGCCAGACCAGAGGAATCGTGGGTATGAGGGGAACGGGCTGGGATTCTGCAGATGTTCAGAGTTGGGCAGAAAGCACGGATCATGAGGGCTAATGGTTTTCAAACCCGTTGAGTTCTGAACGTCAGAGTACAGGAGAATTCAACAATAACAGGGTAAGGTCGGGGTTGCTCTGGGAGAACTGGGGGCAAGGGGGGTGAGTTTGGAGTCCAGCACTCCTGTCCCAAGCCACCTAGACCTGCCCGGAGCACAAAGTTGGGGAAACAGTTTCAGGCAGGGCAGGTGGCTTGCCCAGGTTCAGAACCTGTCCTGCCCCCAGTGCCATCGCTGGCTTTGAGGGGAGACAGGGTATCCAAAGGTGAAAATAGGAGAGGAGGCAAGGACAGATGAGAATGGGAGACGATCCCTTTACCTTTTGGTTCACCCACAGCCAAGGTCCTCATCTGGGTGCTGACTGGTGCCTCGGTATCACTACCTGTAAACCTTGAGGCTCATGGCCAGAGACCCTGACATAACAGGTCTGGGGGTAGCCTGGGCACTGGGATTGCACAGCTGTCCAGGAGGTTCTAACACGCAGCCAGGTTAAGAATCTCTGACTCAATTCATACCAGTAGCCTGATCCAGGCTGTGTTTAGAACAATCAGCAGAGCTTTTAAAATAATAAGACCACTCCAGGTCCACTGACTGGGACCTTCCCAGGTAGGTTCTGGGAATCTGCATTTGTAAAGATTCTACTGATTCATCACATACCAGGTCTGTCCCAGGTCAAGGGTGGGTAAGAATGTCACCTTCAGACCCCTGATCAGGTCTCTAGAGGTCACTTGTTGAAAACATTTCCCCACCATTCTGTCAATGGGCAAAGTAAGGCTCAAAGAAGGAGCCTGATGTGTCTGGAGTCCACAGCAAGTCTGGGCCTGGCCTGTAGACATCACACTGCTTCTAAGTGCTCTGTCTTCATTACCTAATGCCCGCCTTCCTGTACCATCTGTCCTTTATTCCTGGCCCAAAAGAGTTTACTACAGTTACGTCTTTCAAGGGGACAGTTATATCTTTCTGAATGAACTCCAAGAGCTTGCTCAGTCAAGTGGAGCTCCACAGAATAGAAAGAGATACTAGGGGCCTCCCTGGTGGAGCAGGGGTTAAAGACAGCTCTATCAAGCTATTGCCAGCCACTGAAGCAGGAGCAGCCAGGGAGCAACCCACATGGTGCAGCAGACCTCTCCTGCCTCGCCCGCTGCTCCCCGCTCCCCTCAGCAGTGTATTTCAGGCAGTCTGCCTGGTCTGTTCCCCACTCTGTCTCTGGTGAATCCTCTCACCCCCCATACCTCTGTCCTGTACCCCAGTTCTTGTATGCATAAATAAATAAATTAAAAAAAAAGAATAGAAGGAGATACTAACTTGGTGGGGAGGAGAGATGAAGTATTCCATGACCCTTCCAGCCTGGCCCCTGATTGCCCACTGGGAAGAAGGCCACCCAGATATCAGGAAGGCCAGGCAGGTGGTCAGTCCCAATGCAGAGGGATTCTTCCAGCCCACCCACAGGGAGGCCAGAGTCCCCTGCTGGCTCCAACCAATCTTCAGATTCCCAGTGATAGTCTGAGACCTCAGCCTTGTCACAGGGCCAAGAGGACTGGGGAGGCATTTCAGAGCCCCCACAGTGGGACCTCCTGGCCCTCCTGGCCAGCTTCTTGGCCAAGGTCCTAGCTTTTCAGCTGCAGCTGAAGATGAAGTCAACATTAGATTGACTCCAAAATCTCAGATCAGCCTGGGGCGCGGCCCTGGAAGAGGATGTTCTTAGAAAATGAGAGATAAGCACTGTGCAACAAAGACTGAGTCAGACTAGCCTGGCATTGCTGTTGACTGATTATATGAACCTCCCTGGCCTCAGTCTCCTCATCTGCAGCACCCTTACAGAATTGAGGAGAGCTCATTGAATACTTTCAGATTGAGGGATTGGCACAAAGAAGGCATTCAATAAATGCTAGCATCCCCCTCGCCCCATCAAGTTAGCCATATGGGGATGTTGGAAGTTTTCCCTTAAGACAAGACATGACTAATGAGCAGCAGCCAGAGTGGGTGGGGATAGGGGGAGGCATATTTCCCAGCAGCAGCACACTTTCTGTCCCGATCTCAGGGACCCAATATGTTTCTGTCATCAGCGATTATGGAGAAGGTGTCCAAGCCCTCTGACACAAAGAATCCCACATTCAGAAAAAAATGAAGGGGGGTTCAGACAATGCCATTCAACATCACCCCTGCCCCTGCCCATAGTCCTTCCACACTCCCTTTTGCTATTGGGTCATTGATAAAATTCTCAGCCCAGCCTTCGAGGCACCTTCCATCTGCCCTCAATCCCCCTTCCCTGTCTCATCTCCTCCCAGCCTGCATCATGTACCTGGTCAGATCAGGGCCTTCCAAACACTTCCTTTCTTGTCTCCACTTTTTTGCTCACTCTCTCCTGCCTGGAATATCGTCCCTTCTCCTTCCTTCAGATTCAGATCTTATCCATCCCCAAAGTCTAGCTCAAGGTTGGGCTCCTCTGTGAAACATTTTGTGAACATTGGAAGCTCTTTGTTGTAGATTAAGAATGTCTATAAATTCTTTTTTTTTTTTCAGATTTTTGTTTATTTATTTGTTTGTTTGTTTGTTTATTTATTTATTTATACAAACACTGGGTACAGTTAGAAGCGCGGGAGGGTAAGAGAATTCACCAGACCCAGAACGGGGAGCAGACCAGGCAGAAGGACCGAAGTACACTGCTGAGGGGAGCAGCGGGCGGCAGGAGAGGTCTGCGCGCCAAGTGGGACCCTCCTCCAGTGGCCGGGGAGCAGCGGGGGATCGAACTGGCGCTGCAGAGGCTGCCGGCAGCTTTGCAACCCAGCACTCAACCGCTGCGCCACCGGGGAGGCCCAAGAATGTCTATAAATTCTTTACAGCCTCTCCCATCAAGTGGGGGGGGGCAGTATTTTTCCACTCTTTTAATCTAGGCTGGTCTTAATCTGCCTTTAATCTGTCCAGCAATGTTGGCCAATTGAATAGGGCAGAGGCAACTGTACAACTTCAGCCTAAGTCTCAAAAGTTCTTGCAGTTTTCACTCCTGTACTCTTGGATCCAAGTGGGCTATCTTGCTTGAGATATGTGGCTCAGTTGACAAATGTCACCAACCACTGGACTGTGAGCAAGACCTTCTTAGACCCTTCAGCCCCAACCAAACTATAGCCATATGAGAGGTCCCAGGTAAAATCAGCAAAAGAACCACCCGGCTGTCCCCACTCCACACTGCCAACCCAGAGAATATTGAGCAAACAAATTGTTGCATTAAGCCACTAAGTTTGAGGGTGGTTTTTCACATAGGAATAGATAACTGAAGCGCCCCCATAGCACTTGTACCCTTCTCCTCCCAGGCATCTTCTCACTAGCACCTCTCCTTTTGTACTTTGGGGGCGCTCACTCTTCTGTAGGTGCTCTCACATCTTGGCTCATAGTGGGGATCAAGACCTGCTAGGAAATTTTAGAGCAGCTTGGGTTGCTACCTTTTGAGTGTTGCTGTAAATATCTTTACTCCTTCCAAGCAGAGTGAAGTCTTTAAAAATAGAATCTGGGTGTGGTAAACTCTGTGATGAGCCTTCCAGATACCCCTTCATTGAATGCCTCGTTGTTCCAGATGCTGGGAGAGCTGGTAGTCACCCTTCAGCTATCTGCCCCGTCAGGGGTTACCTCAACTGCAGAAACCACCTCTCTCAAGTCACCCCCTGCCCACATCCAGTGGTTGACTGAGGCAGGGGTACAAAGGCCCAGCCATCTCAACCCCGCTGAGAAAAAATCTGAAGGATCATATATGTTCTGGCGCTGTGGGGTTGGCTGCTGCTGTCATTGGGCCTACAAAGCTCAACTTCTCTGCCTATCCACACTTGCTTCTGTCCTCGTCCATGGAAGTTGATCCCAAGGTCTCCTTAATAAACATTCTATATGTCAAACTCTGAGTCTTTTAACCAATAAGACTAGTTTTAAGTACCTTGGAGCAGTGAGGAACATAAATCCTAGCTGCACCAACAACTAGGATGTGACTAATACTGTCGACTAGATGGCTGGACAAGTAGAATGAAACAGAAGGAGATGGCTATGGGTATGAATAAACTGTTCACTGAGGAAAAGGTCAAACTGCAGCATCCAATAGGGTAACCAATAGCCACATGTGACTACTTTAAATTAATTATAACTAAATAAAATTTAAAATTCAGTTGCCTACTCATACTAGCCATATTTCAAATAACCACATATAACTGGTATTGGATCACACAGGTATAAAACACCTCTCTCACTGTGGAAAGTTCCATTGGACAGCTCTGGATGCTAAGCAGCCCAAAACTCCATACCCCTGCACTTGTGCCAGAAATAGGAATAGGAATAAAATATTGTGATTCCCCAAGTAGGCATGAGAATACCTGATAAACTCCTGTGGAGAAGGTAGCATTAGGGTCTAGAAACTTATTCATAGCCCTCAATAATTCAGGCTGAGGGTCTGCTTCTAAAAAGGAGGAAATTAAACCTCTTCAACTTAAAGATAAAAACCAGGCCTCCCTGGTGGCATAGGGGTTAAGTCTTAGTGCTATCATGGCATCATGCTATCATGGCTGAGTCAGATACTCAGCCAGGGTGCTGGCCCACATGGCACAGAAGACCTCTCCTGCCTTGCCTGCTGCTCCCCTCAGCAGTATATTTCAATAGATCTGCCTGTTCTGCTCCCTACTCGCTCTGGTGAATCCTCTCATCCCTGGCACCTCTGGCCTACACCCCAGTTCTTGTATGCATAAATAAATTAATTATATTTTAAAAACCATATGGCTATTCAACTGGTCCAGTTCTACAGTCCCCTAGCTCCTTGCCCCCACTCACTGGCTCCACCTCCTCAGCCTCTCAGGTTGTGCCCCACTCACCTGGCTGAGGCTCTTCCACCCTGTCTTCTGCAGAGCCACAATGGCCCTGCGCACAGGATAACCCAAGGCAACCACTGGTCTGATGAGGTCTTGTTCCTCCCGGCTCAGAGCAGAGAGCAGGTCAGCAGAATCAGAGTGTGATGTGTGGGCATCAAAAAGCTGGTGTGGCCGCCCAGGAGGTGGCAGGCAGATGCCCTGGCTGAGGGACTGAAATACAGACTGATGTGTCAGTCACCATGGGAGGCTATTTGTGTAACACTGCACTTTCTGCAGAGTGTAGGGGTTAAGGTTGGAGAGCTTGGAGCCCTGCAGACCTGGGTTCAAAACACAACTCTGTTTACCCAGTTTGCTCATATGTAAAATAGAGGCAATCATTCTAGAAGCCTCACAGGGTTGCTATGAGGTTTAAATAAGACAATATGAGAAAACTGTCCTTGTCCTGTGGTTTTCACACTGTCTCTTCCAACACAGTGTCTGGGCGGAAGTAACTATACAGTGAACATTCCTTGATTGAACCTTCAGCTCACCCATTATACAGAAGCCTAGCTTTGAGTCATAGTCATTAATTCAACAACTATTCATTGAGCACCCCCTAGAGGCCAAGTTTGCCCTTGGGTGCTCTGGAAACAAAAATGAATGTGACTATCTCTGAGAACTCACATTCCATTGGAAGAGACAGACAGACACTTGGTAATTACAATTATTATGATAGGTACCCTAAAAGAAGCAGAACAGGCACAGTGGAAAACACATGATGGGCCCCTGGGCAGGGAATGTTCTAGACTATAGGCATGAAGAAGGACTGAATGGTACAGGGCCAGGGAAGAGCAGGTGAAGGGAGGGTGGGGAAGTGTGGGAAAGAAAAACCAAGACTGTGGATCTGGATAGAGTTGCTGAGCTGCAGCCTTGGTAGAGCAGCCTGATGCCTTACCGTGAAGGTGGGCTTGTGGCTCTGCAGCAGGGGCATGGTGCCAGCGGTGGAGGGCCGCGGGGGCGGTGCAGGGATGCCAGGGTGCAGGGGCGAGGGGCACAGGGGTGGCACAGGGCTGCGGCAAAGGCTCAAGGCCCGTTGGCGCAGGTGATGCAGGAGGATACGGGGGGCAGCAGCCAGCCTGCCCTCAGAGAACCGATGCCGAGCCCCGGCCAGCTCCGACCTCACATCCCGCAGCAAGTGCAGCGAGCACCAGACCTGACCCAAGTTGGGGCTTGGCGGGGAGCCCATCTCTGGGGTGCAGGGATCCGGCTCTTCTTCACTGCCAGAGGAGGCTTCATCCTTATCCTCGTCCTCTTTCTCAGGCTGCTCCTGGGGTTCAGCCTCCTGGCCTTTGGCTGCGGCAGGCACAGGCCCCAGTTCATGTTCCGGGCTGATCAGCAAGAGCCAGGCTGGAGGGGCTGATGCTGTACCAGGGCCACGGCACTGGCACAGGCAAGACCCTGGGACTGCTGCCTCCACCCAGAAGAGTGTCCTCTTCTCCAGGCTGAAGTCGTGCTGTGGAGAAAAGGAAACTGAGACAGGCCAGGCAACCCGGACCCTGGGGGCTCACCCCTATCCCCTGGCCCAGGTAACCCTGCTCAACCAGAGACTCCCCAGTCCTAGACAGCTTCTGATTCTGAGTTCTGGGCATGCATCTCACTTCCACTGCACACTCATTTTCAGTTAGCACGCGGCTCAGGACAGCAATAACAATTTAATGGCAAACTGTATGAAGGACAAAGTGAAATCATAGGATAAAGTGTAGTCAAATCTAATGTCTAAATTCCTTGGCCATTCAGTATGCTTAAAATTAACAATCACTGCTTAAAATATTTCTCAAAAAAATATTGTTCTTAGCAAAGAAGATTTCGCCTGAGCCCAGCACCATTTGCCACTGAGCACTCAGCCCTAGAAGCTCCCCAGGCAAACTTTCCTGGGGAGTAATAATAGCCCCAACCCCTTCGCTGCCATCCAAGAGTACTTTGGGACCCAGGAAATATAAAAATCTCTAATTCTCCTTAGTAGATTCTAGTTTTATTCCTATTTCCAGATTATGAAAATGAGATACAGAAATTAATTTGAATAATTAATTTTGAAATTAATTAATTAAGAAATTTTGATTAATTTGAGGTCAGTTTGGTGGTCAGTGACTGACCTAGGATTCTCCTTTCCATCTGGCTGTAGTTCTTTCTCCACTACCCATCTGGCTTGGGAGTTTATAAGTGAAGCAAGAATAAAAATGTCTGTTGCCTGCCTTTAAATTAAGAGCTGGAAGCATAAAACTCCATTAAAAAGTATTTAAAATTGAAAAGGAAATTTCAGTTCTGTGATGGTCAATCAAGGAAGCCAGGCGGGATAGGGGAGGCAGAAGGAGGGGCACACACTGAGACTGCCACTGCTCCCTTCCCTCCCATTCTACCCCTATGCCCTCCCCCCACCATGAACCCTTGTTAAGAAGAGGGATATAGACAGCCTTCGCGGAGAGTCCCCGCGGTTTCCTGCTTCAACAGTGCTTGGACGGACCCATGACGACCGCGTCCCCCTCGCAGGTGCGCCAGAACTACCACCAGGACTCGGAGGCCGCCATCAACCGCCAGATCAACCTGGAGCTCTACGCCTCCTACGTCTACCTGTCCATGTCTTACTACTTTGACCGTGATGATGTGGCTTTGAAGAATTTTGCCAAATATTTTCTTCACCAATCTCATGAGGAGAGGGAACATGCTGAGAAACTGATGAAACTGCAGAACCAACGAGGTGGCCGCATCTTCCTTCAGGACATCAAGAAGCCCGACCGTGATGACTGGGAGAATGGGCTGAATGCAATGGAGTGCGCCTTACACTTGGAAAAGAGCATGAATCAGTCACTACTGGAGCTGCACAAACTGGCTACTGACAAAAATGACCCCCATTTGTGTGACTTCCTGGAGACTCATTACCTGGATGAGCAGGTGAAATCCATCAAAGAACTGGGTGACCATGTAACCAACTTGCGCAAGATGGGGGCCCCCGAATCTGGCATGGCCAAGTATCTCTTTGACAAGCATACCCTGGGAGACAGTGACAAGAGCTAAGCTAAGCCTTAGGCTGGCTACTCATAGCCAGTGGGTGACTTTCCTGGTCACCAAGGCTGTGCATGCATGTTGGGGTTACCTTTACCTTTTCTATAAGTTGTACCAAAACATCTACGTATAGCTTTCATTTGTACCATTCCTTCAAATAAAGCAATTTGGTACCCGTAAAAAAAAAAAAAGAGGAATATATCTTAGCTGCTCCAGTATGACCCCATGACTGAGGGTAGGGATTGTGTCTCATTGCTCTCTTGTATCCTCAGGGCCTAGGGCAGGCCTGTCACTGACTGGACATTTGTATGTGTGTGCAGAACAAATGATTAGAAAAAGATTGGAGCAAAATATGAGGGCTCTGAAGGACAAAAGAGGGGAAAGGCAACTTCAGAACTGAAGAGGCAGACACACATGGAGAGAAAGAGACACAGATAGAGGCAGTCAGTGGGACTTGAGAATAAAAGGATACAAAGATCCAATAAAAATACCAATATGTGTGATTTATGGAACTAAGCAAGATGGTTTAAAAGCTCATAGAAAAACAAATAACAATATCCAGAAAAACTCAGGGGGCATAAGATAAATAAAGGGGCCTTACCCTACTACTGGCTAAAATAGTAACATAGAATGTCAATAATTAAAACTGTGGTACTGTCATAGGCAGATTTAAGGTACAGAATAGGAAGTACAGAAATAGACCTTAATATATATGGACTTTAGTACATAATAAAAGTGGTATCCCAAGCAATGGGAAAAAGAAAGACTATTTAATAAATGGTCTTAACTAGCTGGAAAAATATATAGTGGGATCTATTCTCAAACTATATACTAGGAAGAATTCCAAAAGCATCAAAGATTCAAATGTAGATATGAAACCGTAAAAGTACTGGGAGAAAATGGGAGAGACACCTTTATAACCTTGGATAGGAAAGCCGTTCACACTGAATCAAAACCCAGAAGCCATGAAAATACATATGGAGAGACACTTGTAATATCTGCACAGCAAATATACCCCATAAAGCAAGGGCAAAGACAAATGTGGAAGAACTGAGGTTTAGGCCAGAGGTACGGAAGGTGAGAGGATTCACCAGAGAGAGTGGGGAGCAGAACAGGCAGATTTACTGAAACACTGCTAAGGGAAGCAAGGGGCAAGACAGGAGAGGTCTGCTGTGCTATATGTGGGTTAGCTCCCTAGCTGGGAATCTAATTCAGGCCTGAGACTTAACCCCTAGGCCACTAGGGAAGCCCCAGAAAGTATTCCTTCTTTTTTTTTTTAAAGATTTATTTTTATTTGTTTATGCATATGAGAACTGGGGTGTAGGCCAGAGGTGAGGGGGGTGGGACAGAGTGAGGAGCAGAACAGGCCAATTTTACTGGAATACACTGCTGAGGGGGAGCAGTCAGTGACAGGAGAGGTCTGTTGTGTCTTGTGGGCTATGTGCTAGGGATCAAACTCATGCTGCAGTGGCTGGCAATAGCTTGATAGCGCTGAGACTTTAACCCTTGCGCCACCAGGGAGGCCCAAAAGTGTTCCTTCTAAATGATTGAATAAACTTGACTCTCCTGAAAGTTAAATAATCATATTCATCCAGAGTATATGTGACACCACCACATACCTTGCATGCATATTTCAGTGGTTGAATGTGAAGCATGAAGCGCTTCAAAAATACCTCTAGGGCAGATGTGCTTATGGTCTGAGGAATAGTAATTCCTTCTAACCTGTACCATGTCTGTATTTTAACAGCGGTTCTGGACATAGTCTCTTAGTCCAAAAGAGTGATCCTAATGGTAGAATTTTAGACATGTGAGCAGGCTGATATGAAATAGAGAGGAACTGGCAAATCCTTGCAATGACTCATTCACTTCATATAGGCAGCCTTCCAGTTATTCTAAGTTGAAAATAAGACCCACCAAATAATCCCCATCACCTAGCCACCAACCTTCTTTATGAAATACTTTCCCTCTTGGGCTATTTTCCAAATTCCCTAGGAGATAAAAGAGCAGGAATGGCTGCCCATTAAAATCAAGAAACAAGCTCCCAGGAGGCTCAGCCTCCGAGCAACAGCCAGGCATGAGGAAACAGACAGACAGACAGAAAGAAAGACACACTTACCATAGAACTCAGCAGAAGCTCCCTGCAGGCTGAGACACTGAGCTCTGGCCCAGAGAAGGACTCTGTGCCTATCACAAAGCCCTTGGGCACCTTGAAAGGGACACCATCAAGGGCATTCATTCTGTCAGCTGAATGTGGAGAAGGATGAGCAGGGCTGGAGCAGTTTGCTTGCCGGCAAGGAAAGAGGATAGTCCTGAGGACCAGGCTCAGACCTCAGATGGCCTCACTGCTCACTTGTCTGGTCACTTAGCTGAGCCCCACACAGCCAGGAAGGAGAAGGTAAAGTGGCCAGTGCTGCCTAAGAAAGGAAACGAATAAAAACAAGAGCATACAAAAGAACAAAAATTGACTGTTTCATGTTTAATTCTTGCTGTAGATCTTTGTTTCCCAAAATGAGGTCTATAGCACTAATTCTAAAGCTTTTAATCAAAAGAGTTTCAACCCAAACATTTTAAGAGGAAATGTCAAAAGACACAAATTCTTGCAAAAAAGAATAAGGATTACTTCCTAACTCTTTCTAATTTCAGCATCACCTTGACACCAAACCTGATACAAAAACCAGAAGTCCATCTGCCATGAGCATAGATGTATGGGATCAGAAAGGTTCCAATGGGATCAGTAAGTTATCTCTGTCCCATCAACCAATTCATACAGGGAACCTCTGAAGTACAAAGGAAAGATAGAGAACACAGGAAAGTTCATATTTTGACATTCTCAGACTTAACATTCACATTTTCAGTTATCAAATTTTGAGCTATGGGGAATGGCCACAGTTCTGTTGAGATCCAAGTGTGAACTGCCTGTCCACTGAGTAAGTTTGGGGCAACCCTGTTCCTGCCTCACCTCTGACACAGTGTCTGTATATTAATAGATATTCTCTATTCAGTATAATCTTGCTTCTGGAGTAATTTAAGAGTTTGGGGATTCTGGAAACACATCTCTTAAGAGCAGAAACACATGGAGCACATGATCTACATATTATAAAATAATGGTCCCCTCTGCTACATTTGAGGGGTGTTGACCATTAAGTGATGAAATTCTTGGAGGAAGAGTAGTTTAGTCCTTATGGGGATTGGGGAAATTTCAGGAAAGATGGGACTTAATCTGGACCCCAAAGAGTGGGAAAACAGCCTGAGAGTGGGGAAAACATGGGGTGGAGAGCATGATTCCAGGGACAGAGCAGCCTGAGCAAGGGAGTAAGGCAGGGCAGAGTGAAAGGGACACAAACTGCTTGTCTTCATAGTTTGTGCGGGGGAAGTGGTCTACACAAAGGGGCAGAGTTGGAGAGAGCCTTGAACTTTAGGCTAAGTGCTGACTCCACATAGTAAGCAGTGGAGAAATTCTGAAAGGGGCCTCAAGCAATGAGGTGAGGCTGGGGGTATGGGGATGGAAGGAAAGCTGTTCTGTGCATGCTTTACCAAACTGCATTATGCAGGACCTCTCCAACACCAGTTCCCGGGTCTGCCCACTTGGCTGCACCTGAGCCCATGGAGGGCAGAGGTGGGACCAAAAGAAGGGAGGGAGGGAAGGAGTAATTAGTCCAGGGAAACCTGAACAATGACATTAGTATACTTTTCTTAAAATTCTCCACTGTACTGTAATAGCCAATTATCTATGTACCAATGACTCACACATTAAATTCTTTATTCTTTTCTGAGATAAAACTCAAACTGCCCACAAGGCAACTCCTCCAAGATGTCTCAAGTATGCCTCACATACAACATACCCAAAGTAAATTCTTGATTTTTTTCCCTTCCCAAAACTGTTCCTCCTTCTCCAGTTTCCTTGTCTTCAAAGAATGTCTAAGGTACACAAGTTTGGAACTCATCTCTAGTACTTTCTTCTCCTTCACCATGACTCATCTCAGGTCCCCTGCCAAGTTTTCTCGCTAAGATTTTTGGAATCCAGCCATTTCATGCTACCTCCACTGCTATCATGGGAGTCCTAGCCCCCACTGTTCTCACTTGACCAACTGGTGCCCATGCATCCTCTTTGCACATGCTGTTGCAAATACTTTGCTATGTTCTTCTTGTCTCTCCCCTATAACTAGTTAATAGCTGTTAATTCTTTAGAAACAGCTAAAACATTTCCTTAAAAAATGCTTTTCCTGAATGTCAAATTTGGATATGTCCACTTCGTCCAGCAGCTTTCAAGATTTTTTTTTGATCATTAGTATGAAATATATTTCTAGCACACATACACGTATATATATATATATATATACATATATGTAAAATGAATAATTTTCAGCTTTACTATATACATGTAAATTTCCAATTACCTCACCTAAATGTATTACAGAACCCTCAGTTTGAGGGGAAGAAAAAAGTCTAATCAATTTCATAGAACTATACCTTTCCTTTAAACCACCCAGCACATTTTTGATTGTTGAATTAGGGACTCTGGTGTTTTGCTTACCACGTTAGCCCCTACACTTAGCAATTATCTGAGCCTCAGCAGGAACTTTATTTATGAACAATGAAAATTATAAATCCATTACTAAGCATTTTTTCTAACACTTAACACTTATCACAATTACAACTGACTCATCACTGCTAATTCTTCCTAGCATATGCATTCCTTTTATGTTAATTACATATTATACTTTGAATAGAACAAGATATACTTTGTACTTACCTTGTAATTCCCAGGATGGCTTCTCTATGGATGAAAGGCGTAGAAATGAATTGCTACAACAGATGGTATATCCCAGCTAAGCTTCTCAATACATCTTTATACTAGAGTCACATGGATTTAGGAACATGAATGGTTTTAGATTATAGTGATTACCTTGGTTGGCTTGTAGCAGCAAACCCTCTGACATCATAAATTCAGCCACTTGAGCTAAATACTTAGATGGAACTAATGTAAATAATCTATTTCATAAATTTCACTTGGCTGATTTCTTAGAAATAAATGCTTTTATTAGTTTTTTGAAAGTCCAGGGTTTCTTCTACTGGGAAATATGAGGTAAACAATATCCTTGCACATAATAGGTTAATATTCTGGTTAATCTTTGAATGAGTTTATTTTTCTATTTTCATTACTTAATCTTCACTATATAGAAATTAAGGTATAGGTGTAAAAAAGAAATTTTAGAAAAGGGCTAAAGGCTTAATATAACTACAGCTATAGAGCTACAGCTATCCAAGCTCTGACTGAAAATAAGAACTAATAATAAGGAGCAACAATGAGTACCCCTATCATACAGACTGTGACCTAGAAGTACCTTTTCCAATGAAGAAGAATCAAGGCTTGCTGTAGAAATAACTGATTCCAGGCCTGGGGCAGGAAATGTACAAGATAAAGTTGGATAGGATACTGGGACTGAGTGGGAACTCAGGAACTGAGAAGCAGGAGTCATAGGCCAAAGGTGAGTCAAGACCAACCATGTCTAGGTTGAAGTTCATGATACTTAAAAAACAAATTTACTTTGGAGGATGCTAGGAATCAGCTCATTATTTTGAAAATAAAGGAGATTACATTTTTTTATCTCTTGTTCCTATACACACTGTACTTCAGGGTAACCATATAGTTAAAGGGATAGGTTTAATTTTTATAAGTATTTCAGCTAATAAAGAATGGCAAAATTAAACCCCCACTATTTGCAATTGCATATGAATAAATGTAAGTATTGATTATTACTGACTGCTAAAATCCTAAGAGACAACTAGACCTTAGTCCTCCTGAATTGGAGTACACCTATGAAATATTTTTTTTTAAGATTTATTTATTTATGCACACAAGAACTGAGGTGCAGGCCAGAGTTGCAGGGGGTGAGAGGATTCACTAGAGACAAAGTGGGGAGCAGAACAGGTGAATCCACTGAAATACACTGCTAAGGGGAGGAGCAGCAGGTGAGACAGGAGAAGTCTGCTGCGCCATGTGGGTAGCTCCCTGGCCGCGGATCCAACTTGTACTACTGAGGCTGCGGCTAGCTTCACAGCGCTGTGCTTAACCCCTTGCGCCACCAGGGAGGGCACCTATGAAATATTCTTACCAGAGAATTCTCATCTAAATGTGATCAAGTCTTTAGATCAGCATTGTCCAATAAATATGAGCCACATGCGTAACTGCTCACCTCAATTCAAACTCAGTTTCAATTCAACTCTGAATTTCAACTGCCCAATAGCTAAATATGGCTACTGTATTGGACAGCACAGCTTCTAATCACTACAGGAACTAGAGGAAGAGAGAAATATGCTGTCACAAGGATGTAATTACCAAATCCAGACTGGGAACTCTTCAGGAAAAATGTTTACATTTCCCCAATAATAAAATGCAAGGGAGAGAGAGAGTACAGGAGAGACACCTGCAGATTATCAGAAATTTGAGACATACTAACCAGTAGCGACATGTGTATTTATTTATATCTTGCTTTGAACTAAGTATAAAACACATTTTTTGAGATAAAGAAATCTGGACACCGGATATTTGATATTAAGGAGTTGTTAATTTCTTTAAGCATGATGGTTAAATTTTTAAAAATTGTTGTTATATACTAAAATATGAAGTAATTTGGTATCTGGGATTTGCTTCAAAATAATTCAGAATGAATGGTGAAGGTATAGGTAAATCAAGATTTGTCATGAGTTATTATGGATATGAGGGGAAAATTCTTATACTATTGTCTTTGGAATATTTGAAAATTTCCATAATAAACTTAAAAAAAAAAAAAAAGGTTGTGGGATAATGACATTGTTTGTATTCTAGTCTTTCTAAACCCATTAAGTATCAGTGGCTGCTGCAACCGCAACCCGAAGCATCAGTGGCTGCTACAACCACCGTGACCCGAAGCAACAAACCAGAAAAAAATCCACAAAACAAAAATTGAACACAATTAATACTTTCAAAAAATCTCGCAGAAGCCAAATCAAAGTATTTTTCCACTTGGGGTTAACTGCCTTCTTCTCCTTGGGGTCTGTGGCCAGTTTTCCCCAGTGCCTACTTCACACTCCCTGCTCCCATCAGACACCCCAAGGCAAAAAACACCTTAGTGGCAATGCTTTCCGAACACCAAGTGTACATTGTATAATTCATCTTTTATCTCTACTCTAGCTGCATCTCACCAGAGAGCAAATAGTAGAGATTTATAACAAATGGGCACATAGAACCATGGATTTACATGAAGTTTATCACATCAGTTTTAAGATGTATGAGCTTAGACACACGTTGGAGAAGTGCTTGTCCTCACAGCCCATCTGTTATCTGTATGAGTAGTATGTAAATTTAACGGTGCAGATTAAACCAGAGAAAAGGAACAAAAGTCCTTTTACCCAGGAGCTTCCAACTATATCAAATAATTTCCAAAGTTGATGGTATCCTTTCCTGCTTATCCAGGGCTGAACTCTGCAGGCAAAGTTCAACACTTGAGATTTGCCTTCCTATACCAAATACCTATTAAATACATTTGAATTTTGAGTGAAATGTGTTATCAATGTGAAAGTATGTGTAGTGATTTGGAAGGCAACAAACTAGGAGCAAAGGCTCAAACTAGAAAATAAAAATGACATTTATTTAGCTCTTTGGGAACATAAATAACACAATAAATGACAAAAAGCAAAACAAAACAAAATAACATATTATATGACTGATCATCTCCAGGCACAAAAGCATTTATTAATGACTATAAAAAAATAAATTTTATTATTTTCATCTGCTTCTCCCCCACCTTTAACTATAAGGATGCTTTTGGAAGTTGAGTTCCTAAGAACATTCCACTATGTATGTGGGGCTATATACCCCACATATTGTGATATGACTGACTGAAGTTGTATTCCACTCCCATAGCAATATAAATTTCTATCCATGGGTATTCTGAACTAAACCTCTAGGAACTTAAATACAGGTGCTTTCATTAGCATCCTTCTAACATGGGGAAATGTAGCCAATCCTCCACCGAAACACAACCTGTTTGGGTGTAAGTATTCTTCAGGCTTCAAAATTCTCCATATGAGCACCACACTAGGTCACCAGCTTTTCTGGCAGACCAGCCTCCAGCTGGGAGCCTCTCAAGCTGCACCAAAAAGTAAGAAAGAAAAAGCATTTTTGACTTTTCTTCCTGGAGGTTAGGCAGCTCTCAGGGTAGGAAGGGTAAGGAGATTTTGTATCAAGCTTGCCTTTACATTCAGTCCTGGGGGGAGGGATGCTAAATCTATCCTATACACACCCTGTGTTGAGTGTGAAGTGTATATTCAGTATACTTACCCATAACCACACAAGGAAGGTAAGAGTAAATTAACAAATGACCTGGACCAAGCCCCTCAAAAATGAGGCAAATTCAGGGAACCAAGGCCACTGTCTGTGGTAATAAACACAGTTCACCTAGGTCCTTTCCTACAGAACCACATTAATCTCCTGATTCAAGAGGCACCTTTAGGCAAGACAGAGCACTGAAGGAAAATGTAACTTCTAGGCAGGACACTGCCACATGGAATTTAGAGGTTGCAGTTTAGTATACAGCACATGAAGGCAGCATCACTAGTACTTAGAGCTGGAGAGAGCCTTGGCTGGACCACACTCAGCATCTTTACTAATGCAGCTTAATGGCGGTTGCCCAGATGTCGTTGCTGGGGAGCGGGGGAAGGACCCATCCTTGAGGAACGGAGTTGCCTTTGGGATGATCAGATGGCACCAGGTACTGATCCCAATCATGCCTTGATAAGAACATTGCAGAACAATTGTTTATTCCTGTTTTATTCCAAGCAAGATGTTCAGAACTAAGTATTCTATTTCCAAACTTAGCTTTCAAATAACTGATGTCAATTATATACATTTCATGGGGGGTAAAAACTAAAGAATTTATAACCTTATGGATAATCACATAATGAATAGACAGTCAATCCTCATTATTTACAGACTATGTATTTACAAATTTGCTTACTCACTAAAATGTATTTGTAGTACCAAAATCACTACTAGTGATGTTTTTTAGTCACTTATGACAGGCATGTTTCCAGTTGAGGTAGAGTAAAAGGATAATCTACCTCTTATTTTCATGCTATAAACAACTGTTCTTTCTGAAATCAATTTAGTATCATATTTTTCAAATCTTACGCTTTTTATTGGTGATCTGGCTGTTTAAAATGGCTCCCAAATCTGTGGTGAAGTGCTGATTAGTATAAGAAGGCTACGATGTGCCTTACAGAGAATATATGTTACAGAGACTTCATTCAGGCACGAGTGATAGTACTGTCAGCCATGAGTTCAATGTTTATGAATCAATAGTATTATTAAATAAGGTCTCTTTAAAAAGAAATACAGAGAAAACAATATTATGCACTGATTGATTGATGAAAATGTTGCAGCAGAGGCTCACAAGAACCTAACCCTGCATTCCCTTAAGGACAAAGTTCAAGATTAGTAGCAGTTCAGAATGCTCTAATTCAGTGTTTGCAGTTTCAGAGAACATAGCTACCACAAGCAATGAGATGTGACTGCACTTCTGTTTAAAAGCTAAAATTGTACACTGGCCAGAAATATACTTTTCCCAGAATGTAAAATTGGTATGCTAAAGAGCATTGTCGGAGCTTTGCAAAGAACTCAGAGATCATTTAGTTCAGTGACTTTTAAACCAAGTTTTGAAGAACCCCCTAGGCCCCAAGTAGATTTTTTTTTGGGGGGGGGGGCGCAGGGGGTAAGAGGGTTTCTAGAAAGAACAAAATACTTCCTGTCAACAACAGACTTAAGGTGCTGGCAGAACACATTCATTCCTTCTATTTGTTGTACATACTCATTAAAACGAAACAAAACAAATAACCTGCATTTGAGAAGAATACCACGGCTAAAGTTTGAAGGTGACATTCTAGTCCACCGTTTTTATTTTCTAGCTAAGGAAACTGAGACCCACAGAGCTGCAAAACACCCAAATCATTAGTAGCTTCAGATTAAGATAACACTCCTCATTTCTAGCTCTCTCGGCTTTGCCCAGTAAGACAGTAAACATGGATCTTAAATAGTTTCCACAGGCAAATACCCTTGGTCTGTTTAGCAGCGGGAGAGAGCTAGGAAAAGGAAGTCAATGCTTTCAATCAGCATAACAGCTATTGCATGGGAAACACAAAAGGGCAAGTCACAACCTGACTTTATGTTTCTTCACCTATTAAAACAGAGACATCTAGGGCCTCCCCGGTGGCGCAGCGGTTGAGCGCTGGGTTGCGAAGCTGCCCGCGGCCTCTGCTGCGCCGGTTCGATCCCCGGCTGCTCCCCGGCCACCGGAGGAGGGTCCCACATGGTGCGCAGACCTCTCCTGCCGCCCGCTGCTCCCCTCAGCAGTGTACTTCAGTCCTTCTGCCTGCTCTGCTCCCCACTCTGGCTCTGGTGAATTCTCTCACCCTCCCGCGCTTCTGACTGTACCCAGTGCATGTATAAACAAAGCAAACAAACAAATATAATAAATAAATAAATAAACATGCCTCTAAAAAAAAATAAATAAATAAAACAGAGACATCTACTCTCAAGGATTAAGGAGAACTAAACAAGATGTTCATGATATCCATGAAACTTGGAACTTTATGTAAACCATTAGGAATTTTTTAAAAAGAGAAATTAGTAGACTGTAATAATGTAAGCATTTCATCAACTGCTTTTTGCTACCTAAGCAAAAGGCAACACCAAGAGCTTCACTCTGACCTTATCTGGATGAGTGCAGGTAGGGAGTGCTCAGCTTGGAGGTAATACTGTCGGAAAGGCTGCAAGAGGTGAGTGAGCGGGAACTCATCTGTAAAAGAAAAGCAGCACAATACCGCGTTATCATGCTTGGTATCTAGAATGTATTTCTCAAGCCAAGATGACTAAGCCTATGATTCTGATATGATCAGATGTGTTTCATGTTGACCCATGATTTTCATGACATAGTTTAGAATTTCAAATCGTGAAAGTATCACTTGTTGTCCACCACCTCTCAGCTTAAATTGAGATCATCCATGAGGAAAACAGCTGTCACTCTAGTATTCTCCTTTTCTTCACTGATTACTGAGGAACTTACCTGGATCCCCAAATAATTTGGACTCAATTTCACGCTTCTGAAGTAAAATTTTCTCTTTTTCTTTTCTCTGTTTCTTTTCTAATTCTCTTTTCCTCTCTTCCTCCTGTTCTCCTTCCAACATAACTCTGAGGGCCCTCTCTTCAGCTTCATAGAGTTCAGAGCGTTTTTTAATAAGTTTTCTCAGCCGCTGAAGATGATGCTCAAAAGTTTCATCTGCAGAGGCTGGAGGACACACTCCTACAGAAAAGAGATTCAAATGGCATTTAGACAAGACTTTTTCTTTTCTTTTCTTTTTTTTAAGATTTATTTATTTATGCATTCAAGAGCTGGGGTATAGGGTAGAGGGTGAGAGGATTCACCAGAGACAGAATGGGGAACAGAACAGGCAGACTGACTGAAATACACTGCTGAGGGGAGAAGCGGGTGAGTCAGGAGAGGTCTGCTGCACCATGTGGGTTGCTCCCTGGCCGGCTAGGGATTGGACTCGTGCTGCAGTGGCTGTGCATAGCTTCATAGTGCTGTGCTTAACCCCTTGTGCCACCAGGGAGGCCCCTGACATGCCTTTTTCATATCCCCAAATCTGTTTTCTAAGGAGCGGACTCAACGCCAGACTTAGAGCATGAATCTGCTTAGAATTTGCAGGACTTTTATGACTTGAAGAGAGAAGTTAGAAAGTTGCCAATTTTCTTTTTAAGTATACAATATAGCGAACAGCTAGATACCAAATCATTTTAACTCCATAGAGACTACTTACTTTTACAGTAAGTAAAATTTCCTAAAATTTTCTCCTCCAAAGTGAAGACTAATACATTGAGAATGTTTACTGCTGAATTCACTTGGGAAAAGTTTAATGACTACTCTGACTACTCACCTCATGGAGGCCATGGGATAGGAAAACATTATTAAATAGTCCTTATATTTTACATTCTAGTAGAGAAGAGATATGGATAGTGACAGTAGATGCAAACTCTTCTCTGATTCATAAAAATTCATAATGTACTACAATGGAGTTATCTGATCTTGATACTTGAGTTGAAATTAGCCACGCTGAAGTCTGGCATGCAGAAGCTAATCACTTAGCTAGTAAATGAGGCTTGCTGAAAGTACAATGGTCACATCACAAAACTTAACATTAAGGGTTTGAAAGAATCACAGTTTTCATGTATTTTAAGCCACAAAGGGATAGTGGAACTTGCTAATTTGTGTACCCTCAAATATTCCTGGTGAATGCCAATGGTACAGAACTCACTAAATAAGGCAGTATGTGGACCAAATGAAGAAGAGAAATGCAAATGACAAAAACCAGGTGGCCACCTCAGCCTAGGTCAAAGAAGATGATGCTGTATCTCCATTAGTTTTTGAAGGATAGTGAGAGCTTAAAATTACAATGATGAAACTGAGGGACCTCCAGACAAATGTACTGATAAGAGCAAAGGTCTAGGTAGGCAAATAAAAAGCACAACTGGGAAATGTCTAGAAAACCAGCATGGCTGGAACAAACTTTGTCAGACACCTGGCTATGGTGTCTGACACTTCCTCTAAAGGCAAGAAACCACTGCGATTTTTTGAGTTCAAAAGTGACATGCAGGTAGGCGGGGACATCCATGCAGTCTGCATAGCACTCCCTGTCCCATCCAACCATCCATACCTTCAAACTTCAGTGTTTCATATGAGGGAGCATGAAATATATGAGGGAGCATGACAAGTTTCAGACACTTTCTGAAGCACAAAATAAGAATAGAATAGCTACAACAACCTCACTCAGAAAAGTGTGGCCAGGAATGCCTGCGGTAGGAATGATGAGTCAAGGGGAAGACAGCAAGTGGGTTCCCACACTTGCCTCTCTTTTCAACTTGGCTACTAAAGGCTAAACATCTTCTGAGACTTCTTGCTTCAAAAGTTCTGAGGTACTGTTGACAAGCCTACTTACCCTATTGGGTAGAAATAATGAATTATCAAGCACTTTTCCTTAAAAAAGTGTGTGTTGGGGAGAGACAGTATGGTAAAGAAAGGAAGGGGGGACAGAGGAAGAAATGCAAAGCTACAGTTACCTTTCCTTGCTGCGGCCTCTTTCCTGAGTTTTCTTAACTTTTCCAAAGCCCGAAGAATGTCCACCATTCTTTTGGTATCTGCTTGTTTTTTCCTCACTTCAGATAAGACACCATCAGCAGCAGCTTTAAGTTCCTGCTCCTGGAGGAGAAAGAGTCCATGAGACTTTGCATAAGGTCTGTTGTAAAATGTTACAACAGAGAACAGCTGCCTGCAGAGATTTCAGATGATCACGCAGTCCTAGCGTTCAGAGAAACTACTGGATCTACATCCCAATTTCCTGGGCTTTACACAACTAGTCCAGCCAAGGGGTAATGCCCCTTCACTGATGATACAACCCTCATCTTAAAGGAGAATCTCGCCTTTCTGCAGCTTCCACATGGGCACTCATCTGTTTCTTCCTCAGAATTTCTCAAAGTGTAATTAAAGGTACATATGCCTCCAAAATGCCTTATTAAGTTGGGGTTTTCTTGTTAAAATGCAGACCCCAAAGATTCAAACTAGCAGTAATGAGGTTGGAAAGGCCCAGGACTCCACAATGTTGAGTAACAACCTCTGCAGTTGTGCCCCACTGCTCTAAAGATTCAGGCCCAAGGATATTTTCCACCGATAGCTGAAGACCACTGCTTAAGTTGGTTCACAAATACACAGACTAAATAACTCTGGTGCTTCAAGCCACTACTCATGAGTCTCTGCCTACAAGACCCTCACATAGGTGGTAGGGAGAACTCTCTTACCTAAAACTTTCTTTCCCATCTGTCAACTAAGTATCCCTAATTTCACCATTACAACCACAGCATGCCATTTCACTCTTATGCCTGTATTACTCCCTCTGCCAGGAACTGGCCCTGTTGCCTTCCCTTGACTTTGACTATTTCCTTCAACACTCAGTTCAGATGTCACTATATCACCAGGAAGGGGCTCTGATACTTTCTCTCAGTTAGACTTTCCTTCTCTGAGCTCCTACTGCACCTACAACTGAAATCCTCACCATGCTGTGGTGCTAACACGATTCCCCAGAGAACCCATGTCCCTCAAGTACGAGGTCTACATCCTATTCATTGTTATTCTCAGTACCCCACACTTTCACATAATGAGCCCTCTGCTGAATCAACACAAACTCCCTCAGATTAAGGCCTTGCCTCTCCAAGTATTCTTCTTTAAAAGACTGATATCCCTGGGGGTGAAGACAAAGTTTACTATCAATGCACTACATAGGGGTGTTATATCAGACTCTAGGGCTGTAGCAGACATAAGGAAGGAGGAAACTAGCTTCTTGTGGAGAGTGGTGGGATAAGGAAAAGTATCCAGAGGGAAAAAAAGAATGAGAATGACTTAAACTATATGACCAGTTTCCTTTCACCCAGGCCCTCACTGACAGCCTGAGATCAACAGGTTTGGCGTCAGACAACCAGGGCTCAAATCAGGAGTGAAACTGCCACAGGCCAATTGTGTGCTGGCAAGTTTAGTTCTCTATGCTTCAATTTCCTAATTGGTAAGACTGAGTCAATACCACCTAGAACTCAGGATTATATGGAAAATTCAAGATATGGTGTCTGTAAAGATGTAGCATAATGTGTGTGTGTGTGTACACTCAAAAGTGCTCAAAAACTCCACTGCTGGTCCTCTCTGGTGGCACAGGAGTTAAAAGTCTCAGTGCCATCAAACTATTGCCAGCCACTGCAGTTTAAGTTGGACCCCCACCTGGAAGAAAAACCCACATGGCACAGCAGACCTCTCCTGTCTGGCCCCCTGCTCCCCTCAGCAGTGTATTTCAGTGGATCCACCTGTTCTGCTCCCCACTCTGTCTCTGGCCCTGCACCTCTGGCCTATATCCCAGTTCTTGTGTGCATAAATAAATAAAAATAAAATCTTTAAAATAAAAAAATAAAACACCACTGATGAACCTGGAGATTTGTTTATAACTTAAGAGCAAAATAATCCTGGGCAAATCATAACTACTGCCCCAGCAGCCAATAAGGGCATATGTTCCTTGAGGCAAGACTTCAAGTTCTCTTATTTTCTATCCTTAAAGTCACCTAAAACAGCACAAGACACAAGAACTGTGATACTTGTTAGCCTTGAACGTTAAGTGGACAGAAAGTTTGAGCAGAGAGAGATCTGTCCTCTCTAAAACAACTGTGTAATTCTAGACTTTTGTGTTTACACGGCTATATAGTGCACCTAGAGCATCTGTGGTGCACACGGTACATCATTAACTTGCAATTAATAAAGTCGGAAAGGCAAGGTATCTATTTTACAGAGGAGGAAAGTGAAGCTTAGTCCTGGGAAATGGCAGCGTAATGCCTCAAGTCCCTTCAGGTTGCCGACACCACTTGCAGCTCTTACCCTCTTTTTCTCCTCCACCTCCTGTACGCATTTGACCCTCCAGCGGTCAATCTCCTGCTCGCGCTCCGCAGCTCGTGCGGCCTCCGCCTCCCGCTCGGCCTCGCGTTCCCGGGCCCTCTCGCGAAGCCGCAGCCGGCGGCGCCGGACCCTCTCCAACCTCCGCCGCGCCTCGCCCACGTAGGCGGCCTGGGTCAGCAGCTGCAGCCGCTCGGCCAGTTCGGCCCGCAGCGGCGCAGCCTGGGCGTGCAGCTGTGCCCAGGCCGCGCCGTCGGCCTCGGCTTCGCGCAGGGCCTGGCCCAGGTCGCGCAGCCGCCGCACCAGGCGCAGAGCCCCGCGCAACCGCGCGCGCACTTCGCCGAGACTGGGCCCAGCGGGCGCCCGCGGGGGCAGCGGGCAGCCGGCCCGCCGCGGGGCTCCGAACACCGCCTCCAGCCACTGCCGGTCGCGCAGGCGCTGCAGGGCCGCGTCCCCGAGCACGTCGGCCGGCGGGGGCGCTTCAGGCCAGCGCGGGCTCCAGGGCGGCCCCGGGCCTGGGGGCGGCGGCCGCGGGCGCTCGCCGGCGTCGGACCCCGGGAAGGGCCGGCACTGGGGTGGCGGCGGGGGCAGTGGCGGCGGCGGCACCGGGTAGAAGGCGCCGCTACCGGCGACGCCGCCGCCCCCGCGGGAGGCTTCCGCGGGGCCCCGGGGCTGCAGAGCCAGCGGCGGCTGGAGGAAGGGGGCGGAGGCCCCCGGAAAGGGCCCGGGCCGCTGGGGAAGAGGCGGCGGGAAAGCCGGGGAAGGCAGCGGCGGCGGCGGACAGCCGAAAGGAGCGGGGGGCGGCGGCTGCGGGGGCGGCGGGCCCGGGCGGCCCGGGGCAAAGAAGGGCGGCAGGGACATGGCCACGGCCACAGCTGAGGGAGTCTGGTCGTGACAGGAATCTGAGCGGCGCCGCCAGAGCGTCTTCCGGGAGGAAGTGACGTGTAGCAAGCGCGACGCCGGCCTGTCGCGGCTCTCAGAGCGCCCCTGTGCGAGTGTGGGCGATCATTCAGTCCTTCGAGTCATAAATACTGTCGTTAATGAGCATTTTCAGTGCGAAACTCGCTGCTCGCATTCAGTGACGCGAACAGATACAGTTTCTCTCTTCGTGGAACTACCTGTCTAGTATAGAAAACACATTAATCATAGAGGTTGAGGAAGCTTGTCCTAACGATTGGAAGGTTCGTTTGAGGTCTGGAGGGTGAGTAGGAGTGAAATGAAAAAGGGGGAGGGGAAATAAGAAGGAAGAAGGGAAACAGTTCTTACGGGACCGGCGTTGCCAAGCTTCCTGAGTAGACAGGAGTATGTCTAGTGGGGTACTGAAAGAATACCGGTGTGGGTGGAGCACAAAAAGCCTGAAACGGAGCCTGGTTATCTTGAAAGATGGGCGGAGATCATCATGTGAAGGATCTATTGTACGGTCTTAAGAACAGTAGTCAACTACTGGAAGGTTTAAACAGGGAGAGAAGGCCATGTCACATAATTAGATTTTAAAAATTAAACTATTTTGAGATGGTTGTACATTCCTGTGCAGTTGTAAGAAGTAATACGGGGAGATTCTATGTACTCTATCCATTTTCCTTAAGTGGTAACAGCTTGTAAAATTGTAGTACCATACAGAACATTTCTTTCCATAACTTCCCTGATCCTACACTTGCCCTTATATAATATTACCTACTTCTTTCCTTTACCTCTGGCAACCACTAACCTGTTTTCGATTTCTATAACTTTTTCTCTTTTAATTACATAAACGGAACCATACAGTACATAACTTTGGGGATTTACTTTTTTTTTAATTCAGTATAATCCTCTGGAGATTCACTAGAGTGAATCAGTGTTATCAACAGTGTTCTATATATTGTAATCAAAGTGTGAATGTAACACTTTGTTTAATCATTCACCTGTTGAAGATTATTTGGATTGTTTCCATTTAGGTACTGTAATGAATAAAGTTGCTATAAACATTTGTATACGGATTTTTCTATGAACATGAACCTTCATTTCTCTGGAAATAATAAAGGCCCAGGGGCACAACTGCTGAGTCCATGGCAGTTGCATGTTTAGTTTTTAAAGAAACTACCAAATTGTTTTCCATGGTAACTATAGTTTTACATTCCCACCAGGAATATATGAGTGATTCGATTTCTCTGCATTTCTTGCATTCTTGACTATTTTTCATTTTAGACATCCTGCGAGGTATGTAATAATCTAAAAATTGTGGTTTTAATTTGCATCTTTTTGAGGTAACATTGAACAACGTTTCTGTTTTAAGGATAACTCTCTTTTGGTGTTCACACACCATACCCACCACCAAAGAACCCAGCCTTCCACCATACTCCACTAAATTTGCACTTCCTTAATGGCTAATTGGTTGAACATCTTTTCATGTGTTTATTTGCTATCTGTATAACCTCTTTGTTGAAATGTGTTTGTATTTTGCCAATTTTCTAATTGGATGGTTTGGTTTTTAACTGCTAGGATTTGAGGGTTCTTTACATAATCTAGGTAATTATTTACTGATTTGTGACTTACAAATATTTTCTCTCAATTTATAGCTCATCCTTTTATCCTTTTAGCAGAATTTTTGTTGTTTTGTTTTTTGCCAAGTGCAAAAGTTCTTAATGTTAATGAAGTCCAACTTACCAGTTTTTCCTTTTATGGATCATGCTTTTGGAGTCAAGTCTAAGAAAATAACTCTTAGTATGATCCTACAATTTTTATTGTGCTTTTAAAGATTTCATGTTTATATTTAATTCTATTTTTTGTTACTTTTTACATATGGTGTAAGGCTTAGGTAGAGGTTCCCTGCAAATTTTCCCCTCCCATATCCAACTGCTCCAGCATCATTTTCTTTTCAAACTAGTTATGGATGATCCCTTGTATGAAAGTCCAACTTCACACCATGAGAGGAACTAATCCGAGAACCTGGCCCTACTTCCCAAGGGAACTCTTAAATTTCTCATAAACTCTTTGTAACCATGTATCCTATATATTAATTATGTAATAATCTAATATTTAAAAGCATTGGTTTTTAATCTTAATATTAGGTAAGATCTGGATATATTTTTCTAGATGGAGACTCAGTTCTCATGCTTCTCTACAGGCTGTCACTTATACTGCAATCAAAGTGGTCTTCTAAAATTTATCTTCCAACAGCTTCTCATCCCTCAAAATCAGAGCCTGGAATGGGACTGAAAACAGCAAGACCAACATTTAGTTTTGCTGTGGAGGGGGATATGGGTTGAAGGAATTGGGTTTTGCTTATTTATCTCATGATGATACTAGAAAGAAATTGATGGATAGAGAGGCAAGTGCTGGAGAAATGTCCTTGAGTAGATATGTTTCCTTACATTTTCCTCAGAGCCTTTGCTTCCCAACAATCAACACCACACAGCTAATGATGTCCAGCTCTCCTGTTTAAACTAACGTCTACTACTTTCCACACAAAATTACACCTTAGCTGGACATATAAGACATTCTGTCACTTGCTTAAAAAAGTATGGAAGGGCCTCCCCAGTGGCGCAGCGGTTGACTGCTGGGTTGCGAAGCTGCCTGAAGCCTCTGCAGTGCCGGTTCAATCCCCGGCCGCTGGAGAGGGTCCCACATGGCGCGCAGACCTCTCCTGCCGCCCACTGCTCCCCTCAGCAGTGTACTTTGTCACTCTGCCTGCTCTGCTCTCCTCTGGCTCTGGTGAATTCTCTCACCCTCCTGCACTTCTGACTGTACCCAGTGCTTGTATAAATAAATAAATCTTTAAAAAAATATATGGAACACCAAATATGTAGAGCACTGTAATGAGTGCTAGTTATATGTTATGTGGTCTTTGCCCTCGTAGAACTTATGGTGTAAGTGAAAAATAAGCTTGGGGTAGGTTGCCATAGCACAGGAAATACCAGGCAGTGTTTAAGACACTGCTGGGGATTTGGAAGGCGGGAGGGGACCAAAAATGTGGTAGAGATACTAACAAAATAACTAAAGGTCTTGAGAAATGAAGGGATGATGGATTACCTCATTATAATGTGGAGTGGTTGAGTTTTCATGAGAGACACTTCAGCTATAACTGGAGAGAAAGGTTGGGTGCTGAAGCAGGTAGGTTTATAGATTTGATAGTGGGAAGATGAATTCCATCTTCTGATAGTTTTTCAGTAAGAGGCAAAGTCTTTAGCAGGATGGAGAACAGAGAGACTATCAAAATGGTCATCTTAGAGCAATAACAAAGTCATACTGCCTATTTCTCAACTCCTAAAACCCCCTACTTGTGTCATATCTCTGAGATTTTTTAATCTCATTATTCCTTTCTGGCAAACCCCTACTTTTTCTCCCAGGTCTATTAGGATCACTAACTTTTGAGACCTCACACCAGTTACCTACCTCATTTCCATAATTATAATGCACCAAAGTTTGTGTTTGCTACCCCTACTAAATAGCAAGTTTCTTGAAAACCTTGATCTGTGTTCCTCTTGTAGGACCCATTCAGGACATTTAAGTAAGGATTTTCAATAAATGTTCAACATAAACTTTAATAACACTTTCTGTCTGTGGAATCTATGACTAGAATTTATTGGAGGTATATAAAAGTGACAGGATTAACCAATCATTAGAATAAAGTAGCTAATGACATTTGTATCCTTTTAAAAATGGCACTGCATTATGGACACACACCACACTGGTTTTCATTTATTCCTTTTGTTTTATTCAAATGGCAAAACAAGTTTCAAGATACAAATTGTAGTTATACTCAGTTGTGTTTGATTTAAAAACATCAATTATGCTTTGTTAATAACTTCCAAAACCAAATCTAAGTCGTCGTGACTATAATGTCTCCCAGTCCATTTCTGGAAGCTACACCAATTTTAGAAGCCACACCAATTTTCACTCTACAAAAAGGAAAATGATGCAATAAAAGATAATGAACAGTTACAAGTTCTTTCTGAGCAGAACTTTAACCATTATAAGGGAGACTAAGAAGAATACCTGTTTCTGTTCTATACTATTAGCAGCCAGCCTTAAACATCCTGCAAAAGTGCATTTCTGGTCCTACCTCAACCTTACAGAGATAGATATCGCAAGTCTCTTATGACATCATAGAAAGTCCAACTCTTCATTAATAGGATTTAGAATTTGCTAATACCTTCAGGTTCTTTTCCTAAGAACAAGGGAATAATAGGAAAACTCAATTTTGAAAACCAAAAAAGAAAAACAAATATCTGAATGTACTCTGATTTAAATAATTTCAAATAGGTTGAACTAAATAAATAATATAGACTGGTATCAACATTATAGAGGGAAATAAAATAACTTTAAAAGCACCCAAATACTTTAATATTTAAGAATCCAGTAATTTTTATTTTTACGTCCTCCAAATTTCTCCTACTGTTTGTTATATAATGACGGTTAGTAACTTTTAGTGTGAGTATATTAATTTTTGTGACGGCAAACAGATTTTTTTTAATGATCTATGAAGCCAAAGAAATATCCAGCATCAAACAAAACAAAACTAGCTAGGTACTTCAAGTAAGTGCACAGTAATAGGATTTTTTTTTAATTCAGCACATGGCTGTTCCATGACTGAAGGTGCATGCTACTTTTAGATGTATAGACTTTTCCTGAAGATTCAAGGCATACTTCAATTCCATCTGCTCATTTATGGTATAAAGATAGCAAATCAGACAGTCAACAAGATAATGACCTTTTGAACGTACCAATTGGGAAGTTAGTGTCATGCATTAGGCTTAAGAATACAGCTAAACAAATCAACAAAGTTTTTCCAGGGTACTTTTCCCATCAAAGTTTTAACTACTTGGAAACTACCTGTTCCACTTTTTAAGGTGAACAAAGTTCTCATGTTTTCAGGAAACAAATATGGGTAAAAAAGAGTTAAACTTAAGATTCCCAAACTTCAATTTTAAAGAATTTATTTTCCCATTTGTAGAGTAACATTATTGTAAAATCCACAGTTATTGCAATACCTGCATTGCTTAAAAGAACTCCTAAGAATTTTGTTAAAGCATATTTTTTAAAAACAACCAAAATAATGTACATTGTTTTCTCTTAACATTCTGTCATTAAAGTCTACATAATATCCTCTGTATAAATCAATGTGATGTTACATAATATACATGATCTGTTTTTATCCTAAAGGTTTCTGACCATGTATGATATCCAAAATAGATCCAATGCTTTTAATGTCAGACTGTAGAGACAGTTATGATCCTAAACAAAGGAAGGAAAAGCTTTATATACAGGACAGAAGTCTGACAGTTTAGCTGTTAGCAGCATCTGCTTGGCGAGGCCACCCTTCTTCTTCAACTCCAGAGTCATATTCCTCTTCAGATGATTCTTTCGTTGGAGCTCTACAATGAAAGCCAACCATGTTTATTTTGTTTAATTAGGGATAAGCATGATTTCTAGACGCAAAATAATAAATTAATCCACATAGTTAGAAAAACCACACACTTTTTAATAATTAAGATTGCTTAGGGGTGAAATATGGAAAAATTTTAGACCACACATTCAAGAGTTCCAAGTAATTTCCTTAACATTTTCCCTAACAGATTTACTACTGAAATAAAATGACAAGTCTTCAGTTGTGAAGGCTTAAAAAAATCAGTTTCTAGGGAATCTAATATTTCAACTCAAATGCTTCACATAACGTGTCTATGGTAAAGATGTTGACAGTTTCTGACTAATTCTAACCTGACTCATTCATCAAAATTATGATCAGAACCACAATTTCCTTTAAAGTCATATATGAATTTTTATTAAACGATAAAAACAAAGTATGTCTTTTTGAATAACTAAAGTTATTCAGAATCAATCACTGCCTTCTAAGTTATATTAGAAGATAAGTAAACATAAAACAACATACTTTGTTATTTAGTTAAAACAGAAAGCTAAATTTTTGTAGGTTAACATTAATGTCAAGTACTGCATAATATTTGTTGAACAGATAAGAGGGCAGTAAACTATAGCCCGCAGACCAAATAAAAACGCAATCACCTATTTGTGAAATAAAGATTTACTGATACACAGACATGCTCATTCGTTAATGAATTGTCTATGGTTGCTTTTATGCTATGAACTCTGTACTGAGTAACCACAATATAGAGTCTATGACCCTAAATTATATATTCAGCCCTTAACAAGAATAAAGTTTGCTTGCCCCTGGAATAAAGCAGCAAAAGATGTGTCAAGTTTGTCAACTGATATGATACAACTGAGAAAAAATTATGTCAACAAAGTTCCAGTCTGGTGAAAGCCATGATTAGAGAATAAGTAGTTCATTTAAATCTTTTCATATGGATTACTTTCATGTCTCCTTTGATACTTCTTCCTTAGGGGAAAAAAGTGGAGGCTAACTCTGAATATCAGTTTTCAAAAAGGCTTATAAAATACTATTATTTTATAAATCAAAATTGGAAAATTTTCCTACAGAAATTAAGAGATTATTGTTTCCTTTATGAATATAAGGTTTTTTATATGTATATTTTATGATAGATTAATAAACCAAAGCAATCAAGAGCTGATCTTTAGTTTCAGACGTGTTCTAGCTTGACAATATACTTTACCGGATGTATCCTGGTTCCTTTTTCCCTTCTACCACTTCTTTGTCAACCTCCACACAAACAATATCAGAATTAGGAACTTCAAACATTGGTTCTAATAACAGCTTTTCCTACAGAGATTGAAAGTAATTAGTTATAATGAAAATTGAGGATACATTCAAAATACTTGCAATCAAATTCATTAATTCAACAAATATTATTGAGTCCCTATGATGTAACCAGAACTAAATTTTGAAAAAAGTCAGCGTAAAACCTTTCATATTTTTCATATTAAAATAGCATCTAATTAAATTAAAAGTCATTTATAACATTCCTGGCATATTCTATCACCAAGGAGGTAAACTGGTAATCCTTACTTTGAAATTAATGTAATCTTAAATTATCTGTACCAAATTCTTCAAATAAGCATTTCTCTTAAGTGCTACAGTAGATCTAAAGTTGTTCACTGAAGAAAACTAGTTTTGCATACATGCAGAGGCTGGATTATATCCCATCTAAAGGAAAATACTGGCTGAATACATCAAATTTCTTTTAAAATGTCAACTATCACCTATTCTTCTAGTTTGTATGTCTATAAATCTGCCATTAATCAGTAACAGCTGAAGTCAGGTCTTTATTAGAAAGAATATTTTCAAACTATCTGTAACAGATGTGTAGCTCTAATCTACAAGTCCTATTGAGATCAGAAGTAATATTTACCAGTAAAATCCTTAGAATAGAAAAATGTGCTGCTTCTTTTTTTAAGATTATTTATTTATGCATATAAGAACTGGGGTACAGGCCAGAAGGGGGGGTGAGAGGATTCACCAGAGACAGAGTGGGGAGCAGAACAGGCAGATTGACAGAAATACACTGCTGAGGGGAGCAGTGGACAAGTCAGGAGAGGTCTGCTGCGCCATGTGGGTCACCTCCCTGGCAGGGGATTGAACTCATGCTGCAGTGACTGTGGATAGCTTCACAGTGCTATGTCTTAACCCCTTGCACCACCAGGGAGGCCAAAAAAATGTGCTTCCTTTGGGAACACATAGGAAAACAAAAACCCACTGTGCCGCCAGACCCGGTGGGGTTTGGGAGGAAAGGGGACAGGAAATCTCAGGAAGATAATAGGTAGTAGCTGAAAATAGGTTGAGTCTCTAGGATTTTCATGAAAATAAAAATAGTGAGTTTATACATATTGTAGAATTTAGGAGTAAAATGTCATAGTATCTCTAATTTCAAACAAACAAGCCAGAATGAAGATGTCAATGGTCTGAGAAGAGGCTCTGGGTACTTAGTCAGATTAAGGCCCTTGTAGAATTTCCTGAAATTTTCCTTCACATGATATTGATTTTCTCTATTTCATTAATTGTATTATGTACACATCATTTGTTACATCTTAATATTCCTTTTTTCGAAAGAAATAAAACACAATCTACAGTGACATTAAAAACCTATGAAATATTAAGCTCATCTTCTGGATTTATTTCCAAAACAAAAACAGGAAGGCTTGATAGTCTCAAAAGTCAGACACAACAATAATTTAGTTTTTATGTAATAATACCAACTTACCATTATTGACCGAAGGCCTCGTGCACCTGTTTTTCGTTCTAGTGCCAATCTGGCTATAGCTTTCAAAGCATCCTCAGTAACATTCAGTTCACACTACAAATAGATTTAAAAGAAATGAGAATTTAGGGTAATAATTGATGATATTTTCCTAATACAGCATTTGACCTATTAGCAATTACTGCCTAACACCATTAGTGGTCCAATGTCCTGACTTTACAGATAAAGAAATTTCTTCCACCAAAGGGTCAAGTATACTGATTAACTAATACTTAGAAACAGATCCTAACTGGTTAGAATATCACCTCCTTCCTAGAGAAATATCCACTGGGACCTATAATCCCATTTTAAAGAATGTTATTAACCCTCTCATCCTCTAGACCAAAGGCAAAACTTTAAACAAGTCTTTCTAAATTAGCACAAATTTCAAACTAGTGAAATTCAAATTATTGAGAACTTAATATACAAAAAATATCAAAATACTTTGGAACATAAGATTTTATAAGCTCTTGGTATTAACTCTAACGTCTACCTCTAGAAAAAATAAAATTTAAGTGAGGTAATTATTTCTCATGGTGCATTAGAATTTTGCCCTCAAGAAGCACTTCCAATCAACTAACCTATGAGAAACTATCAGTATTAAGAATCACAAATTTGTCCTTAGTCCTCAGAGATTTTCTAGATTAACATGGATTTTATATGTTAACTCAACATTTACTGAACCTTAAGTGTTTACATATTAAAGACTGAATGATGAGTTGATACCACCTTTGCCCTCGAGGGGTGGTGACAAATTAGCAAATCTGCATTTAGCACTGCGTATTCACAGTGCTAAGGGAGCATCAAAATGGGAGCATTTTAATAAGACTTGGGGACCACTGAAGGACTTTATGGAGGGAAGTAATAATTAGCTTTGTGTTTATTCATTCAATTAATACTTATTAAGAACTCAATATTTATTTGCTGGGCACTGTGCTCAGTAATTTATTTATTTATTTATTTTTTAATAGAGGCATGTTTATTTATTTGTTTGTTTGTTTGTTTATACATGCACTGGGTACAGTCAGAAGCGCGGGAGGGTGAGAGAATTCACCAGAGCCAGAGTGGGGAGCAGAGCAGGCAGAAGGACTGAAGTACACTGCTGAGGGGAGCAGCGGGCGGCAGGAGAGGTCTGCGCACCATGTGGGACCCTCCTCCGGTGGCCGGGGAGCAGCCGGGGATTGAACCGGCGCAGCAGAGGCCGCAGGCAGCTTCGCAACCCAGCGCTCAACCGCTGCGCCACCGGGGAAGCCCTGTGCTCAGTAATTTAAAAGAGATCCATTCTGGAAATGGAAGATAGATATTTTGGTACTGGTGATCAGAGTCAAACTTGAGACAGTCTGACTGAGAACCAATTCAGGGGTCAAAGTAAAGAATGATAGCAGTTTGACTTGATATAGCGGCAACAGAAATGAGACTATTGACAGAGACATTAAGTTCATATAACCCAAAACATTTGCTATCTGATTAACTGTATGGACTTGGGTGACCTCCAAGTGTCCAGCTGCAGAGCAGATATGGGAGCTAATAAAAGTTAAGCAAAAGTATATAAACATATACACAGTCTATCACAACAAAGCATTTACAGTATCTTGGCTGAAAAGATAATCCTGTGTGTCTGGCTTGAGGAGCTGGGGACACATTGCTGGCATAATTTCTTTCTCTAGATCCTTGAGCTTTGTTGCTATAATGATGATCTCAATTAAGAAAAAAAAAAAAAATCTAAGTTTAAAGCAGGACAATGTTCCTTCCTTGATTCCTAGATCCACATTTAGCAAAGAATAGGCAGGTATTCCAGGTGAGCATTATTGCTTTTTAACTTGTTATGCTAATTTATACAATTACAATCACTAAAAAACTATCATAAATTAACTAAGGATGAAAAATTAAAATCTAACCTTGTCCATGCTGAATAAAGCCTGGTACTGAGGAATAACAGCATTACGTGGCTCAGTTAGTATTTGTACAAGTGTTTTTTCATCGAGGCTATGCAAAGGAACTACCACAGGCAACCGTCCCACAAACTCAGGAATCATGCCAAATTCAATGAGATCTCTAGCTTCCACGTGACGTAATAGTCGATCTTTTTCTTCAATATCTTGGTGAGTATTTGATTCTCCACTTCGATTGGCCAGGTCTGCAGCAGCTGCAGCCCTTCTGCCTTTTCCCAGATTAGATGGTGTTCCAAATCCAAGATACTGCCAAAGAAATGATTGATATTATAAATAATAGAATGAAGTAGCTTTGTACTAAGTACTTTTCATGCATGTCTCATGCGGTATTTGTAACAGAAGTGCTATCATTATTCACATTTTATAAATGAAGAAATGGGCTTAGAGATGTTAAGTACCTGAACAAGCGCTCACTGCTGCAAGTGGTAAAGCCAGGATTTGGACTATCTGCTTTCAGAATGGATAACAACCACTATAAAAGGAGATTTTCCACAAGTATCTTAAACCACAGTTAAGCATTCTATTAAAGTATGGGGCTGCATACATCAAACTTTGTTAGAATAATTTAGATTTAATAAAGAATATACTAGTATGACATGAAACAAGAATGCTAACTTTGCTGCACAAGGCTGGGTTTTTAAGATGTATGGATCTTGCTTTAGCTAATATCAAGAAACATTTATTATATATAAGCATACACAGTAATAAATATATATATACATATTACATATATAAACATTCATTAAGCATTATTTCAGACACTGGGATACAAACGCTTATCCTAAAGGTGCTCATTTAGAGATTGAACACATGAAGACATTAAAGTATCAGGCTGTACAGGAAAACTGTGACAGCCAACAGGAAGAAAAAGGCATGTAATAGACAGGGAGGGTAGGAGATAGTCAGGAATGCCTTCACAGAAGAAATGCATGACCATTTGACAGACTGAGGCAACCTGAACATGTATTTGCCAATTAGGTTGAGGTAGGAGAGGGCATGAGCAAAGACAAGAGAAATGAAACTGAGGATTGCAAGCAGTATTATACGTTTAGAATAGAGTAATACTATTAAATATCACACCCCTGATTTTCAGAAAGGGTTGACAATAACAATAACCACAAAGATGTGGTTAATCCTCTAGAAATCTCTGCCAATGACTCTCTTTTTATCTATCTTCTTTTCAGAAAGATCATTGTGACACTCTTTTAATCTCTATCTCCCCTGAAACCTTATACATTTCGTCTTTCAAGTAGTCAGAACTTTAACTCATGATTTCTCCCTATTTTTCATTAAGCAGTTCAAAGCTAATGAAGTGACTTAATTTCTAATTAAGAACTATGATGTAAACCTTCTTTCTACATGTTTCTGAGCTCTTTATTTTTAACTGTTCTTCCCTACATGTTTCTAGTTTAAAATTCTTTTTAGGTCTACTAGTTACAAATCAATATCAGATTATGACCTCTGCCTTAGATTACAGAATATGAAATATAAAGTCATATTCCTCTCTCATATACACAAGAAATTATTTCTTCTTTCTAATTTGTTAGGCTAATTATGTAGAATTTATGTAACAAAAACAAATTATAAAAAATAAAATCCTAACCTGACCCATGCTGAATAAGGTCTGGCACTAAGGGATAATAGCATTAAGTGGCTTGGTAGTTGCATAAGTATTTTTTTAATCTAGGCTATGCAAAAGAATTATCACAATCATCTCACTACCAATATCATTCTGTCTCTACTACTAACCTGCTACTTAAACTAGTATAAGGCCAAGGAAACTTAAAGCAAAAATTTAGCAGAGGTGATATATGGTAGAGTCAGATAGGTAGGATATTACGTGTTTCATAAAAGTAATTGTTTATGGTTAGCTGTTATGTAAAACACAAACATGGAAAATACAGGTGTATTTTGGGATTCTTACCTCTACGTGACATTACATTTTATTATAATAAATAACAAATAGATAATGGGCAAGTATGTTGAGGCTATGAAGAAATAAGTTCCAATTAAAGTCATTGCTTTTAAGAATGTTCAAGAAACACCTATAAAACTAGGTGGGATCAACAGCCCTTTTCTCAGTCTACAAATTGCTTCCCTCCATTTGTGAATGTCAGCAGTAATCTTACGAGAGACTCCATAGGCATGGGCCACAGACTTAACCCTTTTATTTAGCTTCAGTAAACTGGGCAAGAAAAATGAATAGAAATGTTATAGATATAGCAGTTACCTCAAATAATAAAGTAACTTTTATATGAAATATAAAATTTAAATTATCAATTACATCAAAAAAATGCCTATATATAGATGATAATTAGAAATCTTCCAATTCACTACTTGAAATTTAGAAAATATTCAGGAATATATTTCTGGTATGACCTAAGAAAATCTAACTCAAAAATCCACAACTGACAACCAACAGATAATGATAATAAAACAGTCCATCCTCTAATGTCAAATGCTCTCTATCCCAGTAACTTCTCAGAAAAACTTACCTTTTCATTTTTTCTCCTGCTGATGATTCTGTCTAAACCATTGAAAGCACCAGACGCAACAAACAGGATGTTTGTTGTATCAACTTGCACTGTTTCTCCACGTAGCTTGCGTGAATTCTTTTCTGGAACGTTGACTATTGTGCCTTCTAATAGTTTTAATAAGCCCTAAAGAATGAATCATTTACAGCATAATTATATAAGTGTATTATTTATTGTACTTTAGATAATGGTGTGGGGAAAATAATATGTGGGATGGTCAATGAGCACAACAAAGAAAAGGTCCACATCTCTACAACTAACAGGACAATGTAATGCACTGTCACATTAGTAGCTCATGAGTTCATGTGAAATTGCTACAGATCACCTAATGCATTCAGGGAACAGTCAACCTGAGGGGTTATTTTCAATGGCAAAAACATAATTCTGACATAAAAACAGAATTATGACTCTATAAGGCAGTACCCAACCATGATTGGAACACTCAAAATTTGAAAATACTTGGAAGATTTGCCTTTCATATAAATTAAAATTCTATTCTATTCCTAGTGTAGGCATTCTCAAAGTTCTCAAAGTTAAACTTTGAGAATACCTATATTTTGAGATGACTTTATAAAAAATTATCCAGCACCTAAGTGTGGATGTACCACTCTTTGTCTTGGTTAAAAAACTTAAGCAATTTTCCTTACCCTGTAGTTTATGTCATAATTAGTTACCAGTAAAATGTCAAGTTGGCCAATAGATCATTATGACTTCAATTATGATTCTACAAGGAATGAAACACTAGCTTATCTTTTTTATCCTATTTTCTTGGTGAAAAGAGTAAGAAACATGTACATTCCTTTATGTCTAGTTAGAAACAGAACTTTGTTTGAGAGTCTTCCAGAAATGCTTAACTGGGCCTTTGAGGAATAAAATAAAAAAATTAAATTTCCTTTTTTCTGTTCTTTAAAAAATATTTTTAATTTCCTAAGAAAGGTAATTTGGTATTTAAAATTACTAACAGCTGATCTACTTTAAAACGGTATGTGGAATTTGGGGTGGGAGAAATAAAACAGAATCTAATTGAATGTGAAACTAAACGTACAATATTTGGGAGGTAGATGTATTCCCTTCCTTTTAGTGGACTTGAACAAAATATTCAACTGCTTACTTGCTGAACGCCTTCTCCACCTACATCCCGTAACTGATGAATGCCTGGCACACTGCCAATCTTATCTACTTCATCCAGAAAGACAATTCCTATAATTTAAGGAGGATTCTATTTATAATATGAAAAAGATATACACAAGATAACCTCAACTTTTAAAGACTAGGTAGTTAGAGCAAGGTTATTCAATCTTTCACACTTAAACATATGCAATGGCTTAATATTATAAAGATATACTGTTAATCTCGCCCATTCATCATTTTGTGCAAATGTTTTATAATTTATTTTATAGGCTATCACTTGGGTATGATAACCAATTCTCTAACAAAAGTTATCTACCCCATTAATGTTTTCAGGTTTTTTAGGAAGCTGAGATAGTGTAGAAGCAGGAGGTATATGTAGTGTTGGTACAAGCAAATGTTAAGCTTCTCCTTTCCTACTTATATTCTTATTTAAAAGAATTTGGATAGGAAGCTATCAAGTTCTTCATGTAAACAAGGACAGATGATAGATGGGGAAAGAAAAATGTAGCATCTTTGACGTCCTATGATCAACATGCTAATTGGTTTCTAGATTCGCCCTGCTCTTTCCCACCCTTGTCCTTGCTCCACCCACCACCACAGCTTTAGGAGTCTGCTGGAGAGTCAGAACAGGAAAAACAATTACTGTGTAGAGGATATAATGGGCTTGTAATTTGGTCTTTTTTCACCCTACTGCCCATTTTATGATAATAAGACACAGAAAACTTATGGCCTTTAATCAGTATGCTAGAAAATGTTTAGCAGATAAAAATTACTCCTCGACTCAAAGTAAGAATTAAATTACTGCTTAATTTAACTGCTTCCCCAAAAGACTACATCTGGGGACAGAAAAGCAATGCTGAGAACATACCTTGTTGTGCTTTTTCTACATTATAATTGGCATCTTGGAGCAGTTTGGCAATCACAGATTCAATATCTTCACCTACATATCCAGCCTGAGTCAAAGTTGTACAGTCACAGATAGCAAAAGGGACATCAAGGCATTTAGCTAGAGTTTGTGCCAGCAGAGTTTTACCTACAAACAGAAACAGTAGTAAAGAGTATACCAGTAATATGTTGGCAGGCAATTTATCTACAAAATGTAAAATAAACTATGAATAGTATATAATAAAAAATTACACTACACCTTTTCTCTACTATCACTCAGGTATAATGGTACATTCTTTTTATTATTCCTGTAAAGCTGTTAGGGACTGACTTAAAGGTCAAGGTCAATGCTTCAAATTCACCTTGAAGCCTATGAAGAAACACTGATAATATACCCATAATTTTGACTTTAGATTTTTTTTTTCCCTCAAGAGTCAGAATCCTCCAATAAGACATTGGTTATATAATCACTTATATTCTATTTTATGAAATACATGGTAAATTATTCCAGGAAGTTATTTACCTGACCCAGTTGGTCCAAGCAGCAAAATATTACTCTTTTCAAGTTTTATATCATCATGGGAAGAATCCAATACTTCACCTCCTCGTTTTTCCTGAGGTATTTGTTGATTTATTTGTTGCTGCATCGATGCTCCTAAAGCATTACCATGTGGACTGATTCCAGCTATCTGAAGCAATTCTGAAAAATGCCAAAGGAATTATTAGAAGTTCATCTGATTTTACTTGAATAAATGCCCAATAAAGCCCTGTATCTAAGATCAACCACGTATTTTTAAAATTTTAAGTAGTTTGACATACTGTCTTAAAGAGGAAGAAAACTTTAAATGTTCTCATGACAAATATACGATAGATAATGATTATTCAGGAAACCTCAAGCAATGGAAATGGACTCTTTTTACCATCCTTATTTATATAAATCTATATGAAGAATGCCCTTTCACCCAAAGGAAGACAATATAATGGAAGGAGAACGTTATTATTATAAGACAAATTTTTAGTGTTCATCCATCTCTAAATAGATATATGATCTTGGACAAGTCATAAACTTTGTGTTTAAGTTTACAATAAAACATGTCATCAAAAAATATCGAATGGTTTCATTTATAGGAGGAATACAGGGGAACCAAATAAGGGACCAGGAAAAAAATAATAATAAATAAAAAGACAAAACTAGTAGGCAACTATAAATCAGAGACATTGTGCAGAGAGATTAAAACAGGGTGGGAAGAGCAGAAGGGACAATGGTGATGGTTTACGGGTGACCTGGTGGTAGCAATTTTATGGGGACTACACCTGAGAGGAGAAATCAAACATTGTACAAAATGAACAATTATGTAAAAACACACACACACACACACACACACATTTTTTAAAAAAATATTTATTTCAAACACATGGTTGGAAGTTCTAAGAATAAATGAAAAGAAACAGGGCTTTTACCAAATACGTTTAAGACTCACTATCCCAGTGAAGGCAAAGATAAACAGCTGGGACTACATCAAATTAAAGAGCTTCTGCATAGCAAAAGAGACAATAACAAAAACAAAGAGAAACCCCACCAACTGGGAGAACATTTTTGCACACAACATTAATGATAAAGGACTGATCACAAAAATCTGCAAAGAGCTGATGAGACTCAACAACAACAAAGAAAATAATCCAGTCAAAAAATGGGCAGAAGAGCTAAAAAGAAACTTCTCTGAAGAGGAAATGCAAATGGCCAACAGGCATATGAAAAAATGTTCAACATCACTTGTCATCAGGGAAATGCAAATCAAAACTACCATGAGATACCATCTTACACCAGTGAGAATGGCACATATTAAAAAAACTAGCAACAACAAATGTTGGCGAGGGTGTGGAGAAAAAGGAACTCTTCTGCACTGTTGGTGGGAGTGCAAACTGGTCCAAGCACTATGGAGAGCTGTGTGGAGATTTCTGGACCTATTAAACATAGAGCTTCCATATGATCCAGCAATTCCACTCCTAGGTATTTACCCAAAGGACACAGAAACATCAATTCCAAAGAACACCTGCACCCCTATGTTTATAGCAGCACTATTTACAATAGCTAAGCTTTGGAAACAGCCCAAATGCCCAAAAATAGATGACTGGATCAAGAAGATGTGGTACATATATACCATGGAATATTACTCAGCATTCAAAAAAGATAAACACATGCAATTTGCAGCAACATGGATGGCGCTGGAAGGGATCATGCTCAGCGAAATAAGCCAGAAAGAAAAAGAAAAATACCGGATGGTCTCACTCATAGCAGGAATCTAGAAAACTTAAATAAGGGACCAGGAAAATGAATAACTATAAGAAAGTGAAAATCAAAATCAACAAAAACTATGAACCAGAGACACTTTTTGGGGGGTGAGGGGCGGGAGGGGAGGGACTGGGGTCAAAATGGGGGGGTTGCAATTGTATGGGGAATATAAAAATAAAATTTATTATTTAAAAAAAAAAAAGACTATCCCTATATGAATCTCTGATTTTATAAGATCTCAACTAAATCTTTCTACTTCCTGTATTGAGGACAACTGGATCCCTAAACACACACACACACACACACACACACACACACATCTTATATTCTCACTCTTTAGAAGGAAAGAATCCCAACAGGCTTTTCCATTACCCAGATTTGTATATATCCTCCTTTTCAGCAGGTATATGAAAATGGTATCTGTGCTTTTATCATACTAGTTTTTATTTCCTGATTTTAAGCTGTTTTTAATAAATGGATTAAGAATATCAGTACTTTCGATGCATTGTTATTATAAACAAACCAACAGACATAACTTTTTATGTTCCTAATCTATCTGGTGGCACTTTCAAGCTACCTTAGGTTCACACTAAAGGGTTATTATAATTCACCATAACTAACAGGTATTTAATAAACATTTGGATTTAATTAAGTTGTGCTATATTTGAGGGTTAATGACTAGTGAATAATTCACAATATGCGATGACTCATTACAATCCATATCAGGCAAGAAAATGCAATCTTAATACCAGTTCAGTTAGCTAGTTGTCCCTAATGTAATTGTGTTTGTGTTTTTTTTTTTGTTTTTTTTTTTTTAACTTCAGGAAATCTAGTTAGGGATTTTTGACAACATAGGAAGGGAGTTCGGTTCAAGTATAGGTCTGTCCAATGGAGGAAAAATTAATTAGGTTTAAACAAAACGGCAAGTACATAAACTATAGTGGAGTCACAAGGTACATGTATTTAACTTAATGATTTAAGAAAAAAAGGATGAATAACTTAAATAGTACAGAGTAGATGATGCTTGTCATTCCTGAAAATATACCCCATAAAAATTGTCCTTTCGATTACTCTGTGTTCCCACATATCTCTCACTGCATAAGGCAGATCTCTATAATGAGAGGGACTATGAGTGTGCAGGTTAGTGCAGTGGTTAGTTGCATGGAGCTCATCAGCTATGCAGCCATGTGAAATGAGAGCAAAAACAGTAGTTTCAGTCTAACTGATTTTGGGAAGATTAAATAAGTTATAATTTATTATATGTTATTTAGAACAGCATTCAGCAAATAATTTTATAAGGCTTACAGAAGAATTTATAATTCTTAATAAATTTATAATTTATTTACTATTTATTATAAATTTATTTATTATAAATAAATTTATAATTTATTTACTGTTGCTGTTTTCCTAGTGTTTAAGTATATATAAAACATAACATAGTCTTAGACGCAAGTCAACTATTTCATTTGGTGCTCAACTTAAGACAAACATTACGTACCAATGAAAGAAAAAAAAAAAACTCCTAAGCCCTATTAAGTATAGTATGTTTGGATTTAATCTTAATATGTGATTTCCAAAGGAACTTTCAAAATATTTTGATTAAATATGATCTTCATCTATTGCCCTAACTTGAATACCTCAAAACATACAGTTTTAGGATAAGATTAAATTGTATATGAAAATAAATTCTAGGCAGAATCCTGCTCCCCTCCCCTGCCCACAGAGGCGGCACTCTCCTACCCGCAGAGAGGAGGAAAACAACAAACCAAAACGGCCAACAAGAACAAAGGACGCAGCAAGCGGGACTGTGAGTGGAAAGGAACTATTGCAGCCACCACACCCCTTGAACGGGAGCTGAGGCGAACCCTGCAGGATTCGCCGCGGCGGTGAGCGAACGGCTCCGGGCGCCATAAGAGAAGAACAAAGACCCCGGGAGACGCGCACACAGCCCAGGCTGCCGATGACTCCTGGAGGAACCAAAGGGGAGAAGAGAAGCCCACCCAAGATGCCGGCCAGTCCCAACAACACAGTGTCCCAACACATACGGCAAATTAGAAAACAGACAGTAGGGAGGAGAAGAACCACACGCAACCTAGCAACTCTCCAGAGAAAAAGCACACCACAAAAAGAAAACCAGCCCCCAGATTGCAACGACAGTAACTTGGAAGAACTTCTGAGCCTTCCAGAAAGAGAATTTAAAATTGCCGTGATTAAAAAACTGACAGAAGTCATAAAGGAAAACAATGATAACGGAAAAATAATCAACGATCAGAAGAATGAAATTGAGTCCCTAAAGAGGGAAGTAAAAGAAATGCAGGAGATCAAAGAATTAGTGGAAGAACTAAAGAATTCTGGGAAAAGCAATGAAAGCAGAATTGATGAAATGGAAGAACGAATAAGTGCTCTTGAAGACACAGAAATAAAAAGAACCAAAACAGAAAAGGAAAGAGAAGTACGAAGGAAAAAGAATGAAGAAAGACTTCGGGAACTATCTGACTCCATGAGGAAAGGAAATATAAGAGTTATAGGAATACCAGAAGGAGAGGAGAGAGAAGTAGGAACAGAGAAAATATTCAAAGAGATAATTGAAGAGAACTTCCCAAATGTGAAGAAGGAGCTGAAAATTGATATACAAGAAGCAAGAAGAACACCAAACTTCCACGACGAAAGAAAAAATACAGCAAGACACATAATAGTAAAGCTCCCAAGAATCCAGGACAAGGAAAAAATAATGAAGCTGGCAAGAGGGAAGAAACAGATAACATTCAAAGGAAAGCCAATCAGGCTGACATCAGACTTCTCCGAAGAAACACTACGGGCAAGGAGAGAGTGGAGGGACATAGTCAACAGACTCCAAGAAAACAGATGCCAACCAAGAATACTCTATCCCGCAAAGCTCTCCTTCCTCTTTGAAGAAAGAATATGGACCTTCCCAGACAAACAGAAACTCCGGAATTTCATTGCAACTAAACCCCCACTCCAAAAAATACTACAAGGAGTCCTAAAGCCAGAACTTCAGAGGGACGAATAACAATGAAAGAAGGCCAAAAAAAAAAAAAAAAGTTATTAAAAGAATAAATAAATAAAATCAAAGGAAAGACAAACACAATGGCAAATACAGATGTTAACATATCAATATTAACTCTAAATGTAAATGGACTAAACTCTTCAATAAAAAGACACAGAGTTGCAGCCTGGATTAAGAAACAAAACCCAACCTTTTGCTGTCTCCAGGAAACACATTTAGCTACAAAAGATAAAAATAGGCTCAAAGTTAAAGGATGGAAAACAATCCTACAAGCAAATGGACCAAAAAAGAAAGCAGGAACAGCTATACTTATATCAGATAAAACAGATTTCAAACTCAAAAAGATAAAAAGAGACCCCAATGGTCACTACATTATGATCAAGGGGACAATACTTCAAGAAGAAATAACACTCATTAACATATACTCACCAAACGAAGGAGCACCAAAATATATCAGACAACTGTTGTCCTCTCTGAAAACAGACATCAGAGAAAACACATACGTAGTGGGAGACTTCAACACACCACTATCAACAATGGATAGATCAACAAGACAAAAAATAAGTAAAGAAACCACAGCTCTAAATAAGGACCTAGAGCAATTGGGCTTAACAGACATCTATAGAACACTAAACCCCAAAAAAACGGAGTACACATTTTTCTCAAGCGCACACGGATCATTCTCCAGGATCGATCACATACTGGGGCACAAGACAAACATCAACAGATACACCAAGATTGAAATCATATCAACCATCTTTTCTGACCATGAAGGCATCAAACTAGGAATAAACCATAAAAAGAAGGCAAGGAACTTTCCTACCTCATGGAGATTAAAAACCACACTACTGGAAGACCACTGGACTAATGAGGAGATCAAAGAAGAAATTAAAAAATTTTTTGAATTGAACGACAAGGAGGACACCAATATCCTAAATGTATGGGATGCAGCAAAAGCAGTAATAAGAGGAAAATATATAGCAATAGAAGCTCACATCAAGAAACAAGAAAGAACTCAAAGAAACAACCTAATCTCGAAGCTCAAAGATCTAGAAAAAGAACAACAAAAAAACCCCAAAACCAGTAGAAGAAAAGAAATAATAAAAACCAAAGCAGAAATAAATGAAATTGAAACTAAAAAAACAATCCAAAAGATCAATGAAACCAAGAGCTGGTTCTTTGAAAAAATCAATAAAATAGACAAACCCCTAGCCAGGCTCACAAAGGAAAAAAGGGAGAAAGCACAAATAAACAGGATCATCAATGAAAGAGGAGAAATCACAACGGACACAGCAGAAATCAAAAGAATAATCAGTAACTACTATGAACAGTTATATGGAAACAAGTTTAATAATCTAGAGGAGATGGACAAATTCCTACAACCCTACAATCACCCAAAGCTAGATAAAGAAGAAATAGAACACCTAAACAGACCAATTACAATTAGCGAAATTGAAATGGTAATCAAAAACCTCCCCAAAAACAAAAGCCCAGGACCTGATGGATTTACAAATGAATTCTACCAAACATTCAGAGACGAATTAGTGCCTATCCTTCACAAACTCTTCCAAAAAATTGAGAAGGAAGGGACAATACCAAACACGTTCTATGAAGCCAACATTACACTAATACCAAAACCGAACAAGGACAACACAAAAAAGGAAAACTACAGGCCAATCTCCCTAATGAACACTGATGCAAAAATCCTCAATAAAATTTTAGCCATCAGAATCCAACAATGTATCCATAAGATAATTCACCACGACCAAGTAGGATTCATTCCAGGGGCACAAGGATGGTTTAACATCCGAAAATCAATCAACGTTATCCAACACATCAACAAAAAGAAATATAAAAACCATATGATAATATCAATAGATGCCGAGAAAGCTTTCGACAAAGTGCAACACCCATTCATGATAAAAGCCCTTGAAATTCTTGGGATACAAGGAACATACCTCAACATCATAAAGGCCATCTATGACAAGCCAACAGCCAGTATCATTCTCAATGGTGAAAAGCTGAAAGCAATTCCATTAAGATCTGGAACAAGACAAGGATGTCCACTCTCACCACTGCTTTTCAATATAATACTGGAAGTCCTATCCAGGGCAATAAGACAAGAGAAAGACATCCAAGGAATCCAAATAGGAAAAGAAGAAGTCAAACTATCACTATTTGCAGACGATATGATATTATACATAGAGAACCCCAAAAACTCCACAGAAAAGCTAATTCAACTCATCAATCAGTTCAGTAAAGTGGCAGGATACAAAATCAACATGCAAAAGTCAGTAGCCTTCCTATACACAAACAATAAATCTGAAGAAGAAGAAATCAAAAAAACCATCCCTTTTGTTATTGAAACAAAAAAATCAAATATTTGGGAATAAATCTAACAAAAGAGGTAAAGGACCTATACAAAGAAAACTATAAAACACTATTAAAAGAAATAGAAGAAGACACAAAGAAATGGAGAGACATCCCCTGCTCGTGGATTGGAAGAATAAACATTATTAAAATGGCCATCCTTCCAAAAGCAATATACAGATTCAATGCTATTCCAATCAAAATTTCAATGTCATTCTTCAAAGAAATAGAACAATTATTGATGAAATTCATATGGAATCACAAAAAACCCCGAATAGCCAAAGCTCTCCTGAAAAAAAAAGAAGGGAATGGAGGCATTACACTCCCAGACTTCAAACTATACTACAAAGCCATAATCATCAAAACTGCATGGTATTGGAACAAGAACAGACATACAGACCAATGGAATCGAATAGAAAATCCAGAAATAAACCCACAGATTTATGGTCAACTAATGTTTGACAAAGGAGCAAAGACTATGCATTGGAGCAAAGAAAGTTTGTTCAATAAATGGTGCTGGGAAAACTGGGTCGCTACATGCAAAAGAATGAAGCTTGACCACTACCTCACACCATACACAAAAATCAACTCAAAATGGATTAAAGAACTAGACATAAGACCTGAAACCATAAAATATATAGAAGGAAATATAGGCGAAACACTACGTGATCTGCACATCAAAGACATCTTTACAGACACATCACCCAAAGCAGTGATAGTGAAGGCAAAGATAAACAGCTGGGACTACATCAAATTAAAGAGCTTCTGCACAGCAAAAGAGACAATAACAAAAACAAAGAGAAACCCCACCAACTGGGAGAAAATTTTTGCACACAACACTAATGATAAAGGACTGATCACAAAAATCTGCAAAGAGCTGATGAGACTCAACAACAACAAAGAAAATAATCCTGTCAAAAAATGGGCAGAAGAGCTAAAAAGAAACTTCTCTGAAGAGGAAATGCAAATGGCCAACAGGCATATGAAAAAATGTTCAACATCACTTGCCATCAGGGAAATGCAAATCAAAACTACCATGAGATACCATCTTACACCAGTGAGAATGGCACATATTAAAAAAACTAGCAACAACAAATGCTGGCGAGGGTGTGGAGAAAAAGGAACTCTTCTGCACTGTTGGTGGGAGTGCAAACTGGTCCAACCACTATGGAGAGCTGTGTGGAGATTTCTGGACCTACTAAACATAGAGCTTCCATATGATCCAGCAATTCCACTCCTAGGTATTTACCCAAAGGACACAGAAACATCAATTCCAAAGAACACCTGCACCCCTATGTTTATAGCAGCACTGTTTACAATAGCTAAGCTTTGGAAACAACCCAAATGCCCAAAAATAGATGACTGGATCAAGAAGATGTGGTACATATATACCATGGAATATTACTCAGCATTCAAAAAAGATAAACACATGCAATTTGCAGCAACATGGATGGCGCTGGAAGGGATCATGCTCAGCGAAATAAGCCAAAAAGAAAAAGAAAAATACCGGATGGTCTCACTCATAGTAGGAATCTAGAAAACTTAAATAAGGGACCAGGAAAATGAATAACTATAAGAAAATGAAAATCAAAATCAACAAAAAACTATGAACCAGAGACACTTTTAGGGGGGCGGGGCGGGAGGGGAGGGATTGGGGTCAGAATGGGGGGGCTGCAATTGTATGGGGAATATAACAATAAAATTTATAAAAAAAAAAAATAAAAAATAAAAAAAATAATAAATTCTATTTATGTTTTCAAAATATTAAATTTCCAAATCAATTTATAGAAATATAAATAGCTTTTATCTAAATTTAAAAATACTTGGTAACATTTAAGTTACATTAAATCACTACATATATATTTCTTTCAAAATATTCACTATAGATTTTTCTTTACTAATTCATACTAGTTTCACTAGCCATCTGCCCAAATTTATGAATATAATGTAGGCAGCATATTTGCTTATATTTTTGGATATAAAGTAATAAATTCATATACCTAAAACTAAATATTACTTAGATCTTACATTATTTTCTCTTTTTTTAAAGATTTATTTATTTATGCATACAAGAGCTGGGGTGTGGGGGGGTAAAAGGATTCACCAGAGACAGAGTGGGGAGCAAAACAGGCAGATCTACTGAAATATGCTGCTAAGGGGAACAGTGGGCAAGACAGGTGAGGTCTGCTGCACCATGTGGATGAGCTCCCTTGCTGGGGATTGAACTCATGCTGCAGTGACTGGCGATAGCCTTGATGGTGCTGAGACTTAACCCCTGCACCACTAGGGAGGCCCTTAGACCTTACATTCTTATATATAGTCTAATTCTATTGCACTTAGTTGTTTCTCAATTTTACCATGCATAGCAAACCACTCTTTCTAGTTATTTAAAAATAACTAGAAATAATATAATTTTATTACACATCATAAAATACCATGGCAGAGCTGGTAAACTACTTATCTTCCCATGGCTAATCTTATATATAGAGCACACTTCAAATAGATATGTAATATTGTTTGGCTGAAAAGCAAATGTAAAAGTACCAAACTAATCAGTGAGAAATGTTGATAGTGTTATCTATTGCTTTCTTCCGCTATTTTTTAATTACTGAAACAAAAGGCCACATGAATCTTTTCATGATACCCCTGGAGCCTTTATCCCCTGTGCAATAAGTATATCCGCTTCCAGAAGAATATATATATATATATATATTTGTAAGCAAGATCATGGGTGGCCACTATCCTTGATGTATCAGGCCCTTCCATACCCTTCATCACACCATCTGAGATTTACAGGAGAAATCAAGGTTGGAAAAAATGAGTTAGGGCTTATTATAATTATAACCATTATTTGCAAGGCTATGTATGAGTTTTATAAACACCAAAAACAAACAGTGTGGTTTCACAAAGAGTAGCTAAAAGATAATTTGGTTCTGTCAGTTATAAGAAGGTCACTTATAAGAAGGTCAACTCTAATTTTATGGCCAAAAAAAGATAAAATACTAAAATACAGACTTTAAAAAATACAACTCATAGGCCTCCTTAGTGGTGCAAGGGGTTAAGACGCAACCTATGAAGATATCCACAGCCACTACAGCAAGAGTTCGATCCCCGGCCAGACAGCTACCCACATGGCGCAGCAGATCTCTCCTCACTTGCCCGCTGCTCACCTCAGCAGTGTATTTCAGTCAATCTGCCTATTCTGTTCTCTACTTTGTCTCTGGTGAATCCTCTCACCCCCAACACCTCTGGCCTGTACCCCAGATCTTGTATGCATAAGTAAATAAATCTTAAAAAAAATATAACTCCTGTTAATATGAAGATCTGTATAAAGAATATATATGTGTATATTCTATAAATAATAATTTTTATCTCTATATCATACTTTAAGAAATATCACAACAGAAAAGATAAACACCTGAAATAATTCTACATACATAGAAACTACATAAAGTAGCTATGAAAAATTGTTCCAAAATTATATATACCATGTATAATAAATGTTTAGATAATACACAACATCTTTCTTGGTAATATATATACACAAGTATACACGTTTACACATTTCTATTGCTGACATACTTCACTGAATTAAATCTCAAAAGGAAGAATGATTACAGAAGAAGACCTGAGAAGTCACTTACTTGTAAATCTGTATTCATCCTCCCGTCTTCTTATTTCTAACTCTAAGAAAGAAGATGAAAATATTACATATTTGTTTAGTTTAGGGGAACAAACAAGAAGAATCCTACTTCTTGCCCTTTTCCAAATATATTTAAAGAATATGTACAGTAACATTTTTCATTTTCTCATATTATAAAAGAATCTATATGCTACACCTTTCCTTTAAAAAAAATGCTTATGATAGCTGTCCACTTGCTAATATTCATATCTGTCAAATACAAACTTGGTATCTATTTTAAGAAAAGAGTAGTAATAAGTTTTCAATAAGAGTCTTACACCCCTCATACTATCAAGACCATTTATTCATTTGCTTGTCCAGGGTCTAAAACAGTTTCACTATTGACTTGATGACTGAAGAAACAAGGAAAAGTCATTTTGCTTCATAACTAGACAGTGCTATTTGGACCTTATAAAAATGAAGGTTCCAAGTCTCCCATTAGTTATGACTTACACTTTCTAAAAATAAAGTAACTGATACTACTACATAACTTTTGCAGTATGTTCAACAAGTGAACAAGTCTCTTCATTGAATCAATCACATATTTTGTAGATTACTAACAGTAATCAAAATATATTCTAGTTCTATATTCAGCATAACTCCCTCAAACTGTAAAACAATCATTAAAACAACATAAAATAATAGGTTGCTGGCCTAAGTTAGAAAGCAGGGCTCCCTGCTAACAAAATAAAAACTTAAAATATTTATATTTTATAATAACAGTACAAAACACAATAAGCAAAAACAGACAATTATAAATCAGAGACATACTGCAGGGGAGGAGGAGGGAGAGGGATTAGAGGGAGGGAGGGAGGTGCACAGGGGACTGTGGTGATGGTGCATGGGTACCTTGGGGAAGGAAACTCTATGGGGACTCAATCTGAGGGGGTGGAGGGAAGCAAATATTGTATAAATAAATAAATAAATAAATAAAATAAAAAAGAAAATAAAATATTTATATTTTACTCTGTTCATTGTCTTTGTAAAATCTTTCTATCAATATACCGCACATTATTGTCCACAGTAAGTGGCGATTACACAGAATATATTACGATCTATCACTGACAGGAATTTTATTTTGAATCACAAATTTGCCCTTAACCTTGCACTTGGTAGCTGGAGCCCAAAGAGGTGCTAGATATATTCTGTAAGAGTTATCAACTTTCTTGGGCCTCCCTGGTGGCACAGCAGTTGAGCGTTGGGTTGCGAAGCTGCCCGCAGCCTCCGCAGCGCTGGTTCGATCCCTGGCCACCGGGCCAGGGTCCCACATGGCATGCAGACCTCCCCTGCCGGCCGCTGCTCCCCTCAGCAGTGTACTTTGTCACTCTGCCTGTTCTGCTCCCCGCTCTGGCTCTGGTGAATTCTCTCACCCTCCCGCGCTACTGACTGTACCCAGTGCTTATATAAAAAGGGGAGGGAGGGAGGGAGGGAGGAAGGGTTATCAACTCTCTATATCTCTGACTTAGCAAATGAAATTCTGTATCCTGAACCCAAAAGAGAAGAACTCAAGAGTGGTAGAGAGTATTACAATGACCCAGTGTTAGCAAACTAGCTGTGCTGAAGTTTACAACTCAAAGATGATGTCTCACCCTCAGTGACTTTCCAACATTTTTCACTGAGACTCTTCGGTTAGAAACACATTTGATTCTCAGAACTCATGTACATATAAGTGAAAACAAAAGTTTTAAGAAATTATACTTAACTACAAGCAAATATACACTTGTATTTTCTATTCACATCTATTAACTTTTTTTAAAAAATGCTGCAATGAACTGTCAAAACCATTTCTTTGAAAAGTGCTGTATTATACTAAAAACATTTTAAGACAAAAAAAAAATCAAGGAGTTAAAAATAACGATTACCTCTAATCATAACAGTATCTATTTTGGTCTATTATCAAAACACTAACCTCTAGGTGTTAATGATGTCTGCTTCTCAACCTCTGCTTGCTGTCTCAGATTAGCCGGGATATTATTATATATTCTCTTATAATGATTGTACACAGCAACCGAAAGCACCTTCTTAGCAAATGACTGGCCAACAACATACTTGTCGAGGTAGTTATAAATCTGAAAGATGATTAGGTATGAATCATTTACTATGAGCTATCATAAAGACACACATTAAAAAGTTATATACTGAGCCTATTTGCTCATGGTTTTAAATATGAACAAAGGGCCTCCCCGGTGGCGCAGCAGTTGAGCGCTGGGTTGCGAAGCTGCCCGCGGCCTCTGCGGCGCCGGTTCGATCCCCGGCTGCTCCCCGGCCACCGGAGGAGGGTCCCACATGGCGCGCAGACCTCTCCTGCTGCCCGCTGCTCCCCTCAGCAGTGTACTTCGGTCCTTCTGCCTGCTCTGCTCCCTGCTCTGGCTCTGGTGAATTCTCTCACCCTCCCACGCTTCTGACTATACCCAGTGCATGAATAAACAAACAAACAAACAAATAAATAAATAAAAACATGCCTCTATTAAAAAAAAAAAAACTTTAAAAATAAATATGAACAAAGATGAGATCAAAAATGTATGTAGCAATGACTTGGAGGTCCCAAACCCTAAATGAACAAAAACACAATTCATTTGTTCTCTAGCTTAGCAAAGTATCACTGTACTCTGCTAGTGCTACGCTAGTATCTAATCTATAAACAATGCTATTGACCCTAATGTTTAAAAGTTAACATTAAAGTTACTTAGTGGGCCTCCCCGGTGGCGCAGCAGTTGAGCGCTGGGTTGCGAAGCTGCCCGCAGCCTCTGAGGCGCCGGTTCGATCCCCGGCTGCTCCCCGGCCACCAGAGGAGGGTCCCACATGGTGCGCAGACCTCTCCTGCCGCCCCGCTGCTTGCTTCTAGATATTAACTTGATGAGCTAGTATCTGAGTCACTCAGCCAGCTCGACTACTGTACTCGGTCCTACCTGCTCTGCTCCCCCGCTCTGGCTCTGGTGAATTCTCTCACCCTCCCACGCTTCTGACTGTACCCAGTGCATGTATAAACAAAAACAAATGAATAAATAAAAAACACATGCCTCTTTATAAAAAAAAAAAAAATTTATAAAGTTACTTAGAATACTACACATGTCACCATGGGTCTAAAGATACCACCTGTAAGTAAATCATTACAATAAATCCTTTCTACACCTTTGTCTATCAAATGAATAATATTCTTCACAAAGAAAACTTATTATAAAATTACCCTTTTCAAAAATCAGGCATTACAGAATCAAAAGCCATTGTATTAATAGTACCTATGTGCTTTAATATTGGCAAACATTTCATTTTTTTGCAGACATTGGCTTTAATGCTGTTCATTTATCTAAATGGTAATCTAAAAGCTTTATTCTTAGTAGAAACTAAAGTTCTATTGGATACTTAGATATTGCCAACAGCTTGGACCCTGGGATAAATTCCTTCTACTTTCAGCAGATTAAATTGTTAGTATTCCCTAACTCCTGAAATAGTTACATTGCCTATTTATTTTCTAGAACACTGAGTCAGACATCTAGAGTCTACACAAATTAGTGGCGAATATAAAGCTTAATATACTCTATTTTCCATTACATTATTTATTTTTACATGACAAATTCTTTAGTTGTTGACCATATATATTTTACTGTGGTTTTTAAAAAATATTTATGTTTCACAAATTATACCCATAAATTATTAAATTGGCCACAGATCACTTACAGATAGAGATAAATGCACTGGTATCTAAAATACAATAGAAGCTACACTGGCATAGTGTGAAAAATAATCTAAGTGAGCAAAAGACTCACCGGACATGGCCAAAACAGAGGGCATCAGCCCAGGGGCAGGGCCTCCCATCTCAGAAAGCACACACCAAGTACCCAGTGTTGTACTCTGTTGTGTTTCGTAAAGTTAAAATACAACTGTACTACAAATGCCACAGTGCTATCTATATATGAGGACCCTGACATAGTGGTCATAAACAAATTATTTGTTTCCACTGTTAGATTTAGGCTGTTTTATCACAAAGTAGACTCATTTAAAGGGAGAAGTTGCACACTAGTCTTATTTAGTGGCCCAAACTAAAAATAAATCTATAGCTGCTCTATTTTAAGGATATCACTTTAGATTAATATTCACACTACTTTAATAATCACTCAGCTATATTTTACTGTTCCTCAATGCAGTAATCATGACATGGGGAAAGAGCAATGGATTCCATACTAAATTCCAAGTATCAAATACCGATGACAATTAAGCCAGATAGAGTCCATATTAAGAATTTAAAGGACTTAACTAGACAGTAGCATTAGGATTCAATATAAAGTAGAGAGAGGGGAGCAATGAAATGTTTTCAAGATAAACTGCTTATAAGACTGAATCAAGACCTATACCTTCTTGGGAGGAGGAGGTGGTTTCTGTTGGAATGCCAATTTTACAGCTTCTGCTGCTGATTCGGGTTCTTTAATTATGCTTTTCTTTGAGTCGGCTTCAGATAGCACAACAAAAAAGTGATGGCATTTTTCACACTTCACAAAACGGGTGGATGCTGTAAAAGAAAAGAAAGATCAGCAGAAAAAAACAAAATAAATAACTGAAATAGTGTTTAACCTTAAAGACTCACTGTAAATGGTAACTATGTACTTGACAAAAAGTAGACTTGTAGTTCACTCCACTAGCCCAACAAACAGCTTAGTTTTCACCTAAGATAGAGATAAAGACAGATGAGTTCAGTAAACTATAGTTCATTTCCACCAGGCACTTTCATTTTGTGTACACTTCATTAAGAGAAAAGATTAGCTGAGATTCTTTCAACTTCTCACTCACTAGTCAATTTTTCAAAAACATAACTATAAGAACATTAAGTAATGTTATTTCATGAAATGCTGAATAAACTGGGGAAAAGGTAACTTAACCTATTTTTCCAATATTTTATTGTTGCAAGTTTAGTATGTCCTGAGACCAATTCCCAACAGGTGTGGAGGTGCTAAGGTTTCCTCACATCAACAAGCAACTCTCAACTCATTTCACTTCAAACACTATCTACCTGGAGATTGCATCAAGTTCCACTGGTAAAGGGGTCAGTCTCTTGAGACCATCCTCCACCTCAGAGGCCAGTTGAAAGCTGCAGACAAGCCCCACAGGGATATCTGGGATTCTAATCAACCAACTACAGACTGGAGAGTCCCATGACCCTCTCAGACTTAAGGTGCCCATTGCACATCCGTATTATTATTTATGCTCCCAACCAATTGGCTAGTCCATCCTCAGGTTCAATTATTTTGCTAGAATGGCACATAGCACTCTGGAAACCCACTTATACTAACTAGATCACCAATTTATTATAAAGGATACTAATCAACAGCCAGATGGGAGAGATGCACAAGATATTGAAAAGGTGAGGACCTTGCATGCCCTCTCCAGGCATGACATTCTCCCCCAAATCTTCACGTTAACCAACGTGGAAGCTCTCTGAAGCCCCCTCCTCTTGAGTTATTATGGAGCCTTCATGATACAGGCATGGCTAAAGAATTCATTGGCCATTGGCGATTGAACTCCAGCTCTAGCCCCATTACCTCACTGGAGATCTGGGAGTATGGGACTGGATCTTACAACTTGTTCTCACATTAGTTTCCCTGGCAACCAACCCCCTTCTTTAGAAGGAGTCACTTTATTAACACAGCAAAAGATACCTCTAACACCCTCAACATTTGGGAAAGTCCAAGGTTTTATAGGAAGCTCTAAAACAGAAATTGTAGAAGACCAAATATGCGTGAGAAATATATTTTGGTCATTTGAATTACCAAATACACACACAGACACAAACATACATTTTATTTCCTGTAAAACAGAATTATCATAATTATGAAAAATTTCAAACATATACAAATGTTGTAAGAAATAAATCAATTTTAATCCATGAAAATATGAAAATGTATATCCCTAGGTACTTTTCAAACCTGTGAGCATTTTTAAAATCTTGAGTTGGTAAATATATAAAATTATTTCATCCTTCTTTAGATTCCTCTTTACTCCACTAATTCCTATTTCTTAACCCTAAAAGTCAGTAAGAAACTAACAAAATAACAACTTTCTCGACCATACTGACTTAATTCAAAGATAATCATACAGCTTTTGAAAACAACACAATGGCATTTAAATGTAAGAATAAAAAGAGTTTGTTAATTACAAAGCCTCATGTGAGGTGATTTTGTAAATGCCAAGTTGGGTGTTTCGCTCATGCCCAAAAAGTCAAACTGAAGCACAAGAAATGTCTTTACAAGGAAGAGTTTATTTGAGATGCCCATCAAAAGAGTCATGGGGATGTCACCCCAAAAACCCCAGTTCTCCCAATGGAGAGAATGCTGGGATTATATAAGGCGGAAGGAATGTGAGAAGTACAGAGGTCCACGTTTCCAGATCCATGGAGGTACTGGGCCGTCTAAGTGACACGAGTCAAGGTGTTTGACTTTCCCAGCTTAGTGTTTTCTCAGCGATCAACACGTTTGTTTCTGATGCCACTATCAACCCCAGAGGGACACAGAGAACTTTGTTAGAGATGTAACACACTCAGTGTCCCAAGTTCCAAGGAACACAGGCTGAAGCCAGTTAATCACAAATAGAGGGAAGAGAGAACAAATAGGGATTAGAGTTTAATTCCACTTATTCCTCATTTTTAATCTAGAGGAGCTTTTTTTGTTGTTGCAAAATGGATGGGATATAGCTGAAATTTCTTCTTTTCTCTCTGTGAAACATATCTCTAACAGACTTATACTTTTAACCTTCTCTTAAGTACTAGCCTTATTCAAGGTACACAGAGATTTCAGAAAGCAGCATAGTAGACAATTCCATATATACTCCGAATAGATAACAGAGCAAAAGATACAAAAGAATCAGTTACATGTTGGTAGGTCTAGGTAATACATTCTTGTGTTATTTTTGTGTAATCTAACCAGACAGATAAAGCTGAAAAGAAAAATAAAGTTTTAAACTATGGTAATATCTCTTTTATTAGAATATAAAACTACCTATGCATGGATTACATAAATGGTTTTGATATCTAAATCTTCACAGAATAATCTATACATTAAAAAAATACCACCAGACAATTCCACATTCAAAAAATAAATCTAATCATTAATTCAGTCAATTTAATTCTCATGTGTTGATTCTTAAACACAAGACAAACCAAAAATACATTCTGGAGAGCAAATTTTTTTAAACTAGGAGAGATTTTAAACTAGGAGAGATCACCCATGTTTCCATTCATTGATCTATGTTTACCTAAAGAAAAAGATAAAGCTATTCCAAGTACCTTTGATTAACACAAACCCAAATACATTATCAACACCATTGACCATCAGTAGGAAAGATAGTTGATTTCTTTATTTTCTATTTCAGCATCAGCATACAAGTGTTACTGATGGTGAACAAGGAAAGGATTATAGGGCAGAGAGGCCTCTGATCTAATTTGGGCATTGTGACAGGAAAATCTGGCCTGAGAACTCAAGGACAAAATATTTCTCTAAAGAAATTAGGTCAAAGGGAAAGAAATCAAACACCATCAAATCACATCCCTCTCTGGTTACTGTTGAAGGAATGCTTAAATTCCACTTGAATATTGCAATGCAATTTTATACTGAAACATGTTCAATATATATCTAAGGTCAAAGATTCAATTTTATTTATCAAAATGCTTTTCCAGAAAAAAAATACAAATGCTACAATGCATATATTTGACCCTAGATATAAAGCAAAAATCTAATTGCATTAAATTATTAGGGATTAGATCTTTCCCTTAAATGATTACTACAAGGATTGTATGTTCACATGCAGAATACTGCTTCCAGTAAACATGCTCATATAGTATGATTAACAAACACTATGTGGAATTAATAATCATAATGAAAAGATTGTATGTTAAATCTTTTTCAGATTTGTTTAAATGCAAGCTTTTCATGTCAACTATTGCAGAAATGCTTAATTCCCACCCCAAGAGACACACAGGTACAACAAATCTTCAAAAAGTAGTATATACATAAAAATAAAAACGACTCTATCTTAAATACAAGTGGGGAGACTATTCATGTTTGACAAGTTATTTTTTAAATGGGTAAAAGAAAAATAAAGAATAGTATATATTAGTTCTTTTAATAAGATTCTAAGATACTAATCTTTCAATTCCTGATGATTTTCTTTATGAACATGATGGTATCTATAGGTAAAGTATTTTACTTCCACAAACTCAAGTAACAAAACCTATTTTAATATCACAATTAACAAGATAAAAAAATCCCTACAAATTTGCTTGCAAGATAGTATATATATACAGCAAGGTCTATGACTAAGAATAGCTTTCACATTTTTAAATAGTTGGGGGGGAAATGACCATTAAAAGTTATATGAAATTCAAATGTCAGTGCCCACATACACAAATTTATTTGAATGTAGTCATCCTCCTATATTTATATTGTCTATGGCTGCTTTCCCACTATAACCACAAAGGAGAATATAGTAGTTCCCTCTTAATCTATGGAGAGTAAGTTCCAAGACCCGCAGAGAATGTCTGAAACTTCAAATAGCACCTATGTATACTATGTTTTTTCCCATATATACATACCTATGATAAAGTTTAATTCATAAATTAGGCATAGTAATAAACAAGTTTTGAACTTTTAAAATGTAACAATTATATTTTATTTTTTATTTTATTTTATATAATTCTTACATCATTTTTCATCTTTGCATAATGTATGCATTTTCATTTTGGTTATATTCCCCAGACAATTGCACACCCCCCCCTTATTTTGACTCTAGTCCTTCCTCTACCCCCCCTCCCCCCCCATAGTGTGTCTCTGGTTTATAGTTGCTTGTTGATTTTGATTTTTGCTTTGTATTGATTAGTCTTTTTCCTGGTCTCTTATTTAGGTTTTCTAAATTCCTGCTATGAGTGAGACCATTTGGTATTTTTCTTTTTCTTTCTGACTTACTTCGCTGAGCATGATCCCTTCTAGCTCCATTCATGTTGCTGCAAACTGCATGTGTTTATCTATTTTGATTGCTGAGTAATATTCCATTGTGTATATGTACCACATATTCTTGATCCAGTCATCTATTTTTGGGCATTTGGGTTGTTTCCATAGCTTAGCTATTGTAAATAGTGCTCCTATAAACACAGGCGAGCAGGTGCCCTTTGGAATTAATATTTCTGTGTCCTTTGGGTAAATACCTAGGAGTGGAATTGCTGGATCATATGGAAGCTCTATGTTTAGTAGGTCAAGAAATCTCTATGCAGCTCTCCATAGTGGTTGGACCAGTTTGCACTCCCACCAGCAGTGCAAGAGAGTTCCTTTTTCTCCACAACCTTGCCAACATTTGTTGTTGCTAGTTTTTTTAATATGTGCCATTCTCACTGGTGTAAGATGGTATCTCTTTGTAGTTTTGATTTGCATTTCCCTGGTTACAAGTGATGTTGAACATTTTTTCATATGCCTGTTGGCCATTTGCATATAATAATATATTTTAATAAAAGTTTTGTGAATGTGACCTCTCTCAAAATATCATTATTGTATATAATAATTTTGGACTGTGTTTGACCACAGGTAACTGAAATCACAGATAAAGGGAGACTACTATAATTGTAATAAAGAGACCACAAGGTCCACAGGCTAAAATACTATTTGATACTTTGATATAAAATACTTACTATTTTACTTTTATAGTAAAAATTTGCTGAATCTTGCTATCTAGCATTAAAAGGAAAGAACACAGAATGAGAAAATATTTGCAAATCATTTGTCTGGATAAAGGTCTAGTATTCAGAATATATAAAGAACTGTTAGGATGATAGAAAAAAATAACTCAACAAAGGACAAAGTAGTGTTTTCTTCAAAGGATCTATATAAATGACCAATAAGCACATGAAAGGATATTTCATATCTTTAATCTTTAGGGAAAGGTAAGACAAAAATCACGATGAGACATCTCTATGATGGCTACAATAAAAAAAGGTAAATTTTGAAGAGGATGTGGATAAATTGGAATCCTTATACATTGCTACTTGGGTTGTAATATGGTATAGGCTCTGTGGGTAAGTTTGGCAGTTCCTTAAAGAGATAAACAGTATCCGTTTCCCCAGCAATTCCATTCCTGAACATAAATCCAAGAGAAGTAAAAAAAAACACAACTACATAAAAACTTAGACACAAATGTTCAATAGCAGAATTCAAAATAGTCAACAAACAGAAACAACTCAAATAACCTCCAACTGATGAATAAACAATGGAAAACTACTCAGTCAGTTTTATTATACTGATATATAATAAAACACCACATGAACCCTGAAAACATGCAAAGTGAAAGAAGGCACACACAAAAATGCTTCATATTGTATAACTATTTTTATATGAAATATCCAACATAGACAAATCTATAAAGAGTGAGTAGGCTGTTGCCCAGGCCAAGAGGGAAAGGGTAAACAGTGTCTGTTAAGGAAAGTGAGTTTCTTTTGGCGGTAACAGAAGTTCTTCTGGAATTAGATAGTGGTGATAACTGTACAATTTGGTGAATATACTAAAAACCAAAGAAATGTACACTTTAGGTGGGTGATTGTATGGTATGTAACTATCTCTTTAATGAAAAAACTTGTAAATGAAAAAAAATAAGGGGACTCGCTGGTGGCACAAGGGGTTAAGTCTCAGCACTATGAAGCTATGGGCAGCCACTGAAGCATGAGTTCAATCCCTGGCCAGGGAGCTGACGCACATGGCGCAGCAGACCTCTTCTGTCTCACCTGTTGCTCCCCTCAGCAATGTATTTCAGTCAGTCCACCTATTCTGCTTCCCATATTGTCTCTGGTGAATCTTCTCACCCCCTTCCCTGCACCTCTGGCCTACACCCCAGCACTTGCATGCATAAATATTTTTTTAAAAAATGAAAGGACTAGACATGTATGTATTTACATAACTCTCAAAACATTGTTGAATGAGGAAAAAAAGCAATTTGCAAAAACACAAATATACCATTTATGCTTTTTGAGAATAGTATGGTTGATGAAGATTTATTATAGAAAAATAACTTTTATCTGTAATGTTGAACTTTTTTAATAAAGGGGGATGGAGAGATATATATAACCTAAACAGGCCATTCATGAAAGAACTACAAATGACCAAAATATAGATCAAAAGGGGCCTCCCTGATGGTGCAAGGTGTTAAGTCTCAGAACTATGAAGCTACAGGCAGCCACTGCAGTACAAATTCAATCCCCGGCCAAGGAGCTGACCCACATGGCGCAGCAGACCTCTCCTGTCTCATCTGCTGCTCCCCTAGCAGTGTGTTTCAGTCAATCTGACTGTACTGCTCCCTACTCAGTCTCTGGTGAATCTTCTCACCCTCCACCCCCTGCACCTCTGGCCTAAACCCCAGTTCTTGTATGCATAAATAAATCTTAAAAAAAAAAAAAAGTTATATCATCCAGATCTAACACTTTCAACTTATGTTGAGATCCATCTTAATATTCATTCAAACTGATTCCTCTATTTGATTAAGTGCTAGGCAAAACCACAAAGAGAACCTCTAACATTGCAGTTACAGAAAGGAGTTACTTTAAAAATCTTTCCGAAACTGTGAAAACATACCAGATGTATTATTTTTTCATATAGTGGCCAATTAATAGCAATGATAAATGTAAAACTGTAAGTCAAGTCTCAGTATTTGGGTTAGAATATAGAAAATCCTCTCCACCTCATAATCAGAAACTGAAAGAGGACTTAACTCCTCTGGAAATTACTTAGGGAAAAACCTTAATATTTGAATGACTCATCTCCATAACTGCATGAAGTGCTCAAATATCTGAAGAATGGAATAATAAATACAGAATGAGCCTGGTTCTTCTCCAGCTTAATAGCCACATACAAAAAAACTCCTAACATCCAAATTTGAAACAAACACACACAAAAGCAAAAGAAAGAAGCAAACAGTTTTCTTAAATTATCTTTTTTTTTTTAACCACAGTACAAAGTATTAACCATTCCTGAGGACTTTTAGTATTTGATGAACATAAGAAAGAATCCTGTAAGCTAAGGGAAAAAAATAACTCTAGTTACAAAGTTTGTATATTTCTATATAGTTAATGATTTACAGATAAGGGAGGGAAAAAGAAGAACCATAGAAGAAGTAAAACTTACACACAAAAGTCTCTACATGGGTGCACAAGTCGCCACATTTAGGACAGCGCAGCTGGTTTCCACCTTTCCCAGAATTCCCAGAGCCAGATTTCTTACTGCTTCCCTCACTCACTGATTTCTGATATATATGAAGGAGAAAAAGAATGTGAATTATTACTTCCAGGCAACCTTTTCAAATGTAACTTAAATATGAACAATATAGTTTATAATTAATCTATAACTTTTACAATTTCTAGAGTGTAATTATTAGTATAATTTATATCTCTACTGTCACTGGTGTATCCAAAGATACATTTACCACTAAGATAAAATCAATTTCCATAAACACATTTATCTGCATTCCTTCTTCACATAGTATGTGTAACAAATATCTTTCTTTCAATGACTCAATAAGCACTAGGAAAAAATGACATAAGTAAAGCCATTTTCAAATGGGACCAGGGTGGACAATGCAGACAAACCATTTCACTGCTACTTTAAACTGCCAGACCCTTGGACTGGGTCAAACCACCGATATTCCAAGAGACAACATGAGGGAAAATATCTTATTTGAAAGGACTGATAAAAGTAAACTTTTACCTACTTTTACTTTGTTCTTTCTACCTGACAATTTTTACCTATAACTCCTCCATCTGACCATTACCTCATCCTTTTTCTCTCTTAAAAAAAAAAAAGAAACTTTGTCCTTCCTTCAGACATGTTTTAATTTTTGCCTAAATCTGTGTGCCTTGAATTGTAATTCTCTGCTTTTGCCAAATACAGTCAACCCTCAGAGATATTCGGGGTTCAGTTTTAGAAAACTGCAACAACAGGTATATCAGAATAAAACAAGTCACAAATTTTTAGCTTCCTAGTATATGTGCAAGTTATGTTTACACTATAGTCTATTAAGTATGCAATAGTATTATGTCAAAAAGAAAACCCAAATGCATGTACCTTTAAAAAATACTTATTTGCTAAAAAATGCTAACCACCACCTGAGCATTCAGAAAGTCAAAATAATTTTTTTGCCAGTGGAAGGTATTGTAATAACTGGCAATATCTGGGAGGTGAAATAAAGCAATTTGCAATAAAACAAGGTATACATGTGTATCGATTTTTGCTTGCCCACTAATTGCTGTTCTCTTATTGAAGGTTAACAGATACTAGAAGTGAAAAATTAGATTTCAATGAAACTGAATCAGGAATTATCATGACTAGCAGTCACCTATCTTTTTTGATATAATTTTTCTCATCTCTAAAATGGGGATAATTTCACTTACGTCAGAAAGTCATTGTTAGGATTAACTATGAATATGAAAACACCTAGCACTTTGTTTTGCACATAATATTAATATAAATGTTAGTTAAATTCACACTAAAAAAATGTTAATTATCTTTTTTTTTTTAAAGATTTATTTATTTATTTATACAAGCACTGGAGGATGAGAGAATTCACCAGAGCCAGAGCGAGGAACAGAACAGGCAGACCAATGAAATACACTGCTGAAGGGAGCAGCGGGTGGCAGGAGAGATCTGCGCACCATGAGGGACCCTCGCCCCGCGGGGATCAAACCAGCGCTGCAGAGGCTGCGGGCAGCCTCGCAACCCAGCGCTCAACCGCTGCACCACCGGGGAGGCCCAAAAAATGTTTTAATTATCTTATTGACCCAACACAACACCAATCATTTACTTGCTAGCCACAGAGTAGCCCAATGTTAGGTCATACAGATATCCAAGATTTTTAGAGTATAAGTAAGGTTTATACTATCATGAATTGTTAAGAGTTGTGTGAAAGTAAGAAATGATGGCTATTCCTAATTTAACTCTAAGCAATGACTACATAGATTATTTAGTGATGCTTCTTTATTACTTTGGGGACTTACTGCTTACTGAGTATAATTTTTTGGGGCCTCCCTGGGCGCGCGCGGGTTAAACACAGAGCTATCAAGTTATTGCCAGCAACTATAGCAGGAGTTCGATCATGGTAGCCAGGGAGCTAACCCATATGGCACAGCAGACCTCTCCGGTCTCACCAGCTGCTCCCCTCACCAGTGTATTTCAGTGCAGCTGCCTGTTGTACTCCCCACTCTCTCTGGTGAATCCTCTCACCCCTGAACCTCTGGCTTACACCCCAGTTCTTGTATGCATAAATAAATCTTTAAAAATAAATAAATAAATATTTTATGGTTCAAACTGAAACACAAAATAAAATTACCTAAAATTCTTTGTATCATTTTACATATTTCATATTTCCTACAGTGTAAAACATATAAATCAATGGAATACACAGAACGATTTCACATTTGTTTAAAGGAAGAAACTCAAATAGTGCAGAGATGCCAATAAAGATAAAATTATTACCTTATTTCCATCTCCAGAGCCATCTTTACTTATCCCATCTTTTGAGGCAAAGTATGCTGGTGTTTCTGTAAAAGTTCTAAAAGGAGCTCTTCGTAGGATCTGAGTTTCAAAGGTCCCAAGTCTTCCTAAAACTGGTATTTGAATGCGACCACAAGAAATACCTGAAAATTTAATTAAATTTATTGAAAGTTAGCACTTAAATAAACAAAAGAAACTGATTTTTGCCTCCCACATTTTATTCCCTCCAAAATTCTCAAATCAGGCTTTTATTCTATACCTGTTCAGCACTTTTAAGAGATCATACATGCAATATACAAATACAACACTAAAAACTCAAATGCAATAACTAATTTATAATAGTGTCCTTCAAATAATTTTTAAAATATCTTTTAAATAATATAAATGACTGGTTTTTTTTATTAACTCCAATTTTCCAACACACTTGTGTGCACTGTTAGAACGGCTAGTCTCTGTAGTTATTTATCATCCTAAGTTATCTTGAGTTCCACTAAATACAAAAATGAATCCACCCAACTTCTCAGGAAAGATACAAATAAAAACTTTCTCATCTCTATATAAAATTTATAAATTCCAAAAAAAGAATTAAGATTCATGACATCTCAGGCCCCAATCCAATTTTGTTTAAAAGTTTTGGTTTTTTTTAAGACTTATTTATCTATGCATACAAGAATTGGGGTGTACAGCAGAGGTGCGGGGGATGAGAGGATTCACCAGAGAGAGTGGGGAGCAGAACAGGCAGATCTACTGGAATACACTGCTGAAAGGAGCAGCGGGTGAGACAGGAGAGGATTGCTGCACCATGTGGGTTGCTCCCTGGCCAGCAGGGATTGAACTCTGCAGTGGCTAGCAATAGCTTGACAGTGCTGTCTTTAACCCCTGTACCACCAGGGAGGCCCAAGTTTTTTTTAAAATCTAAAATTTTATGGCCTACAAAATTTTCCAACACTATTAAACTTGAATAGGAAAAAAATAAAGTACACATTTGATGTTAGTCCTAAGCAATGTTTTCAAAAGACATTTCAAAATTTTAAAAGTAACTTTTCCAGTTTTTGCAGTAACTGATAGCCATTACTCTCATTTGCATGAGATTTAAGGTAGTTATTGATTTTAAGCTAAATATTAATGCTGTTCCAAGAACATAATATGATTTAAAGACTGTCAACCTAAAAAGCAAGCCTAGAAAAAGTAAATGGGGGAAGGGGATAAATGAAATCAAGAATGGAAAATGTCAGTGTACACTGAGGCTGGTGTGATAGGTATTTTGGGGGTTCAGTGTTCTACTTCATTGTGTTTGAAAAAGGTTCATAACAATACATTAAAAATGTATTGTTATAATAAAATAATCTATTATTTAATCTATGTAACAAATATAACTTTTTCATTGAACCATTAAGATGTATTCAGAGAGAAAACTACAATTATAACAAGATTTATGATGTGAAGCTATCATATCTTGATGCTTAGCATAAAATTTAACCCTCAAATATACAGTATATAATGTCTATTTACAATTAAATACATCTTTCAAACAGTGTTTTAACAATTTACAATATCTAATGCTAGAGCCTCCCTGGTGGCGCAAGCGGTTAAGACGCAACCTATGACTTACAGCAGCCACTGCAGCACAAGTTTGATCCCCGGCCAGGAAGCAACCCACATTGCACAGCAGACCTCTCCTGACTTGCCCACTGCTCCCCTCAACAATGTATTTCAGTCAATATGCCTGTATTGTTCCCCTCTGTCTCTGGTGAATCCTCTCACCCCTCATACCTCTGGCCTATACCCCAGTTCTTGTATGCATAAATAAATCTTTTTAAAAAAATCTAATGCAATTGTATGGGGAATATAAAAATAAAATTTATTATTTAAAAAAAATCTAATGCTATTAAAAAATATGCTAAAAGGGAATTATCTGGATTTAAGGAAAATTAAAATTATGAACATACATAATCCTTTTAAAGTCTTCTTGAATAGGAAAATAAATCCCTCATCTTATCAAGTAAGATAAGAAACCAATCATACAATCACCACAGAGAATATTATCTGAAAGACTAGGTATGGTATTGTATTTCTATTTTGACATTCTATAATCTATGGGCTATAATCTATAGGCTATTATACCAAAAAGATATCTTAAATGCTAAACCTATTGCTTAAACTTGAGCATGTATCAGAAAGCTCATTAGAAACAAAATGCAGGGCTCTTCCCTGGTTCTGATTTAGGTAGGATGCAGGACCCAAGAAAGCATTTTGAAGAAGTTCCCAGCTGATGGTGATGTTGCCAGTCTGAAGACCACATATCTTAAATCACTGCACTAAAGAATTCCAATGACCACTCACTCAATAACAATATAAAATCTGCACTGAAATAACTGCAGCAAACTAATCAGGAGTTTTTCATTGTTTTTGTGCCATGTACCCTTCTGGCACCCTTCTGGCATTCTGGTAGAGCCTATGGATAGATCCTTCCTCAGAATTCCATTTAAAGTATAGAATAAAATACATAACAAAGGAAACAAATTTACTTAAGTAGTTATCAAAATTTTTTTAAATATGCTTCTTTACCAACAAACAAAACTAAGTAAGATTTAGTAACTCTAAAAAATATCATGACTTCAAAATAATGAAAAGTATAAACAATATTTTGAGGTATCAGCAACTGAACTGTGATATAAAAATATATGTGCCTTTGGTAACAAACTCAAAGATACTCTAATACTCCTGAAACTTGTTGCCTACATTCAAACTTAAAGGAAATGTTTTATTTCACCTAGAGATTATGAAAATAAAGTTCACACAGAACTTATGAATTCCATTCCTTGACCCTTTAGAGGCCTGTGAACTCTAGGTGAAAAACTGCCAACAGTCAAAATAAGAAGTATTTCTATAAAGTGTATTTCGAAAGACTACTTGGCAGCAACAAATGAAGACAGTTAAAAGTTAAACCATTTATAAAACTTGTCACATACAGAAAAAGCTTCCTGACTTTCAGAGCCATTTCTAAAAAGAAATATGAAAATAAGTACATGTCCACAAATAACATCAATTTTTTTCATACTAGCTAGGATTTTCTTCTCATCAACATCAATGAAATGATGTAAAATAAAATATTATCGGAAGACCTGTTTTCATTGTCCTTTGGCTTAAAATTAATTTGCTAGAATTTAATGACAACAGTAAGTGACTGCTCATTGTACATCAATTTTAGGGCTATTAATATGTAGAAGAGTAGTTTATTCAATTTTTAAATATTTGACAGCCTATATTCAATCTTGAATCAAGCATTCTCCAAAAATATACAAATGACTCAGCTTAAATTGATTTTTTATAGTTTAGATCGTGAAAAATACTAAAGAAAAATTAATATCTTTATGTAGTACAAAATATAAGTAACAACTGATGAAGAGACAAGTGCCTAAATACTTGGTCACTATGCTCTAATACAAATTGGAAACAAAATTTCAATTAAAAAATCACAAATAATGCCAGCAACTTATCAAATGCTCATTGCTTTTATTAATCTCAACTTTTCATTTTATGACCAAGTTATTATTTCATGATTCTGAATATTTCTTAATAAAGAAATATTAACATTATAATCATAAAGAAGTAAATAACATCACTTCTGATAGCTTTCCTCAAGTTAAAAATGTTTTCACTAGGGTTGGTCTGCTGGTCTAAAGATGACTATGCCAAGAAAAATGTTAATTAAGAAATAATCTGTTGGGCCTCCCCGGTGGCGCAGTGGTTGAGCGCTGGGTTGCGAAGCTGCCCGCAGCCTCTGCAGCGCCGGTTCGATTCCCGGCTGCTCCCCGGCCACCAGAGGAGGGTCCCACATGGTGCGCAGACCTCTCCTGCCGCCCGCTGCTCCCCTCAGCAGTGTACTTCGGTCCTTCTGCCTGCTCTGCTCCCTGCTCTGGCTCTGGTGAATTCTCTCACCCTCCCGCGCTTCTGACTGTACCCAGTGCATGTATAAACGAAACAAACGAACAAACAAACAAATAAATAAATAAAACATGCCTCTATAAAAGAAAAAAAAAATTAAAAAAAAAAAAAAAAAAAAAAAAAGAAATAATCTGTAATTCCAGAAAAAACAATGCTTTTATCATTTTACTTTGCCTAATTTAATTCATATTGTAATTTAACTGGCAAAGAGAGAGAATTAAAATCTAGTTAAAACCATAAAAGCAAGCACACATTATATAACATGAAAATTATGAACAACAAAATGTTTGCGCATTCTCATATCTTCATTTACACCCTGAAGAGGTGACATCCTTTCTTCAGTGGACAAGGACAGAAAGCAGTCAGAAAGAGAATTATTTGAATCAAATATTTCTGAATGCACATATTTAGGATGCAACTTGACTGTTATATGTGCAAAGTACATTAAGGTTATTAAAAATGGAAAAATACTAGCAGTTTGGGTCAAAAAATTTTTTAATTTCTACTTTACTTTGGGTTTCAGTAAAATAGTGGGAAAAACACATGAAACTGGATGCACAGAGCCTCTCAGGAAAAGAAAATAGATCCAGTATCTAGTATGACAATTTACCAAATAATTTTTTAAACTACCACTTACAATTTTAAAGTCCGACATGACAGACCAATGGAAATAGAGAACAGCGCTGTACTTCAAAAGAGCTCTGAACTGTCCCTTTATTTATTTTTTTTTTAAATAGACACATGTTTTTATTTATTTATTTGTTTGTTTGTTTGCTTGCTCATACATGCACTGGGTACAGTAAGAAGCGCGGGAGGGTGAGAGAATTCACCAGAGCCAGAGCAGGGAGCAGAGCAGGCAGAAGGACCGAAGTACACTGCTGAGGGGAGCAGCGGGCGGCAGGAGAGGTCTGCGCGCCATGTGGGATCCTCCTCCTGTGGCCGGGGAGCAGCCGGGGATCGAACCTGCGCAGCAGAGGCCACGGGCAGCTTCGCCACCCAGCGCTCAACCGCTGCGCCACCGGGGAGGCCCCTGTCCCTTTATTTTTAATTCATTTTACAATTTCTTATTAGAAGACTATTATTGATGAAATTTTTTACTGTTTATAATAATAAACTAGCCAAAATTTAATTATAATTTTTCTATGTTTGTGTGTCTTTCTCTTTCCAGGAATCCTAAGTAAAAATAACCCTTCTGGAGTTTAATTCCTTAAAAGAAACTATCTCTATGTTCATGTAAATTATGTATACTCTGAGTATCTACTATGAAAAATAAACATTTTATGTAATTAAGCCTTGTGTGGAAAGTTTTAAATCAATGGGAAAACCACTGCTGTTTCCCAGTCATGTAAAACTGTTAAATTCTATAATGATATGGGCGCTCTCATATTAAGCTTCATTTTCTCCTCTACAGTAAAAACAATGGTTTGCTATTTCTGAAAAACACTGGCAAACTTTTATTATGATACACATACAATATTCCTAAGTAAGTCATTAACTTGTGTTGATTTACATATATTTAATTTTCAAAACAAGATTGTTTTAAAAAGGAAAAAACCAACCACATATCTCTTATGACATACTGTATTCAGGGAAACTGAAACAGATCAAGAACTTAAGTCTTCCCTGCCCCAAGACAACACACTCTATATTCACTCCTAGACACAAAATTGTCTACTCCACTCTATTTAAACTTGGGGTTGTGAATTTGTTCACTGTATCTAAAGCACCAAAAGGGGTCCTCAACGAATATATGTTAAATACGCTCATTAAAATTCCTGTCATTTATAAATGTCTGCAACTCAAATTCCTGCAACAGACAGCTAGTGTCTTGGGACTTGATTCCTTTACATTTATGTATCACTTTACAAAACGATCTGTCCATAGTATCTCACCGAATCCCTCTCTGCGAAATGAACTGCCCAGAAATACACATTGAATAAACAGCAAGACTTTTACAATTAATCTAAAAACTAGGGAAAGTGTTTGTTGTTTGTTTGTGCAGGGGTCATAAGCGGACAAGTCAAAACAAAACAAACTTGTCTCGAAGTGATTACAACAGGCTCTATCCTCGCAGTCTGGCACTCATAGATTTGGGGAAGAGGAAAATGGTGTCTTTCCCGGCGTATCCTGGCTGGGGTGCCACCTTTTCACAGCTCCTGATAAACAGCAAGGAAAGGTAAACAAGAGCCGCTCTTGAGAAACTATCTCGGGCTGTCAAGTAGGGAAAGCTGGCAGCCGAGGGCAGAGACACCCAAGTACTCCAAGCAGAATTTCTCCAGGAATGTCCCTCATCTCCGCGACCCTCTCCAGCCGGCCCGGCGCCGGGAAGTGCGGGGCGGAGCGACGGCCGGGGCCGGCGGCCGCACAATGACAGCGCCACGGCGGGTCGCGCGGCCTGCGCCCCTCACCCGGCCCCTCGCCCGGCCCCTCGCCCGGCCCGCCCGGAGCCACCTACCGGCCCGAGGGGAAACCCGGCCGGGCGCCGGAAGAACCGCCGAGGCAGGGGGCAGGCCCCGGAGAAGGTCCAGGGAGGGTCTGGGGGCACTTTTCAACGACAGGAGCATTTCTGCGCCTCTTTCGGGGTTTCTGCTTAGTGGCCACAGTCCGGCCCCAACATCAGGAGCCCTGAAGGCGCTCGGGCCGGGGAGCACCGGGGTTCACTTCAAATGTGAGAAGCAGCTGCTCCAGAGGCCGGCAAAGGCCCATCCCACAGGAAAGTGAGGGGTGCCGGGCGAAGCTCCGCGCACCCCCTCACCACCGCTCGGTGGGGTGGGCCTTTGGCCCTCCCCGGGGTCGCAATGGCTCAGGTGAGGAACTACTTCGTTACCTCTATGCGCGGAGGCGAGCGAGGAGGTGATGAGCCGCGCGGCAACCGCGCCGCAAGTACAAGCGCCGCAGCCGGACATCTCCGCGGGACTAGGCCGGGGCTTCGCCTCCTGCTGCCCTCCGGGCCTCAGCCGCCCGACTCCTACTCTGTAGGGCGCGCAGACTTGGTTCCGGACCCTCCCGCCGGCCCCAGGCCCAGTGCAGAGTCCACCCGCCTGGCAGCCAGGCCTTCGCGCTGTCCGTGCCCCACTGCCGTCTACTCAAGAGCTACCTAACCCCCCTCCCTCCCCCCTCCTCTACCTCCTCCCCCTACACCCCCGCCTACCGGGCCCGGGGAGCGTGCGCGCGCTTGCGTCCTAGGCTTAGGGAGGGGGCGTGGGCACGCGCAGCGTGTGCGTGCGTGAGACACTGACGTGCGGCGAGGAAAAAGGGGGCGGTGACCTGGAAGCCAATGAGCACGCTCGGGCAGGCGGCCCGTCGCCACTGGAGGAAGTACCAGTCCTGAAATGCAGGGCTTCCGGAAGTTGGTTTAGCCTAACGTAGAAAAGTTTGAGACGGAACTGAAGAGATGCAAGCCGGGAGTTGTAGTCCCAACCCTTCGCTGTACACTGGTAATTTTCGGTTGGTAGCGGGCAAGGTCACAGTGACTTAACCAGCCCTGAGAGTTTTTAAAACTTCATCGGGTACCTTGCGCCAGGCGCTTCAGTCAATAAGTTCCTTCCCCTAGGTTTCCACAGCCTGTATTCTTCATCGTGTCTTTATCCTTAGTTTCTTCATTTGTAATATACTAGTGGTATTTTTTTTTTTTTTTTTACCTAGTTCCACAAGCAACAACTGTTGATCGATGACAGCTCTCTCTTCTTTCAAGCCTACTGGTGATAACTCTTCCAGCTGTTGAAGTCCCTGTGTGCTTTACAATCCTTTGTTCCCTTAAACCTGACCACACCCTGGTAAAAAAAAAAAAAAAAGCCTCGCCATTAAAATCCCTTGTGTTACCCTTTGAGCCCTCTGCCTGCACGGTTGGTTCCTCTCTAGACAGCTAAACCAGATCGACCAGCTGTACGAAGTGGAGGGTGATGACATACGAATCAGAGTCATTTCTCATCTGGGTTGACTCCAGTCTGTTTACTTTGTGTGTAAGATTCTAATGAACTCTGAAGCCCAGAGAAATTGCTTATGAGTTTGGGTGCCTTTAGTTGGGGGGTGGGGCGTGGAGCGAGGCCAAGCCAGAGTGGAGACCAGGTCACCCAACTTACTTAGCTCTCTTCACTTTTGGATCAGAGAAATGTGACTTCTCGTTCCCCAGGACTAGCCTTGACAAGAGACATTGGCCTTGGCCCAGACCTCACGTGTTTTTTCTCTCTGGAGAAGCAGATGCCTGGTGCTCCCTCAGCTTAAAGTGGCAGAGACCAGAATGGAATCCAGGTCTTCCTCAGCTGCCTCCAGTGTTTTCAGACATTTCCTAGAATCTGTCAGAAACCACAGCCTTGTGGTGGAAGTGAAGGAACTGACCTTTGCTACACCAGAACCAACCAGAGCAGCTCAGCTTTTATCTGCTTCCTTTATTGGGGTTTGTTGGAAAAGCAGAGCTTTTTGCTTTATAACTTTGGGTGAAACGCATTGATTCTAAGAAAAAAATCTCTCTTTTTAGAAATCAACTTAGTGGGTCACATGGACCCCAACACTGTAATTAAATTTCTTCCATCCCGCCTCCGCTTCTTATTTTCATTAAATACACATTTCTCTCTCTTAGACGAATAAACAAGATGTGCTGAAATCTATAGATTGCTATAAAACCAACTAATTAAAAGCACAGTTAAGTCAAGACTGAGCTGGGGGCATTTCTCCATGAGACATTCCTTTTCTCTTTCCTAGGGACTTCTCTTTCATTCATTCAACAAATAATGAGCACCAGTTACATGCCAGGCACTGGTGAAATAGCATTGAACCAAAATATCCTTTCTCCACTCATGGAACTTCCATTCTAAGTGGGGAAAGACAATACAATAAGTAAAACAAAAACATATGCCACTGATATGATGACACAGGAATATTGTCTAGTATATCCTCAAATTCCCAGGACAATTGACCTTTTAATGTTATTTATGGGCCGATATTTTGTGTGTTTAGACTTGAATTCCCAACTGGACTATGAGTTTTTTGAATGCAGGTCTTTCATTATATACTTGGGCTGAATACACAGTAGAAAATTGGTAAATACTTGACTATCTTACAATAATACTTTTGCTTGGCAGAAACTCCTATATACAATCAGGGCAAATTATAATTCAAAACAAGTTTCCTGTTAATAGGCACAAATTCTGCAAACGCATACAATGGTTAGCCCAACTGAATGTCCCAGAAGGGATCCCCAGGAGATGCCTAATCAACAGAGGGTAGACTTTGCCCTGGAAGGTACAAAATAAAGGGAGCTGTACACAGCCTGGTTTAACTTTTTCTCAGCAATGTGAACAAGGGTCATGTGGCTTTGGCACCAGACTGGTGATGGTTTCAACACACAAGCAACATGTATTTGGCATTTTGAATACATCATCCCCAAGCTGTGCTGTGGGTCAAAATGTATCAGTACCCAACAAATATCAATTGGGACACTAACTTCGTACTAGGCTTTTTTTTTTTTTAAGATTTATTTATTTATACAAGAACCGGGGTACAGGCCAGATTCCTGGGAGGGTGAGAGGATTCACCAGAGACAGAGCAGGGAATAGAACAGGCAGACTGACGAAATACACTGCTGAGGGGAGAAGCAGGCACAACAGGAGAGGTCTGCCGCACCATGTGGGACTCTCAACAGCCGGCTGGGATCAAACTGGCGCTGCAGAGGCAGCGGACCGCTTCACAGCGCTGCACTCGACCGCCTGCGCCACCAGGGGAGGCCCTGTACTAGGCTTTTTGATGTTATAAGTAAGCCTTATAGTGATGCTCACATTGGGGAATTTGTACCATGGGGGTATAATGAGACTTCCCAATTTGTATTTGAGCACAGTTTAAATAAAGTTTAAATAAAATAATGTCTATGTTCATATATATATATATATATATATATATATATATAGGGTAACTATAAAGGGTTCAAATGTATAGGATCGTTCATTGGGAACCACTTGGCTATTTGACAAAGGAACAGCTTCCATTTTATAAGGGTACATTCCCTGACCTGAAATGCACAGGTCGAGACAATTCCCTTGCTCCAAAGTGTGACCACGTAGCTGTGAGATGGAGCAGAGCTTGGTATCTGGGCAGAGAGCAATAGGGCTCCAGAGGCACAGTAAGACCCTTCTTTCTCACTTGGCACCATTTGCGTAAGCTCTGGCCAACTTCCTATAAGGACATGCCCTCAAGTTCGATATTTGAAGACATAAAGCCAATTCTTTGCAATAAAATGGATCTTCTATGAGGAAAGTGATGGCAAATACCTGTGGTCACATCTTATCAGCTCTTTGGAAAAATATTTCTCAGTACACCTTTTCTGGCTGGTTAATGATGCTTAAGAAAGGAAGTCAAGTCCAATTTTCCCACTCAATAGTTCTACTCAAAGAGCTGATTCCTTGAGTTATTTGCCTTTTAAGAATTACATAGCTGAAGGCACATAGGTTTTATGTCTCCTTTTTACCTATAACTCTTCTTTTGTACTTGATTCTACCACCCAGTATTTTGAGTTGCTAAGTGAAAAATAGTTTTATAGGTTGTGTCAGTGAGACATCTAATTTAGCACTGGATTTTTCAGATAAGGAAACAAGCTTATAAAAAGACAGGTGTTTGACCAAAGTCACATGAGTCAGAAACAGAAATAGAGCTCCAGTCTACTGCTTTTAAAACTGCTTTTCTTTTTAAACCCAAGACTCCGTTTGATAAACATGAAAATCTCACCTCCTACCACTTCTTAGAAAACCATCATTTTGTTGGGAATCACTATCTTCTGAATAAATTCATTTTTTTCTTCTGGTCAAACACTGATTCTTCAGATCAATAGCTGTTGATCCTACCAGGCACATATGGGAACTCTATATTTTAAAAGATAGATTTATTTTAAAAGATACAGATTTATTCTTACATCTGTAGGTAGTGTGAGACTCAATATAACAGCCAACATGACATAGAACTTTAAAAAATGCTTTTATATCCACCTTCTCATCTGATTCTCACAGCATGTATTATTGAGGTATTACTATTTGCCTTCTGGTTCTGCAGCTGGGAAGATCAGATACAAAAGGTTTAAGTGACTTGTCCAAGGTCATAGCAGAACTCAAACCCAGATCTCCACTACTGCTTCCATTACTTCCCTACATGCTCCTCCAAAAGCTGTGAGATTTTAAATGTCTGCACAATCTCCATTCCTTACCAAGAAATAATCTCCCATTAAGGATTAAAGAGCCACCATACCATTAACACAGTGATTCCCCATCTTGCCTTCTCTAAGAAATGACCAGGGGTTTAAAGTATACCCAGCACCCTCCTCTGAAGTTTTCATGAACAATGTGCAGCGGGACTCACGAATCTGTTTTTATTGCTAGAATACTAGAATCAGGAAAGGCTAAGGTCTACCTGAATGAACAAGGTGTTTCCATAGTGGTGAGAAAAGCCTCGCCCTTTATTTCTCAAGGTCTCTTTTGTAGGTTCCCTTTAATTGCTACCACTGAGTCACTGCCCAATCTTGATTTTGTGGGGAGACTAAGAGGTTCACAGGAGAGGACTTACCATCCTCCTGGATTTGTCCTTGGGGGCTGGTGATGACTTCAGAGAGGACAAGTACCTTCTTCCACCCTTTGTCCTAAATTAGAGGACAGTTCTCCATTCTGATGTTCAGGGAGATGGTCACCAGATGGCACTAACTCACCGTGGCATCCCTCTTTGAGGCCATTTGGTCGAGACACGGTGTGCTTTAAACTAGTCCTTTGGAGGTGGTTTGGTTTTGTTTGGGCATACCACGCCTTGAAGATAGTGCTAGGAAATGTTTGTTCTGTGTTTTATAAAGGGCACAGATGTCAGAAGGATGGGTGTGTGGATTCCTGCTGGGTCACTTACCAGCTGTGTGACTTCTGACAAGTGAGTTAACTTCATAAGCCTGTTTTTTCACCTATAAAGTGGGGTCGGCTCGTATTAACTTCTCCTTATTACACATTAACTACTCACATTAACTTCTAGAGAAATAAATTATTCTTTGGCGCATAGTACACACTAGGTGCTCCATAAATAATAAAGACTTTCTTTTCCTATGTAATGCTATGATTTTAAAGATGCTTGTAAAAGATTCCTTTTCAGTTGTGCTTTGTACCCAGGATGTTCATGACCTCACCCTACCTTAGCATTATAAGGAGTTCGTGTGATTTCAGATGAGAAACTGAATGAGAGTATGGACCCTTAGTTTATAAGTTCTTTTCACTTTGTAGTTTACTTGCATTAGCCATAAAATTAGATAATAAAGGTGATATTTCAGTAAAATTATAGTCATTTATTACTTTATAAGCAACATTTATTGAATCACAAGCATCCAATGGGCTGTACCCACTGGTAAGTCAGCCAATAAGTAAGAAATAAGGAGAAAAGTCTTCTGAGTCACTCACATAGGTGTTACAAGGTTGGCATGTCAAAATTCATATACTTTGCTAGGTCTTCACAGTCTCACAAACTCAGTTGGCTTTTTTCTTTTTTAAAGATTGATTTATTCATACGTATAAGTGCTGGGGTACAGGCCAGAGATGTGGGGGATGAGAGGATCCACCAGAGACAGAACAGGGAACAGAACAGGCAGGCTGACTGAAATATACTACTGAGGAGAGCAGCGGGCAAGACAGGAGAGGTCTGCTGCATCATGTGGGTTTCTCACTGGCCAGCCAGGGATCAAACTCAGGCAGCAGAGGCTGCAGATTGCTTCATGATGTGGTGCTTAACCCCTTGCGCCACCAGGGAGGCCCTCAAGTGGCTTTTTAATCACAAATTCAGGAAGCATTTTTTTTTATAAATTTTATTGTTATATTCCCCATAAAATTGCAGCCCCCCCATTCTTTTTTTTTTTTTAAATATTTATATTTTTATTTATTTATACAAGCACTGGGTATAGTCAGAAGCGCGGGAGGGTGAGAGAATTCACCAGAGTCAGAGCAGGGAGCAGAACAGGCAGAAGGACCGAAGTACACTGCTGAGGGGAGCAGCGGGCGGCAGGCGAGGTCTGCGCACCATGCGAGACCCTCCTCCGGTGGCCGGTGGCCGGGGAGCAGCCGGGGATGGAGCCGGCGCTGCAGAGGCCGCGGGCAGCATTGCAACCCAGTGCTCAACCGCTGCGCCACTGGGGAGGCCCACAGCCCCCCCATTCTGACCCCAATCCCTCCCCTCCCGCCCCCGCCCCCCTAAAAGTGTCTCTGGTTCATAGTTTTTTGTTGATTTTGATTTTCACTTTCTTATAGTTATTCATTTTCCTGGTCCCTTATTTAAGTTTTCTAGATTCCTGCTATGAGTGAGACCATCCGGTATTTTTCTTTTTCTTTTTGGCTTATTTCGCTGAGCATGATCCCTTCCAGCGCCATCCATGTTGCTGCAAATTGCATGTGTTTATCTTTTTTGAATGCTGAGTAATATTCCATGGTATATATGTACCACATCTTCTTGATCCAGTCATCTATTTTTGGGCATTTGGGTTGTTCAGGAAGCATTTTTTAATGAGCAAGTAGTTAGAGGCTATCAAAGGGACCAGATAATTCTGAAAAGGAATAACAACCAAAAACCTTCCTTGAAGATGAAAAGTATAATTGTTAAAATTACATGGATAAATTTCATTGATATTTTTGACGAGCCAAAAAGAAAAGAGATGCTAAAAGCAGACATTTTAAACAGAGCCAGAGGGTTCTCTAGGATCCTCACAAAAAGGGGGTAAACAGAAAGATGGATGCAAGAACTCAACAAAAGAGTATATAGTCTGAAGTCATCTGGTTGAAATTTTGATATAAAATTTCTTAAATATATCAGTACTGGTTGCCATTTCATTATACTACAGAAATAATTGGTATTCATTATCAGAATTCCTAATGCATCAGGAAAAGATTGGATTATGCTTTTTTCTTTTCTTTTTTTTTTTTTTTTTAAAGATAGAACATATACAGGCCTCCCTAGTGGTGCAAGTTGTTAAGGCTCAGCATTATGAAGCTATTGGCATCCACTGCAGCATGAGTTCGATCCCTGGCCAGGGAGCTAACCCACATGGTGCAGCAGACCTCTCCTGTCTTGTCCTCTGCTCCCCACAGCAGTAGTGTATTTCAATCATTCAGCCTGTTCTTCTCCCCACTCTGTCTCTGGTGAATCCTCTCACACACACCCTCCACACACACACCTCTGGCCTATACCTCAGCTCTTGAATGCATAAATAAATGTTTCTCTAAAAAAAAATACACTTTTTTTAAGAAGGTAGAGGGCCTCCCTGGTGGCGCAAGGAGATAAGACGCAACCTATGAAGTTGTCCGCAGCCACTGTAGCATGGGTTCCATACCTGGCCAGGGAGCTACCCACATGGCACAGCAGACCTCTCCTGACTCTCCCACTGTTCCCCTCAGCAGTGTATTTCAGTCAATCTGCCTGTTCTGTTCCCCACTCTGTCTCTGGTGAATCCTCTCATCCCCAACACCTCTGGCCTGTACCCCAGTTCTTGTATGCATAAATAAATAAATCTTTTTTTAAAAAAAAGTAGAACATATACTTTATTATAAAGATTTCTGCCCAAAACATCAAACGAAAGTTTAAAAGTTTTGGAGCTTAAATAAAAGAAATAAACTTGAACTTTCTGAAAACCTAGTACTGTAGAATACCCAATTAGCTATGATACCAAAAAAAGTAAATGTTACCACAGTAAATCTGTACAAATTTCCATTCTTTTCTATTTCCAGCACTGTGTTAACAACCACAAATACATAATGGTTATTATACACCAGTAACTAATATATACTGTGTTCATATATAAAATACATTTTCAGCTGATCCTCATAAGAACCCTATGAGATATCTATTATTTTTCTCATGTCTATATTTAAGTAAACTGAAGCACGCAATGGTTAAATATCTGGCTAAGATTACACTGATAACAAGTAAACAAATCAAAATTTGGCCCAAGTAGTCTGGTTCTAGTCATACATTTAACCACTGCACTACCTACTCTGTAGGATTCACTATTAGAGCCTCTTGGATGAAACACACTTTATTTTGCATTGTTGGGCTCACAAAAAGCAAGAAACTTCTCCAAGAGCATGCAAGCAAACTCTTATGTTACTGTAGAGAATGAAAATTTATCATGTGTTTTATAAAATAATCACAAACTCAGGAATCTTTTTTTTAATGAGCAAGCAGTTGGAGGCTATCAAAAGTGACCAGATAATTCTGAAAAGGAATAACAACCAAAAAACCTTTCTTGAAGATGAAAAGTATAATTGTTAAAATTACATGGATAAATTTCATTAATATTTTAGACTAGCCAAAAGGAAAGTAGATGAAATGACAGATCTAAAGATCAGGCCAAAATACAGCAGAGACAAGATTATATGAAATGTGAAGAAAAATAGAATGGAAAGAAAATATTAGGTATATATATTGATAATTTTAGTTCTAAAGGAGCGAGGAGAGAAAATGGAGAATAGGCATTATTTGAAGTGATAATGACAAGAATTTTTCAGAACTGGTGAAAGACATATCTTTTTTTACAGTTTTTTAATACAGAAATCACTGTTCACCAAGCAAGATAACTAAAAAGAAATAAACACCTAAGTTGATTATAGTTAAATTTCCTAATACCAAAGATAAGAAGTTTTAAAAACTGTCAAAGAAAAAAAAATGATCACTTACAAGGACAAGATAAATTGAGAACAAGTTTCCAACAGTAACAATGGAAGCTGAAAGGTATCAACATAAAGCTATGTAGTGGCAAAACTGTCTTCAAGCATGAGGATGAAAGACATTTTCAGAGAAGTAAAAACTTATAGAACAAAGCTGGAGGACTAATATATTTCCTGGATTCAAAACTCACTACAAAAACTTACCCCAAGCTATACTAATCAAGACTGTCATAAGAATAGACACAGAGCAATAGAATCGAGAGTCCAGAAATGAACCCTTATACTTACAGTCAGTTGATTTTCAACAAGAATGCCAAGACCATTCACTGGGAAAGAAAAATTTCCACCATGTGGTGTAGCGTCAACTGGATATCCATATGCATATAAAGTTAGACTCCTAACTATATACATATACATGAATGAAGTCAAAAGGAGTCAAAGAACTAAATGTAAATACTAAAGCTGTAAAACTCAAAATAAAATGCAGGTGTAAGTCTTCATAACTTTGGGTTAGGCAAGTGTCTTAGATATGATACCAAAAGCATAAGCAACGAAAAATAGATAGATGATAGATTTCAAGAAAGGGAAAATGTAGATTACTTTTTTAAAAATATTTTATTTATTTGTTTGTGTATTTATTATTTATACAAGCACTGGGTACAGTCAGAAGCGCGGGAGGGTGAGAGAATTCACCAGAGCCAGTGCAGGAAGCAGAGCAGGCAGAAGGACCGAAGTACACTGCTGAGGGGAGCAGCGGGCGGCAGGAGAGGTCTGCGCGCCATGTGGGACCCTCCTCCGGTGGCCGGGGAGCAGCCGGGGATCGAACCGGCGTTGCAGAGGCTGCGGGCAGCTTCGCAACCCAGCGCTTAACCGCTGCGCCACCGCGGAGGCCCTAGATTACTTTTTAGAAAAGGATTACTATTCAACTATTTTAAAAAGATGAAATCTTGCCATTTATACAACATGGGTGGACCACGAAGGGATTATGCTGAGTTAAGTAAGTCTGAAGGCGACAGACAAGTATCATGATTTCACTCATGAAGAATATAAACCATGACCATTAATTAGGCTGCCTTTTATGCCCACCCTCCACCATGCCACAGTTGACTGAACTAGAGGTGGAGCCCTGATTCAAACTGGGCCAGTCAGATTCTTTCTCCAAGGACTCTTACCCTAGGACAGAACTTTTCATTGTTTTTGAAGAGATGGCCACCTCTCTTATGAATCCAGAGAAGCAGAGGAAACTGATCTGCAAAGAAAAGCTAAAGATTCCTGCAGAGAAAAGAAACTGTAGAGGGAGAGGGAGAGAGAGACTGAGAAAAAAAACCAACCAGAGGCAGGAACCAGAAAGAGGAGAGAGAAACTGAGATAGAGAGATAGTCTGAGTAATAGAACGTGTAGATCAAGATTGAGAGATTGAGAACAAAAATCATGTAGTGTAAGAGAATAAGAGAATCAAAAGTAGAGCGGGATGGCCTAGGTTCTGATGGCTTTGCAGTTCCTGGTCCCAGTCCTTCCTGATGTCTACCAGCACCCCTGTTACTTGGATCCAGCCAAAAACCTTCCAGAGTGCAATCCACCGCTTCCCCTTGGCTCAACCAATCTCTGCCTAAATCTCCACCTCTCCCTGCACTGTCCCCAACTTGGCTTGTATAAATCCTTTCAATCTTTTAAGATTGTTCTTGTCCTGACATTTTAGTGACATATTCCTTTTCACCCCAGCTGCGAGAGCTCTCTAAACTCTAGAAAACTTGGAAAACTTCCTTGCTTGGCCCAGAAGCATCCAGGATAGGGCCTCCTTATCTTCCTGCCTGCGCCCTTCCTCCCGGCCATCTAGTGTTTCGTTGTCATACCGTCCTCTCCCAGTAATTGGGTCATCAGCCAAGGGTATAGCAGGCTGAGACTGAAACCCTAGGGCTTTTCGTAATGAATGTTTTGTCCATCCACTGCACAGAGACTCCACAGGGGAAGGGAACACCCAGTGAATCATCAGCAATTCGGTAAAGCAAAAGCAGCCTGGGAACTATGCTCTTAGCCTTGCTGGAAAATCATGAAAAAGACTGTAGAGATGGTTTAGATTCTAATCTAGACCAATGTCTTCATTTATAGATGAGGAAGATGAAGTTCAGAGGAAATTTACTTGAGCAAAATCACACAGCAGGGAACACATCTGTCTTGGGAAGCAAAATACTTGAAAATTAGGTGTCATGAGCTCAACTCATGTCTGAATTGGTTTTCCACAAGCAATTTTTTTTTTTTCAGTTTCAGGGCACAATTGTGTGATTTTCATTTATTTATTTTTATTTTTTACATTATTTTTCATTTTTGTACAATGTATGCATTTTCATTTTGATTATTGTCCCCATATAATTCCCACCACCCTTGTTTTGATCCTACTCCCTTCTCCCCCACCCCCTGGTACTTGACTTTTTTCTCCACTCATAGTGTGGAGAGTAGTGTGTCTGTGGCTTATAGTTGTTTGTTGATTTTGATTTTTACTTTATTATAATGAGTCTTTTTCCTGGTCCACAAGTAACTTTTAGTTGTACCTCTTGCCCATGATAGCCACATCTTCCACAAGCAGCCCATTCAGACCTCACTTTCATTCAGACTTCACTTCAGATGTCACCTCCTCCAAGAAGCCTCCTCTGACACCACACTCTCCAAGTCTGGTGTCACTATGTGAAGTATATTTTATATACTCTTGTTTACTTGTATACATGGTTTGGCATAGACTGGACACTCAATAGATGTTATGTGAGTGGAGAAAAAAGTCAAGTACCAGTTACCACCCACTGGAATCTATTTATCCAGGCCTTTAGTGAAAGAAGGAAAAGGGAAGGGCATGGGGTAGGAGCCCAGTCTGCCCACCTTCCCCAGCAACAATCTCTGAGTTTAAAAGAAACTGGTAGTCAGGTTGAAGCAGCAGACACTCACTGCTGAAGCAGAGAGGCATCTGTGCTGAGATAACTGAACATTGACCCCAAGCAGTCAGGGAAAGCCCGTCCCTAGCAGCAATGGGACAGAACCACAGTCTAGAAGTGGGTCAAGGGACAATTACAAGGCCACTAGGCCCCAGCTCTGGATAGGCTCACTTTCTCAGAGGTCATGGGGATGGAGTCTGCAGCCAGAGAAACTTCTAACTGATTATGAACCAAACCCCTGGGAGCTGGGCAGATGTTCATCCAAGAGTACAAATCCAGCCGAGACCAGAGGTGGCCAAAAGGAGCTGCACTTGGGTAGTCAGGGGATCAAGGAAAGCTTTTTGTCCTGATTGTAAATGATGCCCTCGCCTCCCCCCAGTTCTTTTGACTTCTTTTCTGACAGATTCTGGAGGAGTTGGGAGAGGTATTAATATTGCTTCTTACCCAACCCACCGCCCTGACTAGATGCCTCCAAGATCACTCTGGCATCAGCCACTGGCCTCTGATTTACTATTTTAAACCAAACCTTTTCCAAAAACAAAACCCTGTCCATTTGGACCAGTTGTCTCACTCAAGGGAGTTGGTGGGTGTTGTTACACACAACAGAGATCTGGTGTCTGGAAAAGTTGGGCTTCTTAAGAAGAGCTTGGAATAAAAAGAAAAGCCCACCATTTCTGAGTGAGGTCAGCCAGCCCAGCTGGACAAGGCAGCAGCCTGGGGGGTTGGGGGGGAGGGCTGTAGAAGGTCCACTTGGCGAACTTGCTGGACCCTGGGCCAAGCCATTGTATAAGTGCCCCAGTATTGCAAAGAGAGGGGAAAAAAGAAAATCAAGACATGTTTTTAGTTTTGCTCAGGCGCCCAGAACATGCTCATAACTCCAGGAATCTCTGCTCTTCTCTGTGAATGGAAAATATGATCCATGAGAACAAACTTGACCTATTGAGTGTGTGCCTAGTTAGCCAGCCCTGCAACTTCGGGCAGCTGGTTCACTTCTATGGTTAATAGATAGGATAGCCACTTCAAATGTGCATTGGTTGACATCTGCTATGGGCCTCTTGCAAAAGAACAAAAGCAACTGTAAAAGGAAACACACTAACATACTTAACAGCCTAGTGCAACCATGGATATGTTTGTCTGTGTTTCCAGACAAGATGTCTGGAAAGTCTTTGCAGGCTTGATGGAGGAACTGTAATTGCCCTAGATTCGGCAATTTGATACTGAATGTGCGCTAGAATTCTAAATTCAGCAAAGAAATAAATAAGCTATTTACATTTCAAGTAAAAATAGTATAGTTTATTTCTTTATTTCACCACCATTGGTATGTGTGAGCTGTGATGGAGGCCTTGCTTACATCCTGTGGAACAAGGCTAAGAAATATGCTTTATGTAATTATTTTATCTTCAACATCAGATTATCATGATTGTGGAGGTGGGCCAAACTGTGCAAACAAAAAAGGAAGTACATTTCCACTGAGAAATGTACTAAATGAAGATCAGTCAAGGCCACAGAGTTTACTAGTAGCCTATTTCTCGTGTTTCTTTTAAAGAACAGGACAAAGGGACTTTATTTTGCCATTTTGGGTGCTATGGCCAATTGGTATCATGGAACAGAGACAGTAAGTAAAGGCATGAAGAAACAAACAAGCAAATTGCACCAGAGCAGATGTGCTTAAATTAACCGAGTGACAGTTTGTGCGTCAGTCTCACAATGGCTGTCATGTGAGGTGGAAGGAGAAGTGCCACAGACTTAGTTGCGCAGAGGCTGCTGACCAACCCCTGGAAACCTCCGGGAGGTCACCCTGCTGCGCAAGCGCTGGCCAGCCCTACTTGCCCGCTGTTGCCTCCCGGAGATCATGCTTCCTCTGACAGGGCTCTGGGAGGAGGGGCGGGAAGGTGTGTTTTGGAGGTACTGGAAGGCACTCTGGCGACCCACCTGCCTCTCTACACAGTTAAAGGTGAGGGCCACTCCCACGTTGCTCTTCATGACTCTGGAGGAGCCATCAGATGTGCCATCAAAGCATCGGCCAAGTGCAATCTCCTTGGCCACTCGAGGGTCCTGGTCAGTCACGGTGTAGATGCCATAGTTGTGGCCCAGTGGGTCCAGGGGAGCCAGCATGGTGTACTCACTGGTGTCATTGTTGACTGCCAGTGGTAGGTGATTCACCAGGTACTCATGCAGCATGGGGTTTACACTGGCTCGATGGCAGCTTCCCTGGGGAATGACCTTCACCATTGTGCGATCTACGCGATCCTGGTCGTAGAGCATCCCACTGCACTTGAACTCCACACAGGCAGATGAGACATTAGGCTGGTCCCTGTCCCGTGTGCTCCTCACATCCCGGATTCCGTATAGCTTCCCCACAGTCTGCCGGTGGGTGCCCCCCATATTGCGGGATCGAACATTCACCTCCAGTGATCCCACAATCTTCACCTTGATGTAGCAGGCCCGGAACTCCATTGGCTTGGGCCACCACGCCAGGTAGTCTTCAGTCCAGCTCATGGGGTCATCCTCGTTGAAGGTGACTGTGTTGTAGTCATACCTATCCCCCTCAATCTGGTAGAACCGGAAGTGGGCTGCACTGGGTGGTGCCTCCTCACATTCCCGAAGGTTCTCAAAGGCATAGATGGGCCCATTGCTCTCCTCTGCTGAATTGGGCCTTGGCTTGGCCATGCTGATCTGGAAAGCTGTCTTCTTAACTCGTGGGTCCTCATGGTCTGTCCGACGGTACTTGAGCTTGTTGAGGTAGGGCTGAGGGACACCAATCGCATTTGGGTTGAATTTAGGAGAAGACTCTACCGCGTCCAGCTCTTCCCCAGCCAGGCTTGCCAAGACATAGGCAGAGTAGGCATCTGGGGACTGGTCATCACAGAAGGCAGGCAGACAGGCTCCATTGGGGCCTGTGATAACACTGTCAAAGCGACCCCAGGCCCTGGGGTTAGATGAGTAGCCAGTCCTAGGCTCCAGGTTGATCACAGAAACAACAACACCCTGGATCTGCTCACTGGGCAAGAACCTCTCACTGCGGTAGGCCCTCACCTTGATAAAGCACCTCCTGCTTTCAGGGACATCCAGGTTAAAGAGTCTCCTCTCTCGGATCTCCATGTTGCCCACCAGGAAGGTTCTCTCTTCCCTTTTTTTCCGACGTTGCCTTTCAAATTTGAAGTCACCTTCCTCCTCCCATAGCCCTGTGTCTGGGTTAAGTGACCAGAGTTTCATTGTGGGCAAGTGCTCTGGCATCTTGACCTGGGCTGAGTCAAGGTGGACTTTCACCTTGCCAACATTAAGTGGCTCTGAGGTGGCCTCATCTCTGAAATCCACAGAGAACATGCCGTATGTCCGGAGGGGGAAGGTGTCTCCTTCGTCAGTGATGAAATTTAGGTCACTCTGGGTGGCTGTGGCTGTGGAAATATTCCGGGGATCCAGGAAGGTCACACTGGCCTTCACTTTCCCTGTGTAGGGCACCCCATTCTGCCTATAGAAACTGTTGGTGGGGATCTCCAGCTCAGCCATAGGGTCTTCACCAAGCATCTCCCCAAGGGGGATAATGTTGGTCTCCATGGCCTCCAGGGTGATGGGCTCTTTCCGTCGAAGCATCTTGATCTCATGGAACACCGCACTTCCCTTCTTGTTGAAGGGCAGCACTTTGGTGGTGTTGACAAACTTCTGTAGTCTGTCCACAAAAGTGAGCACCAGTCTCTCGGTATCTTTGGGGACATGGAGGGTGAAAGTGCCCTTATAGCCAGTCATGCTCACCCGGTTGCCCCCCATGTACACATGGCCAAAGCGCATGGGTTCCCCATTGTCAGCTGCGCTGACACGACCCCGCACGATTATCCGGGTCTCTGTACACCGCTGACAGCTGCACTCTATGGCCACCTTGGTGGGTAGCGTATACCCATTGCACTGGATCTCCCTCTCCTGTGTTTTGGAGATGCCACAGCAGTGCTCCACAGCATCCCGACACCTGATCCCATTATCCTGCTGCCCTGCACAGGTCTTAACAGGGCATCGGCCCACATCATAGTAAAAGGAGTTAGTAGCATTCTGGAAGCAATCATGAGGCAGTCGGATAAGGTAGTGTTCAGGAATTGGGTTGCAGGGGGCCTCATCACGGTCTGTGGAGGGAAAGGGTATGGATATCGAATGTAAGTTCATATCCTACACAAAGCATACCTCAATCTCATCTCTCTGTAGTGCTTTCTGGTTTTCAAAGTACTCATATATGTGATCCTGATTCTTATAGAACTCCTCTGAGGGAAATAAGACAGCTATTACTGGGGCCTCCCTGGTGGCACAAGTGGTTAAGATGCAACCTATGAAGCGATTTGCAGCCACTGCAGCTCAAGTTCGATCCCCTGCCAGGGAGCTACCCATATGGTGCAGCAGTCCTCTCCTGACTTGCCTGCTGCTCCCCTCAGCAGTGTATTTCAGTCAGTCTGCCTGTCCTGTTCCCCACTCTGTCTCTGGTGAATCCTCTCACCCCCACACCTCTGGCCTGTACCCCAGTTCTTGTATGCATAAATAAATAAATCTTTTTAAAAAAGACAGCTATTACTAATCCTATTTTATACATGGTAATCAGAGACTACTAGGGTAGTAGCTCTCATTAGAGAGGTCTTGAAAATGTGTGAAGGTATTATGGGTTACCACCAAAATTGGGTTATAATGACATACACCAGCATCTAGTGGGCAGGGGGCATTGCTGCCCTGTGTCCTGCAAGACCTGACACTGTTCTGCATCAAGAATTCTTCTGCATCCTGCATGACTGTCACATATCCCAGCAGACCTTCATGTAAGTCATACACCTTTCTAAAATGATCAGAGGCTCGTATTTTTTTACATGACTTTACCATACACTGGATTTTTCAAGAATGCAACTGTTATACAAATCAAGTTTAGATTGTATTTTATTTAGCTTGGCACATTACTAAGTTTGTTCCTCGTCTCAAAAAAATCACATACCTTCAACATTACCCGAGGAACCAAGATGATACTCCTATATCCATCAGCATTGGTAGCTGCAGCATTCACATTGTCCAGATTTAAGTGCAAGTGTCTCACCTCATGCTTGGTTTTCTCATATCATTATGTCAAATTTACATATTGAAATACATATTATTTTTTATTAAAATGATTTTCTTTTTGTTTCTCCTTTTTGTTATTGTAGGGTCATACAAGTATACATTTGGAAATTATATGGCGCTATTATCAATATATGTAACTTCAGAATAGTAAAATGACTTATAATAGTTAAAGTATCAAAACTTTAGAGTATTAAAAATAACTGTGACAAACAGGGACTGTTGGTATTAAGGGTTGGGAACAGCTGCTGAGGGGGTTCCACATCTGAGTGCCCCGTGTCCCGTCTGTCCTGAGCGCTATTGCTCAACTTTCTTGGAGTCTGTGAGATAGTCCAGGATCCTTCCAATAAATTTCTCTTCCTCTGTTTTTTGTTTGGTTTTGTTTAGGCCAATTACTAAGATATCTGCCTTCCCCCTCATTTCCAAGTACAGGTTCCTGATTGGTCTTAAGTCTCTCTACCTCCAGATCACTTCTTGAAGCCAGCTCTGTTCAGATCACCCTTTCTGGTAAAGTCCCCCAGTTTTCCACTTTTATGCCTCTGCTCAGCCTGGCCCCTCCTCTGAAATGCCTCCCCACCTCCCTCCATACACAAAGACTCTGCACATTCTTTCAGATCAGGGGCTCACAATCTTGGCTGCAAATTAGAATCTCCTCAGGGAACTTTGAAACTATGCATGCCCCGGCCATATTCCAAATCAATGAAATCAGAATTTCTGGGGGTAAAACTTAAGCATCATTTTTTTTCTTCAATTCAACAGGTGATCCCAATGGGCAGCCAAGGCTGAGAACTGTTATTTAGGCCCTAGCTGAAAAGCCATCCATGATCACTGGAAGGTCTCTGTCTCTCATCTAGAGAATCCACCATCCCTTAACTACTGTGAGTCTCATTTTTCTATCTTTACTTATTGTCTCGTATTTGCATTTTCTCCCCCCTCCTGAGGTGGCTTCTCTGTGAGGTAGGATTTGGATCTTGCACCCTTTTTGTGTTTCAGGGGGTATAATACTATGTGCAACACAGAAATGCCTGAGCTTTCACTTCCCAGTTATGTCCACTGCCCTTTGGCACACTCGGGATCCCTTAGGGACCTGACAGGCTTACCTATGACAGTCAGCTGTGCAACCTGGGACTTCACAGCCCCTGCATCACTCTGGGCCTTGCAAAAGTACTCCCCAGCCTGGTCCCGGTGCAAGTTCCTCAGCACCAGCTTGCTCTCATGCTTGTAGAGGGAGGGGTCCAGCAATGTGCCATTGTGATACCTGCAAGTGGTGGAGAGGTGGAAGCTGAGGAGGCAGTGGGAGCACATGTATCCGAAAGGACAACGCCAGGAGCAACAGCCAGGGAGATGATGGTGGGTGGGTCCTATAGATGCCAACACCACCTCTGACTCTGCTCTTCAAGACCACTGACTGGCCTGGGCTTGCTTCTGAGTCCCACCCCCACTACTAAGTGGCTTCGGATCCTTGGGCAAATCCTTTCACCTCTCTGAGCTTCAGCTCCCTGGTTTTCAAAATGGGAGTAGTGCTCCCTAGCTCACTTAACAGAATTGTTGAGTGGGCCAAACAAGATCATGATTATGAAGTGTTTGTAAAGGGGGAAGCACCTGTAGTCACTGGGGACTCTGACCTTATTTGTCTTTGTCAGGGGAAGGAGGGCTGAGGAACCTTGTTCTGTGTCCCAGTTAAGTCAGGACCCCAAGACCAAACTGCTCTATGGGGACCCCAGTTTCAAGAGGACAGAGCTTGCTGGTTGACTGGGCAACCTTCACCCTGCTGGCTCCCAGCTGTAAATGCCAACTTCCAGGCTCTGCATAAGTGCCTTACTTATAACTTTATTCTGTTTGGTCATTGTTATATTTAATAAGTCCAGATCAATGTAAGAAAGCTCTGGTTTCTAAGAGGAGAATTGGGTGAGGTGGGGGGCAGAATACTCACCAGAAATACTTGTCTGGACCGGGCTTCCCCGTTGCCTTACAGCACAGGGACACGCTCTGCCCAGCTCGCCTTGCTTTTGTCTCAGGGTTCATCACAATGTATGGAGTCACTGGGACAGAAGGTGAGAAATGGTGTTTTGGGTTTTTCCCATGTGACAGATCCTCCAGAGTCTCACTACCTTGAGTTCTTTGATGAATGTTAGAATTGTATGACCTCACCCCCACCTCCAGAAAGCCCCTTTCCAAGGGAACTGGTCCAAATGGAGGCTACTTCCTCCTACACCCTCAGCCTGGGACCTGCCCCAGGCTGGGACCTCTCAAGCAGCATCTGGGTGGGGTAGTGAAGAACCAACTGGGCCTTGTGTCAGCAAGATTCCCAAGCACAGTCATTGGGACAGAGATAGCTGTTCTGAATAGTGCAATACTACTGTTTTGCTTTCTCCAGCAGAATTTTCTGGTGTTCTGCACATTTCTGAATGCTCCCAGGCCCTTTCTCTCTGACCTCCACCTCACACTGTATTGTAATTGATTATTTTAGACAAGGTAGCCAGAGAGGAACTCTTACATTTGAAAGATCAAGGCAGGCCAGTATTCAGGGGAAAGAACACTCCAGAGTATATGGCAAAGGCAAAGGCAAAGGCAAAGACCCTGAGGCAGGCCTGTACCTGAGAAACAAGTAGCAGGCCACTCAGACTGCAGTGGAGTGGCTCAAGTGGAAAAAAAAGAAATAAGATAGGAGAGCAGAGAAGTAACGGGAGGCCAGATGATAAAGGGCCTGCGGGCCATGGTAAAGATTAAACTGGGAAGTCGGCTCTTAGCACTGTATCCCTTTGTTTAAAAATTCAGCCTACCTGCCCCGCCCTTCCTCAGAGAACTTAAGTACCTGCCCTCATGAACTCGGCATTGATGGTGGCTGACTTCATACTAGTCTTGGGCATTGTAACCAGAATGGGGGCAAACTTGGTCTTTGTGATCTTCAGTTTGTTTTTGCCATCAGGGCACAAGCCAGGGATCCGGAACCTCCCACTGCTGTCTGTCTGGGTGAGTAGCTTAGGCGTCTTTGTCAGCAGGTAGACAGTGGCCTTTGAGGCTGGGGCACCCCCCGGAAGGGAGACAGCCCCATGCAGCGTGAAGTCCTGGCACATGCAGGCATCACAGTCAGCATTCACGTGGCCCATGGAGCAGGTCAGGTCACAGGCTGTGGAAGAAGGGGCTGCATCAGCATGGCTTATATGGATTCTGACCCTTCCTCAGCCACATCCTAGCCCACAGACTCCCACACACCCCACCAGTCTCTTCCCCTTAGGCTTATTACCTTTCCTTGTCAGCCCGCATGACCAGTCTTCAAGATTTAACTTAGGATACCTACTCTAGGAAGCCCTCTAAGCTGTAATTGACACTGCACTGTGCTCCCATATTGTCTTGTACTTTTCCCATCAGAGCACATAACAGATGCTCACTTGATACTTGTTGAATGAAGGAATCTGTCTGACCCACTAACCTATCTCAGGCTGCTTTGGCCTTAGCCCCATGCCCTGCTTCAGTACGGGTAGCAAGGATAATACCTGTACAGGCCTGGCCCACGCAGAGCCGGCCCTCTTCAGTGGCCTCACTGCACAGTGATACCATCTCCGCTAAGCACGTTCGTTTTCGGGTCTGGACCCCAGTGTGACCACAGGCTGCAGAACACTTGCTCCAGGGAGACCATGAGCTCCAGGTGCGCTCGTTGTCTCGGCGCAGGGACCCTACAAGGCAGAATCAGTAGAGAGCGTAGGTTACCCTTCAGGAAATATGCCCCAAAGCTGTTTTTTCCTCAGATAGACAGGGCTTCTGTTTATATCATAGATGTCACTGATATTTATATTTACTGCAATGATTTTTCCTATAGATGGAAGCCCAGAGCCTTGAAGTGGTGACTATAAATTGCACAAAGATACCATATGGACTAAGGGTGGCCCAGAGAGGGGCTAGCTGGTCATGCCCTAGGACTCTGATATGTTGTCCTGAGATGTGAAGGTATAGCAGCTCCTCCCTTTCCACCAGTACGGAGACAGTCTCGTGCTCCTGCAGAAGGGCTCTCTGTGAGGTCGGGGTCTGAGACCTCAGTGACACAGACATCAAGTCCCCTCAATCTACTCTCCTCACCTCCCAACTGAGGCCAATATGCAAGAACGGGGGCCTCAGGCCTGCCCAGGAGACCTTGCCCAGCCTGAACTCCCACTCCAGATGACCCCCACTGCCACCATGACCTACAGAGTCAGACCATGTATACTGGCAGGATCCCCAGAGGGTAGGGTGTCCATTCAAGAAGTGGGCAGACTATAGCTGGCTCTCTATCATCCAGCAAGGAGAGGGAGGCTGTAAAGAGAAAGAACTCTTGAAACTGCAATCACAGACATAGGTTCAAACCCCAGCACTCCACTTCAGCCATGTAATCATAGAAGTTATCTAACCTCTCCAAACCTGGAGCAACTTGTCAAAATAGAGATTCCTCACAGGTCAGTAGTACAGGTTGAGTCATGCAGATAACTAGTACAGGGTCTGTCGCATCGAACAATAATAGAACCTGCCACTTAGTGAATATTCACTCAAGTTAAGCCCTTGCATGCATGATCTTATAACCCCCTCCTCTAAAGATTTACTAATATGACCCCAGTTCATGTGAGAAACCTGAGACTCAGAGAACTTCAGAACATTTACCTAAGCGACACAGTTCTGATAGTTGACCTGGGCTTCAAACCTAAGCAGCCCAACTTCAGAGCCCGTGGTCTTCACCACCGTGCCACACGTACTCAATAGAGTAAATGGAATGAAGGGCTCCTGTAAACATACAACACTGCCAGGAAGAAAGGTTTCCGTGACACTAATGGGTTGTTATTATGGAGTCAAAGAGTGTGTGTGTGTGTGTGTGTGTGTATGTATGTGAGAGAGAGAGAGAGAGAGAGAGAGAGAAATCCAGAGTTATAGAGGCCAGAGCCATCTTAGATCCTGGAAGAGGGGTTGGGGTAGGGATGTTCAGACTTACCTGGGGGGCAGAGGAAACGAACAGTGTAATTGGAGCAGTTCTGGCCTGACCGCTGCTCCCTGTTGAGGCACCAGAAGCCCTCTCGAGGATTGCCATGGACTACCTGGCCCGTGCTGCTGGCAGGGATCCAGTCAGTGGTCCGAGCCTCTAGCTTCAGGGGCTGAGCACATACACGGTCCCCATAGTAGAAGCGAATGGCATCCAGTCGCTCATAGTCACCTTTCCCGCCTGGGTGGTCAATGTTGAACCAGGTTGTCCACTCGCCAGGACCTAAGAGATACAGCCAGGTCGGGGACAAGCCAGGATCTGGGTCCTCAGGGTAGTTCCAGCTCCTATCTCCTGCTCAACCCCTAAGAGTCATTCCTCTACCTCTCATCTTCCCCACATCAACTTCAGGCCCTGTTACCTCTCTCTCTCCAGTCTCTTACCCCTTGTCTCTTACCCATTGCCAAGGGCTCCATTAAAGCTCTCAGCAACCTGGCTGCACGGTGTCAGTAACTTCTTGCCTGGTTTTTCTACCTCTAAGTTTCCCCTCTGGCCTATCCCCACATTTCCCCCACACTGCAGTCAGGGTAAACTTCCTCCATGTGGTTTGGGCCATACCACCCCCTTGATTTAAATATCTTAGCCAGGCATTCAGGGTGCTGGTGAGCTGACCCCTGTTATCTCTTCATCCTCATCTCCCCCTTCTCCTACCAGCCTGTGCTTTGGCCCCAGCAAGCTCTTCAGCATTCCTGAAATAATTCAGGCAGCTTCAATGGTTCTGGGTCATCCTGTATACTAGGTCCCTGTGCTTGGACAGAGATATAGGCCAAATCCTTTGTAAAAGGGGGTTTCCATGGAAGCTTGAGCTCATGCCCTTGATCCAAAGATTTTCTGAGCAAGCTCAGAGAAGACCCACTAGTGTCACCCCTCCCCCCACCACTTCAGCCACAACTCACTCTCCAGGGAGTCAGCAGGCTGGACAAAGTTGCTGGGGGCCCTTCTACCAGGCCGGACTCTTCTCATTGACGGGGTGAGCATGGTCTGCCTCCCTGAGGGCCAGGAGGATAAAAGAGGCAGGAACTGTTAGTCACAGGAGCCCAGCAAGTTCCCGCTACCAGCCCTTGAAGACACAGGGAAACAGTGTGATGTGGTGGATAGAGCATGTGTTCAAATCCCCCTTGTGCCACTTACTGGTGGTGTGATCTCACAAAAGCTTTGTTTCTCTAAATCAGTTCCCCCTTAAATTGTGCTGCTACACTATTAGGCCCTGGTGTGTATTCAGAGTGATAATGAGCATAAATGACCTGGCTCCTAGTGCATGCTCAATGATTAGTTCTCTTTTCACTTTTGTTGTAGAAATGGATCACTGGATGCAGCTGAGCAGCCAGTTGCCTGGGGCTCCTACGTTAGTGTTCAGGCCTGTCCTTGGCAAAACTCTTATTTTCCTCATTTGTAAAACAGAGATATTAATTCCACCTCACCAGATGGTGGTCCAGTTGGCATGAGGATTCCATGAAGTGACACAACTAAACATCACTGGCATATACAGACAAACCATGAGAACGCGCACCGCAGAGGCTCCTCTACTTCCCAACTGTTGACCTTGGACCAGATACTTAACTCTGACCCCTGTTCCTTCATCATAAAATGAGGATAATAATAACTCATGCCCCAGATAGTATTGTGGGGATTAAATAAGCTCATTCATAATCCAATTAGTATAAAGCATATAGTGTTTGATGAATAAGCATTAGTAACTCCTCAGTGCTCAGTGCCTGGCAATGGACATCAGTCTCCCTTCCCTTGACAAAGTTTGGCTTTGGGAATCCACCCTCCCCTAAATGGCTCCTCAATTTTCTGACCCCAGGCTGGAGATGTCTCTCTCAGGATGGGTTAGGGAACTCAGGTCACAAGCAGCTTCCAGACCTACCCCTGAAAGCTTGAGATAGGGTTGGGGCCTCCAGAATGGGAAAGAGAAAGGAAAGCAGAGGGCTGAAAAAGCTCTGAAAGGCAATTAACTCTCACATGAGAAGCCAAATCAGAATTCTCTGTGCTGCTTAATTGGGGTGAGAGAAGCTCTTTTAATCAAACTAATCTGATTTCCCTTCAGATGGATGAATGTTAATCATCTTCCCAAATAGCATCTGCTGGGGTGGAAGGAGCAAGGCAGGAGGTAGATACACACAGGATTTGGTAAAATGCTGCAAGAGCCTTTGTTCCTGCATCTGTGGTCACAAAGCCTTCAGGGCGTGAGCCATAAAATAGGGTTTTGAGCATCGTTTACTTTACCTGGGTATGTAGTTAAAAATCAGGAAAGGAAGGGGACATGGGAGAGAGAATATAGGAGTGTGGTGCTGGGAACTCTGATGCCTAGATCATAGTCCACCAGACAAATTCTCTCTACCTGTTCCTTTGAGAACTGTGTCACAAGGGGATGGGTCAGAGGACAAGGAGACCAGGAGTTCTGGTGTCTGTGAAATTTGACCCAATCTCTGTTCTGGTATCTATGAATTTAGAGTTTAAATGAAATTGAGCTTTAGGCCAGGAGAATTTTCATGAAACTAAATCCAGAGCAAACCCCAAACCTGCTTCTGAGAACTCCAAACCTGCTTCTGCGATCTCCACCCCTCTTTTGCTTTGGCTGCCAGGAAGTTCAGAGCTAAACTTAGCACTCAGGGGACAGTAACCTTTATTCCCCCTCACTCCAAATGTCTGCTCATCTCTGTCCACATTTAAAAGTTCCTGTCCTGTGAGTTTCAATATTTTGAACAATCTTAAATCCTATGGGAAAATAAGCACGGTATAAATTACAAGTAAATCTATAAACCAGCAGGTGTTAAGGCCATTGCTGTGACTTAAGGCAGATGCATAACCAGATCCCAGACCAGACATGACTTCACTATGGCAAGTGGGGGATAGCAGATACTTAGCCTGTACCCAACACAGAGGTGACCTCCAGGACCAGGAAGAACACCCAGGCCCTGATCCCCACCATCTTTTCCCCAGACCCTATGAGGAATGTGGCAGGAGATGGATGAGGGTGTGTCACAGAGTCAAGTTGTCCCTGGATCGTGGTCCCCCAGGAAGTTTCTCAAAGCCAATGATCTGCAAAGAAACAAAACTTGTCAGGTTCTACATTTCTGAATCACCTCTTATGGCAGGAGTAGAACTGTTTCTTGACTTATCAAAGATAGAGAAGGGTAAACAGAATGAAGTCTTGTGTGCCCAAATCTAGACAGCTTGGAGGTACAGACACTCAGAATCTGAGATTAAATGAGGCAGAACTGGATTCAAACCACAGCCCCATATCAAGATGGGCCACAAGGGAAAGCAGGGGTGAGGAGGTTCCTTGCCAAAGAGGAGGGGCCTGGGCTCACTTCCAGTAGCCACTGGGTAACACATTAATCATAGCCAAGATCCAGACTTGGGGGCACATTTTGTTACCCTTTGGTGGGGATCACACTCTTGCACAAAAGTGTTACATATTAAGGCTATGAAACCCCAGTCCTGACTACAGTGGCTCCTCATGGGGCAGGTAAGCTGGAGGGTACAGAGGCCTCAGATACACCACCTCCATGAACACATTCCCAGATGTGCACGAGCTGCAGCTGGAACACATTTCTGGCCTGTTTGTTTGGGGCCTGACTTGGAATAACACAGTCAGGAGACTGCTGAGGATGAACAGAGGGTACACACTGAGAGGCCAGAGCTGCTCAATAACTGCGAAGTGTGAGGTAGGGGCTGTGGGGGCTGGGAGACCAAGGCATGCCTGGTGATAAGGACAATGGTCTGTGGGCCACGGCCCAGGTTCCTGCTAATTTTCCTCTCTCCCAAGAAATCTGGCCAATCCAGAATCTGACCAATTCCTGGAGATTCAAAAGTGATTCCCTTCAACCTCCAAAACCCAGGGTGTGGTGGGAAAGTGATTCTCTTTTCTGGAAAAAGAAGATTCAAAATCACTTGGCTGTCACAGAAGAAGAACTAATCAATTTCATGCTGCAAGCCCTCTAGCTCTGAGTCCACCAATCCCACCACCAGTTGTTTCTCAGAGGTGTGGGAGTCCCCAGCTTCTCCAGCTATTGCGTGTCTCAGCAGGGGAGCTGAGAGTTCTGTGGTGCTGCACAGTATTAGCCTGAGATTACTCCAGGGGACCATCTGGAAGACCAAGGCTGCCTGAGGCACCTTGTGGAAAAACCATTTCGCATCTGGCCACCCATAGAAGTTCCATCAGCCTATGCTGGGCTATGCGGGCTCCCCAATTCAAGCTCCTCAGATCTCCCGGACAAAGCAGCTTGCCTAACAGCCGGAAAGAAGCAGGCACCCAAGGTAGAGACCCTGACTGGGACCTTTTGAGGACCTCTGAACCCAGGAAGAGGAGAGAGAGAGCTTTGGGCCAATAGGGGAAAAGAGAGAATTTCAAAGCAGAAAGGGGAGTCTTCTCTGAGGTAGATGAGGGGTGGTCAGGGAGGGCAGGAGTAGTCAAGCCTGGCTGTGGGGTGCAGGGGTGGGTGAGGAGAATGGCAGTGTTGCTCACCGTGTCCTGAGCGAGACTCCTCAGCTGGGGGTCCAGGTCTTCGTCTCTCCAGCGGTACAGCCGCTGGGCCTTATATAGCACAGCTGGTGGCTCAGCCTGTGGCAGTGAGCCATGGGAAGCCGCAGCGAAACCAGATCTGAGCATGAGGAAGCTCAGCCTCCCCCACTCCTCCCCACATCCCCGGCAGCTCGCGGAGGCCAGGATTTCACTTCCAGATTCTTAGGGGAAGATGCCACAGGGCCTGGTGATGAGCCAGGTAGGCAGTTGCCTGGGATCCTCAGGCCAGAATAGAGATGGGTGGGGAGGTGGGGTGGGCACTGGGTGCAGCCCTTGGAAGGGGCCAAGGGGACCGTTATATCTGGGCAACATTTCATGGCTCAGGGGGTGGTGTGCTCTTGCCTAAGCTTTGCTTGCTGATCCCCCACATTCCCCTGGCTCTGGCCATGCCAAGAAAGGATTTTGCTGGTCTTAGCACACACTCCAGACTCTCAGGCACACAGGCCACCTGGCCTCTCAGCTGGGGGTGCCTGGTCTGAGCTAGACAACAGCTCAGCCTCTCTGGCCTCTGAGGGAACATTCAAGGAATGTCAGAAGGAAGAGGGACAAGGGAATGTGGGGCACAGGATGTTATGTGGGGAGAGCAGTTTTCCCCTGTCCTACCCTACTTTCATCTGGGTGCTTTTCTGTGCCCATTGGAGCCCAGAACCCCATGCATGTGGACCCTCTGGGATCTGTCAGATGCTCATATATGTGCATGTGTTTGAGACTCGGGATGCAGGCATCCATCCGTGTATGATCTGTCAGCTTTACCCATAGATGGCGTAAGCAGCTGTCTGTGCTTCAGGCTTCTCTTTGCTTCCTCCACAGCATGAGTGTGCCTATTCTCACAGGCAGCATTCTATAAGCATGAAGAAGACCCTCCCTGGAGTGCTTACTAAAACAGATTGCTGGGCCCCACACCAAGTTTCTAGTTCAGTAGGTCTGAGGTGAGACCTGAGACTTTGCATTTCTAAAAGCTCCCAGATGATATTGATGCTGCCAAGTCACACAAGATAAAGTCCCAGTTGGAGGTAGAAATGGTGAGAGGCTATTCTAGAATTCACAGCAAGAACTTCTGGGGTCTACCTCCTGTGCCTAGCTCATCTCAGGTCACGCCAGGGTCCTGAGATGCAGACCTAACCCCTAAGGTCCCCCACACCAGTGTCAGCTCAGTCTTTCCACATATCCTCCTTGAACTCCTATTTGGGGCAGGCTCTCGGCTGGGCATTGGGAGGCCACAGGAAGGAGACATGACCTTGTACTCAGAGGAAAGAACCTCACTTGGAAGTAATCCCACAGTGTAGCAGGGGAGCCTGTCATCTGGAGAGCTATGATTCCTGTGTCTATGTCTTTCTCTGGATGTTTGTACCTATTTATATGCTGTATGTCTGTATGTGTGCATCTGTGTAAGCAGAGGTTTATGAGCTTTGTCTCTCTGAGCATTGCCCTGGCCATGAGCTTTTGGGAGAGCAATTAGGGGTGCAGAAAGAATATGGAGCAGCAGCAACTCCTGAGCAGACCTGGAGGAAAGATCTGACTGCTTTCTCTCCTAAAACCTAGTCTCCCTCCACACCCCCAGTCCTTGGCCCAGAAAACCTGTAACCAACCCCAGTTTGGTCCAGTTTGATGTTAGAGCCAAGTCATACAGCTGCTTCAATCATGGCTTTGAAGGCAAAGTCTAAAATGAGTGAAGCCTTAAGAACTCTGCTGGTCTGAGGACAGACAGACAGAGCCTGAGCCACAATAATCAGATCAAAGGACAAGAGAAATACAGGAACTTGGGAGTGAAAACATAATCCTGGCTCTGATGCTTATTCTGATGGAAAGCAATGGCCTGGGGGCCTCAGTGATCCCCATCCGTACAACAGGAATTTGAATTGAGTGAGCTCTGAGGTCTTGCAAGATTTGATAAAATGCTGACAACAAACATTGCAAAGAGAGAAAGGAAGGGATGACAGCTCCAAGATTTTGGCCAGGGGTTAGAAAGGAGGCCAGAGAAGCAACGTGACTACTAAGGCTGGATAAGGAGAGCAAGGTAGACAGGAGAGGAATTGAGGGGAAGATAAGCCAGAGAACCAGAGGTCAAGGTCAGTGTAATCAACTGCTCCCCAAATCCTTCACCTTATGGAACTCAGATGTGTAAAAGAAGCTGCCCTGCCTCCCAAATGCACCCTTCTCAGCTCTTTCTGTAATGGGAAGCCCGGTGCTCTGTGGGAAAAGGTTTTGGCAAAGTGGAGTCCTTTAGGCCGCAATTCCTGCCTGGGTCGGGCCCAAGGATGCTTGGCTCAGCATTCACACTGAGGCCTCCACTTACCCAGCCCCAAGGTGGTGTCATCATGATTGGTACAGAGCTGAGGGACTGGGAGCTAGAAGCCCTGGGTTCTGATTCCAGCTATGCCATCTGTGTCCCTCTAACTCATCTTATCTTTTCTCCCTCCCCGTCACAGAATCCTTTCCTGTCCCCAAGTAAGATTGAGCTATGAGCCACACAAGGCTAGATGGGGGGAATCTGACTTTATCCCAGCCTTTTCTCCCAGGAATCCTTTGAAGGAAAGGTTGCTGCTCTCCTCAGCCAGACCCTTAGATAACAGAGCTTGGGAGGCCGCCATGGATCTGGACTCTCCCAGGCCTGGCGTGGATGGGTCAGCTGGATGAGTGACCATCTGGGGCTTCTGCAGGCCAGGCTAGTCTGCAGCAGCTCCAAGCCCCTGCCTGGAACACAATGGAAGCCCATCAATCACCCCCATCCCAGTCCAGAGGAATGAGGGGCTTGGAGCATAGTTTAGCCAGGCCACCTGTGACCCAAGCCTATGGCCAGGGGTCCCCACCCTGATAGGGGAAAGGAGCTCCTCGGGAATTCTGGGAGAGGTCAGACCTGAGTCTGGTGGCTCCAGAACAAGAGGCTTAGGCAGATGCCTCTCCTCTTCCCTTTGTGTTGGACACTTTGGTGACTTCTTGGAAGATGGTGGTTCCCACTGAAAGGAACATATCTCCATCTTTCAAAGCCTCATCTCAGACTCTTCCCTCCTTTACTCTCTGACCACCTAGATCCACCTTGATTGTTCCTTTTCCAATAGTAATGTTCAGTGACATGTGGGTGGTACTCTGTCATTTACAAAAGACATTCATGGTCATTGTCTTGTCTTCAGCCTCACAGTTATCTGTGGGAAAACTGTGAGGCTCAAAGAGGTGATGTCACTCAGACATAACACATCTTCAACTCAAAGTGACTAGGATACACTTTTTCATGGGGTCGTGGACTCAGAGGTACTACCATGGAAATCACACATCTTCTGTATGTTCCTCAGGGAGATCATTTCTAGAAGAGTCTGACTCTACCTGCCAGGTCAACACACCCTGCTTCTTATACATATACCAATTCTCATGATGTTCCATCTAACACCATGCAACCATCATACTGTGGATTAACTACAGCCACAAATTCTTTGCAACTCTCTCATTATGAGGTGGAATCTATTTACTCACTCTTTTTATTGGGTTGGCCTTGCTTTGAACAAAGGAATATGACATGGTGATGCTGCACAAACCCTATAATTTAGGCCTCAAGATACCTAGCTGCTTTCACTCTCCTGAGACACTGTCCTGGGACCACCAGAAAAGAAACTAACTTTTCCTACTGGAGAATGAGCAACCACATAGAGGAGTTACCACACATAGGCCCTCGTCAACAGCAGACAGGTGAATAAAGCTGTTTTGAACTTTCCACCCGTGTACTCGCATGAGTGAGTACAGGTAAGACCAGCAGAGAAATGGCACAGCCAATCCCCAGGATCATGAGAAATAACAAATCATCATTTTAAGCCAATGAGTTTTGGGTCATGTGCTATGCAGCAATAGATAACTGGTGCACACACTAAGGAAAAGCTCTTTCATTTGCAAATGGCAAAATCACAACTCTGGTTTAAGCAGAAAAAGAATCTGAGGGTTCTCATTACTAAAGTTCTGGGAAATATTGGATCCAGGTACAAAGACAAGATCAATGGGACTCTTGCATTTCCATGTCTCCACTGCTGCCCTGAAGACAACTTGATTCTCATGGAGACTGTAGCAGTCTGTATTTTCCAAAGACAGCTGTCGCTATAGTTCCCATTTCCTGCATTCTTTTATGACTGTGCTCCTCTGCCATCAAGAGGTAGACTATAATGTCCCTCCCCTTGACTCTGAGCTGACATAGGACTTACTTATAACTATGAATGCAATGCACTTCTAAGGCTATGTCAGAAAAGGTCATGCCCCTTCCATTTAGATTTCTTGGGACTTTAACTCTGGAGAATGACAGCTGCCATGTAAGACATCTAGCTACGCACTCCCAAGATGGCAGCCACCATAAAGAAGGCGGCTGCAGACGATGGCAATATTACCTTTGAAGACCAATAGATGATAAACAAATACAAGTAGAATCACAGAGCTAATGGAAGAAATAGATGTAGAAAAGAAACAACTGCAAAATTCAGATGTTTGTGAGGACAACATGTGGACGATGATAGTTCAATGATACTTTATCAAATTGGCCATATTTTCATGCTTTATTCTCAAGAAGAAACACAAGATATGTTGGAAGAAGCAAAGAAAAATTTGCAGGGAGAAAAAATTTGCAGGGAGAAAAAATTTGCAGAGAGAAATTGATGTCTAAGACTCCAGACTAGAATCAATTCAGCAGGTATTTGCAGATTTGAAAGCTCAATTATATGCAAAATTTGGGAGCAATATACACCTTGAAGCTGATGAAAATTATACATTTTTATACTTTTTAAATGTTTTTAATAAACTGGAATATGGTTTAAAATGGTAATTTCCCATCTTCAAATTGCAACAGGGTGGTCCCCAGGAAAGGGGGAGGTTCCCTGCCCCACCCAAGGGAGGGTGGGGCTGAGCAGGGAGAGAAGAAGCTGCAGAAGAGACTGAGGAAGGAAGCAGGATGGAGCCAGGAGACCTGGAAGAGGCGCATGGAGCCTAGAGACACGTGAAGAAACTGTGCTTGTCTTTTGGTCGTGGAATGGGTGACACAGATGTGGGTGAGACCCATGGGGAGGTGACAATGGCAGCTTTTATCTTGATGTTGATTTTGCTCTTTTCCTTCCGGGCTTGTCTGGTAGTTTTTGACCCTTTTCTGTGGGTCCCCACTGGAAGATGCTTTAGACTTGCAGCAGGCTTTGGGGCCTTGTTCTGGGCCGATCCCATTTGGATGGAGTTTTACCCACGAGGGGATGGGTAACTTTGGGTGCTTCATTTAGAAACTAGACTCTTTGCCTTACCTGTATTGTTTCCTAGTTTTATTAAAGTTTCTTCCCATTAAAGTCTCATATGTTTTGTGTTGATGCGGCGGATGGCAGAACCCATTTAGAATAGGCAGGTTTGCGGGGCTTGGGCTACCCCTCTTCCTGTCCTATAACAAAATGATATGGAAAGTAAACTTTCTTTTTTAAAAAACTTTCATTTTATTGAATAGAAACTTGCTTATTTTCTCTCCTGCTTATTTTTTTTATATTTTTTAAAAAGAAGATAGTATTCAATTTGTATTTTGAGCCACAGTTATCTCAAGGGTAGGAGCTTTACGTCACGTTTTTCAAATAAGTGAAGCAGGGCCTCCCTGACGGCAGAGAGGTTAAAGTCTCAGCACTATCAAGCTATCACTAGCTACTGTGGCATGAGTTCTATCCCTGATTCTTGGCCAGGGAACTGACCCACATGGCGCAGCAGACCTCTCCTGTCTCATCTGCTGCTCCCCTCAGCAGTGTATCTCAGTAGACCTGCCTGTTCTGCTCTCCACTCTGTCTCTGGTGAATCCTCTCACCCTACCCTCTCCCCACACCCCTGGCCTACACCCTAGTTCTTGTATGCATAAATAAATAAAAACAATAATTTTTTTTAAATCTTATTTAAAATAAGTTAAGCAAAAAAAAAAAAAAAAAAAAAAGATGTCTCCCTACCCTGAGACCACTAAAGAGGTGAGGTGTAGATGTCCTGGTCAGCAGTCCCAATGGCGCCTCACCTTCCAGACCTTGTCACCAAGGCACCAAACAAGTGGATGTCATTATCTTGGAGTCTTCAGATGAGACCCATCCATCTGCAAACAAGTGCCACTGAGTGGCCTCCATCAGCATCACAAAAAGCAGAATTGCCCAGTCAAGTCCTTTGTGAAATCCTGACCTATAAAATTCATTGGTGATGATAACATGATTGTTTGAAACTCTTGAGTTCCTGCCCAACATATCTCAGATCACCAGTGGAAAGAGAGTGTCTCTTCCCCAACTGTTTCAGCAGAAATCAAAGGAAAAGAGGAAAAACTCTCATCAGTCCCTATAACCATGGGACTGGAAAAGTTTGATTAGCCCACTCTGGAACTAGGGGTAAACCAGCCCCATGGGGAGCACACAGACTGACTTTTCCCAAAGGCAAACCGTTGTACTGTCACCAGAAGTAGGAAGGGTGTTTGCTGGAAAGCAAAATGCCTTGTCTCCACTAAAAGCACAATCACTAACACAAGCACCCTTTCCCAGTAGGGGTCCACCTGACCCAGCCATTAGAAATCCAGTCTTGATATCAAGAGACCACTTTAATAGCTGTCAACCTCTGAATTTACCCCCCATTTTACTTGTGAATCTGCTCGTGCATGACTCCTCCCCACCTTTTAACCATATCAGCACATCCCAGAATAGCTGAGCAAAACTGAACAGTCATGATAAAAACTTAGAAATAGAAGCTTAAAACTAAACTTAAAAGCTTAGAAATGGAAGAGACAGAAATCTTCAGACCATTCATGCCAAGCAGCTCACTACACACATTGCAGCCTACTTGTCGGCGCCCAGCCTTGTGAGGCTGGGCTTACTCCACACAGGATGTAGAAGCAGTCCCTGAGGAGAGATCCCGGGTCCGGCACACAGCCCCAAACGTGTCCAGTAGTTACAAATTAAAACAGGGTCGTCTCAAGGTCATTACTGTATTCACATAGACAGCCTTGTGTGCATACACAGCATTTCCAGCACTCACCATGCTTTCCACAATGTGTTCACAGCACTCAGTGGCCCTAGAGTTTTTACCTGACTGTGGGGTTCACACTCTGTCAGCATGATGTTCACCACACTTACCATGAGGGGTCCTAGTCACCATAGAGTCTGCACCACACTTTACTAGTTTGCTCACACCCAGTGACATTGTAGTGTTTAGTGCAAAAACAGTGAGTTCATAGACTGTATGTGCACACATAGGGTCCCCATGGTGTCCCCTGTACTTCCAGAAACATCCACATTCATGATTTTGTCTAGGATTAGGGAGTGCACACTCATTGGGGTGTCATTGCAAGAGAGTTCACACTACTCTCCCCTGACTACTCACACTCACCATGATGTGTTTGCACTGGTTGTTCAGCAGTTCACCCCAGTGTGTCTGGTAGACACTGGTGTGCCTGTGACCCCACACCTAATTTCATGACTCTTCCCGGAGATCCCAGGTGGCTCTGGGTGTGGTATGACCTTGGTTCTGACCAAGATGCTGGCAGCCCAGAAGAGCCCAGGGCAGTGATGGGGCAACCCTGCAAAGGGATGAGGCCAGGAGGGTGTGGGTAGGTGTTCTCTCTGGCTGTATGTTCCCAGGACACATGGCTGTTTATGGGCTAGGGCTGTGGAAAGTTGAGCGTGAGGATCCTCATTCTTTCCAAGCAGAATCTTTCACCCACACAGCGCCTGAGCCATAAGGATTTGATCCCTTCCCCAGGTCACCACCGGTAATCCAGAAGGCCGGGAAAGAAGAAATGTTTTTCTTGATACACAAAGGACAGTAGTAGCAGTAGTATTGATAGTATAGCAAGAAAAAAATGTTGCTACTACATGAGCCCAAGATAGGATAGCTTATGCCCAAATAAGTTAGAGTTAACCAACCCCTACCTATTTTAATACTTGGTTCCTCAAGTTTTTGATACCAGCGCTCTATAGAGTTTTCTTGATACACAAAGGACAGTAGCAATAGTATTGATAGTATCGCAGGAAAAAATGCTGCTATTACCTGAACCCAAGACAGAATTGCTTATGCCCAAATAAGGTACAGAGTTTTCAGTGAATAGCCCTTTTAGCTTTTACCTACAGGCCCTCTGGCTTCCCCAGATCTCAGACATGAGTCTGCTGAGGACTGCACCAGGAGACTGCTCTGCTAGGCCTGTCTTGCTCATGTCTGGGTCCAGAACTACACTTCCTCTCCAGTGACTCTATCTTCCAGGAGGCTCCTCAGTCAGAGAAGTTTTGAATCTTCTACAGTCAACAAGTCAGCTTCCATCACAGTGGAGGGCATCAACTCCCTTTCACCTTTCTGGCTGCTTTGGATTTTCATTTTAGCCAGTGAAGTTCATCCTCACTTGAGCTCCTGAAGAGCAAGGCCTGTGTCTTTATTATCTCTGTGTCCCCAGTAGCTGACTCAACATTATAAATTCATAGCTCAAACAAGGGGGTAGGGGGCTTACCCGAGGCCATTCATGGAGGAAGGGGCAGAGCTGGAGCTGGGGCCCACTCTCCTGTTCCACAGCTAGGCTCTTGTCCGCACTCCAATAGTCTCCCTGGCATCTCACAGAGACATGATGCTAAGGGACTGCAGTCCCCCCTCTGGGTCTGGTGAGGCCTCAGTCTGCCCTGAGACACTGAGACAGCCTCTTGATGCCTGATGCCTGGACACCTCTGAGTTAGTTCTAGAGGTTCAATTCCCTGCTTTACTTGAGGGAACACCTAGAGAATGCCCACAGACAGCAAAATTCCAAGTTCCCAAAGGCTCTATATCCTCTATGGGCCTGCTGACCTATGAAGACCATAGTGAGTGGGGGAAGTGGGCAGGCAGGCTTGACCCATCTACTTGCTTCAGCTTAATGAGGGATCTAAGCAACTTCAAGTGTAAATGACAACAAGCCAGACTGTGTGCATAGTGCTAGTGGCTGTGTGGGGGTGTGCAAGCCTGGCGGGGGATGTCATGATGTCTCTATGCCCAAGCACAGTTCGGACCCCCAAGTGCAGTCTGACCTTGGTACTTCGCTCTCTAAACCTCCATGGCAAAATGAGAGGATTTCATGGGCGCTAAATCCCTCTCCTCTTCCTTTTCCCACTACTGCTCCTTCCAGCTCCTTCCAGCCCCTCCTCCCTGTTTTCAGTAGAGCAGATTCCCAGCCTTTGAAAACCGGGCACTTGCAGATCCCCAGTCACCAGAGGCCTCATCTTCTATTCTTAGTACTTAAAATCTTTCCCTTAGAAGAACAATTCTCTCCTTGAGGAGAATTCTGGCATTCTCTACTACTTTGTATAGGTATATGTGTTTCTGTCTAATAGTTTGTGACTACAAATGCATCTGCACTTTAGTGTGTATGTGATCAGCAGTGGGAAAGCGAGAGATGGCAGGGGCCCCTGTGGGGAGAATGAGTCCATTTGCTTATATCTCTGTGTCTTTTCCAAACACACAGTTAGGCTGCGAGTGCATATACTCATAGCCCAGCTGTGCACATTCTCACATTATCCATTTGTAGCAAGACTTAGTCAAGCCAGGAAGACCTGGGCCCTGTACATCCCCAGCAGGGCATTTATCACATTCTATCAACATTGTCTATTTTCTTGTCTGCCCCATGTGTATGGTTAAACCCCAAGAGGACATGGCTCTCACTCCCTCCAATTCCCAGCACCCTGAATATTCAGAAACTGTGTGTGAATTGGGCTGGCCTGGCCTCAGTGCTCCCAGTAAGACATTCCAACCTCAATGCCCACCACCCCCTCTGGAGTACAAAGTAAGCCAAACCTAATACACCCACAGGGCTTTCCTCTTGGGGTCACTACCCAGGACCTTCCTCTGCCTCAGGCAAGGATTGCTCTCACCCTGAATATGGAGGCAGGCTGGGATACAGGCGTGGGCGGCCCAGCTGATCCAGCCAGCCCTGGGGCCTCCACTGCCGGGAGACTCCCTCCTATTTTCTGGACTTTCTGGCCCTGGCGTGAACCTTACTGGCGCCCATGGGCTTTTAATATTTTCCGTTCCTGGCTGTTATACAACATTTCACCTCAAAAATGCATCCTTTCCCCTCACCAAAGGGCGCACCCTTCCAGTGAGGGGAACCCGTGGCCGGGTGAGTAGAGGTGACCCACTGCATTCTGGACTTGGAGGAGTCCCAGCCCAGCACACTAGAGAAAGACGCGGCAGAAATGTCTTGCCTGCCCAAGGAAACAAGCTGCAGCCTCGTGGTCCCGCAGGAAGCCTGGATCCACAACAGGCAGGGGTTTCTGCTGGGTAACATCTGGGACTCCAGTCCCACCCCTCTGACCTTGGCCAAGTGACTTTGCCTCTCTGGGTCCCAGGCCCCCACCTGTATGCTGGGGATTTCTGCAGTGCCTGTCTCTCTGGGCCTTTGTGAGGCTCAAATGCTGCACATTTGGATCTCTGGGGAGCTTTGCGACACATCCTGCCACGCACCACACTGGCTCAGTGTGCTGGCTTAATCCCTGTGGGTGCCACCTGGTCTCGATATTTATTCAAAGCTCTCCAGGAGATCCTCACTGCTGAGAACCACTGCTCTGGTGGGAAAGGTCTTCCAAAGCCTCTTTCAAAAGGTCTCTTTGCTGGTGTCAACCGCTGAGTGATGAGCCAAGGCTCCACCACCCCTCCCACTGGAAATAGGACCCCAGGATGTCTGAGGCCCACGACAGGGCTGGAGGGAAAAGCCTGCCGAAGGGCAGCAGGTCCCGCAGGTGTGCCCAGCAGCATCAGAATTTCCAAACCAGTTCTGCCAAAAGATAGATGCTTTGGGCTACCAACCCTGTCCTTAGCCAGGACCCCACAAGCCTCCCCTGATGACCCCCTGCAGAGGGGGTCACGTTGTCCCCAAAGGGACCCCGCCTGTGGCTGAGTGACAGCTTCCCCTCCCCAGATCCAGGCCCTGAGCCTGGAGGGTGGGACTGTGAGGTGAGGTAGCCCTGGACCTGTCACCCACCCCCTCAATGCCCTCTGGATAATGGGTCACAGTTGCTAGAGAATTAAATGAATGAGTCAGGTGCCCGATGCCAGAGGAGGGAGGAGAGGATGTTTGGGGGCATAGTGAGGAGAGTGACATCTGCTTTACTCATCCTGAGAGCAGAGGATCTGCAGAAGATTCCAGAATCCAAAAGAAGAAAACAGCTAGAGAACCAGGCACCTATGGGAAAGAGAGTAGCATGCAGGGACGCTTGTCACAGTAATGAGAGCATCCACAACCTCCCTTTCCCCACACACAGCCAAGGCTATTTCTCAGTGTGGGGCTGGACAGAGAGGGAGAGAGAGAGCAGGTTCTCTCCAGGGGGTCCACAGTCCCTGTCTGGGGAGCTGCATCCAAAGTCCAGCCCCTAAGAGAGTGCAGAGCCCTAGCCCCTCAGGCCTGACCTAAGGCTCTTCTACCGGACAAAGATCCGACAAAGATCCCGCTGGGGGAAACTAGACCCCCATGGGAGACTTAGCCTTGGGAAGAAGGGGTAGGTTTTTCTCAGGCAAGCAGTGGTTAAAAAACAGGGGATGAGGGCCTCTCTGGTGGAACAAGGGGTTAAGCACGGCACTGTGAAGCTGTCCGAAGACTCTGCAGCACAAGTTCGATCCCGGCTGGCCAGCGCGCAACCCACATGGCGCAGCAGACCTCTCCTGTCTCGCCTGCTGCTCCCCTCAGCAGTGTACTTCAGTCACTCTGCCTGTTCTGTTCCCCACTCTGTCTCTGGTGAGCCCTTTCACCCCCGCTCCCCCCCCACACACCTCTGGCCTGTCCCCAGCTCTTGTATGCATAAGTAAATAAATCTTAAAAAACAAACAAACAGGGGGCCTCCCCTGGTGGCACAGCGGTTTCCGCAGCCTCTGCAGCGCTGGTTCCTTCCCGGGCTGGCGAGGGTCCCACAAAAAAAAACAAAAACAAAAACAGGGGATGCTGTGCTAATGAGGTTCACTCACAGCCCTGCCTCCCAGGAAGGAGGGTGGAGGGCACCACACAGAGGTGTATACGAATTTAATTGAGAACATTCTATCTTTCTTATAAATTCGAATTTTGAGGATTATGAAGTGACCCTTCATAGCGAAGTCTATTTTGACTAAAATTAATATAAACATATCAGTTCCCTTTATGTATGTGACAGATTTTTTTCTATCCTTTTATTTGTAACCTTTCTATATTCTCATATTTAGATATGCCTGTTATAAATACCTTATAACTGAACTCATTGCCTTGTCTAGTCTGGCAATCTTTTACCTCTGACTGGAACATTTAATCCATATACATTTATTAAAACACTGATCTCTATAAACACACATACATTTATATATTTATTTGTGTATGTAGGTATGTATGTGTGTGTATTTCTTTTTTTTTTTAAAGATTTGTTTTTATTTCTTTATGCATACAAGAGCTGGGATGCAGGTCAGAGGTACACGAGATCAGAGGATTCACCACAGACGGAGTAGTGAGCAGAACAGGCACATCTACTGAGATACACTGCTGAGGGGAGCAGCAGGCCAGTCAGGAGAGGTCTGCTGCACCATATGGGTAGCTCCTGGTCGGGAATCGAACTCAGGCTGCAGTGGCTGCTGATTGCTTCATAGTGCTGAAACTTAACCCTTTGCACCACCGGGGAGACCCCTGTATTTCTTAATGTATTATTTTGTATTTTCCCCAGCTTTGTAGGTGTTTTGTGTCCTATTCTTTCTGCTTTATTTTCTTATTCAACTTTTCTCCTTTTCTACTTTTCAAATTGTGCCCCCTCTTTTTTTTTTTTTTGCTATTTTTAGTAATTATACTAGAATTTCACATGTATACTTTGTCTAAGTCTAAAGTTAATCAGTGTTTTTAATTTGTTCTTAAATAAAACAAGGACCTTACAACTAATTCTAATTGTCCCTTTCTGGTTTACACATTATTTTTTTTATATATATACTTGAATTTTATCTTGTTTTTTAAGCCTACCAGACATCACTATTATTGTTTATACAAAAATTTTTAGATGTACTCACATATGTACCACTTTCTTTGCTCTACATTCCTTCTTGTTTTTCATTCCTTCCATCTGGAATCACTTTCTTTCAGACTGCTAGTGGCAAATACAGTTTTTATTCATCACATCATGTAATTATTTTTCCTATTCTTAAAACATCTCTTCACTGGTTTTAGACTTCTTGATTGACAGTCATTTTCTCTCAGCACATTGAAGATATAATTCCACTGTCTTCCTATTATTAAGAAATCAGCTGTTTTAATCTAATTGTCACTACTTTGAAAACAATCTGTCCTTAAGACTTTATCGTTATATTCGGCATTTTAACTGTGATGTGTCTACTTGTGGATTTTTATTTTAATTATTTTTAGATTTACTGAGATTTTTTAAAGTATTGATGAATTTTGGGTAAGTCTCAGCCACTATTAAAATATTGCTTCTGTCCCATACTCTCTCCTCTCCTTCTGGAGCCTCTGATTATATTTATCTTGAACTTTCTCACTTTAGTCTCCATGTCTTTTAACTACTCCATATTTTTCATATTTTTATATCTCTGTGCTGAATTTAAGAGAATTTCTTCAGGCTTACCTTCCAGTTCTAGTTTTATTGTACCTGATATTTTCAATTATATTTAATCATCTATGAAACACAACCATTGAATTTGTATTTTAAATTTCTAGAGGAACATTCTGTTTATTTATTGTTCAAATATACCTGATTCTTCAAGTTTTTAGCTTTTTAAATATAGTTATTTTATTTTTTTTATTTAATATAGTTTTTTTATATTATTTATCTGATAATTTCAGTATTGGACATCCAGGCAGATATGTTTCCATTGTCTGTTGTTTCTTGAATGTTTTGTGATTTTCAACTAGGAGCTACTTATTTCTTTGGAATTTTATCTGTGAGAATTCTTGAGACTTGGGGTAAAAGTGGGTTTTTCCAGGGGGGTTTACATTAACTTGTCAAAAACTGGACCCATGTAAAATTAAATGCTTGACTTAAATTTTTCAGTCCACTTGGGTAGTGTGAATTTGGGCTTATGGTTATGTATTTGTAGGGAGTATTTTATTTTCTTCTGAGATTAGAGAAACTAAGATAGGTATTTTTTTCCTGTTGGGAGGTACTAGTGCTTCTAATTCGTTCATTCATTCGCTGAAGTTTCACTTTTATATGGGGAAAGTTTTATTAGTCTTCCCATCTTAGAGGGGCTTGGAGTTTCTCTCAGTAGTGTGCTGGAACTGGCTTCTGCCAGTGCAGAACAATCAAATGTCCAGGAATTTTGTATGCCAGTCCTTAGTACTGCTGATATCTTGAAGTTGGCCATGATAGGAATACTTACTCCATGGAAATCAGCAAACACTAAAAACAGGGTGCTATGGTTTGGTGGAAAGTTAGTTACTGGCACACTGGTTTCTCTGAAATCACCCCATCCCTACGAGACCATGAAAATTCAAATTCAAGTTTATGAAATTAAAATGATAAGGTTTCAGTTATGCAAGATGAAAAAATTCCAGAGATCTGCTATATAATATTGTGTTTAATCAACAATACTGTACTGTACACTTTAAAAAATGCCAAGAGAGTAGATCTCATGTTTTTTATAAAACTCTTTTTTTGTTGTTTTTTTGTTTATAGAGGCATGTTTTATTTATTTATTTGTTTGTTTGTTTATTTTGTTTATACATGCACTGGGTATAGTCAGAAGTGCGGGAGGGTGAGAGAATTCACCAGAGCCACAGCGGGGAGCACAGCAGGCAGAAGGACCGAAGTACACTGCTGTGGGGAGCAGCGGGCGGCAGGAGAGGTCTGCGCGCCATGTGGGACCCTCCTCAGGTGGCCGGGGAGCAGCCAGGGATCGAACCGGTGCCGCAGAGGCCGTGGGCAGCTTCGCAACCCAGCGCTCAACTGCTGCGCCACCGGGGAGGCCCTCATGTTTTTTATAAATTAAAAAAACTAATTAACTAAATTAAAGTGATTTCAAGGCAAAAGTCAGTTTCGTTGCTTAGCTTACCTCTCTGTATTTTTTAATCCTTTGGCCTGCATATTCCTTATTTTCTTGCCAGATAATCAGTACATTCTTAAAAGTTTTTTTTTTCTTTTAAATAGAAATGTTTTCAGAAGAAAACTCGGTTAAGGTACTACTCCACCTTATTAGCAGAAAACAAAGTGTCCTTGCTTTCTTAACCTAGAAACTGAGACAGCTGGACTAGATCGGTAATTGTTAACTTAGTCCCACAGACCTTTTAAAAATCTGACAAAAATTAGAGCCTGGAAACCTCTTGCCTGGAAAATACACACACTCAGAGAAAATATATGTTTTTGCTTCCCTAAAACCACGCATGGCCCAAGATTAAGAATCCCCAAAGACACAATTGCTCTCTGAGGTTCCTGCCAGAGCTAACTTTTGATCGTCACACCATGTTCTCTGTCTGAGACAGAGTTCCCACAAGTCTCCCCTTGGGTGGGTATGAGAAATACAGACCTTTGAATTTCTAAAAATGAGGCTTCTGGATCTCTAGGCCCTGTGGGGAAGGAGAAACAGAGCTATCAAACCAAAACTTGCACAGAGCACAGGCAATATTTTTCAACCAGACCTCTTCACATTTATTAATTCAATAAGCATTTATTGAATGCTGTTCCAGCTATCTACTGCTACACAACAAATCATCCCTGAGCTAGTGGCTTATATAATAATAAAAACCAATCATCTATTTCAGATGAATTGAAATTGGGCTCAGCTAAGTAGTAACTCACAGTCTCATGTGGTTGCATCAGATAGTGGCTGAGGCTGGCACATAACTGCACCTTCCTCAGTACTTGACTGGGTGTTGGGTTAGCTTTTCAGTGGGTCAATTGGCTGAAACACATATGGTCTTTCTCTGTGGCCTGGGCATCCTCACAGCATAGCAGCTATGTTCTGAAAGGGTGCATCCAAAAAGAGATCGAGCCAGAAAAAAGTCAAGCCATATTACCTTTTATGGCCTGGCCTTAGGCGTCACAGCATCACTTGTGCCACATCTATTAATTAGATGCGAGTTATTAGACCATCCTAGAGTTACAGGGAGGTAGTTACATTTTATCTTTTGATGGGAAGAATGTCCAAACAGCACCTAGTGGGCCAATAAACACTAACAAAATAGTATTACAAGTATTTACACAATGGTAAACTCTGATTGTGCTATGGAAGATTAGACAGAATCTTGAGAAATTTTATCTCACATTGGTACGACCTAGACAAGGGACCCCTAAGAAGAGATATGTGGTTTGAGAGCTAAAGCATTAGTGGATGCTAACTCTGAAGTTGGTTAAGGAAAAGGAAAGGAAAAACAGGTCTTGACCCTAGGGCAGAGGCGAAAGTGATCTGAGAGGCAACCAGTGTGTCTGGAGGCAGATAGCAGGTGAGGGAGGTATAAGACAGGGCTGGATCAGGTCCCACACTTTGTAGGCCAGGTGAGGATATTGGCCTACTGTGGGAAGCTGTTCTAGGGTCACTCCCTGGAGATTGTGATGAGCAGATTGACATTGTGAAGATCACTTTGGCTGCTGTGTGGATGGCCTCTGCCAGATGCTGAGTCAGCATGAAGCGGGTGGGGAGGCTCCTGTCTGCAGTACTTCCCCTCTCCATGAGACTTAATTTCGCTCAGCAATGTTTTGTAGTTTACAGTGTACAAATCTTTTGTCAGATCTATCCCTAAGGATTTCATATTTTTGACAGTATTATACATGGTCTTATTTTCACTATGTCAGTTTCCAAGCATTCATTGCTCATCTGCAATTCCTTTTTGTATATTGATCTGGTATTCTTCAACTTTATTAAATTCAGTTACTCACTTAGTAGCTTTTTGTGTCAATTATTTAGGATTTTCTCGGTATATAATCGTATCATGGTAAATATAATTTACTTATTCCTTTGCAAACTGTATGCCTTTTATTTCTTCTCCTTGCTGTATTGCACTGGCTAGGATACCTAGTACAGTGGTGAACAAAATGTAAGAACAGACATTCTTGCCTCATTCTCAAACGGAAATAGTCCATTTTTAACCAGTGGCTGTGATGTTAGTGTTAGGCTTTCCATACATGCCAGGTGGAAGGACTTTTCCTACTTGCTGAGGGTCAAGAATGAATACTGTATTTTGTCAAATTCTTTTTCTGTATCTATTGAGGTGATCATATTTTCTCGCTTTTTCAGGTTGCTAAAATAGCAAATTAGGAGTCTCCCTGGTGGCACAAGGGGTTAAGATGCAGCACTATGAAGCTATCCACAGCCACTGCAGCATGAGTTCGATCGCAGGCCAGGGAGGTAACCCACATGGCACAACAGACCTCTCCTGACTCTCCCGCTGCTACCCTCAGCAGTGTATTTCAATCAGTCTGCCTGTTCTTCTCCCCAGTCTGTCTCTGGTGAATCCTCTCACCCCTGCAAACCTCTGGCCTGTACCCCAGTTCTCGTATGCATAAATAAACAAATCTTTAAAAAATAAAATAGTGAATTACATTGAGTTTTGAACAATTCTCCAAACTGGCCTTTCTGAGTAAACTCCACTTGGTCATCATGGTGAATTACCTGTTTGAACTTATTTTGTTAGAATTTTATTAAATATTTTGCACTTATGTTCATGAAGAACATTGATCTGTAGTTTTCTTAGAATACCTTTTTTTTTAAAGATTTATTTATTTATTCATACAAAAACTGGGGTGTAGGCCAGAGGTGCGGGGAGGAGAGGATTCACCAGGGACAGAGTGGGGAGCAGAACAGGCAGATCTACTGAAATACACTGCTGATGGGAGCAGTAGGCGAGACAGGAGAGGTCTGCTGCATCATGTGTGTTGCTCCCTGGCTGGCCGGGTATCGAACTCGTGTTGCAGAGGCTGCAGGTAGCTTGATAATGCTCTTTAACTCCACCAGGGAGGGCCTTAGAAATCTTTGTCTGGTTTGGGTATCAGAGTAATTCTGGCCTCAGAGAATGAGTTGGGAAGTATTTCTTCCCTTTCAACTTTCTTAAAGATTTTATATAAAAGTGATATTCCTTTCTTAAATATTTGGTGGAATTCATTGGGGAAGGCTCTGGGCCTAGAGTTTTTAGAGGGAAGTCTTTGACTATCAGTTCAATTTCTTTAATGGATAAAGGGCTATTCAGGTGACCTATTTCCTCTAAATGTGTCACATTTTGGCTTAAGGCCTTCAGGTTCTTCCTTTTACACCTACCTAAATCCTCACTGTGGCTTACAAGGCTTTGCTTGGTCTGATCCTGGCCTCTACTCCAGCCTCATCTACATACCTTCCTCTTTGCTCACGATGTGCCATTCATATTGATTTTCTGGATATTCCAAGATTCTGCCAAGTTGTTCCCCAACTCATGGGCTTGGCATTGCTTTTCCCTCTGACTGATTTTTTTCTCACTTTCATCTCCCAGTTCTCAGATTGCGTGTCAGGGAAGTCTTCTCTGACCATTATATCCAGGAGAGGGCCTGTTGAATACTCTTGCCCACAGAATCCTGTTTACTGCCTTCATTATATGTCTGATACTGTCATTGTTTTGTCTGCTATCATCAGCTCCTTAAGAGCAGAGATCTTGTCTGTCTTCACTGCTGTATTCCCTGCACGCATCTTACAACCTGGCACAAACAAGGTGTTCCATTACTATTTGTTGAATAGACTAAATGAGTTGGTTGGTCTACAGTCAAGCTGCACATCAGCACGCAGTGAGCTGTCTGTGAGCCTGGTTGGTCAGTCTGAAGCCTTCCATCAACCTGGAGAAAGTCGGGTAGACTTTGAGTGGGCCAGTTGCTTTATGGGGTAGATCCATGTGACTGATGAGCCCCCTGTGAGGTCACCCTAGGATTCTGGGGGGCAAAAAGAAATAGAACACTGAGGCCAACCCCAAAAAAACTTCTGGCTACCTGTCTTCTGAAATATCTGGTTCACTGCTTCCCAGTGCCCAGCCCGGAGGTGGACTGGAGGTAGTACAGTATGAAAGGGGGGAATTGGCAGCCTGACCCAATCTCCGGCTGCTATTGCTCAACAACCCTGCTGCCGGTTTTTCAAACCCCATAAAAGTCTCACCTGGCATGCAATCCTCGGGAAGGGTTTGTGCAGGAGACACAGAGGGTTTTGTGACATCTTCCCCACCCTACCTCCCAACTTCCCCTGACTTGGGCCCCCCTGCTCATGGAAACTCCCACTGGACTTGGCTGCCTGGGCCCAGAACACAGGCTTTGGTGCACGTTGCCACTACCTGCTCTCCACAGGGACAAGACAAGGGCCCAAACCTCCAGGGGCCACTTCTTACAAATGACCCCCCCCCTCTAGGGACCCTGCTCCATAGGCCAGAGGAGATCCAGCTCTCTGGTTGAGAATGAGGGCTTGTACAGGAGCTGGGGACTTCACAGTTAATCCCAAGTTTCTCCAGGAAACACCGCTGGCCACGGGAACATGGATGTAGCTGGAGTCTCGACATAGATAATGTGTAGGAGGGTGTCAGAGACATTTGTGTGGGGAACAGCTGTTTGCAATAACTGGGGAGCTGCACCTAGGCCGCCAGCAATCACCGAACCTCCATCCTGTTCACTGACAAACTCCATGACCAAGAGGCCCCACACCAGTGACATCATCCTCCTCACACTACTGAGGGAAATGAGCTCAGGGCGGCATCAGAGGCGTCTGTTTACTGACAGAGACCCTGGCCGTCAGCAGCACTTTGACCAGACATTCCCTGTCCTAGCCAGCATGAAGCAGAAATTTCCTTAAACACATTACTTTGGCCTCAACCCACCACTTGCTTCTTGCTTTTGACTTTTTTTTTTTGAGAGGAAAATTCCTAGTTCTGACGCCAAACAGAGCATCCATGACATGGTAAAGGAGATGATACCCCAGAAGACCTTTGCAGGCTAAGTTACTTCCACTTTCCCAATAATCACTGGAACTGGGAGAGCATAAAAAAAAAATTTCAGTGTAGGGTCAGAGGGATGCCCTTCATGACCTCAAGGGCAGACCCTCTCCTGGAAGGCCTCTTCAAGACCTTGGCCAACCTAAGCTCTTATTCAAAGCATTTCCTAACTTAGCAATGCTGGCTAGGCCCTGGACCCCTCCCTCATTCCCTCTGGGTCAGGGATATTTGAGGAGTTCCAAGAGCTGCCAATTCTCACAGGTTCCAGGAGATTCACAAGATGGTCACCCCCACCAACCCTGGCTAAAAGGCTGCCCTCTCCCAACTCTCTCCATGTTGTTCCTTCTGGAACTCAGTCATCCTAGAGGCCTTGAGGGGACAGTTGTCTCCTCAGTCTCCCTAGTGCTCCAGGATCCTAAGGCCATCTGTGCCAAAAGCAAAGCAGTGCCCTCCCAGGAGTATCAATCATGGGAGACAAGTGCCCTTAGCCTAGCTGGATCTGTCCACTATTGGTGCTGCTCAGGCAAGCCCAGACATGTCAGACAGTCTGAGGCCTTACTTGACCCAGCTTTACCCTCTCGCCTTAGCCTACCTAGTTCAGCATCCTGGGGCACCAGAGCACTCAGCAGCAGAGTTGGGTCAGAAGAGGGCATTGAAACTGTTTTACATAAGACAGAAAATGTCGGGCCTCCCTGGTGGCACAGCTGTTGCGCACTGGGCTGCAAAGCTGCCTGCGGCTTCTGCAGCGCCAGTTTGATCCCCAGCCACCAGCGAGGATGCCACTTAGCGCGCAGACCAATCCTGCTGCGCCCACTGCTCCCCTCAGCAGTGTATTTTGTCAGTCTGCCTGTTCTGTTCCCCGCTCTGGCTCTGGTGAATTTTCTCACCCTCCCGCACTTCTGACTGTACCCAGTGCTTGTATAAATAAATAAATAAATTTAAAAAAAAGAAATATTTATATAAAACAAAACAAAACAAAAAGACAGAAAATGTCAAGGGTCCACACAGGGAGTGGTGGAAGCGACTCACACACAAGTCTAAGAAGGCAGCTTCTTAGACTGCCCTGAAAAAAGGACCATATTTTCTCATCTAACTATTCCCACCACCCAACCAATACAGGGCCAGAACTTCCTAAAGTTCCCAGTGATTTCAAACAGTCAATATACCCACTCAACCCAAAATTTGTAAGGTATGAAAGCTGGAAAGACTCTAGATAAGAACAGAAGCTAGGGCTCTCTGGTGGCACAAGGGGTTAAGGCACAACCTATGAAGCTGTCCACAGCCACTGCAACATGAGTTGGATCCCCGGCCAGGGAGCTATCCACATGGAGCAGCAGACCTCTCCTGGCTTGCCCACTGCTCCCCTCAGCAGTGTATTTCAGTCAATCTGCCTATTCTGCTCCCCACTCTGTCTCTGGTGAATCCTCTCACCACCACCACCCCCCACACACCTCTGTTCTGCACCCTAGTTCTTGTATGCATAAATAAATAAATCTTAAAAAAAAAAAAGAACAGAAGCTAATATTTATTGAAAATCTATGAGTCTGGCATGGTGTTCAATACTTCATGTGCATTATTTTATTGAATCACAATATTAAGGGAGATTAAGTAACTCTAACAGAGACAGCTCAGACATGGCAGAGCTGGGACTCAACCCCAGTTCTGAACCTAAAGTTGCTACAATTGGGCATCCCCAAATTTGACTTCTAGAATATAATTACCTCAGGAATCAATCATAGCCCTTCTCTAAACCCAGAAAGTCTTTAAGTTAAGGACATGACCATCCAACCCCTACATTCTACAGATGAGGAAACTGATGCCAGATCACAAAGTGAGCCTGAACTAGGCATAGGACAGTGGTTCAAATTCAAGTTTGTGCAGTGCCCCTTTCACACTACCCCACAGCCTATTTCAGAGTTGTATCAATGGTATACAATTCTGCTAGGCACAAAGGATATCTAAGGGGCTATTTGAAGGGCGCACACATGGAGTTTGACATTGTGAGGAGCAACACATGCGTGCAAAGCCCCTTGAGGTACAAAGCAGAGCCAGGATGGGGCCACCTGACCTGGGTTGCTGAGTTCCAGCACAGAACTCAAAGGAGTTGGGAATTCAAAGTCAAACCCAGCTCTCTGGGTTATTAGGATTATTTTATTTAGCAGTTTATTATTTTGACATGGCATATAAATATTTCAACACAGGAATATAAGCCTTCATTTGTATGCTTGCCCTAGGTCTTGCAAATATTAGGAGCTGCTCTAGACACCTCTGTAAATGCTCAGCGCCCAGTATGGGGCCAGTCACAGCAAACACTTTAAAGATGTGTTAATAAATGAGCAAATCACTTTATGAACGACTCATTGAATGAATATTTCTGCACAAAGGTAAACAGACAGGCACACATGCTTTCAGAGACTCAACAACATGTTATTGACAAATAGATGTACTATTCCCGGGGACAGACAGGGACATACACCTCCATCTAGAAAGATGGGTACATGTCGACACCAAAGTAACCTAGATGTTCACAAATGTTCCCCCACAGACACATGCAAACAGGTACAGATGCACTCATCTCTGCCAAGACACAGAGGCCCACCCTTTCCCTTTAGGACACCCACATACACAAGCTTACACAAAGATGTGGACACATGCACATGCAGGCATACACAAGGTACACACTTGCACACTGAGGAACCCAGCTCCAACCAGAAATGCAGCCACCTACACACACAAACACAGAAGAGTCAACAAATCCACACTGATATGCACAGCTAGATAAAGACAAGCTGTAGTCTTGAGACAGACTGGGAGCGAGACACCTGACCACAGACGCCCCCAGGGCTGCAGGGGCTCCCACACCGTCTGCCTCCCTCTACCTTCTGTCTGAGGCCAAAGAGGGCTCCTAGAGGAATTCCTTTTGCAGACTGACTAAGAAAGGATGCTCTTTCCTCCCCCGCAGTCCCAACCAGAGTGGACTAAAGCAAAGAAGCAGATGGTGTGTCCTGGGGGGACTCCCCCTTTTCAAGCACTCTGTCCTTGGTCCCTGGAGGAGTCCTGGTCAGCTCCAGGCTAGGCCCTGGTCTCAAAACAGCAGCAGCACCCCATTAAGGTCCTGTTGCCCCAGCTCTACAACTGACATGATTTAGGAGGTGAACAAGCGCTTTTCCAGGGGCCTCACTTCCTCAGGAAACGACTCGGCCACAAGCCTGATCGCCAAAACAGGCACAGAATGAAAACACCTCAGCTCCTCTCCAAAAACACAGGCCATCCCTTTCACACAAAGACCCTAACATCACTCAAGTCACGGAATCCGGTGTCCCAGGGAAGCGGAGAACAATGAAAGGCCTGGGGTCTAGGTCTGCTTCAGTTGTTGACTCGCTGCATCCACCTCTGTAAAATGAACCATTTGGGTGTGATGCCTTTAGATCTATTGATAGCTAGAATGGTGGAGGAGTCTCAAACTGCCCAGGCAACCTCTGGGCAACGGTGAAGGAACTCCAACCCCAGTGGCCTGGTGCAGGCCAGTCACAGAATCATTATTACAAACAGAGCTTGGGAGTGGCTTGAGGCTGAGGTGCCTGGTGCTGGGGCGAAATAGGGACTCAGGCGAGGGAATGTCCTGTGCCGTCTGGAGACAGACGGCGGCCTCCTCTCCCTCCAGCCGCCTGCCAGGTCCCCCAGGCCTCCGCTGGAGGTGGACAATGGGCTGCAGCCCCACCCTACTGGGCGGGCGGAGAGAGGAATGCTGCTCGGCACAGCTGGCTGGACACAGGAGACTGTTTATTCTCTGATGTCGGGAACATCTCAGACAATCAGAGGGATTTGGCTGCTGGCAGCCCCTGGAAGAGAAGTCCTGAAGAAGTCAACTTAATCAGAGCAGGCTGATGGGGCTCTGAGCAGGCAGCGAGAGTGGGTAGGAGGGTCCTCCTCTCCCAGCCCCACATTCAGTGCCTCGTGTCACTCTGAGCTCACCTCCTGGGTCTGCAGTGACTGGACTGGAAGAAAATGGAACTGGACTCGGAGATCTCATTCATAGTGTGGCACTGGGGGATCTTCCCAAGGTCTCATTTCCAGCATCCCACGTGCCCCCGCCTATGGCAGGGCTAACACCTCAGCTTAGGGAGCTCCAACCTGCCTATACCACCAGCCCAGATCCTTTTGCTCAGGCAGCCCCTCTAGCTTTGGTCTTGTGCTTGCCTGCTTTTCTTTTTATTCCAGTTCTAGAGTCAGCTATGATTCTGCCTCTTCCAGGCTTTCTCACCTGGGGCAAGCCACTTCTCTCAGTCTCTCTCTTTTATAAAATAAAGGTAGTATCAGGGCCTCCCCAGTGGCGCAGCGGTTGAGCGCTGGGTTGTGAAGCTGCCCGCAGCCTCTGCAGTGCCGGTTCAATCCCGGGCTGCTCCCTGGCCACCGGAGGAGGGTCCCGCATGGCACGCAGACCTCTCCTGCCGCCTGCTGCTCCCCTCAGCAGTGTACTTGGGTCCTTCTGCCTGCTCTGCTCCCCGCTCTGGCTCTGGTGAATTCTCTCACCCTCCCGAGCTTCTGACTGTACCCAGTGCTTGTATAAATAAATAAATAAATAAATAAATAAATAAATAAATAAATAAATAAATCTTTTTTTTAAAAAATAAAGGTAGTATCAGTCTCCTAAGGATATTGTGTGGGTTCAGTGAGACAATTCTTTCAATATGGCCATCACGCACTTGATAAATAGTAGACCCCTTTCCCCTCATCCCTTCTATTGCTACAAATCCTGGTTTTCTGAGGGCCAGGCCCCTTCAGTGCAGCTTCCAAGTCTCACCCTGGTTGCATCTACCCACTGATGCTCACAGGCCTGATTTCCCTGGGCTTCCCTAACCAGAAACCTTTTCAGAGAAGAATCCAAGTTGATCCAAGGAGGCACCCTGATGCTGAGGCTGCAGAAGGCCCCAAAACACAGTGTTTTGTGTCTGCCCACCTTTAATTTTTTCATTTTGCACGGTTTGAGTGCCTCATGGCAATGATCCAGGAGTCAGGGCAGTCAAACTTCAATAACCTAGACTCACTCATTTGGAATTCACATCTTTATACATGGAATAAAGGATTTACACAAAAATAATTAAGTTCCAGGACAGCAAAGGGTATCAGTAAAGGGCGCCCCCCCTCCTTTATTGCCGTAAGACCCAATTTAAACTCTTTTAAACAAAAATAAATCTATTGGTTACACAAGTGAAAAGTCTGGTTTTAGGCATGACTGATTCAGTACTTAAACAGCATCATCAGGACTCAGTTTCTCTTCCTCTCCTGGCTCTGCTTTCCATTGAGTTGGCCTCCTCTGAGGCATCACCGTGGCAGCAAGATGACCACAACAGGGCCAGCCTCCCTATTGAGGTCCAACCAGGAGGAACAAGAGTCTCTCCTAGGAACCCCTGCAGAAATTTCCTATAGTCTCTGATTGGGTCACATGCCCTCATCTGAACCAATCACTGAGGCCAGGGGGAATGCAATTTGTTGATTGACTGGGACCTGAACCACTTCTCAACCCCTATAGTGTGTGTGTGTGTGTGTGTGTGTGTGTGTAAAGGGCAGTCAGTTTTACCAAGATCCAAAGAGTGGAAAAGAGGTTGGTTTCCCAGAGGAAATCTGGGGTATAGTACCAGGAGGTGTGAATGGCCCGTGGGTGACAAGGACAACAGATGTCATCCAAAGGAAATCAGTGGTCAAAGAACTGAGTTAACAAGTGCTTTTCAAGCACTCTGAAGTCCCCCAAAAAACATAATTGATGATTGTAGTTTGAAATCCCTACACACCTGTGATAGGCAGTGTGTTTCCTGCCTATTTGGGTTAGCCTGGACTTGCTTGAAAACAGTATAACTGCATCTTTAAACCAGTCTGCAAACCCTACTTCCCGGTAATTCAGACTAGCCTCGTCTCCTTCCTGCCCCATGAGTGGGCAATTTGAAGCAACCAATATTGCCAGGACTGGAAGGTCTATCAGCACCACATGCTGTTTTCACAGGGGTGTTCCCTTGGCCAAATGGGTGTTGAGCAATATTTGCCTCCAGTGGCTGCAGTCTTTGCTTACTCCTCCCACCCCCTTACATGGTCAGAGCTCTCCTGACCTTGAAGCTCCAATGGTTTCCTTCTTGTTCACTACCCCTTCCCCCAATTCACTTCTAAAACCTGTTATTTGAAAAGGTTTTGTCCCCATTTACATGTGTATATGAATAAACATCAAATTAACAGCTTATTCTTTCTCAGGACCATTTGCATTTTATGTCTGAGCATTTTCTGTGACACAAGAGTGCCTATTTTCTCCCCACTACTCCCAAAAGATAATTCTGGTGACAGAGAACAAATGGGACTCCCTGCAATCAACAAATATCCACAACCTCTTAAATGCTCTCATCCACCTACCTTATCCATGCATTTCTTCTCAAGACTGATTTCAATGATGTTTGCTGACATTCAGTCATTACCCTTTATTATGGCAGGGAATTTCTTGCATCCTTTCATCCATTTATTCACTCAACAAACTTGTTTTGAATATTCTCCATATGTTAGAAATTTGGGTAATCAAACACTACTTGGGACCTGGCCTCAAGCAGCTTGAAGCTGAATGCAGGAAACATCACCTTCACCATTGGTTTTTAATACAGGCAAAGCATAGTCAAGTAGCTGATAAACAGTAGGTATTCAATAAATATTGCTTCTCAGGGCTGCACTGTATGGTCACTGTGGTGGAACACGGGAATTTTCTAAAGACCCTTTCCAGGTGGACAAGAGTGCCAGCAGGAGTGGGTGGTGATGGTGATTTCTATCTTGCTTTAGAATGTTATGATTTGTTTTGTAAGCTCCAATGTCAGGTTGAGATGCATGCAAAGGAGAGGGGTTTATTCTAACCAGATCAGGGCTAGAGGCAGCCCAGGACACTGTCTCCATGGTGCACAGCCCCAGACAGTTTGGAAACAAACAGAAACCCATCCAGAGCAGGAGACTGACAAAATCAAAAACAAACAAAGGCCAAGAAATGGAAAACTCATGAGGTGGGGCAGATGGAGAGGAGGGAAGTGGGGAAATACAGTGGGGCCTGTGGAGAGGCCTTAGGGAGGGGCATGGTCCTGGTTGGTTGTTTTGCGTGTGTGTGTGTGTGTGTGTGTGTGTGTTCACGTATGTGTGCGCGCACATGTGCATTTTTTCTGGGTTGTTTTTTTTTTTTTTTTGAGCTGAATCCATCTCCTTCCATCCCAAGTTACCATGACAACAAGGAGGTTAAGTACAGCTGATTCCAAGTCAACACAAATATCCTGGACTTAGCAGCAAGAATGGACTCAGATGTGATGGGGCCATGTTCTAAAGAAAAATGTTTGAATTGGGTCTCTAAATCAAACGCCCACTACTAGTGGGCGTTTAATGACACGAATTAATCAGAAATGATAGTGAATCACAGCTCTCCTACATGCACATCTACACTACCCAGAAGCCCACCCATGTAAAATTGCTTCCCTTTGTGGCAGACCCTGATGGCTCATGGGATTCTTGGCACTTCCCAGAAGCTGGTCCTTCACCTGTAAGGTCCACTTGCTACCCCTCCCTGGGCTATGTCCCCTGACAGTGGAATTACTTCCAGAGGGCTGATGGGGTTGCTTTCATAAGACCAAGGCAGCTGTGATGTGAGGTAGCTCCAACTGAACCACCATCTGGTCTCCCTGACATCAGCAGTCTAGTGAAGTTCTTGGTCTATTGTGGGGCTTGTTGGCAAGGAGACCACTTCCTTCACCATGAAAAAATGTCTGCAGCAAGAGCCTCCCGAATTCTTACCCTCCAATATGAAAATTTGCCTTTTCTGGAGCTGGCTGATGTGGGGATCTGACTTAGGTGTAGGGTCAGTGCTAGATAAGTCCGTGAGTCTTTAGGGTTTATCTTCTTCCCTTCTCTTCGTTTCCAGGTAGCCAGAGATCTCACACTCTCCCCCCAAATCCTAGTTCAAGATTGACTCATCCATTATGCAGAGTGGGCACAGGGCTTGAAGCCCACAATTACAAAAATGTTGTAATTCCTTTTAAAATCAGAAGAAAAAAGACAAGCTTTTAAGTGAAAGAATATGCTATAACACTGTGTGGAGATTCCTCAAACAGCTAAAGATGGAGATTCCATATGATCCAGTAATTCCACTCCTAGGTATTTACCCAAAGGATATAGAAACATTAAGTCAAAGGGCACCTGCATCCCTATGTTTATGGCAGCACTATTTACAACAGCTGAGCTATGGAAACAACCAAATGTGCAAAAATAGATGACCGGATCAAAAAGATGTGCTACATATACACAATGGAGTATTACTCAGCAATCAAAAAAGATAAACTCATGCAATTCGCGGCAACATGGATGGAGCTGGAAGGGATCTTCTCAGCAAAATAAGCTAGAAAGAAAAAGAAAAATACCATATGGTCTCACTCATAGCAGGAATTTAGAAAACCTAAATAAGGGACCAGGAAAAAACCTAATTATAATAAAGTAAAAATCAAAATCAACAAGCAACTACTATAAACCAGAGACGCACTCAGGGGGGAGGAGGGAGTAGGATCAAAACAAGGGGGGGTGGGAATTATATGGGGAATATAACCAAGATGAAAATGCATACATTGCGCAAAAATGAAAAATTATGTAAAAAATGTATGAAATAAAAAAAGAACTAAAATAAAGTCAAAGATAATATGAGATAAATAGATCATCTAAACAGGGAGATATCAAAGTACAAGACAGGAGACTCAAAATAAACAGATAAAAATTTTGAATAACAACATAATCCAAAGGTACATGAACGAACCAGAGCAAAATAGCATACCTGAAATCCAGAAATACAGGTATCAGTTATTTTTTTAAGAAAAAATGAAATGTTTTTAATAAAGATGAGGACCAAGGGGAAAAAAAGAAAATGCTGTAACAATAGCAATATTTTCATCTTTATACCAATGCAGTCATAAAATATTTTAATTTTTTTTTAAAGGCAAATTGTCCAGAGCCCATCAAAGTCCTCAAGACGCCCTAGTTTTCCCTCCTGCCCGTTTCGGCCCTCCAGAATCCAAGAGTTTCCTTCCCACATATCAAAATGTACTGCCTGAATGAATGAGACCCACTCCTCATCCCTGTTTCCAGCAATGAGCTAATGTGACGGAAGATTCAAGCCAAATCAGGGGTTCTTGATTTGAGTTATGTCACCAGGCCTCAGGGAAATAACCCTGGAAACTGCATATTTCACTTGTACATCCATATCCACTACACACGCCACTGACAACACTCCTACCAAGTTCACCAGGATCTCCAACACAGTAAGTCCAACAGATGCATCTCAGGTGTAACTTTTTTTAATGAAAAATACAGTATTATGTCACTTACATATGGAGTCTCAAAGAAACAGAGAACGGTAGCCAACTGGGGAAATGGGGAGACCTTAGCCAAAGGGTCCAAATGTTTGATTATAAGATGAATGAACTCTGGGGATCTAGTACATAGCTTGGTGACCATAATTAACAATATTATACTATACCTTTGAAAGTTGCTAAGAGAACAGATCTTATTGAGCCTCCCTGATGGTGCAGGAGGTTGAGCGCCACACTATGAAGCTATCTGGAGCCTCTCCAGTGCTGGTTCAATCCTGGCCGGGCGGGGAGAAACCCACATGGCGCAGCAGACCTCTCCTGTCTCGCCCGCTGCTGCTCTCAGCAGTGTATTTCTTCAGTCTGCCTGTTCTGTTCCCCACTCTGTCTCTGGTGAATCCTCTCACCCTCCCGCACACCTGGCCCACACCCCAGTTCTTGCATAAATAAATCTTAAAAAAAAAAGAGAATAGATCTTATATATTCTTACCATATCTACATTTACATATGTAATTGCCAACTATATCAGCAATCTTATTGCAGCAATAATTTTTTATGACATACACATGTATTAAATCATCACATTCTATATCAGGTATCATTTGACTGCTCAGCAACATTTGACATGCTCATCAAGCCTGACTTTCTGGCTTCCAGACACCCTGCTGTCTGTTTCCCTGGGACATTCTGGCCCATTTCCTTTGTTTTGTTTTGTTTTGTTAGAGATTTACCGATTTATGCATACAAGAGCTGGGGTGTAGGCCAGAGGTACAGGAGGATGAGAGGATTCACCAGAGACATTGTGGAGAGCAGAACAGGCAGATCCACTGAAGTACACTGCTGAGGGGAGCAGCAGGGAAACAGGAGAGGTCTGCTGCGCCATGTGGGTCAGTTCACTGGCTGGGGATCAAACTCCTGCTGCAATGGCTGTGAATTGCTTCATAGTGCTGAGACTTAACCCCTACACCACTAGGGAGGCCCTGGCCCATCTCCTTTGCATGCTCATCACCTCTGCTGGGCCATTAAAAACTAATAATGGGGCCTCCCCTGGTGGCGCAGCAGTTGAGCACTGGGCTGCGAAGCTGACCGCAGCCTCTGCAGCGCCGGTTCAATCCCTGGCCGCCGGCGAGGGTCCCACATGGCGCGCAGATCTCTCTTGCAGCGTCCACTGCTCCCCTCAGCAGTGTATTTCATCGATCTGCCTGTTCTGTTTCCCGCTCTGGCCCTGGTGAATTCTCTCACCCTCCCACACCTCTGACTGTACCCAGTGCTTGTATAAATAAATAAATAAATCTTAAAAAAAAAAAAGTTAAAAAAAACTTAGAGTAGTCTTTAAAAAAAATAAAAATAAAAATAAAAACTAATAATGATGATAATACTTTCATTATCAGCTATTTGCTCTGTGCTGGGCACTATTTTATTATCAGTTTTTTTAATGCTTAAAATTATTTGAAATCCATTCTCCAACCACCAGTCAGAGTGACTTTTCTGAAAACCAACTCCACTCATATCACTTCCTTGCTTTAAACCTTTGGGCTTTCCCACGCCCACAGCTTTTAAGGTTTTTCCATGGTCTGGTCCCTGCCCACCTCTCCAGGATCATTTCTCACCACAGCCTCTTCCTTCATGACTCTCCTTGCTTGTACCTTCTCCAGTAAGAACTCCAGGATTTTGCCTAAGGATTCCCACTGCCCGAAACACTTTTCCTCCCTCTCTTTGCTTAACACCGATGGCTCTTTTAGGATTCCATAGAATGTCAACTTTTCTGGGGAGTCCAGGATGGCTGTACAAGTACAGTGATAATGAGAATGACACTGAAACCAGTTTCCCAGGTTCAACTCCCAGCTCTACCACTTCCTAGCTTCATAACCTTGGGCTAGCTATTAAACTCTGTGACTTCCATTACTTATCTGTAGTGAGGATTAAAGAAATCAGTGCAAGGTATCCCACAGTGCTAACATACATCACTTCCATACTTCCTGACCCTGGACCATATTAAGATACTTTGCCAAGTATCTTCCAAAACTCCTTCTTAACACCGTATATGCCAGCCCATGAATCCTGTCCATCTGCTCACCTTGCTAGACTGCCAGCTCCAAGAAGGCAGAAGCATTGTGACTTGTGACCTGGATCCTGCTACTATTTCTGGTGCCTTGCACATAGCAGGTGCTCATATTTGGTAAACTAATGAGTAGAAATGCAACACATACTAGAGATCCTAGTGATGTATGTTCCCTGGCAAATGGACACCTTGAATAAGAAGAGAGGATATGGGGCCTCCCCGGTGGTGCAGCAGGTTGAGCACAGCACTGTGAAGCTGTCCGCAGCCTCTGCAGCGCAGGTTCAATGCCCAACCGGCCAGGGAGATACCCACATGGTGCGGCAGATCTCTCATTGCACCCGCTGCTCCCCTCAGCAGTGTCTTTGGTCTGTCTGCCTGTTCTGCTCCCTGCTCTGTCTCTGTATTCTCTCCCCCTCCCACTCCTCTGACTGTACCTCAGTTCTTGTATAAATAAAAAAATCTTTTTAAAAAAAAGAGAGATGTGAAATTATATTCGTGTCTGCTAATCCAGCTTTATGTTATTAAAAACGCAGTACAGGGCCTCCCCTGGTGACTCAGGCAGTTGAGCGCAACGTTGTGAAGCTGTCTGCAGACTCTGCAGTGTGGGTTCGATCCCAGATGGCCAGGGAGATTCCACATCGCGCAGCAGACCTCTCCTGACTCGCCTGCTGCTCTCCTCAGCAGTGTATTTCGGTCCTTCTGCCTGTTCTGCTCTCTGCTCTGTCTCTGGTGAATCCTCTCACCCTCCCGCGCCTCTGGCCTGTACCCCAGCTATTGTATAAATAATTTTTTAAAAAAGAGGATACAAGTTTTAGCCACAGGGCACACAAGGCAGACTGGCATTGAGATTGAAAGTAGTTACAGTGTGACTGGATAATTAGGAAAATGCCTTTATTATTTTTGAAGTGTTCCAATATTCCATGTAAAAACCATGATAACAGTTTTTTTCACAACTTCACAAATTATAGAAAAATGGCTTTCCATTTCTCCCCTTCCCCTAAATCAGACAGGGTTCTGTTATGGCTGAAAATCCTGCAGGAGAGAGGGACAGAGAATACAGCAGAAGTGGCTCTCTGGGCAGCCATAGACTTTTCCTGAACATTTAACACCCAGGCTGAGTCCCAAGGACCTTGATTCCCTCTGAGGGGGACATAGTTCCATGCATATCTGTGGCACTAAGGCAGGCCTGTCCCAAGGCCACCAGCCCACAGAAGGCCTGCGGCATGGCACTTGTGGCTGGCAGGCCACAATCAAGGCAGCTTCGTGAGAACAAGAAGAGGAGGCAGGCCTGCGGCTCAAATCCCTTTCTCTCAAATGCGGCCAGGAAAGAGACTGTGGATGCTGGCCAAATGGTGCTCTTAGTTTAGAAATTTCCCCTTTTCCTCAGCTCACAAAGACTAATTTTTCAAATAGCTATTTAAAAAAAAAAACCAGAAAACAAACAATTGGTTCCATTTCAGCTGTAATCAGCAGCTGGTAATTTTTAGAAAAAGACAACTTGAGTTGCTCATTGTTCAGTTCATTTTTTTAATGAGGTCTCTGACTCCTTTCTTACCCACGCTAGGGGGAGGGGGTGGTTACAGCTGTAGCAGAAGGCTGTTTGTTGATCTGAGAAAACTGTGAAAATGTTTTGCACTCACATTCAAAGGCTGAAGGAATTCAAAAACAATCCCACTGACTTTTATGAGAAACATGACTGTTCCTCTTGGGTGTCTCAAGTCAAAACAAGGCAACTGCCTCGTGATTTATAGTCCCCACTACACATTTTCCGCCTTCCAGAAGGCATTAGAGAAAGGTCCAGCGTCTGCCAGGAGCAATTGTAAACACACCACTGACAGCTTGGACACGCTGTTTTTAAATGCAGCAGGACTTTTTCCTTTGGCCCTAGCTGAGAAGCCAACTCCCTAGGAATGTTTAGGAAGGAGCAGACAGGAAGGCTCCCCAAAACTTAAAGAGTGTGGGACCAGTGGGCCCCCTGACCAAAATGTGGCCTGGAGCATCATCAAAGGCAATCAATACATTTATGGCATATGAAATTATCCGGTGGTCCCAAACTGATCTCCAGGCACAGCCCGGCGAGACGTGGGGCACGGAGGGTCGGAAAAAAGTGGTCATAAGGCACATGGCTGAGGCGGCCCCCACACCAGGCCCAGAAAGGTTATCTCTTCGCACGATTCCAAAAGTGTTGGAAAGCTGAGGAGTTGATGACACTCACTATGAGCAGCAGCAGCAGATATAGGGATATCATGACCGTAAACCAATGGCTGGAAAACCAGGAGAGCTGGCTTGAAGCCCTGCTTAAGGGGGAAAAAAAAGTGACGTTGGCAAAAGGAGAAAAACATTTTTTTTAAGTGTATGCAACAACTTCTGGCTTAAAGAAGACGAAATGATGAATTTCATCCTCTGAGCGAGTCATGAAATGAAGTTTCGTGCGTGCTCCTTTGCTGGAGAAATCTGGGGCTGCTGGCGCCGACACTGACACGCCTTTCACCAGAACATTTTCTAAATGTACAAAGACAGCTATGCAATGAGCTCATCCTGATCTTCGCTTTTACAGCTCCTCTTGTACCTTTTATAACCCCTCTTTTCTTAAGCAAGACTTCGGTATCTAGAAGAACAACCTCGCTCGGGGTGTCTGTCCAGATGGCAGCAGGTGATTTAACAAAAGTCTTTTCACTTGTAGACATGCACAGACATCAATCCAAGCGAGGGAAATCCTCTTTGGCCCACTGGGAGATGATCTAAATCATCCAAGAGTGCTCTAAAGAGACACTCCAGGGAGAAGTAGGAAGGAATGGAATTTTCAAGTAGAAAAAGCCAGATGATATTAAACCAAAGGCTAATGTCCACCAGACTCGGAAATCCTATAAAAATTTCCCAGATTTGGAGGGGAAAGAATTTTAATGTCTATGAAATCCTCAAGTGTAGAAACCACTGGCGTGTAAAAGCAGGAGTAGGGAATGTGAAGTGACTCCCTTTCCTGACCTACTACTCATCTGCTGCTCACCCCTGTGAGAAGCTCTACCGTGGACCCCAACAATACAATGACATCTCAAAACGACCCCTGACCCTGGAGAGCCCAGAACATCCCCCCATGACCATACTGTGGAAACATGAGGCATCCATCATGGTTCCAGGAGCTGGAAAGCCTCACCTGCTGTTGGGCTCAGCACCCTCATCTTGAAGATGAAGATGAAGCAGCTCAGGGCCAGAGGAGCAGGCAGTGGTTCAGCAGCCACTGTGGGAAGTGCCGAGCCGGCCATCGTCTAGTCAACACCCTGCCTCTCAGTTGAACGTGACTGGTATTCAGACAACAATCAGAAGCTCAGTGGCTGAGAGGCCTCATGGTTGGAGCAGCCAATTTGGCTTCATACAGTCCCTCAGGCTAGTTGTGTTTACGAACCTCTCTCTTCCGCCCCTGAAGAGCCAGTCCTCATGGAGCCAGCACCACCTCTTATTTGATCTATAGTCCTTACCGTTCCCCATGCCTCCCACTGTGCTTTAGATACTTACATATATCTGGGGTCTAAGGCTGGGGGATAGGGCTAAAGGCTGCCACCTTTAGTTGTCCCCCAGGACCTCACACAGGGACCATCCTTACCTCTTGGGCTGCTTCTGCGCATACACTAGCAGGTACTTCACTCTCAGGAGCTGGTTATTGGTGACCACAAAGTACTTGGGAGGGATGTCTCCCCCTTCACTGTGTTTAATTCTCGCCCTCCTGCGATCTATCTCCTTGGAATCTGGTAACAAGAGTAAAGCACAACTTTACTTGCAGAAGGAGGGAATACAATAATAGAAGAAGCAAATTATGAAAATGAACAGAAACAGATCAAGTCTCTTGATCCTGAGAATACATAAGCCTCAACAGGCTGAAAAAGCGGCACTAAAAAACAGTGACAGACAGACCAGGGTAGAAAAAAAAGAACAGAAAATATTATAAAAGAGAGACAGGGAAAAACCTCAACCGAGAGAGAAAATAAGAGGGAAGAAGCAGATTAACAGCAAAAACAGAATAATAATCTGGGGTGGGAACAGAGCAGGACTTGACCTGAAACAAGTCTTTTAGCAAGCATTTTGAATTTGTCAGGCTGGATCTGAGCCTCTTAAAACACTTATATTCCACCCTTTGTGCTAAGACTTGTTTAAAAAAATCCAAAACTGTTCTTTTAGTAACATGAAAAAGCTTTACCAAAGGGGGGAAAAAAAAGGCCAGAGCTTCGTGACAGCAGACATTGCAAGGTTTTGTTTTGATGTTTAATGTCACTGTTTGCAAGCTTCCTAAGAATTATAAATGCAAATATATTCATGCTGTCTGGTTTGGAAGGGTGGCGTCAGACCCGGGCCGTTCCTCAGATTCCAGTTGGTTTACATTAGAGGCCAGGAACAGACAGTTTTCTCAATTTTCCTTATCTCAGTGGAACCAAAAGTCCGGTTTGGGAGACTAGAATGACAGCTCTGTGATTCTTCCACCTTTAAGCAAAAAGCAGGGGGCACAGGGCAAACATGCTAGTAAGGGACATATGAGGTGGGGTGGGCAGTGGACTGCTGGCAGGCAGCTAGTCATCTGCTCCCTGGAGAGTCAGGAATTTGCTCCCCAAGGCCTCATTTGCCCCTCACATCCTCCAGGGACTCTGGAACCCACCAGAACAGCCAAGAAGGACAGGGTCTGGACCTACATCTTTAGCTTCAGTTTAACAAGTAATTATTGGACTTCAAATATGTACCCCGCTCCTTGCTGATAACAGGTACCTAAGAGTGAGTAAGACTAGTTTCTGCTCTGAAGGGGCCCGTGCTCGGGCCTCATACATGTTAATCTCATCTCCTCCCCAATGTTTTCCCTCAGCACTTGGCCCCACCATGACTACTTTTCCTCTGAGCTGCCTTTGTAGATGTCACAGCCCCCTCATCTGGCACGCCTTACACACTGCCCTGTATTAAGTGATATAGAGTCCATTATGTGTTCAATCCCTAAGGAGACTACTCACTTCTTGAAGGCAGGTCCCTGTCCCATACTGCTCTGGACTCAATCTATCTCTCAGCAGGCAATGGGAACTCCACCCAACAGCTGGGCCAACAGCAAGGGCGTCAGCCTAGCGCCTGGCCAAGCACTCACTCACCCTTCTTCTTGATTTGGCACTTGACATCTGGATGGTCAATGACCTCGCACACAGCCACGCAGCTGAGGATGGGGCCCAGGAGGCTGCGCTGCCACCCATGGCCGTGAGGACTATAAATGAGAGCCAGGCTCAAGTCACTGGTGAGGTAGGTCCCTTCTCCAAACAAGGATGTCTGGAACAGCAGATGCCAACAGAGAAAGAGGACGTGATGAATGCAGAGCTGGCACAGCAAGATGACACAGGTCTTCAATAGAATCGTACACACAACATTTTCAAATCTTTCTTTTCCCAGCAAAAGGCATAAGATCAAATAATCCCATGACATCATCATAGATTTATTACTAAATACAGTCTTATCTGACGACATTTTAATTGATTGTGAATGTGGCCAATTAGCTTGGTGAACTATTAGTTCTTGCAGTCAAGATTGAGAGGGAAAAACATAGGTATAAGAGTCCAAACAGACCTGAATTGAACCCTGCTTGTACCCTTAACAAGCTGGCAAGTTACATAAACTATCTGGGTCTCAGTTTCAATGCTGATAACAGAATCTCCTTCATAAAGTGACAGATGAGGAGTCAATGAGATAATGTACACAAAACATCCAGCAGGAGCCCTGGCACACAAGAGAGGCAGGCAGTGTATGTACTGTAGCTCATACAATAATCCCTTATGAATGTATTAAGCATTTTATACGGGCTTGCAGAAGCAATTTCACACACTTATATTTGGGGAGGGAGAATCATACCTGAGGGGTCGGTAATGTGTGTCATTACTAAGAAAAGAACTGAATGTCTCAGGCCAAAAACTGTAACCAAATAAGAAAGGGTAAGTTTCACTCCTTGTGTAAGCACTGACCAAGAAAATGTCCAAAAATCTAGGATACAGCTCCCTGATGGTAGGTGTTAACTTGGGGGCCTCCCTAGAAAGCATGCAGGTAAAAGAAAAGGATCTCAGGTGATACATCTGCAATTTGAGGCTGTAGCAGTCAATAGCAAACACATACTTTGCCAGTGGTCGACATCAATAATTTACCGTATGGCCAACATAAAAATGTCCATGATGGGCCCCCATTCACACTGACTCAGAATCCTTCTCAACACATAACACTCCAGGTAGCTGCTACCAATGGATGGAATCTGACATTTGAGTTGAGGTTCAACTGTTATCCCTGAGCCACAGTAGCAGTATTTCAAGACGACAAGTGGACTCAAACTGCACACTGAATTGAGAAATTAGAAATTGAGAGGAACTGAAAATTAGGAATTGAGAAATGGCCTATTCAGTGATACCAAGCTTCCATAAAAGCCAATTAAGTGAAACTTAGGAGAAATGAAATGAGACATTGTTTGGTCTTTAGGAAGCCTTTTGCCACGCAAGGCAGTGTCCCCATGCTTCAAAAGCTGACATGGACATTGCATTTGCCTTGATCTGACCTCACAGCCATTCTCTGCTACATCTGCCATGTTTGTGCCCTTCCCCAGACTTGAGAAGCAAGAACAAGGCTGCTGTGAGTAAAGGTGTCCAAGACTGTGAAACTAGAGGTACCTCAACCATGAAAACATATCACAGCTTCAGCTGATAGGAAGGCTCTCTCAAGTCCTTGACTGAAATCCCAAACAGAAGAGGCCAGAAAGCATACACTTTATCCAAGGACTCAGCAGATACCTCTAATCAACAAACTCCTGGGGCAATAAAATGAAGGTTTGGTGTTACAAGAACATAATCTGCAGGCAACTTCTCCAGGTCAACTCTGGTGTGAAAGGGGGGCCTCTGGATTCCAGTAGCCTGACCGTGACAATAAGCTCAGAGCCAGTATAAACAAATCCATCACCCTCAGCAAAATCCAACCGCGCTAATCAGATGCAGCAGTGATGGGAAAGTCTCCCTAGCTCTGGTGCTGCATCAGCCCCAACTGAACCTGTGGATGATGGAGCCAGCCCTTCAGATAAGGCAGATGCTGCCACAACTGGGGGAAAAGTCTGCAGCTCTTCAACTACCCCTGATTCCCTTGACAACACTTTCTACAAGAGCTACTATGTCCTTGGTGCCTAGGGAGGGAAGAGCCCTGTGCACACATGTACTGTTTCAGTCCTCTCAGCACACCCGAGGACAGTCACCTTATCCTATTTTACAGATGACACTGAAGCTCAGAGAGTTAAAGTAATTTGCCCAGGGCCACAGAACTGCCAAGGTAGTCTTTTTTGGTCCCTGTTTGTACTCTTCGTCTACATATGATTAAGGGGCAAAATAAGTGCCAGCAGAAATGGGTGGTTAACATTGTTTTGACTCCTAAAAAAAGGGAAGGAAGGAGCTAAAAAGGGAAAGGACCTCTCCTTAACAAATTCTTCAATTTCTCCAACGGCCAACTTTGTTGTAATGTCTACAAGGCAAGTGTTACCCAAACTTCACTGTGCATATGAGGCACCTGGGGGTCCCAACAGAGTGAGATTTCTATCAGATGGCCCAGGGTGGGCCTGAGATTTCACATTTCCAGCAAGCTCCCAGGAGATGTGGAGGCCTCTGGCCCAGAGAGCGCATATTCACTATCGAGGGTTGGCCACACACTGTGATCACCTGTGAGCTTTTCAAGTCTACTTAGGTCTGGGCTCCTTTCAGAGTTTCTGATTTGATCAGCTAGGATATAGCCAGTCACTGGGATTTTTAAAAGCTCTCCAAGTGATTCAAAATGTGCATCCAAGGTTGGAACTATTTTTAAACTGATGCTTCTCAAACTGTAAATGGCATAGGAACTACCAAGGAGTCTTATTAAAACGCAGGCTCTGGCTCATACAGTCTAGAAGTGGGCCCAAGGTTCTGTGTTTTCACAGGCTCCCAGGTGGTGCTGCTGGTCTGCTGTGGTCAGCAAGGCCTGAGTGAACCTACCCACCCCTACTTGTAATACCCCCCTCCCAGGGTTCTGATCTCCCTCCCCCATTCCCACCATATTATCAGGTTTAGGCCCCACCTTGTTCAGGTGACAGTGCAGGCCATTGTGGATGATGGAATGGAAGTTTTCGAGGCGGCTCCCATGGAAGGCATAGATTAGGTCTCGTTCTCCTTTGGTCTCATAAAATTTGGCGTTCACTGGGTCAGAGTACTGGATTTCAAACAGAAAGTCCGGCACGGGGACAGGTGTGTGAGGAGCACCAGTCAGCTTTTGGATCTTTTCAAACTTGAAAATATGAAGGAAGCCACAATTTTATTTGGGAAACTGGTAAAATGTGCTGACAAAATGGCGCCCTAAAGCCTTGGTCAACTCCTATGGGCTCTATCAAGAGAAGATATGCTTTCATGAGAACAAAGACATCAATTTATAAACAAGCTCAGAGCTCAAGATTGCTCTCCTCTAGTGTTTTTCCTTACAGTAGGGTAAGGAGCAGGACTTGCTACTTCCAACAAAATACTTCTTATTTTCATAATACTTTCACATCTATTTCCTGCATTTCATCTACAATACTCTCAAGAGATACGAAGTTAGTTTTGATTGCAAAAATGGCCCCAAATGTTTCCTTCCACCCCAGTCCATACACCCCTCTGCAATGTGACTTTGCAGGTGGAATTCTAGCAATATTCCATCGAAAGGTGGAATCTACATCTTTGTCCCTTCAATCTGGGCTTGGCTATATGACTTGTCTTGGTCAATGGGACCTTGGTAAACCTACAACAAACAGAGACTAGTCATTCCTTGTCTGCTAGTAAGACAAGTCTGTTCCTTGTCTTATTAGCCTCTGTAAGGGAGAGCCTCTAGAAGAGTACCCCAGCCAGAGAAGCCAGCCCAGCTGAAGCTGTGGACATGTGAGACCACCCTTGATCAACCAGCAGCTTGCTTCCTATCCTAACCCTTCCCATCCCTCCATACAGAGCCACACAGAAGCAATCAATGTTGTTTTAAGCCACTAGATTTTAGGGAAGCCTTGTTGATACAGATAGGTAGGCTCCTTCCTAAAAGGTAATAATCCTCTTCAAGGCAAAGACCACATCATTCCCATGATTTCTAAAGAATAAACACAGACCATAGCCAATATGTTCTAAAGTTTTCTCTGAATGGTGATTAAATGAGGAAAAGAAGGGCAAAGTAACAAATACTGTTATACTGATGTCAGGTTGCCATGAAATGTCCTTTATTCTGAGGTCAGGACTATCCTCCATGTTGGGGCTAAAAATCCTTTTATAAAATGACAGTATATGGTAGGTTGATGTCTTTACTTGGTCAAAATAAAAAGCTGATAATCCTGGGCCCAACATTCCATTTTTAATGGAACTTAACTGGTCTATAAGCAAAAGTCAAGTAGCCATTGCCTTATCTACTTTACCTACAGTACCAGAACGGCCTCAGTACTTGATGCCTATACAAGATCTGAATAAATCACAATTTAACAACAACAACAACAGAAATTAAAAAACCTAGGGATCATCTAGGAATTATCAGACCAGCATAAACTATGGGTCTCTTGACTCTGATTCAGGGCTCTTTATGTTTTACCATCCAACACAGACAGACATCCCTAGATACGAGAATCTTGGATATCAAATTTTAAGCTGCTTAAGGAGGATTTTTGTCTTTGACAAAAGCTTATAAGCTTGAAAGTTCTTAAGTTTGATTATTGATTAATTTGCAAAGAACAGCACAGATAAACTCCTAAGGCCACTCAGGAACTAACACCGTATCAGGAATCCTCTAGCCCTTGTCATCCCACTCTGTGCCTGGAAGATCCCAGTGTCTGGTCTGTGGCAGAAACTGTACTGGGAGTGACACACAATTTATCATAGTGCCCCTCAATTTATAAATAGGGAAAGGGAGATTCAATAATGGATAAAAGTGGGTTTTGAAACCAGGGCCAGAGGATTTCCACACTTCAGGCACTGCTCTGTTTCCTGACAAGTGAACTTGACCAATGTCTCTAAAGATATGATCAAGGGCCTAACCTTGTCAGAAAACCCTGGGTGCTGATACCCAACATTTACTGAGTCCCTGAATATGCCCTTTCTAAGTGTGAAAATTCATTCTACTCTCACAGCCAGTCCAAGTATATTATTATCCCCACTTTATAGTTGAGGAAATCAAGGTGCTGAAATGTACCCAGTAACCTGCTCAAGGTCAGACAGCTAGTAAGAGCAAAAACACAGCTTAGTAATGTCATATGCAAGTTTCTGGGCCCTACTGCAGACACAGAATCAGAATCTCTGGGGCAAGGTCCCAGGAATCTGCATTTTCAACAGGCTCCTCAGGCCATTCTGGATCATAAGGAGGTTCCAGGGCCTGCCAGCCTTAGGAATCTGTGACCCTACAGACCAAAGTCTCACCTTTGACTTCCCTGTACTGTGGATTGTCAGGACCTTTGAGGATAAAATCCAGCTCACCAGGTCCCAGGACCGTTTGTCTTTGTCACCGGAGGACTGAAGCAGTTCTTTCAAGTTGGGTAACTTGCTGGCATCGGCAAGCTGAAGTGAGGAAAAACCTCCATTAGACAAAATGATAACCAGGGGCCCTCTAGTGGTAAGGCCTGTGACTTGCACTTCTTTCCTCTCAAGGGATTTCCTAAGAGGGAAATGCACAGGATTATAGAATCCCCTTTCCAAACATACCAACTCCCAGAGCTATGAACCTTGAAAGGTTATTTTGAAACTCATTTGTTATAAAACCTTGATGTGATTTTCAATCTTTATTCCACTTCTTGCTACTACTGCAGCAGTAACATTAATGTCTGATTATGGGTTGACACCTCACAGGAAGTACTACCAAATACACGGTATACCAAATATAAACAGCAGAAATGAATTTCCCATTAACCTGTTACCCCAGAGACTAGATAAAGGCCGTATGGCAAGTGTGCATGTAACTTGTCATAAAAATGACCCAGAATGGTAAACTGCACCCAGGCAGGAAGTTAACTGCATGGGAAGGCATGGTTTTGTTTTTTCTCGAGCGTGGTGACATTTTGTGAGGATCCTGGCCACTGTGTCTAAGCATTCTTACAGGAGTTCAGCCTCTGTGGCTTCACATGCTGAAGCAGCTCCTGTACCCACCCGATGCAAATCTCACCTCCTTACCCCTGAGCCGCTCTTGGGGGCAAAGACTAACTTCTGCACCTCTGTGAGGACTTCTGCAGAAACGGGATACCTGCTGCTGCCCTGCTGAAAACCCTGATCCAGCCCAGAGCCTTCTGATTGAAGCTGGCCCTAGGGTGGCTGCAGTAGGTTTCTGGGTGGGATAGTTTAGTTGTCACTATAGCACCTTTCTAAAATTGGAAAGACTCTGAATTCCAAAACATATGTGTGCCAGGATTCCTGATAAAGAACTCAGGCCCAATATTTTCTTCCCAGTATGGTCAGGACTTCTGGGGGCCAAGAACTATCGATGGGGCCTCCCTGCTGGTGCAAGGGTTAAGTCTCAGCACTGTGAAGCTATTGGCAGCCACTGCAGCATGAGTTCAAGCCACAGCCAGGGAGCTGACCCACATGGTGTGGCAGACCTCTCCTGTCTTGCCCGCTGCTCCCCTCAGCAGTGTATTTCAGTAGTCCACTTGTTCTGCTCCCTACTCTTTCACTGGTGAATCCTCTGCACCACTGGGCTACATCCCAGTTCTTGTATGCATAAATAAAAAAATAAATCTTAAAGAAAAACACATGGGTGTGTGGATGTATAAATTCTCCATGAGTGTTGGTGCTACATAGTAGGGAGGCAGAAAGGTAATGATTTTGATTTAAACCTATTCCTTGTCATGACAAAGGAAAGTGCTGTAAGGGGACCAGGCAGGACCTTAGTTGGGTAGAAGCCTGGGGTGGACAGCAAAAGTGTGGCAGAGGATGTGCTGAGTGACCTGGGTTTGATGTGCAAAGGCATAGCATGTAGTCAGGGAAGTGGATGGTGCTGTGGTTAATTTGCAGGCTCCCCTCCCTGGTGCCTGGATCCAAACCTGGCTTCTTATTCCCCATGCTAGCTGTGAGCCCTAGGTGAGTTGTTTGACTTCCTGTGTCTGTTTCCCCAAATATATAAGTGGGATAATATTAGTAGCCACTTCACAGGACGCCTGTGACAGTTAATCACATTAAGCAAGTACAGTGCTTAGAGCAATAGGCAGGTATCAAGTATTCTAATGTTAAGGGGACTGCCAAGATTGTGGTCATCATGAACTGCAGGTTCAGGTGGCGGCCCTAGAGTGCAGGGGAGGGGTCACCATGTGGACCAGGAGTGAGAAGGTGACAAGATCAGCCTGTGAAGGGCCTTGCACACCACCTTCACCCCCCACCCCACCCCACTGCACCAGTGAGGACTTTCATAAGCAAATATGGAGCCACCAAAGGTAACCTAAAGATGTGTTCCTCAGGTGGCCACCTACATGGTCTGCTGCCTACATAGTGCAGAGGACATCTGGAGCAGCCTACAGCTCATCTTGACCTCTTCTTCCCTTCTTTCTACTTCCGTTTCACACTCGTTCTTCCAGAGCCAGAGCTGAATCTTCTCTCCCAAGAGCCCTATGTCTTTCCTTCTCTGTGCTTCTACAGCTCCCTAATAAAACATTCCAGTCTTCAAGGTCAGCCAAAAGTCTCCTCCCCCATGAAGACTTCCCTGATCACTCTTGACATCTGTGCTCCTCAGCCCTTCCCTTGTCAATGCTCTATGCAGAATACTGCCGGTAGTTCACTCTCTCAAATCTGGTTTGGACAAATGCTTCCTGAAGTCCAAACATATCTTCCATATCCTGGAGACCCAGCAGCCAGCTGGGAGCCTGGTATGAAGATCAGAATGAGATAATAACAATTACTATTGGTAAGGCCTTATCATGTGAGAAGTTCTAGCATCATCTGATTTTATCCTCACAAAGGCTTATTTTAAAGGCAAAGAAAATAAGGGTTGGCGAGATTAAGCACCTTGCTTGTGCCACACAGCTTCAGCAGCAGGGAAATGACATGAAGCCAGGCAGCCTGACTCTGCAGTCTGTTCTCTGCAGTGCTTTCCTACCAAATCAATTGGAAAATTCAGTAATGGACTGAACATTTTTGCCGAAAGGGGCAATTCCAGAAGAACTTGGAGACACTGTTTGAGAAGCTAATCAGGTATATTCCCAGAGTCTCCCACCTACTCCACCCCTAATGATACAACCAAGACAGCTAGTGACTGTCCTAACCCTGTCAAAGGCAGGAAAAGGCGTGTGTATGTGCAGTACGGAGCAGGTGCAGGAGAGAGAAAGCCCTCCATCAGACAAGACTTATGAAGCCCTGAGGAGAATACATGCTGGGTGTTTCTGGGGTTTGGTGGGGAAGGCAGAGAGAAGGGTTCATGGGGCAGGGAGGTAAGGTGGGACCTGGTGTGATGGGGAAGATTTGGAAAAAGCACTCCCACTGGGAAAGAGCATGGGCACGCGGACACACAGAGAAGTGAATAGCGCCTGTCCCAAAAGGTGGCCCCCTGACTCAAATGATCCCAGGGCCAAAGAGGTGATCAGCATGAGTAAGGGAAGAGTCTAGGAAAGAGTGGTGCAGGCTATGTCAAACAGGGAGGGCCCAGCCACCCACTACCAGCTGTGTGCCCAAGGGTGATCTCCACCCAGGCTGTGGGCCCTCCAATTTTTTCTTATTTTATAAAGAAATCAACAAGCTGCATTTTTTAAAAAAAATTCAATTTCTAAAAGGCTAGAGGAGAAACAAAACTGATCAGGTCACAGACCACACTTCTGTTCTGGGGAACAGGAAGGATTTAACTGAGAGGGAGCTGTGGACACTTGGAGAGGGATATGGGCCATGTCAGAGTCACAAGGGTTTCAGAAATGTCTCTCAGGAAAGAAGTGGATTCAGTGACTGAGTGGCCAAGGGCAAGGAACCACCAAGGGACAGGCAGAGAAGACCAATGAAATAATGCAACCTCCCTGCTGTGAGTCAGGAATAGGCAGGACAGCCCAGGGGCACTGCAAAGTTGCAGATCACAATCTCCTGGGAAGGAGGCCCAGGAATCTGCATTTGCATGTTACCACAGGTGATTCTTATCACCAGAAACAAATGGGAATAACCGGGTTTAGCTGTTAAACAATGATGTCCTAGAAGGGCTGGCAGCAGGAAAAAAGAACATTTTTTTATAATCCTTGTCCAGGAAAGCACCAGAGGTCATAATTACTAGATGTGGGTGGAGGTGCTGGAAGGAAATAACCAAAGTTACAGCCAAGGTCCCCAGCCTCAGGGATCAGACAAATAGAATGATACCTGGAACCGTAGGGTAGGTGGGATGAGGGAGCTGGCGGCTGCTGAGTTGAAGGCTGGAAAGGGGTAAGCCCCAGATACAAACAGATACACCTTGCTTGCACAAATCTAAGGTATGAAAATCTAGACTCACTAAAACAAACTGAGGTGAGAGCCTACAAGAGAACTCTTCACAAATGCAGTCATGATGGGGACCCTTTAAAAGAGTGGTTCTCCACCCTGGCTACATGCCAGCATTACCTGGGAGCTGGAGAGTGTCTGCCACTGGCACAGATGCTGATTAGCTGACGAAGACAAAAGTAAGAGAACCTACATACATCACTGAGGTGTTAGGAAGATTAAATGAGTTACACTAGAAATAGCTCAGGACATGATTGGGCAAATAGTGAGTGCTACTGGTATCATGTGATACTGTGCTGTTATTACCACTAACCAAACTAATCAAATGTCCCTCTCTAGAGGTCAAAGAGGTGATCAGCGTGAGTAAGGGTCTGCTTAGGAAAAGCCAGCACTTCTGGGATGGCTGGCAAAGGAGGGGGTGGTGTACACTGGAAGGATGGATCCCACCCTGGGTTCTCCATATCACCATGCCACAGGCTGAGACATCTTTCCAGCCACATTCTCACTGAGAGTCACATCACATTATATCTATGTCCCTATCATTTTATATCTGTATACTATCTCTTCAGATACCATCTTTGAGAGCAGAGAAATAAAAAGGTGATCTGAGAGGCTGAGCACTTTACCTTGAGATATCCAATATGTACCCAAATGAACATTTTATTGACCGAACTGAATCTAATTGTTAAAGCTGATGGTTGCTCATGAAAATGATCAAATCAATAGGAGAAATTTCAAACTACATATTCTCTGCAAGTAAACAAAATATCCTAATGCCCAGATCTCATCAACCTCAGACCAATTAAATCAGAATCTCAGGAGGTGAAACCCAGACATTAGTATTTTTTTTAATTTTTTTAGATTTATTTTTAATTATTTATGCATACAAGAACTGGTGTGTAGGCCAGAGGTGTGGGGAGGGGGTGAGAGGATTCACCAGAGACAGAGTAGGGAGCAGAACAGGCAGATCCACTGAAATGTCCTGCAGAGGAGAACAGCGGATGAGGCAGGACAGGTCTTCTGCACCATGTGGGTCAGCTCTCTGGCCAGGGTTGGAACTCATGCTGTCTGGCTGCTGATAGCTTCATAGTGCTGAGACTTAACCCCTTGCACCACTAAGGAGGCCCCATGACATTAGTATTTTTTAAATCTTCCCAGGTGATTCCAGTATGAATCAATATTGAGAAGCTTATAAAAAATGATCTCCCTCAGTAAATGTCAATACTCAATTTCCAGTCTAGAAATTAGCATCAAAAGTTTTCCTTAGAAAGGTTGTTAGCCTGTGAGACAGCAATTTCAACCTCTTGGAATTTATCTTAATAACTGGAGACATAAACAATGATTAACATAGAAGGATGTTTGCCATAGCACTATTTGTAAAAGCAAACGTTAAAAAAATTTTTGAACGAACCCTGAGGTGAGTCGTGGCCCAGCTGTCCCTTAAAGGATGAAGAACAGTTTACCTGGAGAAAGAGGGGGATGGCATGGGGAGGACAGACACGCCCCAGAGTGAGGACAGAGAGGAACTGAGCCTGCTTTAACCCAGATGTCAGCAGCAAGAGAGCCAAAATGGTTAATGGGAACAGGGTAGGCTAGATGTAATGCTTAACAGACCTGTGAGCACACAATCTTGTTAAAATGCAGGTCCTGACTGGTAGGCCTAGGAGGGGCCTGATATTCTGCATTTCTAACAATCTTCCTGGGGACACCATTGTGCTGGTCCTCAACTTGAGTGGCAAAGTACCCAGAATTAATACAAAGGAACCCTGGCTCCCCTGCCCAGCTCCCACCTATAGGCTAGTGGAGAACTAAGGTATGGTGTTTTCTAGGGGAAAAACAAAACAAAGCTGAAGTTGGAGGTTAATAATCAGGGGTATAGGATATCCCAAGAATGCTCAGATTCTCTGACCTGATAAAGGTTTTGCAATCCTTGTCCCAAGGAACAAGGTCAGAAATCTTCAGACTGGGTGTTCAACAAGCATCCAATTTGATTCCTAAAACAGCTGATAAGCATCTCCCAGGTCAGGCACTGGGAATACAAAGAACTCCCAGGGCCTCCCTTGGTGGCACAGCGAGTTGAGCACAGCGCTGTGAAGCTGTCTGCAGCCTTTGCAACGCGGGTTCGGTTCCTGCTGACCAGGGAGATATCCACATGGCGTGGCAGACCTCTCCTGTCTTGCCCACTGCTCACCTCAGCAGTGCTTCCAGACCGTCTGCCTGTTCAGCTCCCTGCTCTGTCTCTGGTGAATCCTTTCACCCTCCCGCGCCTCTGGCCTGTACCCCAGCTCTTGTATAAATAAAATAAATCTTTAAAAAAAAAAACAAAACAAAGAACTCCCAGTGTAAAATCAAAGAGGTCACTCAGAATAAAAATGTTCTCAAAATGTTCTCAAAAAAGGCACCTGAGAAGATTTGGGGCTTTGAAGACTGTGACAGGATAAATCCATGGCCCTGAGTAAAGGTTCAGCTGGGGCATGCTCAGAAAAGCAATCATAAAGTAATTTAAGTTAGAGGACACTTTTTGGAAACTGCAACATATGTGTTATAAGTGTGTAACAACACCTTGTAGTGCAGAGAAAATTAAAATGGCTGAAAGTAATCAACTATTTCACATTACTTCCCAATGCTTGTAGCTAAACAAATGAAAGTGAGAGATTATTAAACAGTTCCTTACCTCCCCTCTTCCAGTAACCACAAAATGATCCAGAAGGTCTAGTCCAGAGTTGATTTCCTTTTCTTTAAAAATTAACCTTTGAGTTAAATACAGGTCCAGATGCCAAGTTCACAGCATCTTTTCTGTAACCCATGATGTATGGCAAATGAAACCTAGATTTAGGTAATAAGAACGTGTGTGCCCCCCTTTGCCTGGGAAGCCAGTCCCATGCGCAGAGAATCTGTGCAACCTGCTGGTTTCCCCATGATGGCACCCACTAAGGAATATGGCAACAGAGCAGGGCAGCAAGTATCTGTCTGTGTTTCTCCATTGGCCCTTGACAGAAAGGGTGCACTCAAAAGGGCCCAGTGAGCCCCATTAGAGAGACGGTCTGTCCCTACAGAGAGCTACCTGAATAGCCCATGCTTTCCTATGGGACTACAGATATGGAGGAAGGGTCTGCCCCAAGCTGAGAGCACTGACACTATGGGGAGGGATGTGGGAAAGGGTGAGCTCTAACAGGGACACGTCTCCTTTATTGGTATCAGTTGTATTTTTTAATAACAAAAGTATACTTAAACATTACTTACATAATTAAAAATAAACTTTAGATGTTGTAGAATAAATACATTTTTAAAAAGCATAAACAAAAACAATTCCAAATCTCCCTTCGCTTTTATCCTATATGCTTCAAACAAACAAGATTCTGGGGCCTCCCTGGCGGCCCAAGGAGTTGAGATGCAGTTTGATCCCCGGCCAGGGAGCTACCCACATGGCGCAGCAGACCTCTCCTGTCTTGCCCGCTGCTCCCCTCAGCAGTGTATTTCAGTCCATCTGCCTGTTCTGTTCCCTGCTCTGTCTCTGGTGAATCCTTTCACCCCCCCCCCAACTCTGGCCTGTACCCTAGTTCTTGTATGTATAAATAAATAAAATCTTTAAAAGAAAAAAAAAAAAGATTCTGTTTGCCAAGGAGACCTTCCAGAAGAGAGAGTACACTGAACATTCTCACTCACTTTCTTGGTATAAACTATAAACCGCATAGTGGGGCACAATCTCTGGTGATTTTGGTTCATCTTACTCCACTCTCTCCCACTGTCTACTCCTGTCCCTAATCATCTCACCCCACCACCATAGAGGGCTCTTAGTAACGCATCCTGGATCTCACTAATGCCCTCCCTTGCCCAAAGAGAAAATCTACACATTTTGGCAAGACATGCTCAGCCCTGTGTGCTCATCTCTTCCTGCTTCCCGCAACAGCCACATTAAAACAATAGACTTGTCCTTCGCAGCAAACTCCTGACTTTCTGCCCATTCTGCCGCTCCTCTGAATAAATACCCCTTTCCTCTTCTCTGCTCCTTGAAATTCGACAAGTCTCTAGTAACAGCCTGGCACCACTGCCATGATTAGTGCTCCCTGACTCCAGCCCACTGCCAGGGCCCTGCTCTGGACTTCCCCAGAGTATAGCCAAGCACACTGTTAACCTCTGTATTCTTTGTTAATTCTGTATTCGCAGCACCCGGCCTACAGCAGGAACTCCATAAATCTATTGACCAAAACTGAAGGAACTTTCATGCCTAGGCTCTGATATCACAAACACACAAAATCGAGTATCTGAATTTGCAAAACAAAGCTTGGGGGAAATCTGTTCAGCTTTCCCCTTTCTCTGACTTCCAATCTCTTCCTGTACCCTGAAATGCTTGGGCACAGTGGTCAAGACCTAAGCTCCCCTCAATTAGAATGCAGTGGGCCAGGTGGGGGAGGTCAAGGGGCTGAGCCTTTGCCCCTCAGCTTCCTGAAAGTGATAGCAAAGAGAGAACCTAACAGTGACCACCTCATCAGAGATAATTCTAAGCATATTGATTCTGAATGTTTCCTTTAATCTGTTAATGTGGCTCATAACACTAATGATTTTCTAAAGTTGAATTAATTTTGCATTCCTGGGATAAACTCATCCTGTTAATGAGGAATTACTTTTTTTTTATACATTGCTAGCTTCAGATCCTAATATTTTATAGAGGATTTTGACATTTATACTCAAGAATGATATAGATCTGTAATTTTCTTTTTTGTATCATCTTTATCAGATTCAGATTCTGGGTTATACTAGCCACTTTCTCAATACTCTGGAATAGTTCATGTAAAACTGGAATTACTTATTTCAGTAATTGGTAGAACTTACCAATGAAGACAACCAAGCCCTGAGCTTTCTTTTAGGAAAAATATTTGACGATTAATTCAATTTATTCAATAATTGTAGGCTATTTTGGTCTCAGTAAATTATAGTTTTCTAGGTAATTCCAAATATTTGGATTGCAAAGATAACTGTTATCCAGAAAGCTGACCCCTGGGTGAACTCTGCCAGAAATTAAGTGCCTTATGAATCATCAGAAAAATGACTGTTCATATACGTACTATACACGACCTAGAAAAGTCGTGTTCATACAGAACTTGAAGATGGAGGTCCGGGTGACTTGGTGACTTTGGGACAGACAACTCCCTATTTAGCAGAATCAGTTGCTGCAAATCAACAGCTACGGCTGGCCATGCTAAAAGAAAATTGGGGGGGGGGGGCTCACACCACTATTCCTTACTTCACTCCTGGGAATCGCTTGTCTTCAACAAGAGAAAACAGTCCTGGAAGACACTGGCGTGTGGGGAGTGTTTTGGGCGCGGGGACACCTTCCCGAGGCCCGGCTGGGGGTGCAAGTCTGGGGCCTGGTATGTTTACAAACGCCGGTTCCGCGGGCCACGTGGCCCGGGTCGGCGCGGGGCGGGGGCGGCATCGGAGCACACTCACCAGGGCCTCAAAGTCCTTGCAGTCGCGGTGGGCATAGGACGCGGGAAAAGGCCGCAGCACAGAGTCGCGCTTGTAGCTCTGCAGGGCCGAGGCGAAGAGGCTGCACCGCAGGTCCGCGGCCAGCACGTCGCGGCCCGCCGCCTCCCTGACGGCCGCCCTGGCTGCCGGCTGCATCCCAGGCCGCGGCCCGTCGCCGGGGAGGGCGCGCCGGTGGGGAGCGGGGGCGCTGGCCCCGGGGACCGGGGGTCGGAGGGGACCGGGCTCCCCGTCCGAGGCGGAGCTGGGCAGAGGGCGAGGTGACAGGGGTGCGGCCGCGGGCTCGAGCGTCTCCTGCGGGGTTCTGGGCCGGGGCGCCGGCTGCTGGGGGCGGAGACCGACGGCTCTAGAAGGGGGACCCTGCCCGGGGCACAGGTCAGGACAGGTGGGGGGCCGGGCCTGGGGCGGGGCTATGACAGGGGACGGGATGACAACGGCGGGAACGTGCTGACACGTGTCCTCCGCAGGGGTCCGGGACGCGGGGCGCCCCCGGGGGACGGCGGGCGGGGCTCCCCGCCAGCGCCGGGCCAGGCTGCGGTGCGGCCGGCGCGCTCCTGAACGGCCTCCGGGTGTCGCTGCCGGAGCCCCGGCGCCCTCCCCGCGGCCCGCGGCGCCGCCTGCTTCCAGCCAGCCGGGCACGTCCGCCCGCCGCGCCCTGCCCGCCGGAGGGCCCCGGGCCGGCCGCGCGCCCAGGCCTACCTCCCTCTCCGCCGCCGGCTCCCCGCGGCTCGCGCCCCGCCCCGCCCCGCGCCGCCCCGGGGCCCGCCCCCCACCCCCCGCCCCGGAGGCCGCGCCCGCCCCGCGCGACCCGAGAGGTCCCCGGCTTCCCGGCGCGCGGCCGGGGCGGAGCCGCCCGCGCCCCTGCGCCCCGGGCGCACCGAAGCCCGCCGCGGAAAATGGCACGGGCGCCCTTGGTGACCCGCCCTTGGACTTGCCTTTGTCCCGGCTCGGTGGGCTGAGCCTGCTCTTCTCGCCTAGGGAGTTCCTGCTACCGGTTGCCTCCCGCTTGGGCCGTTTCCCTCCCAAGCTGGCTGTGTAGAACCTTTCAACACCCAAGGAAACAGCTCAGAGTGCTGCACTGCTCGCCAGGTTCCCACTCAGCCTGACGAGATGCTGAAGTTCACTCCCAGTTGGTCTGAAAGCCTAAAGAACCTTCCTCTGCCTTTCAGCTCCCGGAATTCTCTGCATGGCTAGTGTCTGACCTCTCAGCTAAGATGTTCCTAGTGTTATAGGGCAGCCCCGATATTGAACCCGCGCGCTTAAAAGGGACTTATTAATACTCCACTACAGGCACACACAAAAGGTTCATAAAAGGTTTATTTACAAGGGAAAAGGAAATAAGGAAAATGTACAACTCAGGGAGAAAATAGGGAAATAAAGTCTTTAATGCATCCTACCCGATCCGCCGACCTGGAAACCCAAAGGCACTCTCAGAGCTGGCCGGACGCTGCTAGCTGGTGGAGAGCCAAAATGGGGAACCCCCCCCCCCCAAAGCCCACGTGTCTGTCTTTATACTCACTTGGTTGCTTAACCCCACCCTCAGGTCCCAGCCACCTTCCCTTTGGTGGTGATGGGATTTGGAGTTCCCAGTGTCTTTGTCTTTGGCCTGGGGTGGGGGTGGAGTCCACAAAGCCTGTATGGAATTAGCTTTAGGACATCCTTTCCCCCCTAACACTAGATCCTTCTTGGGGCACGCTCTGACAGGGAGCATAGGGAGCCAGGGAGCCAGGTAAAGAGGAGCGCGGACCTAACTCTGCAGGAAGGAAGAGACTAGACACAACTCCAGTTAGAGGAAACACCGCAGTTTGGACTCCTGGTCACAAGGAAATCTAAACACAGGTTATTACTGAATTCCTAGTCCAAGAAGCCTCTAAAAAGCCTGCCCACACACCCAGCCTCAGGATGCTCTGAGGGAGCAACTTCCCTTCCTGCATCCATCCTGAAGTGGACCATGGTTCAGAGAAGTGTCCACTCTACAGGGGAATATTATTCAGCCATAAAAAGGAATGAAGTACTGATACATGCATGACAGGGATGAACCCTGAACACATTACACTAATTGACAGATCAGGTCACAAAAGACCATGTAGTAAATGGATTGTATTGTATGTATGACTTTGGGAGGAAGAACAAGACCAGACCCAAATACTGCAGAGCTTCCTAGGCCGAGCAACGGGTGCTGGCTTCTCCTGGGAGTCCACAGAAAACCTCTGTTTGCTGTGAGGCCTGGACTGGTCCAAAAATGCCAAAAAAAAAAAAAAAAGTGTTTAAGAACCTTATGGCATCAGACAAGGCCCGGATAGCACCCCAAATCCTGGGGGCCGCCTGGTCACCAGAAACTCTAACATGGCTACTGAACCTCATGCTAAGAAGGCAGGGCTGGCAGCAAAGGGGCAGGAGACCTGAGAACTACCCCTCATTCCACCTCTTCTCCACTGTGAAGCCCTAAAACAAGTTCCCTCCTTGGCCTCAGTAATGTCTGTTGTATGAATACATGAAATCTGCTTGTCTGAATATATTTTCTCACATATGCAATGAGAACTGTAGTGGTAATGCCCATGTACCAGTAAGTGTAGAACTACCTCTGAGAATGCAACCCTCAGGGTCTAGGTGCTCTACAGAGCGAGCTGCCTTATCTAGTTCCTTGTCATTGTGTTGTTTCCATTTTCTAAAACAGTTTAATTAAGATATAATCCATATATATACAACTCACCCATTTGAAATGTACACCTTAATAGTTTTTAGTATATTCAGATATATGTAACCATAATACTGTCAATTTTAAAACATTTCATCACATCTGAAAGAAACCCTAGGGCCTCTCTGGTGGCGCAAGGGGTTAAGTCTCAGCATTGTGAAGCTGTCCGCAGCCATTGCAGCACGAGTTTGATCCCTGGCCAGGGAGCTACCCACACCGCACAACAGACCTCTCCTGCCTCGCCCACTGCTCCCCTCAGCAGTGTATTTAGTAGATCTGCCTGTTCTGCTCCCCACTTTGGTGATCCTCTCACCCCTCCATCTCTGGCCTGCACCCCAGCTCTTGTATGCACAAATAAATAAATAAATCTTTTTAAAAATTTAAAAAAGAAACCCTATACAATTTGCTATCACTGCCCTATGTTTCCACCTGCATTTGCCCTTCCCATGAGCAACTACTAATCTGCTTTCTGTCTCTTCAGATATATCTAGTCTGGACATTTCATATAAATGGAGTCATATGATACATGGTCTTTTTGTGACTTGTTCTGTCAACTAATATAATGTTTACAGGTTTCATCCATGTTGTGCACGTATCAATACTTCATTCCCTTTATGGCTGAATAATATTCCACTGTATAGATACACCACATTTGTTTTTCACTCCTCAATGATTGGTCTTCAGGTTGTATCTACCTTTTGGCTATTTTGAATATGTAATGTTTGGCTATAAATATGTATGGTATAGTGCTGTTGGCTATAAACATTCATGTACACACTTTTGTAGGGGACATATATTTTCATTTCTCCTGGGTATATATACTTGGGAGTGTAACTGCTGAGTCATATGGTAATTACATGTTTAATTGAATAAGGAATTGCAGGTCTTCAAAAATGGCTGCATGTTACATTCCCACCAGCAGTCGAAGAGGGTTCTGATTTCTTCACATACTGGACAGCACTTATTTTGACTGTTTTATTCTACCCATGCTGGAGGGTGTGAAGTGTATATTATATCCATGGGGTTTTGATTTGTATTTCCCTGATGGCTGACATGGAACATCTCTTCATGTGCTCTTTGGACATTTGCATATCTTCTCAGAGAAGTATCTATTCAGGTCATTTGCCCTCTTTTATATTAAAGCTTACTTATAATCATCATAATGATGTTTATGAGTCCATTTTAAAACTGTTATTTTTTTCCCTAGAGTTGTAAGAATTCTTTGTATCTTCTAATATCGTTCCCTTATCAGATATGAGTTGTAAATATCTTCTCACATCCTGTGGATTGTCCTTCACTTTCTTTTTTTTTTTAACATTTATTTATTTATGCATACAAGAGCTGGGGTACAGGCCAGAGATGTGGGGGGTGAGAGGATTCACCAGAGACATAGTGGGGAACAGAACAGGCAGAGTGACTGAAATACACTACTGAGGGGAGAAGCAAGCAAGACAGGAGAGGTCTGCCTCGCCATGTGGGTTTCTCCCTGGTCAGCCAGGGGATTGAACTTGTGCTGCAGAGGCTGTGGATTGTTTCATAGTGCGGTGCTTAACCCCTTGCACCACCAGGGAGGCCCTGTCCTTCACTTTCTTGAGGGTACCAGTGAAGCAAAATTTTTTGATTTGAGGAAATCCAATTTACCTATTTTTCTTTTGTTGCTGGTGCTTTTTGGTGGCATAACTAAGAATCCACAAAACCCAAGATCAGAAAGATTTCTCTCCACCACCATACTTGTGTCTAAGAGTTTGACAGTTTTAGCTCCTACTTGTATACCTTTGATCTGTTTGAGATGATTTTTTGCATTATTGCAAAGACGATCCTTTCCCCATATTGAATGGTCTCAGCACTCTTGTTGGAAACCTATTGATCAGACACGGGCTTTATTTCTGGAATCTCAATTCTATCTATTGATCTATCTTGATTATCATTTCTTTGTAGTAAGTTTTGAAAATAAAATTGAGTTCTTACAAAAAATAAAAGTAAAAAAAAAATAAAAACTGAGTTCTACTTGGTTCTTTTTCTAAATTGTATTGGCTATTATGGGTTCCTTGCAATTTCATGTGAATAGTTTTCTGAGTATAAGTTTTATACGTATTTAGTTACATTTATTCCTAATTATTTCATTCTTTTTCATGCTATCGTCGGTGGAAGTGATTGTTCATAAGACCCTTATAGAAATACAGGGGGGTTTTTTGTACATTAATCTCATATCCTGCAAACTTACAGAACATGTTTATTAGTTGCAATCTTTTTTGGTAATTTTTTTCAAGATTTATTTTATTTATTTATGCACACAAGAGCTGGGGTGTAGGTCAGAGGTGCCGGAGGGTGTGAGGATTCACCATAGACAGAGTAGGGAGCAGAACAGGCAGATTGACTGAAATACACTGCTGAGGGGAGCAGCAGGCGAGAGTGGAGTGGTCTGCTGTGTCATGTGGGTTAGCTCCCTGGCCAGCTAGGGATCGAACTCATGCTGCAGTGGCTGCTGATAGTTTCATAGTGCTGACACTTTAACCCCTTGTGCTACCAGGGAGGTCCCATTTTTTGTAATTTTTAAGGTTTTCTATATACTAGTTAATGTCATCTACGAATAGGGATAGTTTTACTTTTTTCTTTCCAAACCAGATGCTTATTTTTCTTACCTAATAGCCCTGGCTAGAACCTCCAGTATAGTGATGAATAGAAGTGGTGACAGCATACTTATTTTGTCATTTGGATGCTTTCTTCAGTATGATGTTAGCTGTGGGTTTTCCAGATATGCCCTTTGTCAAGGACAGTAAGTTCACTTCTATTTCTAGTTTGTTGAGTGTTTTTATGAAGCAAGAGTGTTAGATTTTATCAAATGCTTTTTGCATTTGTTGGGATGGCCATGTGATTTTTATTGTTTTCATATGGTGTATTCCATTAATTGATTTTCAGATGGTCAACCTTTAATTCCTAGGATAATTCCTACATATTAATGGTATTTGATTCTTTTTGTATGTTGCTACATTTGGTTTGCTAGTATTTTGTTGAGGGTTTTTGCATTCACATTCCTAAAGACATTCCTAAAGGTCTGTAATTTTCTTGTGGTGTCTTTGTCTAGTTTTATTTCATGGCAATACTGGTCTCTTAGAATGAGTTAAGAAGTGTTCGCTCCTTTTCTATTTTTGGTGAAGAATTGGTATTAATTCATCTTTAAATATTTGTAGAATTCAACAGGAATTCAGCTAGGTGAGCCTGGCTTTTTCTTTGTGGCTAGTTTTCGGGTTTGTTTGTTTTGTTTTTTTGTTTTTTTACTAATTTAATCTCTCCTCTAGTTACAGGTCTATTCAGATTGTTTATTCTTCTTAAGTCAGTTTTTATAACTTGAGTATTCAAGAATTTGCCTATTTTGGGGGCTCCGTTGTGGTGCAGGGGTTCAAATCTCAGCACTATTAAGCTATGGCCAGCCACTGCAGCATGAGTTAAATCCCCAGGCAGGGAGCTGATCCACATGGTACAGCACACCTCTTCTGTCCCGCCTGATTTTCCCCTCAGCAGTGTATTTCGGTAAATTGCCTGCTCTGCTCCCCACTCTGTCTCCGGTGAATCCTCTCACACCCCTCCCCCCCACTTCTGGCTTACACCCCAATTCTTGTATGCATAAGTAAATAAGTCTTTAAAAAAATTAAAAAATTAAAAAAAGAATTTCATAAAGGTGACAGCAGAGTGAGAGCCTTCTGAGCACAGAGCTCTAGGCAACTGCATAGACCCTTAGCCCCACCTGCCTTCCTCGAACTTCTCCCTGGTGGTCCAATAAAATCTATGATCAGAATAAGATAAAGATACTCGCTAAGAACACTGCAATTCAAAGTCTCTATCAGAGTTCCCAACCAGCTAAGTAAAACAAGAAATAATAATAAAAAACATAAGACTTGGAGAGGAAAAAGACAAAGATACCACTTTCAAGTAATAGTAGAATCTACACTAAATCTATTAGAACTAAAGAGTTTAAGATCGCTGAATGCAAGAGCAATAGGTAAAACTCAGCTGCATTACTATATACCAGCAATAAGTTATACAATTATGAATTGGAATTTTAAAAATCTATAGTATAGTAGCCACAGCAACTATAAGGTATTAGAAATAATTGTAATTTTTTAAATTATGGTAAAACCATAGAACTACACTTACAGGTAAAAGTGACCTCAAAGAAGGGGAAGCTTTACAATGTTCATGAATATGCTATATAGTGCATGATCTATGAATATAATTTTAAAATTACTAAAATGAAACTCCTTTGCCTCTCTTCCGGTTTGAGAAAAAGGACACTGCCAACACTCTGAAGCCCTCTGTGGGCCCTGCCCCATCACACCCCTTACTCCCTACAAAGGGCTAACCACAATCCTGAATTTTGTTTTAATGCCCCGCTCCCACAGTCAGAAAACTCCTTTACTTGAAAGCAATCATGCTCAAAGCCGCAGTGCACGCGTAGGTGAGACCTGAATTTCTCCAGCTGACCAGGAAGGAGTTTAGATCACGGGCAGCCAAGACGCCCTTGCACCTTTACGGGTGGCCCCAGAGCACGGTTTGAATATTAAGTTGTTTCCGCCGAACAAAGGGCGGGTATTCCGGGATCATCTGCATACCCATAATACACTGCAAACAGTACAAATATTTTCAAGTAAAAAATAGTTCTTTCTCATCAGACTTCCCTAAGTGTGAGAATATTATTATCAGAATTTCCTGGATAAGCTTCTTCAGGCAGTAACTCGTGGAATAAGTAGCCACCATTAGTGCATTAGGAGTTGCAGATGCCTGATAAATGAGTTATGGCCCGGCAGAAGACATACTCTGGTTTCTCTTCAGATCGTATAAATCTTTCGCCTTTTACTAAAGATTTCCGTGGAGAGGAACAATTCTGAGTCTTTACCCAATTTTTTGAGGTCTTGCTTCGGCAAGGCTACTTTGTGGTGTTTAATATTAGAAATTATTGCTATTTGCTTGTGTGGTTTTTCTGTGCGTCTTCTTTGTAGTGCTTGCTTTACTGTTCTTGCAAGTGGTTTTGCGAATATTTGATATTTCCTGAGTAGCGGGTGTTTTGCCATTTCTTTTGTCATTTAATCTCTGGCTGAGATTATCCTGCACTTAAAAGCTAAATGGTTTTAGTCCTAACTTTGCTGATTTTAAAAACGGCATGTATGTAAGTGCAACCATTCGCTGCCCTGCGTATGCTTTTTCCACGCAAACTTATGTTTAATACGATATTATGCAATTTAGTAACGCACGTTGCCGTTTTATTTCAATTTACTGTAAGGAGCTACACATAAGAGGCCAGTTCGAGGATTAATATCTTGGTTAGGACTTTTTTTTTTTTTTAAGATGATACTAGTTACCATAATTACTGTTAGACTAGATACAAAAGTAAATGAAGGGCCTCCCTGGTGGCGCAAGGGGTTAAGCTTAACGCAACCTATGAAGCTAACCGCAGCCTCTGCAGCACAAGTTCGATCCCCGGCCAGGGAGAAGCCCACAAGGCACAGCAGACCTCTCCTGGCTGGCCCGCTGCTCCCCTCAGCAGTGTATTGCAGTCAGTCTGCCTGTTCTGTTCCCCACTCTGTCTCTGGTGAATCCTCTCAGCCCCCGCTCCATACACATCTCTGGCCTGCGCCCCACTTCTTGTATGCATAAACAAATACATCTTTAAAAAAAGAAGTATGCAAAAAATTAATTTTTAATTTTTTGTGTATTTACTTTAGATCAATTACATTTCAAAGTGATGTAAGCTGGGAGTATCAATATTTACAATGCCCAAAGTATGCATCCTTTGCATGTGTTTATAAGATACCTGGCGCGCAGACCTCTCCTGCCGCCCGCTGCTCCCCTCAGCAGTGTGCTTCGGTCCTTCTGCCTGCTCTGCTCCCTGCTCTGGCTCTGGTGAATCCTCTCACCCTCCCGCGCTTCTGACTGTACCCAGTGCTTGTATAAATTAATAAATTCATTAAAAAAATAAACTTACGATACCATAAGTTATGAAAACAGTACATTTGGTCTTCACGGTGTGCAAGCGGAACATAACTGCAAACTTCTTCACGAGGGATGAGAGCAAAAATGTTGGACTCCCTGACCTTACTTAACAGGCAGGCCTGGCGGCCGAACTGAGCACTAAGGGGAAGCATCGCCCCCTGGTGGCCAGTATGGAGGCTGCAACAGAAGCGAGCAAAGGGCCCAGAAAGTCTATAAATCTGGGGACGAGAGCTGAGATCCAGGCCCAGTGCGCCTCCCACGGGAAGTGTCCACTGCAAAATTTGAAAGGGTTAGGTTTCCTTCCTAGATCAGACCTGTAGCTGTGGCCCCTGGAAGCCAGACAAAACAAATAGAAAAGGATGATTGAAATTAATGTAGATCAACACTTTTTAATACAAGAAATAACTTGTACCACAAGATGGGAACTTAGCATTGCCACTAGTCTCTGACTTCTTACCCTGTGAAATAAAGAAAGCTTGCAAAAGGATATTGAAACAAATAGTATGCGTGGATGAACTTTGCAAACATTACCTAAGTGAAGGAAGCAGTCACAAAGGCCCACAGGTGGTGTGCTTCCACGTACACGAAATGTGCGGAAAAACACTTTAAAGATAGAAAAGTAGATTCGAGGTTGCCAGAGACTGGGAGATGCGGGCATGAGGAGTAAGAGTCAATGAGTACAAAGTGGGTTTTTTTAGGGGGACGTGGGGGTGGGACAGGGGATGACAAATGTTCTATAATCAAACTGTGGTGATGATTGCACAATTCTGTGAATAGACTAAAAACCATTTAATTGTAGCTTTTAAGTGAGTAAATTGTATGGCAAGTGAAGCATGTCTACTAAAGCTGGTTTTAAAATGTATTACACACATTTAAGTCGAATATATGTCAAGCATGATTGACTTGTTAGCAAAGGAATCAGCAAAAATTAAAAAAAAAAAAAGTGCCAGTTGAAAGATAGTGTCAAAGTTGGGAAGCCGAATATTTATTTACAAAAGCGGCTAGGGAAAGAAAAAAGCTGTTTCCTTTTCCAAGGTTGTTCAGTGAGCACACAAGGTTGTTCGGTCACCACTAGGGCGAGCCAGAGGTAAGCGCCGTGGAGGAAAGAACAGCACGTTTTAGAGGCACAGGATGGGGAGACTGAGGCTCCAGGTTGTTGCACAAGATTTCACCCCCACGTTAGTCTCAGGTGCGGCAGGAAACCTGAGTCCCAGCGCCAAGCTCTCATTTGAAATTGGACATATCAGGAGTTTTCCTCAAGAGCAGACAAAAATGCAGAATTTCAGGAATATACAGCCCGGAGGAGAGGAGGTGCACGGTTACAAGCAGAACACCTGCGCGCCCACCATGCCAACCCAGAATGAGAAGCACTGAACATTTTTTCATATGCCTGTTGGCCATTTGCATTTCCTCTTTGGAGAAGTTCATTTTTAGCTCTTCTGCCCATTTTTTGACTGGGTTATTTACTTTGTTTTTGTTGAGTATCAGCAGCTCTGTAGATTTTTGTGATCAGTCCTTTTGTTACCGGCCAGGGAGACGGGAAGTCCAAACCCCACAAACCTGCCTATTCTATGTAGGGTTCTGCCATCCGCCTCATCAACACAAAACATGAGACTTTAATGGAAAGGAACTTTAATACAATTAGAAAACAATACAGGAAAGGCAAAGAATCTAGTTTCTAAATCAAGCACCCAAAGTTACCCAATCCCTCGTGGGTAAAAGTCCATCCAACTGGGACTGGCCCAGAGAAAAGCCCCAAAGCCTGCCACAAGTCTAAAGCATCTTCCAGTGGGGACCCACAGAAAAGGGTCAGAAGCAACCAGAGAAGCCCGGAAGGAAAAGAGCAAAATCAAAATCAAGATAAAAGCTGCCATTGTCACCTCCCCACGGGTCTCTCACCCACATCTGTGTCACCCCGTCCAAAAGGCAAGCGCAGTTTCTTCACGTGTCTCTCGGCTCCATGTGCCTCCTCCAGGTCTCCTTCTGGCTCCAACCTGCTTCCTTCCTCAGTCTCCTCTGCAGCTTCTTCTCTCCCTGCTCAGCGCCACCCACCATTTGGGTGGGGCAGGAAACCTGGAACCTCCCCCTTTCCTGGGGACCACCCTGTTATAATTCCCCCTTTGAACTTTTATTCCACTGTATCTATGGTGGCACAGATCTCAGGGTGTAGTCTTAGGAGACAGTCTTTTTTCAGGGTTACAATGTGTGTAAGAGAAGCAACAATTAGTCAGCAGCATTGTCCATGAATGTCCAGTATGACAGTTTTCTGTTACTGGAAAATAGTCCATTATCCAAGCAAAAAGAAAAAAAAATCTGGAGCATTAGCTAAAACAAGACAGCAAATACATGAAAATCACAGGGGAAAAAAATCTTAAAATTGGTTGAACTTATGTAATAAAAAAACAAGTTCTCTATTGATGGAACTGTTGAAAGTACAAATTTCCTACACAGGACTGAATACACCTGATATTTACTAAGTTTTCTGTGACATAATACTGGTAGTTTTTTTGCATTTTTTTCTGAATCCACAAAGTTTTCTTGTTTTGGTGACCAGGATCTGCAGCAAGGTTGCAATTTTTTTTCCAGCAAAGCTAACCTGTGTTTGCATTTTCTCTCCCCTTGATACCAACACAGCATAAAAATAGTGGTAGTATATTTTACTACTTACCTCAGAGTCTGTTTTTGCATAACTTCCATAGGGATTTTGTTTGCTTAAACTAAAAAATTGGACATGAGTTTGATCGTGTAGCTTTGCACGGAGTTCTTCCAGAAAGTTGAAGCAGAGCTGAACCAAGAAGAGGAGAACGTGTTTGCTTTGTTCGTAAGGGTTCCAGAGACCGCCAAAGAAGGTGAGGAAGCTTGCCTCCATTGGCAGGACTGGACAACCCGGCCAATGAAAAAGTCCTGGTACCCTCGAAAAGAGGAAAGCCCAGGTGGAGTCTGATGAGACCAACTTTGTTCCTGAAGCCTACATTGACCGGATGCCAACTGTTCGCTCTGATCCTGTATGGAGTATTCCAACAAAGTCAGCAAAAAATTGCTGTTTAGTTATTCTACCCTGTGATTTTATGCAAAAGTAGGTAAAATGGTTTAAAAGTAAATTTAGTCTGCAAACTTTTGCTACGCTGTTAAAAAAGTTTGGGATCAAGGTTGAGAAAATTTGTGTTTTACATAAGTTGAACCATTTTAAGTTTTTTTTTCCTGTGATTTTGATATATTTGCTGTCTTGTTTTAGCTAATGCTCCAGATTTTTTTTTCTTTTTGCTTGGATAATGGACTATTTTCCAGTAACAGAAAACTGTCATACTGGACATTCATGGACAATGCTGCTGACTAATTATTGCTTCTCTTACACACATTGTAACCCTGAAAAAAGACTGTCTCCTAAGACTACACCCTGAGATCTGTGCCACCATAGATACAGTGGAATAAAAGTTCAAAGGGGGAATTATAACAGGGTGGTCCCCAGAAAAGGGGGCGGTTCCAGGTTTCCTGCCCCACCCAAATGGTGGGTGGCGCTGAGCAGGGAGAGAAGAAGCTGCAGAGGAGACTGAGGAAGGAAGGAAGCAGGATGAAGATCCAGAAGGAGACCTGGAGGAGGCACATGGAGCCGAGAGACACGTGAAGAAACTGCGCTTGCCTTTTGGTTGTGGACTGGGTGACACAGATGTGGGTGAGAGACCCGTGGGGAGGTGACAATGGCAGCTTTTATCTTGATTTTGATTTTGCTCTTTTCCTTCCGGGCTTGTCTGGTTGCTTCTGACCCTTTTCTGTGGGTCCCCACTGGGAGATGCTTCAGACCTGTGGCCGGCTTCGAGGCCTTGCTCTGGGCCAATCCTGCTTGGGTGGACTTTCACCCACGAGGGATTGGGTAACTTTGGGTGCTTCATTTAGAAACTAGATTCTTTGCCTTTCCTGTATTGTTTCCTAGTTGTATTAAAGTTCCTTCCCATTAAAGTCTCATACGATTTGTGTTGATGCGGCGGATGGCAGAACCCATTTAGAACAGGCAGGTTTGCGGGCTTTGGGCTGCCCCTCTCCCTGCCCTATAACACTTTATCATTAGTGTTGTGTGCAAAAATAAGGGGGGTGGAATTGCATGGTGAATAGAACCAAAATAAAAATGCATACATTGTGCAAAAATGAAAAATGATGTGATAATTATATAAAATATATGAAATTTAAAAATGAGAAAAAAAAATTAAAAAACACACCCAACTTTTAAAACTCCGTTGTGTCCTTCCCTTTCACCCCCTCACTCCCCGCCGAAAGAACGCATCTCAGTCCTGAATGTTGTATCGGCCACTGTATTGCTAAATTTTTATTTTCCAATTCAGCTGCAGAGTCTTTACGTAAAAGAAGTCAAACTCAAATGTACAAAAACACCACACCTGAAGTCCGAGTCCCGGGTCTGGGCGGCGCTCAGCGCGCCAATCCCGCCACGCCCCCTACTGGCGACAGGACGCACCGCGACACTGCAGAGAGCTTTCCGAATCCAAACGGCGCTGACGCGGCTTATTTGCATACCCACAGTGCACTGCACTCACTACACGCTTTAAAATGCAAAATTTTAAAAATTATTACATTTATATTTTCTGCACGTTAGAATTTCATTTGAAAAGTAGTCTGAAAAAGTTTTTTCACTTATTGAACGTTGGTGGTAATTAGCCACCATCAGAGAATTAGGAGTTCTTTTCACCCCAGGCGGGAGCCTGGCCCATGATCGGGCATACACTGCTTTCTCTCCACACCTTTAATTTCCCCGCCTTTTTAGAAGGGCTTATCGTGGAGAGAATTTATAGCTGAGACTTAACCCCAATTTTTTGAAGCCTTGTTCTGACAAGGCTGATTTTGGTGTTTCAATATCAGACAATATAGTTATTGGTTTTAAGTAACTTGCGAGGTTGTACGTAGCGGTTTTATTTTTAATTGCAGTGTATGTAGTAAACACGCTTCACAGATTTATGTATCTAAAGTGTTGTGCTACCTCTGTTATATCACTTAAGCACGTGGTCATGTTTTCAGGGAGGCTTTTTTTTTACGTTTTTACAAAAATCAGAGTGTGGTCAGTATTTTACATTAAGTTTCAGCTGGAGCTGTTCCATTTTCAAGTACACGGCGAGGCTCTCCCTTCACGGAGGTTTTAGTGTCTCATCTCCCCACCCCTAGGTTTTCATTCTGTAACAGGTGTGACCTGCTCTAGAAAGAGGGAAAGCAAATAAGACAAGTACCCAGCACACGCTCACACACACACTTCACACACATGGCCTTTGCTCCAAACTTTGCAGGCCTGGGGTAACCTGTGGCTTCCACACAAAGCCCCACTGTCCAGCCTCTCCCTACAGCCACAGTGTGGCTGGTGCTCTGGCTGCCACTGTGCTAAGAAAGGGGACCTCAACTCTGCGACACTGCTTCGTTTTGGTGGTGGGGTGGTGGTGTAAAGTGATCCTTCCCTGGAGATCAGCCTGTAGCAGAACCCAGAAAACAGACCTGGGCACTTGCTAGTTTCCTCAGGGTCTGATTCAGCACTGTTGAGGGGGGGTGTCACCTCAGCCCAGAGCCTCCCTGCTCCCTCCCTGGGATCCCACATCAGCAGTGCCAGCGGCTTCTCCTTTGAGTCACCCAGTAACAGTGGTCCCCAGGAAAAGGGGAGGTTCCAGGTTTCCTACCCGCTCCGCGCACTCCCCCCCCCCTCCCCCAAGGAGGCTGGAGCTGAGCGGGGAGGGGAAGAAGCTGAACAAGGAGGGGAGCAGCATGGAGAGCCAGAAGGAGACCTGGAGGAGGCAAGTGGAGCAGAGAGACATGTGAAGAAGCTGCACTTGCCTCTTGGTCCTGGATTGGGTGACACAGATGTGGGTGAGAGACCTGTGGGGAGGTGACAATGGCAGCTTTTATCTTGGTTTTGATTTTGCTCTTTTCCTCCCAGACTTGTCTGACTGTTTCTGGCCCTAAATATGTTACAGGGCAGGAAGAGGGGCACCCCAAAACCCCTAAACCTGCCTGCTCTAAATAGGTCCTGCCAACCGCCGCATCAACACAAAACATATAAGACCTTTAATTAAAAGGAATTTTAATACAATTAGGGGAAAATACAGAAAAGACAAAGAATATAGTTCTGAATCTAGCACCAAAAGTTACCCATCCCCTCATGGGTAAAAGCCCACCCAAGCAGGGTTGACCCAAAGCAAGGCCTGAAAGCCTGCCACAAGTTTAAAAGGACCTTCAGGCCAGGACCCACAGCAAAGGGTAAAAAACAGTCAGACAAGTCTGGGAGGAAAAGAGCAAAATCAAAACCAAGATAAAAGCTGCCATTGTCACCTCCCCATGGGTCTCACTCACATCTGTGTCACCCAGTCCATGACCAAGAGGCAAGTGCAGCTTCTTCACATGTCTCTCTGCTCCACGTGCCTCCTCCAGGTCTCCTTCTGGCTCCATTCTGCTTCCTTCCTTCTCCAGTCTCTTCTCCAGCTTCTTCCCCTCCCTGCTCAACTTCACCCTACCTTAGGTGGGGCAGGCAACCTGGAACCTTCCCTTTTCCTGGGGACCACCCCATTACAATCCCACTCCCACTCAACCCCCAAGATCCTGTTCGCATCCATCCTTGTTAAAGGTAGCCCCAGGATGGGCTCCTGAACACATAGGAATTCTAAGAAGATTTGGGTTGTTGGAGAGTCCTTCCCCCACACTTTTTAAAAAAGATTTATTTTATTTATTTATGCATACAAGAACCGGGGTGCAGACCAGAGGTGTGGGGGTGAGAGGATTCACCAGAGACAGAGTGGGGAGCAGAACAGGTGGCTCTACTGAAATATACTGCTGAGGAGAGCAGCGGGCAAGTCAGGAGAGGTCTGCTGCGCCTGTGGGTAGCTCCCTGGCTGCAGTCTAACATGTGCTGCAGTGGCTGCTGATAGCTTCATTGTGCTGCTACTTAACCCCTTGCACCACCAGGGCAGCCCCCCTCCCTTGTTATAGAAAAGTCTTCATTTTTTTCCAAAGATAATTTACCTCCTGAGGTGGCACAAGGGACTCTCTGACCCTTTCTTTTGATGAAGAAACCAAAACCTCTCTGAGGACTCCCGTTGTATTCTGAACCTTCAGTTACTCATTCCACTGACATTCCTAAGACTTTCACCAAAGTCACAATTTATTATTTTTTCTCATGAATTCCACATTTTGAAAGAGTTTTGCCTGGTGCATTTATCAAGTCAGAATGTATTCTTTTCACATTGTAATTAACTGAAAGCATATTGGAGCACCAACCAGAATTTCGATCAGAATGATTCCAGAGCGCTAGCAGAGAGCGGACTGAAGCCAGCCAGGGAGGTGGGGGCAGGGGGAGGGCATGGTGTGGGTGTATTGAAGTAACTCCCCACTTTGGGAACACCTTCTCCAGTGCTCAGCAGCCCTGGCCTGGGGACCCCTGAACATATTACTCGCAGACTGTGGAGCAGACAGAAGTCCAAGGAGTGGGGTTGTGGCTAGAGCATGAACGTGAGTGGAGAGATGGGGGTTCTTGCCCCAGCTAACTGGAGAGGAAGCCTCCTCTCACTCTGAGTACTCCTTCTGGAGCCTGGTCTCCCTGTGAGGGACAAGTTAGATAACCTCCAAATTTCCTTCCAGACTCTAACATTTTCTGATGTTAAGCTCTGGTCTCAGGGGAGTTGAGATAAGAGGGTGACAGAAACAGACAGCCCTGCTTGTGATCAGAACCGCCTCTGATTTCAGTTAGGCAGCTGGTCCCTGGAGGCCCCCTGAGACATTGCTCCCTGAGGGGATGTAAGATGCAGCAAGGCCACAGCAAGGCTACACAGTCACACCAAGATGCCAAGGAGGTCAAGCAGGCCATGCTGGTGCATGCCCCCCCACACACACACACACATACACTTGCACAAACACATGCACTCAATGTACATGTGCACAGAGATATGCAAAACCCTGTGTGTGCATGCACCTACACTCACAGTGTGCACCCATGCAAAGGTGCACTCACTGAGCATGCTCACGTGCCTGCACATTCACAGGGCACGCACACACACAAACACACTTATCCCAAGTTGCGTACCACCAGCCCCCTGAAGCTGAGAACCTGTCTACCTGTCTGCCCTACATCACCAGCTACCATTTCTAGGGTCTGTCTGTGACACTGGATATGGGGCAGCCTGCCAGCAGGGATGTGTCACTCCTCTGGGTGCACTGAGCTTAGAGACAGCAGACTGATTTTCTTTAAAAAAAAAAAAAAGATTTTTTTATTTATGCATACAAGAACTGGAATACAAGGGTGGGGGGGGTGGGGGCGGGGGAGGGCTGTGTATGTGAGAGGATTCACCAGAGACAGAGTGGGGGCAGAACAGGCGGATCTACTCAAACACACTGCTGAGGGGAGCAGCGGGTGAGTCAGGAGAGGTGGGTAGCTCCCTGGCTGGCCTGGGGATCGAACTCATGCCACAGTGGCTGCGGACAGCTTCATAATGCTGAGACTTAACCCCTTGCACCACCAGGGAGGCCTACAAACAGCTTTTTGATTTGTTCCTGGATGTTGAACTTTTCTTTCAACTATAAACTGAGAGTGCCCACAAAACCCACCAGTTTTATTTGGGTTACAACCTACTTGACAAATATGTATGGAGAACATTCTGTGGTGGGCACTGGGCTGGGCCCTGGATGTTGCTCCACAGGGACCTCTAATGCATGGTGACCAGCTCCAAACCTGCCAGAAATTGAGGGTTATGGAGAGGCGGTGTTACAGGGCAAACCCCAATAGAAAATGGTTTGCCTGACTGTGGGTCCTCACCCGCGCGCTTAAAGGGGACTTCTTAATGCTAAACTGCAGACATACACAAAGGTTGATAAAAGGCTTATTTACAAGGGAAGGGGAGATGGGGAGATGAATAACTCCGGGACAGAAAGAGGGAGGTAAGTTCGGAAATGCGTCCTACCGGTTCCGCTGACCTCGAATCCCGATGACTCCCCCGAGCTGGCAAAAACCTAGCACTCCTCACCGCCAAGCCCGCAACTCTTAGGCCACACAGCCAGTTAAATACCCCAACCCAGAGCCCAGTTGCTTAACTCCGCCCCCAGGTCCTCGTGACCTTCCCTTTGGTGATCATGGGAGTTGTAGTTCCCAGTGCCGTGGGCGTGGAGTCCACAAAGCCTGTATGGAGTTTGCTCAGGACATCCTTTCCCCCTGTCAGAGGGAGATCTGATTCTTCCCTGCAGTCCTGAAAGCTGAGGGAGGCTGAGACTTGATGCAAACATGGGAATGTTCCAACTGCTCAGCTGGCATGGCCGGGCCTCCTCCCTAGGTTCTAGACTGGGTCTGCGGGGTTGGAGGACCCCTAGGGGGCGTGTTCCTCCGTGGCTGATGCCAAGGGTGGCCCCGCTGCAGAGCCCTTCACTCCTTCCTGGGGGGAGGCCCTAGGGAGACCGTGAACAGGCGTCGGCCTTTGAGCTGAAAATCCTGCGTCCCTCACGGAAAACAATCTGGGCTTCCAGATGTGACACGTAAAAAGGGTACCTGTGAACTATTCATGCCAAAGACATTATCTTTTCAGTCAAGGAGAAATCTGAGACAAATCCACACCATGGGTTCCTCTGTAGGACAGCTGGACTGGTCCCTTCAGGGGAGGGTGTAGAGACAAGAAAACCCAGAGCGAAAAGATTATTGCCTCCTGATTGGAAACACGCACCACAGCTGGGACGACATTATTGGGACAATGTTGACAATGGACGTTTATTGAATAACAGTTTTGAATCTTTCTCTCTCTGTCTCTCTTTTTTCTTTTAATTATGGAAATAGAGCATTTGCAACACCGTTTCTCTGGGGTAGGAGGATGCACGGGTAGAGAATCCATGATTTCACTACAACGAAAGCTTGGGTTCAAATCCCGGCCCTCCCACTTGCTACTTGTGATAACTGGAACTAGTTTTGTTGCCACTCAAGGCCTGTTTTGTCATTCCGGAAAGTGTGATTTCAATAGTGGCCACATCGTGTAGCCTTAGAGGCCTAGCGCAGACGGGCGCTGGCGTGAGAAGTGCTGCTCAGGGGCTTCAGCCAGCAGCAATGCTTCATGGAGTCCAGAGCCTGCTGTGCTGGGAGCATCACAGAATGGGCCCTTGGGGGGCTTTGTCCTCTGAGAGGCAGGCTCAGGGCACTAGGGGGTGGTATCGATACCCCTTCGTCTCCCCCCTCTGCCCCTATCTCGGTTCCCAGTCAGCCCCTTGATAGGTGCTCCATGCAAGATTTTTCAAGCCCAGGGTGCAGCTTGGAAACACGGCTGAGAACCCCTTTGTGGGTTTCCAGCAAATTAAAATTTATCTCTCAGGGAGGAAATGAGGGGGTTGGGTTTTTTTCTTCTTCTTAATGGGCCCTGATGAAGGAAATGAATGCAGCAAAAGGATCAGAAATACGATCCACCGCTGGCCATCTCAGAAGAGGGGGGTGGCTCCCTGCACCCTCAGAGGGGGCAGCTGGGCACAGTGTGTTTTATTATATAATTAACCTTGACCCTTCTGGGTTCAAAGAGAGAGGTTAGTTGGAAATAAATCAATAGTCTGGTCTGGTCACTTCAAAGGCTACAGAACTCACTGGAAAATTCCATGTTGGTGCAGTGTGTAAATTGGAATAGGATGTGCGATTCTCTTTGAAAGGTGTGGGGGAGGGAGGTAGATCTAAAATTGAAATTAATTGTGTATCCACTTCCTTTAATCAAGTAATCAGGAGTCTTTATTGTGTATCTTGTTGGGGGAAGGGTGGGTGGCAGGCCCCAAAGAAAACACTGTGCACTCTATGTGGCCACTGGCTGGACTCCAGGACAATAGGAGGCTTTTGGGCTGAGGAAGCCCCTCCTCCCCCAGCAGCGTGTTGTCCTTTATTCCCACAGGTTTGGAATTCTTAGAATCACCAAACCATCACCCCCATAACACATAGCATTTACCCAGTGCTTACTGTGGACCGGGGGCCAAGGATTTCCCCGTCATTTTCTCGTTTCATCCTCAGAACAACCCAATTAGATAAGTACCATTATTATCTCTATTACAGATGAGGAAATTGAGCTTCAGAGGGGCTAAATATCAAGTTCAGAGCCACTTTGAGGTTTTGAAAGTCTGATTCAATGCATCAAGTCCAGGAATAAATAAGACCCAGGGAAGAGTTGCAAATTATCCAAAGTCTCCAGTCTGTAAGCTCTTTTCTCTGAAGTTATTAGAAGGTAAATGGAAGTCTCTCTTGGCTTCCTCGCTAGCTTACCTTTCATCTCTCTTCTGCTTTCTCTTCATCTTTTCTTCTCTCCCTCCTTCCCTCCCTCCCTCTTTGCTCTCCTGCTTTTTTTCCAAAAACATTTATTGTGTATTCAGTGCTTCTCCACAGCAACACTAGTGAGTCATAGAGATCAGACGCCATGCCTCTCTTTAGGAAACTTGATGATGGCGCAGGGAAGACAGACAGACAGACGGACAGATATATTGTGCATATGATGCTACAGAAGGTAATAGTTCTTTTTTCTTCCTCTCCAGATTATGTTCATTGAGGTAAAGTAGGTTTATGTCTGTAGCTGTTCTGGGGATTATAGGCTCAAACCCCTACAAACGTAGACTTTTACCAACCACCAATGCCCCAACGAGCCTCCATCATATTCCATTGGGCCCCTTCCTTCCTCCATTCCCACCTGACTACACTCCCCCTCTGGCTGCCTCAATTTTATAGTCATGTATTAAGAGTTTAATTATTTGTTTGGTGATGACTGATCCTTTGTTATGTTTCTCTGTATTCCACATATAAGTTATACCATCTGGTATTTGTCTTTCTCCTTCTGACTTATTTCACTTAGCATGATCCTCTCCGCTTCCGTCCACGTTGTTGCAAATGGCAGGAGCTCATATTCTTTTGAATTGCTGAGTAGTATTCCAGTGTGTGTGTGGACCACATTTTTTCATCTACTCCTCTGTCCTTGGACACTTTGGTTGTTTCCATAACTTAGCTATTGTAAACAGGGCTGCAGTGAGCACAGGAGTGCATTTATATCTCCGAATTAGTGTTTTATATTCCTCAGGCATATACCTAAGCGTGGAATTGCTGGATCATATGTTAGATCTATTTTCAGTATTTTGAGAAACCTCCATACTGTTTTGCATAGGGGCTGGACTAGTCTCCATTCCTTGTTCTTCACATCCTTGCCAACACTTGTTTCTGGTCTTTGTGATGTGGGCCATTCTCACAGGTGTGCGGTGGCCTCTCACCATGGTTTAGGCCTGCATTTCCCTGATGATAGGTGACAATGAGCATTTTCACCTGCCTGTTGGCCTGCATGTGCCTTCTTTGGGGAAGTGTCTGTTTGGCTCCTCTGCCCCTTTTGGGAATGGGGCCTTGTTTCTTATGCTGAGTTGCACCAGTTCTTTATGTATTTTATTTATATATATATATATAATTTATTTAATTTATACACTAGCTGGGGTACAGGCCAGAAGCGTGGGAGGATGAGAGGACTCACCAGAGACAGAGTGGGGAGGAAAACAGGCAGACAGACCGAAAGCACTGCTGAGGGGAAGAGCAGGCGAGACGGGAGAGGTCTGCTGCACCATGTGGGTAGCTCCCTTACTGGCCGGGAATTGAACCTGTGCCGCAGAGGTTGAGGAGAGCCCCACAGCACTGCACCTGCTGAGCCACTGGGAAGGCCCAGTTCTTTATATATTTTGGACGTCAGTTTTTTGTCAATGTGTTATCGGCAAATATTTTCCCCTATTCAGTAGGGTGTCTTTTTGTTTTGTGGATAGTTTCTTTCACTGGGCAGAACCTTTTTAGTTTGCTGTAGTTCTATTTGTTTATATTTGCTTCTGCTTCTCTTGCTGCTGGAGATGAATCACCAAGGACATTATTGAAGCCAAAGTTGCAGAATTTTTTGCCTATTTTCTTCAATGTATTTTATAGTTTTATATAAATAGTAGTAATGATAGCAAGCACATTCTGAGTGCTTTAATAACTGACTTGCCTACTACCCACCACCTAGGATGTAGGTGCTGTCCTCATTTATAGTTTACCCTGGGAGCAAACAAGGCACCAGAGGTTAAAGACATCATCTGAGTCACAGGGCTGGTCAGCGACTGAGTAGGGATTACAAACCGAAGCCCATGCTCTCCACCTGGGGTGATGCTGCCTCCTGTGAGGGGCCTTTGAATGTCAGGATGATGGCCTTGGGGCTCTGGGAGAGGGAGGAGCCACCGCATGTTCCTGATCTGACCTGTATTTTAGGGTATGTCTAGCTTCCTCAACCCTCCTACTCCAGGGTCTGATATTCCTGGTTCTCACCTCAATTTCCAAAAAGAACATCTTCATTTAAGTCAGCTTAGGCCATTCCCTCCCCTAGCCCCCAAATTTCCCTGCCTCCTTCTCAATCCACAAATAACAAGTCAGCAGACAATGTGGGCTTAGAGCAAGTTGCTCCACCACCGCGCTTCTCTGGGCTCCAGCTTCCTCGTCTGCTAAATGGGAGAATGACAGTAAACCCAGTCCAATGCGCTATGTAAAAGCATGTGAGAAGACTCAGACGAGGCAATGCGGAAGTGTCCTATAAAACACCATAAGGGCCTCCCTGGAGGCGCAGGGGTTAAGTCGCAGCACTATGAAGCTGTCTGCAACCACTGCAGCACGAGTTCCATCGCCAGCAAGGGAGCTACCCACGTGGCGCAGCAGACCTCTCCTGTCTCACCCGCTGCTCCCCTCAGCAGTGTGTTTCAGTCAGTCTGCCTGTTCTGTTCCCCGCTCTGTCTCTGGTGAATCCTCTCCCACCACCACCACCACCTCTGGCCTGTAGCCTGTACATATGAATAAATAAATCTTTAACAAAATAAAACATCACAAGTAGTCCTGACACGGTGTCAGAGGACTCCAGGAGGCCCTTTTCCTTCCCGAGGAGGTTTTGGGCTATTTGACCCTCTTGCAGGTTCTATTTCCACCCAGAAAACCATGTAATAGTTTCCTCAGACACATCAGCACTGCAAAATGCTGGGCTCTGCGAATCTAGTAATCATTCATCCATATACATTATCCATATCCATATCCATTTATTTATACATACACATTTATCTATGAAATGCCAGGCTCCATGCAGCGATAGCCTCCTGGCTGCATGGTGACACAGCCATGCACTTTCACACCTAAGCCTCTGCTGGCTCTGCACCTCCTGTTTTAGATGCCTTTCCCCATTTTCTACACTTCTTCCAGCCTTCCTTAATCTTGGATTTCCGTGAATCACATCTTCTGTTTCAACAGCTTGTTGCTGGTACCCATCCAAGGAACTATTTGGGGAGATTACAGTTGTATTTATCTAAAGTCAGCGCTGTCAGCTCCCTGCGATCTGGTTCTGTGGCTTTATTTCTGCAGAGCACGTCTGACCGCTAGAAGTGGGTAGAGAGGCCGCCTTCCTTGTTGCCTCCACAGGGTGGCAGCAAACCCCTCCAGCCACAGTCCGCGCAGGGGCACACAGCTGCCAGGCTGGATGCTAGGCATGAGGGTCCCTCCTCTCCACCTTAGCCAGGCAGAGATCTCCTTCAAGCTCACTTTCTTCTTCATGCTGCCACCAGGGCCTCTCCACTGTAGGTCACTTTGCCCTGCCCGCCCCAGTTTCTCTGCCTATAACATGGGATCGTTTGAACACTTAAGCTTCAAACTTCATGTGTTCTGAATTCGTTAAGTCTTCTCAGCAACTTTTAAAAAAATGACAGCTTTATCAAGATGTAATTCACCCATTCAAGTATGCAATTCAGTGGTTTTCAGCGTATTCACAGAGATATGCAATCATCACCACCATCAAATTTAAAACTTTTTAAAAAAGATTTATTTATTTATGCGTACAAGAACTGGGGTGTAGGCCAGAGGTGTGGGGGGTGAGAAGATTCACCAGAGACAGAGTGGGGAACAGAACAGGTGGATTGACTGAAATACACTGCTGAGAGGAGCAGCAGGTGAGTCAGGAGAGGTCTGCTGCGCCATGTGGGTAGCTCCCTTGCTGGGGATCAAACTCATACTGCAGAGGCTGCAGATAGCTTCACGGTGCTTCAGCAGGGAGGCCCAAATTTAAAACACTTTCATCACCCACTAGCCGCTGCTTCTCACTTCCCTGACTTCTCACTCCTGGGCAACCACTAGTCTGCTTTCTGCTTTATAGAGTTTTCTATTCTGGACATTTCACATAAATGGAATCATATGCTACATGGTCCTTTGCGCTGGCGTCTTTCATTTAGCATAATATTTTCAAACTTCATTTTGTTGCTAAATTAAATACTATATGATTTATCCATTCATCAGCTGATGAACATTTGGGTTGCTTCCACTTTTTATCTATTTTTTAAAGATTTCTTTTTATTTAGTTATGCATACAAGAACTGGGGTACAGGCCAGAGGTGTGGGGGGTGAGAGGATTCACCAGAGACAGAGTGGGGAGCAGAACAGGCTGATCCACTAAAATAAACTGCCGAGGGGAGCAGTAGGAAAGACAGAAGAGGTTTGCTTCGCCATGTGGATCAGCTCCCTGGCACAAAACTGCCCCAGTGCTTAACCCAAGACAGTACCATTCTAGCCAAGGAACGGATTAAAAGATTTCTTCTTTGTGGCTCTGTGAGTGTCCCCAGCATTCCAGCTAGACCTCCTATTCCTGCATGAATCACTCCATACTAAGCAGGTATTGGGGAGTCAGCTGATGAGGTCAGGAGGTAAAAGTCAGGCCTGAACTGCATGGGATACCATGTGCCTTCAGAGAAGGAGCCTCAGAGTTGGGCTGGTGAGTGGTCTGGAGAAAGAGGAGAGGAAAGAGGAAAGGTGGAGGGGGTGGGTAAAAGAAGAGCAGGCCCAAGCTGTGGGCATCTTGGAGTGACAACCAGGCTAGCCCTGCATTGTGGCGGTGGGTCCATGGCATGGGGTGATCAGCAGGGCCCTGAGTCCTTGGGTGCTCCAGCATGCACACTCTTGAGTCCAGGAACAAGGACCAGCCCTTCTTCTCAGGCACCTGGGCCCTATTCCACTCTCAGTCCTCTAGGTGACTGGTGAGGGTGGCGCTGGGGAGCCACTGGTGCCAGCCAGTCCCTATAACACCTCTTAGAGGGAGGGGCATGGCTCAGTGCTTCCACTCTGACTGCAGTCTCCACCTAGAGTTCGCGACAGGGCCCTTGCTTGCCTCTACTGCCTTCTCCTATTCCCAACCCAGATTCACCTGTGTCACAGACAGCGTGACCCCCTCCCTGGCCCAGCCCCAGTCTCAGGTAATAGCCCACCTGCCCTCTGTGTTCACCCTGCCCCACCCTATTCTTCTCCCTCTTCCCTCCTTTGGGTTCTCATGCTCCTCAGAAGACCTCAGCGGCCATTTCCATCTCATGAAGGGTTCTGTCTCAGCTCTGTCATCCTGAGGTCTACCTTCTGTTTGGGTGGGGACCTCAGGCTTGCACCCATCAATGCATTGTACCCATCAATGCTCACCCTTCAATGCATGAGGAGAGGGAGCCAGCAGAGAAACTCCTTTCCAGAGTTCACAGGGGCCTGGTGCTCCCATCCTGTAGCTTCAGCACTGGAACCCAAGACCGATCTTCAGTAATAATGGGAATGAGGGCCTCCCCGGTGGCGCAGCGGTTGAGCGCTGGGTTGCGAAGCTGCCCGCAGCCTCTGCAGCACCAGTTCAATCCCCGGCTGCTCCCCAGACACCGGAAGAGGGTCCCGCATGGCGCGCAGACCTCTCCTGCCGCCCGCTGCTCCCCTCAGCAGTGTACTTTGGTCCTTCTGCCTGCTCTGCTCCCCGCTCTGGCTCTGGTGAATTCTCTCACCCTCCCGCACTTCTGACTGCACCCAGTGCTTGTATAAATAAATAAATCTTTAAAAAAAAAATAATGGGAATGAGACCCACAGAGGATGTGGGAACCTGCTTCTCCCTCTATGTTATTTCAGCTTAGGGCCTTGTTAGAAACAAGCCCTGCCCATATTTGCGTGTAATCTGCATACAATTTACATACATCTACATGCATCATCTTCAGTGGTTTCTAAACATTTCCCAACACCTCCCTGCGGTGATACTAGCATCATGGAGTCTTGCAAGGGGGTGGGGCACTGGAGATGACCTAGTCTACTTTCCTGTCCCTTTATAGGGTCTGTTTGAACAGATGACACACCCGCTACCTCCCCCAGGCAGCCTTGGCATGACTAGAGTTGTTGAAGAATTCCTGTATTGGGGCTGATTCAACCACTTGCCCCAGAGACTCAGGATGGGCAGCCTTAGGCTTCTCCTTCTCTGGGCTGCAGCACCAGCTCAACATCCACAGCACCATCGCCATTTCCAAGCTGCCCTCAACCCAATCACCCCATAGGTCTCTTCCACAAGAGGCTGCCCATGGGCTCTCAAACATTCTTTCAGGAGCATAATCCTGTGTACAAATGAGATCTCATGAAGAGTCTGATATATAAGTCAAATACAAGTGGAGCTACCCTGGGTGAAACAGCAGGGAGAGTGGAGCACCCCCAGAGAGATCCCCTCACGCCCCTAGCCACAGCCAGGGAACCCATGGTCCTGCTGCACTGGGTATAGAGCTTTGCCCTGTACTCCTAGAGAGCTACCCTGGCTTTCCATTTTAGCAGCAGAAGGGACATTGGCTTCCTAATAATTGCAGTACCGTGTTGTCGCTCACTGAGCTTGAGGCCCACTGAGCCCTCCAGATCTTTGTCAGCACAGCTCTTTAAGTCAAGTTTTTCTTGGCCTAGCAAAGCCTTGGCAACTCCAGTCAGGAATCTGGATTGAGGAGAGGACAGGGAGGAATGAGTGGGCCTGGCCAGGGGTTCTGGGTGTGTGGTCTGGGAAAAGTCACGAGTCAGAGTTCCAGTTTCCTTAGCTTTAGGCTATGGAAGAAAATAGTCCCTCCTCATTGGCATGAACAGTACGCAGCTGCCCAGCACCCGGCTCAGCACCAGTAGGCTGTCATCACAGAGCAGACGTTCTGGCCTCGGATCCCTCACTAGTGCTAGCTAAGGAGGCACAGAGCAACGGTTGAAATGAGACCCTGGAACCATCAGGCTGGCCTGGATGCAAGCTCTGATGCTGCCATAACTGGCTGTGAGGTTTTGGGCATTTCCTTCATCTTGCTTGTCCTTTCTCAGCTTCATTATCTGCACAGTGGGAAGGTGGATGACCTCCCGGGGAGGTTGCGAGCACCCCAGAAGCTCCCGATCTGTGGAGAGGACCTGGCCCACGTGGCTCCCGTAGGTGGTACACAGGGCTCATGCGGGCTCTGACCCTGGGAGAGCCCGCCACCCTAGCCGCCGCTGCAAACCCAGCATTCCCACCCCTACCCCCCAGGACCTGACACAATTTCCGAGAAACTTGAGGTTCACTTTGGCAACAAGACTTTTATTCAGTCAAAATGAGTAGAGTGTGACAAAAGCCAGGCCATGTCAGGCCAGGGGGCCCCCACCCCACCTCCCCCAGACCCACCTTCTCAGCGGAGAGGGGGTTCCAGGATGAAGAGGGTGCAGAGAAGCTGCTGCAAGGACAGAGGGGGCACGGCCTAGGAGCTTTGAGGAGCCCTTGGCGTGGGCCCATCATTTGAGAGAAGGGCAGGCCGCCCTCCCCCGGGTCCACATGGACACGACTTTCTAGGAAAACACCACACATTCTACTTTTCAACTAATTAACTAAATTTTGAGGCGGGGAGTCCCTAGAGGGTTGGGGGTCAGGGAATTTATGTTCTAATCTCATACTTAAGGAATACACTTTTTTTCCTTTAAAAAAAAGTTTTCTTTCTGCTATTTAAAAAAATGTTTCTGAGTATAACCAAAAATAGGTATTTGTTTCCTTGGTTTTTTTTTTCCTCTTAACTAAGTATTTCAAAGGACAACACAACAGAAAAGAGAAACAAGAAATCACAAGAACATAAACCCCTAAACAAACCTTGTATAAATATAGCTTCCGATCATATCTACGACAGTGCCCAATTCACTGTCCAGGAGAGGGGTCAGGCTGGGGGGGGTCCCATGGCACAGAGGGTGGGGGGACCTCTGCTGGACCGCCTCCCCACCCATCCCCCCCCCCCCCACACACACACACAACATCACACACACAGTACATTCTGGGACCAGCCTGCTCCAGGGGCTCTGTGTCTGGGCGGGACCCGAGGCAGGCTTCAGGGGGAACATCCCACTCTCCCAAGCCCAGGTGGAGAGAGGGGGGTTGGGATCCCAGCCAGCACGAGTTGCCTGAGAGGGTCCAAGTGAGATCGGAGAGACTGGACGAACACCGGCAGCATGCTAGGGGGTGGCTGGTTTGGAGCAACCAATTATACTCCAGGGAACAGTTTCCTCTCATTTTTGGCTTTTTGTCATTTTCTTTGACCAATTCCATCTTTATTTCTGTAGGCCCCAAGAGGCCCACCCTTGGTGACTTAGCCTCTGGCCTCCTCTCTGGAGACTGACGGGAAGGCTGTGGGCAGCAGGCAGAGGAGCCAGGAGGGAGGTCCAGTGACACAACACAGGCCCAAAGAGCCAGTGAGCCTTGAGGTAGACATTTCCTTTCACACCTGGAAATGGGGAAGTGCTTTTTTTTTTTCCTTTTTTTTTTTTTTTTAACTTCTGGACAACAATGTGGGGAGGAGGAGGAGGTGCCCACAAAGGGACTTGAGGTAGGAGTGCATCAGGGCTCTGTGGGGTAGGGGCTGAGACTACGGCCCACTCCCCCAAAGACATTCATTCCGGCTGAGGTAGGTGCTGAGCGCCAAAACAGCAAAATCCATCCTGAGAAAACAAGGTTGGTGCAGGGTGACAGTGTCAGGGGCCCAGTCATAACAGGGGCATATTTTTGGAATCTAATTCACCTTCCTCTCTCTCTTTTTTTGGAGGGGGGGGGAGTATTTTAAGTTTTGCTTGTTTTTAAAGAAGGGGCTCTTGTAGGCCTCCCCCCCCCCCCGAGGTCCTTAAGGGGGTTGATTCCCTGACAAGGTGTCTTTAGATCTTGACAACCTGAGGGGTTGTTGGGAAGGAAATACTGGGAAGGCCCCATCTGAAACTCACATAACAGGGGAAATCCTGCCTTTGACCTGAGAATGGGGTACTGCCCCCCTCCAATGCCAGCCAGACACTGGCTACTGTCCCGAGTCATCTGGCTGGGCAGCTGGTGCAGCGGAGAGCTGGGGGGCCTGTCCTTCAACGAGGAGGCTGGGACCTATATCCTGGGGTGGCAGGGCAGCCGCGGGGCCTGCACAGGGGACCCTGACCTCCGAGGTCATCTCCTCCAGAAGGTCGATCCCCTGGACTGGCAGCATCGAGAGCTGGGTCTCCTCACACTGGACAGGGTCCTGCGGAGGAAAGGGTGGATAACACAGGTGTCAGCATGAGGGCCAGAGGTCCTCGGGCTCCAGCCGGATGGGCAGGCTCTGGGTCCGACCCACTTGGGGTTCAGGGTCTCCAGGTCTCTGACAGCTTCAGGGGCACAGAAAGAAGCACGCCAGCTACGTTTGCCTAGAGAAGGTCTAGTGTTTGGCCAACGACCAAGGTCTGGACTGAGGCGAAGGGAGGGCAGGATTGGGTGGTGACTAGAGCCTGAACAAAGAGGTGTGCACTCACCATGGATCTGGCGTGAGATCTGGGTTCTGGCTGCTCTGCTGTCCCAGCAGTGGGAAACAACTGCTCCAGCTCCTTCATGTCCACGTGTTTCTCATCTCGGCCCCGTTCTCCCCGCCCCACCCCATTCAGTGCCAGAAAGCCAGGGTCCCTCTGGCTCCGGGGGCCCTGAGGAGGGGAGAGCTGGTTTTCTACATCCTTACACAAGAGGACCCTGGAGGATGAGCCATGATTTGAAGGGAGATATGGGAGGGAGTGAGAACAAAAGGAAAGATACAGTGAGCCCCAAATTCCTTTCCCTGCCACCTCTCCTTCTCCAGGCCTTCCCAACCATGCCAGCCAGCCCCCTCTTCCTGGCCCAGAACTCACCTGCCCCTTTGGCCAAACAGGAGGAAGAGGACACAGAAGATGATGCAGGTGACCCCAATGTGGATGCCAATGACAATGCCTGTGGTGGATGTCTGGTTGGTGGCTTCTTCCTTCCGGCAGTCACATGGTGGGCTCAGGGCTGGGAGTGGGGGAGAGGAGCAAGTGGGGGGCTGTAGCCTTCCCGGCCTGAAGCAACCCCAGACACCCATTCTCTGGGAGCACCTTCTCTCTCAGGTGCTCCCACCCCAAGTGCACATAACCTTTGCTTCTGCCTACAGAACCCCTCCACCAACTTTCTGGTTCTTTTTGCCTGTTATCAAACACTAACTTTTTGCCAGATCCTGGGAATAACACTTTACATGGACCATTTCATTCTTGCCAAGAACTGTAAAATAGCTAGTATCCCTGCTAGGACCTTGCACAGCAACAATTCAAACTGGTGTCTATACCTATGTTCTGAAGGGTTCTTTGCAATGTGCCACACCCCTATCTTCTCTGAGTGCCTGTTCCCCTCTACTCTCAGCTCTTGGCCTCCCTTCCAGGGTGTCAGTTGTTAGCCCCACACTACACACCCAATCCATACCTGTCCTCTCAGATGCCCCCCTCAAAGACACAAAGCGGACCGTGGCATTGCCGTCCCCATGCTGGTTGTAGGCGAGCAGCTTCACCTCGTACACTGCAGTGGGGTCTGGAGGAAAGGCAGGGTTGCTGAATGACTGTTCCACCCATTCCTTTCTGGCAGGAAAATAGAGGTGGTTCCTGCACGCCACCTCCTGGCCCCATGCACCACACCCCTGCCCAGCCTCTGAAGCCCAGCGCCGTGTCCACCTCACCGAGGTGGCTGAGGTTGTAGGAAGAGACAGTTCCAGGCAGCAGAATGGGGCCAGTGAAGGAAGCTTTGCTTGCTGGGCGGTAGAACAGCTTGAAGCCACCCTCATGCTGGGCCAGCCGGGGCCAGGGCTCCCACAGCAGCTGCAGGGAGGAGCTGCCCAGGACCCTCACTGACAGTGGGGGTGGGGCAGGGGCTGCGGGCAGACAGAGGAGGCCAAGATGTGAGGTGTCTGTTGACTCTCTACCTTCCCACCTTCTTCCTGTGACCCAGAACACCCAAGCCTGACAGTTCTTTGGCCTCTGATCCAGAACCTCAGCTGGCTCAAACCATAACTTTACATGAATTAGCAAAGGACACCCCTTCCTCTAGACCCAGCCACCTCTTAGCCTCAGGCCAGGCCCTCTGTGCCATGCTTAACCAGAACAAGCTCTAATACCCTGTACTCTCCATCCAGGCCTCACCTTCTCCTAGGGTGCTGGCAATTGTAGGGGTAGAGGCTGAGCTGGCCCCTCTTGGAGTGTAGGCCTTGATGTAGAAGCTGTAGACAGTGGAGGGTTCAAGGTCGCTCACCAGGTGCTGAAAGGTGCTCTTGCTAACTGCTTCCTGATACTCCAGCTCCAGAGGGTCTGGAGAGGTAGCGGGTTGGTCAGGAAGAGTAAGGGGCATGAGGAGCCCTACCAGCACTGGTGAAATGAGGGCAGCCCGGGTGCAGGGGAGGGAGAAGGAATGGAAGGTGGAGACAGACATACAGGATTGAAAGGGAGGAGAAGCAGCAAACAAGAGGGAGGGGCTGTAGAGACAGCCTGGCCCTCCCGGCCCCACCCACCGGCAGCCTTCCTAATGTGCAGGACATAGCCGATGATCTCCTTGGTGTTGACCAGGGGCTCGTTCCAGGACACGCGGACCTCAGTGGATGACACAGAGACTGCCTGTACATTCAGGGGGGGTCCAGGCAACCCCTCGGCCCACAGCACCGTCAGCCTGGCACTGGCCTGTGAGGAGCCGGCACTGTTCTCGGCCACACATTGGTAGATGGCCTCGTCTTCAGGGCCAATTCCAGAAATGGTCAGGGTGCTACAGAGGGAGGGAGAGCCTCAGATTCTCTTCTCCTCTCCCAGGGTAGCCCTAGAGGTTGGCCAAATCACCCCATTTGAGAGCTGGAGAAACTTAACCCCCTCCAGAAGCCAAGAGATTTATTTGAGGTTTCTCAGCAAGTTAGCGGCAGGCCTGGGATGCAAACCCAAGTGTCCAGACTCCCAATTTGGTGTTCCTCCCTGCTAGGAGGCACACTGCCTGCTCAAGCCATCTGTCCCCAGCCCCCCTTCCTGCCTCTTTTCCCGGTCTCACCCCAGTATACCACACACACACAGACATACACACTCACACTCATGCACGTGCCTGTTGTTATTCTTGAGTCTTACGTGGCCTCCTGGCCCCAGCACCTGGCCGTTCTTCAACCACGTGACGTGAGGGGGCGGCTCACCCTGGGCTTGGCAGGTGAACATGGCTGTGGTCCCAGCTGGCCTGGAGATGGACTGGGGGTGCTGGACAAACTCTGCTGGGGCTGGGGGTGAGGTGGGCACAGAGAAGCAGGGAGAGTCGTGAGGGTCAAGTGAAGAGGGAGGACACAGCTGCCAGGAAAGGGGAATCATAAGGTCTGCAGGCGACTGGGTGGGTTCATCCACTCTTGGGAGATTCCTTGGGGGGGGGCGGCCCACCCTTTACACTAGCAGGGTCCCCAGGGAGTGGCAGGTCCCACTCCCTCTGCCCCAGAGAGGCAGACCCAAGAGAGGACTCCATTTTAATGACTGTTTAAAAGACTGACATTTGTATCCGAAAGCAATCAAGCTGAGCTCCCTGTTCAGGAAATTGTTAAATAAATAAATGTGCTAATAGATTTGGCTGCACCTCCAAGGAGGTAATGACGGGGAGATGGATGAGCCCTCAGTACAGGCCCCCTCCACCCCTACATTCAATTCCACTCTCCTCCAATCCCCAGCTTCAAGTCTCCATTAAGACCCGAGAAATGAAATGCTCCATCACTTTCATTTGGACAGATGAACGGCACATGGAATGCTAAACAAACGGGCATTTAAGTTGCTAGTTCCCCCCTCCCACCCTGGCCCAGCGCTCCAGGAGGGAACAAGCACAGGAGGCCCTTGCAAATGGCAAGGCAGGTAAGGTTTATGGGGACAGTTGAGCCCCCAGAGCAGGGGGATGGACAGAACTGCCTCACACACGCGGGAGTGGAGGCGGGCGCTGGGGTGTGAGAGTGTGAAAATGACACACGCTGAGCGCTGGCAGGCAGGTGTGAGCGTGGAAGTGCCACACGTGTGAATGCAAACAGCTCATGGGGGGAGGGACATGTGTCAGAGATGCAGGCTGGGGAGACCAGCTGAGACAAAAAAGTGGAAATGACTGGGGTGGATGGAGGGTATGGGGGTGGATAGCATGGATGCTGGCACCTGGAGGGGCACACAGGACTAAAAGAATGTTCTCCCACTGTCAGCATATACATGGGCGGAGAAGAAGACAGTTGTCCCTGGGTGGCGGGGGAGGGGCAGGGGACAGGGTTAGGGTGAAAATAGGAACTGGGTAAGAGGACGGCCCCCAGGGTGGGCCATGGATGTTATGGGGTAAGGAATGAGACAGGGGGAGGAGGCCCTGCAAAAGCCCCTTCCCTCCCTCTGCAAGGGGAAGGTCTGTACCCTGCACCACCAGGCGGCCCTGCGCTGTTCTCCGAACCCGGGTGCCAGGTCTGTTGGCGGCACAGACATAGACTCCGGAATGCTGGACAGTCACGTCTGAGATGATAAGGTTCCCGGTGCCCAGCACCTGGATGCCTTCCACTCCGATGGGACGGCCATCTGAGGAGGGCAAGAATGGAGTTCAGGGAGGTGGGCATAGAGGAACATCCCGGATGTATCACTGATCTCCCAGACAGCCCCAATCATTGACTCTACAACCAGCAGCAGCAGAGACGAGGGTCCTGGCCCTAGCATTATTGTGGACTCACTGGGGTCCTCTAATCCCTTTCTCTCAGTTTCCCAGTCAGGAAAGTGAGGGGTTTAGTTAGGTGGACATTTCCCAAACTAGTTTGTCTCTCGTGAAAACAGTCCATGGTTAAAGATCCTTTCCACTCCCTCCATCCGTTCCAGCATCCATTAGTTTGGAGAAGTCCCATAGCAACAGGACCAGGCGAGCTGTTTCCCAAACTTGTTAGACCCCCATGTCTTTCCTCCCCCTCTGCAGATCAGGCTTCGGGAAAAGCTGGGCCAGATGGTCCTTGCAGTGCCTATGGGCTTCTCCTCATGCTGAGGCCACTCTTCCCAGCCTCTCCCAGGGACAGGCCTCCCCGCCACCCCCGGTCCAGGATCAGATTAGCACAGTCAGAATGCAAGGAGACAGCTCTCCATTCAGTCCCTGAAGTGGTGAAATCTACTCCATTATCCCGCCTGCTGCCCCCTCCTTCCCCATCACTCAGCTGCTACAATGTGGTGCAGTCTCCCTGTGAATGTGGACCCCACCCCATCGCCTCCAGACTCTCCTTCCCCCGGTGACCTTTCCACCCAGACAATGTGGGCCCATCTGCACCCTTTCATTTCTCTCCTTCAGCTGCCTAGGGATTTAGGCTGGGGATTTAGGGGGCCAGGCTAGAGACTCGGGGGCAGGGGTGGGTGGAGAGTGAGGATTTGACACCGGCTGAGATTTGGAGGGGTTTGGGATTGCAGAGCCCGGGAGTATGTCCAGGGTATAGAGGGCAGGGATGCACAGGAAGGGAAAGAGACCGGGGCACAGAGAGCTACAGAGAGAGGGGTTCTGGGGGCCCACGCTCCGGATGAGGGCAGTGTGGAGGAGGGGATCTCTGCAGGACTGCCAGGCTAGCAGAGGTATCCCAGGGAGCTAAGCCATCCACACAGGGGGAGGGAGAATGCCATGGAGAGGTGGACCTCCCTGGTCTTGCCAAGAAGAGGGAAACAGCCCCCCCTTCCCCAGGCCTCCAAGAGAACGAACCCCCATGGAGAACAAACAGGATTCAAAGTCCCCACAGAGCTGGGTGAGAGCAGGCCCTCTCAGGGGGTGGGACAGGGCTGGGAGAAGCAGGGGCTGAAGGAGGAGGCTCACCCAGGCGGCTCCAGGACACAATGGGGCGCGGGTTGCCCGTGGCGACACACTCCAGGACCGCGGTCTGGTGCACCGTCAGGGTGAGGTTCTCAGGCCCCACGAGGATCATGGGCTCCTTGTAGGCCCCAGAGCCTGAGCCTGGGAGGAAGAAACCCCATTTCTTCTCCTGAGGACCCTCCTACCACCTCATCCTGCCCTCAACCCAGGACATGGTGGCAACAAGCTCCAGCCCAGACAACAGGTCCTGTGGGCTGAGAGGAGATGTGGGGGAGACAGGCCTGTCCTTGCATCCATCCCTCTTCTCCCAGCCCCACAGAGCCTCTGGCAATGGGACAGTTCTGGAACAGACAGAGCATGGCTTTCCCAGGTGGAACAGCAGCAGGGAGCGAGCCTCACATTCCCCTGAGCCCTCACCACAAGGAGCACAGCACTGTGTGTTTAGACTGCTCTGTACACACTTGGCTGATGAGTCTCCAGGAGTCAGTTAAAAGGGGATTGCTTTGAGGGTGGGGAGAAGGCAGGAGGCGGCCTGGAGGTGGAATCAGGCCGAGCAAAAGACCCTCACCTGACACAGTGAGCCTGGCCCCGTGGCTGACCCGGACACTGGCAATGTTCGAGGCCACACAGTGGAAGACACCGCTGTCCTCAGCCCGAAGTCCTGTGATCTGCAGGACCCCCTTGGGCAGCAATGTGTACCTGCGGAGGGGAGAGTTCAGCACTGGCACCACGGGCCACAGGGTCACTCAGAATCACAGACGGGCCCTGGGATCTTTCCCACTGTCACCGTCATCATCACAGACACACTGGGACCCTTGCAGGTAGACACCGTCATTCCAGCCTTGGCAAAGAACACACACCTTCGACGGCTGGGACTGGATCCCATGAGCCCCAGGAACCCCCAGTCTCAAGCCAGCTGCAGAAACGCCACTGTCTCAGGGGCCCATGGCTCCATGTCCAGGGCTTCGGGCGGGCGGTCCTTCTCCTAAGTCCAGACACCAGCAGCCTCTGTCTTCTCCACACGTGGCTCACCTCTCATTGGCCGTGTCAACGGGGACTCTGTTCTTCTCCCACGTGATCAGGGGTTTGGGAAGCCCATGGATTTGGCACTGGAAGCGGGCCACACCTCCCTCCTCGCCCACGGTGGCCTGGGGGTGCACGTGGAAGTCCGACATGGCTAGAAAAAGAAAGGGAGATGTATAGGAGAGGCACAGGCTGAGGTGTGGAGGGAAGGGACCGGTGGTGGGTCACAGGGCCTCGACCTGACTACTGGGCCCACCTAGTGTGGAGCAGGGAGCTTTTCTGGCGCTGGCAGATGCAGGGCAGCAGTCTGGGGATACACCCATGCCTCCCATGCCTCTTATCCATGGGAACCATCTCCCCCTTACTGGTAGGTGGTAGGCTGGGTGGGGACACTAAGAAATCTGGAGACATTCTAGGCTGACAAGCCTCTAAGAAGGAAATCTTGGGCAGTTAGGGGTTTCCTTGGGAGGCAGTGCTCCCCCAAAGCTGACCTACAAAGGCCAGTCAAAGAAAGCCTGACTCCCACTTATTCAGCTGCTTTTGGATTTCTTTTTATAAGCTCCCCCGAAAGTACACAAGGCCTGAGTATGGGTCTCTTTTACAGAAGAGGCTCCTGAGGCCCAGAGAAGGAACATGATTAGTCCAGAATTAGAACCTGGTTACTGACGCCCAGTGACTTATCCTTGCCCACCCTCATCACTCCCAACCCCAGGTATTCTGCAGCTTCTCAATGGACCCCCAAAAGCAAGCGTGATGTATCCATCCAAGGTGACAAGCCTCTCAGAAGACTGTCAGGCCCACCAATCTACATTTCAATGTGTCATAAATATTCAGGGATCCCCTCTCTACCTTTTGGGGATCTGAACTAGCCCCTTGAACTCTGGTCTGCAGAGGCAAGAACAGAGGGGCACCCCCAGATCATTTTAGTCCTGATTATGTTCCTACCCACCCGCATGCCCCTGTAAGGCCTGGGAAAGGGGCCCCTCCTACTAGAGTTCCCAGTTTCAGCACCAGGGCTGCAGATTTCATTAAAATCCACTTTGCTTCAAGTGTGGGAAGGCGGCTCACCATCTGTCCAGGCAGCAGCCCCTCCCCTCCGCACTCCGTCAACCGGGACAGTGTCCCCTCCCAGAAGGGGCTCTCCCCCCACAGCAGCAGGGACGCTGGAGCCAGTCCCAGCTCCTGCTCTTGGCTCCCCTGAGTGGGTGGGCACACCTGTCTCAGGCCCACTCAACCCTCCGGCCTGTTCTGGACTCCAGGGCAGCCCCAAAGCCCAAGTCTTTGTGCCCTTCCTCCCGGAGTCTCTAGGGGCAGACTCTTTTGTGGCACGTTCTCCATCTCATTTGCATGTGGTTCATTAAATATAAACATGCATAAAAATCCCCCGGCCTGCCTCCTCCTCCTCTCTCAAGGTCTCCTGGGAGTGCTGCTGATGGGTGTGTGCTCCGACTTGCACAAGTGTGTGTGCCAGGAGGTGGTGGCTGTCTCTATGATGTGGCCTGAGTGTCCACGGCAGGCTGTGAATAGGGCTGGTGATTCTGGTGCTGAGGAGGTAATCAATCATGCACACCCACTTAGGTACTGCCCTTATAAGCGGTACGTTGGGGCAGAAGGTGGGGGCAAGTGCTGCAGCTGGTGTCCCCATCAGGCTGGGTGAGAGGATCTCCAGGGAGCACCCTGAGGTCAGCCTGCTTGGTCTCAGGCCAAAGACTGTTTGTCCAAGGGCCTGCAGGTCAGCCCAGGGGCTTGAGGGAGGGTGACAAGTTGCTATTGGGGCCTCTTTTCTGCCTCCAGGACTCAACCTCCAGGAGGGCAAGATAGACTGCATATCTAGGGGGGTGGAGAGGGTACCCAGGCTCCTAGGTTGGCTGTCAGTGCCCCCTGAGGCTCTGCCCATTCAGGAGCTGGGAGCTGCCAGCCCCCACCTCACTCCAGCTGGAAAGGAGCTCGCAGCATGCCCCTCCCTAGCCCCCAGGGACCCGGGGCGGGGACTAATGGCTCCACTGACTACAGATGCCTCCTCATTAAGGAACCGAATCCTTTTGTGTTTCTAGCCCCCATTCTGGGATCCCTGGAGGTACTCAGAGCTAGTAGCTGGCCTGAGGAAAGAGACCAGGGAAAGGGCGGCTTCTTATCTGCGTGCTGGCGATGTAGAAAAGTCTGCCTCACCATCAGGCCTCCTCATTCCCCTGTCAAAACTAAGCACTGACAAAACTGGGCCGAGCATGCTGCTGGAGATGAGGGCTAGAGCAGAAAGGGGTCCCGGGTAAGGAGCCGGGGTGGGGGGGGATACTGTTCAGGCAGCATAAAACAGGGGCTCCTAAGGTCCCCTGGGGCACTTGACTGCAGCTGCACCCCCTCCCACCCAGGGCTCCACATTTCACCTCCATTGAGTAATGCCTCCTGCACCTCTGTATCAAACACTTCACTGGCAGGGTAATGGCCTTTAAAGGTGCATCTAAAGCCGCCAACACCTTCATTTTATGAAAGGAAAACTGAGTTGGTGACTCTACTGGCACTGAAACAGAAGTCCCATGCCTCTGCCCTCTGTCAGGATGTCCCATAGCTCTCCAGCAAGTTTTTCACTCTCCACGGGCAGATAATCCTGGAGTAGACTACAAGTTGGACAGGCCTCTTCTCACTGGTTGGGAGTTGGCACCATGTTGCAGGTCCACAGAAGGTGTCCCGTGGTCCTCTTTAGGAAGGTGTGGACCTCCCTTCCTCACACTCCTACCCAATCTTTAAGGTCAGCGCTGCATATTCTCAGGTGCCACAGGGGTGACCCTACCAGGAGTGGCTCAGTGCCAGTCCTTTCACTTGCAAATGAAGGAGCAAACAGGTGCTCAGCAGGGCCCTCACTGCTGTGACCCCTGCAGTCTTCACAAACAAGGCCTTGTCCAGACTCACAGTCTTTGAGTGAGCATACGCAGCTGGCGTCTCTTGGACTCTTCCACTCACTCCTAGTTCACAGGCAATAATATTTTTTCTTTTTTCTTTTTTTAAGATTTATTTATTTATGCATACAAGAGCTGGGGTACAGGCCAGAGGTGTGGGGGTGGTAAGAGGATTCACCAGAGACAGAGTGGGGAACAGAACAGGCAGACTGACTGAAATACACTGCTGAGGGGAGCAGTGGGCGAGACAAGAGAGATCTGCTGTGCCATGTGAGCTGCTCCCTGGCTGGCCGGGAATCGAACTCATGCTGCAGTGGCTGCGGATTGCTTCATAGGTTGTGTCTTGCACCCTTGCACCACCAGGGAGGCCTAATAATATTTTTTCTTTACGAAGTCAGGGGAGAAAGTTTCTTGGGGCCGGTTAGGTCTCTCCCAATCTCTCAGGGTAGGGTATGTTTGGCTTACTTTTGTCCTGGCTTGCACTAGCAAGACACAGAGTCCCTCATCATGTCTCTCTGGGAAGCGGGTTCCTGAGTAAGCATGGATGTGTGGGATGGAGGGCTGGATTTCTAAATGTCCTGAGCCCTATACAAGTATGCCAGATGATGTGGATAATGGGAAATGATATATATACCATTACAGTTTGTGGCAGTGCTGGAGGAATTGTATCAATGACCAGTGGACTTGAAGGTGGTTCTCTGGTTTGGGGCTATTGATGCTTCATATCCTGCTGACACCTGTGGTCTTGTAAGGACAGTTTTAGGAACCTCACTTCAAACTTTGTGATGGGAGAGGGTAATGGGCAATGGTTGAGCAATGGCCTTCTGGTGTGCCAGCTGGAGAGAGACAGGGAGGACAAAGACTTGCATGGCAGCAGTTGTGGAGGAGGGAGGGAGAAGCACCTTTATCCCCAAGCAATCTGTGAAGGAATCTCCCAGTCACTCCTTGCACCTTGGGGACAGCCTGGCCTTGTGGAAAGACAGAGACAGAGAGAGCCCAGCAATCGTCAGGATGGAAGGCAGCAGAAACAGGCAGGAAACAGTCCCAGACACTCCTATAAATCACCCAAGGGGAGGGGTCTCCTGAGAGCAGATCTAGAAGGGAGGAGAGGGGGGCTTTCCTCCTGGTCCAGGACCTCTGGTGAGGTCAGGCCTGGATCTGATTAGGCAGGCTCCAGGGGAACGCTGGGGGGCAGTGAAGGGTCGCAGCAAAGTGCTGGGAAGGAAGCTGGTAGCATCCCCCAAGCCCTGCCTCCCCCTCACCCTTAGGCTAAAACCAGACTCCTGTCCTGTGTGTGATGACAAAGATCAGTAGGCATGTTGGGATTTCAAAACATAGCCTTTGCAGAAGCCAGAGGCACAGTTTCCTCCTGCTCCCCGCCCCCCCAGCCATTCAAAAGGAACAACCATGAACTACAGACACTTCCCAAGGCATCCAAAGCCAGTCCCTTTCTTCTATCCATCCCAACCAAGGACAGGGACACCCTGGACGCCTAGGCCTTCCATAGGCAGCTGGGGCAACACTAATGTTTTTTGTCTTCACCAGGACATGCCTAAATTCCATGTGCTTCTACCTACTGCCCCCAACTTTCCCCTTGAGAGTCTTATTTTGTAATATAGTATTCAACTATATTAGAGCACTTGCAGTGTGACTAGACAAATTGAAATAGGCTATAAGTGTAATATTTGCACTGAGTGTCAAAGACCTCATATAGAGCAGAAAGATAATAAATATTCAAGAAATGCAAAGCAAAACCACGAAGTATTACCTCACACTCTTTAGGATGGTACTATCAAAAAACTAAAACCCGGGCCTCCCCTGGTGGCGCAGTGGTTGAGTGCTGGGTTGCAAGGCTGCCCGCAGCCTCTGCAGTGCCAGTTCAATTCCCAGCCACCGGCGAGGGTCCCACCAAAAAAAAAAAAACAAAAAACAAAAAACTAAAACCCAAAGCAACAGAAGATACCAAGCACTGGCAAGCACATGGAGAAATGAAAACCCTATATACTGTTAGTGGGAATGTGAAATGGTACAGCCACTATAAAAAACAGTAGGGTCCTCAAAAAATTAAAAATAAAGTTGGGTCTCCCTGGTGGTGCAGGGGTTAAAGTCTCAGCACTATGAAGTGGTCTCCAGCCACCACAGCATGAGTTCAATCCCCAGCCAGGGAGCTAACCCACACATGGCACAGCAGACCTCTGTCTCACCTGTTGCTCCCCTTAGCAATGTGTTTTGGCAAATCCATCTGTTCTGCTTCCCACTCTGGCTCTGGTGTATCCTCTCACCGTCCCCTCACCTCTGGCCTACACCCCAGTTCTTCTATGCATGAATAAATATTTTTTGAAAAACTAGTATTATTAAAAATAAAAATAAAGTTATCAAGCAATCCAGCTATTCCACTTCTGGGTATATACCTGCAAAGAATTGAAAGCAGGATCTTGAAGAGATATTTGCACACCCAGGTTCACGCTGCCTTATTCCTGATAGGGAACAGGTGGAAACAACCCAAGTCCATCAACGGATATATTAAAAAATGTGGCATAAGATTTAATGAAATATTATTCAGTCTTAAAAAGGACATTCTGAGACAACATGAATGAACTTTGGGCACATGTAAAGTGAAATAAGTCAGTCACAAAATGACAAAATTGTGTGATTTCACCTATAGGAGGTCTCCAGAGCAGTCCCAGTCACAGAGACAGAAGGTAGAAGGCTGGGTGTTGAGCTGGGAAGGAGGGAAAGGAGGACTTACTGGCATGTGTAACGGGAATAGTTTCACTTTTGCAAGATGAAGTTCTAGACAGGAGAGTGGAGGTGGTGGTCCAGTAATATGAAGGCACTGAATGCCGCTGAGCTGCACACGGGACGATGGGCAAGGCACACAGAAGAACAAGTTTGTGAAATAAGGGTTGGGTGGGGTGCCGCCATTTCTTCCGCCTTGGTGTCTGTGTTCTTCAAGGGCTCCTGACGGTGCTGTGCCCCATAGAGCACCCGAATTCACAAACTCTGGGGCCCATAGAAACCACTCTGAGGAGGGCCCAGGAGGAAATCGCCATTTCCAGCAGAAAATGTGGATGTTTCTAATTATGATGACTGTGCTTTGGATCTGAATTTGCTGCCCCCCCTTTTAAAAAAAGATTTATTTTATTTATTTATGCATACAAGACCTGGGGTGCAGGACAGAGGTGTCGGGGTGGTGAGAGGGTGGTGAGAGGATTCATCATAGACAAAGTGGGGAGCAGAACAAGCAGGCAGATCTACTGAAATACACTGCTGAGGGGAGCAGTGGGCGAGACAGGAGAGGTCTGCTACGCCATGTGGGTAGCTCCCTGGTGGCTGCGGATAGCTTCATAGTGCTGAGACTTAACCCCTTGTGCCACCAGAGTCCCCTCCTGCCCCTTTCTTTATAGTAAGACACCAACTACTTAAGGAATAAGGGCATTTTAGTTCAACCATAGAGCAAATATGAAGAGAAGCATTTGAAAAAGTCACTCTGAAATATTGGGCTCTTGAACTCAACATAGTAGATGTGTTTGTAAATAAACTTCTGGCATAAAAAATGACTAAGGTGGCAAATTTTGTTTTGTGTATTGTGCCACAATAAAAAATTGTAAAAGTTATTTAAAATTAATAATAATAATTAATAATTTTAAATATTGATTATAAATGGAAGTGGTAACATTTTGGATTGTAAAGACTTAGTCCAAAACATGCAAAAATCTTATTAAAATGTGTAAATAATGATGACATGTGGAATGATAATATTTTGGCTATATTAAGTAAAGTCAAATTTTTTTTAATTAATAAATTTTATTTTTATATTCCCCATACAATTGCAATCCCCCCAAAGTCAAATTTTTTATTAACATCAACTTCACCTGTTTCTTTTGGATTTTTTGTAAATGTGACTACTAGACAAATTTAAGTCACCTGTGTGGCTTCCACTGGCCAGTGCAGTGGAGAAGACACAAACAATTTTGTTCCTCATATAATAGCTCTTCAAATACTTGAGCTCTGGGTCATTCCCTGAGATACAACTTCTGAGGTAAAAATGCCTTTACTCCTGGGCCTCCCTAGTGGCGCAAGGGGTTAAGCACCGCACTATGAAGCAAGCCACAGCCTCTACAGCACAAGTTAGATCCCCTGCAGGCCAGGGAGCAACCCACATGGTGCAGCAGACCTCTCCTGTCTTGTCTGCTGCTCCCCTCAGCAGTGTATTTCAGCCAGTCTGCCTGTTCTGTTCCCTACTGTCTCTGGTGAATCCTCACACACACACCTCCCATCTCTGGCCTGTACCCCGGCTCTCGTATGCATAAGTAAATAAATCTTTTTTAAAAAAAGCCTTTAAGCACTTGTTATGTGAAATGGTATTCAGAAGCCTTGAGCCTGGAGACCCTTCTGGAGCCACACTATGGATGAGCAAGGCCACTTACAACGTGGCATCCACAAGTGGCCACAGACCCTGGGCATAGGGAACCCTCAGAGCTATGTAGCACCAGAGCACTCTGCACAGATTTCAGCCATCTGCTATAGTGAGTGTCCCCTGTGGTCATTTAAATTAAATAAAATTTTAAAATTCAGTCTCTCTGACTCACTAGCCACATTTCAAAGGTTTGGTGGCCACTGGCTACATTATGGGACAGCACCAATAGAATATTTTCTTGGTTAAGAAATTCTACTGAAAAAAAAAAAAAAAAGAAATTCTACTGAAAAAAAAAAAAGGAAATTCTACTGGACAGCACTGATCCAGATCCAGGCCAAAGCTCAGAGCCCAAGCTGTCTTCTCTCTTGCTGCTTCACCAGAGAGCCCACCCTTACCTCTCCAGCTTCACCAGTGAGCCTTGCCCCTGACCGCTCCCTCCCACTGGGCCACATGGGCTCAGAGACTGTTGGCAAGGCCCACACTTGATCACATCCTGGGGCTGTCACACTGCATGGCAAGACAGGCCTCACAGGACAAGATTTCTGTTCCTAGTGGGGAAATTTGTTACCAACTTTTGGAGGTAGTGCTGTAGTCAAGAGGTACAAACTCTGAAATCATAGAGAGCTGGGTTCAAACCTCCACACCACTACTCTTAGCTGCGTGACCTTGAGCAAGTTATTTCACCTCCCAGAAACTGTTTTGTCACTTAGAAAGTAGGGACCATAAAAGCTCATTTTGCCGCAGCTGCTGCCCTGAAGGAGTCAATGAGATATGTTTGCAAAGTGCTTAGCACTGTCCTTGACAAATAGTAAATCCTTGTTAGCTATTGTTGAGGGAAAATAGTAGAATCTTGAGTTATAAAAGGGAGCAAGGAGAGGTGATGGCAGCGTATGGTGGGGCTGGGGGGACAGGGGGTGGCGGTGGTTATCTTCCACAAGGGGACGGCTGTCTTCCCCAGAGAGGCTAAGAGCCTCAAGTCCTCTGAACAAGTGAGTAAAGAGAATTTGCAAGGCCGGAATGATGAACCGGTTAGTGGAGGTGGGGGTGGGGGGGAGAGAAGGAGGCAGCAGGTAGAAACCAGAGCTGGGTTTCTTCTCTCTTACTTCTGCTGGGGGCTTCACAGAGGCTCCAACAGGCGAGCTGTCAGTTGGAAGAGGCCATTGGGTAATTGAGGCCTTGATTTCTCTAGTAAAATGTTTATGAAGCCTATAAACCCGTGCCTTTATTGGCCAGGCTCATTCTGGGGGATGGATGTGACTCTCTGAGGTGTAGTTAAACACCTGCTGAATTCAGGCCTCCACCCAGACCCACCAGGCAGAGCCACTAGCGGGGCACAGCTGGGGCGGGGTGGCCCCTGAGGGGCAGGGGGCCAGCCAAGGTCCACCTCACACGCCTCTTTAACTCTTGAAAGCACTTGTAAATATACTATCTCTAAATGCGTATGAGAAAGAGGGACGTGACAGCAGAGAACCCCGTGTCTTGGACAGGCTAGTGACTTGCCCACAGTCCCCCATGGGGTATCGGTCTTGTCATCAGCATTTGCTCCCCAACCCTCCTCAACACTCTGTCCTCATGTCCCCATTATCTGGATCCCCACCTTGCCCTATTTTGGCTGTTAGGGAAGAATCCCCACATCGATAAACTATGGTCATTTGAAGTGGGGTATGAACTTAGAAGACCTGGGTTGACTTTTCCTGGGCCTCCAAATCAAATCTGAGTGTTGAATTAAGGTTCTGAATCCAAAGCACATGTTTTGAGGAGAGGGCTGTGTGGGGTTTGGATGTTGGAGGGGAGTGGGCAGACAGTGTCCAGCACATACAAACAGCCCCAGAAGACTGTAATGGCTCAGAGACTTCACTTGGCTTCGCTGGGGTGATTGATTCATCTGGGCCTTTGCCTGGTGACCCTGCTCTGAGAAGCCTAGGGATCTTTTGTCTGCTTCCTCTGCCTCCTCAGGCCTCTCATCCCCTGCTTTGGGCCCCCAGAACCCAGCCCCTCCCTCCACCCTCCTACTCCACCACCAGCTCACCACTCCCCTGGCCCCAATTCTAACACAAAAGGCAACTTTGTCTTTCAAGTCAGCAGCCATAAATCCATGTCTCACCCCTCCCTCCCCTCAGCCACCTCTGACAAATGGGGGCCTGAATGGGGAAGAGGTGGTGGACAGTGGGAGCGGACTCAGCAAGGGAAAGTCCCTGCATCCAGCTGTTGGCCTGCTGTAGGACTGGTGAGTATCGAACCTTTATGGCCTGATCTTTGATTCCAATGGACTATAAGGCCGAAGGCATGGCTGCAGGGGAGGTGATCTGGGGCTCTCTGTGGCCTGAGGGCTGGGCTTTTACAACCCAAGGAGAATAAAGCCTCTCAAAGCACTACTTTTAATTACACAGCCCCATAATTGGGAGTCTCCAGTTCTTCCAGATCAAATCATGAGCTCCTCCCCCTGCACCCCCAGCCTTCAGAGGGGGGTGTGAAGTATGCCTGGGGGGATGTGTGCTGTGGACACACACTGGCCTTCTGTGGCACACTGGACATTCCACTAGGTGGGTATGTCTACTGCTTCAGTGGCGGTCCCTTATACATTCAGAGAGGGGGAAAGATCAAGAAGCATCACCCATTCCATGTGAACATCCCACTACTAGGTTTTCAAAGGCAGTAAGGATTTCAAATAGTTTGCTTTGTTTTCATTCCACATATCAGGTAGTGAGTCAGAGAATGTGTCCTGGTGTCCTGGTTTGGGGGCTGGGAAACAATTCTGTATACACAGCAGACCCACAGAATCAGCTGTAAGCATTTACTGACTATCTGACGATGTGTCAGAGAGGATGTGCTGGCACTCTAGGGGCAAAATTCCCTCTATCCAAAAGGCTCTGTCATTACGTATTTCTATACAAGCTCCTAAGAAATGCCAGAAGGGTGAAAGCCCCAGGAACAGGCTCTTAGGTAGCATCACAGGTGTATGGCCCTAAAAGCAGACCTGCAGAAGCCCTCCATAGTCAAAAGTTAGTTATCACATCAGAATAATTCTGAGCAGTAGAGATTATTAGCCTTCCTGAGGCTCAGAGAGGTTAAGTAATTAGTCCAAGGTCACACAGCCAGTTAGTGATGTTAAAAATAGGCATTTGAATTTTAGAGTGGTCTAACTCCAAATCCAGAGCTCTTTCTCTGAATCACAGCTTAGGAATGGGGCTTGGGGTAGGGTGGAAGGGCATGGAGGAAGACCCACATACTTAAATAATGCTCAAACATGCTGATGTTATCCATGGACATACACAGAAAAAGAGATACACAACATCCTAGGCCCTTACAAGCATTGTACAAGCACAATGCAAGCATTGTGCCTACTCATATTCAGAGACACCCTTGACATAGCAGGTTTCGGTTTAATTGTACTCCTCCAGGGTTTGGGGCAGTTTCATAGAGCATGACTAATGCAGAAAGTACCATGATATGGAGGTGTTATCATGCCACTAGTGATTGCTGAGTCCACACATGTTTCCTAAATTCTATTAACAAAGGTGAAAAAACAACCAAGATGCTTGTCCCGGGACAGCTTTTCCCAGAGTACTTCCAACCCCGCAAACCTGGGGGGCAGGCCTTGCCAGGGTAGGACCCACAGGGCTACTCCTGTCCTGGCTGGGTCTTACAGAACAAAGGAGCGATGTGTTTTCCTGATTTTGGAGGGTAGGACAAAGCATTCTGAAATGCTAGTGCCTTCCATGAGGTCAGTAAAGGGACGTGGGAGGTGAAAGAGCTAATGGGAGGACTGAGTCAGTCCTTTTACTAACTTCTCTGGGCCTCTGTCTCTACCTCTGGAAGATGGGGGAGCTGATTTGGACCAGTTAAAAAGTCTCAGCCAGCTGCAGTCTTTGAGGCACATCTGCTTCCAAGCACCAGCCAGGGGTACAGGATCAGGGGCTGGGAATTGACTTGGGAATCACTCTCCGCCTTAGACTTGAAAATGTCCAGGCCCAGCAGAGCCCCTCTCCACAGACTGCACGTCTCCGCCCATGCCAGGGTCACCAATCTTCCTTATGTAAACCTGCCCAGGCCCACAACATCCTTCACTTCCGTCTTTCTGGTCAAGACACCGGATCCCCCTCACCTCCCGGAAGGGCGTCTGGTTAGGGGGCCCAGGCTGGAGCTATTAAGTAAATTGCTTTCACATGACCATGGGGACAACTCAACAAAAACAGATACTTCCCCCAAATTTCCAAAGTCATATATTAGGATTTGAAGGGACTAATATAGGCAGGGTTAGGGAATGGAGAGGCAACCTGGGATCACACCTGGCTCTGTCACAGTCTCCCTTATTGACCTTTCAGTTCCAATCTTTTTTTTTTTTTTTTTTTGATGTATAAAATGGGAGTGGGCAGAATAGACAAATAACCTCTAGGGCCAATAGCAACATTAAGATTCTAGGATGACACTAAGTAAAGTGGTCTCTTTCCACCCAGGAATGGGGCTTCTCCTATTCTTGAAACTTGATCCAATGCATTTATATCTCGTGGCTCTACAGGACCTCTGGTGGCTCAACACAGAACCGTAACAGATGACAACTTTCTACCACCAAGGACACCTCAGAATAAATAAGCTTTATCTGTTCTGGGAAAGAGGGAGGCCTATATTCCAGGAAAGGATCATGGAGTTTCTTGGTTGGTATGGGACTGCCAAATCCTGGAAACAGACTTATTTGGAGAACTCCATTGCTGCCTTCTAGTTGTCAGAATTCTCTTAAAGCCCTAGGAACCATCTTCTGTAGAGGGTTTCAAAAGCTTTCCAATATATTCAAAGGAATCACCAACCCACTCCTAACCTCTTCCTGTGTCTTACAGCCTCACCACACATGGAATACCCAAGCTATCACCACGGAGCCACCATCCCTCACTTCTCCCTGTCTCCCACACCTAACTGATCACCAAATGCTGCTTTATCCTTCCATTTTATCCCATTGCCTTGGCGTAGGCACAGTCAACTATTTCTGTAATAGCTTCCTATTGTGCAAGCAAGCATAGGGAAGGTTCACTATCAATTCAGGCAGATGGAGAAAGGAGAGTCTTGGAGCCCTTGGTGGATTTTTCCAGGCCTTAATGCTCTCTCAGGGAACCAGGTACATAGGCATACCAGGCATGGAGGCTGGCATGCAAGGAAGCAGCATGGGCCAGGAAGGGGGCGCTGGGAGGCAGGCAGACAAGCCCCCCACAAATCTTTACTCTTTTTCTGGGCTCTCTCTGGCTTTCTCTCGTGGTCTCACCTCTCCTATAATCACACGTCCTCCTGTAGCTGTCCTTATATTCCTGGTCTCCAGGCTCAGGTGTGCATACTTGCACATGCCCACACCCATGCCCCAGGTGTCCACCATCAGTCACTGTGCCCTATGCCCACGCTCCCAAATACCTCCAGCATCAACACAATCAAGGCCACAAGTGATAGCCACAGAGGCTAGTGGCGCAAAAAGCCTGATTAACTCATATACCCTACAATCCCCCTCCAGCCTTCCTACTTCTTCCCTCCTTCCTCTTCTTCCTTCATCCTGAATCCACAATTATTTCCAGAATATTCAATGTATTCATTAAACACTTTTGGTGGTCCTCCTTGAATCAAGGGTATTCTCCTTGGGATAGTATTTAAGGTCTTCATTATTAGGTTCTGTTTCATCTTTCCAGCCTCAAATTCCAGTTAATTGTGTCTTCACATGGTTTATACTCTGATCATGGGAGACAAGACTTCCCTGCACATAATTGCTCTAATATTCCTTTACATCTACTGTCCCTTCCACCTGAAACTCTTGTCCCTTTCTCTAGGAGCACCCCCATTCTCTGTATCCCCCACAGGTAACAGAATTAATCCCTGCCTCTGATGTGTTGTCTTGTACCTCTCTCTTGGCCCTTGTCAGACTGTGTTAAAGTCAGCTGCTTCTGCATCAATCCACCTACTCTCTGCAACTCCTACAGGCAGAGCATAGCCTAATTTAATTTACCTTTCTACCTCCAGTACCTAGAACAAATACTAAGTAATTCCTCACAAACTGTTTTCTGTTGTTTTTTTAAAAAAGATTTATTTCTTTATGCATACAAGAGCTGGGGTACAGGGTACAGCTGGGGGGTGAGAGGATTTACCAGAGACAGAGTGGAGAACAGAACAGACTGAAATACACTGCTGAGGGGAGCAGCAGGCGAGACAGGAGAGGTCTGCTGCGCCATGTGGATTGCTCCCTGGCCGGCCGGGGATCGAACTGGTGCTGCAGAGTCTGCTGTTTGCTTCATAGTGCTGTGCTTAACGCCTTGCACCACCAGGGAGGCCCACAAACTGCTTTCTGAATGTTGACTTTAAGAATCATATGGCTTTGCAGGGTCTTTTCCCACCACTTTCTCTCTGACCCAAGTTCCTAGCCTGCCACAGTATCTGTTATCTACCCTTGGGCAAGTCACTTCCTATATGAGGACTCACCTTCTTTAATAAAAATGAAGGTGCTAAGTTGGCACCCCCAAACGTGACTGTGTACCCAATAAGCTCAGAACCTAGGTAACTATGTAGATTCCTGAGCCCTGCTGCCAGATTCAGACCCCTTGGCCTGGCCTGCTGCCTAGGAATCTATTTCTCTAAAAGCTCCAGAGGGTATTTCATATTCATTCCTAGACGGGGTTGGAAGCCCTGGCTCGGCAGGTTCTTGAGATCCCTGATCTTCCCTGAGGCTCCAGGATCGACAGAAGCAGACCTCGGAGGTCCAGTCCCCAGCCTCGCTGGCGCTGGCGGCGGGGGCTGCGGGGTGCACGGAGGAGCATGTGGGAGCGCAGCCCCCGCGAGGCCCCAGTGCAGGCATTCGGGAGGCGGGCGGGGTCAGGGCCCGGAGCCGGAGGCCCTGAGAGCCGCTGGCTCGGCGGCAGGAGTAAGTGGGACCATCTGCTCCACTCCTCAGAGGTCAGCGCCGGGTGTCAAGCTCCCAGCCCCCTCGCGCCTGCCCCCCCTTCCCCTCTTTGCCCTTTGACTCCCGGGACTCAAAAGAAAAAAGCACTTGAGAGCTGATGAAAGTGGGAGTGTGATGGGGGGCGACAGGAGCCTCCGGAGCTGCGGGGCCTGCGGGTGCGGAGGGCGGCGGGCGCCGGCCGGGCCCGAGCACCGGCGGGTGCCCCGGCAGGGCCGGGGCCGGCGCGGGGCGGCTCTCGCGGGCGGCGCCCGGTTCCCACAGCCGGCCGGGCCGCCGGGCCCCTTTGAAGTGGCCGCAGCTGCACACCCCGGGCCGCGGCTAATCCCCGCCGACGCGGGCGTCCTCGCCCCCCCGCATAGCAATAGTGTCCGCGCTGAATGGCGCTGGCTAATTACCTCGCTCGCACCGCCGCGGGTGAATGAGAGAATCCGGCATTGTGCGCGGCGAATGGAGAAAATAAGACAGCCATTGTCCTCACACGCCAAACGAGGGTTTGATGTCGCTGGGGCGAGCGAGGCACCATTTCCCGCCACCCCCTCCCCCCAAGGGCGCACATTCCCCAGCTGGGCCCGGGCCCGGGCGCGCTCGGCCGCTGCAAGGGAAACTGAGGCAGCAATTCCATTTTCCAGGGAGGAAGGAAGCACCCACTGCCCCTTCCGTGGGAGGTGGGCGGACACACAACTGTCCCGGGGCGCCCCAACACACACGCCCTGGGCTCCTCAACAAGGCTTCTCCACCAGCAGGTTCTTAGGGGCACCTTACTGTGGTCCCCCAGTTCTGTCCTGGATTCAGAAAAGCAGGCGCGGCCCTGCAGTCAACAGTCTAATTAGACTTCGTTGGGAACAGATGAAATAATTGGAGGAATCGGGAATTTCTGCATCTCGGTGGCCAACTGTGCCACCAACTGAAAAGAGAAGTTCAGAGAAGGGCTGGGAGCCAGGTGGAGAAAAGGAGGAAAGTCTTGGAAAAGAAATTGTTGGGTGAGGTGGGGGGGGGGGGGATGGGAAATGATTGGAAAAGGGAGGTCCAAATTATAGGGGTTCTGCAAAGCCAGGCCTCAGAATCTGGATTTAATACCAGAAGCACCGAGGCCAGTATTTTCATCCTAGGAAGAGTGGTGAGCTGATAGGTAAGATTAGAGTTCCCAACCACCTACCTGTGGAAACTATTATCAGAAAGCTAGGCTAGTACAAGTCATGTCACTGGGCCCGGTTGAGCGCTGGATTGCGACGCTGCCCGCGGCCTCTGCGACGCCGGTTCAATCCCTGGCTGCTCCCCGCCCACCGGAAGAGGGTCCCGCATGGAGCGCAGACCTCTCCTGCCGCCCGCTGCTCCCCTCACCAGTGTGCCTTGGTCCTTCTGCCTGCTCTGCTCCCCGCTCTGGCTCTGGTGAATTCTCTCACCCTCCCGCGCTTCTGACTGTACCCAGTGCATGTATAAACAAACAAACAAATAAATAAAATACGTGCCTCTTTAAAAAAAAATTGTTTAAAAAAATTATTTATCTGAGCCATGTGGGTTGCTCCCTGGCTGGCCGGGGATGGAACTCGTGCTGCAGAAGCTGCAAATTGCTTCACAGTGCGGTGCTTAACCCCTAGCGCCACCAGGAAGGCCCCCCATGTCACTTTTTTTAATGTATAAGAATATGAGGGGAGTCGGCCTAGAAAGCTGATGATCACAATATTTATGCATCCAACAGATTCTGTGTGCAGTGTTGGCTGCATTCTGGTCACCGAATACAGTTGTTTTGTGGAGGGGAGGGAGGTGGAGATTACATCCTTCGAGATCAGGAAACGCCTTATCTCTGCTGTCGCTGGAAGTGCTTAGCTCAGAGGCGGGTAGATATAGGAGAGATGCTCTTTTAGATTTACTGATTTGAGAACTGACCTGCTTTAATATCCTGCAGTTCCACATTTCCTGGAAGCACATACTTCCTAATCCTTTCTGATGGACTCTTAGGTTATTTCTACCTAAAGGAAGAATGTTATACATATGTTCTAATATTCTATCCAGCTTATCAAATAACAAAAAGGACTCATCTGTTGCTCAGATCAACAGTAAGTTGTTGAACTAAACCAGCAGCCACTTTTTGATTCATATCGCAGAGATCTTTCTGAAGCTGCAATCTTTTCTAGTGTCCGTGGCACAACTAGATTGTAAGCCCTTTGTGGGCAGCCCATAGACAAACTCTTAAACAGGGCCATCCATCTACCCAGCCATTCATTCATTTGAGAATAAACTTAAAAACTGACAATACTGTTAAGAGATTAAATGAACAAGGGGCCTCCCTGGTGGCGCAAGGGGTTAACCTATGATTCTATCCACAGCCACTGTAGCATGAGTTCGATCCCTGACCAGGGAGGTTACCCACGTGGTGCAGCAGACCTCTCCTGACTTGCCCGCTGCTCCCCTCAGCAGTGTACTTCAGTCAGTCTGCCTGTTCTGTTCCCTGCTCTGTCTCTGGTGAATCCTCTCATCCCAGTTCTTGTATGCATAAATAAATAAATCTTTAAAAAAAATTATATGAACAATAGCCAAAATTGTTCCTTGTTCTGATCGACCATCCATATTTAACATTACTAAGCACTAGTTTGTAACAGTGATACATAAAAAAGCATGCTTTTAAAGGGGAGGGGAAAAATCTAAACATAGCTTATTGTTTTTCTGACCCAGTCCTGAATCAAGGTTTAATCGAATTCTGGTCATAACCTCAGATATGATGATCATACTGTTTTTCTTCATAACTCTTCTAAATCTTCAATTTAGTGTCGTATTTCTTCTGCCTAAGGCTCTAGAATCTTAAGCCCACTTGGCACCACAACTGTTGCTGAACTTCCCCACTGCCTAGGCCAGTCTGCTTAGTTAGTTGATTTAGACAACTCCAAAACCAAACAAACGACAAAAACAGAGCTGCTGTGGCTGGGTGGATGTGGAAGGCCCAAGCCCTCCCTTTCTGGCACCTTCTTCACCCCCCCTCCAACCTCTGAGTCCCCTTCACAGACCCAAGGACTCTAACTCCCTCGATCTAGAGGAAAAAAGGCCTTAAACTAGGGAAACCACAGCTAGTTAGTAGCAGATCAAAGATAATTTTAATGCTATACTAGCCGCCAGCTTCATAGTATAAGATTTAAATGACCATTCCAACAGAAACTACAACTATAATTGTTACTCTATGTTACTGTATGCTGCCTTTGCGGTTTGCCCAGATTTCAGCAAGTGTGCCTGAATATCTTAACCCCACATACATTATACATTGGAAAATGATCCTCTATTCAAAAAGCAAGAGGAGCTTCCTGGTCCAAATTAGAGAACTGATACTCTTAACTGAAAAGGTGCTTTTAAAACGTCTATTTCTTATCTATTCTTTCCCCAAAACTAAGACCATAAATAAATTTAAAAATAATGCTCTGTGGGTATTTTGATAGGATATAATAACGTGTATGTGTGTGTTTTCTCCCTTTATCCATTCCCACAGCAACATGCAGTCACTGAATGCTTTGTTATCACGGTTATGAATTTTCAAGATAACAGGAAGGTAGGCAGATGGTGTAGCCTACTACATACCTCAGCTATATATAGGGACCTCTGTATATAGGTGCTCTGCCATTGACCAAAACATTGTCATGCAAGGCAGGGAGAGTCCTTCTAAAGAGGATGCACAAGAAGCCGGAGGGCAGAGGGATGCTTCTCGCACAGAACCTCCCCTGTTAACTCCTTTGGGGATGATCCCAGGATCTCCACCTTGCCTGCAAGGATATCCTATCTCGAGGTGACGGCTACCTGTCGCCATCTGTAGACTGAGGTCTGAACTCACCAGTCCAGGTTCTTCCTACTCAGCACTTAGTCTTGGCACCTGAGGTTAATCAAATCCCTCTCCACCCTGCAGTGCCCATCAGTGGGACCTTGGAAGAAGGATTTTTTATTTTTTTATTTTATTTTTTTTTATAGAGGCATGCTTTATTTGTTTGCTGGTTTGTTTGTTTTTTGTTTTGTTTATACATGCACTGGGTACAGTCAGAAGCGCGGGAGGGTGAGAGAATTCACCAGAGCCAGAGCGGGGAGCAGAGCAGACAGAAGGACCGAAGTACACTGCTGAGGGGAGCAGCGGGCGGCAGGAGAGGTCTGCGCGCCATGTGGGATCCTCCTCCAGTGGCCTGGGAGCAGCCGTGGATCGAACCGGCGCCGCAGAGGCCGCGGGCAGCTTCGCAACCCAGCGCTCAACCGCTGCGCCACCGGGGAGGCCCGGAAGAAGGATTTTTTAAAGGAAGGAATCAGAATGGGGAGATGGGCGTGCCCTTTCAGACCCGAAGAGGTTGGGATAGGGTACTTGGGGTACAGTTAGAGGCGCAGGGCCACTGTCAGCTCCTGACAGTAGGGACTCAGAAATATCTGGAGAATGGCTTAGTGGAACCATGCTTTGGCCCTTGAGCTTTATCTGCCCTTCCCCAGTCCCAGGCTCTTGCACTCCAGAGGGTGAGTAACCCACTGCAGGCAGGAGGTGTTCCTACCCTCGCACTTCACACACCCACGCTGTCCATTCTCTCACCCTCACCAGGCACCAACTCCAGGCAAAGCCCCTTGCTCAGCACTGAGGACGGATGCACAGAGGAGCAGGCCTCTCCCCTCAGGGAGTTTGCAGACCACTGGGAGGGACAAGATACAAATAGTCGTGTATCACTTAACAACTGGATAGCATCTGAGAAATATATGCACTAGGAGATTTCTGTGCAAATTTCATAGAGTGTAATTATACAAACCTAGATGGTGTGGCCTACCACACACTTGGGCTATGTATAGGGACCACTGAGTATAGGTGGTCTGCCACTGACCAAAACATTGCTATATGATGCATGACATATTCACTGTACCAGAATGGCCTGTATCTCCTGATTCTCTCCTGCCCTGAAAAGGCAAAGTTTGGCATACAGTCCAATGGGTCCTTCTTGAGTTGCTATAATAAAAGCTATATCATTTTATTTCAGCAAAGCCTTGATCCCATCAATGTCATGACAGCTTGCTTACAATGATCTTGATTTTATCACGGTTTGATGGCAAAATGACTGATTTGAGAAGCAAATCAGAAACACAGGAGGGCAGGAATATCAAGCAGGCTCATTCTATGTAATATCATTATTGGTGATCTGACTTAATGGAATCAAGAATATTCTAATCCAATCTGCAAGTGGAACTAAATTAGTCAGGGTTTCTCTAAGGTGCTAGAAAGCTGGAATATAATTTTTAAAAGACTTCAAAAAATTAGGGGAAGGGAATTAGTGCAGAAATAGGGTAATGTTCAATATAAGCCAGGATATATAAGAAGCAAAAGTGGGGGCCTCCTTGGTGGCGCAGACGGTTGAGCACCGCACTGTGAAGCTGTCCACACCCTCTGCAGCATGGGTTCAATCCCAGCCGGCTGGCAAGAATCCCACATGGCAAAGCAGACCTCTCCTGTCTCACCCGAGCAGTGTATTTCATCAGTCTGCCTGTTCTGTTCCCCGCTCTGTCTCTGGTGAATCCTCTCACCCTCCCACGCCTCTGGCCTATACCCCGGTTCTTGCATAAATAAATAAATCTTAAAACAAAAAAAAGAGGAAAAAAAGGAGAGAAAAAAAAAAGAAACAGCAGCAAAAGTGGGGTGAGCAAAAAATGAATCAGATGTGAAGATGTCTGAAAAAAAATCCAAGAATTGTTTATCACAAGTCAAATACTGGGTTTAAATTCTTTAAGGTCCAGACATTGAAGTTAGCGTCCAAACCCCATTTGACCAATCAGCATGTTGGAAAGAGCATCCAGACCCTTTATGCCCTACCCTGTATACCCAGGACTGGGACCAAGGCAGGCTCTCTAAGCCTCAGTTTCCACAACAGTGTTCTGAGACACACGGGCAGTAAGCTGGGAGTGAGGGCAGAGTAGATTCAGGTTGAATTAGCAAAACCTGAAACACCTTCCCCCAAACCTGTCAGGGCACCATGTGCCCACTTCCCTGTTCAAGTCTTCCATCCTACCAGCCTTCTAGGACCCTCTCCACTCCTTTGCCCTCCTGGAGCTCGCCTATTTAAAGATTTGCCGACGGGCTTGGCTAGCCCCTTGCCACAAGTCCCTAGCCTGCACCCCAAGCCAATGGGGAAGAAAGGGGCTGGGAACCTAGGACCTCCTCGCTCCTGCTCCATTTTCCAACCCCAGACCAGTTCCAGGATCTGGGCTGGTGAGAGAGTTCGCATGTTACAAGGTGAAAACGTCCCTTCCCATGCACACCGGCCAGGACAGCCCCAGAGAGTAGTTCCCCCAAGGCACTGTGTCCAGGAAGTGAGAACACATGCACACTCACAGACAACATATACTCACACTCACATGCCTTCACACGTACACACAAATTCTTGCTCACACCACACAGACCCTCCCCGGGCTCAGTGACATAACAGTCAAGCGACTGTGTGGCGCGGAGTTAATTGAATGCACATTGATTGTCCTGCCCATCGCTGGTCAGGTCAGCCCACCTGCCTCCCTGCCTGGATCTGGTTGCCTCAGGAAGAAGCAGGCTTGCTTTGTGCTGGGGTAGGGGACAACCCTCCTTCCCTGAGCGTGAGGAAGAGGGGTGGTTTTCAAAGCTCAGCACTGCCCCAGTCATGCTCTTCCCATGGACACTCGGCCTGAGGACAGCGAGTCGCTGCATGGGGGTCAGCTTCGCTGCCCTCCTCCCTCTCCACCACCCCTAGAGCGCATAGCAAAACTCCAACCTGCAAGTTCCACGGACCACGATGGTCCCTTTGGAGTCATGAACTGGCAGGAGTTAGGAGGGTGCCACTCAGGGTGGGGGGACAAGGTTGGAGCAAAAGATGGTGAGAAAGACAGGAGAGTTTTTCTGCAAAACTTTGACATGTCATTGAAGGAAGAGGCCTTTCTTAGTATACCAGGATGGCTGGAGATAGGCGTGACAGAGGGAGATGGAGGGGCGAGCTAGAGCGACCCTGGAAAGAAGCCAGGAGGGGAAACAAGTGGGGAGAGCCCCTGTGCTCAAGACAAAAAACCAGTCAGTGTCCCAGAATTTTATTTTATTTTTAATTTTTAAAAAAGATTTATGCATACAAGAATGGGGGTACAGGCCGGAGGTGTGTGGGGTGAGAGGATTCACCAGAGACAGAGCAGAGAGCAGAACAGGCAGACTGACGAAATACACTGCTGAGGGGAGTAGTGGGCAGCAGGAGAGGTCTGTGCGCCATGTGGGACCCTCACCCAGGGGCCAGGGATCAAACCAGCGCTGCAGAGGCTGCGGGCAGCTTTGCAACCCGGCACTCAACCACTGCGCCATGAGGGATGCCCTGTCCCAGAATTTTAGAAGTGGAAAATGGGCCCCAGGAAAGTGACCCTCCCCACCATGCACGTACGAGGAAAGAGAGGCCCAGGAAGGTGAGCTAATGATTCCAAAGTCACACAAATATAAGTTGAATATTTCCATTTCAAAAACAGCTTCTCAGGGAAGCAGGAGCCACAGAGGCCACAGAAGCTAGTGTGATGATGCCTGAGTGGAGTCCAGGCTCCTCCCACGGCCCTCAGTCAATAACAGTGGGACAAGAGGAGGTGTTTGGCCCAAGCCAAGCCCAGGCACTTTCTATGGGGTCCTATCTCGAGGACTCAGCACTACTCCAGCTCCTCACCCTGCTGACTCCAGTGCTCACTGAAACCTAATAAAGAGAGGGCCGCCCAGGTGGCGCAGCGGTGCTGTCCACAGCCTCTGCAGCGCCAGTTCGATTTTCGGCCACTGGTCAAGGGTCTCCTGCCGCCCGCTGCTCCCCTCAGCAGTGTATTTCGTCGGTCTGCCTGTTCTGCTGCCTGCTCTGGCTCTGGTGAATCCTCTCACCCTCCCACGCTTCTGACTGTACCTGGTGCTTGTATAAATAAATAAATAAATCTTAAAAAAAAAAAAAAAAAACACCTAATAAAGAGGGCCCCCAGCAACGGATTGCTGAAGAGGGAACAGAACCCTACACTCCACAATGCCTGCACCCCACTCCGCCACTCTCCTAAAGACAGGCAAGTAGTGCCCCTTCCCATTTCCCACAAATGGGAGCTCCAGCAACACTAGGGAGGAAGCTTGAACCCAGACCTAATCCTCGGTGCAAGTCTAGTTACATCTCACCGTGCTCCAGCTCCTTGATGGTATCTGTAGCCCCACCACCATTCCATGGCAAAAGCATGTGGGGGTTTACATCAGGTAGGGTTTGGGGATGACTTGTAGGTGGCCCTTGATTTCTCCCCATGGAAGTATGCAGTCTTTGCAGGCATAATTCCAGTTGGGAAGGAGCTGAGTGGGGTGGGGGGGACCTGGAAAGGTGCTTATGGTAGTCAGGGTCAAAGGACAAGGCACCTGCCCCCGGAATTATCAGCCTCCAAAACCTTCAGGTTGGGGGTGGGGGCAGGAAATTGGAGAGTGGGTGTGAAGAAGCACTGAGCTTCCAGGACCACTATTGGGTCCACAAGAGCTTCTGGTTTGATAATCTTTGGAAGCACCCATCTCAGTTCCTGTTTCAGCCCTCACCCCCCAGATATAACGGCCCCGCACCCCTACCAGTAAGGTCCCCAGCCCTGTGCGTGGACTCCTGAACCATCTCAGCCAATACAGCCTGCCCCTCCCTGCTGGACTGCATAGATTATCATGCATCCTGCTGCCTGACCCATTATTTAGTAGGGCCAAAAGGACAGGGGACCCAATGCAGACCCCTCCCTCAGGTTGTGGTGGGGGCAGAATCTCCCAGCCACCACAGCAGACAGGTACTGTGGCCTGGGAAGGGAGCCATGTAAGTCCATGAGGCCTTAGGCCACCTGGCCCTGAGGCTGTGGTCATGGCTGAGGCAAGGGGACAGCACAAGGACAATCAGCAGCCTGGTTCCTCCGGGCTGATTATGGCTTTTCCCTGCTACCCCTCCCCCCACACATAGGCCCCCTGGGGAGAAGGATCCTTCTCAAGCCACACCAGTCCCTCTCCTGTGATTTGTTCTGAATTTTCAAACAAAGAGTAATTATGACAGATGTGGAGCAATCAGCGTCATTATGCGGGAAACAAGAAAGGGAAAGGGAGCTGAGGGGGCCCCAGGGGGGAAGGGAACTTGTCTTTCCTCCGTGGGAAGAAGCAACGCCCACCTCCACCCCCCCCCCCCATCCTCCCAACTTCTTTTCCTGCCTGGAACCTGGACCCTTCTGCTGCCCAGCATCACAGCTAGGACAGTCTTCACCCAGAGCATCTCAACCTAATTGTCGCTGCAGGTTATCCAAGGGCCTCTAGCTGCAGCTGGGGGTAGGGGGCCTGAAGCCTCGCCTGGCCCACCCAACAGTGGCTGGCTCCCACTTCCGTCAAGGCGCTACACCGTCGTCACCCCTCCCCCCCACACACCCTGCATGTCCCAAGGTACCTGACTCTATTTCTGAGTCATTAATGCTGATTATGTTCTCCAGGGACTGTAGCCCCTCTAAGGACAATCAGGCCACTGCACTTAGGTTAGGGCTGGATTTAAATCTCAGCTTCCCTATTTACTGAGTACCCTTGGGCAAGATAATTAACCATGCTGGGCTTCTGTTTACCCATCTGTAAAATAGGACTAGTAAAACCTATTAATGGAATTGTTGTGGAGATCAAGTAAATTAATACAAAGGGTTTAAGACTGTGTAGCCCCACATTACTAGGACTAATTCTGTTACTACTAGTTAGTTCACCCCAAGTGCTGGCATACAAGTAGCTCTCAAACTACTCAGCTCAGGGCCTATCTGGTGGCACAAGGGGTTAAGCACAGCAATGTGAAGCTATCCACAGCCTCTGCAACACAAGTTCGATCCCCCCGTCGGCCAGGGAGGTGACCCACATAGCGCTCCTGGCTTGCCCACTGCTCCCCTCAGCAGTGTATTTCAGTACATCTGCCTGTTTGGTTCCCTACTCTGTCTCTGGTGAATCCTCTTGTTAGGGGAAAAGGATGTCCTAAAGCTAATTCCATACAGGCTTTGTGGACTCCACCCCCACCCCAGGCCAAAGCCAAAGACACTGGGAACTCCAAATCCCATCACCACCAAAGGGAAGGTGGCTGGGACCTGAGGGTGGGGTTAAGCAGCCAGGTGTGGTATAAAGCCAGACATGGGGGCTTTGGAGGGGATCCCCCATTTTTGGCTCTCCGCCAGCTCGCAGCGTCCGGCCACTCTGAGTGACTTTGGGTTTCCAGGTCGTCGGATCGGGTAGGACGCATTAAAGACTTTATTTCCCTATTTTCTCCCTGTACATTTTCCTTATTTCCTTTTCCCTTGTAAATAAACCTTTTATGAACCTTTTGTGTGTGCCTGTAGTGGAGTATTCATAAGTCCCTTGTAAGCGCGCGGGTGAGGACCACAGCCAGGAACCCGTTCAATATCGGGGCTGCTCTATAACAAGCTCAGCATCCAGGGTGCTCTAGAAATGCAGAGGCCCTCTGTAATATGCCAGAGATGTCAGGAGCCCACATTTCTGCTTGACACCTGCATTCAGAACCACGACTATAGACAGCCTGCATCGGCAGGGCAGGACACAAGAAAAGCAGCAGTATGTGTGTCAATCTGCCTGGGGGGTAATATATAAAAATACCTATCTTTCCCATGAGACGCAGGGGGAGGTGAGAAGCAGGGACTCAACAGGCTCTCTTGGCTCTCTTGCCTGCCCCGGCTAGAGGACCAACCACAGCCCTGGGCAGAGTACCCACTGATGCCTCAGTTTTCCACCCTGTAAAATGTCAAAAGAGAAGGTTGGGCCACATGAATTTCTGGTTTCTCCCAAAGCACTGGATGAGGCCTGTTATCCTACCCTGAGGCTGGGAGACCTCCAAAGTCCTGGATGGGCTGAGATTCTAGGGTTCTTTTGCTGCAGCCTGCAACTCAGTGAAAGGGCTAGAACTTGGTCCTCTCTCCTGGTGGTCTGCCCCCTCCTCTCCATTTAGGTGGTCTGGTCTCCATCTGCCCACCCCAAGTCCCCGGGGCCTCCCGCTAGTCCCCCCCTCACATTCCAGTGGCCTTGGGGGCAGCAGCCAGACCAGAAAGTCCAGTTCCTGCCCATTATCACTGCTCGCATCTGCAGTGCAACCCAACACCAGCATTCCAGAGCGCAGCCCCGAGCTGCCCCCACCACCCACTGTGGTCAGTGTCCGGCTCAGAGACAGGCCCCAAGCAGGGGCCAAGTTCTCAGATTGCTCTCCATGAACGGATGCCCCAGGGCTCCTCTGACCTGCTGGGGGGGGCATGGACCCCTTTTTTTGGGGACCTCTTTGAGCATTATCCTCTTAGTCTTTCCTCTTCCTATCTCTGAACTCACCTACTTTGGCTCCTCAGAGGTTCTCCCTCAAGCACAGCAGAGGATGGTGGACACAGGAATTGCCATAGTTGTAGAAAGAGGCAGGAAGAAGGACAAAAGAATAAAGAGAAAAAGGAGTGGAGAAAGGAAGCCAGTTGATAGGACAGGGCAGGAGAAACTGGGGCTGGGGATGATAAAGACAAAGATGCTAAGTGTGGCCTCACAGGAAAGCAGGGGAGGGGGATTTCTGGGGGAGGTATATCAAAGGCTGAAGCACAGAAGACCAAGATCATAAGAAGAGATGGAAATGTCTAGTGGGGAAAGCTGGGAAGCAAGCATCAAATTTTCCTCCCTCTGCCTAAATCAGGAGGCTGACCGGCCTCTGTTAAGCCCCCATTCCCCTCCCCTGCATGTCCTTGGGATCTCTGGTCTGGCCCAGAGATCCTCCCACTTTTTCTTTTGCTGGACCTCTGCTTTTCAACATTTTAGGATCCCAGTATCACCTATGCAGCTACCCCTCCTCAAGGGGCTGCACCCATCCATAGAGATCGCTCTCTTCTGTTCTTCCCTTACATGTGAGAGCAGTCACAAAGGGCTAGCATTTCTTAGGACAAATGAGCAAAGTTAGGGACAGAGGAGAGCAAGCCCAGAAATGGAATGGGCCTTTAGGGAGGATGGAGCTGCACAGGCCAGCAGGCTCAGATTGCAGCCAGATTGTTGGCACCAGTCTAATGAACAAGAAAACTATGGCTGAGACTCCAGAGGTGCTGCGACCACGCCCATGTGCCCATCCACCAGTGACCTAGGGCTCGCTTCCCTCCTCTCTCACTTCAGTTGTCTGCTATCAGCCTCTTGCATGACCTAATGAAATCATCTACCCCTGCGTCTTGCCCTGCAGTAGTCCTGTCCACTCGATCTCTCTAGCCTGGCCACGCTGCTCAATGGGAGAAGGAATCCCACAAGAAGACCCTTAGGGGAGAGCTGGACTCCAACCCTGGGCCCCCATATACATCCTTCAGACACACACCTGTATGCTCAGGTACCCACAGAGGTCCATGTGGTACACGTGCACACACACACACTCTACTGATTTCTATATTCCTGTTGCAACACGGCTACAGCCAGAGACTCTTAGGGTGCCACAGATTAGTTACACAAGGAAGACATTTTTGGAATCAGTCAGTCCAGTTTAAACAAAGACGGCAGTGAGCCGTTTTCCTGGGTGCCCTTCTGTTCCGTTCCACTTTTATTGAAGGCTGTGTAGAACAGCCTTCAAGCTACTGTGAAAAGTCTCTCTCTCTCTCTCTCTCTCTCTCTCTCTCACACACACACACACACACACACACCACACACACACACGCACGCACACACACACACACACACACACACACGCAGGAGCCTGCAGGGACTCTGGAGAGGAGAGGGAAAGGCAATACAAGAAGGCCAGGAGTGAAAAAGTCCTTTCTCCCTGGGGGCGGAGAGGGGACAGAGGGTTAAGGGGGGCTGGGGGGCCTGTTTCATTTGCAGGCTGCAAATGCCTCTCCTATTCACCGGCCCACATTCCCAGCCAAGGCACCCGGCCACGGACAATGCCGGGAACAGGAACAGAGAAGATTTGCACATTGTGTTCAAGGGGCCAGCTGGCTGCCTGCGACAGTGGAGCCAAGGTGTGGGAACCAGAAGCGATCAACTTCCACACTCAAGTCCTGCGGGTGGGAGCGAGGGGGCCCTCCCTCTATCGTTGGGGCCATTGCACGTGGGGACACAGGCCTCATCCAGCCAGGAAATAAAATCTGAAGCAGAGACCCTAAAACATAGGCATGGAGGGATACGAAGCAATTTAGTCTCTGATTCACATCCCATCTGGCGAGAAAGAGAGAGTCTCAGTTCCTCCAGAGATAAACACACAGCAGCAGCAGCCACCCCATGATCCTGCCCTGAGTGTGTTATATTCCCCTGCCGATCCTGCCTGTTCACAAGCTTCTGTTCCTGTGAGCTATGCTATCAATTACCAGGCAGGGAGAGACAGACTGAGACAGAGCGCAAAAGAGAAGCAGAAAGAAACAAGAGAGACAGAGCTTTGGACCCAGAGGACCACATGTTCATTTAGTTTTTACCAACCTCCACAGGCAGGACACAAGAGAAATACAAATGAAAAAAAGAAGTCCTCCAGGAACTTAAAATCTAGTTGGGAGAGACAGATGGCATAGCCAGGCACAAAACAGTTACTTAACAATGCAAGTGGCCATCAGAGAGAGGAAGGGTGAGCCTGAATGCCTCCTACCTCCCCCATAGGAGGACGAAGAAATTACCATAAGCTAAGTGGTCTTTGAGGAAGGATGAGATGAGGAGTGAGAGATGAGAAGAGGCAGGAATAGACTGAGAAAAGGCCCAGCAAGGGCAGGCATCCTGAGGACAGCGACGAAGACTTATTAGAGCAGAGGAAATTTTGTCCAACCACCCCGACTTGGCATGAGAAAAGCAAAGCCCAGGGATGGTGAATGACTTGCCCAGAGCCACATATGGCTCCAGGTGTCCAGCCAAGAGACTTTCCATTGCACTTTACAGTTTCTCAGGAGTGCCAGAAGGGGTTAGTCTGTGGAGTACTGACTGGCAGGTCTTAGGGGTTGAACCCCACCTATTGCACCTACCTCTGTCCATAGCCTACACACAGGCAAGCTCCCTGGCGTGAAAGCAGCCTATGTGTGGTGCCTTGCTCATCACAAGGACATTTCAGCTGTAGCACCTGCTTCTTGCCCTAACAGGTAGGCAGATGAGTGTGTTGTAGGGTCAGACTTCCTCAAGGATACCTCAGCCGAGCTGCCCTTCAAGGAGGAGAGAAAAGCTTGGGTTCCCCACACCAGGCCTGAGCATATAACCTCCAGGTGACAAAGGGCTCCAGGGTTAGCAGCTACTGTGCCAGGAGCCACTTTCCTCCACTACCCACTACCCTACTCAGAGACACTTCAGGGCTCCCTATACATGCTGAGGCCCCCAAGTTGGTTGTTCCAGTCCATAGTTCTCCAGACCCCACCCAGACCTAGTTGCACATGGCTTTGCTGAGACCCTATATCCAGATCCACATGACCATGGCTCCTGCAGCTGAAAGAGGATTCCAGAGCAGCTGGTTAATCTGCCCTCCCTAAGGCTGAGATTCACCTTAGATGTGGATAATCCAGGGCCCAAGAAATAGGTGACTGGCTGAGGTGGAGACAGGAGGGCACTAAAACTGGCTTTTTCTCCCCTCACTAGACTCACTGCCTCTTTCTAGGTGTCTTAAATCACCAGAGAACCAGCACAATTAAGGGAGCTTAGAATTTCACATTTTTTGCCTTTCTTACTTCCCCAAAATAATGATATTTAAAGAATATTATTAAAATGCAAATTAACTAAATTAAAAATTAAATCAACATTAAGGAACTTTTTTTAAAGATTTTTTTTTTTTTTTTTTTTGTGGGACCCTCGCCGGCAGCCGGGGAATGAACCAGCGCTGCAGAGGCTGCAGCCTCGCAGTCCAGCGCTCAACCGCTGCGCCACCAGGGGAGTCCCTAAAGATTTATTTTTGCATAAAAGGACTGGGGTGTAGGCCAGAGGTTTGTGTTGAGGGGCAAGGGGTGAGAGGTTTCACCAGAGAAAAAGTGGGGAGCAGAACAGGCAGATTTTTTAAAAGATTTATTTATTTATGCATACAAGAACTGGGGTGCAGACCAGAAGTGTGGGGGGTGTGAGAGGATTCACCAGAGACAGAGCAGGGAACAGAACAGGCAGACTGACTGAAATACACTGCTGAGGGGAGCAGCAGGTGAGACAAGAGAGATCTGAGGCGCCATGTGGGTCACCTTCGGGGCAGGCTGGGGAATCAAATTCTTGCTGCAGTGGCTGGCAATAACTTGATAGCACTGTTTTTAACCCCTGCACCACCAGGGAGGCCCAGAAAAGGCAGATTTTACTAAAATACACTGCTAGTGTGATTCAGTCTGCCTGTTCTGTTCCCCACTCTGTCTCTGGTGGATCCTCTCACCCCCCACATCTCTGGCCTGTACCCCAGCTCTTGTACGCATATATAAATAAATCTTTAAAAAAAATTACCACAAAATATACTGCTAAGGGGAGCAGCAGGCGAGACAGGAGAGGTCTGCTGCGCCATATGTGGGCCAGCTCTCTGGCTGGGGATGGAACTCAGGCGTTAGAGGTGATAGCGCTGAGATGGAACCCCTAGACCACCAGGGAGGCCCAGGGAACACTTTTCATATATTCTGTACCTACACCATGTGAAGTTCTTTATGCACACTATCATTGATGATCTGCACACCACTCCTCCTTGGTAAGTATTAGTTCCTTTATTTTAAAGATGAGGAAACTGAGGCTCAGAGAGGTTAGTGACTTGCCCAAGGTCACACAGTGTGAGTTCTATAGAGTAGCTAGTCTACCCAACTGGTATCCGTTTGCCCATTCTCTGAAAATCAGCTTTCTTATCTGTCTTTTTTTTTTTAATTATTCCACATATAAGTGATACTGTACAGTATTTGTCTTTCACTTCCACTTCTATTTCACTTAGTATAATATCCCCCAGATTTGGGCATCCCTCGTGGTGCAAGGGGTTAAGCACCGCACTATGAAGCAATCCACAGCCTCTGCAGCAGGAGTTCATTCCCCGGCCAGCCAGGGAGGAACCCACATGGTGAGGCAGACCTCTCCTGACTCACCCACTGCTCCCCTCAGCAGTGTATTTCAGTCAGTCTGCCTGTTCTGTTCCCCACTCTGTCTCTGGTGGATCCTCTCACCCCCTGCATCTCTGACCTGTACCCCAGCTCTTGTATGCATAAATAAATAAATAAAAATAAAAATATATTTTTAAAAAATCCCCCAGATTTATCTGTATTGTTGCAAGTGAGAGGATTTCCTTCTCTTTTTATGACACAATAATATTCATGTGTGCATGCGCAATTATGTGTGTGTGTGTACCACATTTTCTTTATTTATCCATCAGAGGACATTTAGATTGTTCCCATATCTTGGATTTACCACTCACTCTCATATCCACCCCTAGGCCTGCCTAGCCAAGATGGCTTCAGACTGGGTGGGGACCCAGTCCTGGCTCGCTGAGTACTTTGCCAAAATTTTGACAGGCTGGCCTAAAACCTAATTTAGTGGTCAATACCTAGCAGTACCAATAACAATAAACTTAATAACAATAACCCTTAATGAGCACTTCCTTGATGCTACTCCCTGAGCCAGGTACTTTACAATTATCACCTTTTTAAATCCTCCAACAGCCCCACAGGCTGACAGGATTATGCCCACTGCTTCAGATAGGGGACACTGAGGCTCAAGTTTATTGCAAGGCCTCCCTGGTGGCGCAAGGGGTTAAGTCTCAGCACTGTCAAGTTATCAGCCACCACTGCAGCGCAAGTTCGATCCCCAGCCAGGGAGATAACCCACATGGTGCAGCAGACCTCTCCTGTCTCACCTGCTGCTTCCCACTCTGTCTCTCGTGAATCCTCTCACCCCCCATACCTCTGGCCTACACCCCAGCTCTTGTATGCATAAATAAATAAAATAAATCTTTAAAAAAGAAAAAAGTGGGCCTCCCCGGTGGCGCAGCGGTTGAACGTTGGGTTGCAAAGCTGCCCGCAGCCTCTGCGGCGCCGGTTCGATCCCCGGCTGCTACCCGGCCACCAGAGGAGGGTCCCACATGGCGCGCAGACCTCTCCTGCCGCCCGCTGCTCCCCTCAGCAGTGTACTTCGGTCCTTCTGCCTGCTCTGCTCCCCGCTCTGGCTCTGGTGAACTCTCTCACCCTCCCGCGCTTCTGACTGTACCCAGTGCATGTATAAACAAAAAAAACAAACAGACAAATAAATAAATAAATAAATAAATAAATAAATAAATAAAATGCCTCTATTAAAAAAAAAATTAAAAAAAAAAAAGAAAAAAGAAAAAAGTTTATTGCAAAGGACACATGATCAATGAGTGACAAAGCAAGGGTTCAAACTCACCTGGTGAGTGAACCCTTGACCCTGAAGTCCAAGAGTTTGGTCTTCACCCTGCTGCCCACAGACCCCCCTAACCAGCAATTTATGTAGGAGTGGTCATTTCTCTAGCCAGCACCATCAGCATCACCAGCACCATCAGCATCACCTGAGTGGACCAGCACCATCAGCATCACCTGAGTCTTGTTAGACATGCAGAACCCCAGGCCTTGGCCTAGACCTACTGATTCAAAAACTGAGTAGTGTCAAGACACCCAGGTAATTCACAGGCACAATAAAGTTCATGAAGTCCTGCACGAGATCATATATCTCCTCACTCCAGTTCCCCAAGGGCCTGAGGCCATAAACTGAGGCCAGGAAGTAGGGGCAGGGACTAAAGGATTTTGCCTAAGGGGCGCTGGGAATGCATCCCCCAATCACCTCCCCCTCCCTACAGAGCTCCCACCTCTCTTTGGGGTCATCCAGGCACACAGACCTCAACAGGTGTGAGTCAATGCACAAGTCCCCATGGGGTCAGGGAGCCCACATATCTTCCTGGGAGCCCCTCCATAAGGATGGCAGGAGGGCATCTCACAGCCCAGTCCAGCTTCAACTCATGCCCAGAAACTCGCGAAAATTCCCAGGCCCTCCCAGAAAGGGGTTCAAACAGAACAAGTTGCACTTGGGCTCCAACAATTCCACCCCTGATAGATTTCCCAGGAGTACTCCTTAACTGGATCCCAGTAAGGGAGAAAGCTAGGGCCCGGGAGGTGATCCAGGCAGGTTGCTTTTGCTGGCCATGTCAGTGAAATGGCCTTTAAATGATGAATAAGTACCGAGAGCCTCCTATGTGTCAGCCAAAGTGTGGGAGTGTTGGTTCTCACAACCATCCCACAAAGCAGGACTATGCACAGTTCACAAATGAGTAGACCGGGCCATGGAGATGTTAACTTGTTCAGGGTCTCATTGTTAACAATCTTCAGCCTCCAAACTAGAAAGCATATACAAGGCAGTGAAATCAGATATGCTAGAAGAACAAGCACTCTTAGGATCCCGAGCCACTCCATCCTAAAAGGGAGACACATGGGACTGAAGCCCCCAAGAAACCAGTCTGCAGTTTAGTCACCCTGGTTAGACCAGTGTTCAACAGCAGCATCAGAGCCCAGCAGGATAGAGGGCGTCACTCCCAGCCATAGAGAATTCAGATGCACAGCAGGCCCCACCCAGACCTGAGCCCCTGTCTGCCTTGCAGAGTAGTCCACTGGGGAGATTGTGGCTGTGAGGGGTGCTTAGCAGGCCCCCTCCCCATCAGCCTCTGTGGAACAGGCAGAAGTAGGGGGCTCCAGAGGGTTTCTCACACCTTTTCAGTAAGGCACACTCCCATGTCACACAACATCTGCAGTGCCTGCGGGCACGTGGGCAGGGAGTTATTACCAAAGGAGAAAACCCAGGCAGCTAATCAGCTTTGGAGGTTTCTAGGGACATCAGCCTGTGAAGTGAGAAAAAGGGATCCAGCCACCGGGTTGCTTGGTATCCGAGCGTTCCCCCATGAGGACACAAGCTGTGTGCGGAGAAAGGCCATATCAGACTGCCAGCAAGTCCCCCCCAGCTGTCCCCAGGAAACTAAAGGATTAACCAGGCTGACCTTACCCACTGGCCCTTTCCCCAGTCAGAGCTCACAGTTCAATTTCTTATACACTATGTGGAGTTTAAGAACATCACAGATCTTAAAGGTATTACCATTTATAGAAAGGCACATTTGCAGTTACCTAAACATAGATACCTGGGATTTATCTCCAGAACTGTGGGCTGGAGACCCAGGGTCATCTATTCCCCAGCAAGAGAACGCAGGCCAGGGAGGGTGTGAGGTCATCTTCCTGAGAACGCTCATTTCTCCCACCCGCAAATCATCCTTGGGTCCCCATCCCGCGTCCATGCTTCTCTTCCTCACACCCAGCCATCTGCTCAGAGACTGCACCAGCCTCCCCCACACCGCCAGGAGGGCCTGGGAAGGAGGGGTTGCTGAGCCATAAGTGATTGGTCTCAAGGTCCAGGGCTGCCTCCCAGAAAGCTCCATATGGGGGCCTGGACCAGCCTTCTGTAGAACAAAGGGGCAACTTAAGCTCAACGAGAGGGCTCCCGCCTCAGAACATTCATCACTCACCAGCCATTCAGAGCAACTGTACACATGCTCTCAGAACCAGGAAGAAACTTGTCAGCGGTCAGACTGGGGAGGTGGCAGCATGCACAGGAGGTAAGAGGGAGAGTGCAGTCCTGCTCCTCTGCATGCTAAGATGTCACTGAACCCCACTGAGTCTCAGTTTTTTCATCTGTAAAAGGGGATAACTGCAACCTCCCTGGGTGGCTGTGATGATTAAATGAGATCACACATGTAAAGTGCTCAGGCAAGATGTCCAGCACACTGCAAGTGCTTAATAAGTGTGAGCTAGAATTATTACCTAGAAAAGTTAAAGCAGGCTCTTTAAGGGGTACCCTCCCCCAGGATAAAGATATAGATGGGGCACACTTTCCACCTGGAGATAGATTGTTCTGATTTATGCAACACACACCCATCAGTGTGCACAGATTAAAGAATAACAGAATTTTTGCAGGACAGAGCAGTAAACCACAGCGATCCTTTTATCACAACAATTGGAGGTTCATTAGCACAAGTGAAGCTCAACTGGAGCTGAAACACCTTGCTTAACCAACTCTCTCCCATTCAAAAAAGCCCACCAGATATAAAACCACCACAATGTCCATTTTAAACATCTCACGATTTTATCTGTCAATTATAATTCAATTAAACTGATTTTTTAAAGATTTTTTTTTTTTTAATAGAGGCATGTTTTCATTTATTTATTTGTTTGTTTGTTTGTTTTGTTTATACAAGCACTGGGTACAGTCAGAAGCGTGGGAGGGTGAGAGAACTCACCAGAGCCAGAGCGGGAAGCAGAGCAGGCAGAAGGACCGAAGCACACTGCTGAGGGGAGCAGCGGGCGGCAGGAGAGGCCCGCGCGCCATGTGGGACCCTCCTTTGGTGGCCGGGGAGCAGCCGGGGATTGAACCGGCGCCGCAGAGGCCGCGGGCAGCTTCGCAACCCAGCGCTCCACCGCTGCGCCACCGGGGAGGCCCTAAACTGATTTTTTTAAAGCATATCAGTATAGATGAGTGGGAGTAATGTCATCATTGCAATAACTGAAATTATTCTGCCATATCTTTTGTAAAGCAAACTGTTGGCAAATTTCAGAGCATCGATACTAACAGAGTGAGGTTTTACCCTACTCAAAGTGTTTAAAAGTCAGCATTAACTTAAAAATTGCATATGGTCAAAATTACCTTTCAAAATTCTTCTAAATCACCCATAAAATATGACAGCTGGTTATCCTTAAACTTAAAACTCATACTCAGTGGTCTGGGAAGCTCACAGTATTTGTGGAAACTAAGACACACTGATCCAAGAGTTGGATAAAGCTCTTCCTTCTTTCTCCATCTCTCCCCAACACTGTTTGGCTACATTCTTGTCAAATCACATTCCAATCAGATAACTGAGGGTATGATATAATTCCACCACCACAAACAATGTACCTCTCAACTAACCCATGCTGAGAAAATAGTCTCTAGAAGTTTGCTTAAAATGGAACCATGTCTGTTTCCCCAACCCTACCTAGGCTGACCCTGGATCCTCAGCCCGGGAGGAAAGAAGTAAGGGGTGTCAACTTACTTGCAGCCTGGATGCGAGCCTTCCGGCTGACCACCAGTCCAAAGCGGTTCTGAGCCACGCACTCATAGTCGCCCTCATCTGAAGGGCTGCCTCCGAGATCCAGGCGGAAGTGACGGATCATTAAGGACCCATTGGCCAGCAAGGTGCAGTGGGTACTCTCCAGCAGGTCCACTCCGTTTTTCCTCCAGGTGACTCGAACTGGAGGGGTCCCTTCCACCCTGCAGCCTAGCAGTACAGGCTGCCCAGGGACTACAACATCATCGCTTGGCTCCACAGCAAATGCCAATTCAGGGGAGTGGCCAAGACCTGCATTGAGCAGGAGAGATGGTGAGGTTAGTGTGGAATGAGTGGCCAGGAAGAACACACACAGGGGTTCAGGTGCCCGGATCTGTGCATCTTTCTGTAATGTTAAAAGGAGTCCCTAGTATATATAGAAGTTCATGCATTACAAAGTGCTGTCTCATGTAGTATTTTACTGAATCAGTAGTTCTTAGCAGAACATCTCAGAGAGATAGATATTATTTGTATCATTGGCTATTTTATAGATAAGGAAACTGAAGCACAGAGATGTCAAGCAATGTGTCCAGTGTCTCTGAGTTAATAGTTGCAAAGCCAGGTTACAAAAGCAAAACTGATTTCACTGCAGTTTCTGCCACTTCTGGTCACACTTCTGTAGTTTCTGGTCACTCTGATTAAGCACTGAAGCCCCACAGACTTTCAAGGTGAGGATTTAGGTAACGTGTTCACCTGTCCTGACTTTCCAGTCCTCACCTGTTTAAATCAGGAACAATACAGGTTGCAGAACATGATTAACAGGCTCAAAGGTACTATGAAAAGTTAAAAGTTCTAAACAAATAAAATGTGAGAGTAATAAATGATTACTTCCTTTTGCTGGCTAAACCAGCAGAGGCCCCGGTCTGATGCCTGACAGGGAGCAGGGTTTGGAGGCCCAATATCCAAGCACAGGCTAGGCTGTGGCTCAGCCCCACCGCCCCTCCCCTAGGATGCTCTGGCTTTGGTGGTTTTGCTTTTGTCATGAGATGAGATGAGGGGTATCAAATGCCAAAGCAGATTTTCCAAAATTCAGGAAGAGGGAAGTTCCTAGAACCTCTGCAGTAATCCTAAAGCTCTTGCAGAACAAAAATGAGCTGGAAGAGAGGGAAGAAAAGGGAAACGAGGGTGATCAGGGAACCGGGAAGCCTGACAGGAAGCACGAGGACTCTAATCCCAGGCATGATGCCAAGTCGCCAACTTCTCCAATGAGTAATTTACCAGGCCAGCTAGAACTTTACTCCAGGAGAAATAAACCCATCAAGTTTGAAAGGGAGGCCACAAGCCTCTCCCCCGACACCCCCACCCCTCCTCACCCCAAGGTACCCCCGACATTTCCAGGGACCTAGCATTCCTGGAGCTGGCCCCGCCCCAAAGACCAGCGCCTTCACAGGCTGGGGGAGGCGCGGCGGTGAGTGCGGGAGCAAGGAGAGCGCTGGCGATATTTTCAGACATTTGAGACTTTCCCCCCTTCAAACTCCTACCTCTACTTCCCACGCCCAGCGCTTCAGTTGCCTCAGCTTCCAACCCAACCCAGTCTAGCCGCGGGTACATAAAGTTTCTCCTAGATGCGGACGCGCTACCTTGCTTCTACCGGGTTGAGGAGAAAACACCGCCCCGGTGAGGGTCTGCTGAGAACTTGGGGTGCGAGGGTAAAGGACTAGATTGCAGCCTTTGCCCGCTAGATGCATCCCTTACTACACTGGGGGAACCGGGTCGCGGCGACGGAGCTCGGGACAGAGAGCCCGCAGCCCGGGCGGAGCCGGGCAGGGACGCCCCGCTGCGCGCTGCGCAGGGCGGGCACGTGCGCATCCCCGCGGTTCCTGCGTCCCGAGCCGGCTTCCCTTTCCCGGCTTCAGCTCGCGGGCTTCTCCCGGTGTTCTCCTCACCAGCCGCAGCCCTCGCAAACCTTTCTCCCCCTCCCGTCTCTCCTGCGCTCTCCAAATCCAGGGCGCGCCCTCTCCGCCCCGCGCAGCCTCGGGGTCCCGGCCTCCGTCCCGGGTCTGCTGCCTCCTGCCTCGGCCGCCTTGGGCTCCTCGGTGCGCGCTGCCCGGCTCCGCGCACCCCAGTTCACCCACCTTAGGAGGGACTCAGCCCAGCGGGCTCCCCCGCGCGTTTCCTCCTCGCCTAACTCTAGCCCAGCAGCCCGGCCGCAGCTTTGCCGCGCTCCTCGCCCCTCGGACCAGGGACCGGATCCTGCCCTGAGTCGGAGCCTCCGCGGGCTGAGCCCGGCTTTCCCAGGGGGTGGCGGGTCGTGATACTCCCCGGTCGCCCGGCAGCCCGGCCTCCGAGCCCTCTTCCCGGGCTCCGCCCCAGCCCGCCCGGCCCCCTTTCTCCCTCAAGTCCCCGCCGCTCGGGGTCCGCTCGCAGGTCCGCGCGGGGCTCCCCAGGTCCGCCCCTCGCGCCCGCTTACTCCCGCCTGGCTCCAGGGGGGCTCGGGGCGCAGCCTCCCGGGTCGCGAGGGCCCCGGCTCACCGTCGCTCGGCGCCGGCAGCAGCAGCGGCAGCAGCAGCGGCAGCAGGAGCCGTGGCCGGCGCGGGGGCGCGGTGCGCGGAGCAGCCATGGGGCTCTCGGTCCGCTCCGCTCGGCAACGCGCGGCTCCGGGGCCTCTCGCGGCTCACAGCGTCCCGCGGGGCCGGCGCCGGGGCCGGGGCCGGGGCTCTGGCCGGGGCCGAGCCCGGGCGGCGGGGGGCTGGGGCCACATGCCGGCTCAGGAGCGCCGGGGGCGCAGGGGGAGCGCCGCTTGCGCCATCTTGCACCCACCCCGGCGATCTGTCAGCCTCGCCCAGGGTGCGCGCTCCTCACTCGCACCGCCCGCGCCCGCCCCGCCCTCCTCCCTCCGCGCGTCGCCCCCCTTCCTCCCCTCCGGGTCCCCTCCCCCAGCCCCCTCTCCCCGGAGGCCCGGTGTAGGGAACAAAAGAGCCGGCGAGCGCTTTAAGCGGCCGGACATTCCCGGCTGGGCGGCGGACGCGCCCCCTGCGCTTTGAACTGTGACTGGAGCGACCGGCGCTGTCCCGGGCTGCAGCCCCGTGCCCCCTCCCTGCGGGCCAGTCACAGACTTGGGGGCCTGGAGGAGCGCAGCCCAGCGGACTCTGGAGTGGGTCCGAGCTGTGGAGAAATACGCAAAGCTGAGGGGTTTGCTCTGACCCACTCTGCTGCGCCCTCCTCCACCGTGTCCAAGTCTATATTTTCGAGATAATTCCCTAAAAACTGCAGAAAGTTATCAAAGATTCTGTTTTCTTTGGGTTCCTAGTCGTTCCACCCAAACGATAGGCTGCTTAGATGCAAGAATGGCCTTTCTGGACAGGACAGTTGTGGCGCTTGGGTGAATAGGAGGTAGCAGGGGTGGGAAGGCAGCAGCATCCTCCAGGGTTCAGAGAGAACAGACTCAAGAGCACAATGAGAAAGCTAAGGGAACCCGGGTTCGAACACCCCAGTTCTGCCCAAACAGCGAGGCAGTCCCTGAGCTCATCTGAAAGATAAAATAATCATATCTCTTCTACTCACCGCTGGTCCTGACACAGGCCCTGACCGGTTTACTGGAGAAGCTCACTGAAAGTTAAAATCCCAGTTACGTTTCTATGCCACAAAGAAGACTCAATGCTCCATGTCAGAATTCATATAAGGAGACGGGGGGGGGGGGCCTCCCCGGTGGCGCAGCGGTAGAGCGCTGGGTTGCGAAGCTGCCCGCGGCCTCTGCGGTGCCGGTTCAATCCCCGGCTGCTCCCCGGCCACCGGAGGAGGGTCCCACATGGCGCGCAGACCTCTCCTGCCGCCCGCTGCTCCCCTCAGCAGTGTACTTCGGTCCTTCTGCCTGTTCTGCTCCCCACTCTGGCTCTGGTGAATTCTCTCACCCTCCCGCGCTTCTGACTGTACCCAGTGCATGTATAAACAAAAAACAAACAAGCAAACAAATAAAGAAAGAAAAACATGCCTCTATTAAAAAAAAAAAAAAAAAAAAGGAGACAGGGGGTCCCACCTAGGAATGTTAAAGAAGAAAAGATGACACATGTATTTGAGGAGATAGATACCTATGCCAGCTCTGGGAGATCTTGAACCTTGGCCACTCACTATTAGATGATTGGTTGGGTCCAGCACGATGGACTAGCCAGTCGTGTAGTTGATGGTTAACATCTGCTAAATTCTAGGAGCAAGAGATTTAAAGGGGGTAGTTTCTGCCTCACTCACTCTTTGCTCCTCTGGTGTTAGACTGGGATAGCAGAGAAATTAAGTCAATTAAGTCTCTGTTTTCATACTAATTCTAGGGTCTTCAGATCAGGAGTCTGTTTCTTAAAGATTGATTTATTTATTTATGTATACAAGAACTGGGGTGTAGGGTAGAGGTACAGAGGGTGTGTGTGTGTATGAGGGGATTCACCAGAGACAGAGTGGGGAACAGAACAGGTGGAGCTACTGAAATACACTGCTGGGGTGGGAACACAGGAGAGGCCCACTGGGCCATGTGGGTCAGCTCCCTGGCCTGGGATAGAAATAGTACTGCAGGGCCTCCCTGGTGGTGCAATGGGTTAAGACACAACCTATGAAGCTGACTGCAGCCACTGCAGCACAAGTTCAATCCCTGGCCAGGGAGCAACCCACATGGCACAGCAGATCTCTCCTGACTGACCTGTAGCTCCCCTCAGCAGTGTATTTTAGTCAGTCTGTCTGTTCTGTTCCCCACTCTGTCTCTGGTGAATCCTCTCACCATCCACACCTCTGGCCTGTACCCCAGTTCTTGTATGCATAAATAAATAAATCTTTAAAAAAAAAAGAAAAGAAAAGAAATAGTGCTGCAGTGGCTGCTGATAGCTTCATAGTGCTGAGACTTAACCCCTTGTGTCACCAGGGAGGCCCCAGATCAGGAGTCTTAACCATATATGAAACTAACCAGAAGAGTTAAAGAATTTCAGTTCTCTGAAAATCAAGAAAGTTTACAATTGGTGGGGTTTGTGCATCCCAGGGACTCCCTACACCTTAATAGCAATTGGAAGATGAGCCTGAGAGGCAGGACTTGAGGTAAATAAGAAGTGGGAGGCAATGGAGAAATTCAGAATCAGGGACACAAGCATGCCAGAGCCCCAAAGCAATTTAATTGTGAGGAAAGGCAGGGATGATGGGCCTCTTACCGGCCATAGGAAAAGGAGGGAAAGTCCTGGAACTCCCTTCCATAGGGCTTTCACGGCTTGTCCTGGGCTCCAGAGAGGTCAAATTGGTATCCTGAGTTGCTGTCATTTTAAATTCATTTTGACAAGTGTTTAATTCTTCTTTATCACAACCCTTGGTCTGAGAGTGATATGCAAATAATGGCTATTCTGCTGCATGCAAAATGTGCAGTATCTCTCTGTGTGATCTGTCAATTAACTCTCAGGTCTGGCCCACCAGTCACTTTGGGGGTGGTCCTGGGCAAGACAGCCTCTGGCTCTTGGTTCCTTCCAGTAGAAAAGTATGTGTGTTCCAGGCTCTGTAAAAATCTCAGCAGAGCTGCTGCCAACTGGGATCCTGCCATGGGTGTGGGGTGTGAGACACTACCCATATTTGAGTTAAGGGACGCAGGATCTTGGTGAAAGTGCCTGTACATGTGTGATTCTAAGCTTGTGGGCACAGTGTCCACAAGTGTGACTATGCAGCCGTGAGCAGTTTTGATGTCCAGAGTTACATAGAAGATTGAAGAACCCAAATCTCTAGAGTTGTTCCTTCATGCCTCCCTTGCACTCCACTGTGCCTGGGTACCCTTGTGTGCCCAGATGAAAAAAGATCCTCAGAGAGCCCGGAAGAGTGTTATCAAGAAGGCATCCTTACTAGATTTAAATCTTTTTCCTTAGTGTCTATTGAGAGAGGAAGGTGGTTTAGTTCTTCCCCATAGACTGCCTGCTCTCTGCCCTCAAAAATCAACACTTCCCGTCCTGATAGGAAATACAGTTCCCAGGGCAGAGAGACTAATCATTGGTTCCAAAAGAGAATTTCACATTTTTGAAAAATAGTTTATTAACTCATTATAGGGACAGATACATGATCAATGCCTTGGCTTAACACTAAAGAATATCATATTTGTAAGAAAAAGAAAACTGCTGGAAAAGTAATTAAATAATATAGAATAAACTAAATACAGACAAATAAATGAGCACATATTGATTACACTTGTCATGCATCAAGAAAAGGAAGGTTTTTAAGTGAGACTCAAAAAACATAAGGCATCAATGGTGGGTGACAAAAGCGATTAATACCCTGTAAAAGGCCAATAGACTCTTTTCTAATAAAAATACTGCTACAAAGACACAAACCTAACACTTCCAAATTACCCAGAGCCCAAATCATATATAATGCTAGTGAGTAATGGCCACTTTCTTATCAACTGTGAGTTATAGGCAGATACCAGATTTATTACTTATTTGCTTTTGAGAAACAATTTTCCACCCAACCTAATGGGTTATAAATTGTCTCATTTGCAGCTATTTAATTTAAACCAGAACCTCAGTGCCTGTTAAACAAGAACATGAAAAATGACTATGTGGTGTAATGCTAAGAGCCTACTGTTAAAACAGCCATTTTATTCAGGGCAGTTTTTTTCCCCTGGAAAAAAAAAAATCAGACCAGCAAAATAAAATGAGGCTTTTGACCTTCAGAGCAATGATGAAACATAGACAGTGGTGTTAGCCACAGCAAGGCTGAATGCTACAGAAACAGTACAAGTGACAATTCTGTCCTTAACGAGATACAAAACCAACATTAATAATCTTTAGTGTTATCATAAGCTGGCTGAAGGAGGGGGAGGGGGAGGAAATGTAGGTGCGGGATGTCAAACGTGAGTGACACCCGAGTGTAATAAACAGATGCTGAAAGGGTCTGAGGAAGCTGCAACTCCACTGAGAGGCATTTCACCATTAAAAGAGAGGAAAAAAAAAAAAAAAACCTAGGAAAAGATAGACTGGTTATTTCTAATTTGGCCCAGAAGCCAGAGTTAACCCTTGGTGTGCCAATCTGTTCAAGAGATGCACTTAGGAAGGAAAAACCTCTTGTTCTAGGCTTCTCTAAGAAGCTGAGGTGCAAAATCAAACAAATGACATTGTTTCCTCCACGCGGGAAATAGAAGTCAAGCTTGTCTCTGGGTGGTGGGTCAGCAGAAAATGACTTCAGGATTCAATAAGCAAAAACAAAACGAAAGGAAAGGAGCCAATCACTTTTGTCCTGTGCAAAGACCTCCCTCCAGTACCCCAGAGGATAAGATTCCCCCTCACTACCAACTCCACCACTTCTTCAAGGTACATAGAGGGGAATGGCTGGGTTGTTGGGGCTGGGGGTGTGGGGGGACACTAACTCCCACCCTTGCCCCTCCTTTAGCTTCAACTGGAAAGAAAGGTGGACCTTAACCCCCACCATCAAGCAAACCCACCTCCCTGCAGAAAAGGGAGTAATTTTATCCTGAGCCTCTGGGTCACACTCTCCCTGTCTCAAAAATCCCCTTGTGTGACTTGGATTCATCAACTCCAAGGAGAACTCACCTATCTCGATCCCAGGGAGAAAGATACCAGGGCAGTTGGAAGGCCTTCCCCACATCTGCACTGGGCCTGGGCAGTCTGCCTGGGGAGAGGCGTGAGGAGGCACAGAGAGAAGAGGGGACAGGAGGATGACCAGCGAGTGAGTGAACGGCAGACACAGAAGTCAGCTATGGCCTCGAAGCAGACATGAGGTAGTCATGTTGTTAGGGGAGGATGCAGAGCTGCAGCCCAGGCAGGACAGCCACATGACACAGTCTGGGAGAGGCGAGAGAGCCAGCAGAGACTCACGGAGGACACAAAGCACAGAGGAAAGGAGAGTATCAGCAAGGAGGAGCAGAATGGGACACTAGAATCGAACTGGGAGGGAAGGAGGCTGGGAGACAGACCAACAGAACAGTGAAGGGGAAGGAAAGAAAGAGATTTCAAGACCAGGCACTTCCCAAATTACAAAATTAAATGCAGAGTTGCTTCGAGGGGAGCCAGGGTCACCCTCTCGACTTGGGCCGTGGGGACATGGGAGACGGAGGCAATGCAGCTAAAATGTCAGGCATTCAGAGCCTACTCGCGCTCAGCCCAGCCAGACAGGAAAACGGGCTGGGACTGTCTTTGTCAGACAGGGCATTGGAGACACTCTCAGAGTGTAATAAAAGGCTGGGCAGCAGAGGTGCGGGGCCCTCAGGGCTGGTGACGGACCACTTTGGGACACTGTCCTGACCTGGAGGATCAGTTAGGCCGTGGTGACCATTGCCTGGACCAAGGTCCCCAGTTCGTCAACCAGCACATATTCGTGCTTCACACGTGCGTATATCACATTTAGCGGTGCCTCATGTGTCTTTCACATATCACATGCGTCGAGTATGGGAGGAGTGAATCAATCCATTTCTCCCTGTTCCCCCAGCCAAAGCACCCTAGAAGGCTCCAGATGGCTTGGTGGTGCTCAGTATCTGCAGGTACATGTGTGTGCACTTGTGGCCACACATGTCATGTCCTGTGATCCACACCAGCCTGCCCCAACTGCACCCGCTACAGAGCTAAGCAGAGGAGGAGACTGGGGCTCTGGGCACGCCTGGACTGGCTCCTAGAGGGCTTGGGGCCTTTGGCTGGCAGCTATTTCCAGGGACCTCCTCCAAAGCCTCACTGGACTGGAGGTCCGGGTAGGGGCAGGAAGCATTGGCTGCCTCTGGCAGGCACGTAAGTCTATCTGGCCCATTAGTTGCCTGCTCACACCCTCCCAGCTCTGTGTCCAGACAGTCTGCTCCTTGCCCTGGATCTACAACCCCCAAGGTGAGTTCAGGCGCATCCAAACACAGGGTCTCCTCAGGTTCCAGGTCTTGGACGTGGAGGTCAGGGTTCCCTTTGGAGGCACTAAAGTCAGAGTGGACAATGACTTCAGCCTCCACCTGGTTCCTGCAGGCTGGGGGCGGCTTCTTCCTCCCATTGCCCTAGTCAGAGCAGATAACACAAAGACAAGTGAGCATCATTAAGATGGACCATCAGAATGGCCAACATAGTTGGGGTGCAGAGAGACCAACCCTCCCTTGGGGGCCCCAGAGTGTCGATCACATGGGAGATGGGGCGGGAAGCAGTGACTCTCCTATGAGAGATGATGGTCAGCCTCCTGAGAAGGCAGAAAGAAATGGGAACACTGCCCATCTGCCCACACCCACGAGTTCCAGACACAGTGGACACAGTCAGGGCCTCAGTGAACAGGAGAGAGGGCTGGATGCACTCAGGCCAGGCCCACCCGCGGGTACACGGTAATTCTGTTGTGGCCCACTTAGGTGTGGGTAGAGAGGGGACTGTTCCCAAACCAGGTGAAACAGACTCTAGAAAACTGGCTTGTTCTTCGCCCACTCACCTGTAGAGGTTCCAGGGTCTGCTGGTTAGACACCTATCCCCAGAGAAGTGACCTTCGGGGGTCTCAGAGAACTCACTACTTGCTTTTCACAAGCTTGGGGACCCTTCTCTCCTTTCCTCTCCCTTTCTCCCGGCACACTGACCTTTATGGCGTCATACACGAGAGCCTGAAGCAACAGTGTCTGCCCAGTTCCAGCAGGGGGCAGCAGGGCCCGGGTCAGAGAGGGCACGGGGCCTGCTTGGGGCAGCTCACAGCCTGCCCAGGAACCTGCCCAGGTGGGTCCACCGGGCTGAGTCCAGGAGACCTGCACAGGGAAAGGAAGTGGGAATACTGAGGGCTTGGCGGGAGAAAGAAGCAGAAGAGAGGGACGCAGTAGAGCTGGACTCTAGGACCCCTTGGTCTCTCCCACCGCAAGGTTATGGGAGGAGCACAAAATGGACTGAGAGTGTGGGGTGAACTGGAGGATGGTGAAGACTCCTGCAGAAAAGCCTAATATCAGATGTCCTGGTAAGACCCAGAGATTTCCAAGTTAGAAAGGATCTCCTTCACCACAGAAGCAGCGAGAGGCTGAGGAAAGACTCAGATTTGAGGGGACTGCTGGGGGTAGAGTGAGATGAGCCACCCTGCTAGTATAGGGAGGGGAAAATGCCTTCTGCCTTCTCTGGGTCCCAATTTATTTGACTACAGCCAAATTGACCAGGCTCTTTTCCCTATATGGGGAGGACTGGGTCTTGGAGGTCACCCCAACTCCCAGGCGGAAGGATTTGGGTGTTCTGATCCCCCTGAGTCAGCTGCCCATCAGGGGCATAACAACTAGACTGACCCATTCTGCCAGGGGGTGGAGGCCCATCTGCTTCCCTGCCCTGCCAACCCTTTCATGGAAGGAGAGAGTGCCCCTTTTCTCCTGCAGTTGGCCAGGGAAGGGGAGGGGAGGGGAGGTTCTCTCACAGGGTCACATGCTGTGCTCTTGTGCCCCCTGCTGTCCTATTTGGGAATGAGCTGCAGTGTGGGGCTCATCTACCCAAGCTCCAAACTCACCTTTCTCTTGGAGTGACCCCGGCAGTCTGAAACACCACCACCCATGAGGCTGTGCACTTCAGCCCGGTCCTCGATGTCTGATGGTGGTGGGGACCATTCTTGGGGACGGGGGTGCACAAGGGACTCCAGTTCATGGGCAGTTGGGGGGTTAGGGGGAGCCAGTCGGGCTCGGGAGTACAGTGCAGGGTTTCTAGCGGTGGCCGTGGAGGACAGTCCTGGGAGGGTTTCCCTGGAAATGAAGATGGGCAACAGGCAGTGTTGGTCAGAGTGAGGGGTCAGGTGGAGGAGGGGGGCAAGGGTCTAGCCAAGTCTATATTCCTGGGTAGATTCTGTCCATCTCTAGGACTTGATCTTCTGGACTGTGCAATGAGTGAGAAACATTTTAAAACAGCCATGACCCTACATAAGGGGGCCTTCCTCCCTTGGCTCCAGGCATCTGGACATTGGGGTCCCACTTCCAAGGTGCTGGCAGCTATAGAGGAAGTGGGAGAAAAGTAGCTTTACTTATGCCTGCCCTCACTGAGGGGGGTAAGCTGGGGATTCCCCTAAACCCTGCCCCACACTCATGAGAACATCACCCCAGTCCCTTCATCCCAGAGTCCTAATTTTAGTGGAGCTCTGTGGGGGCAAATCATGGCTCCTTTCTCTCTCAGCTCTGCAGCCCTTCTGGAAAGCTCTCTTTTCTGTGGTCAAGACGGGTTCCCTCGCCCACCTGTGGGGGCTGCGGCGCAGGCCAGCACACATGCAGGCCAGGAGGCAGAGGAGGCCCAGGCAGACACCCACTATGATGCCCGTGACTGAGTGCACATCCAAGGAGTCTGTGGGAGAGAGAGGGGACAGAGTGGTCAAGGACAGGAAAAGCCCGAGATTCATAGATAGGACTTCTTGTGGCTTCCTCAGAAGACCACTAGCCTGACTCTCACCCATTGGATACCTGAAATCTTCAGATGCCAGGCAGGGAGGCTCCGCCCTGCTTCTTCCTCTGACTGTCCTCCCCCTTGGACATCTGGAAGTTGTGATACTGATCCATCAACTTGACCCTTTCAGTGACACTCTTGCCCGTCCACCAGGGTTTCTTGGGTGTGTGGCAAGTGAGATTGAAGGGGGCCAAACTCAGAGGGGCCCACACTTTAATTTAAGAGTTTAATGCTCTTCTGTCACCATGTTAAAATTGACCCTCATTTTTAAATAAGGGACCCCACATTTCATTTATACTGAGTCATACAAATGACATAGTCTGGCTGTCCACTTCCACCCCACAAGGGTCATCATGTCACCAAGCCAATCCTCCAATTATAGCAATCTCCCAGAGAAGAAACTAGTCTCCAAACCAAACTTGTCTCCCATAAATCTGACTTCTGCACTGAATCGCCACTGATCCATACTCTTTCTCCCTTCAAATTCACCTCTACTCCGAACCAGGGGGACCACTGTGCAGAACCATAACAGAGTAGTTGGACTTGGAGACAAGGTCTTGGAAGAGATGATTTCAAGGTAAGAAGTCAACTCCAGGGGTTTCTGGAGACCCTAGGTCACCCCAGGATGGCCCCCACATCTGCCTCCCTCTGGCCCTCCTACCTGAGAGCTTTTCCTGCAGAGTGATCACATCTCGTAGGCTAGAAAAGGGTCCAGGCCCCACCTCGGTGCGTGCCCCCATCTTGAAGAAGTACCTGGTATCGCTCTCCAGGCCATGCACTTCAACACTGAAGATGTTTCCTGGGGTGGGGGAAGCAGACAGAGCAGGGGTGGTGGATTGAGTGGGGGGCGCGGTGTGTGTGTGGAGGGGAATGGGATAAGGGGATGGGCTGGGAAATAGGACTGAGAAAGTCTTCCTCCTCCCACTAGGGCAGTGGCTTCTGTCTACTCCTCCTAGACTCCCCTAGGACCAACCAGCAGCACTCTACAAACCCAGCCACTGGAGAGGCCGAGGAAGTTCCTGTTTGGATGCCCAGGGTGGGAGCCCTCACCCTCAGTGGTGAGCAGGGTCCACTGGTGCTCGGGCTGGGTATGGTTGTTGCTGTACAGGATCAGATACTCCACGATCTCGCCATTGGGCTCTGTGGGAGGGCACCAGTGCAGCCGAACAGTGGACGGTGTCAGGGAGCTCAGGCGCAAGTCAGATGGGGGTGTTGAGGGTCCTGAGTGCAGGGGAGGACACAGGGAGAGGCAGGGTCACCAGGAGCCCTAGATCTGAGGGCAACTGGGAGACAGGGGTGAGGATATGGGCTCCCTTCTTCCTCTTTCACTGGATAAAACAAAACAAAAAAAAAAATGAGGTCTGGTCTCTAATTGGAGACTTTCTAGAAAACAGTTAGGGAGAAAACTTTACCACTATCCACCCCCTGAAACTCTTCCCTACTCAGCTCCACCCAATTAGGGGAGCAGAGCACCTCAAATTTCCACATCTCAATGCTTCCAAAAGTTGAGGAAATTGTCTGGTATTCTGAGGCTTGGGAGCAGAACTGAAATTTTTGGGGAAGATTTACATTTATTTTAAATTCTCATACTAAGGTTGCCATCTATTCACAATAAAGTTCAATGTAAACAGTGTTTAAAAATACTTATTGAAAGAGTATCCCTGGTGGAGCAGGGGTTAAAGACGGCACTATCAAACTATCACCAGCCACTGCAGCACAAGTTCGATCCCCACATGGCGTAGCAGACCTCTCCTGTCTTGCCCACTGCTCCCCTCAGCAGTGCTTTCGGTCTTTCTGCCTGTTCTGTTCCCTGCTCTGTCTCTGGTGAATTCTCTCACCCTCCCGTGCCTCTGGCCTGTATCCCAGTGCTTGTATAAATAAATAAATCTTAAAAAAAAAAAAAAGCTAAAAAAAAAAAGAAATTCATTAGAGCAGAGGACCCTCTGTTCTCACCCTCACATATATCTCTATTTCAGATCATGGGACAAAGGTCTTCTGTTAGTGAGAAGGGAAATGGTCATGGTGCTGCAGAACCAAAGAGCCTCTGCTGTGAAAAGAGAAGTCCATTTGTCTTGAAATGCCATTTCCAGAGGGTTCCAGAGCAAATGGGCCTCTCCTCCCTTCTGAGGAATGAGGACATATGAGGGTGGGAAGGGCCTGGCAACGTCAGGGAGAGGACAGAGACCCAAATACAAAATCTAGGACTCCTGCCCTTGCCTAGCCTCTCTTCTCCCATCACGGTGGTCTTGCTATAGCCCCTTAAAAGAAGTCATTCCTCTAAATCTTACATTATTATGCATGCGTAAGTAGTTAAGAAATGCAAAGCAAATGACAGTCACAATGGGGCTCTGAGGGATGTTTTAGAAAACAGGGTTGCTGGGGCAGGACAGATTGGTGATAAGAGGGACACTCACGGTCAGGCAGGGTGGAGCGCTCCACCACTGAGCCGAAAGGCCCATCCATGTCCACACCGTGTGACTGTATCGCAAACTCATATTTGGTGAATGGCTTCAGCCCGCCAATGAGGATGTCTTCTCCAGAGCTGCCGAGGGAAGAACCGAAGAACCATGACTAGTACTCAGGCACACTCTTCTAATCTATTGCCCTAGCCCCTGCCCCAGCCCCAGCCCCAGATCCCACCTGGGGAAGAGAATCTGCCCCTGGGCATGGAGGCCACTAAACCACCCAGAAGACCTACAGAGAGGTCTGAATATATATTGCTCCCAAGGTGTCTTGTCAACTGTGCACCCTGTCCAGTCTCTAAGCCATGCCCCATCCTCCAGGAAACCTTCCTGGATTAATCTGAGTCATTCTCTACCCAGGGAACATTTTCTTTCAAAAAAAAAAAAAAAAAGATTTATTTCATTTATTTACACATACAAATGCTGGGGTGTAGGCCAGAGGTGGGAGGGGAGGAGGTGAGAGGATTCACCAGAGACAGAGTAGGGAGCAGAACAGGCAGATCTACTGAAATACACTGCTAAGGGGAGCAGTATGAGAGACAGGAGAGGTCTGTCTCACCATGTAGTTTAACTCCCTGGCTGGGGCTTGAGCTCATGCTGCAGTGGCTGCAGAAAGTTTCAGAGTGCTGAAACTTAACTCCTTGTGCCACCAGGGAGGCCTCCAGAGAACCATTTTTAATGCATCTTTTCCTTGATTTAATTTTTCATCTGCTGCAACCATTTATATCTATGCAATATTTTCTCTGATAAAGCAGCAACTCCTCATGGCAGGGGTTCTGTCTCCCCATCTGACTGGGGCCCCTCACAGGACAGCAGCCGGGCTGTCTCTTCTTGTGAGCCCTCTGAGGTTGAAGTAATAGGACAGTCCTGCATCATGTTCCCAATGGGGTAAGTGCAAAGTTGTGTTTTGAGGAGATGGGATTGAATGACCTCCCCTTCTCCATCTGTGTCCCCCAATATGACATGCGAACCATGGACTGTTCCTGAATCCCAGGGTGTCTCTCCTCACCACCACCCGCTGCCTCCCTCACCACCCTGTCCACCCTTCCTCCCCCTTTACAGCACCAGCCCAGTCCCTACCTGGTGTAATAGGTGACCAGGGAGGCATTTCTGAGACCCCAGGGGCTGAAGCGCACAGTGTAGTTGACAATCTTGACTGTGGTGAAGTCTGGTTTTTTCCATCGAAGCCAAATGGATGTGGAGCTGTTGGATTCTGCGTGGACATGGGCAGGGGGCAAAGGTGGCCCCCTTTGGATGGGTAGATCTGGAAGGTGAAAAAGAAAAGTATTGAAGAAGAGAGGAAGACACTCCTCCCTAAACATGTAAAGTGGTTTCAAGTTCCCAGTTTATAGTCACTTCCTTTTCCCTTCTTTTGCTCCTGCTCACAGATGAGGAAAGAATTTAAGTGATTTTTGCCAAGGTCATACATAGAGAGGACTGTGGAACACTAATATGTAAGAATGTACTGGAGAGAAGTAGCCAATCATGGCAATTAGGAGCACAGACTCCGGAGCCAGGCAGCCCCTCTTCAAATCCCACCTATGCCACTGATTCGCTGTGTGACCACAAAGAAGTTACTTAACCTCTCTATGCCTTTATTTCCTATTCTGTAAGTGAAACCAATAGAAATATCTACCTCAGGGAGTAGCTATGAGATGATGATTAAATTACTTGATATTTGTAAAGTACATGGAAAAGTGTCTGGCATATTGTTATGCACTGAATGTTTGTGTCCCCCCCAAAATTCATATACATACGGTGGATCCCTCGTGAATGGGATTAGTGCCTGTGTTTGTTCATTCAGGCTGCCAGAACAAAGAACCACAGACTGGGTAGCTTATAGACAACACATTCATTTCTCACAGTCTGGAGAGTGAAGTGCCAGCATATTCAAGTCCTGGTGAGGGTCCTCTTCTGGGTTGCAGGCTTGCTTGTGACTCTTCTAAGGGCACTAATCCTAATTGCCTCCTCATGCATCACATCAGAGGGTAGGGTTTCAACATATGAATTGGGGGAGCACACAGACTTTCAGTTCATAAACAGCACCCTTGCAGAAGAGACCTCTCCAGCCCTCTCTCTGCCACAAGGACACAGAAAGATGATCTATGGTTTATGAATGAGCAAGTGGGCTCTCAGCAGACACTGACTCTGCCGACACCTTGATCTTGACTTCCCAACCTCCAGAACTGTGGGTAGCAAATGTTAGTTACCTAAGTCCCCAGTCTATGATGTTCTTGTTACAGCAGCCTGAAATATATATGCAGCATATATGTACCTGTGTATATATATGGTAAGTACTATAGGATGATAAATGTTTATTACATAATGTAATGTTTATTACATAAACATGTTTATTACATAAAATGCCAACTCCAGGAGAGCAGGGGCCTTATTTGTGCAGTTCTTCACACTAAATTCCTAGAACAAAGCTGGCTCATAGCAGACACTCAGTAAACAATTTGCTGAACAAACAAACTGGAATTAGAGCCCAGGTTTCTTGGCTCCAGGTTGAGTTTTCTTTCCACTAACATGCTTTCCATGGTGGAAATGAGCCTGGGAAGTAGGGGTAAGGGAGTATTGGGGTGCACCACCATGACACCAGGACAGGGCCCTGAGTGGGAAGATCCTGCCTGGGAGCTGGGAGTCCTGGCTCAAGCCTGGGTTCTGTGTGACTTGGACAAGTCTTTTCACCTCCCTGAGCCTCAGTTTCCTGAGAGTCACATAACAGATTCTCCCTGCTTGGAGTGCAGGGATAAGATGAGAGTGTGGCCTTGGTGGGTGTGTTTTCAAAATGTAAAGGTCAAACTTAGGGTCAGGAGTCACTTTCCACCATAGGGTTGCTCTCGGTCCAAACCTTACAAATTAGCACTTACAAATTAGTTCACAGATCATGAAAAGACAAGACTAAAAGGCAGGGCACAAGTTTTCTGTCTATGACAGAGGCTGTTTGGAGCTGGACGAGGACCCTGGGCCTAGAAAAATGGGGTGGCTGAGGCTACCCGATGGCCTGATCACCAGGACCAGCCCAGAAAAAAGGAAAGGGAGCCGCACACAGAAGCCTCCAAGGAGCCCTCCTCCCGCCTCCACAGTCCCTCACCTGGTATGGGGGCCTTCTCCGTTTTGCCCTTCCACACTGCTGCATAGCCGTCCTCATGCTTGTTGAATGCCACGAGCTTCACCTCATACAGCCGGCCGGGGACTGCAGAAGGTCACAGGGGTCACTCACTGGCTAGTGGGGCCTCTGGGGTCACTCATCCCCAGAGAAGACTCCATCTCCGACTCCTGCACCCAACTTGTCCAGCCCCCCGCTGAAGCTATGTCCATCTTGCTCCTTCCCCCAGCCCTCCTCACCTAGCTGGGTCAGCTCATACTGCTTCACTTTCTTCTTGAGCCGGACAGGCCCCACATCCCAAGCCTGGTCTCCACGGCCCCCTGGGGGGCTTTCACCATCAGCCTCCTCCTCAGCCCCCACCTCCCGCCAGTACAGTTTGTAGCCAGAGATCTGGGCGGGATGAGGGGGTGGCTGCCAGGAAACGACCAGGGACTCCATCCTCGCCCGTACCTTCAATTCTGCAGGGGCAAAAGGGACTGGGGACAGAGGAGCAGGATGCAAAGGAGAAAGAAGAGAATAGGGCATCAGAGGAGGAGAAGGCCAGGGATGAAGAGGAAGAAGAGGCAAGAAGAGACAAAAAGCAGGAAGAAGCATTGAGTGATGTTCTTGTCAGCCTTCTCTCAAAGCATCACCGCTCACCCACCACCCTAAGTGCCAGGCCTGGGCTCATTATTGTACAGGCCCAGAGTTCTGCAAATGCAGGGATGTCTTCAGGGCATTTGCAAAGAGGTTAACAAGGGGCAGAGTGTGGGGCTCTCTAGGTCCCCTGAAGGACTGTATGGAAGGCGGCAGTCGGGAGTCACAGTGTTTGTAGAGGCTGGGAAGGAGGGATAAAGCCATTAGAGTGGGGAACTCTACTTAGAGTCAAAGTATGGGGGGCTTACTAGGTGTCAGACACTATGCTAAGCATTTTATACATGTATTTTAACTTCATTCTCACATCCTTATAAAATAATAAAAACACTATTATCCCGATTTTACAGATAAGAAAACTGAGGCTTGGGCCTCCCTGGTGGCGCAGCGGTAGAGCGCTCGGTTGCGAAGCTGCCCGCGGCCTCTGCAGCGTCGGTTCTATCCCGGCTGCTCCCCGGCCACCAGAGAAGGGTCCCACATGGCGCGCAGACCTCTCCTGCCGCCCGCTGCTCCCCTCAGCAGTGTGCTTCGGTCCTTCTGCCTGCTCTGCTCCCCACTCTGGCTCTGGTGAATTCTCTCACCCTCCCGCACTTCTGACTGTACCCAGTGCATGTATAAACAAAACAAACAAACAAACAAATAAATAAATAAAAAACATGCCTCTATAAAAAAAAAAGAAAAAAAAGAAAACTGAGGCTCAGAGAAGTTAAGTGACTTGTCAAAGGTCACAGAGATAGTATGTGCACCAGGTTTTGTCTGCCTTTAACCACTCTACTATTGGGCCTCTCAACAAAACCAAATACAACCATAATAATGGAAGCAGCTGCTATTTAGCAACTTTTTTTTTATATATATATATATATAGAGAGAGAGAGAGGCACGTTTTCTTTCTTTCTTTCTTTCTTTCTTTCTTTCTTTCTTTCTTTCTTTCTTTCTTTCTTTCTTTCTTTCTTTCTTTCTTTCTTTCTTTGTTTTTTTGTTTATACATGCACTGGGTACAGTCAGAAGCGCGGGAGGGTGAGAGAATTCACCAGAGCCAGAGCGGGGAGCAGAGCAGGCAGAAGGACCAAAGTACACCGCTGAGGGGAGCAGCGGGCGGCAGGAGAGGTCTGCGCGCCATGTGGGACCCTCCTCTGGTGGCCTGGGAGCAGCCGGGGATTGAACCGGCGCCGCAGAGGCCGCGGGCAGCTTTGCAACCCAGCGCTCAACCGCTGCACCACCGGGGAGGCCCTAGCAACTTCTTATTATGTACTGGAGACTTCATTTGCAATGCATTATCAATCTTCATGCTTGGCAGTAACTGAAGCCTTAGAGTTGTGAACGGTTTGTCTGAGGTCACATGGCAAATAGAAGGGACATGAGCCTAAGTATGTGTGAAAAGACCAGCCTCTACACCTGTCCTCTAGTACTCATCCTGTGGGAGGAGCCATGGGCAGTCTCTGAGAGGGGGTGGGTTGGTCTGGGTTCCAAAGGCACACATGTACCCACACATTGCCCTACCCTGTCATCCCTGACCCCATACCGTGGCTCTGGTTGTGCACACTGGGCGTCCTGTGCTGCACCCATTGTGAGGCGGCCCCGTAGCCAGCCCCTGTGCCAGCTGAGATTCGCACTCGATATACCTTGCTGGGCTGGAGCGAGTTTAATGTAAGCTGTGTCTCGTTTCCTGGCACCTCGGTGAAGAAAATCTGATCTGCTGAGACAGAAAGGACTAGCTGCTGGGTGGCCACCCTCAACAACTCCCCTACACCAAACTCTTTCATCTCAGATCCTGGTTTCTCAGTGCCCAGGGGAGCTTGAGGCCTCAGCAGCTAGATGGACAATGTGGGCCTCCAACCCGGCTGACACAGGCCATCAGCCTTGGCTCAGAGTGAAGAGGATTATGGCATGCTTTCCCCACTTCTCCACAAGCTGCCAATGACCGCCCCTCCTCTCTGCCCCTGCAGTGTGCAGGCACAGAGGGTTGGTCGTGAAGGTCAACTGCCCACCTTCCAGAGCCCCAATGACCATCCCAAGTCTCACCTTTCCTCCCTTCTCACCCTCACCCTACCCCTCTCCCAGCCACTTGCCTTCTCCTAATTCTTTATCCCTAGCATACCCACACCCCAGGTTACCAACATCTACCTTAACACACCCTCCCCAATACCCCATCTCCCCCAGTACCACAAACATACCCTCTACCTGTCTATCACTCATTTATTAATATTTTTTGAGCTGGAAGGGACCCAGAGGTTACCTAGCTACCTGCCTCATTTCACAGATAAGAAACTTAGGGAGCCTACAGGATTATGCACTGCACCTACAGAGCAGGTGGGGATAGACTCTGGCCTCCCCCAGTCTTGAGTTAGCCTCTTTGTCTTTCTTTTTCACTCCTGCCATCCCTACCCTTAGCCCACACCTCTTTTCCAGGCTCATTTTCCCTATAGCACCACCCTGCCTAATTTCCTCAGAGTCCCCCTATTCTGCTATGACCAACCCTTCACATGTTTAATTCCCAAGCAGGTGGAGCCTCCACCTGCCCCCACTTACCTTCCTTTCCCAAACCGTACTCTATCTTGTACTTCACCACCTGCCCATTGCTCAGGCTGGGAGGCAGGGGCAGCCACGCCACCCTGATGTCCGAGGGGTTGGGGCTGGACAGGGAGAGCTGAGGTGCTGCGCTGGGGACTGAGACAGAAGAACATCAGCATGAGCTCTGCTCCACCGACGTGGAAGGTGAGGCCCAGGAGCGGTCAGAGACTTGCCCAGGTCACACAGCAAGTCAGAAGTAGGCCCAGGACCAGGATCTGAGGGAGGAAAGGGAGCCTCTCAGGAGAGCCCCAAGCTGGAGATGAGGGAACATCCTTCCCACCCTGAAGCCAGAAATAAGTCTGGAGCACAATCTCCCACAACCAATGGGTTAATGTCACTGGCCCCTGCCTGACTGGAGGGTGCATGTGTGTACCAGAGAAGGGTCATTGGATACAGGGAACCTCAAGATCTGGGTGTGGGTCCCATTGTACTACTGACCTTGGGCAAGTCACTCTCATTTTCTGGGCCTCAGTTTCCCGGACTATAAACTGGGGAGAACCCTTGTCCACCCCCTTACAGGGAACAAAAGATGACACAAGGCAGGTAAAAGTGCCTTAGCTCCCACTAGTAAAGAGAAGCAATGCCACTACCCCCAGGGAATTCTCTGGGCCCCAAGGTGCCCCTTGCAGGTTCAGAGGCCCTACCATCATCCAGTGTGTGGACCAGCGCTGGGGTGGAGGTGCGGCTGGCCCCCAGCTGGGAGTAGGCCACCACGTAGAACTCATAATCAGTGTTGGGTTCCAGGTCCCGAACCTGTAGCTCTGTGGTGTCATTGTTCACTGCAAACTGGTACTCCACATTGTCCATTCCTGTTGCAGTGACAGGGGACAAAAGGACTGTTGTCACAGGGCTACTACCAGGGCCTAGTCAGTTGAAGGCTGTCTAGGGAGCCTTCATATTGTCCCCGGCTCTGAAATAATTTATAGCTGAATCATATACCAGGTAAGCTAAGCTGTAGAGTATTAATTACCCTGGCTTCTAGTCCTACTGTATTAGTTCTTCCACTGCCTAGGAAGTTCTTTCTGGCGTCTAGCTGAATTTATTCCTGCAGCAGTTTAAAATGTGGCTCCAGGGATGCCAAGGCATTTTCCCTGGGACAAGCATCTTCCTCCTCCTCTCTTAAACTGGCTGAAAGGAAAACGTGCCACACACTTTGCAGGCAGAAGACTGTTGTCTAAGTCTGAAGGTAGATGAGCTCATCTCCCTTCAATTCTCTCCGGGGGGCTCCTACCCATCCCACTCTACCTCCAAAGGACCCGCTTCAGCCTCCAACCGTGCCTCCCGAGACGCCCCCTGGTGGGCCTTAGCTGCAGCGCCTCCGGGCCCAGCAGACCTACCCCGTGCCTTCTGGTAGTGGAGAGAGAAGCCGATGATCTGCTCGCTGTGAAGTTCGGGTCGTTCCCAGGCCACCAGGACCGCGGAGCTGCTCAGCGGCGTGGCCGTGACGCGCGTGGGGGCGCTGGGCAGCCCCTCGCGCACCACGACGGCCAGCGGGGCGGCGGCGCACGCTGTGCCCGCGTGGTTCTCGGCCACACACTGGTAGTAGCCGGCGTCCTGCAGGCCGATCTGCGTGATGACCAGACTACCACCTCCGCCCTGCACCTTGACGCGCCCGTTGGGCCTCAGCGGCGCCCCATCGTGCAGCCAGCGCAGCGCGGGCCGCGGCTCCCCCGACGCGCGGCACACGAAGCGCGCGGTGCTCGCCCGCGTCCGCGACAGCGCCTCGGGCGCCTGCGAGATGGCAGGGGCCGCTGGGGGCGGAGAGGGGGAGCTGAGCTAGTACTCCGATCTCTAGGAGCTCTGTCCCGTACCCCAAATATCCCCACTGACGACCGCACCCGTCCAGGCGCTCTAACCTTTCTCCGCCTCCCCCCTAATACTCAGGGCAGCGCAACACCCCTCTCCCCGGTTTAACCCAGGCCCACACTCACCATGCTCTTCCTCTCCCGGAATTGTTCCCAGACTTCCCCTAAATATCTTAAATAGCTCCTCCCGTACCTCACCCCATCACCTCATTTACCTTCTCTTCTACCTTCTAGAGTTGCTCCCTGACCCAACTCCCCCTAGTACATCTTCCAATCTCTTTCCACCACCTCCTTTCTTCCAGTTATCAAGTCTGTCACCTTGGATGCTCCCTAACAAAGGGATTCTCCTGGTGAGCTTGACATCCCCTACCCACGCAGCCCCATCCCCTTTTCACACTCCAGGATCACCTCTCAGTCTAACATACCCTCCTGCCCACTTCTCTCTCCCTAGTCTTCCCTTGGCCCCAGTTAATCCGCCCCAATCCTGTCTCCCTCACACCTACACCCTCAGCCGTCACCCTGCTCACCCAGCACTCGGAGCTCAGCCGCAGCGGTGGCAAAGTCGCGTGTAAGGGGCTTATTGGCCCTGCAGACATAGACACCCGAATGCCGGGGCTGTGCCCTGGAGATTAGCAAGTTGGTGCGGCCCAAGACGATGACATCCGTGGCGATAGGCTTCCCATCTGGAGGAGGAGACACAGCGCTGGAGCGGGCCCTGAGGACTGCCCCTCCATCCACTCTCCCACCCTGGAGGGAGACTATACGAGCTGGTTAAGAGAGCACAACAATCCCGCCACCTGCTAGTCCCTGACCCTCTCTGGGCCTCAGTGTCTCCATCTGTAAAATGGAGAGTCCCTAGCTGGAAGGTCTGCCGTGAGGGTAGGACTGAGAACCCCTGGCACAATGTGGGCACATGATAGGTGCTGAGTACATTGGTCAGTTATTCCTGCACATTATTAAACTCATTTCTCTCAAAAAGGACACAACCTTGCTTATAGTCTCAGCCAATGAGACAATGAAGAATTTATGACTAGAGGGGCCTCCCTGGTGGCACAAGGGATTAAGCACCGCACTATGAAGCAATCCGCAGCCTCTGGCCAGGGAGACACCCAAGTGGTGCAGCAGACCTCACCTGTCGCGCCTGCTGTTCCCCTCAGCGGTGTGTTTTGGTCAGTCTGCCTGTTCTGTTCCCCACTCTGTCTCTTGTATGCATAAATAAATAAATCTTTTTTTTTTAAAAAAAGAATTTATGACTAGAAAGGTCTGGCCAGAAACGAAGATTTGAATGTGTGCAGAGACTTTTATCTCCATGTGAAAACCATTTCAAAAGCCCTGCCTTGTGGATATGAATGGAAAATCCAGAGAAAAAAATGCAAATGGCCAAGGAACACAAAAAGTGTTCTCAACTTCACATAATCAAAGAAACTCAAATCATCAAAAGATGTTAATTTTCTGTTAATTGGGAAAGTTTAAAAAAAAACCAGTTGCAAAACTAGAGAAAGAGTAAATTCTCAAGGGGCTCCTCAGGGACCACACCTTGACCTTGAAGCCAGGAATTCCATTTGTGGGCACCTGTCCTGGGGATATGGAAACAGGGCTGATCACTGCAGTATTAGTGTTAAATGTAACTATGGACAACTAGAAAGGGCAGATTTTTCAAAAACCAGGTTTTGAAAAAACTCTTGAAGATGGGGGAAATGTATATGATATACTGCTGAATGAAAACAGAATTGGAACTATAAATACAGCATGTTCTCCTTTTCAGGGGAAAATGTACATGTGCATTTAAAAATCTGGAAGAAAACACAGTCATATGTTAACAATTTTTGTGAGTGGTAGGATGTTTTGTTTCTGCTTTTCCCTCGTTTTCTACAATGAACATGTACAACTTTTGCAATCAAAACAAAATCAAACAAAATAAGCCATGCCCCTTCCCTGACTTAGTGGAGTAAGTTCCTGGAAAAGGAAAAATGCCTAGGGTCAGGAATGAAGTCCTTTTCCAATCTTTTTCTTTCCAGTCTGTCTAGAAGTGGTAGGAGCAGAGTTTCTCCAGGTGAGTTCTCCAAACCACAGATGTCAGAATCCTGTGGGATAGCAATTCTCAAATCCTTGTTGTGCATATTAATCATAGAATTGCAGGGTACCTCCTTCAGATGTGGAAGCCCAAGGTAGGCCCAGATTCTGCATTTTTAACTGGGCCCAGGTGGTAGCTCCAAAGGCCACCGTTCAGTAGCAAAGACAGAGGACACTTGATTTCTAGCTCACAATTCTTTTTTTTGTTGTTGTAGGCCAGAGGTGTGGGGAGGTGAGAGGATTAACCAGAGAAAAAGAGGGGAGAGGGGAGCAGAACAGGCAGATTTACTGAAATACACTGCTGAGGGGAGCAGTGGGCGAGTTAGAGGAGGTCTATTGCATCATGTGGGTTAGCTCCCTGGCCAAGGATTGAACTCAGACCTTAGTGATAGTGTTGAGACTTAACCCCTAGGCCACCAGGGAGTCATGCTAGCTCACAGTTCTCCAGGCATGAGGGAAGGAGACTACAGTTTTAAAGTCCCTGATGCATGGTCAGGATTAGAAACACTGATAATAGAAATTCTGGGTGACACCACAGCCTTGTCCCAATATTATGAGGGTTCTGCTGGCCCCAACATCACCCTAACAAGGTAAGTGCTGCAGGTGCAATGAGGCCTTGGAGATCAGGAAGCACAAAGATATCAGCATTGTTCGTTCTCATCATCTCGGTGGCAGATATAGCCATTCCATTTATTCCATTTATTATTTTTCTTTAAACTACATACTTTTGAATGTGAGATACAAATTTATAAAACAGAGGCAGGGTAGGGTAGTAGCCTCATCCAGGAAAGAAGGCTAAAGAGAACTGGAGTAAGACTTATTTCACCATTAACTTGGGTGAAACAAGTCACTTCTTATTGATGAATGGAAACAAAAATAGTCCTTGCTTTTTTTCCATACAGGACCTGTATGGACTGGAATACCAGAAAGAGAATAGGCTCTAAAGTTTTGATGCTGCCTCTTCACCTGCTTCTGAGTCTCAGTGTCCTCATCTGCCCACTGAGAATAATAGTCCTGGCCACAACCCTCCAAGAAGTGCAGGAGAACGGGTATGAGTGCTAAGTAGGCTGCAAGGTGGTCTGGCCTAGTGCGCTCGTTGCCCGGATAGCATCTCCTGTGATGCAGTCCCATTTGACAACTTATCACTTGCTGCCTGATACTGTCAAACCACTCATCATGGCTGTTTTTATCTCCCTCACCCACACCACAAGTTCAGAGAGCAGGGTCCCTGTCTGTCTCATCTGGGGATTTTATTCATTGTACCCAGCCTGCAGCCAGGCACACAAAGGCAGCAGCATACTAGGACTGAGAGGTAGACCAAGAAGCAACTCTGTAGTTAGACCAGCTGTGGGATCCTGGATCCACCTGACTTGCTGTGTGCCACCTTCCCAGCTTGCACACACTCGCTTGCAACTCTTGTGAAGGAGGGAAAGAAGATGGGGAACCAGCCCAGTGACCACCCCAAGTAGGGTTTCAATAACAAGTTTTTAAGGGGAAGGCCAAGTGCTTGCTTGGTAAAGGAAACATGCTATCCAACAGGTGATAAAGTTTGTCCAGGTTTCCCATCCATAGTCAGCCCTGGGAGAGGAGTTCCACCGCTCTAAGGGTCAGTGGCCATTGAGTGATCACACTTACAGTTCCCTGACTTGGTGAGATTCACCACCTCTTTTTCCTATGCCCTCCACTTACCCTGTCGGACCCAGGACACAAAAGGGGTGGGGTCAGCCGAGGCCACACACTCCATCACCACACTCTGGCCAGACACCACCGTGGTGTTCTCTGGGGCTGCCACGATGACCACATCCTGCCCCTGAGTGGACACCAGGGACCCTGGAGAAAGAGCAGGCCAGCAGGCAACCTTACCATTAGGTGTCTTCACCTGCAGTACCTCACCTGATAGCAGTCACCTGGCAGGTGGGACAAGGAGCAGTCAGGATGTCATCAGGCAGACAGTGGCGACATAGTTCAGCAGAGCTGGGATCCGAACTCAGGGCTTTTTCTCTTGGAACCAGGAAAAAAATAACCCGGCCTATGACACACCTACCCCCAGTCTTTCCTCCTTTAACCCTCCAGGCAGAGGCCTAGCAGGGTATGGATTGGGAGACAATAATCATTGTTTAGTTCCATCACTGCCAACAACATGCTGCGTGACCACAGGCAAGTCCCTTCTCCAAAGGGTCTCAGGCTCCCACATGAAAGTAGCAGTGGTGGGTTCAAGTTTCTGCCACCTTGGCATCTCCCTGCGCGCTGATTCCCTGCCAAGTTCGCAGCATCACCCTGGCCCTGTGGGTGGGCATGGCGAATACCTGGTTTGTCCAGCAGGTGGAGGCAGAGACCCAGGGTGCAGGAAAAGAGCCCAGCAGGCTGAGCAGCTGATCAGCTAAGTAAGCCCTTAAGTGTGGGTGTGTGTGAAGGGGTTACTCAGGGCAGAAGATAAGAGGGAGATATAAGGGAGCAGCCAGGTGAGGGGAGATTTCATGGCAAAGGGAGGCCAGCTGGGGGAGGCCTGAAGTCAGATCTGTTGCACGCGGGCTATGTGCCAGGCACTTTCCATTCGTATCAGCTATTCTCACCACCTCCCTGAACCTGACATTCGATAACAAGCCCAGGGTCACACAGATGGTGAGTGAGGAGGCCAGAATTCCAACCAGGTCTTTCTGACCCCAAAGCTCTGCCCTTCCTACTTTGTCACACTGGGATAGGATCTTTTCCGAGAATCAGAGAAAAAGACAAGCACACTAGCTGGCAGGGAGCCAGACCTGCAGTGCACTATAGCAAGGGGAATATCCCCCTGTGCCAGGAGCCCCTTGGGGTACACAGAGGGGCAGGACCAGGACTTCAGGGCACTCATACCCCTCTTCAGGTGCCTTACCACCCCACTCCTTTCCATGGTCCTTGACGCTCCACCCAACCCAGGGGAACAGAGACTACGCGGGAAGGAGGGGGCCCCCAGACTGGGGGTCCAGCCTTGGCTTCCCAGTCCAGTTTTGTTTGACTTGCTGGATGGTCTTGCTTTCTCGGGGCTTCATAGCCTCACCTGTCCCATGGGACTAATACCCTCCACACCCATTTGGACCTGTTGAGTCCCCTTTAACTGCTGAGAGGGTTGATGGCAGAAACCCCCAGTTTTCTCCCACCCAACCAGCCCCCTCACCTCTGTGAGTCACGCTGAGTGCGGCCTCCTGGCTGAAGCGCTGGTGGGCTGAGTTGGTGGCCACGCAGCGGTAGGAGCCTGCATCACCCTCCTGAACATCCAAGATCTGGAGGACCCCGTTGGGAAGAGTGATGAATCTTGGGAATGGGGAAGGGGTTACCTGTGAGGTGGGCAGGAGCACCACAGGGAGAGTGGCTTGCCCAAACCTTCCTGGGTCCACCTCCCATTCCAGCCTGAAATACCTACAGCAGTTCACTGTCAAACCTCACTCATAATAAAGATATGCAAGTCAAAGCTGCAAGATACCATTTTTACCTCTCAGATTGGCAAAGGTCAAAAAGTTTAATAAAACCCCCCTATGTGGATGAAGGAAGGGCACTCCATACCAATCAATACACCCTCTTTCAAGGGCAAGCTGGTGATATCTTCACATTAGACCTGCATATGCCTTTTGACACAGCAATGCCATTTCAAGGACCCTGTCCCACAGATATTCTCATAAGTGTACACAATGTACTCTTTTTTTTTTTTTTTTTTTTTTTGTGGGACCCTCGCTGGCGGCCGGGGATCTTACCGGCGCTGCAAAGGCTGCGGGCAGCTTCACAACCCAGTGCTCAACTGCTGCGCCACCAGGGGAGGCCCCACAATGTACTCTTAATGACAGTCACTCCAGCACTATTTGTAACAATAAAGGACTGGAAACAACCCAAGTATCCATTGGAGGGTGATAACTGGCTAAATTGGCTTGGGTATGTTCATACAATGGAATGTTAGGCAGTTGTTAAAAAGGAGGTAGCCCATGTGTGCTGATGTAGGATGATCTTCAAAATATGTTTGGTACAGAACAGTGTGTGTGTGTGTGTGTGTGTGTGTGTGTGTGTTTGTGGGGGCAGGGGGCAGTGAGAGAGAGAGATAGAGACACTTACATGTCTGTATTGAATGTCCTTGATGCTTGTCTCTGGGGAGGACATCCTCACAGTGAGAGTCTTTATTATTAAATACCTTCGTATTTGTATACATATATACATATACACATATTTATTTATAGATATATATATATTTTTTTAAAACCATTTATCTGTATTACCTCTCCCTCCACTGCCAATATTCCTTTATTCACACTATTTCATTCAATATCTCACAAAAGAAATCCAAGAGCTAGAGGTGATCACAACTTCCATTCTGTTGGTGACAAAACCAAGACTCTGAGGGAGTAGGATATGTTCCCAGGGTCTCATTACTGGTGCAGTTAAAACTTGAACCCAGGCCTTCTGTTGCCAAATTCCATGTTCCTGCCCCCTCCTTGTCTCAACAGCCATTAGATGACCAAGAATGCCCTGGAAGGAATGCAGTCCCCAGCAAGCCTCAGTTAACACATGTATTCCTTAAGAGGGACACGATGGATGAGGGTGTCTTCTCTGCCCTCTTGATTAGAAGGTGGGAAAGCTGCTCATGCTAGAAAGGTCCAGAGACAATGCAGTCTAGGGTGGAGAATTCCCCATAGGACCATGGAGCTAGACAGCAGAGCACGCTCTGGCCCAAGCAGAGGGTGAATGAGCTGAATCCTCCAGCCGTTATCCTTGCAGGGACAGCTCAAGGTAGAGAGTCCTAGTTTCTCAATAGAGCAAATGGTGCTAACTCCTAGCTGTAGGCTTGGCTAAGGTCAGAGAGGGAAGGGGGCAGCTGTGCATTTGGTGAAGATCGCTTGGCTTGTGGGAAAATGGGGCATTAGAAAATCTAACCACGGGAAAAGAGCTAGCTCACTAGCGTTGGGAGAGACTTCTGGCCAGGGGCCTGGAAATCTGGTCCAAATACTTAGAGAAAAACCAGAAACCTACATCCCTCCCTCCCTCCCTTGTACAACAGGCAAACCCTCCTCTGCCCCAGGGTCTCACCCTCACCCCACAGCTGCCCACATCAGAGTGGGCAAAGGGACAAGGAGGCAAAGGGTGCTTGGGAGTAAAATCCTGGGCCAGGTCCCAGTCTTCTGCCATGGAAAACTGAAGGGAAAGGACAAGTGTGGGGAGACCAGCAGGGCCTGCCTGGGAAACAAGGCCCCAGACCCATTTAGGTTTCCTCCAGCTAATATGTTCTAGATCCAAAAACTGGTTGCTCCCTGGGTCTAGCCTGCTGACCATGTATGCAGGGGGCCTGCCAGAGCTGCCCACATTTCTTAACCCCAAAGTTCTCAGTCTTGCCAGGGAGATTGTGCCCTGGGTGCCCAAGAGCTGATAGCTCCTTTGACAAGTACCACTTCCTTAATCATGTATGTTTAATTAGTGAACGAAGGAAGGAGTGATACGTTTCCTTGGATGTGGTGCTGTTGCTGCAGCCAACAGAAACAAGAGGGGCTGCTGTCAGTGTTCATCAAAATTCTTTTCTTTTAAAATGTGTTTTAAGGAGCTCTGTCCTTGGAAAGATGTCCAAGTTATATTGGTTAGTTTGGTGTGGGGGAGTCACAAAACAGTGTTTATGAAGCAATTCTATTTTTGGAAAATAGATAAATGATAGGTTAGGAGAGGCATAGAAAAATGTTAAGAGGGTAAGGCTCACATATATTATTTGTGGGGTTTCTCTGGGAGTGGGGTTACTTGGCACCCATATTTGCTGTGTTTTAAAAGAGTGTTTTTCACTCACTAGATCACTGATGTATTGCAAAGAATACTAAAAAACCCAACATGAACCAACAGCAAGATAAAGAAGCAGGGCAAGGTGTGGGAAAAGAGTGGGGCAGATTTGCTCCCCAAATCTCTCCATGTCCACCAGCCCAGAAACTCTAAAACATCTTTTACAGTGAATATTTACACATTTGAAAATTTAAAACTTTTAAAAATTGAAAAGCTTTGGACACTGCTGTGTAACTCCGGGCCCCCCCACAGAAGCAGCAGTGGTGTGGAGAGAACTGGTTGCACCACTGGTGGTTTTAGCACATCACCTCAAATGTCTGGGCCTCAGGTGTCTCACCGGAAAAATGGTTCCATAATTCTTGTCCTGCCTACTTCACAAAGGCACCTGGTATTTTTTAGTGTGTTGTAAGTTCACATGAGCTCATGGACATAAACACGATCTATGAATCACAACAGCCAAACACAGAGGCACAAACATACTTACATTTAAAATGACCAGGAGGGAACACTCAAAATGGCAACAGCCATATTCAGTTGGTAGATGGCAATTTTCCCCCTTTCTGTACCTTTCTGGTATATTTCATCATTTAAAATTTAATTCAAATTTCAAATAAAACAAAATAGCTGCTCATAGAATGAAAAGTCACCTCTGTGCAAAAGATTTTCCATGCCTGAGCTTAAGCCGGCTGTCTCCACCCTGAAAAGGTCACTTGGACCCAGGCATTCAAGAATGCAGGAAAAAATGACGCAGCTGCTCTGAATTTCCTGAAGGCCAGGAGCACCCACTCCAGCCCTTCAGAGATCTGCCCAGGGAAAAGGGTCACATGAGATTGACAGGCATGAAGGACAGTGGGGATGCCCAGGGCAGACGACTAGACGAGGGACCCCATGGCATTTAAGTCCATTAGTGCCATATTTTAAAAGTGTGAGAGAATGGTGATAACGAAATGACTTCAAGTGGATCCAGATACACATTTTTATTTCAGTGGTTGCATATTTATTTTTATGGTTACCTTCTATTTATGGTAAGTGTTGCCGGTTGGCCATTTGACTGAGTGTTCCTTTCTAGTTGGGTCAAAGTAACAAAAGAGAGAGCTAACTTCAAGAAAATGTACCAAGTGAATGGCTTTGGGATGGCCAAAATTATGAAGGGATTTTGTGAAATCCTGAGATTGCTTTCATTGATCACGGGTTCCCATGGAAGGAAGATTATCTCCTATCATTAGAAATTAGTATAGAGAACAGGGAACTGCCTCAGGATCTACTCTTCACCATCAGTTCCAAAAAAATGCACATATACCCTGACAGAGTGTGTTTATTAACTGCACATGTGCACACCCCACACCAAGGCATATGGTCTTTTTCAAACCACTGGGCTGCGTTTATGAATAGCATATTTGTACATGCGCTATATCTGAGCATGGGTAAAAATACATACCTTGGACATAATCAAGTTGCTGTTTTAGACATTTCTTTATTCCCCCCACACAATGTGCTGGACATGTGAGCCTGACTTATTTATAGAAGAGGATCACTTTTCAGAGGACTTGGGGGCAAACACTTCCAGAGTCCAGGAACTGGCAGCTCCTGCCTTCTGGGAGAGGCCTGTGGCTTCACGGGATGATGCCTGAACTAGATACTGGGAGGCCAGAGCACCTCACCACTGAGAACATTGGGAAGTAACTTCTCAGCTCAGAGCCACTGACCACCTGCAGCAGGAACTTCTTCAGACCCTGTGCCCAAACATTAAATCACAGTGAAGTGTGTGTGTCATCCATGTTAGGGCCCTGGGTCCTGGCATTCTGGGAACTAACAGTGTGACTTGGGGCAAGTTACTTCTGTCTCTGATCTTCAGTTCTGTTACTTAACAGTCCAGGTAATATCATCTGACATAGCCATGTGTACAGACATAGGTAAGGATGTGCATTATGTGTAAGTGAAAATAAGTGAAAGCTAAAGTACAATCCTACTTTTACTTTGAATAAAAAGGTTATTGAAAGAGAACTTCAGCATGTACAATATATTACCCAAAATTTTAAAAGTAATATTTATAAATATATAGAGGGGAAAGTCCAGAAGGACAGACGGCAAAACTAACAGGGGCTTTCCTTGGGTGAATAGATAATGAATAATTCTTGTTTCCTCTTTTTTTTGTTTTCATGAATTTGAAAAATGCATCAACTAGGAACACAAACTAGGAGAAAAATAAGAAATACCTTGAAGGTGATGGGAAGGAGTAAGTGAGAAAATAAATTTTGCAAAAGGCTTATTTAGCACAATGTTGGGCCCAGAGTGAGCTTGCCCTAAGAAGTCCTTGTAGTAACTTTGAACCCAGACAATTCTTCTGCTCGCCCCTCATTTGGGGGCTCCCAGGAGTGGGGTTTCACTGATTCTCATTCAGCTTATCTTTTCTGTGTTCATGTAACTTCCAGGAAGTACCTACCAGATAATGGTGAGACACCCCACATTCAGAAAGGCATAGAATTTAAAGCGGCCAGGACAGGTACAGCTGGGCCAGCATCCCCGTGGTCCACTCCCTAGAACACTCACCCATGGGATGTTAACAGGGCTGCCCCCAGAGGGGCACCAGGCAACTGAGTCTAGGTAGTGCCCAGCTCCACGGCCCCCTGCACAGGGCTTCTGAGGCCTGGCCAATTCCAGGGAGATTTACAGGCAGTTTCCTCACCTTATCTGACCATGGAACACTTTTTTTCAAGAAGCATCTTTAGGAAGTAATGTGTTATAAAGAGAAAACTTTGGGAAACTATGATCTAATCCAATCCTTTCATTTTTTTCCCCCTTTAATCTATACATGGGAATGATGAAGCTGAGTGAGAGGTGACTTGCTGAGGACAAATAGGGCTCACCGATCACCAAAGTCAACAGGATCGCTTATATTTTGACCTCTCGCCTTTCTCCCTCACAAGTGTTGCCTGGATGTGTCCTGTGGTTTTTCTCCTACACCTTCACCCCTACCTAGACATGGGCCAAAGTCAGAGGAGCTGGGGCGACTCAACACATTCCAGACAGGTTAGTCTCAAGCCCGGGAGATCTGGAGACCAGTATTTCTGAGTTCTAAGGAACTCCACCTCCCCCAGGAGAAAATGAGTGAGCTGTCAACTCAACTACACGAGAGAAACATAGGGAGAGGACTGTAGAGTAGCTGGGAAAGGCCATTGGAGGCACATTCCAAAGATGCAAGAATCCATGGGGGTGGCAGTCATGAAATGACTCTTTAAGGTCAAGACATAGGCCCAGATATACGTGAGCCTCATGCCTCCTGTTCGTTCTGCATGGACATCTGGACCTACCCAGGAGGCCAAAATAGGGATCAACTCTGGGGTCTAGCCTCTGCTTCTCTTCCACCCTAGAAACTCCTCCCTGGCATTTCTCCACTTACCCATTGCCTTTATAGGGAGACAGGAAGGTGAAAGAGCAAGAACATCCACAACCCATTTATCAGATGCTGTACCCCACTGGATGCAACTGAGAGAGGCAGTTACGCATCCAGGGTGCAAACTGGATAGGAACCCTACAAAGAGAAAACCCTCCCAGCAGCCTCCAGGCCCTGAATTAACAACAAACATTCTTCCCAATGACTCACCGTGTGGCCTTGCTTAAACTACAGCTCCTCTCTGGCCCTCAGTCTCCTTCTCAAACAGCAAGTGGTTGGACTAGCTCGGAAGGACCCTATCACCACTATTCTCCAAGTTCCACAGCATGGTGGGAGTCTTTCCTCCTAAAGAGCAAAAACTTCTCTTTTGAGAAGCATGTTTAACTTCTCTTTTGAACCAGAAGCGAGAGGAGAGTCAGGCAGTGGTTGGCTCCCAAGTCAGTCTGAACAAATGGAGTCACCCCAACTCTAAGAATCCTAGTTCCTGAGCATCCCCCAGAGCCCTCTCTGGCCTGCCCACTGGGACCCACTCCCCAGACCCTACAGGGCACTCACCGAGGCTCCTCAGGCACCGCCACCTGGTCCTTCTCCCAAGTAATGACAGGGGCTGGCAGCCCTTCAATGTGGCACTCAAACCGAGCTGTCCCATTCTCCTCCACCGTCTGAGACTCCGGGTGCAGAGAGAAGCCTGCCAGTGCTGGGGATGAGGACAGCGAGACAAAGCAAGGACAGGGTGTGGGAAAGAGACATGGACAGTGAGCGTGGACAGTGAACCACCTCACACACACACACGCAGGCCATGCACGCGTGGACACACAGACACAGAAACACAGGAATAGAAACGCGAGCAGAGCAAATACAGACCAAAGGAGACCGTTGGAGAGAGGCAGACAGGGAAATGAAGGGGTAATTACAGATCAGATGCAGCAGCAGAATGAATTCAAGTCCCTCCGCCTAAGAGCACATCGTGGTCAGACTAGAGTAACACGCATGAAAATTATCTCATGGTGATCTGTGACTGTGCCTCCTGAGAGCCTTCCGAGGGGTGAGCTGAACAATGGGGCTTGACTCCCCGTACTCCACCTGCTGTGGGGTGGGGAGGTCCCTGGGGAGGCAGGCACCTGTGTGTTTCTTACTCTCACAAGCCTCTCTGGCAGGCTTCTTGGAGGAGAGCTCCACTCAAGACACCAAGAGAAAGACAACAGAAACTCAGAGAGAAAGACAAGGCGTGAGGAGCAGGGGGACTACAGAACAATGAGGCAGACAATACCAGCAAGGGATCTACCTAACAGTACTGGAGACAGGAAAAGTAGGAGTGGACTCCAGAGAGAGGCCTTAAGGCAAGCAACTAACTTCAAATCCCACTTCGCACACCCAAGGTCTCCCAGGTCTCAGATTAGCCCCCAAATGTAGGCACTTACAGGCAAGCTTGAGCACAGCGGCCTGGCTGGCCACCACTCCGAGGGGGCCGTGGGCCAGGCAGGAATAGTTGCCCTCAATGACCTCCGGGGCTCCAGAGGCAGCCTTGTCACTGCCGTTGGGTGCTAGTGGCTGGGACAGCCACAGGGAGCCATTGGGAAGCAGGCGTAGGTGGTCGTGCTCCGGCAGGGCGCCTCCATCCTTGCTCCATGTCACACTGGTGGGAGGTCCAGCTGTGGCAGCCCCCAGACTACAGTCCAGCACCGCCGCTTGCCCTGGGCCCAGGATCACTCGCAGAGGCCCTGCTCCACAGCTCAGCTCCACCGTCGTCTCCTGGGGCAAAGGCAGCTCCCCTGCATTGAGGTGGCATGGGTCATCAGTGGGTGTCTTCCCACCTCTGGTAGTCTCCAGCTCTTGAGGCCCCCCCACCGGGGCAGGGGCACATGATGGGGTAGGACAAGTTGTCTCATGGAGAGACCTGCCTCTGGGTCCTGGCACTCACCTTCACTGTGACCTTGGCCAAACCGCTGTGCTTCTCCTTGCCCACCCTCCCCCGCTGCTCAATTTCCTCATCCATGAAAACACAGTTCATAGTAACACTATTCATAAAAGGCAAAAAGTAGAAGCAACCCAAATACCCATCACCTGATGAATGGATAGATATATTACTTAGCCATCAAAAGGAATGAAGTACTGATGTACCTTCCGACATGGGTGAACACTGAAAACTTTATGCTAAGTGAAAGAAGCCAGATACAAAATGCCACATGTTTCTATAATACAACCAGAGTAGGCAAATCCATAGAGACAAAAAGGAAATTCGTGGTTGCCAAGGACCGGAAAGAGGGGATAACGAGGAGTGATCGTTAAGAAGCGTGAGATTTCTTTTTTGGGAGAGAAAAATGTTCTAGAATTAGATAGCGATGATGGTTCCACATCCTGTGAAATATATGAAAACCACTTATTTCAACACTTTAAACGGTGAGTTTTATGGTATGTGAATCATATCTCAATAAAAAAAGACTGTGATTCCTTTCTCATAGGGCTATTGTGGACAGTCAATGAGAGGACACGTGTGTGAGAAAAGAGCACAGCACAGGCCTGGCCTGGGATAGAATAGGGGTTCAGCAATGTCATCCCCTCCCCTGGAACCTTAGGAATTGTCTTGACCACTGATACCCAATGAAGAATATACACTAGGGTTGAAAAATATTGTATCCAGGAAATGTATTGTGAGTGTGAGAACATGCTGTGTGAGAATGTGCTATGTGTTTGTGGATACATAAATATCTTGTTTTTTCTTAAAGATTTATTTATTCATGCACACAAGAGCTGGGGTGTAGGAGGCAGTGAGAGGATTCACCAGAGACAGAGTGGGAAACAGAACAGGCAGATTCACTGAAACACACTGCTAAGGGGAGCAGCAGGCAAGACAGGAGAGGTCTACTGCGCCATGGGGGTCACCTCCCTGGCTGGGTTTCAAACTCATGCTGCAGTGACTGTGGAGAGCTTCAGTGTGCTGATATATATATATATATATTTTTTTTAAGATTTATTTATTTATTCATACAAGCACTGGGCACACTCAGAAGCACGGGAGGGTGAGAGAATTCACCAGAGCCAGAGCGGGGAGCAGAGCAGGCAGAAGGACCGAAGCACACTGCTGAGGGGAGCAGCGGGCGGCAGGAGAGGTCTGCGCGCCAAGTGGGACCCTCCTCCTGTGGCCGGGGAGCAGCCGGGGATCAAACCAGCACCGCAGAGGCTGCGGGCAGCTTCGCAACTCAGTGCTCAACCGCTGCACCACCAGGGAGGCCCAGAGGGTGCTGATATTTAACCCCTTGCGCCACCAAGGAGGCCCTGAATACATAAATATCTTGAATAAACAAAACAAAAAATAAGATCTAGCTGGTTTGTGAACACCAGGATAAAAGAAGTCAGACTGGGGCCTCCCCCGTGGTGCAGTGGTTGAGTGCTGGGTTGTGAAGCTGCCCGCAGCCTCTGCAGCGCTGGTTCGATCCCCAGCCACCGGCGAGGGCCCCACATGGTGCACAGACCTCTCCTGCCACCCACTGCTCCCCTCAGCAGTGTATTTCATTTGTCTGTCTATTCTGTTCCCCGCTCTGGCTCTGGTGAATTCTCTCACCCTAATGGACTTCTGACTGTACCCAGTGCTTATATAAATAATAAATAAATCTTAAAAAAAAATGAAAATAAAAAAGTCAGACTTCCTCTCCTGTCCCACAGTGGATACAGTGAGCAGATCCTGCTGGGCAAAACCGAGTGCTCTGTGACCATCCAGGTTGGGGCCAGCCTAAGCTCGAGCCAAAACAAGTCTAAGAGGAGGCTCCCCTGGCTCTTTTCAGGCACTGGGGGGACCAGAGCCCTACTGGCTAGCTGCCACTTGTGATATAGAGAGAGCAAAGACTTCTTCCTACAGCTAATTTCCCGAACCAGAGCCAGAACCCAGTCTGTGAGCCAGATCAGGGCTTTTTTCTCTTTAGGGGCCCCAGAAGAGCCAGCAGTTCCAACACTCGCCTGGCCACAAAGGGAAGAGTAGAGGGACAATGGAGGAAGGGAACAGCATCCCACGGTAAGGGCAAAATCACACAAAGATCAATGTCTATTATTTTAACAAACATTTCATCAAGGTCCAGTAACCATTATTGACAGATAAATGGTTCTCCCAGAAAGTTGTACTGCTGTCTCCCTGTTCCACAAAAACTCAGTAGCCCAAGGCCCCTTCTTATCCTCTGGCCTGACTCTTGCTTCAAGGTAGAGTGGTTTGTTTGATAGCGAACCAGGGACAGAGGTGAGGGCAATGGCCTATACTCATGATAAGGTCAGTGTGGACTGACAGCCGTCTGGGACATGTAGAAAAAGCACAATAGTTATGGAATCAGGAGACCCTCAGTTCTAGACCCAGCTCTGTTACAGTCTAGGATGTCTTGAACAAACTCCACAAATAGGTTTTATGGGCCCTCCACCCCCACCCAGGACCAAAGAGATCCGAGACACCAAGGACTACAAATCCCATAGTGTCATCACCACCAAAGGGAGTATTGCTGGGAACTGAGGGTGGAGGTAAGCAGCCAAGGTTGGTATATAACCAGATATGTGGGTCTTGGGGACCCTTGGTTTTTTCCCCGGCAATCAGCATCCTATTGGGGTCCCAGCTCAGCGGAACTGACAGGACGCATTCACCAATTTATCTCTCTTTCTCCTTAAGCTATGCATTTCTTTCTTTTTTTTTATAAACAAACCCTATATGACCCCTTTTGTGTGTACCTGCAGTTGAGTCTCATTATAAGTCCCTCTGAAGCGCACCATTGAGGACCCATAGTCAGGCCAACCCATTTCACACTGGTTGCCCTGTAACAGCTAGGGCCAGTCATTTCCCCTTCTGGGCCTTAGTTTACTTGGCTGTATCAAAGATGTCTATGGGTCTATGATCTTAAAATTATTCAATGAACTGGACATACCTACTCCTAAAGAAACAGATCATCACACACAAAACTGTAGATACCTTTCCACACCTGAACACATGCATCCCAGTCCCTGCCACATTCATCAACACCTGCACACATGTATGACAACTGGGAGTCCCCCGGACCCCTGTCACCATCCCTAAAGAGGAACAAGATTGAGTGAGGAAGAAAAGTCTGGACTGGCTGAGATGAGGAGGGCAGGGCAGAAGTCAGGGTGCTGACATCACCATGTAAGGGACAGGCAGAATGGACCTGAACCAGGCCTCTGCCTTTCTTACTCCCTCAGAAAGGCTGCCCTGGGCATCTCCAGCGGCACTGGTGAACTCATTACTAGTGGGTGAGGGAGAAGGTGGTCCAACCCTCACCGGGTTTCCAGTCTATTTTTTGAGTTACATCTATGAAATTATATTTTAAGTACTTAATCTCTTTAGCAAAAAAGAACCTTGCAATGCAACATATTACTAACAGATTTGCCGCCGCCCCCCCCTTCCAAATCTGTGGCATAATTTCTGGGGTGCTTTTCCAAATTCAGATGTTTCTCCAATTTCCATTCTAATTGAGGAAATTGCACTGGCATCTACCATTGCAGGTCGTGTGCTGTGGTGGAAAGAGCATTTGACCTTGGACAAAGATCAAGGTTTCAGTCATGCTGTTCCACCTAAAAGCTGTGTGACAAACCTCTGAAACTCTGTGGTATTCAGTTTTCACATTTTACATGTATAAAATGAAAATGATGCTAACAAGCCTATGCCGATTAAACAAGATGATGTACATGGGAACCCCAGTCCAGAGCCCAGTGGAACAGGACTTTCTTTAATGGCACTTTGTAAATTGCAAAGGGCCGTCGTACAAATGCTAATCACTGTTCTTAGCATGCAGTCCCCTCTATCTGTGAGGCCCTAGATTCCATGATTCAAACACTGGGTAGGGGAAGGCAAGGCCGGGCTCTCAGCCCAGTGGCTTCCAATTGCCCTATTCCAGCCACTGAGCAGTCGGTTTGAATTTCAGGGGAGAAAAGCCCACATGACACGAATCCCTGAGCCCTCCGGCAGCCTCCCTGCCCCCCAAAGCATGTCCGGGGTTTGGAAAATCCCCTGCCGCGCTGAACAAACAATGTGAACAGTTGGGGCTGAGCAGCTGCTGGGTATGTCAGCAGCCTGGGCTCTGGCGGGCAGGATTGTGGCCAGAGGGGCAGGGCGACTGGCTGGGGAACCCAGAGGAGGCTCCAATTCCCTTCCTGAATATTCATGGCTCAGCAGATGTCTGGCTTCCCCACCCTCTAAGGAGCCCAGCACCCAACTAGGCAGAATAGGGAAAATCAACAGGGATGTAGATTGTGGAGAGAACTGGGGTGCTCCTCAGAGAACAACAGGGCTCCCCCAAGCTGGCCCACATTAGTGGAAGTGTGTGTGAAGCCCGAGGTGCCTCATTCGGTAGATGGGGAAACTGAGGCCCTCTGGGCCTCCTATCTCAGGAGACACTCTGGGGAAACTGTCCTTCTCTGACCTTCTGGTGATACACCCAGCATTGAAGACTCAGTTGCTCCCGAATAAGAAGGTCCTACTTGCCTCAGTGTCCAATACAACTTCTGTTCCCAGGACATGCATGTTTAGGGGTTCAGATCAGGTGCCAGCCCCCCACCTCTGTGAAGCTGCCCCGTCTCCCCAAGTGAAGTTCGTCCTAAGTCTCACATCACATAGCCATTGGTAGGCCCTTGCCCACCCTTCCTCTTGCCCAGATGGAATGGGGGTGTGGTGGGGGTCCTCTACTTTTCTCCTCTCAACCTCAGTTTTTCTAATTTGAAGATGAAGAGTCTCTACGTTGCTCAAACATTCTCACCAAGATTCTCCCTGCAGCAGAGAAGAGCGTACTCAGGAGGCTCACTGCCCGAAATGTTTTTATTTTTCAACCTCTGGCACATTCTGCATTCTGCTCCATTACATAGCAATGTTTGTTTTAATATAAATGTGGTTTCTGCACCACAAAATCTTTTCCTAAAAGTGATGCTCTGTGGAGTGAGCCTGGTTTGTCCAGTGGCTCAGAACCATCTCTTCCTGCCACCCCCAATCTAACTGCCCTGTCTGCCTCTCCAGGCCCTTACTGCCAGGACTGTTGCGGTCATAGCACAGGTATTCAGTGGACACTGCTACCCACCAGCCTTTTGCCTCGAGGTGGGCTTCCTCCTCCCACAATCTCTTTTCCTCCAGCTCCTGGGTGAGACCTTGCTGGAGACAGTTTCTAGGCTTGGGAACCCCAGGGGCCATCTCTCAATCTCCTTTTTCTGACAGATTATTTTACCCACTTACAGGATAAATTAGATTTTGTGAGGCCAATTAGAAGCCAGACAGAAAGGAGATTCACTGCTGAGCCCCAGGGCCTGGGCACCATCTTTCAGTGAACTCTCAGGAAAGGAGTGGGTGATTGGGGGAGGGGAATAAAGTTGAAATGGCTCCCTCATTAAGCCAAAAACTTGCCACAACATCAGCGTTCTGTCACTTCTAAATTTCACGCTTACAACTTCTCTAGGGGCAATTCTCCATGACACCATCATCAGTTCTTTCCCAGGGGGTATAAATTAGTTTCTTCCAGAAACCGCCCTCCCCCCTCCCAGGCCACCTCCCTTACCACACACTAAGCCCCTCCCACCAACAGCTGGAATGAGAGCTTGGGACAGTTGCCTGGGACACTGAGAAGGCCCAGAGCTCCCTTCCTCCGCCCCCCTGAGGAGAGAGGTTCAGCCTCAGCCAACCTGACAGCAAAGCCACACTGTGCAACTGCCTGCCTACCTCCTGTTCCCTGACCCCTCTGTCCCCACCAGACCACACCACTTCTGGTTCTCTGAGAGCACAATGCTTCCATGCATTATTCCATCTGCTCCTGCTCCCTGCGTCTGCCCTCATGGGATGCTGGGACCTCGGTCACTAAAATTGTCACTCTCAATTTTTGACCTGCCTTTCTCGCCAACCAGGCAACAAGCTTGAGGTTATGTCTTAGTCCGTTTTCTAAATCCCCACTACCTAAAACAGTGCCTGGCATATAGTAGATACTCAATAAATACTCCATGACTGGCTGTATGGACATGAGGAAACACAATCAAAAAGATAAGACACGGAGCCCCCACATGCTTTTCCAAGCCTGTTTCCTTATCTATGAAAGTTGTAGTAACTCCCTTCAGGGCCAGAGATGATGGAAATAATCTATGCAGAGTGTGTTTACTCCTAGGAGATGCCCAATAAAAGGCACAGACAGAACAGCAAACTACACTGAAAGAAGCTCTATATTTAAAGAGCCCCAGCTTGGGAGGGCGCTGCCTCATCTGTTCTCCTGTTCTGTGGTTCCTATGGTGAAAATTGTCTTTCTCCTGTCTCCACCTTTATCTCCCTGTGCACATGCTCTGCTCACTTGCAGGAGCCCTGTTCTCCAATCTATGTGACAATGCAACAGGCCTTTATGAAACCCTCCAGAAGGCTTAGATCTGTACCAGTTTGCAAGCTCAGGTCTGCACCCAAGTGAGAGTTTATGGAACCTTTGCTTTCCTGACCACAATGACCCCATAGCCCTCAAATCCAGAGGATGCCTCAGTCTCAGCTGTTTGGCAGAAGTAGCTGGCCACCCAACCTGTCCAGAAGAAAAGGATTCCACTTTTCTGCATGTCAGCCAAAAGAGGGCATCTCTCTGGTTTTCCTCCCTGCAGCCCCCACTCCCAGCTCCCATCATCCTCCTCTGACCAGGCTAGGGCTGGGGTCCTCCCACATCAGAACTGTTCTTACTCCTCCTCCCCACCCTGGGAAGCTGGGAGCCCCCAGGCCTGCCTGGCAATGACATCTGTTCTGCATCTGGAATTCCGTGTCAAGTCTGGTTGCTGTACCTCTGAAACTATGGAGGCCAAACAGGAGAGGGAGGGTGGGGCTGGGTGGAGAAGGGTGGATTCCAGATTTCAGACAGACCAACTAAGGGGCCAAGCCCAAAGTTGATCATTTCTTATGTGAGGGGGCGGGAACGCACAGAGGTTAATCTTGGGTATGTGTGTACCAAATTCTGAGAAAGTGGCTGCTTCAAGAGCCAGGAGACTGGTTCCAACCCCAGCTCACTCCCTATCCATGTAACTTTAGGAAGTTACATAGTTTTCCCATCTGTCAAATGGGCTCATGCTAAAATTATTTCCCTTCAGTGCTGACATTGCATGATATGCTAATTGTGAGACTGTTTAACCTGAAAGAGGAAGGTAGTGCTAATTTACACATAATGTGTGAATAGGGCCATTAATAGGGCCCTGAAAGCACAAACAGGATCAATGATGATTCTTTAACCTCTGATTAAGATTCATGTTTAAGAGAGACTATGTTTGACCTGGCTCCTAACTCTTAGACAGAGCCATCCCAACACCCCAACTGACTGAGGTGGGCCTTTGGGCCTCTGAGGTGAGAAAGTGACGGAGGGGAGACCTCCCAGAGGAAAAGAAAGCAAGTATCATGTTCTTAAAGCCTTCTTATTACTGATCTTTGGTTTTGTCACCCCCCCAAATTATAACTGGTTGAAAGGAAGAGCCCCATTCTTACATATGGTGAGAACAGCAGCATTTCACCACCTAAGAGTCTAGAAAAGGTTAACCAGTCACTATCCTGACCCCAACACCAGTCCTTTATTCTGCCACACTGAGGTTACTGAGGTGTCTATTATACTTGACTTCCCTCACCCCCTGCAAACTCAATCCATCCTCTAGTCTTACTGAGTCCAATTCCTAAATATTTCTAGAACCTGGCTACTCTTGCCATCCCAGCTGCCACTACACTAGTTGCCACTATCTTTTCTGGATTACTCCAACAGCCTGCAAAGAAGCTGGAACTTCCTGCTTCCAGTCTCGCCCAATCGATTCTCCACACTAGCTGGAGCAGGCTGATGCAAAGTTGATCTTAAAACCTGCCAAAGGCTCATGAGGGCTCTCAGGCCAGAAACCTTGGTGGAGTTTATCAGATTCTTCTGAAGCTAGATCCAGCGCCCCTCTTCAGCCTTTTATCTTGATACTGGCCTACCCTTCCCCAAGCTGCCCCATTCTCAGCCCTTGTGCTCCAAAGTCCAGCCAGATTTACCTTTGTGTAATGTTCTAAACCAAGCCACCTCTGACAGTTTGCATATGCTGTTCTTTCTAGAAAACCTTCCCCATCTTCAGTCTCCTTCACAGGGCTAACTCAACCTCTACATTGAGTTCCAATCCTTTCCTGTCCTTCCGAGACTAGCTTAGGAGCCCCTCCTCCCATTCCAAGGCAGGTTCTAGCCTATCTGAAGTCCTCACTCCCACTTCTACCCCACCCCTAAACTGGAAGTTTTGCACCAGACACCAGGTCTGGCTCCTTATTTACTATATTCCAGGTACATGCTAGCCTATCAGAGGTGGTCAGTAAATATTTGGTGCATGAATGAATGACCTAGGTGCTGGCCTGTGGAGCTTTGCATACTCAAAAGATTTGCTCCAGCCATGCACACCGCTACCAGAGGAACTCCAGTTAGGGCCCTGCCTATGCACTCTGGAACAGGGAGAGGCCAGGTCTCTGAGGCAAACTGAGCCCTTTACCGCTGGGGCCCACCCATATTCAATAAAGCCTTAGTGTAGTCCCAACCAGAATAGGTTGACCTGAGCTCCTTCCCGGAGCTCCTGAGAGAGCAGAAGAGGGCGGCCCAACTACGGGGCAGAGGCTTCGTGGCACATCCACGCCCCCTTCACCTGACAGGGGGGTGGGAGCTCATTCCCCTAGCGCCGCCACTGGGACCCAGGCTCCAGGCAGACCCCAGCCAGGTCCGCATTCGGGAGAAGGGTCCGAGCAGTTCTCGCACTTTCCCACCCGCTGTTGGGGTTTCCTGGAGACGGGCTGGGGCCGGCCAGGCGGAGGCTCCTTCCCCTTCTTGTGTCCCAGCCTCCCTCCCACGTGGCCTGGCTGAGTCTCTCTGGAAAGCCGCAGCAGCTGGAGAGAAATCCCCCTCCCCACCCCCACTTCCAAGTCCCTCCCCGATTCGCCCCGGACACATCCTCAGCTCCCCCCTCGGCAGGGAAGGCTAGAACTAGGCGAACAAAGCGGGCAGCCCATCCCCCTCCCAGCCCTACAACTTACCTTCCCCAAGGGCTGCCCCCTCCCCCCCAGTGCACACCAGACAGAAAGCGAGAGGGTCGGGGGTAGAAGAAGGAGCCCTAAGTTTACAGACTTGGGACTGCGTAACCCCATCCCCAACCTTTTCTCCAGCGTGGACAACTCTGACTTACCGCCACCTCCACCCCGCACAGAGGTGGCCCCGAGGCCTCCCCTGCGATCCCCTGATCTCCTGGGGGCTGGGGCAGGCGTGACACGCGTCCCATCCCAAGAGCGAACGTTGGACACGTCTACGAAAGCAACTGGTTTCCTCCCTGTCCTCCAGTCCACTCCGGGCCTCGGGCTTGGGGGAGCAACACTAGCGCCCCAAAGCCCCAGCCGGTTCCAGGGACCACACCCACTAAGCAAAGTTGAGTGTTTGATCACCCCACACCCCCACCCCCAGTTCATCTGGAATCCCCTGCTCTGCGCCCCCACCAGGGGCAAGACACTCCCCAAAGCCAAGGCCAAATATTAGCTCAGCCCAGTAAACACAATTACACACGCTCCTGACACAAATGGAGGGGCAGATACACACCCTCACACCCCTCCTCTTCCACACATATCCTCCACCCGCAGACACGCGCGGGCATGGCAGAACCCGCCCCACGCAAGCCGCCAGCCCCGCAGCCACGGCCCCGCGATGCCAGCCACGACCGTGGCACGCCCTGCGGACACGTATGCCCGCAAAAGCCCTCCTCCCAGCCTCCGCGCGCGCACACTCACTCACACACTCACACACACTCGCTCGCTCACTCCAGACTCCGCACACCAAGGACACACACCCCCTGCGGACAAGTAGCGCCGCAAACGCCCCCGGGCCGGAGCTCGCAGACCCCCAAACGCGGGCATCGCGGCACAAGGGCGCGCAGCCCGCGCCCCGCGGCCCCCGCCCTCGCCGGGACCCGGGGCGCACGCCCGCCCCAGCCCCGCAGCCCCGCAGCCCCGCAGCCCCGCAGCCCCGCAGCCCCGCAGCCCCGCAGCCCCGCAGCCCCGCAGCCCGGCCCGGGCGCGCCGACACCCGCCGCCGCCCGCGCCCCGCCGCGGCGCTCGCCCTTACCGCGCGCGGCCAGCAGGCAGAAGGTCAGCGCGAGGAGCCCGCCGCCGCGGCCCGCGTCCCCCCGCGCCATGGGGCCGGGCAGGGCCGCCGCCGCCCCGCGCCTCGGCAGCCGCCGCCGGGGGAGGGCGCGCCGGGCGTCAGTGGCCCGGGGAGGCGCGGCGCCGCGGGCGGGGGCGCGGCCTCGGGGGCCCGGGCCCGAGCGGGGGCCGGCGCGGGGGCCGGGGCTGCTGCTGCCTCGCCCGCCCCTCCATCGCCATCTTGGGCGAGCAGCCCGGGCGGGGGCGCCCGACCGGTGCGGCCACCCGGCCCCGCCGGGGACTCAGGGCCCGCGCCGTGACCCTGCGCTGCCGCGCGGGGACTCGGCTCCGCTGGGGTCCGCGGCTCCGCTGGGGTCCGCTCCCCGGTGTCTCGCCTTTGCTTGGGCTTCCCGGGGCCCCTGTTGGCTCGCTTGTTTCTGGGCTTGTTTGTCCTTAGTCACCCTGTTGCTGCCTCGGTGTCTCCGGTTCCTTTCCCTGGCGTTGCCTCAGGGCCTCCTTCATCTCGGTTCCAGCCTCAGTGGAGGCTTAGTCAAGGTCTGGGTCTTCTGCTGATGACTCCATCTTACCACCTGAACCCAGTCCATTCCAATCTAGGTTTCGCATCAACCCAGGTAGGCCAGCAGACCCACTGAGGCCATCCATGGCCGTTCTTTCCTCACCCCATGTCCATTGCCTTTCCAAGCCTGGAGCTTCCTTTGGCCTCCTTCCCTTGCGCTTGCAGTAATCAACCCCAACAGGGCATTTACTCTACCCCAAGCCCCACGCCCCATCCGGGTCACTCTGCAACCCTGGGAGGGACAAGGAAAGTTTGATTGCTGCTGATTTGCACTCGGGGAAACTGAGGCTTGAGGAGGTGAAGTCACTTGCCTGAGGACATGAGGCTAGGGAACAACAGATGCAGACTTGGTTTTCTGACTCCAGAAGGTCTCTTCCCACTCCTTCTTCACCTAAGCTTTCTCTAACTGCCCTAGCCAGACTGGTTGCCTCAATATCCCACAAATATTTTTCAAAGCCAGGTATTGAATCATTAGGTGGGATGAAAAGAGGACAGAATAAATGACCCTCTCCAGGTTCCTTCCATGAACAAGATGCCATGGTCCGTTGTTCTGTGTATCTCTGTGGTTTCTAGGACTTAGAGCCATTTTATCTCTGTATCCAGCAGACCCCTAACATATCTGTTGCTGGTTAGTAATACCTGGGATACCGAAATCACAGGTTTTCAGGCCTAGTCTCCCAGCCAGGAAGGGATCCCAGGCTGCAGGTGCAGTGCTGAGTCCCAGCCACTAGACCACCATGGGTTGGTGTCTCTCGAAACTGCAGCAGGAACTTTGCTGACACTCAGGCAAGCAGCGAGAAGATGCAGATTTGCTTAGAGAAAGAAAAAGTTTATTGAGGAGAAAAGGAACAGAAATAAAGTGGGACTCCCAGACCGGTGGAACCAGGCTAGAGAGGGGCAAGGAAGCCAAAGTGGAGTCATGTCTCTGGGAATATATACCTTCTTCCCCTGATTATTCTAAAGCCCCACCAGTCTCTTTGTGATTGGTTAGTTCTCAGTGGTCTCACTCACTGCCTAAATGTCTCAGTGCCCAGAACTAAGTCTTCCGGAATGTCCTGTTGACCTTAGTCCTGGGGTGTTTGACTATCTCCCATCAAAATCAGTTGCCCTTTCCTTTATTCCTCTTGTTGTGCTTATCTCTGGAGCCTTCCTTAACTCTCCTGAAGTTCCCACCTACAATGTCCCTAAAACTACCTGATTATCCTGACTTACCCTATGACTCACCTGTACTACGGCAGATCTAACAGGATCTAGCATTTGTTCATTCATCATCAGGCCCATCAGGAACATTTGACTTAGCCCATAACTCCCATTTGCTTCTTTTGGTGATGGCATCTGATTACCAAGGCTTTAAATAATATCTTTATACTCAAGGTGCCCAAGTTTATACCTCTGATTTGGACCATCTACCCTGAACCCCAGACTTGGGTATCCAACTTCCTGATCAGCATTTCCATCTGTTGTCTAACAGGCGTTTCAAATTTAACATGTCCAGAATTAAAATTAAGCTCTGATCTTTCCTATTAATTCAGCTCCCCTGACAGTCTTCCCCATCTCAGCTCATCCTGCTGCTCAGGTAAAAAATATTGGAGTCCTCTTTGACTCTTCACTTTCACATCCTTCATGCTCCATTTCCCACTGCCTCCTTGGTCCAAGCACTGTCACCTCTTAATGCAACATCTTGTTGGGGGCCTCCCCTGGTGGCGCAGTGGTTCAGCACTGGTTTGTGAGGCTGCCTGCAGCCTCTACAGCGCCAGTTCGATTCCACAGCGCCAGTTCGATTCCCGGCCACCGGCGAGGGTCCCACCAAAAAAAAAAAAACAAACAGCATCTTGTTAAAATGTGAATGAAATCGCCTCTCTTCCCACCAGTGCCTCCTAGTTCAGAGCCGAAGTCCTTATTACGATGAGAACACCTGTCTGGTCTGGATGTCTACTTCACCTCTCTGATTTCACCTCCTATCTCCTCCCTTTTGTTTACCACCACCTGCACACTAGCCTCCTTGCTGTAACTTGATCTTGGCCAGCCCGCTTCCCTTCAGTCTCAAGGCCTTTACCTAGCCAGTGCAAGTCTGGAAATTTGTCCCCCCAGCCCCCAACCTTACAACTTCGCCCACTTTCCCTAACCACCTTCTTTCTGACATGTTCTATATTTTACTTGTTTTATTTATAATTGTCCCCTCATCCAAAATATGAACGTCAGGGCCTCCCTGGTGGCACAAGGGTTAAAGATGCAACTTATGAAGCTGTCCACAGCCACTGCAGCATGAATTCGATCCCCAGCCAGGAAGCTGCCCGCATGTCACAGCAGACCTCTCCTGATTTGCCCGCTGCTCCCCTCAGCAGTTTACTTCAATTTGCCTGTTCTGTTCCCCCCCTCTGTCTCTGGTGAATCCTATCACCCCCCCACACACACCTCTGGCCTGCACCCCAGCTCTGTATGCATAAATAAATAAATCTTTAAAAAGAAAAATAAGAGGGTTGAAGTATGAAAATGAAGCATATTTCTCCAAAGAGGTCCAAAGAGATCACACCATAAAAAGTGAAGATGGCACGTTTCTTTCTTTTTTAAATCAATCAATAACATATTGTATTTCCCCTTCCAAGTGGTACTATGGACTACCTCCAAGTGTGTCTGGGGTGTTTGTGAGTGGCAGGCATGGAGGCCCCATGAAGATGATCCAGTGAGCATTGTTGGCCTCTATTGTCATGGTGTTTACCATTAGAAACTTAAATAATTGTCAGTCTCAGGTATTTCTGTATTACTTAATTGATAGCCATGTTGGCCCACAAGAAATATACGACAGGAAGTATGAGGAACATTGATGGCAAAACTACAAAAATCTGATGCTGAGGAGAAAAATGATAATTTTGCAAATTTGCCTCAAGTGAACCCTCATCAGAACAGAATGTTATAATCTTCTGATCCAAAGTCATTAATCACTAACAAGTCAAAGCCAATGTTTAAAAAAATAAGATCTGATGATATTCTATCTGTTTGTTTATTAGAAAGGCAGACCAAAAAAATTTAAAAAAGAAAAAATTAGACCATTCACAACATGTTATTTGTGGGGAAGTATTTCCCAATAGATCCTAAAATCTTTTACTTCACGCTTTAGAGGAAAGCTAAAAATTTTTAAATTTAAAAATATATTGCACAAAATGCAATCATATCATGAAAGTATTTTTTTAAAGATTTATTTATTTATTCATACAAGAACTGGGGTACAGGCCAGAGGTGTGGGGGGGGGTGAGAGGATTCACCAGAGACAGAGTGGGGAACAGAACAGGCAGATTGACTGAAATACACTGCTGAGGGGAGCAGTGGGTGAGTCAGGAGAGGTCTGCTGTGCCATGTGGGTAGCTCCCTGGCTGGGGATCAAAGTCGTGCTGCAGTGGCTGCAGATAGGTTTGTAGGTTGCATCTTAACCCCTTGTGCCACCAGGGAGGCCCCCAAAAGCAATTTTTGATGCTATAATATCGTTAAATTTCAACCTAATGTTAGTCCCCAGGGCCTCCCTGGTGTGCACAGGTTTAGTCTCAGTGCTATCAAGCTATCATCAGCCACTGCAGCACAAGTTCTATCCCCGGCCAGGGTGATGACCCACATGATGCAGCAGACCTCTCCTGTCTCACCTGCTCCCCGGGCTGTTTTTGGTGAATCCTCTCACCCCGCACACCTCTGGCCTATACTCCAAGTTCTTGTATGCATAAATAAATAAATCTTGTGGGGGGGGCCTCCCCAGTGGCGCAGCGGTTGAGCGCTGGGTTGCGAAGCTGCCCGCAGCCTCTGCAGCGCCAGTTCGATCCCTGGCTGCTCCCCGGCCACCGGAGGAGGGTCCCACATGGCGCGCAGACCTCTCCTGCTGCCCGCTGCTCCCCTCAGCAGTGTGCTTCGGTCCTTCTGCCTGCTCTGCTCCCCGCTCTGGCTCTGGTGAATTCTCTCACCCTCCCGTGCTTCTGACTATACCCAGTGCTTGTATAAATAAATAAATACATCTTTAAAAATAAAAATAAAAAATAAAGGTGACCATCCAGTCCTTGACCATCTAGTCCTCCCGAATCTGTCTATACCACTCAGTAGGTACTGGATTCTATCTGCCTTGTACAGCGGTTTCTTTACTTACATAATTAATATATCTTAGTCTTGTGTCTCAGATGACACTGGAAGCTCCTTGAGGGCAAAAATAGCATCATACAGGTAGTCATGCTTATTACATTTATAAACTATTTGCTTGGAAATTAGGACATATTTCCCTAAATAACTAACCCTACAAATGATAGCTATGTTCTCAGACTAGTCAATCAAAGTCTATTTAACTCATTAAATATCTGAAATGTTGTATTTCGGCAATGGAAATATATTGCAGAAAAACATTGGAATTACTCACAATTAGGCAAAACAGAAAAATCAGTGGAAAGATAGACAAGTTTGGGATTAAAAAAGATAATTATTTGCTTGTTAAAACAGAAAGTTCTGCATGAATGAAAATGATTCAAAGTTTATTACATGACTCATCTCTGAATACATTTACAGAGTCAGGATGATGTTAACACTGAATATTGGTCTCAGTAACACTACAGCAGAACTATATTGAAAAGATGAGGGGAATTGAAAGTTTGTGTGGTGGAAATGGAGGGAAAGCAGCTAAATTCTGATCTTTAGTAGTGGGCTGTCACTAGATAATACGTAAATACACTAATTGGGGGCCTCCCTGGTGGCACAAAGGGTTAAGACATAGCACTGTGAAGCTATCCTCAGCCCCTGCAGCACAAGTTCGATCCCCAGCCACGGAGCTACACACATGGCGCAGCAGACCTCTCCTGACTCACCCACTGGTCCCCTCAGCAGTGTATTTCACTCAGTCTGCCTGTTCTGTTCCCCACTCTGCCTCTGGCCTGTATCCCAGTTCTTGTATACATAAGTAAATAAATCTTAAAAAAAAAAAAAAACAGTAACATTGCAAACATGTTATTCAGAGATTTGTTTTACAACCTGGAAAAGAAAGGGTGATGCAGGTCTCTGTCTTGTTCAAGTGGGCACCCTCCTGCCCGTAACTGTCCCTTCCTCTGCAACATTCCCTCAACATTGTTCCGTTTGCCTCGTTCCCCTCACCGCTTTGCTGTACTTGACAGCCAGTCTCCGCTGGAACCATTGCTCCTTCACACCCACCTTTGCTCAAGGTCACCCTGCCCCATGATTCAAGGTCCCTCACATTTCTTTCCCTAGCACTCCCTCCTTTTCCTATCATTCTCCCGCTCCCCAAACATGCAGGTGTAATGAGTGTTTTCTTTGCCTGGAATGACTTCCTCCCAGTTGGGGAAACTTACTCCTTAATACCTAATCCAAGTGCCACCTCCTTTGTGCAGGCTTCCCTGCCCATCCTTTTTTATTGCCCAGAGAAACTAACAGCTCATGTTTGTTGAGTGCTGTGGGCATACATGTTCTCATATCAAAGCTCACAGCAACTCCGTGCAGTGCTACCATTATTAGCTTTAAGTTATAGAGGAGGGAGGAGGGCAGGTTCCTTGCCTAAAGTCACACAGTAGGAAGTGATTCAGTGATTCAGAAGGTGACTGGACAACAGGTTCTCCGGGACAAAGCCCCACATTTCTAATGGCTTTGCCTTCTAGGGGCTCCCATAGAACCTAACATATCTCTTTGTGCTGATCCTCTTCTGTTTGCATGTGCATTTCCACTTCTGGATTGAGAACCCTTTGAAAAAATGTGTCTGGCTCCTCTCTCCCCCCAGATCCCTGGATCCCTTGGAATAGGCCCATGGCAGCTGCTCAATTCCTGTTGCTTACTAATGGTTGAGTGAAACCAGGATGAGCATTCCTCTCTGCACTGTGATCTTAGGCAAGGCACCCAACCTCTCTGAGTTCTAATTTTTCTCAGATGGTGCGGGGAGGAATTATAATACTCTTTCACATCTTCTAGCTTATTGTGAAGATCAAATTGAACATGATGCTGTCCTAAGGAAAGTTTGTAAGTGCTGGCATGCTCATGATGTAAATGGTATTCAAAGGGATATGTATCATCTACTCACAGATAAAACATATCACCCCTAACAAGCTCTTTACAGTCAATGATTCTTTATCCAAACCAATATGTGATGTGGGAGATAAGCCCTTGGGTCAGGCAGGTGGGAAGTCTCTGAGTGCCCTCACTGCCATGGGAAGCTTCTGTACCCACCCTCCTTACTCAGAATCTGCTGTTCTCCCAAGATCCCTGGAGTTGAGTAATGCTCCCCACCCAACATCTATCTTCTGCCCTGGGAGAAGGGCCTGGGCCTGACAGCTCAGGTTCTGGAAAGCAGACTGTTCCCACTGGTAGCCTTGCATTCCTTGGAAGAAAGGGGATGGCAGGAGGGCCAACTTCAACTTCCCAGCTCACTTCCAAGTCCCCATACCATGCCAGCCTGGACTCAGCACTTGGGTCTTATCTGAATCTGCAAAGGCAGTGTTAGAACGGCACTCGAGGGCCTCCCTGGTGGCGCAAGGGGTTAAGCATTGGTACTCTGAGGCCTCCGCAGCCACTGCAGCATGAGTTTGATCCCTGCCAGGGAGGTGACCCACATGGCACAGCAGACCTCTCCTGTTTCGCCCACTGCTCCCCTCAGCAGTCAATCTGCCTGTTCTGTTCCCTACTCTGTCTCTGGTGAATCTTCTCACCCCCGTGCCTCTGGCCTGTACCCCAGCTCTTGTATGCATAAATAAATACATCTTTAAAAAAAAAAAAAGAACTTCACTCGAGTCCAAGTTTAGAGAAACAAAGGATTTGCTCAAGAGCATGACTGCTGGACTTGAACCCAAGTCTATCAGATTCCAAGATCTCTATTCTTTCCCATGCCCCCACTTCTTTCTCTGGGCAAGTTCAAGGAGAGTCATATCCAAGACCCACCCAGTACATGCTTTCTGAGCTCAGCATGAGCTCAGTCCCCGAAAAAACTCAAGAAAGCAGGCAGATACCGTATTTCATTGATTCTAAGGCACATTCTTCTTCACATTTTTATATTTCTTATCTCAAGATCTTGTAAACAGTCTTATCTTAGATTTTAGGAAATTTAGGAGGAGTCCTAGAAATTGCAGTCTAATGTCCTTGCTCAGCTACCAACTAGTTTTGTGCTTTTGGGGAATTGACCCTCTATACCTCAGGGAGTTAGTTGACCTGACTTGGTACCAGCTCTGCCACCTGCCAGCCATACTCCGGGTCTCAAATTTCCTCATCTGTAGAAAACTAATCTGCTCTGGAGGAAGTTTGGGGGGGGCTGGAACCCAGGGGTTTCCTCCACTGTCTCCACCTCTGCCAGGACCATCTTTGGTTTCCTCTTCAGCAAATTCCTCTGCAGAGCTTGGTTTGGGAGACCTTTGGTCTGGGAGGGAGAATACAGAGCTAGAAGACCTGAGTTCAAGTGTCAACTTTCTTGGAGCTGCTGGATAGCTACCATATGATTGCTTCCTGGCTCTGGACCTCAGCTTCTCATCTGTAAAGTAAAGCAGTAAATGAGATGATTTCTTTTTTTTTTTTTTTTAAAGATTTATTTATACAAGCACTGGGTACAGTCAGAAGCGTGGGAGAGTGAGAAAGTTCACCAGAGCCAGAGCGGGGAATAGAACAGGCAGACTGACGAAATACACTGCTGAGGGGAGCAGCAGGCGGCAGGAGAGGTCTGCTCGCCATGTGGGACCCTCCCCATGTGGGATCCTCGCTGGTGGCCGGGGATTGAGCCAGCGCTGCAGAGTCAGCGGGCAGCTTTGCAGCCCAACGCTCAGCCGCTGCACCACCAGGGGAGGCCCTAAATGAGATGATTTCTTTTTTTTCTTTTTTTTTTTTTTTTATAGAGGCATGTTTTATTTATTTATTTGTTTGTTTGTTTATATATGCGCTGGGTACAGCCAGAAGCGCCGGAGGGTGAGAGAATTCAGCAGAGCCAGAGCGGGGAGCAGAGCAGGCAGAAGGACCGAAGGACACTGCTGAGGGGAGCAGCGGGCGGCAGGAGAGGTCTGCGCGCCATGTGGGACCCTCCTCTGGAGGCCGGGGAGCAGCCGGGGATCGAACCGGCGCCGCAGAGGCCGCGGGCAGCTTCGCAACCCAGCGCTCAACCGCTGCACCACCGGGGAGGCCCTAAATGAGATGATTTCTAAGAACCTATTCTAACATTCCTGTGAATACATTCTTCCACTGGTCTACCTCAGAAATTCTTGACTGTAATTGCACAATAGGATCACCTAGGGAGCGTTTTTTTTTTTTTTTTTTTTTTTTAAATTAAGAGATGGCAGAGCTCCTCCCCAACCCCATGTTGACAGAAGTTATCCTAGGAGGGACTCAAGACACCAGCATTTTTTTTTTTTAAGCTCCCCAGGTGATTATGACAGCAACCAGTGCTGAGACATACCACTCCTCCAGACCCAAAGGCTCAGTGGTGGACAAATGAATAAGAACTGCAAAGATAAAGGCATCCTAAAAGCTTAAAAATAGGGAGAATTATTATTATTATTGTTGTAATCTTACAAGTGAGTTGGAGGATGGGGCTTAGGAACTTCTACCAATGAGACAACCCTAAGTGAGGGAGGTCAATGTATTTTTTTCCTTTGAAAAGTTTTTGGTACTCATGTGTCTAACACACAATTCTTACATATCTGACTCTATTATAGGTATGATGGGGAGAATTAACCAAGTGTAATATAGTGCCTACTCTTACAGTCTGTAATCTAGCAGGAGAAACAAGACCATTGGCAAACAGTATGAATAAAATTGTCAAATCTCAGATAACCTTTACTGAACATTTTATTGCATGCCAGATACCAAATGGCTTAAGAAACAAATATATTTTTTTAAAGATTTATTTATTTATGTATACAAGAACTGGGTTACAGGCCAGATGTGTGGGGGTGAGAGGATTCACCAGAGACAGAGTGGGGAACAGAACAGGCAGACTGACTGAAATACACTGCTGAGGGGAGCAGCAGGGAGTCAGGAGAGGTCTGCTGTGCCATGTGGGTTGCTCTCTGGCTGGGGATCAAACTCATGCTGCAGTGGCTGCTGACAGCTTCATAGGTTGCGTCTTAACCCCTTGCACCACCAGGGAGTCCCAAGAAACAAATTTAATCCTTGTAACAACCCACTGAGGAAGGTTCTGTTTTGATTCTTATTTCACACCCAAGGATATGGAAGCTGAGGATGTGTAAGGCCCAGGGTAAGAATGAATGACCAAGCCCAGAAAGCTAGGAAACAGCAGAGAGGAAGCCAGGCTTCAATGCCAAAGCTGGTGCCATATTGTCTTATCACCTGTCTTAGGTGGGGAGATTCCCACATAAGCTCTGTTCCAAGGTTCCAAAAAGAGCCTGGGTGTAATCTCAAAGCACATGTTCTACTAATTGAAAAAGAAAATCCTCAGGATGCTTGTGTGTGCGTGAAGAGTCTGGGTGAGAAAAGTGAGGTTAGAAACCAGAGCAGGAGAGTGAAAATTTATTGCGCTTTACCGGAAAATAGAAAAAGGCGGTGGGTGGTAGGGGTTCATCTATCAATAACAACCCTAAATGTAAACCGGACTGAAGAAAGTAGCAGTGTCCAGCTGGCTGTGCTAGTGAGGTGGGAAGTGAAGTTGGTTCTGAGAATCTGTTGAGGGCTCTTCATCTTTGCGTCCTCACCGTCTAACACAGGCCTGGCACGTGACTGTTACTAAATATTTGCTGAATGAAAATGGAGAACTGCTTCTCTGAAGTCACTTGAGATTCGTCACTTCCAACTCAGGCTAGAGAGCTGCTGCAGTTACCCAACGTGACATTACGGGGCTTAGACTGAGGCATAAGCTGCAGAAGGAATGAGGAGAAATGGACAGTTGAGACAATTCAAAACAATTAACTGGTGAGGCAAGACATTTTGAAGTGCCAAATTGAGCTACGCTGTAGTGTTCACATGCACCCTTAACCATTTATACTTCCAGAAACCAAACAACATGGAGAGTTCAGTTTTCAGAACAGTAGTGTGGTTTCCAGAACCTCCTCGAGAGTGGACCTTACTGCAAAGAACTGTCACCTGTGAGCAGAATGTTAAACCAAACCACTTCTGCAGAATGTTCCAGTGGAGATGAAGGAGAAGGGGCCTCCTGGAACTGGCTAAAGACAACCATCCTGAGTAATTGTTTCCTCAAACTTCTATTTCAAGAACTCAAGTCTGGGAGTCAATATAAGAGGTCTTTCAGAGAAGAGTACAGAGCAGACTCAGCAATCTCAGTGCCTATGTCAGAGCTAAAGCCCATCTAAAATCCATCTCAATAGGAGTTCAGCCTCTTCTAGGGTGGCACCAGATCTACAGCTAGATAAACATGTAAATGCTGCTAATTCCAAACCCGAAGTAAAATTATGGTTATGAGATTCTTGCATGACAGCTATTTTCAATTCTGCTCTTCCCCAAAGCACTGAAGGATCAATGATAACCACTCAGTGGATAAGGTTAGGCCAAAGATAAGTCCAAAGGACTAACAGCCATAGTACTTGCTCTGATCTGGTTCTGGAGAGGACTGGAACCCTAGAGCCAGGGAGAAGTCTGCAGTCTTTGCACAATACTTATGGCCAGGTTGAAAGCTGATGGTTAGTGTTACATCCAGACTGAATCAAAGAGACCAAGTTAGTCTATAAAAGTCTAACCCAACTAGAGTGCCATAAATAGATGATAGGCATGCTGGGGTACTAATCTCTTTAGCACTTGGGTGGGCCTGGCCAGTCTCTTCTGATGGCAAGTAGCCTTAACAGGCTGACCCAGGGTGCTTCAGTTTATCCCAGAGTGTTACACAAATGTCTTCTATGAAAAAGACTAAGAAATAGCAGCCTACAGTATTACCCTGTTTACAGATTATTTTTAATAATTTTTGTACACAAACTAAAGGCTTAAGACCTGATATAGCAGTGGTTCTTCTGTTGAGTTATTATTCATTATCCCTTTGAGAATCTGATAAAGCCAAAGTGCTTTTCCCTGTTTTGCACACTTCAGAGGGTTACAGAATACAGATTGTCTATTCTAGCATTATCAGCTATGAACCCAAATTTAATCATTTTAGAGGGGTTCATCTGCTTCTCCCCTACTCTTTCCTAATACAGTTTTAAAAGACCAGAGAATTGTCAGACACCTCTGAAAAGAAGTATTACACTTAACTTCCTTGAAATTGCCTGGGGAGTGTGCAGAAACCGCTCTCACAGATCCAAGTGGCATTTCCAAGGAGTACCAGCTGCCCAGGGAGGATGTGCTAATCACTGGCTCCAAGTACCACCTGCTTTGTAGCACCAACTGCCGGTTATACCAGCAGGTATGCCCACCTGCAGTTCTCTGCTCACCTCCCTTTGGGTCTGGATGCATTTTTAGTTCATGTTTATACTAGAAATGCCACATTAGAAACGATGCAGTTTCTATTCTCCACTGTAAGAGCATGACCTTGTTCATGGGTATTAATCACCCCACAGTTGCCAATAATCAAGGCAAGACTGTACAAATAGGAAATGGGGAAAAAAAGGAACATTTACATCAACTAATTTTAGCAGCATCTTTATTGCAACAAAGAAATGGTAATAAAATGCAACAAAACTAATAATGTTCCACTTTACATGATTAAAAGCCAGGTAGCTGAAAATGAGAAAACCCATAAACTTACTGGAGTGAGACATGCAAATCCATTTATACAAGTCAATGCTTAAAACAGCAGGCACTTTTATGTTCTAAAATTAAAGACCCGAACTCCAATTGTGCGGAATACAACATAAATTTGTATTTGGGTTATTTAAAAACAAACATACAAACACTACTTTTCTTTCTCTGTGGGGGACACTTCTGAACTGATTACCTAGAGCTGTCTCTTGACAAAATAAGAACAAGAGTCAGCACTTTGCATAAACATGTCTCCATATTTAGGCTGCAAGATGGAGAGGAGAGGCTGGGTGGGGTTGGGAAGATGGGAGTCAGGGAGGTCTTCTTAATTCCTTTATGTCTGCTGGGAATGGACCTTCACTTTACATATCTTAGACAGTTGTATCTCTTTTTTATTCCAAATAGCTGTAAGTTGGGCCCCTAGGCCTAAACAAGTATTTTACCCCAATCCCCAAAACCTCAACCAAACAAGGAAGACACATTTAGTGTAATAACTTAGGGTTTCTAGTGTAATTAACTTCAGAATGTCATATACTAATTAGAAGTACTGCTTCATTAATAAGCATGCTTAGCATTTACTTTAGAATGGAAAAATTAACCATTTTATGTTATTTTTAAAATGTTTCATAGGAATATATTAATAAATACTTTTTAAAAATTTGCCTTTTCTACATATCATTTAACTACCATGAGTCAGGACATCTGGATGGAGTCCAGTACCATGTGAACACTAACTGGCTATGTGGCTATATTTCTTCCTCTTTCTATATGTAGGTTCTTCCCTTAATAAATGAGAACATTAGATTATATCAAAGATATAATAGCTGAAAATTTTTATGATTCTATAATTATGAGAAGTCTTATAGGAATAATTCTACCTAAAGAGGGAATACTATTACAGAGAGGTGGGATACACCTTCTGTAAGGAATAAAAGAAATAGTAAAGAAAGCATCAATACCTATATCTCTCTCATTCTTTCAAAAGGTAACATATGCACTGTGACTTCATCCACATGTATGAGGCTTTGGAAGCAAGCCAGGAATGGCACAGAAGGAAAAACCTTCATTGGAAAATGAATCTTCAGACAAAGGGAAGATACAGTTAATAATACCTTCTTCTTTCAGAGTGAGAAGTTGCCAATAGTTATAAATGAGCAGCTTTCTTGACAATTGTTTTAGGTTCTTAATAATCAGCCCAATGTAAAAATCACCTATTATTTTCTTAATCCAACTTCATTCTCTATAAAATAGAGTTTCTTAAAGTAGCCCACAAGGACTTGCTTTAGAATCACCTACAAAATCTATTAGAATTGCAGATTACTGGTCTCCCTTCCCTATCAACTGAATTCAAATTTCTAAGAGTGAAGATCAGATTCTGCATTTCTTTTAAAGCATCCCAGATGAATCTTAGATTTTGAGACCCACTGATCAGCAATGCACAAGCAACTCTGCTTATTGATGTTTGCTCAAGTGCACCATTTATCAAGCCTGCAAAATTCCCATTTGATGTTTAATCTACTGCTGTCTGGTTCTCACCATAACTGTTACTACTTTTATATACTTCTGTCTTTTTTTTTTTTTAAGTTGTTACCCATAGACAGGATCTATTGATTACTTAAAAGGACTATGATGTTTTCCATCTTGACATAAAAAAAAAATTAGACAAGCTATTTTTCTGCAAATGAATTCATTCAGGTACCCAACTGTAGCAGTCCCCCCTCTTTAGCCCCCTTCCCACCCCCAAGAAGACCGGCATTTAGGTAACTGGGAAAAAGAACAAAAGCATTCCATGAAATAAGAAAGGCGGCAAGATGCAAAAGGAAAAATACCTGTGAGTTCAAGAGTACAGGAGGTTCTTTAAGGTTTGTTTGGGTAAAATAAGAGATGCTATTTTAAAGAACACCTTAATGGGCAAGACATTTCAAATGAGTAGCTGTCTAAAAGCCACTGTATACCATTTCTACTTTGCACATAAGGATAGATCCTTGGAGGCCAACTAGTCCACAAACAAAACCCACTTCAATAGTCAGAGATATACATAAGTCATGGGGAAAATACTTTCTTAGGGAAGAAAAGTTACCCAAATCAATTTAATTTAACATTGCAAAAAAAAAATAAACAAATCTTGGAATGGGAAAATATCATAAACAAGAAAATCAATACATATACAGACAATAAAAGTGTAATACCTATTATGCAGTATAAATACACAAAGATTAAAACTCAATCCCTTTCCCAAGGACAGGACCACCAGGTCACCCTGCCATTGCGGGATTCCTCCCACTTCCCATCTGGCCCTCGATGATGAAATCCATGTCCAGTGCAGTTACCATCCTTACTAAAGAAGGCTATGCTTTCTGTGGGAGAAATCTACTGTCCCTGTAGAGGACAGTAGTGGTGGAGAAAGGAAAAGAGCAAATTTTCTTGAGTGGTGTTTAAAAGCACCATCAACAACTTTCTAAACACCAAAGCTTGTGATATAAGGGTCACAGTGCTTTCTCTGCGACTGGCTCCCATGTAACCCATCTAGTACTCCAATGCTTTAAGAAGTCAGATCCCAATCAGCACCTAAAGGTCAATGAGCTCCCTTAATGGTGGTCAAGGGCTAAGGCTAACTGGGGAACAAGTCATGGTTATTCAAGAACACCAAAAAAGACAGTCATAGCTTGCCAGAGATCAGCTTATGGTAAAGAGGTTGTCTGGAAACCTTTTGATTTGATGTTTACAAATCTAATTTATGCTTAAATAATTTAAAAAGGATTAAAAAAAGGTTTAAATTTGTAAACTTTCTAAAATTAAGAAGACAATTAAAAATTGAATTAGAATTACAAAAAAACTCTTAAGACCTTTCCTCCCCTAAATAATGTTAGTTTGTATCTATAATGGCAAGAGAGTGATTTCTTAATTCTGGTTTCCTTAACTAATATTCTAGGAGTTTAAATTTTACTTCCAAAATTTTTTCATGAGTATTTTTGGTCAAACTGTACTTCTGCTCAGTTCTTGAGCAGACTCTCCCTGCCGTTTTCCACACCCTGCTCTGCCCACCCCACCATGATTCCTCTCCTCCTCCCTAAAACTCGGGAACATTTTAATAAGGAAATACCCAATGGAAACTGGCACCACTCAATTTTCTGAAGAATACAAGTGAATGTGTACTTTTTCCTTTTCATAAAGGAAAAGAAATTACCTGCAAATATTTAAGCTCTAATTATTTGATTAAAATTTTCTGCCTGTAATTATCAATATAAGACTAATTTAATCCATGCTACATATACAGTTACTTGCCTTTATGTGAAAGGAAAAACCCACTCTGTCATATCATCAAAGAGAACTATTTATACTAGATACAATTTAAATTGGCTAGAAACTGGTCAGAGCTTGAATGAAATAAAGTCAGTGTCTTTAGGAGGCCACTAAGTTATCCTTGAAAAATCATTACTGACTGGTTAAGTCATAGGTTTAATAGTGATTAGTTCATAACATGCTGGATACACCCCAAGCAATGAAGCATAAGCTATTCAATTACATTTAAGTGCTCTCAAATCTGTAACTAGTCAGAGATTCTGGAATTGAACCAAACCAATCACTAATATCATCATATCTGAATAAACTCAGAAGTATAATGTAAAAATACACTAATTAAGTCCATGAGGTTTATAATGCTATTATAAGTGAAAATAAGGTAGTATGAATACATGGTGCTAATGTCGTATTTCTTTCAGTAGTTCTCATGGTATTGCTGGATCCCTTAATATATGTCATTCACCTTTGTGTATGTATGTTTAAGATAACAGATTACTATCCACAAGCTGCAGATGCCTGCCTGGCACCAAATAAACTTTCAGAAGTAGATGTTATGTGGCAGGTACCAAAATGTGATGATCAATTTCATGTTCTCTATTGATTATACCTCCTCATTTGGTTAAAAAGCCAGTGTATACCAGAGTTCTACACAGGTCAAAATTATATCACTTTCAGAGCAGCGATGCGTGATCCAAGGTTTTCTTGAAGGTAGTGCAAAAGATGCAGTTCATAATGTTCTCCAGATTCAGGAACTCGTATGCTGTGTCTCTCCTGAGGATAAATCTTAACAACAACAACAACAAAATCAAAATACGAAACATAAAAATTCAAAATACATTTCTTTCTAATGCTTTCCAGAGATTTTCAACAGGAGAATATTATGGAACACAGTCTCTCCAAAGATTCTAGGCCCCTCTCCTCTTTTAATAATTCCCTGCATACCACTAGTTTACAGAAGGATTTATCTGTAGATCAGTGGTTCTCCAAGTGTGATCTGCATATTTCTGGGATCCTCAAAAACTACTTTCAGAATGATGATAAGACAATATTTGCCTTTATTCACTGTGCTGGCATTGTACTGATGGGGAAGTTAAATTACTCTTCACCATCACATACTTGCAGTAAAAAAGAAAAATGTCAACTAAGTAGCAGTAAAAAGTTAGAATTTTGTTAAACTGTAACCCTTTGACTAGACATCTCTTTAATATTCTGTAGTGATAAAATGGAAAGAAAGTAGAAAGCATATCTGCTATAGGATGTCTCAAGAAAAAGCACTTACGCCACTGAGTTGCAAGCTGAACTGTTAACTTTTTTTTTTTAAAGATTTATTTATTTCTACGCATATAGGAACTGGGGTATAAGCCAGAGGTGCGGCGGGTGAGAGGATTCACCAGAGAGTGGGGAGCAGAACAGGCAGATGTACTGAAACACACTGCTGAGGGGAGCAGCAGGTGAGACAGGAGAGGTCCGCTGTACCATGTGGGTCAGCTCCCTGGCTGACCAGGGGATTGAACTCATGCTGCAGTGGCTGGCAGTAGCTCGACAGCATTGTCTTTAACCCCTGCACCACCAGGGAGGCCCCTGAACTGTTACCTTTTTTTTTTTTAAGATTGATTTATTTATACAAGAACTGGAAGGGTGAGAAAATTCACCAGAGACAGAGTGGGGAGCAAAACAGGCAGATGGACCAAAGACACAGCTGAGGGGAGCAGTGGGCAAGGCAGGAGAGGTCTGCTGCACCATGTGGGTTTCTCCCTGGCCAGCCAGGAATCAAACCCACACTGCAGAGGCTGCGGACAGCTTCACAGCCTGGCACTCAACCTGTTGCACCACTGGGGAGGCCCTGAACTGTTAACTTTTTAAGTGGAACTCCATTTTTAACTTGAAAGAATGACCTACAACTATAGCGATATAGGTATCTATATGTAACAAATATATAATAGGTACCTATATCTATATATAACTGACAACTATAGTGACATTGAGTATCTGGCAAACACTTGATCAAAATTAATAAAGTGAACTGGTCATTCAAGGACAACAATGAAAGTATTGTTGTCAATGTTAAATTTTGAACTCAATGATGAATTTTAAGTGAAAATGGAATTTTGGAAAACTTATATCTAACCACTACTAGTTCATGAGCTTCCCAATACTCAAAGACTTTTCTAAAGAAATCAGCAGTGATTATTAGTATATGAGATTTTTAAAACAGCAAATAATAAAATGAGTTAACATTAAGAAGACTGGCATATGGGCCCTGGTGGTGCAGGGGTTAAAGTTTCAGCATTATCAAGCTATGGGCAGCCACTGCAGCATGAGTTAGATCCCCTCCCCAGCCAAGTTGCTGACCCACATGGCGCAGCAGACCTCTCCTGTCTCACCCCTGCTCCCCTCACCAGTGTATTTCAGTGGATCTGCCTGTTCTGCTCCCCACTCTTTCTCTGGTGAATCCTCTCACCCTCCACCCTCACACCTCTGGCCTACACTCCAGTTCTTGTATGCATAAATAAATCTTAAAAAAAGAAAGAAGACTGGCATAACACAGTGAACCAATATTTTCCATGACCAAGTATGGGTGAAAGATTCATCTGAAACACATGACCAGAGAGTTTTGATGGAATGTTTCTAGATGTCCTAAAAAACTACCATTTTGCCCACTCTTGGTGTACAGATTCTTAACACTATCAAAAGTAGAACATTCTCATTTGGTAGGTTATGCGTTGGGTCTGGAAATGCTATTATCACTAATTTATAGAAAAAAAATTTTAAACATTCCCAGAACCAAAATTTAACCTACAATGCTCACTTTGGAAGCACATATACCAAAGCTTAACTTACCAAATCATACGAAATAAGAATGTTCTACTTCAGAGCAGGGTTAAAGAAAGTCAATTATCTGAAAATCGGGCTAAAATATCCCTGCCATTTCTAAACTGCACACTATATGAGGTCAAATCTTCTTCACACATTTTAGCCATAACAATATTTCACAACAGATTGCTTGCTTGTAGAAGTAGACATGAGGATTCAGGTGTCTTCCTTATCAGCCCAGACATTAGGGGTTTCACAAAAATGTAAAACAAAGCAACTATTTTTAGTAAATTAAACTTTTAGAAAAGGGATTTTCCCATAAAAATATAATTTGTATCAATATATGTAAAAGGTTATTATTGTTATTTTAAAATAAGTATTTAAAATTTTTCTTAACTTTAAATCTCTTTGGTATATGAAAAGGGTCCCAAGACCTAAAAGCTTGCAAATTGCTGCTACAGACAAGTATCTCATAATTTCCTTACATAAAAGTCAACTGAAATATAAACAAGAACAAGGTAATGGTTTTAATTTCTCATAAGCACACAATCTGTATAAAGAATAGAAAGGGGGAACAGTTACAGAACACAAGATAGTAGCGATAAACAAGTCAGGTAATAGGACAGGCCACAGTTTCAGCCTGACTTTAACAAAACCTTAATTTCTCTCCAACTAGAGAAATTTTTTATTTTAGTTCTCTTAAGCAAAGAGTGACCACAGCTGAAAATTTGCCCTTACTCCTTGGTTTATTAAAGTTCAAAGTAAAATCAATCATTAATCACTACTTAAGCTGATCAGAAAAGGTAGAATAACTCACCTGTAAATCATATGGCTTTCCAGCTCTCACTAAAAAACTTAGTAATATACTGGTGTGTGCAAAATGGACATTTTCATCCAAGAAGCCATGTAAGAGGAGTAAACGATTTGGTCTGAAGAAATGGGAAAAGTAAGAGAATCAGGCAAAATCCCACTCTAGTACTGTGGTAAACCACATAACTCGTTTAAACTAACTACATTAACTCATTCAAACTAACTATATTAACTATGTTAACTTCCTTAAATTATAATATTAGAGTAAGAATTCAACATTTTTATATCAAATTTATAATACATTAACAGAGGCTACATGTAATAAAAGATTTTAAAAAGTGATATGTTCAATTTCCTAACAAGATATTGGCACACATCAATAATTACAGTATGTTCCCAGAAAAAGATCAATTATAGACACTATCTGTAAAACAGTTAAACAAAAATAGATCTTTTTCTATCTTGAAACCATTGTGTACTTCTTTAAGCACAGCAATTGTTTCAAATCTAACTTGTAAAAAAAAAAAAAAAACAGCCATGCCATTCTAGTATTCTATAAACTACTACTCTTGGTTTTGCAGTATTTGTAGTTTTCATTAATATTAAAGACACTTTTTAAAAATATAATTTTACATTTATGACTTTAATGTTAAAGCTTGAACTTACTCAGAGGGGAACTTTTCTGCTTGCATGGCCACAGATCCTAAGTAATAGCCCTGTTCGTTCTGGTCAGGGTGACCCATATAACGTTCAGTGTAGCCTGTATCATAGAAGATCCACAGAGTGACTGGGGCCCCAGCAATAGCAACCTGGACAGGACAATGGCAGTCAAGTATAGTCCAGAAAAAAATGGCTAGCAATGAGAATTTATGAATTTACAGGTTAAAATTATTCTAAGGCTTCAGCTCCATGAAAGGGCCATACAAGACCTCAGGCAACTCAGAAAATCAAAGTGAAGAGCCAAGGTCAAGAGTGAGTCAACTTCACTTTCCATAGGCATGCTGCACACCAAACTCTTAACCTAGGCCAGCTGAAATATAAACATGGACCCCTTTGTTAAAAAAGGAGAATGAGAGCCTCCTTGTGGCGCAGGCAGTTGAACACAGCCCTGTGAAGCTGTCCACAGCCTTTGCAGCGTGGGTTCGATCCCAGCCGGCTGGCGAGATCCCACATGGTGCGGCAGACTTCTCCTGTCTCGCCCGCTGCTCCCCTCAGCAGTGTATTTCAGTCAGTCTGCCTGTTCTGTTCCCCACTCTGTCTTTGGTGAATACTCTCACCCTCCCACACATCTGGTCTGTACCTCAGTTCTTGTATAAATAAATAAATCTAAAAAAAAAAAAAAGGAGAATAATATAGAACATATGAATGCCTCAGTGTAACTCATTACTGCTACTAGGGGAAGAAATGTGTGAGTAATGTCAGTTTTATGTTTAAAAAAAAGTCACTTTTTTTAAGCACAGAATTTAAAACAATGAATGAATTGTAAATAAGCACTGTACACTTGTCTCATTTGAGGCTTCTACATACGGTTTTATATTTAAATATTTTAGTATTTTCTCAATAGCTGCAAACCTATTTATGTCAGTTTTCAGGGTTAGGTTTGTGGTTATAAATAAAGACTACCTGAATATAAAAAAATGCTATTATTTTTATCTTTTTTTTTTTAACAGATTTATTTATTTATGCATACAAGAGCTGGGGTACAGGCCAGAGGTGTGGGGGGTGAGAGGATTCACCAGAGACAGAGTGGGGAACAGAACAGGTGGATTGACTGAAATACACTGCTGAGGGGAGCAGCGGGAGAGTCAGGAGAGGTCTGCTGCGCCATGTGGGCTGCTCCCTGGCTGGTCGGGGATCGAACTCGCGCTGCAGAGGCTTCATAGGTTGCGTCTCAAACCCTTGCGCCACCAGGGAGGCCCTTATTTTTATTCTTAAATAAAAATTATTCTTCACTGTAAAATAAAGTTACCAAAACACGCAAAAAAAACACCCTAGCCATATTCCTGCTCCCTTAACAAGTTAGCATCTTTACATATTTTCTTTTAGCTTTTGTAAGAGATTGTTTACATAATTGTAACCATCATTTACATATTTAATAATTTATTCATTCAACACTGATTTACTTAGGACTTACCATATGCTAAGCATTGTGCTTGGCTACTGAGGATATGGTGACGTAAGGCAGGCAAGTCCCTGCCCTCAGTTTGCAGTCCCAAAATTAAAGAAATAATTATAATCTGATATATGTATGTGCATGTGTTTTGCTAATCATGACCATTCACCATAATATTTGGCATATGTCTTATAACCAACAACTAGTCATCAAGCTAATACGTGTTTTGCAGATAGATATAGATATATAAGGATATATCTCACAAGTTCAAAAGATATAACTATTATCTCACATGGCTACTAAACACATAAATCCTAACATTTCACAATACTTCCAACTCTATAACCTTGCAGAAAATCAGCATTTTCTCATATCTTTAAATTTACAGAAAATTCTCCTAATGCAAAATGAGTAAAATAGGAAGTCACATACCCTGAAGATATCTGATCTCTGCATTAATGCCATGAGGGAAAGGTATCCTCCATAGGACCAGCCATGAATGCCCACACGATCTAAGTCAATGAAATCATATTGGGAGGCTAGATATTGGAGTCCTTCCACCTGATCATCAATTTCTATTTGACCCTGTCAAAAAAAAGGGAAAATATTTCACTGAGTTTGATGTGCGTTAAGAGTGCTTAAAGATAAATGTTTTTACTAAAAATACCTATAGTTTTTTTATATTAGATTCTGTTGTCTGAAAAAGTTTAGCTCTATTTTGAGATAGAGGGCTGTTGCTTATTTTGCTAGCCTGTCCTAGCGCTAACCCTTTGTCATAAAGCTTTTTCCTGTTGTGACCCAAATTGCCCCTTGTCACATGGGTATTTCCCATTTTCATTTGTTCTGTTGTCTGCTAAGAGGCCAGCATCTTCCTTGTAACAAGCCTTCCTATACCCAAAGGCAAAAAAATTTAGCTCTTTAGTGCTTGACTAATTTTACTTCTCCTTTTTAAAATTTAGTGCAGTAAAGCAGAAAGAATTATCTTGAGGCTTTATCCTATTTTCTCATCATTTACCTCTAGGAACTGAATATACTATTTCTTTTAAATCCTAACTCCTGCCACCACCACCCTATCTATATTACTAGGCCTGCCAGTGCACTCACACTCACTTCACTGATCTAAAAACAAAAATAAAAACAAAACCAAAAAAAAACTTACATGAGAATACAACATAAGGTCAAAGAACTGGCTGTGGGAGAAAATCCCCATGTCTTACTCAGCATGTCCAATACACTGGCAAACACAGTAACTGCCTTACTGTGTAAAAGGAACATCGGATTCTCATCATTTCCCAAAGCAGCAGAAAGGACATGGGGCATCTCTAAAAGGTAGCATTTAAAGCTTCCTGTAGAGAGAAAGAGGCTTGTCACAAGGAAGGCACTAACCAGTTGGTTTCTCTCTTCACAGAGGACAGAACAAATCTCAATTATTCCTCTCAGTAGTATATAGGATGCTGGAAACTAAATGGTGCAACTTTCTGGCTAAGTTGGACACAGGAAATATAAAGAGATGATATTTCTACGTAAAGGTGGTTCTATCTCATCTCCACAAAGTTACATATAGGTAGACATGAATAGTAAGTTGCATCTTCCCTCCCACCCCTAATAGCTATCTCTCCTCTCTCTTTCTCTCTCTCTCTCATTCTCTTTCTCTCATTAACTCATAGCCCCTTGCCCCAACTCTCCCTCTCTGGGATTTCACACCAAACAGTGCACCAGAATATGTAAAAGTCTTTAAAAGAAAAATGTTTGTATGTTCACACACCATTTTATATTTAAAGGCGCCTTCAAATTTAAGCCCTCGGTGACAGGATCCCCTGTTGTCTATCACTACAACCACATAGCCTAGAGAGGCTAGAGTATTCAAGCGGAAATACTTGACTCCTTTAAACCGATTATTCACCAACTGCACCTGAAAAGAAATACAACCTCAGTGAAATTTATTATATAGTAGCATGCAAAAGCAAAAAGGAAGTAAGATGCTGTGAAAAGCAGAAAGCCTGTTGTTTTTTAAATCATTCTGCTTTAAAGTGAAATTTTATTTTCTTGTGGTAAGAACATTTAACATGATATCTACCATCTTAACAAAGTTCAGGTTACAATACAGTATATTAACTGTAAGACAATGTTCTACTATAGGTCTGTAGCATTTATTTACCTTGCATAATTGGGACATAATTTATGCCCACTGATGAGCAACTCCATTTCCTCCTCCCTGCTTTATTTTTAAATTATCTTAAATATTTTCATGTTTATGTTTGCTTCTTTTCTTTCTTAGCTTCACTTACAAGGTTCAGGGCAATTAATGAGCAACTACAGACTTTAAAACTATAACCCAGACTTTTTGAAGAAATGCCTCGTTGTTTTCCATAGTGACTATACCATTTTACATTCTCACTAGCAATACACCAGAATTCTGATTTCTCCACATCCTTGCCAACATTTCTTATTCCATCCCCCTCTTTTTTTGATAATAGCCATCCTAATGGCTATGAAATTTTATCTTATATATCATTATATCTTATATATAAAATGTTTTATTGTGGTGTGACTTGCATTTCCGTAATGATTAAAAATAGTGAGTATCTTCTATGTGGCTTCACCTTTTAAACTTAATTACTGATATAAGGAGTCTTTTAGTCTTAAAAGCTAAATAACTAGCTAGTTTATATAGTGTTTTTCACATATCTCATATAACATTTCTTCATTGACAAGGAGAAATACTCTTTTTATTTAGACTTTTAAAAAAGATTTTATTATTTGTTTTTTTAAAAAATATTTATTTTATTTATATAAAACCAGGGTATAGGCCAGATGTGCAGGAGGGTGAGAGGATTCACCAGAGACAGAGCGGGGAGCAGAACAGGCAGACAGACTGAAATACACTGCTGAGGGGAGCAGCGGGCAAGACAGGAGAGGTCTGCTGCCCCATGTGGGTTTCTCCGAGGCCAGAGGGGATTGAACTGGCACTGCAGAGGCTGCGGACAGCTTCATAGCGCTGCGCTCAACCGCCTGCACCACCAGGGAGACCCCATTATTTATTTTTGCATAGAAAAACTGGGGTACAGGTCAGAGGTGCAGGGGTGAGGAGTGATGAGAGGATTCACCAGAGACAGTGAAAGAGTGGGGAGCAGAACAGGCAGATCAGAGCCTCCCTGGTGGCGCAGGGGTTAAAGACAGTGCTATCAAGCTACTGCCAGCCACTATAGCAGGAGTTCGATCCCCGGCTAACCACAGAGGTGACCCACATGGCATAGCAGACCTCTCCTGACTCGCCCACTGCTCCTCTCAACAGGAGAGGAGCAGTCAATCCACCTGTTCTGTTCCCCATTCTTTGGTGGGTCTTCTCACCCCCTGCACCTCTGGCCTATAGCCCAGTTCTTGTATGCACAAATAAATAAATAAATCTTAAAAAAAAAAAAGAAAGAAACAGGCAGATCAACTGAAATACACTGCTGAGGGGAACAGCAGGAGAAATAGGAGAGTTCTGCTGCACCTAACAGGTCTGGTTAGCTCCCTGGCTAGGGACAGAACTCACGCTGTCACAGTGATAGTGCTGAAACTTAACCCCTAGGCCACCAGGGAGGCCCTTACTTAGCTTTAATATCAAAATAATAAAACATGTAAAGCTTCTGAGAATGTCCTGTAATTTTTCTGTTGAATTTCTTTATATTAGCTTTCCTGTTTTAAATTTACAAAATCTTGGCTTCAAGTTTCTAAAGGAAGCCTCACTTAACTCTTTCATGATTTGTGTGTAGATTACTATAGTATAACTGTGAGTCTTGTTTTGTTTGTAGAACATACTTAACAATGGCAAAGTAGTTAACTAAATATAAAATTTTCATCCTAAGATTGTATGACATACAGTTATTTTACTTTAATTTTTTTGGTGACTTAGCCTCTAGATACTAAATAACTGGGAATAATTATAAATATTATTTACTAAGTATTATAAAATCAGTACAGTTATATTCTAATTTTTTCAAGGGCTCATTGTAAGGTATATAATAAAAAAATATTAATAAAACTACCAGTTAATAAAAACACTTTACTCCAAAAGTCAATACAACTTACTTAATATTAATAATACATCCAGAAAAAGGAAAGTCAAGGTGTAAACTTCATACAGTGCTGAACAGTAGGATAGCAGTTGGTTTAAGTAGCTGATAAAAATATTATAGTTTGAGATATAGTTGTAGATGAAGAGGGGGAATTCATTGGGCTATCAAAGTATCCTGAAAATTTGTTAAGACTTTATTTACCAAGACATTTAATTACCTTATTTCATTTCCCAAACAATTCTCTACATAGACACCTGATGTGAATATTCCATATCCCATGAAAGATGCAGTCCTCATTGTAAATTAAGAAATTGATTTACTGATTTACAAATTAGTCGTCTAACTGAAAAAATGCTCATCATCACTTATCACCCAGGAAATACAAAATCAAAACCACTATGAGATACTACCTCACTCCTGTGATAATGGTCCACATCAAAAAAGACCAGAAACACCAAGTGGTGGTGAGGATGTGGAGAAAAGGGAACCCTCTTATACCATTGGTAGGACTGTAGACTAATTCAGCCTCTATGGAAAGCACTATGGCCATTTCTCAAAATATTAAAAATAGATCTATTATATGATCCAGTAATTCCACTCTTGGTCATATACCTAAAGAACACAAAAACACTAATTTGAAGAGACATATACTCCTATGTTCATTGCAGCACTGTTCACAATAGCCAAGTTATGGGAACAACTTAAGTGCAAGGACAGATGAGTGGATTAGGAAGATGTGGTATATAAACACAATGGAATACTACTTAGCTATAAAAAAAGATGAAGTTGGCATTTGCAACAACATGGGTGGAAATGGAGGGGATAATGCTAAGTGAGATAATTCAGAAGGAGAAAGACAAATATCAGATGGTTTTACTTACATGTGGAATATAGAGAAACAAAACAAAGGGTCAAACAGAACAAAATCAGTAACAAACCCTAGAAGCCTCATTATAAAGTTGAGGTTACCAGAAGGAGAGGAGTGAAGGTGGAGAGCAGGGTGTAGAGGGGGCCCAAGGGACTATGGTGAAGGATTATGGGTACCTTGGTGGTAGGTGTGGTGTGGTAACATACATCTGAAGAGGTGTGATCCTATACCTCTGAGTCATAGTGTTGTAAATCAATGTTACCTCAATTAAAAAAAATTTTAAATGTTAAAAGTTTAACAAAATCTGCTAACCCAGATTACTATATCTAGTGAAAATATCTTTTAAAAGGGGGAAGAAAAAAGACATTCAAATTAAAAAAACAAAACAAAACCCAATTTCCTAAACTCCTAGACTGGATAATCAGAACATAAACCAGAGTCAGTAACAGCAGAGGCCCAACTATTCTGTAATCTTAAATCAATTGACTAGACATTTAAGAAACAAATCACCTACAATAAGTATATTCCTATGTAGGAATATAAATATGCCCACCTGAGGACCACCATATATGAACAGCACAGTGGGGTATTTCTTTCCAGGTTGTAGATCATGAGGTTTGTATAGCATCCCATACAATGTGAATCCAGTAGTACTTTCAAAAGAGAAAATTTCTGGAGGGGTATAGTCAGGAAGAGGACCTGCGAGAAGATAACATGTAGAGTCTGTAAAAGGAATTCTTATGGAGTCTTAATCTTACCTAGATTTTAAGACTAAAGAGCTCTACAACCTGAGTGCAAGGAAGAAGATAAACTCACAAGCCGAAGCACAAATAACTGACCAATCGCCTAAACGAATCTAAGCCATTGTTACTGGTTTAGTTCTGTCCGACCCTTTGGCAAACAAGAAATTAAACAAGAACATTTACATTTAATAAAGAAAATCTAATGAATATGTCAAATTACCTATTTTAGGAGCAGACACATAATATTGATAGGGATTTACATGCCTAAGTGTACAAATACTTTGTGTTCAGTTCAATATACCCTACTAATGTTTAAGCCATGTATCTGATTAGAAACTGGAAGCACTAATTTAACTTAGTTAACTTGTTCATGGCAGGTACTCAATAAACATTTATTTCTGATCATTAGAGAATAAACTTAATCAGAATCCAGAAAAACAGAAAGTCATGATCAGTCATTGGTTTACCACTGTTATATGGGCCTTTCCTAAGTGTGTACACTCAATTTTACAGTTCTGTTGTCTTTTGGTATGCTTTAAGCAACCTATTTTTAAGCAGTAGGCTTCAAAGAAAAATTTTTGATCCTTAAAATGCAGTTATTCATGATACAATTAGTAGTAATCAACTTTCCCAAGCCTAACTGTAAGGCAACAGATAAACTTTCATTGATTTCTTAAATTCTTTTTTTGCAAAGGGACTATTTGCAAAAGAGTTCAGATGTTCTATAAAAACCACCTGGTAGTTTCCTAACCAACTGATTATATTCTTTGTTGTACAATAAATCACCATCTTTCAGCAAGCAAAACATTAAATTTGAATAAAGATACAATCCATGAATTAGGACACAATTAAAAGTTTACTTTAAATATTTTTTGGAGAGGGGACACCACCCTTCTATTTAATTAAGAGGAACATTTTCATAGTCCAGAGATTTTTTTATTTGTTTTTCACACTTATCATGCCATGAATTCCTAGGGAATGGGCTCCAGCAGCGCAGGCTCCTTTCCATTGCTTCTCACAAAGCTTGCCTCTCTGGGTGGGGCAGGCTGGTGCTTCTGCTGAACCCAAGTACCTTTCTCTTTGGCTTCCTTTTTTTTTTCCCTGATCATTTTCTTTCACCCATTTCAGGAAGCTATCTAGGTCGGTTCTTAAGAGTGCTTAATATGCTCAATACGAACATTAATTCTCTTGGCAAGAATCTTGCCCTTGTTTGTTACAATGCCAACTATATGCTGGGTAACATTATCAACTCTTCCAGTTTTGACATGGTAACATTTGTGAGGCTTCCTTTTTGAATAGTGCCCATCCTCTTATGGCCTACAATATCACCTTTCTTGTATTAGATTCACATGTATGTGACCAAAGGAACAACCCTATGTTTTCTAGAAGGCCTAGTCTACAAATAGTGGGTGCCTCTCCTCTTTCCCTTTGTGTTGGTCATTTTGGAAACCTACTAGAAGGTGGCAGTTCTGGCCAAAAAGATGATTTTACAGATTAAGCAGAAATCATCATCATATTATAAATTCTATATATTATAATTCAAAATATTATAAAATCATCATCATATTATAAAATTTAATGTGGACATTAAAACATACCTACATCCTCTGTGGTCTAGCACTAATACTTTAGTCCTTTATTAGATATTGAATGAAAATACTTAACAGGCAAAAGAATTTGGGGATAAAGTAGATTAATAGAAACATAAAATTACTCCACCTTAAGAAATCAAGCAATTTAAAAATAGATAATTCATAGTGCTCTTCAATTCCACACAGAACAGAGTTCTATCTTATTAAAATGGCCAATGTAAGTGATTAAAAGTTTAAGAAAGTTACTTGTTGGTTATTCCCTAAAGTTGCAACTTCCCTGTTCAAAAGGTCTTACTAGTTTATATAAATTATCTTCAACTTATCTGATTATCTGGGAAATGATCTGAAAGTGTGAATAAATCATTTCCTAAGCTGGTATCTTGATTATTTTCAAACAGTCCCAAAAGATCTGCTCCTGACTAGAGTAGAGGGTAACCCATCTTATTCTGTCGCTGAGAGAATAAAAGGGATGAAATCAATCAAGAACCCAGCAGCTAAGTGACAGGCAGTGGTGACAGATGGTAAGACTGTGCACAGGACACATTAGTGCCTGTTTAGTTTAATATACTATTTCTACTTAAGATCGGTCCAGGGAAATGAGTACCTGCTGAATCCAAAATGGTGGCCCAGAATTCCTTTGTCTTGCAAGTTGGGTCATCTTCAGGACTTGTGAGCTTGTAAAGGGACACACAGTGTGGATTCTTCTGGTTACTATACTTGCTTATAAAGAAGTCACAGTACTAGAAAAAGGAAAAGATAATTATTATCCAGGAAAAAAGGAAAAAGGTTATCTGTTGATACATCGCCATTAAAGCTACAGCAGGAACATGAGAATTTGACCTTTTATGTACACATATAATGCCAAATTAAGGCTAAGTTTTAATTTTTTTAAATTTTTTAAAAGATTTTATTTTATTTATACAAGAACCGGGGTATAGGACAGATACGCAGGAGGGTGAGAGTATTCACCAGAGTCAGAGCAGGGAACAGAACAGGCAGACTGACATGAAATACACTGCTAAGGGGAGCGGCAGGCGAAACAGGAGAGTTCTGCTTGCCATGTGGGTTGCTCCAAGGCCAGCGGGGATTGAATTGGCACTGCAGAGGCTGCGGACAGCTTCACAGTGCTACGCTCAACCGCCTGCATCACCAGGGAGGCCCCAAGGCTAAGTTTTAAAAGCTTTTTGTAAGAGAACCAGACTTTTGCACGTCAACTTCACAAATCTTTTTGTTAGTGAAAAGAAATCTTATATGATCACAAGACTTTTTACAAGACAAGACATTCTTTTGAAACAGGACTTCATACCTGGCTGATGCAGCAAGAGTGGGAATAGCCACGGTCTGTCAGCCTTGTCACCTCTCCAGGACTTACATAACTAACCACATACAGGTGATGTTCTAAAGGGGAGTCTTTGGTGCCTTCAAAATAAACCAGTTTTCTGACTTCATCAACCTGGATCTGTCAAAATAGCCAAAAAAATTGTGCTTAGTAAGAGTAGTAATTCAACAAACAACCCCCAATTTTATTCAGAATCATTTGTCACCCTTAGATTTGTGCTTCTTTTAAAAAATTTTCCCACCCTTTTTACTAAACCTGAGTTTTTTTTTTTTTTAAGAGCATTTTTTTTTTAATTATTGTTAAGATTTATTTATTTATTTATGCAAGCACCGGGTACAGTCAGAAGCATGGGAGGGTGAGAGAACTCACCAGAGCCAGAGCAGGGAGCAGAGCAGGCAGAAGGACTGAAGTACACTGCTGAGGGGAGCAGCGGGAGGCAGGAGAGGTCTGCGCACCATGTGGGACCCTCCTCTGGTGGCCGGGGAGCAGCCGGGGATCGAACCGGCACGCAGAGGCTGCGGGCAGCTTCGCAACCCAGCGCTCAACTGCTGCGCCACCAGGGAGGCCCTGGTTTTGTTTAGGACTTAAAGCTTAAGAATGGACCCTACTTGGAAGGAAAATGAAAACCTGAGTCGCATGCTGTTGGTAGTTTCCTCTTAGTTAGAATGTGTGCTTTTCTTAAAAGACACAAATTATTAAAATGATAACCTATTACAGGGAAAAACTGTATATGGCAGTGTATTTATTTATTTATTTAAAAAAATTTATTATTTATGTATATAAGAGCTGGGGTACAGGCCAGAGATGCGGGGAGTGAGAGGATTCACCAGAGACAGAGTGGGGAACAGAACAGGCAGACTGACTGAAGTACACTGCTGAGGGGAGTAGCGGGTGAGTCAGGAGAGGTCTGCTGTGCCATGTGGGTTGCTCCCTGGCTGGCCGGGGATCGAACTCGTGCTGCAGAGACTGTGGATTGCTTCATAGTGTGGTGCTTAACCCTTTGTGCCACCAGGGAGGCCCTGTATACAGCAGTTTATACAATGTTTTGTGCCTTTTTAAAAGAGTCTAATTTTAACCTCTTTTTTTTTTTTAATAGAGGCATGTTTTATTTATTTATTTGTTTGTTTGTTTTTGTTTATACATGCACTGGGTACAGTCAGAAGCGCGGGAGGATGAGAGAATTCACCAGGGCCAGAGCGGGGAGCAGAGCAGGCAGAAGGACCGAAGTACACTACTGAGGGGAGCAGCGGGCAGCAGGAGAGGTCTGCGCGCCATGTGGCACCCTCCTCCGGTGGCCGGGGAGCAGCCGGGGATCGAACCAGCGCTGCAGAGGCCGCGGGCAGCTTCGCAACCCAGTGCTCAACCGCTGCGCCACCGGGGAGGCCCTAATTTTAACCTCTTATATAATTTTCAGTGCAATTTTATCTTAGGCAGTACTTTTCTTGTCTTTTTAAAAATTTACAGAAGTATTTTATTTATTGGTTGGGGAATAATGATCTCAATTACAAGTTTTAATACTAGTATAGTTCATAAATAGTATGGAGAAGATCTTTTAAGTCTTCATTCAGAACTCAAAAAAATACCTGCATGTAAACTCATAGCTGAATTCACTTGGCATTCTTCCCAAATTACAATAAAATCTTAAACAAATGACTTCCTTTACCATTTAAAAAAAAATATTTTACCAGCCTATTTAAACAATGTTAAATTCAAAGCTTTTTACACAGCAGAGAAAATACCATAAGCAAGTATTTTTAAATGCCACATTTTCTCCAGAAAGCCTTTTCTTCATCTTTAAACATATTTTTTAGCACACCAAGATACAGAACTAAACACAGTTGAGATTTAACTAGGACCAGATGACATACATAGGAAGGATACAAGTGACGGTTTCACAGGTACATATTAATCTCTGAAAAGGTTAGGACTGGTTTTGTTCCTGACTTAGCAGCTGGGAGTCAGGTCTTTCAAAATATAAGAAATAACTGGTTAATTTCTCACTCCTGTCTATAATGGTTAGTTTTCTTCATTTCATGTAATTGCTTCATTCAACAGAAATATCAAAACCACCTGAGGGGCTTATTAAACAGATTGCTGGGTCCAACCACCATAGTTTCTGGGGTAGACCTGAGACTTTGCATTTCTAAAGGGTTCTCAGGTGATGCTGATGCTTTGGTATTGGTCAAGGGACTACAATGAGCTTAAAATTGTTTAAAGCTTCATCCAATTACCACCTTTAGATATCTTTTGATGGGAACAAAGTCAGTGACAATTATATTCAAGGTCCCTGCCATAGCAATTTATAAGAAATAAATATTTTGTTCATTCAGGTCACCAAAATAGCTTTCTCCTACACATTTGTTCTTCATCCAGCACTGGTTTATAGCTTTTCAAAGTCTTGGGATTTCCTAAGTGCAGTGAGTGATAAAGGTATCTCTGCTATATTAATGCCAGCAACTTTTGAAAAACACCCAAGGAATGTTCCTGATTACCAGGGCAACCAACTTGAATAGAGAGTTGGATCATCCAGTCCAACTCCCCTGATCTCCAGGGAGGTGAGAAGAGGAGCTAAAGATTGAGTTCAACTGCCAATGGTCAGTGATTTAATCAACAATGCCTATGTGATGAAGCCTCCATAAAAGCTCAAAAAGGAGAGGCTCTGCAGAGTAAACATGTAAAATTCATGTAACTATGGTGAACACGGAAAGACTGGGTGGGGGTGGGGGGTGGGGGATTGGCTCCTTTACCTGGCCCTATAAATTTCTTTCAGTTGGTTGTTGATTCATATCCTTTAGTATTCTTTGCAATAAATAGGTGATCTAGTGAGTAAATGAGTTTCCTAAGTTCTGTGTACCGCTCTAGCAAATTAATCAAACCAGAGATGTGTGTCCTAGATATCTCTGATTTATAGCCAGTTGGTCAGAATTACAGATAACAAATTAGTCTTGCAATAGGCACCTGAAGTCTGGAGGTGATGGTAACTTCCCATTTGTAGCCAGTTGGTCAGAAGCCTGGGTGACCAAGTGGGGCTTATAGTAGGCCTCTGAAGTGGAGGGTGATCTTGGGAGACTAAGTCCTTAAACCTATAGAATCTGATATTATCTCCAAATAGATAATGTCAGAATTGAGTTGCATTCTCAGACACCCTGCTGATTTCCAAGAATGGCTTTACTGGTGTAGGGAGGTCTACCCACACCACACTGAAAACTATCTCAGAGACACTAAAATGCACTCCCGGAACAGAGAAAAATATACTTGGATACATAACCAGAAGGCCATGTAAGGCTCTCAGGGGAAATTAGACTTTAAATGTTGCCTATTATAATTACATTCTCAAAATTTTACTAACAAAAACAAACCTAGAAAAAACAAACAAACAAAAAAAACAAACCTAGGGCCTGGATCTTCATTCTTTCGCTTTAATCACCTTGGGGACTATAAGTGACTTCTATAGTAGTCAGTATCTATAATCCATCAATAATATCCTTGTCAATTTGAGGAAATCACAGGCCTTCATTAAATCCTGGTGGCATACTCAATTGTATGTGTCACACATATAAAAGATGGAGTTCTTAGAGATCTCATGAAATTGACCACCTAACTGAAAGTTGAAACAAATACATGGTACTATGAAAAGCAGGGAAAAAATTAGAAATCATTGGATTGCTATAGAAAAATCACATTCTGAGAACAAAACTGAGGATGGATTTCTTCATCTTCTCTATCAATCTACACTATATATATATGAACTGCAGGTCATCCCCTTCTGAAGGTGGGGGATGAAATTAAATTTGTGAGGTAAGATGAACAGGTGAATGAAATAGAATCCGCAAATCAGAAGTAGTAAATAAATTTCTAAAATAGTGTGGACATGAGTTGTCTATAAGAGACTTAAAAATAATTTTCAAACTATAGTCTAATAACTTTTACTAGACTCAAAAGTATGGACTAGCCCTTATTAAAACAATATATTAAAAATGGTGAACTTTAATAACCAGAACACATCTAATACTAGAGTTATAAAATGGGTCAGATTTTAATTTAAATTAATTCTTCCTTTCCAACAACTTGAGTTCTTTCAGGCCCTCACTTAATATTTTCAAAACACTGCTCTTTTGCACTGCTGATTTTTAGTACTGCATACACACCACAGATTTTGAGCAAATATGTAAGTAGAAAGAAAGAACATACATTGGATCCATGCCGGCCAAGTACTTCCCATTCACCACTGGTAATTGCTATTTCTTCTTTGATAGGGCACTTGAAATCACCTAAAGAAAAATATAGTTATAATTTAGCACTTTATGCAAGATTATAATCAAATGCAACAATGAATAATAATATTCTAAACTCTTTTTTTCCACAAAGATACATTAAAAAGTTCAAGCTATGTCTGGGCAAATGAAAATATTTGCAACTATATAGATATAATGGTTACATTATTTGTAAATGTATTAATGTGACTGAATTATTCATTTTAAAATGGCTAATGTTGGGCCTCCCCGGTGGTGCAGCGGTTGAGCGCTGGGTTGCGAAGCTGCCCGCAGCCTCTGTAGCGCCGGCTCGATCCCCGGCTGCTTCCCGGCCACCGGAGGAGGGTCCCACATGGCGCGCAGACCTCTCCTGCCACCCGCTGCTCCCCTCAGCAGTGTACTTCGGTCCTTCTGCCTGCTCTGCTCCCCGCTCTGGCTCTGGTGAATTCTCTCACCCTCCCGCGCTTCTGACTGTACCCAGTGCATGTATAAACAAAAAACAAACAAACAAACAAATAAATAAATAAATAAAATAAAACATGCCTCTATTAAAAAAAAAAATTAAAATGGCTAATGTTATATGAATTTCACCTTAATTTTAAAAAAAGTCTACAGTTAAAAAAATGCCAACTTATGAGTTTTCACAATAATCTGGAATAATGATAGAATGATTCATGTAAATAGTGGGGGGAAAAGCAAAATAGATTTATAGCAAAGCCAGAAAAGAACTCACAAGCACTTGCATCCCCAGACCTTTGGTTAGACGAAGAAGTCTAATGTATTGACAAGGTATTTCTTGTAAATAAAACAAACTATTTTATTTTTTTTTAAGATTTATTTATTTATGCATACAAGAACTGGGGTACAGGCCAGAGGTGTGGGGGGTGAAAGAATTCACTAGAGACAGAGTGGTGAGCAGAACAGGCAGAATGACTGAAATACACTGCTGAGGGGAGCAGCAGGCGAGGCAGGAGAGGTCTGCTGCGCCATGTGGGTAACTCCCTGGCCGGGGATGAAACTCATGCTGCAGTGACTGTGGATACTTCATAGGGTGCATCTCACTCAACCCCTTGCACCACCAGGGAGGCCCCAAAACAAACTACTTTGAAAAGTCACAGAAGAAAAAAAATTTAATACAATTATTCTTAATTTGCCATAAAAACTGTGCATTACCATAATAAATACCAATATGCCCCATTTGTCTTTATGAGATCCTGTCTTAGTAGACAAAATTCTCAGTAGCCTGAGGAGGAGGTTAAAACCTGGAGACCATTTGTTTTTGTCTAGCTGCTCCTAGTTATGGCTGTACAGAGTGACAGTTGAGGAAAGGCTGAGATGGTGAAGGGTCTTAACTAAGGTTCTGCTCATTTAAAAAAAAAAAAAAAACTTATTTTCTTTTTCTTAGATACAAAAGTACAACTTAGTAGTTAAAAATTTGTGGTCAGAAAAATATTTAACAGGGCCTCCCCCGGTGGCGCAGCGGTTGAGTGCTGGGCTGTGAAGCTGCCTGCAGCCTCTGCAGCGCCGGTTTGATCCCCGGCTGCTCCCCGGCCACCTGAGGGAGGGTCCCACATGGCGCGCAGGCCTCTCCTGCCGCCCGCTGCTCCCCTCAGCAGTGTGCTTCGGTCCTTCTGCCTGCTCTGCTCCCCGCTCTGGCTCTGGTGAATTCTCTCACCCACCCGCGCTTCTGACTATACCCAGTGCTTGTATAAATAAATAAATAAAATAAAAAATTAAAAAAAAAAAAAAGAAAAATATTTAACATACGCATGCTAGCAACTACTTACTATTGTATATTATAGCCACATAAAAGAAGGAAAATAAAGTGAACATCAAGGAATGGAGGAAGATTTGAAGCAAGAATAACTAAGAAGAAAGGGGGGGAAGAAGGGCCTCCCTGATGGCCCAGGGGTTAAGACAGTGCTATCAAGCTATCTCCAGCCACTGTAGCACGAGTTCGATCCCCCGCCAGCCAGGAGCAACCCACATGGCACTGCAGACTTCTCCTGCCTCACCCCCTGCTCCCCTCAGCAGTGTATTTCAGTAGATCCGCCTGTTCTGCTCTCCACTCTGTCTCTGGTGAATCCTCTCACCTCACCCCCCACACCTCTGGCCTGTACCCCAGTTCTTGTATAATTAATAAATCAATCTTTAAAAAAATTCAATAATTATACAAAATTCTAAAAATAGCTTTTTAAATCTGAAAATAACTTGGGTTCATTTTAATTAAAAATTACAGTAAAGGAAATGGTGCTGGGAAAACTGGGTCGCTACATGCAAAAGAATGAAGCTTGACCACTACCTCACACCATACACAAAAATCAACTCAAAATGGATTAAAGAACTAGACATAAGACCTGAAACCATAAAATATATAGAAGGAAATATAGGCAAAACACTACATGATTTGCACATCAAAGACATCTTTACAGACACATCACCCAAAGCAGTGATAGTGAAGGCAAAGATAAACAGCTGGGACTACATCAAATTAAAGAGCTTTTGCACAGCAAAAGAGACAATAACAAAAACAAAGCGAAACCCCACCAACTGGGAGAACATTTTTGCACCCAACACTAATGATAAAGGACTGATCACAAAAATCTGCAAAGAGCTGATCAGACTCAACAACAGCAAAGAAAATAATCCAGTCAAAAAATGGGCAGAAGAGCTAAAAAGAAACTTCTCTGAAGAGGAAATGCAAATGGCCAACAGACATATGAAAAAATGTTCAACATCACTTGTCATCAGGGAAATGCAAATCAAAACTACCATGAGATACCATCTTACACCAGTGAGAATGGCACATATTAAAAAAACTAGCAACAACAAATGTTGGCGAGGGTGTGGAGAAAAAGGAACTCTTCTGCACTGTTGGTGGGAGTGCAAACTGGTCCAACCACTGTGGAGAGCTGTGTGGAGATTTCTGGACCTACTAAACATAGAGCTTCCATATGATCCAGCAATTCCACTCCTAGGTATTTACCCAAAGGACACAGAAACATCAATTCCAAAGAACACCTGCACCCCTATGTTTATAGCAGCACTGTTTACAATAGCTAAGCTTTGGAAACAGCCCAAATGCCCAAAAATAGATGACTGGATCAAGAAGTTGTGGTACATATATACCATGGAATATTACTCAGCATTCAAAAAAGATAAACACATGCAATTTGCAGCAACATGGATGGCGCTGGAAGGGATCATGCTCAGCGAAATAAGCCAAAAAGAAAAAGAAAAATACCGGATGGTCTCACTCATAGCAGGAATCTAGAAAACTTAAATAAGGGACCAGGAAAATGAATAACTATAAGAAAGTGAAAATCAAAATCAACAAAAAACTATGAACCAGAGACACTTTTAGGGGGGCCGGAGGGGAGGGATTGGGGTCAGAATGGGGGGGCTGCAATTGTATGGGGAATATAACAATAAAATTTATAAAAAAGAAAAAAAAAAAAGAAATTAATAAGTATAGAAAACAGCTCTTTAAAGCTTGTATCATTAGAAATATTTTGCTTGTTATTATATCAAAATATATATCCTTCCTTCCTCTAGAAATTCTTCAGAAATCAAAATATGGAAAAATAAAGAATGTCATATATTTAAAAAAAAAAAAATTACAGTAAAGGGCCTTCTTGGTGGCACAGGAGTTAAAAACACAGCACTATCAAGCTGTTGCCAGCCACTGCAGCACAAGTTTGATTCCCGGCCTGCCAGGGAGCAACCCACATGGCACAGCAGACCTCTCCTGCCTTGCCTGATGCTCCCCTCAGCAATGCTGCCTGTTCTGCTCCCCACTCTCTCTGGTGAATCCTCTCACCCCCCTCATATCTGGTCTACACCCCAGGTCTTGTATGCATAAATAATGTTTTTTAAAAAAATTATAGTAAATGGGCCTTCCCGGTGGCGCAGCGATTGAGTGCTGGGTTGCGAAGCTGCCCGCAGCCTCTGCAGTGCTGGTTCAATCCCCGGCTGCTCCCCAGCCACCAGAGGAGGGTCCCACATGGCGTGCAGACCTCTCCTGCTGCCCGCTGCTCCCCTCAGCAGTGTACTTCGGTCCCTCTGCCTGCTCTGCTCCCCGCTCTGGCTCTGGTGAATTCTCTCACCCTCCTGCACTTCTGACTGTACCCAGTGCTTGTATAAATAAATAAATAAATAAATCTTAAATAAAAGACCTGCAAAAGCCACTTTTACGGCAAAGGTAAAAGTTGAAAGGAAAAGTCATTTTTCCACCCAGATTACTCATTAAAAGTTTATTATAAATCTATATAGAACTACATATATAGCTAATATTACATATCCCATCAAGACCTTTGCCTTTGATTTTTACACATGCAAGTATTTAAATTTATGTATTAATTTTAAATAAGTATTGATATTTACTAAGTATATAAAAGAGACATTCCATTACCCTTCCCCTCCCACCTACTGTTCAACATTTTTTCTTTTTTAAGTAAAAAATTATTTCTTACTTGGGGCAGGCAACCCACCACTTGATCGTTTATATTTGCTCTCCTTTAAAATGGATGTAATTTTATATAAATGACGGAAACCTGTTTTGCATTCAGAGGCAAAAATAAACTCAATTTCATCTTCATGACTTTGGGGAAAAACATGAAAGATGTCATGGATCTGTAAAATGAATAGCTTAATTTACTATACATATTAATGAAAATACCACACAAACAATTCAAAGAATAGCTTGAGAAGCATACTCTGAAATATAAATAACTACCAACGCTAAGGGGTATGGTACATTTGGAATTACAGATTTTGCCTCAGACTTTCAGATTTATCTTACTTTAGCCAAAGAACTCATCCATTGAGAAATAAATGTCTCCAAATGGAGAAAAAAGGAAAATGTGACCAAAAGCTCTTTCTTGCTCACAATCTCTGCAATCCTTTGAAACACAGTTGAGGTTTGTTTAATGATACAAATCTTATGACAGAAATGATGCAATTTTATTTTTTCACTTTTCTTTTCCAATGAGAAATATTCTAACAGTAGAAGGGAAAACAGATGTTCATCTGCTTTAAGAGCATCATATGAACCTTATGTTCAGCCAGAGTAAGTTGGTTTTCTTTTCTTTTATTTTGTTAAATTGGAAATTGCATAATTCAATCCAATATTTTGGTAGTTTACCAACTTAAAAATGAAAGTCTCCTAGACAGAACTTTTGTGGTTCTCTCAGAGGCACTGATGAGGCTGTGTATTCAAAATCTCATGTGTTCAGGAACAAGGGCAAATCCACAGCCATTTCAATGGCATCCACTTTCTATCTTACACACCATTCCATGTTGGAACCATCATTCCATTCTGAAATGTTTAAATTAAGCAAATTAATATTCATGGTTACTCGGAAGTTAAAAGAATTCATCTTGATAGTTTGCTATAAAATTTTACATGCTTTAACAGCCTGAGAAAATATTCAACCAAATATATGAAAATAAAACACATACATTTATCCAGATATCTGTTGTTTCTTCATAGATAATCAGTGGGGTAACAGAGTCAGGCACTGATTCAATGAGTCTCTGTCTTTCCATCGCATCATCTTCTACTGGGATAAATAGTTCAGGGGAGATCAACACTATCTGCAGGCGAGTTTGGGAGCGATCTAGTAGGATGGACCAAGCACTATTTAAACAAATAAAAGAAAAGCACCAAAAATAAAGCAATCTCTTAGAAAATACTGTCATTTGGCACTCATCAATTATTTTTGTAATCAAAAGGAAAGAATTAACTTAGTATATGTTAAATTATCACTTACAACTGGCTAATTAAAAATACCTGTTTTTTAAAGTTAAGCTTTAATAGTTTTTAAAAGTGGTTTTCTTTAAATTTCTAGAACCATAGATGGCCTCTGAAATTGCTTTCTTACTTTTAGAGTGAACAAATTCTAGCCTTATGAAACTCCTGCTGACTACATTAGACACAGAAACTATTCGTCTTCCTTAATCGCCTTCATAATATTTATGCTTACACAATAAAAAAAAAATATTTACAAGTGAGCCTTAAAGCCATACAACTAAACCGCAAATAGAATGAAAATGCAATGCACCTAAGCTTATAGGATTACAAATCCCCAGAGTATACTCAGCTCATAAAAATTCTTTGTGCAGAAATAACTGCATATTTAAATTTATGTGTGAAGGCAGCTCCAACTATAAGGTTAAAATGAACAGACATTTCTAAAGTTTTGGATCCTTCATAGTGGTAAAGAAGTTAACAATTTAACATACGCACTATTTTCCCTCTGGAGTCCATCCAGCTCTGGCAATATATTCAACACCTTCAAACAAAATCTCAAAAGGCTGTATTAGTTCCTTATCAATGACATCTATAATCTATCAAAAAAGAAAAAAAGAATGTAATTATAAAAGACATAAACATGTAAGTAGCTTACTAGTCTACCTAAGTCATTATCAATAACAGCATGATAATTTTTCAGGTTTGGGTACTTTATTTTTTGTTTTTTGTTTTTTTTTTTTTAATTTTCTAGAGGCATGTCTTATTTATTTATTTGTTTATTATTTGTTTGTTTGTTTGGTTTATACATGCACTGGGTACAGTCAGAAGTGCGGGAGGGTGAGAGAATTTACCAGAGCCAGAGTGGGGAGCAGAGCAGGCAGAAGGACCGAAGTACACTGCTGAGGGGAGCAGCGGGCGGCAGGAGAGGTCTGCGCGCCATGTGGGACCCTCCTCCGGTGGCCGAGGAGCAGCCGGGGATCGAACCAGCGCTGCAGAGGCTGCAGGCAGCTTCGCAATCCAGCGCTCAACCGCTGCGCCACCGGGGAGGCCCAGGTTTGGGTACTTTAAAAGGCACACAAAGTATAGCAAAACCAACAGGAAGTTGTGGGAATCTTATACAGGAGCTCTTTACACCTAAAAAAGCTGTCACCATAAGAATGAGTTCATAGTTTTCCTATGAATTTACACAAATAGAATACTTGATAATAACTTGTAAATCAAATTTTAATCACTTTAAACTCTAGTATCTAAGAAAAGTAATAGTCCCTTGTTCCCTGTATTTCAGCTTAAAATATTATTTGTGTAACATATTAGTGGTCCTGAGTAAGCCAACTTTTTTCCATTAAAAATCTAGTTGACATAATTAAAACAATTGTTCTTCTGATGGGCAAAGGATCTAAATAGACAATTCTCCAAATGTTGAACACGCACATGAAAAGAAGCCCAATGTCACTAACCATCAAGAAAATGTAAATAAATCAAACCACAATGAGGTACCACTTGAAACTCACTATAATAAATGAGTAAAGTGATAAGAAGTGTTGATTAGGATGTAGAGAAATTGAAAACCTCATACCCTGCTGGTGGGAATACATAATAGTACAACCACTTTGGAAGACAGCTTGGCAGTTCCTCAAAAGGTTAAACATTGAGTTATCACGTGATCCAATAATTCCACTCCTAGGTATATAACCAAGGGGGAAAAAAAAGGTAGGGCCTCCCCGGTGGCACAGCGGGTTAAGCACAGCACTGTGAAGCTGTCCGCAGCCTCTGCAGTGCAGGTTTGGTTCCCAGCCGGCTGGGGACATTCCCACATGGCACAGCAGACCTCTACTGTCGTCCCCTCTGCTCCCCTCAGCAATGCTTTCAGTCCATCTGCCTGTTCTGATCCCGACTCTGTCTCTGGTGAATCCTCTCACTTTCCTGTGCCTCTGGCCTGTACCCCAGCTATTGTATAAATTAAAAAAAAAAAAAAAAAAAAAAAGGCATATCCACACAAAAACCTGCATGCAAATATTCATGGTAATTTTTTTTTAAGATTTACTTATTTATGCATACAAGAACTGGGGTACAGGCCAAAGGTATGGGGGGTGAGAGATTCACCAGAGACAGAGTGGGGAGCAGAACAGGTAGATGTACTGAAATACACTGTTGAGGGGAGGAGTGGGCTAGTCAGGAAAGGTCTGCTGCGCCATGTGGGTCACTTCCCTGACTGGGGATCCAACTCGTGCCGCTGTGGCTGCGGAGAGCTTCATAGTGCTGTGTCTTAACCTCTTAAGCCACCAGGGAGTTTCATAACTCCCCCATGGTAGTGCTATTGATAATAGTCAAAAAGTTGAAATAACCCAAAAATCCGTAACTGATAAGTATATTTATCAGATAGTAATGGTTCAACATGGATGAATCTTGAAAACATTACACTTAGTTAGAGAAATCAGACTAGTGACTGTATGATTCCATTTATATGAATGTTCAGAATGCGCAAATCTATAGACAAAAGAAAAAAGTGGTTGCCTAGGGCTGGGGGCAAGGAGAGGAGCATGATGACATTGGGAAATGATGACTAAAAGATGTGGGGTTTCTTTTTGGAATGATGAAAATGTTCTAAAATTGTGATGGTTGCAATCATGTAAATATACTAAGTCCTATCTCAATAAAGCTGTTGAAAAAAGCTGAGCAGAGAAGACTGCTTTTAAATTAATCTCATATGCATTCAGCTTATATGCATTTGACTATCCAATTGACAAGGAGCAGTACAAGAGAAACATAGGATATTTAATGTACCATATATATCTATACAGTACAGAAATACAGAAGGTCACTCATCATCAATACTACCATTTTAAAAACACTGATCAGGAGAAATAACTAAGTCAAAGAGGAAAAACTACTGAAAAGGGTGATAAATATGAACAGCCCCTAGTTCTATCTTGGGAAGCAGCAAAACTCTTCAAAGTAGAAGATGAGGTCAACCTGAAATCATGATCCACAGATGTCTCACAAGTTCAAAGAGTCCAAAAAATATAAAAAGTTGTATCTAAGATTTCTTTTAGACTGACTAGACTAGCTAAATGCCTCAAAGTAAACTGAACATTTTATACTTACCCTTCCTTCTGCATCAATCATGATTTCCGACATCTTAAAAGTGACTTTAGGGTTTGCTGTACCTTTAGAAAGAGACATAAATGAATTAGTAACACATGTCCAAAATTATTCAAACTAACTTTGATAGATCAATCCTCCTTATAGTTAAGTCAGGACTATTATAGAGTTAGGGTTTTATTGCGCAAGACTCTCAGAAGTCCATTTCAAATTTACACTTTTCAGTATAGTATCAAAAAAAAGGAGAGAGGGCTGAAATATCAAAAGTCAGTTTGAAAAAAAGAAGTCAATTCCACATCACTGAAATGCTATTAATAGCAACATAAGGAAAATTACTAATTAAGAACAAAAATCCCTAAAAAATCTTTATTTCCTAGCAAACACACCTTTTTTATTCATTCTTTGAAGTAACCAGTTTTGTGCACACCCCCAAATAATTTAAAAGGATCAGTCTTTAAAAAATCTACTTCAGGGCCTCCCTGATGGCAAAGAGGTTAAGTCTCAGTGCCATCAAGCTACTGCCAGCCACTGCAGCATGAATTTGATCCCCAGCCAGGAAGCTAACCCATATATGGCATAGCAGACTCTCCTGTTCAACTGCTGCTCCCCATAGCAGTGTATTTCAGTACATCTGCCTGTTCTGCTCCCCACTCTATCTCTGGTGAATCCTCTCATCCCCAGTACCTCTGACCTATACCCCAGTTCTTGTATGCATAAATAAATAAAAAATCGACTTCAGTGACACTTAAAAACCCATCCATACCAAGGCTGAAAATGACTAATGTTGACTATACATTTGGTTGACAGTAAAGAGAAACTTGTTTGGAAAGGAGAAATGGGTGCTATTTAAATGCCAATGAATACATTACCAGTTTTAGGATAACGGAATGAATCTGCCCTCCTTGTTTCCAACATAGGCGATGTAACATGAATTATTTCCACCTCAGATTCATCATTTTCTTCATAGAGAATTCTAAGAATTTTGTTGCCACTGGGAGCTTAAAAAAATTGAGAATGAAAATTTAGAAGAATTATTCCAAAAAGTAACCGGAACTGACCATTCTTTCTAGCATTATATTTCCCATAGTGAAAATAATTAATGTACAAAATATGCTTCCTTTTATGTATGAAAATATCACTAGTCTTTGCAGTAGAGCAAAGTAAGTTACTGCCAACCCACTTTATTTTTATTTTTATTTTTTTTAAAGATTTATTTATTTATACAAGCACTGGGTACAGTCAGAAGCGCGGGAGGGTGAGAGAATTCACCAGAGCCAGAGCGGGGAGCAGAGCAGGCAGAAGGACCGAAGTACACTGCTGAGGGGAGCAGCGGGCGGCAGGAGAGGTCTGCGCGCCATGTGGGACCCTCCTCGGGTGGCCGGGGAGCAGCCGGGGATCGAACCGGCGCCGCAGAGGCCAAGGGCAGCTTCGCAACCCAGCGCTCAACCGCGGCGCCACCGGGGAGGCCCCGCCAACCCACTTTAACTGGTTAAAGATTATTCATTTTGGGGGGCCTCCCTGGTTGCGCAAGGGGTTAAGACACAACCTATGAAGCTGTTCACAGACTCTGCAGCACAAGTTCAGCCCAGCTGGCCAGGGAGCAACCCACATGGTGCAGCAGACCTCTCCTAACTCACCTGCTGCTCCCCTCAGCAGTGTACTTAGGTCAATCTGCCTATTGTGTTCCCCACTCTGTCTCTGGTGAATCCTCTAACCCCCCACACCTCTGGCCTGTACCCCAGCTCTCATATGCATAAATAAATAAACCTTTAAAAAAAAAAGTTATTCATTTTGGAAGCAAAAATTGAAAACAGGGCCTCCCCCGTGGCACAGTGGTTGAGCGCTGGGTTGTGAAGCTGACCGCAGCCTCTGTAGCGCCAGTTCGATTCCCGGCCGCCCGCTGCTTCCCTCAGCAGTGTACTTCAGTCCTTCTGCCTGCTCTGCTCCCCGCTCTGGCTCTGGTGAATTCTCTCACCCTTCCGCGCTTCTGACTGTACCCAGTGCTTATATAAATAAATAAATCTTTAAAAAAATATATATAAAGAAACCACGTCTTGGGAAAAAAAAAAACACAAAAATTGAAAACAATTATGTATTTTATATACATATTTAACTCAGGGAAAGCAGTTTTGAAGGATTTTGTTTTGGTCCTTGCATATCTTAAGATACAATTTTTTTGTTGAAAAATGAATTGTTTAATTATATTTATAATGCTTCTGGTAACAAAATAAATGCTATTTAAAGAGTCTTTTTTTTTCTTTCATTCACTTCAAAATCCATAACTATCTAACAGATAGTTATGGCAAAATGTTTTACATCTTAAAATAAAATGTCCAAATCTAAGACATGACTTAAAAATAAATAACTTTCATGGTCCCTTAGAGAAATGTTCATCCTGCTAGCTGTAATCCATTAGTGGGTCATGAAAATTTATTCATAACCAGCATTTAAAAAAATACAACAGAAAAGGACATATATAACATCAGAATGTATTACACAGAACGATAATAATTGTAAAATTTGTTTTCAGTTTTATATATGCAGTATATATGTGTGTGTGTATATATATATACATATATATGTATATATATATACATATAGTACATTATATATATATATAATGTACATTATATATATAATGTACTAGGGTCACAATATAAAGCAAATTTCTAATTGGATCACGATCAAAAAGTTTGAAGCCACTGCTTTAGAGAGCTGCTTCTCAAGCTTCCAGACAGTAAAATATTATGAATTCACCAAGAAAAAGGAAGACCTTACGCCCTTTCTCTGATCCATTCATAATAATCTGGCCATTTGTTCATACAGATTCTCTAGTCAATCATACATTTTTATATCAGCTCATTAAGGTGTGATTTTTTTTATTCTGCTACCAACATTACCAAGACCAGTTTTAGATTAAAGAATTAACAAAGGAGTAGAACCTGAAGCACTGAACCACGGCATAATTATTTTTATTCACTATGGTGAGAGATACCCTATATATTCTAAATAACCACCGGTAGGATCCAGTGTTCATCACTAAGCATCTACTACCCAGGATTTAGAACCCCCGTCCTTAAATAACTGGTAGTTAAATTTCATACTTTATTTAACCTATATTACTTTGAACCCTCTTACTTGTTTCAGCTTCTGGACACCACCAATAACCAGAATATCTGTCAAATTCTTCTTGAAGAACAAAGGTAGCAACTCCAGCTGATCTGGGATCCTCTTCCATATTGGCTAGCTCTAGACAAACATGAAAGGCAAATTTATCACAGGAAGTTCTCTATTTTTTCTAAATACAAAGCAGAATGATTCTGTTTATTTTTTTTTTTAAAGATGTATTTATTTATGCATACAAGAGCTGGCGTACAGGCCAGAGATGTGGGGGGTGAGAGGATTCACCAGAGACAGAGTGGGGAACAGAACAGACAGACTGACTGAAGTACACTGCTGAGGGGAGCAGTTGGCAAGACAGGAGAGGTTTGCTGTGCCATGTGGGCAGCTCCCGGGCCAGTCAGGGATCGAACACGTGCTGCCGAAGCTGCAGACAGCTTCACAGTTCTGTGCCTAACCCCTTACGCCACCAGGGAGGCCCTCATTCTGTTTATTTTGAAGACAGCTATAATGTAGTAATGAACTCTGGAGCCAAAAGGATTGAATTCACACTTGGGTTCTATCATTTACTAACTGTCTGACCTTGGGCATATCACCCTTCTCATTCCACTGTAGTGTGCCACTTGTAAACAGGAACAGGAACCTACTTTATAAGGTTAAGAAATTATTTAATTCACATACAGCACTTGAACAAAGACTGAATCACAGTATGTACTCCAAAAATTTTATTTTCCCATTTACTAGGATCATAGAAAATAGATACATGTAAATACATGTAAAGGGCTATGTCTTATCTCTCTAGTACAGGGAAGAACATCTATTGCCCTAGAATGGATGTTATAGATTATGTAATTCATCATTCCTCCTCCATTCTCTTCCTCCCATCCAACCACAGCAGTTCAGTTTTTGTTTATAACATACTTAAGGGTGAAAAAATAAGCATATTAGCATGTACTAAATGGTATGTACACTGTGATTGTACTTTAATTCATTCCTGTTTATTGCTGAATGGTATTCCAATATATCTACCACAATTATTTGATCCATTCATTTGGGCTGCCTCCAAGTTTTGGCTATAGTGAATAAATACGCTATTATCATTCTTGAATAAGAATCTTTGTGGATGTTGTTTTCATTTCTCTTGAATAAATATGTAGCAGTGGAATGGCTGGGAGTATAGTGTATTTTAACTTTATGAGAAAATGCTACATAGTTTTCTAAAATAATTCTATTATTTTATATTTTTACTAGCAGTGTGTGAAAGTTCTTTTAGAAACATTTGGTGTTCTGGAGGCCTTCCTGGTGGTGCAAGGGGTTATGCTGCAGCACTGTGAAGCTATCAGCAGCTACTGTAGCATGGCACAAGTTCAATCCCCAGCCAGCCAGGGAGCTGACCCACATGGTGCAGCAGACCTCTGCTGTCTCGCCCGCTGCTCCCCTCAGCAGTGTGTTTCAGTCTGTCTGCCTGTTCTGCTCCCCACTCTGTCTCTGGTGAATCCTCTCACCCCCTGCACCTATGACCTGTACCCCAGTTCTTATATGCACAAATAAATAAATGTAAAAAAAAAATTGGTGTTCTTAAATCTTTTTCACTTTAACTAGTCTAATAGAGGGTATATAATATCTCACAGTATTTTAATTTTACAGGTAAGTTTTAATGTATTATTTTTGCTTATTTGTATCACTGCTTATCTAAAATGAATATGCAATATGAACCAATAATCCCTTATCCAAAAATTCTGAACCCAGAAATGTTTGGAGCTCAGATTTCAAATATATCTACCATATAATTATGTAACATCTTCAGCAGGGTAATTAAATACCCTGTAATCAAATACACTACTATTCCTGCAGCAAACTTATGAAAAGGTACACTAAGATTAAGATTATAAATATCTTCAGGTCAGCTCAGGTCAGGTTTTGCCACCAAGCAAAAGCATCAAGCTAAGGAAAATTAAGCTCAGATTTCAGAGTAATTTTAGAATTAATGATTTGTTCAAAACCAATGCTATCTTTAGGATCTTTCAATTACTCAAAAGTTACACCTCCCATACTGTATATACCATATCCGCAGCAAAGAAAATAATAAGAACACTATTATCACATCCTCCAAGGGTGCCAGTGCTTGCTACTTTAAATTCTGCCAATCTTTACAATAATCCCATGTGGAAAACAACTCTACAGAAGGGCAGGAGGGAAAGGAGATGGGGGAGGAGGAGGACAGAGACACATGACTGAAAAATACCTTCCTTTTTACAAAAATTTTCAAAACAGGGTCTCCCTGGTGGTACAGGAGTTAAAGTCTCAGTGCTATCAAGCTATCATCAGCCACTACAGCGTGAGTTCGATCCCTGGCCAGGGCGCTAACCCACATGGTGCAGCAGACCTCCCCTATCTCAACAGCCGCTCCTTTCCTCTCAGCTGTCTATTTCAGTAGATGTGCCTGTTCTTCTCCCCACTGTGTTTCCGGTGAATCCTCTCACTCCCCCCCCCCTCCCCCGGATTCTTGTATGCATAAATAAATAAAAATAAATCTTAAAAAATTCAAAACAGCTTTACTCACTAAAACAGAGTAAACAAACTGCTATACTATTATTGGAAAGGAAAAATATTTCCTTTACTTTCAGATTCATAATTGGGCCTTGTGAATTTAACAAAATACAGCCTGGCAAGACTGCTTTTTATTCACATATTTAAGTGGGAGTTCGCAAAATGTGACTGGAAGAGGTGGTTAAAAAATTAAAGAAAAAAATTAAAAAGTTGACAAGAATTTGTAGCAAATATATTATTCAGACATAGGAAGTGGTGGAAAAGGAAACTTACGAGGAAACAAATGAAAAATGTTTTACTTCTGATAGTCTTTGCCAGAGCTTTGCAGTCCCAGTTAACAATTACCATAGCGTAAATAGTTTCATGTTTGTTGAAAATAATGAAAAAATGGTTAGAATTTCCAACACAAATTTACTAAATACCAACCTAATCTTTCTACTGCCATTGGTAGCTAACTTCATATGGAGACCTATTAAATATAAAAAATCTCTACTTTTTACTTATAATTTTCTCTACTCCACCTGTTTTCTCTATCCTATGTTCTAGTTTCAGGCCATATAACCTGGATAACTGCAACAGTTAAGCTTTGGTGTCCCTGTCTCTAGTCTTGTGCTTCTCAAATAAAACTTTCAAAGTATTTACAAGAATTTATCTATAAAATCTACATACATACCACTTAACTACAAAAATTTTTCATTGGACCCCCACATCATAACACCTGTATTCATTTATGCAAGATATAGTCTACCCTTGTCTGGGATTCTTGTCTGCCAGCCTTATGATTCCCTATTTTCTTAACTTATGCCTTATATGGTCTCTAGGACCATTGACTTCTGCCTTCTCATACATACTATAGTGCCGTCTGCATCAAGACCTTTCTCATGTGGCCTCTTGCCTAGAGTATACTGGATAATATGTGGTCATTAGTTAAGACGAGTTTAGGTGTCATCTCTTCTGGGAAGCCCTCACTGACCACTACCTTTCATTGGGGCTCCCAGAATACCCTATGTTGGCTTATTTTGTTTTAGAGTTATTTTCTTATATAATTTCCTTGAGGCTCAGGACTATGTCTTATTTAATTCTGTATCCTTAGTTCTTGCCACAATGCCTGGCACACCAGAATGTAATGTATTTTTGTTGACTGGTTAGATCAGGTTTCTTGACTCCTAATTCAGTGCTAATTCTAATTGATGTAAATTGTTCAAAGAAAGGACTCTTCTGCAACACTGATTATCCTACTAATGAAAAAATGTTTGCTGTCAACACACTGTTCTATAATAAAATAAGAAAAATGCCCAAGAAATCATCTCTGTGATTTCAGAGTAAGCAAAAGTTGGATAAATGAACTTTTACAGTGACCATTCTTTCATTATGGAGCTTTAGTTTCAAACTCTGTTCCACATGTTAAAAGAAAAACAATAAACTGTTTCTTATCTTTCATTTGTCTAAAAGCTTCAGAGGGAAAACACATTTTTTTCTATATTTAGAGAAGTGCTTAGAATTATTATAGCTACTTCAGTAAAAATTAAATATTTCCATAATTCATAGTTCTACAAGGCTTTTTTTTTCCTACTAAGACAGAACACTTTAATAGGCTATCTAAAAGGGGGAGATAAATTTTCAGGTAGTTCTTGCAGTGTGCATTAGGCTTTTTTGTTACCCAAAAACAAAAAAAGGGCCTCCCTGGTGGTAAAAGGGGTTAAGCACAGCACTCTGAAGCTATCCGCAGCCACTGCAGCAAAAATTCGATCCCCAGCAGGACAGGGAGCTACACAGATGGTGCAGCAGACCTCTCTTGTCTCACCTGCTGTTCCCCCCCGCAGTGTATTTCAGTCAGTCTACCTGTTCTGTTCCCCACACAGTGTCTGGTGAATCCTCCTAACCCCCGCACCTCTGGCCTGTACCCCAGTTCTTTTTTTTTTTTAAAAGATTTATTTATTTATTTATTTATTTATTTATTTATTTATTTATTTATTTATTTATACAAGCACTGGGTACAGTCAGAAGTGCGGGAGGGTAAGAGAATTTACCAGAGCCAGAGCAGGGAGCAGAACAGGCAGACTGACGAAGTACACTGCTGAGGGGAGCAGCGAGCACGGCAGGAGAGGTCTGCGTGCCTTGTGGGACCCTCGCTGGCGGCCAGGGATCGAACTGGCGCTGCAGAGACTGCAGGCAGCTTCACAGCCCAGCACTCAACCTCTGCGCCACTGGGGAGGCCCTGTACCCCAGTTTTTATATGTATAAATAAATCTTAAAAAAATTTTTTTAATTAAATTTTTATTTTAGTAAGAATATATAGCTTGAGGAAAACTGGCAGTCTTATTTTAGGCTAAAAACCAATCATACCAAGAGATGCCACTGCCATGTTGTCTGAAAATAAACATCAAAGCAAGGCAGCATTATACAAATAGCACAGATGGTACATAATCAGTTATCATCTGTATTTTTTTAACTTTAATGATTAAACTTAAAATAGAAAGATGACCCAGTTTATTTCAATTTCAAAATGTTAAGCAAAAGCAAATAAATTTAAATAAGTTATTCATTACCATTGTGTACATAGGTGAGCCTCCTTTCTTCTCGGGTTACAATGTTGGATATCCAAATATCATTGCTATGTATGAAAGCAATCCAGTCTGGATCAGCAGGGCATAATTTTGGATCCATCCGAATGTTGGGACAACTGGTTTCCACTAAATTGGGCCGTAAAGGTTGTTGCTAGAAAAGTAAGGCAAGTATTTTAAGGCAAGTATCAGGTCTTCTCTCTCTCTCTCTCTCTCTCTCTCTCTCTCTCTCTCTCTCTCTCTCACACACACACACACACACCCTACCTCATTTGCTAGCACCCTTCCTATGTGAACAACACAATGTCAACTATGATAACTGCTCCTGAGAAAAACATTTTCATGTAAGGGAGAAAAACATTTTCATTTTTTTTTCTTTTACTATGAGTTAAAAACCTAAGGTCAATAGGAGAGGAAATAAAGACAATAACAACACTTCATGAATTTTGTTGCCCAAAGCTGTTTAATGGAGTAATTATTATTTGTTACTTTTATTAAAACATTTATGAAATGGGACCTCCCCTGGTGGTGCAGCGGTTGTGTGCTGGGCTGCGAGGCTGCCCACAGCCTCTGCAGCGCCAGTTCGATCCCCGGCTGCCAGCAAGGGTCCCACACGGTGCACAGACCTCTCCTGCCGTGCCCGCTGCTCCCCTCAGCAGTGTACTTAGTCAGTCTGCCTGTTCTGTACCCCGCTCTGGCTCTGGTGAATCCTCTCACCCTCCCACGCTTCTGACTGTACCCAGTGCTCATATAAATAAATAAATAAATAATTCTTTTTTAAAAAAAGATTAATTAATACTTCAAATTAAATTTATTAAAATAACTTGCTCATAAAAATCTAATGAAAGATAAGGCCATCAAAATTTTATCAAAAGAATTGCTCTAACAGCACATAAGGAATTGCCTATAATAAAATCAAATACTTAAGCAGCTCTCCTGCCTGCCTGAGTCTATGCAGGTGTCTCTCTTTCCTTAAAAAAAGGAAAAAATCAAGTAATGAAACCATTTAATAAGAAGAATTAAGCTTTCAAGACAACCTAAAATGGATTGCCCTTGACAATATTATCTTCCAAAATCCCTCCCCAGAGGCATATACAGAAAATGGACATTGATTACTATGCTATTACTGTACCTTTACAGTATCTTCCTACATTTTAGCATTTTAAAAATTCTATGTAATGTGACTGGAAAAGTCAAATTGGAAATTAATACCCCTATTTCTTATTTTATTTGACTACTAATTTCTTCCGTTGATGGGTAAACAGAAGTTTTTTGGTGTTTTTACTAATTACTTTTCTAATTAGGGCACAAATAACTTTTAGGACCCAGAAACAGATTTAACAAGTAGTAATACCAACTTACAGTAAATCCTTGTGGCCCTCCATCTTTTATGTGATAAATTCCACTACCGGCTTGGAATAGAAATGTTCCACTTCCTTGGTGATAATCATAAGAAGCAATTCCAACTGTTCCAATGCGTTTTCTTTCTCTTAATAGTTCCTCTTCTCGGGAATACATTCCATAGTCCAGTGTTGCCTAATGCAAAAGGAAAGAGAAGTCCACTCCTGTTTTCTGAAAGCTTCATTTGCTTTTTTTTTTTTTTTTTTTATAGAGGCATGTTTTATTTATTTATTTGTTTGTTTGTTTTGTTTATACATGCACTGGGTACAGTCAGAAGCGCGGGAGGGTGAGAGAATTCACCAGAGCCAGAGCGGGGAGCAGAGCAGGCAGAAGGACCGAAGCACACTGCTGAGGGGAGCAGCGGGCGGCAGGAGAGGTCTGCGCGCCATGTGGGACCCTCCTCCGGTGGCCGGGGAGCAGCCGGGGATCAAACCGGCGCCGCAGAGGCCGCGGGCAGCTTCGCAACCCAGCGCTCAACCGCTGCGCCACCGGGGAGGCCCAAGCTTCATTTGCTTTTAGCACTAAAATCCCAGCATCTCCAATAGTATCAAGTCTCCATTTTGCACGACCCCAAAATTTGTCAGCAACTTGAAGCAGATGAATTTTGGTAAGACTGCTGAATAATTTCTTAGTAAAAGGTCTCTAGATGATTACTGTATAATTTAGATAAGAATAAAGTCAATCAAGATCTTCTACAACCCAACTGTAATTCTGCAACCCTGCATTCAGTGAAGACAGACTTAGAAGTTCAGTGGTTTGAATCTAGGCTTTGATCCTTAACTAGAAGTCTGACTTTTGGTTAAGTAGCTTAATTTCTTCAAAAGTAATTTTTCTCATTTTCAAAATAATAAATCCAGCTTTATAAATAATAAAAATTCAGCTTTGTGGAGATTAACTTAGATAAAACCATGTAAAGTGCTTACTTAGTGCAATGACTGGCACAGAGTTAAGTTCTCAAATATCAGCTGTCTTTTTTACCTTTCCAATACATCTAATAATACTATCCTCTAATAAAATCCAACAACAGGTTGATCACTTATCTGACTGATGAGGATGAGGGGTTTCCCAAGCTAGAAATATCTGATGCATGTACAAAATTTAATAAGTAAAATAAATCTATCAAGTGCTAACAACAAAAAAAAATTACATCCACATATTCCCTAACTAAAAACTCTAATACTTTTAGAAAAGGAACATACAACATATCACTCTAAAATTAAGTCAGCAGGGCCTCCCTGGTGGCGCAGCAGTTGAGCGCTGGGTTGCGAAGCTGCCCACGGCCTCTGCAGCGCCCGTTTGATCCCCGGCTGCTCCCCGGCTGCTCCCCGGCCACTGGAGGAGGGTCCCACATGGCGCGCAGACCTCTCCTGCCGCCCACTGCTCCCCTCAGCAGTGTACTTCGGTCCTTCTGCCTGCTCTGCTCCCCACTCTGGCTCTTGTGAATTCTCTCACCCTCCCGCGCTTCTGACTGTACCCAATGCTTGTATAAATAAATAAATAAAATAAAATAAAAAATTAAGTCAGCACAATGAAAGTAAACATTTTTCAAGGATGGTAAATTCAGGCACATACTTGAAAACACAATATTAGATGAGGTTACAATGAGACAACCTTGGAATGTTGCTAAAAACCAATCTATTTTTTTTGGTTCACTCTATCACCTTTAAAATTTAATGTATAACTTGGGCCTCCCTGGTGGCATGGAGGGTTAAGACTCAACCTATGAAGCTGTCCACAGCCACGGCAGCACGAGCTCGATCCCCAGCCAGGGAGCTACCCATACGGCACAGCAGACCTCTCCTGCCTTGCCCGCTGCTCCCCTCAGCAGTGTATTCAGTCGATATGCCTGTTCTGTTCCCCACTTTGTCTCTGGTGAATACTTTTACCCCTCACACTTCTCGCCTGTGCCCCAGTTCTTGTATACATAAATAAATCTTTAAAAGAAGTTAATATATAATTAAACACTAACACACACATTTGTACATTTGTTTAGTAGAAAAAAATTACCATATTCAGTGAACATATCTGTGTTAATTCTGATATTTCTGGGGCCTCCCTGGTGGTTCAAGGCATTAAGTCTCAGTACTATGGAGCTATCAGCAGTCATTGCAGCATGAGTTCGATCTCTGGCGAGGGAGCTAACCCACATGGCACAGCAGATCTCTCCTGTCTCGCCTGTTGCTGTTCAGTACATCTGCCTGTTCTGCTCCCCACTCTGTCTCTGATGAATCCTTTCAACACCCCCACCTCCAACCCCTGCACCTCTGGCCTACACCCCAACTCTTGCATGCATAAATAAAAAATCTTTTAAAAAATTCTGATTTTTTCCTTTTTAAAAAGATTTATTTATGCATACAAGAACTGGGGTGTAGACCAGAGATGCTGGGGATCAAATTCATGTGACAGTGGCTGGCGATAGTTTGATAGAGCAGTCATTAACCCCTCAGCCACGAGGGAGGCCCCCTGCACTTAGTATGTTTGTACTCAGAAAACAGAAATTTCAGAGTTAAGAAATTGACTTTCACAAGAAAACTCCATGAACTTTGTGATTATAAAATGTGTTATTTGAAAGAATAGCCAGCAAAATAGTAAAAAGAATCCTGAAAAAAACCAACTGTGGGAAGGAAAGTGAACTTTACCAGATATTAAAATATTAGAACACAAATAACAAAATAAACAATAGTACATGAATAGAAAATCCAAACTAGAAAGCTGAATATAGAAATTTGTAAGAAAAAAAGGAGGAGGAGGGGCCTCACTGGTGGTGCAAGGGGTTAAGACACAGCATTATGAACATATCCACAGCCACTGCAGCATGAGTTCGATCCTGGGCCAGGGAGGTGACCCACACGGTGCAGCAGACCTCTCCTGTCTCGCCCACTGCTCCCTCAGCAGTGTATTTCAGTTAATCTGCCTGTTCTGTTCCCCAAACTGTCTCTGGTGAATCCTCTCACCCCACCACGGCTCTGGCCTGTACCCCAGTTCTTGTATGCATAAATAAATAAAAAATTTTAAAAAAGGAGGAATATGAATAGATGGGAACTTTAAAATCAGTGATTACTGGGCCTCCCCGGTGGTGCAGAGGGTTGAGCGCAGTGCTGTGAAGCTGTCCGCAGCCTCTGCAGCACCGGTTTGATTCCCAGCTGGCCAGGGAGATTCCCACATGGTGTGGCAGACCTCTCCTGTCACACCCACTGCTCCCCTCAACAGTGTATTTCGGTCCTTGCCTATTCTGCTCCCTGCTCTGTCTCAGGTGAATTGTCTCACCCTCCTCATAGCCTCTAGACTCTACCTCAGTACTTGTATAAATAAATAAATCTTGGGGGAAAAAAAATACCTTAAAAAATAAATAAATAAAATCAGTGATTACTGATTTAAATTTTAATTCATTTGCAATTACTGCCTAGTCACATTCAAAGATAACAATGGATCCACTTTTCATATATTCTCAATGGCTCAGAGATTCACAAGCTAAAAATGAAATCAACTTCCACTTCCAACAAAGATGGAGTAACAGGAATCAGATTTATCCTCCCATCTGAAACAACTGAAAAAAAAGGACAATAAAATGAAATAATGTTTTCAAGACACTGTATATCAGACAATAAAGGATCCATGAGAAATGGAAGTCAAATTAGTGAAGTATTGGGGCCTCCCTGGTAGTGCAAGGGGTTAAGATGTTGCACTGTGAAGCTCTCTGCAGCCAGTATAGCATGAGTTGGATCCCCGGCCAGGGAGGTGACCCACATGGTACAGCAGACCTCTCCTGTCTTGCCCGCTGCTCCCCTCAGCAGTGTATTTTAGTAGATATGCCTGTTCTGTTCCCCAATCTGTCCCTGGTGAATCCTCTCACCATTCCCCCACACTTTCGGTCTATACCCCAGTTCTTTTATGCATAAATAAATAAATCTTTAAAAAAAAAAACCAACTAGTTAAGTATCTGCAGTTGCCCCAGCCTTGAGAGATTCCAGACAGTGGCACATAGAGAGGGAAGCCAAGGTGTCAAAGAAATCACAAAATATTGGGCCTCCCCCGTGGCGCAGCGGTTGAGCGCTGGGTTGCGAGGCTGCCCGCGGCCTCTGCGGCGCCGGTTCGATCCCCAGCTGCTCCCCGGCCACCGGAGGAGGGTCCCACATGGCGCGCAGACCTCTCCTGCCGCCCGCTGCTCCCCTCAGCAGTGTCCTTCGGACCTTCTGCCTGCTCTGCTCCCCGTTCTGGCTCTGGTGAATTCTCTCACCCTCCCGCGCTTCTAACTGTACCCAGTGCTTGTATAAACAAAACAAATAAATAAAAAAATAACACATGCCTCTATAAAAAAAAAAAAAAAAAGAAATCACAAAATATTTTGAGACAAAAGAAAACATAATATATTAAAACTTCAGGGATACAGCAAAAGCAACGTTCAGAGGGAAATGTATATAACATTAGACACCTACATAAAAAAAAAAAAAAAGGGCCTCCCCGGTGGCGCAGCGGTTGAGTGCTGGGTTGCGAAGCTGCCGGCGACCTCTGCGGCGCCGGTTCGATCCCTGGCTGCTCCCCGGCCACCGGAGGAGGGTCCCACATGGCGTGCAGACCTCTCCTGCTGCCCGCTGCTCCCCTCAGCAGTGTACTTTGGTCCTTCTACCTGCTCTGCTCCCCACTCTGGTGAATTCTCTCACCCTCCCGCGCTTCTGACTGTACCCAGTGCATGTATAAAACAAAACAAACAAACAAATAAATAAATAAAAACATGCCTCTATAAAAAAAAAAAAATTAAAAAAAAAATCTCACATCAGTTTCCACCTTAAGATACTGGAAAAAAAGGGCAAACTCAACCCAAAGAAAACAGAATTAAGGTACTATTACTAATTAGACTAGGAAAAAGAAAAAAGGAAAAGAAAAATGAAACTCAACAAAACCAAAAGTGAGTTCTTTCAAAAGATTAACAAAATCGACAAATTTAGCAAGATGGGTCTTCAAAACAAAACGAAAGACTCAACTAAAATCAATGGGGCCTCCCTGGTGGCGCAGGGTTAAAGACAGCGCTATCAAGCTACTGCCAGCCACTACAGCACAAATTCGATGCCCTGCTGGCCAGGGAGCAACCCATACAGCGCAGCAGACCTTGCCTGACTCGCTCGCTGCTCCCCTCAGCAGTGTACTTCGGTCGATCTGCCTGTTCTGTTCCCCACTCTGTCTCTGGTGAATCTTCTCATCCCCCATACCTCTGGCCTGTACCCTAGCTCTTGTATGCATAATAAATAAATCTTTTAAAAAAAAAGGGTTATATTATATATATGTAAATTTATATAATTGCATGAACAACTGTATGCCAACAAATTTGATAATGTAGATGAACTGATTAAATTCTAAAAACACATGATCTATGAAAATTGACTCAAGAAGAAACAGAAAATCTAAATAGAACTATAACAAGTAAAGAGATTGAATTAGTGACCAAAAAACTTCCCAAAAAGAAAAACCCAGGGCTATATGACTTTACTCATGAATTCTACCATGTTTTGTTTGTTTGTTTTTAAATATTTATTTATTTATGCATACAAGAACTGGGGTGTGGGCCAGAGGTGCAGAGACAGGGTGGTGGTGAGAGGATTCATCAGAGACAGAGTGGGGAGCTAAACAAGCGAACTGACTAAAATACACTGCTGAGGGGAGCAGCGGGTGAGACAGGAGAGATCTGCTGAGCCATGTGGGCCATCTCCCTAGCCGGGGATTGAACTCATGTTGCAGTAGCTGCGGATTGCTTCACAGTGCTAATGGTTTAACCCCTAGTGCCACCAGGGAGGTCCCTAAACTGGACAGATTTAAATCATAGGACTTAAGATTATAAAGATGGCAATATACCCCAAACTGATCTAGAGATTCAATGGAATGCCTATCAAAGTTCCAATTGCTTTTTCTCCAAATATTATTGATAAGGTGGTACTAATATGGAATCACAAAACAATCTTGAAAAAGAATATTGAAAGACTCATTCAACTTCAAAAGTTAAAACAAAGCTACATCAATCAAGACATCATGGGGCCTCCCTGGTGGCGCAGGGGTTAAGATGAAACCTATGAAGAAATCCGCAGCCACTGCAGCACAAGTTCGATTCCCGGCCGGCCAGGGAGAAACCCACATGGTGGGACAGATCTCTCCTGTCTCACCCGCTGCTCCCCTCAGCAGTGTACTTTGGTCCGTCTGCCTGTTCTATTCCCCACGCTGTCTCTGGTGAATCCTCTCACCCCCCCGTGCATCTCTGACCTGTACCCCAATTCTTGTATAAAAAAAAAAAAAAAAAAAAAAAAAGACATCATGGTACTGGCATATGGACAGAAACATAGGCCAGTGGAGAAGAGAGAACCTAGAAACAAATCTATACATTTATGGTCAACTGATTTTCAAAGAGGCATTTTTTTTTTTAGAGATTTATTTATTTACTTATATAAGCACTGGGTACAGTCAAAAGCACGGGAGGGTGAGAGAATTCACCAGAGCCAGAGCGGGGAGCAGAACAGGCAGACTGACGAAGTACACTGCTGAAGGTAACAGCAGGCATGGCAGGAGAGGTCTGCGCACCATGTGGGACCCTCGCTGGCGGCCGGGGATTGAACTGGCACTGAAGAGGCTGCAGGCAGTCTCGCAGCCCAGCACTCGACCACTGCGCCACCAGGGGAGGCCCTCAATGAGGGCATTTTGATTATTCCACGTGGAAGGAATAACCTTACAACAGATGGTGCTCAGACAACTGGATTCCACATGTAAAAGTATTAATCTGGATCTAACATCATATACAGAAATTAATGCGAAGTGGATCAGTCATAAATGTAAGAACTAAAATTATAAAATGCAGAAAATGTAAATAAAAAATCTGTATAACATTGGATTAGCAAAAGCTTAGATATATGCCAAAAGTACAATCAGGGGGTCCTCCCTGGTGGCACAGGGGTTAAAGACAGCACTATCGCCAGCCACTGCAGCGAAAGTTCGATCCCCAGCCAGACAGGGAGCAACCCATATGGCCCAGCAGACTTCTTTTGCCTTGTCCACTGCTCCCCTCAGCAGTGTATTTCAGTAGATCTGCCTAGGCCAGCATAACTAAGCTCTGTCTCTGTCTTCACATGGCCTTCACCTTTGGTGTCTGTCTCAAGTTTTACTCTCTTTTTTCTAACAAAAATACCAGTCATGGGCCTCCCCCGGTGGTGCAGTTGGTTGAGCGCCATGGTATGAAGCTGTCTGCAGCCTCTGCAGCACCGGTTCAATCCCGGCCGGTGAGGGTCCCACATGGCGCAGCAGACCTCTTCTGTCTTGCCTACTGCTCCTCTCAGCAGTGTATTTCATCAGTCTGCTTGTTCTGTTCCCTGCTCTGTCTCTGGTGAATTCTCTCACTCTCCCGCACATCTGGCCTGTACCCTGGTTCTTGTACAAATATATAAATCGTAAAAAAAAAAAAAAAAAGAGTCATGGGGCCTCCCTGGCGGTGCACAGGGTTAAGTTTCAGTACTATCAAGCTATCGCCAGCCACTGCAACGTGAGTTCAATCCCCAGCCAGGGAGCTGACCCACATGGTGCAACTGACCTCTCCTGCTTCACCCACTGCTCCCCTAGCAGTGTATTTCAGTCAATACACCTGTTCGGCTCCCCACTCTGTCTCTGGTGGATCCTCAGCCCCCACATCTCTGTCCTGCATCCCAGCTCCTGTATGCATAAATAAATAAATCTTTAAAAACAAAAAGCCTCCAAAAACTCTAGTTGATCCACCAAATAGTTGTTGCACTGCAGTTTCCGTATACGAAACTTCAGCTCATAAACGAAGGACTGATAAGAAAATTAGTTTATAACTCCTAATAAACGAATGAATTTAGGCAATGATCAAAAAATACTAACATCACAAAACGAGAAATAAGGCTCTATATTTGAACATTAATGATATGACATAAAAATATATTTTGTTTAGATATGATAATGATACTGTGGTAATGTGCAAAAAGAGTTTGTTTCCTTTGGAGTTACATGCTGACATTATTTATGAATGAAATATATGGGATTTGCTTCAAAATAATCTGAGTAGTGTAGGTAGGAGTTGAAAGGGAGAATTGGAACAGTGGAACACTGATGGCCAAGATTTGATTATGTTAAAACTGGCACACGTTATTGTACTTTTATATATTTTGGAATTTTCCATTATAAAAATAAAAAAAAAGAACTTTGACGCATTAATTTACAAAGCATTCTAGTAGAAAACTACCATTATTTCAGTTCAATACACTGTTCTTAGAAAAAAGATTTTTTTTGTTTGAAAGTCACAAGTCAGGCCTCACTGGTGGCATAGGGATTAAGTCTCAGTGCTTATCATGCTATCATCACTGCAGTCTGAGTTCGAGCCCAGGCCAAGAAGGTGATCCACATGGCGCAGCAGACCTCTCCTGTCTCACCCCCTACTGCCCTCAGCAGTGTATTTCAGTCGATCCACCTGTTTAGCTCCCCACTCTGTCTTTAGTGAATCCTCTCACCCCCACACCTCTGGCCTACACCTCAGTTCTTCTACACAAAAACAAATAAATAAATAAATCTTAAAAATAAATAAATAAATAAACTCTACCTGAAAAAGATCCAAAAGAGGCTTCCAAGATAGCATTAAGACTGCTGCTTTGTTGATGGTTTTGGGAATTTCAGAATAAAACAGTGTATTTTCTCTGTTCTCACCAGACATAGCTGTAAGAAAACAAAATCAATTTTTATTATTTTAAAAAACTGTATTTCAATGAATAACTATAAGAAAGTGAAAATCAAAATCAACAAAAAACTATGAACCAGAGACACTTTTAGGGGGGCGGGGGCGGGAGGGGAGGGATTGGGGTCAGAATGGGGGGGCTGCAATTGTATGGGGAATATAACAATAAAATCTATTATAAAAAAAAAAAGAGAGAGAAAAAAAAACTGTATTTCATAACAATCATAATAGTAAGGATAATACCTGCTATATACTGTAAAGTATGCAATTGCACTCTATGTGATCTATAATTATGCCTAACAAGTAGACATGAAACTTCCTTCACTAAAACCCAAGCTTCATAGAAAAATGCTCAGCTTTCATTTTGATATTTAGATTTTAGTCCCTCTCAAAACAAACATAAGAACAAGTGTAATTCATAGGTTTTTTTTTTTTTAAGGAATGTCGTTAAGTTTCTTCGAAATTGGCAACATAGTCATGAGATTTCAAGTTTCATGCTTTGAGACAAGTTCATATTTCTAAACTCCTTTTTCTGAATCATTTAAAGTATTTACTTAGAAAAACATATAGGGCTAACTGAATTCTGGTTTTTCTTCATTATAAATGTTGTATATATGTGACCATAAATAAGGTCTTTGGCATTTCAAGAGAAAGTATGCCATATTAAAACAACACAGAATCTGAGATCTGATTTGCTGCAAGTTTCTATCCTTTGTTGGGGAAAGCTATATGAAAGAGGTCTATACTTATTAGAAGCCAGGTCTGTTCTGCAAAATCTTTGAATAACTGTATGGGAAGGGCACAGAAGTATAAAATAGTTCCAGGCAAAAGAGAAGTAACAGGGCCTCCCGGGTGGCGGAAGGGATTAAGTCTCAGCACTGTGAAGCTAACTGCAGCCACTGCAACATGAGTTTGATCCCCGGCCAGGGAGCTAACCCACATGGTGTAGAAGACCTCTCCTTTCTCACCTGCTGCTCCCCTCAGCAGTGTATTTCAGTAGATCCACCTGTTCTGGTGGATCCCCACTCTGTCTCTGGTGAATCCTCTTATCCCCTACATCCCAGTTCTTGTATGAATATAAGAACTGGGGTATTAATACAAGAACTGGGGTATAGGCCAGAGGTGTGTGGGGTGGGGGTGAGAGGATTCACCAGAGACAGAATGGGGAACAGAACAGGCAAACTGACTGAAATACACCTCTGAGGGGAGAAGTGGGCAAGACAGGAGAGGCCTGCTGTGCCATAAGGGTAGTTCTCTGGCTGCCTGGGATCTAACTCATGCTGCGGAGAGCTTCACAATGCTGTGCTTAACCCCCTGCGCCACCAGGGAGGCCCTAAAAATAAGTAAATCTTTAAAAAGAAAATGTGTGGGGCCTCCCCGGTGGCGCAGCGGTTGAGCACTGGGTTGCGAAGCTGCCCTCAGCCTCTGCAGCGCCAGTTCGATCCCCGGCTGCTCCCCGGCCACCAGAAGAGGGTCCCACATGGCGCGCAGACCTCTCCTGCCGCCCGCTGCTCCCCTCAGCAGTGTGCTTCGGTCTCTCTGCCTGCTCTGCTCCCCGCTCTGGCTCTGGTGAATTCTCTCACCCTCCCGCGCTTCTGACTGCACCCAGTACTTGTATAAATAAATAAAAAAAATAAATAAATTAATTAAAAAAAAAAAAAAGAAAATGTGAACTTATACAAAGAATCTAAATATATACATGTATATGTTATATACATATAAAAATATCTCTAAATACTAGAGATATTTAGAAAACATTATAAGGACAATAAATAAATATAAACGTACAAACACAAATGAAACAGTTTAGAGATGGAGAGGAAACTTATTTTTTAAAAGTTAATGAACAAAAAGTATATCAGTGGTCTCATTAACTTTGGATAGACCTTAAATCTGGTCTCTATGCTTAAGAAGCGTAAGCACAAGAAGATGCCAAACCAGTCTTGGTCTAAAAAAATGAAAGCAGCAGGTGTTGAGAGCAAGAACAAACTAATGGTTTTATTATTGTTTATGATCCTAATCTGATCGATTCTAAGGTAAGGCATTTTGATAAGGAGAAAGTAATTTCTGGCCTCACTGACTTTGAAACTAAGAGTATGATCAATTGACAAGTTGTTTTATAGATACGATGCAAATTTTTTTCAATAAACACACTGTAAATATAAGTAAAGCTAAAGTCAATGGGATAAGTCCAAATTAAAACAGCACCAAAACATAAGTTGTTTAAGTCAACATTTTTTTCTTTAATGAAAATCACTAATTCCATTTATTTACCAAAATGTTTGAATTAAGAACACATTTCAGGGCCTCCCCGGTGGCGCAGCGGTTGAGCGCTGGGTTGCGAAGCTGCCCGCGGCCTCTGCGGCGCCGGTTCGATCCCCGGCTGCTCCCCGGCCACCCGAGGAGGGTCCCACATGGCGCGCAGACCTCTCCTGCCGCCCGCTGCTCCCCTCAGCAGTGTACTTCGGTCCTTCTGCCTGCTCTGCTCCCCGCTCTGGCTCTGGTGAATTCTCTCACCCTCCCGCGCTTCTGACTATACCCAGTGCATGTATAAACAAAACAAACAAACAAACCAGCAAACAAATAAATAAAGCATGCCTCTATTAAAAAAAAAAAAAAAAAAGAAGACATTTCATCTTAGAAAATATGACTTCATACTCACCAAGGTAATAGATCCTGTCTGAATGAGGCCCATCTGGGTCATTCCTCTTCACAAACATAAAATCATGTGGTGCCTTTGCCATCATGTAGCCATGATATTTTCTGGTATCAGCAAGCAGCTTTTTCAGCTGACTCCAGGAATACCGCTCGACATAAAATGGCTCCAATTTAGGCCGATCCTGTGATTCAATATGCTCCTCACATTCTGCAGTTTCAAAGATCTCAACGCCCAGCTGCTCTGTTTCCATTGCTGCTGCCATGTTGCATTTTCCTAGAAAAACAAGGCGCAGGAAGTTATTCACAAGCCTGTCTTCTCTTACATTACTTAGAATGACAGTCTGATAGCTTCCCTCACCCCCACCCCTCCAAAAAAAAGAAAAAAATGCTTTTCAGCAGTTGCAATATAAGCTAATAAGAAAAGCAATAGCTCCCCCTTCTCTGTTTTCACTTTAAAAATGAGATTTAAAAAAAATTGAGGTCATGTCTATTTCACAGTGACTATAAATCCCTTTGGGAACTTTTATAAAAGGCTCTCCTTAGGTATCTCTTGCCAAAATTCCTTTTTACTTTCCCACACTGGAAGGAAACAGGCCATATGCCAGTTGGCTGTTATGCTCCATCCAAGAGCATGTCAATAGTGAAGCGAAATGTGCCAAGGGAGTTCAGCCATTTTTTGCACTTAAAAAAGTAGCACATTTGATAAACCTGGTCTTCTTCAGCTAACAGAAATAATCTCATAGACAGTATACTTGTAGTAACCTTCCTCCGGCAATTAACCAAGACAATATAAACACTGTTTCCTTTTAAACGGAACTCCAAACAAGACTTAGCTAGCTGGCACATTTTTGCCTTGCTTAGACATCACTGTTAATGATCATTTGTGGTAACTATACAGTAATTTGTGACTATTAATAACAATTATACAACTTTTACTCTCAGAATTAAACGAAAAAAAGAAAGATACTATCTTCAAGAAGTTTTACTTACTGTAGTTAATACAGAAAGCATTTAATGTTTCTACTATCAACACCTGATAAAAATCTGAACCTAATTTACCAGTTCAACACCAAAAGAGCATTTCATCTACTAATGTTTCTTTTCATATTAAAATCCAGAAGAGGAGGTGTTTTTCTTTTATCTACTGCAATATTTAATCGGGGCAAAGTGTAAGGAAAATAACAAAGTGTAATCATAAACCATTCTGTCATATTCTCATATATATTATTTATGACAGCTACCAAAAAGAAACAACATACAAAAAATTCTAGGGCTACCTGTACTTTCTGAACTAATAAACATCAAAAAAAACGGTTTTGGGAAATAAACTAGATTGTGTTTATGTAGCCAGTTTCAAAACAACAATCTAATACTGGCTACTTGGCTATACATTTATATATCTTTTTTTAAAACTCAATGTTGCAGGTCAACATTAGTTCATGGTTAGATGTATCAACTACAGAGAAAAATTAACAGATTTGGGCTATGAATCAGTCCATCCATTCGGTGTGCTTTATGGCATGCAAAATGAACTGAACTATGTGGACAAGAGATTGTGGTTTTTTTTTTTCATGCTATAGTGAACTACACTGTTTTCAATGTAACAAAAAGTAGCCAGAAAACTCTTTAGACAGTTACATCAGGTATACAAGTTATATCATTACAACTGGGCATTTCTCTCCAATGATTAAAAATCCAAACAGCTCAGCAGAAAGGTTATTAGCTCATGTGGTGTTCAGCATAGTGATATTAGGTGGAAATATATGATAGTTGTATTTTTTGGCCATTTAAAAGGTAGTGGCAGCAGCTCATCCTGCCCACTGTGTCTATGCAAGTGTACTTTACTTTTCTGTCCCTTTTCCGAATAAACCTGTTCTTTAAATATAAAAATAATAATAATAAAAGCTAGCGGAGGTATACTTTCTATCAAATATCACTGGATCTATTTTTAATTTTATATCTAACAGAGAGGGAACAAGTGAGAGAAGTTAACAAATGAGGCTCATTTTTCTCAACTCCTCTTGTAAAATTTGGAAGTACATCTTCAAACTACTGCTCACAAGCATGGGGTTAAGTTAAGCTCAGACATTCCATGCCTCACTGCCCAGCTTCTTGAAATGTCATTAACTTGACACCTCTCCTATGTAAAAGTTACTTATCTTGCACTGATACAAAATTATCGGGCATTCCTAAATCTTATTAGGTCCTTAGACTATTTCTGTCTCTACACACAAAGACTTTACAGTTCAACTGACACTCTACTACTCTGTATGTTTATGGTGAGTGTATATCTTGCCTATTACTAGGATAGACGTGATATTACAAAATATTAGTAATTTACACAAATGTGTAGCTAAATGATTTCCAAATCTCTCTAACACCATACATACAAATATTCTTAAAATTGTGACCAGAGTTTTCTGATTTCAAAAATTAGAAACAGGATCAGCCCACATTCTCAGCACAGTACATATACTTCACTGCCCCACCTACCTCTTCACTTAAAGACCTTTCCTGGGTGCCTACCTGACTGTATTTTCATCTGCTCAGATCTCTTCCACATTCAAAGAGATCTTTTTGCAATTGACTCAACTTCAAGCATAGATCCCTCTGCTCATTCTGCCTCTTCTCACAGGAGTCTTTCCTTTTCTCACCATCCAATCCTACTCACCAGGATAGTGAAATAAGATATAAGGTTGTTGATCAGTATTAAAATTGATCACTGCCCAAAAGATTAAATCTAAGAAGTTTCAAATAGTACTTAAGAAGATACATACTTTCTGGTGTAACATACAATGCCTGACTTATTTTGTGCCAGCATTTAGAGACTAAAATTCTAAAATTACTTCACAAAGGTGTAGCCCAGTTGTCAAAGGGATATCCTAACTGTAAACCATCACATCTAGCCATGCAATAAAAAGAAAATGGAAGAAACTTAAAAAGCATAAGACATACAGGTGTCAGGTTACTTGACTTGCAACTCCTCAGAAATTACAGATTAACTTTCTATGTGCCTGGTCCATCATGTTTTTAACATAATAACGTTATTAAAGTAACATATTATCTAACATAATACTGAGCTAATTGGACACAAAATGGACTCAATCGAAGAGCCAGTAAGAATTCTAGAACACGCCATTCTTTTGTGGAAAGGGAATTAACTTGTATTTATTTAGGTTTTCACAAGAATGCACTTCAAGTGCATTCCACTCTTGCTTCTTTTCTTTCCATGTGTACTCTTAAAATAATTGAAGTAGGTAACTTTTCTGTAAAAATATTTTTTCACGTTGAAATTCTGGTTTAGTAAAAGAAAAAAAGAAGGGTTTGTAATTACACCTGGGAGTTATTAGCTTTAATTCTGAGCTCTCACAGCCCAACTGCGTGATGGAGAGAGATGGGATGAGAAAGCTTAGTGGCAAATGGAGGGAAAACAGTTAAGTTATGCTAGTACAGCAACGGTTGACTTAGACGTCAAGACACCACACCTTTCCATGCACTAACTCCTTCGGAGAAGGACTTATTGGATTAGGAAATAGTTTCAGGACTCTTGAGCTTGGACCCACCCAAACGTCATTCCTTATTATTATTTTTTTTAACCCAAGGGCCAAACAGTGATTCACTTAAATACCAAAGCCTCGTTTGGCATTAGGGTCCTCGGCTAGTTGAGAGGTTCATTACTACCAGAGTGGGCAAAATTCTTCGATGCTATCTATGAATGAGGAAGAAAGAGCGATGTTGCAGAGAATGTTGAGAAAAGACGGATTAGGGAGATGCCAAGTAGTAAGAGAAAAGCGTGTGCGAGGAGAGGTTTACAAAGGAGACCATCTACCTGCCGCAGGTGGGCGGAACAGAATGAGAGCGGGGCAGGGAAGGAAGACACCTGGAGGGAGGCAGCAGAAAGCAAATAGCACCAGCTAGGAAACCAGAAAATCTCAGTCCGAATCCGCTTTGCCACAGTCGGACTTCAGACAAATCCCTTCGCCATTGTGGGCTTCCGTTTCCTCCTCCGTAAGCCCGGACAATACCCGGCTCCCACCCCAGCGAGGTTCAATTGAGACAACGGACGGGGCGGTCCGAGGCCGGCACCCGGCGCCGCGGGGCGCCCGGTGAACGTTGGCTGCCTCGGAATCTCGGCGCCTCGCTTCCTCTTCCGGCAAGCGGGGTCCGCCAGCGGCCGTGGCCCGCGCAGGGAGGCGCGCCCGGCAAACCGCAGGGCGGGCGAAGCCGGAGGACGCGCCGGGCGATTCCCCGGAGATGCGGAGAGGGCCGGGGCGGGCTGGGGCCCAGGCCTGGCGGGCTAAGGGAAACAGAGGGGGCGGATACTGCACCTTCCCCCCGCCCCGGCCCAGCCCGGACCGTCCCGACGCGAGCTACGGAGCGGGTCGGCGCCGCTTCATGCCGCGCTGCCTCCACTCCCGACCGGTTGCGGCTGCGTTCTCGGCGGCGCGCCGGTGCCCGTCCAGGCGGCGAACGCGGCACTTAAAGGCGGCAGCGCGGCTGCGGCGGCTCTAGCACTTCCGGTTCCTACCGCCCCGCCCGCCGGCCAGCGAAAGCGCCGCGGGGCCAAGAAAGACGCGGCTGCTTCTTGGGCGGGGTCTGTTCGTGACAGCGCCGCCTAGTGGCCGGAGGAGCGGCCGAAGCGCGGGAAGGAAACGGGGCAGGGCTCGGAGACCTGAAAACCACAAAGGGGCCGGGCGAACTGAGGCGCGTTTCCATGAAACAAATGCACATCGAGTGCCGGCTTGTAGGCGCTGAGATTAGAGCAGGGAGCAAGCCAGGAAAAAAAGCCGCGTCCCTTCAAAAAGATGACTTAGGACGAGACCAGGGCTTTGGGAGTTGTGAGTGTCTCCTTGTTATGGCAGAAAGAAAGCTGAACTTGGAGTCAGAAAGCTTGAGGGACTTTGTAAAAGAGAAATAATAGGGCCTCTCTAGTGGCGCAAGGGGTTAAGCACCGCACTATGAAGCAATCCGCAGCCTCTGCAGCACGATAAAGATTTATTATAAATAAATTATATATAAATATTATAAATAAATAAATCTTTAAAAAAAATAAAAGAGAAGGGCCTCCCCTGGTGGCGCAGCGGTTGAGCTCTGGGCTGTGAAGCTGCCCACAGCCTCTGCAGCACCAGTTTGATCACCCGCCGCTGGGCGAGGGTCCCACAAGGCGCGCAGACCTCTCCTGCTGCCTGTTGCTCCCCTCAGCAGTGTACTTTGTCTGCCTGTTCTGTTCTCCGCTATGGCTCTGGTGAATTCTCTCATCCTCCCGTGCTTCTGACTGTACCCAGTGCTTGTATAAATAAATAAATAAATCTCAAAAAAAAATAAAATAAATAAAATAAAAGAGAAATAATAACACATCTCTTAGTTACAATTAAGGAAAACTGTGTGTGTCCCATGAAGATGGATAAACTGGGGCCCAGGGCAGGGGTGTGTGACTTGCTACAATCAGAAGCGAAAGCAGGTCCCATTTCTTTTAGCCCATGGCATCCATCGGCTGAAGAGAAAAACGGAGCCCTGGGAGGTGCCTGGGGAAGTAGTGTTGGGATGGCTTGTAAACCACCCATGTATGTATACAATAGTAAAATCACGTGCCATACACCAGGCTTCATCAAATTATTTATATTAATGAAACTGGTGGTGATATTTAATGGAAGAAGAGTACTCAAATTCAAGGCCGGAAGGAAACTGAAAGAACTCAGGCTAGGGATGAAACTGTATAGGCTCATGGTTGAGGCCATATTTGAGTCAAAACGCACCCACAAGGGCTGTACGCACAGGGAAAAAAAACAGACTTTTCAAGACTAGAGACAAATATTATACTGCTAGTCCTGCAGAACTAGTGCGCTTATGGTGACCAACGCAAGGAATGTTACTTTGGGCTGGTCAACCGCGGGTGTAACTTGGAAACCACGCTGGGCGCCAAACTGTTGTAGAGCAACTCCGATACAAAACGGGGTGCCTGACTGTGGGTCCTCACCCGCGCGCTTAAAAGGACTTATCAATGCTCTACTGCAGGCACACGTGAAAGGTTAATAAAAGGTTTATTTACAAAGGGAAGGGGAAATGAGGAAATGTACAGCTCTGGGAGAAAAGTGGGAGACAAAGTTTTAAATGAGTCCTACCCGATCCGCCGATTAGGAATCCCAAAATGGCGCTCTGAGAGCTGGCCGCCAGCCAGAAGCGGTGAAGCCAGGAGGCGAGCGATCGCGAGCCAGAGAGCCCAAGCCCACGTGTTTGTTTTTTTTATATCCAACCTGGCTGCCCAACTCCACCCTCAGGTCCCAGCCACCCTCCCTTAGTGGTGATGGGATTTGTCTTTCCCAGAGTCTTGATGGCTTTAGTCTGGAGTGGGGGTGGAGTCCACAAAGCCTGTATTAACTCAGGACATCACTTCCCCCTAACAATTGGAGTACAAACAATGGAAACTGGGCGTCCCCAATTTTTTGCTATTATAAGAACCCTGTGTCAGAGGTCTGTGCCATTAGGATTTATTGTAATTGTCCTAATAAAAGATCCATTTGAGTGCCATGTTCCACTCCTCAGTCAGTAATTATCCACTCTGTGGTTAAATGAATTGTCCCTCAGGCTTTTTGTAGTTGAACTTCCCTAAAAGAAAGGTAGAGTCATTTCACTGGGATTCCTCTATGATTTTTCTGTAAATGTATAAAAAGCCAGTTTTAAGGCTTTGAATGCACATACTAACAAAATACAGTGAAATATCTTACACTTTGTTTCACTCAGCCAGCAAGCGATTACTGAATCTCTACCACCTGCTTATCACTGTTTTCAGCTCTGGGGCCACAATAGTGAACAAAATCTCACCCTGTCTTTGCGCAGTTGCCCTTCAAATATGGAAATAGGGGCCTCCCTGGTGGCGCAAGGGGTTAAATCTCAGCACCATTAAGCTAAGGGCAGCCACTGCAGCAGAGTTCAATTCCCTTCCAGGGAGCTAACCTACATGGCACAACAGATCTCTCCTGTCTCTCACCTGCTGTTCCCCTCAGCAGTGTATTTCAGTCAATCAGCCTGTTCTGCTCCCTACTCTGTCTCTGGTGAATCCACTCACACACACACCCTGCATCTCTGGCCTGTACCCAGTTCTTGCATGCATAAATAAATAAATGTTCAAAAAAAAAAAAAAAAGAGGAAAAAGACCTCCCCAAAAGCAAACAAACAAAAATCATTACTTCGTGAATTAAAGAAAAAAAAATAGAGCCCAGAGGGTTTAAGGGCTTACTTAAGTTGCATGTTATGGATTGAACTAGATTTGAATTAATTTTTTTTTTTTATAGAGGCATGCTTTATTTATTTGTTTGCTGGTTTGTTTGTTTTTTGTTTATACATGCACTGGGTACAGTCAGAAGCGCGGGAGGGTGAGAGAATTCACCAGAGCCAGAGCGGGGAGCAGAGCAGGCAGAAGGACCGAAGTACACTGCTGAGGGGAGCAGCGGGTGGCAGGAGAGGTCTGCGCGCCATGTGGGACCCTCCTCTGGTGGCCGCGGAGCAGCCGGGGATCGAACCGGCGCCGCAGAGGCCGCGGGCAGCTTCGCAACCCAGCGCTCAACCGCTGCGCCACCGGGGAGGCCCTAGATTTGAATTAATTTTTCTTGGTTTTCAGTCATTTTCTCTCTCTCTCTCTCTCTCTCTCTCTCTCTCTCTCAGGTTTCAAAAGCCTCAACCCCTGAGAAAGCTGTGGGGGAACATAACCACCACACACTCTAGAAACTGCATGTATCTACCTAAACCTCACAGACAACGGTTTGACCAGAAGCTTAGCTGAGTCTTTGCTTTGTGATCTTGCCAGAGCAAGAGGGCCAGAAGGCTCATGAGGGCCAGGAGGCAATCACCCCTGGCAGGCTGTCTCCAGACAGTTTGTCATCTCCCCCTAGCGTATGATGAGGTGTGGGGCTTTCTAGCAATCATCTAGAACTGGCTCCTCAGCAATGAGGCATCTCACAGTTGATGTTACTTGTCATCTGGCCCCTTTTGTTGTTTGGTGTGTGGGACAAGGACCGTGAGATAGATGGCACCAGCATGCCTTCCTCCCTTTGTTGTATTTTTAAGTAGAAAACTCTCTGACTTTAAAGAGGTTCACTGTATCTTTACAGGCTAAATCCCTCCCCAGGCCTGGCCTTACCAAACTAGTTTGTGTTTGACAAAGCATAGATAGCTTTGGGCTGCCCTGCGTTCCAGGAACTCATGAGAAAAAACAAGTTATCTAGCACATTCAGTCTGAATAAATAACATAAGGGGGAGAAGGATCGATACAGTTTTGTCTCTGCTTTGGACACAAGTAAATCACACAGTTTTAACAAGACAGTCATTCTGGCATAAAGGACAGTGGACGGATTAGTGTTGGTGAAAGCTAAGGGGGCAAGGAAGGCCAAATGAGAACATTTCCTGGGGAAGCCTGGGCTGCATCCTGAACCAATGCCTGAGATAATCTGGTCTTCATCCACTTCTAGCCTAATTTTTTAGAGTACCTAACACCTTCCCACATCAGGCCTTCATGGAGACCAATTTGTCTAACATTCTTTTTGCTTCTATGATCTTTAGCAGCAGTACTTGCCTGCAGGGGGCGAAACATCTATACTTATGTTCATATATTTACACTTAAAATGCAAAAATCATAGAATCAAAGAATTGGGGTGACTTGAGAGATGACTGAACCTAATTATTTTATATCACAAAAGGAAGGCCCAGAGAGAGAGTGTGACCTGCCCTAAAGTCACACAGCTACTTATTGGCAACTCCCAGAGGGAATTTCCAAAACCAGCCACATGTATTATCCTCTTCCTGCAATTAATGGAAGGAGGAAGGAGATACTCTGGGAACCCTGGTTTCCCAGAGGGGTATACCCAGAGCCCTGCACCACTTCCACCCAACAACAAGCATCATTTTTCCAATCTAAATGGTCTGAATACAATTTTCTGACATAATTAGGGAAAGATTCACCAATAATCCTACTAACTGACCAGCCCTTTTTTGTTTTGCATATATGCATATATTATATATGTAGCAGGAGCAACATTTTCAAGTCATGAACATACTAAAGGAATGGCTTCATTCCTTCAGTTTTTCTTTTTTAAAAAAAAATTTATTTTATTCATTTATGCATTCAAGAGCTGGGGTGTAGGCCAGAGGTTGGGGGGGGGCTGATGAGAGGATTCACCAGAGAGAGTGGGGAGCAGAACAGGCAGACTGACTGAAATACACTGCTGAGGGGAGTAGCCGGCAAGACAGGAGAGGTCTGCTGCACCATGTGGTAGCTCCCTGGCCAGGGATCAAACTTGTGCTTCAGTGTCTGCAGATAGTATCATAGCGCTGAAACTTAACCCCTTGTGCCACCAGGGAGGCCCCCCTTTAGTTTTTCTCTAACTCAACCCGACTTGTAACTATATGCCCCATTTCTCTTACTAAAGATATGTCATCTTGGGCCTCCCTGGTGGCACAAGGGGTTAAGCACCACACTGTGGAGCAATCCACAGCCTCTGCAGCACTAGTACGATCCCCGGCTGGCCGTAGAGAAACTCACATGGTGAAGCAGACCTCTCCTGTCTCACCTGCTGCTCCCCTCAGCAGTGAGTTTCAGTCGGTCTGCCTGTTCTGTTCCCCACTCTCTCTGGTGAATCCTCTCGCCCCCCTCATCTCTGGTCTGTACCCCAGCTCTTATATGCATAAATAAATAAATCTTTAAAAAAATAAAATAAAATAAGTCATCTTGAATCATTGGGGTACAGTGATTCAATTCAGGATCTTTGCTGGTGGAAGGGATGATAGACAGTCCCTGTTCTATGTCAGGATCTCCTAAGTTGTCCTTTATCCCAGGTATACCTTTATCCCGGGATAAAGGCAGTCCTTATAAGGACAGGAAGACATAAGAATAAATATAGAGAAGACCATGAAACAATGGAGACAAGAGACTGGAGTGATGTATACACTTCCATTTTATAAAATATAAGCAAAGATTACAAGCATTGCTGGAAACTACCGGAATCTAGGAAAATAGCAAGGAAGGATACTTTCCTAGAAACTTTTTCAGAGGGAACATGGTCCTATGACACTTTGATTTTGGACTTCTAGCCTCCACCACTGAAAGGGGATAAATTTCTGTTTTTATGACACCCAGTATGTGCTACTTTGTTATAACTGCCCTAGGAAATGTATATACTAACTAATCCTCCACTCTGACCTTCCCATACATCCTTCCACATGATGCCCCCAATGAGACTATCTGCTGTTCCTCAGTCTCCAGTTGTCAGTCCACACTCTGTTCTGTCTTTTTTTTTAATAATGGTATTTTATTTTTTATTTATTAAACATGTTTTAAAGATTTATTTTGTTTTATGCATACAGAGGTGTGTGTGTGTGGGGGGGGGTGGGATGGGTGAGAGGATTCACCAGAGACAGAGTGAGAACAGAACAGACAGATTGACTGAAGTAGACTGCTGAGGGGAGCAGCGGGAGAGGCAGGAGAGGTCTGCTGCACCATGTGGGTAGCTCCCTGTCCGGGGATCGAATTGGTACTTCAATGGCTGCTGCTAGCTTCATAGGCTGCATCTTAACCCTTGCGCCACCAGGGAGGCCTTTGAGCATGAACTTTCTGAACCATGTGTTCTTTGATGCTACAGAATTGCAAGAGGAGGCAATCTGAGCTCTAGGGAGATTTATTATCTGATTGAGGAAAAAATCATAAGCATATAATACACATACTAATAGCAACTAGTTGCAGGATATGGTGAGCAAGAGTTGATTTTCCTCATTCCCCATATTTTTGTCCCTTTGGTGCGGCAAAGTACAAAATAATCAGCAACAGAAAAAGGGCCTTTCCTCTTTATTTTCCTTTTCACATTTGTTTTTGAATAGGTAATGTTGAATCCTAGGGCAAGTTAGGGATAATTAGGCAGCCTCAAGGACAATGCAGGGACTTCAGGAGAGTTAAGGAAGGCTCCAAAGATAAGGACAACAAATTCCAAAGGGGACTAATCAGACACCCCAGGACTTATGACATGAGGGACTTACTTTATGACCTTAGGGTCAGCAAGACATTCCAAATAGAGGGCAATGAAGAAAAAAACATACGGGCTGGGACACAGAGACTTAGTTTTGGGCACAGAGACATTTAGGCAGTGAGTGAGACCACCGAGAACTAACCAATCACAAAGGGTCTGGTGGAGCTTTAGAATAATCAGGGAAAGAAGGTATATATTCCCTGAGACACGACTCCACTTTGGCTTCCTTGCCCCTCCCTGGCCTGGTTCCATGGCCTGAGATTCCCACTTTATTTCTGTTCTTTTTCTCCTCAATAAACTTTTTCTTTCTCTAAACAAACCTGCCTTTTCTTGCTTGCTTGCCTGAGCATCTGTGACATTCCTGCTGCAGCTTCGTGAGACACCAAACCATGGTGGTCTAGTGACTGGGACTCAGCGCTGCCCCTGCCGCCTGGGATCCATTCGTGGCTGGGAGACTAGGCCTGAAAACCTATAATTCCAGTATCAACGTGCCACAAGTCAAAAACTTAGAAGTGTAGCACCTCTCCTGCCTGCCTAGGCAGTTTCTTGTCACAAACCTTTTCCCTTTGCAAACCAGCAGCAGCAGTGTAACAGGGTGGTCCCCAGGAAAGGGGGAGGTTCCCTGCCCCACCCAAGGGAGGGTGGAGCTGAGCAGGAAGGGGAGAAGCTGAAGAAGAGACTGAGGAAGGAAGCAGGATGGAGCCTGGAGAACTGGAGGAGGCGCATGGAGCCTAGAGACATGTGAAGAAACTGCGCTTGTCTTTTGGTCGTGGATGGGGTGACACAGATGTGGGTGAGACCCGTGGGGAGGTGACAATGGCAGCTTTTATCTTGATGTTGATTTTGCTCTTTTCCTTCCGGGCTTGTCCGGTTGTTTGTGACCCTTTGCTGTGGGTCCCCACTGGAAGATGCTTTAGACTTGTAGCAGGCTTTGGGGCCTTGTTCTGGGCCAATCCCATTTGGATGGACTTTTACCCACGAGGGGACGGGTAACTTTGGGTGCTTCATTTAGAAACTAGACTCTTTGCCTTACCTGTATTGTTTCCTAGTTTTATTAAAGATCCTTCCCATTAGTCTCATATGTTTTGTGTTGATGCGGCGGATGGCAGAACCCATTTACAATAGGCAGGTTTGCGGGGTTTGGGCTGCCCCTCTCCCTGTCCTATAACAGCAGCAGCAGCAGCTCTTTCTGCCCTATTGTGTCTGTGCAAGGTCTTCTTCTCCTTTCCTTTTCTTAATAAACCTGTTCTTTTAAAATGTAAAAACAGGGGCCTCCCTGGTGGCCCAAGGGGTTGGGCACCTCACTATGAGACTGTCTGCAGCCTCTGCAGCATGAGTTCAATCCCCAGCTGTCCAGGGAGCAACCCACATGGCAAGGCAGATTTTGTAAAAAACCTCTCCTGTCTCGCACGCTGCTCCCCTCAGCAGTGCATTTTGGTCAGTCTGCCTGTTCTGTTCCCTGCTCTGTCTGTTATAGGACAGGGAGAGGGGCAGCCCAAACCCCGCAAACCTGCCTATTGTAAATGGGTTCTGCCATCCGCCGCATCAACACAAAACATATGACACTTTAATGGGAAGGATCTTTAATAAAACTAGGAAACAATACAGGTAAGGCAAAGAGTCTAGTTTCTAAATGAAGCACCCAAAGTTACCCGTCCCCTCGTGGGTAAAAGTCCATCCATATGGGATTGGTCCAGAGCAAGGCCCCAAAGCCTGCCACAAGTCTAAAGCATCTTCCAGTGGGGACCCACAGAAAAGGGCCAGAAACAACCGGACAAGCCCGGAAGGAAAAGAGCAAAATCAACATCAAGATAAAAGCTGCCATTGTCACCTCCCCACGGGTCTCACCCACATCTGTGTCACCCCGTCCACGACCAAAAGACAAGCACAGTTTCTTCACGTGTCTCTAGGCTCCATGCGCCTCTTCCAGGTCTCCTGGCTCCATCCTGCTTCCTTCCTTCCTCAGTCTCTTCTGCAGCTTCTCCTCTTCCTGCTCAGCTCCACCCTCCCTTGGGTGGGGCAGGGAACCTCCCCCTTTCCTGGGGACCACCCTGTTGCATGTCTTTGGTGAATTCTCTCACCCCCTGCATCTCTGGCCTGTGCCCCAGTTCTTGTATGCATAAATAAATATAAATCTTTAAAAAATGAAATGTAAAAACAAAAATAAAAAGTTTGAAGTATAAAAGGGCATATAGCAAAATATGTTCTCCCAGCCTGGTCCCCCAGGCACCCAGTTTTCCTCAAAGAAAATATTGTTAATTGGTCTCTTGTATATACTTCCCAGTAACATTTTATAAAATATAAACAAACACAAATATACATATACTGAGAGATGATTGCTTTCACAGTTTCACCATTTTTACACAACTGGCAGCATACTTACCAATGCCTGTAACTGGCAACAATGTAGGCAGCCCAGAGTGCCTGAATTATCAGGTTAATCAAACTTAATAGACTATATTCCGTACCTAAAGGAGGCTGAGCCTCAGGTGGAACAGCTCTGCACATTTTTTCAGAAGCGAGGGAAATACTTATCTGGAGATGGTGGCAGTGAGGCTCACCCTCCTGGTGTGCTTAGGAAGTCAGTGTTGTGAGCTGGCTGCACAAGATTCCTCAATAAGTGCCTGGGCTGATCCAGTCAGTCTCCCTTTCCACTGTCAGCTTCCCGCTATTTAGAGAAACTTGATTTTGGTTTTGGATATATCTGGCTGGGTGATCCTACACAAGGCATAAAACAGCTGCATTCTATTGTTCATTTTCTAAAATTTTTTCTGGGAACAGAAGATTTTGTAAAAAGGCTAGCAGTGAGAATGTATATGATCTCTTGCTAAAGGCAGGGTAAGAGCCTTAAACACTGAGCATGTGCTGTGCTTCATCCACAGCAAGCTTTCAGCAAGTGCTTCCTGTGACCTGAGAGGGGAGAGATGGCCCTGGGCCAAATGGGGCCTGACAGCTGTATCTAGAAGGCAGGATGCAAAGAGCATGAATAATTTGCATTGTCGTTTGACTAGTATCATAAGCCTCAGTCCTACCTACTTCAGCTTGCTGTGTTACTTGGTTCTGCCTTTTCACCCCCTCTGCATCTTACAGTTTTATGGTTCACCTAGCTACTATACTGCTACTCTTTCCTCTCTCCATTTCATTTTTTTTCTTACTGGATTTTTACTGGAGAAAGGAGTCCACTGAGGGCTTCCATGGTGGTGTAAGAGGTTAAGACACAACCTATGAGACTGTCCGCAACCACTGCAGCATAAGTTCGATTCTTGGCCAGCCAGGGAGCAACCCACATGGCACAGCAGACCTCTCCTGCCTCACCCGCTGCTCCCCTCAGCAGTGTACTTCGGTCAGTCTGCCTGTTCTGTTCCCTGCTCTGTCTCTGGTGAATCCTCTCACCCCACCCCCCACACACCTCTGGCCTATACCCCAGTTCTTGTATGCATAAATAATTTTTTTTTTTCTAAAGGAGTCCACTGAAAGCTGGAGTTCACAGAAAGCTGACCTCATTGAAAGAAAATTATCAGAAACAGTTGATGAGAACCATGGAGGGGGACTGAGTTTAACTCTCCCATTTGATGGCCCAAAGAATTCACATAACACGTTACTACTGGCTCAACCTGCTGGAAGGTTGCTTCACTGGAAGTTTCCTGGGGAACACCTGAGGCAAAATGTCAACATTCAATCTCATTGTTTAACAGTAATTTTCACCTTGGATGGAAGTCAGTTGATAAGCCTCAGATTTCAAATATGCTGGATTGTTATTTTATTTTTTATTATGTATTCATCAGAATGGCTAAAATTGAAAAGACTGAAAATACCAAGGATATAGAGCAACTAGTGCTTTTAAACATTGCTTTTGGGGGTGTAAATTGATCAAAACACTTTGTAAGGTGCTTAGCAGTATTTACTAAAGCTTAACATATACTTAACCTATTGCAACAGGGTGGTCCCCAGGAAAGGGGGAGGTTCCCTGCCCCACCCAAGGGAGGGTGGAGCTGAGCAGGAAGAGAAGAAGCTGAAGAAGAGACTGAGGAAGGAAGCAGGATGGAGCCAGGAGACCTGGAGTAGGCGCATGGAGCCTAGAGACATGTGAAGAAACTGCGCTTGTCTTTTGGTCGTGGACTGGGTGACACAGATGTGGGTGAGACCCGTGGGGAGGTGACAATGGCAGCTTTTATCTGGATGTTGATTTTGCTCTTTTCCTTCCGGGCTTGTCTGGTTGTTTCTGACCCTTTTCTGTGGGTCCCCACTGGAAGATGCTTTAGACTTGTGGCAGGCTTTGGGGCCTTGCTCTGGGCCAATCCCATTTGGATGGACTTTTACCCACGAGGGGACGGGTAACTTTGGGTGCTTCATTTAGAAACTAGACTCTGCCTTACCTGTATTGTTTCCTAGTTTTATTAAAGTTCCTTCCCCTTAAAGTCTCCTATGTTTTCTGTTGATGCGGCGGATGGCAAAACCCACTTAGAATAGGCAGGTTTGCTGGGTTTGGGCTGCCCCTCTCTCTGTCCTATAACACTATGACAGAGCAATTGTACTTGTAGGTATTTACTCAAGAGAATGAAGTATTCAAGAGACTGTATGAATACTTATACAGCTTTTTTAAAAAAGATTTTATTTATTTATACAAGAATCGGGGTACAGATGTGCGGGAGGGTGAAAGGATTCACCAGAGACTGAGCAGGGAACAAAACAGGCAGACTGACTGAAATACACTGCTGAGGGGAGCAGCAGGCAAGACTGGAGAGGTCTGCCGCACCATGTGGGTATCTTCCTGGCCAGCCGGGATCAAACCCGTACTGCAGAGGCTGCAGACTCCTTCACAGTGCGGCGCTCAACTGCCTGCGCCACCAGGGAGACCCTCATAACAGTTTTATTGACTATTGTTTAAAAACCGGAAATGATGCAAATGTCCATTATGAGAAGAATGGAAAATTTGCAGTACATTAATTCAATGACATACCATACTACAGAAACAACGAACCTCCCTCCAAAATAATGCACGATTGATTCATACAACATAGACAAATCTCAAATACATTATATTGGAAAAAGATGTCAGAAGTTAAAGTGTGTATATACTGTAGATTTTATATATATGAAATAAAAAGCAGACAAAAATTTCTCTATGGTGCTAGAACTCAAAATAGTAACTATTGGGGGAGGGATAGGAGGCAAAAATATATGAACATTACAGATCTCAATCTGGGTGACAATTAACTATCACCCAGGTGTAAGCAGGTAAAAGCTTAACTTAAACTGAATGTTTAAAATTATCCATTTCCTACGTATTTATTTTTTTAAGTGTACCATATTGTATCTGCATAGTAAAGGCAATGCAATAAAATACTTTTAGCATTTCAATGTTTTAATTTTCAAAATTCAAGACTATCAAAGTTACAGCTTTCACTGTCTCATACCTGGAGGATTGCCTCACCTCCAACTGGTTTGTTTACTATCATTTCTTTCTCACTGACAGGTTCTCCTGCTGAGCAAGTGTTTGATTTTACTAATCTCTGGTTAACCAACTTTCTTGGCTCCCCTGGGTCTATGGGATACAGTCCAAGCACCCCAGAGAAGCAAGATTTCCTAACCTACTTCTGACTTGTTTTTCCAGATTTCTCATGCCCATAACACCCAATACCCAGAACCTTCTACATCTCTTTACCTTTGGACTCCTGCTCTGGGCTCCCACTGTACCACCTCTGAAGAAGAACTGGGGTACAGGCCAGAGGTATTTGTGGGAGTGGTGAGAGGATTCACCATAGACATAGAACAGGCAGACTGACTGAAATACACTGCTGAGGGAGCAGTGGGCGAGACAGGAGAGGTCTGCTGCACCATGTGGGTCACCTCTCTGGCCAGGATCTAACTGTGCTGCAGTAGTTGCAGATAGCTTCATAGTGCTGCGTCTTAACCCCTTGCACCACCAGGGAGGCCCCTACAACCCTCAGTTTTGATTTCCTGTGTCTTTGTGAGCTTAGCACAGCCATCATATAAAACCCTCTACATTTTATGTGATTCAGCCCCAGAGCTAAATTTTTTCTGGATCATTTTCCTTTTTTTCTGGATCCCTATCCTCAGCTCTTTGCTAAATAAATGGGTGCTAATTGAATTGAATTTTAAGTTCCACTGTTTTGTGGCAATACCATTTACTCTTCAGAGGTAGAACTTGGGGGCTGAAAAGGGATACAGCGGGATAGTTTAAATTAGACATAAATTAGTGTTGTCTTTAGTTTGGATTTCCTATTTTGAGAGGTACAAGTTTCTGGCGCTGTCCCATGGGTTAGTGACTAGCCACATGCGGCTATTTAATATTTTAACTTACTGAAAGTAAAGTTAAAAATTGCTTTTCAGTTTCACTAGCCACATTTCAAGTATTTGAAAGTTTTCTGTGACTAGTGGCTACAGTGCTGGACTTTGTAGAATGGAGTATTTCCATCATCGCGTAAAATTCTATTGGACAGCGCTGCCTATCTCTGGCCTTTATTTTTATTTTTATTTTTTTTAATAGAGGCATGTTTTATTTATTTATTTGTTTTGTTTGTTTTGTTTATACATGCACTGGGTACAGTCAGAAGCGCGGGAGGGTGAGAGAATTCACCAGAGCCAGAGCGGGGAGCAGAGCAGGCAGAAGGACCGAAGTACACTGCTGAGGGGAGCAGCGGGCGGCAGGAGAGGTCTGCGCGCCATGTGGGACCCTCCTCCGGTGGCCGGGGAGCAGCGGATCGAACCGGAGCCACAGAGGCTGCGGGCAGCTTCGCAACCCAGCGTTCAACCGCTGTGCCGCCACCTGAGAGGTCCTCTGGCCTTTATTCTTAACACCTTTTAAGGAACACAATTTCACCCTCTTCCCACACCTCGCCCTGGGCGATCAGTCCCCTTATTGTGTCTGTAATTACATGCCTCTCTGAATGGGCTGAAGGTTCCAAGACTGCAGGGACTGACTGTCTGGTAGCTCCAGCGTTTACCTTTGAAACTCAGGCGCATACTAGGCGCTCAGTAAATTATGAATTGAAGAGAGGGATCTTGCAGACACATCATTCCCAAGCTCTTTTCTTTTCTTTTCTTTTTAGTTTTTTTAAAATTTTTAAAAAAGATTTATTTATTTATTTATACAAGCACTGGGTACAGTCAGAAGCGTGGGAGGGTGAGAGAATTCACCAGAGCCAGAGCGGGGAGCAGAGCAGGCAGAGGGACCGAAGCACACTGCTGAGGGGAGCAGCGGGCGGCAGGAGAGGTCTGCGCGCCATGCGGGACCCGCCTCCGGTGGCCGGGGAGCAGTCGGGGATCGAACCGGCGCTGCAGAGGCTGCGGGCAGCTTCGCAACCCAGCGCTCAACCGCTGCGCCACCGGGGAGGCCCCCAAGCTCTTTTCTCATGCTGATCGGTCCTTTATACATCTCCAGCATTATTTAGCCTTAAGCTGATTTTAAAGCTGAAGAAAGCAAAGCGCGCGGCACCTGCTGATCCCAGCTCCCGAGGCGTCCGCGCCAAGCCTGGCGTCACCGCCGCGCCGGCCGCCCCTTCCCGCCTCGGCCCCGCCCCGCCCCGCCCCCGCCCGGCGCGCGCGTCGGCCGGCCGCGCTGCCCTCGCCTCCCCCGCGCGTCACTGCGCAGGCGCTGCCCGCGAGCGTGGGGCGTCTGGAGGCTGCGGGCTGCCGGCGCTCGGGAGCGTGGGGGTTTGCGGCCTTGGCGCAGCCGGTCCAGCCGCGCACTCCCTGAGCAGCGAGGCGCATCTGGCCGAGCCTCCCCGGGCCGGGCAGCGTGGCCATGGAGAATCAGGTGCTGACGCCGCACGTCTACTGGGCTCAGCGACACCGCGAGCTGTATCTGCGCGTGGAGCTCAGCGATGTGCAGGTAAAGGCCGGACCCCGGCCCGGGACGCTCGCGGGGTCGCAGTTCCCGCGACGCCCCGGCCCCCGCCCCCCTCGTCCCGGCGCGCTCGGGGGACCTCGCGGTGCGCCCGTGCGGTCCGCGACGCGTGCGCCCGCGGCTTCCCGGCGGGACGGGGCTGCCTCTCGTCCAGGCGCACCTCACGCGCCGGGCCCCGGGCGCGACCCCCTCAGGGCTGCGGGCGTCTTAGGGGGCCGGGCGGTGTCGCGCGGCCTCCTCTTTGTTCCGAGTTTGCGGCTTGATGGAGCTCCAGCCCAGCCCCGGAGGCCTCGCCGTCGGGGTTCGGGTTTGCGGCGGCCCTTCGAGGCGTGGAATGAGCCGGTTGGGTCTGGGGTGCATGTGACAGTCGGGCTGGGCCTCGTCGGGACGTTTGGCCCCGGCCTGAGAGGTCCAGCCCGGCCTCTCCGGAGTTCACCCGGCCCGCGGCTCCTTTGGAGGGGCCACACCCACCGCCCCACCTTTCAGTTAGGGAAATCATTCTAGTTACTTTTAAAATTCAGAAGACCTGAGGAATCGATTTTCACTCCTCCATATCCCCCAACTACTGTTCTGACCGTTGTGAACTCAGATGAGCTGAGTTGCATAGAGAACTTAAAAATTACCTTAAGTTACATTGAGCATTTATGTTTGATCTCCTTGACCCCTCTATGAAAAAACGGGGGCCTCCTAAATGGGGATGGAGATCCCTGGATCTGTGAACTCCCATATCTCTGTCCAGACCATCCATTTCGGTCTTTGAGCAACTGGAGATTTCAGTCTGGAATGTTCTCTCTACAGTCATGCTCACTCCTCCCTGCTTCTTACCCTCTCTGGCACTCTGTAACCTCCTTGACTCTGCTTGAAGTCAGGCGGTTGTGTTGGGATCCATTCCCCTTTCTAGCATATTGTCTTGCAAAATGTAGGTGCCCTTTGAATATGGTCACGAATTTGTCGAATTTAATCTTCGCTTCTGAAATATCAACCTGTTTCCCACTGGGGAAAAAAATAAAAGACAATACTGGCCATAGTGCTTTTAAATAGGATGTGACATTGCATGGTGTGTCATTTAATGTGTTAAACCAGGCTGAATTATACTTTTGCGTCAGAGGCTGAATAAATGTTCTTTCTGTGCTGTCTCCCTCTACTCTCTCCAGGGTGTTTTAACAAAAAAAAAAAAAAAAAAAAAGGGAAAAAAAACCAAACAAAATCTTTGTAGTTGGGGATCAAAGTCTCCCAGAGAGAGTTCCCTCAGCAATCAACAAGAAAAGTACAAAAAATATGTTATGACAATATCCTTTAAATATTTAGCTAGGTATTATATAGACAAACTAAATAAACTCAGACCTTGCTCTCTCTAGACGTCTATCCTGTAATAAGGAGGTACTATTCTGGGATATTTTTGAAGCAACAAACACAAAAGGTGTTTTAGAGAATGGAAAGAAATGGAAATTAGTTGGCCAACTGGGAAAAAAATGCATCATACTTGTATTTTTCTTGAAAGATCCAAACCCCTTAGTTAAGAAACATGAGAACATATTAATTGTATTTGGTATATTTTAAAATCTGAAGGAATATGCTTGAAATATTATAATTAAAGAAATGGGAGAACTTTCCAGAAATATAGAGACAGACTTCAAATTGTTTGACTTGTGCTGTGCCAGTGCTCTATCACCAAAGACTGCCAGAGCATAGCCCCATATATAAGATGTGGTGTCTCATTAAGAAGGTGTTAGAAAAACCCATCATAGGATTTGAGCTTTGGTGATTGGGGGAGGATATAAGGAAGCAGGGTTCACTTTAGATTAGATGCTGTCAGAAAATGCAGCAATTCCTAGATTGGGTGTCTAAATAAATCTTATCTATAGGGAGGAGAGACAAACACAGTAAAATTGTAATTGGTAGAGAAGTAGCAGTCACTCATTTTAACCAGGAGGAGGAAGGGTGTCTGGTATTTTGTGGGTGGCATAGTGGGCATGCTTTTGTCTGTGCTTACACAAAATTATAAAACATTCTTTGTCTCATTTTACCAAGGTTTCAAAATAACCTTGTTTGAGGTTGGTACTTTGTGAGGTTTTTCATGTCCAGTAGGAGAATAAGATGGCCTAGCTGTGAGTGCCAGCCCAGCTTTGAATGTCACTGGCTGCCCTTTTTTTAATTTCTCTTTTAATTGCTGTAAATAGTGTTGGTGACACTACTGATTCTGGCTCAGGATGAAGTAGTTCGCATATTAATTCCATGGAAAACTTTTGTGGAGTATCTACTCTTATTAATTAGGTAGTTCTTGGTTGTTGGATAGCTCTCTAACGCCCTCTGCTTTCCATTGTGTGTGACACTGCTGTATGTGTAAGTATGAGTTTTAGTGTTAAATTTCTTTTTGGAGGGCAATCAATTCTGCTACCCTCCTTTGCAGAGACACAGAGAACTGTCCTGTGGTTGCATCTCTGTTCTGTTTTTGGAGCTACAGCGCTAGACTATAAGAAATCACCGCTGATGTGAGAAGGATTGGTGCACAATAAAGACTTTACTGGCAGTATTGTCTGTCTTTTAGGTGAGCAAAGTGGCCAGCTAGAAGCCCAGAAGCTAAGGTGGGGTTACTTTTAAAATGAAGTTTATTTTCAAGATAGTTCACAGAATTGTTTTGAGGTTTGGATAATGGATTGGAAAGTGGTTTGTAAACTCTCATGTACTATTCAAGTGTATACAAGGATTATTTCTATGATACTAAACCTTAGATGAAAGAGAGAAACACAAAGAACAATAGAACAGAATTGAGTCTGTTAGCAGACTTATTCCTAAAGGATGGGTTTTGCCAGTGATTATGATTGTTAAAATATTTGTTCATTCATCAAGGTTTTTGTTTGTTTTAGTTGTATGTGGACAAAGTGCATTGCTCTGTTTGGGAACTGTTTGAAAGATACTGTCCTTGTCCTTACCTAGTAGTCTGGTAGGAAGAGTGGTGTGATAAGGAAGGCATGAGTGGATCCTTTTACTTACTGTCTGGTGGCCATGGATAATTCACTTAATCTTTATGAGCCCTTTTCTCTGCATATAAATAAATATGAATAATAATACCCAATTCACAGAATCATTTTGAGGTTTGGATAATGGATTGGAAAGTGGCTTGTAAATTCTCATGTGCTGTACAAGTGTAAAAGATTATTTGTGTGATATTAAAACTTAGATGAAAGAAATACAAAAAACAATAGGACAGAATAGAATCTATTGGCAGACCTAAACCTACATGAAAATTTGCTATACAACAGGGGCACCTTTACAAATTAACAGGGGAACAGATGAACCATTCAGGAAGTTGTATGGGAACAATTGGTCATCCAAATGGCGATGAGGTAAAATAATATCTTCCTATGTACAAAATAAACCATGTGCAAAATTCTGGGTGGGTTAATGACCTCAATGTTTAAAGCAAAACTACTAAAAGAAAATATAGAAGACTATGGTATAGGAACTGGGGAGAATGCATTATAAACAAGGCACACAAAACATAGCCCTTAAAGAAAAAGATGGACAAATTTAAGACAAACTTGAAGATATTTAAGACATGTTTGAGGAAGATCAGCTGTACAACAACTGAAGTGAATGAAACAGAACTATCTATGAAACTTGGAAATATAATATCAAATAAGTTGAAGAATTATATAGGCAGTATGAAACTAAGTAGTGTAATGAATACCCTGCATATTGTAAGTGAATAAACAAGTACCATGGGAATAAAACTCCAATTCTAGAACACTTGTTACTTGTGAGGATGGGATGTGTTTGAAGACGAGGTGGAATAATTGTATGTTTTTTTCATTTTTTAGAAAATATTGAAACAAAGCAAATGCTAATGGATGATAGGTACAATGGTGTTTGCTATATTTTTCTATGTATGGCTGACTAAAATATTTATAATATAGATTAAATAAGCTTAATATAAGCTGTTCAGAACCACAGAATAAAAACACTCATAAAGCACTAAATTAAACAAACAAGTTGGTAACTATTGAGTACCCACAATGATCCAGACACAGTTGAAGGTACCTGAAGGTACCAGGGTTCAGCTGGTGAGCAGCACATATAAAGATTCTACCTTCATATTAAAGGAGAGATACAGTAGATAAATGAGTAAATAAATAAAATAGTTACGAAGATATGTATTATGAGGTAAATAAAGAGTGATTAGTAGAGGCTATTTTAATTCCGGTGGTTAGGGAAGGCTTCATTTGACCTGAGTAAAACTTGAAGGATAAAATGAGTTACCCAGAGAGCTGGGTAACTAATTATGTTCTAACAAGTGAACATAATTAAACATAATTAAAGGTGGGCAAGGGGTGGGAGGGGGGTCCCAGGACAGAAAGGATATGTTAGAATGTTTGAAGCAGAGTGAAGGATGAGTTAGAAGGAGATGAGATTGGAAAGATTAGCAAGGTGTAGGTCATTAGGGTCTTGTTGCCATGGTAAGGATGGATTTTATTTTAAGAGCAAAGCAAAACTCCTAGAGTTTTGGACCTCCCTTGTGGCGCAGGGCGTTAAGATGCAACCTATGAAGATATCTGCAGACACTGCAGCACAAGTTTGATCCCCAGCCAGGGAGCTACCCACATGGTGCAGCAGACCTCTCCTGACCCACCCGCTGCTCCCCTCAGCAGTGTATTTCAGTCAGTCTGCCTGGGTGTTCCCCACTCTGTCACTGGTGAATCCTCTCACCCCCTGCATCTCTGGCCTGTACCCCAGCTCTTGTATGCATAAATAATCTTTTTTTTTTTTTAATCTCCTAGGGTTTTAAGCACAGGAATGCCTTCATCAAGTTTATGTTTTGAAATGATGATTCTGGCTGATATGTGGATTATAGAAGGGCAGAATTGAGATCTCGACAACCATTTAGCTTGATTGTTAAAGTATTGTGGGTGAGAGAGAAGGTGGCTCAGTCCAGGGATGACAGTAGAGGTGGAGAACCATCTATAGATTTGGGATCTATTTGGAGAGAGCCTTCAGGACTTGATGGATTGCATTTGTTGGGGCTTGAGGGAGTGGGAGCAGGAACTCAACAACTAGTCTTAGAATTTGGCTTAAGCACAGAGTAGATGAAGATACAATTTACTGAAATATTTAAAAATGGAGAAGAGGTTTAGGGACCCAAGTCAAGATCTCCTTCTGGAGATATTAGTTTGTGACTGTTATTTTAACAATTTCCATGTAGAAATTGAAGTAGTTACATAACTCCAGGTGGAGAGGTCAGGATAATAGTCTGGGTTGAAAATAGAATTTAATGAAATTTTACACTTAACTGAGTTTTTTTTAACATTTTAAAAAAGATTTTTTAAAAAGAATTATTTATTTATACAAGAACTGGGGTACAGGCCAGATGTGCAGGAGGGTGAGAGGATTCACAAGAGACAGAGCAGGGAACAGAACAGGCAGACTGACTGAAATGCATTGCTGAGGGTAGCAGCGGGCAAGACAGGAGAGGTCTGCCGTGCCATGTGGGTATCTCCCTGGCCAGCCGGGAATCGAACCTGTGCTGCAGAGGATGTGGACAGCTTCACAGTGCTGTGCTCAACTCACTGTGCCATCAGGGAGGCCCTACACTTAATTGATTTTTAAGATCATTATTTTATGTACCATGAAAAAAAATTGCATGCTATAAAATTAAAACTTACATGCTATAATGCGTTATTTCAATACAAAAAGAATTGGGACTCTTTAAAAATTTTTAATGAAAACTTAAAAATACAGCTGATTAAACTGTGATACATTTGTTCTTATCGCTTACAATATTTGATTTTTTTTTACTTATTGGAAGACCTCTCAGACTTATTTAAACCAAACGCCACCAAGTTTATTGCTGATTTCAGTGAGGGGGAAGTACACACTGTGTGGAACCATGGGGTGTTTCAGAGGGTGTTACACTTAGGATTTGACTGGGTGATTGGGAAAGGGTCTGAGTAAATGGGGATTTTCTTTAGATTGGATGCTGTCAGAAAGCTGGGGGACAGTTCTATGATTGGGTTTTCATGGATGGCATAGTGACCTGTGCTTAGACAAAATCACAGAGATAACCTTATTTTTGTCATTTTGTCATGATTTCAGAGTAATGTGAAGTTGGTTGGTATTCTTTGAAATTCTTATGTTCAGTAGGAGAACAAAATGTCCTTGCTGTGAGCTTTAGACCTTCTTGTAATTTTGAGATCTAGATGTGAATGTTAGATCAGTTTCAGATGTCAGAGACAGCTTATTTTTTTTTCTCAAGGGTTTTTAACAGCTGTAAGTATCTCTGCTCTCTTACTCTTCTGTACACATAAATATAAAAATATAAGCAAAATAAGTTTTGAAGGTATCCCTAAATCATCTTTGTATTTTTAGAATCTACTCTTTTGAATCACACTTCTATCCCGAGATGGCACATTTTTCCATGTAGTAACCTTTTTGTCATTATAGTACTCGTCATGCAGCATTTTTGAAAGATTACTGTTATCAATGGCGTTTTTTTTCAAGTGCCTATTTATCCGATGCTAGCACTTTCTGGATCTTACCAGAATGTCAACAAAATGTTTCCAGACAAGAACCAGCACTCGTACTTCCTCACATGGCCTTTGAATGGCTTGTTGACTGAAGCATTCAGTTGGAGCTGTGTGGTCATGCCTTCTGGAGTAGTAACCAAGCTCGCACATGCTCAGGCAGTGGTTGCCACTTTGCCAAAACAATTATAAGGTGCTGCTATCATTTTTCATATATAGCCTGATTTTAGAGATATTAAATGTGAAAAAAATGTGCTACTTAGAATTGATAAAGTATAGTAAATTTTTTGAGTTTTCAGTTAATAAGTTATAAGAGTAAAACCCTAAGACAGGATGAAATCATCCAGGAAGTGTGAGTATAGATCAGTGGTTACCAACTCAAATGCCCAAAATATGTAATTCCCTTGGTTTGAATCTTGGTTTTACCACTTACTGATTAATTTTTTTAAACGAAAGACCTCAATTTTTTCTTTTCTTTTTTTTTTTTTAAAGATTTATTTATTTATGCATACAAGAACTGGGGTGTAAGGCAGAGGTGCGGGTGTGTGTGTGTGTGTGTGGGGGGGAGGATTCACTAGAGACAGAGTGAGGAGCAGAAGAGGCAGATCTACTGAGATACACTGCTGAGGGAAGCGGCAGGCAAGACAGGAGAGGTCTGCAGCGCCATGTGGGTCAGCTCTCTGGCCAGCCAGGGATTGAACTCATGCTGCAGTGACTGGCAATGGCTTGATAGCGCTGTCTTTAACCCCTGTGCCAACAGGGAGGCCTCTAAATAAATCTAAAAAAAAAAAAAAAAAAAAACAAACACCAGAGGAGAGAGAGAGAACACTTTCTAATTCATTTTATGAGACAAATACAAGAAAAAGGAATTATAGGCCAATCTCACGTAGAGTTTTTTTTTTATTGCTTCAGGGTGTTTTCCTTACCAAAATTTTAGCCTCTGAGAACATTTACATCAAAACCTGTTGCCCTGAGGAACTATGTCCCTGAGAATGTAACCCTTTTAAATGAGGTTCCCGCTTCCTGACACAGAGAAGAACATTTAAAGTTGTCCCTTCAGGTGAATTTCTCAGCCTGAAATGTATGTTCCCACTAGGACGGTTTTCCAATACTCGTGTCCCTTTCCCCCCCATTCTCTTTTTCTAACACTTTGCTTTGAATAGAGCATCTGAACTCCCACTGTCCATTAGTGTACCCGCTTCCCAACCTTCTGTCTTGATGGTTTTCTTTGATGCATGACAGTACAGAAAGCTGAGCCTACAGGAGAAAAACAAATGAACTAATGATAGCCCTGGAAACTTGCTGCTTCTGGCTAATTAATTTTGAGCTCAGAGATAGCAAGTGAGTTGATTCGCATCCGTTGGAAAAAAGAGTTAAATCATTTTAAATTGTGCTGCTAAAGGCTGTAGCAACTTCTGAAAATAAACGAGCAATTTGGAGAATTTCTATCTCTTCTAGTCTTGATTTGGATAGAGGTTAAGAGTGAGGAGCCTGAGGCTAAGGCACTGCATTTATCATCTTTATCCAGCTACCTGTAATCCTCGTCCCTCCCCACTACCTATTGAAATTAATTTATTCTTCATGTTGCACTACAAATCTCACTTTAGGTGAAGATTTCCCCCACATTTCTATTCTCATTTTGCTGACTCTCTTAATGCCTTTAACACGTACTGCTTTTTACTACTGTTTTGGTCTTGAGCATATGTTACTTGATACTATTTGATGTGTTCTCACAGGAAATGACTCATCAACTCCACTGAATTTTCTGCCTCCACAGTTCAGGGACAGAGTGGCAGAGATCTGTGTATTGTCTGTAACACTTCCCGAAGCATCTTGAATCATGTGCCATTATCTGAATTGACCGATTCAGCTTCTGATTGTTCTGCATACTTCGAACAGTTCAGGGTCATTTTTGCAGGAGCCTATAATCTCATGTACAAACAGATATAGAGAAATTCTATACAAAGATATGAATAAGCCAGTAAATATATTCTTGGGGGGGGGGCAGGGTAGGAGGAGAAGGGGGAAGAGTGGTGGGAAGTAAGTCTTGGTTTTAATTTTATTATTCTATTCATTAAAATGCCCTTCTCACATCCTTGTTCTCTTTTCACAGAATCCTGCCATCAGCATCACTGAAAATGTGCTACATTTCAAAGGTCAGTATCTGGGCATATGTTCCTAGCTCTATACAGTTATTCACTTTTTATTAAGGCTCACCTTTCTTGGAGTAAACCAAAGAATTTGTTTAAAGTCCTTCTTTCCCTTGGAGAGAGGCAATAGACACAATGAAAAAGAATCCAGGGCTGGAAATCAGGAGATTTGTCTTATAGTTCTCATTCTGCTACTATCTCAGGTAACATGACTTTTCTAGATCAATGAAATGAGAGTATCGGGTTATAATGGGTATTTCTCAAACTCAGGGATGCACAAACACCTGAGAATATGTCTACAGGCTCCTCCAGGACCATGGACCGCCAAATAAGAAACACGATAGGACTTAAAGATAGTCACTGTAAATGGTTCCAGTCTAGCAGTGCACCCAGCTACAGAAACAGCCACTGAACTTATGTGGCAGTACTTGCTTATGAAGTTGCCACCTAGATGATGCAGAATACTCTTCTTCTTCCTCTTTTTTAAAGCTTATAATGAAAACAAAATATAAGAAATTTTCTAATTGAGACTTTGTGGCTCCAGTTTAGGAAACACTGTGCTGTTTCCTAAAGGCTATATAAAGCCTTTCTAGTTCCATTATCCCTGATTCTGTGAATCAGTCTCCCTCTCCTTTATCTTCCATTCATCAACAAATTAAACTGTTGTGCCTGATAGTGTAGATCTAGATTCATTGTCATTTATAGGGGTGGGTTCTCCCTGCTTTTTCTCATCCTAGTTCCTTGGACTGTCATTAGTAAGTGACTAGGATTATGGCAGAGAGTTTGTCCTTTATGTGAGATTTCATCTGCCCTAATACACCTGCATGGAAGCTCAGCCTAACTTTTGTATCTACTTTCCAAGATGACAGCAGTGGTGGTAGCAGATTTTGGGAAGAGTTATACATTTAAGGGTAGTTAAAGTGAAAGAAATACTGCTTAGAGTTTTTAAGACTGTCCTCCCTTAAGGAACTTATAGTCTTAGAGAACAGTAGCCACCAGTAACAAATATTAGGCAGGTTATAAGGCATATAGACAGATGAGAAAAGAATCCCAGGAGGGAACCAAATGGTAGATGAGTCAGAGAATTAGAGGGAAAGGTATGTCTGGCACCCACATAAGTACTTGCTTGACTGGGGGAAAGGAGTCATGTCAGGGTAGAGGGATTGTGTAATGTCAATCTAGGGATATTTCTCCCAGTTCTGTTTGTCCTGTCTTTGGAATGAACTGAAAATGTTTTATTTCTCTTTGCTATTTTCATTTGGGATATGATAAAGAAGTCAGCTTTTCCATCCTCTATGACCATTTGGGAGGTGTTAGAGTCAGAACTTTCCTGAGACAGTCCAGCATTTCTATGTATCCTGTAATTTTCTTTAACTATAGTCAAGATAGGGCCTCCCTGGTGGCGCAAGAGGTTAAGATGCAACCTAAGAAGCTGTCCACAGCCATTGCAGCACAAGTTCAATCTCCGGCCAGGGAGCTACCCACATGGTACAGCAGACCTCTCCTGACTCACCCGCTTCTCCCCTCAGCAGTGTATTTCAGTCAGTCTGCCTGTTCTGTTCCACACTCTGTCTCTGGTGAATCCTCTCTGCCCCCCCCCCCCCCCGTGCCTCTGACCTGTACCCCAGTTCTTGTATGAGTAAATAAATAAATCTTAAAAAAAAAAAAAAACCTATAGTCAAGGTAATATACAACATAATATTTGAGTTTTCTCTGCTCTGGATTCAGAACCAAAGTAAATGTGAAAATTAAATTTATATCTGTGTGGGGCCTCCCTGGTGGCATGGGGGTGGGTTAAAGACAGCACTATCAAGCTACTGTCAGCCACTGCACTGCAGCTTGAGTTCAATCCCTGGCAGGCCAGGGAGCAACCCCCATGGCATAGCAGACCTCTCCTGACTTGCCTGCTGCTCCCCTCAGAAGTGTGTTTGCATAGATCTGCCTGTTCTGCTCCCCACTCTCTCTGGTGAATCCTCTCACTCCCCTGCACCTCTGGCTTAAACCCCAGTTCTTGTATGCATAAATAAATAAATCTTTTAAAAAAATTTATATCTGTGCGATACTTTGACTTTGCTTTCTATACTCTTTTTTCCTGCTTAGCATCATCAAGGTTACATTGGAAGATTAAGTAAATACTCTGGAACTGATTGTCTGAAGGACATATGGAGATAAACTTTTGTCCAGGACTTAGTTTATCTAGCTGTTTAGTAGCTCTGCTCACCGGCACCTCTGATTTTTGACAGGACCCATTAATAATTGCATACTTCTGAAAGAACTACACCAAACTAACTTTTGGGTTGCCTTGCTCTGCTCAATTTCACAGTAACCCATATTTCTCTCCTTATAGCTCAGGGACATGGTGCCAAAGGAGACAATGTCTATGAATTTCATCTGGAGTTCTTAGATCTTGTGAAGCCAGAGGTATGTTCTTTCCTTTCTCACTTCCTTTTCCATTTTAGGAAATAACTACTAGTAGTTTAGTGAAATGGAGAGCAGGAGTTGTGAGAAAGAAGGTAAAAGTCTAAGAGGGAAATACAGTTTCTCTCTCTGAAGGAGGGCTCCATTATTTTGGCTATTTTAGTAACCAGCAGTGGCTTAAGGGGTAGAGAACTATCATGGAGCTTGCGTTATTAGAGTCAAAGGGAGAGTAATAGTGAACTGGAATAGCTTTTAAGTGTCTGAATTTAGCTGGGAAGACTACTTAGGCTGACCGTTGATCCAGTACAGTTCTGGCCTTTGTGCAGGCCTAACTATGGCAGGGACCATTGTCCATTTGAATTCATTCATCTTCATAGGAAGAGAATTTGGAAAGGAAACAAGTACTTGAAAGGGTGATTGGATGCACTGCCTTGCATGATGGGAGGTTCATGTTAGTTTCTTCTCGGATAACTAGAACTACCTGCCTTACCCTAATTTTCTCTTGTATCATTTACCGGGGTAATTGGAAAAAGACACGGATGATCTTACCATTTCTCCCTTATACTGGCCCTCAGTCTAAATGTTTTCTTTGCATCAGGATTTGTAGGAACAGAGAAGGAAGGGGATAGCTTACCATGCAGCTTTTCTGATTGCCACACTGGCTTGCTCTAGTATCAGGGACAAGAATGGGGGGTAGGAGGAGAGGGTATTCTCACATTCTTGCTTTTTCTCCTAGCCGGTTTACAAACTGACCCAGAGGCAGGTAAACATTACAGTACAGAAGAAGGTGAGTCAGTGGTGGGAGAGACTCACCAAACAGGAGAAGCGTCCACTGTTTTTGGCCCCTGATTTTGATCGCTGGCTGGATGAGTCTGATGCAGAAATGGAGCTCAGAGCCAAGGTCAGTAAGGATACCAGGATTGAGAGAGAAATTATAAGGAACTTAAGCTGTTTGGGCCACCTCATATACCTATTTGGGTCTGATAGAATAAGGCCAGCATTATTTATTCATTTAGAAACGTGGAGATGTGATTTCATAAAAGTACTGGTCATGTATTTTGTGGACTGTCCTTCAGTTGGGGTTTCTTAGGTTTTTTTTTTTTGGTCATGATTAGAGTGATAGATTTTTGGGAGAAAGACTACAGAGGTGTAAAATACCATATTTATCACAAGTTATATAAAGGGTATGTACTATCTACCTAAGTACTATCACTATTGATAGTAAACTTGATCAGCTGGCTGAGGTAATGTTTGTGAGGTTTCTTCATTGTAATGTTACACCCCCTCTTTGCTAATGTTCCCTTTGGAAGGAAATCTATTATGCACGGCCCACACTCAAGGAGTGGGGAATTGTGCTCCCATTATTAGGGTACATTACCTGCTTACTTTATTTAGAATTCTTCTGCATGGGAGATTTGTCTATTGTTTCCCATTGACATATTCAGTCATTTATTTATCTCAGTATGCACTCATGAATATTTTATAGTTTGGGTTATAATCCAATATTCTGTTACATATTTTTTTTTTTTTTTTAAAGAGGCATTTTTATTTATTTATTTATTTGGTTGGTTGGTTGGTTTATACATGCACTGGGTACAGTCAGAAGCGCGGGAGGGTGAGAGAATTCACCAGAGCCAGAGTGGGGAGCAGAGCAGGCAGAAGGACCAAAGTACACTGCTGAGGGGAGCAGCGGGCGGCTGGAGAGGTCTGCGCGCCATGTGGGACCCTCCTCTGGTGGCCTGGGAGCAGCCGGGGATCAAACCGGCATCGCAGAGGTCGCGGGCAGCTTCGCAACCCAGCGCTCAACCGCTGCGCCACCGGGGAGGCCCTCTGTTACATATTTTTTTGCTATATTGTTCCAGCTTTGGCCATTGGAAGCTTTTTAGTTGACTCTTGTCTCTCTTTGACAAAACTTCATTATCATGATGCTTTTTTTTTAAGCTCTTCATTAAATTTCTGGCATCATAACCTGCTCCTGGCTTAGGAGGTCTGTTCTTTTTTATTGGAGAATAATAGTAAAAACTGAGATCTTGGTACCACATGCCCATAGTTGTTGGGCTTCTCTCAGCTGTCAGAAGAAGGGAGGATATGTGTACATACTAGTCCATGCATATACATATATCTATAAATATTCTGACTTGTATCCAGTTGTATCTTAGCTATCTGAATTATGCTAATGTGAGTTCATACTGATGTTCAAGACATGATTTTGACTTCTTTTCATACTGATGTTAGAGACATGATTTTGAAAAAATTATCTTAAAAATATAGTCGTCTTGAAAAATAAGATGACAATCTATTTCCTACCTCAAGTTTTTATTTGTTTCGACAATTGTGTTTAGGCTTCTGGATGTCTTTTTCAGTTCTAAGATCTTGAGACTACTTTGTAATTTGGAAGCCAGCTGATTGGTTTACTCTGTGAACAGTGGTTGGGCATTCTGTCATGCTAGTACTACCTAGTAAGGAGGAGTGAGGCTTTTTGGAACCATGAGCTGGGACATTTTCCCCAGTGTAGTATGAATACATTGGAAAAGGTGGCTTTGAGGAGTTAGATCACTTATCCAATATGTGAACTTCTGCACACATCTGGGAATTCTAATGTGTACTTGGAAAACTTCTATCCAAATTTTAGGAAGAAGAACGTCTAAATAAACTCAGAATTGAAAACCAAGGCTCCCCTGAAAGTAAGTTGCCTCTGCTGTTACGGTAGATAACCACTTAACTTGTGATAAAGATGGGGGTACAGATGAGAGAGCTAATACTATAGAGGTGAGTTTATGAGAAATCCTTCATGTCCAGTACTTAAACTGTGCATATCCACATCAGATGCCTTACTTTTTAATGCTTCTTTTCTGTTTGGGGCTTAACATCATCTGGATAAACCAAGATTGGTATTGCAGAATGAAACCTCGGTCTCCTGACTGGCCTAATGTTAGGTGGCAGGAAGTTCTACATAGACATGTGGAAATTACCACATAGGTCCAAGGCTACACTTCTTCCAGCTTGGTGTTTTTCTCCCAGCTGAGACCTCAAGGCTGTGCCACAGATAAGTGTGGTAGTCAGCCTTAAAGATGGAGAGTATTCTGTATACTCTCTATCCATTAGCCTTTTAAAATTCCGGTTCTATTTCTGTCTGTCCAACCACTTATAAGCAAGAAACTCTGTAAGTGTATTGTCTTTTGGGTGACATGGGTTCAATTCTGTTTGTATCTATTAAATTCTTGTTGCATGGAAGAATTGTATGAGATCCTTGAGGTATAGAGTCCGTGAATCCATCATAGTACCTGTACTCAAAAGAGTTTACCATGGGAGAACAATGAAGGTCTATATAAAACTTAATCTGAAAAGCAGAATAAAGGCTTCCTCATTCTAAATTGAATTTTTGAAAGGTTTAGTGGAATTTGTCTTTCAACTTTAATTTTTCTGCATCTTCTGCCTTACAGCTCTGTAGCACCTTGTTGCAGTACAGAGCCACCTTCTCGTCCTGCCACATCCCCCTCATGGGGTACATGCAGACTGGGGGCAATGGCTGCACCTCCTCTGGCACTGAGAGAAGGGGCCCCTCTTCTGCGCCCTCAGACTGAGAGTTGGGCAAGAGTTGGAGCTGCTGGCGGGCTGCCTCCCGGCTCGCTTTCCCCTTCACAGGGCAAGGGGAGCCCACCACCACCAGGGACGAGGTGCCCTTGAGGGTGCCTGGATCTCACCACCGAGTCCCTGGGGGTACACAGTCAGCTTTCTTGCCTCGCCTGCTGGGGCTGATGATTCAGACTCTTACCTGTTTCTTTATGGGGCCCGGAGCCCAGGCTGGTGCAGACCTGGGCCAGGTATTTGTGTGGGCATTTAGGGATCCAAGTAAGATAGAGGGATGTAGTCATTCAGGTATTCCCCTCACATCCCTCTCGTGCTAAAACTACTGCTTTTAACAGCTTACTGCCTTGCTTTGCTTTTTAGCTCTTACAAGTCTGAAGAAAGGATATCTGTTCATGTATAATCTTGTGCAGTTCTTGGGATTCTCTTGGATGTTTGTCAACATGACAGTGCGGTTCTTTATCTTGGGAAAAGGCAAGTACAAAATTTCAAGACTAGTTTTCTTTTTTTAGTAGTTTGGCCCATTACTCATCAAAAGTAACATTCTGCCTTTGATATTAATAATAACCCCCATACTTGTTTGGCACTTCATGCCTTTCATGGTACTCTCACATCTCTTTGTTCCTATTGTCTTATGAAGCCAGCAGACTGGATATTCTGTCCTTTTAACTGGTGATGAAATAGGCTTGGAGATTGTCAAAGAAATGTTCCACGTCCACATAGCTAGCTGGTGCACTTCCTTCTCTGTTCAGTGCTTGATAGTTCATTTTTGATAGTTCATTTATCACTAAATAAATGGATGTAATACATCTAGTGCCAAAGTTATACAAGACCAAAAGGGATCTCACTCTTTTGGAGCCTAAATAGATTCTCTAATGGACTATTCTAAAAATTCATTTTAGAATTCATTTTCATTTTCTAAAAATGAAAAGACTATCATAAATATGCCGGTTCCTTGCCAAATTAACTTATGTTTGACAGAAGTCTGACGAAGTAAATGACAAAGGAAAAGTTTGAGAATATTATCTGAAGTATTCTGAAATTTTATTGTAAATAGTAAATAGATAATAAAATTCAAGGGAATTAAGTAATGGGAGAGGACTTTTTCTACCTGATGTGAAGGAAAGATAATTAAAATAGCATTGCATTAGTGAGTAGATGGCCCAAAAATAGCTCTTACATTTTGTAAAGCCAAGTTACATAAGTGATAAAAAGCAATCATGAATCAATAGAAAGGGAAATGTTGGTCAGTAATTTTTTTATGTACATATAAGTACTTTAAGGAAAAATAGAAGGTCAGTGTTTCAAGGAATGATATTCCCCAAATCCATCTTATTGCTCTGGTATCATAAACATACCTAGAATCTGACTGCTACTAATTAACTTTATGCAACCATCTCCATTCTCCAAGTCACAGTCATCTCCTGTAAGGTTTATTGCCAAAGCCTTCTAACTGATCCCCCTCTTCCTCTCCTTATTTCCCTAGTCAGTTCTCGAAACAGCAACCAGTATAATATTGTTAGGTTACCAGTGAAATTACCTCATACCCCCTTTTCAAAAACTGCCAATGACATATGGAAGAGTAAAAATGGATCCTGGTTCACTCCTGGAAATGGTCTAAAAAACTGTTAAAACTGTAAGATAATGCCATAAAGGAAAAATACTTTTGATAGTTCAAGAAAAAAGTATGAATTTATTCTTCTAGCTTGATCACACCTATATAAAAAGAGAAAAAACTGAACTAGTACATGCAAAAAGATTGGAAGGAAATGTGCTATTTTAAATGGTTTGAATGTGGACAATAAAAATTTCTCCTTTATTTTATAAAATAAATATGGGGGAAAGTTTAAGTATAATGGAAAATATAAACTCTATTTATAAAGAGATAATCCTGTGGACTATTTTATTCTTCAGTCCGAAGTTTTCCCACCTACGTTTTATAGAAGGTGAATTGTGGTTAACTCCAGAGTCATTTGAAAGAAGTGCATGATGTTTTTCCAGCTTCCTTACACCTTAGAAGTCTGTAGAGCACAGTACCAAGATAGTGAAAAATTTCCCAAATACCTACTGCCTGCGATCCTGTGTGACTTAAAGGAACAAAGAAAGAAACACAGGAAGTCTCAGACATAATTATTCTCAGACCTGTAGCTTTTATCATATGGAGCTATCATAAGGCCCATGGAATGAAAATAGGGATATTCAAATACATAAATAATTAGTTTAACCCAACACAGTTGGATTGACTCTGAGTGTTCCATGCCAGCATGCTTACTGCTAGGTGACCCAGGCCAAAATTTGCTAAGTTACCTGCATCATGTGTTTAAAGTAAGCTTTCTGGACTCGTAATTTCTATTTTGGCTCTGAGCCTCTTCCCAGCTGTCTCCTGGAATGGAACTGCTGGTTTAATTCTTCTTTTATCAGTTCTCACAGATGTGGTAAGGACCTGGGGCCTGGCACTGAGGTCATAGTTTATCCTTTGCAGTTTTTCTCCTTTTGAATAAAGGGTGTTGGTGAATAGCAAAATCCATACTTTCATTTGCCTTTTCATGTAAACATGATCTTACTAAATTTCTAATATGAAGGAAACAGCAGCAAACTCTGGCTTATCTAGAACAAAGTCTTGTTTGAACTTGTCTAACCCTCTATTAGTGAATACTTTTTTATTAAATATACTTTTTATTTTTTCCAAATTATAATATGTGTCACAGAAGCATGGAGAAATACTTAAGTAAGACAAAAAATTACCCTGTAATCTCATCTATGAGAGCAACAGGTTCTTAGCACCTTAATGTGTATCTGTCCAAACCCATGTAACTTCCTTATGAACAATTCATGAAGTGAGATTGCAAGATAAAAGGGAAAATTGTTTTTAAGGATTTTGATGTATGCCACCCAGAAACACTACACTCTTTTATACTACCACTATTTAAATTTTTGTTCCATTAATATACCTTTTAGTACTGTCAAAAATGGTTGTTTTTTTAAAATCATAAAAGTAAATTTTCTGATTTAAGAAAGTTTGGAAAATGGGGGAAAAACCAGGGGAGTGGTATGGTTGGAGGAAGGGGAGGTGAATAAAAGATTAACTATTACTATTAACATTTTTATACATTTCCTTTTAGTCCTTTTTCTTCTGAAGTTGAAAACATAATTATAGTCATACTGTATATATAATTTTGCATCTTATTTTTCAAGTTTTGATAAGCATTTTATACCTTTTTGTGATTCTCATTCTAGAAATCAAATTTCTATTCATGAATTGAGATAGGGATGAATTTCCCATAAAATCAGGCAAAGCAGGGGCCTCCCTTGTGGCACAAGGGGTTAGGACGCAACCTGTGAAGCTTCCTGCAGCCACTGCAGCACGAGTTTGATCCCTGAACTCATGGAGCAACCCACATGGCGCAGCAGACCTCTCCTGACTCTCCCACTGCTCTCCTCAGCAGTGTATTTCTGTCTGTTCTGATCTCCACTCTGTCTCTGGTGAATCCTCTCACTCCCCCACAACTCTGGCCTGTACCCCAGTTCTTGTATGTATAAAGAAATAAATATTTAAAAAAAAATCAGGCAATGCAGCAAAGTCAATTGTTATTTCCCATATATCAAATCTTAAGATAGAACTTTCTGTTTCAAAGTATGGGAGGCCCTACCTTTTCAAAGATAGTTTGTCCAGGAAAAACGCTACTTAAAATGAATCCTTAAAAAGGATACCAGAATTTTGTTGTAAATAGTAACAAAAAGATTTGATTGGGATTTTTGTTCTGAAAAGTGACATTTAAAATTATGAAAATAACTTATCATATATAGCAAAATTTAAATTGCCATATAATTTTTATTCTTTAAAGAAAAGAAATAGTCAAATTTTGAACTCATTGGTGGAATTTTTCTGGTAAAATTACACAATAACTATATTCCATTTTTCATTTCGTATTTGGCATTGTAGCGGTTTTGCAAGTGGATCAGTTTTGCAAAAAGAGTAGTTTAGTTTTCATCTGATATTATATTTAAATTGTACTTTTTGGAGACTCTTACATTGTCATCTTTGTAGTTAACTATCCTACCTCTGAAATATCCTCAGAGGGACAACTGGTATTTAAGAGCAGGGAGCCAAGAATCCTAAACTTTCTGCAATGTATGGGACAAAGAATTATCTTGCCCAGTATGTCAGTGATGCCCTATTTGAGAAACACTGCAAGGAGGAATGTAGGAATGCAAACATCAAGTGAGGACCAGTATGAAATGTAGAGGATAATATATTTCACACCACTCAGAATTTATACGCAGTTGCTGATCTCACATCAGCACTAACTGTCATTTAAAATGATAATATTTGGGGGCCTTCCTGCTGGCGTAGGCAGTTGAGTGCCACACTGTGAAGCTGTCCGCAGCCTCTGCAGCACGGGTTCGATTCCTGGCCTCTGGCGAGGGTCTCACATGGCGAGACAGACCTCTTCTGCCATGCCCGCTGCTCCCCTCAGCAGTGTATTTCGTCAGTCTGCCTGTTCTGTTCCCTGCTGTGACTCTGGTGAACTCTCTCACCCTCCCGCGCTTCTGACTGTACCCTGGTGCTTGTATAAATAAATAAATAAATCTTTTAAAAAAAAAAAAAGTACACTGCTGAGAGGAGCAATGGAGAGGTCTGCTGCGTCATGTGGGTTGCTCCCTGGCCAGGGATCCAACTCTGTGCTACAGTGCCTGCAGATAGCTTCATAAGTTGCGCCTTAACCCTTTGTGCCACCAGGGAGGCCCAAATATTATAATTTTTTTTTTTAAAGATTTATTTTTATACAAGAACCGGGGTATAGGCCAGATGCGCTGGAGGGTGAGAGGATTCACCACAGACAGGGGAACAGAACAGGCAGACTGATGAAATACACTGCTGAGGCCCTCAGCAGTGTATTTCAGACAATCTGCCTGTTCTGTTCCCCGCTGTCTCTGGTGGGTCCTCTCACCCCCCACACCTCTGGCCTGTACCCCAGTTATTGTATCATAAATCTTTTTAAAAAATAAATAAAATAAAACTATAATTTTTCCATTAAGTAGATATATTCTAGTTTGCTCAGATGTTCCATCATTTTATTTTATTTTATTTTATTATTATTTTTTTAATAGAGGCATGTTTTATTTATTTATTTATTTATTTGTTTGTTTGTTTTGTTTATACATGCACTGGGTACAGTCAGAAGTGCGGGAGGGTGAGAGAATTCACCAGAGCCAGAGCGGGGAGCAGAGCAGGCAGAAAGACCAAGGTACACTGCTGAGGGGAGCAGCGGGTGGCAGGAGAGGTCTGCGCACCATGTGGGACCCTCCTCCGGTGGCCGGGGAGCAGCCAGGGATTGAACCGGTGCCGCTGAGGCTGCGGGCAGCTTCGCAACCCAGTGCTCAACCGCTGCGCCACCGGGGAGGCCCTGTTCCATCATTTTAGATGTTTAGGCCTTTATTTATTTTTCTAAAGAGAACATTTCTTTTTTTTTTTTTTTAAAGATTTATTTATTTATTCATACAAGCATTGGGTACAGTCAGAAGCACGGGAGGGTAAGAGAATTCACCAGAGCCAGAACAGGCAGAATGACTGAAGTACACTGCTGAGGGGAGCAGCGGGCGGCAGGAGAGGTCTGCGCACCATGTAGGACCCTTGCCGGCGTGCGGGGATTGAACCGGCGCTGCAGAGGCTGTGGGCAGCTTCGCAGCCCAGTGCTCAACCACTGCGCCACCAGGGAGGCCTGGCCTTTATTTTTTTTTAAAAGATTTATTTATTTAACATTTATTTATTTATGCATACAAGAATCGGGGTACAGGTCAGAGGTATAGTGGGTGAGAGGATTCACCAGAGACAGAGTGGTGAGCAGAACAGGCAGATCAACCAAAATATATTGCTGAGGGGAGCAGCAGGCGAGTCAGGAGAGGTCTGCTGCACCATGTGGGTAGCTCCCTGGCTGGGGATCGAACTTGTGCTGCACTGGCTGCAGATAGTTTCATAGGTTGTGTCTTAACCCCTTGGGTGAGGCAGGAGAGGTCTGCTGTGCCATGTGGGTTGCTCCCTGGTGAGCGGAGGTCAAACTCGTGCTGCAAAGGCCATGGACTGCTTCACAGTACGGTGCTTAACCCCTTGTGCCACCAGGGAGGTCTCTTATTTAGTACTTTTACACCTCTGCATTTATTTATGATTATACAGTTTTTGAGATTTTTAAGGACTAGTTAGAATCAATATATGTGATACAGGTTTTAGTTTTAAATTAAATGATATGATGGACCTGAAAAGTATTATCACTATTAGTGATATATAGGTTTTTCAGTATATAACTGAATGAGGTCTAAGTGTTCTTTTTTCCTTGCCTTTTAAAGTGAGAAGGACACATATGGTTTGTGTGTTAACTTCCTGGTAACCAATAGAGTTTACTGGTTACTATGATCCCATAGACCTGCTCTCCTCCAGCTTAATATTAACCGATATCATTATACCTTTTATAAAATTCCTTTCATATAAGGAGTTACATAGTTTGAGAAATTATTCTGTTGGAATTTGCCACTTGATTTATCTTTAATATATATTTGTCCCATAGAGTCCTTCTATGACACATTCCACACCATGGCTGACATGATGTATTTCTGCCAGATGCTGTCAGTGGTAGAAACTATCAATGCAGCAATTGGAGTCACTAAATCACCAGTGGTACCTTCTCTTATTCAGGTATTGAACAGTTGAGCTCAAGGGTGGGGAATGAAATATTTCAAGGTTTATTTAATAGTTTGCCACAATTTGCTGAGAAGTCTCAATAAAAATACCTACTTATATAGGAAATAGCATTGTTTTATCTGAACAAGAAGGGAGAATTTAAACTCAGGGATATTTTTCCAAGGTAGATATTTGCTATTTCAGGTCTGTTTGACTGTTTATGACAGCTCCATGAAATAACCAAGTTATTTTAAAAACTGTAGAACTAGGTAAGTTTGATTCTCAGATGGGACCAGAAAAACCTGTCCCTCATTCTTCTTAGAGATATGTTTGGTTTCCTGCCGTGTTGAGTAGATGAAGGGTAATACCTAGGAACTGTGTATGTATGTGCGTGTGTGTATACATATGTATGTGTACATATATATGTATTTCAGATATGAAGGTGGCTCTTTTGACGTGGGATATTTTCCCCTCAAACATCCACCATGTTTCCTAATATTTAGAAGGGTGCTATTAGGAATGGTACATTAGAGTTTTTCATCCTCCTTCCCTTTTTCCTAGCTAGTATGATTAAATACCATCTACTCTGTACTCAGGCGGAACCATGTGATTGTTCCTTAGTCTCTTTTGGAATACCATTTTTATAGTTCTGTGTTCTTCTGGTATACCAGCCTAGTATTCTGATAGTATCAGATGAAGGGTAAAGAGTGTTACTATAACAGCCCTTTTATTTTAGAGTTTCTGTCCTTACTTAGTTTTTAAAATAAAAGGATATAGTGGATGACCCACTAATATGGAATATTTTTATATATCAGCACTAAGTACAAATAACCATTAAGGCAGAATTTCTAGGGCAAGATGGAGGGTCAGGTTTAGTATTGCTACATCACACAGCACCAGGGAGTGCTTGTCATGTGAGCATAGTATGAGTGTATCTACCTAGAGTTGGGCAGCACCACATGCATCAACATGGGTGAATCTCAGGAGTAAAAAGCAAGTCATAGAATAATACACAAAAGGTGATATCAATAAGTTTCAAAACAGGCAAAATGAAATAATATACTGTTGGGAATATATATATAAGGGGTAAATTTATGAAGAAGAGCAGTGGCATAATTAATACAGGATAGTAGTTACCTTGGAGGGGTGCACACTGGTAATGTTCTATTTCTTAACTTAGCAAATGACAAAAGTGTTCATTTGGCAGTATTCTTTAAGATGTTTGAATGTGTGTATTTTTAAAAAGATACTATTACACATACATGTCTATTCAGAAAGACTGGTGTGGGCAATTTAACTTGTTCCAAAACTAGAACAGATGATTAAACTGTTTGGACTCAGTCTTCTATTTACCTTGTGCTTAGTAGGGTAAGGTTTCAGGTAACACATTTATTTGGTTTTTATATATATGTTTAAACTTTTTTCTCTTTTATGGGTTTTTTTAATAGCTTCTTGGAAGAAATTTCATTTTGTTTATCATCTTTGGGACCATGGAAGAAATGCAAAACAAAGCCGTGGTCTTCTTTGTGTTTTACATGTGGAGCACAATTGAAATTTTCAGGTGAGTATAAATGCAAGCATGATGTTTGCATACTTCTCTCTCTCTGAAGTGACTGTCTTTGAGGGAGTATTAGCCTTCACATTTGATTTGGGATTAAGATTACACGTGTGTATAGTTTAGCTGCATCTGTATGCTCTGCAAATGTAAGGCAGAGTTTTTGTTTTGTTTTGTTTTGTTTTGAAAGCAGTCATTGGATTTCAGTACCATCCTAAGCACTGGGGAGCAGAGGGAGAGATCCAGAGAATGAAAAGCCCATCTTATCTTTCAGGAATTTGGCTTTCACTTTGGAAAGAAAGAACTCATTTCATATGAAAAAATTCTTGAAAGGGCTGAAGAGACTTGGAATGAAGGGAATAATCCAGCCTAGTCAAACCAGGCTTCTAAAAGGGATGATAGAAATTAATCTTTTGCTACCAAATTACTGAAGTTTGAATCAACCTCTTATCTGATTCTTCTATTCTTAGTTGTGAGTAGAAGAAATAGTTAAAAAAAAAAAAATCCAGGGCCTCCCCTGGTGGCGCAGCGGTTGAGCACTGGGCTGCGAAACTGCCCTCAGCCTCTGCAGCGCTGGTTTGATCCCGGGCCGCCGGCAACGGTCCCACATGGTGCACAGACCTTTCCTACGGCGCCTGCTGCTCCCCTCAGCAGTATATTTTGTCGGTCTGCCTGTTCTGTTCCCGGCTCTGTCTCTAGTGAATTCTCTCACCCACCCGCGCTTCTGACTATACCCAGTGCTTGTATAAATAAATCTTTAAAAAAAAAAAAAATCTTTGAAAAAAAAATCCAACGAAAGTAAATGTGTTCTTCTTTCCAGACCACACATAATCCATATTTTTGGGAGCAAGGGTTTTGCAAGTCCATTCCCCAGCTCCAGGTTTGGTGATATTTTGACAAAGTCAACAGATCAGAGGGAGAACAGATACTAGCACTCCTAGACTGTCTTGACTGCTTTCTATCCTGTGGCACCCAGTATACCTGCTAGAGATCTATTTAATACAAAGGTGAAACAGATTATGTACTGGACAAAAATTTTTTAATTGATGTAATACTGGTTTATAATATTGTATAGGTTTTAGGTATATGGCATTGTATATCAACATCTGTGTATACTATTAATACATTATGTTCGGTAATCACATTACTGAATGTGATTTCCATCCTTCATTATACAATTTACCACTTTTACCCAATTTATCCACCCGAACCCTGCCCTTCTGGTAACTGCTATTTTGTTCTTAGATTATGGATACTTAATGTTAACTTTTACTTTTTGGAAAGAAACAAGTTTATTTTCTTATATTATCTCTTTGTAAATAGAGTGTGATTGTAGATTAGAGGTCTTTTATATACTTTAATTTTGATAACAGTTCATTTATCCAGAAATATAGTGTTTATCATCCATGTCCAACTGGAACATAGACCAGAACTAGGACTAAATCTAAAAAGCTTCTGAACCTCAGTCCATATACTGAACTATTCCAAAGAAGAGTCCTTTGAGACCTAAACTTCCCCTGCCATTAAAGAGAGTTAATACCCTTTGATAATTTGGGGAGAAATATGATGGGAGGATGACAATTCTGTTCTGAAGAAGCCATTTGAGGCTTGTTATCAAATGATTCTTCTTGTATGATGTTCTAAGGTTGCATTTAGAACCTGCAGTAGGGCCTCCTTAGTGGCATAGGGCTTAAGTCTCAGCACTATCACATGGACGGCCTAAGTTCGAATCCTCGGCCAGGGAGCTAACCCACATATGGCACAGTAGACCTCTCCTGTCTTGCCTGCTGCTCCCCTCAGCATTGTATTTCAGTCAGTCCTCCTGTTCTGCTCCATACTCTGTCTCTGGTGAATCCTCTCACCCCCTGCACGTCTGGCCTACACTCCAGTTCGTCTATGTATAAATAAATAAATCTTTAATTAAAAAAAAAAAACAACAAAAAACAGGGCCTCCTTGATGGCACAAGGGGTTAACATGCAACCTATGAAGCTAACCGCAGCCACTGCAGCACGAGTTTGATCCACAGCCAGGGCGCAACCCACATGGCGCAGCAGACCTCTCCTGACTCACCTGCTGCTCCCCTCAGCAGTGTATTTCAGTCAGTCTGCCTGTTCTGTTCCCCACTCTGTCTCTGGTGACTCCTCTCACCCCCCCGACACCTCTGGCCTATACCCCAGCTCTTGTATGCACAAAAATAAAATAAATCTAGGGGCCTCCCTGGTGGCACAAGGGGTTGGGAAGCAACCTATGAAGCTGTCTGTAGCCACTGCAGCACGAGTTCAATCCCCAGCCAGGGAGCAACCCACATGGCGCAGCAGACCTCTCCTGACTTGCTCGCTGCTCCCCCTCAGCAGTGTACTTCGGTCGATCTGCCTTTTCTGTTTCCCACTCTGTCTCTGGTGATTCCTCTCACCCTCCCACACCTCTGGCCCCTATCCCAGTTATTGTATGCAAAAATAAATAAATCTTTAAAAAAAATCTTTAAAAAAAATTAAAAAAAAAAAAAACCAACAGAACCCGTAGTAGCTTTTAAAATGTTTTTCTCTTATTTTCAATAGGTATCCCTTCTACATGCTTTGCTGCATTGACATGGATTGGAAGGTACTCACATGGCTTCGTTACACGGTGTGGATCCCCATCTATCCTCTGGGATGTTTGGCAGAAGGTACTTTAAGGAACTCTAGGTTTTATAGCCTAGCTTCAAGTATAGCTAAGCTGATAGGCCAAATTTTTCTCTCTCACTCTGCCAGCCTTAGTGTGATACATCAGTGTTGGACTTTTCAGTTCTTCCATCATACTTCTGGCACTAAACTGCCACAGGGAAGTAGCTTATTTTGTAAGGTTTGAAAGTTGGGTTGTCACATACTACATGCTTTCTGTTTATGTGGTGGTCTTTTTTTTTTTTTTTAAGATTTATTTATTTATGCATACAAGAACTGGGGTGAAAGCCAGAGGTGTGGAAGGTGAGAGGAGTCACCAGAGAGAGTGGGGAGCAGAACAGACAGATGTACTGAAATTCACTGCTGAGGGGAATAGGGGTGAGACAGGAAAGGTCTGCTGCGCCATGTGGGTTGCTCCCTGGCCAGCTGGGGATTGAACTTGTGCTGTAGTGGCTGGCAGTAGTTTGATAGCACTGTCTTTAACTCCTGGGCCACCAGGGAGGCCCCTATGTGGTGGTCTTAATTTTCCAAATCAGGTTCAGAGATCATCTTATTCTGAAAAATACCCAGTAAATAAGTCAGGTGGGGATTTTTCTCTTCCTTTTAGAGAATAGGAAACTGAAGCCCAATGTGCTCAAATTACTATTCCTCATTCATCTTTCTGTTGTTAGCTTATAGGCTTATCTCTTAGGAAAACTGGGGGCTGGGGACCAAGAGGCATGAGCCCTCCATACAAAAGGACAAGGAATAGTTCCAACAAACCCCAAACTGACATTGAGGGGTTAGAAAGTTCTGTTGCTATATGTTACTGTATTTCATTTGCTTCTAACAAGTTCTTATTTCTACTTTCAGCTGTCTCTGTGATCCAGTCCATTCCAGTATTCAATGAAACAGGAAGATTCAGTTTCACATTGCCATATCCAGTGAAAATCAAAGTTAGATTTTCCTTTTTTCTTCAGATTTATCTTATAATGTTATTTTTAGGTAAGTACTAGCTCTGTAATAGATTTTTTTTTCCCATCACTTCCTAGAGGATAGAGTTAAATGATTCAAAGTTTTCAAAGTCCTTATTAGGGTTCTTATTTCCAAAAGAGTAATATAGAGTTAAGAGAAAGATTACATTGCCAAGAAGACCCACTAGGGGAATGTGTTATATGTTGGAAGTATTTTTTCCCAAATCTCCAGTGGTTACCTTCTTGAAATACTCTTGGTCATTGGAAATTCACCATAAGATAGCTCACGTTTAAAATAATGTAAGAAGCTCTTTTAAAATAGAGTAAAAACTCATTTTACTTTTACTAATTTCAGTGGCAGATTCCTTATCCAGATTTTACAGAAGTGGTAAAAACAATTGGAAACAAGGAAGGAAGAGGGCAATAAAATCCTCTGAGGAGCTGAGAGATGTCATGATACCTTCTCCCTAACACCTTCTCCCTAATACCTTCTCCCTAACACTAGAGAAGTCCCCTTGCTCTTCATATAAAACCTGCTTGCTTATTGATTTATAAAATCACACATTCTTGCCTTAATTCATAAAAGCTAATAACTGAAAGAAAACAAAGTAAACCTACATTATTATAAAAGTAAGAGATTTCAAAGTCTTCCTAAGGACTATTTAGTAGATAAAGTTCAAACACAATATAATGTATGTGTTTCTCACCGTTTTAGTTCACAGATGTCTTTTAAGGGGCCCAAAATAATTATGGCTGTCTGGTTTCTTAGCAAACAGAAGGATGTGACAGCAGACAGTACAGTAATTATCTATTGCTGTGCAACACATTACCCAAGAACTTAGCAACTTAAAACAACAAATGTTTATTATCTAAGTTTCTGCATGTCAGAAAGCAGGTTAGCTGCGTCAAGGTCACTTAAGTGATTTCAGTCAAGCTGTCAGCTCAGCTAAGGCTACAGCCTCTGCATTCTTCATTGGGATGGAGGATCTGCCCCAAGGTCACTCATGTAGCTGTGAACAGGAGGCTTCAGTTTCTTGTCATGATACTTCTCCATGTGGCTCCACATGACATAACTTCCCCCAGAGGTGGGGATCAGAGAGAGCCAGAAGCCACATTGCCTTTGATAATCTAATCTCAGAAGTGACTTACTATCATTTTTGCCATATTCTGTTGGTCACACAGACCAACCTTGTACACTTCGGGAGGCACTACATAGGGTATGAAACACCATGAGGTAGGGATCTTTGGGAACCATCTTGGAGGTTTGTTCTCCCAGTGAGAAGAGACCACAAAAAGTAAACCTAGTGATCTTTCATTTAGTATTGGGGGAGAACCCTACTACCTCCTTTTGGAGCCCCTCTAGGCTACCAACACATGGCAGAAACAGTTAAATAACATACATTATAGTTGTAGTGTAGGTCGTCATTTGCCAAAGGTTAAATTTTATTCCATTTTTTTCTTTTTTAGAAAGAGTATAGTCCATTTCAGAAAATTTTTGAACCAAAAGTGTCTAAATATTTGGCCCTTGAAAGGAGTAAACTTCAATTTACAAAATGCACCAATTAAAAGAGCTCTATTTTTTTATTACTAGATAAATCCAGTGTTACTGTAACTAGGCTTCCTGAGATATGGGCATAGTGAAAGTGTCCTAGGAATAAATATTGAAAAAACACTTAAAATATTCTACTAAAAGGGTTGGAAGTAGGGGGCCTCCCTGATGGCACAAGGGGTTAAGACGCAACCTATGAAGCTGTCCGCAGCCTCTACAGCATGAGTTCAATCCCCCGGCCTACCAGGGAGCAACCCACATGGCATAGCAGACCTCTCCTGGCTTGCCCGCTGCTCACCTCAGTAGTGTGTTTCCATCAAACTGCCTGTTCTATTCCCCACTCTGTCTCTGGTGAATCCTCTCACACACACCCCCCCCCCCACACACACACAAAAACACCTCTGGCCTGTATCCCAGCTCTTGTATGCATGAGTAAATAAATCTTAAAAAAAAAAGGGGGGGGGGTTGGAAGGGTGAAAGTATTTTAAGGCCTATTTGCTTTTCTTCATGTTATAGTGCTACACACTAATTTGCAGGGTTTTATATACTCATTTAATTGCCTGTAATGATTATTCTTATTCTTCAGAGTGAAATAACTACTAAATTCAAATAATTTAGAAGCAGTGTTACCGCCAGAGTTATATATATATCAGAGCACTTTTTTTAAATATATGTTGTCTCACAATAAATCTGTAAAATAAGTGTTTTCGACCCGCTTGTACAATGAGGAATTTGAGGTGAGGCTAAGTTAGTAGTCAAGTAGAAGTGAAATTTGTTTTTCAAACTCTGAAATCCTGTTTTTTCATTCACAGAATCGTGCTTCCTAGAAAAATACCTCTAACTTTTAGACTATTGCTTAATACATGTTTTCACATAGCCTTGAATTAAAAATCAGGTTGTTTCTGTTCAGATTTGTGTATTTCATTTTATGCAAATCCCACTTTAAAGGGAGAGAAAAAAAGAATATTGAACTCTAATTAATGAAATGTTTAGATGTTAAATGTTAAAAAAAAAGAGAGGGGTAAAGGACTAATTAGATAAATATATTAAAAAGTTAAAATTAGGCCTCCCTGGAAGCCTAGAAGTTAAGTCTCAGTGCTACCACCACGAAGGCCCTGCTCTTCTCTGTGGCCTGAGTTCGATCCCTGCCAGGCAGTAACCAACGTGGTGCAGCACATCTCTCCTGTCTTGCCCACTGCTCCCTGCAGCAGTGTATTTCAGTAGATCCACCTGTTCTGCTTCGCACTCTGTCTCTGCATCCCCCCGCACATCTGACCTACACCCCAGTTCTCCTATGCAAAAATAAAATCTTAAGGAAAAAAGTTAAAAATTTAAATCTTGGTGGTATTCATTGCACAATGACTTAATCTTTTTTTGAAAATTATGAAATTTCCATAATAAAACTTTGTAGAAAATTAGATTGTAAACCCACCGGGGAAAAATTGAGGTGCCCCCAATGCATTGTTAATGACTTGTTCTAAGTTGTGTTTCCCGAGCAACTGCAATAAGCACAGTGCTGTGGGAAGTGAAAAACAGACAACCAGAGATTGTCCCTGTCCTGAGAGTTTCTGATATAAACAAAGCCAAAGATTCTCATTTCTGACTAGCCTTTTCTCACTTGCAGGGTTATACATAAATTTCCGTCATCTTTATAAACAGCGCAGGCGGCGCTATGGACAAAAAAAGAAAAAGATCCAGTAAGAAGAGATTTAGATGACTTCTTGCCAGTTTGAGCCTAATCTATAATTCTTACAGTTTTACCTTCTTGTACTGATGTATGTTTTTTTAATGTTAAATGGTCAAATTCTCAGTGAGGTTATCTTCCCTTTCCTCCAATGACATTCCTGAATTTATTGTGTTATCTTAGTGTAGTCTTGCATGAGATGGATTCCTAATATCTGATGGCAGAGTCGTTCTTGTGTATTCTGTGACAGTAAAAGCCCTCCCCTACCTACCCAGTCTAGTCGGTCTGTTTCATCAGTGTCCTGACCTTACCAGGTTCAGGCCATTCTTGTAGTTGGGATTTGTTCTTTTCAGCTATTACTTGTTAAAGAAAGCAAAATGAAGTTGTTCTATAGGAGGCTGTGAAAGTGATTCAGGCAGGGCCTAATACATTCTGTACCTAAGGGATTATTTGGTAAGTGGGGTGGCATTGACTTTTTGAAAATCAGGTTAGATTCAGTCATTAATTAAATGGTTGTGTCCTCGTGGGGCTAGAGAACAGGTCTGACATCTTTTGACCTCTTTAACATCTGTTACTACAGGGCTTACCTGTGTAGGCACTTGGAGAGGCACAGAATGATTTGAGAGAAACCAGTCAGAACATTGGAACACCATGATTACTTACATCATTCCTAGCTAAATCAGAACTATTTTCAACACTCAAGAAAGATGAAACATTTCTTAGAAAACAATGAGTATAAGAGTTCCAAACCCAAATGGCTGTAGGGGTCAGTAAAACAGCTGCTGGCGATGCAGTCTGAAGCAAACTGGAAACAGGCCAGACCAAACACACCTTCGGAAAAAAATCTAGACATTGTGAAGTTTGGCCACTGTGAAAAACATCAGTTTCCTCTAACGCATTCCAAGTAAACCAAGTAAATAAGTGTTAGAAGTAACGCTTGTATTAAAGAATCTAAGGCATTATAGCTTTTTCTTGTGCCATTCCCATTGTTCCTGGGGAAAGGAGATTCAATGAGTTATGTTGTTTTTCTGAGCCTAAGATGGAAATTGGTTTGACCTAAAAACATCTGATTAGCATAGGCTGGCTGATTATTTTGTAAGTTCATTGCACTGAAGGATATTTTGCATGTCTGTAAACTTGTCACTACCTGTTTGTATTAACTTCTGATGTTCTTTCAGCTTACTTTCTATGTGTAATTGGGCAGATCAGCTTTGCAGTAGATTAATGCTGCATCTTTGTGGCAGAATCTTGTGTTCTTAGTGATTGTTATAAACCTGTTCATTGCTATTTGAAAAAGGAAGATTGTGTATTTCTATTAAACATTTACAATCAAAATCCCAATTTGTGTTTAAAGATCATTTACTCTGTTTTCCAAATCATTAGTGATAACTCCTTTGTTAGACAAAAATGTCATATAACAGCTCAGTATGTTAAACAAAAGTGGTTTCTTTAGGGTGGGAAGTGAGGAGGGTGCCCAGTGGTATATGTAAAGGAATATGGGTGCTCTGGTGGCTGGGTGTGGTGATGCGCATCTGAGGTGTAAACCAATTCCCCTGAATCATATATAGCCCATGTTACCTCAATAATAAGAAAAAAGAAAAAAACCGAAGTTGGTTTCCTGGGTTGAAGCCCGGAGGAATAATATAGTAGTTTGAAAGCATTGATGATGCAAATAAAGCCTGGAGAAGTTATATGACTTGCCTAAGGTTATGAAACTAGCTAAGGAATTGCAGCCTAAGGGACTACAGTGATCTATCAGAATCTAACTGGATGGAACCTGGCTTAGGCAATGAGGCCTAACCAGTGTCAGAAAGAAGGAAGTCGATATGAAAACCAAGGAACCTTCATGATTTATGAATTGGTACCATGTAGAAGTTGAAATTATATTCAGAAGATAGGACCAAAAGGCTAAAACCCATTAGTTTCCCAGGCAAACTATTTTATAGAAAATCAAGTATTTTATTTTCATTAAAAAAGTTTTGAAGAAGCAAATCATTTTCTGAACATACGGTCATTGTTCAAAAATCTGTATCTCAAGACATACCAAAAGCACCTAAGGGTTACTGTCAAGATTTTGCGAATTTTAAGAGTTCTGAAATGAAGTTCTGAAACCTCATGGTGTCAGGCTTGTGCTTAACAAGTTCCAGACAGTCTCGGTTGCTCATTCCAAGCAAGCATAGAAGCTTGAAATGTCTTTATGATTTAGAGAGGAGAGGAGAGAAGAGAAGGTGCCTTTCCAGAAGCCCATGAACCCTTGCTGGTTAGGCTTCCTGAGGAAGTAGTAGAGAGCTCTGTGCTCATGTCAGTCCTTCAAGCTTCTCAGTCCTTCAACCTTCAGGAGATGCCTGCATTATGGGACCAATTATCTTTCAGTCTTAAAGATTCTAAGCCCCAGAAAACTAAAGTCAAAGCCAAAGCAGCCAACCACCCTTCAGAACCTTTCTCAGACTGCAGTGGAGTCACTTAAACCACCAATGGTGCTTCACAGGCAGCTTCAGGGAAGTCTTTGGGTGGCTTACTGCAAAGGTGGACTGACTGGGAACATTTTTACCCTAAATCATTTTCACTTGAAATGAAAAAAGAAGGCAGGCTTTCAAAGTCAACTTCACATTCTTTCAGTGCTGCTCCCAGAGAAGTCTGTATGTAAAGGTGTGATGTTGTGGTCATAGCCGACATACTCGGTGGTGCCAGTACTGGCCAGCTTGAGCTGCTGGGCAGCATGGGTCAGCTGGAATGCAGCATCGGGATGGGCTGTGTCTGGCAGCAATGTGCACTCTCTTTCCAGCATGTCAGCCACCCCTTTGAGCAGATCCAGGAAACCAAAAGCCAGAGCTGCCTTTCGCAAACGATTCAGCTCCTGGAACAAGATAAAAAAAAACCACTGATGTTCCCGAAATGTGTTCTCACCATATACTTTCTGAATGCTCAGCTTAGAATAAGTTGTCCTTGACCCCAAACTTTAATGGGCATTTTTATCTGCGAACAAATGCGTATTGTACAGAGATGCCAATAACAGTGCAATAATATGACTAGGAGACAGTTCTTTATGATCAGAAAGTGAGGCACAGAAGACAGCTGACTGCAACACAGGCTACCAATAACACAGTTAATAAGCACTTAGGCCAAACGTGGTGGGGCACTCTGTGTACATCCCTTTATTACTCCTAACTGATTATTTTTCCTTTTACCGAGGTGAGGGAAAGGCCTCAAATTTGATGGTTCTTAACCCTCTCTGGCTGGGTCTGAGGCTTAATGACAATGGACATTTTAGGAGAAGGTTCTGAAAGTGTCAAGCAGTCCGACAGGAAAGACTGCCACAAAATGAGGCCAAATAGTTGATGGAAGCAGAGAAATGCAAAATGCCTCATCAACCACTTAGTAATGACAAGGTGTATAGAGCTTCTCTAGGCCTCAGTGGCCCCATTTGCAAAACTGGAGGAATTCCTCACCTAGTGCAGGTGCTGAAGCAATCAATTGGTAGAAGTCTTTTCCAGCTTTGATATGCAAGATTATAGAATCTGACCGATTCTCCACTATCATCTGTTAACAAGTAAAAAGTTCACAAGAAGGCAAAGTACAGGGCTGACAAACATCAGAGAGCTCTGTTGCCAAGTGTGCTCAGCAAGGGCTGGTGTGGATTATGGGCTTCAGCTGGGGAGGGGGATGGCTGGCTAAGCAACTCTGGTTGAACTCTGATTAAGGTTGCTCTTGCTTGATCTCACCAGCTTGCTACATAATTAGGTTTGAATAAGACAGTGATATAAAGGTAATGAAATAACAATCAGACAAAGTAGTATGTATGTTCTCCGGAAGAACTGCTAGCCTTAGGCTGACTCTGTACCTTATATAAGATTAGCAAGCTAGGACACAGTTGACAACACAGTATACCTCACACTGCCACTTAATTCAATCTCAGCCAAACAGCAGAAAAACAGAAGAAATAAAAGTTGAGCCTAAATGACTGCCTCCATCCTCCACCTCACCCCTTGTAACTTTATTCTCGCCACCAGTAGCTACGGATTAGTTAGGTAGGCATGATTCCAGAGGGCCATTCCTTTGCAATTCATAAATGTACAATTTTTTTTAAAAGATTTTATTTTATTTTTATACAAGAGCTGGGGTACAGGCCGGAGGCGTGGGAGGGTGAGAGGATTTACCAAAGACAGAGCGGGGAGCAGAACAGGCAGACAACCAATATACACTACTGAGGGGAGCAGCAGGCACGACAGGAGAGATCTGCTGCACCACGTGGGATTCTTGCTGGCCAGCCGGGATCAAACCTGTGCTGCAGAGGCTGCGGACAGCTTCACAGCACTGTGCTCAACCTGCTGCACCACCAGGGAGGCCCCATAAATGTACAGTTTTTTAAATTAATTAATTAATTAATATAAGCACTGGGTACAGTCAGACGTGTGGGAGGGTGAGAGAATTCACCAGAGCCAGAGCGGGGAGCAGAGCAGGCAGAAGGACCGAAGTACACTGCTGAGGGGAGCAGCGGGCGGCAGGAGAGGTCTGCGTGCCTAAATGTACAGTTTTTAAGAAGACATTCCTGGAAGCAGCTGCTTTGGTACATCAGTAAGAATGTTCTAGACAATCACCAACCCAGGAAGTTATACACACTGGTTGCTGGGAGTTGAACTGGATTCCCATATGGGAATGGTAAGAGTTAAGGATATGACCCATAGGCCCTTTCAGCTCCTCTCAGTCACTCACAGCAGTACCAGCACAGAGAAACCCTTTAACACAAAACAAGGCCATTTAGGGTCTCTCTGGTGGCACAGGGGTTAAAGTCTCAGCACTATCAAGTTTTCGCCAGCCACTGTGGCATGAGTTTGATCCCTGGTCAAGGAGCTAACCCACATGGTACAGCGGACCTCTCCTGTCTTGCCCACTGCTCCTCTCAGAAGTGTATTTTAGTAGATCCGCTTGTTCTGCTTCCCACTATCTCTGGTGAATCCTCTCACCCCCTACCCCTCTAGCCTATACCCCAGTTCTTACATGCTTACATAAATAAAAATAAATCTTAAAAAAAAGTGACATTAAAAAAAAAAGGCCATTTAACTACTTCTGATTTTTGGATTTTAGGATCAACAATGGCTCTATCGCTTCTACTGACTTTATAGATGAAAAACTGAAGCACAAGACAGAATTTTTAATTCCTTTCTATATTCACTCTGCTACCTACCCCACTTTTACTATTGTGAACTATTTATTAATTTATACTTTTTACATCCTTGTTCATTCTCCTCATAGGTATAAAACCCCATAAAATTACCACCACCAAGACATCCGTGAACCATCACCATAGCCTCATGCTCTTCCCTCCTGTTTATGATCCTTCTCCCTGCCCCTCCCCAGCTGAATGTCTCCAATTTTTAGTTTGTCTGCTAGTTTTGTCTTGAACCATTTATTTTTGATACCTATCCCAGGACCCACCCTCTTCCACTATAATTCTGATGGTCTTACCTTATAGAATGTCTGTGTTTTTTCAGGTAGTTTCCTTGCATTTCTTAAAATCTTCTGTACATCTGTCTAGCAAAGGTAAAATGAATTCAATATTAAAATTCTGTGGTAAAAGGGAAAAGAGTATAAAAGGATGGCTCTAAATTTTAAAGAAAACGAAAACAAAACTACAGTGTTGAGTATCCCTTTTGAATTAATGTCACAGTTCTGTTCAAAACTAGTAAAGCACCTACCTCCCTTCTTCAAAATGCTCCATGGTAATAAATCCCTTGGTGACAGGAATGAACTTTTGATACAAAAACACTCATTAAAATGGTCAGCTGCTTTTGACAAGGGTGCCAAGACCTTTCAATGGGGGAAAGGAGTCTCTTCAACAAATGGTGTGAGGACAACTGGATAGCAACATGCAAAAGAATGAAGTTGGATCCTTAGCTCACACCATCTACAAAAGTTAAAGTGGGCCAGACGTCTACATGTAAGAACTGAAACTATAAAATTCCTAGAAGAAAATGGTATTATTCAGAACTTTGCATTTGGCAATGGTGTTTCTTCAACACAACAGAAATCAGCAACAAAAGAAAAAATTTTGACTATCAAAATTAAAAATTTTGTGGATCAAAGACACTATCAAGACTATAAAAACACAACAGACAGAATGGGAGGAAAGAATCAGAATATATAAAGAACAAACAACCCAATTAAAAAATGGGCCAAGGGCTTGAATAGATATACAAATGGCTCTCAGCTCATGAGAAAATTACAACTGTCATTAGTGAAATGCAAATCAAAACCACAATGCCATAACACCCCACATCACATTCACTAGGATGGCTATACAGGGAAGAGAAGGTGAAAAAATAATAGGTGTTGGTGAGGATGTGGAAGAAGTACTGACGAGAATGTAGAACTAGGAACCTAAAACATTGCTGGTAGGAAAGTAAAATGGTATGGTTACTTTGAAAAGCTATTGGCAATTCCTTAATAAGTTAAACAGAAATACCATATGGTTCAGCAATTTCACCTATAAGTATGGGCCCCACAGAACTAAAAACATGCTCAAATAAGAACTTGTAAACAATGTTCATAGCAGCATTATTCACTACAGCCAAAAGATGGAAACAATCTGAATATTCATCAACTGAATGGATAAAATATGACATGTTTACATACTGGAATATTGTTCAATTATCAAAAAGAATGAAATACTGTGAAACTTGAAAACACTATGCTTGGTAAAAGAAGTCAAACACAGAAGACCACATGTTGTATGATTCCATTTACATAGGGACAGAAAGCCAGAAACAAAAGTAGTTGCCAAGGGCTCGGGGGAAGAAGGGAATATAGAGTGATCCTGATTAATGGGTACAGGTTTCCTTTTAGGGTGATGAAAATGTTCTCAATAAGATAGTGCTAATGGATTGTGAATGTATGAAATGCCACTGCATTGTATACTTTTGTACATTTTATGTTATGTGCATTTTAGCACAATAAGAAACTAAAACCCCAAATTTAAAAACTAAGAAAAAGTCAGCTATAACTGGTGGTAAAAGTGGTTCTAATTATCCTTTTGACAGAGAAATGATGGGTCAGGGGTGGCAGGAAAAAGAACCTGGGCTTTCAACAACGAGCAAGGCCCTTCTGCCCACTTAATTATGGCAGGATGTGTCCATTCTTTGAGGAAAGGGGTTTGAAGAGACAATGCCGTCAATACAAACGACTTCTGTCGTCAGGTGGTCTGACTGCCTCTTCTCATTTGGCTTAGGTTGGTCTGACTCATTGGAGGAACAAAGAGAAAAAAAAGGTACTCAAGGGGGAAAAAAAGCTCAAGAAGTGATTTTCAAAAATAAGTATAAATGAATTTATGTCAGTAGAAGGAGAATGTCACTGAGCACCTTGTCTGAAAGTAGCATATCTTGATAATGATACAGTCTTAGCTTCCCATGAAAGTGTTCTGTGGAATTACAATGCAGTGCAATGAGTTCTACTGTGGTGATAGAAAAAATAACCACCGGAAGATTTTTACGTGTTTCTCAAAATTGTTGCTAAAGATAACACCCATTATGTTATTCAATACCTCACCATGTCAAGAATTTCACATTAAAATTCAGTGCCAGGAGAATGTGTCTCTAGAGAAACTGACATGCTTCCTTTTATCAGATAAGAAAAACCATATCACCCAACACATTTCTTTTTTGACCTCAGTAGCAGGAAGCTCAGAGCCAAATTGCTCAAATACAATTATCATTTTGCTTGGGCTTGTAGCAAAATTGTCTTCTCTCTTCCTCTAGGTTTTGTATTGCTCTAAATTTTGTAAAAGATGATTTTGCTAGATACGTGTTTTACTATAGATTACCTCAAAGACTTTTTGGAAATAATGACAAACATTAGAAGTAAATGAATTACAGAGTATCAAAGAAAAGGAAAATCAAATCAAATGCCTGTCTGCTAAAAGCCCTCTTCCTGTCCCCAGTGGAAAGCACTGTGAATGGTAATGTTACCTGCAGGCCACTGGGTTTGATCCAGACAGTCACATTCTGGGCGTAACTGCGTTTGTTTTTGGGCTGCAGGGGGAATGGACTCTTATTGTCGTCCTCACCATAAGGGTTTTCTTTAGCGTCTAAAAGAAAAAAAAAAACACTCTTGAAATGACATCTGGCAAAAACAAGGTTATATTTCCAATTAGGCTAGAAGCTCTGAGTCATTCTGTCTTAACATCCTGTAACTTCCTGAATTACAATAATCCATTAACCTCAGTTAGGTTGGGGACCCTATACTCAACGGAAAGTTCCTGATGTAAGAGACCAAATAATCAACTGGGCCCATGTGAAAGTAGTTCAATATTTTTGAAGAAACAAGCCCACTTACCTGCTTTATAAATCAAAGAGGATAAAATTGCTGCTAAAGATAACACCCATATATATGACATTGTTAAAGTACATATTTTTAAATACCTCTGTATATAATACATACTGTAATTCTGAAGTCTCCCCCAGCATACTCCAACAGAAATTTCTGCAATGGTGGAAGTATTCTAAACCTGTGCTAATATGGTAGCCACTAGACCTGTGTGACTACTGAACATTTGCCACATGGCTAAGTGTCACTGAAGAGCTGAATTTCAAATTTTGTTTTATTTTCTTTTTAAAGATTTATTTATTTATGTATACAAGAACTGGGGTACAGGCCAGAGGCGTGGGGTGGTGAGAGGATTCACCAGAGACAGAGTGGGGAACAGAACAAGCAGACTGACTGAAATACACTGCAGAGAGGAGCAGCAGGCGAGTCAGGAGAGGTCTGCTGCGCCATGTGGGTAGCTCCCTGGCCGGGGATTGAACTTGTGCTGCAATGGCTGCGGATACTTCATAGGTTGCGTCTTAACCCCCTGAGCTACCATGGAGGCCCTTGTTTAATTTTAAATAGCTTCATGTGACTGGTGATGACTGGCTGGATTAGATTGCATAAGTTTAGATGCTGAAAAAACTAGAGAGAAAAATTATATATAGGAAAAGGACAAGAGAAGAAATACTTTTTTGGTGAAACCTTATGGCTTATTAGTTTACAGCTTCCTGAATCATGTTGGTTTTAGAGTCATGTGGATAAAAAATAAATTTGTCTGCTTTTGTAGGTGCTTCCTGACCCAATGAAAGTTTGCCATAAAAATACAAAGCAGGGGCCTCTCTGGTGGCTCAAGGGTTAAGACACAACCTATGAAGCTATCTGCAGCCACTGCAGCACGAGTTCGATGCCAAGCCAGCCAGGGAGTAGCCCACATGGCACAGCAGACCTCTCCTGACTCGCCCGCTGCTCCCCTCAGCAGTGTACTTTGGTCAATCTTGCCTGTTCTGTTCCCTATTCTGTCTCTGATGAATCCACTCACCCCCTGCGCCTCTAGTCTGTACCCCAGCTCTTGTATACATAAATAAATCTTTAAAAAAAATTACAAAGTCTACATCTAATTTTATCCTTATTTTTTTAAAAAAGATTTATGTTTATTTATATATACAAGAACTAGGGTGTAGACCAGAGGTGTGGGGGGTGAGAGGATTCACCAGAGACAGAGTGGGGAACAGAACAGCGGATTTACAGAAATACACTGCTGAGGGGAGCAGCAGGTGAGACAGAAGAGGTCTGCTGTGCCATATGGGTCAGCTACCTGGCTGGGGATTGAACTCGTGCTGCAGTGGCTGGTTATAGCTTGATAGTACTGAGACTTTAACCCCTGTGCCACCAGGGAGGCCCCTCACTTTATCCTTACTTTCTGGTGTAGACAGGGCAGGAAATTATTTTCCTACAAGTTTAGGAACTTCCTTGCTCAAATAATGATGCTGAAAACCAAAATTAGCCCAGTTTCTCTAACTGATCCAGAAGCTCTCTAAGCCTAATCTGGTCATTAATTTTAATGCCTCACTGGTCCCATGCAATCCCGTGAATCCCTTTTCCTCCCCTGCCCTCCAAGAAGTATAAGCCCAGCTTTCCAGACATTTCTAAGAATATTTGTCACTATATAAGCCTGTTTAGTCAGGTCAAGATCACAACAGTCTAGGGCCTCCCCAGTGGCACAGCGGTTGAGCGCTGGGTTGAGAAGCTGCCCGCGGCCTCTGCATCGCCGGTTCGATCCCCGGCTGCTCCCCGGCCACTGGAGGAGGGTCCCACAAGGCGCGCAGACCCCTCCTGCCGCCCGCTGCTCCCCTCAGCAGTGTACTTAGGTCCTTCTGCCTGCTCTGCTCCCCGCTCTGGCTCTGGTGAATTCTCTCACCCTCCCGCGCTTCTGACTGTACCCAGTGCTTGTATAAATAAATAAATAAATCTTTAAAAAAAAAAAATCACAACAGTCTATTCCCATACAACATCCTCATTTCCAACTTCCCCATCATTATTTTTGCTACTTCTGTCGGGAATGCTTTCTTCCTCATTCATTTATTTTCTCATTTGCCAGTTCATGATCAACAGTCAGACTCCACCATGTAGCAAATTGTGCTAGGAATTGTGTTTAGAGAAGATATTTTTCTGGTTTATGGAACTTATAAAGAATATTTATTAAACTTTAACTATGTGCCACTCTACAGATATAACTTTGCTCCTTACAGCAGGGGATTAGATATTATTCAGCAGGGGATTAGATATTATTCATCCCATAAAGATGAGTAAACTGAGGCTCAGAGAGATTGTGCTTACAACACAGGTAAGTGACTCAGCTGGGTCTGGTTTCAAAGCCAACACTCTATCAATGAATAGTGCCATTCCTCACCTACCCAAAATTACCTCCATTCCAGGTCCACATTCTTTTCTACTTCCCTATGAAGTTGTCCAAAATTTTTTTGGCAGTAATTTCTTTAGACCCTTTTATTCTATAATACTCAGTATCAGTACCAAACATTTCAACATGTAGTCATGGCTTCTTGCACTGTAACAGTCTGGTGCCACTAGATAGTAAGAGGCTATGTGGTAAGAGGATACAATGCATTTGTGAAAAAAGAGCAGGAGACTATCAGATATAACAACCATAATAGCATAAATTAAAAAAAAAAACCAGTTGCAAGATAAAGTTGAAAATAATCTTACAGAAAGCAAAACTAAAAGAATGGGAAAATAAGAAGGTAAGAAAATTATACACATACACACACACCATAAATATGTGTTCAAGAAAGGGACAAAAAGAGAGCAGAGAGAGGAAAATCAAAGAAATAATTCATGTTCCCAGGGCTGAAGGACATGAATTACCAGGTGGAAGGGCCCAGTGAGTGCCCCGCAGGTAGAAGTGATGGGTAGGATTTTAATTGTCATTCTCACTGAGGGGGTAGACCAACCACATTCCCACCTTTACTCAGAGATTTCAGTTCTTTGTCTTATTTGGAACTAAAGTCATGTCTCTGATCCCTGTGTGAGCACCTGGATCCTAGCTCAAAGACTGGCAAAGTATGGGTTGCTGCCTCTTTTGGGGTTAAGAATGATTCTGATATTTTTTAAATGTCTGGGGGAAAAAAGTCAAAAAGAATGTTTTGTTATACATGAAGATTACATAAAATTCAAATTTTTTTATGTCAATAAATATAGTGTTATTGGAATGCAGTCACTCCTTCATTTATATATCATCTGTGGCTGCTTTTGTGATATCATGGCAGTGAGTTTTGTGATAACTCTAAGGAGTTATCATAACTCTTAGTAGTAGTTATGATAGAGACCCACATGGTTGGCAAGGCTAAAATATACATGCACATAAAAGTTGAGACACTCTATTTTCTTCTTGAGTCTCTTCTTGAGTTCTCCCAAAGAACACAGAAACATTTAATTCAAAAGGATGCCTGCACCCCTATGTTTATTGCAGCACTATTTACAATAGGCAAGATATGGAAGCAACCCAAATGCCCAAAAATAGATGACTGGATCAAGAAGATGTGGTATATACACACAATGGGATACTATTCAGCAGTCAAAAAAGATAAACTCATGCCATTCGCAGCAACATGGATAGAGCTGGAAGGGATTATGCTCAGTGAAATAAGCTGGAAGGAAAAAGAAAAATATCGATGGCTTCACTTATAGGAGGAATATAGGGGAACCAAATAAAAGATCAGGAAAAAAAATTAAAAACCAAAATAACAGGCAACTATAAATCAGGGGCATTCTGTGGGGAGCGGAGGGTGGGATGAGGAGGGAGAGGAATCAAAATTGGGGAGAGAAAAGCACAAGGGACTATGGTGATGGGGCACAGGTGAACTGGTGGGAATTTTATGGGGGCTACACCTGAGAGGAGAAAGCAAACATTGTACAAAAATGAACAATGATGTAACATATACATAAATGAATTAAAAAAATATATCTTTTGCATGGATCCCATCCCCATGTCCCTCTTCTGCCTCTCATCATCACATCTTTAGGACTGTCAGTAGACTTCTCACTGCAGGATGTCCTCAAATCCTTCCACAGAGTTATCTTTCTAAATACAAAATTTGTTTCTTAGATTTCAGCCACAACAGCACAACTCCAGGGAGTATCAGTACCTAAAATATAAAGTCTCCTAATCTGTAATGTTAGCTAGAAGGATCTGATCATATTATTCCCCCTTCAGTGGCTTCCTATTAATGGCAGAATAAAATCTCATTTTTAGGTGAAGCCAGTTCAGCTCTAGAGGCTGCCAAACTTCTAACTTACCATCTGCTCACCCAATTCCCTTGCCCTTTGTGTTCCATCTCCTTTCCTTTCTGTAGTGTTCTATTTGTCCAGGAAGTCTTTTTTCCTTCATTGGTTCAGTGATTTCTTCTTTTCCCTCAAAATTAGGCTAGCATGTCTTTTCCCTTTGAAGATTTTCCTGAGAGCCCTAGGCAAAGCTGATGATCCCCCTACAGGCCAACTGTGATCCTGCACCAGCCTGTATTTACTATTCCATTCTCCACCAGTCTTTGAGTAACTCCTGCTAACTCTTTTGTCCCCTAGGACTACAACAAAATAAGATGCTTGGTAGATGTTCCTGAAATTCCTAGACTCCTGTAGAGTCAAGGATGACTCTACAGTTGGAGCTTGAAGGCCTAGGAGTATAAAAGTCTCAATAAAAAGGAGGAGGAAAAACAGAATCAGGAACAGTTTTTCGGAGAAAGGGGCAAGAGACAATGGTTTTTGCAACCAACATACTGAGCCTTAGACTGTGAAGAATATCCAGGTGGAGAGGTCCAAGTGCAAACCGAAAATAAGATGCAAGTTGCAGGGAGAGAACAGAACAGTAAGGATAAAAGTTACAGATTTGGGGAGCCTGAACCTATAATGACTCTTGAAAGAAGGCAAAGGAAATCTTGGGAAACATGAGGCAAAAGTAAACAAAGAAGAGAACAAGAAAAAGAAAAGTTGGCAAAGAAAAAGGAAAGTGCCAGGAGAACATAATGTTAGGGGAGCTAAAAGAAGAGAATTTCAAGAAAGGAGATTAAATTATCTAGAATGACTTAGGGTTACCTGTATTGAAAATAGTACTCTAAGGAAGAAAAAGTTAATGGAGACTCAGGAGAGTAGCTTTTCACTCTTTAGTTAGAGCATTTGTAGCAACTTAAAACGACCTAATGTTGGTGTGCCCTGAGCTGTAAAGTGTTCAAACATCAAATTCTTTTGAGATTCTCCACATACATGCCCAGCACCAGAGACCACAGCACACTCACAAGGGAGGCCATGCAGCTCTCTGACTCCACGCAGCTCTCTGACTCCACAGAGTCATTCAGAATAGCAGAGAGAAAACAATATCAAGATAAATAAAACCTGATCTAGTTATACCTGAAATAGGACCCAACTGTGCCATTTTCCCTAGCCATGGGAGAGGTTCTGGGCCAGGTTCAAAGAGAGACATCATGAGGTTTGATTTCTTCTTGCTGTCAGCTTGGGAGTAGAGCATTCCATGCCATTCAGAACTAGATGGAGAAAAGATGGAAGATCAGAAGACCATCGAGTACCAAGTAAAAATAAGTTTAGCCTGTGTTTTTCTCTTGAGAGACATGGGCTTCAGCTTTGAAATCAAGTGCATTACTTTTACTAAAGTCAAATCCTAAATCTAAAAATGCACAGTGCTGCCCCCTATCATTACCATTCCAGTAGGTAGGACATATATCATTACTCGTGCAAAATTATGTAGATGGAAGTCAAAAAGCAATCTTAAAAGAGAAAACAAAAGTCATAAGGGCAGCAAGTAACTGCAGGAATGGTGAGGAGTGAGGGTTGTAACCTACGAGTCTTTTTTGCTGCCTCCCTGAGTTATTCAGAGTAGCACTAACATAGAGAATCCCTTGCAACAAAGGGTATGAAGTCTTCACCTGGCTTCTCAAAGGGCCCCAGATGATTCCCATATTCAGAATCAGTTTGAGAAATATGGCAAACTAAAACTTAATACAAACTGCATTCTTCCTTTTGGAGCAGCTAATTTTAACTCAAGCAGAAAAGGAGCCTTGCTTCCTCTGAGTACTCCTAATGTCTTGATTTTCTCTACCAGCTAACCACAAATGATAACCACTTGAAGAGTCACCAACTTTTTTCACACACTAGGTAATGCAGAAAGGGAAACAGATAGTTTTGCAAATTTTGAGACTGCAGAGAAAGTGAAAACCAGAAGGGCTTTCCTCACAGGGAAGGAATATAGGAGAGTAGTTACAAGCAAGGGCACTGGAGTCAGAATACATGGGTAAGAATCTTGGCTAGCTAAGTGACCTGACCTTTATAAGACATAATTTCCTCATATATATAATGTTGATAACATTGATACCTCCTGTAGAGTGTTGTTGTGAGGAATTAAATGAGATCATATATGTGAAGTGCTCAGCAGAGTGTCTCGTCCCAGAGGAGTGCTGTTACATGGTAAAACTTTTAATCAGTATTACCAGCATCTTTTTCATTTAGTTCTACCCCATCATTTTATAGATGATGAGTCTGTGAATACTGCATAAGATCCTGTAGCAAGTTAGTCGCATTGCTGTAACTGAATCTAGGTATCCCAGGTAGAATCAAAAAAAGGTAAATGGAGAAGGGCTATAGTATAACAGCAATATAATTAAAAGGCTCACTCCCTACTTATTCTATGAAATGACCTGAAGAATAGTTTAGAAGTAATGGTAGATGGGAGGGTATGATAGAGAAAGGGAAAAGGTGACAAGGATCCTTCTATTTCTTTCAGAAAAATATGGGAGATACTCTGCTTTGGGAATGGATTCTCCCTTTCTCTCACCCAAAGGTAAACAAAATTTCCTACCCTAGTTGAACAATTGCCACCATTCCTTCCACCTTTAGGCTGCCATGGAGCAGGACACAAAAGTTGGGTATTTTGCCTGCAATCTGATTGGCTGAATTTTCATCTTCATTGTCATCAGTTATGCCAGCGCCCACCTCATCACCTTCTGTGAAAAGAAGAGAGAACAGGTGAGGCTGAGATTAACTATAAAAAACCCAAACCACAATCACACTCTTGACTGTTTCTAGCTTTGGAAGGAAAGTACATGAGTTTTAAAGGAATATTAAACTAATTATGAAAAATTCATAGTCTGGTCTTCCCAAGTCCATGTAAAAATTAGTTGTCAGATGTTATATGAATTTCATTTATATGAAACATTCAGAATAGACAAATCTGTAGAGATGGTTTTATTAATGGTTACCTGGGACTAAAGGTTGATGGTCAAAGGATTGCTTTTCAGGGTGGGTAAAAATTTAAAAATTTTTAAAATTCTGTTCTAAAATTGACTGTGTTGATGGTATCTTGATAAATGGTATATTTATAACACTGTACATATACTAAAAACTAGAGAATTATACACTTGAAATGGGTGAAGTATATGGTATATTAATTATATTTCAGTAAAATTGCTTGTAGGGCCCATGGGAAAATACAGTTTTTTTTTGTTTTTGTTTTTTAAGATTTATTTTATTTATATAAGCACTGGGTACAGTCAGAAGCGTGAGAGGGTGAGAGAATTCACCAGAGCCAGAGCAGGGAGCAGAGCAGGCAGAAGGACCGAGGTACACTGCTGAGGGGAGCAGCGGGCGGCAGGAGAGGTCTGCGCGCCATGTGGGACCCTCCTCCGGTGGCCGGGAGCAGCTGGGGATTGAACCGGCGCCGCAGAGGCTGCGGTCAGCTTCGCAACCCAGTGCTCAACAGCTGCGTCACCGCGGAGGCCCGGAAAATACAGTTTTTTCAGTGTTTTTCACCATCTTCCAGCACAGGTGGCCTAGTAGATAACATGTAGCCTTGAGATGTAGTCTGCATGTGTGGAAAGCAGTAAATAGTATGTAACCTTGATGTGTAGCTCACATGCACAAAACATATGATGCAAACTAGGCCTAAACTTGGTCTTGTGTTGGCTTTGTCTCTAAATCATATAAAAGCTAAAGGGTTCCTCTGCAGGGCCACTCACAGCATTCACTGGCCACTCACTGGTCACTCACTGGGCATGGGGCCACTGCAGCAGCCAGAGCCCAGGGGGGCTGCCACTCCCGGCCACTGCCACTGTTGCTACCTGTGTATCTCCTGTTGCTACAATAAAGACTTGTTCCTGGCCTCACATATGGGCTTCATGACCTGTTTTCTCATCTGCTGACATCAAGAATTGGGCAAGCTGTAGCTGAGGCCCAGAACTGCTACATAAAAAAGTCAACTTTCTACTGTTTCCAGTGGGATGCTCAGCTAGATGCTGAGGGTTTCAGATACCAAGGATGTCCAGAGTGTCCTCAACTGACATCTTTCAGGCAGCACATGGATAGGAACGCTCCAGGGTGAACAGTGGCTACTCAACAAGCTTCCTGACTCAACTCTGCAACGCTAGGTTCTGTCATACACTCAACTGACAATTGAATCATCTTGCATTTAACTTCACTATTAAACTATAGCCTGAGTTTGATTCCAGGCCAGAGAGTTAACTCATATGGCACAGCAGACCTCTCCTGTCTTGCCCGCTGCTCTCCTTAGCAGTGTATTTCAGTGTATTTCTGCCTTTTCTGCTCTCGACTCTCTGGTGAATCCTCTCATACCCTGCACCTCTGGTCTATACCCCAGTTATTCAATGCAAAAATAAATAAATAAAACTTAAAAAAAAGAGAATAACCTTAGATAAAAAAGATGGAGAACTCACCTTTGTTAAGTGCTATGGGTAGAACCAGATGTCTGGACAGAACAGGGGGACTTGAAATATCAGCTATATCAATAAACCCCACTATTTCCAAATCTGAAAGGAAGAAATCAATACAGCATTAATTTGTGCTATAGGAAAGTATTACCATATTCTAAGTAGTATGTTTCACAAATAATGATCCTTAAGCAGAGAATTAAAATATGATGACTAGAAAAGTTATTAGAAGTTTCTTTGGAAAACTCTAATAATTTGCATTTTAAGTAGATCAGGAGAAAATAACTGGACTTTGCTGTTATGAGGTTAGGTTTCTAGCCAAGGCAAATCTTCTGTATAGCTAGGGATGTTTGGGTCACCAGGGGGTGGTGTAATCCAACACTTCCACAAGAATGTCAAGCCGCTGTCCTTGGAAGGTAAAAGCTATTTCATTAAAAACATTTCTCTGAGAAAGAGATACTTTCTTTACAAAACCAAGGTAGCAGTCTAAATATGACAATGATTTTTTTATAGAAGCCATATTAAAGATAAAAAGCATCTGTTGAAAACTTAAAATAAATTCAAAATAAAAGTTGTAACCCAAAGTACTTTTTGAAAGCTTTTTTTCTGTTTATATAAATAGTATAAAAACTTAGAAGTTGGAATACACTAAAAATTATAAAGAAAAATAAACTCAGTCATTATTGATCACCAAAGGAAACCTCTTAATATTTTTTTGAATTGCTTTTCAGCCTTTTTTCCCCCTAGATATATATACACACTCATATTCTCAAAACAATTAAAAAAAATCAGGAACGTAGTAAGTACACTACACTTCTAATATAACAGGAAGTCTGCTTCTCTGGAGATTTGCTGTCATTACCTTCGTTAGCTGATTAACAAATGAATCACCATAAGCAGTTATATATTTTTCATTTGAATAGAAAAAGGCCTAGATTTTATTTATTTACTTTATTATTATTATTTTTTTTAAAGATTGATTTTTTTATACAAGAACCAGGGCACAAACCAGACTCACGGGAGAGGATTCACCAGAGACAGAGCGGGGAACAGAACAGGTAGACTGACGAAACACACTGCTGAGGGGAGCAGTGGGTGAGGCAGGAGGGTCTGCCGCGCCAAGTGGGACCCTCGCTGGCCCACCAGAATCAAACCAGTGCTCTAGAGGCTGCAGACAACTTCACAGTGCTGCGCTCAACTGCCTGAGCCAACAGGGGAGGCCCAAAAGGCATGTATTTTAAAGTGGTCTAAATATAAGCTATAACAAAGTTTTTAAGACTAAAAGTTTACATGGGAAGGTGAAGACCTTAAGTTACTCATCAAGGATTTAAATGCTAGTGAATCTGACCATGATTCCCAAATCTAATAATTTATGGTAATAATTATCTATGATTAGAGATAATTTGTGGGTTCAACATGAAGGTCCACTAAATCTGCCACTCCTTAGGCAACGCATCCTCCCATCAAAAGTGTACACATGTAAAAAAAAAAAAGTGTACACATGTGACATTAGTACACTAATATCAGAATTTACTTTTCTTTTCAACATGCCTGGACAGAGAAAAGTAAAAGTGAAAAGTTAGGGAGAAAAAAAGTAAGGATAACAGAAGAAGAAAGAGGTTTTAAATAGTTACCTGTATTAATTACTTTAGGGATAGGATCAATTTCCTCATCAACAACAAATGGTTCTGGCCTGGGGAAGACTTGCACATCAGCAGTCAGGTGGCCACACTTGAGAACAGCATGGAAAGGTGTATATGCCAGGTCTATCAGTTTTCTAGGACATGATGATTAATTGGTAGAGGAAGATACATAAGATACATAATAAGATACATGTAAAAATAATGTTTTCAAGATGCAAAATTTTTCATTTAAGTTAACTTCACAACTAATAGCTAACCATTTGTAAGACAGGACAAACTTGACATTTCTTGGTGAGAAATTTTCAATTTTGAGAAGCTTGAAAGCAAGTTAATCTTAGAAATTGAGTCACTATAAGGAAGTCAATATCCACAGGCATTATAGATTTAGTTATGCTGAACTTTTAAGGGAATGAACAGTTAAAAATCGCTAATATGAATTATTTTATCTGAAAATGTGAAACTTGGGGTAAGTGGAATGATACAATTAGAAATGGTAAGACATATTATTGCTGGATATCAAATTATAATATTGGATTGCAAAGAAGGCAAAAAAGCTCTATGTATATACTCACCCAAACATAGACTGTACATTTTTCAGGCATAGCGGGCCATCAATAGTAAAGATCTGCCCTTCACCATTATTTAAATCGATGAGACGTTCAAGGCAATCCAGGGAATCAGTGCTCTGAAGCTACAAAGCAAAATGGATGACCCTTTTACAATGGCACAAAATGTCAGATTATTATCAGCATGCCAAGGTCAAACCCATCACAATAACACAGGCAATAAATAATGGAGATTTTTTTTTTTTAACAACATGAGAAGAAAACAAGTATAACAATTTTGTCTCAAGGTTACCACAGAGAAATGTTATTTAAAAAATGACACCAGTGGAGCTATTTCAGTCAGAAGTAGTTTTGCAAGATTCTCAGAGGTGACCAAGGTTGTTATTTACACAGCTCCCTCCAAAGTATTGCTAACATCTTTTGGTAAGAAACATCATCATTTTACAGATAGAAAAACTGAAATGAAGAAAGGTTAAAAAACTTGCCCAAATAAATGGGAAAACCAGAAAGTAGCATTTAAATTTAAAAAACATACATCAGAGTAATATTACTTTACAAAAAAAAAAAAAAATCAAAGCACACTGCCATCAACATTTCTGGCAAAATGAAAATGAGGGAATTCCTAAAAGGGAACTATCAAAGACCAAAAAACTGAAACAAATGAACATTTCAACTCTTCAAAATCTTAAAAAGAGTACTTGTGGGAAGCAGGATGGATAATAATTCCAGCTATGTTCCCTGTGATGGGACAACACACTCTGAACTTTCAAAGAACATCTGAAACTCAGTCTTTCAAATATAGTTAGGGACCAGCCTTACCTGAAACAAATGGAGTTTACTGTTTATTAGTACATGAAGATAATGCTAATGGAATATACTAAAAAACGAAGAGTTCTAAAATATATCTAATCAAACTCTAAAAACTTAGTAAGAAGCATTACCTCCTCCAAATTTGCCATGCACATGATGTATAACTTAGATGGGAAAGGAAAAGGTAGTGGAAATCTGTTGCTCTCACTTCGTTGATTATGAGTTGCTAGAGAATGCCGCAGGGACCCTCTACCAATGCCAAGACAGCCATCCGTCACCAGAACAACCTGTTTGCAAAAGTGAGAAGAGCTTTGTACATGAATTCCTTTCATATTTAAGGCAGTCTAATATAGTGATGTTTTCATTTCTTCTTGGTTGCATTTTCATTGAAAAACCTTCCTCTGCAGGGATACAAGCAACAATGTGTATAAATCTCAAAAACACTTTGTGAAGTGAAAATTGATAGACACAAAAGAATACACATTGTATGATTCTCTAAAGAAATTATTCTTAAGATAAATTATAGGGAGTTCTACAGCAGGTAAAACAAAGCTATATAAATCAAACAGAAACTGTGGTGTGTGTATATGTGAGTGTGCGTGTGATACTGACTACAGAAGAGTAAGAGGAAACTTTGTGGGGTAATGGAAATGTTCTATATCTTAATAAAAGCAATGGCTACATAGGCGTATGCTTTTGTCAAAACTCAGTACATTTTACTTTCTCTAATCAAATCTAAAAAAAAGCACCTAAGAGGGCCTCCCCTGGTGGCGCAGCGGTTGAGCACTGGATTGCGAGGCTGCCCGCAGCCTCTGCAGCACCAGTTCGATCCCCAGCCACCGGCGAGGGTCCCACAAAAAAACAAACAAATAAATAAATAAAACACCTAAGAGTACATTAAAAAAGGACAAAAACATTCATAACCAATTTTTAATTGTATTAAAGTTATAACCTATCTCTTAGGTAAGGAGTAAGGTCAAAAACAGCATAAGGAACTATTTCATGTGTGTCCCTAGGAAGTACTACCACAGAATTTCCTGATGCTTTATTTTCTACCCCTGATGAACAAGTACTTTAAAAATGTATTTATAGGGCCTCCCTGGTGGCACAAGGGGCTAAGCACCACACTACGAAGCAATCCGCAGCCTCTGCAGCATGAGTTCGGTCCCCAGCCAGCCAGGGAGAAACCCACATGGCGAGGCAGACCTCTCCTGTCTCGTCCGCTGCTCCCCTTAGCAGTGTATTTCAGTCAGTCTGCTTGTTCTGTTCCCCACTCTGTCTCTGGTGGATCCTCTCACCCCCTGAATCTCTGGCCTGTACCTCAGCTCTTGTATGCATAAATAAATAAATCTTTTTTAAAAAAAGTATTTATAGAAGTCATTTAACCAAAAGTGTACAAACCCTCTCAAACACATTCTTGATCAACCTGTAATTTGAAAATGCCAACAAAATATACCAACAGATGGTAGTTACAAACCATTTTTCTTTTCTTTATTGCTTTCAAGTGAGCTCGTGGTGGGTAGACTTTCCAAGCATTCCAGGAGAGGGTTATTTTTGCTTTCACCAGCTTAGCCTAGAAACTTGGTAATAACAGGCCATTAAGGCAGTGTCAGGCAGTACAATGTGAGGTGCCAAGACTGGCACTTCTAAAACCCAAGAATCCTACCAATAGAGGTCCCCTGAAGGGATGTCATCTTTTGGAAGATACTAATCAGCTATTCGATAATTTCCTCTTCTAGATACCAACAATTGCTATATGATTTACTTCTGTCACTAGCTTTTTCAGATGCTATGTGATTATGAAATATTTCATGTAATGGTCAAATGAGACAGACTTTACTCAGATAGTAAAGACATGGTCCAGCTGTCTAAAAGCTCAGTTAGAAAATTCTCCATTCAAACAATCCGTTTTATAGTAACTTATTATTAAAAAACTTACTAGTATCTTCCACATGTAGTACTGTTTTGGACTTGGTTTGCCATAAAACTCATCAAGCAAATCTAAATGTAAGGGGATTGAGGCCCTGTCTCTTTTCCCACAGGGTACAGTATAGCTCCAAATCAGATTCTTCCTTTTTGCAAAAGAAGATAAATATTAAAAAGCAGACGTCTTGATGCTGTTCAAAGTCAGGTCTTGCATATTTTCTGAATTTTTTCTCTAAAACCACTGAAGAAGTACAAATGACAATGTGCTTGCTACCTACTAGCTTCCAGTTGAGAAGATATTGATGACAAGACCTCGTGTACTCAGTGTATTGTTAGGAAATCAGTCTGCATATATGTATTTAACAAATAAACATTTATGAAGTGAGGTGCCAAACATTTTTATTTCTGATGATTAAAGGGTATTTAATGAATTTTTAACAAGTGTCTACCGAGTGATTTGATTTAACATTTGCAGCTCAAGGTGTTCATTAGCCCAAGAGCATATACTCTATAAAGCAGGGTGATTTTTATAAGAAATAATTAAAAAAAAAAGTTGGGTTTATTGAGGTCCAATTTACATACAATAAAATTCATCCTTTTCAGTACATACTTTTATAATTTCTGACATTCAGTCATGTAGCATTCCTACAATCAAGAAAAAAGACCCGTTCCATCACTTTCCATATTCCCTCATGCTTCAATTGAGTTAATCTTTTCTTACTGCCCCCCCACAATTACAATTTAATTTTTAATTAAAAAATGCATAGCAATGCCACTGACACTACTGAGGAATCTACTATTTGATCCTATAATTAAAAAACCATATGCTAGGGGCTAGGAAACTGGCTCACAGACAAAATTTGGACCGCTGTTTTTTGTAAACAAAGTTTTATTGGCACAGGGCCTCCCAGGTGGCACAGCGGTTGAGCGCTGGGTTGCGAAGCTGCCTGCGGCCTCTGCGGCGCCGGTTCGATCCCCGGCTGCTCCCCGGCCACCGGAAAAGGGTCCCACATGGCGCGCAGACCTCTCCTGCCGCCCGCTGCTCCCCTCAGCAGTGTACTTCGGTCCTTCTGCCTGTTCTGCTCCCTGCTCTGGCTCTGGTGAATTCTCTCACCCTCCCGGCTTCTGACTGTACCCAGTGCATGTATAAATCAACCAAACAAACAAACAAACAAATAGATAAATAAATAAGACATGCCTCTAGAAAATTAAAAAAAAAAAAGTTTTATTGGCACAGAGTCACACTTATTCTATCTACAACTGTCTTCATGCATGCCAACAGTTAAATAGCTGCCACAGATAACTGCAAATTCTAAAATACAGAAAAAATTTGCTGATTCCTGATGTAGACTATTGATTTTCCTTTTAGCAACTTTTCTGTTTTTCAAAATATGCTACCAATTCCCAAAGTACCTGTTTATAATAAGCTTCTAGGTTTCTTTTTTTGCCACGTCTCTGCTTGACTTGATGCTAATGTTGGACTTACTATGGACTCTAAAGGCAACAGATTTGATAACATTCCTGTGCCTCACTTTTTAAACAACTCAGTTGAACTGGTTTTGGTTTGTTAAATAACTGCTATATTGAGATAATGAAAGTAGTGTTATTTCTAAAATTCTACTGTGAGCCTTTTGAGTTTGATACAAACAATACTAGTTTACAATAAGTCAATTTACTGAGGGGATGCTTTCTTAAGGCATAATTTTGTTGCTTTCTGGGAATAGCAATGCATGCTGTGTCAGAGCCTGGAGAAAATCAAAACACCTCAGTGGCTACTGTTTTAACTTAGGGCAATGAAAAAGAACTGCTTTTTACCTGGCAAGGAATTGCACCGCCCCATTCTTGCTGAACGATATTGCAAACACCAACTAATGCAGACTCCAAGCAGGTTTTGTCATAATCATCCATATTACTTAGTGCTTCCTGATTGAACATAGGATAATATTGTTTATTATTCTTTTGTTTTAATTTGTTGTTAGAAAACAAGATAAATTGTTCAAAGCATGAATGTCACACAGGGGAACTTATACTTCTGAGTCAATAAATCCATAGCTTCTTAAAGAAATACAGTAAAGCAGATTTTCTCAACTGTAAAGGATAATTAAAGAGCTTCCCTTTATTCCATCCACATGAAATGTCCACCAAGCTCAGATGTTTATAGTGGACCTTGAAGGAAATAATTAAAATGAACTTTTAAACATATCACCAAAAAAAGGGGAAAATATGCTAAACACCATTCCAGGCACTTTACAACCATTTAATCATCACAATACCCTACATGGTTCATTAGCCTGTTTTTAAAATGAGGAAACTAAGGTATACAATGTTTAGGTAACTTTTCCAGGCCTCATAGTAAAGTCTAACTCCAGGACTTCTGGTCTTAACCAGTACTCTGCATTTCTCTAAATTTCAGAACTACTGAACATCAGAAATCCAGTGCAATTTTTTAAAACATTTTTTTCCTTATTTTCAGGAAGGAGATCTTTTTGCATAGAAGAACTGGGGTGTAGGCCAGAGGTATGGGGTGGGGGGTGAGAAGATTCACCAGAGGCAGAGTGGGGAGGAGAACAGGTGAATTTACTGAAATACACTGCTAGGGGAGCAGTGGGCAAGACAGGAGAGGTCAGCTGCACCATATGTGGATTAGCTCCCTGACTAGGGACTGAACTCAGGCTGTAGCAGTGATAGGGCTGAGACTTAAAGCCTAGGCCACCAGGGTCTAATCTCACTTTAAGAAAAGTGAGATTACTAAAAGGAATGATTTAACAAAATTGTATTACTTATACTACAAAAGCAACTACATTGACCCTGTATGTCTAAACAACCAACAATTATAAACTATTTAGTTTAATTCCACAAACACTATTGACTTCTCACTATGGGCAAGGCACTGTGGCAAACACTGTTATAAATATTAGTGATTTAGAGATGTTGTCAGAAAGGAAAAATTATCTGGCATTACACAGATAATACTTTTGGAAGATAACACCTATCAATCAAGGTTTAAAAATTACAATTCCTTGGTGTAGGGTAAGTAAAGTATCAGGTTTTTCTGCCCTTCTGACATTAGATTAAATGCATGCCTGATGGCGGACAACTGGAGTAGGGTGTGGGCATGTGTAGGTGGGATACACCTGGGCTAAGACGGGGCCTATAAGGGCAGCATCATGGAGATGCCAGCAGAGTGAAAGAGAGAAGAAGGAGGACGAGACCACAAGAGAATGCCAGAGAGCCCAGAAAGAGTGAAGATTTGCTGGGGGCTAGAGGCCTGCCAGCCTTCTGGCCCCCAGCCCCTGGCACCCTTGCCTGCTATGTACCTGGTAAAATCTCAATAAAGCCTGAAAAAGCCACCTAGGGCTCCTGGACTCCTACTTCACCCAGCCACTCGATCACAGAGATCCTGCACTGTCCCATCCTGCTTCTACTCTTGGCACATATAAATCAAAGATTATTTGTTGGAGAAGGAATATAATTTTGAATTGCTCTAGAATAAGGGCTTTTGTAAGGAATGGCAATTTTTCATTTCGAGTTTTTATGGAAGAATAGAAAAGAGTAAAATGTTTAACTTAAAGGCCCTGAACTTTAAGGAATGGGGGAATACATCCTGAGATGCATCCCTGTCCACAAAGAATTCGAGAAAACCAAAAGAATAAGGCAAACGCTCACAGCTAACTCAAGCTCTACCAAAGCCATAAGCCCAACAGTTGTGAATCCTTGTTTTATAGCTATACTTAGATATTAAGTACTCAGATATTTAACATTAAATAATTCCAAGTTCTAAATATTCAGTGTAATATGAGACTACTGTTTTAATCCTTATAAATTTGGGCCCAGTATAAACAATAACATTCCTTTTTGTACCTGTAGGGTGTTATAATCTCTTGTGAAGGGAACCATCAGCTCCCAGAGTGATGAAAAAACCACCAGAGCTGTAAATTCAAGCTTGTAATTTGTGGCCATGTGCTCAAAAAGCATGGTCAAACCATGGGCTGCTAGGTGCTTGCGCTGATATTCCTCGGACCCCTCCACAGACACAGGTCGGGTCATGGAAAGGGATACATCCATTACCACCACTGTAGGCATGATGAAAACGATCCCACTGTTTCCAATCAGCATGCAAACAGACAGCTATAAAGGGAGAAATGCTGTAGAAAATAAATATAATTAGGTCTTACATGCTAAGAAGAGGAAAAAGTATTTTCTCACCATAGTTTCCTGAAATGAGTGAAAGCCAATCCTATTTAAGTTGAGGTGAGGGCAACGCTGCATTCAGTGGGAGGGAAGCAAACAACTTAGTTCAACTAGAATCACCCACTAAAATGGCCACAATTCAAGGCTAACCTAAGTGTTTCTAGTAAGGACAAAACATTCAACTCAGGGGCCTCCCCTGGTGGCGCAGAGGTTGAGCGCTGGGCTGCGAGGCTGCCCGCAGCCTCTGCAGCGCCGGTTTGTTCCCTGGCTGCTGGCGAGGGTCCCACACACACACAAAAAACCCAAACATTCAATTCAGGTAAACCCTGATATTCATTCTTTTTTTTTTTTTAAGATTTATTTATATATACAAGAACCGGGGTACAGGCCAGATGTGCAGGAGGGTGACAGGATTCACCAGAGACAGAGTGGGGAACAGAACAGGCAGATTGACGAAATACACTGCTGAGGGGAGCAGCAGGCGAGACAGGAAAGGTCTGCCGCACCATGTGGGACCCTCCCAGGCTGGCCGGGGATTGAACCTGCACTGCAGAGGCTGCGGACTGCTTCAGAGTGCGGTGCTCAACTGCCTGCGCCACCAGGGAGGTCCAACCCTAATTTTCATTCTTTCAATTTTTATACAACTTAACATAACACTCCTACATCACTTCTCCAACACTTTATTTACTAAAGAACATTTTTAGTCATCATAGTGGTGCTATCTGACAATCATTCTTTTTTGGCACATAGTACTATTTTAATCAACATAACAGTATTTGTGCATGTTTATCTTGTGGCTTGGTAGCCTTGTTTTATTAAATTGAAAGAAAAACATAAAGATGAAAGGGCTAGCAAAGTCATAATCCAAATCAGATAAAACTTAGAAATCATCAAGCATGACAAAAGCAATAAACTGTTAGCCTCAGTAGTACTCACTGGACATAAATTGAGCCACAGTGCTCTAACTGTGAAGGAAAGAACAAAATGAAAGGGAATCCAGGAAACATGCATTATTCCATGAAATTATGTATGAAAATAAAAATGCTGATAAATGGAGGAAACACTACTTTAAAATTATGGGTTGATAATCAGCATGAAGAAAACATTTCTGTGCTCAAAAACAAAGAAAAAAGTTCATAAAAACACACACCTGTTTATGGGAACATTGCTTGGCTGCTATTCTATTACTAACCAAACTATACAGTCTAATGACAAAGTGAAGTATCACACAATTATAAATTAGTAAGACATATGTAGATATCAGAAATAGAGCAAGTATTAGTAACTAAGAAAAGCAAGTCACAGGACTGTATGTCTACACTGATAAACAAATTCATAAATATCATTTTGCAAATATGCAATCAGGGAAAACTCTGGATGGACATAAAGGGTTAGAAATTTAATGTTTATTAATTTCTCTTCAGAAACTTACTTCAAAACACATGAACAACACTAGGCTGCTTGTTTTAAGTTCAGTGCCCATCAGCAAATGTGTGATATTCTAAAGTTGATCTGTAAATGTGGGAAACTCCGACCCTATTGGTTCAGAGAAACAATGTTATAAATGGGGTTTATTTTTTAAAGATTTATTTATTTATGTATACAAGAACTGGGGTACAGGCCACAGGTGTGTGGGGTGAGAGGAGTCACCAGAGACAGAGTGGGGAGCAGAACAGGCAGATTGACTGAAATAACACTGCTGAAGGGAGCACAGGGCGAGGCAGGAGAGGTCTGCTGCGCCAATTGGGCCACCTCCCTGGCTGGGGATCGAATTCATGCTGCAGTGGCTGCGGATAGCTTCATAGGTTGCGTCTTAACCCCTTGCGCCACCAGGGAGGCCCTATAAATGGGGTTTAAAGAAGCAAGTTGGAAAAGGCTTTTTACCACATAGTGGCCATGATACATTTCAAATACAGTAATGCCTCAGATATTAAACATCAATAAAGATTCAATGAAAGACAGAAGTAAATTTTCCAGACTCCTTAGAACTCCAAAATGTTTAACCATTTTGATAGAAAAAATTAAGGTCTTACATTTCTTCCTTATTAAACAGGGTATACTAAACATAACTCACTCTTTTACCATGACTTGGCACCACAAGTCTAAACACCAATGCTGTCCTGCACACCGATGTTTTACTTTACATCTGTGAGCACATCTTACCCTTACAAGGGTGTGCTGCAGGACACTGTTCTGGAGGGATCCTCCACGAAAAGTGAGCTCAGGCCTTATTAAAGGTTCTGAGAGGTTATACAGCAAAGAATTCAGTTTAATTTGCTACTGTTTCCCACTTTACCTTCTCGACATAATTACTATTAAGGTTCCTTCCAATAAGTATTAGTGCCTCCTCTTTATAATTAATTTTTACACTATCAGCATGTATTCCACTTTTCTCAGTAATCCTCTGTACTCATCCTTCATCTTTCAAGCTTGCTGTTTCTTGGCTGTTAGGGACTGGAAAGCCAGATAATCAAATTTGTCATGCAATTTCATTGAAGATCAAAGTTAACAGGTTCTAAGAGCCCATGGGTTTTTTCCTAGGGTAAAATGCATGAGCTTATGTGTATCAGCTCCATACTATTTTTTTTTAAATATTTATTTATTTATTTATACAAGCACTGGGTACAGTCAGAAGCGCGGAAGGGTGAGAGAATTCACCAGAGCCAGAGTGGGGAACAGAACAGACAGACTTATGAAGTACACTGCTGAGGGGAGCAGTGGGCGGCAGGAGAGGTCTGCGGGCCACGTGGGGAAACTGGGAATCAGGTACATAGATTTAGATTAGGCATAAGAAAGCCTATGAAATCTGATGTAATACTGGAATGGGTGACCATAGCTGGCAGTCCTTCCTTCTCTGCAGACACCTCTAGAGCTGACTCTCCTGACTGATGTATTTGTGTCCACCCCCAAATATATCTCCTTAACAGTGGTAAAGCCTTAGAAAACATTTTTAATATCCGGGTTATAAGGACAGACATAAAAGAGAGAACTGAATGTTCTTGAAGGATGTTACATTCAGGCAGTCTAGACCTGGAGGGAAAAAAATCCCTGCCCCCTACAACCTAGCAGTTTTGTGAGAACACAGTGTATTTCTCACCTGAGTTGATTCTGACCCTCAAGTCCCTCACCCCCCCTCTACATCCTTCCCATAAGTACTGTTTACATACAATGCTTAGAACAACCAGGAGTCTTCTTTCTCAAGAACAGTCTATTTCCGAGAATAAGCCCCGGCCACCTGTTTTGGCCTAAATGCCAAGTCTCCATCAGATACACATTTATGATTTTTCTCTATCGGTGACAATTAGTTCATTCAAAAGGATTTCCTCTCAGTAGTTTCGCTCTCAAAGCGTGATTCCACTTGAATTTTAGAGGCCTGTCCAATCGTTAGCGTCCTCAGCTACTCTTAGGCTCCCCTATCAGTCTGACATCCCTCACAAAAGTCAGTCCCTCCCGTGTTTTCAGATGCAACTTTATGTCTAAAAGGCAAGCCTGGAATACAGAATTCGGGCATGTGGATCGTACTGGGGATGTACTTCAAATCGGTCAAAACAATAAACTGAGAACTGGGGGCTGGAGCAGGCGACCGAAATCGTGGTACTAACCGGAGCGGCAGACTCCGAGCCACAGAGTAAGAGCGGGCCCCACTGCCCCGGTGTTGCTCCCCATCCCTAACCCCTTCTCCCACAGCCCCACCTGCAACGAAAGACAACCCCGATCACCGCCGGCCCGACTCACCCCGCGCCCATCGCCGGCACAGTCCGTCTGCAAAAACTTTCCGCCCGCGCGCCACGGCCGGAAATACAGGGCCGCGCGACAAAAGGGCCGGGCCGGGGCGGGGCCGGGGCGGGGCCGGGGCGGGGCCGGGGCGGGGCCGGGGCCTGGCGCGGCGCGGACGCTAGGGGGCGCGTTCTCCTCGGCGCCGCTCTCTGGAGATCAGTCACCCAGACTCCTCACCTCACAAAACGCCAGCTTCGCTGCTCCCTGGCTGTGTCCGCTCCTTGCTTTCCTCCCTTCTTTTCCTCCCTCTCTCTCTTACTTCCCTCTCCACCCTGTTCTCTATTCCTCCTCATCGCGTCTTCCTCCCCCTCACTGACCCGTGGGCCTCGCAGGCTGTTGGCCGGCAACTGTGACCCTTTCTCACTTATGTCTCCTCACTCACCTGGGCGGGCAGGTGCACCAGCCTAACCCTCATAGGTGTTTGCCCCTCGTCCTCGTCTTTCTTCAGACCCCTCACTCATACCCTCTGAACCAGGTAACAGAATCCTCCTCCCACTCTTTTAAAATTTTGAGGGAAGCAGAGGGAAAGTTCAGTTAGTTCTGTCAGCGCTTGACCAAGGTGATTTGCTGCAGGATTTGCAGTCAGTTTCCTGGACTCTCACCTGCCCCACCTCTGCCACCCGGTGTCCCCACAGCAGTTTCACCACAGTGAGGTCTTTGAGGTGACAAGTATCATGTTCTTTCTAACCATGTAGGGAGCCAGGAAATGCCAGCAAGAGGTAGGTCTGAATGGATGCCACCAGGCCCCTGGATAGTCGTGGCTCAAAGAGCAATGTTGTGCCACATAGGTTACAAGTGGGAAGAGAACCGCCTCTAGAAAGTCTTAGACTGTTGCCTCTTTATCTCTTAGTTGGGAGATGGAGTGAGGTAGGGGATGGGTCAAGGAGGGAGGATGCTTTGAACTGCACACCCCAGTCTGTCTCACTTTTCACAGCTTCTTCTGCGGGAGAGTTTGGGCTACAGGAGTTGCTTGTAGCTCTTTCCTTTCTCCTCATTTCAGAGGTGGCAAAGGAAGATGCCTCAGTTCTTGGGATGCCCTTGCCAGCATCAGGGTCCAGGAGATTACAGGCTGCCCTGTTTGCTTCAGAATTTCTGTCTCCAGCCCAGTTAGTCTCACCATCTCAAGGCCTTGTTAAGCTTGAGTAGGCACGGGCTCCAGGTAAGTAAGGCTGCATCCTGATTATTTGGCCATAATTTCTAATTCTTTCTCTGGTGGGAGAGATAGGACCAAGAATGTGTGGGCAGAGGACTTGTCTAGCTTCCCCTTATGTGGTGATGACTCAACCATAGGATCATTTTTGTCCTGGTAGTTATAGTTCGGTTCCATGGGTGATTTGTTATTTTACCCAGTTCCTAAAACTTGAGCTTATTAGTTTGCTGATGGGAGGTCTGGTCTTGGAGACCTAGTTCTTCTGACACTGGCTTCAGGAGACTAGAGAAAGTTAAAGGGCAATTCATTAAAATTGGTGATCAATTTTACCAAGAGTAGAATTACCAAGAGGAGTGTGCCACTTAGGGCAACGCACAAATGTTTTTAACTCTTAGTAGAATCCCATTTTTAAAAAGTCAGAAAGATGCTCAGAGAAATATAAAACAGGAGACATCAGGACAAAGAGGGTGTTAAAGGAGATGTCTTTCAAGTCATAGCTGACTAATGACTTTCTTTTTCCCACTCAAGAGTCCTTCAGCATTTGCTTGTCTCTGCACACATTAAAGGAAATCAATAAACAACTTTCTTTGCATAACCTATTACCCCTTCATTTTTTTCTTCCTGTTTTGATACAGTGGAGTGCCATCACAGAGGCTTTGCTGAGCACACTGACTTGATCTTCAGTCTGGCAGAGTAAAGGTTAGTGACTGAAATACCTAGTCATTCACAGGGGTCAGGTACTGGGGCTCAAGGGAGGTTCAGATATCCAGTTCTCCTTGGATACATGTTGAAAATATAGACTGCCAGACCATGCTGACTAAATTGGAATGTCATGTGTTAGTGCCTGAGAATCTTCATTGTTAAATTCCGCAGATGATTTTTCATCTGCACGGATGAAGGGTAAGGGGAAAAGAAAAGGGAGTGGAGGAAACAGTGAACTCACATCCCTTTTCTGGGGCTTATTTTGCTCATTCAAATAGTGACAACTATAAGACCATCTAAAAATCCTATAAGCAAGTGGCACAAACAATTAAAACACTTATAAATGAGAGGTCTTGGGCTGACAGACCCAAGTGCTTCCCCACAGTACTCTTACAGCAAGCCCACCAGGAAGCTTGTCTTCAGGGTTTATAAGTGAGGAGCCTGAGGAGACTTGCTCCTTGTCAGGCTTGTTACTTTATTAGATGTTGTAACTTAATTTTATTCACCCGGGCCCTGAAGATATGGCTTTTGCAGCACCTAACAACTCTTGTCTACTTTCCACTGTGCACCAGGAGAATTGGTGTCCACTCCTGATGTAGCCCAGAAGTAGTCCAGCCTGGACCACCAGTCATTGGTGTCAGACTGAGTGTCATTCCCTCTTCCTCTTTTTCTAATAGAACTCAGAAAGGCCTTGATGTGCAGAGGGAAAGAAAAGGCCTCCCTGCTGTCTACCCCTGCTCTAAGCCCAGCACATCCCCAGTTCCAGATATTATTGTGAAGGTCAAAGTCAGATTGTCCATATGTCCTATTCTAGAGAGAGTATAAAATGAGACAACTTGGTAGACAAAACAGATCAGCTTCCCCTTCTTAGTGCTACTGCTCTTTCTCCAGCAGTTTGCTCTCTAAAAGTCCACGAGTCTCTGTAAGGCGCACTAATGCTACCACCCCCCCACCCCCCCATGTGTAGTCCCATCAGTGAGCATCACTTTACTGCCATGCCCCATTTCAGTTCACTAACAAATAAATTGATTAGGTGCCAGACCTTATTCTGGGCTCTGGGGATTCAGTGGTGAATAAGGCAGGCCCCTCCACCTCACTGCTAGTGAGATGTGCACACATTGATCAGGGGATCACACTAACAAATATACAGGACAGCATTGTCATGATGGAATGCATGGGGACTACTGCCCCCTCACATTAAGGTCTCCAAAAGCAGAATAACAACCACAGCTCCACCAGGTACCAGTTAATATGTTTAATACATTAATTTACTTACAACAAACCTGCCCAGCAGGTTTTGTCATTGTCATTGTCACCCTCTTTTTACAGCTTCTGAGAAATTATATAACTTTCCCAAACTAATACAGAGATGCTTCCACTCTTGGTTGAGCAGCAAACTTTTCTGCAGCCTATTGAATGCCTCAATGCCATGAGAACAAGACAGAGGGACCAGGTTTACCCTCAGCAGGTAAAATTAATTTATTAAAAATTTTAAAGAGATTTATTTATTTATGTATACAAGAACTGAGGTACAGGCCAGAAGTGTGGGGGTGGTGAGAGGACTTACCAGAGACAGAGTGGGGAGCAGAACAGGTGGACTGACTAAAATAAACTGCTGAGGGGAGCAGTGGGCGGGACGGGAGAGGTCTGCTGCACCATGTGGATAGTTCCCTGGCTGGCTGAGGATCAAACTTGTCCTGCAGAGGCTGGGGATAGCTTCACAGTGCTGTGCTTAACCCCTTGCGCCACCAAGGAGGCCCATCAGCAGGTAGAATTTAGGTGAGCCCCTACAGAGAACTTCGTAGCAGTTATGAGCATATTTAAGAAAGAAATTCCTGGCCTCCCCAGTGGCATAGCAGGTTGAGCACAGCGCTGTGAAGCTGTCCCCAGCCTCTGCAGTGCAGGTTCGATCCTGGCCGGCCAGGGAGATACCTACAAGGCACGGCAGAACTCTCCTGTCTCGCCTGCTGCTCCCCTCAGCAGTGTATTTCAGTCTGTCTGCCTGTTCTGCTCCCCACTCTGTCTCTGGTGAATCCTCTCACCCTCCAGTGCCTCTGGTCTGTATCCCAGCTCTTGTATAAACAAAAATAAATCTTAAAAAAATAAAAGAAAGAAATTCCGCTCCTGGGAATTTTCTTCTCTCCTAAATTTCCTATATTGCACACATAACATTTTGAAAATAGAGGAATTATTTTAGGGGAGAAAAAAGATCACTGATAAATTTGGGTTTCTCTTTCCATCTTTCTGGGTCAAACTGAACCTGTGTTAGACAGCTAGTATGAGAAGGGAAGTACTTGGAGGTGCTTCTGCCTGCAGTAGCTTAAAGGCAAAGATGCTGTAACTAGCAGAGGTCAACCCCCTACTCAAGGCTCCCAACATCCAGAGTGACCCCATGATACCTAAAGATGAAGACAGTTTTTCCACAGAGAGTGCTTCAGCAAAGGGAACAGATGAAAGTAATCAAAGCAGCATGTTAGCCATGTACCTTGGGCGGAAAAGGAAGGGGAGGAAGGGGTAACGAGTAAGTATCAGATATGGTTACCCAAATGATTTAAGTGACTTCCTGGGAAACAGGGAAGGTCATGAGACCCCCATTGCCTCACTTCATTTCCACTTACATCAACCCTTGCCTTGAGTTGGAAGGGCAATTCTGCAGGTCTCTGGGCTGTCCCAGCCTGCTCTGGGGAGATCTTTCAATGCCCTCTCCCTCAAGGATTTCCTGTAGACCTAATGTGATACTTTTCATGTGTGAAATGCCTTAAGTTTGCAAAATATTTCCCCCATATTGCCTCATTTAAAAAAGTAGACTGTATTTCTTTGTGCAGTTTTAGGTCGACAGCAAAATTGAGTTCCTTCATTTTAAATTTTGATTCTGACATACATGCTACAAATAGGTAGGAAAGGTGATATTATCTCCACATTTTCATTTAGATTACACTTAAATCACACAGTAGCAAACTGAGGCAGGTGCTCACTGAGTTCCTTTGATGTTTTCAGCCCCAGGTACTTTCTCTTGGTTCTTTTTCAATTCCTTCTGAATCTTTCCAGATCTTTCCTCCCCTAAGACATGGGTACCTTGGACCACCTCTCATTCGCATCCTTTGGTAACAAGTGTGAATTGTTCTTCCAGTTTCCTCCTGATTGTAAGGGCCCTGGGAAAGCCCGTCTGTGTCTGTGGTGGAAGGTCCACCCTCTCAGGCCCTGTCAGAAGCACTGGGACCTAGATCTTGTACAATGCCCTGATAAGCTTCTTAGAGGCAGGTATTAGCAGGGATTGGATAGTCTTCCCCTGAGGTGCCCTTCATACCTGACCCTGCCTTGGTTAGGATTCCATAGGGGAACTGGGGGCAGGTGAGTGGGGTATTCCCTGCTGCCCAGCATCAGACCCACTCTTTGAGACCCTGGATCTGGCAAGTTTCCAAAACTGAGAAGACACCCAGATGTCCAGGTTTGGAGGTAAATAATGTGATTAGGCAAGGGGGATCAGCTGAGGTGTCAGCTCAGCTCGATTACATAACATAGACACACCAGGAGACAACCCTTCTAAGTTTTTTAGGAGATTCAAGTGGGCCTGCTAGGAAGTGTTTGCAGCAAGGAACTGGGTGGACAGAGAGATGGTAGAAAGACAATTATAGGAAACTAGGACAAAGAATGAAATACACTTATTCTGTATTCCTTCTATTTGTCCCTCTTTTGCTTTTTAAGACAATTGCAGTTACATTTCTAATTAGTGTGGTGTGCTGGAAAATTTGGGGCATTAGAAGCCTTATCTACCCTGTAACCCACTAACTGTGTGACATTAAGCAAGACACACCTCTCTGAACCTCAGTTTCTTCATGTCTCAAATTGAGAGTCACACTAAACGGTACTTGTAGTTTTTTCTGCCTTTAACAACCTAAGATTCTGTGGGTTACACATCTCACTTCTAATGTGTTACTTCATATGCAAAAACCAGTGTTTTCTAGTTATTGTTTTCAATAGTTTGTGGATATCTCTAGTTATTGTTTTCAATAGTCTGTGGACATCAATTAATAAATATTTACTTGGGCTAGGCCTCCATGCCCTTCTTTATAAACTGAGGATTCTTGGGGGGCCTTTCATGTTCTTCCCTCTAGCAGAGAAATTAACCCTTTGGTAGTGCTTGATTTGTACAATAGTTTTCACAGTTCTGTTTTTTTTTTTTATGCTGTCAACATTCCTATGACATAGATAGTATGGCTACTACTTACATAGATAAGTATTCTTATTCCTATTAAAGTTAATTTAAATTTTAAATATTATAACATTTACATGATAAAAGGTTAAACAGATAAACTGAACACTAGGATATATTGAAAGGTAAGTTTCCCTTTAACCCATGACCCTTAGTTTCCTTTCTCCAGATGTCCTTCCAAAGATCATCTTTGTATAATCAACTTCCATGTAATCATGTCATGCCCATTTCACAGATAAGGCACTGAGGCTCACCCTGTCCAGGGTGACACCACTGGGAAACAGCAGCACTAGGAATAAAAGCCTTTGACTCCATTCCTCAATGGGAAACACTGAAACATTCACTTTTAGGTTTTTTCCTCTCTGGATCATATGGTGGAATCATTTTGAGTCAGTATCGAAAAACTAGTGGAGCCTTGGTGTCTCTGCATTGCCTGCCACAATTGCTTCTATTTTGTCTAACGCTTAAAATCGTGTCACCTAGCTTCCCTCTTGGCTATGATGAGGTAAGATCTGTGGCCTGGGCACCAACTAAGGATGATTGTGCTCCCAGAAACTCAGGCTGAGCTGAGGGGTGCTGGTGGACTTCTTGCAGGGAGCCCAGTTAAGACTGGGTGGACCCAGGGCTGCCTGGGCTGCTGCTCCTACACAGCACAGAGGAGCCCTCCATGATCTTTTCCCCCATGAGCATTCATGGCTCCCTATTGCAGGGGCTAAGGGTAGCTTTGCTCCTGCAGAAGTAACTGCCTCCCACTGCAAAGGCCCCTGCATAAATTGTCACTCTTCTGGTTTAGCGGTTGGTGGATTCCAACTCTTTTCTTGTGGTCAAATAACCTCTTTTTTTTTTTTTTTTTACTTCTAGGTTTGTGGTTATCCCCTAACTGGACTTCATGGAGAAATCTTCCCTGATACTAACCTGAATCCCAGAACAGCCCCCATTTTTCCCTGGACAGAATGAGAGACCTTCTGTAACCACACATAACTTGCCATTTTGGGGAAGTTTATCAGTATGGGGGCACAGGAAAGACTGTTACTCAAGCCAAAGCGACTTAATTGGAGTTGCTTCCTCTTCCTATTGGGAATGCTGATCATCGTTTCTACCTACCAGCACCTGAGGATCCTGCAGAGCCTCCCCTCACTATGGGTAGCAGTCTCTTCCCAGCACCCTATGAAGCTGTCCAGCAGAGACCTCCCCAGTGTGATAATGGTGACCAGTGACCCTCTGAAAGCTACCTCTGAAATGGAGAGTGAGACATGGGTGCCCCAATTCACAAAGGACAGGGACGAAGCAACACCTGGCCAAACAATGGAGAACATCCCCAGTACACCCAGAAAAACAGCCAACATCTCTCCAACAATTCCCAAGAATAAATCCAGTCCAACAGCAGCTAGTCCAGAAAGAGTAAAGGGAAACACCCCAACCACAGCCAGTGGAATACTAAATCACTACACTCCAGTTACAGCCAGACCAACAATAAGGAATTATACCCCAACAATACTCAGGAGAGAAATGAAGAGCTACCACCCAAATCAAGCAAGGGAAAAGGTGAAGAAATACACTCCATCACCACTTGGTGGAACAGTTGACAATGATGCCCCATCCACACTCATGACTGTGATAAGAAGCCGTGGATTCAACCTAAAAACAGCAGTGAAAGACAGTGAAATTATGACAACCTACAAAATGTTGGCGACCAACCCTTCCCAGAGCATAATGGAGAAAACCACCCCAACTAATCTCAAGAAAATAATTGCTAACACCCCAACCTTCTTGATAAATAATGTAGAAACAAATACTTTGGTGGAAAAGAACACCCTGACTACCCCCAGAAGAATGGGTAAGAACAGCTCAACCAAACCTGGGGAGTTAGTGGAGGAGAACAACCTGACAACGCCCCAGGGAGCAGCCGTGGATCACACCCCAGACGCCCCTGAGGGGCAAGAGATGACAAGCACCACAGCAGACAGAAGACAGGCAGAAACCAAAACCCCTGCTGCTGCCTGGAAAGGTAGGAACCCCTCTTTCAGAACCAGTGCACCCACCTTCGGATTCTCCTCAGCCACCTTTTGGGGGCTGACCCAGAAACTTTCCACAGCACGTAGCACCTCAGCAACTCCCAGAAACAGAGCAGATCCAATCACCCAGGCTCATCATTATGTGGCCGTGCCTACTGCCCCCTCCCCCAGCCTGACAACAGCCATGATCCCAGAGGTGCCCAGTCCCAGTCCCTCAGTACTGCCCTCCAGATGGTCAGACCTCCACCCACAGGGAGAATACCCCCCAGACCTGTTTGGTGTGGAGAAGCGACGGCAGGGCTGGTTGATCCTGCATATCTTTGGCATGATGTACGTGTTCGTGGCCTTGGCCATCGTGTGTGAAGAGTACTTTGTCCCAGCCCTGGGCATCATCACAGAGAAACTGCAGATCTCTGAGGATGTGGCAGGCGCTACATTCATGGCTGCTGGAGGCTCTGCCCCTGAGCTCTTCACATCCCTCATCGGTGTCTTTATCTCCCACAGTAATGTGGGCATTGGTACCATCGTGGGCTCTGCTGTGTTTAACATTCTGTTTGTCATCGGCACCTGTTCCCTCTTCTCCCGGGAGATCCTCCACCTTACCTGGTGGCCCTTGTTCCGTGACGTCTCTTTCTACATCCTTGACCTGATGATGCTCATCATGTTCTTCCTGGATAGTCTCATTGCCTGGTGGGAGAGCCTGCTGCTGCTGTTGGCCTATGCCTTCTATGTGCTCGCCATGAAGTGGAACAAGCAGCTCGAAGCCTGGGTAAAGGAGCATCTTAACAAAGGACCCGTGACCAAGGTCATGGCCTTAGGGGACCTCAACAAGGTAAGGTCAGGCTGGCACATGCTTCTCTAACCCCTTTGGAGCAAAAGGAATGGGAGGGAGATGGGAACTGAAGAGTAGAAAGTGTTAGGTCAGACCTGAAGAGAAGGGTGCTCTGGTTCCCTTGATGTTCATTAGGCACTTAGACTCCTGTTCTCTGCCAGGCATAGTGCTGGAGCCTTTGTTACAGTGACCTTGGCTTGACCTCCAGTTACCTTATAAAGCAGTTATTATTGTGATCTTCCATGGACAGAGGAAGAAACTGTGTCCTAATGAAGTTAAAGAACTTATTCAAGGTCACACAGCAAATAGATAGTGGGGCATTGGTTTGAACCCCAGTTGGTTGGCCTGGGTCTTTAGAAATGACATTAGAGCAGCACTTCGGACAATGTCCAAGGGGGTATGAGGCAGGGAAAAATGATAATCTCTCCCATGTGCATAGTGTTTAGGGTTTTTCCAGCACCCTCATTTTCATCTAATCCTGTTTGTTCACATTCCACATTTGGAGGGGCTGGTAACTTGGATGGGTGTGACAGTGGAAGGATTTTTTGGTTTTAAAATCTTGGAGAATATGGGAACTCTGCTCTCCACTGACAAACCAGCCCTGGGGGCAGAGCCCTCTGTGCTGACAGGAGACCAGATACCAGAAGCTCCAACCCTGGGACTTTCTCCTGGGCCCAAAATTTCTTTCCAAGAATTTCTTTGTGCCTGTGAGGAACCTTCCTGCTAAACTCATTGCATGATTCTATAACCAAAAGATGAGATTAAAGTGGGGAAGTGATCTCTGAAATTCATCTCAGAGTTGTTTGGCCCTTGGGACTCCAAAGTGAGGGAATATAGACACCATTTCTCTCCTCCTCTGAAAAGGTGAGTTTGGGTAAAGATTGGCTCATGGTTGCCTGTTTTGGGTCACAGAGAAGTCAATGCTGTGAGCAGAATTTTGTGTGCAGAGTGGAAGGATTTAGCAACTTAATCTAGGGTAGTTTTGATGAGTGGGTAGGCATTGAGCCCAATTTCAGCAATATATCTCAGAGATATACGGTGCAAGGGAGATGAAATGTACTTCCCTTTGGATTCTTCAGGTAATGTGTCTTGGCCAGGGCATGGGATTGAGAGTTAGGAAGCCAGTATTGTAATCCAATTCTGCCTCTAACTGTGTGAGCTTGGACACATCTCTTCCCTTCTCTGAGGGAAATGAGTCAACTCATCAACAAAAGGTCCTGTCTACCTCCAACATTCATTGATAATGTCCTGTGTTCAAGGGAGTTCAGTTCTGGTACACCAGCACAAGCTGTCATTTGTCTGACCTAGTCAACTGAGCTCCAAATGTCTTCTTTGAAGGAAGCCCCTCAAAGAGGTGTGCCCTGCCCAAGGTCATTCAACCAACAGATTTCAGAACTCGTATCTAAACTCCCCATTCATCGTTATTTCTACCAAATTATTGCTCCATGAAGTCAAAGGTTTAAAAAAAGAAAGGGAAGCTCAGAGCATTGCATTGTGTAATATGAAGAAATAGGGTCTCCTTCTTTGTGAAGTTCTTAGGGCAGGCCTTGCTGAGGGGGGCCGTGAGGTCCCAGTGCTCTCCAAGAAAAGCACTTTCAAAATACCTGTGACTTGCCTCTCAGCCCTTAATAGTAAACTCTGTTTTTATTTAAATTCCACAAATTCTTTATCTTCCATTTCATCAGAGCTAGACTGTCAAAGCAAAGTTTGCCAAGAATTACTGATTTAAAAAGAGAATTTCTTTAAAAAATTTTTTTTCTTATATTGTTCATTTTTGTACAGTATTTGATTTCTCCCCTTAGGTGTAGTCCCCATAAATCTCCCACCTCCGTATCACCCATGAACCATCTCCATAGCTCCTTGTGCTCTTCACTCCCCTATTCAAAAGAGAATTTCTAACCTACTTAAGAGACTCTTCAAAAGCTTTAGCAGCAGCTCTTTGCCAACCAGTGAAATCACCAGTGGTGCTGATTACAATTCCATCCTTGTTTATTTGTTGAAACAGTCTCTGTATGACTTTTTAATTAACAGCATCAATTTTTAAAAAGAGGTTGAATTACTGGCTATACTTGAAGTTATAGATCTATATTTATTTAAAATAGAAAATCTATATTTAGGATTTTCCATCACTAACAAATGCCTTCTAAAAACCAGTCCAAATAACTCAAGAACTAATAGCTGCTTTTAAATGACTTTTTAAAAACCATTCAGATTCAGAATATCACCAAGGTTTCTGATAGCCAGAAAAAGGGACTATTTCGAATTCATGAAGCAATTCTCTGAAAATCCAATCTTTAATCTAGTAAACTGTTGGTTTTCATTTTTGTGGTTTAGGCTATGTACTCAACCTCTGTAAATTATTTTACTTTAACTATGAAAATAAAAATGCCTTGTTCTCTCTTCTCTCACACATCGATTTCTTGGTTCACGTCTCTCCCTGACTGATGGGTCCCTCCTTGGAACATATTCTTAGGAAGGCAGGGGCCTTATTCAGTCTGGACTGGGCTTATTCAATCAGTCATCCCCAGAGGTGAGGAAATCTGGAAGAAGTGGGGCAAGATCAGACAGAGTAGCTAGGGGCCAAGACAGGTGGCTGGGGAGGCAAGGTCAGAGCCACACTTGCTCAGGAAGTCTGGAGGGGGAGGAGAAGTGGAGGACTTCTCTTCAGCACTGCACTGAAGAAAAGCAGGCACGGGAACGATACCTGGGCCTGCCCCTTCCTTTGTCACCCATCTGGGGGGAGGTGTGGAGAGGGCAGCTATGTGAGGTTCATCATTGCTACTCAATGGAGATACAACCTTTCAGTCTTCCAGAAGGCTGAGCCAGGGACTCCTTCCTAACAGAAGTTCTCCAAGTATTTGTTTTGGTTTCTTCAGGGGAGTCTAACAATTTAGAGAGAGAATGGAATGGGTTATGGATTACATACTTATGCAGGGCCTATTCCTTACATACTTTCCCGCAGCAATTTCTCATAAAAACCCTAAAAGTACTAGATTCTTATCCCCATTTTGCAGATGAGGAAACTGAGGTTCCTAGGTAATTAATTCAGTCAAAGTTAACAGAGCTAGTAGATAGTCCTTACCACTGGTTCATGAATTTATATATCTGGGCTTTAATCCAGACTCCACTGATAATATCCCTGTCACCCTAGGCAAGTTGATGCAATTCGACAAACCTCTGTCGTAAATGAAAGGCAGTGTGAGAAGTAAAAAGATTGTATTCCTTCCAGTAGAAGGGGCAGGCATAGGCAAAAGTAACTGTGATAGGGCCTCCCCGGTGGCGCAGCGGTTGAGTGCTGGGTTGAGAAGCTGCCCGCAGCCTCTGCGGCTCTGGTTTGCTCCCCGGTTGCTCCCCGGCCACCTGAGGAGGGTCCCACATGGCGCGCAGACCTCTCCTGCTGCCCGCTGCTCCCCTCAGCAGTGTACCTCGGTCCTTCTGCCTGTTCTGCTCCCCGCTCTGGCTCTGGTGAATTCTCTCACCCGCCTGCACGTCTGACTGTATCCAGTGCTTGTATAAATAAATAAATAAATCTTTAAAAAAAATTAAAAAAAAAAAGTAACTGTGATAAAGGGAACACTGTAAAGTGCTACTGTCTCTTTACTTTTCAAACCGGCCTTAGCTGGCTCAGCCATCAAGTGAACGGGATGAACTAGAGCAGGTAGGTGTAGGAAAACTTTTGCTTTGAGGGTCAGACAGTTGAATGTATTAGGATTTGCAGGACGTACAGTCTCTCTTGCAACCCCTCAACTATGTTTCAGTGTGAAAGCTACCAGACAATAAATAAAGGAATAGGGATGGCCAAGCGGTGTTTTACTGAGAGCGGCATACTCCAAGGTGTTCCCCTGCCTGAACAATTTAGAGATGTAAGATCAGCAGAGAAAAATTCATTTTCTTACTGAATATTCACCCCACTGATAACTGTGTGTTTGTGAAAAGACCTTTCAACTTCCTGTTTATTTTACTCTAGTAGTCTAGATCCAGGATAAAGGTGTTTTTTTTTTTTTTTAAAGATTTATTTATTTATGCATACAAGAACTGGGGTACAGTCAGAGGTGTGGGGGGTGAGAGGGCTCACCAGAGACAGAGTGGGGAGTAGAACAGGCAGATTGACTGAAATACACTGCTGAGGGGAGCAGCGGGCAAGCCAGGAGATGTCTGCTGCGCCATGTTGGTTGCTCTCTGGCCAGGGATTGAACTTGTGCTACAGTGGCTGCGCACAGTCTCATAGGTTGTGTCTCAACCTCTTGCGCCACCAGGGAGGCCCCAGGATAAAGGTTTTGAAGAAGGATTTTAATTAGAATTCACTTAAGAGCATTTCCAGAAACAATAAGACATAGACACACAGTAACTATTTTAAATTCTTTCTTTTGACACTGCTGAAAAAAAAAAATCAAGCTCAACATATTTCAGGCAATATTGTCAAACTACCTTGTATTATTTGAAGGTGCCTTTTTTTTTTTTGTAGGTTGAATACTTTATTTTTTAATTATCTTTTTACATTTTATTTTTTTAATATTTTATTTTATATAATTCTTACATCATTTTTCATTTTTGCACTATGTATGCATTTTCATTTTGGTTATATTCCCCATATAATTGCACCCCCCCCCTTATTTTGACCCTAATCCTTCCTCTCCCCTCCACCCTCCCAAGGTGCCTTTTATGATCCTAATAAGGAGATGGTAAATGTTTGTTTGGTTATCAGCACAGTGTAACTTAGATTGCTCTGAAATTTTATCCCTGATTTTGAAATCTCAGTGTATTTTTTCTGGTCAAAAATGTTAAATATCTGACCTACCTCAACCATGTGTCATCACAGAAAGCCCACAAACAATAATGCTGAGGTGCTTGCCTGGCTGAAAAGCCTTTTCTGTCTTCAAGGATGAGGGGTCCTTCTTTATAGAGAGAGCTACCAGCTTTGTGAGGACAGACCAGCCATCTACATGAGATGCTGATGGGCAAGACAGCTCCATGGGGCCCAAGTGGTGAAAAGAGATACAAGTGTGGGCATGAGCCAGTCTGGCCTCCCTTGGAAACCCCACCCCCATATTCTGCCCCAGGATACTTCAGAATGTGAACGTCTGGGAAAAAGTCTGTCACTCTTTCCTAATGAATCAGGGGTTATTTTCTTCCTGGAAGGATTTATTTTTAAACCAACCAACAGAACCTCCAAGCAAATATCTTCTGAGGGGCTGGTTCTCCCCTTTCTTGTGAGGGTTAACATTTATCCCAAGGGTTCTCAGGGGCCTGTACAGTCAGCTGCCTGCTGTGGAAATGAGAAGAGATGCGGTGGATTGGAAGCAGCACCCATGGGCCCTGCCTAGCAAATAGGGACTCCATTGTGCTCCCAAAGAGCCCATCCTAGCCTGAGCTGAAAGGTTCACTCCTTTAATTCCTTTAATAATAAAGTGTTGTAAAGGAAAAGAGCAGGAGTCCTTGAAAGAGAATTAGAAGGGCACCTTAGCGCCCCAGAAGGTGACATGTAGAACTGAAACATGGGGAAAGAGCATGCCCCAAGAGGCGGAGAGACCCCGGGATGAGGGATTCAAGACGGGTAAGAGGGATGGTTTATTTGGGGCACTGGAAGTCAGCTAATGGAACACTGCAGAGGAGGCCGGATTGTGGAAGTCTAGGCTGGGGTTTGAAGGTTAAATATTTTCTGAGACCAGGTCATCTCTGGGTGTATTTCTTTGTTGCAACCCAAGGGCTCCCTGTAGAGAGAGGGGAGCAGGGAGAAGGAGCCAGGGGCTCTGGTGCATCTCACGACTCCTGTCCCCATTTGCAGCTGGGCAGTGGGGCAATTGTGGCAGATGAGCTACAGGACACCCGGAAGCTGAAGGTCAGTGCCATGTGAAGTCTTCCCAGTGGGGAGACAGACACAGACCCCGGGTCCTGTGGCCCTGATGCTGGACTCAGGCCTGGGAAGCTCCTGGGAGCACTGGTAGGGTCAGCAGGGAAGGATCTGGCTTTTTTGCCTGAGAGGCTCTCATCTCCAGCTGGCCTTTGGGAACTGAGTAACTGAGTCCAGAATGCCCCTGCTTGCTCGGCCACTAGTTAGTGGTGTGAACCTGGACATCAGATTTTACATCTGTGAAATGACTGGGCTATATGAACTGAAGCACAACATTCTGCGATTGATCACGAAACTTAATTACCTCTGGTTTTGGAATGTCCCAGAACTAAGAGAACCATTGCAGGGCCACTGTGGGCAGGAGGGGCTGAGGTTTCTGAAAAATTGTAGTTTAGGTGCCCTTGGCCCCTAGGTATTTGGGAAGAAGTGCGGTCTCCTTAGAGAGGCGAGGCGAGGCCGGAATGAAACCTCCCTGTGGGAAAATCCCTCTGCCTGCTGTGAGGTACTGCCTTACCACAGCCACCAGGTGGCAGGAGAGCTCAGCCCAGAAGGATGGGGAAGTCGGAGAACGAGACAGGGACCTAGTAGGGAGTAGAGTAAGTCGTTGCCTGGGGACCTTCCGTTGTAAATCAGATGATGTCTCTATGCCTGTCACATCTGTGTGTCTGCATATTCAGACGTGTGTGTGCATGTGCCCGTGAGGGTCCCTGAGCATGTGGGTAGAAGAAAACTGGAATGGGAATTGGACCTGGGTGCTAGCTTTGACTCATTTGCTCCCTGCATGAGCTTGAGTAAGCCTTTTGAGTTTTCACTTCCTTTTCTGTAGATGGGAAATAACTTTATTTCTGTGGTGGGGCAGTGATTTGTACAGCAGGAGGGGGCCCTTTGTGGGCTGTAAAGGGTTGCACTTGTGTGCAGTGGTCTGACTGTGGTGTGTGGCTGAGCGTGTGTTTCTCGGAGGCTGTAGTTTCAGAAGTGGACAAACCCTCGGTCATGCGGTATCCTTAGTACACATTGCCTACTCCCTGTTGAGACCGAGGAGAATTTTCAGTACAAAGAAGTTTCTAGTCATGCAAACATGAAGGAGAGGCAGAGAGAGATGTCTGGCTGCTGTGAAGGAGGAAGGGGGGCCAGCATAAGGCTCCCAGGCTTCTGCTGGCTGTATGGGGGGAGGCCGGGAGAGCAAGGCACTGGCTGGAGTAGGGGACACTGAGGCCCGTGCGGTCTCCCCCCTTCTCAGGTCCCATCTGTTCTGACCCGTGGAAGCAGCTGGACCTCTCTGCACAACAGCACCATTGGCAATACCATCTTCTGGCTCATGCTCCACAGCCTGGACCCCCTGGGAAAAGGTAAACAAAGCCTCTCCATGCCTGCATGGTCTCCCCATCCACACCTTCCGTCTGTCTGGTACTTGAAGAACTGGGGCCTGCAAAATTGAGATGCAGCAGGTAGGGGGAGGGGGTGAGTGCAGGAGTAGGAAGAGAGTTAGCAGAGGAGAATTGGTGGTAAAGTCAGACAGTCTGGGAACCAGGGTGGAGGCAAGACACAGGATTCACCAGAGAGGGCCCCAAGGAGTTAAGGTCCTTAGGTGTCTGTATCCCTACTCCCTCTCTGTAAAATGAAGGGGTTCACCTGCAGTTAGTGAGGCTATGAGTACTCTGTGCCCAGTACTGCCCTATGTTGGGGCTCCCCTCAGTGACTTCCCTGAAAAACCCTTCACCCACACTTCAGCCCATGTTCCACAGTCTCAAGACAGGCAGCTCTACCCAAACTGACTGGGCTGCTTCTTGGGCACCTCCTATAAGGGCCAAGCCCAGAAGCTCTAAGTGGCACCTCCCTTTGCTCTGTATTTAGCCCTGGGGTCCTAGGAAGCCCACTAATTCCTCACCCTCCCTCTCTATTCATGAATCCCAAAGGACAGCCTGGGAGATGCCAGGACCATTTCTGGGGATGATGAGGATAAGGGCAGGGTCCACAGTGCAATGGCGGCTGATGTACAATTTTACAAATGATGGGGGCAGTTGAAATTCTCACTATCCACTTACCAAGTCCCACCTCTGAACTTTCCCACCAGCTTTCCCCAGGGAGCTGCCCCCAGCAACTTGTGGTGCAGGAACAAATTGATGTGTGTGTCGGGGTGGGGGGGGACTCAGAATTTACTCAGGTCCTGAAATGTCCCCTTCAGATATAATATTGGGTTGTTAGGTGTTTAAAACAGCACATTGTACTGTAAAAAGCAGAGCCAGACACAAGGTGATCAAACCTTCCTCTGAAAATTCTCAAGTTGAACAGTGATAGACATTGAGGGAGGCAATCCCCAAGGGTCAGTTTTGGAAAAAGTACCCCTGGTGTTACAAGAGGGGAGCCCACAGCTCCCCTGCAGGCTGTGGTGTGGGTGATCAGTGCTGGGGATGACCAACCTGGGTGCAGGGAAGGAGGCTTTATCTTAGGGTTATGCTTGACCAGGCCTCATGGTATCACCAACTCTAGCAAGGTTTCAAAGAGAAAGACCCACCCCTGAAGGGCCTGGCTTGCCTGGGCCACTTCCACCATGTCATCCCTGGGACAAGGAGCAGGCTTGGGACATGGTGTGCCTGGGTGGCGGGCTTGGAACGGTGCTCCTGGGAAATGATGGCTGACGGTTCTGGAATGCAGTCTGCTCAGCCCAGCCAAGCCTGATCTACCCGCTGACCTCCTGCAGGGTGGGGCCACACAGTCTTGTGAGGAAGGATGAATGCTTTCATTCCCAAGGCTTTCCAGAGTCATGTTTGTATTTCCATACACTGTTCAGATATTTGACTGTCCAGATGTTTCCACTCTTTCCACGTGTTCCGACTCTTCTAACAATGCTGATCTGTGGGCTGAGTTCTCACTTATCCTGTGAGGGGCTTTTCCTCTCCTGGATACCCATAGCTTTTCTGGTGATTTCACTCAGTGTGTGTGTGTGTGTGTGTGTGTGTGTGTGTGTGTGTGTGAAATGGGGGAGGGGAGGCCTGCAGCTGACCTGCTTTCCTCAGTGGTATGGGATATGAGAGGTCAGGGTATGTGTTAGTGCCAGGACGGGAACCAGGAACCCTCCTTTGATGACGGCTAAGTTATCTGTGTTCAACAAAAGACTGCAGTGCCTGCTTGGTGCCTGGGGGCACTGGAGTGGCCTGGGTGAAGGATGCAGTGGCGTGCCCACTTCCTGACATCTCAGTTCTGAGGAGGACCTGCTGGACTGGCCACCAGGACTCCTTGAGGGACACACACAGAGGTGGCTCTGCAGTTAGCCCCTATTACCAGAAGTGATGGCAGTTGAACCAACTCTGAGAATTCTGGAAACTGTTTGCGAAGAGAAAATTTCAGACCTGTTTACATGTCCTGCCTGTCCTGGACCAGAGAAGTGTTTGACCCAACCACCTTTCCAGAGTGCGCTTCTCCCTATCAGTGTTGTGGACTAAAGGATCTTCAGGGTCCCTTCTCACTCAGACCCTCTGGAATGCCAGGCCTCACTAGTACAGACTTGCTTCCTGGGTGGAGTGGCCACTCTCAAATACTGTTGTCAATGCATCACTGTTGTCATAGCTAAAACTTAAAACTATATAGCGCTCTCTAGGTGCCAGGTTCTAATTTAAGTACATTCTTGTATACATTTATTTATGCCAACAACTCTGAACGATTTTACTGATGAAGAATCTGAGTACAGAGAAGTTAAGGAATCAGCCAGGTAGGTCTATGGCTGGCAAGTGGCAGGACTAGGATTCAAACCCAGGCTGTCTGGCTCCAGAATCTGAGCTAACAAATAGTATTTAATTGCAGCAGTGACTGCGCTTTTATTTATTTTTGTCTCATGAACCCCAATATCACTGCTCTGAGTATGTTAATGTTGCCTTTTTAGAGAGGGGAGACTGGCTTAGAGAGGGAACGCAGAAAGTAAGTTACAAGGGACCTTACAGATAGCCTAGTCCAAGGATGGCAAAAATGTCTCCCTGACTCTGTTTCTCCATTCGCTGCCTCTTGCAGACAGCTCAGCAGTCATGCTACTTTCCTACCAGGCTTGGATCAGCATTCTCAATTCTGCACTCAGGCAGCCCTCACTTGAGCTCATAAAGGAAATTAATCCTATTTGTTGTCCCTGAGTTGCACCATGTCATTTTGCCAGAGGGGATAGGCCCAGAGAAGGAAAGTGACTTGCCAAAGTCACAGTCAGTAGGGGCAGGGCAGGGAATTTAAGATGAAAGTGTGGGAGTTGGGTACCCTGAACAAGGTAAGACCAGAATCCACACCTCACAACTCACAGGCCAGCCTCTTCCCATCCACGGCAGCTGCTTGACTGCTCACTCACTGGTGTCACTGAAGCTGTGGCAGGAGTCCTGGCAGGTGTTTCCTGTATCATTCAAAGCCAAGCCCCAAGGCCAAAGCGGATAGCAGACCGGAAGTGAGAGGATGGTGAAAACAGTGGCGTTTCTTCTGCCACCTTCCTCTCTCCTGTTGGCCAGCAGCCAAAGCTCAGCGCTTGGTTTCTCTCAGTCAGTAATGATCTGCTGTTGCCCTGCACATTTGCTGTGCTGCACTTTGGCCTCCTTCCTGTGCTCCATCTCTGACAAAGTGCTGGCCTGAGGGCAGCCCTGCACCACTCCCTCCTACTCCTTTCAGATGGGGTAACCAAGACCAGCCCAGGGGTTGTTGAGCTTCCACTTCTTTTTAGCTAAATTTTGTCCCAGATGAGACTCTATTGGACTCTACTTCTTCCTGTCACTTCTACACAAGTATAGTGCTGCTAGGAATTGGTCTCAGTTTGGCAATCCCAGTGAGGGAAGGCTACCAAGAGTCTGATGACATAAAAGTCTAGCATCTATGTGACAGCTGTGGCAGGAGTGGGGTAGCTTCTGCTCTGTGGGCTCAGCACAGCACACCAGGACAGCACGCCAGTCCGATGCACCCTGTAGCCCTGGAGGGGGTAGAACAGCGTTTGCCACACAGCCAAGAAGTAAGATAGCCAGTACCTAAACCCAAAGCTCCAGCCTTTCCAAGGCCCTTTACCCACCAAAGCTATTCTGAGGATGCCTAAATCAGCAAGATCCTCCCCCTGCAGTTTGTGGGGGGAAGGGTGAAACCCTGGGAGTTGGAGATTTGCCCTCTGCCCCAGTTGCCCCAGCTGTTCACAGTATCCATAGCTCATATCAGCCAGGATGGAAATGTGAGTACAGGAGGGCGAGGTTGGCCACTGCTCAGCTGCCCTCGCATCTGCACTAGCAATTCATATCGCATCATTTTACTTTCCCCCAACAAACCTTCCAAGACCCCTAAATGGGTAAGTCCAATAGTCCTGGAGTCACAATGGTTTTGACCAACTGCCCTCAGAACCTGGCGCACTCTTCTGACCTATCCCATGTCTATCCTTTAAAGAGGAGGAGCCAGCCAAGCTCCTTGCAGTCACAGTCACAGTCACACCAGCCCCTGCTCCAGATGTCAAGGGAGATCAGGATGAGGATTCTAGCAGTCAGGTAGGCACAAGCCTCTTCCCCGGTGGAGGAATTTGAGAGGCCCAGGGTAGGACATGCTAACCAAAAGCACTTTCTTTCTTTTTATTTTTTAAATATTAGGAGCAATGTGACTTTTTAAAGTTTTTTTTTTTTTTAAAGATTTTATTTATTTATGCATACAAGAACTGGGGCACAGGCCAGAGGTGTGAAGGGTGAGAGGATTCACCAGAGACAGAGTGGGGAACAGAACAGGAGGAATACACTGCTGAGGGGAGCAGCGGGAGAGGCAGGAGAGATCTGCTGTGCCATGTGGGTCTCCTCCCCAGCTGGGGATCGAACTCGTGCTGCAGTGGCTGCTGACAGCTTCATATGTTGCGTCTCATCCCCTTGTGCCACCAGGGAGGCACCCAAAAGCACTTTCTTCCTAAAGGTCTGAAATGTGGTTTGATTTTCATTCCCCTGGGAGGAGCATTTCTTTTCTCTGAGGGTCAAGTTAATTCACTATAATACCTTAGTATGAGGGAGATGACATATATGGCAATGTGTTGCTGACTGTCACATGCTATGAGAACTTAAGGGACAACTGTTGCTGGGCCTGTCCATAGCTAGGGGCCAGCGAGGCCAGGCAGCTTATGAGACCAGGCAGCTGGGAATGGGAACAAGGGAAGAGTGTTGCTGGGGAAAGAACCTTCGGAGGCACCTCAGCTTCATTTGCAGACCCAGTTTCTAAGGGGAGAGAATTTGTTCAAACCAAGTCATGGTTCAGGGATCCAGCCTGCACCCAGCAGCAGTGGCAGGGAGAGGTGGGGTGCTTTGACTCCCATCACAGAAGGTAGTCACCCGCTCAGGGGTTCAGGGTGACAGTTCTCAGAGAAGAGGGTGCAGGCTGGGAAGACACTCCCATATCTATGAATTTAAGTAACTCATCTGTCATCTCCTGGAAGTCTTCTCTCCTGATAGGAACAGGACTTATTTTAGTCTAATATCTTCTTATTTTTCTTTCTCAATTTGAAGCACAGGCCTCATGGATATTAATGTTTGATGTCAATAGGAGTTCTAGACTCTGGTTGCATATTAGAATAATTAGAATAATTAGGGGAAGTTTTAAAAAGTGCCCAACCCCACTCTTAACCAATAAAGTCAGAATATCTGGGATGGGTCCTTGGGCATGAATTTTTTTTTTTTAAAGATTTATTTATTTATTTATTCAAGATTGATTGATTGATTTATACAAGCACTGGGTACAGTCAGAAGCGCGGAGGGTGAGAGAATTCACCAGAGCCAGAGCGGGGAGCAGAGCAGGCAGAGGGACCAAAGCACACTGCTGAGGGGAGCAGCGGGCGGCAGGAGAGGTCTGCGCGCCATGTGGGACCCTCCTCCGGTGGCCGGGGAGCAGCCGGGGATCGAACCGGCGCTGCAGAGGCTGCGGGCAGCTTCGCAACCCAGTGCTCAACCGCTGCGCCACCGGGGAGGCCCTGGGCATGAATGTTTTTAAAGCCTCCAGGTGATCTAGTCAGCAGCAGAGTTGAGACTCACTGAACTTCCCTTGGGTGTTGGAAGTGCCATGTTGTTACAGGTAAATTGCATGCCTAATACAAGGACCCTACAGAATCAGTGGCTTTCAGAGTGCATGGAGTCATCAGTCCATGGTTCCATGTGCAGATGGATCTATTAGAAACATTTGTGAGCATTTCAAAGCAGATTCCTTGCTTCCATTCCCAAAGATTCTAATTCAGTTAGTCCAGGAAGTCTGTATTTCTAATCAGGTCGGTAACTAGGCTACCAAGTTTGGGAACCAAAGATAGATTTGGTCCTGGCATTTGCAAAGCAGGGTAGGTTGGTGATAGCTAAGAGGCTAAGAATGGGCTATCCATATTCAAATCTCAACTTTTTCACTTATAAACTATGTGGATCACGTGCAAGTTATTTAAGAGTACACTATCTTAGTCTCTGTGTCAGGTGGACCTAATTCTACTTGTATTGTTAATTAAATAACTTATGAAACATAGTAAATGCTAGTTATTATTGCTGTTACTGTTACCATTATTAAATAACTTAGTATGGTGCTTATCACATAAAACCCTCAATAAATGGGTATTATCATCATTATTATTTTATACTTATATGGTAATATAACAGTTGGGGAGTTTTAGTATTATCAAAAGATATCATGCCGTATTAGGCAACATTAGTGGAAGTATAAGATTGAAGACAAGGGAAGTGATAATCCCATAGGCTCCTCACAGGATATAATCTTACCAGAATGAGATTACCAAGGTGGGGAGAAGGCTCTACGCAATGATGTGTGGGAATGAAAAAGAACCTAGGAATCTTTAACCCAGGATAGAGAGTTACCTAATGGAAGAGTGATTAGCCTTGTTTTCTGTGGCTCCAACGAGCAAACCTATACGCAGGGGGTAGAATGTTGGTATAAATAGAGACTTCAGACTTATCATAATTGTCAAATGACAGAAGCTGCTTTAGGTGGTGAGTTCTCTGTACTTGGAAATGATTAAATAAAGACTACCACTGGGGAGGAGTGTCGTGGAAGGAATCTTATGAATAATTGCACTAGTTTCCTCCTCATACTGGAGTTTTTAGATATATTCTGAAAAAAATAACAACAAATAAATGGGAGAAACTGGGAAGGAAAACCAGCAGAGCAGTTATTAACCTACTACTCTTTTGGCTTTGGGTTGCAGGAAGGACATGTGGCTGGAACGGCAATGACAAGTGATGCTTTTGAAGGGGAAAATGGAGGACAAAATGGAGGTAAAACTCAACTGGAAGGTGAAGGTAAAATCGATGCAGAAGGAAAAGGAGACAATGAAAATGAAGATGATATGAAAGGAGATGAAGGTGAAACTAAAAAGCAGGAATTCAGTACTGAAAATCAAGGTGAAGCCCAAAGTGATGAGAAAGGTACAGATGATGAAGAGGGAGGTGATAGTGAAGTTGAGGAGGAAGTGGAGGATGAAGAAGAAGAAGAGGAGCCTTTGTCCCTGGAGTGGCCTGAGACCAGGCACAAGCAGGCCATGTACCTCTTCCTCCTGCCCATTGTGCTCCCACTGTGGCTGACAGTACCCGATGTCCGGAGGCTGGTGAGTTTCTTGGCCGTCCACCTCCAGGGAGTCTGTGGGGTCTCTGGGCACTCCCACTCAAGAGGAGGGAGAGGGCAGTGCTCAACCACAGAGGGACTCTGGGATGACATTGCAATTCAGGAGGGGACCATTCACCTACGGGCAAAAAAGTGGGCTGGAGAGGCTGTAAATATGCTTATTTCTATCACTATAGGGAGTGTGAGTTCCTCCTTGTCTCCCATCTCAGTTTCTTTTTCTTTTTTTTTTACATATATATTTTATATTAATTTATTTTTTTATATCATTGTTCATTTTTTAAAATATATTTATTAATTTTTTAAAAGATTTTTATTTATACAAGCACTGGGTATAGTCAGAAGCGCGGGAGGGTGAGAGAATTCACCAGAGCCAGAGCGGGGAGCAGAGCAGGCAGAAGGACCGAAGTACACTGCTGAGGGGAGCAGCAGGCGGCAGGAGAGGTCTGCGGGCCATGTGGGACCCTCCTCCGGTGGCCGGGGAGCAGCCGGGGATCGAACTGGCGCTGCAGAGGCTGCGGGCAGCTTCGCAACCCAGTGCTCAACCGCTGCACCACCGGGGAGGCCCCATTGTTCATTTTTAAACAGTATTTGCTTCCCCCACCCCCTCAGGTGTAGTCCCCATAGTTTCCTTCCCCAATGCACCCGTGCACCATCACCTCAGTCCCCTGTGCTCCTCCGTCCCCCCTCTGATCCCTCTCCCTCCTCCTCCCTCCCATCTCAGTTTCTTGATTATAACAAGTGGATGGTGCCACTGCACTCTCCTACATCATAGGGAGATTCTGAAAACATAGGGCACTAGGTGCTATTTCTACCCCGCAGTCCTATTTATAGGGAAAGGTATGACTAATGTATCCCACCCAAAGGCAGTCTATGTTCTTTCTGTCTCCACGACTGGAAAGAAGTGAGGTGGGTGGTTGTGATGGGGGCAGGCTGCAGAAACTAAATCAAACACCTAGATGGGTCTGGTTCTAGAGCAGCAAATAGCTCTCCAGTTGGGTGGCCCCCTCACTGACGGGGCCCCACTATAGGCCACCAACCCCATCCTCTCCCAGCAATCGCCAGGCCTCACTGGAGACAGAGCTCTTTGCTCCAATGTCTCCAGATCCTCTCCATCACTGCTCCAGCAGCTGCTGTCACTGATGCTGGCTCCCTCAAGAGGGCCAAAAACCTTTAGCCTCTGCAACTGAATTTCTCTTTCCTTTCAAACTTGCAAACAGGAGTCGAGAAAGTTTTTTGTTCTTACTTTCCTGGGATCCATCATGTGGATTGCCATGTTCTCGTACCTCATGGTGTGGTGGGCTCACCAGGTGAGTGAACATCAGCAGCTAAGCCCTACACAAGCAGGTCCCGAGACCACTTTTTTCCTTCTGGGCAAATTTCCAGTGCCCGTGGATTGCTGAGGAGTGCGTGAACTTGTAGTTTCTACGTTGTTTGTAAAGGCTTTTTAAATTTTTTTTCTTTTTAAAGATTTATTTAGTTATGCATACAAGAGCTGGGTGGGGCACAGGCCAGAGATGTGGGGGTGGTGGTGAGAGGATTCACCAGAGACAGAGCAGGGAGCAGAACAGGCAGATTGAGTGAAATATACTGCTGAGGGGAGCAGCGGGCGAGGCAGGATAGGTCTGCTGTACCATGTGGGTAGCTCCTTCGCCGGCCAGCCGGGGATTGAACTCGTGCGGCAGAGGCTTCAGATTGGTTCATAGTGCGGTGCTTAAATCCTTGTGCCACCAGGGAGGCCCCCTGTAAAGACTTTTCAAGTGTGTTTTTAATCTTATAAGGTATTCCCAGGGTAGTGTGACAGGGGAGGCCCTTTACAACCTGGTCCAGCTCAACCATTCCTTCATAGCCATAGTTCCTGCTTTCTCTTGTGCACCACCTGGTGAAATCATATAGAAATCTCTCCACCTGGTGAAATCATATAGTTATGAGAACTAGCTCAGTTTTGTCTCCTCTCTGGCAAAAAAATATCAGTCCTCTTCTGAGTACTTGTACCTTTTTTTGTAGAACAAAAAACAACAGAGCTGTACCTGTTGTTAACAAGCTTTTCCCCTTCCCTAGCTGAGAGCAGCGTCTGTGTTGTCCTGCTCTAATCTTCCATTTCCAGCCTCTAGCTTAGTTCCTGATACAGCAGGTGTCCATTGTCCTGGAAATGGAAATATGACAGGAATAGAACTTTGGAGGAGCAGTTCTTTGGGGAAGGCAGAGGTGATGTGGTTGGAATGACAGTAAGAGGTGGTGTCATAGGTGAACTTTTAGTCCAATTTAGAAAAAGATAGCATCGTTCTATGAAGTGTTAAGCAGGGGCCACTTTCTTCATCCCCGCGGCCCAGGTCTCCAGACATCCGTTCCACTCTCACTCAGGTTGTGTGTGCTGAGCTCCACAGCAGGCTTGACACAGTAGTGTGTGGGTGGTGCTTTGAAGAGGCTCAGATTTTTCACCTGCTGTTGCTATGGTTTCTCATTACCGTTACTGTTTACCAGGTTGGAGAAACGATAGGGATTTCTGAAGAGATTATGGGATTGACAATCCTAGCAGCAGGGACATCAATTCCTGACCTCATCACCAGTGTGATTGTTGCTCGGAAAGGCCTGGGCGACATGGCCGTCTCAAGCTCTGTGGGCAGCAACATATTTGATATCACCGTGGGGTGAGTGGCAAAGTTGCTTTCCAAGGCATATCAAGTGTGGCTGGAAAACATTATGTGGCTCCTTTTGCTCAGCTTCATTAATTATACATGGAGTAAAGAACATTTATATTATTAGTTTCTACAAGGCAACACAGTATCCTCCTTTTATCCATCACTAACAGATGGGATTAATAGAACTAGAATGCTGCTTGAAATGTAGCTGACTGGAATTTATAGATGAATTGAAAAATAAAGTCCATTAAATTCCATTACCAAATACAGTCAAATATGCTGCTCACTGACCTCCAAGGAGGTGGAGGTGGGGTTGGAAGGAGTGGTGACTCAGTCTCACTTCCTGATAGTCCTGCTTCTTTGCATTTGGGCACCTGCCAGCTCAGAGGCTCTGAAAGCATTTTGTATAAATAAGCAAATACATATCCTTCTGTGTGTGTTCCCTTACTCTTCCTCCCAGGTTTGTCAGAGCAGAGCAGGCTATTTTCATTTCCCCAAACATGTCCTGGATTTGGGTGGTGGCTTTGGTTTCTTTAATTCAACTTTGTGTGTATGTGTGTGTGTATGTGTGTGCAGTGGGGTAGGTAAAGTGATCAAGAGAGTCTTGATCACTAGAGAATTTAAAAGAATGTTATTCTGAGCGAGGCCTTATGGTGAAAATTTAGAGATGAAAGAGTTCCATATCATGATCTGGGTTTGTCTTAAAGAAATGAAGTATGACAGAAAAAAACTCAGTCCTCTAAATCACAAAGCTGTAAACCAATATTAATTAGCTCAATAAAAAGAAGTGCCTTGTAAACTGCAAAATATTGATTATATACATATGGGATTATTAAAAACCTTAAGAATATTCATACTTTTTCTTCAATCTTGCAGCTTGCCTGTTCCTTGGTTGCTTTTCTCTCTTATTAATGGATTGCAGCCTGTTCCAGTCAGCAGTAATGGCTTATTTTGTGCAATTGTTTTGCTTTTTCTCATGCTGTTGTTTGTGGTCTCTTCAATTGCATCGTGTAAATGGAGAATGAACAAGATCCTGGGCTTCACAATGTTCCTCCTTTACTTTGTATTCCTGATAATCAGTGTGATGTTAGAAGATCGAATCATATCCTGTCCTGTATCTGTCTGAGTCCAAGTCACTGATGCTCACAATGGACACGGATCAAAAAACTAGACCAGAAGTTATTGTACCTCATTACATTAATGAAACAACGAACATCATCCAGGAGAGTGAACTGAGTGGCCAGGAGCCACTCTGTGATATGGGACTGAACTTTATTCTCAGAAACCCCTGCAGCTCATTGTGGATTAAGAACCTCACCTCTGGAGGGGTGTGGTCCATCTCCCTGACTGATGCAGTTATTGCCTGGGTGCTGTAGAAGCACTCCTGGAGTCACAGGGTTTTCTAAATGGGCAATAATTGGGGATGAGAATTGGAATAGGAACAGTAGCATGAAGACGGGCTCCCAAGCTCACAATTAGTTCCCTCATAATTCCTGAGAGGTGATGGATTCAAAAGATGCAGGCATGGTCTACATCTCACCTTCCTGGCCCCTGGCCCCAGCACATGCTGAATTTGCTGTCTCCTCTGTTCAAAGGATGAGGTTCTATCAGGTTTGCAGTCATTACAGGTTAAGTTTTTGATAAGCGTTAAGGCCATAGGGAAAAAAGGAATTACCATTATACAACATAGTCCATACCATATATTTTGTAGCTTAAAAGGACTGCATTTATTCTTATTGCTGCACTTCTGAAAAGTGAAATTAAAAGTTAGTAGCCCAAGAAATTAAAATTTATTTTTTGCCCTTGAAAGATGTGAGTATTAGGGAAGGAAAGCTACTTTCTAAAGGTTATTTGAAAAGTCAAGTTAGTTTTGTCTCCATCAAGTGGTCACCTTGAGGGATTAGACATTCTAACAAAGCTTTCCTGGCTTTGCCATCCAGCATATTGTCACCTAGCAGTGACAGCAGTTACCGGTGAACAAGAAGGAAAACAATTTTAGAAATAATCTGTTGACTTTAGTCAACAGAGCCAAATCTGGCTTGTAAACTAAGAGATCCATTGGGGCACTGTTATTTTTTGTCAACTTAGATAGGATTATAAAGAAAGAAGATTGACTTCTTGTGTAGCTTTTAAGTGGGATCTTACAGTAATTACCAAAGTGCAAATCCAAAACTGCTCAACACAAAGACAACATGGTGAGTAAAGGGTATCACTACTTCCAAGGTGGCCAGTGTAAAGGATATTTGTGGTTTTAAAAATTGTGTGATTAAACACTTTATGTGGAATTTTAAGTGCTGATATATTAAATATCACTGCTTGCTACTTTTAATAATATAAAGTTAAAGAACATAATTAAAAATGAGTATGTGTTGGTACTGGTTTTGAAACAAAAGCAGCTCAGGTGACTGCAGGTGATGATGGTAAATAATGGCTTTACTTACAAACACAAGAAGAGATTCAATGAAGACTAGAAGATAAATAGACAGATGTAGTATGAAAACAAAAATCTAACATTTGGTCTTAAAGGGTGAGTTTAGAGTACTTCAGTCTATAATCCATCAGTTAAAATGGGCAGTTTAATTTATGGTTTCACTCCCCCAGCCATTAACAAATGGCTTTTATTAAATTTCAATGAATTCTGAGTCTCAATGGTATTTTATTGTACAGACATGGATGGATTCATTCATATCTTTGTGTCACTTGGTTAGGTCTCCAAAGCCATGACCTGTGAACAGGAGAAGAGAACAAAGCTGATGGAAGGGAGATCCCAATAGCAAAACTCTGGGTGCCCACCCTGTATCTGCAGCCAATTTCAGCTAGCCTCTGGATGTCATCTCCTCACTGATAGCCCGGAATCTGATGCTTTTCCCCAGAATAAGTGAGTGACTAGTGATGGATAGTGAAACACTATGCAATGACAAAGTGCTGATAGCCATTTGATGATTAAAATAAACTTTAATGCTCTAACAACCTTTTCCTAATCAGTTTGCTCAATTTCTGGCATTTCTTTGCCTAGAATGAAGTCCTGATCACTTTATACTAGGATAGAAAGGATAAAGTATCTAAAATGAAAGCTGGATCTTAATGATGAATAGGAATTCACTGGGAAAGGAGGGAAGAAAGATTTCAGGAAGATTGAAAACTTATGTATCTCCTGAAAGGTCAATTTGTTATGCTTGGAAATTAAGTATTTTGTCAGACATTTACAAATCTACTATAATTTATTAAAATGCAAAGATAATAGTAAGAGAGGCCTTTCATTTGATAGGCAACTGATATGTATAGTTACAGGAGGCAAATTCCAGGTCTTTCACTCAGGGTCTGTCCTGCCCCATGTGGGAGTCCAAATTGGAAAACGGTGACTGCATAGATGACTTCATTCTCCCAGGTGGCATTTCCTTGAAGGCCCTAGGTTTGGGCTAAATTTTTGAAAATGTGAAACCTGTCATATTATAATGGCTAAGATTCTATATAAAACCAGAAAAAAGGGATGAATTTCAAATTTTTGAAAATTGGCCTATGTTTAAATGGTTACTATAATTCTGAATATTATATTGTGCTATCATCAATAGATGTAAAACTTTTTTTTATCAAATTATAAGTTTGGCCTTTTATGACACTAGCATAAGTCATCATATTTAACCATGTTGTTATAATGATCATTTATTAAGGATTCCGTACCAACAGGGAAGGAATCAGAATATAATATTTAGGGCACAGTCTAGTAGATACTTTTGAGGAACTGGCTGGCCTGATATGCCAAAAATACTCTTGGTTCTGACCCCTTTTTTGGTGGGTGGGTCCACCCATAGGTGCAGCTTACAGTGTGCTTTGGGTTGCTATGAAAGGTGCAAAGAGTGCATGTGCCCAGAACTGTCTATCCCTGTGGGGCTCACTACAGCTTAGCATAACATTCTGCACTGGGGCAGCCTGCACAACCACAGGCATGCTTCTGGGCCTTAGGCCCTTCAATATGATGAATAGGCAAAACCTGGAGAATTTATAAAATTTCATTTATAAAAATGAATTTTTTTCATTTATAAAAATTCCATCAGTTGCATCAATGCTTTTATCGCATTACTCTGAGAAGAAAATCAGTACAAAAGGACTGAAGCGTCCAAATGAACAGCAAGTGTGGGAAGACTGCAGTAACTTTATCAGAAGAATCTGTTACCATTTCAAGAGAATAAGCACACACACACAGATTTTTTGAATCAGAGATAGAAATTCCTACATTAATTTGTGCATTGCTAAATTCTGTAAACAAAATTAAGCCAGCAAATGTACTTCCTTTGAAGCCAGAATAAGAGAGTAGTATGAAGGGATAAGAAGAAGATAGCAGGTAGTGAGGATGCTAAATTAAAATGGTATGCAGCTACTAGAGAATTTAGCTCTGAAATAAAGCTTAGTTTTGTACTCAAACCAGAAGGGACAGGGCATGCTAACTTTAGCACAAGGGCAGACAGTGGTGCTCTCAGAGGCAGCCTGCTCTGTGATAAAATACCTAGTAGCAGCTTTCCAATTCTAGTGGGGTATTTATTATCATATATTTACAAGAAATACAATATAACTTCTACAAACAGCAAGCTAACACTTGCTAGTTGTACTAAAGTATCACAGTAAATACCAGCATAAAGTAAAATAAGTATTTATCATTCAAAATGTTAAAGCCAACAGTTTTAGGGGCCATTTCTTTATATACAAAAATTGAAAGACATTTTAGAAAATCTGAAAATAAGCTGGTGGTTTTAGGATTTTAAAAGCAAAAAACCTCCCTCCCAAAAATCAAGAAAAAACAAGAAAAAAATCAGAAGATGAACAAGCTGCAGAATTCCCTTTGTGACAAGAGGAGGGAAAAGTTGAAATTGAAAGTGATATAAAATACAAATGGTGTGACATTCAAAAGACATGGGAGGAAGTAGTAAACAAGTTAGATCAGGACACAGCATGATTTATTTTCAACTATTAAACACATAAACAAACCTAAGAGTAAGAAAATAAGAACAGATAATGTAGCAAAAAGGCATTTCTCTCCAACACAATTGGCCATGATTCTCCAAAATGTATGGTCAACAGAGAGAACTGAAGAAGAGTTAGTATAGAGTTATTTTAAAGGGTAGTCTACATTTTAATTTTCCTTTGAACAGAGTTTATTAGTTTCTATTTTAGATTTTATTTTTAAAAACTGAATTTGTGCAGATAATATTCCCTTAGGATTAAAAGTAGGGAGATACAAAACCCCACCTAAAAGAAGAGACAAAACTTGGTATGCGGAAGGAAAGAAATAAAAATTACATTCACTTTTCCAAATGAGTTTGAACCATAAAGAATGGACTTTACCTCATTTTTGGGGGTCAGATGTTTGAAATCAACTAGCCATGATTCTTACATATTGCTTGTGTTATAGAAAAACGAAACAATCTTGAAAGCTGTTTTCATGGGGGAAATACACCAAACACAACCACCGAAAAAAAAAAAAAAGCAAAAGCAAAAACAAAAACAAAAACAAAAAACAAACCCTCTAGAATCCTGTTTGGAGAGATATTTGTCACCAATGAAAAAGCATCATCTATCAAGAGTTTCTCTTATTTGACAACTTTCAAATGATTTAGAGAACATAAAACTAAATCAGAATGTGAAGCCTGGATCTGAATAATAAAGAAGGGTAGGGTTAGAGTGGTATTTACAAAGGAGAGGCAGATATATGTGCATAGCACCAGATTTTTCAAGTAAGCAAGTTTAGTCCCAAAGTAACTGAACTAAAATTTTACATTTTTAAAATTCTCTCCATTATTTCCCCGAGTAGAAAGCTGTGAAATGCTTCAGCGTGGTGCTATCACTAATGATGTGAACTCAAAATGTGGGTTTTCTGCAGCTGAACTGATTCTAAGTCTCAGAACTCTGTTACCTCCAGCCCACGTGTCGTAGACTCACCTGGCTCACCTAATTTGGGACCATCTTTTCTTCTTTGAAATTGGCTAGAGAATTCCTTCTTAATGATAATGTGTGCAAACATAAACACACGTTGATAATCTATAAATAATACTAACAGCCAAAGGATACTTTTTATTAGAAATTACTCAGAGAAAGTGATATTAGAAAGAATGGGACTAAAAATATTTTTTTTAGCGTCTATTTAATACCTATGGTACCTAAACATTCAATTAATTTTCTGATTTTTAGATATTTCTGGATTTTTAGGTTTTGTAAACTTCAGATTCTGAAGGCTTATTGAAAAAGCCAAGTTCCTCAATATGGGAAATGCTATCTGGCTGTACTTTTAGAGTTGTTCTTTTTCTACTTTTGAAAAAATATTTTGAATATTTATATACATAATATTAACAGAACACTCCAGTAGGTCATATTCTAGATAAATATTTTATAATACAATTTGCATTATACCCAATATTTTAGCTACTAAAATAAAGGTAAAATTTGGGATAAGTGATTTGATATTTCCCTGCATAAGTTTTTATGTAGAATATTAAAATTTAAATTGATATTTGGCTTGGTAAGCTATTTTCCCTGTGTACTCGGTATCTATTAGCAGTAGAGAAAATTTTGGAATCCTGGTATATTGAACCTGATTTGCACAAGCCGATTTAGACTCTCCACAGGCTCAATGATTCTGGGCAGTACACACCTTTACCATGACTCACTCACTGCAGCCACACTTAGGGTGCTAACATGCAATCCTAGGACAATACCGACACTAGCACTGACATTTCTGAGTCATCCTCCCAAGTAATAAAAAAAAATATAGATATACATATAGAGATCTGCAGCTGTACTAATTACTTCAAATAGCAGCAGACAAGGAAAATAAGCATTTCATTGCTTAAGTTCATTTTAAGTTTGCTATATTAAGTTTAAAAATTAAAAAAATATCAACTTACTATAAACAATTTAAAATATGTATAATACAACTTCATGGTCAAAACATTTGAATAATCTATGAAAACAGGAGATATTTTGATCTTACATTTGTTTAGGTTCCATACATGATTTTTAAATCTGTCTCTTCCAAGAAAAGTCATAAAATAGTTGTCTTATTTTATAAGGAACTAATTTTTGTTAAGGGATTTCCTAGTCACAAAAATACTTAATTACTTGTTATCAGAGAATTGAAGAAAAAAAAAAGAAATGGGAAACAAAGTGGCTCTCTCCCTATTTGTCACAATTTTCTTCTTAAGCAGTCTGTACATGAGCTATCTGGACTTTCTGAACCATTTACAAATGCATTGTTCAAAAAGTGAAGAAAAAAAGTTTAAGAGTCTAAAAGTGTTACTTTATACACCAAATATACAATACATATTCAAAGTATACACACACATACACATCTTAAAGATAAGGTTCTCCAAAGGTTTTTCGACATTCCATCACCCCTGTGCTTGGTGGTCTGTCACAGTTATGTGTACTCTTGACTTGACTAGGTGTGAGACGATCGTAAGCCATCTTGTATTCCTTATCAAATGCATCTGCAAAAATTCAGAAAGAAATAAAGCCATAAAGAAATTTATATTTGATGTGAACAATAATCAAGCTTTTGTAATACTATAAAGTTAGCATTTTAGAGTCTACTAAAGACCATAAAATCAGGGGCCAATAAGGAATCTCAAGGTCATTCCTGCCAATTAAAGGACAATAAAGGCCTCAGCAGGGAACTTAGAGTTCACATAGTATTTTAGAACTAGATTATATAGACCAGTGTAACTTAAAATTTTAAGATGCCAACTTTTTAAGCTATTTTTCCCCACATTTCTAAATTGTAAATATATGCCATAACATTTACCATCAAACCATTTTTTTTTAAAGATTTATTTATTTATATAAGCACTGGGTACAGTCAGAAGCACGGGAGGGTGAGAGAATTCACCAGAGCCAGAAAGAGGAGCAGAACAGGCAGACTGATGAAGTACACTGCTGAGGGGAGCAGTGGGTGGCAGGAGAGGTTTGCGCGCCATGTGGGATCCTCGCCTGGTGGCCGGGGATCGAACCAGCGCTGCAGAGGCTGCGGGCAGCTTCACAACTCAGCGCTCAACCGCTGCGCCACTGGGGAGGCCCACATCAAACCATTTTTTAACTCTACAGTTCAGTGGTATCATAGATATTCATAATGTTGTACAACTATCACTAACATCCATCTGATAACTTCATCTTATAAAACTAATTTTTTTTAATAGCTCTCTCTCTTTTTTTTTTTTTTTTTAAAGATTTATTTATTTATTTATGCAAGCACTGGGTACAGTCAGAAGCGCGGGAGGGTGAGAGAATTCACCAGAGCCAGAGCGGGGAGCAGAGCAGGCAGAAGGACCCAAGTACACTGCTGAGGGGAGCAGCGGGCGGCAGGAGAGGTCTGCGCGCCATGCGGGACCCTCCTCCTGTGGCCGGGGAGCAGCCAGGGATGGAACCGGCGCTGCCGAAGCCGCGGGCAGCTTTGCAACCCAGCGCTCAACCGCTGCACCACCGGGGAGGCCCTAAAACTAATTCTTATAAAACTGAAATTAAACACTAATTCACCATCCTCCTCTTCTTCCAGGTCCTTAGCAACTACCATTCTATTTCATCTCAGTGATTCTGAGTACTCTAAGTAACTCATAAGAGGAATCATATAGTATTTGTCTCTTTGTAAATGGCTCATATCAGTATTACATCCTCAAGTTTCATCCACGTTGTAGTCTTTAAGGCTCAATAATATTTTACTGTACATACCACATTTAGATTATCCACTCATTTTTCAATGGACAGGACTGCACATAATACTGCTATGAATAGGGATGTGTTCATACTTCTTTGAGACTCTGCTTTCAATTCTTTGGGTATATACCCAGAAGTGGAATTGCTGAATCATACACAAGTTCTATTTTTAATTTCTTGAAGTAAGTGCCATAATGTTTTCCAGAGCAGCTATACCATTTGGCATTCCCACCAGAAGGGCACAAGAGTTTCAATTTCTCCATATGTTTGCCAACACTTGTTATTGTTTTTTTTTATTTGTTTGTTTTGTGGTTGATAGTAACCATCCTAATAGGTGTGAGGTGGTATCTCATTGTACTTTTGCTTGCATTTCCCTTATATTTAGTGATATTAAACATCTTTAAGGTGTACTTATTGACCATTTGTATATCTTCTCTGGAGAAATGTCTATTCAAGTCCTTTGTTCTTTTTTCAAAAGCTTGTTTTTTTGTTGTGTTGAGTTTTAGGAGTTCTGTATTAACCCCATATTAGATAGATAGTATTGTAAATATTTCTTCCTATTCTGTGTGTTGCCTTTATACACTGTTGATAGTCCTTGATGTATAAAAGTTTTAAATTTTCATAAAGTTCAATCTGTTAATTTTTCTGTTGTTGCCTATACTTTTGGTATCATACTCAAGATAGCCCTGCCAAATCCAATGTCATGAAACTTTTCTCCTTAGTTTTCTTCTAAAATTTTTATAGTTTTAGATGGTACATTTGTATCTTCAGTGACATAATTACTTCTCAAAGTCTCTACCTCCAAATACCATCACACTAAGGCTTCAACATATGATATTTGGGAGTGCGGTGGGGGAAGAAGACACATATGTACTATTCATAACAATGGGTGTTAATTCTTTAAACATTTGGTAGAATTCACTACTTGGCTCTGGCTTTTCCTTTGTGAGAAGCTTTTTGATTACTAACTCAATCTTTTCACTTGTTATAGATTTATTAATATTTTCTATTTCTTCTTGAGTCCCACACTTTTTGGGTTGATCATCATCAATTTCTCTCAGTTCTTTTGTTTCATCTCCTTTAAATTTCTACTTCTGGGCCTCCCTGGTGGCGCAGCGGTTGAGCGCTGGGTTGCGAAGCTGCCCGCAGCCTCTGCAGCGCCGGTTCAATCCCCGGCTGCTGGTTAGGGTCCCGCACGGTGCGTGCAGACCTCCCCTGCTGCCCACTGCTCCCCTCAGCAGTGTATTTCATCCATCTGCCTGTTCTGTTCCCCACTCTGGCTCTGGTGAATTCTCTCACCCTCCTGCGCTTCTCACTGTACCCAGTGCTTGTATAAATAAATAAATAAATCTTTAAAAAAAAAAATTTCTACTTCTAAGTCCTAATTAAGGGCAGAAATGCCCCTGATAAAAAGAAGGACACTGGTGACTATCAGGCATTAAAGCCTCAGCAGAGCTTTGGCATTCTGTCTGAGAATTAATAATATGAACAGATTGATGAAAATGATCATTGATACAAAGAATTTATCTGACTTGAGTGGTATCTGACTTGGGTATCCTACTTAAATCTACTTATCGATTAATGAGAGAATATATTACAGCTCATGCTTGTACTAGGGTGATTGTATTCTGTCTTAACAAAAACAAATATAGTACTCTAGTATTAGTCAATACTTTGACTTTAAAGTTCCAGTGCCATTTGCCACAGACATTTATTAGTGCACTCAGAGTAAAAGCGATGATGATGTATAATGAGCACACGCACTCTTACAGGTTACTCTGATAGGCCAGATAGAGTATGGATAGAGAACCAGCGCTCTCCCTATGGTCTAAGCTTCCCAGCAAGTCCACTGAAGGATGGGAAGGAGAACAAGGGTAAGTGAGTGATATAGAGAACTAAGAGCAGCCATCTCCTTACTGGATATTCCAAAGAGTTGTCAGGAGCCAAGAGTGGTTTATGCCACTGGGCATTGTCAATCTTGATGCCAAGAGAGGTTGTAGAATTTGGCAGCAAAGGTATATTTAGGTGGAATGGCAAGTTTCTTACACAATGGAACTATTAGATGAGTATGATAGTTTAAAAAAAACCAACCTAAAGAACAAAGAAAGTTAATTAGAAAGAAAATACCCTGCTGATATAGAAGACAGGAAAGGGAAACTGGCTTACTCTATAATGGCCTTTAAAAAATTAGCTATAAATCTAAGCTCAACTGACATCAGTGTTTAGTATTTTTGTTTGGAAAAAAAAGTCTGAGTGAGAGAAACATAATCAGGGAACGCTGTATTCAGAAGTCACATTACATCACTGATATGACAAAGAAAAAATAAAAGTTATTTAGAATTAAGGAGATATTTGATGGAAACATAACTGTGTTTAACTTATTTTTTTTATGTAAACAAATATTGTATAGATGTGTTGAGCTGCCCTTTATATTAAAAAGGGAAAAAAATGAATGAGTTCAAATTACATGTGGGTTTTGAGGAGAATGTTGTGAAGCTTTTTGCTTTTACCTTAATGGTTGCGAAACAGTGGAGAATATTTAAAATAAGAAACTCGACAAGTGATTCTAATGTTGTACTGGAAAAATAATCATGTTAAGAATAGACAGAAATAAAATACACACTGTAAAAGAAACAACAAGAGAATTGGAATGCTAGACTAGGAAATACCGAGTTAACACAGAAGGCAGTAATGGAGGATTTGAAGGTCAAAAAAGACAGCAGCTGAGAAACAAATAGCAAAATTATAGATGTAAATTTTACCTGTTAAGACAGAATACAATCACCTACTGTAAGTATTACCTACAATATTCTCTCATTAATTGATAAGTGGGTGTAAGTAAGAAACCCAAGTCAGATATCATTCAAATTAGATGAATTACATGTATCAAAGATCATTTTCATCAACCAATGCATATTATAAATTCTCAAATTGCTAAGACTCTGCTGAGTCTCTCAATGCCTAACATGCCCTAATTCCGCGCCCCCCCCCTTTTTTTTTCACCAGGGGCTATTTCTTCTCTTAATCTGGACAGGGAAGTGGGAATTTTAAGGGAGGTGAAACACAAGAACTCAGAGGAAGAGATGATGATCAATCAAAAAAGTCTTGGACCTCCTGAAATATAAATTTAGTTACCTTATTCTTGCTGAAACAAGCTAATTATTGTTAATGATAAGACACAATAGTTAAAAGCATGGGATTGGAAAATAACTGCTTGATTCAAATGTGGCTCTATTATTTACTACGAAACTTGAGTATTAGTTACTTAATCTCTTGGGTTCTCAGCTACCTCCATAACAATATGGAAATAATAACAGCACCTATCTCACAGGGCTCTGGGGTGAATAATGTGAGATTATATGTAGAAAGTACTTGCTATCATATAAGGAACTTAGTAAACCTTTAAAAAATTTAGCTTTTATTATTTATCATTATTATTACTAATATGGTCAAAGTTTCTTTTATATTAGATAAAAAATCAAAGAAACAATTTATCTAATATATTAATATAATTTAATATGAATATAATGAAAAGTACTGACATAAAAATACCTAGAAAACTATACCATAACATATAAATATTACATATTTTATATTATGCTGAATTACCTATATCAATGTTTTCTCTTCCCAATGCCACAAGTGAGAGAAATAATATTTCTCTATATAAACTCCTAGGGAGGGAAAGAAGTAGAGAAAATATTAGAGAGACTGAGACATTCTAACAAATTACTACGCAAACAATATGAATCTGTTTAGGGGAACAGTGTATTCATTCAAGAGAATGCTTACCTCTGTCGTTTAAAATGAGGACATTTGTTCAATGTCTCTAAAATCTGACTCATTGGTCCATAGACATCATTCATTTTAATACTTTTTACCATATTTTTCAATAATTCCTGGTTAAATGAATTATCACCTTTTTGCAGTAAATGGACCATTGGGTACTTCTGGGCTGTAAAAAGAACAAGAGAGTAGATGAAGAAAAATGTTCTGAGTAGAAAGGAGAACAAAATTAAGCAACAACTGACAGCTATTAAAGAAATACAAAGCACTAAAAATAATGTAAGGACAATATATAAAGGGACAGAAATCTAAGAATGAAAAGAAGGAAGAAAATAAGGCAAATAATGATAAAAATAGTCTGGAAGTTTTTTGTGACCTCAAATAGACAATAACTAAAAAAAAACATGGTTTCCTTAATATAGCCTCTGGAGGAAATCTAAATCAGTAGCTTGGGATGGTAACAAATAAAAAATAAGTAAAAAGATGACACTGGGACAAGCAATGTGCTGAAAGCAGAACTCTGCAAAACATAACCCCTCCAGCACATATACAGCACCCTTCAAAAAAAAACCAAAACCAAAAAACAAACAAAACCCTCCCTTGGCTTCCACAGAAGGTAGTACTTCTATAAATATCAAGCTTAACACTCACTCTCAAACAAAAGAGTACGATTTTGACCTGTAAGACAAAAAGTAGTATAATATAATAAAATCCACTTATACATTAGTTTAGGTTATTTAAAGCAAAGTAGAGATGACTCAATATTACAAAGTAAGTATTCTATGATAGCACTTACTGTGGGCATTCCAGAGGATGTACAGGGGCTGTCCTGGATCCTGATGTAATTTCATATTGTCCCATAACATCTGTATCAAAACATATTTACTGTCTTCAGACATACAGTGGCGAGGAATCTGTGTTGTAGAAAAAAAATATTCATTAATGATCCTTCCATGATGTTTTGTAAGTATTTTATAAATATATTTACAAATACTTTTAAGGATGTATGTGTGTAAGAGAGAAAGGAGAACGGGAAGCAACTGATTTGTGTGCTTTTTACTTCTACTGAAGGAAGATGGGTTGAATCGAGAAGCTAATGATTTATAAAGTAGCAGATTTAACAAAGCCCTGCTATCGGTGAGATAGGGTAGCAAAAAGGACTAATCTGAATTTAGTCCTTTGATTTGAATGATTGTGGATTCACAGAAAGAGGAATCCATTTTACATCAGTCTAAAATCCAGCCCAGATAAATCAACTTCTTGGCAACTCATTCAACAGGGACTGAATATCCAAAGTATATGCAAACCATAGAGATGAAGTACAAAGAGGGAGAAGGCAAAGTTCCTGAATTTAGAAACTTTTAAGTGGTGGTGGTAGCATAATAAAAAGCAAAACAAGATAGAACAACATTAAAAAAACAAGTGAACACTTAACGAGCTAATTACCTAAATGTTAAGCAAAAATTCAGAGTGAAGAAATACAGAAAATGGTCCCGTATGACTGTAACATGAATTACAGACATCCTACTAAATGTAGATTTGTTTTTGAAGGAGGTATGAGATATTAGTGGGGCGAATTTGCAAACTCCTCTCATAGAGTCATTTATAGTTTATTTTTGAACTTACAGCAAGTTCAAGACTATTTTGTATAAATTTTACAAAAAGGTTAGAAAGTATGACTTGGTAAGAAGAAAAATTATTTGTAAATGCAATAAACTGTATTGATCTAATGATTCAGATGGTTATTAAAATACTTAGCATGAAAATAAACTACTAAGTTACTTTTACAGTGGTGACAGTACACTGCCTTTTCATTAATTTTTACTCTCATACCTTTGAATACTTGTTACAATGCTCGGAAGAAAGAATCAATCCAGGTAAGTTACTGGGTAAGTCAAGTCGTCTGAAATACCACACCAGGTTCCAAAAAACAATTGGATGATGGTCTACAAAGTCTGCCACTGTTATTGCATGGTCACCTTCATTTTCCAATAAGCTTTCAAGTTCCTTCCATACCACCAGAGGACTAAGATATGGAACAGTGATAGGATCTGGACTTGGGAGGTGCCATTCTAATCCTAAAGAATCCTGTTGAACAAACAAAATTCATTAATGGCAAATATCAGTCTGAAGATACTAAATCATTAAGAAAATATTCTGTCAATGATTTTCATATATGTAGAAAGTTACTATAAGTGTATCATGGGACAAGACTCTTCTTGACAACAATAAAACGGAAGCTAATAAGGCTGCTTAGGCTAAGGGGAAGGAAATCAAATGTAAGTTATCCTGTGAAAACTCAGAACAACTAATATACATACTGTAGCTCCTTGTAAGGTAGCTGGCAGGCTGCCTGTGGGAATGAGCTTCTGTCTTCCAGTGTCTTCCTTATCCAAAGGGCCATAAGTACTAACACTTCTGGCCATTGGAAATATTGGACATTTTGATATAGCTGTTTTTGATCTATCAGCAGGGATCTGAATACTTCGAGCACATGAATTTTCCAGCAGTTTAGATTTGCTTGGGAGAGTGAAGAAAGAAAAAAGCGTATCAGTATCTTGATTTACTTTATTTCATTTAAAAAGACCATGTATTTCTTTTTCAAATTAGAGCTGGACAGAGCCAAGTAAATCAAAGGAAAGATGATACTCAGGCTTCAGCTAGAAATGGTAAATATTTTTTAGTGTAGTCATGTTAAATTTCCTTTTCATCCAATGAACTTTAAATATTAAGATTCATTCATATATTCAAAACTTTTAGAGGACAACTTTTACACAGCAGACTCCATACTATTCCTAAGGGATAAAAAGCAGAGGAAACAGGCACCTACTCCTGGAGTCACAAGCCAGTAGGAGAAGAAAAAAAGGCTATGCCTCTGATGAAAAAAGGTGTGCATACAGATATGCAGTTTTGCTGCTAAGCATTTGGGATCAAACATTACATTTGCTTGCTAGTACTCTGTAGGTATTTTCTTTTAAACATGCAAATACCAATATGGCTTCATCTGCCCAAATATATATGGTCTATTTGGCACTTCTTCAAAATGGAGTTGATATCTATATTTATTTTAAGCATATTTATTTACACAGGCATATGCCAGAGATAGTGTGGGGTTAGCTCCAGACCACCACAATAAAGTGATTATTGCAATAAAGCAAGTCACACAAATTTTTTTGGTTTCTCAGTGCATATAAGTTTGTTCATATTATATTGTTGTCTATTAATATGCAATGGCATTATGTCTTAAAAAAAAGTACGTATCTTAATTAAAAATACTTTATTGCTAAAAATTGCTAATCATCCACTGAGCTTTCAGCAAGTAATAATCTTTTTGCTGGTCTTGTAAAAAATGTACTATCTGTAAAGTGCAATAAAACGAGGTATGCCTGTGTGAGGCATATTCCAAAGTAAGTGAGTACCAACTTAATTCAGGAAAAGATAGAGATAAGAGAAATACTCAGAATGTTCACCTTTAAAATTCTAGTAAACATTATGTGAATTACACATTTAAACTCTGGGGATTTATAACACAAACCATAACTTTTTAAACATTTAGGTTATTAGATAATTTTAATATTGTCTTAAGACTTTAAAATGATAAATTATAGACATTTAAACATGAAAATAATCAGCTAATTGTTCTGTCATTATCTGAAGCACATAGGTTGTTCAAACATAGCTCAGCATAATCATAATTACCTATTTAGATCAAAATTCCCTTGAACAGAGATAATAGATTTGTCAAGACCAGAGGCTGATGTTGAGATGCAAGATTGCCTTGTCTGACTTGAAAAGGAAGATGGAAAATGCACATTTTCTGTAGATGGGCTTGACTTCAAAAAGTATCTGTAATATGAATAAAAAGAGCTTTTTCATAAAAGAGATTCTAGGAAGCATTACCATTAAACATGAAGGGGAAAAAGCATAAATCTTTACCTCCCAGGTCGTCTTAAATCTCTTATCTCAATATTCAGAAAGGGTAAGAAAAGATTGCCACAAAAGGGACATGTAGTATTGAGATTTGAATCATCTGCTGTCCAGCCAGCCATGATTTCCTCATCATGAACAAGACAATCACAGGTTTTACACCGAGAACAACTTGAGATGAGAACCTATGAGAGAAAACCACTTAATAGTTAGTTGATCTGTGCATATTATGAATTAAAAATTCATTTCAAAATGTAAGCATGGAACTATGTGAAACAGAGGTAAAGGAGAATGATTTCAATGATTTGAAATACTAAATATCTGAAAACTGGATTTTAAGCATATTCTTTAACATTTTATTCCTTTACAGAGCCTATCAATAATTTAGTATACATTTTATAAAGATGCTCTTTCGAGCCAAATTATACCTCCATTGCATAATTCTGGAAGATGTTTGTATTACTCATATTGCAGGAAGACGCCACTTCTGATTTTCCAGGTAAGGCAAACTTTGACAGGGATCCTGTTCATTTATCAAAAAACAAAAAGCAAAATTAATCTCATTAAAATTAATGAGCTAGGATATGAGAATCTTTCACATTGATAAATTCTTTGTCAAACTGCTTTGCTCAACATATGAAAGGTAATTTAGTAAAAGCATTAATAATGAAAATGTTTTTCTATGCATGCATTTTTGTTGTGAGGACAAACCTAAGGATTTCTGATTTCTGCAAACTAGGTATGTTCATTACTCCTTTGTTAAGCACTTGTGTGTACAGGCTAGAAAGCATTCCATCTGTTTATAATTATTATTTTGTGGTTTCTATTATTCTAAGTTTAAAATACAAGAAAGTGTTTAGTTTTAAGGTCTAGAAAGTATAAAATAGGTAATCTTATTTCAAATTATGAAAAGATTTATTCAGAATCCTGTCTTGTAAGGATCATTTAAGCTCTGGTTTAAACACAAGGAAATTCTTAGGAGCAGTGGCATCTTAGAGGTATTAAAAACAATAGCAGAAGTAAGGGAAGTTCTGTGGTCAGATCAATTGTTGTTTATATCTTTCCTATACATTTTTTTCCAGTAATTATAGTAGTCCCCACATATAGGCAGAATATTCCTTCCAAGACCCTAGAGGATGTCTGAAACCACATATAATACTAGACCCTATATTTATTCTGTTTTTTCCTATATGTACATACCTATGATAAAGTTTAATTTGTAAATTAGGCACAGAAAAAGATTGGCAACAGTAACTAATTATAAAATAGGACAATTATAACAATGTACTATAATAAAAGTCATGTGAATATGGTCTATTTTCCCTCTCAAAAATATCTTATGGTACGTAGTATTTTCCAACAGTGGAAAACCAAGGGTAAGTGAAACTGTGGAAAGGGAAATTGTAGAGAAGGGTAGTTACTGTATTAAGTTTTATCAAAGAACAGTGCATTTTAGAAATATAAAGGTCAAAAAAAGGTAATGCTATAAACTTTTAGTTCATAAGAAATAGAGAAAAATAGGAAAACATGCTAAATGCAACTGGAGGGGAAGCAATCAGCACAAACCAGCACAAATTGCTCACTGTTTTAGCAAATAAATGATAAGGAAAAAGAAGACATGGCTCCAGAGCTACCACTGGCCACAGGGCCTGCCATGCAAAGATGTAGAAAAAGGGGATGTGCACAATTTGTAAAATGTATTTACATACATTAAAATACACTATATGTATAACACATAATAAAATAAAAAATAAATTTAAATAACTTCAATAAAAGTTAAACATGACATTAAAGACTATATATAGTTTAGAGGTCTATATTGAAGCATTTAAAATAAAATTACATGGGCCTCCCTGGTGGTGCAGGGGGTTGGGCACCACACTAATGGGGCTGTTCGCGGCCTCTGCAATGTGGGTTCGATCCCTGGCCAGCTAGGGAGCAACCCACGTGGCCAGGCAGACCTTTTCTATCTTGCCTGCTACTCCCCTTAGCAGTGTATTTCAGTCAATCTGCTTGTTCTGTTCCCCACTCTGTTTCTGGTTGATCCTCTCACACACCCCGCATCTCTGGCCTGTGCCCCAGCTCTTGTATGCATAGATGGATAAATTTATTTATTTATTTATTTTTTGTGGGACCCTCACCAGCGGCTGGGGAACGAACTGGCACTGCAGAGTCTGCAGGCAGCCTCGCAGCCCATTGCTCAACCGCTGCACCACCAGGGAAGGCCCTAGATGGATAAATTCTCAAAAAATAAATAAATAAAATAAAATTACATATCATCTGGGATTTACTTTAAAATAATTCAGCAGGGAAGGAAAAAGAATGTTGGCAGCAGATAAGAAAGGGGAAAGATTAAAACAAGATCGGCCATTTGTTGATAATTGTTGAAGTCCGACAGAGGGTAATGGGCTTTTATTGTGATATTCCTTCCATTTTTGTGTATGCTTCATAGTTTCCACAAAAAAAGATATTTAAAATAGCAATGGTACAAATGAAAAATATAATACATTGCATCCATTCCTTGCAATAGATACCACAACAAATTTCAAATGGGTTTAATATTTAAATCAAGGATCAAATCTAATTTTATATGGCTATGAACTAATAGAGGTTTTTACATTTTAAAGCCTTGTTAAAAAAAGGAAAAAGGCAAAAAAAAAATCTGTGACAGAGATGTATGTGGCCTTCAAAACCTCAAATATTTATGGTCTGGTCATTTACAGAAAAAGTTTGCTGACCCTCCCCACTTACATAAAAGTGAAAGGATTACCTAATATAAAAAAGTCTTGTAACATATATACAGATACTCAATTTCATTTATAAGGGAAATATAAATGAAAACTAAATTGAAATACATTCCTTACTTATCAAAGGACAAAAATCTAAAAGTTTGCCAACTTATTTTGTTGACAAGGTAAATAGTTACTTTTATATCAGTAAGAAGTGGTTAAAATGAACTCTGATACACTGAAACATGATGAAGTATGCAACCTTAAAAGTGAATGAGGGACAATGCTATGTGGATGATATGGAATGATCTTCAGTAGATATTGTTAAGTGAAAAAAGCAAGGAATAGGAAAGTAGAGTATGTTACCTTTGAATATTAAGAGAAGGAGGTAATGAGAAAACACACACACACACACACACACACACACACACACACATACCCCTATACTTAAACAAAAGCAAAAATGGAGCAAAAAATGTTTACCCCTAGGATAAGGAGAAAACAAGATGAGGAATAGGACTGGAAGATAGAGCTCTCAGAAAGTATCTTGGGTCTACTGCTTTGACTTTGGAGCCATCCAAAACTTTTACAAAATTAAAATAATGGGGAAAAAAAGAAAGGTACCACCAATCAAATGCAGTATGACAGTATTGCTTGGACAAACCTTCTAAGGAGGCAGAACTTTCTAGGCTTGTTCTGCTGAAGTCCACTCCCTTAGTTCCTGAAGTGGCATGGCTCTCCTGGGAAGAAGTGGCTCCTTCCAACTCATGGCAGACATCTTCGTCTGTTAAAGAGGTAGATTCAGAATCCTGGGCTCCCACTGAAGAAAGACTGGTACGATCAGAACTTTGATCCTAAAGATATAAGTATAAGCTTAATTTCCTTCATATTTAAAGTTAATTAATTAAAAGGCTACTGCTAAGGTAGGGGAACTACCTAGCCATTCAGAAAACCAGTTAATCAACATTATAACTTACAGAGAAAAAAAAAAAAACAACTAATTTTATAAGGGCACACTAATTTGGACAAACATGCTGGAGATCAACTTTTGAGAGAGCATTTTTTTTTTTTTTTTAGCTAGATCAAAGTAAATTACTATTAGTAAGATAACCCTGCTGACTGTAAATCTTTATTTGTAATTTCCCTCCCTGCAAATCCAGCCCAGGATGAAACCATTAGAATTGCATTTTATTCTTTTTAAATAAATCATTTATGTTTACATTTTGCTCTTTTCCACAATATTCCAGGTATTAAAAACATATATTTCTAGTTTTCATTTCTGAGAACACTAAAGTATAAGTTATTTTTTCCTGGTTATACCAATAATACATAAGAAAATATGGTTAATATAAATTTTTGTATGAAGAAAAAAATTAACATCACTAATTCTACTGCCCAGATAATAAAAATTATTTTTCCTAGTCAGGCACATGTATAAATGAGTTATTTTAGTATCTAAATGATTTTATTGGCTTTTTGGTTACATCTAGTACTTTTAAGTGGGGGCTCTAAGGATTACAAAATATGTATCTAGTTATTTCCAGTCTACTTAAAGTTGGTATTGTACCACTTCACATATAATAAATAACTTGATGAACAGCAGTGGAGTGAGTTCCTTTACCACAATAAGAATCTATGTATATTGAAAATAATGTTCCATTGTTGCATGCAAACTTTCATTTGGGACAGTTATAATTATTTTAAGGAATTTAAGAGGTAAAAAAGTAATTTTTTTATTAGCCAGCTATTTAATTCTTTCTTTCCTGAAGATATCAGGTTTCTTTCTGGTATCATTTTTCTTTAGCCTAAAACACTTCCTTTAGTGTATCTTATTGAGCTACTCTGCTAGCCATGAATTCTTTTATCTGAAAATGTCTTTATTTTACTTTTACCCCTAAAGAATATTTTCACTGGATATAGAATTCTGGGCTGATAGCTCTTTTCTTTCAATACATTAAAGGTGGTGTTCTGCTGTTTTCTTCTCCCCAGGGATTTTATGAAAAATATCTGGTCATTCTCTGTTCTTCTTATTTCTCTCTAGGTAATATGTTTTTTATTCCTGCAGTCATTTTATTAGCAGGTGAATATCTTTGCTTTTTAGTAGTTTTGTTTATATGTGGGTAGGTGTGGTTTTCTTTGAGTTTATCCTCTTGATAGTTTGCTGAGTCTCTTGTGTCTGTAAATCTACCAAGTTTGGGGATTTTCAGCTCTATTTCTTCAAATATCTTTTCTATCACAATCTCTTTCTCTTGCATTTCTGGAAGTCCAATTTTGTTATATCTTCTGACACCATGCCACAAGTCCCTGAGTCTTTGTATGTTTTTATGAAGTCTTTTCTTTCTCCTTCAATCAGTATTTTCTATTACTGATCTTTAAATTCATTGACTCTGTGCTCTCCACTCTGCTACTGAACCCAGCCAGTAAGTTTATTTCAGAATATATTTTTTAGTAATAAAATTTGTTTTTTTGGATAAGTTCACTTTTTACTGAAAATTCCTTTTTATTTTATGTGTTTATCTCAGGAATCTAGTTATGATATCTGCTTAAATTTCTGCCTGATAATATGAGTCATCTCAGCTTTTCCCTGGAGAAATGGTTGCATTTTTTTGTTATTTATATATCAAGTAATTCTGGATTTAAATTTGGACCTTGTGAATTTTTTTTAAAGATTTATTTTTGTATACAAGAACTGGGGTACAGGCCAGAGGTGTGGAGGGTGAGAGAATTCACCAAAACAGGAGAGGTCTGCTGTGCCATGTGGGTAGCTCCCTGACTGGGATAGAATTCGTGTTGCAGTGGCTGAGGATAGCTTCATAAGTTGCTTTCCTTGTATTTATTCTACTGGATATTAAGTTTGTGAGTTGACATCTTGAGTCACTTTTGGAAAAATTCTTGGTTATTAGCTTTTTAAATGATCTATCCCATTCTCTCCTTTTCTTGTGGAGCTCAATCATATCAATGTTAGGCATTTTCACAGAAACCTACATTACTTTCTGTAGTTTTCATTTCTTCCTGTATTTCAATGTCGTTATCTTTTGCTGACTTCCTACCTAATTTACTAACATTTTCCCCGTGTTTTGTCTGTTATTAAATCTAACTACTGCATTCTTAATTTTCCAGTTCTATGAGTTATACTTTATTTTTAATTTTTATTTTTTTAAAGATTTATTTATTTATTTATACAAGCACTGGGTACAGTCAGAAGCACGGGAGGGTGAGAGAATTCACCAGAGCCAGAGCGGGGAGCAGAACAGGCAGAAGGACCGAAGTACACTGCTGAGGGGAGCAGCGGGCGGCAGGAGAGGTCTGCGCGCCATGTGGGACCCTCCTCCGGTGGCAGGGAAGGGCCGGGGAGCAGCTGGGGATTGAACCAGTGCTGCAGAGGCTGTGGGTAGCTTCGCAACCCAGCGCTCAACCGCTGCACCACCGGGGAGGCCCTATACTTTATTTTTTAAAAAGATTTATTTATTTTTATACAAGAGCTGGGGTACAGGCCAGAGGCGTGGGAGGGTGAGAGATTCACCAGAGACAGAGTGAGGAGCAGAACAGGCAGACTTACTGAAATACACTGCTGAGGGGAGCACCTAGCAAGACAGGAGAGGTCTGCCTCACCATGTGGGATTCTTGCTGGCTGGCTGGGATTGAACCCGCACTGCAGAGGCTGTGGACAGCTTCATAGTGCTGCACTCAACCCGCTGTGCCACCGGGGAGGCCCTATACTTTATTCTTTTTAATAGGTAACTTACCTGGTGAACTTTTCCATTGTTTCAGTTTTCCTTTTTCAGCTTTTCCTTTATTTTCTTAAAGATATTATACTTACTGCAAAGTCTAATCCAAATATTTAGATCACCTGAAGGCCTGTGAACACCATGTACCTTTCTTGTATTTTAGTTATGTTCCTGTCTCTTGGTATAGCTATTTTTAACTGTATGAGAGATAGACATGTAAGGATTCCAGATAATGTTCTTTTTCTCCAGAAAGGGTTCATTCTTTGTGAAATAAAGGTGGATTATTGTAATTAAATCACAAGCAGACCTAAGTTAATCTTATGTTGCACTTTGGTCTACCTCTAGTTTGCCAGTGCGCCTAAGGAATAGTTTTGCAGGACTTACAACTAAGGGCCCAATGGATTTACCAGCTATGGCCCTCTCTCCCTCTCTCCTTCCAGCAGTTCATAAACTTTAGTTATTACACCACAGAACGGGTGGGATCTCTTATTTATCAGAGATTTCCTCCCTACCTTTTTAGCTTCCTGATTCAATTTCCAGTATTTGGAAAATTTCTTGAAGGAAAAAACCTGTGTATCTGAGGACCTTCAAGTCTCTGTCTTTGTCTCTCTAGCTGTACAAGATCCCAAAAGCTCTTCTCATCCCCTCACCTCTCTACAGTCTTCTGATAAGTAAGGTAAAGCCTGGATCTGCAACCTCCTGCCATGTGCTCAGAGTAAGTGCCCTCAGTGAAAAGCAGCTACTGAACTTCAATTCACCTGTTCAATTCTCTTTCTATAACCTTATTCCTCTATAGTTTTTTTTTCAGTTCTGTGATGACTTTAAACAGATACCTGATATACTCCTTTAGCTTTTGCTTTTGGGAGGTATGTAGATCTATTAGAAGCTAAATCATCCTAACCAGAAAGAGAAACCCTCTGCCTTGGAAGGCATGCAAGACAGTTTCTGGGAAACAAAAACAAAATGAAACAAGCAAACCCCCCCCCCCATGCATTTTCAAGGAAGTTCTGTAAGCATTTTTACATAACACTGATTTTTACCCCTTCTATAAATGGAATGATAAGCATAATCTTAGTGAGTTCTCTTTTCCTTTTGAAGTTATTATTCAAGTTCGAGTTTTGAGGATTACAAACCAGGTGTTTAAGGAGAATGATAAAAAAAGATATGCATGTAAGGGACTTTGGTGGTAGAGGAGAGTGAAAGGAAAAGTATAAAATACTAAAGAAAATTACCTTAGATGATGCAGTATACATGGTGAATCTTGAATACCATTTGCTTGCTTTTTCTGCAACTCCTTTCCCAGCAGTGAACATGCTGTTCCTTAGAACATCTAGTTTAGGTACTAGTAGTGTATCTAAATTAAATGAAGGTGATGAATGGGTTAATGCATTTTGAGATTCTTCCCTAAATGGGCAGGAAGGTGAGAACGCTGGAGAAGACCAAAGTCTATCCCTGGGTCTGTCATCATTTTTTGTATAGCTTTTAGATTTAGTAAGTCTTGCTGGTCTAGGAGAATTAGGAGGTAGGCTAGACCTTCTGCATGCCTTGACCAATGTTGGACTTTTCTTACTGGCTAATTTATCATCACATGCCCGCTGTAAATCAACACTAGGTGTGCGACTTGTCAAAGGACTGCTCATGTTATTCATGTACATCTCAATTTCTTCAGCTAAATCCCGCCTAGCAGATGGCGTTGAAATGCTTTTGTTATCATCTTCATCCTCCTCGTCCTCCTCTTTTTGCTGCTGTTCAGTCTCAGCAACTAGAAGAGAGAGGGGATCAAATCCTGTTGCAACATCAGTTTTTTCGAAAGGTTTTACTGAAAAGCTGCTGTTCATGCGCTGAATCCTTCTGGAATTTTGTGTAGCAGCATATCCCACTTTTGGTCCATCTGTTTCATTGTCTAAGTCTTCTAAGTCAAAAATAACAGGAGAATCCACCTTGTCTGCAAAACAATTTGAGCCATCAAAAGGTGTGTCATCGTCACTAGATTCCTTTTCCAGACTCTCTCTTTTTGATCTTAAAGGTGGCTTTCCAATATCAAGACTACTTGGTCTTGTGTTTTTTGAGATAACATTTGAAAGAATTTTTGCATCAGCTCCTAATTTTTCCACCATCTCTCCAGGGTTTGCTTCCTGGTTAATTCTATTCAGCATAAGTCCCATCACTACTCCTCCACTCAGATTGCGGTTTCTATTTCCCCAGGACATTCGTGGTTGCAAATTCGGTTCCCCGTCACTTTTATGTCTTTTCCTGAAGCATCTATTTTGATTCCCTGTTTCATTTGTATCCTCAAAAGATGATATTAAGAGTAGCTCTGATGTGCTTTCTGAAAAACAAGAGTAGTGGTTTTAGCCAAGAAAAATACAAGGTGCAAATACAAATTGTCTTAAATCTTTAAAATACTGGTAATGAAAATGATAATAGCAAGTACTCACTGAGTGCCTGCTACTTGACAAATACTATACTAGGCACTTACATTATCTACCATAATCATTCCAACATCTAAATGGGTTGAGAAAAAAATGACACTCTGATTTATTACCCAGGCCAAAGTTACCCAGATTTGACTAAATTGTAAAGCATATGCTCCTCTACATGAGGATGCATTACTTTTTAAAATTGATAAATTAAAATTAATGTTTATCCTTGTAAATATTCAACAACAATAATAATAGTAGTAAACTTACATTAATTCCACCAAACTGATTAAATAACAGTGATTATACAATTGTGGCTGTGGTAATGAATTTTATTTTATTTTTAAATTTTATTTATTTTTTTTAAAGATTTGTTTATTTATTTATTTATACAAGCACTGGGTACAGTCAGAGGCGCGGGAGGGTGAGAGAATTCACCAGAGCCAGAGCGGGGAGCAGAGCAGACAGAAAGACCGAAGTACACTGCTGAGGGGAGCAGCGGGCGGCAGGAGAGGTCTGCGCGCCATGTGGGACCCTCCTCTGGTGGCCTGGCCGGGGAGCAGCCCGGGATCAAACAGGCGCTGCAGAAGCTGCGGGCAGCTTCGCAACCCAGCGCTCAACCGCTGCGCCACCAGGGAGGCCCTGTGGTAATGAATTTTAGATTTTGAATCTTCCATCTATAAAAATGAAAAAATCCAAAACACTAAACCAAAAGGCAGCTTGGTTAGTTTCAGCCATAAATAAAATTTTTTTTAAAAACTCGAAATCCCTATGATTATGGATGCAGTTAAGTAATTTTACCTTTGCTTTACATATTGATTGCAAGTTTATACCAGTGAAATGTGAATGGCTACTTTGTGTTTAGACATTGTTCACTGCTTTTTTATCAAATTACTCAGGTACCAATGTTAAAAGCAGAAATATAGACTTTTGATCACTTTCTTTGCCCTTATTATTATTACATTATTATTATGTGGGAGTCTAGGTATGGTATTGTCAATTATCCTTTTTCATGCTTAATCCAACAGAATTAGCCCTCCGTGAGCCTGGTGGTCTATGGGTGCTTTGGTAGGGGGTGTGATGTGGTAACATACATCTAAAGAGGTGTGAACCTAGTTCCTTAAATTATATTCAGTGTTATAAACCTATGTTACCTCAAAAAAAAAAAAAAAAAAACGAAAGCCCTCTGTAATCAGGCAATTACGAAAAATGCACCTTTTTGCTAGAGACCATAAAGTCTACAAACTACTGTAGTTTTAGTATATGTGCTGTCGAAGCAAGCACCAAACTACTGTAGTTTAATAAACATTTCATTAACCTGGTAAAAAGCACAGTGGAGAGTAAAGTTTATTCTTTTTTTCTATATCAGCTTATGATTAAGGATATATGAAACCAAGAATACGCTCTTTATAAATCAAGGTCAACAGGTTTGTGGCTTACACATGCCCATATAAACCAATCCCAAGTCTTGTTAGAGAAAGAGAAGTTTATTATCCGCAGATAATGGCGACAAAGAAAGTAAACTGATTTATAGACTGCCTCCTCAGCCCCACTGGGACTGCCCTTTAAGGAGGTAAGGGGCAGAAAGGAGACAAAAAAGCTCTTGGCGATAGGATATAGGGGGTATTGATTGGGTATTGCTGATCATCATCTGCTCATCAGAGCAGGTTCAGATGGGGTTCATGCTTCCACATATGTCACATGTTCAGAATATGGTGGCCCAACTCCTCTTCTTGGTGTAGATATTAGTGTTATTAGGAATTTGGTGTGAATATAGGGTCAGGAACACAGACACTGGGCATGCTCAATCTGTTTTTAAAAACTGGCAGATTGCTCTAACTAATTATGGGTGGTTGGATTCTGGTTATCTAGAAAAACTAAAATACAATATATGGTAAGACATTTTTGCCTCTGGGAGTAAATCAAATGTGGGGGGAGGTGCTTACTCAGAGACATTATCTTCCATGAGTAAATCAGATGGGGACTAGGCCTGCTTTTAAGGAGTTAGTCAAATAATGAAGCTCTAATTGCAAATCCTAATTGCATTTCTGTATTCTGAAGCCCTAGAATTATCTATCTTAGCCACTTGTTCCCTGTCTTCTGAGGTGCTGGTCTGACAACATTTCTGATATCCTGGGAAATTTCTGTTTGACAGATAAAAGTATTATCAACAAGGAACCTTATAACCCAAAGATAGTATTCTGGAACTGCATTTAAATAGATGTATAAGGGTTCCTTTGCAAAGTCACAACTATGTTACCCAAAAGACAAACAGTGTTGGCTACTGAACTAAACCAGGGCTTTGCAAACCACCTCAGAGCCAAATCCAGCTTGTAGGACTATTTTTGTACCGTGTGAAATGGTTTTTAATTTTTTAAAATATTTATTTATGCATACAAGAGTTGGGGTATAGGCCAGAGGTGTGGGGGGTGAGAGGAGTCACCAGAAATAGAGTGGGGAACAGAACAGGCGGATTCATTGAAATACACTGCTGAGGGGAGAAGTGGGCAAGATAGGAGAGGTCTGCTGCACCATTGTGGGTAGCTCCCTGTCCATGGATTGAACTTGCTGCAGTGGCTGCAGATAGCTTCATAGGTTGTGTCTTAACCTCTTGTGCCACCAGGGAGGCCCCGGTTTTTACTTTTTAAAGGGTTGTAAAAATCACACACACACACACACACACACACACACACAAACGCGCACACACAGAACAGGTGACAGATAGTGTATGTGGCTTGTAAGACATAAAATATTTACATTTACAGAAAAGTTAGTCAGATCTTAAGTTTATATACATGTTAAATTCAACCAGACAAAGTTTCTAACACAGGCTGCAACTATTTCACTTCCTTGCACCAAGTATTTGGCTCTGTGATAGAATTCTGGCCCGTGATACTAAAATGGTAGTTTTTGAGGGTTTCTGAAAAATCTATTTTCCTGAAAAGCAGATGTGACTAGTGACCCCCTTTGCCATTCTTTTTCCCTTGCAGAACAGTGAAACCTGAAGTCGCCAGTGGTCATGTTATAATATTGTTTAGGTCCAGAGAATTGATGGCAAAGCCCTTAAGCCAACATCCTGAGGCAATAGTTTACCTATAAACTTCATACTTGAGAAAAATAAAAGTCAACTTATTTAAGTCATTGTGAATCTTATTTTCTGAGATTTTTTTGTTAGATTTCTGAAAATATGCTGTAATTCTTTCCTACAACATAACATTTTACCTATTGCTTCTTTCTGTTTAGAACACTCCCTACTTCCTCTCAGTTCCTCCTTCACAGCCCATTCACATTTGCTTTCAACTCAACCTTCAGATCTAAGCTCAAAAACTATATTCTCAGGGGCCTCCTTGGTGGTGCAGCAGGTTGAGCGCTACGCTGTGAAACTGTCTGCAGTCTCTGCAGTGCAGGTTCGATTCCCGGCCCACCAGGGAGAAACCCACATGGTGCGGCAGACCTGCCTTGCATGCTGCTCCCCTCAGCAGTGTATTCGATCCATCGACCTGTTCTGCTCCCCGCTCTTTCTCTGGTGAACTCTCTCACCCTCTCAAGCTTCTGGCCTGTACCCTAGTTCTTGTATAAAAAAAAATCTTTAAAAAAGTAAACAAAACAAAACAAAACTATATTCTCAAGAAAGCCTGCCCTGACTAATGTCTCCTTTAATCCAGGATACATCTCTCTATTACATGTTCTCTTAGCAACCTACAGCCCTATTCACAGTTTTTAATTTCAGATATTTTTACATTTACTTGATTATGTGATCAATGCTTCTCCTTCACTCTGACCTGATGATGTCAGGCACCATGTTTATTTTATTTTCCTTATTATAGCCCCCAAAGCATCTGGCATACGGTAGCAAAGTAGGAGGTCAAAAAATTATTACTGAATGAATTATTACTCTCTATTGGGGAAACAACTGCCACCAACTGACTAATCCAGAATCTATCATATTATAGAATGATATAACTGAACATAGAGATAAAAAGTTAAAACATACTAAAACCAGAATTAGGTTTAGAAAAACATTTCAGAGTACATTTCATTTCAGAGTAAATTCTCTTCTGGTAAACTATCAGTAGTTCAAGATATCACATGTTAAATTCTCAAGATAATTATGAAGTAGCTATAGGGTGGAAATTTTACTTCAATATCCAGTTAAACATTGAAGCATCTCTTTGGTTATTCTACCCCCATATTTTCAGAAACTGTCAGACAGATATCCATATAAATAAAATATCCATAAACTATACTGCAAAACATAGCTAAAACTGAAAATGCTTTGAATGCCAGCGTGTTTTATATTTTAGGATTAAAAAAAGTCCTAAAGAAGTATTTTTCTAGCATATTTTCTCCACATCCCATCCATTTAGATAGTTCATATCTAGAACCTTGACAGCTGTCCCATAAATCCAGAGACACATTAACCCCTTATCACATATTCCTGTACTTGAAGTTAAAAACAAACAAATACCACTGGAAAGAATAATAATAATACTTCAAAGTGTAGTAAAAGAAGATAATATAAGAGGTGAAAGTATATCAACCTAAAAATTGTACCAAGAACTGGACAAGAAAGTTTGAATACATTTACAAAAATACAGATATGTTATTCTGCACATAACGAAGGAACAAAGGTATACTATTCAACTCACCTGTGCTTTCTCCTGATATTTTATCTTCACTGTTGTTACTTGCACCACTAAGGCGGACAATACTGGAAGAACCTTGATAATTGAGCTTAGGAAGGCAATCAGTACTTCCTTTTGCACTCTCATTCTCTGATACTGTAAAGATAAAAAATTATATTTCAGAGGAGGCATACACAGCAGTAGCTTTTAGTTTTAAATATTTCTATCTGAAAACAGGTGTAAAAATATTGAACACCTCTATATCTATTTGTCAACCACAAATAACTGACTGTACTCATTTGAGGCCTCAAGGTGTAGATCAAATTACGAAGTGTTTTTTTTTTTAAGGATTTATTTATTTATACATACAAGAACTAGGGTATAAGCCAGAGGTGCGGGGGTGGTGTTGAGAGGATTCACCAGAAACAGAGTGGGGAACAGAACAGGTAGACTGACTGAAATACACTGCTAAGGGGAGCAGCAGGCGAGACAGGAGAAATGTGGGTAGCTCTCTGGCTGGCCAGGGATCAAACTTGTGCTGCAGAGGCTGTGGATAGCTTCACAGTGCTGTGCTTAACCCCTTGCACTACCTGGGAGGCCCCAAATTACTAAGTCTTAATCATATATGAAGTCCATGCACATATTTTATACTTCTCATTTGGTTGAAAAATACTACTTTTGGTGGGGGGATGAAGGTAAAAAGTGTAACAGGCCATTAATAAAAGCATTAAAATACTGTTAAGCCTCAGAAAAAAGGTTTACTGTTAAATCTCAGAAAAGAATGCTTTGCTACTCTTCACACATGAAGCATTTGTAAGTTGGAATATTAGGTTGCAGAGAGGGCGTATAATGGGAAAAAAGAAGGAATTATAATGGGAAAGTGCACAATAAAATTAACACTTTTGTAACTAAAGTATTTGTATTTTCTATTAATGTAAGTTCACAGATTTATACAATATCAACTTAAACAATACCTACATGAACTAGAATCACTCCCTTTCTTATCTTTTTCTTCTTGAATGTCCTCAGCAGTTGTATCCCCTCTTCTAACTTCATCCTTTGATAAGGAATTATACCCAAGATCAGATTGGCCACCTGGAAAAAAGGAAAAAAAAACCCCCACCAATGCTGTTTATCATAAACTTCTTTTGTGAAAACAATCAGAATTAGGAGTAACACATTAGTGTTAGAATTTATGTATGTAATTTTTTCTGGATAATTGCAATCAAAAGCATTATTTTATTAGCTCTCCCTGATCTCTATTAATATGAGAACAGGATGATCTCAAAAGAACTTATTTCTGACATTCCACTAGTCAAAAGTAACTATATACATTCATACAGACAAATCAGACATTTTTTTTATAGAATTCTATGATCTTTCTAGGTGAAAGTCTGGGTTCCAACTAAGCAACAGAGAAGAGAAATCTGCAGGAAATTCATAATAGAACATTTAAACACAGATTATTAGAGTTGAGTATCTAAATAACTGCTAAAAAGGGAGGGGATTGTTTAAAATCATTGATAATCATTTTTTCTCAAAATTTAATTGAATAATCATTGAGTTGGATTTGCACATATGTCCAACTATAAGAAAAGAAAAGCTAATGTTATTGTTAAAAAAGCAAGAGGAACGATGATATAAGAACATTTTTAATACATAGTTCTGTTAAAGAGATACTGTAATTTTCAGCAAATGGTCTTCACTAGATTAGCATCAAAATGTAACAGTTTGAATTCTACTTCTCTATTTTAGGAAATATGATTTAAGTAAATCAATTAAACTTTTATCTGGATCTTAAGTTCCCAGATTAATAACACATGAAAGATTATGTAAGGAATGGTTTTATAAACTTGTAAAGAACTAAAGGACTTGTATTAAGTATCACTCGGTATTTATGTTAATATTCTTGTTAGAAAAGAAATACAGGCTCAAAATTGGAATCAAACTTTCACCTCTATTTCCAAAGAAATTACAAATTTAAAAATGTGAAGACAACCTTGATGACATTTATGCTTTTATTAAGTTCCGTATTACTTTAACATAGCCTTTTAAAGGTCATAATTAAAAATAATTGATTTCTCATTTTGAAGAGATAATGCCTGAAGATGACTACTATAACTGATTAAATTTATATGGCATAATCAAAAATAAAGTCAGTCAGGGAAGAACAAGTATGAAAATTACATTTCAACACACTTAGCTTACATTTATTATTCTTGAAAATAGGCATTAAAGGAGATAGTCTAAAATAACATTACCATTTGCAGAGATAGAAGTCTTATATTTTAATGTTTGGATTTTTTTTTAGATTTATTTTTTATTTATACAATAGCTGGGGTACAGGCCAGAGGCACGGGAGGGTAAGAGGATTCACCAGAGATAGAATGGGGAGCAGAAAAGGCAGACAGACCAAAAGTACTGCCGAGGGGAGCAGTGGGCATCACAGGAGAAGTCGGCCATGTGGGAATCTCTCTGGCTGGCCGGGAATCGAACCTGCGCTGCAAAGGCGGTGGACAGCTTTACAGTGCTGTGCTCAACCTGCTGCACCACCGGGGAGGCCCTAATGTTTGGATTTTTAAATTTAAAGTTTCTGTCCATTAAGTGGTGACTTATACAATATTCAAAAGTAATGTGAATTTTTTTAAATGTAATAATTAAAAGGACAGAATTATCCACGTAATTTATTTTTTAGTGCCTCACTAAAAAGTACTTAGGGAAAGCTTATGTACAAGTTTTATATTTTAATGAAACTAATGCTATTTTCATGCTAGAATGTTAACGTTTTCTATACATGTAAAAATTTTCAGTACAACTTTTTACTTTAAGATTCATAAGAAGATGCAAAAAATAATACAGTACAGAAAGTTCCTGTGTACCATTTACCTAGTTTCCTCCAATGCTGATATCTCATATAAAAAACAATATATTGTTAAAGCCAGGAAATTGATATCATAGAGTACCAGTAACTCACATGGGGACTAAAGTTTCTTTTTGTAAACTCTAATAACATTTTCATAATTACAAAGAATTTATCCTAAGAAAGTAATATGATAAAGAGATCTGTGTGCTATCCAGAGTTAACTGAATTATCACTGGACTAAATACTTGTATGAGCTACTTTATAACCTCTCTTAAACTTTTATTTCTATTCAAATAAAGAATAAAATTGCATGTAGTTATCAAATTCAACTACAGATCAAATGCCTAACATATAAAATTAAAACATGATAGTTAAACATATCATTGAAAATTAAAATCTAAAAATGATAGACTAACAAATCTAGTTTTTAAGATGTACTATAATAAATGTATACATAAGCACACACAAACCTGTACTAGATCTATCATCAGTAGCATATACTTTGATTAAACCTGTATTAAAAGGTGCCTGTTCCACAGTGTGTGTCCCATGACCACTATCCATGCTGCCATGACTAACAGCATCCAGGTCACTGCCATCTGCTTAAGAACACAATTTGACAGCATTTTACTACTCAAGGAGATACCAAAAATACACATTAGTTTGTCACTCAAGCTAATAATTTACTAATACTGAACATGAAAAGTACCACATAATTAGCAAAATGCAACTATAATGAAGAAACCTATTGTGAATTATCAATACTAAAATGAGACCAACAAAGGATGATAATTTAACAGTACAAGAAAAAGAAAGGGAAATTTGGTGCTTTTTCAATGGAAAGAAAACTCTTAACATTAGAATTATTGTAATGGCAATAAAAACTAGAAAACATTCATTTTTTTGGAGACTATTTTAAATTTCTAAAAATGTTAAATATTACCAGTCCATTAATTTTAAAAGAAAGGTAAAACACACATTCTTTAAAGCTTTAATTACCTGAGAGAGTTGTTTGTGATAAGTGTGCATGTTTCTTTAGAGCTCTTTTGAACTGTGCTACTCCTAAAACAACATTTCTTACTTTTGTCCAAAGAAAGTAGCCACTACGACTTCTTGAAGGCCAGGTACTTTCCAAAACAGCCTATTCATTCAACAAAACAAAATAATTAGTACAAGAATTTTTATAAATGAACACACTAGCTTTAGAGTCAAGCTAAAGAATATCAAAGTAAATTGTATAACATAAATTAACACAAAAAACCCTTGATTTATGAAATAAATTGTACTCTACAATACATGCTCAATAACCTCATACATCAATTACTTCTGCCATTAAATTAAGGTTGTATACTCACACAAGTGATACTCTTTTTCCAGTAAACCAAAGTAATTACCTTATTATAATAACCATAAGTAATGGCATTGGGGTCAATACCAGCTTTCTGCATTTCAAAAAGGACTCGCACTGCAAGCACTGGCTGATCATACTGTCCACAGAGCTGCATTAGAATGCGGTAGCACACCTGAAACACAGTAAGTTCAAAAATGTACAGAGACAAAGTATCTATATAGTGAATTCAGAATAAACTAATGCATTTTAAAGAATAATTTTTACCTCATCAGGTGGATCCATCTTCTTTGACTGCATTTTTTTAAGCACATCATATGCTGTTTTCAGAGCCCTTACTTTTGAATGACATACTTTCACATACGCTGGGAGACAAATAAACCACAGTCCATAACAGTGACGTAGTAAACACCTAGACCACATTTGAGGGATGGAAGAATACCTCTTTGCAATTTTATGGGCTGATTTAATTTCCTAGGGGAAAAAAATACAAGGATGTCATTAATAAATTTACACATTTAAGCGTCCTTATTTAACTGAATGCTGGACAAGTACAAATCACATGTTTTTATAATGTTTCCCTATCAAAATCTGTCTATAATTTATATGTATACACATACGTTTTTGCTTGAGATTATATTATACAATATGTAACAGAGTCCTAGGACAAGAAAAATGAATTAATGTTTTGAAGTCAGATTAAATTATTTTTAGAATACTTTGGAGTGCAAAATAATCTAGCAATAGTAAATGGGTAGATGGGAATATGAGTATCAAATCTACTTTTGTACTAATATTTGACTGCATAAAGAACGCAAAATTTTCAAAGTACCTGTTTTGTTCTTCTGAACATGGGAGAAGGGCTACTAGGACTACTTGATTTTGAAGGCAATTTGCTCTTTCGTGGTTGTAGAAATCCTTCAGGTCTTTCAAATAAATTGTTCCTGAGAACTGGAAATCCATTATAGCTGTTTTTGAAAAGAAAAAAAAAAGTCCTCAAACACAAAGAGATAATCACACTGGCTAAGGCAAAAAATAAAACTATAACCAATAAGTTCTTAGCTTAGAATTTAACTATCTTTTTCTATCAGACTATGATATATACTCAAATAATATTCACACAAATGAACAAGTATTCAACTATGAAATTAAGAAATGTAATAGCCAAATACAAACAAATACATGCTTTAGAGGAAAAAAAGTGAAATACGTTTAAATTTTGTTGAACTTGACATCAAAACCAGTCACTCATGCATACTTTTAGAAGGTTGTATTTATGTAAATGCATAGCAAACAGCAGATAATATGACATCTGATAGAGGGCCATGAAATCAATACTCTTTCAAACTGGATAATCATTAATATCATTGTTTCTGATTAACTGTGTATTAATGCAGAACCTCTCCCTTAAAAGTTGTAAGTAACATATTAGCATACCAGGACAAACACTCATCATGAATTTGTTTATCAGGTCAGCTAAGAAGTTCAGGGCCTCATCTATGAGAAAGTGAAATAGAGAGGCTGGAAAGAGTTAAGAAAATGATAGAGTATATGGTTCTGTGAGAAAGTAGGCCTAATTTGGATGCTAGAGCAAGTAGCACTGGACATTTAAAAGGTGGCAGAGGTAGGAAAAAGACATTGAAAAGAACAGAAGAAACCTCCAACCAGCAAACTTAACCTGCTTTGTAGTGTTCTTAAAGGCATGTAAATAGTCTTAATTAACTAAGAAAATAACTATCATAAAATACAGCAAACTCTGTATTACTGGAGGCAAATTCAATGGAATAAGAAAATACTGGTAATGATTGAAGGTTAAGTAGGAATAAAATAGCAATTTCAGGAAAACCATGTTCCTTAAAAAATTCATTGTATGCACATGATATGTGTGTGTATCCTATGGAAACTTATTGCTTTACCATTTTATATAGACTATGTAAGGATATGAGTCATCTTGTATTAAGAGGACCTACTGTGCTCATTAAAGACATTTATTTTAAGTTACTTTTCCAATGATGGGTATGACTACATCAAAATTGTATTAGTAATCTGAAAAAAAAAACTTAGATTGTTTAAAAAATGAGAATGTTATAAGCTAAGTAATTTTCTTGTTAAAAAACTAAATCTAAAAGTAAAATTTAAATTACTATGTTAAAAACAAACTACAAAAAAAAAAAAAACAACCAAAACTATCAATGAAACATACTAAAGAGGCCTTAGAAGTATAATATACAAAAGAAATCAAAGAAATGAGATCTTGTTTGGAAAGAAAAACAAGAGAGAAAGAGAAATTAGGAGAAATATTTTAAATATCTTTGACAAAAGATAGACTTTTAATGGATGAAATATAAGGGCAGGAATCAGTGCATATAAATTAATCAACATTCACAAACATCTGTTACACCACTTTTTCATCTGTAAAAGGAAGAATTAACCCAAATGATAAATGAGGAGTTCTTGGAAAATCCATTTTCCATGAAAACAACAAACTGACTTAATGAAAGATAGATGTCAAATTGTATTAGAGTCCTTAAATCTTTAGAATTTATTTACTTTAATAAAGGAAGCATTATTAGAGAATTAAAAAATTCCATTTTAAATCTTAAAGGAAATACCACTTAAATAAAAATAAATGTATACCAGAAACAATTCTAACATATAACAAATGTATATGTTTAATATACATATATAGACAAATGCCTAATCTATCACTATCACGGGCCTTATTTCACTTTGCTCAGAACTTTTCTTTCTTTCCCACTGGGTTTGGAGACAGGAGCAATGCATTATTTAAGTCTATTATACCAAGCATTTAGTAGTTTCTTAAATTAACAATGATCAATTTCAATAGTTCTGAATTTCTGTTACATAAACACTCGTGGAAAAAGAAATAGCCTAAAAATATTATATCATCCAAATTAAGACCACAAATACTGACTCTAAATTAAGAGTTAATCCCTTTGTAAACCACAGTTACCTCTGATCAATGTGCTTGGAATAAGCATGAAAGTGAAAAAACAAAAATCAAAATTCTGTATAAAATTGTTGTATGTTGGTGGGGTAAGATCCTAATTGAGTTTAATCAATGTTTATGAGAACAAATACTTATGCAGATATAGAGAGCTTCCCAAGTCTATATGATACAGAATTTTTTCTTTTTATACCTCAAAATCTAATAATGGATGCGGGATAAGCTTGCTTACCACCTAAAAATTAGGGATCTGTAAAGTTTGGATTTTTGAAAATACCAGTCCTTAGAAAGCTACGTCACAGATGATGATTGCTTCTCTCTTTCAATCTCAAACATTCTGCCTCTTGAATACCTGTACTGTAATGGGGGTTCTTCACCATTGGGTAGGTGGGGGATCTCAGGTGGTGTTACAAAAACAGTATGTTCACTTTTGAAAGATTCATCCAGTTCTATAAGTCGCACTTCACCATTCTTGTCCATATCCACCTGAAGAGTTTAAAAAGCACACATTAAAAAAGCCACATTGGTTAGCCAAGCGCTTATCTATGGGGGAAAGGTAAAATAAACCACTTACATAACTGAATACTAAAGAACAATTAAGAAAACAAAAAGAGTGGGCCTCTCCTGGTGGCACAGTGGTTGAGCGCTGGGCTGCGAAGCTGCCCAGCTGCCCACAGCCTCTGCAGCGCCAGTTCAATTCCTGGCCACCTGTGAGGGTCCCACATGGCGCGCAGACCTCTCCTGCCACCCGCTGCTCCCTTCAGCAGTGCATTTTGTCAGTCTGCTTGTTCTGTTCCCCACTCTGGCTCTGGTGAATTCTCTCACCTTCCTGTGCTTCTGACTGTACCCAGTGCTTGTATAAATTAAAAAAAAAAAAAAAAAAAAAAAGGGTAAACAAGTTTCCTATGTTCCACTATGGAAAGACCGCCAAGAAAAAATGTGAGAACAAGGTGCAAAACATTGTGTATGTATATATCTCAAGTAAGAAAGATGAAAAAGAGAATAAGACATACATTCATTTTTCATTGCATTAACATAAAGAAATACTAGAAGAAAACTAAGAGAAGCATTTTTTTTTAAAGATTTATTTATTTATTTATTTATATCAGCATTGGGTACGGTCAGAAGCGCGGGAGGGTGAGAGAATTCACCAGAGCCAGAACAGGGAACAGAACAGGCAGACTGACGAAGAAGTACACTGCTGATGGGAGCAGTGGGTGGCAGGAGAGGTCTGCGCACCATGTGGGACCCTCGCCTGGCGGCCGGGGACAGCCGGGGATCGTACCGGCGCTGCAGAAGCTGTGGGCAGCTTCGCAGCCCAGCGCTCAACTGCTGTGCCACCAGGGGAGGCCCAGAAAAGCAATACTTATACGGGGAAGAAGAGATGAATGGAGAGGACAAGGTTAAGCTAGAACTCACATTTCCCATTCATCTTCCCCTATTATTTTGCATTTTGAATTGTGAGATTGTATTCAAAAGCAGTATTTCAAAAATAAGTTGTGGAAACTGGGTTACACCTTTTTTTCCTAATTTATAGTAAATATAAGAAATTTCCTTAAGCTCATTCAGTATATGTAGAAGCACACTGGATTTAAGCTCTAGTATTATCTATGACAAGATAATATACATAAGAAAATGAAAACTTGAGTCCAACCTGCTGAAAGGAACTCATAACTAATGAGCGCTTAAAAGCTTCTGGAGAGAAAGAAATCAGGTACAGAAGATCAAAAAACTAGATGGTATTAGTCTAGATGTTGTTCTCAATAATATCTGAAGACAGACAACAATGAAGTAACCACTTCAAAATATTAGATCCAACCAAGGTAGCAATCAAGTATTAGGGGACAATAAAGAAATTTTCAGACAGGAAGTTAAAAAAAAGGTGTCTTCCACGTACTCTTTCTCACTAAATTATTGGGAGATGTGATCCACCATAACAAAGAAATAAATAAGAAAGAAGTTATTGAAGCCAGAATCAGAGGATTCAACCCCAAAGAAACACCAATCTAATCATGAAAAGAAAAAAAAAAAAAAATCCCAGGATGATAGACTAGAAAGCAATCAGATTAGACTAGAATAGGAATGTGGCAAGTTCAAGCAAGAATTTTTTTTAAAAAATTTATTTATTTATTTACACAAGCACTGGGTACAGTCAGAAGCATGGGAGGGTGAGAGAATTCACCGGAGCCAGAGCAGGGAGCAGAACAGGCAGAAGGACCAAAGTACACTGCTGAGGGGAGCAGCGGGTGGCAGGAGAGGTCTGCGCGCCATGTAGGACTCTCGCCCTGTGGCCCTCAAGCAAGAATTTAAAAAAAGAAGTCAAATGGATAGATCATCTGACATGTTAGGTAAGAGAGATTTTAGATTTTTCACTTTTGCATGAGTTTGGAGATGACTTAATAATACACAAAAACAAAAAATATAGCAAATGTTAACTCCTGGGAAAACAAACTCCATATATGAAAGGAAGTTTAATTACAGTATACATATGGCATGGCTGTGGTTGATATGCAAAGTGATATTACTAGCATTGAACAATTATTTGAAAAAAACTGACATTATCTCTACCTTGGGAGTACTATGGTGGTGGTTGTGGTAGATTTGACATGATAGTGCTTGACACTATCAAATAATAAGCAGCAATAAAAACATTATTTGTAAATCTTAAGGTAAATGACTAAAGAAGTATCTGAAAGAGAAAGTGGTCGCCTCTGGGGATGGGGTAGGAATGGGACATAACCCTGTAAAATTATCTGACTTCTTAAATTATGTTCTACTGTGTAAAAAAATGAAAATTTACTTTTAAAAGATTTGGCAGCAATATTCAAAGTGCTTATAAGATATGGGTATGTAATAAATTAGGAAACTATGTTACAATTACGTAAAAAACATTGGAAGTAAGTGTAAAATGGATATTATCCGTGACTGGGCTTATGGAGTTGTTTTTTTCCTTTTCCATACTTTCTGTTACTTTAGCCATTTAAGAAAAAAACTTAAGCTTTTTATAAAAACAGAACACTTAAGCCATCATTAGCAAAAATAAAACATTTTTAAAAAAACATTGGTGCAGTTGTTACTTTCATAAAAATAGAATCATACTAAACAACATTAGGAACATGTCAATGCTAACTCAAAATCACAGGTATCCCGGGTAGGATGTGGTATCTATGGGCAACCCAAGAATAAAGGAGAAGCTCTAAACTCATTTTTATGCAGATGAAATGGAGTTAATTTAATTATAAAGGAAGCAGTGATAATGAAATAAGAGGCAAACCAGAATTAAAAGTTTAAAACAAATGCTCAAGGTCACTGGAGAGGAATCTGTGAAGTACTCCTGTTTCACCAGGATGCATAAGAGAACTGCTTGTCTAAGAGCACAGGGTGTTTTAACATTTCAATTTATTTAACTGTTCCTCCCGTTTTTAACAGTTTTTCTTTTTCCAGACCTGTATCTTCTTCCCACTCTCTAACCACTTTGTTCACATAGGTAAAAACCTGTGTTCAAGGAAAACTGCTCTAATTCTCACTATAGTAAAAGTTTGCATCGCAGACTCAATACCATAGTAAAACATTTCCCTTATAAAATTGACATTTGACATTAAAAAATAGCCACGCAATAAATTCTACATTTATCAGTTGGACATTTCTGTCTTTTATAATACATAGTGACATCTGTCTCCATCAGGAGAAAAAGAAATCCAACACCCACTACAGGATAAAATTAAAATAATTTTCATATTCTCTTCATATTTTTTTCACAAGACAATAATATGTTCAGAAAACATTGCAGAGGCAAGCTTGGGAGAACAAGAAAATCTTGCCAGTCTATTTGTTACACAAAACTGCCCTTAGTTAAGCTCCATCCTACAGGAACAGATTGTAAGGATTTAAAATATAATCATATGATGAACATATGGCTCTTAAATTAGTCATAAATGAAACTCAAATAATTTTCAAGTATTGTCTTATTCTTATTTAGCATTACCTACTTCAGCTTTTTAAAATCAGTTAAATATTTTCTATTTGGATATGCTAAAATCAAAAGAGGAATATATCTAATTTTTATTCAACCTTAGTCATGGATTGGCTTAGGCAGTTAATACATCTCTAGTACTATTTATTTTCCAAGCTATACTAAAAGGATCTTTTTACTTTAAAAATTAAGCTCAAAGTTACTCAACTAAGGAATAAAGCCACATAAATAATTATCTTTAAAATATTATTGGTATTCAGAAAACACTTGCAGGTTGAAAGCAAGAGCTCACTTGCTGTGTTGAGTGCACATAAGTTGTGATACTAAAAGACAAAAGACAGTAACAGCACTGTATGATTATTTGCTATTTCAGAGAGTTCTGCTTAATACTAGTACAATTACCCTGTACTCATATATAAAAGTTTTAACGATATATTTTGAATCTGTGACAGTTTGTTATTTTCTCTAATAAAAGATTTCCTTAAATTATAGTAAGCCAAACACAAGTATCTAGTTTTTAGTAAGTTAGTTTTCAGTTCTGATTTTCTTAGTAGTCACTAACATCTTTAAGTATAACATTAACCCATTATATATGTGATCTTTTATTGAATCTAGACTTTCAATAGGTACATAGCATTTTAGGAAAATAGTCTCTACAGAAACAGCAGTTATACTACATTTAATGGGATTGTTTCTTTTTTGAGACTTCTCAGACTATATATTCCTTAAACAATTATTCCAATCATGTCCCGCATTGTCTCCTAGCAAGTAAACAGGTGATCTACTTTACCAAAATATGATCCTCAGAACATGATGCCCTATGACTGAGAAAAATTGTAAGTCTTATATGTCTTATAATACTAGTATTTTTTTAAGCCATATGAAACTGCAATACCAGTTCTTAGTTGAAACACAAACTTGTGAACAAGATACATCAAATGAGTAAAAAATAAATAAATAAATTTCAATAAGAAATGTCTGTTTTTCTCAAAATGTTGATGTCTTCATCAGCTATGTCAGAAGTGCTCATGTGGATATTAACAGGATCCTTCATGGTACATTAGCAGAGACCTTTTCTATACCTCTAATGCCCCATTTTTTAAAATAAATAAATAAATCAGGAGTAATACTTTATAAAGAACTCACTATGACTCATAACATTTGTAACAGTCATATAGAAGATTTCTTTCTTCTGTACTAATTGAATTCCTACAGCTAATTCAGTGTCCCATGTGGATTAATAAATTTATTTGGCTAAAGCATGGTCACTAATTTGCTCTCTTATGATTCAGTTAGCTTGGTATAGGGAACAAGTGTTAGGCAAATGTATGCCATATTCCCCAAGGGAAGGTCAGTGAGCACATAAGGATGACCAGTGTAACCTAGCACCATATAGGAAAAACATTCAAAGTGCATAATGGCAGTCAAAAACATTTTTATATACAAAAAAACCAACATAATTATTCTTGTATAAAAAGGATTTACAATAATTTTTAATTTTATTTTTTTTTAATGCTAAGTGAATGCATATTAGTGAATGCTAAGTTTATTGCATATTTTCTCTTTAAAACACACCTTTCAACTTAGGTGTACTCATTGGTATTGGGATATGGTTGCTCCCAAAATCTCAGTGTACAGAGCTAGGGAATAAGTGTACATACACACACACACTCATATCTACATTTGTTTCTATATTTTCTATACCTATTGAAAACCAATGATAACATGCCAAGTGCAATATTTCAAGGTTTGTCTGGTTTTCTCTTTTTTTGTATTTGTAAATCCCTTCTCTGACAGTGAACAAATCATGGTCTTTATTTAATACATTTATCTGGTCAATCCTTTCATATGTAAAGTTCTCTCATCTTCTCTACCACCTCTCCCCAAATATAGGACTTCTTCATCCTAATTTGTCTTCAATAACTCCTTCCAGACCAATCCCTTGCCCCCAGCAAACTGGTATCTCCCTCACGCAGAGCAAATTCTTGGGCTTCCACACCTCACACTCCTTTTTCACTTCATTCATGTTCTGACACACTTATATGATCATTGTCTCCCAATTCTCTCCAGCAGGGAAACTCTCCTTGATCTATATCACTAATGATATTAGGATTGAAGGGGAAAGGAAGCTTTCATATGTAAATCTGAAATAGTGGATAGAATTTATTCACTTAACTCATGCTACAAACCTCCAAACTCCAGAAAAATTCAGGTGAATTATTCATTTTGTTCTATATTTACTTTTGGTATGTGACAATTTTAGACAAAAAGGGAGAGATAAAAATGAAAGATGCTCAAGTTGAAGGTCCATAGGTTTGGCTAAAACTCCCATAATCTATATGTCGGCAAGGTTATAGACCTGATAGCTAAAATAAAACTCATGATTTTGTAAAATCCTCAAGGATTTTGTATTCAATAATTTCTAGGAAGGTTGTATTTCGTAATTTCTAACAACCCAACCACATTCATTATACAAGTTAATGGTTAAATGGAATTTAGCTTTTGCTAAAAGTAGTCAAATAGAAACTATGACTCATAACATAACAGTCATACAATATAAGTTAGGGCACTATAGACATACTATTACTTACTTTATCTACACAATCATCAAAAAACGCCAGACTTGCATCTTTATCACTGACAAAAGAACATTCCTCAATGAAGCGAATAAACATTTGTGTTTTGGTCATCAAATTATAGAATTTTTGATGTGACCGGTCCCGGCTTCTTAAGAAAGCTGTTCAACATAAATTTATAAAGTCAAAATATGTAGTATCATTTATAGGTTCATACAATTTTTGAGCAACATGGAACTTTATAAACCTGTCATCTATCTCCCCCACACCCTGCCATTTTGTACAAAAAAAAAGAACAAAGACCCCTGAAAAGGGGAAGGGGAAGTGACCTGACAGAAACAGCAACCGGAAAGGAACTTAAACCCAGATCTTCAGTTCCTCATTCAGCATTGTCTCTGTTGTCCTCTCACTACTTTGAAGATAACAAATGAACTAGCAAACTTGAAAGATTTTAAAAATTGCTACATTGCCCCCAACTGTGTTCATGCTATGTGCATGTGCTCACTCTCCTCATACATGTGCTTTTTCAAAGCAGCAATAACATCCCCTCTGGTATTTGTCTATGTTTCCTTCTACTCCACTCTATAGCCTCAAGGACTTTGCATAAACTATTCTCTCTGCCTAAAACACTCTTCTACTTTCCCTTTGCCTGGCTAGTTTCCATTAACCCTTCAAATCATGGCTTACATGTGATTTGTCCAGAAGTACTTTCTGTGATCTAAAGTTGTAAATTAGGGTGTTTATTCATATTATTATCAAATTACTTTTCTTTTTGTTCTTTTGCAACCATGTATCTTTCATATACACTATGTATCCAATGCCTTGCTTTGGGAGCCATTTAATATATGCTTATTAAATACTTTCAAATATTAAATACTATAAAGGAAAGCAAATACATACTATGACGCAGATTGCACTTCAGGGTTTCCTTACCTTTTTTATGTCAGAGCACAAACAGAAAATAGTATTTTAAAAGCACACTGAAGTAAAACAAAAGAGGTGGTTCAAACTTAGAGGTGACCACCCAAGGGACTTTTCTGCATCTCCAACACTGCCTGGCTGCCCTAAAAGCTAAAAGCATCAATATCTCAACATACTCGTGACACAACAGAATGCAGTGGTACAACATTAGTTAGTTCTGTACTTTCCAAATAGTTCCTTCTGCATATTTTGCTAATGAGATTATATCTAATGTGCCTGAGAAGTAACTAATCCTACCAAAAGAGTTGATATTCATGTAATCCTGAAATAGGTATGTATTTTGATAATTATGAGTTATTAATTCAGAAAGTAACTGAATAATCACAAGTTAAGCTCCATAACATGAAAGTTGTACAATTAAGCAAACACTTACCTTGTAGGGCAAAAAGAGAGCTAGCATCTGTGGCTGTCTCAGATGGTGCTTGTGTTATTGGTCTTAAGTATGATCTATAACCTTTTAAAATAGAGGCCATGAAAAACAAAAATGCCTCTTGGATTTCCAAATCTATCATGTGCAACCTCTTTCCAGAATTAAAGTCATAGTCATTCATTGCTAAGTCCATCAGTCCATCATCTCTTGGTCTCTGCTGCACTGTGAAGAAATACAGTGTTAGTATTTTCTCCCAGCTGTCAAAACTAATGTTCATAATAGCATCAATATGAATTTGTTATTAATGTAAGTCAAGTCATTTTTTTATGCTGTACATCATAAACTTATACAGTGCTGCATGTCAACTACATCTCAATAAAACTGAAAGGAAAAAAAATTGGTGTGTTTTCAAAAAGGCTCAAGGTACCTCAACTCTGTTACTTAACTTCATAATAGAATTTTCTAGTCTCTGCTGAGTACTTTTCATTCAAATTAAATATAAAATTCTCCCAGTTTATCTGACTACCACCACAAAAATGTTTGTGTTCTGAAATAACCATTTATAAAAACTAATAAACAGCCACATCAATGAAACACAGGGTTAAATGCATAGTTCTTCCTCCTCTCTCTTTTTTTTTTTTTCCAAATGTAAGTGTCTATGGGGAGAACAGGGATTACAAAGTGGAAAACAGTTCTTATTCCTGAACAATTCAATGCTCAAGTCGTTAGGAAGTATAACAGTAACTTTACAGTAGAGAATCCTGGTAGACACAACCTTAAACAAGGGATCAAAGAGAACATCCTCATCAGCAAAGGGACAAAGTGAAATAGTGTGAGATCTGATAAGGATGTAGCATTTACTTCTGTCATTCTTACCAGAGTTGCATGATCTGTATTTATCACAAGGACACTGAGACATACCCACAGCATGGACCATTCTACAACTCTAAGTTTAATTTTCAAAAGTGTTGAAGAAAAAAAGGCAAAATTGAGGAGCTGTTTAGAGAAAAAGAGACTAAAGAGATTTGAAACTAAATACACCACCTGATTTGAAAAGGGATTCTTTTGCTATCTAAAGATCATTATGATAATTAACATTTATCATTTTTTACATTTTTTAGACAATATTTGCTTCCCCCCACCCTTCAGATTGAGTCCCCATAGAATCTCCTTCCCCAAAGCACTCATGCACCATCACCACAGTCCCTGTGCTCCTCCCTCCCTCCCTCTCACCCCTCTCCCTCCTCCTCCCCTACAGTAGTATGTCTCTGGTTTATAATTGTCTGTTTTTGCTTTGTTGTGTTTTGTACTGTTGTTATTATTATTATTTTTTACACTGATGCATTATTTGGTTCCCCTATATTCCTGTTATAAGTGAAACCATCCAATATTTTTCTTTTTTCTCCTGGCTTATTTCACTGAGCATAATTTCTTCTAGCTCCATCCATGTTGCTGCGAATGGCATGAGTTTATCTTTTTTGATTGCTGAATAATATTCCATTGTGTACATAAACCACATCTTCTTGATCCAGTCATCTATTTTTGGGCATTTGGGTTGTTTCCAGGTTTTACCTATTGTAAATAGTGCTGCAATAAACATAGGTGTACAGGTGCTCTTTTGAATCACTGTTTTTGCGTCCTTTGGATAGATCCCTAAGAGTGGAATTGCCGGATCGTATTGTAGCTCCATTTTTAGTAGACTGAGGAACCTCCAGACAGCTTTCCACGATGGCTGGACCAGTTTGCACTCCCACCAGCAATGCAGGAGAGTTCCTTTTTCACTGCATCCTCACCAACATTTGTTGTTGTTTGTTTTTTGATATGTGTCATTCTTACTGGTGTAAAGTGGTATCTCAATGTGGTTTTGATTTGCATTTCCCTGATAATAAGGGATGCTAAACATTTTTTCATATGCCTGTTGGCCATTTGCAGTTCCTCTTTGAAGAAATGCCTTTTGAGTTCTTCTGCCCATTTCTTTTTTTTTTTTAATTAATAAATTTTATTTTTATATTCCCCATATAATTGCAATCCCCCCATTCTGACCCCAATCCCTCCCCTCCCGCCCCCCACCCCCCAAAAAGTGTCTCTGGTTCATAGTTTTTGTTGATTTTGATTTTCACTTTCTTATAGTTATTCATTTTCCTGGTCCCTTATTTAAGTTTTCTAGATCCCTGCTATGAGTGAGACCATCCGGTATTTTTCTTTTTCTTTTTGGCTTATTTCACTGAGCATGATCCCTTCCAGCGTCATCCATGTTGCTGCAAATTGCATGTGTTTATCTTTTTTGAATGCTGAGTAATATTCCATGGTATATATGTACCACATCTTCTTGATCCAGTCATCTATTTTTGGGCATTTGGGCTGTTTCCAAAGCTTAGCTATTGTAAACAGTGCTGCTATAAACATAGGGGTGCAGGTGTTCTTTGGAATTGATGTTTCTGTGTTCTTTGGGTAAATACCTAGGAGTGGAATTGCTGGATCCTGTGGAAGCTCTATGTTTAGTAGGTCCAGAAATCTCCACACAGCTCTCCATAGTGGTTGGACCAGTTTGCACTCCCACCAACAGTGCAGGAGAGTTCCTTTTTCTCCACAACCTCACCAACATTTGTTGTTGCTAGTTTTTTTAATATGTGCCATTCTCACTGGTGTAAGATGGTATCTCATGGTAGTTTTGATTTGCATTTCCCTGATTGCAAGTGATGTTGAACATTTTTTCATATGCCTGTTGGCCATTCGCATTTCCTCTTCAGAGAAGTTTCTTTTTAGTTCCTCTGTCCATTTTTTGACTGGATTATTTTCTTTGTTGTTGTTGAGTCTCATCAGCTCTTTGCAGATTTTTGTGATCAGTCCTTTATCATTAGTGTTGTGTGCAAAAATGTTCTCCCAGTTGGTGGGGTTTCTCTTTGTTTTTGTTATTGTCTCTTTTGCTGTGCAGAAGCTCTTTAATTTGATGTAGTCCCAACTGTTGATCTTTGCCTTCACTATCACTGCTTTGGGTGATGTGTCTGTAAAGATGTCTTTGATATGCAAATCACGTAGTGTTTCGCCTATATTTCCTTCTATGTATTTTATGGTTTCAGGTCTTATGTCTAGTTCTTTAATCCATTTTGAGTTGATTTTTGTATATGGTGTGAGGTAGTGGTCAAGCTTCATTCTTTTGCATGTAGCGACCCAGTTTTCCCAGCACCATTTATTGAACAAACTTTCTTTGCTCCAATGCATAGTCTTTGCTCCTTTGTCAAAGATTAGTTGACCATAAATCTGTGGGTTTATTTCTGGATTTTCTATTCGATTCCATTGGTCTGTATGTCTGTTCTTGTTCCAATACCATGCAGTTTTGATGATTATGGCTTTGTAGTAGAGTTTGAAGTCTGGGAGTGTGATGCCTCCATTCCCTTCTTTTTTTTTCAGGAGAGCTTTGGCTATTCGGGGTTTTTTGTGATTCCATATGTATTTCATCAATAATTGTTCTATTTCTTTGAAGAATAACATTGAAATTTTGATTGGAATAGCATTGAATCTGTATATTGCTTTTGGTAGGATGGCCATTTTAATAATGTTTATTCTCCCAATCCATGAGCAGGGGATGTCTTTCCATTTCTTTGTGTCTTCTTCTATTTCTTTTAACAGTGTTTTATAGTTTTCTTTGTATAGGTCCTTTACCTCTTTTGTTAGATTTATTCCCAAATATTTGATTTTTTTTGTTTCAATAATAAAAGGGATGGTTTTTTTGATTTCTTCTTCTTCAGATTTATTGTTTGTATATAGGAAGGCTACTGACTTTTGCGTGTTGATTTTGTATCCTGCCACTTTACTGAACTGATTGATGAGTTGAATTAGTTTTTCTGTGGAGTTTTTGGGGTTCTCTATGTATATTATCATATCATCTGCAAAGAGTGATATTTTGACTTCTTCTTTTCCTATTTGTATTCCTTGGATGTCTTTCTCTTGTCTTATTGCTTTGGCTAGGACTTCCAGTATTATATTGAAAAGCAGTGGTGAAAGTGGACATCCTTGTCTTGTTCCAGATCTTAATGGAATTGCTTTCAGCTTTTCACCATTGAGAATGATACTGGCTGTTGGCTTGTCATATATGGCCTTTATGATGTTGAGGTACGTTCCTTGTATCCCAAGAATTTCAAGGGCTTTTATCATGAATGGGTGTTGCACTTTGTCGAAAGCTTTCTCAGCATCTATTGATATTATCATATGGTTTTTATATTTCTTTTTGTTGATGTGTTGGATAACGTTGATTGATTTTCGGATGTTAAACCATCCTTGTGTCCCTGGAATGAATCCTACTTGGTCGTGGTGAATTACCTTATGGATACACTGTTGGATTCTGATAGCTAAAATTTTATTGAGGATTTTTGCATCAGTGTTCATTAGGGAGATTGGCCTATAGTTTTCTTTTTTTGTGTTGTCCTTGTTCGGTTTTGGTATTAGTGTAATGTTGGCTTCATAGAACGTGTTAGGTATTATACCTTCCTTCTCAATTTTTTGGAAGAGTTTGTGAAGGATAGGTACCAATTCGTCTCTGAATGTTTGGTAGAATTCATTTGTAAATCCATCAGGTCCTGGGCTTTTGTTTTTGGGGAGGTTTTTGATTACCATTTCAATTTCGCTAATTGTAATTGGTCTGTTTAGGTGTTCTATTTCTTCTTTATCTAGCTTTGGGTGATTGTAGAGTTGTAAGAATTTGTCCATCTCCTCTAGATTGTTAAACTTGTTTCCATATAACTGTTCATAGTAGTTATTAATAATTCTTTTGATTTCTGCTGTGTCCGTTGTGATTTCTCCTCTTTCATTTATTATCCTATTTATTTGTGCTTTCTCCCTTTTTGCCCTTGTGAGCCTGGCAAGGGGTTTATCTATTTTATTTATTTTTTCGAAGAACCAGCTCTTGGTTTCATTGATCTTTTGGATTGTTTTTTTAGTTTCAATTTCATTTATTTCTGCTTTGGTTTTTATTATTTCTTTTCTTCTACTGGTTTTGGGGCTTTTTTGTTGTTCTTTTTCTAGATCTTTGAGTTTCGAGAGTAGGTCTTCTGCCCATTTCTTAACTGGATTGTTTATTTTGCTTTTGTTGAGCCCTGTGAGTTCTTTGTATATCATTGTGATCAGTCCCTTATCAGTTGGATGGAGTGCAAAGATTTTTTTCCCAATCAGTGGGGTGTCTCTCTGTTTTGGTTAATGTCTCTTTTGCTGTGCAGAAGCTTTTCAGTTTGATGTAATCCCAGGTGTTTATCTTTGCCTTCACTATCACTGCTTTGGGTGATGAGTCTTTAAAGATGGTTTTGAGATGTATGTCTTGTTGTGTTTACCTATATTTTTTTCTATATTTTTTTTTGTGTGTATATTCCTTTATTTTTTTTTATTTTTTTATAAATTTTATTTTTATATTCCCCATACAATTGCAGCCCCCCCCATTCTGACCCCAATCCCTCCCCTCCCGCCCCCCTAAAAGTGTCTCTGGTTCATAGTTTTTTGTTGATTTTGATTTTCACTTTCTTATAGTTAATCATTTTCCTGGTCCCTTATTTAAGTTTTCTAGATCCCTGCTATGAGTGAGACCATCCGGTATTTTTCTTTTTCTTTCTGGCTTATATCGCTGAGCATGATCCCTTCAAGCGCCATCCATGTTGCTGCAAATTGCATGTGTTTATCTTTTTTGAATGCTGAGTAATATTCCATGGTATATATGTACCACATCTTCTTGATCCAGTCATCTATTTTTGGGCATTTGGGTTGTTTCCAAAGCTTAGCTATTGTAAACAGTGCTGCTATAAACATAGGGGTGCAGGTGTTGTTTGGAATTGATGTTTCTGTGTCCTTTGGGTAAATACCTAGGAGTGGAATTGCTGGATCATATGGAAGCTCTATGTTTAGTAGGTCCAGAAATCTCCACACAGCTTTCCACAGTGGTTGGACCAGTTTGCACTCCCACCAACAGTGCAGAAGAGTTCCTTTTTCTCCACACCCTCGCCAACATTTGTTGTTGCTAGTTTTTTTAATATGTGCCATTCTCACTGGTGTAAGATGGTATCTCATGGTAGTTTTGATTTGCATTTCCCTGATGACAAGTGATGTTGAACATTTTTTCATATGCCTGTTGGCCATTTGCATTTCCTCTTCAGAGAAGTTTCTTTTTAGCTCTTCTGCCCATTTTTTGACTGGATAATTTTCTTTGTTGTTGTTGAGTCTCATCAGCTCTTTGCAGATTTTTGTGATCAGTCCTTTATCATTAGTGTTGTGTGCAAAAATGTTCTCCCAGTCAGTGGGGTTTCTCTTTGTTTTTGATATTGTCTCTTTTGCTGTGCAGAAGCTCTTTAATTTGATATAGTCCCAGCTGTTTATCTTTGCCTTCACTATCACTGCTTTGGGTGATGTGTCTGTAAAGATGTCTTTGATGTGCAAATCACGTAGTGTTCCGCCTATATTTCCTTCTATATATTTTATGGTTTCAGGTCTTATGTCCAGTTCTTTTATCCATTTTGAGTTCTTTTATCCATTTTGTGCACGGTGAGAGGTAGAAGTCTAGTTTCATTTTTTTGCACGTGGCGGTCCAGTTTTCCCAATATCATTTATTGAACAAACTGTCCGTGTTCCACTGCATATTCTTTGCTCCTTTGTCAAAGATTAGTTGTCCATATAAGTGCGGCTTTATTTCTGGTAAAGGTCTGTAGCTTTAAGTTTTAAGATTCTACCCTTCCACAGAACTGAATAGGCAATTTCACTGATTTTAATAGTATTCAAATATTGCTAAAATAGCTGCTGGACTTCTCAAATATGCAAAAAAGGGGCACTTACTTAAAAAAAGCAATTAATGAGGTAGCTGAAATAAGATTATGTACATCATTTATTTGTTCCCTAAAATAAAATTTTGTTCTACTTGATGTCCTTTTCCTCATAGATCAGTATTTATGAATTATTTCCTAATTACCTTAACTATTTTAAGATTTATAATACAGATTATTAAAGACTGTATTTTTCCATATCTATTTTTCTAATATAGGTACTTAAAACCTCACGCATGCAGGTAACCTCCTATGTTTATATTTCATTTAATACATGTATGAGAACTTCAAATACTGCTATATACTTACTGACAATATTTCATACAGTAAGTATTAAATTATGGTCACTGAATGGACTATTGTTACAAAATACCAAGAGAATTAGATAAAGAAATGAAGGTTTAATTCTTCTTATCGGTAACTCTAGATCATTGTAAAGATATATCCTTATATAAGCTTTTTACTGAAATATTATATACCTTATCAATTTTCATTTTTATTAATTTCCTAATGCTTTTGGCAAACTTCTGTCTTCAAATTATTTGTGATAAAGATAGCATTAAGATTCACTGAAGGTGAAAAACACATGACCCAGGTCTCACCTTAATGAAATCATAAGCATTTTCTAATGTAATTTAAATCATCTACCTTAGATTTTTCAAACTAACTTTCTAGTCTACATATGAAGAAAGTATACAAGGGGAATCCTTATTTCTACCATGGTCTTTCAGTAATGATAAAATTAAAGAAAACCACCTTACCTTTTTAAAACTTTATTATTTTTAAAATGGTTTATGAAAATGTGACAAAATATAAATTTTATGGCATACTTATCAGAATTATAAAAGCTTATACAAATTTTATTTTAATGCTCATTTGGCTTGAAGAATATAAAAACACTTTCCTTTAGATTAAATAAACATTACCCTTTTACAAGTAAGGCAAAGTAATTGGAATCCCTTCTCAGATTAAATTACTTGCTTTATTTAAGTTATTCACTTACATTTTGCCAACTGCTGGTGCAGACTATTCAGTGTGTTCATCAGATTTTTACATGGCTTCTTTGGAAGTATCTTCCAGACTACATTTTTCTTGTCACCAGTTCTGAGATTAAATGACAACAACAATGTGTTTTGTTAGATGAACTTTGGGGGGGAGATGAAAAAGAATATACACTCACATAAAAAAGGGGAAGAGAAAACACACTGAATAAAACATAAAACAAAATATTCTGGTTAATAGGAGAAAAATGCTACACAGGGTAAATTGGGATGTTGAAATATTTAGACATTTATTTATATGAAGGTAGACCCTGTATTAAATATAGCTCAAAATTTATAATTAAATTGTTCTGAGTAAATTCTGCTTGCACTAGAATCACACTAATCACTACAAAGCTTAATGTGGTGTCATTACTCTCAGCCCTGATTTTAGACTGTTTAAACATATAAATATTGGGAAAATCCTACTAGATTTTTTTTTTCTTACAGACTCCAAGGAAAAAGTACTGTAGAAGAATGAACCTGTGACCCATAGGGCTTATCAAAGTATTTTGACAAATGCAAATACTCATTTTTGTTTCCTAAAAAAATGCTTTATTTCTTTGAGAAAAGAAATATGTGCAGTTAAATTACTTGAATAAAGCATTACATTCCAAGTACTTCTATAACTTTAAAAGAAGATATGTGCTTGAAAGAAGAATCTTTGTTTTAGGACAAATGCCTATAATCTCCTTTATTACAACTATTACAACACAGTTGCTTTTTAAACTACATATGAGGTAGGAGAAGAAAAGCGAATGGTGACAAAACTCCACAAAGTATTTGGACTTAACTCTGTTAAGCTTTTTTGATTCTATCCTTTATTGAATAAGACTTTTTTTTTGATATGTCAAAAGCAAAGAACATTCATTTTAGAAAAACTGAAAAATGCAGAGAAAAATCAGAAAAGTAAACTACTCCTAACCACCAAAGACAACAACACAGCAGAGATGTGTAGTGAAACTTGCTTAACATTTTCTTTTTCTATGTCCCCTAAACTTCACAGAACAAAAGAGTAAAAATCACTGTGAAAATTCAACAAAGAAAAAGAGAGTGGATGGGAAAACATAAGCTAACAAAGAACAGTCATGGAATGTACTCTGTCTTTCCACAAATGAGTAAAATAAAGATAGGGCAGAGTCAAATTGCAGATGTCCTGCTGTGAAGGTTTATTTCATTTATAATGTGACTAGGGGCATGGAATCCTTTATTACAGTAAGAACACAATGAAGAAACACTTTTTATGTTATTTTCTTGATAAAACTTTACAACACAGAACTCTCACTCTGCCTTATTATTCACTGTGCGTTAGCCTGCTTTGCTAGACTGAATTAAAAGCAACTTAAAAGAAAGGAGTATACTTGATTTGCTTTTTTTATTCCCAGTGCCTAGCAAAAAAGGGCACTCAACATATGCTATAACATAAATGAATGAGCAATATCTTGATATTTCATTACATCTAATTATAATTATTTACTCACTTCATTTCTTTCTCTTACCCTTGATATTTTCATTCTAAACCTTGACTAGGAAAGAAAGTTTTACCTGTACCTGAGTTTGGATTTCTGACAGCCTTCTGCGTTTTTATTCGTTGTGACTTCCATTTACAAGATTATTCTTACATAAACAGCCAACAGCTTCAAAATCTAGTTCTGACAGCATAAACTTTGTGACTTGTGATAAAAAATCTAGTTCTGACAGAATAAACTTTGTGACTTTTGATAAAAAATTACTTAAAAATCTAACCCTTGTTTTCCTTATCTGTCAGAGATATTAATGAATCCTATTTCACAAAGTACAGAGAACAATATGAGATAACTTAGGTTATGCAAACAGCTCTCGGTCTACTACATATCAGATATTAATTTCCCTTCAGAAATTTCTTGACATTCATAACATACTCTGTATAAGTATCCAAGAATCAGAAAGGGAAAAGGAAATTAACATTCCATACTCATGACTTGTTTTCCTTTAAAATTTCAGGTGTGAGGCTTCAGGACTTCTGGGTGAAGGAAAGTAGAAAGCTGTTAGTTCACTAGTTTTGTCCTCCTACATGTTTGGAAGTGTGATAATATCAAAGAGGATTTCTCATGAGTGCAAATGACTCATGTTTCTTTGATTCTTTAATTCACTAGTGATCAAAACAAATAGATAAAATAATAGTAAGAAACAATTCTTTTAAGAAATTGAGGGAAAGTATAAGAAGAGGGAAAATGTAAGTTATTACCACAATAGACACAATCTATATTCATTTACCACCCTCAATTTCAATTTTTTAAAATACTAACAACTGGCAAAAAAAAAAAGATATACTATTTTAATATTTAAAGAATTAAATATTCCTGGTAAAGAGTAAAATTTTCCTGGTAAATATCTTTGACTCTATCAACCCCATATGTAAGATGGCCTTTATGTACAAAATACAGCCCATATTTTCTTGATTAAGCTTTCTCTGAATAAAAGCTTTCTGACAACATGCATGTTTTATAAAGCAGTTTTGTTTTGCTTTGTTTTTACCAAATTTTCCCTATTGTTTAGGCACATGAGGTTCTGACATACAACAAACTAAAATTTAAGATTTCCAAATTAAATCAAAAGGCTTTACTATCAAACATGCTTATTAAAAAATAGAAAAAAACCTATTTCGTGGACTGATAGACTAATCTGCAGTTATTTTAAGTATATCCTATGGATGCAGTATGGTTATTGTGTCAATTTCCTCTTCCCTGAATAGTTTAAGTATGATTAAACTGATAACAGGGGATACAAGAGAAATACTGAATTACAAAAAAGCTATAAATATACAGCTATAAAAAACTATAAAATATAGCTGTAACTTCCAATAGCTACAACTTAAATATTATTTCAATAAAAACAAGGAAATTCATAGAGTCCTTATATTCCTAGTGTGTAAAGGTGATAAATGTATAATTTGAAAAGTATTTAAAGTATTTAAAATGTAATTAACTTTGCTATAAAATATTAGTATTCTAAGAGTATTACACAAGACTAGAAATAGGAATGCAATCTAATCAAGGAAAAGCATTTTAATTCAGTTTATGATTTCACCCATACTCATCTGAATAAAAAAAATATATTTTTTCTACTTCTAATCTCAGTTTCCCTTCTTTAAATTTCTAGGTAAGCATAAGATTATACAGATTCTTAAATATTTAAAATTTGAAGATTAAGGTATATTTTCCTTCTCTAATACCCTGAAGCATTATAAGAGTTGATTCAAAAATAATAAGCCCAGAATACAAAGCAATATAATTCAGAAGAATTCTAATTAGCATTCAAAAAATATATTACATATATATATTATGAAGCTGTGAATTATTTGGTATGGATTCACTAAAATATACTTACTGAGAAATGGTGTTGGTATCTAGGTCAACACAACTAACATCTGGTGGAGGGTCATAGAGATCAAAATATCTTGAATCAATTCCAACTATGAATGGACATGGTGCACTCAAGACATCTGCTAAAGCCAGTGGGCAGAGAGGAACATATGGGCATGGCCAGTGGAAAGGGAAAATCATCTTGGATAAACAAAAGATAGGAGATGTTTAGTTATTTCACTGAAACATAACTTTTTTTTAAAATTTTTTTTTTTATAGAGGCATGTTTTATCCATTTATTTGTTTGTTTGTTTTGTCCATACATGCACTGGGCACAGTCAGAAGCGCGGGAGGGTGAGAGAACTCACCAGAGCCAGAGCGGGGAGCAGAGCAGGCAGAAGGACCGAAGTACACTGCTGAGGGGAGCAGCGGGCGGCAGGAGAGGTCTGCGCGCCATGTGGGACCCCCCTCAGGTGGCCGGGGAGCAGCCGGGGATCGAACCGGTGCCGCAGAGGTCGCCGGCAGCCTCGCAACCCAGCGCTCAACCACCGCGCCACCGGGGAGGCCCCTGAAACATAACTTAAAAGCACACACGGAAAAGCTGTCTTTTAGGTTATACATGAGTTCTAAGGCTTTATAATGACTTAAATATTTATAATTGATATTAAGGGTTGGAAAATCAAAATTCTTTTCACAACATAAAAATTCAGTATTCTTGGGGCCTCCCTGGTGGTGCAAGGGGTTAAGTCTAAGCACTATTTAGCTGCTGGCAGCCATTGCAGTGCTAGTTAGAGCCCTGCTAGCCATGGAGCTGACCCCCACAGCACAGCAGACCTCTCCTGTCTTGCCCGCTGCTCCCCTCAGCAGTGTATTTTGGTCAATCTGCCTGTTCTGCTCCCCACTATCTCTGGTGAATCCTCTCACAACCTGCCCCTCCCACTCCCCCCACCAACCTCTGACCTATACTCCAGCTCTTGTATGCATAAATAAAAAAAATAAATATTAAAAAAAAATTCGGTACTTTTAAGTTAAGCATTAGGCTAAATTATATGAATAAATCTGTTTTAAGATAAAATTGCCAATAAGAAACTGTGATACTCACAGACACTAATGCTTCTGTCACACTCGTAAGCACAGAAGGCCGTAAGGAATGGATGAGAATCTTATGTTCTGTTACTGCAAACACTAATAACGTCACAGCATTTTCAGGGCCTAAATTCTGAAGTAGTGTTGAAAACTTGCCACCACTGTCAATCAAAAAAAAATTATATAATTAAGAAAAAGATCAAAATATCTCCCAAATATTGAAAAATGTTCAAGATTAGAGAATTATTAGATATTATACATTAAACTTTAAATGTGATTGGTGCTTTTATGTACAAAAACATAGCATCACAAACACTATTTAAAATTTATTGAGGTTTCAAAATCATTTTAATCTATATTATATTCAATATGGGAAATGATGTTTCATTTTATTTATTTTTAAAATTATGATTATTGAGATAACACTGATTTTTATAACACTATATGTTTTAGGGGGCATGTGTTCACACCTCTATAAATGCATGTTATTACACCAAAAATACCACCAAAGCCCCAATAATATTCTACTGCAGTCCTCTTTATATAAAATGATCTGCTTTGCAGATAATGTCCACATAAGGAATTCAATTTATATAAGAGGGATGCTTTGGTTAAAAGCAAATCCTTTAATGGCAGTTTTGTTTTTAATATGGCTCATCTTCCACTCTATCAGAAAAACTACCTGACTTACAGAGCTGCCTCCCTAAGGTAAATAGACCCTATTAAAATTTTCATTTACAAATACAAAAATTATTTTTACAATTGTAATAACAGTAATATGAAATCAGAAGTTACCACACAAATCAAGAAATACATATACAAAGGATATTAATAACTAAGTCATTCTATAATGGCAACAAAACACTGGTTTAACTAAGTAAATAATTCAGCAGGCCAATCAGTATTTTTGTTTCTGTAATGCTGAATAAGTAGATTCACTGAATTATTATATTATATATTGTATTTTAATATAACAATAATTATACTAACATAATTATACATACATATTTGAGGTAAAGCGAAACTAGTACCAAAAGTCTTAGAAAAATGAAAAAATGTGCAAAAACAGCTTGTGCATATTCATAACAGCATTATTTATAGCAGCCAAAAAGTAGAAACAATCCAAATGTCCATAAGCTGATGAATGGCTAAATAAAATGTGCTATACATCCAAATGCTGGAACATTTGTTGGAAATAAAAAGGAATGAATTACTGGTGCATGCTACAATACAGATGAACCTTGGAATATGTTCAAAGAAGACAAATACAAAAGGTCACATATTATGATTCCAATTACAAAAAAGTCCAGAATAGGCAAGTCTGTAGAGTCAGAAAATAGATTAGTGGTTGCCTAGGGCTGGGAAGCTGTATGTATATGTGTGTGTTTATGTGTGTGGGGAAGAGAAGAATAAAAGAAGACAACTGTTAAAGGGTACAAGACTCCTTTTTAGTGTGATGAAAATGTTGTAAAATTGACCATAGTGATATCTTTAGAATTAGGTGAATTATTAAACCGTACAATTTAATTGGGTGAATTGTGTGATGTGTGAAACATATAGCAATAAAGTCATCCTCTCTCCACCCTCCCAGAAAAAGGTCTCTTGGGTAATTTAATTGTTTTTACACAGTCTCAGTCTATTTCTAGTTTATTTTCAGTTCAAAGACTAGCAAAACACCAATCATCCTAGGCCTAAAACTAATGATGAAATAATCTGCAATTCTCACAAAATTAGAGTCAGAGATGTCAGCCAGTGTGTATGTGCAAGAAAATAACTTAATTATATTATAACTACTTCTCTGCTGGAAAGATTACATCTAATTAAATTTCAAGAAATACTTTAGAGAAAACATATTTCATAGTATCTTGGAACTTTTAAGGTGATGAGATACATTGTTCTATCCATGATTTAATACCTAGGTATCTTTTTATGTGGGGGTTAAATTAAAAAAAATTACATTTGAATGTTTTTCTGAGGATATTTAAAGCAAAAAATAATTGTTTCATAATCTACATACTTATATACCTACTTATATAATAACAAGTACTTGATGATAACAAGTGGATACACAAAATACCAAATACTGCTGTCAGCTTTTTCTTTTTTTTTGAAAAATCTTAACTTACATATTAAATGAAGGAATTTAGGTAAGAAACAGTTAAGTGAGAAGTACTTCTATCAATATTTGAAATTTACTGAGGTAAGAGAAAATATAAGAATGTTACACTAGATTCAGAGAAATATAAATAGAAATGAAGTTTTACTTGCCTTAGTGGAAGAGGTGAAGAAACGGGTTGACTGAGAATCAGATTATCGTGTGGTGATAGCTGGAAGAACATTAAAAATAAAGTATTAAAAATATAAAGATGAACTTTGAGTTTCACATTCTGGTAAAAACATATAACCTAACGATGCCTATGAAGTTTCAATATACCATTCGTCAGTATAAGAACTGCTCATATTACTTAAGATCCTGAAAACTACATCCCTATCACTGATCTCCTCTACCTCCTAACTGGCCTTACTCTGAATCCTCTCTTTTCTTCTGTTCCTCAACATTTTTCTGATGCCATTTTAACAAATTTGTATCAGAAGACTGTATATCGTTTAATACCATAAAACTAGGATTAGCAAACCTATGACCTCTAAAGCAAATCCACAGGCCAAGTGTTTTCATAAATGAAGTTTTACTGGAACATAACCATGTTCATTCATTTATATATTATCCATAGCTGCTTTTGGATTATGACAGCAGAGCTAAATAATTTCAACAGAGAAAGAATTGCCTTTTAAGATTAAATTATTTATTGTTTGGTCCTCAGCAGAATCTGTTGACTTCTGCTATACAACAAATCTTTTATGGTATCAAATTGATGTGCTATACATATTCTGGCACTAAAAACCAAAAAGTAAAACAGGGATAATATGTGGATATGTATACTAATTTATAAAGCTTACCAAAATAAGATTTTTCTAGACATTTTATATGTGACATAATAATGCTATTGTTTTAATCTACATTTTCAAAGTTATGCAGATTTCCACAAATTTGTAAATATCTATTTGCCAAAATGATTTCTAATTTTGATTAACACTCCATTACAGGCTGTAGACCATAGACCAATGATAAATGAAAGTATAGATATGATAAATGAAAGGCACATAGACCAATGATAAATGAAAGTATTTTCTTTACATAATCATTGCATAAATGATTAAATAGACAACTTACATATCAACAGTACAAACAGAAAGAATTGTAAACAAAGGAGGAAAAGATATGGTCAACTCGGAAGAAGGAGAAATAATTTATGCTCATTTTAAACTTCCCCCAGTCACAGAGATATAAGCATTCCTTCCTATAACAATGAAACACACAACTTTTTCTTCTATCTATTCGAATACATTTAACTCAGGGAATAACTGCCAAAGGCACAAACTTTCAAATATGTGGAACACATTTTGGGAAAGTAGTCCCTTTTTGTGTATGTTCAAATGGTTGTTGCTGTTTACTTTTTTAATATTTCAATCCTTTAAGGACAAACATTAGATGCCTGTCTAGGAGGCAGCTAATAAAATAATAAGGTCTCAAACTCCAACATTAAACAGCATCTTTGAACTTGTTTGACTTTTTGCCCCTTTTAAAGTTACTATTCTTACATTATATACTTCGACAGGGTGAACAAACATAACAAAAGGTACTTATATCAACAAAACCTTACCTGAACTAAAATCCGTGGTCTCTGAGGAGATGGAAAAGGAACTTTATGCATAAAATGAGAAATATGCCTTAAAAACAAAAACAAAACAAAACAAAAACCCAATTGATTCCAAAGTGAATACCATATGCTACAATGGTCAACATGTCACCTTAGGTCCAAGTTCAGTCAAAAGTACTGCTTACCAATAATTTCAAAATTCCTGGCATAGAGAACAAATGGACAAGCTATCACCAAGAATCATGCTTCTACCTAAATCCAATTACTTTTCATAGTAACAGTTGCTCATACTCAATGAACAATGTGTTATCAATGTCCCATTTTGACATTTACTTTTCTAAATAAATAATATACAATGTATCAGAGATATGGACATTATTAAAGAAGCCAATTGTTACATTTATAATATACTTTTTAGTCAATTGTTCATACTTTAGCAAACATCTGGAGTGCTCTGGAAAAAAAACATGAGTTTTCTGGAAATATGAGTTTAACTGTTTCTGAAATATAAACAATATATTTTTTATAAACAATAAGCTAAAAATCCATTACTGATTATAATGGTTTTTTTCCCCAGAAGAAAATGGATAAAAACCCAGATTGATGGGTTTTGTTTTGAACACTGTGGAAATAAGGCAACAACAGTGAAAAAAATCTTTTTTAGGAATAAGCTATTTTGTTTCTGCATTACTTCTCTTATAAACATTATTTCCAAATTATCGTAGATTCAGACTGAGATAATTTCAACTGGATAGAGAATACTGGAAGAGGAGCTTATTAATTTTACAAATATGTTTTGACTGCTTGCTATGTATAAGACATTGTTAGTGGTGATAGGAAGTATAAAGCATATATCTACCAGTTTATACCACTAAGGTATTCACACTCTAAAGAAAAAGATACAGTACCAGAGAACACACAATCTGCATGAATATCCTGGAGTTTAAAATCACAGAAAAGAAAGTGTGATCCATGAACAAAACTCCCAGCAGTCATTCAGGGAGAACCTGCTAGGTCAAACTATTTTTATGATAATACTAAGACACCATTTGCATTTTTCCACTGTTTTGGTATTTGCACTGATGGTGTAAAACTGTTGCAGATAAAACTACTGATACCTTAATATCAAGGCAGTGGTGACAAACTGTAGTAGTACTTGTATTCTTAACTACTATCAATATATACTCCTGTAGTATAAAAGGCCAGTTTCACTTAGGAATGTCTTTGATGAAGCAGTAAATATTACAACTTTTATTAAATAATCTGTGTGATTAAATTTCTTTTAATCTATGTAATGAAGAGAAGTAAGCATAAAGCATTTCCAGAGCATATATAAGGAAGATGGCTTTCCTGAAGAAAAGCACTTGTGTGACTGAGTTGTGACTAAATTAACTGTTTTGTTTTTCACAGAGTGCCATTTATCCTTGAAAGAACAACAATATTGGGTGTGAATGAAGTATGTCTATTGTTTCAAACAAAAAATCTTGTAGTAACTGTCAATAATTAAATTCAAGTTTTCAACTGAAAATTAGAAATAAAACCAAGTTCAACATGAACTTGATAGTATCAATACTTAAAAGTTTTTTTCTGATAAGTGATGAAAAATGTAATTTTTTTAATTGATGAGAAAGTTATATTCACATTAGCTTAATGAGCCACTATTATTGTGCAAAATGATGAGTATCCAGTGGTACAAAATCATACATGTGTCAAAGTTCCACTCAAAGACAGAGACTAATAGATTTTAATGTAACAGAGGAAGTAAATTCATTGCTAAAGTTTCAGATTCCACATTGCAAATGTGAAACTCTATATAAGAAACTACTTAGTCAAGTTTTGGAGCAGTGTCAAAAAATAAAAGCCTTTTCTGAAAAGACTATTCAATGTCCTCCCTTTTCCACCAAAATATCTTTTTTTTTTTTTAAGATTTATTTATTTATTTATACAAGCACTGGGTACAGTCAGAAATGCAAGAGGGTGAGAGAATTCACTAGAGCCGGAGCGGGGAGCAGAGCAGGAAGAAGGACTGAAGCACACTGCTGAGGGGAGCAGCGGGCAGCAGGAGAGGTCTGTGCGCCATGTGGGACCCTCCTCCCGTGGCCGGGGAGCAGCCGGGGATCGAACCGGCACTGTAGAAGCTGCTGGCAGCTTCGCAACCCAGCACTCAACCGCTGCGCCACCGGGGGAGGCCCACCAAAATATCTTTTGAGGCCAGGTTTTTATTCATATACTTCAACCAAAACACTGTGCAGCAGATTGAATGCAAGAATATATATGAAGATCTAGCTGTGTTCATTTTAGCCAGCTGTGAGAGATTTGTGAAAATGTAAAAACAATGTCTTCTTCTGACTAATTTTGTTTGGGAAAGATTATTTGTTCTCTCTCCCCCAAAAGATACTTGTATTAAAAAAAAATAAATATTTTTAAAGCACTCATTTAAAATTTCTATTATAGTAAATAGTCACACATATAACATAGAAAAGCTCTTGGGGGTCCTCATTTTCTAAGAGTATAAAGGGGCTCATTCAGAGATTAAAAAATTTGGGAGCTGCTAGATTAGAATATTGAGATAAGAGCAGGAAAGCACATGGAAAAATTAAAGAATAATAGTATGCACCCAATGTGCTTATAATTATATCACTTCCCAACTGTCATCAGAGTCGAGAACTCTGCATAAGAACACAAAAGAGCTTAAGTAATAGATGTTATAAAATTACAATAGCCAAACAGACACTGGAGATATTAAGAGCTCATTTACATCTGATCATACCACAAAGCATTCAATTTTAGTGATCTTAAAGTATATCACTGAAAATTTTTTAAAAATAAAGTGTAGGGCCTTCCTGATGGCACAAGGGGAAGGATTAAGACGCAACCTATGAAGCTAACTGCAGCTACTGCAGCACTTCAATTCCCAGCCAGCCAGGGAGCAACCCACATGCCGTAGCAGATCTCTCCTGACTCGCCCCGCTGTTCCCCTCAACAGTGTACTTCGGTCAATCTTCCTGTTCTGTTCCCAAACTCTGTCTCTGATGAATCCTCTCACTCCCCACACCTCTGGCCTGTACCCCTGCTCTTGTATGCATAAATAAATAAATCTTTAAAAAATAAAGTGTATATCTTGTTTTTTAAGTTTATGATATCTAAAAACAGCAGGAATTTTTTTTTAAGATTTATTTTTATTTATACAAGAAGTGGGGTACAGGTCAGAGGTGCGGGAGGGTGAAAGAATTCACCAGAGAGAGCGGGGAGCAGAACAGGCAGACGGACCAAAGACATTGCTGAGGGGAGCAGCAGGCGAGACAGGAGAGGTCTGCCGTGCCGTGTGGGAATATCCCTGGCCAGCCAGGAATTGAACCCACGCTGCAGAGGCTGCAGACAGCTTCACAGCGCAGCGCTCAACTGCTCTGTGAGGGGAGGCCAGTAGGAATATTTTTAAAGGTTCATATTAAATCCAAATTACAGATAAGATAAAAATTACAAAACTAAAAAAAAACAATTAGAATATCTAAACTTCACTAGTGCATCAAAAATGAAATGTGTATTTCATTTTGTTAGTAATAATATTATAAATAACATAACTGTCAAAGCATAATGAAATATAACCTGACTGAAATAACCAAACCCTTTTCTGTTCAAATAACTCTTGAGAAATCTAGTTTCCATATAAAATATATTTGGTTACCACTACATATATATATCAATAATGGACAGACCTGCTAAACTCTAAACCAAGAAGACTTCTAACTTACTTCTCAATTGGAAGAACATGAGGTCCAGAGATGGAATAACGATACAGAAAAGTCAGAAACTTCCTGAATGCATCAAAAAAAGGCCAGTGAGAAAGAAGGCAGATGCATTTATTAGTGTGAATTGTTTTGGAACTATCAGACTTCCCATCTGTCGGTGATGCTAGACCCAAAAGAAGTCTCTGTTTTTCTGTGAGATTCTCTTCAGAATATGGTTCATAAAACTGAATAGCAGCACCATAGACCTGTAAAATAAGGAATATCTATATATAAAATAAATACACCTTATATCATTTATTCAAATCATATCATTTGTGACGTGTCTCGTTATTGGATAGAAAAGGTGCTTTAAATTGCACTAGTTTTACAAAATCAGTGAATGTAATTTTATCAATATTCTCTATAAGAATATGGTGAAACGTAGACATTGGGACAGAATAGTAGACATTGGGACAGAATAGTAGATAAGAAAACATAAGTTCTAAGTTTAGGCAATTTACTGAATTCCTCTGAACTTCAATTTTCCAATTTACAAAATGAGGATATAAACTAGAGATGATTTCCAAGGTTCTTTCGAACTTTAATACTCTCTGATTTTAAACAGTATTGTATATTTATGCCTTTTGTATTAGTTTTAATGCTTCTATAATTCAGAAAATGAAGTAATGAAGACATCATTTCATGATGAAAAAAACTGTCACCAGATTCACTCACTAAAAGCATTCAGTTATATAGAACAGAATGAAAATTCTCTTTTTCTATGTCTCTAGATAGTGTTGTTATAAGCAAGTAGAAGAGGCACATATACTAAATTCAATTTAATCAGTTTTTTTACTGCTTCTTCATTACATAAAACTTAAGAAATTAAGAAAATATACAAGTAATTCACAGAGATCATTTGTGAAAACACACAGCACCTTCTCAGCTGAGGCTCCAGTTAACACAAAAGTAGAAAACACAGGAAGAGGGTATTTGCTATTTGGCGGCCAACATTCAATAGTTGCACCCATTGGTAAACAAAACAGGGGAACAGATTCCGGGAGTGAGAATGACTCATAATCTTCTTGAGGATATCGACAAATTAGACCTATAAAAACAACAATAAATATTAAATTGTCATCTCTCAAATTTAGAAGCTGGTAATTTGAATGAGACTAACCTGTTTTATTATTTAACACATTTGGAAGGTCTACATATTATCGATGTTCATCAATTAACTCAATGTTTCAATGTTTCATACAGATTTTAATCCTTAAACATCGTAACTATTCATAATAACAAGTTTATGTTTAACATTTATTGAGCATCATCTACAAAGACTAGTAAGTTGAGGCAAACAAAGAAAGATTATCCTAAAGCAATGTACACAGGGGCTTCCCTGGTGGCACAGCGGTTGAGCGCTGGGTTGCGAAGCTGCCCGCAGCCTCTGCAATGCCGGTTCCATTCCCGGCCACCGGAGGGGGGTCCCACTTGGCGCGCAGACCTCTCCTGCTGCCCGCTGCTCCCCTCAGCAGTGTACTTCGGTCCTTCTGCCTGCTCTGCTCCCCGCTCTGACTCTGGTGAATTCTCTCACCCTCCCGCGCTTCTGACTGTACCCAGTGCTTGTATAAATAAATAAATAAATCTTTAAAAAATAAGAAATGTACACAAACACACACATACCCTAAAAATTGTTTGTGATTACATTACTTTAAAGGATATGAATACACTAGTTTTAAAATTTTTCAATAGGGATGCTATATAAATCCACTTCATTAGCTCTTAGTAACTTCCCCCCGGGTTGGGTGGGGAGGTTTCCATTTTACATATTTAAAACAGATATCCCATTGGCGTATATATGTAACTTCAAGGATGAACATATGAAAAATACATAAAATATAGAAGGCACATATTTACAATGTTTTCAGAATAGTATCAACTCAAACTGGGCTTCTGAATAATCCCAGATTATATGAAGATAAAGTTTCAAGTGGCCTATGATTTTATGTTAAGTAGACTAGTCTAGAAAGTGATTCAGTCATCTTCAGTTGTACACAGCCTCAGAGCAGAGCCTCGTATTGGTTTTGTGGGACTAGAAAAAAAATAGGTTCCCTGAACTTGAACTCTTAAAGTTAATGGAAACCATTACTAGACATGACTTCAAAGACAAAATGATAAACTGGGAATAAGGGTACTTGCTCTGCCATCAACACCTGTGTGAATATGCACAAGTCACATCCCTATAGGCATCTGTTTTTCTCATCTATAAAGTGAGGTTGAGCTACATATACTAAGGGGAAGGCAGTTTAAAATTCCCAATTATATGCTAGCCAACAATAGGTCCCATGAGAATCTGCAGTACAGTCTCTTAGGTCAAGAGGTAAAATAGTAAACCCTTTAAGTAGAGAAATAACGATAAATTGTGGATTCTAGAAAATCAAAGACAAAAGAAAAAGGTAGGAATCTAGCATATTCATTTTAAAAATATATACATTTAAAGGCTAAATCTCTCTCGATCAATATTGTATGTTTGATATTTTGATTTTCCTGGCAATTGAAAAAAAATCTCAATTATGTGTTATAAAACCACAAATTAGTTTACAATATTTCATATTACCATGAAACATAATTATATATGAACTACAGATTTGATTAAGTTTATTATTAATATTCAAAAAACATTAATTTAAAAGTAAAACATTTTCCCTCCTGATTAACAAACTTAGAGAACTGACACTTATTATTCATTAAACACATTGTTTTAAAAAAAAAACTGCCTTTTTTTAAATTAATCTTCCATTCAGCATCCAATAATTGTATGGATGAAAACAAAACAGAATCAAAAGACATGGGCTGCAGTCCCAGTTCTGACACTAACCTATCAAGACAGGTTTTTGGTTTTTTCCTTGAAGCTTTCTGGCCTTTGCAATGCATTTGTATATCAAATAGTTTAAGAAAAAGTGTACTTACCAGCTTTATAAGATATAGTGTTAGTCTTTGCCACAGATTTTTTATAACATAAGTACACTGCAGATCCCCACTAAAGTAAAAGGAAAAAGGGAAAAATTTAATTTTTAGTAGCAACTTAAAAAAATTGAGTCTCTTTGGTCTCTCCAATACTATTATCTAAAATGTAGTAACAGATTTTCCCTGTTGGCTATTTTCAGTTGGCATTTTTTTGGCATTATTATCTACTTTCAAAAGTAAAATTTAACATTTTTCCCCCCTTGCAATAGCAATAACATGAGGAAAACTTGACCTTTTATTTTTTTATTTTTTTTTCATTTTTTTTTACATAATTTTTTTTTATTTTTTACATCATTGTTCATTTTTTAATAAATTTTATTGTTATATTCCCCATACAATTGCAGCCCCCCCCAGTCTGACCCCAATCCCTCCCCTCCCGCCCCCGCCCCCCTAAAAGTGTCTCTGGTTCATAGTTTTTTGTTGATTTTGATTTTCACTTTCTTATAGTTATTCATTTTCCTGGTCCCTTATTTAAGTTTTCTAGATTCCTGCTATGAGTGAGACCATCCGGTATTTTTCTTTTTCTTTTTGGCTTATTTCGCTGAGCATGATCCCTTCCAGCGCCATCCATGTTGCTGCAAATTGCATGTGTTTATCTTTTTTGAATGCTGAGTAATATTCCATGGTATATATGTACCACATCTTCTTGATCCAGTCATCTATTTTTGGGCATTTGGGTTGTTTCCAAAGCTTAGCTATTGTAAACAGTGCTGCTATAAACATAGGGGTGCAGGTGTTGTTTGGAATTGATGTTTCTGTGACCTTTGGGTAAATACCTAGGAGTGGAATTGCTGGATCATATGGAAGCTCTATGTTTAGTAGGTCCAGAAATCTCCACACAGCTTTCCACAGTGGTTGGACCGGTTTGCACTCCCACCAACAGTGCAGAAGAGTTCCTTTTTCTCCACACCCTCGCCAACATTTGTTGTTGCTAGGAAAACTTGACCTTTTAAAACAAAACTAAGTCACAACAATTTAGATTTTATTCTAAGTCCAGATGTTGGGCAAAAATTATTAAGAAATATCTATTCATGAGTACAACTTTCTTTTGATTATACAATCCCTTTCAATATTGCCACGTTTTTTGGCAGCTTTTTATACCAAAACCTAAGAGTTATAATTTGTCATATATTCATTTCCTTACTTCCCATTTTCTCCTGAATCCATTCCAAATCAGGTTTTAATTCCACTGTTCCTTAAAAGAATACCCTAACTTCAGTGATGTCAAGTCTAATTGTTGATTCCCAGTCTTCATCTTATTCAAGCTCGCAGTAGATTTTGATAGCATTCATGGTTCCCTTCCTGAAACATTTTCTTTTCTGGGCTTTTGGGGGATGAGACTCTCTGCATGATGCCACCTAATCTCTGGTCACTCCTCAGTCTCTTTCGTGGCATCCTTTCTCTGTTCCTGATCATCACATGCAATCTCTTCTTTACTTTCTCTAAATGATCTCATACATTCAATGCTATGGTTTTAAATAAGTTACTCAAAAAGGAGTCTCAAATTTCTACTCCCAGTTGCAACTGAGATGGGGAAGATGGTGGGTAAAGCAGATTTGGGGGTGAAGAAATGGAGTTCGCTTTTAGATATGGTAAGTCTGAAACATGTACTAGATATCCAAGTGAAGAGTCAAATGGAGCTAAAGCCAGAGGTCTAAAATGGAGACGAAACTTACGAAATGACACCACCTGACAGAAAGGTGGGAACAGATATATCCATTGCATACTTCCTGACCTCCTTCATGTCTCAACTCAAATATCACTCTAATAAGAGAACATTTTCTTCACCACCTTAACTATAATAACAAGCCTCCCTCTTCCTTGCTCAGTTCTCCCTATTACCCTTATCTTGTATTTTCCCCCTCCATAGCACATCACTATTTTGCATATTGTACACCAAAAAAAAAAAAAAATCATCCAAACAAACCTGTAAAATAAAGTACTAATTTTACCCCTATTTTATGAATAAGGAAATTGAGGAACAAAGAAAGAGTCATGGAACTTGTCCAAGAGAAGCATTTGGAATTCAAATCCAGTGGTTTAGCTGGAGCCCATTCAATTCACACTATATTTCCTCTTTATCCTCTTCAGAAGAGAAGAAATGTCCTCTGACAATACTGACACTAATGTTTCAGGGTAAACAATAATAGAAACCATTATCTCTGGCTTTAGTTTCAATGCAGTAAGTCTACTGATTTTGATTAGGTTATACAATGCAGAACCATTATACAATACAGATTTATTTTGCTGTCTTACAGAGGGGGTTGAAAACATATTCAGGGTCCCTAAATTTGCACTGTATTCAGTCACATATCAATATGTTCCAGTTCTCCCTCTTCTAGCTTTATCTAAACCTTCAGTGTTTCTCATGTTGCTGGCCGAAAAGGGGAGGTTTGATAAATAAAGCAGCTTCTCATGAAAAAGTAATAAATGACAAGGTATATATAAAACCTTTTAGAATTCAGCCAAGTGTTAATTTACGTAGTTATAAAAGGACCATGTCTGGAGCTGCTCTAGGTTCATTATGAAATTAAATTTTAAAATTTGTGATTAAAAATTCAATTGTCAAAATTACAGAAAACATGTCTTTCATACTTTGTTGGTAGGAATATAAAATAGTTATACCTTTCTTGATAAAATCCTGAAAGTAAATATATGCTTTGATTCAGAAATTCCAGGACATATCATAAAGATATATTAAGTAATGCAGTAGTGTTTAAGAGTTTGGTTCCAGGGTGCTATAGTCTGGGTTTGAACGCTGGTTCAACTGCTTACTGAAGGTGTGACCTTGGGCAAGTAACTACCTTTTCACTTTCAATTTTCCTTTTTTTGCAAAATTGGGTAAATACTACTCAAGATGGTTGAGAGGATTAACTGAGTCAACGGATATGAAATACCTAGAAATACCTAGTGCTGTTATATGTACACATAACAGCATCATAAATATAACTTATTTTATGGAAGATTTAACCGTAATTATGTTCATGAAAGCTTTGCTTGTAATATTAAAAAAATTAGTGCCTAATATGAAAAAATGTTCAACATCACTTGTAATCAGGGAAATGCAAATCAAAACTACCATGAGATACCATCTTACACCAGTGAGAATGGCACATATTAAAAAAACTAGCAACAGCAAATGTTGGCGAGGTTGTGGAGAAAAAGGAACTCTCCTGCACTGTTGGTGGGAATGCAAACTGGTCCAACCACTATGGAGAGCTGTGTGGAGATTTCTGGACCTACTAAACATAGAGCTTCCACATGATCCAGCAATTCCACTCCTAGGTATTTACCCAAAGGACACAGAAACATCAATTCCAAAGAACACCTGCACCCCTATGTTTATAGCAGCACTGTTTACAATAGCTAAGCTTTGGAAACAGCCCAAATGCCCAAAAATAGATGACCGGATCAAGAAGATGTGGTACATATACACCATGGAATATTACTCAGCATTCAAAAAAGATAAACACATGCAATTTGCAGCAACATGGATGGCGCTGGAAGGGATCATGCTCAGCGAAATAAGCCAAAAAGAAAAAGAAAAATACCGGATGGTCTCACTCATAGCAGGAATCTAGAAAACTTAAATAAGGGGCCAGGAAAATGAATAACTACAAGAAAGTGAAAATCAAAATCAACAAAAAACTATGAACCAGAGACACTTTTTGGGGGGTGGGGGGGGCGGGAGGGGAGGGATTGGGGTCAGAATGGGGGGTTTGCAATTGTATGGGGGAATATAAAAATAAAATATATTATTTAAAAAAAATTAGTGCCTAAATGTCCTAAATAGATGATGAACTAAATGAATTGTGGTAATCCTTTTAATGCAGTCATATCCAGCCATTCAATGTCTTCTATATTAGAACTGCCACTATAATCAAAGAAATGCAAATTAAAAATAGAATAAGTCTTGCTTATTAGATAGTAATTAAAAACCAACCAGTGTTGGTGAGGTGTGGGAACCGGGGAAGGGCATTCTTGTACATTATGGCTGATGGGAGCATAAACCACATCTTTTCAAAGCGATTTGTCAACACTTTTCAAAATATACCGTAAACCCATTAAGTAGTTACAATTACTTATTCTTCCAGAGACCAAAAAAAAGAAAAAAAATTGATCAAAGCAGCATTATTAGTAAAGGGAAAAATGAGAAATAACTCGCATTCATGTGTATTTTCTGGCATACTGTATGATCATTAAAAGAATTAACCCTCTAGAGTTACAGTAACTGATAAAGATTAATAGTGAAAAAAGCACATATCAGGCCTCCCTGGTGGCACAGGTTAAAGTCTCAGCACAATCAAGCTATCGCCAGCCACTGGGATATGAGGTCTATCCCTGGTCAGGGAGCTAGCAGGAGCAGCAGACTTCTCCTGTCTCTCCTGCTGCTTTACTCAGCAGTGTATTTCAGTAGATCTGCCTGTTCTGCTCTCCAATCTGTCTCTGATGAATCCTCTCACCCTCCACACCTCTGGCCCATACCCCAGTTCTCCTATGCATAAGTAAATAAAAATAAATCTTTATTTTAAAAAAAAAGTTTATATACGATACATAAAAATTTCCAATTTTTGAAAAAATAAAGAATGAAGTTATTTTATTTATATTACACATATGTGCAGCTAAAAAGGACTGGAAGGACACAAGTCAAATTGTTAATTGTCACCCTCAATAAAGGGTTACAAAAGATGGAAGTAGGAAAAAGACCTACAATTGTCACAGACCTACAATTTGCTCTCCGTCTTGGTTTTCTGAGTACACTTCTTTTTAAGAACTGAAAACAATCACGGAAGAACAAATCCAAAGACAATTACAGATCATGCATATCTTAAGGCTAGTGGAAGGACTTTGGCTTTGGGAAGCCATCAAGCAGAGGAAACAATCTTATTTTTGTTTCTAAAAGAATTCCATTTGCAGCTATGTGAAGAACAGGTTGTAGGAAGAAGAGGAAGCAGTGAACAGTTAGACCAAGGGTCTGGCAAACTATGGCCCACATTTGACCCAAGGCCTGCTTTTGGACACATGAGCAAAGAATGATTTTTACTTTTCAAATGGTTGTTGGGGGGAAAAATTGCACAATGGAGACTGTGGCTGCACAAAACCTAACTTGTTATTTAGTCCTTTATACAAAAGTTTGCTTGACTCCTAAATTAGGAGACTATTGTAATAATCCCATTAAGAGATGATTACTGTTTGGACCAGGGTTGTGGCAATAGAAGTTAAGAAATTAAGAAATATACTTCCAGGTATATTTTAAAATTACAGTCAACAGGATTTGCAGAAGAATTGAATGAGTAGAAGAGAAAGGTCAAGGATTACACCAAGGTATTTCAGTGAAAGTAGAATTTCCATTTATTAGATAAGGAAGACTATGGGGAGGTTTGGAGAAACACAGCAGGAATTCAGTTGGTATATGTTAAATTTGACATCCAAGAAAAGATGAATTAGAGAGGTCCAGGCTAGAAACTCAAATCATCCTGTAGTTAAATGATGAGATCCTCAAGGGAGTTACATTTAGATGACAAAGCTAGATGGCCTAAGGACTGACTCTTGGGGCACTCCATTGTGCAGAGGTTAGGGAGGTGGGAAGGAATTGGGAAAAGCAGAAAGGGTATAAAGGGTGAGGTAGGAAGACAGGAAGGGTGAGTACAAAGGAAGAGAATATATCTGTTCTTCCTGCCACTGTTTCATGAAGGAAGAAGTGACCATCTATGCCAATCAAAACCTAAGAAGTTAAAATGAAAAACGAATCATCTAATTCAACACAAGAACAATCTTGAGGGGACGATGGACAAAAGTCTAACTGAAAAGTGTCAAAGTGTGGAAGGGGAGAAAATACAGTCAATGCTTTTGAGACATTTTACTGTAAAGAAGAACAATGAAATGAGGTAACAGATGGAGGGGGGCAATGGGTCAAGAAATTGTGTAAAGATGGGAGATATTGCAACATGCAGAAAGAAATAACCCAGTAGTAAGAGAAATTGGATGACTCACAAAAAAGTAAAGAGAATTACTGACCGATGTCCTCCAGTAGGTAAGAGGGCACTAGGTAAGACTAGGTAAGATTTAGTGCACAAGTAGAGGAATTAACCTTGGTTTGTGCATTACTCTTGCAGTAAAGAGAAAAATCTTTTTTATTTTAAGAAAAAAATCTCCATTTGAAAACACAATTAAAGTACTTTCTTAAAAAAAATCCAACATATTTAAAATCGTATTTTTAATTCAGTAATTGGGCTATGCTGTTTTCCAAATAAAGATTTATTTTAAAGTATGCTCTCTTCTTTGGTGGCTAATTTTATCAGTGCAGAAGAGTTACTTACCATACTGTTATTGAGATTCTTATCGACTTTGCAGAATGTATGTGGGGGACTTTCTCCTTTACTGGGTATAATAATGCATATGTCTGTGACAGCCAATGTATTCTGAGTCATGTTTTCAGAGGCTCTGCGGTAAGTGATATAAATTCTTTGTGATGAGGTATTGCCACTAATATTTGCTGGGCGTCCATAGGGAGTACTCTGAATAATTTCACAGCCCTGCTTCAATCTTTCTTTCCACAAATATATAACCCTAAAAAATAAATTAAAAATTAATAAATACACAAATACAAAAGCATCCTTAAATAATGTCAGGTATCAAGAGCTTATCTTTCAATGTAGTAAAAATATTCCACTTGTATTACATGTTTGAATTGCACAGTCATGTAAAATTAAAGCATTGTTTCCCTACCAAAATTAAAGTAAAGCAAGAAAAATTCATATTAATTTTTATGTTTGTTAACATAAAACCACAAAAAGGCAATAATTAAGTGCAGAGGCACTTGTTTAAATGCTCCATTTAATAGAATTATTTATTTTTTTGGTCTCTAAAACTAAGCACCTTCTTTAGAAAAGGCAATTTTGTATTTCTGGCCAAAGTTAAAATTTTATGAAAAGCTCCTTACCTGACAAGTATAGAACCTGCTTGCAAACTTTTACTTCCAATAATTCTCCAGGTCTAAGAGAGAGTTTTAGCTTTTCAAAGAGAAAGTAAACTCAATTCTATCATTAATAAAAAGTCTGGATGAAAGACACTGGCTTTTTTCCCTTCTTCACTCTGGTAAAATTACAGGCTTTTAATAAAGGGAAGGTCAATATCCATTCCTTAAGTCTTCTGAATACTATACTTAAAGTACTTGGGACACAAAGAAAACGTCATGCTTAAATAACATTTTTAATCTCTCACAGAATGCCTGATTTGTACTTGTATGCTAAGTCCTTGCCATTAGTCAAGAACAATTTTTAAAGGCTTACTATATAAAATGTCTGCATTTTCTACAAAATTGTCTATAAAAGTACAAATCAGGAATTCTGTTGCTACATAAAAAAGAGAGCCCCAGCTTCAAGACAGTACCCTAAGCAAAGCACTAATTTACCACAAGAAATTTGTTTGGTGCACACAGACTCAAGCATCCATCTATAATTATTATAAGTGATGCTGAAAAGACATCCTTTTCTTGTATTTTAAAAATAATTAAAACTTTTATGATCAGGACAATACATTAATATTTGGTGTTTTTCTATAAAAATGTTTTTCAGATTTTTTTCCTCTATTGTTATTAGACAGATAAGATGAAAATGCTCGGAACTATAAGACAAACGGACACTGAAGAGGCATGAGAAACACAAGAAAATAGGGTCTCCCCCATGGCACAGTGGCTTGAGTGCAGTGCTGTGAAGCCTCTGCAGTGCGGGTTCGATTCCCGGCTGGCCAGGGAGATAACCCACATGGCGCAGCAGACCTCTCCTGTCTTACCCGCTGCTCCCCTCAGCAGTGTTTTCTGTCGTCTGCCTGTTCTGCTCCCCGCTCTGTCTCTGGTGAATTCTCTCACCCTCCAGTGCCTCTGGCCTATACCCCAGTTCTTGTATAAATAAATAAATCTTAAAAAAAAAAGAAAAAAAAAGAAAAAAGAAAAGAAACACAAGAAAATAGGATGCTGGATATAATTTTGCCTATTTTCTAAAATTGTCATATATCACAATTAATGAACAATGAAACATAGCATATTTGCATCAATAACAAAAATAAAAAATCCTTAAAAAAATACTTACCCTAGATCTGTAAGTGGAGGTTTATCTCTTCCTCTTCTATAGCAAAGGTAAATCTGTGGCCCCACAAGACTTCCATTATTGAGATCAGCTGACAGTCCAGTTGGGGTAACATCAATACACATATAATCCCGTGGCACTTCCTCCCCAAGAGATTTAATAATAACTGAAACATCTGTAATAGGTTCTTTAGGTTTAGCTACTTTATGACAGGCATCATTGAAGTGAATTTCTTCTTCAAGAGGCTTTGAAACATCAGTCAATCCTGCTACAACAAAGTAGTCAGCAACACGAGGCCCCTTATCTTCAATCATCTTCCATTACAGAAGGTCACATCTAAAAGAGAAGTAAAACCAGTATTTGCCTACAGAAAGCCAAATAAATATAAGTAGTTTGTGAGCAAATAAGAACAAAACTCTAATACACACTTCCCTAATAAATATCTAGTATTATATATAACTTTCACGATAAAAATGTATGCCTTTTAAAAAAGTGGGCCTGCATGATGGTGGGGGGAGTGGGGAGATGCAGGGGAGGAAGTCTCCTCTGAGAATTTATAACAATAGGACTGCCATGGAATTGCCATCTGCATTGGACCAGGAAGTTCCAAAAGGAGACATTAACAAAAAATGTGCTTCCAGGGCTAGTGATACTGTGAGGAAGCAAATGCAAAACAGTCCTAGATGGTATACCCTACATCCAGGTTTTCCCCAGATAAAATCCAGAACACAACACAAAGAAAAGTTTACCCTATATGGGTCTCAGCAGGTATAAAAGAAGAACTTCAAAAAATAAAAATAGGGCAGATTATAAGAGTACTGCAAACTTTCAACAAATTCAAAGAAAAAAAAAAACACAAAGCAGAATTTGTCATGAATTAGTAAATACTTTAATAGCAAAATCTCCCTCAGTCATCTAGTATTACTTAAACCTTATTTGTTTCTTTAATAAGGAAAATACATCCCACATGACTGTCATTAGTTATATAACAGTTACAGGAAAAAAGTTTAATATATAACAGAAATTTGCCAATATGTGCCTCATGTTAGACTTAGTTCCAATAAATGCCAAGGACTCCATAGACAAAAAAATTAGATCTATATGCTATATGCCTCTTTTGTATATTTATATGAAAAAATCTTAAAGTCTAAGCAGTCCTTTGATAAAGGTACCTGATTAACTTTGCTTAACCCACCCAGAATTATTTAAACAATGAGCCCCATTTTCCTACTGAAAAACTAGAAAAATACCTCCGAATACTCTTCAGAAAAAGCTAGTTTAAACAACCTTCAGGCCTTCCTGGTGGCACAAGGGATTAAGTACTGCACTATGAAGCAATCCACAGCCTCTGCAGCATGAGTTCAATCCCTGGCCAGCCAGGGAGAAACCCACATGGTGAGGCAGACCTCTTCTGTCTCTCCTGCTGCTCCCCTCAGCAGTGTATTTTGGTCAATCTGCCTGTTCTGTTCCCCAATCTGTCTCTGGTGGACCCTCTCACCCCCTGCATCTCTGGCTTGCACCCCAGCTCTTGTATGCATAAATAAATAAATCTTTTTAAAAAATAAACAACCTTCTTCTACAGAGTATAAAACACCTGAGGGCAAAGAAACTATCATCAGTTTTATTATAATCCATAAATATTTAATTTTCTATATTGCCAATGTCACTAGTTTTCAGAATTCATGCCATTATTTCATGAAATCTGTACCCATTGCTCAAGTACACTCTGTATACATTCCCACCAAAATAAAACCTAAAGAAGGATCAAACATTCCTACTTGTTTTATTTTGATATATATGACACCCGTGCAGCAATTTCCTTACAGACAAGATTTCTGCATAAAACAAAGGGCTTACGTTTTCCAGAATGTCTCCTACACTGACAGGAAGAGAAAGGAATAACCTGCTCGCCTGAGAATACAGATATTAAACACTCTCAGCTGACTGCATTTAACAGGTGCTCCACAAAAACCAAGCAGTTTTACCCAAAGTGACCATGTATTCATTTTTCTAAAATAGGAGAATAATAAAAGTACTTTTGAAAAGTATTTTGTATTTACCCTTATTTCTTCATTTCATTATAATCTTTGAAAATAATTTTAAATGCCTTTTTTTATTTTATGGATATGCCACCATTGACTCTATTTCCATAATGTTGATCTTCTCTTCTACTTATTTTACTAATTTTTATTTTATTATTATTTATATTATTTGTTTATTTATTTTTTAAAAGATTTATTTATTCATTTACACAAGAACCGGGGTACAGGCCAGATGCGCGGGAGGGTGAGAGGATTCACCAGAGACAGAGCGGGGAACAGAACAGAACAGGGCAGACTGATGAAATACACTGCTGAGGGGAGCAGCAGGAGTGAAAGGAGAGGTCTGCTGTGCCATGTGGGACCTTCGCCGCTTGGCCGGGATTGAACCCATGCTGCAGAGGCCTCAGACAACTTCACAACGCAGCATTCAACTGTCTGTGCCACCAGGGGAGGCCCCTTTGCTAATTTTTAAAAATATTATGATGAATAACCTTGACAATAAATCTCCGGTTAGAACTCATTTCTTCAGGATAAATTTCTTCGAGTAAAATTATTAGGTCAAAAGTTACATTACTGGCTTCTATAAGTTGTTTATATGCTTTTATGCATAAAGAATTCTTAATTACAATCTCTTGATAGACATATGTCTTAAAAATTAACTTGGTAGTTAGAGTGTAACAGGGTGGTCCCCAGAAAAGGGGAGGTTCCAGGTTCCTTACTCCACCCAAGGGAGGGTGGAGCTGAGCAGGGAAGAGAAGAAGCTGGAGAGGAGACTGGAGTAGGAAGAAAACAGGATGGAGAGCCAGAAAAGGTGATCAAAAGGAGGCACAAGGAGCAGAAAGACATGTGAAGAAGTTGTATTGGCTTGTTAGTCCTGGACTGCGTAAAACAGATGTGGGTGAGCGATCCGTGGGGAGGTTAACAATGGCAGCTTTTATCTTGATTTTAATTTTGTTCTTTTTCTTCCAGACTTGTCTGACTGTTTCTGACTTTTTCCTATGGGTTGCCACCAACAGGTGCTTTAGACTTGTGGCAGGCTTTTGGGCCTTGTTTTGGGCCAGTCTTGTTTGGCTGGACTTTTACCCACAAGGGGATGGGTAACTTTGGGTGCTTAATTTAAAAACTATATTCTTTGTCTTTTCTGTATTGCACACTAATTGTATTAAAGTTCCTTTCTATTAAAGGTCTGTATGTATTGTTTTGATGAGGTGAATGGCAGAACCTATTTAGAGTAGGCAGGTTTGGGGGTTCTGGTGCCCCTCTCCCTGCCCTGTAACAAAAGTACTTTCCTTTCATCATAATGAAGAGATTTAAATATTCTTTTTCTTAGCCTTTAACTTCATGTTAACTAAAACATGTTAACTAAAACTTCATGTTAAACTAAAACATATGGTTTTAGATCTTGCTACATAAAAAAGGGAAAGAATACAAAGAATGCTTTTATGAAAACACATTGTGCCTAGGAGGGAGGGGATAAAAGGGGGGTGTCATCCTGAGGAAGGGGGCTCAATTGCTGTATCCTTGTTCAATTGCTGTTTCCCTTGCTTACCATTAAAACCTGTGAAAATGACGCCATGGTTTCCAAAATTCTCTTTCAAATCGCTAGAACTGCCGGTGAACCCTACCTGGCCTGGGATGGTTGCAAAACAACATTGTTTTTAAAATTCCAAGGCAAAAAAATACTGAAAATATTTACTACAGAATGAATAATTAATAATATTTCCTAATAATGCCATTAAACCAAAAGACTTTCACTGGGATGTGAAATTTAAAATCCTCGTGGAAAATAAATATTAAGATAAAACACATTTGGTGGCAAAAGCCACCAAAAATTATATCAGAACAAAAAAATCCTCAAGGAGTTAAGGAAGTAAATTTCTTTCCACTTTTTTGAGATAAAATTCTTTACATTTTTGATATAAATTTCTTTACATTTTCAAAACAAGCATTTGATCCAACAGTGACATAAACTCTCAACCTTATTCAAGCTGAAGTAACAATAATACATCATTAACCAATTGCTGCTTTTTTATTCTTCTTTGTTCTACATGATATAGAAAAGGAAGTAGCTCAGATAATGTTTAGTCATCTTAAATTTCAGATATCTGTTTAGCTAATACTTCATTTCAAATTATATCTATGTTCTCTGTTCCTAAAGGTTCATGAGAACTAAATTGAGAAAACATTACAAAAAAGTTCTTACCCATTCAGCAAATAATGAAGACTGATTTTTTTTTTCCTCTTTCAATCTCTGCCCAATCAATTCAGATTCCTTTTTATTTCTTCTATCTCTCCATTGTGTCAAAGTAGTTAAGCATCTGTTACTTAGGCTAACTCTAAGAAAAGAAAGGTAGCAGCAGAAATCAGAGACAACATTTTAAATATACATTAAAAAAAACAAAAGTCTGAACACAAAAGTCTTACAAAATTATAAACTATTAATGAAATTGTAAAAATGTGCAAAAGTCCTTCAGATAGGGTCTTGATAAACAGTTACAAATAATGTATTTAGAAATGATCGGTAACACATCAGTTCAACTCCCTCTCACTTAAATAAGCTAGAATAAATTTCCTGTTTTTAAATGTAACTCCACAGTTAAGAACCTAGTCAAGCTCATCTTATCTTACATTATCAGTATGGAACTAGAGACTCTCATTCCCATATTTTCTCCAAATTTCATCTTTCATCTTTCTTTGAACCAAGGTAATCTACTTACTGTCCTTCAAATATAATTTTGCTCTTTTCCTTTTTTTAGATACACTAATTTCCTATTTCTAGTTAATTCACGTTCATCATACTTTTCAACACAAGATAAATGTATGTAGATTCTCATTTAAGCTTTATAAACGGTACAAAATAGCAAAAATAAAAAGAAATTCAACAATCCCATTTAAAATAATAAATCAGGTTTATATTAACTATGTTTCCTGGTTTTCTCTGAGAATAGAAATTCTTCTAACGATCATGGGCAGTTATAAATACAGAACAAAAAAATCGTATTTTTTTGTTTAATAAGTGATTTTATAAACTGCTATAATCTTCATAATATTAAATGACTATGTAATGTTCCATCAAATGGAAATATAAATTATAACCAGTACTGCATTTTTCTGTTCCCAAAGTATAGGTACCCAAAGTATGGTAAGTTGATACTTAAAATAACACTGAAGTGAATGAATATTTCACTTTATAATCATCCATAAACATATTATACTAAACGTCTTCTTACCCTGAATCTAACTTACCTAGCAACTAACAACCGTAACTATCAGTGCCTCAGGGAAATTAGAAATTATGAAGTAATTCATTCATTCAATGAATGTTTCATAAATAATTACTAAGATATGATCAAATTCTAGGAGCCACTGCTCTGACTTAAAGGAGTGTCTTGTTTAGTTCTACTTTTCCACAGCTCTTTCTATACTTTTATTCTATCTCCAGCCAGCCTTTTCCCTATTTCCCTTAATATCATCCCTCCAGATTCCAAGTACTTCATCCTACTCAAAGTTTTCATATCAGTTTCCCCCCCCAAGTCCCACGTAAATATTACTACAATGAGATACTTTGAGAAAAGGAGAAAGAGAAAACATTCTCATAACTTTTACTATAGTATATTGCTATGTTTCATTATTAATTATTGTTAATCTCTTACTATTCCTAATTTATTTAATTTAGGTATGTATGTATAGGAAAAAACATAGTATATACAGGGTTTGGTACTATCCTTGGCTCAGGCATCCATCTGGAACAAACCCTTGCAGGTAAGAGGGTTTGGGAAGGATCACTAATACGTAAGTAATCTTAACAGAGGATGTTGCCTGTAATAAAAGACGTTGAACTATTTCTGACCAAAGGCATATCGGGGCCTCCCCTGGTGGCGCAGCGGTTGAGCACTGGACTGAGAAGCTGCCCACAGCCTCTGCAGCGCCAGTTCGATCCCTGGCCACCGGCGAGGGTCCCACATGGCGCGACAGACCTCTCCTGCCGTGCCCACTGCTTCCCTCAGCAGTGTATTTCTTCGTCAGTATCCTGCTCTGTTCCCATCTCTGCTTTGGTGAATTCTCTCACTCTCCCGCGCTTCTGACTGTACCCAGTGCTTGTATAAATAAATAAATAAATCTTTAAAAAAAATAGAAATAGGCATATCATAAGACATCTTCTATCAAATATTATTTTGTATCACTTATTACTTATAATTATTATATGGTGAATATATTTCAAGTTCTTAAGAATTTTGGTAAATTTACATTGTGTTCAATACAGAAAACCACTGATGGAAAGAGAAATCAAAATGAAAAACAAAAATGACTTACACATTTCTGAAGGTTTCTCTGAAAATAATGCCAGCCAGGTCTCAACTTGTGAATTCTTCAAGCCTACAGAGTTTGAGGAAAAAACTGAGCTTCAATTAATTCCAACCACTTTTTTCTAAGATCTTGTAGATAAAGTTCTGTTATCAAGAGTAAATTTTCAAATATAATGACTGCATATATTGTTTTCATATGCTTAAGAGCCAAAGCGTTACTTTCAAATCCCAGTACCTCCAGAAAGAAATGATACACACTTAAAAAAAAAAAAAAAAAAAAAAGGAATAGGGAGAGAAAGGCAGAGAAAAAAAAAAAAAGAAGAATAAGGATACAACAGAGTAAATGTGTATGGAAGCAAGAGGTGTGAGAAAGAAAAACATGCCTATTTGGGGACATTGTATATTGTATCTCATTCCTAGAGGAAAAAATAATAGAGATTTTAGAAGACTTAAACACAGATTCACAAACTTCCATATATATGCATGTTAAAGAATACAATACCCAAAAATATTTTCCCTTTACCACAAATTTTAAAATTACTATTTAAATAGAATCAGTTATATAAGATCCTTAAGAATAAACTATGACTGGGAACTCATCAAGTAATGCAGAACTTCTGAGCAAGACAATAACAATATTGTAATATTATCATGGAATTCAAATGCCATTATCATTTTTCTAAAAACTGAGTAATTGGGCCTCCCTGGTGGCGCAGTGGTTGAGTGCTGGGTTGCGAAGCTGCCCATAGCCTCTGCGGCGCCGGTTCGATCCCCGGCTGCTCCCAGGCCACCAGAGGAGGGTCCCACATGGCGCGCAGACCTCTCCTGCCGCCCGCTGCTCCCCTCAGCAGTGTACTTCGGTCCTTCTGCCTGCTCTGCTCCCCGCTCTGGCTCTGGTGAATTCTCTCACCCTCCCATGCTTCTGACTCTACCCAGTGCATGTATAAACAAAACAAACAAACAAATAAATAAATAAAACATGCCTCTATTAAAAATAAATAAATAAATAAATAAATAAAAAATAAAAACTGAGTAATTTAGTAAGTTGTAGTTAAGAGTATAAAGAAATGGAAAGGTAATGTCACTAACAAATTTTTACAGTATAGTCAGTCTAAACTGTATTGTACCAGTTTGTTGTAGGTTTGATGCTTTATATTGTTGGAGCCCAACACACACACAGAGGAATTCCAGTTAAGTCAAAAGCACTTGCAGGAAAGCAAGTTGAAATGCAGTAATCAGAAGCACGCAAGAGAAGAAACCACAGCTTTAACCAAAATGGAGTATCTACTAATGAAAGGATAAATAGCAGCAGTAACTGACATAGATTTACCTAAATTGCTTGGTCCTGGATATGTGTATGTCTATGGGAAGGGGAAGAGAAAGGGGGAAAGGAGTGAATTTATTTGAAACAAGATTTCATAAAGTGTCGGAATGGAGTGGAGAGAGAATGAATGAGAAATAGCATAAATACAATCTTGCTACTGCTAAAAATGGTCAGGATGTATATATTCATTTTTAAAACTATGATACCACTTTACCTCAGCTTCATTGAAAAATTTCAGACAGTAAATATGGAATGGTATAAATAGCCTTCAAATATTTCTAAAGTCTCACTGCTGACAGGTAGCAAAGAGTGTAAATACTGACCTGCTGAAACATTTTAAAAATTAAACAGCAGATCATCACACAAATTTTCTAGTTGAAATATTTGACATGTATAAAAATACTCAGAAGTTTTGAATAATACAGCTCCAATTGCATTGGTAGAATATAGGAGTTATTTAAAGGCAATTATGAATAATGAAGGTGTTATATAAGCAATTCCTAATACATTTTCTGCTACATTGAGTTTCTTAATATAGCAAGAACACTGTTTTGGTCATGACTCTGCACCACTAAACATAGAAACCTAAATACAAAACATTTGGAAGAATTGTTAGTCTAGCAAGTTAAACAAATTAAACTTTGAAGTACTACACCATATCCAGTAAATTAATACATATAAATTAAAAAAAACAACTCCAATGCTGGTGGTGCTATAAACTAATAAAAGACAACTTAAAAGTTGTTAATGTCACTGATTTAGAGCATTTTTGGAAAAGTTATCCAGCAATTATTTTAAATTAAGTAAAATTTTAATTAATTCTATTTTGGTGAAATCTCAAGAAAAAATTTTTTAAAAAGCTAACTTTGGTCAACATTATTTACAACTATACCTCCTTCGAGATTCATAGAATTTTTGAGAAGAAAGGGATCTTTTATTATCTTTTGCTTCAATCTCATCATATTGTTGATGAAGAAATTAGAGTCTATCAAGGAAAATTTGACTTACTTAAATTAACAATTCATCAGTAGTAGAGCAGAACCTAAAACTCCTTACCTCCATATCTCTTGTTACTATATCATTTAGATTATTCCACAGGAGCCCCAAGCAATGACCCAGAATTGATGCGGATAAGCAGATCAGGTTAATGTGGCTAAAATGACCCACTGTTTTTCCTAGACATTCTAAAGGCAGGACCTGCAGTAGCTAAAATATAGCTTCTCTTCTTTAAGCTCCATTAACCTACTTTAAGCAATCAAACAGCCCTGTAGGACCTTATCTTCTTATTCCCAAGAAAACCAGTAATCACTGCTTTCATTTTCAAATTTATATCACCAACCATGACTTTCCATTGATATCCAATGCCTATTTAATAATTCTACCTGTCTAATAGCCAAAACAACAATTTCCCTAGCTAATATCTACCTGTAGGACTAAAACCACTTCTCTGCTCTCCTCCTCACTCTCTGAACACAACTCTGTAAATGCACCAAAAAGGGCATAAATTTGAAACTAGAATGTTGCCTGTACTTATTACCACTCCAAGTGTGAATACACTCAAGGGGATATGGGCTCCAGGAAAGAAAAAAATAAACACTAAAGAAGTACAAGCAAGGGGACAGGGGAAAGTTAAGAACAGAAGAACAACCTATACCAGAGGAAACAAAATTTACGATCCAGACCTAACATATTTCTTAACAGATAACCTCAGGAAACAAAAGTAGGATATTAGGAAAATTAAATAACATAATGAATATAGTAAAAAACCAATTAAGAAGATGATCCAATGTAAAGAAGACATACAGAAATTGAAAATATATATTATGAACTTTTTTTTAAAGGTGGCTTAAGAAACTGAGAAGACAACCTAAGACTGGGATATGCAAAAGACATATCTGATCTAGAACATGGTGGGGGCAATAAAAAAGAATATCATACAATATCATTTATGTCAATTAAAAATACATTCAATGGGCCTCTCCAGTGGCGCAGCGGTTGAGCGCTGGGTTGCGAAGCTGCCCGCAACCTCTGCAGCGCCGGTTAGATCTCTGGCTGCTCCCCCACCACAGGAGGAGGGTCCCACATGGCACGCAGACCTCTCCTGCCGCCTGATGCTCCCCTCAGCAGTGTACTTCGGTCCTTCTGCCTGCTCTGCTCCCTGCTCTGGCTCTGGTGAATTCTCTCACCCTCCCACGCTTCTGACTGTACCCAGTGCTTGTATAAATAAATAAATAAATCTTAAAAAAAAAAGTACATTCAAAATAGCACTTTAGTTTTCTTTCCTTTTTTTTAAAGATTTTTTTTTTTTAATTTATACAATAGCTGGGGTACAGGCTAAAGGTGGGGAGGGTGAGAGGATTCACCAGAGACAGAGCGGAGAACAGAACAGGCAGACAGACCGAAAGCACTGCTGAGGGGAGCATCAGGCGAGACAAGAGAGGTCTGCCATGCCATATGGGTCTCTCCCTGGCTGGCCGGGAATCGAACCTGTTCTGCAGAGACTGTGGACAGCTTCACAGCTCTGAGCTCAATGCGCTGCAGCACCGGGGTGGCCCAACTTTAGTTTTCTATAACATAGTTAGCTGAAATGCTAACCATTTCAAAATGGTATGGGGGTGGGGGTGAAATGGAAGTGAAGATGGAGGAAAGAAGAGGATACAATATAATTAAAGCAGGCCCTCCCAAGACCAATGAGGAAAGTGTTACATGAAACAAGAGTATGATTAAATCAATTCTCTACACCAGAGGCATTCTCACCGCTCATCCTTCAGAAGAGATATTATTAACCGTTGATTTCAGCAAAACTCACATCACTATGGCCTTAAGAAGACCACTTCAATAAGGTGTTAGTAAAAAGAAAAACCCAAGTGAAATAAGCAGAGGGGAGAATAGGAAGTGAGGAAGCAAAGACAATCCTCTGGAGGAGTTTGGATGAGAAGGGGGGCAGGGAAATGGAATGGTAAACTGGTAGAAAGTGAGCAATCAATACAGGACTTTTTAAAAAATGAATGAAATTAAGGGGGTTATGTCAACACCAATCATCCAATAAAGAAAAAATGAGGATGAAGGAGATAAAAGGAGGTCTGTAAAAGCAAAAGCCTTGAGAAAGTGAGGGGAATGGGAGCCAAAATACAGATGGTCTGGTCACAGAGGCAGTGATTTACCTTATCGTAAAAACAAATTTTCCATAATAATATGTTTTCCAATCATTTCCTTAATATGCAGGCTTGATGATGTGAGTTCTTAACCTCTTTTGGGTAATGAACACTTTGAGAATCTAATTAGCACATGGATCTTCTCTCCCTTAAAATACATGAACAGATGTTCAAATAAACTTTATATACCATTTTACTTTAGGGGGATCACTGAGCCACACTTCCCAAATTAATCCATACGCAAATCTGCCTTTTGCCTTTACTTTTTAAAATAATTATGACAAATACAGAAATATGACATATATAAAATACGACTTATATAGAAAACTGTATAACCCTACCTCAAAGTGAACACAACACCTATTAGAACTATCTCCCAGGTTAAGAAATAGAACATTTCCAGTAACAGAAAGCCCCTCAGTTCCCTCCAACCTTTCCAAAAGGAACCACTATCTTGACTTCTGTGTGTTTCTGAACTTCATACAAATGAAACATGGAGAGACCTGTACAGAATAGTGTTCTCTTGGTCTAACTTTTGTCACTCTACAATGTTTTGAGATTTCGGCATATTCATGTAAGTAGCAGTATTTTTATTTCTGTATAGTTATTTTCATTTTGAATATATTTCACAATTTTACTTATTTCTTCTATTGTTAATAGATATTTGGATTGTTTCCAATGTCAGGTGATATAATTACAAAGTTATATACAAATTACCACACATGCTTTTTAATGCACAAGTGAATACATTAAAAAAAAACACCTAGGAATAAAATTGCTAGGATATCGGTTATATATATATTCAACCGATATTATATCGGTTATATATATATGCCAGTTTCCCAAAGTGGTTATAGTAACACCTTAAGTTTGATGGGTAAAATGGCTTAGAAATAAAAACTTTTCAGAAGCATTAACATTCCTTTGTGCTCTCTAAATCTTAGTTTGTTGTTTTTGTTTTCATTAAGTTATTGCTAAATAGATACGATGACTTAACAGTAGTAAGACATAGTTGTTAAGAGCTCTGGTATTATCCTAGCCAAGTTCAAAACCGTGTTCTCTATCCAGTGTTAGATTATCAAATAAGCTTAGGGTACTACCCCCCCAAAAAAGTTTAAATTTAATTTAAATAATGAAGCATTGTATAAAAAAATAGAAGTTTGCTATTTTGTTTATCTTTTGCTTGTTTTATGGTTTGGGATTCATTTGGATTTTATTAAGATTGATTCTGTTTTGTATTACAGAAGGGGCACCATAGTCACTTCAATGTTTGATGATATAAGGGTTTAGAGACAGGAAATTTTGACTCTGATTCTCTTATTCATCAGATAAATATTTATCTTATGCTTACTGAAAAGGATATGTATCAGTTTTATTTTTTACTGTACAGCATCTGAACTCCCTTCTATGCTTAAAGTATTTGCCACTATATGTGTCCTGGAAATAAGGTGGACCCTAAAGTCAACCATGAACGCCAAAAGGCCAAAAACATGCTTCCAAGTTTAGGGATTAGGCACATATATTAATCAGATGCTCTCTTGCAGATTTTGAATCTAGAGCTACAGTTGCAAAGACAGTTAAAAAATTCATTCTTAGGGCAGTGACACAGAGCAATGACGGTATTCCAGCAATGGGATCCAGTGACTTGTGGAAGAGTAAATGAAATCTTATACAAAAAAGGGATATTTCCGGGCCTCCCCGGTGGTGCAGCGGGTTGAGCGCAGCACTGTGAAGCTGTCCACAGCTTCTGCAGCATGGGTTCGATTCCCAGCCAGCCAGGGAGAGATCCACATGGCATGGCAGACCTCTCTTGTCTCGCCTGCTGTTCCCCTCAGCAGTGTGTTTCAGTCAGTCTGCCTGTTCTGCTTCCTGCTCTGTCTCTGGTGAATTCTCTCACCCTCCCGTGACTCTGGCCTGTACCCCTGTTCCTGTATAAATAAATCTTTAAAAAAAAAAAAAAACCAAAACCAAAAGTCTACATACTGTATAACCCCAAGTATGTAACATTAAAACTTAAAAAAAAAAAAAGGATATATCCTTGGCATAACTTTGACTATGGTCTAGCCCTGAGGTTCACTGGTTGGTTTGTTTCTACTTGTTCTCTAAGTCTCGTTCTCCAGTCTTCCACTCATTTCTGTAAACTGATATCCTTGCAATAAATTCTTTTTCTTTTCTATCAGCTAGGCAGAACTGATCTCTGTTGTTTGCCACCAAGAATCTTTAAATGGCAACTCTACCATGTGCCAGACTCTGAAATTTACGCATTAGGAACACAAAGGCAAATAAGATATGACCCTGCCTTACAGGAGTTTAACAGAGAAGGCAGATCAATAAATAAACAATTACAATAAATGAAAACTCTATAACCAGAGTAATCACAGAATGTACAAGGACCACTGTTAAAACTGCTGCTGCCATAAAGCTGGTCACCATTTCCTCCCTTTTCTCTCTCCTTCTCACCTATTTCAATCACTTCTCAGAATAGTCAATGCTCGGACTTTTTTTTTGAGTGGTGGGGGAGGTTGTTAAGTTGATTGGTTATTTGCCATGGATGTGGTATAGGAATCATGAGTAAGCAGATAAAGGAACTGAAAAGAGAAGTAAAGATGTCAATCAGCTGAAGAGAGTAGGCATGTTTTTTCCCTCCCTCCCCCCTCTCTCCCTCTCTCTCTCTCCTCTCTCTCTTTCTCTCTTTCTCTCTTTCTGTTTATACATGCACTGGGTACAGTCAGAAGCGCGGGAGGGTGAGAGAATTCACCAGAGCCAGAGCGGGGAGCAGAGCAGGCAGAAGGACCGAAGTACACTGCTGAGGGGAGCAGCGGGCGGCAGGAGAGGTCTGCGCGCCATGTGGGACCCTCCTCAGGTGGCCGGGGAGCAGCCGGGGATCGAACCGGCACTGCAGAGGCCCTGGGCAGCTTTGCAACCCAGCGCTCAACCGCTGCGCCACGGGGGAGGCCCTAATTCTCTTTTTCAGAAAAAGTTAGGTTGAATTTCTATTACTTGCAAACAAAATAAATTTTATTTTAAAAAAACCACCAAAAAACAATAACAAAAACAAAGAGAAACCCCACCAACTGGGAGAACATTTTTGCACCCAACACTAATGATAAAGGACTGATCACAAAAATCTGCAAAGAGCTGATGAGACTCAACAACAACAAAGAAAATAATCCAGTCAAAAAATGGGCAGAAGAGCTTAAAAGAAACTTCTCTGAAGAGGAAATGCAAATGGCCAACAGGCATATGAAAAAATGTTCAACATCACTTGTCATCAGGGAAATGCAAATCAAAACTACCATGAGATACCATCTTACACCAGTGAGAATGGCACATATTAAAAAAACTAGCAACAACAAATGTTGGCGAGGGTGTGGAGAAAAAGGAACTCTTCTGCACTGTTGGTGGGAGTGTAAACTGGTCCAACCACTGTGGAAAGCTGTGTGGAGATTTCTGGACCTACTAAACATAGAGCTTCCATATGATCCAGCAATTCCACTCCTAGGTATTTACCCAAAGGACACAGAAACATCAATTCCAAAGAACACCTGCACCCCTATGTTTATAGCAGCACTGTTTACAATAGCTAAGCTTTGGAAACAACCCAAATGCCCAAAAATAGATGACTGGATCAAGAAGATGTGGTACATATATACCATGGAATATTACTCAGCATTCAAAAAAGATAAACACATGCAATTTGCTGCAACATGGATGGCGCTGGAAGGGATCATGCTCAGCGAAATAAGCCAAAAAGAAAAAGAAAAATACCGGATGGTCTCACTCATAGCAGGAATCTAGAAAACTTAAATAAGGGACCAGGAAAATGAATAACTATAAGAAAGTGAAAATCAAAATCAACAAAAAACTATGAACCAGAGACACTTTTAGGGGGGCGCGGGCGGGAGGGTAGGGATTGGGGTCAGAATGGGGGGCTGCAATTGTATGGGGAATATAACAATAAAATTTATAAAAATAAATAAATAAATAAATAAAAGCTGACTCAAAAATGAAAAAAAAAAAAAAAAAAAAAAAACCACCAAAAAAGAAAAGGTCAAGTAGGAATATGAACGTGTCAGTTATTCATAGGAAGAAAAAAAAGCCTTGTTAAAAAATGGCTGTCACGTTGGTATTTTTAGGCATTCCTCAGCATAAGAAAATAAAAAGTATTCAACAACCACAGGTTCAAACAATATCCTATAAATTCAATTTCAGCATAGTTGTGGGTCAATATGAATATGAGCATTTAAGAGATAAAGAATATCTTAGAATTTATTAGAACAAGTTATTTTTTAAAGAAAAATACTATGCATTACAACTTGACTGAAAGGGGCTGAGTAAGGATGTTTCTTTCCTGGTGATAATAGGTAGTCTTATATAACAAGGCCTAAATATTATTATATAGTTTTTCCCATCTACCTATATCTATTTCTCATAAAAACAAGCCACTTCAAAGTCCTGGACTAAAATACTCAGTGGCAGAAGACAGTGACCTTTAAAAAAAAAAAATGGAAGGATTTTCAAATAGCACAGTCATAATATGGCTTTAGCTCTCAAAACAGGACTGATACATTTTCCATTTTTCTTTGATATTGGTTTGTTAATAAGTTTTATTTGGCAACCCAGACTTTAAAAAAAAAAACACACTATTTTCTCTAGTAACAATTTCCAAATGCATAGTGAAAAGAATGGATACCAGTAATGTGTACTGTTAGGCTCAAAAGAAGACAAATTTACATTTGTAAAAAAATTGACTAGTTTCACAAAGTCAAAATTCATTAGAAGTTAATGTACTAGCAAGTTCAGAGATTAAAAACAAAAAATACTCCATGAAATTTTCCAAGATTCTATAGATAGGTCTAGTATTCAGGAAAAAAATGACAAGTGTGAAATCTGGGATAAAAGGAAAGGTTTATGAAAAATTGAACGTGATTGTCATAACATAGATTGAAAATAAGCCAGTCTCATTGTTTACAATACTGGGGGAAGACAGAGTATGTGTAATTTTCAAGAAGTTATCCTGATTCTAAAATATTTGATCATGAGTAATATTCTGAGAATTTATTTTAATTTTTTTTTTAATTTTTTTTTTTTAATAGAGGCATGCTTTATTTATTTGTTTGCTGGTTTGTTGTTTGTTTTGTTTATACATGCACTGGATACAGTCAGAAGCGCGGGAGGGTGAGAGAATTCACCGGAGCCAGAGCGGGGAGCAGAGCAGGCAGAATGACCGAAGTACACTGCTGAGGGGAGCAGCGGGCGGCAGGAGCGGTCTGCACGCCATGTGGGACCCTCCTCCGTGGCCGGGGAGCAGCCGGGGATCGAACCGGCGCCGCAGAGGCCGCGGGCAGCTTCGCAACCCAGCGCTCAACCGCTGCGCCACCGGGGAGGCCCTGAGAATTTATTTTAAACCAAATAATGAAGGTTTGGTTCAGGAGTTAGTAAATTTTTCAGTTTCCTTATTCTGTCTTTGTTCAGTTTATTTTTTACTTCAGTTTATTTTCCAAATTAATAAAAAAGCACAATCTTAGCAGAGCTACTATCCTTATACCTTAGTCCATGGCAGAAAAAGCTGGTACAAGATATGTGAAGATTAAAAGTAAATAAAGGGCATTCCTAGAGTTTCAACAGTCCTGTTTAATAAGAACAGTGTGCTGAAATTTAAATAAGTCATTAATTAAGTAGACTAAGAAGACATATTAATCATCATTAATGCCAATTTCAAATTTGTGTCAGAATATCAAATGTGGGAGCTACTAGAGAAAGGCTAATGGTCAACTCACCATGACATTCTCAACAGCTAGGAATGTATCTTTCATTTTAAGACTTAAGATTAGCTCGTTTGTTTATTCATTCACTAATTAATGGTTACTGGGGGAAGAGATAAATAAATTAAAACATTAAGGCAACAATAGCTATGGTAAATTATTTACTGGACATCTACTAAATGGCAGGCACTGTTCTAAGTGTCATACTTGTATTAATAAATGTAAGCTTCAAAATAGTCTTAATGAAAATACCATCATCGCCACCTTACAAGAAAAGAAACTGAAGTACAGAGAGATAACACAAATAGTCAAATAGCAAAGCCAGGTTTCAATTCTAGATGGTCTAGGTCCAGAGCCAACTACTTTACACTGCTTCTCCAGTAATTCATTCAACAAATTCTTACTTAGTGTCTTCTCTGTGCCAGGCACTGTTCAAAGTGTTTGAAATATAAATAACACTAACAGGAGGGCCCTGATAATCCAGACAAGAATAGGGGTCTGAGAAAGCTTTCTGGCAGAGATAATCTAATGCCTGAGCTGAGTCTTAAAAGATGCAAAGGACTTACAAAAGCAAAAAAAAAAAGGGGAGGGGGGAGGAAACAATAGTCATTCTTAGCGAAAGCAACACCCAATAAACCAGAAATAGTATGCATATTTGGGAAATCTTTAGAAAGTAATTCTATATGTCTAGAGTGGAAAATGGAAAGCAGAAATTAAAAATTAAGATTAGAGAACCAGTCATAGTCCAAATCATGGAGTGTCTTAATGACATGATAAAGACTTCAGATTTTGTCCAATGGGGACAATGGGGACAATGGGGAGTTAATGAAGAACTTTCAGATTGTTTTAGACTTATCATCCAGCAATTCTGAGCTCTCTCAGGGAGATAAAAATGAAGACAGGAAACCCAATGAGAAAGTAAAGAAATTGTTCCTAATAAGGCAGTGGTGGAACAGGGATCTTTGGGAGCAACTGATTCAAAAGATATTGATGAGATGAAACCAGCAGAATTCAGTAAATGAATGGATGTGATAAGAGAAAAAGAGAAGAATCATGAATGATTCCTAAATTCCTTGGATAATTAAGTCTATATTAATGCATGATGTCCTTGAAAGACGACACGAGAACAAAGAGAAATAAGTTTAGGTACCTAAATTAGCTCAAGTGAAGCTTAAAATAAAGTGGACAAGTAAAGTCTGAAATATGGATAAGCAAACCATAATGAGATAAGACTAAATTAGACGCTCTGGAAAAATACTAATGCTGGAATGGGCCTCCCCGGTGGCGCAGCGGTTGAGCGCTGGGTTGCGAAGCTGCCCGCGGCCTCTGCGGCGCCGGTTCGATCCCCGGCTGCTCCCCGGCCACCAGAGGAGGGTCCCACATGGCGCGCAGACCTCTCCTGCCGCCCGCTGCTCCCCTCAGCAGTGTACTTCGGTCCTTCTGCCTGCTCTGCTCCCCACTCTGGCTCTGGTGAATTCTCTCACCCTCCCGCACTTCTGACTGTACCCAGTGCATGTATAAACAAAACGAACAAACAAACATATGAATAAATAAATAAATAAATAAAACATGCCTCTATAAAAAAAAAAAAAAAAAAAAAAAATACTAATGCTGGAAAAACAGCTTGGAGAGTAACTGCTAGCTACTTGGTAACTGAAACCACAGGGATAATTGTTACTTAACTAGGAAATGTGAGGTCTGAGCAGAGCAATTGGCTGATGCTGGGAGCACAGTTTCTTTTTTTTTAAATTTAATTAAATTTAATTTTTTTCATCATTTTTCATTTTTGCACAATGTATGCATTTTCATCTTGGTTATATATCCCATACAATTCCCACCCCCCTTATTTTGACCCTCCTTCCTCCTCCTCTCCCCTGCCCCCCCTAGTGTGTCTCTGGTTTATAGTTGCGTGTTGATTTTGATTTTTACTTTATTATAATTAGTCTTTTTCCTGGTCCCTTATTTAGGTTTTCTAAATTCCTGCTATGAGTGAGACCATCGGTATTTTTCTTTTTCTTTCTGGCTTATTTTGTTGAGCATGATCCCTTCCAGTGTGAAAGGGAGCACAGTTTTTTAAGGGACAGGAGGAGGCAGGCAAGTCCTCAAAGAAAATGATCAACACCCTAAGAAGCTCCAGGATAAGCAGAAGAAGGGCAGCATGGACAACTCAAGGGTTAGTTTCTTGAGAGAATGGTAAATAGCATTGCTGTCATTGGTTACTTTAGCAAGTGCATGTTCTATATCATATTGATATGAAGTAGAATTAAGACTCCAGTGGGAGAAAGAATAAATGGGAGAAAATGAGGCAATTTCAGCCCATGCAGACTACAAACTTTCTCTACTATAAAACTGAGATGACTTATTTGGAGCACTAAATGACTTGTTGCATGGAATCTCACATAGAGTAAATGCTCCAGGTCCTCACTGTTTTTGAGTTACTCACATTGGGTACTAGCCAAATTCGCAACTTCTGTGTTCTCATTTCAAGCTCCTTTGCATCAAAAGGCTTTTGCATTTGATATTCCCCCACAAGGATCGCTCTTTCTCATCTGTCAAGTGTCATCTCTAGAGAGGGCTTCCGTAAGAACTATTCTAAAGACTCTCATTTAGTCATTCTCTCACATCATCTTGTTTTACTTTTTCTAGAACTCTTAGCAATCTTTGAACTTTTCTTGCTACTTAAGGATAATACAGCAAAGTGACAGAGTACAGGCTGTACAAACTGGTTATGTTCAAATTTCATCTCTGCCATTTACTTGCTCTATGACGTTGCTCAAGTTGCTTAACCTAAGTGTCTTAATTTCCTCATCTCTAAAAGGGGAAAAATTTTGAAAGTACTTACCTCTTAGACTTGAGGGAATTAAATTAAATGAACTTATCCATATAAAATTGTTAAAAGACTACAGGTATATTCTGAGCACTCAAATATGATATATTTGTTTACTTGCAATGATCTTAATGTTCCACTAAACTGCATTTCTCAACATGCACTGCCAAAAATATTTAAAGTAAAAACTCATAGTCCAAATCATAAAGATCTCAAACAACCAGCTAACAGCCAAAGGAAGGAGTACTACTCTGACTAAATTTCAGGAAACATTGCTTTCAAAAAAGGTTTATTTTTGACCACAAAGTCAAAAAAAAAAGGAAAAAAACCCCACATAGAGCTAAGGTTCCACAGTTAAGGAGGCAAACTTTTTGATAAGTTTTATGTGTAATTACTACATAATTAGGCCAATTTACAAAAATTTAAATTGATATGTGGAGAATGGAAGAAAAGGGTCTAAATAACATTGGGAAAGAATGTTTTGAGTAGCCAGTACAATACACAACAAAGCAAAAACGGACAATTATAAATCAGAGACATACTGAAGGGGAGGAGGCATGAGAGGGATCAGAGGGAGGGAGGGAGGAGCACAGGGGATGAGGTGATGGTGTTCAGGTGCATTGGGGAGGGAAACTATGGGGACTACACTTGAGGGGGTGGGGGGAACCAAATATTGTTTAAAAATGAACAATGATGTAAAAAAATTAAAAAATATAAAAAATAAATTTAAAAAATTTTAAAAAAAGAATATTTTGAGAAGAAACAATAAAGCTAATGACAAAGGAATTGTGCATGAAACTTTTCCTCTTGATATCAAGTCATTTCTCACTGGTAGATGGGTACATGAAACTGTACATGTACGGTGGGAATGAACAAATAACTAAATAGAAAACAGATGATTAGAGGCAGATTCCTCACCTTTGGAAAGGTAGATTATAGATAAGGAAGGGGGTAAGTCTAGAATAAACTATCTGGCACTGTAGTAGAGTAAAAGAGATCATTATGAACTTATGTTTAGCCTCATACAGATGTAGATGGATAGATATAAAAATAATTCTGTTTGTATATCTGGATATGCATATATACAATTCCTACATCTATACACCCAGAGGACCTAGAAGCAATTTTATCCCAACAACAATGAGCACACACACAACACAGATTGGTTTCTCATATTATTCTCTAATAAAAGTTACCAGGGATCTTTGGAAATATAGGGCTGGGATAGAGAATATATAAGATGAACCTGGAGTATTTTGTACCAGAAAGTAAAGAAATGCTCAAAAAGCAAACACCGGGGTATGTCCTGTTGGTCACAGAGACCAACCTGAAAGAAGTAGAACAATGTGAGAAACAAAATTAAGTAGGTAATGTAGTATTATAAGTCAAAGTTATAAAATAAATATTCCCCAAATCCTTATAAATGATTGAATAAATAAATAAATGAGGGAGATGCAAGAAAATCTCCCTTACAGAAGAATTACAAATAATGTTATAGGTACTTCCCCCTCAAGGAACTGGACCTTAACTCTTCACCCACAGGGTAGACTGCACTTAGTAACTTGATTCCAAAAAGCAAAGTATGGGAAAACTACAAAGTAGAGAAAGCAGACAAATACTAGCTCGGCCTTCTGATGGAGGTTAATAATACAGTGAGAAGTCATATTGGTATTATATGCCGTTGACATGACGCAACTAGAACTGCATCCTACCTCTGTGGTTGTCTTCCCCCAAACCCATAAACCTAGCCTCAGCATAAGAAAAATATCAGACAAAATCAAGCTGAGGGGCATTCTATAAAATATTTGACCAACACTCCTCAAAACTGTCAAAGAAAAATCTGAGAAGGGCCTCCCTGGTGGCACAAGGGCTTAAGATGCAACCTGCAACCTATGAAGCAATCCGCAGCCACTGCAGCACAAGTTCTATCCCTGGCCAGGAAGCTACCCACATGGCGCAGCAGACCTCTCCTATCTCCCCCACTGCACCGCTTAGCAGTGTATTTCAGTCAATCTGTCTGTTCTGCTCCCCGCTCTGTCTCTATTGAATCCTCTCAACCCCCACCCAGTTCTTGTATGCATAAATAAATAAATCTTTAAAAAAAAAAGAAAGAAAAATCTGAGCTTTCACAGTCCAGAGGAGCTAAAAGAGACACAATGACTAAGGTACTGTAGTTCAGGATAGGATCCTAGAACTGAAAAAGGACATTAGGTAAAAATTAATGAAATTATAATAAGGTATGGGCACTAGTTAATATTAATGTACCAATGTAGGTTCCTTAATTGTGACAAATATGACATAGAACTGTCTGATATCAACAGTAGGAAAATTGGGTCCAGGGTGAATAATAATAGGTACATTATTATCTTTTTTTTAAAGATTTATTTATTTATGCATACAAGAACTGGGGTACAGGCCAGAGGTGTGTGTGGGGGGTGGTGGTGAAAGGATTCACCAGAGAGAGTGCGGAGCAGAACAGGCGGATTGACTGAAATATACTGCTGAGGGAGAGTCAGGAGAGGTCTGCTGCTGTGCCATGTGTGTTGCTCCCTCGCCAGCCAGGGATCAAAGTCCTGCTGCAGTGGCTGGGTAGTTTGATAGGTTGATAGTGCTGTCTTTAACCCCTGCACCACCAGGGAAGCCCAGTACAATATTATCTTAAACAGACTGATTTTAGTTCTTTAAATCATGTATAGTGGGTTGGACAAAAGTAGATAGTTAATAATGTGCTCAACATTTATAAATGGTTTATAATGTTGTACATGTCTAAAATAATTTCTTATGTGTATATTTTTATTTTTTAGTAAGTACTTGAAGAGCAGAAAATTCTTCTCTAAAATTTTGGACTAAAGGGGCCTCCCTGGTGGCACAAGGGGTTAAGCATTGCACTATGAAGCAATCCACAACCTCTGTAACACAAGTTTGATCCCAGCCAGGCAGGGAGCAAGCCACATGGCAAAGCAGACCTCTCCTGTCTCTCCTGCTGCTCCCCTCAGCAGTGTATTTCAGTCAGTCTGCCTGTTCTGTTCTCCACTCTGTCTCTGGTGAATCTTCTCACCCCCCACATCTCTGGCCTGTACCCCAGCTCTTGTATGCATAAATAAATAAATCTAAAAGAAAAAAAATAAAATTTTGGACTAAAGCAAAATTATGGAACTAATTATATTTATAAAAATTTTACCTGGCTTTAAAAATAGTTTAAATCATTTTCAGTAACAATTTACAGTACATGACTAAAATATTTCCTTACAGTCTCAGGAGGACAGGGATATAGCTACATATTTTAAGAAAGTTCATCGGAAAGTTCACAAATATCAATATACTATAGTGTAAAATTCACCATAATGTGGGCATATAATGGCGATTTTCAAGAGATTTGGAAACTTCAAGAAACAAAAAACAGACTTCACTAATATTTCTTGATTATTTTGAAAATATTTAAAAACAAACAAGAATAACCTCTTATAAATGAACAAGAAAAAGACAGCCCAATAGAAAATGTGTAAAGGAGAACTATAGGCAAGTCACTGAAGAGATAATCAAAAATGTTCATACATGAAAGATGAAGGGAAATCAAAGAGTCTGACAACACGAACTGCTGGTAAGGATATGGAGAAACAGAAATTATTTGTCAATATCCTATAAATATCCTGCAAGGGTAAAAATGCTTATTACCTAAGACCCAGTAATCAGACAATCGGGTACATGATCTGGAGAGTCTGGCATGTTGCTTTAGGAGATACAAGGATGTTCATCTGTTTATAACAGATAAAAAGTGAAAATAATCTAAATGTTTATCAATAGAGGAAAGGAGAAATGACAGTTATTCATTCAGTAGAACACCATACAGCAGTCAAAAAAAAAAAAAAAAGAACTAGACCTACACTGCCAACCAGCATTGAAAGGAAAATAAAAAAGCAAGCTTCAAAATAGTGTGCCATGAAACAATCATATCAACAGCTGCTTAAATTTACCAGCACATTAACAAAAAGACTCCAGGTACTTTAGGCACTTAATGTAAGTAAACTCATTTGTTTTATATAACAACCTTATGAGGTAGATGTGTATATTATCCTTATTTGATAGATGAAACACTGAGGCATGAAAAGATTTAAAAACTTGCCTAAGGTCAAGAAGCAAAGTCAAGAGTCAAATGAGTATAGCTACAAAATCCATGTTTTTCTGAAATATCCAAAGCAATGCATGTATTTTTCATACATATAGTTTATTAAAAGGTAAGCTGGAACAATACACATCAAATTTATCATAACTGCCTCTGGGAGGGGATAAGAGATGAAAGGAGAATGAAATTGGGGAAAACAAAAAGGAATTTAACTTCATTAGCAATGTTCAAGTAAAGAATAAAGTTCTGCACTGCTCTTTTAGAGTTCAGCTGATACTACTATATACATAGTTCTTTGACATTAAACATATATCTGAAGTAAAAATGAAAAATGTTAACATTTTGTATGGTGTGTATGTGTATGTTCACTACTTTTTAAATTTTTCTGTATTTTTGAAATTTTTCAAAAATAAAGATGTCTCATCTATAAAATAATATTACACAAAAATAAGACATTTAAGAAATTTCTGATCTCCATATTTTAGCTTTTATTTGAAATGAAAATAGCTAAACTATGTGCACTTATGTTTGCATATGGGAAATACATTTTTACATAGATCACAGATATATTAACAGTACGCCAGAAACAGTGTATCTTACATTTTGATGACTCACTACTCTCAGCAAAAATAAAGTACTGTACTAGCAGGAAAACTCCCTTGATATCTTTCTATCTCCTTTCTCTTGACAGTTTGTCTTTACTCTATGTTGCTTTCTACTTGTTTGAGATTTTTATTTATTTTGTTTAAAGATTTATTTATTTATACAAGAGCTGGGGTACAGGCCAGAGGCGCCAGAGGGTAAGAGGATTCACCAGAGACAGAGCGGGGTGCAGAACAGGCAGAAGGACTGAAAGCACTTCTGAGGGGAACAGTGGGAGAGACAGAAGAGGTCTGCCGTGCCATGTGGGTCTCTCCCTGGTCAGACAGGAATTGAACTAGCGCTGCAGAGGCTGTGGACAGCTTCACAGCGTGGTCCTCTACCAACTATGCCACCAGGGAGGCCCTTCTTTGAGATTTTTAAAAGAAAGAAGCAAGAAAAGGTACCAGGACTTTTAAAATGTCACACACTAAAAATAACAGTGACAGTCACAGAACATGTATGTAGCTCTTCTGAATATGAGCCCCCAACATACAGTCAAGTAAAATTCCAAAAATTTATTTGCAAATTACTTGTCTGGAACTCAGAACTTACTTTTTCCACTTAGATACTTAAAAGAGTATTTTAGCACCAGGAGAAGGACACTGCCTAAGTAGCCAGGCCATGAACAGTGAAACAGGAAAAGCGGAGCACTCTATATGCTCTGATGACCCAAAGAGAAAAGAAACGGAGTTTGAGGTCGGAAATAATATTTTATTCACCTTTGTGTCCTCAATGACTAGTAAAGTACCTGGTACCTAATAAACATTCAAACATGGATACATATGGACAGCTGAGGTAATGAGGAAAAGACTGAATGGAATAATCCATCAACAGATGGCGCTGTCAATATAGAACAGTCTGGGTGTAAGCCGCAAACAAGAGGTTGGAAAGCAGTCATAAGCATTAATAAGAGCATCCACATTTGTAAACCTAGTACCAGGGTAGTGCTGGTAACTGGGAGACTGCCTTTGCCTAAGTTATTAGATGTTTCCATTACTGTGTATTGCATGAGCACATATTTCGAATTAGTTTTGCAGTAGTTATGTGGGATTTTTCTCCTACGACCTTTGAAAATATCTTAATGGCACGTTGTGGTTATTAGGATACCATTCAGTAGAAAAAAATAATAAAATAAATAAAAGCTGTATTAAAATAAAAATTACCTATAATCCTTTAAACCGGGTAACATCTTTTAAGGTTATATATTTCCAATCATTTTAATGTTATATATTACCAATCATTTCGGAATACACACATGGAATGTTATAAATAACACTGTATATATTTCCTTATAGTCTGATTCTTTTCTCAATGCTATATTATACTTCCTCATATCACTAAATATTTTTGAAAATATGACTTAACTGCATCTATCAAGTGGATTATCATTAATTTTAATATTTCTCTATTAAGTAGCATTCTGACTGTTAATAAATTTTTCACTATTAATAACATATACACTAATAATTTTCTATGTATACAGTTCTACATTACTGTTTTAGATTTCAAAGTGGTAAGTCCTGACACGTTATCACTCCATATATAGTATGGAGTGATTTCCTCCATATATAGTATAGAATGCTTGATTTTCTCCATATACATGACTTCTCCCCAGACCCCAAATTCTACTGAGCAATAAACAATAATCTAGGATAATAGAAAAACAATCAAGAAAAGAAGAAATTTTTATCTCCTTTTCTTTAGTCATTCTCTTCTTTCCACAACTGGTAGGAAAGAGGAAGTTCCCACAAACATAAGTCTCTGACATCAGAGAAGACAAAAATGACAAGTCAACGTTCCTACTGGAGTCACTTTTGTTTTCCTCCTAGAATGAGGCATCAATTAAAACAGGAAAAACACAATATATATAATATACCAAACATCTGTATCTGTATTGATGCTTAAATTCAAGTTTTCCTAGTAAGTGGACAGTTTAGAAAAAGTCTGCAAACCAAAAAAGATAACGTAACCAACGTCACTCAATGAGAAAACATCAAGTATTCTTTTATAACTCTGCCATGATTTCTACTATTTTTGAACCAATTAATAAATGTCATATGAGGAAAAGAGGGAGAAAAAAATGTCATGTGCCATCTCTTCTCATAGCCTCCCAAATATTCCAAGTATTATTGAAATTGCCATAAACAGGCTGACAGCTCCAGAACTTCCAAATCACTATTTAAATCAGTCGTAATTCATGTGGAAAAGTTCAGTACCAATCAGCACCAGTTTCTGCCTCTCTAGGAAAACAAAATTCACATCACTTCACCGATTTTCAAAGATGTAAATTTGTATACATAAACTTAAAAACACGGACCAAAATATACTCATATTTATTCCCAATAGTGGGCTGGTGTCAAGATCAGTTAACTTCCCTAACAGGAACATTTTTATGAAATTCCACAATAAAGCATATTTAATTCTTTGAATATTTAATTATTCAAAGAAAATTATGTAACATGTAGGATATATGACGACGACGATGATGTATGTTTGTTATTCTGAACTCTGCCTGAGAGCTTTGGCTCAGTGAGAAATTGTGAAAATGAAGTAAAAGTTACCCAAATGTTCAATTCTGGCCAAAAGAAAACAAAAAGTTCCCATAAAAGAAGCCAAATAAAATCTTTTGTTTCATTATAAGTTCAAACAGGGTTCAAATAGCTGAGAAATTCTGTATACTTCAGTTCTCAAAAGCTGGATCCCAGAACTACCTACTCTAAACATAAACTGAGTAACTTGCCCAGAGTCCTTACTTATTACCCAAGCTTAGATTCCCCAGTGACTACTTTTGACAATAATCTCAAATGTACTACATTAGATTAGTGTAACCTGGGCTACACTGTTTACAGGTGTCTCCGCCTCCTTTCCCCAAGAGAAGAGGTAGACCATGGCAAACAAAAAATAGAAAAGACTATATATACACCAAAACAACATCGTGCAGTCTCGTAAGAATGCTTGTTTTACACTTGGGCTATTATTTTCATGAACGTATAATCAATACATTTTCAAGAATAACATATTCACGGAATAACAATTTCTGCCCTCACGGGTCTCTAACTGGCTGACACGCGATTTCTCCTAAAATAAATACATGCCTGTTGACTGATGCTTGTCCTGCTGTTGCAAACAAGAAATAACTGTCCTATAATACAAACCCTTCTCTAAGGCTCCAAGCGCAACCATACGTTTGGATGAAAAGCACACTGGAACAATAACAAAAATCTTCCAGCACATCTGTCATTTAAAAAGCACGATAATGAAAAGCTGTCGCTGCGACCCAGTTTTAGGTCAAAAGGTTTTTGTCTTTTTTCCCCCCAACCCCACGGAAGGCGATAAACTTCAAAGGGAATGATGGCCACCAAGAACCGTTCACCCCACTCTCCCCTCCCCCCCCCCAAAAAAAAAGACTGGGGGTAAAAACAAAAAAAACACTGGGTAACTTGGAGGCTGACCCCGCACACGCGGCCGGAGCAGGACGGCAGACTCGGGGTGCAGAGCGGGCCTCGGGGGGGCCGGGCCGGCGCCCGCAGCCCGCGGTGGGGACCCCGAGCAGGTGGGATTCCGGGCGGCCACCTCCGCCTTACGTAACCGGCTGGTCAAAACCCCGGCCCCGGGACCTCCCCTCCCGCCCCCCCCCCACCCCACTTCCCAATAACAAGAACCCCAGGCTCGCCCGGAATAGAAACCCAGAATGAAAATACACTGGAACCCCCACGCGTCCGACGCCGGGGCGCGGGGCCGCTCTGCCCCGCCGCGCCTGCCGGGGCGGCCCGAGCCCGCCGAGGGCGGCCGGGCTCCGAGAGCTCCCCGGGCGGAGGTCTCAGCCGCCCCCGCCGCCCCCCGGCGCCCGCCGCCCGGGCCCGCGCCCCCCGCTGTCAGCGCTGCGGGCCGTGACAGCTCCGCACGCCGCCGCCGCCCGCGTCGCCGCCCCCGCACTCACCTCGCCGCCGGCCCCAGCGCGGGCAGCGGGTCGAGCTCCGAGGCTGGCGCCGGGTCCCCGCGCGCGCGCGGCGGCGGGACACGAGGGGCTGAACGCCGCGGCGATCGGAGCCCGCTTAGCTCATCCCCAGCCCGGCGCTCCGCCCTGCGCGGCACCCCCGCCCGCCCAGGCCCGCCGGCTCAGTCAGACGGGACTCCCCCTCCCCTTGCGGCCGCCGCTGCCTCCGCCTCCTGCTCTGGCTCCTGCTGCCGCGGCAGCCGCGGCGGAGAGGGGCGCCATCTTGGCAGTGACGGAGGGCGCGGAGGCGGGGATCGTGGCGGGTGAGGGCCAATCGCGGGCCAGGACCGGCCTGAGGGGCCGAGGCGGGGCGGGGTTGTGGATGGTGGGGTCCTAGCGCCGACGCTTTGGAAGGGAGGAGAAAGTGGGCGGGGCCGAGCCGCCCCGCCCGTGACGCACGCTGTAGCTGGGGAAAGGCGCCGTGGTTCCCAGTCAGGTCGGGAGCTCCCGAGCCCCAGGCGGGCGTGGGTGAGGAAGCCTTGCCTTCGCTTTTCCACAGCCCGGGGGTCAGGCAACGGGCTCGGGCCAACTGACCTATTTCCTCCTTCCTTCCCAGCAGTCTTGGGAGTCCTGACTTTACCTTACCCGACTCGGCGCGTCTGACTTGAGAGACGGCTTCTCCGCCATGGGTGCTCAGATTCCCCAGGAAACTCCCCGAGGGTTTAGCAACCGCCTTGTAGGTTATGGTGAAAGATACTGAGGTAAAGTGGGGGATTCAGGGGGTTTCCCCTAAAAGTACGTTGATAAAATACATACTGTTGACTGAATAGATTACATGAATAGATTACATTGGATTACTAGGATATGGCCTACTTAAAAGTGATGGTGGCTCTACCGTTAATGACTCTTGGCAAGTTGCCTCTGAAAAGTGAGAATGATTAGCCCTACCGGGTTGCTCTGAGAGTTAAATTCTATAATACCTGTGGAAGTATTAAGCATAGTCTTGAAAGTACTTAATAGATGTTAGATATTCCATGGGAAAATGAAGGAAAAAAATAGGACCCTAAAAATCCCTCTGGTTTCAGACTCCTAAATTTCACAGACTAGACATTAATCTCTTTTACTAATCGAGTTTACAGCTCTATTTACTGTCTCCACTTCTTTCATTGTATTCAGCTAGTCAGTCAACAAGCATGCCTTGAAACTGAAAGGCGGAGGGAACACTGGTGAGGGAAACAGAAAAAGTCTACATTTTTGGAGTTGACAGCCTAGCTGAGGGCCAAGAGGGATAATAAATACCTCATCACATTTTGGGAGAAGATATTCTGTAAATGTTACGAAGAGAATTCTAGGATAGCAGATAACAGGAAGGATTTTTAAAAAGAGTAGTCAGGGAAGTCCTATCTAAGGAGATAGTAATGAGAGAAAAGGCCCTGAGGAATTGTTTAAGGTAGAGGCAATATTTGTGCAAAGGACCTGTGGTAGAAAGGAGCTTGACAGTTGGAACTGAATGGACTCCCTGGTGCTGGGGAATCCATGGTGCATGCTGGAGCCTGGAATGAGAGTGGAGAGGTGAGTGAGGGCCAGTACTCCAGGACCTAGGATAACATAGAAACAAGATTGGATTTCATTGAAAAAAGAACTGGAAGCTATTGAAAATTTTTAGGTAGGGCATGACTGTGAGAGCAAGAGAGTTAGAACAGTAATATTTGCCACACTCCTCTAAATATTTCAGGCATTATATGAACCAAAGAACTTGATTTGAGTCGGCGCTAGGACTCCGCTATCCTCAACCCTGCCCTGCCTCGGCCCCTCAGGCCAGTCATGGCCCTCGATTGGCCCTCACCGACCACCCTGGGATTGAACCCCTTTGACACTAAATCCGTCAAATTATATATTCTACTCTTCAGTTTCCTAATTGTTAAAAAATATATGGGCATCACACAAGATTGTGTACAGAAAAATCACTGAAAATGGTTAAATTTGTTACGAAGTGTTTTGTATGTCATGTTAGTGTCGAGTACAGTTGCCTAATCAATGCTTTTTTTTTAAAGATTTATTTATTTATACAATCACTGGATACAGTCAGAAGTGCAGGAGGGTGAGAGAATTCGCCAGAGCCAGAGCGGGGAGCAGAGCAGGCAGAAGGACCGAAGTACAATGCTGAGGGGAGCAGCGGGCGGCAGGAGAGGTCTGCGCGCCATGCGGGACCCTCCTCTGGTGGCTGGGGAGCAGCCGGGGATCGAACCGACGCTGCAGAGGCTGCGGGCAGCTTTGCGACCCAGCACTCAACCGCTGCACCACCAGGGAGGCCCTCAATGCTTTTGATAAGTTCATTTATTTGTTTTTTGGAGCGTGGAAGAGGTATTATTTCCAGGTAGTAATCAAATCAATCATTCTTAGTCATTTTGCACGTTGCCCAAATAGTCCACAAGAATATGGACTATCACAAATATGTAGTTTGTTGATGCTGTAGTTCCAAATGTATTTTTACCTGCATAACTCTGCATTTTATAATGAAATTCACTGAGTGTTGTGAAACCATGACCATTATTCATTTCCAGAACTTCTCATCACCCCAGACTGAAAATCTATATCCCATAAATAATATCTATTCTACTTTCTAAGACATATATTTTTATTTTTTTTTAAGATTTATTTATTTATTTCAAGAACTGGGGTACAGGCCAGATGTGCAGGAGGGTGAAAGGATTCACCAGAGACAGAGCTGGAAACAGAACAGGCAGGCTGACTGAAATACACTGCTGAGGGGAGCAGCGGGCGAAATAGGAGAGGTCTGCCACACCATTGAACCGGCCGCTGAAGAGCCTACTGTCAGCTTCACAGTGCTGCGCTCAACCACCTGTGCCACCAGGGAGGCCCTTCTAAGACATGTATTTTTAAAGCTATCTGGTGAGATACCTTTCCTTCCCAAAATATGGCAAATGACCTAGGTCATCCGTAGGATTCTTTGCTCCTATTGAAGACTTCAGTAGACCAGAACAGACTATATGAGTTTAAAAACCACCACCTGCAAAATAAGGATTAGTGTGTTTTTAGCTTAGATATCTAACACATAATGCTAATGAGGAATACTATTGATAATACGGGATCAATTAACTTTCAGCACTAAAAAACTGTTATGTGACCAAAAATATGCTTGATAGTATTGTAAATGTATGCTCCAAAGTGGCCCAGACAGCCTGCCCCTCCTTCTATGTGTGACTCTACCTGCATACCTTATTTTTTATGTAAAAGTAAATGATTCCAAATCTGGGTAAGTTTAATTTTAAAAATCACTTATCTGTAAAGAGTGCACTGGAAAGGACAAGAGAGAAGGAAACAAGTTTTTAAAGCACATCCTAGATACAATTCTTAATTCCATTAAACAAAAGGCTAAATCTCTTCTGTCAGGCTGTAGTCTTCCTCACATATGACCATGTCACCCACAGTGTTTTGATCTCCAGCATGACGGCATGGCTATAGGCCAGTCAGTGGTTGCAAGGGAGGGAATATACTATGAAGAAGCACAGAAGAGTTTTAGGGATGATGGGCATGTCCTCTATCTCTTGCTTGTGGTGATGGTTTCATAGGGGTATAAGTGTATTTTACTTATCAAGTTGTTTGCTTTATATATTTGTAGTCCCCTGTATATCTACTAAATCTCCATAAAGCTAATTTAAAAAAAAAAGGTAAAAGTCCAATTGAGAATCTCCCACTATTTCCCTGTTGGATCCAGATTTAGTCTTTCATTGATTTTTTTTATGGCTGGCAAACCTCTCAGCTCATTTCCTCTTCAAGGAGTAGCCTAGTCAAACCCGTTGACTAGCAAAATAAAGTTTTAAAAAGCACTCTTTTAATTCACACACACAATTTTATTGATATTACAGAGCACCAATTGAAATATTGTAGACTTGTAGTTGTAATCATGCTTTATAGAATGGGATTCTAAAAAGTTTCAAAAGTTGAAATGGTTTGAAGTGGGTATTTTTTAAAAACCAAGCTTCTGAAAGAGCATATTAAAAATCAAAAACAGTAAACAATATTTGCATGCTAAGAAAACACCTTTAAGTACCTGTTGCCCTTCACAGCCATGAGTTCTCTCACAAAATTCCAGGCATATGTCACTATTTGTCAGCAAACTTAAACCCTTATTGTGATTTGGGCACAGGAGTCTAACAATGCAGAGAGGGAGGGGCTAGATAGAAAAACGTGGCTTAGAAATTTGGGCCCCATGCCAGTTCTGAAATTACATCATCTTTTACACCTGGAACTCTATCTGGCTGTTTCTTAGAAGTTACTTTAAATGCTGTGGTTTGAATGATGCATGAAGAAAAACTATGAAACCAGTAACAGTTTAAGCACGGAAACTCAATCTGTTGTATAGCCTAATCCTCTCCACCTGTTAAAGCTATTCACCTTCTTGCTATTCCAGAAGTTTTTCATGTCTTTAAATGAAAACCTGGAGTTTTGTATAAGGTGATTATTCAGATCTATGCTACAGGCTTCCTTATGGGTGAGAAAGCCTTCCATCTGGGCTTTATGAAACTCTAGTTCTGTCCCAAAGAACACACATTGCCAAATTCTGTTCGTTGTGAAACAATGTTAGAATGACATTCTTGTGTATATGATTCACAAACTGAAATTTATTAATGTTGTCAGAGGATATGTGCATTTCTTAAAAACACAAAGCTGAGGAAATACTTTGAGAGGCAAGAATAATAGTAAAAAATGTCATTTACAAATGACAAATTCTGAACCTACTGATTGAGAAAGGAGTGTCCACGGACAGGAGAGCAGTAGCAGTCTGAGCCACTGCTGTCTCTACCCTTCCTTCTTGGTGGCTAGTGGAGGAGTCAGATCTTTGACGCAGCACTTTTTCACAAATTTGGAAAGTATTACCTTCCACCATCCTCCTCAAGTTAATGCTTTTACATCTCTCAACAGTTCCTTCTAAATTCATTTTTTTAAAAAAGATTTATTTATTTATGCATACAAGAACTGGGGTACAGGCTAGAGGTGCTGGGGCTGAGAGGATTCACCTGAGACAGCGTGGGGAACAGCACAGGTGGATTGACTGACATACACTGCTAAGGAAAACATTGGGCGAGATAGAAGAGGTCTGCTGTGCCATGTGGGTCACCTTCCTGGCTGGGTATCGAACTCGTGCTGCAGTGGCTGTGGATAGCTTCATAGTGCTGCTACTGCGACTTAACCCCTTGTGCCTCCAGAGATGCCCTAAATTCAACTTTTAGCTTTTAAATGATTTGCATAAGAAAGTTATTTTTATATAATGTGTCTCTTTAACTGTTATTGTCCACAGTCAAATATGCCCCCTGATAAGATATATTTAAAAAAAAATATTGAACAAATTCAAACATCAGTCAACATTTATACCCAGAGCACTGTGCTGAGTACAAAAGGGAAACAAAGGTAGGTAAGCACACATTAGAGGCGAAAGGTGTGTCCCTAGGCATGCAACTTTAATGAAAATCAAAATATGAGAAGTCCTACACTAGATAAATAAACTCGTTACTGTGGGACCCAGGGTAGTCAAGTAATTCTGATTGTGGGCATTTGAAAGTGACAAATCACTGTGAAGCCATCCTGAGGGAACCTACACTTTCTGTGATCGGTGAGGACATTATTTAGGATATGAGGGTGGGCATGATATAAGGCAGGAAAAGCTTATTTTTTAGTCTTAACCTTCCTAACAGATGTATTAGAATTGTTCTCAACAAATGAAAGAGATGCTCATAAACTGTTCATGTTGAGTCTCTTTGGGAGTGACCAAAGGTTCAGATAATTTGGAGGGATGGATAGCTGAGCTGACTTTTAGGAAATATGAGTCAGCTATTCTCATGTACTGAGCACTGTTGTTACAGCTAGGATATTTGGGAAACATAAAGTGAACAAATCACATGCCATTAAGTCTTTTCTTTTTATTGATTGGCTCAGACATGCACTCTGCAAGGGTAGACAACAGGGATCCTTTTTATTGTTAAGATTTAAAGGACCTTAAGTGGCAAGGGAAAACACCAGCAACTGAAAAACATTAACTCAAAAATAAAATGCTTCTGTTTTCTAAATAATCCCTCAGACCAGGAGATGGATAAAGCTTTAAGTCCTTACCTCTCCTAGGATGCTTCAGGACTGTATATTCATCTACCTCCAAATATCTCAGTCCAAGTACATCTGAAACTCTTCGTGTTTGAAGGTAAACTAATTTTCTTTATCCAAATCTGTTTCTCCTATATACTCCAATTTCTTGAATAGTATTCAGAATGCATCAGGCACAGCAGTTAAACCCTGTGAATAGCCAATTCCTGTTTCCCTTCACTTTTTTTTTTTTTTTAATTTTTCTAGAGGCATGTCTTATTTATTTATCTATTTGTTTGTTTGGTTTATACATGCACTGGGTACAGTCAGAAGCCGGGAGGGTGAGAGAATTCACCAGAGCCAGAGCAGGCAGCAGAACAGGCAGAAGGACCGAAGTACACTGCTGAGGGGAGCAGCGGGCGGCAGGAGAGGTCTGCGCGCCATGTGGGACCCTCCTCCGGTGGCCGGGGAGCAACCGGGGATCGAACCGGTGCCGCAGAGGCCGCGGGCAGCCTCGCAACCCAGCGCTCAACCGCTGCGCCACCAGGGAGGCCCTCCCTTCACTTTTATCACTAATCAGTGTCCAAACCAATTGATATCATCATTAACATCCATGTCTATTCTCTAATTCAAGCCCACATCTTTTTTTATTTTTTATTTATTTATTTTTTTTTGGTAGAGGCATGTTTTATTTATTATTTATTTGTTTGTTTGTTTGTTTATACATGCACTGGGTACAGTCAGAAGCGTGGGAGGGTGAAAGAATTCACCAGAGCCAGAGCGGGGAGCAGAGCAGGCAGAAGGACCGAAGTACACTGCTGAGGGGAGCAGCGGGCGGCAGGAGAGGTCTGCGCGCCATGTGGGACCCTCCTCCGGTGGCCGGGGAGCAGCCGGGGATCGAACCGGCTCCGCAGAGGCCGCGGGCAGCTTCGCAACCCAGCGCTCAACCGCTGCGCCACTGGGGAGGCCCCCACATCTTTTTTTAAACCTAGAATATTGCCCCAATAAATTGATTGGATTCCCTATCTCCAGTCTTTACCTCTACTACTACCCAACCCTCCTTTTGTTGCCAGACTTATATTCTACAGAAGAGATATCAGTTGTTCCAGAGATAGTTTAGTTTGCTAGCTTCCTCCTCTCCTTTGTTTTCTTCCTGAAAAAGTTCATCAGTGCCCCGTCTTGGTGTTACCTAAGAGGAGCAGGGCATCGGGACCTGTTCGCCCTTTTCCCCTACCCCTCTCCAGTGTGTGAAGACAGCCTCTCATTCTGAACACGGTCAGACTCCACGCATGAGGCTTTTAATTGAGGGAGAGCATTTAAGTCCCTGCTTTTCATAAGTTCCATGGTCCCCTTCCCCGCACATGTTTAAGCAGACAACGATAGATTGGTTATAAAAGCTAATTAAGGGCAGAGTTAATCCTGAGGGAAAAAACTCTAGCAATTAGTTTATTCAAGATTTGGAGAATAATAGACTTTTCATAATAAAGATTTAAATTAAAAACAAAAGATTTCAAAAGCTGCTCCTAGGGCTATTTTAGGCTCTCTAGTGTCAGACCATCTTACTATCTCCGAGGAACTGATAACCTTCCTCTACTTTATCTACTCATAATCCTGCAAGTTTTCCTATTTGGTTGTAATTATTTTAACAGCATTTTAAATTAAATATCACCTTATTGAGTTAATAGAATTTAGATGTTGCAATAATAATTTAGAGAGTTTTAAATTATGCTAAAAGGGAGACAGAAAGAAATTGATATGAGCTATCTTTTATTTGAATGTATTGGAACTGAAGGAAGAAAGGCTTTTAGAGATGGCATGATAGGGCAGTGCTGGCAGAATCCTAACCATCTGTTCAATGCTGTCTGGAAGGTAGTGGTGTTACAGCAAAGAAAGGAAAGCCATACAATCCTTGATTCAGGCTGAAGAGCATATGTAATGATATGATTCATTTTTAACCAGTTCTGCACTAAAAGAGAATTGGGGATTAATTGGATTATGAAGAGACCAGAAATGTGTTCTGCCGTTGCAAATTCTCCTGATGACCATATAAAATAAGACTGCTAAAAGTCTAGAACTAAGAATCGAAATGCTAAAGTTAATAAAAACTGTTGTTGGTTGCAAGGGAAAATCTCAAGGGTGGGGTCTGGGTAACTTGCAGAGCAATTGGATAAGGTTAGGGCTAAATGGATTGGGTTATAGAGCAGTTGAGGTGGAGTGGGCAATTAGGAGTGGATTTTAAATGTATCATCTGACCCACATGATGACTTTATGAGAATGACATTTTCATAACTTGACTTCATATTTCTGCTGCATGGAACATAGGATTTTTAGCGTTAAGGCACCTTAGAGATCATCTAGTAGCCATTTCATTTTCTAAAAAGTGAGCATCTGTATTTGTGATTCGTGTGAATTCATCTGCTTCAAATAGTGGGAGGAGAGCTAGGACTAGAATCCAGACCACAGATTCCCAGCTTATTGCTTTCACTGTTACATAAATATCACCCAGTTTAGAGAACTTGGTACTCTAAATCCCCATGATGTAAGTTAGATACATAGGAACAGTCCATTTTTGGGATAATGAAACTGAGACTCAAAAATAGAATGAATTTACAAAATATATGACTGGACTAGACCAGAAGACCAGAGCCCAGACCTCACAATCTCTGGGCTAACAGGCTTCTACTAACCCCTCTGCCTTAGGGAATTTAAAAGGATGAAATCTGAAATGCATGTGTGTAGGCCTACAATTCAGCCTACAGGTATTTTACTTTGTACTGTTATATGCAGTGCACTCTACTAGGTGCTACAGAAAAGATTACAAGACTGAAAGATTTACTTTGCCTAACTAGATTTCTATTTTGCAGAGACTGAAATTTGAACGCTACCTAATTATCAGGGAAATGCATATGTCTTTTGATGGTTGATAACCTAGCAGGAAGTCAGTTTTGGTGTACAGCAATATTAGGAATGTTTTCGCTTTCACCAAAGGATGGGTTTCAAATTCTCTACTGTTTTGCCCAGTAATTTTCTATCAGCTGGGCAAACATTTAAAAAATCTGACAATACCAACGTTTAGTGAGGCCGTAGGATAACTGCAGTTCTCATGCTTTCCTGTTGGAAATGTCAAATGACCCAACCATTTGGAACGGTTTGGCAGTATTTAATAAAATTGAAAATGCATTGCCCTGTAATTCAATAATTCCATTTCTGGGTGCATATTCTGTAGCAGTGTTTTTCAAACTGATTCATGATCCATTAGTGACTTGTGAAATCAATTTAAGGGTTACAACAAAGTTGTTTTGTTTTCTTTGGCAAATGATAGAACAGAAAATATTAGGGCAAGACTATATTGTGAATTTTTGTGTGCCATCTAGGTTCTTCCTCTCCAGGATTAAAGCTTAATTCTCCTAGCTGCCAGGGGCATATGTAGTCAGTAGCTTTTAGCTGACTCCCCTTTCCAGGAAGAAAAGTACTTGCCCAAGGTGGCACCCTCCTCCTTGGTGCAGCTGTATCCAGTTACTGGCCAATGGGATGTGTAAAGACCTGGTTCCCTTAACCAAATTTGAAATTACTCTGAATGTCACCACTGTCAATATGGGATTAGCTGAGACTTTAGTTGCCACTTCATTAGAACCCCAGACTCCCTTTGTCCACTCCTGCTTCCTTCATTGTCGCACTGGTGCACTCCCTAATAAACATCCTACACAGGAACTCCTGTCTCAGAACTACTTCCAGGCAGCTCCGCCTGTGTTGATCTATGTATGAGTGCATGTACAGAATCTGTATGTAAAATTAGTTCTCATCATTACTTCTCAAGCTGTAAAAGCTTGAAAATCCCTGCACCTTAATAAAGTCTTGCACATGCATACTAGGAGACACTTTAAGAATGTTCATTGGGTATTGTTTGTAGGAATGATGACCGGCAAAAACTAAATGTCTGTGGTCATAAATGGGATACTTTATAATTAAATTAGTGAAGTATGCATGGACATACCTCTAAAATACAAGTACCTACCTGGATAGTACCTACCTCTGGATAAGAAGCATGGGAGATAGGATGAAGTTGAGGCTTCAACTACAGACTCGTCTCGCTTTTTTAAAAAGCATCTTAACAAATATATAGCAAAATTCTAGCATTTATTAAATTTACACCATATATTATATATATACCATTTATTCATACCATAAATATACCACGTATTATGTTTATACCATTTATATAAATTTGTATGGTACTCACTTTTCTGTATTTTAAAAATATCTTAAAATTACATTTTGTTCAGTGAATTGTTACTACAGAAAATCTACATACAAAAGCAAAGCATTTTTCACTTTATCATACTATTAGGAAACAGTGAAAGGACAATTAACAAGGTCCCTTCCTCTTAGACAAGAACTTTGGTCAAAATGTTATGGTTCATGGAATACAGACATTCTAGTTATAATTGTTTGACTGGTTTACTGTACATTTTTGTTCCTTTCCCTGTGTACATTACTACCAAGTTCCATGTAATGAGAACAATTCTGGATCTTTTACTTGTTTATCAAATTCTGCTGATAGCTCTCAGAAGAATTTTAGAGTAATTAAATATGAATATATTAAATATGAATATATAGGTGCAAGGAACAAGGATAGTTATCACTTTTCATACATGTCTGTGTGGTTTGTTTTAATGTCAGTTTTATTGAGGTAAAATTTACTTTCTTAATTCTTGTAAAGTGTACAGTTTGATGGGTTTTGGCAAATTATATATATATATATATATATATATATATATATGCCCATGAGCCTTCTCCATGATCAAGATGTAGAACATTTCCATAACCCAAAAAGTTTCTTGTGTCCCTTTATAGTCAGCTCCCACCCCCATTTTAGCCTTTGACAACCACTGTTGGATTTTCACTTCCATAAGGTTGCCTTTTCCGTGATGACAAGTAAGTGAAAAAATACAATATGTAGCCTTTGGGTTTTTTTTTTTCCCCCCATTTAGCATAATGCATTTGAGATTTGCCCACATGACATGCATCTGTAGTCTGTTCCTTCTTGTTGCTGAGTAGTATACCAACCACAGTTTGTTTACCCATTCTACAGTTGAGGGACATTTAGGATGTTTTCAGTTTGGGGTGATTATAAATAAAGCCTCTAAAACACTTGTACACAGGTTTTTATTGTAGACATATGCCTTCACTTTTCTCAGGTAAACACCTAGAAAATGTGCTTGTTAGGTCTTGTCAGGGTTTGTTTATAAGAAACTGTTCGTCACAGTGACATAGTGTATCATATTGCATTTCCACCAGGAATGTAGTATGAGAGTTCCAGTTGCTGTACTCAGTGTTGTCAGGTTTTGGCTTATTTGGCTAGTGCTTTTTTAAGTTATTCTAATGGACTTACAGGGGTAAAACAGTGTCTCATTGTAGTTTTAGTTGGCATTTCCCTAGTGACTAATGATTTTAAGTAAACTTTGATAAAGTTTTAAATATAAAAATGTGTCAAACGCTGAACTTTTACTAAATCCTCTTTCTTATGATAGAGAAAAATTTCACATATCTTCCCAGCTCTAAAACTGTTGTTCTCCATATAGCCTTAAAAAGAGTACTGAAAGGGCCTCCCTGGTGGCGCAGCGGTTGAGCGCTGGGTTGCAAAGCTGCCCTCGGCCTCCTCAGTGCCAGTTCGATCCCCGGCTGCTCCCTGGCTGCTCCCCGGCCACCGGAGGAGGGTCCCACATGGCGCACAGACCTCTCCTGCCGCCCGTTGCTCCCCTCAGCAGTGTGCTTTGGTCCTTCTGCCTGCTCTGCTCCCCGCTCTGGCTCTGGTGAGTTCTCTCGCCCTCCTGCGCTTCTGACTGTACCCAGTGCATGTATGGACAAACAAACAAACAAACAAATAAATAAATAAAACATGCCTCTATTAAAAAAAATTATTAAAAAAAAAAGTTCTGAAAGAAAACAAAACAAAATAATTTAGCTACTAAGTATGGTCGTTGTAGTTAACAGTAGCTTCGTATTACTGGTGATAGCTTAAAAGGATAGGGGGTGAGAAAAAACAGTAGAAATATTACCATTACATTCCTGGGTCTTCAGAACCTTTTGTACACACAGGCACCTACAGTTCTAATGAAACTGGCTGAGTTGCATTTAGAAAGAGGAATCTAGCAGAGGTTATTGTTATTATCTAAAAGCATATGTAAGGGATAGATCTGAGGAAGAAACTAAAAAAAATGTAAGCAGAATAAAAGTGTGACCAGTAGTGAAACTGTAACTTGACATAAAAAATGGTTGTGTCTTTGGGAGAGTCTCTGTTGAATTATTTAATTGACCCTTTATTTTACTTATTTAAGTTTGGCTTTAATTTTGTACAGAACATATGCAAAATGTAGCACTTTGCCTTTTTAAATTTAAAATAATCTAGAAAAGATAATGCAAAAGCTTTATTAATACTTCAACTAATGCATATATTTAAGGGAAAGCGAAATTGTAGAATATTATTAAGTTCTATGCAAAAAGCAATCAATATAAAATAAGTCTTCATACCTAGAGATGAGAACACAGTGAGTCTATTTATACGGAATTACAAAAATGCAAAATAGACTTGAAAGGATGATTCGTAGGGGTTTCCAAAGCAACGGGGAAGTTGAAACAAGCTTATTTGGGGGTTAGAGTCTATTGGAAATAGTTGCAGTTGAAAGTTTGGGGGAGAATTGCTAACACCCACCTTAGTCCTCAGAACTAAGAAATTCAAAGAATTTGAGTTACTGGACCAGAAGCTGAATCAGGTAAAAAAAGAATTTCATTTAGACTGGGTACGCATATGCTATTCACTAGAATAGGTGAGAAAGTATTTTCAGAATAATTTTCTCTTCTCTTACTGCTTTGAATTTTGAGAAAAAGATGTATGGCTTGAGTAAGTATAGTGTCTATGAAACAAGGATTTAAATTTTTTTTTAAATTGAGGTAACATTAGTATACAATGTAATATAGGTTCCAAGATTACATTTTCTCACCATGCTGCTCACCATTCACCACCAACCAGTTAGTCTTTTCCACCCTCTCCCTCCCCTCTTCCTTCCTCCACGTAACCATCATTCTGTTGTCAGAGTATAAAGGTTTGTTTTTATTTTGTTTTCCTTCTGTTCCACAAATGAGGGGACTCATATGTATTTGTCTTTCTCTTGCCTTATTTCACTTAGCATAATTCCTTCAAGGTCCATCCATTGTTGCAAATGGCAAGATGCCATCTTTTCCCTGAGTAATATTCCATTGTATATATATTTGTATATACCAAAGCTTTATCCATTCCTCTGTCATTGGCACTTGGACTGTTTCATGTTTTGGCTGTTGTGAATAGTGCTTCAGTGAACAAGCAGGTGCATATGTTTTTCTCAAGTTAGTGTTTTCATATTCTTTGGTTAAGTACCCAGAAGTGGGATTTCTGTATCATGTAGTAGTTCTATTTTTCATTTTTTGAGGAGCCTGCACACTGTAGGAAACAGGTTTGATTCCAGTTGTTAACCAAGTGTAGAGTCTGTAACTTTCTGCAACTGGGAGAGGAAAGACACTTTTGATGTTATTTTGTTGTAAAAAGGCTGGGCCTTGAGACATGATTACTGGTTTATAGTTCCTGGAAAGCCACATATCTGGGGCCCAAGAAACAACACCCAGTATTTTTCTTTTGACTTAGTTAAGTTCTTTGAAATGGGAAGTTATGATACTAATTTTTTTCAAGAACTGTGCTGAGACCTCAGCAATTTTTGTAAGGTCCCTTGTAAAAATATGTACATTCAGAGGGAAAAGGAAGGGAATTTTTGAGCTGGATGCACACTAAAGTAGAAGATCTAGATGTGAGGTAGCTCATGGAAGGACTGTTTTGTTTGTTCTTGCTCATAACTGAGAAGCTACTAAGATTTTAGCAAATGCTAGTCCAGAATCTGGGGTATTGGTGGTAAAACTCTGACCTTTATTTTTAACTGACTACCTACCTTCTATTCCAAGCACAACACCAGCTACATCTTAACCATTCTCTCCTTTTGAATATTTAATGATCAAGAATATAATTATTTGAAGAATTCAGATCTTTTCATCACATTGTCTATATTCGTTTTATGAATATACATGATCCTATTCTTAATTACACAGCTTATAGCAATCTATGTGTTTAAATAGAATGATAATTATTATAAAAAACATACAGGTATCTAGATATGTCTGTGCAAGTAGATATTTACAAAAGAAATTCTACAGACATATTCCCTTTTTTCCATCAGCCAAAGTAACCTCAATACAAAACACTTATTTTATATCATATGTTTTTGGTTTTCCATTTTTATTCCAAAACCTCACCTCAAAACTTAAAACCTCAAAAGGAATCATATAGGGCTATATACCTTATCAATGCATAATAAATGATAACCAACTATTGTTACTACTTGTCTGCACAATTCTCATATTACAAAGATGACAATCTTTGCTTGCTCTTAATCTAGTTTTGTCCCAAATTTCAGAATTTTTTCAGGAATCACCTTAATCTTTAGTAAAAACAGTGCTTGTTCAGGATAGAAGCTCAGAAAACTTAGAATTTTTGTTTGAGGGAGCATTAGCACTGTTTCTTCTGACCTTCTCTTCTTTTTTCTTTTTTTGTTTCGCTTCGCTTCTCTTTTTTTTTTTTTTTGGCTGTCCTCTCAGGTTTACAACAGATGCAGCTATGTTACAATTGCACAGCAAAGTTTTGCAATAGAACGACCTTGAAATAGAATACTGCCCAGTTAAAACTTAAGCAATCAAAATGACATAAATGAAGACATACCTACTAGACTTCACGTGTTGCTTTTTAGAAGGAAAGTGCCTATTTAGGAGAATGTTATTTAAATGACTGTGTACCCTAACTATATCAAAGAGTTCTCAATTACTCTAACATTCAGTCATAGCATGGCCCTAAGGCATGACCATATTACCTATAAAGGTTGGCTTTAGTTACTAATATACACAGCTACTGTTTGGTAACTGTCAGTGTTTCTCATTTATCTTAAAATTGGTAAAATCATTTGGGGATACTTAAAAAAATTGCTATAAATGTCTACATACGTGAGCTGCACTGCTAAGTGAATTAAGCAATTGCAGTAGTGCTCTAAAACCAAAGCCGGTTTCTCAGAAATGTTACTTTCTCTACCCCCAACCCCAGATGACTTGCTTGGGTTTCAAAGGTTGCTTTTTTTTTTCCCTTTTCTTATTTTGATTCTGATATAAAATTGACACGATAAATAGCAACATGTGGGCCCTTCTGATAGACTGCAAGTTCTCTTTAGGCTGCACATGGCTCATGATAACTGTAATATGTTTTCATTAGAACGGCTTATCTGACCATCTCAAACATTTTGTAAACATTTTGTATCTACGCAAAGTCAGGCTAATGAGGTCACTTTTCCACATTTTTCTCCATTCCTACACACATAAGATCATTTTTAATGTGGAAACTTCAAGAAGGGTTAAAAAAGGTTTGTTTTTTTTTCCTCTCGTGGGTAAATTGCTAGGGTTCTTATAAATGTCACAAGCTAGTAGTCAACAGTTCAGTTATATGGTTTCCCTAACCACACTAAAGTATGTTCAGCCAGTCAGTGGTCTCATGATCTGTCAAATGACTTTAATTGTGTGACAGGACACTATTTTACCATAATTAGGTGACACTGAAGCCTCAGCAAAAGCATGATTCCAGAGCAATGTAAGATGCCATTTTCCACTAGTCTTTTTTAATTTTTCTATGGAAGTTTCTTGAGTTCTTGGCTAGTCAGATTAATTTATAATTTGCTTTAGGTTACCTTGGGGTTTGTTGAATTTCTCTATAAATTAAGATTTTTATTAAATAGTTTAATGGTAACTCATGTACTAAACACACTGAGCACAGCATAATTAAATCCTTCCTCTTATGCCACTTGAACCTAAGAGGAGTCACATGAAATTGTCTTAGTCTGTTTTCTTTCACTGTTAGTGAAAAGTTTCTGTTCATCTCTGTAACTGGATGAAAGGATAACCTAATTTCTGAAAAGTGAAGACACTTGCATTTATGGCACTGTTTACATGGCACAGAGAAAAGTATGTACTCAGTTCCAGCTATTTTGAGAAATGGGGAAAACTAATCTGAACTTTGTGGTCTAAATTATTTGGTTTGAATTGACTCCTTACATTTTTTTAAAAATGCCATTGCTCAAAAAAAATGCAACAATATGTTCCATGTTTCTGACAATTCCTGTCAGAAAAAGAATGCAAGGGAAGCAACTAATATAGTGTTCAGAAAGCGTAAGCTAGCATATTCCTCTTACATGGGTTACCAAGCAAATGTAGTCATTCAGCTTGCAGAGAAAAATGATCCATGGCACAGTATGATTTACATATTGTTCATATTGTTTTTCACAGATTAAAGAAAAACTTTATTGTAATTTTATTTTTGTTTTAAATTTCATTAATAAAGAAGCTGAAACTTCTTCAGAAGCTTCTTACAGAAGCTAAGGAGAATTCTTTAGCTCAGAATTTCTTGGTTTGGCCTTAGATTTATGGTTCACATTATTCTGGGTCTGCTGGCTTGGTTCAAAAAAACCAAAGCACTTTGTACAACTCTGAATTAGTTCAACAACAACAACAACAACAAAACCCATACTTTTCTTAATTACACTGTATTTTATAAGATTACTCCTTCTAAAATTAGCTCTCTGATGGCAAACAACTGGAAAAGTGAAAAATTCAAGGATTCATCTTGCTATATCAGACTTATAGTTTCAACTACCTCTTTGATTCTTAATCTCCAAGATTTCGCAATTGTTTCAGATACACAAAATTATGGTACACTGAAGCTTATTTAAGTCTGAAGTGTGGGGTTTTTTAATTTTTGCTACATGTTAGCAACCTGAAAATAGAAATACTGTTCATTTTTAATGAGGTTTGGTGCATAATCTCATAAATGTTTTTAGAATAAGAACTGATCTCACTTTCTTGAGCAAAAATCTTGCTCTGGAACAACAGAGATGGCCAGAAACCCTGTTATTTTTACCCAGTCTGACAATCTTTGTCCTAAAAAGAAAAATTATTTAAAATCCTGTAAAAATAATTTTTGACAAATGTGATAAAACTACCAATCAAGATACAGAATACAACTCTGCCCTTTTGTGATCAAGTCCTTACCCCACCCTTAACTTCAGGCAACTACTAATCTCTTTTCCTACAGTTTTGCCTTTTCTAGAATGCCATATAAATGGGGTCAGAGCAATATGTAATCTTTTGAGTCTGGCTTCTTTCACTTAGCAAAATACTTTTGAGATTAGTTCATGGTCGAGTGTGTGTCAAGAAAATGTTCCTTTTCTATATATTGCTGAGTAGTACTCCATTTTATGGATGTACTAGTTTCTCCATTTATCAGACAATAGACATTTCTGCTATTTTCAGTTTTCTGTTATTACAAATAAAGATACTATAAATATCTGTGTTCATGTTTTTAAAAAACATGGGTTTTCTTTTCACTCTGATAAATACCTGGATATCGAATGCTGCATAATTCTTTAACTTTATAAAAAAACTGCAAAATTGTTTTCTAGACTGGCTGTATCATTGTGTATTGCCACCAGCAATGTGTTAGAGAATTCACTTGTACCCCATTTTCATCAGCTATTGGTATTATCAGATTATTTTAGTTTAGCTATTCTAATGGATATATAGTAGTATCTCATGATTTTACTTTACTCTTCCCTAATGACTAATGATATTGAACAACCTTTCATTGCTTATTTGCCACCATACCTCTTCTTTGGTGCAGTATATTTTCAGACCCTTTGCCCTTTATTTTATTGATCTGTTTGTTTTCTTACCATAGAATTTTGAGAATATATATTCTAGACATAAGTTACTTGTCAAATATGTGATTTGCAAATATTTTCTCTCTATGACTTGTTTTTTCATTCTCTTAGCAAAAATACTCATTTTCATAAAGTCCCAATTATCAATTTTTATTTTAAGGATCAGGTTTTTGATATTGTATCTAATTACTCTTTTCCTAACCCAAGTTCACAAATATTTTTTCCTGTATTTCTTCTAAAAGCCTGACTTAGGTCTATGATCCATTTTTCAGTTCATTTAAAAAAAATAAATTTCTGTCTTTTAATTGGAACATTTAATCCTTATATATCTAATGTATACTTGAATTTATGACTAATGTATGTTTTCTACTAGTTCTTCCTATTCTATTTTTCTTTTTAACTACTTTTGAATTTTTTTTCTCATTTTAATCCCCCCCCCACTAGTTTGGAACTTATTATCAATTTTTGGTTTCTTTCCCCCCAAAAATAATTAATAGTGTTATTTAAAGTGTGGTCTTGAGCATCAATATCAACCTGGGAGCTTGTTAGAAATTCTTGGGTCTACCCCACTGAGTCAGATTTGTGTTTTTAACAAGCTCGTCAAATGAATCTAATGCATGCTGAAATTTAAGATGCACACTAATCACAAAATTCTTTCTTACCAGGTTTTACATTTCTCCCAGGCAATGTAAGCCCTCCTTAGTTTTATTATGGTTGTCTTGTAGTTTAAGTCTTTTTTTTTTTTTTAACCCAAGAAAACAGTATTCTTGTTCTGTACAGCCAGAATTATTTAGCCTAACCCATATTTGCCCCTTACTTTGCTCTTTATTAATTTCTTTTTTCAAAAGGCTTTCATCTAGGACCACTTTCTTTCTTAATGAAGTATATTATATATATTTAGAAGTTCTTTTTATGAATACCATGGAAGCATACTCTTTCAGTTTGTCTAAAAATGTTTCTTTTTTACCTTCCTTTTCAAAAGATATTTTTTTCTGGAGGTAAGATTATAAGTTGGCAGTTATTTTCTCTTGAAGTGATGTCAATCGTCAGTCTGCTTCTAAGATTGTCTGTTTGTCTTTATATATGTGCTATCCCATGGTGTGTTTAAGTGAAGTTTTGTTTTAAAATACTGCTTGAAATTCAGTGTTCTCAGATTGGCCTTAGAAAATTCTTTGCCATTAATTCTTCAGTTATTGCCTCTGCACCATTTTCTCTTTCGTCTCCTTTCAGAACTCCAATTGGATGTATCTTTAAAAATGTCTTACCTTATTCTCCATATCTGTTAACTACTATCTCATATTTCCCTTTCTCGCTCTCTAGTTTCTGGATGTCTGTTGTGCTATCTTTTGGTTCATAAATTTTCTCTTCACTTGTATCTAATTTACTGATAAACCTAATTATTATTGATTTCATTTACTGTATTTCATTTATAAAAGTTCTCTTTTTAAAATCTACTAGGCTATTTCCCATAGTTTCTTGTTTTGAATAGGTATTTTCTTTCTTTAAAAAGCAGTCATTTCGGGCCTCCCCGGTGGCGCAGCGGTTGAGCGCTGGGTTGCGAAGCTGCCTGCGGCCTCTGCGGCGCTGGTTTGATCCCCGGCTGCTCCCCGGCCACCTGAGGAGGGTCCCACATGGCGCGCAGACCTCTCCTGCCGCCCGCTGCTCCCCTCAGCAGTGTACTTCGGTCCTTCTGCCTGCTCTGCTCCCCGCTCTGGCTCTGGTGAATTCTCTCACCCTCCCGTGCTTCTGACTGTACCCAGTGCATGTATAAACAAAACAAACAAACAAATAAATAAATAAAACATGCCTCTATTTAAAAAAAAAAAAAAGTGTTCAAATGTTGAACTCAAAATCCCACTTTAAAAAAAAAAAAAGTCATTTCATCCGATGTATCTGATAATTCAAATATCTGAAGTTTCTGTGAGTTTTCTGTTGTTTTTATTGGATATTGTTTCTGCTGGTTCTCACCTATAGTACCTTTTTCTTTGGGTGCTTTTGTATATTTCTGTAAATTCCTCATTTTCCTTAGAACATAACTTGTAGATTATTGAGGTATATCTCTCCAGAGAAGATTTGCATTTCTTTTCTCTGTGCACCTACTCAATTTAAAGCTTGAGACTTTTTTGGACCTATTTTGGATGCAGATTATTATGAGATTACAATCTTTGAGTGACAGATTTTTTGGTTCTCAGTTCTGCTTTACACTACAGAAATTTTCCTTGCAGTCTGAGGATGTGTGGATATGTAGGTGGGTGTTTTTTATCCCAATCTAAAGGGTCCAAGCTTTACTGGGAAGGTGGATCCTCCAAACCTTAGCTTTATCTTCTGCCCAGCTCCTCCTTTTCACCCCAAATCAGTGAAGACAAACCTGAGGTTCACGAATTTGAGCAAATCCTTTAGGACAAAGTGACCTTAGGGCCTTTGGAGTGAGCAACACCAGGGACATCATTTAGGTGAAGAGAATGTAAATAGTGCCTCCTGCTGTTGTACACATGGACAGTATTGTCCATTTACCTGTCTGGATTTCTATATAACTTCTTCTTTTTTTTTTTTTTTAAAGATTTACTTATTTATGCATACAAGAACTGGGGTACAGGCCAGAGGTGCGGGGGGTGAGAGGTTTCACCAGAGAGAGTGGGGAGCAGAACAGGCAGATCTACTGAAATATACTGCTGAGGGGAGCAGCGGGCAAGTCAGGAGAGGTCTGTAGCTCCCTGGCTAAGCCAGGGAATTGAACCGTGCTGCAGAGGTTGCGGATAGCTTCATAGTGCTGTGCTTAACTCCTTGCGCCACCAGGGAGGCCCCCTATTTAACTTCTTTTTGGACTGATAATTCCTTGCATTCTAACCCATGCTTCAGTGCTTTTAAGAGGTTTTGGGTTTTTTTTTAAATTCAGCTTTTTAAATTATTTCCAGTGGTAAGCCTGAATGTCTAGCTTGCCATAGCAATAGAAATAGAGCTCACAAAACTCAACTTTATTTGTACTCAACTACTATTTATTTTTATTTTTATTTATTTATTTATTTTAAATAAATTTTATTTTTATATTCCCCATACAATGCAATCCCCTTATTTTGACCCCAATCCTTCCCCTCCCCACCCCCCATCCCCCATAGAGTATCTCTGGTTCATAGTTTTTTGTTGATTTTGATTTTCACTTTCTTATGGTTATTCATTTTTCTGGCCCCTTATTTAAGTTTTCTAGATTCCTGCTATGAGTGAGACCATCCAGTATTTTTCTTTTTCTTTCTGGCTTTTTTCGCTGAGCATGATCCCTTCCAGCGCCATCCATGTTGCTGCAAATTGCATGTGTTTATCTTTTTTGAATGCTGAGTAATATTCCATGGTGTATATGTACCACATCTTCTTGATCCAGTCATCTGTTTTTGGGCATTTGGGTTGTTTCCAAAGCTTAGCTATTATAAACAGTGCTGCTATAAACATAGGGGTGCAGTTGCTCTTTGGAATTGATGTTTCTGTGTCCTTTGGGTAAATACCTAGGAGTGGAATTGCTGGATCATATGGAAGTTCGATGTTTAGTTTAGTAGGTCCAGAAATCTCCACACAGCTCTCCATAGTGGTTGGACCAGTTTGCACTGCCACCAACAGTGCAGGAGAGTTCCTTTTTCTCCACATCCTCGCCAACATTTGTTGTTGCTAGTTTTTTTAATATGTGCCATTCTCACTGGTGTAAGATGGTATCTCATGGTAGTTTTGATTTGCATTTCCCTGATTACAAGTGATGTTGAACATTTTTTCATATGCCTGTTGGCCATTTGCATTTCCTTTTCAGAGAAGTTTCTTTTTAGCTCTTCTGCCCATTTTTTGACTGGATTATTTTCTGATAGGGCCTCCCCTGGTGGAGCAGCGTTTGAGCGCTGGGCTGCAAGCTGCCCCCAGCCTCTGCAGTGCCAGTTCCATTCCCCGCTGCTGGTGAGGGTCCCACATGGCGCAACAGACCTCTCTGCTGTCTCGCCCGCTTGCTCCCCTCAGCAGTATATTTCGTCAGTCTGCCTGTTCTGTTCCCCACTCTGGCTCTGGTGAATTCTCTCATCCTCCCGTGCTTCTGACTGTACCCAGTGCTTGTATAAATAAATAAATAAATCTTTAAAAAAAAGACTCTGATAGCCCAATTTGTCCAAATAAAGATTGCTTTTTCCTCCCCTCCCCCAGTACGAAAACATTAATTAGGAACAGTTCAGTGGAATTAGAAGAGTCTATAGTCCGGTACTTAACTCTTTCCTCATGAATTTTATTAATGCATATATTGGATTTACATTGGAATACCAAAGTAGCTTAAAAATTTAATAGTGACCACACTTTTTTTAATGTTTCTCAGAGAATGAGTACATTAAACCAGAATCATTGTGTCACTTGCATAGAAAGTGTTGCATCTCCATAGTTACATTAAACATAACAAGTACAAAGGGGAAATGTCTTTTGGTGGTTGATAAGCTAAAAGGAAATGAGTCTTGTACTAGAATATTAGGAATGTTTTAAAACTTTCACTCAAGAGTGGAAGGTTTCAGATCCTCCTGTATTACTCCTTGCTAAAGCATAAGTAAAAGTAGTTATAGAAAAACCACATAGGTAATCAATGCTGAGGCTCAGTATATTGATGTCATGTAGAAAAACATGATGCAGAGATCCTTTTTTTTGTGGTTTATTTAATTTTCTGTTACTTATAGCATTTGTTCTACAGTATAACTCAATGAAGTTCTAGCAATTAAAGGGAAAGTAAATCTATCGTAGCCTAACGTTATCTTATTACTTTATAGCACATACCAATCATCCTTGGAGATCAGTGTCCATTTGTCTCTGGCATCTAATAGATAATAAATGTTTGTTGAATCAGTTAATTAATGGGCAGTATATAATGGGCTATTGTAAGGAAAGCATACCATGGCTAAAATGTTGACTGGGATTCAGTCCCCATTCAATTCTCCCTAGCGCTGTAGGGTTGAGTAAATCACAACCATCAAACTTCTTCATCATTCGCTCTATTCTTGGGTCCAGTTGCATTGCTACTCCTATTCATGCTGCATGATTTTCCACTTCAAGTTCTTTGTCCTTACAATGATTTATCTAAGATACCTTCCTCTGGGATCATGCTCAGTGAAATAAGCCAGAAAGAAAAAGAAAAAGATCAGATGGTCTCACTTATAGGAGGAATGTAGAGGATCCAAATAAGGGATCAGGGGAAAAAAAGTAACTATAATAAAGTAAAAATCAAAATCAACAGGCAGCTATAAACCTGAGACAGTCTGCAGGGGGGAGAAGGGAATAGGATCAGAACAGAGGTGGGAAGAGCATAAGGGACCATGGTGATAGTTCATGGGTAAATGGGTGGTTGGAATTTCATGGGGACTATAACAGAGATGAAAATGCATACATTGTACAAAAATGAAAAATGATGTAAAAAACATAAAATATAATAATAATTTAAAAAATAAAATAAAATACCTTCCTCCATGACTGCATGCAGCCATGCCAACCTATTTATTAGTAATCCTCCTAATATAAATACTTCCCTACCAAGTTTCCTTGACACCACCCCAGCTAGAAGTTACCTTTCCCTCTAATCTTACACAACATCTCTTTTCTTTTAACTCAGTGATGTCATTTAACATAACAGCTTAGTATCTTTTATCTAGATGATCTATTTTGTGCTGCATCTCTGCTGGGCTGGAAATTCATGAGGATAGGGCTCATGCCTGCTTTATTTTTGTATTCCCTCCACTATACATATAAAGATACATCGAAGATTACATGTGCTCTGTAAATATATGCTGAGTCTGAAAATAGGGGATAATAATGCTTTTCTTGCTGATGCTACAGGTCTGTGTTAGACGATAGTTGAGGTCAGTTCCAAGTTTTAGAACAATGGTTGTGGAGCACTGATGGGGAATGCAGTATATAAATAAGTAAAGAAAATTGAATATGTTATTTATCCATTAATGGGATGAGAAAAGACAATACTTGGTGACTCAGAGCCCATTTAAAAGCAGAGATGAAGAGAGAAATTGATGATGCAAGAGTCGAAAGTGACAAGAGCAATATGGATTATTCTATTGTAGTCATTTAAAAACGTTCTTTTCTCTGTTGCATTTTTAAAAGATTACACATATGTGTGTATACAGCTGGTATATTATATACCCAACTTTTAGAGATTCCCTGAAGACTTGAGCCAGAAAGTAAATTCCATTTTTAGAATACGTGTAAGAGTCTCACAGATAGAATGTTGAATGAAAGAAAGCAGACACATGAAAATCCATACTGTATGATTCCATTATTATTAAGTTCAAAACCAAAATTTTTAAATTTCAAAGCTAATTTCTGGTGATAGAAATTTAAAAAGTTATCCTTGCAGGGCAGTACACAATGGGTGCTCAGAGGTGCTGGTAATAATAGTCTATATCTTGGTCTGGCTGGTGGTTACATGGTATATGTACATGCAAAAATGTTTTGAAATGAGTAAGGTTTGTGTGCTAAATGTATGTTATAACTCAGTTTAGAAAGAAGAATGCAGTGAACAAATCTGATTGCTCCATGTATCATGGAAAAACAGGTAAAGGATAAGTTCAAGCTATGCAATGTATTCCTGGAAAAATGAAGCACACTTCTAAAATTCCAGAGTTTTTTTCTGCAAACCTGTGACCAGATGGCTCTCATAAATAATGCATTAAAATATGGTTAGAACTAGAAGAATTCATGATGTGTGATAAAATGGAAACAACTGATGGTCATATGGTTTACTCTTTTGGATTTTCATTGTGATTTTTCTGGAAGAACCAGGATCACCAATAAATTCTCATACAGCAAGAATGGAATAAGTACTGTCCAAGTAGGCTTATCAACTATGAAACCTTGAGTAAGTTACAGGCTATCTGGGCATCGGATGCCTGCTCTGTTAAATGAAAAAATATTTTGTCTGTTCAACTGTAGATCTCTTAAGACTCCTTCCAGCTCTTAAAATGTTTGGCTTTTTGAAGTTGGAGTATAAAGAACCACTCTGGTTAAAGCTTTCACACTATTGGAATTAGGAAGGGGAAATCAGTCATTTAACAATTCTGTAATAACAGGCAACAAAAAAACATGTAGGTTAAAGATGCAGCTCTCCTGCCTGCCTGTGACTATACAGGTGTGTCTTTTCACAAACCTTTTCGCATTGCAGAATAGGAGCTGCAGCTCTTCTGTCCCACCTGTGCCTATACAGGTGCCTTTCTCTTTCTCCTTTTCCTAATATACCTGTTCTTTTAAAATGTCAAACAAAACAAAACAAAACAAAACAAACAAACAAGCAAAAAACCCACAAAACCACGTAGGTAGAATTGGTGTTATGCCAACTAGTAAGAGATCCAGGCAGCAAACATCTTTTCAGAGACAGCCAGTTACCCGAAACCATTTGCTGCTGTTCCCTGGAGATTTCCATAGCCTTCAGTGAGCAGTTTACCTAATAATGCTTTTGAAAGGGAAAGGAAAAGATAAGGGACATTTTTAGGTTTCAGAGAAAGCTTTGTATGGTAAGTTTTTCTTTTGTGAGTTCACATTTGCAGAGAATAAATCTGTTGCAGAAAATGGTATTTCATAAAATACATGAGCAGAGAAGGAGCACTTGTTAGGCTTAAACAAAGTCTCACAGTGGGAACTGCATGACATCATCTCTGCTTTCAATACTAGTAAGTGAGCATCATACCTATTTTTCTAAATAGGAAACTGAGGCCCAGTAAGACTAACCTACCGGTCTAAGGTCACACATTTGGGAGGAACACAAAGTAAAGACAAAAAGCCAGTTCTCAGACTTCCAGCCACTGCATCAGGATGCCCCCATAGTTCCCTTTTGTATGAACTCTGAGCTCCAGGGAAGAGACTGGGTGGACTTCCACTGTCCTTTGTTTCAAAATACTTTGAGAAAGTAGGAAGCTAGTGGAATTGGGAGTCAGGAGACCTGAGCCCCTCTACTTATGACTGTGTGTCCTTGGAAAATCTTTCAAACTTCTCTGAACCTTAGTTTCCTCATCTGAATTAAAGCCTTACAATGCCTCTCAGAGTTCAACTGAGGTAGCCTATGAGAAAGTGCCAAAGTGTGGTCGTTAAAAATGGAAACTTCTCTGAAGAGGAAATGCAAATGGCCAACAGGCATATGAAAAAATGTTCAACATCACTTGTCATCAGGGAAATGCAAATCAAAACTACCATGAGATACCATCTTACACCAGTGAGAATGGCACATATTAAAAAAACTAGCAACAACAAATGTTGGCGAGGGTGTGGAGAAAAAGGAACTCTTCTGCACTGTTGGTGGGAGTGCAAACTGGTCCAACCACTGTGGAAAGCTGTGTGGAGATTTCTGGACCTACTAAACATAGAGCTTCCATATGACCCAGCAATTCCACTCCTAGGTATTTACCCAAAGGACACAGAAACATCAATTCCAAAGAACACCTGCACCCCTATGTTTATAGCAGCACTGTTTACAATAGCTAAGCTTTGGAAACAACCCAAATGCCCAAAAATAGATGACTGGATCAAGAAGATGTGGTACATATATACCATGGAATATTACTCAGCATTCAAAAAAGATAAACACATGCAATTTGCTGCAACATGGATGGCGCTGGAAGGGATCATGCTCAGCGAAATAAGCCAAAAAGAAAAAGAAAAATACCGGATGGTCTCACTCATAGCAGGAATCTAGAAAACTTAAATAAGGGACCAGGAAAATGAATAACTATAAGAAAGTGAAAATCAAAATCAACAAAAAACTATGAACCAGAGACACTTTTAGGGGGGCGGGGGCGGGAGGGGAGGGATTGGGGTCAGAATGGGGGGCTGCAATTGTATGGGGAATATAACAATAAAATTTATAAAAAAAAAAAAGAATTATATAAAATAAAATATTTAAATAAAAAAATTAAAAAAAAATGGAGCTCTTATCTACTTAATGAATGAAGGAATTAGTAATTACAAAACAATAATAACTTGATAAAAATGTTCTGTGGGAATACATGTTAACAGCAGAGTTGCTGTTAGCACATATAAAAGTAGATGATCCTGTAACAGAAATGTCCTTTGTTTATCACATCAGTCTAGCATAGTCACTTTTAATAAGTCACCAAGGAATCTTCCCTAAGTGTAGATGCTGGTTATAAAAAGAACCTTTACATGAGGATGTACGTTTCTGCCCCCCCTCATTGATAATAATCTCTATTCCCCTACATATCATTGATAATACAAAGTATTATCACCAAGGAATCTTCCCTAAGTGTAGATGCTGGTTATAAAAAGAACCTTTACATGAGGATGTACATCTCTGCCCCCCCTCATTGATGATAATCTCTATTCCCCTACATATCATTGATAATACAAAGTATTATCAATGGTTTAAAATTTGTGAAACCAGGGCCTCCCCGGTGCCGCAGTGGTTGAGTGCTGGGTTGCAAAGCTGCCTACAACCTCTGCAGTGCCGGTTCGATCCCCTGCCACCGGGCGAAGGTCCCACAAGGCGCGCAGACCTCTCCTGTTGCCCGCTGCTCCCCTCAGCAGTGTACTTTGTCAGTCTGCCTGTTCTGATCCCCACTCTGTCTCTGGTGAATTCTCTCACCCTCCCGCGCTTCTGACTGTACCCAGTGCTTGTATAAATAAATTAATAAATCTTTAAAAAAAATTTTGTGAAACCAATATGGTAAAAATGGTGTCCTATTGTTATTTAAATTTGCATTTTCCTGCTTTTTATTGAGCTTTGGCATACTTTCATCTTTTTTATCAAAGTGTAAATTATTTTAAAATGAGAAACAACTTTTAGGTTGTAGAAATTTCTTGGATTCTTCAAAGTTGCAAGATAAGAATAAGCCCAACCAGAGCCTCCCTGGTCGCACAAGAGTTAAGACTCAGACTATGAAGCTGTCCGCAGCCTCTGTAGCATGAGTTCAATCCCGGCTGACCAGGGAGCAATGCACATGGTGCAGCAGACCTCTCCTGACTCGCCCGCTGCTCCCCTCAGCAGTGTACTTCAGTCCATCTGCCTGTTCTGTTCCCCACTCTGTCTCTGGTGAATCCTCTCACCCCCAGCACCTCTGGCCTGAACCCCAGCTCTTGTATGCATAAATAAATAAACCTTAAAAAAAAAAAAAAGAATAGGGCCTCCCCGGTGGCGCAGCGGTTGAGTGCTGGGTTGCGAAGCTGCCCGCAGCCTCTGCGGCGCCGGTTCGATCCCTGGCTGCTCCCCGGCCACCAGAGGAGGGTCCCACATGGCGCACAGACCTCTCCTGCCGCCCGCTGCTCCCCTCAGCAGTGTACTTCGGTCCTTTTGCCTGCTCTGCTCCCCGCTCTGGCTCTGGTGAATTCTCTCACCCTCCCGCGCTTCTGACTGTACCCAGTGCATGTATAAGCAAAACGAACAAACAAATAAATAAAATAAAACATGCCTCTATAAAAAAAAAAAGAATAAGCCCAACCAATGCTGAATTGCTATGATACCTGTATTCAGTGAAGTGAAAGTGTAATCAAAATCATCTAATATATCAGAATATTTGGTATCATGAAGAAATTAACTGGCTTTTCTTTCACTTTTTGCTCAGATGTCAAGTAGATATAGATTGAGGTTCACCCCTCATGTCTCTGTTTAATTAATTAAACACTTGCTGTGTCCCTTATTAATATTTCATATTGAGCAGAGTCCATGTCAGTGAGAGGGACTCTCCTTTTTGACACTGACTTTTTCCTTTCACTACCCAAAGTATCATTTGTTTATTGTGTCAGGGGAAGAAGGGGAAAAACATTAGGAGTTATGAAGAAAAAGTAAAAACATACTTTCATCATCAAAAAGAAGTATTATTCACATTTAAAGATATATTTCCCTTTGCATGTAAGTGCAAATTGAGTTAATAATAGTAATAGTTAACTATGCATGGATTGGTGTCCTTTATTCAATTAACATTTTTTAAAATTTTTATTGTTTAATGGCATATGAAATTATACACTAGAGACTAATACGCAATAGGAAGTTATATCACATTACAGTTGGTTTAAAATATAATGATTTAAATGTGGGGTTATCAATCTTTGCATCCTTCTGTCTAAATCACATAAATTTTCTTAGCAGTAACAGAAGCCCCTATTCCATTCCACTTAATGTACAAATTGAGTTATTCTAAGAGAGATGATATTGATCACATGTTCACTGCCCTTCTTTCCCTCAAAGTCTTGGCCATTTATATTGCTCTGTTCCAGAATAGTGATTCTGATGTCTATTTTTTTCCTTCTTAAACTTTTGGCTTTTTTCTCCTATAACAACAGTTTTGGGCAATGGTAAATGATTGATTCTACAAACTTCTCAATTAACATTTTAATGTATAACTGCATTATTACCATAGATTCTTGAAAATTATTTATAAAGGTACTTTGATATACCAAAGAATAGATACATTATAATTTATTCTGCTAATATACAAAGTTTAGTTTTTTTTTCCTTTGTCACTATTATACTTAACTCTATAAAGAACATTCTTATATAAACATCCTTGCTTCCATATTTGAATATGTCCCTTCGATATATTCTATGAAATAGATTTATAGAAAGTGCTGGTTATTTTCCATTTCTACCTCCTCCCAACCTTTTCTCTGCCTATCTTTATTCTGCTCTGTGTCATTACAGTTGCATTTCCAAGATCTCTTGGCCTTTGACTTCATTAGTATTCAGTGAATTGGTGGCACTAGGAGGAGAACAGAGGGCAAAAAAGAGAGAAGTTGGGTGTTTCCTCCTTATCTTCTTCCTACTTCCAGGCAGTAGCAGTATGCCTCCTCCCACCCCACCCACTCCAACTCAGCCCCTTTTCATAGTGGTTCTTCATTCTAGCTCTTAATGAATTCCATGAGATTATTTCCTCTTTTTGTCTCTTTAGCTATAGGAATGGTAACAGCTTCCTACTTTTTTTCTTCTCTAAGTGCCTCAACATTCTTGTTTATATCCTCTGTAAGGAGTCCTTTTAATAAAGTTTCTTTCTTTAGACCATCTCTTCCCTTTTGAGATACTGAAACCTATAGGATTAATGAATATAAACTTTGAAATACATTCATGATAGATATTACAAATGACATTGCACAAAATTTATAGCCATTTACAGTCCCATTCATAGAGCATGAAAGCCTGGTGAAATGAATGCTTATAATAGGTTTTGAAGGTGTTCAGTCTCCTATTTATTATCTGGAGCCTTCCTCTCTGATGTCACTTAGAGACCAAGGATTCTGTCATAGGTCATGAAAATATTGTGATAATTGTTTATCATTTACACCTGAAATTCACAGTGCAAGAAGAGGCCATGGATTATATTGTGAAAATCACTCCTGTGACTGACAACTATGATAGGTAAGAACACGTTCTGCCTGGGCACACAGATAGCATGGTATAGGGATGTCATCTCATACACAGGCAACAACTAAACGCTAGCCCAGGAAACCCCTAGGGACGCAGTGCAGTTGTCCATAAGGTCTCAGTTCTCACTTTATGGAAGAATTTTTAGTTCATCTGGCTTTCCTGGGAAGCAGTTTGCTGGCTCATGGATTATGAGGGGAGAGAATGCACCAAAATATCTTCCATTACTTCCCAAACAAGACAGCCACACTGCTGTATTTTAGGTTGCTAGAAAAGGGCTGAGATTTTACTACATCTGACTGGTGACACAGGTGGAAACGTTCTTTTCCATTTTCTTGCAAAATAATGAGACACCTAGTGGACAAAACATGTAAATGTCTTTGGGATTTGGTGAGTTCAGTCAACACACAGATAAATGCTTAGTTCTTTGAACTTTTTTTTTAGAAAATAGCCAGAGCCAGGAATCAGATCAACTATTAACTCATCATATTATCAAGATTATTACCCTATATTTTATAGCACTGGATAGTTTTCAAAGTTCTTTCAACAAAAAGTATTTTTTCCATAACACTCATTGTAGCAGTCTCCCCCATCAAACTGTGGGCTCCATGAGGCTTAGGGGCCAAATGATTTCCTCCCCAGAGTAGATGCTTATCTAATGCATGAAAAGACAAGTATTCAGTAAAAGTTTGATGAACTGAATTCATCTAAATAACCACCCCAAGAGTTGGAATAATTCCTGATTTTTTGTTCTACGTGAGAAAACAAAAGATTAGAGTCAGGACAATTGACCTCCAGCTCAATAACTAGAAAAGGGGGCCTCCCTCATGGCACAAGGGGTTAAGACACAACCTATGCAGCTATCCGCAGCCACTGCAGTTCGAATTCGATCCCCAGCCAGGGAGCTTACCCACATGTCACAGGAGACCTCTCCTGACTCACCTGCTGCTCCCCTCAGCAGTGTATTTCAATCATTCTGCCTATTCTGCTCCCCACTCTGTCTCTGGTGACTCCTCTCACCTCCCCCACCTCTGGCCTGTACCCCAGTTCTTGTATGCATAATCTTTTAAAAAAATAAGTAGAAAAGTCAGCCACAAACCACTTCTTATACTCCAAGAGTATTGCCCATGTCCAAACAGAACATGTGGGAAAGTCCCCTTGCTCACGCAAGTTCCCTTTCCTTGGAGGTTTTTCCACATTAAGTTACCTAGTATCAAACTACATTTTCATCTCATGATGGGGCTTATGCATTTCCATTCTCATAGTGCACATGCTTGATCAAATACCTGGAGTGTAGATGGAGAGTAATTTGCTTATGTTATCAAGACTAAGCCAAGGAACCTGTAGATCCCCTCGTGTCTCTGGCTAGACTTCATCTTTAGAAAGAAAGCAACTTATGAAAAGTCCTCTTCACACCTTATGTAAAAGGGTAACAAATCCTGGGAGTTTATCTGGGCCATATTTGTCAGCCAGACTTCATTGACCTTTCGGAGTTCCCCTGATGAGTTCTTGGGGCTTAGAAGTTATTTATGACCATTTAAAATTTTTGATGTCATTCTGTGATCATCCGAAAATATAAATGCTTTCTGGGTTACCTAGCCAGCCACCTCATAAGTGAATCTGGACACAAGGATTCACTGTCTCACATCCAAGTATTTATCTTGTAACCCAGTAGTCAACTAAAATAATATGTAACCTTTTTAAAAAATTGAGATGTAGTTCATAAACCATAAAAATCCATTCCCTTGAAATATACAACTTAGTAGTTTTTAGTACATTCACAAATTAGTGCAACCATTATTACTACAGAATTCCAGAATATTTTCATTATTAGCCCCCACCCCCAATTCTTATGCCATTTAGCAGTTATAACCTACTCCCCTCTCCCCCAGCTCCTGGCAACCACCACTCTATTTCTGTCTTCTTAGACTTTCCTATTCTGGACACTTTGTGCAAATGGAATGATATGTGTCTTTTGTGTCTGTCTTCTTTCATTTAAAATGTTTTCAAGATTCATTATATTATATCCTGTATCTACACTGCATTCTTTTTTTTATGGCTAAATATTTTTCCATTGTATCCCATTGTTTATCCATTCATTAGTTGGTGGATATTTGTGAATAATCTTAATCTGCTGTGAAATCCTAATTCTAAACTATAAAAATTGGGGTCCTTAAATCTTCAGGTATGTTTTGGGGGTCTGAGACTTCTCAAATTTGAGTGATACTGACCTAGACAGACTCCCTTGCTTAATAAAATAAGAAATTGATCAAGTCATACTCACAGAGTTAGTGAGTAGAGAACAGAAATTTCCATGACTAGATTCATAGCAAAAGCTTACTGGCTGCCAGGTCTCTGTGGAGTGGACATTTTGGCTTCTATAATACAGAGAGAGCCATCGTTAGCAGTGTTAAATATTAACACTTAACTCATAACACTGATGGATGTCCATCCATCCCAGTGCTGGGCAGCTTCTAATTCTCCAAACTCCTGGCCTGAATACTGGTTATATTTCCTCAGGCTAAAAGTCAGGAAAAAGAATCACCTGGCCATATAGCCCCATTCAACCTGCTTTTCTTAGAGTGACCTCCCCGGGGAACTCGCTGGACAAACAAAGCTTGTTGACCCAGTTTGAAAGCCTGGAAAATTATCATGTGAGTCATTGGGACAACAGAGCAAAGTACTAGGTTTCTGAGAAACTGTAAGCTCAGGCTTCCAGTGTCATATGTGTCCCAATAGGGTAGAACCAGGAATCCCAAGGAGGCTTGCCCCTTTTCACCCAACCACTCCTCCCAGTGGTTTCTAAGCTCCCTCCTCTTGGGTTTAGTACCACAGGGGCCCATTCCTGTTTTCCTGCCTGCAGGCTTTGCTAGCAGTCTTTCCGAGAGTGACAGCTCAATTAGGTAAAACCAAAACAAACCTGGATACTTAGAGGAAGTGTAGTTGTTTGGAGGGAGGCCACAGTTCTCTCTGGGAAGGAAGTGCTGAAGCAGCTGCAAAAATTTCAAATTAAAGATTAAGAGGGAGTATTTTAAAATGAGTGAGGCAGGGCCTTGCAATGGAGAACCTCCAGATTACTTAAGGAGTGTTTTATAATGTTCTAAAGATACTACTTCCTACATTGCATAAACTGCTGGAGAATGGTAACCAGTAAAAGCAATGCAAGTCTTAACTTGTTACATTTCGATGGGGTGGACAGTTTGTGGTTTAGAGGGTATAATGTAAGAAAGAGTACAGAAATTTTATGGGTCTTAAAATGTTTCTCCTGTGCATATCAGGACTTCTGGAGAGGACGAGTACCAAAGTGGGGCGAGTACCAAAGTACCAATTTAGCTTGACAGAAACAGGTGAGGAGAATGACCCCCCCCATGGCCTTTTACTATTTCCTCTTTTTATTGTTTGTTTGTTTTTAAGTAGTGCTTTAGCCCAACATTTATTCTGTGGTCTTCCTACTTGGAAGATGTAGTTTTAACACATGTTTGGATCCCTGTTATATATTCATGATACATTTAATGTATACATAGTCTAAATTTCTTAGGAATGAATGGCATTTGAAGTCTCTCTTCTTCATGGTTTTAGAGAATAAACTTTTGTGCCTGGAGGAACTAAAAGTAGTTTTTTTTTTTTAAAGATTATTTTTTATTTATACAATAGCTGGGGTACAGGTCAGAGGCGTGGGAGGGTGAGAGGATTCACCAGAGATAGAGCGGGGAGCAGAACAGGCAGACGGACTGAAATACCCTGCTGAGGGGAGCAGTGGGCGAGACAGGAGAGGTCTTACGCACCATTTGGGACTCTCCCTGGCTGGCCAGGAATCGAACCCGCGCTGCAGAGGCTGCAGACAGCCTCACAGCGCAGCGCTCAACCCGCTGCACCACCAGGGAGGCCCTAAAAGTAGATAATTTAATCTCCAAGTTTTCGCTGTCTTTAGCCCCACTGCTCTCTTCCTGCTCACTTCACTTCTTCCTTTTTCTTTCCTCCTTCTATTTCTGATAGATCTGGCAAAAATACAGCAGATTTGCAGAAACAGCCTGTTTGCTTCCCACCCTGTGCTGTCACTGCAGATTATTTCAGAGCTGTTGTCTCCTGGGCTTGGGGAAAGTATAGGCATCAGTCCTTTGTCATCAACAATTTCCGTGCACTGGGTCCCCTGCAGAGCCAACAGTCAGCACGGGCATGCACTCTGGGTGCTTAGCAAAGAAACTGAAGGGGGACTAGAGAGAAGATTCAGAATTAGACAATAAACATAGAAGAGGACCAGAATCAAGTAAAGGTAAGTATTTTATCTGTCCAACTGTAGCTTACTGAGGCATGATATTAATATGCTAGCAGACTGTCCATCAGAACCCTGTGATGATAGGTGTTCTACACTGGTGCTGTCTAGTATGTAGCAACACAAGGCAGTTGAGCACTTGAAATATGACTGTTGAGCAACTGAAAGTTTTTCTTTAGTTTAATTAGAATTAATTTGAATTTTAAAAGTCACATGTGACTAATGACTATTATAGAGGATGCCAGGTGTTGGTCTTTTGAGTCATGGATTCTAACGCCAGATCTTCTACATTAAGGTGTAACCCAAGAAAAGGCACTTAACCTCTCTGCACCTCTTTTTATACAGCTGTGAAGTGGGGCTAACAGTGTCTACCTTATAGCGGTATTATGATAATTAAGGTAGGTAGGTTTTGGGATGTGAGGAAAGAGTCATTTATGGGTCAACAAAACTGGCCCCCAAGTACCTGAGAGGCAGAGACCCAGGTGATGTAGAACTTTTCACAAACCAGGGAACCTACATTATCACCTATGTACCCATGTGGCCAAATTATTGCAGTTGGAACGAGAACTCACCGTTGCCTCTTTTACTTTTTTCAATGTTTTCATTGGAATCTTGCACTTTTATTCTGAGAAGCAGGCAAGACTGACTATTTAATTGATTGGGCAAATGTGGAAAGAGAACCAGAGGAAAAAAACAAAGTGACACTGAGGAGTGAACAGAGGAACCAACAACCTCCTCTGTGATGGGTCAGGAGCCCAGGCTCACTCTGTCCAGCCTGCAGGAAAGTCCTCAAACCTGCATGTGGTGTAGAAGAGCTTTGTCTCAATTCTGCTCCCTTTGCCTCTTCTTGGCCTGTGGTGTCATATCTGTCCAGACACTGATCCATTTACAAAAATAGATTAAAAAAAAAACCTTCTTTCTGGATGGCAGCAACTGTAATCTTTACCACCAGACAATCCCATACATGGCCCCCACATGGCGGCCAGGAAATACTTTGTCCTGCTATCTTGTCCTTTCTCTGACTAAGTCTATAAATGCTGGTTAGTTAGGCACTGAGAGTATTTCAGCAGCTCTGGGTCTTAATTTAACCTTTGCACATCCATTTGCCTGTATCTTTGTGCCTATAATTATTTGCTTTCTTTTAATGCCTATAAATAAGAGCTCTGTCATCTGAGAAAATATGGAGAAAAACAGAACCATAGAATTAAAGCTCAGGTAGGAAAATCATTTCCCCTCTTATGTTCAACCACTGTTGACCGAGGCATACCAGTTTAAAATTACCCCCCAAATTCTTTCCAGAGGTAAAACTGATGTAAACTGAGCTATGTTAAAGCATATAATCTGATGAGTTTTAGATGTCGATATGCCTGTGAAACCACCACAGTCAAGGTAATGGACACTTCCATTGCAGACAGCTTTTCCATTTCAAGATCGAACAGGGTGAGTGTATCCAGTTCAAGACCTCAGTCATTTATCACTTGACATGGGGCTATGTTCTGAGAAATGTGTCTTCAGGCCATTTCATCACTGCAAAGGCGAAGAGTGTACTTACACAAACCTCAATGATACAGCCCGCTGCACAGCTCAGCTGTGTGGAATATGTGGCCCATCGGTTACACCGTCACATATTCAGTCTGTGATTGGCCAAAAAGCTGTTACATGATGCATCACTATTTATGTTAAAAGTTGTACTTTCCTCTTAAAAACAGTGGCTCTGGCCTCTGCAGGGTCATCTTTATTTTTTTTAAGGATTTATTTATTTATTCATACAAGAACTGGAGTACAGGCCAGAGGTGCAGGGGAGGGGATGATTGTGAGAGGATTCACCAGAGACAGACTGGGGAGCAGAGCAGGCAGATTCACTGAAATACACTGCCGAGGGGAGCTGCGGGCAAGACAGGAGAAGTCTGCTGCACCATGTGGGTAGCTCCCTGGCCAGCCGGGGATTGAATTCGTGCTTCAGAGGCTGCAGACAGCTTCATAGTACTGTGCTAAACCCCTTGCGCCACCAGGGAGACCCTGCAGAGTCATCTTTATTTCAATCTCTTTTATTGGAGAGAAATATCTCCTTTTGATCTTCATATGACTTAGCCTCCTGGCCCATAGTTATAATATTCCTTTCTGTTTAAGGTTATCTCCTTCCCAGGTGCTCAGTTTTCATTCCTTTCCTCCTCTCAGACACTTATTATGGAGCAACCCCTTTTTTTGGCCATATCATACAATTCTTATCTACAGGCTTCTTTTTGATTAAAACAAAAATTAAGTTTTTTCCTTCTTGCCTCCTATTCCTCCCTCTCTTCAGGCACTTGTTCTTTTGTCTCCTGCCTTCTCTTCGTGACCAAACTTCCAGAAATAATTGACCAAACTCACTCTCTCCACCTCCTCTGTTCTCAGTTCCCCCTCCCTCTTAAGGCTACCCTTCCTCCCCCCACTACAAAGATGCTGCTCTTGCCCAGGTCACTCACTAGCTCGCTCTTGCTACACCCACTGAGCCCATCTCACTTCTTATCATATTCTGAAAGTGTTGACCACTCCATCCTTTACAAAATAGCTTGGGTGCTTTTACAAAAGTAATTGAAGTTTTTTTTTTTTTTTTGGTAGAGTAAAACAATAAATAAAAGCATTAGGAGACTCCTTACAGGCTCACCCTGTCTCAGTGCTGCAGACAGACCCATGGCTGCAAGAACCCACTGCTGCTTGACAGCTGCCTTGCACAGCTGCCCAGTGCACAAAGCAGCCTCAGGAAGTCCCTGAAATTAGTCATTTTAGCCTTCTAATTTGGGGGAAATCCTACTTCCTTTATTACAAGCATCATGGAAGCCAAGACAATTTTATAAACAAACAAGTGAACACACACACACACACACAAACAAACAAATAGAAGGGCCTACATTCAGTAACTCTTCAATTCTAGTACCAATAGTTGCTTTAAATACAACCCTAGAGATGACACAGGGCTGCTTGGTCTACAGGACCAGGCCCTGTTGGTCTCTCTCGGCAGGAAGCTGTCTGGACACAGCTTTCCTGATAGCCAATGGTTGTTTCCCCTTATCTAAAGCTTATCATTTGGAGAATGATAGAAATGAAGCATAGAAGCATTTGGGATCTTGTGAAGATGACCCAGCAGTTTTAAAGGCTTATAAGTGTTCAGATATACACACACAGACATGGGCTTCTCATGATCATTGGTTTTCCCAAAATAAAGTACTAAGTAGGAAATAAAATCATTTCCCAAATCCCACCACTCAGAACAACAGCCATAATGGTCTTGGTAAGGTTCTTTAGACATCCTGTGGATGGACATAGAGATATATGTATACAGTTCACATTCATGGGACCATGATGTACATGTTCTGTAATTGCTATTTTCACTGAGAAAATACAGTGGATAGATTTCCAAGTTACTAACAATAGACTAGTGTCATGATTGTTAATACTGACCAACCATTCAGGATATTTAGAAATCATTATTTACTCACTCAACTAGTCTCCTCTTAGTGGCTTTTAGGTTGTTTACGGGTTTTGATACTATAAACAATAATAAATATCCTGTGTTCAGCTTTTGGCTTTCTGCGTTTATTTCAGACTAATTTCTAGAAGTAGACTAGCTTGATACACTGGTGTATACATTGTACATTTTGATAAAGCAGGCTAATTTCCTTATAGAAATGTTATATCAATTTATTTTCCCACTAACGCTGGACTTAAAGACATCTTTTTTAAATCAATTTTGTTGGGTTTTATCAATTGCTGGTTTTAGATGTAGGTTTTGTAGACTGATTCAATTTTTTTGTTCAATTTGAGTCTTCTTTCAATAAGTGAGTTTATCTTGTTCATGTTTATTTTTTCAATTATTGTGTATAATTTTAGTTATTTTATTTTGTGCTCTGTGTTTCCTTAACATATCTTTTATTTTTTTTCTTTCAGTAGATACTCTGTTTTTTTGGTAATTCTCTGCCTGTTTTTAGTTCTGTAAGTGGGCATCAGTGCCTTTCATTATATACTTAGGATTTGTTTTCTCAAATAGTACAATATTTTCTGCTCTCTACTAATAGATGACATTTATTATCTGTTTACAATGCCCTCTTAACAGTCCTATGAGGTAAGTGGTGGTGTGTGTTCTTTCCTTCTTCCAACTTGCCCGCATCTCCAGGCCTGGGTCATCTAATCTCAGTGCTTTGTATACCCTTAAAATTCCTTTGGAAAGAAAAATTAGACCCTGGTAAGCTCTGAGCTCAAATAGCTCCCCAGCCCAGTTGTGCATCCACGATTATTTCTGTGTAGAACCATTAAACATCCCTCATTCCCATCCCCACAATCCAGAGTATCCTGAAGGCATTATTTTTTAACCAGTCCAAGCTGCTTTGCTATGCAATTCACTTTCACATGAATAATCTTATTGGATACTCACAGCAAGCCTGTAAAATAGCCTCGAGTCTTTCACATTAGTGACAAGAAAATTGAGGTTTAAGAAAGTGAGTGTGATTTGTCTTTGTGCTCGGTACTTTGGGTTTTCTTAATTAGTGTCCTTTCACTGACTAGTCTCCCATTAAAAAAGAAATAGAATAAATCTACCAAAACCAAGATGATCCAAAACACCAAATTAAAATTCTTCCGTTCCTTACCAAAGAATGTACTTTTAACTAAATGCTTCTTAGCTCTTATCTCTCTGTTGAAAAAAGTTCTATTTTTGGAAAGCTGCTTGAAGTGTGTAGACGTCTATCCATCTCTCTTGATTAATATTTTCTACAGAGACTGTTTGTATGTTATGCAGGGTGTTAATAGATGATATAGGAAAATGAGTAAAGGCAACTAGTGATGGGAAACATTGAGTTAAAGTTGCTCACACAAATTGCTCAGAGTTGCCTTTAATAGGCTATATTCTAGGGGCCTCCCCGGTGGCGCAGCGGTTGAGCGCTGGGTTGCGAAGCTGCCCGCGGTCTCTGCGGAGCCGGTTCGATCCCCGGCTGCTCCCCGGCCACCGGAGGAGGATCCCACATGGCGCGCAGACCTCTCCTGCTGCCCGCTGCTCCCCTCAGCAGTGTACTTCGGTCCTTCTGCCTGCTCTGCTCCCTGCTCTGGCTCTGGTGAATTCTCTCACCCTCCCGCACTTCTGACTGTACCCAGTGCTTGTATAAACAAAACAGGCAAAACAAACAAACAAATAAATAAATAAAACATGCCTCTGTAAAAAAAAAAAAAAAAAAAGGCTATATTCTAGGACACTAGTGTTCTTTTAGAACACAGTTTGGGAAAAACTGATGAGTGAGAAATGGTTTCCTTCAATAAACCTACTAATAATAAAAAAGAAGGAAATCCTGTCATTTGCAACAAATGGATGGATGTTGAAATAAATGAAAGAAGTCAAAGAAGGAAAAATACTGTATGATCCCATTTATATGTGCAATCAAAAAATAAAAGACAACACCCTGAAATGCATAGAATCAGAGAACAGATGAGTGATTGCCAGAGGCAGGGGACATGGGGTTGGAGAAATAAGTGGCAGTGGTGATCCTTTGTGTGTGTATATATCAAAACATGTTGTATACACCTGCAAATAATACAATATTACAAGTTAATATATCTCAAAATCTTTTAAAAACTCACTATTAGTGGAAGGAAATAAGCTCTGGACTGCTTAGTATAAAGTAGTTTTTTGAGAGAAATAGAAATAAAGAATATTTTGAGAGAAACAAACTTTTCACTCAGTTGCTTCCAAAGATAAGATCAGAAAACTCTATTGAGAAAATTTCCAGATATTTACTCAGTGTTGGTTATTCTCAGGGAATCCCTTCAACTCTGAGCTGGTCACTTCACAGGTAAGAAGAATTAACCTTGAGAGGAATAAATTTTGTTTAAGTTTCCCAATGCTTGAAAGTGAGGAACAAGGACTTGAATCCCAGTCTAACTGATCTGAAGCCTGTACTCTTTCCTCTATATCACTTCTCAAATAATTTAAAATATTTTCCAGCATTCACAATTAGGAAAAAGATACAGAAGCATGTCGAGAAAGAAAATGAAAGAATAAAGAGACAGAAAAAGAACGAGAGAGGGGCAGGCAGATGGAGGAACAAGAAAGAAGCCCTTGGTTGGTCTGTTTTAAGATGGAGACACAGAGTTGTACCGAAAGAAAGGCTTGGAGATAGATATGTCATTCTTTTAAATTCAAACACAATTCCTAGAATTTCTTACATAAAGACATATGACATAAGAGCTAATGTTTGCATGAAGATTTCCCTCTTTTAAAAACCAGATCTTTGAGTTTATAATCTCAAATATAAACATATCTAAAATCATTGGTTAAAAATATTTTTATTCCTGTCTCAGTCTTTGTGTGTCTGGAAATGTCTTGAGTAAATGTAGAAGAGTGTGATACTCTTAACTCATTGCCTCCTTAGCACTTTGGAGATGGTATTCCAATCTTCTAGCTTTTATTGCTCTTTAGAAGTTTGCTATAAATTTGATAAATAGATCTTGCCTTTGAAAATAAGTTTTATCACATCTCTGGCATTTTCAAGATTTTTCTCTTTGATGCTCTACTATTTCACAAAAAATGTACCAGGTGAGGGTATATTGTCACTTTTCCTGCTTGACTGGTGGGCTTCTTCAATTAAAAAACCAAACAAACCCAAATCTTTAAAATTTCATCCATATTTCCCCAAATATTGTCTCTCCCCGTTTTCTTTATTTGTAACTTCTATTAGGTGTGTGGGATCATCTCATTTTATCTCCTATATCTCTGATGTAATTTCTTAAAATCTCTATATCTTTGCTGTATTTTTGGGTGGTTTCTTTTTATAACCAGCTTCTAATTCATTAATTTCTTTTCAGCTAAATCTAATATGCTGTGTAATCTGTCAAAGTGTTTTTCTCAATGATTATATTTTTTGTTTCTGAAATTTAGGGTGCTTCTTTTTACCATGTTGGTATTTTTTCATATAGTGTCTGTTTTTTCATGTGGTCTTGAAATTTATTTAATTAAATCTTCAAAAATTTTAGGTAAATTTAGTTAAAAATCTCTTCAGATTATTATCTTGAGTTTGGGGAGTACACTTTTCCCTATTTGTTGTTTCTGCCTCTCACTCTTTCAATATGCCTCTGATGGTTTATTTCCTCATGAGATTTATAATTTCTGATGTTGAGCCTATCTGCAACAAGTTGCTTTCCCATAGATTTCTGTGTCTATGGGTTTTGAAGGTGTTTCTAGCACGTCAGTTCCCTAGTTTGCTGCTGCCAAGACCCTGCAGGTTTCACTAATTATGGAAAAGGTTTTATGTTGAATTTTTTTTTAAGATGTATTTATTTATACAAGAACCGGAGTACAAGCCAGATACAAGCCAGCACTGGAGGGTGAGATGATTCACCAGAGACAGAGCAGGTAACAGAACAGGCAGACTGACGAAATAGACTGCTGAGGGGAGCAGCGGGCAAGACAGGAGAGGAGAGGTCTGCTTCGCCAGATGGGATTTTCGGTAGCCAGCCAGGATCGAACCCACGCTGCCAAGGCTGGGGACAGCTTCACAGTGCTGCGCTCAACCACCTGCGCCACCAGGGAGGCCCTTATGTTGAATTTCTAATTCAAAATGTCTGTATCAGTGCCTCCCTGGTGGCGCAAGGGGTTAAGACGCAACCTTTGAAGCTGTCCACAGCCTCTGCTGCACGATTTCTACTCTAGGGCAGCCAGGGAGCAACCCACTTGGTGCAGCAGACCTCTCCGGACTTGCCTGCTGCTCTCCTCAGCAGTATACTTTGGTCAGTCTGCCTGTTCTGTTCCCCACTCTGTCTCTGGTGAATCCTCTCACCCCCCACACCTCTGGCCTGTACCCCAGTTCTTGTATGCATAAAATAAATAAATCTTAAAAAAAAAAGTGACTTTAAAAAATGTATCAAATGCAGAATTGTGTGTGTGTTTTGGGTGTGTGTGTGTGTGTGTGTTTGTGTGTGAGAGAGACAATGATCTACCTAAGAGTATAAGAATCTATGAGTCCTTTCTTTTAATTTTATGTATGCATAGAATTAGTAGATGGGAGTTTGAGGCTTTAAAATCGATCCATTTTTCATAATGCTGCTTTTAATTCCATATTTTCATTTCAAAGAAATAAATATTGAACGCTTCCATTTGTTTATATTATTATAAAAAGTAGAGTTTGTTGTTTTAAATTAAATTAACAGTTAAATACTTGGGTATTTTTTCATGCATTTTCTATTAGCTAGTGCTGTTTTCTCCTCCAGGATGGATGTCAGTGAGGTTTAAATAATAGACTTCTTGTCTATAATTTACAGACTTGATTGGAATGCACTGTGAATTACCCTTGCAAGACCTTAATGATTCACCCACTTGTTGGGAAATTGGAAACTGTTGATTCATTTTCTGCCCCAGGAGATGTTGCTTCTCTCTACTAAAGGTACATTATATAGTTAGGTTTGGGTTTCCTCTTAGCTTGCTTTTTAAAAAAATCAGGGTACATAGAAATCTTCCTCAGATCTGGTAGGTAATGTTTTGCTACCAAGTATTTCTGCATCTTTCACTCACATGTTACCTAAGTAGATCAATTTTGAGACATTTCTCTGTTATCAGAGAATTTGTTGAGACCTACACTGTCTAAGAAAGATATCACTATTCTCATGTGACTCTTAAGCACTTGAAATGTGGTCAGTTCAAATTGAGAGGCATTAGAAGTATACAAAACACAATATGGAAAAAATGTAAAATATGTCATTAATAATTGTATTGATTACATGTTGAAATGGCAAGGTTTTGGATCTATATTGGGATAAATGAATTATCTTATTAACTTCACTTCTTTTTTTTTTTACTTTTGTAAAAAATGTGGCTTTTAGAAAAATTAAAATTACACAAGTGGCTAGCATTGTATTTCCATTGGAAAGCACTGCTCTAGAGAGTCATAAGTATATAGAAACTCATAGAGTCTCTAACAAGAACTTCTTTCAGTTTGTCATTCTTTTCTTGAACTCCCATTTACCTTTTTTTTTTTTAAAGCAACTTCTTGGTGTTTGGTTAATGCTGTACTACCACAGCAGTGCAGGCAACTGTAAAGGAGGCTCCATCTCACTCAGCATGTGAGATGAAAATTGGGTGTAGTCAAAATTACCCTTGAAAATTCCTTGGGAAGGCCTCAAGCTGTTCCTGTCATACCATCTTTTATTTATTTATTTATTTTTTAATAGAGGCATGCTTTATTTATTTTTATTTGTTTGTTTGTTTATTTATACAAGCACTGGGTACAGTCAGAACGCGGGAGGATGAGAGAATTTACCAGAGCCAGAGCGGGGAGCAGAGCAGGCAGAAGAACCCAAGTACACTGCTGAGGGGAGCAGCGGGCAGCAGGAGAGGTCTGCGCGCCATGTGGGACCCTCCTCCGGTGGCTGGGGAGCAGCCGGGGATCGAACCGGTGCCTCGGGCGCGGGCAGCTTCGCAACCCAACGCTCAACCGCTGCACCACCGGGGAGGCCCTGTCATACCATCTTTTAATAAGTCCCACCCAGATAAATTTTTCTCTAGTATTTGGACTATTTCTTCATTGAGACCAGATGTAGTTGGTTTGTGTTTGGTTCCATGGTATAGCAAAATAAAAATCCACAATTATTCTCAGCGTGGAGAGACACCTGCCTGAGAGAAGCAGAAGGGAACTGGAATCCCTAAAGGAGCCCCAGGCTTATGCTTTTTGCTCACTTGTCAAAGAAGGGGGACATGCCTACTTTATTTTGCTCTCTCACCTATATCAAATTTTCTGTTTCTTTATTTTCATGTTTGCTAGCTCTAATAGTCTTCTCCAGTTCTAATATTTTGTGCATCTGTGATTTTAAATGTTCATAAAAAAACATTAAAAGGCACCTCCCTGATGGCACAAGGGGTTAAGCACCGCACTATGAAGCAATCCGCAGCCTCTGCAGCACGAGTTCAATCCCTGCCAGGGAGCAACCCACATGGTGCAGCAGACCTCTCCTGACTTGCCCGCTGCTCCCCTCAGCAGTGTACTTCGGTCAATCTGCCTGTTCTGTTCCCCACTCTGTCTCTGGTGAATCCTCTCACCCCCTCCCCATCTCTGACCTGTACCCCAGCTCTTGTATGCATAAATAAATAAATCTTTAGGGAAAAAAAACATTAAAAGGTCACACCACAATGTAAATGTACTTAATGCTGCTAAATTGAACCCTTAAAATTATTAAAATTGATAATTTTTTATTATATATATATATTTTACCACAGTAAAAAGACAGTTATGTGAAGCATTTGGTGTGGTAAGGATGTGGAAGTTGGGAGTGAGACAGAATTAGTAAGTGGAAATGTCATAGGTTGGGTTTTCCAGGAAGTTGACTCTGAGACTCAGTTTAGCATTTAGGATGTTTATTTTTTTAAATTCATGTAGAATCAATATCTATGGAAAGGAGAGATAGAAAGTAGGAATAAGTGTAGAGAAACATTGAGCTGTGATGCAGACTCAACAACAGCCTCAAATCAGTCCCATTGGGAATTCTAAAACAAAATGGCCCTACAGAGTTGTTCCAGTGCTGAGGTATTGAATGGGCAGGCCTTTGTCTCCTGATTACAGTAATATGGGATGACCCTGGGGGGTCGTAACCAAGGATGAAGGGGCTCTTTGCAGCAAAAGCAAGTCCTGAAAGCTCTGACAGCTGAAAGCTATTGGCCCTCCCACAGGTAGGGCAAAAAGTTCTTGAAGGGAGACTGGCATAGTACATTAAGATGTCTCCATATAACTTTTCTTTTCTTGTTGCTACCCAAGTTCTATTTCACCCTTCAAAACTGTGCCTTGACAAGGAACTTTCCTACCTCATGGAGATTAAAAACCACACTACTGGAAGACCATTGGACTAATGAGGAGATCAAAGAAGAAATTAAAAAGTTTTTTGAATTGAACGACAAGGAGGACACCAATATCCTAAATGTATGGGATGCAGCAAAAGCAGTAATAAGAGGAAAATATATAGCAATAGAAGCTCACATCAAGAAACAAGAAAGAACGCAAAGAAACAACCTAATCTCGAAGCTCAAAGATCTAGAAAAAGAACAACAAAAAAACCCCAAAACCAGTAGAAGAAAAGAAATAATAAAAACCAAAGCAGAAATAAATGAAATTGAAACTAAAAAAACAATCCAAAAGATCAATGAAACCAAGAGCTGGTTCTTTGAAAAAATCAATAAAATAGACAAACCCCTAGCCAGGCTCACAAAGGAAAAAAGGGAGAAAGCACAAATAAACAGGATCATCAATGAAAGAGGAGAAATCACAACGGACACAGCAGAAATCAAAAGAATAATCAGTAACTACTATGAACAGTTATATGGAAACAAGTTTAACAATCTAGAGGAGATGGACAAATTCCTACAACTCTACAATCACCCAAAGCTAGATAAAGAAGAAATAGAACACCTAAACAGACCAATTACAATTAGCGAAATTGAAATGGTAATCAAAAACCTCCCCAAAAACAAAAGCCCAGGACCTGATGGATTTACAAATGAATTCTACCAAACATTCAGAGACGAATTAGTGCCTATCCTTCACAAACTCTTCCAAAAAATTGAGAAGGAAGGGACAATACCAAACACGTTTTATGAAGCCAACATTACACTAATACCAAAACCGAACAAGGACAACACAAAAAAGGAAAACTACAGGCCAATCTCCCTAATGAACACTGATGCAAAAATCCTCAATAAAATTTTAGCTATCAGAATCCAACAATGTATCCATAAGATAATTCACCACGACCAAGTTGGATTCATTCCAGGGGCACAAGGATGGTTTAACATCCGAAAATCAATCAACGTTATCCAACACATCAACAAAAAGAAATATAAAAACCATATGATAATATCAATAGATGCTGAGAAAGCTTTCGACAAAGTGCAACACCCATTCATGATAAAAGCCCTTGAAATTCTTGGGATACAAGGAACATACCTCAACATCATAAAGGCCATCTATGACAAGCCAACAGCCAGTATCATTCTCAATGGTGAAAAGCTGAAAGCAATTCCATTAAGATCTGGAACAAGACAAGGATGTCCACTCTCACCATTGCTTTTCAATATAATACTAGAAGTCCTAGCCAGGGCAATAAGACAAGAGAAAGACATCCAAGGAATCCAAATAGGAAAAGAAGAAGTCAAACTATCACTATTTGCAGACGATATGATATTATACATAGAGAACCCCAAAAACTCCACAGAAAAGCTAATTCAACTCATCAATCAGTTCAGTAAAGTGGCAGGATACAAAATCAACACGCAAAAGTCAGTAGCCTTCCTATACACAAACAATAAATCTGAAGAAGAAGAAATCAAAAAGACCATCCCTTTTGTTATTGAAACAAAAAAAATCAAATATTTGGGAATAAATCTAACAAAAGAGGTAAAGGACCTATACAAAGAAAACTATAAAACACTGTTAAAAGAAATAGAAGAAGACACAAAGAAATGGAGAGACATCCCCTGCTCATGGATTAGAAGAATAAACATTATTAAAATGGCCATCCTTCCAAAAGCAATATACAGATTCAATGCTATTCCAATCAAAATTTCAATGTCATTCTTCAAAGAAATAGAACAACTATTGATGAAATTCATATGGAATCACAAAAAACCCCGAATAGCCAAAGCTCTCCTGAAAAAAAAAGAAGGGAATGGAGGCATCAGACTCCCAGACTTCAAACTATACTACAAAGCCATAATCATCAAAACTGCATGGTATTGGAACAAGAACAGACATACAGACCAATGGAATCGAATAGAAAATCCAGAAATTAACCCACAGATTTATGGTCAACTAATCTTTGACAAAGGAGCAAAGAATATGCATTGGAGCAAAGAAAGTTTGTTCAATAAATGGTGCTGGGAAAACTGGGTCGCTACATGCAAAAGAATGAAGCTTGACCACCACCTCACACCATACACAAAAATCAACTCAAAATGGATTAAAGAACTAGACATAAGACCTGAAACCATAAAATATATAGAAGGAAATATAGGCGAAACACTACGTGATTTGCACATCAAAGACATCTTTACAGACACATCACCCAAAGCAGTGAAAGTGAAGGCAAAGATAAACAGCTGGGACTACATCAAATTAAAGAGCTTTTGCACAGCAAAAGAGACAATAACAAAAACAAAGAGAAACCCCACCAACTGGGAGAACATTTTTGCACCCAACACTAATGATAAAGGACTGATCACAAAAACCTGCAAAGAGCTGATGAGACTCAACAACAACAAAGAAAATAATCCAGTCAAAAAATGGGCAGAAGAGCTTAAAAGAAACTTCTCTGAAGAGGAAATGCAAATGGCCAACAGGCATATGAAAAAATGTTCAACATCACTTGTCATCAGGGAAATGCAAATCAAAACTACCATGAGATACCATCTTACACCAGTGAGAATGGCACATATTAAAAAAACTAGCAACAACAAATGTTGGCGAGGGTGTGGAGAAAAAGGAACTCTTCTGCACTGTTGGTGGCAGTGCAAACTGGTCCAACCACTGTGGAAAGCTGTGTGGAGATTTCTGGACCTACTAAACATAGAGCTTCCATATGATCCAGCAATTCCACTCCTAGGTATTTACCCAAAGGACACAGAAACATCAATTCCAAAGAACACCTGCACCCCTATGTTTATAGCAGCACTGTTTACAATAGCTAAGCTTTGGAAACAACCCAAATGCCCAAAAATAGATGACTGGATCAAGAAGATGTGGTACATATATACCATGGAATATTACTCAGCATTCAAAAAAGATAAACACATGCAATTTGCTGCAACATGGATGGCGCTGGAAGGGATCATGCTCAGCGAAATAAGCCAAAAAGAAAGAGAAAAATACCGGATGGTCTCACTCATAGCAGGAATCTAGAAAACTTAAATAAGGGACCAGGAAAATGAATAACTATAAGAAAGTGAAAATCAAAATCAACAAAAAACTATGAACCAGAGACACTTTTAGGGGGGCGGGGGCGGGAGGGGAGGGATTGGGGTCAGAATGGGGGGCTGCAATTGTATGGGGAATATAACAATAAAATTTATAAAAAAAAAAAAAGAAAAAAAAAAACTGTGCCTTGAATTTTTTTTTTTTTTTTTTTTGAGGAATTGCTTCTATAGCAGGACCTCCTGCTATAGTCAGGCAAAAGGACATATAGTAACCTATATGTTCTGCCCTGCCTCTGAAGTTAAAGTTCAATTGAGATCTCTTTCCTTGAACTTGACTCTTGAACAAAATGACAGAAAAAAAAGTTGGTGTTCACATTCTCCTGTCTAGAGGATCCCTGTTACACCTATGTCTCCTCAAGCTTCCCATTCATTCTGTGAACTCTTCAATATCCCTCTAGTTTTTATTATTATTAAATTGAAGAAACACTGCATTATAACATTATATGTTTGAGGTTTGCATCATTATAAATCAACATGTATGTATATTACATTAAGTTCACTAGTAAAAGTCCAATTCTGTCATTCACCATTACAATTGACTCCTTATATCTGACTTACCCACCCCCACTTGCCCCTTTCCTTCTGGTAATCATTAGTTTGGTCTTAGCATCTATAAGTTTGTTTTTGTTTTATTCATTCATTTGTTTTTTTGGCTATTCTATATACCACCTATGAGTGAAATTGTATGGTGTTTGTCTTTTTCCATCTGACTTAGCATAATATCCTATAATAATGCCCATCCATGTTGTTGCAAATCGCAGGGTTTCATCTCTTTTTTTATAGATGTCTATATATACAACATTTTCTTTATCTAATCATCAATCCAGGAAACATGCTGTTTCCAGCCCTTGACTATTGTAAATAATCTTGCAATAAACACGAGATTACATATATATATATATATATATGTGTGTGAGTTTTGTATTTTTGGGGGGGTAAATACCTAGATGTAGGATAAAAGGACCAAATGGAAATTCTATTTTTAATTTTTTTGAGGAATCCTCATACTGCATTTCATCATGGCTGCACCAGTTTACATTCCCACCAACAGTGTGCAAGTGTTCCCTCTCTCCACATTCTCACCAACATTTGTTTTCTATCTTTTGGATAATAGCCATTCTCACACTTGTGAGGTGTGATATCTTGTTTTGATTTATATTTATTTTCCTGATAATGAGAGATGATGAACATCTTTTCATTTACTTGTTGGTCATCTGAATGTATTCTTTGGAGAAGTGTTTATTCAGATCCTCTGCCCATTTGGAAATTGTTTTTTGTTGTTCATATATTAACCCTTTGTTGATGTGCAAATACCTTCTCCCATTGAATAGGCTGTCAGTTTTGATGATAGTTTCTTTCACTGTGCAGAAACCTTTTAGTATAATGTAGTCCCATATGTTTATGTCTGCTTTTGTTTCCCTTACTGTTGGAGTTATGTCTCTAAAGACATCTTTAAGGTCGATGTCATTGAGTGTATGACTTATGTTTTCTTCTATGTGTTGTATAGCTTCAGGTATTACAGCCAAATCTTTAATCAATTTTTAAATAAGTTTTGTGTATTGTATAGATAGTGGTCTAGTTTCATTCTTTTGCTTGTGGCTGTCCAGTTTTCCCAAGTCCAAGGTCTTCCTATAATGCAAATAGTGAGCTAGAAAGAGGAAGAAATTAAGAAAACCATCTCATTTACAATTACACCAAAAAATGTTAAATACCTATGAGTAAACCTAGCAGAGGAGGTGAAGAACCTATAAAAAGAAAACTATAATACATTGTTAGAAGAAATAGAAGAAGATACAAAGAAAGGGAAAGATATTTCTCTGCTCATGGATTGGAAAAGTCAACCTTGTCAAAATGGGCAAGCAATGTACAGATTCAGTGCAATCCCAATAAAAAATTCAGTGGCATTCTTCAAAGAAACGGAACAAATATTATTGAAATTTACATGGAATCTCAAAAGAGCCCAAATAACCAAAGCTATCCAGACAAAGAAAAGGGGGAAAATGGCAGTATTACACTTCCAGACTTCAAACTATACTATAAAGCCATAATAATTAAAAGAGCATGTTATTGGAACAAAAAAAGACACACAGACCAATGGAATAGAGTTGAGAGCTCAGAAATAAAAGCACACATATATGGATAGCTTATCTATGACAATGGAGCAAAGAATATACACTGGAACAAGGAAAGCCTCTTCAGTAAACAGTTCAGGGAAAATTGGACAGCCATCTGCAAAAGAATGAAACTATACCACTATCTCACACCATATACAAAAATCAACTCAAAATGGATGAAAGATTTGGATATTAAGATCTAAATCCATAAAATACATAAAAGAAAAACATAGGCACAATATTCCATGACATAAATTTCAGAGATATATTTGCAGATTCATCACCAGCAGCAAGGAAAAAAAAAGAATGAAAACAAATTAGGTCTACATTAAACTAAAAAGCTTCTGTACAACAAAAGAGACCATAACTAAAATGAAGAGACACCCTACTGAATGGGAGGAAGTATTTGCAATCCATACATCTGGCAAGGGACTAATATCAAAGATCTACAAGGAACTCATGCAACTCAACAAAAAGAAAACAAATAACTCAATCAAAAATGTGGCTTTCCTGGTGGCACAGGGGTTAAGACACAGCGCTATCAAGCTATTGCCACCCACTGCAGCACAAGTTCGATTCACGGCCTGCCAGCCAGGGAGATAAACCACATGGCACAGCAGAACTCTCCTGTCTCACCTGCTGCTCCCCTCAGGAGTGTATTTCAGTAGATCCACCTGTTCTGCTCCCCACTCTCTCTTGTGAATCTTCTCACTCGCTGCACCTCTGGCTTATATCCCAGTTCTTGTATGCATAAATAAATCAATCTTAAAAAAAATGGGCACTTTTCCAAAGAAGACATACAGATGGTCAATAAACACATAAAGAAAATGTTTCTCATCACTTATCATCAGGGAAATGGAAATCAAAAGCACAATGAGGTGCCATTTCATACCAGTGAGAATGGCTCATATCAAAAAAACCAGAAACAACAAGTTCTGGGAATGGTGTAGAGAGAAAGGAACCCTCTTATACTATTGTTGGGAATGCAGACTGGTCCAGCCCCTTTGGAAAGCTGTGTGGAGATTTCTCAGAAGACTAAAATTGGATATGCCACATGACCCAGCAATTTCACTCCTAGGTATCTTCCCCCAAATACAAAAACAGTTATTCAAAAGGAAACCTGTACTCCCATGTTTATTGCAACACTATTTACTATAACCCAATTATGGAAAGAACCTAAGTGCCCCCGAACAGGTGAATCAAGATGTGGTACATACGCACAACAGAATACTACTCAGCAATCAACAAAGACAAACTCATGCCATTTTCAGCAACATGGATGGAGCTGGAAGGGATTATGCTAAGTGAAATAAGCCAGAAAGAGAAAGATAGATACTGGATGATGTCACTTATATGTGGAATATAGAAAAACCATATAAAAGGTCAGACAAAGACAAACTTTAAAAGTAACCCTTGGAAGCTGACCACAGATCTGTCACTTACAAAGGAGGAAGAGGGGGCCTCCCTGGTGGCACAGGGGTTGAAGTCTCAGTGCTATCAAGCTATCACCAGCCACTGCAGCATGAGTTCCATCCCCGGCCAGGAAGCTAACCCATATATGGTGCAGCAGACCTCTCCTGTCTCCCCTACTATCTCTCCTGTCTCCCCTCAGCAATGTATTTCATTAATCCACCTGTTCTGTTACCACTGTCTTAGTGAATCCTCTCACCCCCCACACCTCTGGCCTACACCCCAGTTCTTCTATGCAAAAACAAATAAATAAAATCTTTAAAAAAAAACAGGAAGGGGAGGTGCAGGAGTGAGAATGATTGTATGTTACTGGTTATATGTTATTGGTTATATGCTATTGGTACGTATATGATAACATGTGAAATTTTACTTGGGTTCTATTGCATTTACCACAAAAAGGATGGGAGGAAATGAAAAGGTTTCTTCAGACGCTGTAGCTTTTAGACACTCTTCCCTTGTTCTCCGTATCAATACACATTGCCAAATCAGAATGGTTTTTAGTTGAATTATTGATGTCTTTGGCTTCCTTAGACTACAAGTGAAAAAAAACCAAATGAAAAATTGAATGATTACTATTGAAAAGTTTACAGATGGAAGGATATGATGTCTGGGATTTGTTTCAAAAAATCTGGGGCAGAGTGGCGGGTAGCTGGTGATGTGAATGGGAGAGAGATGGCCACATTTTAATGTTTTGGTGGCTGGGTAATGGTATATGGGTTTCATTATTTTTTGTCTGTCTATTTTGCACATGTTTAAAATTTGTCACAATAAAACATCTTTAAAAAGTTAAAATATGCATGCATAAAATATGTATGCATAAAGACTGAGAGAACACAGAATAATGAAAATTAAGTTAACTTAGAATTGAATTATGAGTGAATTCTTTTTTTAAAAAAGATTTATTTATTTATGCATACAAGAGCTGGGGTACAGGCCAGAGGTGCAGGAGGTGAGAGGATTCACCACAGACAGAGTAGGGAACAGAACAGGCAGACTGACTGAAACAAACTGCTGAGGAGTGCAGTAGGCGAGCCAGGAGAGGTCTGCTGTGCCATGTGGGCAGCTCCCTGGCCAGGGATCAAACTGCATCACAGTGGCTGCGGACAGCCCCATAGGCTGCGTCTCCACCCCTTGCGCCACCCGGGAGGCCCCATGAGTGACTTCTTTTTAAAAAATTTATTTGATATTATTCTAATTTTGTCTTTCCATAAATAAGAATTCTAAGGAAAGGGAGAAAAAAAAAAACGCATACAAAAAAAAAAAACTTCTATGGTAAGGACCAGTGCTGTGCTGGAGCTGACTTGTATGAGATTGAGAGGGTGGAATGTTAAATATTCAAAAATTTTGCACCTGGTTAACATCATGTGGGTACATGGTGAGAATTTTTATACCTTGGCAATCAGCACATACTAGAAATCAGTACTCCCAGAACTATTGTTAAATGTTTACCTGCATATCACTGATAAGAACTATTTAAACTTTCTAACCAAAATTATCTAAAGATTCTGAAATGAATGGGTAGGCATTTAATTTATTATGTACATATTTAATGAGCTCCTATCATGGTCAGGAAGCTGTACTAGGTATTTTGGGTGATGCAAAGATTATTTTAAGAAGAGGAGGTTATCATATATGATACTTATGGAATTATATTTATTTGTGAAATTGTATATAAATACTTATTTGTGAATTTATATATATATATAGATAGATAGAGATAGGTAGGTAGGTAAATAGGTTGGAGGATGGATGGATGGATGGATGGATGGATGGATGGATGGATGGATGGATGGATGAAAGATTACAAAGCAAATTGGCAACTGTGGGAGGGCAGATACTTAGTCAGCTCTAAGGACTGTAGTTAACTGACGCCCTCCAGCTGTTGTTGTGTTTAAGATCTCCTTCTAAGTGTACACTGAATCATACACTTTAAAGTGTGAATTTTATGAAAATTATATTTCAACAACACTTATTTTAAAAAGGAGACAAGACAAAGATGCCAGTCACTAACTGTTTAATGTTTTTCTGGAAGGCCTTGCTAATGCAATGGACAAGAAAAATAAATAAAAGTAAAACTTTTCAAAGAGGTTTTAAAAAATATTATTTGGAGACTTTTATTATCTATGGTGAAAACTGCAAGATGGAAGAAAAAGTTTTCAAGATCTCTAAGGGGATATACACCATTAGGTGTGTATGTAAGTACATACATGCACATACAGAGACAATAATATAAGTGTCAGAAAAATATTAGATTCAAAGTAATAACAATATTTGAATTATCTCTGAATAAATTTAATCTACAATATATAGGACCTTTTCAGAGAAAATGATAAAACTTTATTAAAATACATAAAATTGGACAATAGACATAAATGTTCATGGAAAGGAAAACTCAGTATCAAAAATGTCAGTTCTTCACAAACTAATTATAATTACAATTCAAGTCTAAGCAAAATCCCAATAGATTTTCTGGAATTTCTCAATTGTTTGTAAAGTTTATCTGAAAAATGCAAATACAAGATAAGCCAAGAAAATTTTGTGTGTGTTTTTAAGTTAATTAATTAATTTTATTTATTTATTTATTTATTTTTAAACAATATTTGCTTCTCCCCACCCCCTCAGGTGTAGTCCCCATAGAGTTTCCTTCCCCAATGCACCCATGCACCATCATCTCAGACCCCTGTGCTCCTCCCTCCCTCCCTCCCTCTGATCCCTCTCCCGCCTCCTCCCCTGCAGCATGTCTCTGATTTATAATTGTCTGTTTTTGCTTTGTTGTATTTTGTACTGTTACTATTTTTTACACTGATACCTTATTTGGTTCCCCTATATTCCTGCTATAAGTGAAACCATCCGATATTTTTCTTTTTCCTTCTGGCTTATTTCACTGAGCATAATTCCTTCTAGTTCCATACACATCACTGCAAATGGCATGAGTTTATCTTTTTTGATTGCTGAATAATATACCATTGTGTATATATACCACATCTTTTTGATCCAGTCATCCATTTTTGGGCATTTAGGTTGTTTCCATGTTTTACCTATTGCAAATAGTGCTGCAATGAACATAGGGGTACAGGTGGTCTTTTGAATCAATATTTTTGTGTCCTTTGGGTAGATCCCTAGTAGTGGAATTGCCAGGTCATATGGTAGCTCCATTTTTAGTAGACTGAGGAACCTCCAGACAGCTTTCTTTCTTTTTTTTTTTTTTTAAGTTTGCACTCCCACCAGCAATGTAGGAGAGTTCCTTTTTCACCACATCCTCACCAACATTTGTTGTTACTTGTTTTTTTTTTTTTGATATGCGCTATTCTTACTCGTGTAAGGCGGTATCTCAATGTGGTTTTGATTTGCATTTCCCTGATGATAAGGGATGTTGAACATTTTTTCATATGCCTGATAAGGGATGTTGAACATTTTTTCATATGCCTGTTGGCCATTTGCATTTCCTCTTTGGAGAAATGTCTTTTAAGTTCTTCTGCCCATTTCTTATTTATTTATTTATTTATTTATTTATTTATTTATTTATTTATTTATTTATATTTATTCAAGCACTGGGTACAGTCAGAAGTGCGGGAGGGTGAGTGAATTCACCAGAGCCAGAGCGGGGAGCAGAGCAGGCAGAAGGACCGAAGTACACTGCTGAGGGGACAGGAGAGGTCTGCGCGCCATGTGGGACCCTCCTCTGGTGGCCGGGGAGCAGCGGGGGATCGAACCAGCACTGCAGATGCTGTGGGCAGCTTTGCAACCCAGCGCTCAACCGCTGCGCCACCGGGGGAGGCCCTCTTCTGCCCACTTCTTGACTGGATTGTTTATTTTGTTTTTGTGGAGTCATGTTAGTTCTTTGTATATCTTTGTGATCAGTCCTTTACCAGTTGTATGAAGTGCAAAATTTTTTTCCCAATCAGTGGGGTGTCTCTCTGTCTGGCACATGAGTAGAAAATATAGCAGTTGAACAAAATAGAAAGTTTTAAAGTAGATCCATGTACTTAAAATAGTATGGGAATTTAAGATATTAAGATGACATTTCAAAATTGTGGGGAAAAATTATTCAACAAATGATGTATGACAACCACATATTCATAAGAAAAAACTAAAAATAAAACATTCATGTGGAAAATACCCCATTAAAATGTTAAAATCTAGGTAATAAACTGATAGAAATATTTACAAGCTATTTGGTTGACAAGGATTCGACCCCTAATTCTATAAAGATCTTATATTAACCATTAGGCAAATGAGTGATACCCTGGAAGACAAATGGGCAAAGATTTCAATGGGCAATTCACCAAAAAAAAGGAAAAGAAAAATGAAGTAGAAATGGCTAATAAACATTTAAAAAATTCTCAACTTCACTTGCACAAGAACTCTAAATTACAATAAAAGATTATTTTTATATATATTTGCAAAGATGAAAATGATGAACAATACTTTTTGAAAGAATATAAAGAATCAGGACCTCTCATAAATTACTGGGAATAGGGCCTCCCTGGTGGCGCAGCAGTTGAGCGCTGGGTTACGAGGCTGCCCGCAGCCTCTGCAGCGCCGGTTCGATCCCCGGCTGCTCCCCGGCCACTGGAGGAGGGTCCCACATGGTGCGCAGACCTCTCCTGCCGCCCGCTGCTCCCCTCAGCAGTGTGCTTCGGTCCTTCTGCCTGCTCTGCTCCCCGCTCTGGCTCTGGGGAATTCTCTCACCCTCCCGCGCTTCTCACTGTACCCAGTGCTTGTATAAATAAATAAATGAATAAAAAAAAATGAATGAATAAATAAATCTTTAAAAAAAAATTACTGGGAATAGAAATTGATATAAGCATAGGTAAGGCTTTTTTTCCAGAAGTGTATTCAAAGGAAATAAATATGCAGAAGGATGTCTACTGCAGTGTGTTTATGGTATCAAAAACTGAGAAGATACTAAATATTAGTAGCACATTGATGAAATAAACTGTGATTGATCCATATGCTAAAAGAGTTTAAATTAGATTGATATTTGTGAATGTTGAAAGATGTTGGAGGGAAAAATTGCAAATCTTAACAGTACTGTAGGATTTTACTTACATAAAAATGAAATACACATCTTCATTTGTATATTGAGTAGTCTGAAAAAATATACCAAACTTTAATTGTGTTTGAGGATAGAAGGGGATGACATCAGCTATTACATTTTCAGTTGCAAGTCATAGAATATTAGGTGTATATATGCCTAAATAATAAGTGGAATATATTTGTCAAGTAACCAGAATGCTTGGCAGTAAAGTCAGAGGTAAAATGGGCTATGGTGAAGAGAGCTGCGACTTAATAGGTATAGAGAGTTTCTTTTTGCTAGAATCAAAGAATTCTGGAGATTGGTTGTACAAAAGTGAATGTACACTTAAAATGGTTAACATGATAAAATTTATATATTATAGTTTATATAGCTAAAAAATATATTACATTTAAAAAAAGAGGTAAGAGCCTCATCTTAAGGCTGGCTCCTCCAGCTGGATTATTGGTGCACTCAGGACTGTGAACTTGACTCAGGTCCAGCTAAGGCAAGGTGTCTTGTATCCCTTTACCTGTCACACAGCAGTTCCAGCTTTCCTGTGATTGAACTGTAATAGTATGGTTACATGCCCTTTCCTGAATCATGCTCTAAGCTGACATCACATTTTAGATCTCTTTATAAATTTGGTAGCAGTGTTGGTTGTCACAGTGATTGAGTATTTAAAGAAGGTGGGACAGAGTTACTAGACTTCTGATAATGTATAAGCAGTTCAATAATTATAGAATTTCCCCTATATCTTGTGTAGTTGTTAATGTCCCACTTGACATTAAAGGTTTCTAAAAACCTGTTTAGGGCCTCCATGGTGGTGCAGGCGGTTGAGTGCAGCGCTGTGAAGCTGTCTGCAGCTTCTGCAGTGCAGGTTCAATCTCTGCCGGCCTCAGAGCAACCCACATGGCAAGCAGACCTCGCCCGCTGTCTCACCCGCTGTACCCCTCAGCAGTGTATTTCGGTCAATCTGCCTCTTCTGTTCCCCGCTCTGTCTCTGGTGAATCCTCTCACCCTCCTTGCACATCTGGTCTGCACCCCGGCTCTTGTATAAATAAAATAAATCTTTAAAAAAAAATAAAAGCCTGTTTATAATAACTTGAATCTATACCCTACCTCCATTTTATATATATATATATATATGAACTATTTTTTCATGGTCTTAATAGAAAAAACTTAAAGATATGAGAATTATGGGTAAATTGAGAGAAAATAGTTCTTTATTTCATTTGGAACTTTACCAAGAGTTATTCATTATTTCAGAAAATCATGTTTTCAATAACTCGCACCACTTGTGGTATTTAAGTCACTGGTTCATCCCCGAATATCGCAATTCACACTGTATAATGCAATTCACACTGCATATTTTAACATCTCTGAAATCAGGATTTATCCTACAATAAATGATATATTAGATTCTATGAAATACGGTACTAAATATTAGTCTGCATTTGTAGATGTTGCATTCATTTCTCGCTTGTACCAGCCTCTCCCAAATTGCTCTTCCTGCTTCTATCCTATTATCTATTCTCATTAAAGCAGACAGATTTTTCTTTTTAAAATATAGATCAGATCGTGTCATTCCTCTTCTCAAAATCTTTTAATGTTGCACCACTTTACTCAGAGTACAAGCTTTACAATGACCTATGAGGGCCTATGAGATCAGGCTCTGTTACCTTTCTGACTCATCTCCTGCTTTTTCTTTTTTTCAAAGATTTATTTTATTTATTTATGCATACAAGAGCTGGGGTGTAGGCCAGAGGTTTGTGTGTGGGGGATGAGACGATCACCAGAGACAGAGTAGGGAGCAGAACAGGTGGATCCACTGAAATACACTGCTGAGGGGAGCAGTGGGTGAGACAGGAGAGGTCTGCTGCACCATGTGAGTAGCTCCCTGGCCAGGGATCCAACTCGCTGCCAATAGTTTCAGTGTACTGAGACTCAATCCCTTGCACCACCAGGGAGGCCCTCCTACTTTTTCTTATTCTACTCACATCAATCTACCTTACTGGCCTTTGGTAGTCAATACACTCACTATACCTCTGCCTTTGGACCTTTGCTTTGGGTATTGCATCTGCCTGGATAATTTCCCCCTAGATAGCTGCATAATTCTTTTTCCTACTTCAAATCTTTGCTAGAATATTACCTTCTACAAATGAGATCTGCCTTGATCACTGTTTTAAACTGCAACCCACTCCCCAATTCCCTACTGCTCTGAACTCTGGTTTCCCCTTACTCTGTTCTACTTTTTCAGTAACACTTATCATCTTCCAATGTAATATTTAATCTATGCATTAGGTTGATAGTTTGCTGTCCATATCTTACCACCCTGTAAGAATGTAAGCTCTGCAAGACAGGGATTTCTGCCTATATTCCAAGTAAATTTGGAACAGTGTCTAGTACATAGTTAGTGCTCAAAAATTGTTGGATGAATGGTGATTCTGCCACTAGGTCCAACTATTTAACTACTTCACTATATCTTCTAATATAATTGTGCCAAGCATTTACATATGGAAATATGAATTTTATGATAATTATTTTCCTATTAGTACTCTTATAGCATTATATCACAGTATTGTAAGGTATATCATAATATAATTGATTTTATGTCAGGATGCTAATGGGAGTGTAATGAAACATTTGTTACAGTATAAAGGCTGGGATGTTAGGGACACTAGGGTTTAGATCATTCTCAAAGGCACTCTGGAGCTGTGGGTAGAGATAATCCCACCTAAACTGCCTGGCTGCTTGCTAGATGGGAAAAGTGGGATGGGTATTGGAGAGGCAACCATTGTGTTGGCAACCAGGAGGAAACAAACTTCCCCTTCCTTTCCAAGTTTACTGTACTTCCATAGTGTTTGTTTTACTTGGAGATATTATAGTGATTGATCACTTCTTTTATAACAAACCCAATAGAGATATTTTCATCTAAAAAAAATCCTGCAAAATATAGTAAACAGATAAGGAAAAAAAATAAAAATCACCTGTATAAGAATGGCACATATCAAAAAAACAAGCAGCAACAAATTTTGGCAAGGATGTGATGAAAAAGGAACTCTCCTACATTGCTGGTGGGAGTGCAAAACGGGTCCAACCACTATGGAAAGCTGTCTGGAGGTTCCTCAGTCTACTAAAAATGGAGCTACCTTATGACCTGGCAATTCCACTACTAGGGATCTACCCAAAGGACACAAAAACATTGATTCAAAAGACCACCTGGGGGCCTCCCGGGTGGCGCAGCGGTTGAGCGCTGGGTTGCGAAGCTGCCCGCGGACTCTGTGGCGCCGGTTCCATCCCTGGCTGCTCCCCGGCCACAGGAGGAGGGTCTGGCCACAGGAGGAGGGTCCCGCATGGTGCGCAGACCTCTCCTGCCGCCCGCTGCTCCCCTCAGCAGTGTGCTTCGGTCCTTCTGCCTGCTCTGCTCCCCGCTCTGGCTCTGGTGAATTCTCTCACCCTCCCGCGCTTCTGACTGTACCCAGTGCTTGTATAAACAAAACAAACAAACAAACAAATAAATAAATAAAACATGCCTCTATATAAAAAAAAAAACAAAACCCAAAAACAAAAAAAAAACAACAAAAGACCACCTGTACCCCTATGTTTATTGCAGCACTATTTGCAATTGGTAAAACCTGGAAACAACCCAAATGCCCAAAAATAGATGACTGGATCAAAAAGACGTGGTACATGTACACAATGGAATATTACTCAGCAATCAAAAAAGATAAACTCATGCCATTCACAGCAATGTGGATGGAACTAGAAGGAATAATGCTCAGTGAAATAAGCCAGAAGGAAAAGAAAAATATCAGATGGTTTCACTTATAGCAAGAATATAGGGGAACTTTCAAATAAGACATCAGTGTAAAAAAAATAACAACAGTACAAAACACAACAAAACAAAAACAGACAATTATAAATCAGAGATAATTATAAATTATAAATCAATTATAAATTATACAATTATAAATCAGGAGGAAGAGTGATCAGAGGGAGGGTGTGAGGAGGCTAGGGGGCTGTGGTGATGGTGCACGGGTACGCTGGTGAAGGAAACTCTATGGGGACTGCACCTGAGGGGGCAGGGGAAAGCAAATATTGTTTAAAAATGAACAATGAACGGGCCTCCCCGGTGGCGCAGCGGTTGAGCGCTGGGTTGCGAAGCTGCTCGCGGCCTCTGCAGCGCCGGTTCGATCCCCGGCTGCTCCCCGGCCACCGAAGGAAGGTCCCACATGGCGCGCAGACCTCTCCTGCCGCCCGCTGCTCCCCTCAGCAGTGTACTTCGGTCCTTCTGCCTGCTCTGCTCCCCGCTCTGGCTCTGGTGAATTCTCTCGCCCTCCCGCGCTTCTGACTGTACCCAGTGCTTGTATAAACAAACAAACAAACAAAAACAAGCTAATAAATAAAATAAATAAATAAACATGCCTCTATAAAAAAAAAAGAACAATGAACAATGATGTAAAAAAATAATAAAAAACCGCAACAGAACAAAAATAAGATATCACAACAACAACAAAAAAATAAAAATCACCTATAATACCTCCCTTCCCCAGGGATAAGCACTGCTTACATTTTATTTTATAACTTGTGTTAGGGTATAGATGTACACATAGAGATTTTCCAATTATGGTTTTGGATAATAGGATAAATAGTGTGGTTTGTCAAGATTATTTGGCCGCCACCTGCATGTTGGATTGAAGTAAAGTTAGGTTGTAACCTAAGAGTGGGGAAGAACAGCTTGGATAGTGGCTGTGGGAACAGAAAATGATATACCTCAGAGACTTGGTAAAGGAGACATGGATGACTTTGTTATTATTGTGTGCAAGAGAAGCAATGATTTTCTTTTTCTCATCTGTGTATTTCATCCTTACATTCAAGAATATTGGAGATGAGGGAGGACCTTTTGTCTTCTTGTGCTCTCTCTTTTAAAAAAGTAATGAACTGTATGTTTACAGTATGAAATGTGATTTCTGATATATGTATACACCCATGAAACCAGTGCCATCATTAAGATAACAAAGTTATCTATGGTCCCTGCAAATGTCCTTATGCCCTTAATATATTTTTAAATTTTAATAGGTAGATATATATTACAGTGCATGTTAGAAGAAAATATTAGGTAGCACATCAGGCCTGAGTATTGAAAACAGAGAATGAGTTGATGTAAAGACATATTAAATTGAACAGGTGTGTGAATCTCATGAAAATTTTGAGAGCAGTAGTGGATTGAAAGAGGACTGTGGAAAGAATGAAAGTCTTTCCAAGTGTGGGATTTTTGATTCTTTGAATATGGGTCTTAAAAATAAAATGAGGATGTTCAAATAAAAGGGATTTTCTCTGATTTTGGAAACAGGACTGTCAGGGAAATGAACTTCAGAACTAGGAGCATAGTATCATGATGGAAGGATAAACACTATTAACATCTGGTATTGACTCTGGGCAGTATATATAAAAATAAGCATACATATTATGTAACATATATTTACTTACATATTAAGTAAGTGTATATATTATATATTTACTTTTGTTATATACGATATTATATATAATGTTCATATATGCATTCATTCTAACAACATAGGAACTGCCTGTATGTATAACTTGGTAGCTTGCTTTCCTCCCTGATATTGTAACTCCAGGTTCAGTGTTCTTGTAGAAAAATCTTTGTGTTTATTCTTGATTATTTCCTTAGAATAAAATCCTAGAAGAGGGGTTATTTAGTCATGGTGTATGACTATTGTTTGGCTTTTTATGCCTGTTCACATAGTGCCTGCAGCAGGATTGTGCCAGTTGACAGTTCTTTCCCATCACTCTCTAAAGCCAGATTCTATTAAAAATAGTTTTGTTGCTAATTTGATAGGAGAAATTCTGCTCTCTGTTTGCTTTCATTTTGCTTTTTTTTATTATTCATAAGACTGAGTGTTTGTATGTTCATTGATCAGTTGTGAATTGTCTGTTTTTGTCCTTTTTTTTCTTCTAGCATATTTTTTTTGGACTTATAAATTTTAAAGATTCCTTTATACTGTGAGGATATTAATACTTTGTGTCTTGTTACAGATATTTTTCCTGGTTTAATGTTTGCCTTTTATATCCATTTATGATTCCCAAGCTTACTATTTTTCTTGCTATGAAGGCAATACTCTATTTTGTTCATTCTGTAAGTCATGTTCTTGTAATTTCCTTGAAATCAGATGTGATTTATTCTTATTGTGCCCTGTGGTCACTGTCAGTTGTGTCTGAGACCTTTTAATCTCTATCTCCCTTCTCTACTCTGTCCCCAGACTCCTAATAAGCTTTCTGTCGCTGTAGGTCAGTTTACATATTGTTGACTTTTATATAAGTGGATAATGAAATATGTATTCTTTTTGCCTTCTTGTTTCTTTTACTCAGCATGATTACTTTTTTTTTCTTAAAGATTCATTTTATTTATTCATGCATACAAGAGCTGGGGTGTAGGCCAGAGGTGTGGGGGGTGAGAGAATTCACCAGAGACAGAGTGGGGAGCAGAACAGGCAAATCTACTGAAATACACTGCTGAGGGGAGCAGTGGATGAGACAGAAGAGGTCTGCTGTGCCATGTGGGTTAGCTCCCTGGTTGGAGATCCACCTAAAGCTTGATAGTGCTGAGAATTAACCCCTTGTGCAATCAGGGATGCCCCAGCATGATTACTTTGACATTCATCTTCTTTGTTGTTGGATCAGTATTTCATTCGTTTATAGTGCTGTATATTATCCCATTCTATGAATGTACCAAAATTTGCTTTTTCACTCACCTTTTGGTGGATGTTGGGACTATTTACAGTTTTTTGTTATTATAAATAAGGCTGCTATAAACATTATTATTATAAATAAGGCTGCAAAAATCTGTATACAGATTTTTATATGGATATATGCTGTCAAACATTTTAGGTAAATACTTAGGAATTAATTGGCTGGGTCACACAGTAATTATTCCTCTGTTCTAAGCTTTGGCTCTACATCTAAAAGTATCACCTTTTTTTTTTTTTTTTGGTTGCTCACCCTGACAAATTTAGTATTGCACTATTTTATTTTATTTTTAAATTACTAAATTTAATTTTTAAAATCTTTTCCAAACAAAATGAGACTCTTGTGATGGGCTACTTTTTGTTCTCTATTAAATGAATATGACCCTTATTCACATGGGAGATTGAATGGATTTGATGGGAGTCTCAGGGTACCAAGACCAATTCACTCCTCTGGGAGACTGTAATAAATACACAATGATACACAATGGGGGAAAAAGGGGGTATGAGGATGGAGTTGGTAATCAGTACTCATCCAAAGAAATGACTCTGTAATGCTGGAATCTCAGTGGCAATTAACTGGAGGGTCATTTCTGGGCTGGGTGTGAATAATAAGCTAATTTTGGTCGGGAGAGCCTGTCAGCCTATTTATAGGAATTCTGAGGGGTTGTCAGGAAAGTGGCAAACAGCCCCAGAATGATGGGTCCTGGGAAGACTGAGGAACTTATAATAGCCTTCCCAGTTTTGCACTACTATGTATGCTTATACTCTGATTTTTTTTCCTGTTTTTATCCAATTTTAAAAAAAAAACAAAATACATTTCCTTTTCATTTTGTGTGTGCTGAGGTATACATTATAAGATTTATTATTGTAACCATTTAAGTGTATAATTCAGTGGCATTCACAGTGTTGTACAGCCATCACCGCTAACCATTTCTAGAGTCTTATCATCCTAAACAAAAACTGTACCCATTAGGTAGCTCCCCATTCCCTTTCTACTCTCCGTCACTATGCCTATAATCATTCTAGGTTTCTCATATATGTGAAATCATGCAGTATTTGTTCTTTTGTGACTTGCTTATTTCATGCAGCAGAATGTTTGCATGATTCACCTATATTATAGTATGTATCAACATTTCATTCCTTTTTGAGGCTAAATAATATTTCATTAATATATTCCGTGTTTTGTTATCCATTCATCAGTTGATGGAATGAACTTGTTTCCATCTTTTGCTTATTGTGAACAATGCTAGTATGAACATTGGTATGCAAGTATCTCTTGAGACCCTTCTGCTTACATTTTTTGGGGTATACACCTACAAGTATAAAGTATTTGTATTTTTAACTTTTTAAAAACTTCTTGGCCGTATGTTTAATGGTCAAATTGTTTAACATAGTGGCTGCACCATTTAACATTCTCACCAGCAGTGGACACAGTTTCCAATTTTTTTAAAATTTTTTTAAAAAAAGATTTATTTTATTTATGCATACAAGAACCAGGGTACAGGCCAGATGGGCAGGAGGGTGAGAGGATTCACCAGAGACAGAGCGCAGAACAGAAGAGGCCGACTGACTGAAACACACTGCTGAAGGGAGCAGCGGGTGAGACAGGAGAGGTCTGCTGCGCCATGTGGGTATATCCCCGGCTGGCCGGGATCGAACCTGTGCTGCAGAGACTTTGGACAGCTTCACAGTGCTGCGCTCAACCACCTGCGCCATCAAGGACGCCCCACAGTTTCCAATTTTTCACATCCTATCAAACACTTGTTATTTTCGGTTTGCTATTTTTTTTTTTTTTTAATAATAGCCATCCTAATGAGAGAATGGTATCTCAGCTGGTTTTGATTTACACTTCTGTCATAACTAATGATCTTAAGCATCTTTTTGCATGCTTACTGGCCATTTGTGTATCTTCTTTGGAGAAATCTCTGTTTAGCTCCTTTGCCCATTTTTGAACTGTGGGTTTGTTTCTTTATTATTATCTCTGTTAATCTTGAGATTTAGGAGTCTTTTAGATATTTTGGATATTAATTGCTTATCAGAAATGTGATTTGTAAATATTTTTTCAATTCAGTGGGTTATTTTCATTCTCTTGATAGAGTCCTTTAAGTTTTCAAAAGATGACTGTGCCATATGATTTATGATCTATTATTACCAAACCAAGAAGGAAAAGAATATATGAGTAAATTGTTTTAATAAAAATTAGAAGTTGGGCCTACCCGGTGGCGCAGCGGTTGAGCGCTGGGCTGCGAAACTGCTCGCATTCTCTGCAGGGCTGGTTCGATCCTGGTCGCCAGGTGAGGGTCCCACATGGTGCGCAGACCTCTCCTGTGGTGCCCCCTCAGCTGTGCCCCCTCTCCTGTGGTGCTCCCCTCAGCAGTGTGCTTTGTCAGTCTACCTGTTCTGCTCCCCGCTCTGGCTCTGGTGAATTCTGTCACTCTCCCACACTTCTGACTGTACCCAGTGCTTGGATAAATAAATCAATAAATTAAAAAAAATTAGAAGTTATTCTGATCCAAATTTCATTATATAAGGGAGAAAAACTTATGATTACGCTATATAGCACTTGGGAATAAATAATAAGCTGTTTATAATATACACATATTTTATATATTTATGCATAAATACATATTTATAATTTAAATATCTGTATATTACTGCTCTTTAAGACTAGTTAGTGCTCTAATGACTATAATCAGATAATCAAAGTTGAGAATTTCCTGATTTTATATACAATGATTTATCTTACAATATACTCAATAGAGAAGTTGAAAAGCACAGCAAATTTCACCACTTCATAAAGGTCTGTTTGCTTTTCTCTCAAAAAATTATTGTGAAATGAAACTAGTATCATTAAAATGTACATGAAACTGATAAATCTAAAGTTCAATAAATAGTTATAAAGGCAATGAACTATAAGGATCCTTTCAGTCAAGAAGTAGAACACTGAGGCCTGCTTATTTACCAAATAGGAACCACATATGGAAATATTTTGTGTCACACTAATGGATCCCTAACATATGCTATTATATGTCCTGGGCATTCTTCCTGGAGCCTGGAGATTATGTTCAGATGTTTTTTTTTTTTTAATTTTAAGTTTTGATTAATTTTGTTTATTTTCATTGTAGTTACATTGTATTATAGCGTTATTTAAGTTTCAAGTATACCTCAGTCTTTTGAAAATGAGCTGGGATGGAGAGGTGGCATCCTGCCTTTTTCCCATCATGGACCCTGGACTAATCTCTGACTAATCTTTATTGTTAACTCATTGTTCTCAACCTTAGCACTGTTGATATTTAGAGTCAGACAATTCTTCTTTGTGGGGTGCTGCACTATATATTGTAGAATGTTTAGGAGCATGTTTACCCACTAGATGCCAGTGCTTTGTTGGGAGCGAAAGAAATCATTCCATATCCCTCTGGGTTCCGTGAGGCTGGCAATAATCAAACAAGTGTCAGCAATGTTGATAAGAAAAAGTCAAAAAGAAGTTTAATAATAACATGTATATCTCCTGATTATATGGGAGAGACCTAGCACGACTGAGTAACTCACCCACTTTGCTTCAGATGTCATATTTGTCTAATTAAGACAGAAGAGCTCTGGGGGGAGAGAGGGTGGGTCAGTTAGGGAAATTACCAGGGAAGGCACAGGAGACAAAGATATGCAGATTAAAGTTCCACCTTTTCCACTGAAAAGGAATAAAGTAGGTCTTCCTGATACATATCTTTCCAGAAGTTTACAGTAAATATTTCAAAACAATCTCTGCCATAACTTTCAGAAGCCCTCCCATGAAATCAACCTTTTGCCAAAAAGACATATTTTGAGGTGGCAGATTTTTGCTGCCATCAGCCTCCCAGTTAGTTATACATTAAAAAATTTCCAGATATCATTAAAATTCCTCGGGGGACAAAACTGACCTCTGTTGGGATCTAGTGCACTAACTGAACATTTACTATATGCCAGACACAGTGCTAACAGCTATACATATACATAATTTCAATCTTCATGTTTGTCCCCATTTTGAAGATGAGAAACTGAGCTTTAACAGGATTAGATAAATTATTAAAGGTGACACAGCAAGTGAATGGCTGAGCTGGAATGTAAACTCAGAGCTATCTGAGTCAATACCCACTTTCTTCTCAAAAACAATGTAAAAAGTTGGCTCCCAGGCAAAGATAGAATCTATTCCAAATATTGCTGCTTCCCCATATTCTAATGCTAAGACTTTAAAATCTATATTTCCAGGCTTTTTATTAGATGTTTCCTTTTGGTTTTCCTATCAACTGTTTAAATTAGACATGCCTAAAGCTGGAGTCAACATTTTTGCTCTTTTCCTGTTTTTCCTCACTTCCCTTTTTCTGTTATTCATTTTTCCAAATAGATGTAAAATTTCAGATTTCTGTTTATCTTTTTGTGTCTTCTTGGGCAGAATGTTATTTTGTAGTTCCTGTTCAAATTCTGTATTTCATTTCTGAAAAAAAGTATTTTCTTTTGGATTTATTAGTAAAGAAACCATAATCAAAACCCAAATGTGAATCCTTTTGGACCTTAAGAAGTTTACTCTGTTTATCTGAAAATGAAAGTCCTTAAAAATAGTCAAAGTCTAGAAAAAAGAAACAGTGATGGGGAATTGCCATATTTTTTATTTTTCAAACATATAATGGTTCCTACTATGTGCCATGCACTGTACAAATATTTATTCATTTAGTATGATGTGAAACATCAAAATAGATTCCAAAGATATTATATTGGAACAAAAATCTGTCCTCCTCTGAAACTACATCTTTTTAGCAAAAGGCTGATTTCATGGAAGGGGTTCTGAAGGTTGGGTGAATTTTACCCTTTTGAAAGAGACAGTTATATGTATAAAAGAGATGCAATCTTCCTTAAGGTAGTCTTCCTTACCTAAATTCCTTATCTCTTTTCAGTGAAGAAGGCAGAACTTAAATCTGCATGCCTTTGTTTACTGTGCCTTTCTTAGATGCCTTAATGGACTGTTCCCTTTTCTCCCTGTTCCCTAACCTCCCTGTCTTAGGCAAGGCTATTTAAGACAGTATCAAAAGACGTGTGGTAAATTACTTGACCAAAGGGACTATATCAGGTGCAAATCCTCTGGAAGCTGATATTAATAAGTATAAGAGATTCATTTGGGGAAAATTCCTGTGAAATAACAAAAAGAAGTAGGACCTTCAGACCACAATTAGGTCTAGTACCAATGCAAAGAGAGGTGAAGGAAGAACAATTGGAAAGAATACAATTCTAGAGAAAATAGAATAGAATACAATTCTATTCTCAAACTAGAATAGAATACAATTCTAGAGAAAATCTCAGCCAGGCCCATGGGGAGGTCCAGAGCAAAGACTGCCCAGTAGATGAGCCCCATTCTGGATGGAACTGGTCCAGCTCCAGTACACCTAATACAACTGTTCATTTTCTGTGAACAGTTCACAAGGGCTGTGGCTTCAGTTTAAACACTGTAGAGGGTTTTGGAGGTATGGCAATTTTAACTTGTCAGCCAACTATACTTTTCACAACAGGCTCCCTCTTGGAGGGATAGCTGAGCAGTGTTCTTCTGTGGCTTACAGTAGATTGGTGTAAAGATTCAAGAGCAGATTAATTTATATATGTGAAATACATTTATAATAAATTAGGCATTTCCTACAAGGGGGGGGGGGGTAAGATGGGCTTCCTCCAATTGGCAATCCATTTAGAAAAAGTTAATTTAGATCCCACTTCATGCCATCTTCAATAGAAATAAAATCCAAATGGAGAAAGTATAAAAATATTTGAAGAAACTGTTCTTTAAATAATCTTGTTGGACCTTATGCAAAAGGCAGTGCCCAGAAGCTATCACAGAAATGAGAGATTTGATTAAGTAAAAATTAAAAGCCTCTGTGTGGAAGAAGCATCCTAACTGAAAAATCAGGTGATAGAGGAGAAAATGTTTCAGTATGTACGATAGGCAAAGGATTAACAGGTAGAATATATAAAGTGAGATTTCACATCAGTAAGAGATAAACAACCCTAAAAGAAAATGAAAAAAGATAAGGAATACAAATGGCTAATAAACATTGGAGGAAATGTTTCTACTCACTAGTTATCAGAGAATTGTGTAAGTTACTGGGAAAACCAGATAAAGAAAGTTTAAAATATTGGTAGTATGTATTTTTATACTGTAAAGGAATGTAGAATAGTTGGGGAAATGACTGTTTGGCTTTTCTAGCCTCTCACAGGGATGTGGGCAAGAAAGAAATAGCTTAGGTATGAATACACTTTGATTTAGTGCACCCTTAGTATCTACCCTATCCATGGAGAAGGGAATGGGGAGTGTTGCACAAACTATGGTACATCCTTGATAAGGAAAACTATGCAACAAATAAGTCAAGTCTGATTGGTTGATGTGGAAAGATTTTTCAAGTGAGGGACAGTTCACATTACCTGATTTTATATAAAAAGAACATATACCAGTTATCTTGGGGGAGGAACTGAAATGGAATAGGACTTTAGGGATTCATCTTTATTTCTATCATTTAAAGCATCTATATTAAGTTCCTATATTTCTCAAAAGGCTAAAAATAAGTTATATCAAGCAATAACCATCCTTCTTCCCCCTGAATCAATAAAATTCTAGTTCTCTTCTTTACATCAGTTTACATTCATCATTATTTTCCACAACAATCTTTGCTTTCTTTCTTTTCTATTTCCATAGCTACATCCCATTTTTTTAGTTTGTACTTGATTAGTTGTAATAGCCTTCTAATTGATACACTTCCCCACTTTTAAGAGCCCCCTCTGATGACCTGCATAAATTGATCTGCAGCCTTGAATCCACCTATAATTTTAATTCTCCTTTGGCATAACCCAACATATTGACCTTTCCCACCTATCAAAAAGCCATTATTTGTGGAGCCATTATTCTGCCTATTAAGGCAGGCGCCCTTCCCCAAAAGTTTAAATTCAGAGTTGGCATATGGGTGGTGGTGGGTGAGACAATATATGGGGAGAAGCATTTTGGAATTACAACTGTCCAAATACAGGGAGGTCCTGGGGCATGGTCTTGGATAAATCATTTCCATAGGTATCCACACTTCCTCTAAAATAGAAACTGCCATCCATTGCGCTGTTAAATGAAATAATTACGTAAACGATTCAGAGAACGACAAACAGGATTCAAGAAGTTCTTGATGAATCTTGATTGGGAGGGTGGGCGAAGTTCTCTGAAAGACATCTGGAGATAATTTGGGGAGATTTCTGGAGAAAAGGCGTGAGATGCGCCTGCCCGTGAAAGAAGTGGGAAGTTGAAAATTCGAGAAAGAGTAATCAAGTGTCACTAAAACTTTTTAATTAGAATTTGAAGCAGAGTTCCTAGGTTAAAAAAAAAGAACAAAGTGAAGAGGGTCTTTAGGAGACAGCGGAGGGACAGTACAGAATGAAGGGGAAATTTTGAGTTCTTTGCTGCACAATCACTTGTAAATAAATAAAAGAAAAATGTTAAAAAGCATGAGCCGTGCAGGTTCCACCGAGATTTGAACTCGGATCGCTGGATTCAGAGTCCAGAGTGCTAACCATTACACCATGGAACCGCCACGCGTATGCAGCCACGTCCGGCTCCCTAATCCTTAGAGAACCCCGCCCCCATCCACGAACCCAACATTCGGAGGCGGAGCTGTCGCGTCCCCCAGCGCCCTGCTCCCTGGCTTGGCGCAGCGAGGAAGGACGGAGAAGCTACTAGGGAGGAGGTGAGCGACCGTTAAGAAGGTAGTCGGCAGGGAGTCCAGGGCTGTTTTCCCCACCAGGGGTCCAGGAGCGACTGAGAAGTTACAGACGGGCACTATCATGGCGCGCGCCGCCATGCCTCAGGGGCGGGACGCCGCTCCCCGGAAGTACTTCCCCTGAGGGGCTGGGGCCTGCCGGAAGTGGCGTAGGAGCTGGGAGGGGTTCTTTACCAGGTCCGGCAGCTGAAGCTCAGCGCTCGGGTTACCCCTGCAGCGACGCCCCCTGGTCCCACCGATACCACTGCTGCTCCCGCCCCTTGGCTCCTCGGCCGCGCAATGGGCACCCGCGACGACGAGTACGACTACCTCTTCAAAGGTGAGCCAGCCCCAGTGGGCTCTCCCACTCTCCACGAGTCCCCCGCTCGGGGGCCGGGACACTCCCGGGGGACGCGCGTGCGGGCCACCCCTGCACTGAAGTCGGCCTTCCTCACCCCTTCCTTTCTGGGTGGCTTGACCGGCAGTCTCCGGCTCTGCCCCTCAGAAGGGTTTCCTCTCCACACAGCGAGCTCTCGGCGTCCTCCCCGCCGGCCTTCACTACCTTGAGAGCCCCTCACCGTCTGTCCTCACGCCTGCTGCCTTCTAAATCGGCGTCTTCTCCTCCACGGGTTCCCCCTTCCAAGGGCCCGCCCCTCCCACCATCTATCTTTTCGGGCTTGGCGCCTAGTCCCCCTCGGTTTAAACCCTTCCTCTCTCCCTTTTCTTCCTGAGCCCCTCTGTCAGGCCCTTCCCTACGCTCCTGTTTCCTTTGGCGCAGACTCCCACTGCTGGGCTTTTTCTTATCTACCCCCTTTCCCCTTAAGCGAGTCTCTCCTCTGCGTCTCCTTACAGCCCCTCCCCTCAAACTGACGCCTCTCCTAGCCATCTTTTCCCTCGCCGGCCAGGCTCCTGTTAAAGCCTGAGCGGACCCCACCCCCACCCTCCCCACAGCCCTCGCTTTCTGCCCCCGGGATTGGTAACTCCGTTCCTCCTTCCCCTTCCCAAGTAGTTTAGAGCTCTCCCTCTTTTCCAGTGCGACCCCGGCGGCGGGGGGGTGGGGGGTAGGCCAAGAGGGATTGCCCATCACCCATGCGCGCACTTGTCGCAGTGACCCGGCGCGGTGCTGTGACTTCCCACCTAGGCTTTTTTCTCTTACCCTCCCTCCCTACCCAGCGGCAACCAGCCCGGGATAACTCTCGACTCTGCTCGGGAGAAGGGGTTGCGGATGGGTGGTGGCTGTTATCCTTGCCAGACCTGAAGGCCCAGTTCCCGAACAGGAAAGGTTGTGCGCTGCACAAATACTAGCTTGCTTTATCACTATGGACTGGTCGCTTCCTGCTGCAACACTGGGAGGATTCAACCTTTTGGTGTTTTTAGAACAGGAAGGGAAGAGTCCTAGTTGGCCACATACCTTTCCCCAAAGGGTGGGGGGAGGTAGGGAGGAAGGGAGGGAGGGAGTGGTGTGCTTAGGGCGAATTAGGAAAACCTGTAGTGCCCTTGGACAAAATACTGGAGGGTAGGAAGTAGCTCCAAAGGGTTACTTATTGGTTAGTCCGGAAATAAACCAAAAGATTGGTTTTTCTGTTTTTAATTAACGAAGATAAAGGGTACAGTTGTGGATGAGAAAGAAGTACAGTAAATGCCTTTTTGTTTAGTGAATGCGCTTACTCTCTGGTGCTCTTTCTCTGCTCCTGAATTAGGGTAGCCATAAGTAGTATGGTGAACAAAGATCATTACCAGGGAGGAAGAAGCCATTGCTATTAAAGCTTTACAGTGGAGGGTGGAGTTTTAAAAGAATGTTAAGCGTGGTGCCTGTTTTTGACTTTGCCTTTCGTTGTTGAGAATGATTGACTAAAAGAAGCTGGAAACATGTCTTTGTTTTTTACCAGTACTTTACAAATCTTGGGATACTAACTGATGATATTTACCCTTCCCTGTCGTTTATTCCTCAGATCTAGAATATTGTACTATATAGGGTGCATACCTTTATTATCCATAATCCCCCCTCCCCGCCCCCCATAGTAAAAAGTTTTTTGACAGAAAAAAAGATACTTACTGCATTTTACCAATACGGTAAGGATAGTGTGAATTTGTTTGCAAAACTCTGCAAGGCTTCTCAGATAAGGTGAAAGTACTTAAGTGCAACTCTGGACACAGGTGTAATCAATAAAGGGAAATTTGATTTTTAAAATAAGGTACAGTAGTAGTGGGCAGCTAACTATCTTTGAAGTAACTAGCTTAAGAACAAAGTAGACTCAGCATATCTCCTGTTTGGTTTGGAACTTGAATATTGGTTGTAGAAAGCTATTTATTTATCTATTTTTCACGAAGACTATTCTTACTGAGTTAATAATATGCAGTTTATCACCCTGAGTTGATATGAGTACTTTTAACTTTATGACATTAGACCATCCTACAGTGAATGAGCGTACAAGGCTTTGGAATACTTAAGCCCTGATAAACTGATTCAGGCCATAAGTTTGCTTTGTAACCTTGGGAAAGTTGGCTTTTTCAAGCTTCAATTCCCTCATCTATAAAAAGGAAATTTACTACCTTTCAGAACTTTTCATAAGAATTAAATTGGGTTGGTTGTAAATTTTAGCTTTTGTGAGGACTCAGTAGTTACTGTGGTTCTTGTCAAATTTTGAACCTTTTATCTTTAAGTACATAAGCACTTAGGTGTTGATAAAGAAAACTTAAAACTAGGAATTTATAAAGTATTGTTTGTTTCCATGGGTTATGGCTTCATTTTGTTGCACATTATGCTGTTTATAGATAGGGTGTTTAAAAAATTCTGCTGAGAAGGATTTCCACTTTTTTAAAGCTCTTACAGGATATGAGTCACTTTTTTTTTTCACTTCAATGCTGATTGTTTAGCTGATTTCTTATTTATACAATTATATTTTGAAACAAAGTGACAGTAATTTCATTTTAAAATGGTTTCATTCTACATTGATTTATTCTGTAAATCTGCTTAGATAAGATGTAACTCTCCTCAGAGAAACTGACCTAGCAAAACTAATTGAGGGAATTGGAAATAAGTTTGTAACTCTAACCATTTGAAAATGAAGGAATGTTTTGACTAGTATAGGATGGAGTGATACAAATGGGGACCTAATATGGGGATAGCAAGACAATAATTCTAAGTTGTGTGTGTGTGAAGGAGTGTGTGGGGGTGAGGGGTATTAATTTAGAGAGTTAATTTTATTTTTAAGAACTTTTTATTTTAAAGTTCTACAAGTATTTACACAATAATGTGGTTAACCTGTGGAACATGAAAGCCTCAATCATAGTTCCATTTATAAATATTGTGATAGATACCAATCCAGAGTCATATTTTCTGAAAATAATCTGGCTGCATAGATTGTCACTTACAGCATTTTCTCTTCAGTCTTATTGAAGGTCACTTGTAATTAACCATCAGCTGATTGTCAGTGGAAACTATCTTAGGAACTGTGCTATATTGCATCTTATTAGTTTTTCTTTCACAACTTTGGTTGAGCAACTTGTTCTGCTGAATCACAAAAACATGTCTGGACTTCATCCTTATGGAATACATTTTATTTTATTTTCATATAATTTTTTATGGTGTCAGTTTTAAATAGTTTTAGTTATTGCATTTTCCATTCACAGTAGAGTGTTTATAAAGTGCAATACTGTTTTTTTCCCTGTGCACATGATCCCTATCCTATGCAAGTGGTTATTACTATAGCAGCTCAACTTTTTATTTTTTTGAAGACATTTATTTTAAAGACTTTTAAAGATTGGACTGTGAATATAGTTGAAAGAAACACCTGCAAGTTTATTTATAAAAATTAGCATGAAAATTATGGGTTATTCCTTTAGGTGATCGCTTTCAGGCCTAATGTACTATGATTGACTTGTTAAATTAAATTTTAGTCCCGTGACCAGTTTGCAAGAGAATGTCTAAAACTAAATCTGACTAAAGAGTGGAAATGTTTACAGAATAATGGATAAATATATATATCTTACTTTATGGCACTTAGCAGTCTAATATTTGACATGTTAATGAGCCAAATTTACTACGAGATATTAGAAATGATACTAAAAATTCAGCACATTCAGCAAGTGGTGATAAATAAGGTTTTTTTAAGACATGCTCTAGGTGCTTAATATAAATGCTATTATTTAATTTGTTAATATTATACCTATGTTAAATGGATAGGTTAAATGTACTTCCACTTTAAACATTTTATAAGTATACCTAAGATACTGGTTATGGAAAACAGTGACTGCAGACTCTTCCTGAGCTATATTGAATACAAGCATATAATTTTGTCACGTTTTTATAAAGCAATTAAATATTGTCATCTTTATGAGAGAAATGATTTTGATTAGAAATTGTGTGACTCCATGAACTTTTTTGGTTTGTATTTTAGAAATCATAGCCAGTAAGTACTCTTAGGTTGCTTAGGTAATTGAATGAGTTCTAGTTTATTTTTTTTATGTGAGCCTAACTGTAACGCTTCTTAGTTGGTTTCTTACTTGGTAACTGAAGAGAAGCAGCTTATTGTATCTTTTCTCAGCATCTTCTTGGTAGCAGTGTTTTTTAGAGAACCATTATCTTCTGTCATTTAAGATATCCTTTGGAGGTTGTTAGTCCTAATTCAGGCAACCTTGTGCATGTCTGGTTGACATAACTACTTTAAAAACTATTCATGAGTCTTGAATTATTTTCAGGTAAGGGTGCTATTTTTATAATGCTAAAATTGGTTATGTCAAGGGAAAAAATGCTTTCACTAGCTGTCCTCATGGCATCATAAAGATTTGAGGATGGGGAGATAATGAACATAATCAGCAATTAAAGTGAAGGCTGAAAGGCAAGAAACCAGAACTTGAAAGTGCTAGAGGTTTTTTGTTTTTTGTTTTTTTAATTTAAATTTTATTTTTATATTCCTCATACAATTACAACCCCCTTATTTTGACCCCATTCCCTCCTTTCCCCAACCCTCCCACTCACCATAGAGTGTCTCTGGTTCATAGTAGTTTGTTGATTTTGATATTTTCTTTCTTATAGTTATTCTTTTTCCTGGTCCCTTATTTAGGTTTTCTAGATTCCTGCTATGAGTGAGACCATCCGGTAGTTTTCTTTTTCTTTCTGGCTTATTTCGCTGGGCATGATCCATTCCAGCTCCATCCATGTTGCTGCAAATTGCATGTGTTTATCTTTTTTGAATGCTGAGTAATATTCCATGGTGTATATGTACCACATCTTCTTGATCCAGTCATCTGTTTTTGGGCATTTGGGTTGTTTCCAAAGCTTAGCTATTGTAAATAGTGCTGCTATAAACATAGGGGTGCAGGTGCTCTTTGGAATTGATGTTTCTGTGTCCTTTGGGTAAATACCTAGGAGTGAAATTGCTGGATCATATGGAAGCTCTATGTTTAGTAGGTCCAGAAATCTCCACACAGCTCTCCATAGTGGTTGGACCAGTTTGCACTGCCACCAACAGTGCAGGAGAGTTCCTTTTTCTCCACAACCTCGCCAACGTTTGTTGTTGCTAGTGCTAGAGTTTTTATGGGAAGAAGAGGATGTTCTTTGAGTTATTTATTTTCCAAAGACTGTGGTTCTGGAGACTTGCACTTTGGCTTTACTAGCCCCTGATTGGTGTATGAGTGCCTACAAAGTAGAAATACTTTTTCGCTTTACCTTCCCTATTTCCACTTCAAGTAAGGTTTTTATGACTCAGTGCTAATGTGGGCCAGAATTAAGAAGGTTCCTCGCCAGAATATCCAGCCTCTTGCCACTAGAGGCAACAGGGAAAGTATCCTATTAATTTGGTAAACTCTACTATTAAAATTGGGATCACCTTCAAAATGGTGGACCTTGGAAACTAACATATTCAACTAACCATCGTATAAAATTGGAAATGCAGTGTTTTTGTATGTTACTTTCATGACCATAACATCTTCCCTGATAACTAAATTAAAGCATTTACTATAATATCTGTATTTGCCATAATATCTTTTGGCACCTCTTTTTTTTTTCCCCCAAGATTTATTTATGCATAGAAAAACTGGAGTGTAGAGCAGAGCTGTGGGGGGAGGGTGAGAGGATTCACTAGTGACAGAGTGGGGAACAGAACAGGTGGATATACTGAAACAAACTGCTAAGGGGAGCAGTGGGAGACAGGAGAGGTCTGCTGTGCCCTGTGTGGGTTAGCTCCCTGGCCTGGGATTGAACTCATGCTGCAGTGGCTGGTTAGATAGCTTGATAGCGCTGAGACTTTAACCCCTGTGCCACCAGGGAGGCCCGTTTGGCACCTCTCTGAATGACTTTATAGTTAGAAATAATTCTGTGCTACATGGAGTTATTACCGCCTTCATGATTTCTTGCTGAATCAACTGTGGAGGAAACCAGAAAGAGATGCATTTTATAATGTACTCCCTGCAAGACTGTACAGAAGCCAGCTTATATCCGCTCTTGTAGCAAGGAAGGAATGCATAATGGACTATCTTTGCCCTCTGACCAGGGTGCAGTGGGCTCCCTTAGTTTTTAGCTCCCACTGCACCCCCCCTCCCACAATCTCATTCTGTATAGTAAGACCTGGTTTGTCTTTTTGGTGGTGTTTGTGCCTGTTTGTTTTTCTAGTCCAGGTTGTCTAAATCTTTTTGCTAGTAAATAGTAAGAAGAAGTATTATGAATCAACACTGGGAGTAAGTATAATACTTTCTGAAGTATCAAAGTTTTTTTTTTTACAGAAGAAAAAATGTTATCTAGCTCAGTAAACCTCTGAACTTATTAAGTTAAAATAGAAATGCTTTAAAACAAGTTAACTGTTTATTTACCTACTGTTTTTGAAATCCTTAAGTGTAATATTGCCTTGGGTAAAAAAAAAAAAACTCCGCATATTTAGTGAAAAAAACCTGCGTCCTCTATTAATCATAGGAAGTAAATAAAACCTTGTTTGAGAAAAAGGAAGCCAGAAGTGAAAGTGTATGCCCTCCTTTGCTTTGGCCTTGACTCATGGTAAGTCAGAATTGTGAGTCACGGATGGTTTTCTTGCTTCCTGCCAATCTGATAAATACAAAAGGGTTATAGTTTCTGTGATCTGGGTGGCAGAGTTTATAAATCTGAGGCCTCATATGTTACATTCTACTTAGGTGTGAGTACTGAAGTTACACCTAGTCTTTGATGAAACTAAGTAGAACTTACTCTTTTCTTCCCTAATACCCCACTAAAATTCTTTATTGCTTTTATGTCTTAAACATTTTAATATCAGATTCTTCATTTGGTTTAGGATTTATCTTTCATATTACTACTTTCTAAAGTACTAAGATTGGTGTAGCATTGATGGTAATTAGTGTATTTACCTGTCATCAGTGCCTAGTGGACCTACCAGGTTAAATATGATTAAATATGTACATTTAAGACCAAATACTGTATCTAGGTTACAAAGAATTAGTTGATTTTATTGATTAGTAATTTTCTTGACCTGTTACCAATCAATTCCCCAGCCCTTTCAAAATATTGGATGCCTTACCAGTTTGTTTAGCCTTTATTTATTTGGCTTCAAAACATGGTGGTATTCTGGATGTGTTTGCTTCATTCATCTGACATTAAGTTCTTTGTCTTTGCAGTTGTCCTTATTGGAGATTCTGGTGTTGGAAAGAGTAATCTCCTGTCTCGATTTACCCGAAATGAGTTTAATCTTGAAAGCAAGAGCACCATTGGAGTAGAGTTTGCAACTAGAAGTATCCAGGTTGATGGGAAAACAATAAAGGCACAGATTTGGGACACAGCAGGGCAAGAGCGATACCGAGCTATAACATCAGCGTAAGTCTCATAGTTTTTAAGTTCTGTGAAAGAAAGTGCTGTCAAGTGAATTAGCTGGTTTTTGCTATTGGAAAATTGATTCCCTTATAAGAATTCCAGTATTAGGATTTTGAAATTTGTAACTGTGCTTTAAAAATATATGTAATCCATACATTCAAGTCTTTTTTTTTTTTTTATTTAAAGATTTATTTTTTTATTTATTTATACAAGCACTGGGTGCAGTCAGAAGCGCAGGAGGGTGAGAGAATTCACCAGAGCCAGGGCGGGGAGCAGAGCAGGCAGAAGGACCGAAGCACACTGCTGAGGGGAGCAGTGGGCGGCAGGAGAGGTCTGCGCGCCATGTGGGACCCTCCTCTGGTGGCCTGGGAGTAGCGGGGGGATCAAAGCGGCGCCGCAGAGGCTGCAGGCAGCTTCGCAACCCAGTGCTCAACTGCTGCGCCACCGGGGAGGCTTCATATATTTAATTCTTGATGGTGTTCATATCCATCTGTGGTTCTTTCCTTTTTCTTTTGTTTTTTTAAGATTTATTTATTTATTTTTATTTATACAATAGCTGGGGTACAGGCCAGAGGCTCGGGAGGGTGAGAGGATTCACCAGAGACAGATGGGAGCAGAACAGTCAGACAGACCGAAAACACTGCTGAGGGAAGCGGTGGGCACAACAGGAGAGGTCTGCTGTGCCATGTGGGAATCTCCCTGGCCAGCCAGGAATTGAACCCGTGCTGCAGTGGACAGCTTCACGGCACTGTGCGCAACCTACTGCTCCACCTGGGCTGTTTTCTAATAGTAAAATATGTTTCTTTTTTCAGATACTATCGTGGAGCTGTAGGTGCCTTATTGGTTTATGACATTGCTAAACATCTTACATATGAAAATGTGGAGCGATGGCTGAAAGAACTGAGAGATCATGCTGATAGTAACATTGTTATCATGCTTGTGGGCAATAAGAGTGATTTGCGTCATCTCAGGGCAGTTCCTACGGATGAAGCAAGAGCTTTTGCAGGTTAGTGATACAAATTCCATGATACTGCTATGGAATATTTTGCTGTTATCTTCCTAATGAGGGTAATTGGTCATAAGTTTCAGAAAGGTAAGCATGAATGCTCAGCAAAGATTGTTTTGCAAGTTTGTGATGGGCAGTATCATTCTTTTGCTTAAATTGGTATCATAAAACACTAGCGTTTTGAGTTTTGGCTCCCAAAAATTGAATATAAGTATGTAAATACCATCTTTTCTCTCCTTGGAAAAGGGGTGTAGATGAAATTTATCAGCAAATTTTATGCTTTGTTTCTTTTTCCATTATGTCTCGTTTTCTCAAAGCTGCTGTCTATGGGTCTGAAGACTAGAGGCCCAGGGAGTGTAAAAGACCAGCAGATGTAGCTGCTTAGGAACTATGCATTTTTTGACTGTATAGAGGATCTGCCTGTCTCTTGCTCCTCTCTTTTGGTAGGGACAGCCTGCTAGAAGTCACCATTGTGCATTTTTGGCTAGTGAAGATTTTGACTTAAACCACTAGTGATTATGCGGTGGATAAAGTTTTCCATAAAAATTTTTAAAATAAAATTACATTGTAATCTGTGTTCATACCATAGCTATATGGTAAATGGAGAGGAAAGTAAGGGATGGAAATAGCTGGGCATTTGGTAATTTTACTATGTTTTGAATAGTGTTATTATTTAGTGGTAGTAAATAGTATTTAGATATAACAAGTATTTTAATTAAGAAGCCGATGAAAATTTCTCACTAAATGCTATATTGCTAAAGTATAACTGAAGTGATACCATACTGCTCAAGAAGTTGGAAAGAAGTCTTAGGTTTTAGAAAGTTGTTAATTTCCTTTTGAAGACTTGAGTGTATCATGTCCCTTGTGTTAAAATTTGACAAGGCTGAAGTTTTTGTTTCCCCACAGAAAAGAATGGTTTGTCTTTCATTGAGACATCGGCTCTAGACTCTACAAATGTAGAAGCTGCTTTTCAGACAATTCTGACAGGTGAGACTTGCATTTTCAGATTAAAACTGTTGGAATTGGAAGTTCTAGGAAGTTAATTTAAACAAATTAACCTGGAAACTAAATACTATAAAACTAAGAATGAGTATCATTTGAGAGCTACTATAGTAAAAGCTGTTTAGAGTAGAAAATTGCTTACAGTCTTTGCTTGCTAAGCTTTAATAATTTTAATTCTTCCACTTCATAGTGGCAGAAATACTTTGAAAACAATCTTTTTACTTCTGTTACCTCAGTCCATGTATTCCATACATTATGGTCACAAGCGTAAACTAATGCTTAAATATTTTCATAAGATAAGTTTTGAAATCCTGGTTATGGAAAGACATGAATACCCTTTTGTAAATCAGTAAAGAAAAGGCATTCTTGTTTCTGATGTTTGAAGAAACAGTAAGGGAGAAATATATTTTAAATGAAAAAAAAATTTTTACTTTTTAAATTAAAAAAGAAAGTAAAATTCTCCCATGATATATACAAGCAGCAGCAAGGGGAAAACAAGCCAGTAATGCATGTAGAAAGTTTAAATAAGTAATGGGAAAGGAGAAAAGTGCATGCTGTTTTAGAATGTGGATTTGCAGACCTAAGTCAGCCTCAGGGATAAGACATTTTGTATGTGTTGACTCATATTTTCATATTCACCCTGACTTATTAGAATTAAATATTAGAGCTGCTCAAGTTTTTTGTTTTTTTTTTTTTTTTGGTAAAGATTTATTTATTTATGCGTACAAGAGCTGGGGTATAGGCCAGAGGTGTGGGGGGGGTGAGAGGATTCACCAGAGACAGAGTGGGGAACAGAACAGGCAGACTGACTGAAATACACTGTGACGGAAGCAGTGGGCAAGGCAGGAGAAGTCTGCCGTGCCATGTGGGTAGCTCCCTGGCAGGCAGGGGGATCGAACTCATGCTGCAGAGGCTGCAGATAGCTTCACAGTGCTGTGTTTAACCCCTTGTGCCACCAGGGAGGCCCAGAACTTGTCAAGTTTAATCTTGATCCACTAATAAGTACTTTGATGGGTTTTTAACTACTTTAAAATTGTATGCTCCTTTTAAGAACTTGTGACTTAGAGCCTAGTCTTAATATATCCTACTATCTTACATAGTGTTCTAGAGCCATCTATATGGAGAAATGGTTAAATAGGTAAGTGTTATTGTAATATAAGAAGACTTTATTTTTTGTATGTAACACTTCTATTAGAGGTTAGCAGTTTTGACTGTTGTAAAACAGTAAAACAACTGTAAAAAGTGTAGCATATAAAACCTAGAATTTAAGAGCATGAACGGGAAACTTGACTGTGATTCTGGTCCTGATTTCTCCATTTATTATTAGCTCTGTAATTGGGCAAGTTCCTTTCTAGGTCTTATTTTCTTCAGGTAAGTTACTTAACTTTCTAGGCTTCAATTTCTTTAAAATTTAAATATGTTGTGTGAAGTTCTGTTTTTCTTTTTGAGATAGGGTTTGTGTTTATAAATACTTGTGAAAATTGTTTTTATTTTTACTTGTGATGTTCTTTGACTTGACTGTTATTTGGTGACTTATAAAAGTTTTTGTCTGTAATGCCCAGAAAAGAATTACCTGTCATGGGTTACACTCTGGATTTCAAAAAATGAGTGTATGAATTCATACATGTAAAATACTTAGCTATCTTTGGTACATAGTGAATATTTGATAAGTTAGTAAATTAACAGCAGTTAAGGCCTTAGTTACTAAAAAGTAGGTAAGCCATTTAACTCATTAAAAATGAACTAAATATTGGAATTTTCTGTTAAAGTAACCAAAAGTACGTATTTAGGTTGGATAGTCTTTAGAATATAGTATTTAAAATCTTCTCTGTATCAAATTTCATTGTAGATTGTTTCAAACAAGCAATATTTGATTAAATATGCAGTATATTTGCTAATCCTGCTTTTTTCCTTTATAACCCACTTGTGTGAGTTACAGTAAACAAATGTGAAGAATATTAAATTTAGACCTAGGAGTTGCAAATGTTTCCCCCCCCCCCCCCCACTTTGTTCCCATTCCCATTATAACTAAAGACATTAAACTTCTCTGGTCCTCAGAGTCCTAATGTCTTGAAATGAGTGAGTTAAATAATCTTGAAGGTCTCTGACTCTCTTACACCCTTTGAATACCTGACTTGAAAAAACTAGTCGATCCTTGTTGGGATTTTTAAAAATCTTTTCTGCTACAATTTTAGCCCATTCTCAATTTCTAGCCCATTTATTTTGATGTTACATGAAGATGAGGCAAAATCTTTTCTTCATATGTAATTACCTTTTTGTATCTTTTTGTGACATTGAACTTAGTGATCTATACAGATATGAATTCACTAACAAGCAATGATGTTTGTGTACATACCTCAAACTTAAAATTGAAACTACTTTGTCCTTAAAAGTGAAGAACACTTGACTTTTCCTTAAAATTCATTCTAGATTGAATTTTTGTTAACTGCTTACTTAATTTGGCTTGTTAGCCAACAAGATGTTAGCTTCATTTAGTACCGTTTTTCCTCTTTCTGTTCACTATTTCCTCAGCTTTCTGCATAAATCTTGGTGTCTCTCTGTGGGCTCAGAAATCACTGCATGTGGCAGCAGACAGCTATACTGTTTTGCAAGTGTTTGAAAGTTTGTTCTAAAATTCTGTATTCCTGAGGGAGTATTAATGCATAGAAGAAATAGGAAAGAGAACTGTCTTTAATGTTAGCTGTGTTAAGGGAATATTTACTGTGTGTTTTGATATTACTGGAAGAAATGAATAACTTTTTAATTTTAATATGCAAATTTATATATTGGAAAATTGTATTATCCAAAGTTGATTGTGTGTCTTATTTTAGAGTTGATTCATGGCATTCTTGACATCCATGAATTTGATAGTAACTCCATGACATAATTTTGTTGATGACATGTTTTAGAGGTAGTCAGCTAGGACATGAGTGAGTCTAATAGACTGCCCAGCCTCTGAATTTCAGTGCAGATTTTTCTTTCATCCTCAGTTTCATTAAGGGATGATTTTAATTGTTCCATACTCTTATTTTTTTTCTTTTAACTTTGGATTTTGACAATTTCAGACTCAAATTTGCCATAATAGCCCAAAGAATTTGCAAATACCCTTCACCCATATTCTTCAGCTGTTGATGATATTTTACTACATCTGCTTTTTTTCCTTTTAAGTATATATACATTTTTTTCTGTGGCACTTGACAGAAAGACATGTCACCCTTTAAACCTGAGTGCTTTAAGCATTTCCTGAAAACAAGCACATTATTTCACAATTATAGTACAAAATCAGTTCAATAATAGTGTTACATCAATGGTTAATAGCTACAGATAATATTCAAATTTTCAGTTGTTCCACTTAGTTCATATTAGCAAAAGCAAGCCTGTGATCACATCGTGTGTTGCATTCATCTTTCTAATCTCTGATTTGAACATCTTGAAGGGACTGCATAGGACTTGGTGTATCACTATACATTTGGTTTTAAAGGAGAACATGACCTTGAAAGAGGAAAATATTTGCATCTCATTTAGCAAGTTACTAGTCCTCATTATCTCTCCCAGTCCCCACTTAAATAACCTTTAATCAGATGCCAGCTAGAAGTTACCTGCTTCCTTTTTTCTTATCAAATTTTTGTGGGCTTGTGTGTGTGTGTGACAGAGAGAGAGACACAGAGACAGAGACACCTAGCCACAAGAGACTTTAAATTGTAGTGTCTCTTCGGGCTCATTCTCTCTGAAAGAAAAAATTTCTCCTAATTTTTTTACCAATTTTCCTTTGGTTTATTGCATTGTTGGCATTTTATTAGTGGACATCTTTTTGGTGCCTGGAGCAAATATAGCAGTAATCTATTCCTACAGAACAGTATGCGGTACTTGCAGTTACACAACACAGCTCAAATTTCTTGCTTTGTAATGAGATCTCTTTAATTATTTACCTTTTTGTGTTCTCTGAGAACTCTGCTTTTCCATCTTCCAGTGTTTGCTTTTCATGTAAGAACCTGTAAAATAACCTGTTTTGTTTTGATTCTCCTAACTTAACCTCCAAAACAATTTGTAAAAATGTGTAGAGTCACTTAATCATTTGCACTTGGAAAAGAAGAGCCATCCAATTTGGGATTAGAAAACAAAGAACAAAGAATGAATGGCATAGTTTTACTGTAAATTGATGATTATTTTTATTTTTTAGTCACTAGCTTGATTAAATGACTTTTTTTCCTCATTGCCTTTGACATATTCAGGTTCCCTCCCTTTTCAGTGAAAAGAATCTTAATGATGCATTCATAACCTTTGTCTTTCAAACTCTAATCAGTAGCCTAGTGTTCCTTTATTGTTTTAATTTTTTTTGATGTTTTTTCACCTTTGTCCCCCCCCCCCAAGATTTATTTATTTATAGAAGCACTAGGTACAGTCAGAAGGGCAGAAAGGTGAGAGAATTCACCAGAGCGGGGAACAGAACAGGCAGACTGACGAAATACACTGCTGAGGGGAGCAGTGGGAGCAGCAGGAGAGGTCTGTCACACCATGTGGGACCCTCGCCCGGTGGCCGGGGATCGAACCAGCGCTGCAGAGGCTGCGGGCAGCTTCGCAGCCCAGTGCTTAACCACTGCGCCACCAGGGGAGGCCCGTTTTTTCACCTTTGAACCACTGTCAACTTTTAACAAATTTTAGCAATCCCCAGCCTCCCAAAAGAGTATAGCATAAGAAAAGGTACACGGGGCTTGTCAGTGGTTTTTGTTAGTTGACTGTAGTTTGCTGTTACTCAACTTTAGGGAATTAGTTTTTAATTGGGGGAAGATATGCATTAATTTGGTTAATTTTTTCTTTGACTTTTTGTTATCCAAAGTTTTCAACATACCCAAAGTAGGATAGCATCATAAATTCCCATGTAGCTGTATCAGCAACCATCAGTTCATGGCCAGTCTGTCTTCCATCTACTCCCTCCCTCATGATTTTGAAACAAATCCCAAATATTACAGCATTTCGTTTATAAGCATTTCATGATGTGTAACTAAAATTACTAGCACTTAAACCCATAACAACAAAACCTCTTAAAAATTGACAGTACTACTTTATTATCTATTATCCAAGCAGTATTAAAATTCCTGTCTCAAATTTATTTTCACCATTCAAATTAGAATCCAAGTGATTTTCATACATTGCAGTTCTGTTGTTATATTCTTGGAGCAGCTTGAAAATATTCCATTTTTTCATTTTTGACCCCATAACATGACATTCTTTAAGTTTTCAAATATTACAGAAATAATAAACACTCATATACCCTTCTTGATACATCAGTTACTAACATTTTGCCACATTTGGGGAGGTGTGTGTTTATACTCCCCTCTCTCTTTTACAAAGTAAATTGCGGGTATTGCAGCTCATACTCAGTATCTTTTAAAGATTTAGTTTTTAGATTTTAAATCTAGGATCTGGTAAAGGATCACACATAATATTGATGGAATTGTTTTATATCTGGGTTTTCAAAATAGGCCACTCACCACCAGTTAAGAGCACTTAGAATGTGGCAAATGGACTGAGGAATTGGGATTTTGAATAATTTAAATAGATGGTTACTGCATTTGGACAAATCAGATCTAAGAAATTTATCTCCTTTTTTTTTTTTTTAATATTTATTTATGTGTACAAGCATTGGGTACAGTCAGAAGCACGGGAGGGTGAGAGAATTCACCAGAGCGGGGAACAGAACAGGCAGACCGATGAAATACACTGCTGAGGGGAGCAGTGGGTGAGACAGGAGAGGTCTTTCATGCCATGTGGGACCCTCGCCAGCGGCTGGGGATGGAACCCGGCTGGGGATGGAACCAGCGCTGCAGAGGCTGTGGGCAGCTTCGCAGCCCAGCGCTCAACCGCTGCCCCACCAGGGGAGGCCCTATCTCCGTCTTTCATATGTACTGTATGACAGCTTTTTTTGAAGAGTCCTGACAGTTGTCTTCCTCATTTGAAATTGTCTTTTTCCTCAGGATAAATTCATTTTAAACAATTTTAGGCATTCATAGAAATGCATTGTGTTTGTCCTTCATAGTACAACATAATAGGAGGTACATCATGACAATTTGTCCCTTACCTTTTGAGTGTTTTATTTAGAGAAAGCACTGGGAGAACTAAAATAATTAATATGCATTCTCTGTTGAGAGGGAACTACCTTAGGCAATGCAATGTAAAAGATACTTGCTGTAGAGGAAATTAATAACATTCACCCTGTTGATTACTTATCAATCTCTTCTATGGTGGAGATGAAGCAGTGAATACTGGTAGAGTTTTGGCCCTTATTAAGTTTAATGTATAATGGAAGGAGGTAGATAAAAATACAATTAATTTAGGTTACATGTCATATAAAATCTTAGTTACCTGTTTTCGAATAATTATTTCACTGTAGTTTAGTTCAAGAGGCACTGATGAACATACTCTTTCCCTCTTTTTCCAAGTATCTTGTGGAATTTTGTGATGTTTTTCCCCAATACCTAGTGTATCTAATTGTGTGATTTTATTTTTTTTTCCCTTGGTACAATGTCAATGTATGTAGGTTTTTTCCTTTGGTAACAGCAGGCTGAAAATGCTCATCATTCTAAGCCCACAAACTATGTAATCTGTTTAAACCAAGATTTATTTAAGTGGTTGGGTGATTCTTACCTTGTGAAATGGAAAACTTTCTTTTCTTACCCTAAAGAAAAGTGTTATAATAAGGTTGAGTCTAATCAACTGTTGTTTGAAAATAAAACTTCATGAATTGTTTGAAATTTAATTTGCAGTTCTTGCAAATGTTACCTACTTCTATGTATCTTTTATATTAACTGTTGACAGGGCTATTCATACTGAACAATGCTGTTTCTTTTTTTTACTCAGAGATATACCGTATTGTTTCCCAGAAGCAAATGTCAGACAGACGTGAAAATGACATGTCTCCAAGCAACAATGTGGTTCCTATTCATGTTCCACCAACCACTGAAAACAAGCCAAAGGTGCAGTGCTGTCAGAACATATAAGGCGTTTCTCTTCTCCCCTAGAAGGCTGTGTATAGTCCATTTCCCAGGTCTGAGATTTAAATATATTTGTAATTCTTGTGGTCACTTTTGTGTTTTATTACTTCCTCATTCTCAATGAATTTTTCCATGTCTTAAGTCTTTTGATTTTGCTTTATAAAATCATCCACTTGTCCCGAATGACTGCAGCTTTTTTTCATGCTATGGCTTCACTAGCCTTAGTTTAATAAACTGAATGTTTGGATTCCTCAGTTATTGTTTACTTTTCATCATGGAAGCCTGTCGCTGTAGAACTTGATCACTTGAAACTCAGACCTAGGTCTTGATCAAAGTAAGACTTTAGAAATAAGCTATCATTTTGCCACAGAGCAACTTACAATTAATACACTCTCTCAGTGCAGTGTATATTTTCACAGGTTTAGGAATTGCCCTGTAAACTTAGAAGGATTTTGAAAGCTTGAAAATTTTCCATTCTGGAAGTCAATTTCTAAAATGCCTTAATAGGGTTATGTAGCTTAATAAATTTTGTTTTTTAATTTTTGTAAGCATCAAAGTTGATTAGAGAAGGGGGCACTTTTCTGGACAAGAATTATCAACACAAAAGACTGTTGTGGTTTCAGTAGCTCTATGGTTGTGGGGCCATATGTTATATAATGTTTCCCGGCAGGGTGGGAATTGGAGAGACTGGTGGAATTCCATCTGAGGTGCCTCTGTGGCAACGATTAGGCAGCCCAGGTTATTCATCTAATTTCCCAACAGTAGATTAGGTGGCATTTTATTGCCCCGGCAATAACTGATTTAATGCTCTTAGTATAAAAGTGTTAATTTTGTCTTAAAAACCTTCCAGTAAATGAAATGCAACTTAGTTTTATCACCATATCCACCAGCAAGCATGGATAATATTTTAACAAAGCTGATTTTTGAGTTTTGCAGTATATTAAGGAATATAGTCGGGTTAAATATCTGATTTCAGTATGTCTAAAGAATACAGTGAGAGGTTAATTTCTGCTCAAGTGTTAATCACTTAAAGGCATGTATTCTTTTAGTATGTAAGGTGAAATAGTAACTTGAGTTTAAATAGAGTGCATTTAGGCATTGTACAAATCTGAAATAATTTTCTTTCACTACATTATTGAAATCAATGGAGCAACTAATTTCTCATTCAGAAATGTGCACACTAATATTTTGTTTTACTTTCTTGTGGATAATATTAAGCACTTAAATCTGCAGTGTTCTGAAAGTTGTGTTAACTGAAGTGATACTATTCAGGATGGTGATATATCACAAAAATATGTGTGTGGGTTTGCATAGATTACTATGTTTCATAGTTAATCTTCTGTCTTTTGCGGTGCTCATGACGTGTGGGGCACACGGAAGGCATTGCTGTGGTCAGTCATTTTGGTTTTCTGTAGCCATTTTATTTTAGTATATTGGTTATGAAGATGCTATTATCTGTTTGTAAATTGCTACTTTGTATTTTATGCATGCTCTGTAACTTGATTTTTTTTTTTTTTTGTTACTTATTTGGAATATGTTCACATTCTAATAAACAGTTATGGGGGGACTATTCTTTACGTTGTCACATTACATTTTTCCTAAGAGCTTTTTGAATATAGCCATGGAATATTGGATCTGATTAGTAATAGCATAGGTTCCTTGCATTATAGGGTAAACATTGAATTGGAATATAATTGTATGAATTTAGCTTTGATTTTAGATATGTACTTCATTCTTTGCTTGGAAAAAGCATTATCAAAAAATATTAGAGAAGTAGCCTTATGTTATCAGACTTCCATCACTATTTTACCCAAAATTAGTAATGAACTTTTTACAAAATTAATAAAGGAGAAACTAGTTAGTAAATTGAAAGTAAATAAAATTTTTTTTTTTTAACTGAGTGTGGACTTAATGTTGCCTTGAGCATGGTTGGCTCTTGGGAGAATTCCAAGAAATCTTAAGTAGCGGTAGTAAAAAATGACTTTGCATTTCAACAAGTGTACTCATTCTGGATGGTATCTTAATGAAACAAGCTGAAATAAGAAACATTAATTTTTTAAATATTATGAAAATTTTGGGGTCAAGGCACTTTAAAAGTATCTTGCTGCTTGGTCTTCAGTTATTTTAACATTGAATTTTGAAACTTGTATTCTGAGAGTGTAGCCATCTCAATTTAAGTTTGTATGCCACTGTTTCCATGTTCTTTTTCTCTCTAATTGTAGTCATTATTCTGAAAGGTAAGTTACGTTTTGCTGCTGCATTGTGTAGGCTGAATTCTTACTCTAAAAAGAAGTGCTAGCCAGTCACTTAGTTCTGCAGAAAAGTTGGACTTTTTAAACAGTTTGCATTGCCTGTTAGAGCTAATCATTTATTTTACCCCTGGGAAAATGAACATCTTACTTTCTGTCTGCAGTGACTTGTATTTACAAAATGGAAATATTTTCAGTGGAGTGACCTATGTGATAAGCTCTTCTTTGTACCTTAAAGAGAAAAAACTGTGTTGACAATTTTGGCAAATTTGGGAGCAGAATAATTCAGAGACTGGGTGGATAATTGAGATCTTATTTCAACCTCTTAGATGTTGATTTATAGATGTTTTTTGAACAGAGGAGACAAATAGACATTGGCTATTTGATGTGTCACAAACATAAGCTTGAAAAAGTTTAAAACAAAATACAATTTTGTATGTGTACAATTTTGTTTGTGGAGAAAAAAATGAGAGGAGAGCATTCCATCACATCATTTAGTGGGTTAGCATCATAGACCTAGTGCTAAAGAGAGGAGGGCTGATTTTTGTTTTCCTGGTTGGGACAGTGCTGGTGTCACACTCCTGGGATTTGACAGGTCACCTTTTCCACTCCACTATACTGTATTAAAAACAAATTGGGATTGTCATTCTGATGTTTTAAAGAGTGGTTGTTCTCACAAAATGTGGGAGGCTATTAGCAAATTATACAAAATGCTAACTAAGATCATTACAGTTTATGGTAGGAAACCATTAGACTGAGATAAATTTAATTGAAGTATTCACTTTTTTGAATATTGAAGGATAAAGAGTACTTGAAAGGACATTGCATACACAGACTATGTTAAACTTCGTGAGTTCAAAGATTGAAAGCGGTCGGTATCATAGAGCACTTGACTGGAATTTTAGTCTGTTCTGGTCTTTTTATCTCAGCCTCATATTCGTTGAGCTAATGAGGAATCGGGTTAGATAGTTTCTGGGGTTTCACCCCAGCTCTAATTCAGTAATTCTCTGAATGCGTTCTCTTCAGGTACCAAAGCCAAATCATTATACATTCTAATTGACACTTAAATTTGATGCATAAATGTTTTTGGTCTTTATAATTTGATTAAAATGCTATCTTTATTTCCACGTTAATGCCATTAAAAAATGAAAGCTTTCAGAATATTTGCAAAACGACTGTCAATTTCAGTCACATGCATCAAAGTGTATACCATGTCAACTGTACATTGAAAACTGCTTTTTTTTTTTTTTTTTTTTGCTTTTACTATTGAAAAATCGTCTGGCTTTTAATATGTACTTTAAAATATATTTGTCTGGGAGAGATCACTTTCAAAGACACTTTTGTGTTTAATTTTTAAAGAATTATGTCCAGTCGGAATCCTTCTAGTGGAGCTAGCCAGAGACTAAGTGATTAAATCCAATTATATAGATGTATGTCGACAAACATAAATGTTATTATTTGGCTGCTGGTATAGTAATCTAATTATTGGTAGTCTATACATTATTTGAATTCACTTGAAGCATAGACTTGATTGTTCTGTGTACAGATGTCATGTATATTGGCTGTTAACTACTGTTATATAACTGGCTGTTATCAGTACCAACAATGTTAATGAAAATTAGTAGCCAGCAGTTTCTTTCCTATATCTGGAATTTAACCTTGCCCCACATCACAAAATCTCAAGTCCTATTATCCCCATCCCAATAAGTGTACTGCTTTTAGCAGCCATTTTCCTATTTATAGCCTCTAGTCTCTCGGCATACCATTTTGTCAGATATTTCTGGGTAAATGGTCTGGGTCACTATCTTAAATTCAAGAAGGTACGACTATTGTGCTAGTCTTTCTGCCACCGCTCTTGTCATGTGAACCTAAGGATATTATACAAGGTCTTACCTGAAATGTGACAATCTGGGAAGCCCCAGGAAGCAAGCAGCACTTTCTGTAGCCTGCCTTTGATGTGAAACTAACTGTGAGGAGGAGGTTAGGGATTCTCAGTTTTGGTTTTTATTAAAATGGATGCCTACAGAGGCGTATATATAAAGTTTCTCATCCCCATGACTTCTCTTACCCTAACCCATGGCTCTGGGGGGAGCTAAAAATGGCTTGGGAGACAGAATCTGGAATGAGAAAAGAACCTGACAACTGTAGCTACAGACAAGAGCTGCTCTCTTCCGTGGATTTGGATTAGATCACTGTTCAGTCTTTCTAGCTCTGCATGCCAGGGAAGAAAATGTATAATCACTAAAACCCTGCTAATCACCCTCGACCTCTATGTCTGCCCTTGGTAATCACTGCATTATAAAATCACAAGGGCAGGAAATGTGCTTTGTTCATGTTTACATTCTAATACTACCCACCTAGAAATAATTAACAATTCCTCATGTCAGAAAAATAAAAGCCGTAAGGAGTAAGGGGGCTAATTTTTCACTTTAATTGTTCACTTTGTGTAATTTGGGGAAACTGGTCTGAGAATTGCCATTCAGGTTGGAAATTTTTAAAAGGTGACATAAAATTACTGTATTATAGGTATATTTATAATTACAATACATAAATATAAATACTAATAGTATAGTATGCTAAATAGTATAATGATATACTAAATAATATATGTACCATCCTCCCCCTCTGAGGAAGATTTCCCATCTCCTGTTGCTGTCGTGTACTGATTAAATGGTCTCTTCTGTTTTCCCTCTGTTAGATGAATGACTAATAGAATGTATCATTCTTGATTCTTCTGTAACGAGTGTACAACCTACAGCTACTGAGTGTACAACCTACAGCTACTGAGTGTACAACAACCTGCAGCCTTTGGTTACCATTTGTGGTATTGGGTAGTACTCTGAGCTTCGCAAATCATAATCTTAACATTGTTACTTTCAGTAAATACCTTTTTAGTCTTGTAGTTCTTAATTGTTTTGTCTTGAACAGATTGTCAAGCTCAGGCCCTTGAGAATTGTCAATAAGTTGTTTTCTGAATGAGTCATAATCTTTAGAGAAAAGGTATTATTTTGAGATTATTTTATTAAATGGAAATAATAAGTTATTTCATGTAAGCCTTGTGAACTCACAAATTGTGAAAGCATATTTAGTTTGACTTAAAAATGAGGATTTGAGACAAACCTTTTAAAGTATAGACAAATTTTAAATTTTTACCATTTGAGTGCATTCAGTAAGTATTTTTTTTACCATCTGTTCTTTATTATAAAATTAATTCTTGTGCTTTACCAGTAAGGTTTACAATATTATGTTTTAAACATCTTAAAACAGATGCACCCGAGTATTGTATTGGGTGATGACTTCTACTGGTAGAAAGCTATTCATTGCGTTTATGCAAATTAGGCGCCCTTTCCACTTGCTTTTATTCCAGTCCATAGAAGTACCTTTGTGCCTCTGGAACTGAGCACAAGCTGTAATAGTTGTCTTTGAGTCCAAATCTTTGTGAAAACAGAGAAATGCTCTATTTTGAATATACTGGGTATATGTGATTCTTCAATAATTTTTGGACATGAAGAATGTGTTGCCTTCCATTGATTACTCAAAACCAGGAAAGAGATTTCCTTGTTTTAAATTTGATAGACATTTTTCACTTTATCTTCAGACAACTGTTGGGATAATTTGTATTTTTCTGACTGTGTAAAGTGACCACACAAAATGTAGGATGGTTTTACTGCTAAACCTAAGGTGTATAATTATGGACATGTTTTCAGTTTGTAACACAAAAGTGGGCATTCTGATTAAGTTAGAGAAAAATCATTTTATTTTTGTACAAGGTATGATCCTTCTGCACAGTGAACAAATATATTACAAATCTGGGTTGCTTAAAAAAGTATTGCCATTTCGTAGTCTCATTTATGCCACTGTACACGAATGACTTTTCTTTTTTCATTTGAGTCGTATGCATATCAGTTTATTTGAGTGAAAATTTAGTTTCTGTAAAATGGAACAGATCTTTTCAAGTTGCCAATAAAATGCACAGTACACATATTTAGGTTGACCATGAACCTATGTGTGACAGTGCTAGACAGAAGTTTCTAACAGTAGCTCTGTAAGATCAAAAAATCTTTACCAGTAACTGTTAGATATGTGAAGGCAGCTCTTGTCACCATAGATTAATCATACCCTCTGCCTTTCCCTTTTCCTTGAATGGTAGAGCGGAGGGATTGTTACAGCTTCCCTACCCTGCTGCTTTTTTTCCCCATACATGGGGCCAAAAGGAGCCCAGAGAGGGCAAATAGCACAATCTTTTGCCCCAGTGCTTTCCCAATTCCGCTCTACCACCTCTTGCCCAGAAGATAGTTGACAAAAGAGGTAAAATTTGAGTGATACTACTTGTTTGCAGTTTGCCAGGCAGCGATTTATTGCGCATGCAGGGTAAGGGAAGAAGATAAAACGTGGGGTTGAGATAGTTTCTTGCTGATCTGACTTCGCCATGCTTCTCAATCCTTGCTTCACAAAGGTAATTGAGCACTTCCTGCTCTGAAAACTGAGGTAAGTCTCTTACCTATATTTCTTCCTACATGTGTATGAGAAATATTTATTTGGGTCTACAAAGTAACTTTCTAGTGTTTATATTTTTATAAATAAGGCTTTTTGGAAAGTAAATTTGCTATTGCTGATCACTTGCTTCCATGCACACATGCAGCATTCATGTAAGTATTATATATTTTTCCCTAAAATGAAATTTACTTAAGCCTTGAGTGAAGTGGGACAGGATTTACTCATTTATTTTCTTGTACTTGCTGGTTCTTGTCCAAAGTAATAGGTTTCAAGGCAGACTTAATGATTTGTGTCAAGGGCTTCAGAACCTCACGTTTCATGTAGCAGCCTTTCCCGCTTTGCAATCATTTAGTTCCTCTTCTGTACTCCTTGTAAAAAGTATTTGTTACTATTTGGACTTTTAACAGAGAATGAAGTGTTATAGGAGTGACTATCCCTTTCCTTGGTTTGCCCTTTTGGTCTTTATTGTAAGATCTCTTTTAGGATTTGGGAGTTCAGTTTTGACTCACCTGAGTTCCAGTTTATCTATGTTGATTAGTAGTGGAAGGTAGAGACATCTGAGTACTGGGAACTGGAGCATCAGCTCATTGTTTCACCTTTTTGGCCCTCATTAGGTGGTGGTTTTAATATAAAGTTTTTACATCATGTTACAGCAACTGATTAGAGTCCATTTCTTTAATCATCTCATTTAGTTCTATCAAAGAGCGTAATGTACATTAAGTAACTTAACTTGCTACATCCACTTTTGTCTAATTTCCTCTATACTTTTAGGTTCCATATTACATCAGGCTCAAGATTTATGAAGAAATGATTAAAAGCAAGTACTCTTCTGAGTCAAGAAATGCCAATCAAATAAAATCAGGAGGCCAAATAGCCATTTTTTGGGGTACTTAATTCTTATTTCACGTAGTGTTGGCTGAACTAAGATAAGAGCAGGCCAGGACTGACTTTTTAATGTTCTGAATTTTGAACTGGCAAGATTTGATACAGTTGGCTTAGAAATCACTGTTGTAAACTGAAAGAAGCTGCTGCAATTTGGAAACTTTTAGTTTTTTTGTTTTTTTGGCCTTACTACCACTTAGGGGGCAAAAGAGGTAGTTATTTTGTATTTGTCAGTCTTATTTAAAAAAATTGAAGTTTGTTGGCATTAAACAGTCTACTAAATTGTGAAATCTTGGCTGTTGTAATTTGATGGACCAGACATATGTACAGGTACTATATGATTGATATTAGCCAAGTTTGTGTCTATGTAGTAATTATCCTGGGTAGTAAAACAGATGTTGATGATAACAGCAAACAAAAGTACATATATACATTTCAGGTGCTTTAAAGTACTCGCCCCTCCCCATCCCTCCCTCCAGCAAGGTTTGTAAAACCTATTCTACATGCTTTCTAGGCATCAAGTTTCAGATAATTAAATATATAAATATATACCTAACTATATTTAGCTGATGTTTGATGAGTAGCTGTATCTTAAATATTTTAAAAAATCGTAATCCAGGGCATTTGGGGCATTGGGGGTGTTGATGGCAGGATTTGCCTTTGTGAACAGACTTCTTGAACAATTACCCCAGTCCCACTTGGAAGAGCTTCTTTAGTTCCAGGTGAACATCATAACTAACATGCAGCTGTAGTCAGTCTGTACCAAGATTTCAAGTCAAGAGATTGTCTTCTTAAAGAGAGTCAGAGAATATTCAGCGGAGCACATTGTAAGAGAGAAGCTTATCTTGCTAAGACTGCTTGTCCTGGGAGGGGCCATTGGCAGAGCTTTGTCTTACTGGGAGGAGGTCATAGTGACCAGGAATATGGCTGTTCCTAGGTAGGTCGTATGCATTCTGAATATAGCTGGAGTTATGGCCGCGGCCTTCTTGGACCACGCTGACTGTGGGCTCTAAGGAATATAGTGAAAAATGAGTTCAGAGAACAGATTAGCTTTGGTTGCCGGGGTGGGGATGGGAGGGGGTTCTATTTAACTCGGTGGGGAAAGAAGTCAAGGACTTAAAAATCTATGACAAATATATGAGGGGCATAATCGGGGCTTTCATAGGAGATGGAATTTCCTGGGGTAAGGGTGTTATCACCGAGCCCAGGAACAGAGGTTAAACTGGGAGAAGGTAAAAGATGGTGTTCTAGAAATTTGCAAATATCTGTTCTGATTTTTTTTAAAGTGGAATTTGTATCAGTAATCAGTTGAAGTATATGTGTGTTTGAACCCACTGCCTACCCCCAGTATTTCTGCTTCATCCTAGTCTTGGTGTGTTTTTTTTTTGTTTGTTTGTTTTAAAGCAGAGTTGGCACAAGAATTTGATTTCCTGCATGAGAAAGGAGGGCAGTCCTGGGAAAGGCAGTTCACCTTGAAAATTCCTTAAAGCAACAAAAGAAGGGTGTGTTTTCAAGACAGGGTGAGTTGGGCAGGCTTGTTTTTACTTCAGATACTGCACTAATGCCCTGATTTCACTAAGTTACTTATTTGAGACACCTACCAACTTCATATATATTTTTATTAGATGTCGACAAGGATGGCACATCTGTGTACGGAGACCCCCTGTGCACAGGCGACTTCATTTCTACATAGCTGCTTTCTGGAAGCTTGCAGGTGAGGATGGGAGGGTCCTTAATTGTGGCGTAAGGGTTTTCACTGCTATTCAAGGAACAAGTGCTAGAACTGCACGCGGATTCTTTCATGTAATCTGAAAAGCAAGAGAGATTTCTTAGGACAAACACGGACATGAAATTTCAAATACCAGAAGCAGGCTGCAGTTGAGCTTATGTGCCTTTCATGATTCTGCAGTGTAAAAAACCTATGATAATACGAGACTTACTAAATGTGTTGAGGAGCGCCTTCCTAGATAGGAAGGGTTCTTCTAAAGAAAAGTATGTTTTCAGAGGGCTGGGGATATTTTTGCTTCTAGTAGTCGGGTATAGCATCAGAAAAGCATGAAGTGAAGATATTTATAGTATGTTTTTACATCTATTATTTAAAAATGCCTGCAAAATCTTGCAAGGCTAGCTGATAATTTGTATTTTATGGGATGAGGGGGCAGAGAGATGAAGTTACGCAGCTTATAAAACTTGAGTTTTAAGAGCCAAGACTTGAAGCTGTGCCTTGCCACTCTGTGGCCTGTGTGTTTTCTGTGATATCCTTCTGAATTTTTTCTGATGACTAAAAAGCTTAGGTTCAGAAATAAGTGTGTTTTTGACACATTAATTTGGTAACCTATAGGCAGCAAATCCTGGTGGTATCCCTGCTTGGAAAGCTAGTGAGCAGAGTGGGGCTGACTGAAGTGTAGAGTGTAGGAAGCACTTGGTCTTTGCGTGTCTTTGGAAAGTTCCTGTTTTCTAGCAAGCCTGAAATGTATCCTCTTGGGTTGCTTATCTCAGTTCTTGTAAATTCTAGTGAAATCTAAAACCGAAAACTACTTTAGCATAGCTTTCTCTGATACCGGGAGAACTCATGCTTTCTTCCCTACTGCCTCTCAGTTACATCAGCCCCAAGACATCTGGGTATATTTGGGTACAAAAGGACACAAGTTAGTTTCTAAATACAAAGGTAGGTAGCTAGCTTCACTGGTGGAAGAAAGTCTCTTGGTGACATGGAGTCACAGGTTAGGGGAGCCTTTCTTTCATTTCTGTGCCATTCCCCTTTGGAGGAAGAGCACTGCTGTCTGTTACCTCGGGTGAAGTGGACTTGCCTGGGAAAGACAGTAGACTCTTCTAGTCTGGCATCTCTGACCCTCAACCTTCTGTGAGACTCTGCCAGCCAGGGATCTAGAAACATGCATTGAGCTGCAGGACATGAATAGTCAAGAGTGATCCAAGAGGCCTCTCAGCTCTAAATTTCTTCAAGTATAGCAGATGGAGAAATTCTTAGATGATCTTTCACTAGAACTACCACACATTGCATTTGGGGCTGGTATTTATGCGTTCTGCCTCCAAGTTGTAAGCCAAAGTGAAAATGTAAAAAACGTGAAGTGATCATATAACCGAAAGGATAACTTAGCCATACCTTGTTCCAGTGAGAGTGAAACACTGCCCATAGATGAGGCAGCTGAAATATGTCTTATAGTCCCATAATAGGTAACTAGTTGGGAGGGAATTTACTTTTTTGTTAGCGCAGGGTTATTGATGTTTGAGGAAACATTAAAAGCTGAAACAATCTTATACAAAAAATATTTACCCATTAGTTCCTTTAAATATTCACAGTGCTCTATGATATAGGTAGAACACTGTATCCACCCACCCTGTATTGCTCTTCCCCTGTATTGCTTATGAGGAAATTGAGGCTTAGAGTGGGGAAGTGTCTTCTCTGGGGTCACACTGCTTATCAGTAGCAGAGCAAGCTCTAGAACCAGGCTCAGAGCACTTTGCCTCACAAGCCCCAGAAGTAGAGAAATTGACCTTGACTGTTTTAGAATGTGGCCTCTTTGTATCATAGGACCCTAGAGAGGAGGAGGAGGAAACAGTCTTGCTAGACAATTAGCAGTCCCAGCCAGCCCCAGCAACGACTAAAGGTAGCCTGGATAGGCCCAACTCTTGGAGAGGCTCTTGTAGGAAGAGAGCTGTGGGTCCTAGGTAAGACCTGTCCTGAGCCACATACATGAGCCTTGAGTGAGTACAGATCACCCTTGAACCCATTATAGGGTGATCACCCAGATCACCCATTATAGGTTTGGACTGTGCAGGTTCACTTACATGTGGATTATTTTCTGTGGGTTCTCTGTTCACAACTATAAATTATATGCTTGGATTTTGGACTGGCCCAGTCAGGGTTCCACAAACCCCTGTATTCAAGAGTCAACTGCCTGCTGTTTCTTAGTACAAGGGAGTGGGGTCCAGCAGCCCTAATATGGCCCATCAGTCCCACTTTGCACTGAACTCACCAATTAAGGAGTAAGACACCGTGACTCAGAGCTGTGTGCTTGAATGAAGGAAGGGCTATCTCTGGAGTGATATGTCCTAACATTTTTCCTCTCCTCCCCATCAGCCCCTTCTTCTACTTGATTGGGAGCAGCCCCAGGTGCATATTTTCTAAAACTCCAGGAACAGATGATGGCTTACTGTGTAGTGCTTACAGCTTGTCTTTACTGCAGATAGGTCATTTGAAACTTGTTACACCTGTGAAGGGGGCTGAGCAGGAAGGACTATTACTACTGTTTCAGTAAGGAGGACACCACAGCTCATAAATGTTTCCTTAAGAGCAGCAAGGAGGGAGCCTCCCCCGGTGGCGCAGTGGTTGAGCGCTGGGCTGCGAAGCTGCCTGCAGCTTCCGCAGCGCGGGTTCGATCCCCGGCCACCGGTGAGGGTCCCACATGGCGCCTGAGCGCTGGGCTGCGCAACCGCCCGCAGCCCCTGCAGCGCCAGCTCACCCGGCGGCCCGGCCGATCTCCGGCCGCCGGGGAGGGGACGTTACCACATGGCACTTGAGAGCTGGGCTGCAAAGCTGTCCACAGCCTCTGCAGCGCCAGTTTGATCCCCGCAGTGCATTTCGTAGGTCTGCCTGCTCTGCTCCCCACTCTGGCTCTGGTGAATTCTCTCACCCTTCCGCGCTTCTAACTGTACCCAGTGCTAGAATAAATAAATCTTTAAAAAGAGTAGCAAGTAGTCAGGTTAGGACTCTCCCTATTTTCTCTTAGATACCCAATCAGAATGTTTTTTCCTCACACCTTGTTACCCATGCTCCTGTTGTGTATCTCTAAGTGTAAGCTATATCTGCAACAGCCGCACTTTACCTTCACCAAGAAATACTTCTTATCTGTGGGGCCAAGCCCTGCAGAGAAAGGCTGAGCTCTAAGCTTTTTGTGCTTATCTGGTGAGTGATTCAGATGCTACAATGGGAGAGTCTTGAAGCTCTAGCTCAACCTCTAAATGAGCCTCAGGCAGCCAATGGTGCCCCTCTTTTCATTTCCACCAAGAGTCTGCTTTAAAGTTTTGGGGGATAAATTGTTTGCTCTGCAGCATGGGCTACACTAAGTGGATAAGAGAAGTTGGGGGTGGTGGGGCGGGATTAGTCTCAGGGAGAAGCTGTAATTTCCATAAAGGAACCAGAGGTAAAGGATGGGGGGGGGAGGGTGTGAGTTGTGGTGGAGGGTTTTGAAATATGGAATCATCTGAATCCTGTTTCTACTCGGAACTGAAGGGTGGGGAAGGGCAAGGCTGGCTGGAGATTTCTGCTTCAGGAAGCTACTCTTTTCTCCAGCTGAGTCATCCACCTGCCTGCTGAGAGGGAGGAGTTAAGGGGAAGAATAACCAGGGACTCTAAGATATTTCCTCCTCCCACCCTTTGACCAGTCCCTGCACTTCAGGGCATTCTGCAGAGAAAAGGGAAGCTTCAGCCTACCACTCTAGGGAGTCACTCTTCCAAGCCCTGTAATTAGCATCCATGCAGGCAGCATAGCCCTATAATGGCCTGGCGTTTGCTCTCATCTAGTTCTTACCGCCCCAAAATAACACACACCCATGTATTAGAAGCAGAAGGAGCCTCTGAAATGAGTTATTCTAAGCACTGTCATTGGACACAGAAAAGAGAAAATCTAGAGGGCAAATGGCTTTTCACGGCTGTAACCTTGTGAGTCTCAGACTTTTAGGTTCACATTAACATCTACTTAAGGCCAATATTTAACTGTTGAAGAAAACCCAAGCACTGAACATCCATCTCTGGCCTTTTGGCCCATCACTATTTTTAGAAGGCCACTCTGCCTTTTCTCTTCGTGGGTCCTTAGTTAGCATCCTTTTCTTGATTGAGAGACAAGGCAATAGGGAAAGGAAAGGGGAGATCTCAGGGTCAGAAGGAAAACCACACTGACTGGGGGAAAAAATGTTTTCAGGATAGAAGTAGGCCCTTCACTACTTAGGACTCAGTTACTGCAAGGGGTGGCTTGGAGCCTGGGCTAACAAGGAGTATGGATTGGGGAAGGGGGGAAGTGGCAGCAACAGTGGTGTCCAGGACTTCAGGATCATAAAGGTGATGGGGAGGATTTCTTCTAGAGCATCTTGAAATGCCTGACAGACAAGGAATTGAATAAGAGGCAGTTTGTTACAGAATCACTGTGCAGGGGTGGGGGGTGGGGTGTGGCGGGGTGGCGGGCAAAATGTGTAAATGGATTTAGCACAGCAGTGTGAGTGGTGGTCTGTAATTTCCAAGATGACTGAATTAAAGGAAGACTTTCAGGGATGGTGCTAGTACAACCCTGTCCTCCCAAGAGAGGAAGAACCCAGAACACCGCTGTGATCTGTGATCACATACAGCCTTCTAGCTAGAACGAGGCTAGAACCTGTATCTCGATCAGTACTCTTTCCCATGGAGTGCAGAGGACTCTTAACTCTTTGTGTTCCAATTCGATTTGGCTCAGTAGTTTTAGGAAGTAATTTAATTCCTGTTACAAAGAAGTTTGGGAGTTCAGCCAATTAGTGGAAGCTTATCTCATGTCATTAATAAGCATTTCTGTAAAGTTCTGAACTGGGACATTCCACATTCCTGTTTTTGAATTCTCTGGTTCTGGTATGTTGACTCCCAACACCTACTAATACATTTGTCTGTGCAACCCTCATTTCTCCCTAACTTAAGGGATGAGTATCGCCTGAAACAAAACTTGGCTGCTTGCCTGTTAAACTTAGACTCAGATATATGATCCCATAAAACAGGAATGAATGACGCTGAGGCAGACACTATCTGTAAAACAGTCTCCTTAGCTCTGTTTTACATTTATGGTTGCAAGTTTGGAAGGAGCTACCCTCATCACAATGCACAAGACAACCAGGTGCATAGGAAAGTTGTGTGCTCACTAATTGTGGTGTCTGGACCTGTCTGAGCTGCTTCACACTTGAGTCATACCTATTCTCAGAGCTGGCAGTGTCATTAGAGAGATGTGTGCTCCATCCCCATGCTGCTTTGACCTTTGAGAAGAAACTGAGGTCCCAGGTCCCAGTGAAAGCAGAGTTACCTTTTCTGTTTGTAGTGTTGCCAACTGTAATAGTACTTGCCTTCATTTGGATGGTTTAAATCTCAGCTCACAGAAAATCACCACAGTGGTGCTCTCCAGGGAGTAGTGCTGTTTGTTGGCCAGGGGCCTGTCTTCAGATTGTCCTCTTGGGCCATGTACTTGCCTTCCTGTTCTCTCACTCACAGTACTGACATCACCTGCCCCAGCTCACCCCAGTTCTAATAACCACTCTGCCAAGGGATGTCAGCGATTACCTCTGTTAGAAAATAATTGTCTTGGATGTATTTAAGGCTAAACCTGAAAGACCTAGACCAGTGCTTTTCTAAGTGTTAGTTGGCTGCTCATCACAACTGTAGATTCCAGGGCCCCATTCTAAATCTATTATGTCAGAACCTTGGGGAGATGTGGTGTGAACTTCTGTATTTTTAACAAGCTTTTCAAGTGATTCTGGTGTACAGGTAGGTGTAGGATATCCATTGGGATCTTTGCTGTCAGTCATAGCTCCTTAAGTTTGGTAGACACTCCTAAGTAGACCTTAAAGACAGGACACCCCTATTACATTAGTAACAACCCTTTATAATAGGCAAAAACACTTCTCCATTGTGATTTAGATTGGATATTCACGATAACCTTGTTAGACAAAAGGACAGGCATAATTATCCCAATCTTGCTAGAGAGGAAACTGCCTTGGGGAGTTCACAGTTAATCAGTGACAGAGGAATAAGTGACATAGTTCCAAGTTATGTATGTTGCCATTATGTCATTTAACCCGAGGGGCTAAGACCAAGGCAGGACCTGACCTTTCACTTCATCTGTAGCCTTCTAGAAGAATGATCTGCTTTGCATTTCCCTTGTGTTAGGGGTCAGTTCTAGTTTCCCCACTCTTGTGGGTGGAGTGCCATGCAGTATTAACACTTGGCATCATTTTCATTCCTCGTGCTCCAGAAAGCCAGCAGGTGCAGGGTGGTGTTCCTTGCCAGTGCAACGACAGGAGGCCTCTGGGGCAGGTAGATTGACTTTATTTCGATTTTATAATCAATTTAACTCATACTAATTGGTTGGATAATGAAGTTCTACATTTCCGAAGACATTTAGTTGGCATCTATAAAAAACCCACAAGCATTTGCTAAGCAGGTGCAACTGAAATCGAAAGATGAATTCATTATTATTATGATTGCTCCTCCTGGGCAGAGCTACCCAGCAGCCCCAGGTCCTGTGGTCTTTTAACTTTTTGGGGGGAGTAGGGGAAGAGATGCGCAGTTTCTCTCTGGTAGAATTCCTGGCCATTTCAGATCTGTACTCTTTATCTTGCTAAGCCCTTTCTAATGGGACGTCAGGATTGGATACTCTACCTTTGAAGCCTTTGTCCATAATGTATGTGTTCTGACGTCTATCCATTCCACAAGTACCTGCAGAGAAATAATACAAAGAAAGAAACACATGGGGGGTGATTGAGGTTGTACTTAGACTACATGTGTCCTTGCTTCATTCCCCCCCCGCCCCCCATCCAGAAAACAAAGCTCTTAGTGCTAGGAAATAACTCTGTTTAGAGTTTACTTTAAATCATTTTGACCATACGGGATTCTTAAAAGGCTCATAAACATTAACAATGAGCGGCAGCACCCCCTGCCATTGGCGCTCCTCCTCTGCTTTAACCGTCACATTCATGAAGGGAAGGTCTGCCCCTAGGTGATCAAAGGCACTTTTGATGCCTTTGTAATCATTGCAGGTGAAGTGCCACACTCCGAAAGTATAGGATGGGGAATGAATCAGAACCAGTTCTTAGCTTGGGTAAGAGTGTGTGATATTTCAAATCCCACTTCTGTTGGATTTCAGAACAGTGGTAGACTATTTCTCCTCAGGTCTAGTCCTGCCTCTTCTGGATCGGAAGCTTGTTTAAGAGGAGTCAGAAAGGTGAATAGGTGGCTGAGGTTCTTGATTACTCATCTTTATAGGATGTACAGTCATTCCCACAGTCAGTTTTCTGAACTAAATCATTGCACATAATTTAGTTGTCGTCTTTGAACAATTGTACCAGGGTTTTCAGTGCCAAGGATTTTGCTCCCATAAGGTTGTCGCAGTTTACCCTGGGTTCCCACAGCACAGCCAGAGGCAAGCCATGGAGCATCAGCGACCAAGCTCAGATTTCTTTGCTGCTGGTGAGCCCAGAAAAGAAATTGTCTGGCATTTTACAGTTGGGACAACAAAGACTCTGGCCAAGTCTGAGGTATTATCTGGGGGAGAGTGGCCTGGCATCTCTCTGGAAGATATCGGGCTTTTTGGCTGGAGAACCCTAAAGGTATTGCCACCCCCAAGTCATTTCTTGATGGTTTGAGGTTATCTTCAGCTTTTGACCGAGGATACAATACTAGGCAAAGCATGCAACAAGTGCCTACTGTTTCGCTCTGCTGGATTCTCCCCTGAAGAGAATCACTGAAGGCAACCCTTGACTGTTCAGGTATTTCAGAGTTCCCAGCTGAATTTGCAAAGTGTTTACTCCACACATCACTGAGTGACAGGGTAGCACCAGGTACAAGGTTTTCTCAAATTCGCTATTCTTCTAAAGCTCCTCTGGGTACATGTGGCCTTCAGAAACAGGACTGCAATAATCTATCCCTGGCATCAGTTCAGCACTTTTTATCAGAAAGAATCTTCCTTTACCTTCCCTGAAGGAGGGATGACAAACTGTTAGAACTTTTTCCCTTCCTATAGAAGAGGAAAGAGGGGCAGTGGCTAGTCTGAGACCACACCAACAAATGAGAAGTTGAATTGCAGCAAGAGTTCAGATGCCTCCCAGTGTCCTCTCCCTTTGGCCACAGGCTGCTTTAAGTCTTAGTTAAGACATGACTATGTGGTGGCTCTGGCTGAAGAGTGAGATCTGCAAAGAAGGGAAAATTTGGACTGTGCCCAGAGGATGCTCCTGTGGTGAGATTTGGAGTGGTTTTGTGACCACTACCCAGGGGACCCATAGCTAAGGAGCACAGCCTCCTTGGTATAGTTCCAAGGTCCTTTCAGCCCAGGCCAGCTCAACGGGCAGATACATTCAGAACCTTCACTCTCAGGGCTACTAGACCCAGGCACCTGCAGGGATTGGTAGGGTTTCATTTCCCCCTTAAGTCACTGCACTTAGGTGGAGGGTCCCTACTTCTGCCCACATCCTCCCAGAGCAGGATGTCATTCCAAGTCTTTTGCATCTCTCCCAGGCCACCAGGTTTGAGGCTGAGGATGAGCACAAAGGATGTTCGTTGACATCTGCCCCAGCCTCTCCAGATCCCTGACCGTATTATCTGGGGGAGAGTGGCCTGGCATCTCTCTGGAAGATACCGGGCTTTTTGGCTGTAGAACCCTAAAGGTATTGCCACCCCCAAGTCATTTCTTGATGGTTTGAGGTTATCTTCTGTGACCTGTAGGGAAAGTAATTATGTTGTCCCCTTAACGTAATACTAATTGGAGTTTATCCACATCCATTGGCCATGACAGGAGCGGGGGACTGATGGGAGGGATCCAGATGGTTTTCTTTCTGTAGGTAGAGGATTGGGCTTGTAGAATAATATTGGGAGGGAGAGAGGCTCAATAGGCAGAGTTGTGGGGTCATGGGGCAGGAAGGGGGGCAGGGTCTAACCTGGTGAATGTGGCTCAGCGGGGCTGCTGAGGTGTCTAAGTTCAATGTAGAAGTCCTCGGGCGGGTACCTGGCCTCCAGGGCACTGATCTGGAAATGGGAGTCTAGTGAGAGGAATGACAGGGAGGAGCCATTATTCCCAGGGCCCTGATTTGGCAGGGGAGGGGGTGCACGAGGGTCAGGGTGGAAGGAATTAAGACTTTCTACGTGTAGCATCCAAAGGGACACTAAGGCCAGGGGGTTGGCTAGAGCAGAGGCTCTCTGCCTTGCTTTCCCTTAACCTCCCCCTACCCCTGTAGAAAGACAGCCCTTAACAGGAGGCGTCCTGGTAGGGCCCGGGTCGGGGGCGGGTCCTTTTCCCAGATGGCTGTGCATCTTTTGCCTCCACCTGGAACCCACATATCCAGGCTCTGTCTCCTTTGTGGTCCCTGGCTCACAGCCACGTTCCACCAGGCCTCTAATAGAGGAAGGAAGGTGGCTCTGGGCTGTATCTACCTGGAAATTGAAACAGGGAGTTGGGTTCCCTCCCCACACCCCTTTCCCCTGGGGGCGGCCATCTACTACCCTCCTCTGGAGCTGGGACGAGGCCCCTCTCAATGTGGAAGGACAACAGGGTGGGCCATATTGGGGAGTAGGGGGGCCGGACTCAAACCTCTACTGACCTAACACGTTCACATAGCTGTAGGGGGTCCAGCCTGTGGTGTCTCTGTCAAGGGACTTGTTACTGAGCTGTTTGGAGAGTAGGAGAGCAAGTTAATACCTCGTACCCCCAAGCTGTCGCTTTGTCCAGCTTCACGGACACACCCCTGGGACGATCCTGACCCATCTGTCCCACCGCAGCAGGGAAAGGGAGCGCACGGCCTTTGCTCCCAGGCGCCGTGGCAGCGCTGAGTCTGTCTAAGCCGCCTGGCGGAAGTGGGGTTTCCAGGCCTGACCGGATGAGCAGGGTGGCGCTGCACCCTGACGCCCTCGGCGGCGGCACAAGGGCAAGTCCTGGGGCCGCCTACAGCATCACTCTCTCCGCTGCCGCCTGCCCTGAGCGCGGGAGCTCCTCTTCCATGGGATCAAGAGAGCGCGTCAGAGTGTGGGTCCTTATGGTGCAATCTTTCTGTGTCTGTATTTTCGTAGCTGCCTTTCATGAGGGAAGGATGGTTGTCCTCTTTTCACAGACGGGGCCCTGAGTCTGGCCTCTCAGCCCTGATGAGGGTCACACAGTGTAAGGGGCAGAGCTGGGATCTCCGCTTCCAGGTCCCTGTCCTTTCCATGGCATCACAGCCGCCTGCCTCTGCTACAGGTGCCCTGCCAGGGGTCCTTGACCATGCGAGAGGTGGGTCACACGTGGGCTGCTCTACAGGAACTCCAGCCCCTACTGAAAGAGAAAGCGGGCGCTTCCTCAGTAGGATGAGATCAAGAAAGACAAGGCCACATGAGGCTTTTGCTGCTAAGCTGCTGTAGACTTGCTAATATGACTCTAGTTAATCTAGGGCCTCCTGCAGGGAAACTATAGCTTCCCTTCTCTCAGCTTTCAACCCTCGGCTTCAGAAAAGCCTAGATTTGAAGCTGGGAATAAAGGTCTAAGCTGAGGAAGAAACAGAATGGTTAAAGCTAAAAGGCTGTGTGTGGGGCTGATGGGCATTCTCCATGGGGCACACCCCTGGCAAGAGTAATGCACTGTCGGCCCAGGGGCAGACAGGGAGAAAGGATTTCTAGGGCAAAGGCCTGGGCTATGAGAACTATGTTCCTGGCCCAGAAGGGATGTTCCAGGAAGCAAAGAGTCCGGGGATTGCCCCAAGTGGTCGCAGGTGTGTAAACATGCACGTGCGTAGGTGGGGGTCAGGCGGTGTGCGGCATGAGCCTGTGGTGGTCCTTGGTCTGTTCTTTCTCATGTCTAAACCTCCCACGCTGCCCAGTAGGGGGGGGTCCTGGCACAGCAGGGGACTCAGTACTCATGTGGTAAGATATCCTTGCGAAGGACCTGCAACTGTAGGAGGACATCTTGCCATCAGCCAGGGTTTAGGCTGTGTGTGTGTGGGGGGGGGAGGCCTGCAGAACTCAGTTTTGCATTGCGCTGACTGGCTGATGTTTGGATTTATGTCCCTTGTGTAGGTTCTGATTGTAACAAATGGTTGTGGTGGTGGTGGGGGGGGTGTATGGATGACATGGAGTGTCTGGGTACAAGGGCATCTGGACCTGGTGTAGACACAAGGATCTGCACAATAGTGGTCACTCTGTAATTCCTCTCTAATGTGCTGGCTGCAGTGTTTGTCATATATGGCACTCATGATGGTAGGTGGTATGGTGTTGTGTACATAAGTTAATAACATGGCCATGTGTGCTACATGGTTTGGTTACACACCCTTACATTGCGTGATGCTATCATTGGTTACATGGTACTTGTTGGCACTATGTAAACTGCTGTCTCCTGCTTCCCAGGGTGTCTGTATCTTCTGTGAATCAAGCTGCACTTGATTTGTTGACAGTTGGTTCCACATGGAACCTCCAGTTGGGGGTGCAGTTCCTTCCTGGGTAGAGGTGAGGGCTGATGGGAGACAGTGCATGTGGGCTAGGGAGTCAGGGGCCCGGTACCTTGGTGGGGCTGTTCCTGTCCAGAGTGCTGACCTGGCTGGTGGCAGGCCCCCCGCACGCCAGTGCGTGGTAGCTGGAATTGGAAAAGCACTGGGCATGGCTGCTACTTTGAGACAAATCTGGGAAGAGAACAAGGTGCCACATACCATCATACCCCTGCCCTTGGCATGAAATATCCCAATATGAATGCTTGGACTGGGCAGCCTTGAGTGCTCTGCAGAGACAGCCAACTCCCCCATCCCCCAAGCTTCCTGGCTTCTAGTACCCCCACAGCAATCTGTAGAGCTTGCTTTGCTTCAGCCCTCCCTGCAGTGTGCAGCTTAGGCGTGCCGGTGTCAGGGCACCATCAGCTGGCACATGGATGAGAAATGTTGGCTTTGACAGTCTCAGATCACTAAGTCACTACTCAGGACTGTGCTGAGAGTCCCCTGCCTCCCCCCGGGTCAGGTCCCAGTTGCCAGGCCATAAAGGGGCTCTGTTTCCCTCTTGTGGGTTCCAAGACTCTCCTTAGGGCTGGGGAATTCCAATGGAATGACATGGGAAAACCCAGCCAACCTTGCTCATTGGAGTCATAAAAGAAGAAAATCCCCAGATGTTTGTGGGCTTGGGGTTTTACCAGAAAAGAAATACAGGGTGGCATGCAGGCCACAACTCTACTGGCAGGGTCTGCAACTGGGCTGCCTGTCTGTCCTTCAGCGCCTAGCATGGGCAGGACACATGGTAGGCAACACTTAGCAGGAGTGCACTGATCTGGGTTTTCTAAGCACAAGGTGCGGGAGGCTGTAGGTCAGCCCTGAGCTCTGGAGCAGGCTGCAGTGGGCGAGCACAGGCGTCTCCAGTCTCCTGTGGGCCAGGGCTATGGGCCATTTCCAAGCAGTTTGACCTCTTCTGCTTAAATAGGAAGTAAAGCGCTTTATTTCTAGGGCAGCTGTCCAGGCTCAGGGGAGGAGGATTCTGTCCAGCAGCCCTCCCGGGACACTCAGACTCCAGTGCCCACTGGAGTTACCACGTTTGTGCACTGACTACTCGGCAATGTCCCCTTGACCAGGGCTGCAAGAACCCAAACTTTTAGACCTTCTCTAAGTCAGGCACCATTCCCTTTTGCTCCTCACCCTGGGAACTGGGAGGAGAGTTGCTCTGAAGTTTTCACCAAAGAAGGAAAATAGAACAGTGCCTGGGCCTGAGTCCTAGGGCCCAGCAGGCACAGGCATCAGACTGGGAAGGATTTCCCTAGAAGCATTTAGGAGAGTTACTGCTGAGTGTGGGTGTTCCTGTGGCTGAAGCCTGAGGAGAAAGATGGGACACACTGGGGAAAGGACGGAGGCTCCTAACCACAGCCGCTCAGAGCTGGGCGCCTAGGAAATGACACCCACAGAACCGTATCTACCTTCCCAGGTAAGCTCTCCCCGCAGCATCTCTAGGAGAGTCTGGATCTAGCCCCAGCAGCCACCTCCACAGGGACGACCATTCACCTTCAGCAGTAAACCCTGGCGTCTGAGGATTCTGTGGGACTCTTCCTGGGTTGGATGTGTGTGAGGGGAGACAGGCCGATACTTGGGGAGGGGGTGGGGGTGTAGCCCTTACCTGAGAGGGAGTAGTCAGTGCTGGTCATCCTCATCGCAGGCGTGTAGGAGGCACGGGGAGCCAGGTCGCGGCCCTTGCCTTTCTGCCGCCGCCGGCGCCAGGCGAACAGGCCCAGCAGCACCACAATGAGGAACAACAGGAGGACGATGCCTGTGACAGCACCCACCGAGTGCCGTTCTGCACCCAGCGCTGGGCTGATCTTGGTGTAGGGATTCAGCTCCTCCATCATGAGGGCAGCTGTGGGTGGAGGGAGGGCCTGAGCCTGGGACCTGCAGTCCTCACACGTTGGTTCTGTCTTGGCCTGACTCGATTCCTGTGTGATCCCAGCCCCCGCCGTGCCTGTTTCTCGACTTAAGGGGTAGGGACTGCCAGCATCATGACCGGGAATAAAGGTGACCATGCACGGGAAACCAGCAATGCTTACGGAGTGTTTTTTCTTGGTTCTAAACAATCATGAGATAAGCCTCTTTCTTGGTAATAGTCACGAAAGATTTGGTGACTTGTTCAAGATTATACCACCAGTAATTAGAATTAGATCTCTCGGAAGCTGGAGAATCTTGGGTAGCCCAGCTCCTTGATCACCACCTTCATCTGCTCACTTGTATCGTGGGGACAGCTGACTGTGAAAACTGTGAGCAGGATTACTGCCCACAAACCCCTTTGGGGACTAACCCCCTCCCATTCTGCTGGCCCAGCAGCCTCAAGACCCCTCCCTGACTGTTGGCAACTGGCTGAGCAGAGCCAGCCAGCATCACCAGGTGGGTGAAGATGCTGATTATTCTGTTGTCAGAGTGCAATGGCGATGTCTTTTAGCCCTTTTTCTATATGGGGATAATTAGGGCCCATTCTCAGCCCCAGCTCCTGGAACCAACAATCTAATTCCTTATAAATATGTAGCACTTCACAATGGTTTTTTTTTTTTTTTTTTTTTGTATATAAAACCATTTACCAAGTGCTCACATAGGTGCCAGGCACTGTGCGGACGTCTCACATCAACTGCACTGTGGGGTGCACAGGTCTGTGGAGCCAGAGCCAAGGGTGAGTGCCTGTGGGCTGCTTGGCCCTAGTGGAACCTTGTGTGGTGGGTGAAGAGAAGCGTTATACTCTCTCCTGCTCGCCTGTGGAGTAACAGGCCTAGCTGAAAGAAAGGAACTGCTCGAGACCACCTTGCAGGTAATGGCAGGACCAGGATCTGACTTATCCTCCGACTCGGTCTGGTGGCCCCTTGGCAGCACTGGTTTGTGTGGTGACCCTTTAGCTCCCAGGAAATTTGTCCAGGATGAGTCCTAGAAAGCCATGACTGAGGCCACCCAGGGCCTCTGCAGCCCACTCCACTCATGCTGTCCTCCCAAACGGGAAGAGAAGTCACCAAGTATCCTTAGTAAACCCAGCTGTTTCTATTGGCATTTCCCTGGGCCTTGCCTCCATGGGACCCTTTCCACAGCCCGCTGCCCGGGACCTTGCCACCTGTGTGTTACCTTGGTCACACCTGATTCCTTTGAATCCCGCGCTGCAGTAACAGGTGCCAGTGACGTGGTCACAGGTGGCATTGTTCATGCATTCACAGAGCTGCTGACACCCATAGCCAAAGGTTCCTGGGGCACATCCTGTGTAGCAAGAAGAAGTGGGGTAGACAGATGCGCCTCCTCGGCCCTCCCATCCCCTACGTGGGCCGTTGTGAGATCAGCCAGTACTGCCTCGCGCTGAGCCAGTGAGACTTTCCCTGTAGCCTCTCGTGCTGTAACGACACCTGGGGGTAGGCAGAGCACCTCCAGCCCTGAGTTGGGGGATACTGGTAAAGGAGGAGAGAGCAGGCCCTCCCTATCCACTCCTACTTCCTTCTCCCAACACATTTACACAGCACCCTACACGAGCCGGGCTCGGAGCGGGTGCTTCAAAGAAGAACCAAGTAAGATCTGCCTCCCTCATTACCTCCTCAGGTGTCTGCCTCGTCGTTACATCAGTGGAGAAAACGTCAAACGCCAATATAGGCATGGCCTTTTTCCTTGGGAGCTGCTCCAAAAGTCAGGGGTGCAGAGCGCTGAATGAGTGGGCCTTCAAGGGGCAGGCTTGCCATGCAGGAGGCTGAAGCCTGACACCCAGGATGGGTTGGAACAACTTACTCTGCTCACAGTGTCGCCCCGTGAAGCCTGTGCGACAGGTGCACTTGCCACTGATGTGGTCACAGCTGGCGCCATTCTGACACTGGCACACGCGCCCACAGTCCTGCCCATAGAAGGCTGCTGGACAGCCTGGAGAAACAGGGTGGGGACAACCACGGAGGTGCAGCTGGGACCAGACCGAAGACCAACTTTCTCTGAGCCTGGGTGAGGACCAGTGACACACCCACAGCCAAGCCCAACTGTCTTCACACTCTGGACTCATACTGAAGGGGCGGGGAGTCCTTTGGACAAAGATGCCTTGGCGCCAGGGGCCAGGCTGGGGGGTCCCCTTGCTGTGAAGCCACTGGCCACCCCTCCCCACTCGGCTCTAGTGTCCAAGGAGGGTCCAGTCTTGGTGGTTGCTGGGGTAACTCCTAGCCCTCATCTTCCAGGACCTTGGGCCCAATGACTCCCTGAATCCAACCAAACTCCCCAATCCTGGGGCGGGGATACAGGGAGGATCCCAGTCCTGGAGCCTGCCTCCTCCCTCCCTGTGCTGCAAGCCCAGACGATGCCCCCGGCAGCCAGTAGGCTGCAGCATGGGATTCTGAATGGCCGGGAGGCCGGGAGGCTGGGAGGCGGGGCTTACGCTGCGTGCAGAAGAGTCCAGTCCAGCCTGGGGTGCAGTGGCAGGCCCCATCCTCAGCGCTGCAGCGAGCCCCGTTGTGGCAGCTGCATGTGTGGAAGCAGGCGGGGCCCCAGAACCCAGGTGGGCAAGCTGGGGATGGGTGGGATGCAGAGGGTGGGGGCAAGGCAGAGGAGCAGAAGGAAAGGGAGGGACAGGAGGAGTGCACGTCAGCCGCGATGCATCCCAGTGGCACTGCCTGGCTCCCAGGGCACTTGAACTGGTCCCAGAACTCCACTCATATCTTGGCCCAGGCACCCAGAATTCCCATTAACCCAGATTCTCTGCCTACTCTGTGGGCCCCTAAACCTCGCAGGGCCTGACTGGGAGCATATGCGGAAAACAGCACTGTGGTTCGGGGTGTGAAGGCTGTGTGCGCCGACTTCCCCGTGAGGATGGGAACTCTGCCAGGGTGGGGACGCTCGGGTGGCTCCCTGGGCCTGCTGCAGCAGACGGACGTTTCCTCAGGCCAGGGCATCTGCTGGGCTCTCCCTGCGGGTACTGGCTACATCTCACCCATCGGCAACGGGGCTCTCCCAAATGGAGTCTTCTGCCTTAGATTGGGGGGGTTCCCAGTTACTTCTACATGAGATGTGCCTTACACTGTAGGGGCAGTCCTTGCCCCTACCATGGCCTGGCCTGGGTTGCGAAGCCCAGGACGTCATTCAAATGGGCCACACAGAAGATGTCCTCACCCCTCCAAGGTGACAGTCCTGACTGCACTCACTTCCCCACTCCCAAACTCTAGAACACCAGTCCTTGTCCCCTTTTCCTCCCCATCCAAATTAGGGGTCACCTCCTTGCCCAGGTGCTGATGAGGTATGCTCAGTGCTGAGGTGCTAGCAATAACTTTAATACCCTTCACACCAACAGTTAATGCCAGTGATTAATTTATCATATTAGCTATGGAGCTCAATGGAACTCAGGTGGACATTCCTATTTGCAGGAGATTTCAGCCCTGGAAAGTGGAGGTGCCAGGGACAGAGGTAAGGAGAAGGGGTGTTCTGGGGCTTGACCCCAGGTGGAAGGCATCCCCCCCCCCCCCCCCGCGCAGCTTACCCTGTGAGCAGTCCTTGCCGATCCATCCGGGAAAGCACTGGCAGGAGCCATCGATGGGGCTGCAGGTCCCGTTGTTGGTACAGGAGCAGAGCTGGGCACAGTCCTGCCCAAAGTGCCCTCCAGCACACACTGTGGGCGTATAACAGCCTGGCACCTGCATTTCCCTCTGTACTTCTCAGCCTACCACCCATGACCACCCGGGGGGTCACAAATCTGGATGGGAATTGCCCAGCTGCTTAGCACCTCATCACCCTTGTCTATTTGCACACAATTCTCTCTTGTGCCCACAGCTGCATTTTTCAGGATGTTTCGTTCATGATCCCCTTTGACAAGAACAGATGGGGACCCACAGAGGTAGGAACACATGACTTAGGTCTCACAGAGAGCAGTGGGAGGCTGGAAATACCACCTCGAGTCAGTCCAGGGCTCCCTGCATCACTGCTGCTTTCCATTACCAACCTTTGCAGCCTCACTGATGCCTTTGCCATGAGGGTGGAGAATGTTTAAAGCTGGAAGGAGAGGGACAAATGTAAGGTGGCAGGTCTGTCTGCAGTCACACTTTCGGAGAACTGGCCCCGAATGCCTATTCCTGTCCACCTGCTTCCTCTCTCTACTCCTGAAGTCTCAGTTCAAACCCCTCAAGGAGAGCCCTCCTGGGTCCACAAGGCACTGTATTCCACTGAGCACTCGTGGTGTTTCCACTTGGAGTCACTTGGAGGAGGTTGGTCCCAATCCTTCCTGGAGGAATTGCTCCTTGGGCCCGGGAGGAAGAGTTGGCTCCTCAACCAGGCTGTTAACTGAGCACCTACTTCTCACTCTCCCTGCAATTCATCCTCCACTTCCTACAGTTTGAGCTCTCTAAAGCACAGCTCTCTTGGCACTCCTGTGCCCTGCTTAGACATACTCAGTGGCCCCTCATTGTCCCAGAATAAAATATGGAGTCTGCAGATCAGTCCTCAACCTTCCTCACCCAGACATGAGCCACTGGCTACACACCGGTTTCCAAATACACTTCTATGCCTTCACTCCCGCGATTCTCTTCCAGAATTTCTCTGACCCTCATGTCCAGCTATGGGAATCCTACCCTGTCTATAAGACCATATTCATAAATGTTACCTCCGCCATGGTCTCTCTGAGCAGACTGCTAGTCCTTCAATATCAATTCTCCTTAAAAGTAGCTGGGTACATGGCCAGCTGGAATAAAGACTTCATTGCTTGGGCTGCTGCATAGCTGGTTCTCACCCTGCTGATGGAAATGTGTGTCTTTATTTTCCAGTCCCTTCTACTTGAAAGATAATGTGGATTATGGGTAAGAACTATGGATAAGATGACTGTAGCTCAAACCTGTCTTTCATCAGAGGCAGGAGCCCTGAGCTGAGAATGGCAGAACGAGATAGAAGGAGTCCGAGTCCTGACCTTCATGAATGATCCTACCACTCCCCATGGCCTGCTTCTGCATCTTCTTTTTTTTTTGAGTGTGTGAAGGAAATCATGCCTATCATTTTCAAGTCTGTCCTGATGGATGGTGAGCCTGTTCAGGCCAGGGCTGCATTCCCTACAATGCCTGTAAAAGCAATAGGTGCTCAAGGCACGCCAGCCGAGTGTGTGGACATAAACTTGATGGTTCCTTCCTCCCCACCTGAACTGCAAGTTCTGCTAGAAAAGGCTAAGCTGGGAATATCCCCCTCTAAACTGCAGGCTTTGTGAGGGGAGGGAACACGGTTTCCTTGTTCTTTGTTGTGTGAGGGCCCAGCATAGTGCCTGGCATACAGTGAGCACTGAGGAAAGGTTCCAAGCATCCAGAATAGGCCCAGGAGCAGCAACCTTCTAGTGGGTTCTGCTTGGATCTGTGAGTCCTGTCCCTTTGAACTCCTCTCAGTTCACCATGCTCCCCCTCAAAGCCCAGTGCCAGCCGGCCCTGCATCTCCAAAGATGGCTTACCTTGCATTCCTATTACAGGAGAGGAACTTCTTGAGTCACTTGAGACTTCAGTTGACTGAGTCACATGTAGGATCATAAGAAGGTGTTGATTCTTGAAGAGAAGCACCTTCCCCAGGGTCCGTGTCTAACTTGGGGCTGGCACCCTCGCCCTTATGCCAGACTAGCTCGTATTAGCAGTCCTGCCCCACCAGACTGGGCACCTGCTGCTTAGGCTCTCTGTGCTCTGTGCCTTTCCTGGTGATGTTTAGTGCGGTTGGGACAATAATAAAGGGCCCAGGGCGTACATGGGGTACTCCACTCCAAAACCTTAATTGGGAATTCAACAAACTACTTCTATGACATTTATGTGTACCAGACACTGTTCAAGGTGCTTCACAAGTATTAGTTCAATTAACCTTATAATACTCTATTATATTTTTATCACTATTGTCCCTACTATTAACTCTGTTTCTCAGGTGAGGAAACTGAGGCACTGAGCGGTTAAGTAACTTGTCCAAGGTCACCCAAGCAGGGAAGTTCTGCCACTTACCAGGTAAGTACTTTGAACAAACCTTATCACCCTTCTCAGTGTCTGTTTCCCCGTCTCTGAAATGGGGGTGATAACCCTCATCGACTGGCCTAAGGCAGTGGTTAATAGCTCTGGTAGGCTGGCTGATCTGGGGCCTCTGTGTTTTTCCTAGCAAAAGCCTTAGCTCCTTCCAGATCAGGTCTGTTGCTGGGAGGATGGTAACGTCTCACCTGTTTGTAGCCTTAAAGCTTCTGCTTCCTGAAAGCAGGTTGCCTGCTTAGCCTTCTTTCCTGCCTCTGCAGGAGGGGCACTGGACTAGGGGACCCCATCCAAATCAGAGTCCTGGCTCTCTGTGGGGAGCAGGTTGCCCGACCTGCTGTACCTACTCCCACCCTCCAAACCAACTATGCTTCTCTAACGAGACAGCCTTGCCTTTGAAGCCTTTCTCACATACACAAGGCCGACAAATTCACCCACAGAGCTGCTAATGTGATCAGTCTAATACATTAATTGGTCCACTTCTTAGCTGAATCAAGAGTGAGGCAGAGAGAAGCATGGTGGCGAGAAGGGGGGCTGGTGAAAAGAAAACATCTGGTTATATTTAATCTATGTTTAATGATTCTGCATAAGCAGTGTCTGTAATTTGTAACTCACTGGAAAGCCGGTCATTAGAAAGTGTCAGTTCAATTTTTTACAAGGTTTGAGACTTAACCAGGGCAGTTGCCATTAATAGCAAACTCTATTAGATCTATATGTGGAAAATACTCATTAGGCCAGCGGGCGATAAATCAGACATCGCAGGATCTGAGTTACTCCTCGGGCTGCGTAGGTACTAATTTAGACCCAGCCTATCTGTATTGACGCCCGGTCTCCGATGTTTAATAAGTAAACTTTGACATGTCAGGTTATGATTAAACTGTCCTAAGAGGGCTACAAGCAAATGAAACTGTCACATATGTTTCCCTGGGGCCCAAACTTCTCATGACCTCAAAGCATCATGAAATAAACTTTCCACTCATACATATTAACGGCCCATACACTTACAAAAATAGCCTAGCTCGGTGTGATTATTCATCAAAAGATTCCGCTCCCCTGGGAGGCAGGGAGCTCTCAATGGAAGTACTTAAGCAGAGGCCAGATAAGATTCTTGCATAGATGACCTTGAAGTTGCTTTGAGCTCTACAGTACCTTAGTCTAAGATCCCTCGTTCCTCAGGGGTTAGAGTACAAATTCTGCAACCCTGGGCTCCAAGCTGTTCCCCAGGCAACCCATCTGCGTTCTCGTGGCCTTTTCCCAGCCCCAACATCTCTCAGCCGTTCCCTCCTACTGGACAGCCACGTGCCCACTCCTTTGCGCAGTCTGTTTCCTCTCCTGGAGAGGCTGTTCCTCCTCCTTCCTTTTCCTTTCAGGCTAAGGCCCAGCTGAGGGTCTTGCACAGCATGGCGCTGTCCCCCCATATACATAGTGTCTTGGCCCAACGAAGCCAGGGGCCGTGATGAGCAAAGGTGTATGCTAGGGCCAGCGTCTATCTTCACATGGTGTTAAACATTCAGGAGTTTTGCGGCCTGTGCCAAACCACTGGCACCTGTATTCAGCCATGGTGGGAATACCGGTATCATGGGACCGTTGGTAGCACAGAAATCTGTAAATGTTACAAATCAGGGGTCCTTCCCGCCCCAGGCAGTTTAGCAGCGTATCAATGCAAGTAAGTGTTACTGTCCTTTACAACCGCTAGTGCTAGAGGGTGGTTGGGGTCATGGTGCGAGGACTCTGCTGTGGACACATGACAGGGTGCGGTGAGGGATCAGTGATGTTGGCCTCCGTGCCAAGGAGAAGGGCTAGGAAGTCGCCAGCTGAAGCCAGAACTATCGACTGTGCCCAAATTGTATTTTCTGCTTTTACCACTTGGAACTCAGCATAAGCCAATCTTACACAGATTTCATCCATTCTTGCTTCATTTTTACCCATTTAGAATGGCTTTTGGCATCAGAGGTCATTTCTCAGCTCTGCCACTTGCTAACTGTGAGACCGAGGACAAGTCATATCCCCTGTCTGAGCACATGATGGCGCAGATGCGTTCCCTGGCCCTTGCTGCCCACTTCCTAGAGAGGTGGTCCAGGCCCTGAAGAGGCAGGCGCTGCCTCCACACACTATGATGAGAACCCCTAACACTGCCCTCCCTACCACTTCCCCCCTCCCACACCTTGCCCCTGGGAGACAGTACCTTGGTTGCAGAGGGCTCCGGAGAATCCGGGGAGGCACTCACAGATGCCACTGACGTGGTGGCAGGGCCCGCTGCTGTGCACGCAGAGGGGGCACGGCTGGGTGCAGCCGTGGCCATAGAACCCCGGGGAGCAGACTGGTGGTGAAGGGGAGATGGGGGTCAGCAGCCCAAGGAACCCCACCAGCCTGGCCACCCCTTGGGTCCCACACAGTGATGAAGGGAGGGGCCTTAGAAGTACAGAGAGCGCCACACCCACCCCACACTTGAGAGGGCTGTCCCTTCTACAGAGAGGGGCTGGGCCCTGAACTTGGGGACAGAAAAGCCAGAGCAGGAAAAAGGGGACTAAGGGAAGGATTTGCTAAGGGCTGACTCAGAGCCCAGCCTCTCGAAGGCCAGGCCTAGTTCCAGCAGGGAAGGGGTGGGGAAGACGAGTCTCCTGAGGTCTGCGCGATGGGGGTTCAGCCTTACTTCTCTGGCATAAGGGTCCTCGGAAGCCAGGGGCACACTCGCAGCTCCCATCCTCGGGGGAGCAGGAACCGCCATTCTCACAGCTGCAGGAGACGGAGCAGTTGGGGCCCCAGCGACCCGGCGGACATGTGCTGTCACAGCGGATGCCTGTGGGCCAGAGGCAGACTTGGTCAGTGGTAAGAGGGGCGGGGGGCAAGGAAGAGCGACGGGCAGGGGCGCTGCTGTGCGGTATGAAGAGGCGGAGGCGAGCACAGCGCATCTATGAGTGTGGAGGAAGAGCCCAGCTGAGGCTTGGCCAGTCAGAGAGGGCTTCCAGGAAGAGGTGATGCCCAAATGGAGTCCTCAGGGTCAAGGGGGGATTGATCAGGTAAAGGAAACCCGAGGTGCAGAGAGCAGGAGGAGGGGGAATCATGCCTCGGAAGGAAAATAATGTGTGTGACTGAACCATAAAACACAGGACAGGGTGGGGCGGGATGAGATGGTGGGCATCCGCAAGCAGCAGGTTGCGAAGGGCTTCCTCTGTTTCTGACATCTCAGCTGGTATCCTCGGTTAGGCCTGGGAGAACCCAACGATGGGGCAAGTGAGCTCCATTCTCCGGGACTGCACAAGCTGGGAGTGAGCTCTGTGCCCACCCATGCTGGCCCAGCAGCCACTGTCCCTACAGAGGGGACAGTCTCTTCAGACTCTTTCCACCACAGTCCTCAACGCTGTGTTTACCTTGTATGTGCACACAGATGTGGAATAGAAAGCAACATTTTGCAAAGTGACATTTATTGTCACTGAGTATGATGCACTGTTTTCTCTGCACTATGATATATTTGATTTCATTTAAAAAATAAGCAAGCTTTGACCCAACAAATTGACTTAATGATCCTCAGTTTGACAAACAGAGGTCTGTGGGGGAATGGATAGAATTTTTCAACAAGCAAGAGGAACAAACCCTATATGGTCTTTCTGAGCTGAGGTAGAGGAATCAACTCTCCCTGGAGTTTCAGGAACACGAGAGATGAACCCTGGCCAAACAGCCTGGGTGGAATGAAGGGGACAACGGGGAAGCCACGAAGCTCCCCAAAGATGTGGCTGCACCCGTGTCCCCTTGTCTAGGCACACCAAAACTGAGTTGCGGCAGGATTCCTCAGCTAAGGAATCCTGTGGTTGTTGAAAACCCAGCATTCTGGGCCTTCCTGGTGGCACAGGGGGTTGAGCACAGAGCTGTGAAGCTATCCGCAGCCTCTGCAGCATGAGTTTGATCCCCGGCCAGTCAGGTAGCTACCCACATGGCGCAGCAGACCTCTCCTGTCTCGCCCGCTGCTCCCCTCAGCAGTGTATTTCAGTCAGCCTGCCTGTTCTGCTTCCCACTCCGTCTTTGGTGAATCGTCTCACCACCCCCCACCCCAACCCTGCACCTCTGTTCTTATATGCATAAATAAATAAATAAATCTTTTTTTAAAAAAAAAAAACAGCATTCAGACTGCAGGCCCAGGGGTGCAGCTGATCTTGGGAGGCACGCTGGGCTAAGGTGGGCTCCACTGGCTGACAGGGTCTCTGACCCCACCTGTCCAAGCACTCTTCGTAGACTCATCAAGGCACATGCTGCACACACAGACACTGCTTTTTACAACTACATGCAGAAATTACTGCAATTAATAAAACACAAATCCTGCAAAAGCACCTCTGGATGCATGACAACTTGTTGCTTTGTTCCTCTCCCTCCCCAATCAGTGGATATTAAGAACACAGCTACTCTCGTGTGGGGTCCTCAGAGAGACTTTGTGTCAGTCTCTCTTGGAGACTGAGAACCATGGGTCTAAGGTGATTCTGTGCAGGCTGCAGGTGGCCACAAGGACCCAATGACTTCTGGGATTGGCAGTTATGTTGGGCTGCTTCTGTGCGAGTGGGGCTTCTGCTGAGGTTCTTTTATGACCTAAGAGCTACCTGCAACTTAAGAGAGTGAGACTTAAGTGGAGAGAAGGGTCCAGGGTTTCTCCCAATTCTATAAGGGGATGGGCTGTTGTGGTAAAGGGGCTGATCTTGGCCTGACCGGAAGCCCATCTACCTCGTCTAGGAGGCATGGCGCTCTCCGTCCCGCGCTCCAGGCACTCCTTTCCCAGAAGCCGAATGGGGTTAATAATTCCCCTTTGAGAATCCTTCTGATCCCTCCTCTTCTTACTCCCAGGGAATCTCCTTGCTGTATTTTTCAGGATCCCTACACATCTCTATTGGTGGCTAACGCCAGGCTAAGATCTGTATCTTGTGACTGCAATACCTCAAGTTCATGCCGCCAGGCCAGCAGCGACTCAGCAGCCCACATCCTTCGCGGGCCAGTTGGGACTCTCCCTGGCTTTCCTGGAGGTCTACCCAGGGACTCAAGCACAGTCTCTTTGAGGTGGCGTATAGCTCTGTCCCTACCTGGTGCTGCAGTGTTTCATACTTAGGATTCTGTCTCCCCTGCCAGCAGTAAAGACGGGCCACGGTTTACTCCTACTTCCGACCTGCCTCATCTAGCCGCTCCTGGTGGATGAGGGGGTCATTGTGGTCATCTTTGCATCTCCAGTGCCCAGCACAGCGCCTGACACAGAACAGGTGCCCAAGCATATCGCTGTTGAATTTTGCCCTCACAGGGCTGGGGGCAGAGTAGCTGCCAGATAAAGGCTGGTGACTGCGTGCATAAATGCTAGTTGAATGGTTAAATGGCTTCCCCTTAAGATTCAATCCTATAATCCTTATTCTCTTGGTACCAGTACCCTAAGAACTTGGGCACCCACCCCCACATTTCCTCATCTGTCACAATGAAGTGATTGGAGTAGATATCTTTAAGGTCTCCCTTACCTCAAGGGGAAAGCCATATATGACTGTTTCCATTTATTATTCCTTTTGTTTCAGTGAACACCTACTATGTGTAGAGCAAGGTGAAACAGACATGATGCCAGACATCGAGATGCCAGGGCTCATGCGGGCGCAGGGAGAAGACACGCACACGACTTAAGTCCCAGCAAAACCGGTGTTGAGCCAAGACTGGGAGTCGGCAGGGGATGGGAGGGTTCTCTGATGGGATGCCTGGGCGCCATCCTGTCCCTAAACCTCCTTGCTCCCCTTTGCCCGCCAAACCTCAGAACATCAATTCCTCCTTTGAAAAGACTTCCGGACCACGTTGGGGGAAATTAGCTTTAGAACAGCAGAAGCCTTGCTGAAAGGTTGTCCATCAAAGACAGAATTTTTAAACACCAGATGTCATTAACATCTTACCAGCTCACTGAAATGAGGGCAATGAAAAATTAAAGCGGATCTCCACTTGGCTCCAGCTAAGTGTCTAGGTTGCCAGTGACCAGGCCTTACTCTGTACCCGGGGCAGCAGGGCAAGGGAGCCAGGCCAGAGATGCCACAGAGGAGGCACTGCCCTTGACCCTCGCTGCTCAGAAACTCTGGCTGTGGTCTCCCCAGCACGTGCCGGGGGTTATCTCTCTGAGGCCCTGAGGACCTGTAGCAATCACGGTATTTCCTTCTCCTTGTCTATCACCTTGCCACTGGTGAATTCATACATCATTATTAAGTACTTCCTGTGTTCATGGCTTACATCGACCAAACACTTACTGCATGTCAGCACCGTCAGCACCTGTCAGTGTGTGCTAATACCAGCTAGCACATACAGGTGTTAACTTCAAACTTCAAATGTGTGGCAGGGCAGCAGATACAGTGCTGAACAAGGCAGATGTGGTCTCCGCCTGCATAGAGCTGATGGTCAAGATGGTGGGGGGGGGGGCAGGTAGAAAAACAGTTGCCCAAAGTTAGCGTGCAGTAACAAGAGAGGGACGGACTGTGAAAGGAAGATGTGGGTGTGTCTCGAGTCCCTGAACAGTCTCCACATAATAGTTGTTTAGTAAATATGTGTTCACTTGAGTTGAAATGGAACAGAGAACTGAAGCCCAGAGGAAATATGGGTCAAGGTGTGAATTTAGAGTAGGGAGGAGGAAGCAGGGTGAGAGAACTGAGAGGGTACCATGAACACAGTCTCACAGAACCCGGGTGGGGGAGGCTGAGGGGGTTACCTGTCCAGCCCGCCAGGCAGCAGCAGTGGCCTGTGACGGGATCACAGCCATCGGCGTGGCTGCAGTCACAGCGCTCACTGCAGTTCAGACCAAATGTTCCATCCTGTGGAGAGAGAAATGATCAGACCTAGAACCCCCCCGAGATTCAGAGATTTCTGTTGGATTTTGGTGACAACACGGAATCACTCTCTCACGAGGATGCAGAGAGACTGGGGCTGGGACACTGTGGGGACATTTTCTGTAATGAGACGTGGCCATGAGGCCATTCCAAGTAATCATTTGGCTACATTAACAGGAGTATGGGGCTTAGAAAGATAGAGGTGACAGTCCTGCCCCACTTGCCAATGGTCAAGCTCAGAGGCCAGAGGTCTGTAATGATTATTATCTGAAATTGTAAATGAAAAGGCACTTTGCAAATTGTAACATTTTGATCATACATGAGGAGTGGCTATGGTTTATTCTTTGTTTTTAGGGAAGGAGGTGACAACCAGCATTTGTTGCATGCTCATTAGGTATCAAGAGCCATGTAGAACTCATTTCTCTTAATGCTCCCGGTGGCTCTAAGAGATGGTGCCAACATACTCCCAAATGCAAGAAGAGAAATAGGGCTAGAGAGGTGAAGTCACAGGCTCAAGGTAACATAGGCAGGATGTGGCGAAGCCAGGATCTGAACCCAGTTCTGTAGGATGCATTCAATGATATCACATCAGTTGGTTTCACTTATTTCTGTCTTAGACTAGGATCCAGTGATCTGGGTAGTTATTGCTCTAGAGTCCTTGCTTTAATCCTGCATCACCCAGCGTAAGGGTATATGCTGCTGGAACCTGAGCATATTTAGGAAATTTAGACTTTATCTCTCAAGGAATGGCAACACTGATTAGTGAGAGCTATTCTGTGGGATTGTGTTGTGAAAGATTGTAAAGCCACATTTGGGCCCAGGATGATGTGCCAAAGTCAGTTAATAATACTTACTTAGAGCAGCAAGGGGAAAGCGATGCCCCATCATCCTATCTGCCAAGAATTTGTCACTTCATAGATGAGAGGCCCAAGCCCCAAATAGGAAAATTACAGCAAGGGCTGAGACCCGAATTCAATGTCTCACAACCTAGTACTGTGTCTTCTCTGGGCACCTCTGTGGATGAAACCACAGGGCAAGGGCACTCACCAGGCACGGCAGTTCGCAGGTTTCTCCCAGCCAGCCGGGGGTGCAGGAGCAGGAGCCGTCGGCGGGGCTGCAGGCCGCCCCATTGGCACAGGCGCAGGTCTCGTTGCAGTTCAGGCCCCACGTCCCGCTGGGACACGGCAGGGCACAATCGAGGCCCTGCCACCCTGTGGTGTGGGGAGGGGCTGTCACATCTCCACCTAGGCCCAGCATGCCTTTCTGCCCACTCCCCCAGCTCTACAAGGCACCCCCAGACCACTGAATCACTCACGTTCCCCAGGGGCTGCTCAGCATCAGCACAGCTGCTGGGAGAGTGGGGACAGGAGCCCAGCCTCCTGCTCCCTGGTTCTCTCTGTTTTTGCCCTTCTGTCTGCGTCCCTGCTTCCACTAGTGCCCTCGCTCCCAGGGTCTGGGAACTCTAGAACCCCTTTGGCCCTCTCCTCCTCTGAGAGGTAGCATTCCTCCCAGGGTCGCTTCGGCTGCTCATCTCCAGGGTGTCTCCTGCCCTTGTATGTCCCTTGTGCTGTTCTAAACCACCGTCACTGGTTCCCCGTGTTCCCTCCTGCTGTTCAAGTCCTGGGCATGGGTTTCTGGGGCTGGAACCCAACGTCAAGGTTCCTTGCCCCTGCCTCTGGGTGGGTGGGCCAGGAAGAGCAACATATGCACATGTTGTGGGGGGGTGAAGGTGGCACGTTACCCTCCTTGCAGGTGCAGGAGCCGTCCACTGGGGAGCAGGTGCCACCGTTGTTACAGCTGCAGACGGACGAGCAGTTGGGGCCGTAGGTGCCTGTGGCACAAGGAGATGCGCAGACCTCTCCCTGGAAGAGGAGGTAAATTTTGGATCCTGTGTGCTCCATGCTGGTGACCGGTAGGCAGGATGATGCCCCTTGATCCACAAGGTGCAGGTTTGAATCCCTATGCAACCATACATGGCAAAAGGGACTTGGCAGATGTGACTAAGGACCTCGAGATGGGGAGGAGCTTGGATGATTCAGGTGGGCCCAGTCTCATTACATGAGTCCTTAAACATAGAATGACCAAGCGGGTAGATCAGAGAAAGACCTGTGAGCTCCACCTTCCTGTGCTGACTTTGAAGACGGAGAAAGGGAGCCCCAAGTTAAAGATGTAGTGGCCTCTATAAGCTTAGCTTGACCCCCATTTTATAGTCAGCTAGAAAATGGGGACCTCAGTCCTACAACCTTAAGAACTGAATTCCACCACCAACTTGAATAAGCAGGATTCTTGCCAAGACCCCCTAGAAAGGAACACAGTCTGCAGACACCTTGACTTTGGTCCTGACACCCATACCAGACGCATGACCTAAAGCACCATAAGACTGTCTTGTCTCAAGCCGCTGAATTCGTGGTAATTTGTTACAGCTGCCATAGTACCTGAAGCAGGGATCCGCGCCAGTTGGGGGAAGCTTTGGCCTCCAGACCACAGCTCCAGGATGAACTTCTCCAGTCCCCAGAGAACTTCACCCTTGATTCTGTATGAAGTTACTGGATCACAGGTTTTAACCCTTTGTTCTTCATTCTTACCAGATCCTCACCTACAACCCCATGACACAGATAATGTCCTATCCTCATACACCCGGACCAATGAGAGTTAAATGCAAATAATCATAATAGTTAATGGCTGTCGAGTGCTTTCTCAGTATCAAGCATCATGCATCAATCATCTCATCGAATCCTCACAATACTCTCCAGAGACAGGAGCTATTATCCCAGCATCGTTCCTTCAACTTCACAGATGAAGCTGTCATATGCAGAAGTTAGGTAGCTCGGCCCAGGTCACAGAGCTAAAATGGTTGCTCTCTATGTGGATGCAGGCCGGCCACTTAGCATTCCGTCACCAGGAGTCAAAACCCAGCCTCCCTGAAAGTATTCTCTGAGATGGTGGTGGGTGGACTCTTGGGAGGAACAGGACTAGACACGGGGAGAAACTCAACTGAGGTCCAGTGGCAATAGCCTCAGTGGAGCCACCAAGAAGCTCTGGAGCTGGGATGAGCTCCAGCACTGGGGTAAGAGAGGGAGAACCTTTATACCCCATCATCGGCTCAGGGAAGGTCACATGGCCTCAGGTCAACCAATGCTGTTTGACTGAGGGCAGGTTCTGGAGAAGGCCTCAGCTGGGAGCCACTACATGTCCCACAGTGGGAAGAAGGCCGGAAGGAGTACTTGGGTCCTGAGGGGAGTCTGGGCAGCACACAGCATGCAGGACGCTAGGCCTCCCTGCTGACAGCTCCAGGAAAGAGGGCGGGAGCAAGTCACAGGGCCGGGGACCAGGGCTGAGGATGTCAGAGGCTAGAGAGTGGACTTTGACGTCATTTTGCTTCCACTAGTTGCCCTTGAGGGGTGAGAGCATTCAGCTAATGAGAGAGTGGGATGGGCAGAGTGGTGTAGACAAGAGTGCCAGGAGTGTGGGAGCTGGGGGCGTCCAGGGGTTAAGCTGCAGGGAAGGGTCTGTCTTGGGAGGGGGGAGGGAGAAGTTTGAAAAGGGAGCTCGGAGACCTGAATGCCAGGGAAGGGCGTTCAGACTTTCTTCCCAAGTCCCCAGCACATGCCTTCCCCACTCATTTGGGGGCTGTCTCCTCGGGAGCATGTCACTCACTGGGTGTTCAGCTCCCACTCTTTCCTCTTGGGGAGTCTCCAGCCAGCTTCTCGGAGGTTATGCCAGGCTTACAGTGGGGATGGTGACACAGTGGGTGAAGAGCTCAGGCTAGCTGTGTGAGACTGGATAGGTCGCTGCTCCTCTTTGAGTCTTTCTTGGAAAATGACAGGCTTGAAGTAAAGCTCACCTCTCAACTCTTAGGGGCCCGGCAGCTGGCTTACCTCCCATTTAGGTCACAGAGAGACCAATAGTGTGGCCCCTTGGTGACTGCCCTGTCCTGCTTGCACAGGCTGGGCCAGGGAGGAGAACTGGGGAATGCAGAGTCCTATACCAGAAGGTTCCATGGTTCCCACGCTTTTCCCCCGCCAGTGCCTGGCAGGCCCTGACCAGCTGGAATCTGTCAGCACTCCCATTACCCAGAAGGCACTAATTTCTCTGAGACTATAAATAGACCAGAAGAATATATTTAAGCTCTGAGGGCCTTGGCCCGGGTGCAAATTGCTTGCAGTTTATGATTTTCTCTGCAGGAATTTACTTTAAGAGAGATGGGTTATTCTGCTGGTGTTCTCATGAGTGTCCTTAATCTAGGTCCTTCTGGGAGGTCTGTGAGCCCTTTTGCAGGTTTGCTGATGGGGCTTAGAGAAGGCCCCCAACCCACCCTCCCCCTGCTGCAAAGGGCAAGATACAGAATGCCTGGCCTAGGACATCTACTCCCCAGAATGCTGCACCAGGACCCCATTTTCTCCCAGCATGGCCTGCAGGGGTGTGGGCCAGCAGCTTGGACTTCCCTGAAGTCAATAGGCCGTGAGGCTTTTCTGCTTCCCAGAGACAGAAAGGGAGACCCAGAGAGAGACGGTGCATGATCCAGGGCCCCACGGTGCGGGTGAAGGAGAAAAACAGAGCTCCCTTCCAGAGAGGCGACAGAGCCTAGTGGTAAGTAGACAGTGGCTCCCGGTGCCATCCTGCGTCCACTACGTAGTCACTGTGTTACCTTGCACACTTTACCGAATTGCTTTGGGACAGTTCCTGCATCTATAAAACGCCCCCACTGGAGCATTAGAGCATAAAGTTAGTTGTTATATGTGAAGCTGGTAGAACAGTCTCTGGCAGGTAGAAAGCACTAGAAAAGCTATTATTACTACAAAGAAATAGCATCTCTTATAAAAAGAATACACAAAACTCCAAGGTTTCTGCAGAAGGCCACTCTGGAGGAAGGGTCATCTCTCATTCAATGAACAAATAAAGAGCCCTGCGCAGGAGATGGGGCAAGAATCCCAACCTCATGCTTCACCAGGTTCTCCTTCCTGTCACCTCCTCCAGGCTGGCTCCCTGGTTCCCCGCCTCACAACTGCAAAGGTCAAACTTCCACCACACACCAAGGGCATGGTCTTGGGGATGGAATGACCACTCACTGAGGGACTACCGTGTGCCAGGAGCTGTTCCCGACACTTTCTATTTGTTAGCTCCTAAGAGCAAAAAAGTCTAAATAGGGATGCAGACAGGTCTAAAGCGCACAGTTCTGCCCTGAAGGAATGTGAGCCTGGCCCAGCCAACTCCGAGCACTCCGCTCCCCCACCGAGCTCTCCAGACCCTGACCTGGTTCAAACGCCTCAACAAGCACAAGTACTAACAGTGAAAGATTTTATCAAATTCCCTGGCCTCTGCCCTGAGGATCAGGCCCAGCCTGCAGGTGACTGGCCGACTCTGGTCACTGACGTCACTGTGAGCCAGAAATCAGTCTAACTTCTCTGGGCCAGACCGAGTTTTGCCCACTTCAGGGCATCCCCTGGCCAAGTCTGGTGATTCCCAGGGGGTTGCTGGGTATCAGTCCCCCAACATACAGGCCATTCTCTCACCCCATGCCTCTCCAATTTGGGGGACCACTAACAGGCCTGTGGGTGTCTGGGTCTACAAGGGTCAGTATTTACGTCCACACATGCTTATGCAGTCAGTGCCCAGTGGTGAATCTCTGTGAGCGACTGTCTCTGGAGGTGTCTATCTACCTGTGTGGATTTGAATAGACATTTGTAGCTCTTTCTCATTCTTCCCTCCTGCGCAGCCCCCCAATACTTCCTGGTAGGACTCAGCTATACACACAACCCATCACCCTAAACACACTGGGTCCCGGTTGGCCCATGTGCCTGCCTCCACCTTGTCCTGTGAGCTCAGGGAGACAGGGGCCTGATTCTATTCTGGTCTAGATTCTCAGAGCTTGGGATCCTGCAGGTACATAATGGGCCCTCAATAAATGAGGTTTAATCGAAATGAGATGCTTGTGTGTACACGCTGGCTTCCACCACGGACAGAAGCAGAAAGATGGGGCACTTTCCATGTGCTAACTCTCATGCCAGGTAATTCAACAAAAGTTTGCTGAGTGGGGCCCACTCTGAGTCAGCCCTAGGAGTGGCTGCCGGGACACTCAGGAACCTGAGACCTAGTCTCTGCCCTTAGGCAATGCCCAGGCTGTGTCCCTCCAGAGACACGCATGCCTGTACCCTGATGTGTTATTTGTCCACGTACTTACTGTCTGTCTCCCCCATTCAGACTGGAAGCTTCATGAGATCAGGGATATGTTCTGTCTGGATTGCCCCAGTGTCCATAGCTCAGTACTCAGCATAGAGTAGAGGTGTTCTAGAAATAGTGGTGGGGGGCTCTAATGGATTGGGGTGCTCTGGCTCCCATCACATACAGACACAGAATATTGTTTGGCTTAAGATGGGACCCATGCTCCCAAACTGCCCCTGGGCCTCCCTGGGGCCCTTGCGAAAAGGGAAAGCCCCAGGCGGGCTATGGTTCTGCCTGGCGCCTTGCCAGCCCTGCCCAGCTGACTGAAGGCAAGAGGTAGAGCTGGGAAATTACCCTATTGTTCTCCAGTGATCCACCCTGAGTTGAACATGATCTTAGAGATGCTCAAATCCATCATCTTCATGAGGACCTGGAGGCAGAACTGATGCAGGGATTGTCTTCTCCAGCCCTGTCCCCCCGACCAAGTACCTGGCCTTAAAGTCATAGCTGTTGATCTTTCCACATCTTTTCAGGACAGGAAGAGAGCCCAGAATTGTGAGCTCAGATGGGAGGTTAAGTTGGGGTATTTGCACAGCATCTCACATAGATTTGTCTTCAAGCTTTTATATAGCCACCCATTCTCTCAGCCAGGAGCACCCTAAGGCCCTTCGCTGAGGCTATTCCCTTAAATCTCCAGCCAGAGTTCCTGGACCTCTTACAGCCTTCTCTCCTGATAGATTTGTGTTGGCGCTGGGTGGCTTACAGGCCTTGATTTCCTTACAATTATATGCCGCAATCAATTAATTTCTCTGGCTCTTGCATGAAGGATGCTGGTCGGTATCCCTCCCTTTACAAAACCTTCTCAATTTAAAAGACATTGTTGTCACTCTGTGCTGGTGTCTCAGGCCAGTCACGTACTGAACAGGAGTGACTTGGCCAGTGGCCCATGCCCCGTGACTCCCATGGCAGTATGAGGCCCACCAACCATGACCTAGAAATTCCTGTGGAGTCACCTACAACCATTCAGAGCCTCTGGTTGGCACATGCTAACCTGAACTATCACATATAGTTCATTTAATTCTAATTAAAAGCAAAAAAACCACTGTGGTGTTTTGTTAGCTTTGTCACAGGTAATAGAAGATTGCCTGTAGATTTCGTGAAATGTTTAAATAGCAACCTGCTGGCACCTTTGCAGGTGTCCAGCGGGAACCGCCAGCCAGGTCATCTCTGAGGGCCCTCAGCTCCGAGCAGCTGCTTGCCTGCACTAGGGGTCTTAACCCAAAAAAGCGAGGAATGGTTGGAGTACAGGCTTAGGGTAGCCCTCCTGGGCTCTAGGTAGCACACCAGCTTGGTGGCCACATACCCCTTCCTATTGCCAGGGGGACAGCCCATCGTTCCAGAGCCGGAAGGGACATGGAGAGTCACTTGGTCCAGCTGCCCATTTTTCACAGGTGAGGAAACTGAAGCCAAGAGAGGGAAAGGGACTTGCCCAAGGTCACACAGTGTGAGGCAGAGATGGGTTTGGAAAGCAAGTCCCCTGGCTCCTATTTCAAGCAGAGGATGCTAACAGTCAGATGCGGTGAAACTCTGCAACGGCCCACACTGCCCCTGTGCACAGCCGCATGCGCACCACCCCCCCCCCCCTGCACACGGCTTCATTAGAGGACACAGCCCTGACCTTGGAGCCGCCCAGGTGTTCTTACATCCTTGGCTTTCCCCACCTCACCTCCACTGCCCACATCCCCCTCCCACAGGGGCAGGTCCCCAAGCCTCCGGCTTCCTTCCGCTGGGGGAAGCCTGCCAGTCGCGCTCTGCGTCTTCATTCTGTGAATGGAGGACAGATGTGAACTCTTCCTCCCATCCAAGGAACAAGGCCTGTTAATTATAGATGCAGCATTGGCTATTAACATCTTGAACTTGATTTGAAAGAGCCATTGGTGGACTGGAACCCCCCGGAGCTGGTCCTGCTAAAGAGATGCAAATCTCGCCCCCACCTGCCTCCCACCTGCCTCTTCCTTCCAGCTCAAGACACCGCAGCAACACAGGCCCAGACCCCAGTGGGTAATGAGTTATGTGTTCTATTAAATTTGTTGCAAATGCTGTTTATTGAATTTTCTCCCCTGCAATATGCTGCTTTGTAGTTTGGCCCAGTTTGGGAGAATTAATCAACAGCTGGGCTTCTCATGTTCATCATCCGTTTTTCTTGCAATGGGCAGGAGGTTAATGAGGACTTTTTGCAGTAGAGGAAGAAAAGAGGATGGAAAGTGTTTGACCCCTCCCTCACACAAAAGGGGGGTAACTGTGCAAGTCATCTCTGCGCCCGCTTAAATATACCCTGTGGGAAGGAGGCAGTGGAAACGCAGTGGAACCGGGTTCGCCAGCTCCAGGCCGAGAGGCAGGTGTGCTCCAGCCAGCCTGTGGGTGCTCAGCGGAGACGCTGCAGTCACCAGCCAGGGAAGTGCTCCGGGGCCTGTGTGTCCTTGGAGGAGTGGGCAAGGTTTAGGCCAGAAATGGCCCTGGCCCTGGGGTCAGTGTATGAGAGATTAAGTGAGGCAAAAGCACTGGCCACTTGGCCTCATTGGCGCATCCATTCAGACGGGAAACATTTGTTGAGCATCGGCCACGGGGCAAGAATCCTGACAGGGCCCGGGTCTTAGTGTCCATCTGCCAGACTAGATGTGACCGCAGGTCCTTCTCAGCCCCCACATTCTTTAACTTGCCCCCGTACGCTCACTTCCTGAGCAACTTTCCTTGCTTCCTGCCCATTTGTGGCACTTACCACCTTGTCATGAATTGAAAAAAGAAAAGTTCGGTCTCCTCCACTAGGTTGTAAGGCCCATGAGGGTAGGGACTGGGTCTGTTTTATTCACCTCTGTGGACGCAGCCTTAGCACAGCCCCTCAACCACTGCCAGTGGCAAATGCATGTGAATTAATTCAGGAAATGTCTTTAAAGCACTAGTGTCAGACACTGTGCCTCCCGGGGATCCATGGTGAGCAGAACAGAGCTTGTCCCTAGTTTCATGGAGCTGACTGTCTAGTGGCAGGAAGGGGGGCGGGCAGAAGATGAGGGTATGGACGAGAGGGTCACAGCCTTGTGCCTTCCCTACTTCCAGATGCTCTGGTTCTTCCCACTGTTCCTGCTCCTTGCTCCCCCCTGCTATTCCAGGAATTCCATGACCACCAAAGGAGGCTGCTTGTCCAATGTCAAGTCAATGCCCGCAGCACATGTTGGAGTATGTTTTACTGTTTACAAAGCCTCTTGCTAGGCAGTGTCTGCTCCTAACCAAGCAGGGTGCTAGCCCTGGCTGCTGCCCTCCTCCTGTCCACTCCTCTCAATCACTCCCCTCCGCTCCTCCCAGCTCCAAGGGCCCAAGCAATGGGATTCCCAGGTGGGCAGCCTCATTTATGATTTTCCAGGGAGAAAAAGTGACGCGTGGCCCACAAGGCGGAGAGAACAGCTTGGACCGAACGCCAGCTATGGCCTCTCCAATGCCGAGCAAACCTCGCTGGACCTAATTAGTGTGTCACTGATAAAGCAGCAACTGACAGCAGATGCATGATGGGGAAAAGAAACTCTGCATAAGGCATGAGGAATGAGGGCCTGAGAGATGAGATGGGAAGAGGGCTGGAAGTCACCTGTCACGTTCACCTCCTCCCCTTCCTCCATGTGCCCAGAGCCTATAAAACGGAGTCATTCTGTTTGGCTCCCATGGGGGATGAGTGAAAAAGGGGTGAAGGTTAGGCCTGGAAGCCCTATGTCTGTCCAAAATGAATAGGCTGCCTGAGGCTGCTCTGGCCAGTGGCGCAGGCTGTGCACTGCACAACTAAAGGTACCACTTACAAGACAGTCATAGTTTGTGTATATACACATCAGTTTTCTGGCAGATGTCAGAATGTTTTGAGAAAGGGGTACCTTTTTTCTAATTTGCACAAATATCCTGTGTGACTCCCATTCAAGAGGCTTCTCTGAGGAACAGATACCTAGTAACAGTTCCCACACAGATACCTAGATGTTTCAGGGAGGCCTGAGAGGTGGTATGTAGTATAGTAAAGGGAGAACATGAGCGTTCAGGCCCTGCCAATTACCTGGGGACCTCCTGGGGACTCAGCTGCTGTGCTGGTAAAACAGTCTTTTCTCTCCTCTTCACTGAAACCCTGTTCTATCTGAAGCCCCTTCACCTGTTCCAACCAATCCCTTACCTGAGGGCCTCTCCTGAGTTCAGGGAACACATCACTGGCTAATAAGGACTGGTGAGGCACTCTTGAGACATTTTTGTTAGGAGCATCTTGAAGTCCAAAAGCCTCTAAAGCTTGAAGGAATGACACTCAGATGGTGGAATAACAGGCAGTGGGGGGAAGCATTTGGCTGGAGGTTGTGCAGACACCCATCAAATATTATAAATGCTCTGAGAAAGATAAAACCAGTCACAGGGATGACGAGAGGGCTGCTGCTGCTACTGATGACAATGGGGGTGCTGTCTGCCTCCCACACACAGGCAGGCCTCAGTCTTAGTTAACAGGAAGGAACTTTCTATGACAGCTTTGCTTTTCCATTCCTGGCCTCATCTCCTCTTGCTGCTTCCCCAGGGCTGAGCCCTGTCCAGATCTCTTGCTCCCTGAAGAATTGGGGCAGTGGGGGGAGATGATTCTGTACAGAGGATTAGGACTCTGCTCCCTCTGAGAACAGAATGTAATCTCCCTGCAAGGCGAGGTGCAATCTTCAGGAGTTTCTGTGCAAACACTGGCAGCATATGGCCCAAATCACTGCATCAGGCTCCACAATTTCTTTCGTGGTTTTAATAAGTACCCAGACATATCACCTCTGAGCTCCCGTGAAGCCCTCGTGCATCGGGGTGGGCACCATGAACATTCAGAGGAGTGTGAGCAGGACATAGAAGGGCAGGGGCACAAAATGAGACTGTGGCATAGGGGGTTGCGGGCAGGCTACCTTCCAACTTCTAGATGTTGAGTTGTGTGTGTGTGACATATGTTATATGAATTGTCCACAGGCCCTAGCTGTACTAGGTACACATATGGTTTGCATGCATTGAACAGCAGGGTAGAGACAGGCTGGATAGGCCCCCAGACGTGGTCCATGCAGTGTGTGACTTTGGTTATATGAGTGGATTCTGTATTGGTGGTGTGACATCTGCATGTGGGGCATTTGGGACAATCCTGGCCCTAGAGCCCCAATGGCGATTTGGCCCTAGTGGCTTTGTGTGTGGGCACTGGTATAGACATGCTGGGTCCTTGCTGTGGGGCTGGATACAGAGGGCGTGTGCGTGTCCATTGGAGCACCCACCTCCTCTGGGGAACCCACTGGGAGCTGTGGGCCCAGGGCTGCCATCTGTAGAGCCAGGGTCTGACTAACAACAGTAACAATGGGAACCAGATTGCGGGGGGGAGAGGGGTTCTGCAGAGGCCAATGGCGGGGTGGGTGCTTACTAAAATCTAAACAAATGTGGTCTAGTCACAATTTAGAGGCTGCTTCTAAATAACTTGCCCATTTATTCGATGACTATTTACTGATCTCACTCTACGTGGGGGACTGCCAGGTCTGGAAGCTGGGTGGGGTTGAGAGGATGAGGGGCAGAGCAGGAACCCAGGGGTGAATCAGGAATACATGTTCCCCAGGAGCTTCCTGTTTAGAGAGAACAGAAACAACCACAATGTGCCCACAAGTGTGCATGCCAGGGCACTATGGGAGGGTGAGGCCCAGTGGGGGTGAGCAAGAAGGCTGTATGACGAGCTTGCAACTGCTCTGAGCCTGGAGGGGTGAGGGCAGAGTTTGGCGAGGAGGATGGAGAAAGGGCTATTCCAGGGGAAGGGGCAGATTGCAAAAAGGTATGGCGGGGTCTCCACCTGGGTGGTTCTCCAGGGTAAAACAACCCATGGGGACTTGCCATAGCACTGAGGTGGACTGCAGGAGGGGACGGGAACCCAGAGGTTGATGGGGTCCAGCCAGAATGGTTTTGAGTGTCAGGCTTCAAGCCTTGCCCTGAAGACAAAGATGGGTGCCCAAAGGCAGGCAAGTGACTCAGCATTCTGGCCTATTTGAGGAACCCCTCCCCCAAAGGCAGGCTCTGGGGCCATTCCTTTCTGTTTGACAGAGGCCAAAAGTCCACGCACAGGGAAATCCATTTGTTTTTGGTTGCAGAATCATTAATAAAAAAGCCATTATAGAATAGTTTCTGAATGCAACAGAGCCCAGACTTTGAAATCTGAGAGGCTTTAACCAGGAAACAAAAAAGGGAGTGGGGACAGGAAAGGTTGTTTCTGTCCCTCCCTTCCACCCCCAAAGGCCTGTACATTTTCCAAGTCTTTATGAAGCTGGCTTCCTCTGGATTTTTCTGGCTCCTGGAGGTTTCTCAGGCAAATTCTCAGAGAATGTTTCACCATGCCCTAATGTGGGCCTGGAATTTATTCTCCATTTAGGGCCTGAGGTCTCAAGGGGGCAGGTCTAAAGAGTGCTTAGGTCAGACCTTGCTGTAGGGAGAGCCAGGGGCAGAGCTTAGAGCTGCAGACCCAAGGGAAAAGAGGGGGAGCAAGGCCTAGGAGGGAAGTGGGGGAGGAGAGACCTGTCCTGGAAAATGTGTCTTGAGAGTCGGAAGGGCTGAGATGCTGGGTTGTGTAACCCTGCCCAGCCTTTTCCTGGGGTGTATATTAGTGATGTGTGACGTCTGACCTCGGAGGACTGTGAGAATACATGAAGCGATGTGGGGGGAGAGCATTTTGCAGTGCAAGCACCGTGATCAAGTTGGGTGTCGTGGTGGTGACTGGGGTACTCCACTCATACCACCACCTGGGAAACCACCGCCCGCCCTGAGCTGCCTGTCAGATGCCTGACAGCCCTATGGGTTGATGCCACTTGCAAATTCAGTTCCTCCATGACCTTAACCTGCAGCCACAGTTAAGGTTTCATCCTGCAGGGGGTGGTGGGTGGGTTTGCCCACTGCAGAGGCGGGCAGAGCCCGCCGGCTCTCGCAACCTGACTTGGGTTCCGATCTTGGCTCCAGCACTTGTGGTATCTTAGACAACTTAATTTCTTTTCAGCTTTTTGGGGGTATAACTGATAGACTTGAGGTAACTTATTAACTTCACTGTGTCTTGTTTATCCTCTTTCCACTGTGGGGGAGCAAAAACCTGGTGCCTCCAAATGTCTTTTTGGTGAAAGGTGTATTTCATAGGAGTGGCTCTGAAAACTGGGCGGATGTTTTCTTTGTAAAAGAGAGCACAGGGAAAACTTTCTCTGTAAGGGCCTCTTCCTCACTGTACAGGGAATACCGAATCTAATCTCTTTTCAAGAAGGGCAGAACCAAATATGCCCTAGTTACCCCTTTGATGACCCAGGGATTCCACTCCTAGGAGTCTACCCCAAGAGCCAAGATCACTAGTTAGACGGGAAACCTGCACACCTCTGCTTACTGCAGCACTATTCACAGTGGCCAAGAGAGAGAAACAAACCAAATGCCCTCAGTTAAATGGATCACAATAGAATACTACTCAGCAATCAAAAAAGACAAAATCATGCCATCTTCAGCAACGGGGATGGAGCCGGAAGGGATTATGCTAAGCGGAAACAAGCCAGAAGGAAAGCTAAATACTGGATGGCTTTATTCTATGTGGAATATAGAGAAACTGAACAAAGGGTCAGGAAAAAGACAAAACTTACAAACTGACCATAGATCTGAGGCCTCCAGCAGCGGGTGGAGAGGAGTTCAAACAGGGACAGGAAGAACACAAGGGACTGTGGTGGTGGATAATGAATGCTGTAGTGGTGGTGTAACGGGGTGATCCCCAGGAAAGAGGGAGATTCCAGGTTTCCTGGCCCACCCAAAAGGAGGGTACGGCTGAGAAGGGAGAGAAGAAGCTGCAGAGGAGACTGGGGAAGGAAGGAAGCAGGATGGAGAGCCAGAAGGAGGCCTAGAGGAGGTACATGGAGCAGAAAGATATGTGAAAAGACTGCACTTGCCTTTTGGTCGTGGACTGGGTGACACAGATGCGTGTGAGACTCGTGGGGAGGTGACAATGGTGGTTTTGGACTTGATTTTGATTTTGCCCTTTTCCTCCCAGACTTGTCTGGTTGTTTCTGACCCTTTTCTGTGGGTCCCCACTGGAAGATGCCTTAGACTTGGGGCAGGCTTTGGGGCCTTGCTCTGGGCCAATCCTGCTTGGGTGGACTTTTACCCACGAGGGGACGGGTAACTTTGGGTGCTTGATTTAGAAACTAGATTCTTTGTCTTTCCTGTATTGTTTCCTAATTGTATTAAAGTTCCTTCCCATTAAAGTCTCATGTTTTGTGTTGATGCGGCGGATGGCAGAACCCATTTAGAGCAGGCAGGTTTGCCAGGTCTGGGCTGCCCCCCCCCTTCCCTAAGGCAGTGGGAGAACTATAGGAACTACACCTGAGGGGAGAAATCAAATAATGAACGAAGAGTAACAACACTACAAAAAATTAAAAAAATTCATCCCTTTTTTACTGTGCCTTCCCCAGTAACCACCCCAACTGATCTCTTCTCACCCCGCACATCATGTCCTTTGTCTTAGCTGGGGCTATTCAAGATGGCGTCTGAAGCCACAGGGGCTACTCAGCCTTTCTGGGTCTCTCCTATGTATAGGAAAGGCCTGCATGCAATTAGTAAACTTCTTTGTGGTTTTTGTCCCTCCTATTATCAACCTGATACTTGTTGGATTATCTGCCAGTGTAGAAGAGGGGTATGGAATGATTTCCTTTGAGCCCCTACACCTCCAAGGGTAGTGGTGAAGATTAAGTGATATTCTCACTGTAGTGCTGGCCCAGAAGAAGCGCCACAAATGCTTTAGGCATGTTCTCCCCACGGCCCAGTAAGAGCCCAGGCCCGCTGCCGAGGGCTACTATTTTAGAGACCAAGAGTTAGCCACTCGGTGGCTTCTGTAGTGCTTTCCCTGTTTCACCCTCACAACCATCCTGCAAGGTGCTCTGCCTTTGAGGTGGGCAGGGTGAGTCTCAAGAGGTAAACCTTACTTAAGTACCCAGTTGGTGAGCAGCAGGCAGGGCTGAGATTCAAACTAAGGTTTCCTTGAAAGTCCTTCAAAGTCCCTGTTCTCCCCCGCTCTGCCAAGCAGCCTCCATTGAAGAGCCAACCACAGGGAACATTGGTTCTGGCATGGATTGAGCACCTACTGCATACTGGGTTCTTAGATTGTGATGTCACTATCACCCGACAGGACACGGAGTTAGGGGGGGCCACTGTTTTGTCTCCCCCTTGCCTGCTGAACCCAGCACAAGCCCCGCCCTGGCAGGCCACCTGCTCTGCTCCCACTATTGTCCCTCACTCTCGCTCATCCGGGCCTGCCGGCCACGGAGCCCCCTCCCAGCTTCCCTGTGCCTGTGTCAGGGCACCAGGAACCCCACTGTGGAACTTCTAAGTAAGAACAATTATTTAGTAGTGTTTTTGGAGAGAACACTTAAGTAGAATTTTTGTTTATTTTTGCAATTACCCCTTTTGTTCGTTTTCTTATTAGCCCCACCTTGAAGTAATTTATTCATGACCTTTTCCTGCAACATCTTTCATTCTCCAGACATAATCACATCTTCTGGCAGGAATCCCTTTCCCTCCTGGGGTCCATAATTACTCCTGCAGATGGGATTATTGGTGCTAATGAGAAGAGGGGGAGAAGGCTTGGGAGGGGCCAGGCTGGGTGGGGTCTTAAAGCTTGAGGGCAGAAGTAAGGGGGGTGGTGTCGTGTGTTCTTCCTTTGTTCCAGACTTGCAGCCTCGCAGGGGTGTCAGTCTGCATCTTTGCCTGCGCCCCAGAGCCCACTGCTCCCCTTCATGTCTCTGAGTGAATGCGGCCTAGCACTTTTCCAGTCCTGCCCAGTAATGCCTTTCATCTCAGCTTCCACCAGTCCTGCGCTACAAAGAGCAGGTTTGTGTCCTGTTTTGCAGAAGATAAAGTTAAGCCAGAGAGGTGAAGTGACTTGGGCAAAATCAAAGAGCCAGTAAGCAGGCAGCAGACCCAGGGCTGGAGTCCTCCTCAGCACTGACCTCCTGCCTCCACCCACCTGCACAGGGCGGGGCCTGGCCTGGGAGCCACAGCCCAGCTCCTGTCCTCACAAGTCCTATCACCTAGGACAAGACCCACAGCCATTCTCAACTTACGTTGCCTCCTCTATGCAACACAGACACCACCTCTCATCCTGCTTTCCTCACTGCTCCCCTGTGAGGCCTGACCTCTCAGGGGTGAGATGCTGCGGTGGGGGTGAACTGTAAAGAGCTGCCCCTGGGTTAGGGACAACTACTAGTGTTCCTTCCCTGAAGAAACAAGATTGCTGGGACCGTCCCCCATCCTAGGAAAAGGCCCAAGAGTCAGGAAGCTGGTTATTTACCGCAGACCCACAGCTCTCCTCACATTCAAACAATTTTGGTTTGTGGCTCAAAGTATAGGCTCTGGGTTCAGACAGCAAGAGCCTCACTTACCAACTAGGAAGGTGACCTCACCTCTGGGTGTCAGATTCTTCCTCTGAAAAGTGGGGACCCAAACAGCCTCTACCTACAAGGTGTTGTATGTATAAGAGAGACCACAGGTAGAAAGGCCCTGGCCAGGGCTGCGGCTGTGATCATGCTTCAATGTGGGCCTCACCATCCTAGTCCACTTCCTCCTGACCTTGGGGAAGTTTCTCTGACGCAAAGGTCTTCCCCACTGGAGTCCCTAGGGTGGCCAGGACAGGGAGCTGGCAGAGGTGGAACCCCATCAATGCCAGAAACGTGTACAAAAAGAAACCTGGGAGTGTGTTTAAAGCACAGAGACCAAGACTCCCTGGTGGCACAGGGGTTAAGTCTCAGCACTATGAAGCTATCGGCAGCCACTGCAGCACAAGTTTGATCCCTGGCCAGGGAGATAACCCACATGACACAGCAGACCTCTCCTGATTCGTCCTCTGCTCCCCTCAGCAGTGTATTTCAGTCGATCTGCCTGTTCTGCTCCTTACTCTGTCTCTGGTGAATTCTCTCACCACGCCCCCCCCCCCCCCACCTCTGTCCTGTACCCCAGGTCTTGTATGCATAAATAAATCTTAAAAAAAAAAAAAAAGGCGCAGAGACCTCACATCTACCCCAGCAGTTGCTTCTGTGGCAAGAAGAGAGTCACTGGCAGTAGACATGAGTCCGAAGTCCCAGCTCCAGGGCCCAGTGAGGAGGGCACTGATAAGATGTAAGGAGCATGGCAGGGAGACAGTGGCGTGACACAGGGACCATTAATTTTTATAACAGAAGAGGCAACAGTTTTCCTTCATAAAACTACAAACCTGAGAGTCTCAGAGTAAGACTGGCCCAGCCTAATGAATACCAATTTTCTCTACTTTGCTCTGTGGATTCATCGCCAACATGATTTAACATCCAGAGGGTCCCCAACCCCACTCTTACCTCCCAATCTCTCTCTTCCCTGGGAAGAATCGGTAGGTGTCTGCTCTGGGGACAGTCCACTCACAAGATACAGGCAAAGGTGGAGAGTATTGCACTGGGGGTTTTGTCGCTTGCTTTCTACCCCAGTTCTGCCAATGATTTGCTGTGTGAACTGAGAATAGGTCACTTCCCTATCTGAACCTTGGTTTCCTCCTTTGTAAAAGGAACATTCTTTCCACTCTGCCACTGTGAAGAACAGTTTCTGTTTTGTGCTCATACCAAGCATTATTGACCCATTTTATAGATGGGAAACTAGGGCTCAGAGGCTAGTGTGTTGCCTGGGGTCACACAGCTACTGAGCAACAGACTTGGGATTCCCATCCAAGCCTGTCTGACCTCATAGTCCAAGCCCTGTGCTTCAGTGTGTCAGCTCTACACACTACACAGGGCACATGACTTACTGGTATCTGTTACAAGCCAGGCTTTGTTCTGAGCGCTGAACCTGTTTTATCTAATTCAGCCCTAACATAACATTAGGGCACGGTACCACTACTTACCCAATTTTATAGACAAAAACTAAGACTCAAGCAGCTTATGTCACTGGGCCTAGATCACTCCACAGGCAGTGGCAGAGCTGGGATTTGAGCACTGAAGTATGAATGTGTGTGTGTGTGTTTATATTTTTGGGTCATTTCTGCACCTCTGCACAGGGCAGGTAGAGGGTAAGTCCCTCATCCCCCCGCAAAGCATCCAGGAAACTCTTTTACTATAATAATTAGTTAGTCAAGGTGGGGGGCAGGGATGCAAGGCTGGCTTTCACTCTTAGGTTAATAGCCTGTAGACCTCAGTTTGACGAAGAACAAAACTAGAACAGGAAAGGCACGTACGTTAGACATGTCATCTGGCTGTAATTCTCAGTCGGTTTTCCTCCTAACCTGCAGCTGCCATTGCTCCCCAGTTCCAGTTTTCAGGCCTCACAAGAGGTAGATATGCATTCTACCCCTCTGGGGGTGGTGGGGCTCCTGGGGAAGGGAGATGTCTTTAAAGGACATCAGAATCCTTGGAAGAAAATTCAATCACTGCTCCACTGATCTGGATTTTCAAATCTCTTGCCGCCCCCTCCTGCTGTCCTGGCCAGAGCAGCTGAGGTTTGCGTATGACCTACCGACAGCACAGAGAAAGGGGAGAAAAATGTGGAAACGAGTTTGTTCATTTGGGTGATGGAGTGCCCGCTCCCCTCGCCAGCATGCAGGGTTCAATAACGGCAGACAGGGCTTCAAAAAATTGCAGCATAAATAGATGAGCCCTTTAAGGTAATAGAAATTCTGTCATGCAGGGGAGAAATATAGTCCCTGAATCCCAGGGGAGGGGACACGGGGCCCCTGCCCCGCCTCCCATGATCCCCATCCCCATTACAGCCATAGCTGGAAGGGAACATCTGAGCTGAGGAATGACCAGAGGGCCCATTATCTGGCAGCCACATGGGCTCCATGTGGGGAGAGAGCTTCTGGGAGAGGGTCTGGGAAATCAAGTCTTTGCAGTTCAGCAGTGACCTCACAGGCTGGTCCCTGCAGGTGTCACGGTGGCAGCAATTAGTCCAAGAGCAGTAGAGGAGGCTCGGCCAAGCTGGCCGCCTCAGTGAGCCTTCATTAAGAAAAGCCGGCCAGGGGAGGAGCGTGGAGGTCAAGAAACCCGCCCATGCTCTCGTGACGGCAAAGACTATTCTCAGTTCTGTGGTCATCCTGGGGAACTCAGGAGCCCTTGACAACCTGCAGCTCCCAGCCCTCAGCAATCCAGGAGGAAGCTTCAACTGTTTTCTTCCTCTTGTCCTCATTTCCACCTGTACCACCAATAGGGCACTCACGAAGGCAGCTATGCCCACCACTATACCACCAAGGCTCAACAGGGCACTCAGGCCAGGACAAGTCAGCCTATGATGGGGAGTAAATAACAATAGTGGTAAATAACAATAGCAGCATCAGAGACAATAGTGATAATCAGGGCCTCCCTGGTGGGGCAAGAAGTTAAGCACAGCACTCTGAAGCTATCCGCAGCCTCTGCAGCGCAAATTTGATCCCCGGCTGGCTAGAGAGCGACCCACATGGCGCAGCAGACCTCTTCTGCCTTGCCCTCTGCTCCCCTCAGCAGTGTATTTCAGTCAGTCTGCCTGTTCTGTTCCCCACTCTGTCTCTGATGAATCCTCTCACCCCCCCGCACCTCTGGCGTGTACCCCAGCTCTTGTATGCATAAAATAAAAATCTTAAAAAAAATGATAATCATAGCTAACATCTGCTGCATCTGTTGAATGATTACTAATATTCCAGGCATTCTAAGTATTTTCTATGCACTGATTCATTTAATCAGCCCAATAATCTGATGGGAGTTATTATTATGATTCCCCTTTCATATATGAGGAAACAGGCACACACAGATGCACACAGAGGTCATGTCTTGTCCCAGATCACACAGCTAATAAAAGCAAATCGGGACTGAAGGGGAATCTGGCTCAAGTCTTTGTGTAACCACTACCCAGTGTTGCATGAGGTAGAAGCTCAAACCATTTGCCCATAGAATGCAGAGATGATGTTGGGGGACAGTTGCTCACTCCAGTCTCACTGCAGTTGTCTGTTTGTCCAAACTGTAGAGAAGCCAATAGATAGATTCAAGACCCAGCCATGCTGGCAAAGCCCCTTGAGAAGTGCCAAGAATTTCCTTTTTATGAAGGTGAGTTCTGGAAATTTCTGGGTATTCTTCTGGAGCTTATGGGTATTGCTCCTTCCAACAATTTCATTCATTTAAAGAGAGTGTACTAAGCAAGATGTGTACAAGATGGTAGGCATGGGAGGTGGTGGTGGTAGGAGATGCAGGGTTGGAGGCAACACACTCTGACTTATGAGCCATTGCTATGGGAAGAGAAGAGATGGAAAGCTTAATTCTGAAAAAAGGAGTATTCAGGGAAGGCTTCATGGAAGAGGTAGCTTTTGATCTTTGCCGGAAAGACTGAGATAAGGACAGTGGGGAGGCATTCTGTAAGATAGGAAAGCTTGAAAAAAATACAGTAAAGGCCCCAAAGCAGACACTGTGTCAGCAGGAAAGTGAGTAATGTGTGGCCACTGCACAGGTCTGCAATAATACTTAGCAACAGAAGTTAGGGTGGGCTAACTAGTTTTGAGGGCAGGCTACAAAGGAATGTGGTTTCAGCTTTATTCAGAGGATAACAAGAAGCTACAGAGAGAGGTCATGTGACTCCATTCTCCAAGAGTACTAATAGCTTTACTTAGTGCCCTTACCATCCAGATGGATACAAGAAATGGCCCTACTTCCTGGCTCACCCCTCACATGGATACTCCCAGGACTCTGCAAGCCTGACCCCTCTGTCATGTGACCCCTCTCTCTGCCCTCTTCCATTCCATTCACCCCAGTGTTCTCACTGAAGAGCCTGCTTCCCAAAGAAGCACACCCCAAGAAGATCCTGGGGACTGCAACGTGCTGAAGCAATGCCCCTCCCCAATTTAAAAACTCTCCTTTGAATTACTGGCTCCCACACCATTGTTCTATTGGCCAGAGAATCTCATTCCCATTTTACAGACCAGAAGTACAAGCCCCCACGTTTAGCAGAACCAGAGCAAGCAACTCGATTTCTTGCTTTGTTTTCAGGTCTCTTCCCCCCACTCGGTAGCCCCAATGCAATTCAGCACTGCACGCCTCAAGTGATTCCATAACTGCTGCCAAGCTAAGATGTAAAATGCCCAGACTCACTTCTCACCTCCATCCCTATCTATTTTTCCAAATATCAACAGTCATGTCCGCCCCACAATGTCTCCTGGCCTTTCAGAGTGACCCACAGGAGTTTGGGTGGTGCTGCCTGGAACTGCAGCTATGCATGTTCCTGGTTCTGCTCCAGCAGAACCCAGCAGGGTATATAGTTTATCCTGGGGTGGGGGCAGTGCTGGGCTTTAGAGAGTTAATCTTAACCTACTACTCTCATAGTTCACCAGAAACCACTACCATTTTACTGGGTGTCTACTACGTTCCCAGCACTGAGCTATGAAGTTTCTTACTCCCTGGCAAAGTGTCCTCTTCATAGATGAGGAAATTCAGGCTTATGCAAGACAAGTGACTTGGTACCAGTGGGCAGGGTGGAGATTGGAAGACCAGGATTTGAATTCAGATTTACGGGGTTCCATGGTAACCTGTCCACCAAAGATCATCAATTAACAGAGACTGCAGTGCCTCCCACCACTACTGGCTACGTAGTCCTGGGTAAGTCACTTTTCCTGAACTTTAGCTCCTTATTCACAAATTGGGGACATGAAAGTGCACTTCCTTGGAAAGAGTACAGATGTTGCTGCTATTGTGAATATGATTGCTGCTGTGCATAAGCTCTTTATGGCTGGAGGGTGTTGATTAGACTTCCCATACCCCTATTTCCTCACATGTCATTGGTAGAGTAAATACCCAGTGTCCTGGGAAGAAAGGAGAAAAGAGTGTGAGAGTTACATGCTTAGAATGCCAGGTAGGACTTGCTTCTGCTCTGTATCCTTGTGCCCTCAGAGGGTCGGGGCTACCTGGCTGGAGTAGTCACATCATTGGGCTCCCAGCGCTGGTTCTGTACTACCCCATCAACACTCCTCACACTATGTTCAGCCTGAGACCATTCTCAGCCCTGAAAGACTCTGCTTTCATAAAGCTCTCCCCACATCCTCCCTAAAGTGCCCTTGGCAGAGAGACCTCTGGTGGGAGCAGACAGCTGAGGATGTGGCCTCAGCCCATTACCATATTGACTCATAATAGGCAGGACTGATGTGACTCCTATTTTACAGATAAGGAAACTGAGGTCCAGCAAATTGAAGTCACATGTCCAATGTTACCGGGCCTAGATCAAGACCTCCAAAGAAAAGAGCTCTTTTAATTAGTCTCTAGTTAATTGCCCATCCTGAAAAATCTTTCAAGGAAAAAGGCAGGTTCATAAATTCACAAACCAACCAACAAATAAAAGCATGGCTAATTATTACTGACCACAGGACATTTGGGAGAGGGTCTCAACCAAGTCTGCTCTTCTGATTGCCCTGATCCCCCACTCTTATCAGAGCCAGCTAATTGCAGCAAGTCACATTCATTCAGAAGCTAGAGTAAGAGCAAACTTAACGACTTCCCCCTGGGAGCCAGGGCATGCAAGGAGTCATGCTAGATGAGAACAATGGGCTGTTCTGTAATCACCTTTCTGCTCAACACCCAACAGTGCTCCAGAAGAGCCTTTCCAGGTATAATGAGGCTGGGCAGGAGAAGATGGATGGGAATTCACAAGGGCTCACCAGGGCAGCTTGGTTCACAATCTGTCTTAGCCCCAAGTTTGAGGCAGGCAGGACTCCACAGGGAGATGATTTCTACAGCACCAAGTCTGCTCAAGTTCAAGGGCAGGAAGTTGTTTGCATCCCAGATGGGAGGGAGAGAGGCAGTTAAGTGGACCCCAGGCTGTTGGAGCCCAGGCCTGGTGGCTGTGGGCACAGAGACACTAGCCTCCCTAGGTCTTCGCACAGCTCGTTTCCCCTTCTGGGGAGCAGTGTCTAGGTAGGAAGTTGGGGGACAAGGCGAAGCAAAGAGGAGGAACTCTGAGCAGACCCGTAGACAAATTACATAATCAGACTATGATAACCACCATGAACTTCCACCTTTGCTCACCCTGCCCCACCGATGCTTGGGCACACACACACTCACACTCCTTGTTTTTACTTTCCTTCATTTCCTGACTTTGCTTATCGAGTCCACATAGTAGGCCATCTTAGAAATCACCTCATCCTTCCACTCGTCATTTACATGTACAGGAACTGGGCCCCTTAGAGAGGAAGCCACTTGCCCAGGTCACAGAACTGCCCCGGGAGCCAACCTGAGCTGGGTGGGGATCCCCTACCATAGTCTGATGTGGGCAGTTCACATCTGCCTCGGTCACCTGATCACTGGGTTAAGTGAGATTTTTACTTCCAAATGACTCTTCTCTCCTATGCAAATGCCAAACCTAGGGCACTTCATTTTTTTTTCTATGGAAATTATGGACAAAGCTCACAGCAGTAAAGGTAAATTAGGAAAACGGCAGAAGGAATAGACTTTCTTTACCTTTTCAAGATGCCATTGCAGTTCATTTTCACTCAGTTTTATCTGCACTGGCGCAGTGCAGAGATAGCTAAACTGTTTTGCTCTGCAGACCAGGGGCAACCTCCCACTTAACACAGTGTCCCCAGGCAAGCCCTCACCCCCATATTATGACAAGAACTTCCTTGCAGAGCAGGGGCCTCCACCCCGGCAGCATGTTGGCCTCAGCCATACACCCCCAGACCATATATATGGGTTCTAGCATGTGTTAGTAAGGCTTCCAATGTGATGCTCATGGATAGTCGAGATGGAGTACCACAGCTGCACAGCCCCTTCCTACTCAGAGTGAGGACCGCCCCACACCAACCAGCAGCAGCAGCTCACAGCTTGTTACAGAGGCAGAACCTTGGGTCCCACCCCAGATCTACTGGATCAGAACCTGCCCTTTATTTAATAAAATGATTCCCAAGTTCACTAAAGTCAGAAGCGCCACGACACAGTACTTTATATATCCCATCACTACACCTCACAGCAACTTGCAAGGCCTGTGGTCCACAGATGAGGAAACTGAGCCTGAAAGAGGTTAACTCATGGCTCAAGGTCCACAGTTGGTGAGCTGCACAGCCGGGGTGGAGCCAGGTTCCAAAGGCTACTCTCTCTACCGCACAAACCACTTCCATTATGCAAAAAGTATGACCATGGAGGTGGGAAGCCATAGTGTTTGGATCTTTGGCCCTCCCCTGGGCGGGACCCCCTCTACCTTTGACAGGTTTCCACTTCCAATGTCAAGTTCCCTGGAATCAAACCTCATAAAGACCAGCATAATTCATGAGGAAATACAAATAGTAAACAAACACGTGGGAAAAGGTTCATTCTCCCTAGTAATCAGAGAAATGCAAATTAGAGCAACATTGAGGGACCATTTTCTACCTATGTAATTAGCAAAAATTTAAAAAAAAAAAAGAAAGAATGTTAGCAAAGTTGTTTTGAAATAGGTACATTCACACACGGCTGGTGGCAGTGTGGATTTATAGGTGAGGAAAGTAATATGGCAACATCCATCCAGAGCCATAGATACATTATGCCCACTGCCCCTGGGAATTCACCCTAAGGAAACAATTCAATGGAGTTGGGGTACCTCCGCTTGTAGGAAGATGCTCATTGCAACATTTGCTGTGAACACTGGAAACAATATTCAGCAGCAAGGGAATGGCTGAGTAAACTGGGGGTTCATCAGCTCCTGCAGTTTATGTGGCCATTTAAAATGATAATTAAGAAACCTGAGCAGCAAATGGGATTAAAGAAAGCAGAATGCAAAACTGTAGCTGTATACCTTGGTTATTATGATGTAAAAATATTGTGTGCTTAAGGATGGGGACAGGGAGGAGCCAGGCACAAAAGACAAGGGGGGGGTGTATTTCAGGGTGAGGGAACAATGTAAGGACCCCTCATCCTCCTACTGCTTTTACAATTGCCAGTCCCAGCAGGATTGGCCCTCTGAGAACAGTCTTGGGGGCCCTCCCTTCACAGGTTGTCTCTGAAGAGGACGCAGAGACAGTTCCATTCTTTATCCCTGGCTGCAGGGCCACACTCCCCTCTCCTACCCTCATGGGAGAGGAGCTGGACCTATTTTGTGTGGGAATGAGGGGCAGGGAGGCTATGGGAGTTCCCTCCCATCTTACCATGAAGCCGGGGGCACAGGTGCAGCCCCCCGTGATGCTGTGGCAGTCGCCGCCATTCTGACAGGTGCAAGGCAGTTGGCAGCCCTCACCATAGTAGCCAGCAGGGCAGGACTCGTTGCAGTGGGGGCCAGACCAGCCTGGCTGGCAGGTGCAGGCTCCAGTTACCGGGTGGCAGCTGAGCAGAGAGAAGAGAGTCTGGTCAGGCATTTGGCTGTGTCCCACCCTCTGCCCACCCCAAATCTGGTCTGCCCACCCCAAATCAGGGTACAGGATCAAAGGACCTCTGAGGTTAAACTGGCCCAAGAAACTGAGGCTTGTGGTGGTTACCTAACTTGCCTTACACACAGCCACAAAGTAGCGCAGTCAGATGGCCTGACTCTCAAACAAGGGTTCTTTATAAAACAAATACACAGACAAAAGCAGAGGGCAGCCTGTGTAGCCCCTTGTTTTATGGACCATGAGGTCCAGAGCTTCACCCTCTCCTCACTCAAGGTGGATGCCTAGTGTGGGGGCAGGCACAAGAAGCTAGTAGTGAGACCCAATGGCTCTGCATATTGGAAGTACTCAGCAAACATTTGTAGAGTTAAAATGCAAGGCAGATGTGGCTTCTCCTCTCTGGCAAAGTCTGCTTTGGAGGGGACACCCTCCATCTGTGCTTCGTGAGGGCTCTTTAATAATGACAAGCTCTTCTCCACCCCTGATCTTTGCAGGCCAGAGAAAGGACCACTTGTCTGGAAGCAGGGTTTGCTGACATGGCCTCTAGAATGTGGGGCACCCTCTGGATGGCAGAGGTCTCTGATGGAACCTATTTGTGATCATTCATGATCAGAAGGGATATCGGGAGTGGAGACCATGTGCTTCTCAGAGCTTCTGCATAATTAATCAAGAGTCCCAGCTGCTGTGTCTGAAATCTATCAGTACATCTGCTCAGAGGCTGCCCTCCCCATGGGCTGTTTCCAGCCAGAGCACAGCATGGTATTAAGGTTGGCACATTCTTGAAGATCTGGGACTCCTTTATGGGTGACTTTAAAGACTTCTCCTCTTGCTTAACTTTCTTAAACTGTGCTGCACAAGAGAATTGGTGATGGTTCATGGGTGATATGGTGACAGGAGAACTGTGGAGACTACAATGATGTAAGGAAAAAATAAAAGGAGGGGAAAGGCTTTATTTCAATACTTCAATTAAAAAAAAATCTTTCCTACCAAACTTGGTGTTCTACCTCAGAAAACAAATGAACAAAACTGTGCTTTAGTTTAAGCCTCTTCCACCAGCCTCCCATTCTTCTCTCTCTCCTTCAGAAGGGTCAGACCTGCATTGTGGTCTGCTGTTCTCTCAGCATCCCCAGCCCCCCTCCATGACAGCCATTCCCCTAGTAAATCTCCACAATTGACCTCTATTTTGGGGATGTGTAGACTAACATTCCAGACAAGGTGCTGGATGGCAGAGACAAGCCTCTCAGCTTTCCTGTGTCCCCTGCTTCCCTGTTTCACAGTACTGCCCAGGGGACATGGTCCGGAGTTGCATGCTCAAGGCTGGCAGGATTTGCCAGGGTACAAGTCTTGGTTCTGCTAAGTTCCACAAGGACGTGGACTTTGTCTTCCGGGGTCCTTAGTGGCTCCCCAGCACCTGGCTCATATTCACTGCCCGATTAAATACTTAGGGATGAACAGTACTTTCACTCGGTGTACTGATTTTCCATGTCTGTGGCCTTGTTTGTCATCTATCTCCCTCACCGGGTGGCAGTTCCATGGGGAAGGGCCCTTTGTCCAGCAAGCTCACCTCTGTGCTGCACCCCGGGGCCCAAAAGAGCCCATGGCACACTGGGGGTTCTCGGTACATATTTGGCCAATGAATTAATGAACAAACTAATTGTGTGGAGCCCAGCCAAACTGAATCTATTTTGGGAGCTCTGATTTTCTTATGCAAAATGAGGGATGGACAGGAGCAGACAGTTCCTGAATAGTAAGTGCAAGTAGCTAATCATCATTTGGGAAAATATTTAGGCTCATTAATCATCAAGTCAAACTAATAACTGAATACCACTTTTCCTCTATCAAAACAGTAAGGATTTTAAAAAAGGGACGACACTCAATGCTGGTGAAGTTTTCTGGAAAACAATTTGGGGCTATATATCAGGAGTTGTAAAAATATTCAGACCCGTTGGTCTCATAATTCCATTTCTAAGAATCTATCCTAAGGAAATAATCATAGTTGTGGAGAAAGATTTATGCACAGAGATGTTCCCTGAAGCATTATTTATAACAGAGGGAAATGGAAGCAATTTAAATAATAATAAATAATATGTGACCAGGCTATTAAAGCAGCAGGCACTCTATACACGTATTTCTAATCTTCAAATAAGCCGGTGAGTTAGGCAGTAGAGGCTCTATTTTACAGACAGCACTTGGAGGTTATGTGACTTGCCCAAGGTCATACAGCTAGGCCAGTAGGAGATGGGATTCTAAGCTATTCTGTCCACTGCCTCATGCAGCCTCTGAGAACAGGGCACTGGTTGAATGAATCAGGACAAATGAAGGAATACTAGAGTAATATGCAAATGTGTTCCAAACTACTTAATGATATAAGACTAAATGAAACAAGCAAATTGTAAACAAAGTCAAAATCTAAAATTAGAAAAAAAAGACAGAGATATATAGATACAGATGTGCATGAAGAATGAACCAATTACAATGAAATGACTTTTGTGTTCACCCTTGGGTTGAATAATTATGAGTGATTCTAAGTTTTTCTTTAAATTTCTATGTATTCTCTAAGTTCCCCCAAGCTGATCAGCTATTATACTTATACACAGATGCAGAGCAATAAAGATTATAATGATATGAAAACGAAGAATGAGTTTGAGGGATGAGTGACTGAAAACTTCCTGGCCTCTGGGGTTCCAGAATAGATCCTTCCTGAGCCCCAAGCACTGTAAGGGTAGACAGTGGCCTCACAGGTACCAGGGGTAGGGGGTTCCTGCTTGGTGGACCTCAGATAGTTGTGTGGCACTGCTCTCTGGTGCTCTGAGCGCAGCTCTTAGGCATGGACTTTCTGGGTGCCAACTTCCCAGGGACCTCCTTTGAGGTTCTGGTTTAGGGTTCGAGGGACTGATTCTGTCACCGTCGTGGAGACTGATGTGCGTGGACCCAGGGGGTAAGCCCCAGAGTTTCTAAAGTGTCTCAGTGACTCTCTGCTCTTCCCACCCACAGATTCTTGCATTACAGATAGTGGTTCTGGCGGGAACACCACCCTGCGAGTCTACTACCAGGAAGCTCACCAGCATGGGTTTCTAGTATCCCTTCTCACCACCCCCCACCCCCCTGCAGTGTTGTGCCTCAGCTGCTAGCCTTTGGCTGCTTAGAGGTATGCACTGGTGCTGATTTTACTTTATACTCTGAGAACCAGAAAGCTCAAGACCAAATCTGAAATCTTTTCTTTCTTTCTCCTTTCATGTCTTAAAAGTTCTATTTTAGGGCCTCCCTGGTGGCGCAGCGGATTGAGCGCAGAGCTGTGAAGCTGTCTGCCGGCCTCTGCAGTGCCGGTTCAATTCCCGGCCGGCCAGGGAGAAACCCACATGGCGCGGCAGACCTCCCCTGCCTCGCCCGCTGCTCCCCTCAGCAGTGTACTTTGGTCTACCTACTTGTTCTGTTCCCCACTCTGTCTCTGGTGAATCCTCTCACCTCCCAAACCTCTGGCCTGTACCCCAGTTCTTGTATGCATAAATAAATAAATCTTTTAAAAAAAGTTCTATTTTAAAAAACGAGCATTCCATTGTCATAGTTTGATTACTTGTTATATACTGTAAAATCTCCCAAATCCTCTGAAAAGAGGGTGGGGAGTGACTGCTGACTGAGCAACCATGACTGAGAACTGTAAGCACCAAGCTGCCACAGCCACCTTCCCCATGTGTTCCCTGCTTCCAACTCTTCTCCCCAGGTGGCATAAGCCATTTCCTGGGGTCACCTGGCAGGCACTCGACTGCTGGTTAGGCTCAGGCAAAAGTCACAGTTCTGGTGTTTAGGCTGGTAGGGTTTGTTTAGTTCTCCCAGGACCCCTCCTCCTTATTTTCTCCAGACATAGATTAATCACAAGTTAATAGGAGCCGAAAGCTGAACAATATAGGAGTCTTTTCGGGGGGGATTTCTCTGCCTTTCTGTCGGCTGCTCTGAGATTTCTATCAATGCTGCATCTGTTGGCTAAATCAAATCTTTCAAAGGTAATACACGATCATGCTGCTGGAATTTGTCTATGACAATCCAATTGTGGCGGGGACCCATAAGAGAACTGACCCCCATGCTTCTTTCTCAAGGTTATTCCTTTAGGAGGGAGGGTGGTTTCTTTGTATGTGCTACAAAGAGAGTGGGATGTTGGGGAATCTCACTGGCTACTTTTTCCTTCTATGGGGCATATGAATTTGACCTCTTTGAAGCTGCCTCTCCAAAAGTGCAAAACCAGAGAGAGGCTAGGGTGAATGAGGTCTGGATTTCTTTGGATGGGGATTGGGAGTATTCTGTGTCCCAGCAGAGATGCTCAGGTATTGCAAGCCCTCTTTTTAGGGCTCTGCTGTAAGCTCTTGCAGAAGTTGGAGTGGGGGGTAGGAATGAGGCTAGGCTCCTGGGGAATCCATGCTCTACCTCTTGGAGAGTTGGGTGGAAGTTTCATTTTCAAGGACCACAAGGGAAGTTCTCCCGCATTGGGCTGATGAAAGTGATGGGCAGATTAGGAAACAGACATAGAGAGAGGACAGGTATCAGGACACAGCTCAGAGAGAGACTGAGACCAGGACTCAGGGGCCCCAGGTGCCACCCAGTTCCTGCAGCTTAACTGAGTGGGATTAGGCGTTGTGGGAGCGCTCTCTTTCCCAAGAGGTTTCTAAAGGGACACGAACTCAGGGGAAGAGAGTTGTGACCTGGATCCAATCAGAGTTAGGGTGCTGTTGTCTGTGCCCAAGAGAACAAAGTCAAGTGTATTGCAAGATACAAGAGCCCAGAGGATCTCAACCTTGGGTAATTTGGCTCCCCACTCCCCGCCTGCCCCAGGAAATACTTTTAGTTGTCAGAACATGGGGGCAGGGTGTTGCTAGTGGCATCCAGTGGGTAGAGGCCGGGGATACAGATTGATGTGATAAAGCACCCACAGCAGCCCCCGCAATGAAGAATTACCCAGCCTCAAAGGTCAGTAGTGGTGAAGTTGAGAAACCAAGCATTAGACTGAACAAAAACTGAGTGTGGGGGGCTCAGTCACTGGGGCAGTGTGCCAAGAGAAGGGCGGAAAATTAAACAAAAAAAGGCAGACATCAACTCAGGAGCAGAAGCACCTGAAGAAATGGACTGTTTAAGGTGAACTCAGTGATTCTTTTTACTGAAGGCCTACTCTGTGCCAGGTGCAGTGCAACACCGAGGCCACAGGGATGCACAAGTGGGGCCACCTCTGCCCTGAGGAGGCTGCTGTGACAAGGCTCCCTGTGTGGAGCCAGCAGGAAGACACTGAGGAGCCCAGCACAGGAGGAGCGCGGAACCCCCCCTCTCCTAAGAACAGCTATGCCTCCCAATCCCTGAAACATGACACGCATTAAAGACAGTAAAGCAAATAATCATCAATATTGGATGGGCTGAGATTAGCGACGGAGAAGAGGGAGTCCTTCCAGATTAATAATGCATCGAGGACTCCTTCAGAGGAAGAATAAATTATGCAGGGCACGGCTGCTCAGGCACGGGAGGAAAACAATAGCTCTTTAATTTGAGGGTTGGTTGGATCTCAGTGGAAGGGACTCTCCCTGCCTTGAAACTCAGCAGCAGCCTTGCTTCCTATCCCTGAGTGGGTCCTCCCTTGGTTTCCCAGCAGGGGTGGGAATCCTGGGACTGTCCCCCATCCATGGAAGAGGTTGAAGCATCGGTCCTGTCTCCTGACCAGCCATGCAGGAGTCCCATGTTTACGCCTTGGAGTGTTCACCTTGCCCTCCAGAACCAGCCCAGAGGCCACCTCCTCCAGGAAGCCTTCCAAGATCAGAATAGCAATCTTCTGTAGTTCTTTCTAGACACAACCCCGAGTTACAGTTATTTGGTCACATGTTGGGACCCAGCATGCACAGCCACATAGATTTTGCCAATTCTAAGCTGCACTTTCTCCCATATTTTCACATCTCTGACATTGGGTGTGCTATACAATTAGTGATCCATCATGATTCAGTTGATAGCATTTTCCTTTTTAAAAAGCCTATACAATAAAGTTGTGCTTCACTTCAGGTGGTGTGTTGTCTTTGGAGAATGTGGTAACAGGTGCCCAGTGTGTGTGACTGCTCCAGGCCTGATCCTGAGGGCTGACTGACTTGTGGGTTCTCAGTATTCACTGAATGAGTAACAGAGAAACTGGGTGCTCAGGTCATGTAAAGGACAGTTCTGTGACTCCACGGCAGTCTCCATCCCAACTCTCTGTGCTGGTGGGCATCACCTCACAGTCACTCAGCTGTAGGGACTAAGGACCGAGGGCCATTCCATCTAAGCCATAAAACTTGCTAAGATACAGCTGCTTGCAGTGGACAGTGATTTTATGGAGACTCAAACTCTGGAAACGAAGAGGGGCTGAGGCCAAATCATGACTGCCCCAGTGCCAGGGCTGTAGAGCCGAGTTCTCTTTGGCTGGCAATCAGCAGCAGGCCCACTGCCCAGAGTGGGCCTAGTCCTCCTGAACTAGCCAGTCCTCCTGAACTATGGTGCGGCCTCATGGGAAAGGGAGACTCCCCATCACTCCCCCACCCAGATAGAGGTGTACAACCAAAGGGCAGTGGAGGCATTTATCTGGGGCTCATTCCTTACCAGAGGGTGGGGCCAGCTGGTGCAGGATGCAGGAAGCTGGAAGTGAAGGGAGCAGGAAAGGGAGCCCAGGGCTCTGGTTTCTCTGCTTTCCCCATTCAGCCTCCTCTGGAAGCAGGCATGGGGCCAGCTTCAGACCAGGTGTTCCCAAATCCCAAGGACATAGGGTACAGGGAGAGCTGACCCCAAGCCAAGCACCTGCCCTCTTTCCTCCCTGTTCCTTGACCCTAGCCAGAGCCCACAGGGACAGCTTCTGCAGGCCCCAGGGTGAGTCATACTGATTTATAAGGTCCCTTCTAGAACTGACCTCCTGTGGTTCAAGCCCCTATTCTCCCTTGGTGGACTTATCTCTGGGTTTCTGACGGTTAGGGAGGGCTTGGTAGGGTGCAGAGTACCTAGAGAGGAAATGTTCTCCAGGATAGTGCCCTCAGAGCCTGGGGCACCCCCACCCTGCTTCCAAGGGTCACCAAGCCCCCTCCTTGCTCCCATGGGTGGCCTCTCAGGTTGGCCTATTTCCAGCACCCGGTGACTTGGGTTGTGGTCCTGCTGGCCTTCTTTACCTCAAAGTGATTAGCAAAGGTGATGGTGAGGTCACAACTCTTTCTCCACTCTGTCTGGATGGCCAGAGGTGGGGTCTGTGCCCTGGAAAGTCCCCTTCTCACCAGCACCCACCCTGCCCCATCTCTGGGCTCACCCATACCCGCTCCTACCTGATGGTGTTGTCGGGGTCACAAGGGCAGGGTGAGGAGCAGCCTGGGCCGTGCAGGCCCTCAGGGCACAGTCGTTCCTGGCAGCTGGGGCCCTTGTAGCCAGGCTCACACTCGCAGGCGCCGGTGGTGGGCGAGCACTGGCCCCCATTGTGGCAGTCACAGCGTTGTGAGCACTGGAAGCCGAAGGTCCCAAAGGGGCATTCCTCTTGACACCTGCAGGACAGCAGAGCGGGGCTGAGGCTGTGGAGGCCCCTCACCTGCCCTTCCAGATGCATTCAGCACATGCTGCTGCTCTACCTGGGCTGGTGTGCTCCACCCGCCTCGCAGCCTCCTTTCCCCTGCCGGCTCCTCTCCCAGGAAGTGGCCTGGACTCGTCACCCCAGCCAGCTCCCCCTTCATGCTTTCCTGCTTTCCTGAGCTCCCTAGCCAAGTTTGTACCACCATATTTCATAGTCTAGGCCTTGTGTTTTTTTCCCCCTTCATATTTGATTATAGCAAAACATGTAACATTTCCCAATTTTAAATGTTCATTGACATTAACTACATTCACTCAGTTGTGCAACCATCCCCACCACCCACTTCCAGAAGAACCTTTTCCTCTTCTCAGACCGACTCTCCACACCCATTAAACACTAAATCTTATGTTTTAAAAATATATTTTAACATCTCTGAAATCAGTCTTATAACTGATGGCAGGTCATAATTATTAGTTTTCTCATTTTCACAGTGTCTAACATAATGACGCATGTTAGACTTGATGAAATGTGGTCATTTCTTTTCTACTCATTGTCTGTTTTTTCGTCTTTGGGGCAGATACATAGGTAGTCACCCTGGCCATACAGGGAGCTGTGTCTCCTCTCCCAGTGGGGAATTCCCAAGTAGAAGCATGTCCTCACTCATCAGACTGGGGAATCCCCTGGTCAGGGGCTGCTTCTCTCTTTCTTGGCCTGGGAGTCCCCTAGATGCAGCAGCTGAGCCTCTGCCATCAGCTTGTAAACCCCATAGAAGGACTAGGTCTCCCTCATGCCTTCGTGGCTGGTACTCAGAGCTCCCAGCATAAAGATAATTGTTCAATTTCATGGACAGCTTCTGGTCTTTCTGTGGCCAGTAGCCCCTGGACATGCCTGGCACCCCACCCAGCCCAGGGCTATTTCTCAAGGACAAGCACATTCATTGTGAAGAAACTGAACTCAGACAAGTTAAGGGGTGAACTTGGGGGCATAAAGGGTAAAGAGATGGGTAACTCCAAACGGCAATGGCCCCTGGACTGGGGGTTTGGATTATCTGTGTTTGCACACTGTTTCAATGGCGCCAGAGAGTGGAGAGCGGCCTCGCCGTGCTGACATCTGCTTCCTCCCCATCAAATGGGATGGTAATAACCCTCCCCCGGTTGTTTAAAGAGTAAATAAGACTGTGTGTAATGTCAGCACAGGAGAGGGCTTTGTAAGATGTACTATGATTATTCACTTGCTAATACTGTTTTCTGTAGTTCTCATAACAGAGTCTTTCTGATCTTTTGCCTCAGAGTCTACCAAGTGTTTTCATTGTCATATTTTCCCATTTTCTAGATTTCTTCTGTCTTCTGCAATAATTGGGAGGTAGAAGTGGGAGGCGGTAGTAAAATACCTTTAAAAAAATCAGCCCTAGCATCTTTATTAAATGTTGGGGAGTCTTCAGTTGGAATCAGTGTTCTCCACAGACAGGACAGGGAGGCTCTGTGTTGGCGTGATCTCAGCTGCCCATCTGTGGGTGAGCAGCCCACTCCCCAGTGATGTGCCAAGGCCAGCCCGAGGGTGCCTAGGAATAAAAGCAGCCCCTGTGTGGGGCATGAGCTTCGGCAACTGTATTGGGGTGTCTCTGTCTTTGCTCTGTCATTGTTGTCTTGCATCCACAATGACGGGAAGTGGAGGAGGGTAACTGCGGCCTGGCCTTGAGGGCCAGGAAGATGCCACTCACTCTCCTCAGTGCCAGCAGCTCCCCGCTGCTCAGGCCCAAAGCCTGCCCCCAACTCCCCAAGCAGCAGGCATTCTCGTCGCCCTCCCTTGGAGTTGAGGAAGCTGAGATGCAGCAGTTGAGGTTCATACAGTCACAAGAGGCCGCGATAACCTCAGAGCATTTTCCTGCAAATCTTGCTACATTTTATCAACCTGAGGTCTTGTGAAGGGTAAATAACAGAAAAGAGAGGGAGCAAGGAAGGGATGTCTGGAAAAGAAATGGGAGAAGGGTGGAGGAAGGGACCTGAGGCCGAAGGGAGGACACAGGGCACCGAAGAGGGGGAAGGTCACTATCTGAACTGCCTGACCCTGTTCAGCCTCAGAATTTCCCCCAAAGTCGCTGAGCTTGGCTCTTCTGGGACGCCTCAGATGTTAGGCGAAGGAGTGCAAGCTGGAGACGCGTGACTCTTCCTCCCTTTCACTGGAACATTCCGGTTCCCTCCCATCCACAGGTCGGCAGGCCCTGTACCCTAATGAAGGGTGCTTCCCTTTCCTTCCATATTTATGAAGTGACTGACTCCTTCGCCCCAGAAAAAGAATCTGCAGATGAAATATTGACAACCTAATCCATTTACATAATCAGCCTCGTTTTTTTTTCCTACTCACAATTTAAACAACTTATTTATTTAGAGATCAAGCAACGACTGTTAATGAATTTTACACAAAGCACGCTAATAACGGGGTCTGTGGAACAGAAGGGTAATCACAGCAGGAATTAGTTTTCTACTTAAACATCCTTCCTTTGCAACATATCAATCTAATGTGTCCGATATTACCATTAACAACCAGATACATTGCTCAATTAAATTACAAAATGAGCTGCAAAGCCCTCGTTACGTTTCGTGTTTAATTTGCATTGGATTCTGCCTATCCGGGGAGGCCTACATTATTATACCCACTCAACTTTAATATGCTTGCGATGATTTGGGGTGGGTTAATGCAGCTGTCACCTACAAAATTAATGGAGGTAATTTTACAAAATATTAAACACCAGGCAGCCCGTTTAGGGGGGAAACCCAAATGCTACCCAATCTTCTTCCTATTGAACTCGCTGTAGTGATTAGCAAAGCTTGCTGGAGGGCCCTGAGGCTTTGAGGATTTTTCTGAGACCCACAATCATGAGTCAGGCCCCAACAAGGAGGAGGATTAGGATTATTTCCCCATTTGCGACATTTTGACAGTGACAGTCAAGAGTCAGCAAGGTAGGACTGCATCCAGCTAGATGGAGCCTGGGACCTGCTCTTCTCCAACAAGTGGGCTGTATTCCTGTTCATATGAAAGTGGACCCAAATGAAGAGCTCCTGTTCTGGTCCTGGGGTCTCTGGTTCCGGTCCTGCTGGCTCATCCTGTGGATTTCTTTATTGCAGGAGATGGTGAGGATGGGAAGGGGGTCAGTTCTTCCTTCCGCTGAGTCCCCAGAAACCCAGTCTCTGACAGATGTCAGGGAGGGATGGCACCCCAGTTCTACATGGATGAACACTCACATAGATGAACACTGGCTCACAAAAAGATCCCATCTGGCCTAAAAGACTCTGGATGAGAGGGAAGCATGCCCAAGGCTAGCAATGGAAAATCTCTTTTCTGGGCCTCACTAAGGATTTGGAGCTGACTCCAGGGGGAGTTGGAGCAGCTTCACTCTGCTGGTCCCAGCAGGAAGGACTTATCAAGGTTGTTTCACCCTCGATCTCTGTTCCTCCATCTTATGTTCCTTGGGCAGGAGAGGCAGGGGGATGACTAACAAATGTTCCTTGACATCTTGTCAGGACAGAGTAACAAAATCCAGAGCCTGAGTTGCAGAGGGTGAGAGCCCCCTCTACAGCCCTTTCCTCTGCTGAAGGCAGATGTGGTTGAGAGTGGGGTGAGCATAGGCTAGGCCAGGGTCTGTGGGCAGAATGTCTTTGTCCAGCTTTGAATTCACTCACCATCAGTGAGCTAGTTGTTCCTCCCACTTCCACGATACCTAGCCTTTCACCAGGGCCTCCGTCTTCCTACTGTGTCAAAAGGGCACATTGGTCATTCCTCAGTTATGTGTTTTGAGGCTTATCCACTCTGCCAGGCTGGTTTGGTTCCAGGACCCTGGAGCCCTTGTGCAGTCTGCTCTCAGGCCAGAGGCCTTTAAAGGATGCATAGTGGTGTATCTTTTTGACTGAACTCAAATAAGGAATAAAAATCCACTTCTAGAAGAAATCGTGCTAATGTACCAGCTCATTTTACACTCTCAGCTTCTTTGGATGACCTTTGCCTCCCTCTGGAGGGCAGAAGCCAGAATGGGTGGTAGGTACTCAACTCCTTCCTGAGCTAAGTCGATGCAAGTTCAGGGTTCAGGTCACCGGGCTCAGGGAGGGCTATGTTCTTTAGGCCCAGGGCCAGGAAAGCTGAATTGCTGGATCTCCCTGGCAGGAGGACCCAGAGTGCTTTCTGAGAAAGGGAGGGGAAAGCTGGCCCTTCCTTGGACTGGCATACCTTAGTATTCCCTGCAAGGCTGCTGTGAACACAAGCAACATGAACAGCAAGGACAACGGTCAGCACCATCCTTACCTGTCCCCCATGTAGCCAGCTGTGCAGTGGCACTGCCCAGTCACGTGATCACACTGCCCTCCGTGGTGGCAAGGACAGTCCTGGCTGCAGTTCTGGCCGAATGTCCCTGGTGGACAGGGCTGGGCACACACTGCTCCCTGCAACAGAGGAGGGCAGATACATGGGTGCTGCTTCTGAGATGCAAACCTGAGGTGACACCCTCCTAGAAGTGGCCCAGCTGCTCCAGCCCCAGGAGCCACCCCATTCACTCCATCACTCCATGGGACTTTCTCCCCAATCACAGAAGCAGAGAACGATGGACCTCATGGCTCCAAGGCCCCATCTTAGAGATGAAGGAGATTGAGACCAATTTGCTCATCCAGCTATTCAGCACACAATTAGTGAGTGCATGTTTTATATCAGGTGCTGTGTTAGACTCTGGATTAAAAAAATGAATAAGACAATTCTCCTCTGAGTGTACTGGGGAGAGAGACAAAAAAACAGGTCAAGTATGTAGTGCGAAGTGCTCTCAGGCTGGACTCCAATAGGGTGCTGAGAAGAGACTGATTGAACTTGGTGGTCTGCAAATGCACTCCAGGACACACTGCTGTCAATGTCTCAAATCCAGCCAACACAAGAGCAAAGGGGCGAGGGGGAAGGACAGGAGGGGAGATTGTAGAGGACGAGAGATGTTACAAGTCAGAAGATGGAAATGCAGGTGATGGCGCAGTAATAGCTCGGGATTCTGCTCTCACAGTAATGCTTGGTGTCTGCAGAGAGAGTGTGAGAGGGCAGCAGGCAGCTTTTTAACTCAGAAAAGCTCAGAAATCCCAGATACCAGGAGCCTCTGGAGGTGCAAGGGGCAGGTAGAGTGAAAAGTAGAACTATTTGAAAGTTAATAAAAGAAGGAATTAGGGTCCAGATCTCTGCCCCCACATCTAATAATAACCAGGTAACTACCCAAGTCTGACAGAGGCTGTCAGTTTACTTACAGAGAGGTTGACCCACATAGACTCTGGACACAGGAATATTTAGCTGGGATTGGGGGTGCCAAGAGAAGTGGGGGATGCTGTGGAACTCTGCCTGCTGAACCATCGGCCCCTTTGCTCTCAGAATGCTGATGAGCAGACCAGGTACCCTCTGGCAGTGTTCCTTTCTGGGAACATGAACGAGCTCAAGACGTAAGACCTATAATTACTAATATTTGAGGGTTCCCTAAGTTGACAAACTTGGCAACTCCCCAAACCTTGCAGCTTCCAGTTGACTTTTCTGAGGCTCCTTGTAAAACATGAACAGGTGGGCTAGGATCACCAGATATTTGAAATAAGGCTCTGACATGAGAGATGAAGAACAAGGCAGAGAAACAGGTGGAAGGAACACAGCAAACAGCAGCTATGCAAGAGGCAGAGAAAACATTCAGACAGAGAAGAAAAAAAACCTCTATCATCATGAAAACGAATATCCTTAGGTAGTTGTATGAAGATCTTGAATTCATGAAGAGTTAGAGTGGTGTAGCAGGGATACCCAGAGGATAGGGAAGAATTTCTGAAAATTAAAAATAAGATGGCAGACTTATAAAAAATTGCAAAAGAAGAAGTGTAAGGCAGAGGTGAAGAAATCTCCCACAAAGTAGAATGAGAGAATACAAATATAAATTGAAAAAAGTTTGGAAAATAATCAGAAATAGAAGCTCAACGTAGGAGGTCTGACACCTAATTAACAGCAGTTCCAGAAGATAGAACTGAGAAAACAAAGGTGAGTAAATTAAATGGGAGGGCCTCCCCAGTGGTGCAGCGGGTTGAGCACTGTGGGTTGAAGCTGTCTGCAGCCTCTGCAGTGTGGTTCGATTCCTGACCAGCCAGGGAGATTCCCACATGGCACAGCAGACCTCTCCTGTCTTGCCCGCTGCTCCCCTCAGCAGTGTATTTTGGTCCTTCTGTCTGTTCTGCTCCCTAATCTGTCTCTGGTGAATCCTCTCATTCTCCCGCGCTCTGGCTTGTATCCCAGCTCTTGTATAAATAAATAAATCTTTTTAAAAAAATTAAATGGGAAACATAAGAACATTTCCCAGAATGGAAAGATGAAAAGCACTGGTTTCCAAATGGAAAGGGTCCACAGAATATCCAGTCTAAAACATGAAAAAAGACCCACACTTAGGCTTATTATTATAACTTTTTCTATCTCTGTGGATAAAGAAATGATCCTTAAAGTTTGTGGAAAGAGGAAAACAGTCACATGCAAAAGAACAGGAATCAAAAGGTATTAGATGGCTTTGGGGGGTATGAGTGGGGCAGGGAACTTCTCATCCTGCCCCCACCCAGTCACAGCCTTGTGGGTCTAAGTGACTTTGGAAATTACACCTCTGAAACCTAGGTCTTTCTCATATGGAATTTTTTTTTAAGATTGATTTATTTATTTATACAAGAACCGGGTATAGGCCAGATGCACGGGAGGGTGAGAGGATTCACCAGAGACAGAGCGGGGAACAGAACAGGCAGACTGACGAAATACACTGCTGAGGGGAACAGCAGGTGTGACAGAAAAGGTTTGCCGCACCATGTGAGGTCTGCTGCGCCATATGGGACCCTCGCTGGCCAGCCGGGATTGAACCCACGCTGCAGAGGCTGCGGACAGCTTCACAGAGCTGTGCTCAACCGCCTGCGCCACCAGGGGAGGCCCTCTTTTTTTTTTATGCATACAAGACCGGGAGTACAGGCCAGAGGTTCAGGGGATGAGAGGATTCACCAGAGACAGAGTAGGGAGCAGAACAGGCAGACTGACCGAAACACACTGCTGAGGGGAGCAGCGGTCGCAACAGGAGAGGTCTGCTGCGCCATGTGGGTTCCTCTCTGGCCGGCTGGGGGATCGAACTCATGCTGCAGAGGCTGCAGATTGCTTCATAGTGCTGTGCTTCACCCGGTGCGCCACCAGGGAGGCCCCTCAAATGGAATTCTTAACCTGTTCCTGTTTCCTGCCACCTTTCTAGCTTCTCCCACACCAGGGGTAGTCATTTCTCTTAGAGAGATCAAGGATTCTCCTACAGTTAATTAATCAGTTAGTTCAACACACAACAATTAAGCACCCATAATTGCTAACCCTGAGGAAGCTAGTCAGGAAAATCTTGCCAGGCCCAAGTCATCTTTCAGTATCATTTAATTTACTTGTACCAAATTAAATGGGAGGACTTTTAGCTGAGATTTCTCCCCCACACATAGTTAGGACATTATGAGGGTTTGCTCAGGGGACTGAAAGCAGGCAGGGCAGGGAAGGTTGAGGGGGCAGAGGGAGAGCCCCAGGAGAGTGAGATATGCATGTGAGGAGGGGTGAGGGGAGATGCCACTCAGAGGAGGGGCTATCTCAGGCATGGCATGGTCTGAAAACACTGCACCCCATAAACTCTAGGGATTCCTTGGGGAAGAGGAGTCTCTGGCCAGTGTCTTGAGTCAGTCTTCCCTGGCCCTGGGCTGGACAGGGACATCTTATCTGGAGGAAGCATTTTGAGCTCTCTTGGAGGGTTGCACTTATACCTGTAACCTTCCCAACACGGAGCAGTATGGGACCTTCACACACTTATACATGTGAATGCCCATACACATATGTACAAATAACCCCCCCCCCACACACACAGCACCCCAGGTTCCTGAGTCCCTAGGCCTCTCCTTAGGCATGAGTTCCCAGGGTCTGAAGGGACAGGGTCCCTTGGAAATTCTGTGGCCTGGTGTGGTGGAAAGAACATGGGCCTTAGAGTCAAGAACTGGCTCAAATCTCCACTCTACCTCTTCCCAGATGGCTGTGCTGGGACAATTCATGGTGTCGTTCTGAGCATCAGTTCCCCCATCTCTAAAATGGGAGTGGTAACCCCTAGTCTGGGTGAAGATGAAGTGAGATTAGGGATGTGACGGAACCTACCACAGAGCCTTAAAGAGCAGGATTTGCTTAGTATGAATTCAAGCCAAGCAGACCCCTGATGAGGCAGCACATGGCAGGGGCCTCATATAAGCAGTGGGAGAGAATCACACAAGTAATCAGCCCCTGCTGTTTGGAAGGACAGCTTTTTGAGGCGATGCGGGGGGGAGAATGCATGCGGGAAAGTGTCAGCTTGAGAGGGCTGTGGCTTATGGCTTCTCTCCTGCTGTTATGAGCTGAACTATGTCTCCCCCAAATTTATATATCCTACCCTCACCCCCCTGTATCTCAGAATGTGACTGGGTAAGGGGCCTTACTGAGGTAACAAAGTTGAAATGAGTCATGCTGATGCAATAGGACAGATGTCCATGTAAGAAGAAGCGACGAGGACACAGACACCACAGAGGAAAGGCCAGGTGGTGACATGGGGAGAAGAAACCCTTTATAAGGCAAGGAGAGAAGCCTCAGAATCAGCCCTGTGACCCCTGGACCTCAGACTCCTAGCCTCCAGAATTTCGAGAAAATTGAGTCTGCTGTTTGAGCCACCTAGTCGGTGTGATGCTGACAGCCAAGCTGCTAACACACCCATCTCACAGTCAACTGAGCGCAAGCTTCCAGCTGCAGTGGGGCTTGGGCTGTGGGGCATGTACAAAGCTGGAGACATGGTGAGGCATGTCTGCTCCCCTCAGAACTGGCTGGACCAAATGGCTTTGACAGAGTCTGGAAACCAACTCCACTTTAAGAGAATTGTGGTCAAGTAGAACTTCAAAAAGGAGGAGGCCAAGATGGCAAAGGCCATGCCAATGGAGGCAACCCAGCCTCTGAAGGCCTTCCTAATGATCACTGCTGTCCCAGGGTGGCTCAGGGGCTCTCAACAGACAGTGTAGTGTGGTTAGTACGGGTGCTAAGAAAAAGATCCAGGCCCCAGACTAGGGCATGGGAGCCCATGAATCACCCCTCCCAGACCTGAGCATCTATGATTCTGCAGCCTCAGCTCCCGCCACCTCTGTCTGACCCTCCCAATCACTGGCACCACCTCTCGGCTATTTCCTCTGAGTGCACGTGTGTGAGCACACATCCGCACACGACATCCAGCCTCCACCATCAGACTGGGGACTCCGAAGGGGCTGATTACCTCTCCTCTAACCACCCCATCTCTCTGCAGTGCCTGCTCTCATCAAACTACTCATGCTTGGCCTCTCTCCTCTGAAAGGTCGCAGAGCCCAGAAAAATAGAGGGAACATGCCCCCTGCTACTTGCAAAGGCACCTCCTGAAAAGGACAAATGACGGCCCAGCAAGTGGCATGTCCTGTGCACAGTCAGGGCCTGGTAGCTGGGAATGTCTGGGGGCGGGCTGCAGGGCCAGAGGTTCTCGAGGCCCCTCTCCAGCTCTGTGCCATGCCTCTGTCCTGTGGGACACACATCACGTGGGTCAGCAATCCTGTTCACGAGCCCTGAGTGTGAGTGGAGCCACCTGGGGCCAAGGAGAAAGTGAGGCAAAGGAGGATGGTAAAGGGGGGAACCTTCTGCCCGGTACTCTCCACAGCCACCGTGCTCCCTGTGAGGGGCCTTGGGCCTGAGCTGCAGCCTCATTACACTGTGACTCTGCACGCATGACGGGCATTAATAATTCATACAAATCTGCAAGTTAAATGCTGTGTCAAAAATAGAAATGCAGTTGTCTACAATAAAATTAAAAACACAAAATCCCCAAATCCAAAGGCTTCTTATTGACAAAGGTTCCTATCATCTAGAAGAAAAACCTCTCACTGTGTCGGGGAGGAAAAAAATCCCTCCACGTGCTGCTCTCTTTCTCCCCGCCCTTTCAGTTGCCTTAAAGAAGCCTTTACAGGTACCGGCCTGCCTGTGGCCAGCTGTCCCCCCACAACATCTGGAGGTGACCTCAGTGCCCACGGCAGGCCTCTGAGGACCCAGCTATGGGGGTGGAATTCTGGAAGCTGGCTGGAGATAAGACTGCTTTTTCCGAGTGGGAGAAATGGGCAGATGTGAGAGAGGGGCTGCAACCCCCTTTGTCTTTCTCAAATGAGAGACTGGAAGATACGTACATACACACACACACACACCACACTGAGGGCTGGAATTGAGGAGTCAAGAGATCTGGATTCTAGCTCCACCTCATTCTTAATTGGCAGTGTGGCCCTGGGCAGGTCACTTAGCCTCTCTGAGCAGCAGCTTCCTCATCTGAGAAAGGAAGGTATTGATGATGGACAGTGGTGTCCAAACCTCCTAAAGTTGGGAGACCCTGTCTTCATGTGAAACTTACTTAGAATCTCAATATAGAAAGTAGATTAAAATGGAAAAGTGGGGGTGTGTGTGAGTCAAGAGTCTTAATTATTAGGCTCCCCCTCCTTCGCTCCCCACCAAGACACCCTAGGGTTCTGAGAAACACAGAAGGAAATCCTATGGTCTCAATCAATTATTTCCAAATGCAGACTTGCAGACATGGTTGGCTGCCTCAGAATCATCTGGGGAGCTTATTAAAAATAGAGATCCTGGGCCCCAGAAGTTCTCCGTGAAGCCTGGAAATCGGTATTTTACACCTAACCCCGTGCCCAGTGACTGCTGTACATGTTTGAATGCTGTTGGGCCAGTTGATCCCCCTAGGTCCTTTCCTGTCCTAAAAAATTCTGACAAAATCTGTGCTTGCGTCAATGGTCCCTGCAGGCGTCCTTCCTGCCCACCCCTATGACCTCCATGTTTGCAGCCTCCCGAAATATTCTGCTCCTGCTCAGCAGCCCAGTCATCTGTGGCTTTGCAAAGCCTTAGGCCCCAGGGGAGGCAACCAGCTCTGTCACGGAGATTCCCTTGATTCCCCTGACATGTGGGTTACTAGATGGTCTGAGGCAGGGATGCAGCCTGGGAAAGCCAGCCTTAGTGTCTCTGCTTCTGAGGAGCATGGATCTGCAGGGGTGGAATGGGGGGCACTGACAGGTGGAGCACAGTAGCTTAAAAGAGGCTTATTGATTGTCTGTGGCATCCAGGGATAAATAAAACAAGCGGTTGTAGAGAACTTCAGAGTTTGCAAGGCATTGCTGACATACACTGTCTCATCTGAGCCTTCTCTCATCAGAGAAATCATGCAGGGCAGGGCTTACTGTGGTTATGTCAGTTTTGCTGATGGGGTAACAGAGACCAGAGTAACTGTGGAACTTTTTCAGGGTCAACATTAGGTGTAAGACCTGCATTTAGGCCTGTGAGGTTATAAATCCCATCCCCCTCTCCCAAAATGGTGTTTCCCAGGCACAAGACCTGGACTCAAGGCTGAATTACTTGGAGCACCTGATATTTAAATTACTTGGAGCACCTGACACAGATGTGGGGGCCCATATAGTGTGTGTGTGCGCGCATGCGTGTCTGTGTGTGTGAATGCTGGTGGAAGTTGGGAATCTGCGATCTCCCCTACCCCTGTCCTTACACCAGTCCTTTCAGCATCATTTGGCCCAAGAATTTTTGCAGCTCAAGTAACACCCACGCCCACAGACAGAACCGCTCAGTAAGCTCAGCAACTTTGCACTTGAGGGGCCACATGAAGAGTAATTTCCTCATGGCACACAGCACTTAGATGGCAGATCTGAGATTCAAAGCTGTGTCTGTGGCACCACCCCAGTATCTAAGGAGGCCATGACATAAGCCAGAAGGAGGGTATTAAGGGTGGAAGAGGATTGTGGCTCTCCACAGTTTGTGTGAGTGGGGGCGCCCAACCCAGACTCTGCAGGGCCACCTACCGTCCAGCCTGGGGGGCAGGCACACTCGCCGGTGATGTGGTGGCAGGTTCCCCCATTCTGGCAGGGGCAGCGCAGCTCACAGTGAGCCCCGTGGCTCCCGGGTGGGCACAGCTCCTCACAGCTGCAAGGGGAAGCAGAGGGGGTTAGAAGCAGCAGCACTCAGAGCAGATGGCAGGGCCACAGCGCTGCCAGTTCCAATGGCCCAGCACTCCCTAGGAGTTTAGTGAGTTCACAGTCAATGTGAACTATTTTAGGCACAGGGTCCGCTGAGGTGCAGTTCTGCTCCCTGACAGGAGGGGGAAGCAGGGCTCCTATAGAAGAAACAGGAACACTGTGTGCTGGGTGGGTACTTGTGAGATGACTTAAGTGCTTTCAGTGTATTTTTGGGGAGGGAAGGCTGAGGAAGCTTTCCCTAAGAGGGAGACTTTTTTATTTTTTGCTATAAAGATATTTTTTACAGAGACATCCTGCAGGGGAGGAGGCAGGAGAGGGGCCAGAGGGAGGAAGGGAGGAGAATAGGGGACTGTGGTGATGGTGCATGGGTGCCTTGGGGAAGGAAATTCTATGGGGACTCAACCCGAGGGGGTAGGGGGAAGAAAATATTGTTTAAAAAAATAAAAAAAATTAAAAAAAGATATTTTTTATTTATTTTTTAATTCATTTTTTAAATGAAGTATCCTTTTCTTACATACTTGTTCATTTTTTGATAGTATAGGTGTTCTCTCCTCAGGTGTGGTCATTGCAGTTCTCTCACCACTAAAGCACCCACAGTCCTCCACCAGAGCCCACTTCCCCCACTTGCATTCACCCACTTGCATTCACCCCTCCTCTGTCCCTCCCCTCCTAGATGCCTTAGATCTGTGATCAGTTGTCTTTGTCTGACCCTTTGTTAGGTTTCTCTATATTCCACATAGAAGTGAAACCATCCAGTATTTATCTTTTTCTTCTGACTTATTTCACTTAGCATAATCCTAAGAGGGAGACATTTTACTTGGGTGTGGAAGATGAAGTTAGTTTCACCAGGAGACTAGGAGGGAGGGACAGGCAGAAGGGACAGCATGAGCAAAGGCAGTGAGAGGTGACCACAGAGCAACCTTCAGAAATCTCCCTGGATTCAGAGAGCAGGAGCATCTGGGCCTGTGCCTCCTCTCCACTGCACCCCCCTCCAGGCTCTGGAAGAATCTCAGCTACCATGACAGGCTTATGTATGGGGTGGGGGGTGGAGTGAGGTGGGCACTGATGAGATGAGGGGAAGGATTTGCATGGGGTCTTGGCCTTAGTCCATTGGCCTTGGCCACTAGCTGGAGCTGGCAGACAGGGCAGGGAACACCCTCAGTCAAGGATGTGTCTGCAGCCTGAGTCTTGGGTGACTTCAGGATCCAGGCTGTAGGGAAGCCAGCACCTTCCACAGGATAGGAAGGAGAACATCAATCTTGTCTCGGAGAGGATGCAGCTAGCTAAGTAGCCTTGGAAGTCCCCAGTCACTACAGATTCCAGGGAACTGTAGTGAGAGGGTGTTTGGGGTCTGGTGGGAGAAAGTAGGGGAGAGGAAGAGGCACAGTAAAATTCCTGTCTCTGCATGATATCTATCCAGGCGCCTCTCTCACCTCTGTCTCAAATAGCCTGGATGGGCCAGGCTCCATGTGAGCAGTGGCTTCTGGGTTATGACCAGAAGAGGGGTCCTGGACCTTGACTAGGAAGGGTCTCCCTTATCCTCTGCAGGACATGGGCTGACTGCAGATTTTACAGCTAGGAGGATGGGGGACCCTCCTTCTGCTCCTACCAGCCTGCCTATGTGTTAGAGCCTGGTGGGGGGCACACAGCTGTGGTGAGGGCAGCGGCACCCAACCCACCCCCCATACCCAGTAATCCCTTTACTCACTAGACGCCAGTGTAGCCGGGCGCGCAGAGGCACTCGCCGGTGCGGGGGTCACAGCTGGCACCATGGTGGCACTGGCACGGCAGCTGGCAGCCCTTGCCGTGGGTGCCAGGGGTACAGAGCTCCTCGCAGCGCCAGCCGCGGAAGCCGGCGGCACACACGCAGGCACCAGTGATGGGGTTGCACAGGGCACCGTTCTGGCATTGGCACCGGTTGCTGCAATGGGGGCCCCAGTGGTCGCTGTCGCAGCCTGCAAGAAAGGAGACTGTCAGGCCTAAGAGGCCCAAAGGCCCTCCCTGGGGCAGAGAACCCTGGAATCTCGGCTCATGAGGACTTCCCACCTCTGTATCACTCTTCCCTGGAGTGGAGGCAGTAAGGGCTGTGTGGGTGGAAGCCTGGCTCTCCTAACCTCCATCAGCTCTTTACTAAGTCACCCAGATATCACATAAGTGAAGAAGCTTGTTTCCTCAACACGTTTCGTGACTCTGTCTCCCAGTTGGGGCCATTCCCTTCCAACCAATGGCTCCCCCTCTGTAGCCTCTGTCCTGTCCTGAAATTCTGGAGCCACAGGCTTTACTCTTTTTTTTTTTTTTTAAGATTTATTTATTTGTGCATATAAGAACGGGGATACAGGCCAGAGGTGTGGGGGAGGTGAGAGGATTCACCAGAGATGGAGTGGGGAGCAGAACAGGCAGATTGACTGAAATACACTGCTGAGGGGAGCAGTAGGCGAGACAGGAGAGGTCTGCTGTGCCATGTGGGTTGCTCCCTGGCCAGGGATGGAACTCTTGCTGCAGAGGCTGTGATCAGCTTCATAGTGCTGTACTTAACCCCTTGCACCACGAGGGAGGCCCAGGCTTTACTCTGTTTGGTAGGTTGTCAATGTTCCTCTCAGACAGGCCCTTTCTCTCCAGCCTGCAACCACAATTCCCTGCCACCCTACCCCCTTTCCTCAGGCCAGTCTGGTCCAGCTCCCCTTTATCTTCAATGCCTCTATCTGTCTCTTCCAGAAACTTTACTTTTCTCTCCTCTTGCGTCTCCCTCTCCAGTACAGAGGTTTTAACTTCCTGCCCTCCCTTGGCTCCATCTCCAGGTCACCCTTCCTACCTGCTGCTTTTCCCTTTCAGTATTGCCTCCTCCCCCTGGCTCCTTCATCTTCAGTTCAATTTCATTATTTTCTAAGCAGTCAGCTTCAGACGGAGCAAGAAAAGGAAATATTTCCCTGGGAGGTGACAGACAGTCTTCAAGATCTTTATATGTAATTAACGGTTTCAAAGAGTGATATCAGAGCCAGCTTTGCAGAAATTTCCTCTCCAGCTGTGAAAAGGGGCTATGAGGCAGTGTGCTAGGTATGTCACCCCGCCTGCTGCCACATACTACTCTGACCCTCAGCTCGTGCATATAGGACACACAGTAACATAACGTCCTCAGACTACAGTCTCACTCAATTCCTGGATGGTGGGGGGTGTGTGCATGGGTGGAGCTCAGGCATGGACAGATAGGCACAAATAATGTAGAAGTTCAGTGGAGAGAAAGATTGTTTCCAGCTGAGAAGGCCAAGCAAGACTTCCTAGAAGTCATGTGAAGTGACTATAAAAGCTGTCACACTTGTCTGCCCAACACTGTGACCAACAGTCCTGGTTTCAGCACTGAAAGTCCCTCATTCCAAGAAATCCTCAGTCCTGGGCAAACTGGAGTGGTTCCTCACCATACTGCCCGCTGAAGGGAGGGTGATCATTAGACTTTTCAGCTCAAGTGATTCCAGGCTTTAGTTATTCTGAGAGGAAAGGGGTGGGTGAGTGGGCTCGGGGAAGGCATGACTGGGGCAGGCACAGTAAGAGTAAAGAGACAGTAGCTCTGGAGTGCTGGGCATGGCAGAGCTCAGGTTCAAAAATGCCCAGCACCTGGGATCTTTGGGGACAAACAGGTTGATGGGGGAATCACTGTCAGTCTTATCAAGCCCATTGCAAGCACTCCCACTGGCTGAGCAGGGTCAAGTGGTGAATGTCATGGAGTGCAGGCCTCATCCTTTAGTAGAGGGAACCACCATGGGTCCAGAATCCCAGTCACCCCGTCTTGTTTCATCCCTCCTTCATCTGTGCCCCAAACATTCACACACACAAACTGAGCTGCTGAAGTTTTCAGTGAGCCTCATTTTGCATTTTCTACCTGATACTACAGTGAGGTAAAAATCAAATCCAGGGCCTCCCTGGTGGTGCAGGCAGTTAAGAACAGCACTGTGAAGCTGTCCGCAGCCTCTGCAGTGCCAGTTCGATCCCCGCCAGCCATGGAGATATCCACATGGTGAGCAGACCTCTCCTGTCTCGCCCACTGTTCCCCTCAGCAGTGTATTTCAGTCAGTCTGCCTGTTCTGCACCCCACTCTGTCTCTGGTGAGTCCTCTCACCCTCCCGCATATCTGGCCTATAACCCTGTTCTTGTATAAATAAATAAATCTTTAAAAAAAAAATCAAATCCAGTTACAACCTCCACTTACACAGAAATTGGCTCACAGGACGGTATGATGGGGGACCAGCTCCCCAGTATCTCCCACTTCACCCTCTCTCTGGGACATACACTCAGCAAAAATGAGCGGAATTACCTACTGTACCATTTCTCTATCTTCCTTTGTTGCCAAGTACATGTAGTTCAAATTGCATGTTTGATGTGCATATGTTGGGACTTGAATTTAATACCAATGACAATCACATTTTAAATGCTCACTATGTACCAGACACCATGCTAGAAGTTCTCCAGACATTGTTAAAATTTAATCCTTATGCCAACCCTGGAGTTAGTTTCTATTATTTCTCCATTTTCTAGATGGGGAAATAAAGGGTCAGATAGATTAAGTGATTGCTCAAGGTCATAGTCAAGGGCAAGTCCAAGTGCTTTGACTCCAGCTTGTTCCACTGCCGGTAAATGGGACACTTTCTGACTGATGACTCTGAGGAGACTAGGAGGTACCTTTGGGGACAGGGTGGCAATTGCCAAGCACAAAGGCAGGGACACTATGGAGACTAGCCACTTGCTCTCTGTCACTGAACCACACAGGACTAGAACAAAGGGTTCCTTCTCCTCATTGTTAGGGCTGTTTCCTCTGTAATAAAGTGTTGGCACCCAAAGTCAGGTTGTCCAAGGTGCACCATAGAGCATACAGTTACATTCTGCCCATCGGGTGACCTCCATTCTCTCGGGCATAGAAAAACCCAGTAGGACGCATAGCTGCACCTCAGTTCAACAAACATTACCATGTACTGCCAGTGCCAGAAAGTGGCCTGCCCTTTGGGAGTGTACAGTCTTGTGGGGATAGAGATGCTGGAACAGCATTTATGGCATACCATGCAAGTGCCGAATAAGGGCAATTTAGGGTATTAGAGGAGCAGAGATAATCACGATTCTGTTAAGCTTGACAATCTGGTTCCCAGAACACTGATTAGCATGTGCGTGCACATACAGATATGTCAAGGGAAGTGCCACATTCTCTGCCCCATTTAATGAGGGGCGGAGCTGAGCGCCAGATTGAAGTTATAGAACATGGAAGGCAGGTGGGCTAGGAAAGGTGGGATTCCTCTTGTTCCTGCAACCCGACTTGCACCCTTGTACTGCAGGGCAGAAGACATGTGGGGGAAAGACATGTAAAGACACTTGGAAAGGATGCATGGGTGAGAGGCATGGGGGAGGCTGACAATAGCAGCCTTTATCTTGATGTGATGTCTTCTTTTGTCCCAAACTCTGGGACATACTTCAGAACTTCTTTCTTGTGGTTTCCCTTAAACTTGTGGCAAGTTTTCAGACCTCAGTAGCCCCATTTCGGGCAGACCCTGTTTGGCTGGGCCTTTGCCCACAGGGGTTGGGTAATTTGGGGTGATTTCTTGATAAAAATACCCTCTCTTCTCTTCCCTCTCTATACATACTAATTGTATTAAAATTCCTTCACACTAAGTGTCTGTTTTGCCTATGTGCACATAGATGGCCAGAATCCTTTAAAGCATGCAAGTTTGGGGGTTCCTGGTTACCCCTTGGTCATGTTCTAACAGATGCACATGCATACATTTGTGTCTGTGTGTGTGAATATTTTTGGGGGGTCCTAAAAATATGTAGCAAAAGCTCCATGTCACCATGGGGGACCAAGAAATAAAGAGAAAACATTTGTAAACTAAAAAAAGCTACTTGGAGTCATTAGTATAGGGGCAAATCACCCCTCATATACAAATTGACAGGAAGAGGCTACATTCAATTTAGAATATTCTGATTAAGGAAGCAGGGAAGTGTGTAATCTCTTTCATAGAAACTTCTCCCCAGAGTGATTAAATGAAAAAAAAAAAAGTTAGGGTTCACAAGGATAAGCTTCAGTTATCTAGAAAATCCACTTAAAAACACCTCATTCCCCAGCAATGACAGAGAAATGAGGCGGACCTGCAGTGAGTCAATTATCCGCCCTATTGAAGGTGAATAAAAACTCTCGTCATTAAAATTACAACAGGAATTCGCCTTCTTCCACAGATAATCACAAACTCTCTTCAATTTGGCCTTGGAATGTCATCCCCTCACACACTTTTTCTCCTGTCACAGATGCCCCATCCTAATTATATTTGGTTTTGGCTGATGTGTCCAATGGCTGTGTCTTCTTTGGGAAAGTAGTGAGGGCGTGAGGGTAGAAAGGTGTGGTGTGGCTGGATCTGCTCCTTTAAGTTGGTCAACTCACCCCTTCTCAGTTTTGACTACACAATAGCATCACTCTAAAAGGTTCTTAAAAACACTCTTTTCTGGGGCCTCCTTGGTGGTGCTAGGGTTAAAGTCTCAGGGCTATTAATTTATAGCCAGCCACTGCAACTCGAGTTTGATACCCAGCCAGGGAGCTAACCCACATGGCGCAGATCTCTCCTGTCTGGCCCGCTGCTCCCCTCAGCAGTGTATTTCAGTAGATCTGCCTGTTCTGTTCCCCGCTCTGTCTCTGAGGAATCCTCTCACCTCCTGCACCTCTGGCCTACATCTAGTTCTTGTATGCACAAATAAATAAATTTTAAAAAAGCACTCTTGTGTGGATCTCACCCCCCATTCTGATTTAACTACTCTGAGGGGATGGGCCCCAAGTATAGGTCCTTTTAAAAAGTTTAGCAGGTGAGAAATTTCGGAGATCTGCTGGTTCCTCTCAGAGAGACTGGCAGGAGGATGCTGGGCCTATGTGGGGCTGGAGGGATGAACGGCCTCCATTCATCGACTAAGAGGAGTGGCCTAAGGTCAAGTGATAGACGCTAACCTGGAATCCTTCAACCCTGAGTTCCCCCCACCAGCACTAGAGCCTGGGCAGAGGCCCCAGCCCACTCTCTTCCCCACAGCAATGGAAAGTCTTGATGCCATCAGAATACTTCTCAGGAGTGGCCATGGCTCTGAGTCTGCTCCCCACAGTCCTTGTGTCCCTGCCCACCCCAAGGAGCAGGGTTTGCTGACAAGCCAGGGCACTGTTCCTAAGTTTACACAGCAGCAGGCATGGAAGCAGAGATGGAGCAGCCGCCACCCAGAACCAATCCAGCTGATAAATAAAGTGACTTCCCAGAGAGCTAGGCCATTTGTCAACTGACTTGCCCCAATAAAAGCCCAGGGAATCTTGGGGGCTGGGTCCTCTACCCTCTTCCAGCTACAGTTCTGAGGGAGCCTGGGAAGGCAGGCCATGGGCAGTGTCGTGTGATCTTGCATTGTCCCTCTCCTCTCTGGGACTCTGCTTTCATGTCTGTAAAATGAGACTTGGATCAGTAATTCTTGATTGGTGTAGATCACCCCTTCCCCACCAAGAGGCATGGGGGTCAGGGGGACAAGACTATTCTCCTCACTAAGAAACATCAGTAGGTATGATGCACACCAGAAACTTAATCTTGTAATGCAATGTTACTTCAATTAAAAAGGGAAAAATATAAAAATTAAATTAAATTTTGGGGGAAAACACCATCAATAATAGATGCCGGTCCATCCCCGATAGGTATGAATCTATGCTCTGTAGCACAATGTCTCCATCAGGCCAGAAAGAACAGGGGTGGGAGGTGTATTTGTCCTTATGTGGAAAAGAAAAATGCGAGGTGGGTACCCAGGCTCTGAGCTGAGCCATCGCTCAGTTCCCTATCTTTCTACCACTTAGATTGCTGGAATTAAATATTAATAGACCAAGATGCTGTAGATTAAAACCCAAATCTCCTGACACAGTCCCTAAGTCTAGAAGATGCTGACAGCACAGGATTATAACGATATATCATTAGCTCTTAGTGATCTATTTATTATACTTGTTACTTACTCCCTGTTATTTAACCACACTATCTCTATGCCCCTTCCTGGGGAGGCGGGGACTCAGTGCTCCGTGGGAAGTAGCTTCACCCCCACCTTCCCTTAGTCTTCTGGGGCAGAGGTGGAGTTGCAGATACAAGCTTCAAAATCTAACTCTGGATGCCCAGTATGAACTGAGGCATTCTCGCCTGGGTTATTTCATTGAATCCTTTTTTACGAACCCTCACACTTTTCTTTGTTCAAAGACGATTTGAAGCAAACCATATGAGGTGGGATTGTTTTCGCATTTTCCAACTGAGAAACTGAAATTCAGACACATAAAATAACCAGGTCAGGATTTCTCAATCTTGGTACAATTGATTTTCTTTTTCTTTTTCTTTTTAGTTTGTGTATATATCTTTTTTCTTTTTTAACTGACGTATCATGTTTTACATCTTTGTTAGTGTTTTGACAATCTCGGATTGCCCCCTGCATCATGTGTCATCACCATAGCCTTCCTACCACCAAAACACCCAGTTGACAAACGGCCTCCAACAATCGATATTTCAGGCCAGAAAATTCTCTGTGTGGGGCTGTCTCGTGACACTGTAGAATGGTTAGCAGCATCCCTGGCCTCTACCCACTAGATGCCAGTAACACACTCTCCTCATGATTGTGACAACTAAAATGTCTCCAAATATTGACTAATGTCCTCTTGGGGGCAAAATCAATGCTGATTGTAAAAGGCAGAGTTCAGAGACAGAGATTGACTTTCTTACTCCTCGGTTTTAGAAGACATCCTGTGTAACCCCCATATTTATAGGTCAGAAAACTAACCCAGAGAAGCTGACTGACTTGCCTGTGGCCACACAGCAAGAGCACTGGAGAGCCAGATTTGAGACTAGCTGGCCATGTCTCTCTAGGTCCCTTTCTGCCCCACACCAGCTTGTGGGATGTTAAGCTCATATATTTACCTGCCAAACAGTCACTGAGTACCCACTCTGTTCTAGAGGCTGAGAAATAGATAAGCAAATGGGAAACTTTGATCCATCAGAACTGGAAGGGTGTTGGCAAGCTACTGCTGAAGCAGCTACAACTGGGGAGAGCAGCCCTCTGTCAGGTCAGGGGTCAGGAGATGTGGTTGCTGACAGGGTCTAGGGGTAGCAGGCCAGGAGGCGGAAACAAAGCTATGGGTACATTAAAATGCCCTGAGCGGGCCTCCCCGGTGGCGCGGCGGTTGAGCGCTGGGTTGCGAGGCTGCCCGCGGCCTCTGCTGCGCCGGTTCGATCCCCGGCTGCTCCCCGGCCACCGGAGGAGGGTCCCACGTGGCGCGCGGACCTCTCCTGCCGCCCGCTGCTCCCCTCAGCAGTGTACTTCGGTCCTTCTGCCTGCTCTGCTCCCCGCTCTGGCTCTGGTGAATTCTCTCACCCTCCCGCGCTTCTGACTGTGCCCAGTGCATGTATAAACAAAAAACAAACAGACCAGCAAACAAATAAATAAAGCATGCCTCTATACAAAAAAAAAAAAAAAATGCCCTGAGCAAAGTCATTGACTCAGCTCATTACCTTCCTCATCTTCAGCACCACAGGCTCTACTACAGTTCCAGACTACCAAGTCCATTTTAACCAGACTTCATGCCATCAAAGTGAGGGAGAAATGGGGAGACCCAGTAATACCCTTTTATTAGAGCCCTGCATCTCTCTATGGATGGATGCATCTGGAAAGCAGCACTGCTTCAAGATAACGCCGAGTCTGCTTGGCATTCCACTGTCAGAGCTCCATGCCTCAGTCTGTGGGAATCCATATTAAAACACACACCATCCCATGTTTGTGTAGGTGTGTGTATGTGGGGTCTCAGTCACATCATGAGACGTTAGCAGCCATTAATACCCCAGTTATCTGTTACTATCTGAGTGGCAATTAGCATAACTGGAAGCCAGATTAGGAAGGGTCTGTGTGTGGGGGGGTGTTTTGGGGGGGTGTACCTGCTTTCAAGAGAAGAGATGTGAAAGTCACAGGAACTGCTCTGGATGTAGAAAGCTGCAATATTGCATGGGCAGATGACAGATATTTAGTCATTAGGTAATTGACAGGGTCTAACTTGCTCCATTCAATGCCTCCTTGGGGTAGCTGTAGGTACCCCTATTTTACAGAGGAAAGAATCAAGATCAGGTTTGGTTGGGTGACTTGCCCATGACCTCACAGTGTCATCTCTGACCTGTTTCTCAAATGGGGACAACAGGGTCTCAAACCATGGCATGGGGGCAGAGCTGGGACCTTCCAGTTCCAGTACTTTCTCTGTAGAAAGAGGATATGGAGATCCAGAGAGGGAAGGGTCCTGTCCAGGTCATTAATTGGAGACAGGAAAGGCTGAGACTTCTGAACCCCTCAAGGTCTTGAGGCCATTCCTACTGGAGAGGCTGGTTTTGGACAACACGGGCTCCCTGCAGGTATGTCCCCACTGTCTATCCCTGCCCTTCCAGAGTCCAAGTTGGAACTCATGTACCAACTTCCTCTGCTCCTAGAGCCTCTGCCTTCAGTTGCAGCATCTGTCTCTGGACAATGATCTCGACAACCTCAGCACTTCTGCCTGAGAAACATCTGCACTGGGGTCATTGAGGTCCACCAGAGAGGCAAGCTGGGGGTTGCCCAAATGGACCCTAGGCCTGGCCAGAGCTAGTCTGTCCTTAGTTCGCTCAAAGCCCTCTTTCTACCCCTGCTTGCCACCACAGACTTTTAATGAGGCCCAGCTCCCTCTGATCTGCCTGCATCACTGCCTTTGAAGCTTCCCAGCCCCAAAGACCATTTATCTCCACAATTTGCCTAGAAAGCCTCATAAATCATGTCTGTGCACAAAGGAATTACCCTTTGGAAGGGCTGTTCAAAGGCAGCTGGCAAAGACACCACAGACCCACCAGGGGGCCTCCGCTGAGAGCTGCACCTTCCCCAGCATGGCCACCTCTCACCTCCCTTTCAAAGCTCCCGAGTGGCCCCCAGGCTGCGGATGGGAAGTGGGGTTGGGGATCAAAGGGAATTTGGTAAAGCTTCTCACTGTGGGAGTGGGACCCCTAGATGTGGGCTCCAAGGAAAATGAGCTCATGTGGGAGTGGGAAAGGATTTGGGAAGGTTATGGGGTCCGAGTCCGCCCCCCTTGATGCGCAAGCCCATTCTATGACCTTGCCTATTCTTTCCCTTCACAGCACTTCCCTTGGGCTTTTCTAGAACAGTGAGCCCTTCCTCTCTGGCTCTGTCAGGAGATTTGATAGAGTCAGGTTTAGCCCAGAAGCAGGGGTCAGGCTGTGACCCATGGAGTCCAAAGAACCCCATGTTTTGTTGGGGACCCGGACCCCCCAATTCCACAGCTTCAGAGCTGCTGAGTTTTCTACTGGGTTCTCACATAAAGACAAAGGATTAAATAGCCAAAAGGGAAGAGGGATAAAAGCCTAAATTCTAATAACCTTTCTATTTTTAAAAGTCTTCATTTAATTCCTCTCCCAGTCAGACAGTTCGTCCTTAGGGCTACCAGAGGAGTTTCTTGCTGTAATGTAACTTCTTCATCTGCTCCTTCACTGAGCAGCCACTTCAGGGCCCAGCAATTCCACAGATGCTCGTGGGGAAGCAGTAAAGGGGTCCTCAGGGTCTTGATATTTCAGGAACTTTCTGTCTGGCACCCCAGTCAAAGCTCACAGGAAGCCAAAAAAGCAATGAAAGTGGAGTCTGTAGAAGCCTGGCTCCCGTGGGGACCCACTGGACATTTCTAAACTAAGCCTGTTAACCTATTGCCCTGTTTGTGGCTGAGCTGGGGCCCTTCTCATCAGGTGGGAGGAGGAACAGAGGAAGCCAGGGGCTGGGGGTTGTGTGGTGGCTGCTGCGGCAGCTCATCAGCAGAACTGGCACTAGGGAGAGGTCAAGTAAGCTGAGGTGATTTGGGCCAGGGCAGCCTGGCGAGTCATGCTGCAATCAGTCAGGTGAAGGTTGTGGGCCAGGGGCCAGGTGGTCCTGGGGCCCTCCACCCCAGCCACTCATCTTGGGAGTTAATACCCAACCCCAGAGGCCTGGCAAGGTTGTTCTAGTAGCAGACACACCAGTTCCTCTGATTGTCCTGCAGGGTTTATACCATGATTGTCCCAGTGAAAGGGACTCAAATCTGAGCTACCTTTTCTTTTTTTTTTTTTTTTAATTACTTTTTTTTTTTTTTTAAGATTTATTTATTTATTTATACAAGCACTGGGTTCAGTCAGAAGCGCGGGAGGGTGAGAGAATTCACCAGAGCCACAGCGGGGAGCAGAGCAGGCAGAAGGACCGAAGCACACTGCCGAGGGGAGCAGCGGGCGGCAGGAGAGGTCTGCGCGCCATGTGGGACCCTCCTCCAGTGGCCGGGGAGCAGCCGGGAATCGAACCGGAGCTGCGGAGGCTGCGGGCAGCTTCGCAACCCAGCGCTCAACCGCTGCGCCACCAGGGAGACCCTGAGCTACCTTTTCTTTTGCCAAAGGTAGTACCTGGGTCGAGTACCTGTATCTGAATCAACTTGGCCGACATTTGTTAAGAACTGACTGGATGTAAGGTCCAGACTAGCTTAAAAAGGGTGGGAGAGCCTTGTCTGTCCTCAAGAATGATGACAATCAGGCCTAAGTGGGAGCCATGGGAAGGCATGGGTCCTACATACTGGAAGATGTATTTTCCAGAGGTGAAAGTGCAATGAGGTAGGGGTACCGTGGGAAAGGGACTAAACTGCCTAGGAAGGCCTTGTGGAAGCAATGGGGTTTGATTTAGGATCTAGGATCTAGGAGACATAGGATTTCTACAAGTGGGAAAGCAGGGGAAGACAGCCTGAATAGAGTGACTGCAAAAGTGTGGAGAATTCAGGGGGTGGGGAGCAATTAGGGAGGAGGAGAGCACACAGCCCCCACCTCCCCTCAGAGGCCTGGGGAGTTTTACTGAGGGAAGGCTAGGGCACTGTTTCTCAAACTCTATGGGGAAGGAGCATTTTTGTTTTGTTTGTTTTCGAATCCATCACAGACACATGGTCCTAACTGCGCATGAGTGGCATGCAGTTGGCACCACATGGCACTCACCACCACACTGACAACACCCACACAGTTAGGCCAGCCACATGCTTAGCAGTCACAGTAAGTTCAAAATAGCGCGAGTTTCTAAATGTTTACTCTCTGTTTCTTATCTCATCACTGACTAGTGACCACTCCTGGATTTGGATCCACATACCACTCTTCGAATAGCACCGGGCTAGACAGAGCTCAGGGAGACACCAAGACAGGTCCACAGGAGGTTTTACTGGGGATCTTGTCTCTGTTCTTTCAGCTCCTTTGGGAAGTCCTGTGGATGTCCAGAAGTTGCTGTGCTGCCTCAAGGACTAGGACATGATGGATATAACCAAGGACGATATTAAAAATGCACACTAACTGGCAGAGCAGGACCCCACAGTCAGAGTGGCTGTGTGGCTAGTGGGTGCTGCTGGCTCTCTCCACAGTGATAGCTAATGTGCAATAATCCCTATTATAGATGAGCCTCTGTCTTTGTAGGTAGGATGTGACTGAACCCTCCCAACAACCCTATCATCTCCATTTCAAACGAGGAAACTGAGGCACAGAGAGGCAACACCTTGTCCAAGGAGGCCCCTAGATGTTGCTGGAGTCACGGGAAAACCTCTGTCCTCCATCTACCTCTGCCTCTGGCCACATCTTGGAGTGATGGACTCTGGACGTCTTATCCAGGCCCCTCTGTGGACTTTCTGTGCTACCTTAGGTGAACTGTATCCATTTCTCGGACCTCAGTTTCCCCACTATAAAATAAAAGGACAGCACTAGATCATCCCTAATACTCCTCCCTAATACTGAGCTCTCTGAATTGCCTTGAGGAATTATTTGAGGTAAAGACTCGGATGTGGAGAATAGCAAAGCCAAAGGAAGAAGCAAAGTGTTCAGTCTTAGAGCTCCTGTGTTCCTGTGTGTGCTCTGCATTTTTGTTCGCAGATGCCCATTGAATCATAGGCATAAATAGAATTTCCAAATAAAACACAATACATGTACATCTGCCTCACTTTATACAACTATTTTTCCAAGTCCTTATAATTAAATTGCCATTTGGACTAGTCTGCTTATCTGCAGAATACCTTTGACCTTCCAAAGCACTTCTGTGCTTACAGATCACCAAAGCAAAGCTTGGCATTCCCATTGCCGATGGATAGACTGAGGCCCAGAAAAGGCAGTTGCTTACTCAAGACCATGTGAGGAGACTCATAACTCCAGCTCTTCAGGCTCTGCTCCTACCCACCATTCTCCAGAGCACTGCTTCCCAGTGGGGTGGTGCGCAGGTCTTCAACATAACATCCACCAATCAGCAGGAAGCCCTATCTCTTTGGAGTCTCCTGCTCAACTCTGTCTTGCTATTTGCAGCATTTGTGTCATAATCCATTTGTCCCTGAGCAGACAGGGACTCTGAGAGCAGCTTCTCGCTGGGTCTGCCAGTCAGAGGACACCCTATCCATCACTGCTGGATGAGGACCTCTGGTTCCCTGGAGAGAGGGGGCCCTCAGGCAAGTGACAAATGGCCTTCTCGTCTACTGAGAGTTACCATCAGAGGATGGGGACCAGCTGCTCCTGGTACCTGCTCAGGATGAAGCCAAGGAAAGCTTCTTCCATTGTAGCGAGGGGAGGAGAGGGGTAGGGGTGGTGGTGGTGGTGGTGGTGGTGGTGGTGGTGGTGCTGCTGCTGCTGCTGGATAGCTGTTCATTTGTTCATTCCCTACATCAAGGTATTGGGGTGCCTACTAGGTGCCCAGTACTGGGGTCCAGTGGGGGAGTAAAGCATCCTGGTATCTTCCTGGAGCTAACAGTTCAGCAGATCAGAATGAACAAGCAAATAAAGGACTTACTTGCCTTTTCTCAAAGGGCACCCTCTCAGAGCCCTCTTGGGTCTCCCTTTTTAAGTTCTCTCCCTATCCCCCAGCCTAATTGTTTCTCTTTAGAACTTCTGACATTATGTGATCATTTTCAACTTTTGGTTTATTGTAGGAGACTCCTTCTAGATGTCAGCTGGATGAGGGCAGCAGCTATCTTTTAGTCACTGATGGATCCCTAGCACTTAGAGAGTCTGGCATAGAGTATATGCTCAATAAATATTTGTCAAATGTGTGAACAAATGAAGATAATGTAAAATTACAAGTTGTAGTAAGAATGTTAAGGTGCAGATAAGAGCTTGATAGAAACTATGAGGGGCTTCCCTTCAATTAGGAGGTCAAGGAAGACCTCCCTGGGAAGGTGACAGCTATACAGAGAGCTGAGAGTTGAGGAGGAGGCAAGAGCCTTCCAGGTAGAAGTCAGTACACAGGCCATTGATCCGAGGTGGGGAAATGCCTGGCAGGATCATGGAGGGAGGAGGTTGGGCAGCATAGCCAGAACACTGCAAGAGAAAATGAGAGAAATGGCTTCACAGGAAGGAGATGGTCCAGATCACATGTGACCACACAAGGAGCTGGGAGTTGATTTTAGAGCAACGGGAAACTCTCACAAGGTTCTGTTGTGACTTGAAAAGACTAAAGCAGGACTTGCCTGTGGGCAGGACTTGCAGCCCTGGAGCAGGAGGGACAGGTTCCTGTCTCATCATCCTGCATGGGCCATGACCTCCTGGCTTAGAAGGAGTCAGAAAGAGACAGTGTGTGCCCTTCCACTCCTCAGATTTTCTCATAGTGGTGCCCGGTGTCAGTGAGATGCTCTCCCTTGCTCCCCTTGCCAGGAAAGAGACAGCTGGGGAGGGGGAGCTAGGGAGTGGGGGGTGAGAATCAGTTGGAGCAGCTCAGAGTTGGCATCCAGGTGATTCAGAAAATGTGCTGACAGTTGTACACAAGCTGAGATCTCGTAAGTTACGGAGCCCCCTCTAGGAGCGGCAGAGTCTGGCTAAATATAGTTCCCTTTATTTTATGTCTCTGGGTGCCAAGTAGTGACGCCTGAAAGCTGTCTCACCCATTACTAAATGTGGGTGCTACATTTGCTAGAAGTTGGAAAAGTGAGCATGCCGGGCTCAGTGGTGGTGGGACTCAGGTGCAGCTAAGAACCGCGAGAGACTTGGGTGTGCGGAGAAGGCCAGGGCCGCTGCAGGAGATGACTGTCCAGCTACCCGGAGAGGAAGAACACACGAGCAAATGGGATGGGGTTAATGACCCTTGGAATTTCTGATGATCACAGGCGTGGTCCACAGCAGGCAGCAGCCAGTGGCTTTATTAAGCAACAGAGATACATTTTATGCTCCTGAAATGTCCCTTGAGCTCTCAGGGGCCCAGGACTTCAGAGGAAATCTAATGAGCTTAATGTAGCAAAAGTGGCCCTTCATTCTGTCTGAAGGGCTTAATTAGCCTCCTCCAAAGTTCCTATCCTTGTTCTCCATGTATATGTGGGGGGATCACACTCCTAAGGGTCCTGCAGATGCCACACAAGGAAGGGGCTTCTCCATTTCCTAAAGTTCCCCACCCCTTTATCCATTAAAACTCAGATTAAACGCTTCCTCCTTAGAGACACTTTCAGGAATCTGTTTTCCTACCTCATCCTAAATTCTCATGCCTACCACTGTCTTTTAACTTGTATTGAGGTAGATGCTTACCCATCAGACCAGGGAATCACATAAACCTGGGTTTGAATCCCATCTCTGCCTCTTACCACTTATGTGACCTTGGGTAAGCAACTTGACCACTGGAGGCTTAACTTTCCTGTCTGACACATAGAATTCTTTTGGGCCTTTCAACACTATCAATGAACCATTCGAGAAAGTATGGACAGACGGACATACATACATACATACATACATACATAAGCAAGCAAGCAAGGTCATCGACCAAAGCCTGTTAGTGCAAGGGTAAGCCCATCAGGTAGCTTGAATTATGAACTGGATGAATCCAGTCATTATCATGATGACCTGGCTGCTGGTTCTTCCAGGGTATGATGTGTTTGGGCTTCCCCAGAAGCAGACCCTGAGGGAAGTGGAGAAAGTGAAACTGGAGTTAATCCACCCAAACCTCTGGGAGACAAGAACAGTGCGCAATCAAGAGTTTCCCTAGTCAAGGGGCAAGGAAGCTAGGGCATTTACTCTTCAGCCCCTTGGGCTTCCCCTGGTGGAAGGCTGCTGGGATGGCCTTTCACTCTCTGTGCATTGTGCCCCTGAGTGGCAGGTGTTTGCTGCAGGCAACCTTGAGTGTGCAGGGGCGAGCACTGTGCAATCTGGGAACAAGAGCATGTGCTGCAGGAACCATGTCTGTTTTTTTCTACCTAACATGATGTCTGATACGTATTCAGCACTCGACATTGATGAATCATCAATGAATGATTCATGAACAAACTTGATATAAGAAATGGTTAGAGGAGCTAGGGATAAAAAAGATGGCACGCCTTCTGTGCTGAGGTCTTCACAACCTGGGGTGGAGATGAGGGTGGCACAATGATATTTGAAAAAAAAAAACAAAACAAGGGAGAAGGCACACTAGAAGTCAAGGAGCTAAAACCCTAGGGAGGGGGATGGCACACTGTGATGCTGAAGGATGCAGAAGGGGAGCAGCCCCTGGGGAGGAAGTGGAACATGCTTGGCCTGCAGAGGATTTAGGCATAAGGGAAAGGAGTGGGGGACGGCTTGCGAGAACAGCATAAGCAAAGCACGGAGGCAGGAAGATCATCACAGGTGTGCAGGGAGGCCAGGGGTAGGAGAGTCTGGGTGCAGTGTCTCCAGGTTCTCTGTGTCTGGGTGAGAGATGGGCTGGTGACAAAAACCTGGCTACAGAGAACTCACACGAGAAGGGAACTTGGGTACATCTAGGAAGAGCAAGGTTGGAGAGCAGCCTCCAGGCAGTGTGTGTGGGTGGTCTGTACTCGGACTGCTGGCAGGGCTGGAGTCCCTGCAGCTACTCACACGGGCTGCCCCACAAAAGTTTCTCTGGGCCTGCTCTTTGCAGTGCACAAACTGAACATTTGTACCTAGCAGCCCCGACTGGTTGGTATAAAAGAGGAGAGAGGAATGATTGGGACCCCATCAGACCCCATGCCCCAGCACTGAAAGCCCAGTCGAGAACGCTGTCACTACCAAGAATCCGATTGGCAGGTGGTCCTTGCTCTATACTCAGTCTCACTCTGGGAGGGTAGGAGGCTTAGCAGTTGCTTTCCCCAATGTCTCTCCTCTCTCTTATTTCCGTCTGATTTTTGCTGCTTCTTTCCCCTCTCTCACCCCCTTTTCCTTCTATGTCTTTTTCTCACATCTCCCTCTCCTCAATGGTTAGGACCTAAAGGGGCTCGGGTGGAGGACGAGGTAAGGTGGATGCTCCGGATGTTCTGGGAGATGTGTGGGAGATCGGCAAGGATGCTGTCTGACTGGATGTTTGAAACAAAGGGGTTCCCAGTGGGCCTCCCCAGTGTGTGTGGTTTCTTTTCTTTTCCTTTTAAAGCATTTCACCTTCAAAAGCAGCCAGGCTCCAGTGAAGGGAGAAGAATAAACTCAGGTGCACAATCAAAATGTCTTTAAACCTGGGCTGAGAGCTCTGTGGTCTTCTCCTGTTGTGGGTCAGGGAGGGGACTGGGGAACCTTGATGCCTAATTGGCAGCTAATTGAATACTGGGAGGGAGGAGAGGACCAGGTGCTGAAAGCAAGTTGTTTGGGACTGAGTGTGTATGGGTCTTTTCAACTCAGTGGAAAAGCAGTTATATTACGGGTTTTCTTGCCTGCATTGAGGCAGTGGGGAGACAGGCCTCTGTTGCTTAATGAGCTCGTGGTTCAAACTGTCTCCAGCTGGGGAGCTTGTGGAGGATTTCAAGGCAAAGTTAACGCTATAGTTAGTTCTAGCTGGCTACCTGTCATCACTCAGGCTTGGGAGACAGAAAGATCTTATTAAAATGAGCAAACAGGAGGCCAGCTCTTCAGCAGAGCTCTCCAGGGGAAGGTGGGGTTTGGTCACTCAAAAAAAAAGCGCATGAGAGGCCCAGACAAGTTTTTCCTTCATAGCTTGATGTAGAACAAGATGAACTTGGAAAGGGCTACTAACGGAAAGGGACCTGGCCTGGGCCTGACTTTGAAGCTGGGCATAAGAATTGAGAGCATAGTGTGGAGGTCAACAGACCTGGGTTCAAATTGTGGTTCTGTTGGGTGGCCTTGGACAAGTTACTTAAACTCTGTGCCTATTTCCCCATCTGCAAAATGAAAATAATGGCATCTATCCGGTAGAGTGGCTGTAATAATTAAATGTGATTATATAGTGCCAAGCATATGACAATAAATGGGCAATAAATTGTAGCAGTTATGATTATGAAGAACCAGAGCTGAGCAGACTATTTTCAGACCTCAGGAATTAAGAATCTCATAGACGACTTCATAGAAGGTGAAGAGAAGGACTTAAGTTCAAGGTATTAGATATGCAGATGCCTTAACAATCACCTAGTCCAGTTCTCTCCTTTCACAAGAAACAGGGGCCCAGAAAGGGAAAATGACTAGTTCAAGGTCACACTATGAACTAGGGGCAATAGTGAGCCTAGATAAGTTTTCCAGAGACCAAGGGTAGCTTCTACTACAACATCCAAGCTGAATTTCAGATGCAAACCTGAAATGAAGAGTGTAAAATACTTCCCTTTGTTTGCTTTTTCCTTGCCATGTGAGGGTGAGTTATGGAGATTTTCCTTATTTGCCATGTTTTTCTCACATCTCATGAAGACAAATTTTCTATCCCTGGGAGTAACGGAATAGAGGGTGGGGAAGAGAAGCTGTCCCAGAATAAGATATGAGAGTCTGGGAGTTATTATTATCTGCCAAAAAACCAAACAGCACTAAGAGGGAGCAGCTAGCAGTTTGGGCTAGCCTCTTCACCCACCTCCTTTCTCTCCAAGTGATCTTTCCAGATGACCAATTTGATGAGGTCACTGCTCTGCATGCAGCCCTTCCATGGCTCCACAGTGCACTGAGGCTCAAGTCCAGATGCAGGGAGGCCTGGCATTCAAAGTCCTCCATACACAGACCCAGTCTTCCCATTGTCCCTCCAGGTACCCATGTTTCCAACAGACCCTGCTTCCAAGTGTCTCATACTTTGCCAAAACTATTCACCTGCTCCATCACCCAGAGTCCTTCTCTGCTCAATCCCATTCTAGACCCTCATAAGGCAAGTGCATTTAATTTCTCTTAGTATTCTGTTATCTTTACCATGCCTCAAAATTCTCTTATGGAAAGCTGGGTGAACCAAGAAATTCTTCCAACTAGGATTTCCCTGGGTGTTTCAGGTGGAAAGCTAAAAGGGTAGATGAACAATCCATGACCTGTAAAGTGGATGTACTAATAAATGTTGCATCTCATATCAAAGATTGGATGAAACTAAAGACAATAGCCAGGAAAGGGCATAGGACACTCCTGCAGTCCTCAGTCAAGTCATCCCCAAGGTCTTGGTTTCTCATCTGCTAAAAGAGGAGGTTGGAAAAGGAGGTATCCAGGAACCCTTTTGGCTGTGACAGTACTTTCTGCACTGAAGGATCTTAACAAACATTCATATGGCTTTTGGGGAGAGAGGGAGGGAGAAAACTTTGATCAGGAAGAACTCAAAGGGGACTTCAAATATTTTTATAACTTTCATTTTCCTAAAAACGATCTGAGGCGCATACAGTGAAAATTAATATTATTTCTATCTGGGTGGCACATTTTTAATATTATTTTCACTATATTTTCTATATGTCACAAATATTTTATTTTAAAAAGAATTTGGTATCCTCTTCTCAACAGTAACCATCTCCATGACCTGTTTGCAATAGGAGACATGTTTCTCTGCTTGAAAACAGGCTTGTGAAAACAACTTAAGTGCAATACAAATATTAATTGGTAACATGTAAGTATGAAGTGGAATTATCCCTAATGGGAAACAAAGAAGGTAGTAAGAATGTGTGTATGTATGTGAGGGGGTGGGGAAGGAATTGAGTTAACTGATGAACTCTTGGGAAAGTTTCTCCAAGCGAAAATCATGGAAAAACCTAAATTTGGGACATTCATGCAGAGGCCAGATAAGTTATAAATATTGTGGAAGTGGTTCCTACAGTGGGTAAAGGTAGGACTTCAGAATACCCCGCTAATTCTCAGGTTTTAGGAAGCCCAGAGCTGTTGGGCCAGGGTGATCTGTCCTTGGTGCTGAACTCCAAACACACACTTCTGAACACAGACCATGAAAAGCACAATTCGTATCCCTCTAAGATGCAAGTTAATGCTCCAATTTCTAGAACATTCAGGTGTTCAAAATGACAGGAAGAAGTCCTATTGGAGGGGGTTTCTGGTACTTGCTCTCCTGAAATCTTTTCTCCCATTCCCATCTTCTGCTAGTCTTTGCTCTTTCCTAACCTTATGTTGAAGGTATGCTGGCAGCTCAGTATTGAGTTCCAGCTCAGTCCCTGACAGACTGCATCACTCAAGCTGCATCAATCATAATAGGCTCACTCAGTGAGCCTCTAATTCTTCATCTGTCAAGTGGAGATAATTGCACCAGGTGACAGAATGCTTGAAAACATGCTTGTGAAAACTATTTAAGTGCAATACAACTATTAATTGGTAATATGATTCCAATGTATGAAATATGAAGTGGAACTATCTTGAATGAGAAGCAAAGAAGATACTAAGCCTTGTGTATGTGGGTGGGGGACTGAGTGAGCTGAAGAACTCTTGAGAAGTTTTGAGGAAAACTGTCCAGTTGACTTCCTTGTGGGTAAATGAAAACGTTTTCAGATGGTGCCTGGTGACATTTGCAAGCATCACAGAATTTTAGAATGGAGGTGGGCAGTGAAGCATCTCTAAAGTGGAAAGGATGGTGTGGTGTCATTCAAACTCATTGGGCTGAGGGGCATTTTTACTGGATAAGGAAATGAGGCCTTCTGGGATAGTATAAACAGTTGGAGGGCTGAGTGTCAGGGCCCACATTCTAGTCCTGGCTTTGCTACCAATCTGTTCACAGAGTGGAGAGCATCTGAGTTCAAGCCCAACTTACCACTGGCTAGTTATGTGACCTTGGGAAAGTCACTTCACATTTACAACACTCTGATGAAAAAAGATATGTTAAAATCTACCCACCAGGATGGTTACAAGAGTAAAATGAAGTCTTTGATGACAAAGAACTTGCTAATCTGTCACTATCCATGATTGGTATATAATCTTTCTGAGTCTTGGTATTCATCATCTGCAAAATGGAGACTATAAGTTGAATAAGGATAAGGAGAATAACCACAAACCCACATCCTTTTTGGGTGGGACGGCAGGATGGGGTAGAGCAGAGGTGCGGACAGTTAAGAGGCTCCCAAGTCAAGAGACTGGGGCTCACTATTTAACTGCATCACTGCAGGCAGTTCTGCCTCAATGTCCACATAACTAAAATGAAGCTTGGACTTGGTCCCTTGTAGCTAAATGCCCTTCAACTCAAGCACTGAGGTTCTCCGCAGTTGAGTTCTATGTGCACACAGAGCTGATGCAATGTTGGCCTAGTACTCTCTGAGGGAGATAAGGTGTGGCCCAGCCAACAACTTTTATTTCCATTTCATCTCTGATTGGCAGGGCCAAGAATCAAGGGCCAGAAAGGAAAGAGACATTCCTTTCCCCTTTGTCTCTTTCTTCCCCACATGTAGGTGAACCCCAAAGCAGGCATGATTTATAAATGGTGGACCCATCTCAAGACAGAGACTCTGGGCTGTGAATTCAAAATTTTGGTGTTCTGCTGAGCTCCCTGGCTCTGGTTTGGCTTTCTTTCTGCTGCTGGCATTCTCGACAGGAAAATTAATTGCTGTTGTCATTCTGCTTTTTGTTCCAGTCTGTAACTCAGGAATAAGATATCTGAATGACATTAAATAACCTGTATATAAACGCCTTTTGTAAAGGCCAGTGCAATAAGCACAGAGAAGTGGGCTCCAGAGCTGGAACAGAGCCGAGGACAACTCCCCACTGGCAGCCTGTCCCATCTCCAAGAAAGAGGAGCCTGCGCATGTGGACACACAATGGGAGAGGGGCCCCCATGTTTTCCCTGGGAAGCAGTTCAACTCCAGCCTGCTGCTTCAGCCCTGCGTGGCAAACACAATCTCCTCTTTCTCCGTCACCTCAGGGGGTGCTCCTCACCACATTCTTTCTGTTATCCTGGTGTGAATTCTTCCTCTCCAGCCGCACTGCCATTAGGAAGACAATTCAGCTCTGAGTCACTGCTGGCCTGCCTGAGTGAGATACTGCTGAAGGGTCTAAGGTGCCAGCACTGAGCAAGCCAACTTAGGAAGGCTCATGGGTCAGCACAGGTGAGTCACCAGGCACTTCTGCCAGCTATCTCCTCACACTGATGACAGAGTTAACACGTGTCATTATTAGCATGAAGCTTATGCAAAGTTTACCCTCAAATAATAGCCACACTAATACTTGTGACAACTTACACACACATAAACTTGTATGCATATGCACAAGATCACTACCCTTTCCACTCCCCCTCCCCACACCCCACGGGGGATTTTGGTCTGGTTTAACTCTCTTCTTTTATAGAGGAGGATGCTCTATACAGTGATTTGCCCAAGGTAAGAGTCACAGGGTCTATACACCAGGCCCCGAACTCCCAGTTTAGTGTTCTTTCTACTACATTATCCTGCCTCTATCTAATACTATATTCTGTTCTAGAATCCACAAAACAGCAAAACCTGGGTTCCTGTCCCAGCCTGGCCTGCCAGGTGAGCTAGGTCACTGGTGAAAAGGACAGCAACATAACCTTAAGTTTGTAGAAGCTCTTTGCTCTTATGTTCTGGGAGAAAATTCCTGGTTCTTTGGAATCTGTCTACTTACGGTCTTAATTACTTGCGTGTACGAGATGGTGCAATCTGTGCCTGGGGACTCTTTGAATTGCAGATTAATATTCAACTAGCTGGAACGATCTTCAGAAGGAGGCTCGTGGTAATTAAGTTGGTTAGAGAACACTTCAAACTAACTTTTTTTATGGCATACAAGTGTTGTAAATTACGGGTAGAGGAAAGACCAGTCTCCTTCATGTTACATATAGGGAGTCATGGGGGCCATGCACCTCTGAGAAGAGTGGGTGTCTTTGAGGATCTCCAACTTAGGGGCTGGTGGCCTGCAGATTGAGGGGGCAGGATAAAAAGGGGCAGAGGAGAGGGAGAAGGCATGAACTGGACTGGGAGGTTCTGTCAGACAGGTTTGCATCTGTGACTCAAGAGCCAGTGACTCTGTCTTGGGAGGAGGGATGTCTTGGGTGGAAGAAAGTGATAGTGTGTGTGTGTGTGTGTTTTAAATGCAGAGACCAACGTCGCTGAAAAGAATCTAGTGAGTGAAATTGCTGGGTCATACCTGGTCTTCTAAACAAAAGGGAGAGAAAAGGAGCCCTGAAAGACTTTGTCCAAAGCTGCAGGGATTTTAAAAAACAATTTTGGGTATGTGCAAAACAACCTGTGTATTTTAGACCAGGTGCTCTTACTGCAGTGTTGTGCATGACAAACCAACATAACACAATAGGGTGTGAGGTTTGTCATGAGTGATTTGCTACTAATGTAGTACAAAGCTGGTGAATTATTTATTTTTCGCACTAAATAACAGAAGTGTCAAGGTCGTAACTGCATGACAACTTCCCTCTGTATTACTTGCCAATTCTTAGATGTTTTCTGAAATGTCGGGGTGTAGGGGGGTGGGATTTCACCACTAGGAGCCACTTACAACATCCAGTTAACCTCCCTTGGCCCCAGCCCATGTGAACAGCATATGTCACTGATTCTCAGCAGATTAAAAATGGAGCAAGCTGCTCCCGAGGGTGTGGTCAGATGGTCTGCTCCTGACAGGTAGGGAGCCATGGGGGTAGGGCAGAAGGGCAGGACAGGAGGTAGAGGGAGGGAATACCCCAACTTAAGTGCTGGAATGCCCTTAATGTCAAGCTGTGGGCATGACATGGGTGTGTTTAAAGGGGCTTGCAGGAGCACGACAGGTAGTGACTCTCCCACTGCAGGGATGGAAATATTGCCCTGTCTGTCCCTATCATGGCTTTAGCGTCTGCACCCTGTTTTTGGGGTGTTTTGATGAGATGTGGCCAACATAAGATTTCAGGGGACCCTGAAGGTGCAACGAGGAGGGACAGAGCTGAGGGGGAAGGTGGCATGGCTGGAGGGGACAGGCATGTAGAGTCCTGACCAGGCAGGCAAGGGGCCGGGTCCCTTCCTGCATGTGCCACTGCCCAGCTGTGGGACTGGGACCAAATCACTTCAGACCTCAGTTTCCTTTTTTGTAAAAATGACATGTGGAGAAGAAAAAGACAAAATATGGGAAGCGCTCTACAGTTACCCGCTGGTGTGAATCTAGACAAACTGGAGGTGTTGAACAATAGGCTGCACCTCTGCCAAGCTCCACCACCGACATACCTTGTGTGACCTGTAACAAGTCATTTGGGCAAGTCCCTTAACTCCTTGCAAGTCTCAGTTTCCCCAGCTGTGAAAATGGGGATAATAATAGTTGCCACTTCATGGGAATATTGTAAGGATTACAGTGCACACAAGTCTCACAGTGCAAGCTGTGAGAAGGGACCCCTGATGAATTTTTAAAAATTGTCATTATTATTCAGCTCAAATTGCCAACAATCAGGATGTGGTTAGGCAAATTACGGTACATCCATGGACTAGTACACAGTCATTCAAAATGATAGTTACGTGATAAATGAAAGAATGACTATGCCATGCTGTTAAGAGGGGAAAAGAACAACATCATATACATATGTACTCATTATGATGATAAAATGATGTATGCCTGTGACAGAAAATATAAAATAAGCAGAAATAAAAAATTTTCCCTCCCCAAATTATTTTTTCAATATTAAAAAACAAAGAAATTGGATAAGATGTTCCTGGGTGGGCCTTCAGCTTCTGGCATTGCAAGGTGCTAGAGCTCCCCTTGTTAGCTGTGGGGCCTGGAAGCTGGCCTGCCAGTCTAGGGGAGTCTGGGAGCCATGTGGGATGCCTGACTCAGAAGCTACAGTCAAGCATGGGGTGTCCTCAAGCACCAACCCAAGCAATGTCAAAGAGGCCCAACTGATTCCTTTGCTTAATTTGTATTAATCGATTTCCTATTTTAATTAATAATTCTAATTATGATGCAGCAAATTTACCCAACGGCCATGACTGAATTAATCAGGGTCTATTGATTGGGGCTGCAGAGTTATCCCAGAGTTTCTGACATCATCGATTTCCTGTTGGGAACAAATAAGGAAACACACGTAGGGTAGATGCAGCTGTCATCTCTGCCGTGCCCCAAACTAGGCTCAGAAACACCGTCCCTGCTCCCACCCTTCAGCAGGTTCAGAGCCAGACAGCAGAGCTTCCCTTGGGAGGCCATTCCCACCCTTGTTAGCTTCCCTAAGGAAGCAGGGGAGGCAGCTGATAATGGCACGCCTGCACGGGGTAGGGCTCTAGGGGTCAACTTAGCATCTGCCAGTGGCAGGTCTGGGCTTTTGTTTAGAATCTGTTTGAAATTCTGCTGCTGTTTCAATGGGTGGAGATTAACTTCCATCTCATTGTTCCTTTTGGAGATCCTTCTCTCCTGCCCTGTCATTTTATTGGTGAGGAATTTGAGGCTCATGGAGCAGAGTCTTGCCCACCTTGGCCCAATGAGTGAATGCACAGCCAGGACTACAGCTCAAGGCTTTGGCCTCCATGTGCTTTCCTGCTTTCATGGCGCTGAGCTAGGGCACACTGGAGGGCAGGGACAGCCTTCATCTGGTGTCTCTGTCCTCCTCCACAGGGGCTGCAGTCAGCAAAGAAACTTGCTCGCCAGTTTGGACTTGGTGAGGCAGCCCTGTCTGTTCCTGGCCTCGCCTCTCACCCTGGCTCTGTGCTTGGTTCCTGTTGTTATCCTCCTGGGCCAGGAGAATTCAGGACTCACAGCCCTGCCAACCCGTTGTGGGGTTGGGAGAATCTACACACAGAAACCTCCTCCCCACTAGCCAGCACCCTTTCCGATAGTCACATCTGCAGCCAACTGATAGGAGTTTAGAAGTTGAAAATGCCTATTAACTGGGGAGGCTGAGCATCACTTGGGCAACAGCCATACTGCAAAAGGTGCTCTGATTTGAATCAAAAGGACTAAATTTGAATCCATATTCTGCTACTAACTGTATAACCTGGATAATTCATATACCCTCTTGTTGAGTGAGTGATCATTCATTCAACAATTACTGAATCTTCACTGTTACAGGATGATGGGAAAATAAAGATGAAAAATCAAATATAGTCCTTTGTTCAAGAAACTCACAACATGATGGAGAAGAGAATCATAAACATGATATGGGGTAGTTAAAAGTTTCTTCATCTGGGGGACAGGGGTTAAACTCTCAACACTATCAAGCTATAGCCAGTCACTGCAGCATGAGTTCTACCCGACCAGGGAGCTGACCCACATGGCGCAGCAGACCTCTCCTGTCTCGCCCGCTGTTCCCCTCAGCTGTGAATTTCAGTGGATCTGCATTTTCTGTTCCTCACTCTGTCTCTGATGAGTCCTCTCACCCCCGCACCTCTGGCCTACACCCCAGCTCTTGTATGCACAAATAAAAATAAACCTTTTTTAAAAAAAAAATGTTTCCTCATCTGTGGAAGTAAAGGGTCTACCTCAGAAAATGGAAGGTTTATGTATATAAAAAGCTCCCCAAATAGTGCCTGGGATAGAGTAGGGACTCTGGGAAAGGAAATCTGTGGCAGGACATCATCAAACAGATGGCACACACCTGCTCTAGTGAAGTGCTGCTGGGGACTGCAAAGATGGCCACCACAGCCCAGGAGGGTGACAGGGAGGCCACGGATCTCTGCTCATCAGGGGTCATCTTCTTTTTCTGTACTGCTGGGAGGTCAAGGGGGGAGAGGAAGGAGCTTCTGCATATTTTTCAGAGGCCACCCATGGTGGCTGGGCAGGAGATGACTAGTTTTGTGATAGGGGACAGATTCTTTGACATTTCTAGACCTCAAATCATAGACTAAGATAGGGAAAAAATTTGCTACTTATTTATAGAATTATCTTTTCCTTTTATTTAACTATAGAAAAACCAACTTTCTCTCAGCTTTAATAATCATCAGCATATAACCAATCTTATTCCAACTGAGTTTTCGCCCCACCTCCACGTTCTGCTTTTTCCTTTCAGTGATCAATTAAGGATTGGTTGAGTGTTTGCAGCTACCCCTATTACCTCCTACTCACTTTTTCTACAATACTTGTATGCTGCCACTAGAGGGAAAGAGACTGTCTCATTTACTTGGTGCAAAAAATTTAATCTAAGAGTAGAATCACTGCTCTGAATTTTTCAATAAAAACAAAACAATTTGTCATTCAGGTTTTTAAGAAAAGAAACTCCTTCCCAGCCAACCATTCCTTTTCTGGAAACAAAGAGTTAAACAAAATTTAAACACAGTGACTCCTCTTAGCAACGCCCTTGACAACCTGCAACATTGACAAATTGTCTCTGATCCAAACTGCCTTCTTTTACAAAGCTTCCAGCTACAAATCCAAGCTGACAGCCAAATATCACCTTCAAAACGACAAGTTTAAATAAGTTATTATTTGTAAAGAGCTTAGAAGAGTGTCTAGCACATAGTAAGCACTGTACAAGTATTTGAGGGTTTATTTATTTTCAAATTTTTAATACTTTTTTTCCCTCTGTACAGGAATATAAATTCACTTCAACACTGCAGGAATTAGCAATGAATGAGTCTGCATTACTCTGGTTTAATTATCCTCTCCCTGTAAATGGGGAAAGAGATGCCTATGGAGACAGGAAGTTGTCCCAAAGGTGGCATGACGGAGGCTGGGGCTAATTTTTCTCTTGCTCTGACACCTCCCATCAGGGGAGACTCTGTAGATCCCTCTGGTTCACTGATGGTCTCTGGACTCAGGGTTGAGCCAAACCTCCTAATTACAGGGATGTTGGACAGGGGCTATATTTTTCTTTCCTTTCTGAGTTAAGCCAAGAAGAGCTGCCGGAGAAGCACAGCCCAAGTGAGCATGGATCAATTAAATTATCATAAGCAGCAGGGGGTTGGGGATTGGGGGGACTCACAAGCCATTATTACTGCAGTGGAGCTCTTGGCCCACAGACAGCTGCCTGAATAGGCAGGCAGAGATGGACAGACTGATGGGAAAGCTTGGGGCCACCTCAGGGAACTGTTGGCCCCACGGGTGTTCAGGTGCTGTTGCTAATGATGGTGACAGTGACTACTACCTTTAACTGAGTGCCTTCTGCAGGTCAAGAATGTTTCATACATTAGCATTTAAGTGGGTATTACTATCCCCATTTTCCAGAGGGGGAAACTGACACTCAGAACTGCTGTTTCTTACTCAAGTCATACAATAGTACAATGAAGAAGGTGGAATAGGGCTAGGTCTGTCTAGCCACCATGGTCCTCAGATGAACTTGCTTTTCCCTACCCTCACCACTCCAGGGTTCTCTGACCCTGCTGACTTGACCCCTCCGTTTGCCCTTCTCAGAGTGCCCCTCCCTGAGCTGGTGCTGGCAGGCTTCCTGTGCCTGAGGGTGATACCCTTCCCCTCAGTATCCACAAGTTCTACCCATTATAGGGGTTCTGGAAAAGGAAGCCCAGAAAGTTGTATTGCTGCTCTTTGTCCCCAGGCATGCCTAGGACGCTGGACTGGATTCTCTGGCCTCCTGGTCAGGTCCATGGGGCAGGGGAGACTAGGAGAACCTGACTTGTCAGCCAGTCAGCACAATGAGACTGGGGACTTCAGGATGCGGCAAAAGAAAACAAACAAACAAAGAGATAGTGAGTCTGACCCAGGGACTGGCCAGACTTAAAGCCCAGGAAGGAAGAGACAAAACAAGACCTTGGAGACAGGACTTGAGAGGGCTCCTGGAACTGGACTGTAGACTGACTTTTAAACTTCTCCAGAGAGGAGCTGGCTGGGTTTGAAAGAAGAAACAGTCTCATGGATGAAGGCGAGAGGAAGAGCACCAGGGTGCCAGGAGGTGCGTGGTTGGGAGTTAGGGGATTGGATGAAACCAAAGAGAAGGAAGGCACCCGAAGAGGCTGCACCCAAGCACAGTGTCTGTACAGCAGGGCCTTTCACACCTGAGTAGGCTCCCCCAGGCTTCAGGGAGCAGGGCTGTCTGCAGGACAAAGCCAGGAGGTCAGTGGCCATGGCCAGGATCAGACAGCAGGGGAAGTCAGGTTCCCTTACAGGAACATCTGTCTCCTTGGGTGTTTAACAGTCCAGGCTCGGGATCACATGAAGGCCCTAGCACAACTCAGGGTCTACTTCTCCCACCTCATTTCAGTCCCTAAGCAGGGCATGGACTATTTGGGTGGCCCTGCCCAGCTGGAAGTCTGCCTCGCCCAACTGTGCCCTTGCAGGACAGGTTACACCTGTGTGGCACTGATAGGGGGCTCAGGAGGAAAGAAAGGGGACCAAGGCTAGTATAGGAATCTACACACACACACACACACACACACACACAGTGTAGGCCACACATGCACACTATATGATGAGGCATTTTTTTTTAAACTAAAACTCTTGCTTTAAACTGAGATTCTTGCCCTGATAATATCCAAAAGTGTCACGTGTTGACACCATCGGATGTACCAGGGTCAAGATAACCAAGAAACTGATAAGTTCTGGGGGCTGAACATGACAAATACCAGGAATATCAACTAGGATGGGGTGTTCTGATGAGCTGTTTGTTTGTGACTGTCTTTGTGTAACTCATTATAAAAAGGCCAGCTTGAGATGAGATGGCAGAATGGTCTCTTCAGGGTGCTATACCCACAGTTCTCAGATCAATAGACAGCTATCTGAAAAAATAAAAGTACTTATAGATTCCATTGTTGTCTCTGCTCATGTGCTTGCTGTAGTGACAGGCAGCACCAGAACCCAGGCCTGATATGCTAACAGCACCATCCTGTTGCTCTCACCTTGGCCTCCTCCCTGTGGAATAAGAGGGTGGTCTACAGTAGTTCAGTCAGCCTCAGAGCTTCCAGCGGTTTTAGTGGAGTGGGTGCAGGTAAAACACAGATGACCACTCCAGGGTCAGAGTGACATCAGAGGACGTGGTTCTATCTGCTGAGTCAACCAGCAGCCCGAAAGCAAGTGTGAATATGAAACCAAGAGGGAGAATATGTGCGCATGGGGGACGATGTGTGTTTGTGAGCCTGTGAGCGTGAATGTGTCAGTGTGTGAGAGTGTGTCAAGGTTGAAAGATTTGGGGTGGGTGTGGTTATGAACAGTCTGAAGGGGAGGTTAGAGAGACAGATCTTTCCAGACAGTCAGGCAGACACAGAGTCAAGGAGGCAGTGAGTTCAAGAGAAGTATTTGGAGACACAGAGGCCCCAAAAAGAGACATGGAGAGCTGCCATAAAGGGAAATAGAGATCTGTGGAGATGGAGAGAAGTGAAGTGTTAAAAAGATAGCTACTTAGCAGAGGCCAGAGAATCAGTGATGGGTGCCCTAAGATGGATTGGAGGGTCAGCCTAACAATGAAACACATCACCACACCACTAGGCCTGTGGGGCTCTCTCTGGACCCCAGGGTGTTGGCTCCTCCTGATTCTCAGTGGGAGACAGTGCAGGGAGAGGGCGGCATGGTGTGTATGTGGTTTGGATGGATGGGGCCTGTTGTGTGGGCCAGGAGTGTGCCCTGCAGAAGGGCCCTGTCCCCTTTCTTCCCTGCCCCTCTGTCCGCATCTCACCACTCCCGGGTCGTCCCATGGGTCACTGACTGCCCCCAGTGGGCTCCTCTCTTTCCAGGCTCCAATTCTGACACGGCATGCCTATTCTGCTGACTTAAGTCTAATTTACTTGGGGAAAAAAAAAAAAAAAAACTTCCCTGGCCCCCAAATCAAATCACTCAGGGAAGGACGGGGGTTGAAAGGAACCAGGGGAAATAAATGTGTTCAGCAAGTATATTTTTACTCCAATAAAACCTGATTCAATAACCACCATGAATATTTCATTTGCAAGAGGATGCCCCCCCGCCCCTGCACTGGTCTCAAGCCAATTTTGCCTCCCTCCCTTGGGCAGCTCTCGGGCCCCCTACCTCTGAGCCATCATTAGACCAGCTTGCCAGGGGCCTGACGCAGTGTCAAGAATAGGGCAACGATACCTCTGAGCCTCAGTTTCCTTTCTGCCTTTCCTTTCTCTACCTCTGATGAGAATCAACAAAGACACAGTGGATGTGAAGAAATTTATATACCTCATTTAGTCACGCATCGCTTAAGGACTGGGATACATTCTGGAAAACGCATCATTAGGTCACTGCAAATGTCACAGAGGATAGCGACACAATCCTAGATGCCGTAGCCTACCACACACCTAGGCTGTGCATCGGAACCCCATTATATGTGTGGTTCGTCATTTGGCCATTGGCAAGTGACACGACTGTACTATCCTTCCCAAGGGCCAACGACCAAGGGACGAGTTACCTAGTAACTTTCGTCCTCCTGATCCCTTCTGTATACATGTTTTTAAGTCATTTCCACTGCTACCCTTCTTCCCTAATCCATTATTCATCCATCTAAACTAGGCTATGCCACCTCCAGTAGCAAATACAGGTGGGGATGGAAGGACCGAAACTGAGAATGGGGGAAATGGGATTTTCTTGTTCTGCTAAGACAAAAGCACCAGCCCTCCCCCAGGTTCAGGCCATGGGGGGAATAGGTGGGGCTGATCTCATCCTGGCCCCTGAAGGCAGCATGTGACCTAAGCTTGGCCAATCAGAATATCCTGTTCTCTGGTCATAGTATTGGTTCTGGGTGGGCAAGCGACCCCACCAGGCCAATGAGACTCAATCCGGAGCCTTTGGCTAGGACAGTTGGGTGACAGGCAGTCTCTCTCCACTGGGAAGGCAGGGCTGGGAGTCTATGGATCTGGACCTGCCGGTGTCCATCTCTGCCATTCTTTGAGCAGAGAGCACTTTAGAAAGAAGTGAACACAAAGGAGAACAGAGCCACGGAGGAGACAGATTATGACATCTGAGCCCCACCATGCAACTTGTCCCCATAGTAATATCCACCACTGTTCTTTCTGGTGTTAGAGGCAATAAATCCTCTTTTTTGCCTAAATCACTTTAGGTTGGGTTTCTGTCACTTGCAATAAAAAAGTACTGGTTAATACCTGAGACCTGAGACATTTTTCTTTCACTAATTAAAGACTTCTTCCTCCCCAGGGAAATGTCTGGGGAAAGAGGCATCAAATTGGAAGGAATGGTGGGCTCCATGCTGCCTGGCCCCAGGCCTTCACCCCTGGAGGCACCCTCACAAATTCAAATCAAATCAGGTAGTGGTGCTTATGGCTCCCCTGAAAGTTCCCAGTGTACCCAAATATTGGTGTCGTGTCCTGCAGGCACAATTCTTGGGGTTGCCCCACCCCTTCCTCACCTGCTCATGTTCCATGTCATTAATCAACCAATCAATTAGTCGATTAACAACAAAGAGGTAGTGGAAGAATGGGCTTGATCAGGAAGCTTTGACAGGTCAGACACTCCTCTGGACCTCAGAGTAATCTAAAAAGGGGAGTGTTCCATGTTTCCTGCTCCACCTAATGAAGGGTGGAGCTGAGCAGCAAGGGGAAGCCAAAGAGGATTTAGAAGACTTGGAGGAGGCTTGTGGGACAGACACATGTGAAGAAGCCATGCTTGCTTCTCGGCCTTGATCTTATAGCAGGGCCTTGGGGAACATGGAAAGAGACACCTGGAAGAGACATGGGTGAGAGATCTTCAGGGAGGCTGACAATGGCAGCCTTTATCTTTTTTTGTTTTTTAAAGATTTATTTATTTATGCATACAAGAGCTGGGGTACAGGCCAGAGATACAGGGGGTGAGAGGATTCACCAGAGACAGAGTGGTGAACAGAACAGGCAGACTGACTGAAATATGCTGCTGAGGGGAGTAGCCAGTGAGATGAGAGGTCTGCTGCGCCTTATGAGTTGCTTCCTGGCTGGCCGGGGATCGTACTCTGTGCTGCAGAGGCTGCAAATTGCTTCACAGTGCGGTGCTTAACCCCTTGCACCACTAGGGAGGCCCGGCAGCCCTTATCTTGACTTGTACTTTGATTTTGCTACTTTCCTTCCAGACTTGCCTGGCTTCTCCTGCCCCTTTCTTATGGTCCCACCAGAAGCCACCTTAGACTTGTGGCAAACTTTCAGGCCTCAGTGACCCTGCTTTGGGCCAACCTTGTTTGGCTGGGCATTTACCCATTAGGGGATGGGTAGCTTTGGGGGTTTCACTAGGAAACTATTATCCTCCCTTCCTCTCCTCACACATTTATTCTATCAAAGTTCTTTTCTATTAAAGGTCTTACACACTAACATGTTTTGTCTTTATGAAGCAGATGGCAGAACCCATTTAGAGCATGCAAATTTGGGGGTCTTGGGGTACTCCTCAGTCTGTCCACTAACAGTTTCTGTCACTAAGAGAACAGGTGTAGATAAGGTGAATTCAAATCCAGCTTGAACATCCTTCATATTTATGAGTCTTTATGATGTTTTAAGTTTTTGGGGAAATAAAAATAAAGGACTCTCCCTTAACCTCACAACCTCAATAGTGCTGTCCTCCACTGGGCAGGGTGGTTGCACAACCTTTCCTGTGACGATAAAGAGGCTGTGTCTGAGGGAGACAGAAACAGCAGCCAGTGCTGGGACAGGCTGAATAAAAGTCCAAATGGCTTTCCACAGGAATTCCGGGCATCCCAGATGCCCCCTCCCCAACCAGCCAGCTTGGCAAGTATGGAACCAAGACCTAGGTGAGTTGCTGTGTAGCTCAGGAGAGGAGAAGAGAGGATGGAGAGACTAGTACTTGTGGGGATCTGTTTTCTCTACTTCACTATTTCGTCTATTTGCAAGAGTTCGTCCATGGCACCGCAAGACCCAGGAAAGGGCTGGTACTGGGAGGGAAGGTGGTGTGAGGGCTCTTGGATCAATTGGGGATTAAGGATGTGGGGCAAATGAGGAGCAGTGGGGCAGGGTTCAGGAGCAGAGACAAGCAAGATGTCAGATGTAAATATCCCTGCAACCAGAACCACCTTGGTCTTGGGTCACAGCTAGCTCAGCTCAGGGTTCTTTCCTGCGGGCTATTCTATCACATGTGCTAACATAAAGGTAAGACAGGATGTTTACTGCAAAAGGCTGCCAGTGGAGGGGCTGGCACAGGGCTAGGTCCATTCAGAGGAAGAGCTGCCACAGGTGAGGGTCCTTCACTCTCTTTCAAGGTGTAGGAACGAAGTCCTGAGGACAGAAAGTGCTGGGGCTGAGATGAACAGAGGCAGCTCAGTGATCATAGACAGCTCCCTGACCTCTCCAAGACTGGTCTGGATTGTGGTCTCCCTCCTCACCACACACCTGTCTTGTCCAGACCTAGAGAGCCCATTCTCCCAGGAGCCCAATCTCCTCACCACCCCAACATGGAAAGTCACCTAAGGGAGAAGGGTGTGGCCCAATTTCTGTTTGGCCTGAGGCCAGGGTCTATTTTCCATTATTGGTAATTCCAGGCTGTATTCCAGGCTGTCCTTACAGTAGAGATACAATTAAAGGTAAAAGAACAAATCAATCTGCAAAATCTTCTCTTCTTTCCTCTCCTTTTTGCTCCCAGTCCTTCTTCTCTCACTACCACCTACAATAGCCCCAGACTCCCAGAGCTCAGTCAGAAACCTGGAAACCATTCTGGATACCTTCCTCTACCCTACCCTCTGGAACTACTCAGTCACTAAATTTTGTCGCTCCTATCTATTCCCCAAACCCTGTGGTGCCCCCCTTAGCACACACACAGTTGCCCTGTCCAGGCCCCTGCCATTAACAACCAGATCATTGACTCTGCCTCCCAGTGCTACCCTGAACTTGGCCTCCAGCCCACTTGGTTCGCCTGTAAAGCTAGAGGCTTGGCTGGGTGATCTCCAAGCTCTCAGGCCATGATCTGTCTAAAGCAGCAGGACTTTGACCACTATTGTTAGGTCTCAGCCCCTTTGAAGAATCTGATGAGAGCTGTGCACATTTCTTAACAAAGTGCACTAACCCACAAACACACATTTGTATACAATTCCAAGGAGTTCATGGTCTTAACCAGGTCCCACGTCCGGGGACTCTAGGTTAAGAATTTCTAGGATCCTAGAGAAAAGCTGAAAAGGAAATCCCATTCCTTCACTATCCTGTGGGCTATGAGAGCAGCTGCTCCTTGCCCTGAGTTCCAGGTTGCAGTAAGCTGTCTATTAACTCTGGACCTGGGGCTGGACCCACAAGATCCCCTAGACATGGCCCTGAAGGGTGACCCAGTTTGTAGGAAGCCCAGCTGGGGCTGGAGATATAACCATGTGTCCCAGCCACATGCAGACCCAGTTAAAAGGCAGATTAATGGGTGGTCAGGTGCGAGGAAGCGGGCCAAGGCTCCACGCTGGGGAACACAAGGCATTTGTTCCCATCTGTAAGGCACTGTATGAATCCCTCCTAGCTGGCCTTTCTGAATGGAGAAGCCTCCCAAAGACTAGCAGCCCCAGTTGCGAAAAGGCTCTTCTGTCTTTGCTCGCTGCAGAGTTCACAGAATCCAAGTGAGGTCAGAGCGCCTGTGAGCACGTGCGGGAGAAGAAAAGCTGTGAATCAATGGGTTGGATTACAGACCCTGCCGCCGCAGGCAGATAATAGCAGCAAAGTGCCAGTTGCTCAGACCGAATGTCCTTACACTGCACTGTCAGAAAACGCCAATCATAGGAGATTAATAACAGCGAGGGGTACAGCCCCCAGGAGAATGGCCTGAGGTCAGGCTAGCATCAACCAAGAAAGGGGCTGGGGAGGGTCCCGTGGGTGGGTGGGGGTCCAACTTGGAGGCCTTTGGGGAGGTAGACATGCTGTCTTGGCAGACTGAGGATGGAAGAGGGTAGGAAAGGGTTGGAACAGGGGATGAAGACTGTCAGCAAAAGCAAGATGGGGATCAACAAGGTGGAAAAAACTAGGCTTACGGTAGGCTGAATTTTTCCTGGGGGGCTATGAACAGACTCTGACCCAGCATTAACTGTACTCCTGAAACCCAGGCCAAATGCTGCAGGAATATTAATAGCCATACAGTCTCCCAAGTCCAAGACTTTCCCTTAGAGTTCAGGTGATATGGGGAGCATGGTGGGCCAGAGCAAATCACCCCCAAGGGCAGCCCTACCATCTGAAGAATTTTGAATCTACAGTCAGCCCTCAGGGGCTCCAAGGTCTTCCCACCATGCATCCACACCTGACCCTCACAGCAAGCCCAAGAGGTGGGGCTGTTAGCACCTTGAGGGGTGGGGGCGGGGGAGTGAGGAGAACACCCAGGCTTAGAGAGTGACTTTCCTAGATACACAGAGCTGGCCAGGGGCACTCCCATACGCCCGTTACCTTGTTTGTGAAATAGCAATAAATGTCTCACAGAAGTGATCCTGAGTGCTGGCATTTTCTGCATGCTGGGCCTTGTGCTCAGCCCTCAGCACACATGATATCATGAAGTGTTTCAAGAATGCTGTGGGCTGGTACTGTTACTCCATTCTGTAGATGTGGAAACTGTGGCTCAGACAGATGATATAACTTGTCCAAGGTCACACAGTGTGTGAGTGACCAACTCAGGATTTAAACCCTGGTGGCGCTGACTTCAGAGCTTATAAAAATCAAATGTGTAGGGGCTTCGTGATATGCTTTGTGGAAATCAGTTATCAGTTCAAGCACTGGGCCTGATGTTGTGTGGAGAGCAGAGAGAGAAGTGAGGATCTTAGTTCAGCTTAGCTAAGCAAGGCCAGAGCCAGACTGGATCTGCTGGAGGAGAACTGGATGGGGTGCCTATCTGGGTGGAGTGGGGCTGTGTGGCAGTGGGGGACTGTGGTGGGGCCCCTCTCTGTAATTCAGCTCCCCACCACCCTTGCTAATGGCCTTCAGGGGAAATCATCTGCCAGGGGTGATTTTCTGCTGTTTTGAGATCAATGCCTGGCCTGGAGTGAGCCCCTCATTGGATAATGAAGATGAATCCCAGCCAGGTCTGCCCAGAAAGAACGTTAACTAAATGAAGATGGCAGTTCGGTGACTGTGGAGTTTGTATCAGGGCCAAATTGAACTCTCTCTTCCAGTGTGTAGATGCAAAACTTGGGCTAGTGCCCAAGAGGGGCGACACACATCCACATATGCACACATTCTCTCTCTCCCCATCCCCCTGGATGCTGGCACCCCCTCAGGGAAGAGTTGGTTCCACACTGACTCCCGGGTGGGGGTGTCCTCCAGATCCACTCTTGCCTGGTTTATTGAAACTCATGCCTGGTTTATTGAAACCCAAGTCAGCCTAGAGAGGGATGGATAGAGGAAGCTCAAAAGAGGGGGGCTTGATGCAATGGGGTTCTATTCAGTTTCCTGTCTTGACCATGAGGACCATCTTAGCACTAAAGAGTCAGACCTGGATTCCAGTGTAAGTCTTACAAGCTTAAGTCAAACTAAAAAGCTCCAAGCCTCAGTTTCTTAACCTATAAAGTAGGAGTGATAGTGGAATTTGCTGGATAGTGCCATGTGAATGGCTAAGTGGTATACCTCCTTTCGTCCTGCAGGCCTCATGGAACTCTCCCCCACCCTTTGATCCTCAGGCACCCCAGAGACCCAGACTGGTGTTTGTGAATATCTTTCCCACGTCTGCTTCCCAGGTACCAAGGATCAACCTCTTTAAAGTGCACAATGATGGGGAATTCCCGGCCCTGTTCCTTTAGATAATAGTGAACAACAATGCTTCCCAAATGCATAGCATATAAAGGAGAAAACAGCATGGGGGACATGAGAGACAGAGCAGCCTGGAATTGTTTAGGATGCTGAGGCCCAGTTTCCTTACCCCAGTTGCATGCTAGAATCATCTGGGGAGCTTATAAAAGTCAATGCCAAGTCAGACCTCTAGGGTGAGGCTTGAGCAGGGTGTGTGTTTTTTCCCAAGGCCCCCTAGGAGATTCCAGTCTGCCACCAACTGCAGAAGCTCTGTCTAGAGAACTTTAATATGTACAAGAATTACCAGGGAAGTCTTGTTAAAATGCAGATTCTGGGGGCCTCCCCGGTGGCGCAGCAGTTGAGCGCTGGGTTGCGAAGCTGCCCGCAGCCTCTGTGGCGCCGGTTCGATCCCCGGCCGCTCCCCGGCCACCAGAGGAGGGTCCCACATGGCGCGCAGACCTCTCCTGCCACCCGCTGCTCCCCTCAGCAGTGTACTTTGGTCCTTCTGCCTGCTCTGCTCCCCGCTCTGGCTCTGGTGAGTTCTCTCACCCTCCCGCGCTTCTGACTGTACCCAGTGCATGTATAAACAAACGAACAAACAAACAAATAAATAAATAAAACATGCCTCTATTTAAAAAAAAAAAAAATGCAGATTCTGATTCTGGAGGCCTGGGGTGGAGCCTGAAACTGCAGTTCTAACATTGCCTGGTTCTACTGATGCTTCAGGTCTGTGGGCTGTACTTTTGAGTAGCACTGCCCTGATGAAGACCCCCTGGGTTTATCCCTCTGTTCCTTGCCAGGCCCAACAGGCTTCCACACTGTGTTGCTCTCAGTACACACCTCCAGAATATAATGCACCCATGAAAGAGACAGCAATTGATTTGGAGCCTGATGGCCTGTTCTTGAATCTAAGTCTTATTGTTCTAGCTTTCTGGACTAGGATAAGGCACTTACCAAGCATGGACCTCAACATTTGTGTCTATAAAAGAGGTATGCTGGTACTATCCCAAGAGCCTCACAGGCTCAGTCTAAGAATTAAATGGCATCATGCATATGAAATGTAAATTGATAGTAAAACTTTTTCTTCTTCTTTTACTTGTTACTGAAAGGTACACAGGGCTTTCCACCTTCAATGACCTCTAAGCTGATTATTACCATTGGCTACCTGCAAATACCAGCACCCTGACTCCCCAGCAATGGAGTGTGCACTGGACATGCCAGCTGCACAGACCTTCTGTGCCTCCTCCTCACCCAGTTCTAGAGGCCTGGTCAGGCCAAAAAGCTAGCTCAGGAGCAAGTGTGCTACCAGATATATAAGCACACCAAACTTGGAGGACCTGTGTCAGACCCTGGCTTTGCCCCTTCTTGGTAGGGATTGAGCCCACATTCTGTCTCCCAGTCTCCAAATTACCATGTTCTGAGGCAACCCACATACCAGTGTCTCTTCCAGCTGACCCTGCCCATGGGTCAGCAAGGCAAGGTGGTGAGGAGAGGGCCCATGATAAGGCCAGGCTAGATGGAACGTCTCCATTTCATGAGCCATAACCACTGACTAAGACTATAGTACCACTCATTCTTCCCTGTTCACAGTAGCAGAGCCCCAGCTGTGATCTGTCCCCCACAAACCCCCATCCCATCATTACCTATCTCAGGGGCTCCAACCTTAGCAGAATCATGTGGAGAGTTTGGAGACTCAGCTTCTGGGCCTCTCTCCTCAATGATTCAAATTGAGTAGGTCTTGGGCAAGAATTTATCTTTTTTTTTTAAGTTCCCAAGGGTGACTTTGCAGAGTCAGGGCTAAGAACCAGGGCCCTCACGCTCTCCTCTTCCCATGCTGATGCCATTAGAAAGCCCTGAGTCTAGAATCAGAAACCCCAGCTTCAAGTTGTGACTCTGGCCCTTAAGCGGTGAGCTAACATACATCATTTAAAAGAACTGGGTCTCAATTTCCTCAACTGCAGAATGGGGATGATGAAGCCAGTTGTCTTGAAGAATATTCAGAGTCAAAAAAGCACAGAGAGAGGGGGCCTCGCTGGTGGTGTGAGGGGTTAAGTCTCAGCACTATCAAGGTATCGGCAGCCACTGCAACACAAGTTTAATCACAGTCCAGGGAGCTGACCCACATGGTGCAGCACACCTCTCCAGTCTCGCCCGCTGCTCCCTCAGTATTGTATTTCAGTAGATTTACCTGTTCTGTTTCCCACTCTGTCTCTGGTGAATTCTCTCACCCTCGTACCTCTGGCCTACACTACAGTTCTCGTATGTATAAATAAATAAATCTTTAAAAACAAAACCAAAAAAGTTCAGAGTGTGGGAACACCTGAAAAGATGGATGTGCCACACAGAACCAAGGAGCTCTGAGAACTGGTGCATCCACCCACATCGTCCTGCAGTCCCTGCCTCAGCATGGAACAGGCCCAGCCAGCCAGCTCTGCCTAAGGCAACTCCAAGAGTCTTTGGCCTGACAGGCAGGCTCCCCCTGTTGGTGGCACCTCACTTTTGCAGCTGGCTCTCAGTTCCCACCCAGTTCCTGGGGACGTACCCTGTGCTCCTACCTCCACACTTTTGCTCAAGCTGTAAGCTTGACATGAGCTGCTCTTCCTCCCTCTTCAGGTTCAAAGCTCAGCCCCCCTCCCAGAGCCACCTCAATGGCACCTTCTCTGGAAAGACATCTATTGTCCAGTCTCCTCTTCCTGGTAGCATCTGGATCTATGCAGCATAGAAGCCTGTGCTAGACTGTGAGCTCCTTGAGGACAGGTAATTTGTCTTAGCATCTCTATAGCCACCATAGCACCTAGCACAGACCCTGATACATAGTAAGTATCCAATAAAAGCCTTTATAACATAAAATGAGCACCCTTGCTAGAAAGCCAATAAGTACAAATTAAAGCAACACGGAGGTCCCATTTTATACTTCTTAAATTAGCTAGTTAGAGGGGGAAATGATAGCATGCATCACTGACAATGTTATGCCGAAATTGGTGCACACATTACTGATAATGCTGACAATTGGAATGATCTCTTTGGAAAATAAGACGGCAATATATATCAAGGGTTATAAAAATGCTCATTCACTTTGACCCAGTAATCCCACTCCTAATACTGTATCCAGAAGCAATCATTCAAAAGAATAATAAGTGTTAGGTATGCATGAAGATATTCATTGCAACATTATCTGTAATAGCCCCAAACGGAAAACAACCTAAATGTTCAACAATAGGGGAATTGTTAAGTAAATTATGGTATATAAACTCAACAAACTATTATGCAGCCATTTAAAATATTTATGAAAATTATGTAACATGGAGAAATGCTTATGATAAAATGTGAAATAAAAAACTCAGAATATAAAATTATATGTGCCTTATAACTGTGGTAATAAAAATATAGGCATGGTGACAGGGATCAGAAGGGACTCTGTAAAAATGAAATTAATTATTGTGTTAAGGTGGTAGGATTGGAGGTGATTTATTTTTATTTTTAAACATTTCCTGAAAGAGTATTACAATGCCATTCCACATGCAAAAGTTAAGTAGCCAAATACAGGTTTGGTGAGAGAATATAAGGAGAGAGAGAGATGAGGGAGACTGGTGATGTGTGGGGGTCTCTGGGGATTCAGTTTCATCTTTATATCCCAGTGTATCATGGAGAGGCCCTGTAGTCTGAACGGGGATGAGCCTTAGAGAAGTATGGCTATGTGAACACAAATGACCTGCTTTTTGGGGTGCACATAAATCATTTATGTTACTTTTTGGGGAAAGTTAGATTTTCTCAGTCTCCCAGAATCCTAACCACCTCCCACCCCAGTACACTCCTGGGAGCTGGGCCAGGGAGGGCTCCAGAGGATGTTCAAGGGGCTGATGGTGGATGAGATCTTCCCAGGCGGCCCCTTACCCATAGGAGACGCCTGAGCCTGATGAGGAATGAGAACCTTGTTCTCCACACCCATCCATCCTTATCTCCAAGCTTTGAGAAACTACATCCTGTGCGCCTGAGACAGTCCTAGTTTTCACCTGCTGTCCTGGCATAATTATTAATAGCCCCTTTTAGCCCCAGAAGTGTCCCAGTTGGGACAAGTCACGTTACCCAAACTCCTGCTATGCAAACACATGACACATATCCCATACATGTTATGTACATGCCTCAGACCATACGTCCATTACCACACGTCTCATTAGAGCAGGAAAAGAAGAGAGGAAACATTGCTTTTGTGACTTATGAGAGAGGAGACAGGGGACTGATGAGACAGGTCGACCAGACCCAGAGAAGTCAAGACATGTTTCAGGTGGGCCCTGGCTCACCCCCTCCCATCCCTATTGCTTGGCTCCAGGGCCTCTGTCCTGGGGCCTCCCAGGGACCTCACGCCTTCATTCTCCCTTCCCAGAGCATGCTCCTTTCACATCTCTCCACTAACACCAGTGCCTCCTGGGTCTTCCCACCTTCTGTGTGTGATCTTATAGGCTGAGTTGCCCCTTTCCTTCCTCTGGACCACCCCTGCTAACGGAGACAGTCAGTGTTATTTAAGTATTCGTCCCTGCTTCCCCTACCCCAACTCATCCTCTGCTGAGCCAGTGGAATTCCTCTCTCTATTCCTGGGGACATTTTTCACCTGTCCTTTCTTCAACCAATGTTATCTCAGCGCTAAGCGGGATCATAATTCTGCCCAATGTCATGGGAATTCTCGGCAATCTATTACTTCAGACAGCGACAAAGTCCTTCAGGCTCAGATACCTGAACACACACTCGCAGATAGATTTAGGCACCACTATTCATGGACCCACGCTGCACGTCTGTGACATCAGCACCACCCATGCACCACACAGAAAACTGCAGGCATTCACAGTATATGTCTCATGGATACCACATTCCCACATCTCTCTCTCTCACTGGCACACTCACTCACACACATACACACACACACACACACACACACACACTGCATATGTAACAAAAACACACAATGCCCACCTCCACCAATTCCTGCTATGCAAACACATGACACATATCCCATACATGTTATGTACATGCCTCAGACCATATGTCCATTACACACTGCTCACACAGCGCACATGTGTGCACATACACGCACATCTTACACCAAGGTTATAGGGTTCCTGCATTGTCAAGATCCTGCTCGGGGAAAAATGCTCAATCTTGCCACAGAGGCCACGTCCCCCACCAGGCTGCATAAGGACTTCATCAAGGAGCATTCATTACTGCTAACGAGCATTACATGCCTAATTAATTCCCAGGCTTGGTTTGAAAATCTGACCCGGGGTCTGATTTCCATTCCAGGAAAAATAAATGAAGAGCTAAAAGGGCTCATGTACTGGGTTAGCAGGACTGAGGGCCCACTTGCCTTTGCCTCTCCTGTTCCCACACTCAAGCCATAGGAAAGATCAGCCTGATATTGGAATGACAGACCTCATCCAAGTGGAGGGAAGCTGGGTTTCTTCTGTTGCTTTTCTGAAGCATCAGAACCAACTCCTGAAAGGTAGAATGTCTTAGGAGCATCTCTGGATGTGTTCTGTGCTCTACGTTAAGTGAAAATCCCTTCACTTTTACATGAAGAGCTCCTTCTCTGCACCACCAACTAACATCTTGTATTCTCCAGCACATGTTCCTTGATGGGGCAGCGCGGGGTGGGGGGAGGGTCCCATCTGTACAGTCAGATCTTCTCTGCCCAGGCTGGCTTCCTGTGAGATGGAGCACAGAACAATAGCTTGCCATGGGAGGGAGGCCTGGGCCTGGGTTAGGCCCTTTGGACAAACAATATTTTTCAAACAACAAACAGGGTTTATTTAGAATCAAAACAACAGAAAAGAGGGCAAAAAGGACAGTGCATTCATGGCAAGAATTTCCCAAGTCAGAGACAAACAACCCCCTGCATAACTTCCAGAGAGCCCCACTTGGTTCCCCTGCAGAAGGAGACATAGGCAAGTTGTGTCTTGTAGTGGCTGATTTCCAGGAGCATGGGCCTCTCTTTCTAGCTTCTTGACCTCATTTAATTAGGAGTCTGCATGTTAATAGCCACATTTCCCCTTTTTGATGCAGAGCTTTCTCTGAAAGCATCACTGCTCAACAGTGAGGTATATTCCTGGATTTGAAGACCTCTTGCCCTTGGTGCCAGGAAAGACCTTCCTAGGAAACACCACTTTCATCACTGCCCCCACTGAGCCACGTTCAGGGAGAGAAAAGAGAGGTATAATCAGGATTAATAATAACTACTTCCTAAAAGGGTGAAGGATGCTAAATCCAAGCACATACCTGGTTTCTCTTCAAAGTGGGGTACCAGGGAAAGGTAGGACTTCTGAGCCCAGGTTTGGGGGAATGTTTATACTCTGGTATGGAGGAAGTAGCAGGGCTTGTGGGAGAGCTTGATTCTACCCTTGCTATCTGATTATGGGCACATCACTTCCCTGCCTCTGAGCCTCAGTTTTCTCCTCTGTAAAATAGGGAGATGTTAGGGGAATGATCCCCCAAAATCCACTCTATGGTTAAGGCTTTATATCTTTTGTTGTTAAAATCCATTTTTTTCACTCTTTCCTCTTCTTAAACACCAGGAACAAGAAGATTAAAGTTTCACTTGGCACTTTGGTTTAACCAAGCCGCTTCAAGCACAAGCACGTCTTACAAGAACATGGGAGATGTGCAAGGAGAACATTACTGTTTCCATGTTGCAGATGAGAAAACTGAGGTCTAGACAACTAGGTCTAGACAACATGTCAATGACATGTTCTTGCAGTTCATGGGCAGAACAGAGACCAGGCTGAATCCAGGTTCTGTTTCTAAGCCTGTCTTTTTTCTACTGTATATGATGCAGTTTCTCAGAATAGATGATGAGGATGGGACCAAGTTCACTAATCCAATCACCTGAGTCTCTCTGGCTCTGTGCTGTGCAGCACCTGAATCCAGAGCAGGAAGGGAGAAAAGAAAAAATGGGAGCAACAAGGAAGGCTTGGTTTAATCCTTCAGTACCTAGCGGGATTAACTGATCATTTGGGGCACATGCCCCTGCTCAGGGGCAGTCCAGGGCAGTGGCTCTCAAAGTATGGTCCCCAGACAGGAGCATCAGCATGACTAGCTCCTGCAAAGTCTTGGCCTCCCCTTCAACCTACACTGTCAGAAATGAAAGAGGTAATGATATAGCTACCTATATGATACAATTTTAGGAATGCCAGGATTCATTGCGCCACTGAAAATATTCCTTGAGCAAATACAAAGAAAGACAGAAGAGGGAGGAAGCTTTTATTCCACAGAGTGGAGGCCAACCGGCTAAATTCCCCAGGAGCAGGACCACAGCGACCCACCAGCTCCAGGCAATCATAGAAAAAGGGGTTTGCTCAGAGCAGGTATTGACAGCTGAGATGGGAAATTGAACGTTTTTGTACGTAGCTTAACTCCAGCCTGGGAGCCTAATCTCCTCACTAAGGGAAGAGGGAATGGACATGCCTTGTGACTTTCTAATGTGTTAAGCACAGAGCTAGACATTTTACATTCATCATTTCTTGTGCTTCTCTCAAACAAAAGGTAGGTGGCATTGTTCCCATCTTAGGGAAGGGAATGGGCCCCCTGAGCTTGCACAGGCTGCCCAGGTCACACTGTGCGAAGGGACTGAAGTTTAAACCCAGCTGGACCATTTCAAAGCCCCTAATCCTGCTCCCTCTACTGGACTATGTACCAAGCCAGGAAGCCGGTACTGTTCCAAAGCCTGGTGCCTCCACAGAGGGCAGGGCTGAGCCGTCTGGCTCAGGGTTCCCTCTAATCTGTGCCTTGCAGCAAACCCTCCCAAGTTTCAGCCACAGTATTAGAGCTGCTGGTCCTTAACATTCACTGAGGCTTAATGGATAATAACACCAAATGTGGCACCAGAGGACTGACCGTCCAGCTGGGGAGACAAATGTAACTCCACTGCAACAGTGACTAATGCCAGACAGTGTTGAAATACCAACATGAGTACTGTGGCCATTCTTAAGGGGGAGAGAGATGCGTCCCTCTCGCTAGATTACCTAGAACAGCTGTGCAGGGCTTTCTGGGAGCAGTGGCAGGGTACTGATGGGTCTTAGTGCTCACATTCAACGCTGGTAGCATTGTTGATAGCAGAAAGTGGGCACTTCAGACTGACTATCCATCAGGCCTCTAAAAAATTCCAGATATTTTACTGATACTTTCCCAATCTCTTTCCCACTCAAGAATTTCTCTCTTAACTGCATGCAGTAATGCAAATTTGGTATACTGGGACGTATACTTCATAGCAAGGGTATACTCTGTCCTCCATGTAGTGGCTCCTCTAAGCCCTACAAGGTAAGGCAGGGACTCTGAATGAGGGCTGGCTATGTGCGCACAGGGGTGGCAGCTACTAATGGGGATTCTGCAGTTGGCAGTTGAGGGCATCCCAGAGTATCTTATTCATTTCTCTTTTGGAACACTTATACCACTGCTGTGGTCACTCACTTCCATGCCTCAAACCTTGACTAGACCAAGGGAGACGAGGACACTGTGCAAGTTTGTGTGAGTCTGTGCTACTCAAGGAACCTGGCCAAGAGGGAAATGGGCTGAAATCCATTGTGCCCTCAACTTGCCACTGGGGCTACATCTGCTGGGAGGAAGGGATTGCTTTTCGCAGTTTCTACAAAGGAACTGTTTAGGTTGGGGATGTGGTCAAGGCCACGCTCCCTCTGAAGCCTGCAGCATAATCTTTTCTTGCCTCTTCCTGGCTGCATGTGGTGGACTGGCAGTCCTAGGCATCCACCAACTTGTGGCTGGGGCACTTCAGTCTCTGCTCCCATTGTCACAGTCTCCCTGCATGTGTCTGTCTTCACATGGACATCATCTTATCTGGTCACCAGTCAGGCTGCGTTAGGGACCCAAGTTCCTCCAGGATACTTCATCTTAGTTTAAGGAATTACATCTGCAGTGACCCTATTCCAAGTAAGGTCACTTTCTGAGGTATTGGGGGTTAGGGTTTCAATATATCTTTTTTGAGGAAGACCTATTTCAGCCCATAACAGGAATGTCTTAGAACTCCAAAGGGGCTATTCAACACTCTGTGAGGCTGGGAGCCAATCAGGCAGACCAGGGCAACTTCAGGCAACCAGGGTGGGGTGAGCTCATGGTTATTACCATAATAAATGTCTTCTTCTAGAACTTTCCTTGTCCTTGAGCCTGGACTGCTCTACCCCCTATAACTTCAGCAGTAGGTGCTCAGTGGTGGTTGGTGACCCAATGATCATGTCAAATCTGTCAAATCACCTCTCCACACCTCTACTGGAAAAGTGTATATGCCACAGGGCACACAACTATGGGATGATCAGCTCTGTGGCTCCTCTTGGGTTGAAATCAGATGCAAACAAGCTGGGCATTGCCAGGCCAGCTGGGGTGCCAGGGAGTGCTGGGGGTAGGAAGATCACAGCTGCTGTCCTGGCAGGGCTTCTGGGGGATGTCTGGGCAGAGCTACACTAATGCCAGGTGACACACAGTCCTTTGCCCACATGTTTACACAGCTAACGTAATTATGCCTGTGGGATACTGACACAAAAGGAGCCACATTTGAGAAGGCCTTATCAGCCACCCCAGATTACTGCAAGAGAAAGGTTTCCACATATGCACAATTAAGGAATGTTGGCAACAGGACTGATCCTGCTAAGAAATAGGACTCTTTAGAAGCTGATTGGGGGGGCAGTAACATGTATGAGGCCTTACAAAGAACTCAGTTATCTATTCATTCAACAAATACACCCCGAACAACTTCTAATCAATTGAGTGAGAGGGGATTTAAAGCTCTAACACCAGTACCAGAGGAAAATATACAGAAATAGGTAACTGTATACTGATATATTTATAGATAAGCTAATATGATGTCTGGACAAGAGGGAGAGTATGTAGGGATATGGATGAAACAAGAGTGACCAGCAATTGATACTTGCTGCAGCTAGGTGATAGTTATATGGGATTCATTATATTAATCATCTACATTTGTATATATTTGATATATTCTGTAAGTTTTAAGAAATAAAAATTTAAAAGAAAAAATGTAAGGGACACTTGATGCATTAGGGACTGGATGACGTAAAAAGTATCAAGAGTGCTTCCCAGAAGAGGCAGGGACCTGAGTCTAGTCTGAGAAAAGAAAACAGAAACCTTCTATACTTGGGGAGTATCTGTTATAGCAAGATGAATATAGAAGGAAGATCGTTTCTATCATGACCATAGCCCAGAGTTCAAATCTCACCTATAAATTTGGGAAAACAGTACTTACCTTACAGAGTAATTGTTGGCATTAAGGAAGTAATGGATGAGAACAGACCTTGCCCACAATGGGTCATGACTAAATGAGCATTCCACCCATCTCTCCATCCATCATCATCATCTACCTCTCCATCACCTACCCATCCACATTCATCTATTCATTACCCATCCATGCACCCATCTTCCTCCATCCATCTACCCAGCACCCACCCATCCTTCATCTATCTCCATTCATCCATCATCTATCTACCCATCTAATCATCTACCACCCACTGTTCCATGATCCATCTCCATACATCCATCATCCATCTATCCATCAATCATCCTTTCCACCCTTCTGCCCACTCATTCATCTATCATCCACCTATCCATGATCCATCCATCTGTCTATCCATCCACCCACCCACCCACCCATCATCATCTGTATTTTCTCTGTACTTTAGTCTACACTGTGAACCTCTTCAAGGAAGAAAGGGATCATGTAGATTTTCATATCTCTGATGCCCCCAGAGAACCAGAAAGTGCTCCATGATTCTCTTTACAAGAATTAATTGATGATGGAAACTTGTCTCATATCTGTTTTAGGGGGGCATGTGTTATTACATATTTACCTGGGATATGAGAAGATTGGAGGAGTGATATATTAACTGTGAGATTTGTTCCTCATAATACCGAGTAAAGTCTTAGCAATAGTGCCCTGCGGAGGGGACAGTCTAAATTATGAAGCCCAATGCTAGGTGAATGTATTAGTCAGGATAGCCTAGGTCATGCTGCTATAACACACAATTCCCAAATCTAAAGGATTAATACAGCAAAGATTTTTTTTTGCTTATACAAAATCCACTGTGGTCTAGGTAGCTATCCAGGGAAGTTGACTTCAAAGCAGTGAGTCAGAAATACAGGTGACTCCACTTTTGTGGCTCTACCATAACAACATGAGGCCTTCAAGTCTGTTCCCCCACACTCTCTGCTTTCTGTCCATGCTTAGAGTCTGCTGGCTTTTGCATGAGAGTCCTATACCTCAGGACTCCAGTCATGGCAGGAGAGGGTAAAGGGATAAGCCTGCTACTGCCCACTTTCCCATTCAAGGCACTTTCCCAGGAGGTCTTCCTATTCCATTAGTTGAACTCCTCTATGCATAAGATTCCTTTGATTCAGGGTCCCTCAACTTAGCATCCCAGCTTGACCAACTATGGCAGAGATACTAATGTCTGATACTAATCTCTATATGCTCTGCCATATTTCCTATCCCATATAGCTAGAAGGGACCATGAGACTGGTCCTGGCCAGTGGGCTGTGATAGGAGTAACATGTGTCACCTCTGACTGAAGCATGAACAGGGTATAAATCCTGGCTGCCTTGCTCTTTAACACATGGCGGTATTTCATGTAGGCACAGCACTTAACAGTTTGCAAAGCATTTTCCCCACTCTTATCTCATTTCAGCCTTACCACAACCCTGTGCAATAAGGATTATCAACTTAGGCTCAGAGAGATGAAGTGACCTGCTTTAGGGCACATAGCAGTTAAGTGACAGGGAGCTCACTCTCTGCTCTCTTCCTGGCTTATTTTGTGCTTGCCCTGCCCTCCTTGCTTGCCACTCTCTTCCCTCCTCCCTCACAACCATTATCCCAACTACCTAAATACCTCCGATTGCCTTTGGAAATTCCTAATCTAACAGAAGCAGTTACCAGGCCCAGCAAGCCCCACTTCTACAAGGTGGGCATTCTGCCTGCACGGGTCTCACAAGAGTTTGGTGGTCAGACTCTCTTAAAAGCTCTGCTGAAGATGATGCAGAGGGCACCTGGAATTTTTGGATGGCACCCACAGATTATCTGCACAGAGCTCTCTGTTCTTAGCTTAAATCTTCTCACACAAACTTGAATTTGAGTGCCAGGGTCATGGGATTTCCTCGTTTGCACAGTTCTTAAGGGATTTGTTCATTTACAGTGAACACCATGCCCACTTTTAAACAGAAAGCCTGGAGCAGCAGTAAAGAGAAAAGCTAAAGAAGAGGCCGTTACCCACTCCACCCACTCCAGGCTGACTTTGCCAACACATGCATTAGAGATTTGCTCGCTGCCGTATCTTTGCCCAGGTTGTTCCCTCTGCCAGAAATACCTCTCCTTTGGGTCAATTCTGCCCAAATGTCACATAAATATAATAAGTCAGTTAACTCCATACCCAACGCCCCACCATTGTCAGTCAGCAGTGGGGAAAAATAAGGCAGGAGTATCTTCTTCGACAGGCTTCCTCAACAGGTGACAGTGCTACTGGGACCCAGGATCAGGGAATGCACTAAATCAATAAACGTGTATTTCATGAAGTGCATTTGACTCAGCTCAGCAGATTCCAAAGTGCAGACTCCAAAGAGAGCTACACAGGGTGTTGTGCTGACCCCACTCCCTTCAAGGGAGGGACCAGGAGCCAAGCCCCAGCCAGATGGACCACTCAGGTAGATCTTCTCCAAATGCCTGCTGTTTAGAACAGGCTGCTGTCCAGGAGCTCACAGATCTGCTCTCTTTCTGGCCTTATTTTGTTCTTGCCCTGCACCACCACCCCCCACCCCTGGCTTGAAACTTCTATTCCCCCCTCCCCACCCATTATTCCAACTACCTAAATATTAGCATAGCATAATGAGCAGTCTTTTTTCCCAATAGATAGAACTGGGCTTGAAAGCTAGCTCTGTACGTTACTAGTTGTGCGACATTAGGTCAGTTATTAAACATCTCTGAACCTCTGTTTCTTCCATCAGTTGCTAACTGAGCCTTGCTTCGCTCATCTACAAAAAGGAACTGATACTACCCTCAGCAAGGGTTGGTTCTTCAAAACATCAAATGAAATCTGAGCACACCCACACCCACAGAAGCACAACACACACTGGCTCCCTGGATCCACCGAGACCTAGTAATGGCCCACTTCATTCCACAAGGAATAATACCCCATATCTAGAATAGACACCACCTTCAGTTCCTTTCATGTCCTTTCTGTTTTAGAGCCTTCTTATTTCTGGCCTACAAGCTCCATCCAGACTGCAAGTGAAGCTGTTTTAAAAGGTAAGAACAAAGGCGCAGACAGTAGGTAGGATGCCCAGGGAGCCAGGGAGAATCTGGGGGGCACACATTTCACATATCGAGGGCCAGGCTGCCTGTACTGCAGGACAGTGTCCACCAGGAGCCCTCTAGTGGGGCAGCGTGCAGCTGAAGCACAGGTGCTGCACTAGGTGGGGAAGGGTGGTGGGTGAGGATCAGAGGCAGAGGGGATGTTAAGTCATCTCCATAGGCCCTTGGAGGAGTGTTTGTTTTCTGCCTGCCTGGGGAGCAGCCTCAGGCCTGGGGATCAGAGGACCCCAGGAGGAGCCCCAAGTTCTCTCTAAGCTTCCAGGTCCCATGTGGTGTCACCAAGGCAGGACTTGGAAGGCACCCTTCTCTGGGAGGCTCAAGGAAGAAGAGTGCCAGCGGTGTGGATTTCAACAAGGGAGAGATGGCTTCTCTTGGTAGCCTCGGGCTCTGCTGGGCATAGCTGCCAGGGGACTGTGGGCAAGTCTGCCTGAGCCCCACTTTTCACCCTACCCTGCCTTTGCCCACAGTGGCCATCAGAGAAAAGGACACATGGAAACACTTGTGGGTTGGACCCCCAACACCCAGAGCTGGCCTTCCACGTCTCACGGCGGGGCTCCTGTTTACCAGCCAACTAAGAAAGATTAGACAGAAATCCAGGAAGAGGGTCTCAGACTCAAAGAGCATGACCCTAAAGCTTTTGTCATTATCAGCAACGTTCCCCTAGAAAGGAAATTAGCAGGCCATAACATACAGTTTAAGGAGCAATAGACCCTAAGGAAAGCCCCAGACTCAAGGGGCATGGCACAGAGGGTGTTTGCTGAGGGATGTATCCAGACACTGCACGGGCCAATCAGGGCACACACCCATCACCTAGGGAAAGGCTCAAAAACCTGCATCTGAAAACATGAATATGGACTGAGTGTTAGATGATGTCCAGGCATTACGGCTAATTTTGTGTCATGTGTATTGTTAATTCTGTGTGCTGATACTGTTTTTTTCTTTTCAATCCTCGTCTCTAAGAAGTACATGCTGAAATGATACAATGGCTGGATTTTCTTTAAAATACTCCAGGAACAGAAAGGTCAGGAATAGGGGAAGTTATAAAATAAGATGGGTAAATGCCAGTGGCACTTAGGGGTTCAGTCTACTCTCTGGTTGTGTGTATGTTTGCAAATGAAAAAAAAAAAGATTAAAACACCTCTAAAGTTCACTGTTTACATCATTTTCTATGCTCCCACCCTGATCCTGATGGACTGAACCTCCTGCCACCATGGTGGCGGCGAGCAGGAAGGGGAAGGTCTGGCTAGTCTGGGGTTCCAGAGGGGCAATCCCAGCGGGGTGATCTGCTCCACAGGCGATGTTATATGTTCCCGAGAGACCAGCTAACAGAATCCTGACTGAACTTTCATGGGATCTATGCAGAGCACTCTGTATGCCTCACCTTACCTTTTCAGATGTCCAGACATCTCCAGAGGAGCTCAGGCGCTTCACCTCATTTTACAGTTAGGAAAACCAAGGCACTCTGATCCTCAGCCCAGCTCTCTCTCCTCTCAGAAGGGACCACACAAGGTTTTTCTTGCAATAGGAGAGAAGGTGCAGGAGAGAGTGGAGGGTCCAGGCTGAGCATTTCTAGGGGAGGCAGCCTGAACAGTGGGGCCACCCTCCACAAGCCTTGGACCACACAACCAGGAACAGAAGCCAGTCATCCCAGTCTTTGTACCGGTAAATGCTGACGTCTAGCCTGGTTGTTATTTCTTAGTCTGACTACAAACCATGCCAGAATCCACTTATTTTGAGGAGGGTGGGAATTTTCCCCCATTATCTTCCTAGAAGGAAGACTGTCTTCTAGGTTCTAACTCTGGGTTTTAATTTTTGTTGTTCTTGGGGCCCCTGGGCCAGGGGAAGGGTCGGGGGTAGGGAAGAGGTGACAAAGGAAAAGGGATGGTGTGTTCATAGTTCTAATTTACTGATGGCAATTATCTTCCTAAGATGGCTAACCTTTCAACCTTCTGCCTGCCTTCACTGGGGGAACTATTGACATTTAGAATCTGCAAACCAAGTGCTGCAGCGAGGGAGGCAATGTTTTTTTAATGGGGACTCAGAGCCTGTGGATGTGTTCTGCCCGCCCTGTGCCATTTGCATACTTTACAGGGTGTAGGTCGAGCTGCATTTTAACAGGCTTGTTGGCTTTCTGGAAAAGTGAGTGCCAGCGACTGTGGGATTATTATAGTGGTTTCCAAATGCAGTGGTTTTTGTATTCTTACATCTCCTCTCTGCTCTGGTTCATGCCAGACAAACTAGACAGAAGGGATGGCACAGATTTGGGATGGGCCAGAGGTTTCACTCATGAACTGAGGAACTATGAAATCAGGGTTCTTTCCCTGCCTGCCTTTTGGCCAAGAACCCATTCTCCTCCCTGGGCAGATCCTGCCTCCCAGGGGTTACTGAGTATAGTCTCCAGCTTCTGGACAGTGTGATTAGCTTCCTCTAGACCAGCCAGGGGCATCTCTCAGTCTTTAGTCCATCTGTCCATAGGTTTTTTTTTTTCCTTTAATATTTATTTATTTATTTATACAAGCACTGGGTACAGTCAGAAGCGCGGGAGGGTGAGAGAATTCACCAGAGCCAGAGCAGGCAGCAGAACAGGCAGAAGGACTGAAGTACACTGCTGAGGGGAGCAGCGGGCGGCAGGAGAGGTCTGCGCGCCATGTGGGACCCTCCTCCAGTGGCCGGGGAGCAGCCGGGGATCGAACCGGCGCCGCAGAGGCCGCGGGCAGCTTCGCAACCCAGCGCTCAACCGCTGCGCCACCAGGGGAGGCCCCATCTGTCCATAGGTTGATCCATCCATCCATCTATCCAGCTATTCATTCAAGCAAGTAGCATTTACCAAAGGTCTCATTATGTGCTGGGCATTATTCCAAGCACTAGGGATGCAGCAGAGAATAAGAAAGATTCAGTCCCTGTCCTCAGGGAGCCCACATTCTGGTGGAGAAAACAGAATAAATAAACAGAATAGATAAACAGAATAAATCAGTGCAACATGTGGAATATCAATTGTGTAATATGTGTGGGAGAACAGTACAGCAGGGAAGGAGGGGGGATGTTGGGACCGGGACTTGCACTTTTAATACAATGGTCAGAAAAGCCTCACCAAGGAGACATTTAAACAAAGGCCTGACGTGGTAGGGAAATGAGCCATGTGGGATCAGGGGAAACTGCCAGTGCAGAAGTCCTGAGGTTTCCAAGAGAGAGCTGTCATGTGCAGGGGATGCCAAAGAGTTGAGCGAGGCTAGAGAGAGTGAGTAAGGTGGGGAGAAGCAGGCCAGGGTCATGCTGGGTTACACATGCTTCCAACAGGACTTCGGCTCTTACTCTGAGTGCCATATGAGCCCAGGAGGAATAGCTTGATTTCTGCCCAGTGCTTTAAGGGGCCCTCTCTGGCAACTGTGTAGAGAGTAGAATAAGGGGTCAGAGAGAAAGAATGGGCAGTTAGGAGGCTGTGGCAGTGATCCAGGTGAGAATCATTATGGCTCCCTGGAGAAAGTGATTCCACAAACCCTCCTAAGCCATCAGGATGATTCTGACCATCAATAAGTTGTCCAACAAGTGCAGGGACTCAGTTGGGATTTTCAGGCCACTCAGAGGCCAGCACTGCCCTCTGGGGGCTTAGAGCCTGTCTTGGGAGAAGAAGATGCCTGTGTTAAAAGTTAATTAGCCTTACTCGGAAGCGTTGGCTGAGAACTCTCCCAGGGGAAACACCAAGGGCCTCCAGTTCAGAGAGCAGGCTCAGGGCTGTTTCCCTGACAGATATGAGCCCCGAAGGACAACAATTACAGCATACCCTATGCCTCCCAGCACTCTAAATCACAAAGAACTTTGTCTGCCTCACCACCTGTGCCCATCACAGCAACCTGACAGGTATTATTTTATTATTGTTTTTGTTCCCACTTTGCAGCTGGAGAAACTGAAGCCCCTTGACTGGAGGAGGTAAGAGCAGAGAGGAGAGGCTGGAGCTGAGCCTGGGTGGGAAGGGTCCAGACCCTGAGTCTCATTGCTTCCACCCTTCCTGCCAGATGAGCCCCTTCTCCCCAAAGTCTGGGATGAGAAGCAAGAGAAAAGGCAGTTTTTATTCAGGTCCTTGACCCTGGACTTCCAGAAAATCACTCTGAGACCTGGCCCATCCAAGACTGACTAAGTCCAAAACCTCTCTTTTCCCACAAGGAACCTGGTTCAGCTACATCCAGGACTAAAAGACACAGAAGGAAGATGAGAGTGGACTCATTCCAAGTCCTCTCACAAAGGGTTCTTCACGCCCGCCCAGCAGGTGAGAACTTGGCCCAGCCGCCTCAGCCTGGCCTTTGCTCTGGGGTTGCTGAAGAAGGCATAGGTAGCCATTCAGACTAGGGGCTGGAGCCTCTGAGGCAGGGCTCTGGAGCTCGAGGTGGCTCAGGTGGCTCACGCTCTCATGGAGATCAAGGCTGCTATCTCAGAGGGAGGGAGAAAATGATGGAAAGGGACCACTAGTCATTCAGGGCCCTCTGAGACCCTCCCTGGCACCTGCCTGCTCAGTCTCTCATTTGGGCTCAAGGGAGTACGAGGTGCTGTGCAGTGTGGTAGAACTTCCTCGAAAACTTGAGTCCACATTTATAATAGATTTATAAGAACTGTGTAGACATGTTTGCTTTTTTTTAGCCCCTCATAAGTGATGCCATTATGGCAGCCATAACTCTTATTTACTCCATCAGCAGGCTGCTGGCAACAGCACAAAAATAGATTTGGAGAATTTATCTTATACATGCATCATGAGGAGTCAACAAAGGCGCACAGGTGAGATTTATGTGGGCAGGGGAAGGGGGCGAGCATCCATCATCCCCACTTTCAAATTAACACCGCTCCTCAATGAGAGCCATTACCCTTCTTAATCAGAGCAAAGTAATTGTTTAAACGTCCCCCCTTCCACAGGCTCGTCTCTCCTCATTGCTCTTCAGGTGGGGCTACAGCCAGGGGTTTGGGGTATGGTGTGCTCTGAGAACTGCAGAATCCATGGTAAATGATGACAGTGAGACGACACGCAGCCCAGGTCCTGTTACTGCCCCAAAGGGAAGGGGTGGAACCAAGGTCAGGGAGGCTTAGATGTCTAGGAAGAGGTTTTTCTGTGCATTGAAAAAACCCCTGGAAACACTCAAAAGTACTTATCTCCAAAATCGGCAACCACATTCTTGGTTCACACCCTTGGCTGTGCTGTTACTCCTACAAGAAATGCCTTTTCTCCCTTCTGCTTATCCCAGGCCTCCCCATTCTCCAAGGCTCAGCATACATCACACCTCCTTCGGGACACTTTCCCTGACTGCTAGAAGAGAGGGTTGGGAAAAGGTGCCCAGAACTGAGAGGAGAGGCTGAGGGGTCAAGTCCCGACTCCCTATTAGCCAGGCCTCTCCTCACTGGGACACTTCTCTTTAAAATGGGGGGAGGCTGCACAAAGGAACTTTTCCTACTTTGAAATTCACTGCTGTCCGAGCCTTACAGGCCTTCCCACCTTTGAATCACTAAACCACCTTAAAGGGCTACATATTAGAGCCTCTAAGGAGTTTAAAAAATACCAAAACCCAACTCCACCCTTGACCAAATAAATTAGAATCTCTGGGGTGGGGACTGGGCATCAGTATTTTCTAATGCCCACATAATTCTAACATCTAGCCAGAGTTGGGAGAATTTACTTTGGATGTATGATGTTACAATGACTGCTAAATGGACAGATGCATAGGTAGGTGGGTGGGTGGATGGACTGATGGATGGGTAGGTGGGTGAGGTGTTAGAATGATGGTGGATTGATCGGTGGATTTGATGGGTGATAAATGGATACTTTCTTGTGAGTTTACTGCTTTCATTGGGTTCATCTCTTTTCATCAGGACTAGGGAATTCCGAAGAGCAAGGATTTTTCACACACTTTGTGTTCCCCACAATGTTCAGGACAGAGCTAGATCCAAGTGTTCAAAGGAGTCCTAACACTCATGCACATTGAAGACACTAGACCAGGAGAAGGGGGGAGGTTATTAAATACTGCATACTTCATTTACTGTGACTTTTGTCAAATCAATCCACCTTAGATTTTTTTCCCCTGATGCTAGTAACAACAATAGCAATAAAACCCCCTGCCAACATGGCAAGGTCCAGTGGCTCAGTAAATTGTAAAGTGCAGTGTACATGGGGAAACAGTGTTGTTATTATTATAATCCCCAGTGCAATAGCTGTGTTCCCTACCTCCCTTGAATTGCTGGTAGTCAGTGGCCATCCTGCCTTTGGTAGCATTTTAGCTGCCACCCACGGTGGAAATATGGGCCCAGACATTTAGGGAGCCCTTGAAATCTAACATAACCCCTCTACATTCCCAGCTGATAGGGCCATGACTCAGCTACCCTGGCATCTCTGATCACCAGAGGTACCGGCCTTTCTCTTGTCAGTTTTCCCCTCCTGACCAGAGTCTGTTCCTTTCACGTCCTCAGCTCCCAGCTCTGCTTGTTCCAGCACACTTGTTGCCAGTGCCACCCCGCTGGGGTCCTGTCTCCAGCATGTCTCCCTGATGGGCTGATGCACTTGTTCCTTCCAGTCTCCACCCATCAGATCATTGTTTATCCTGCACTCTGGCATCCATGGGACCTTGAGCATGCAAAGCTGATCAGTTCACCTGCTGATTCAAAATTCCCTGTGCTCTTCATGAGGACTTCTTACTGAGGCTCTCCAGCTCCAGCCCAGCCCCTTGTCTCCACCAAGCCCGTACTCTGCCACATGATTTTTCTGTTATTTCCCAGACATGTTGGACCCTTTTCCAAGTCCAGGCCTTTGCATCTGCCTTTCCTACTGCCTGCAATGTCAGCAACCTGTTCCAACCACTTTACTTGACCAATTTCAACTCATTATTTTAAAATTACCTCCAGGGTCATTTGGATGAAGATTGTTCTTCCTTGGTCTGAGTAGACTAAGTAGACTGGACAATGGTGAGTAAGCAAAGAAATGAATGCACAGACTTTAAGTATAAAATCTCAATGTTAAGAAAGTCTAAATAATATAGTTAGGGTTTACCTCTACTTTATAAAAGGCTTCATTTTCAAAATGGTCGTTGAGGGGTGCCCTTAAATAGGCAACTACCATAGGAGATTTGATGCAGGCCTAGTCAGTTTTAGGGGGTTAGGGAAGGGAGGATTAAAGGAGTAAAGAAAGGAAGGGGGAGAGAGGGATAAAAAGAGAAAAAGTGGATGAGATATTAAAGAGGAGACATGAAAAGCTCCTAAAGGTGTGTCTATATTTTGAGATTATGAAAGCAGCAGTTCTCTAGAAGCAGGCAATAAAAGCAGATCATATTGCTGGTGTAGACACAGGATCTGGGTAACTGGATTAAACCACACAAGAAAGCAAATTTCTTGATAAAATATCCCCCAAATTCCAAAATGAACTGCCCGCTGCCTTTGGATAAGATACATGCTCAGTCTGGGCCGATTTTCTTTGGATAGGCTGCAAACTCCTGAACCTTTAGACTATTTCATGAAACGTGACGTATAAATATTCTGGGTCATTGGCACTAAAGATTCAATAAAACTGTTGAGAATCACAGGCCCAGGATAAAGCTCATGGAAAGTTCATGTTCTTTAGCTAATGCAGCTTTCAATTATGCTCCCCCATTTTAAACTGTAAAAGATGTAATGTTAATCAAACATTTAATTTGCAAGTGTTTTTCTTCGTAAATGTCATATACAAGGAGATATTCAGACGTGATCCACAACATAATTGGGCAAGGCTGCCGTGTTCGGGGGCATGTGTTTGCACTGGTGCGTGAGAGTGGAGAAAAGGAAGCCGCCTCTTCCATTCCAACGCTCTCTGAATTTCTTTTTTCATTTCAGAATATGGAGCATTTGGAAAATAAACCCAGTGCTATTTATAATGTTTGGTAACATTCTGGTCTCAACTCAATTTTCACAGTAAATATCTTGCCCCTGAAGCAAGCTCCGCGATTCAAGGACCGAGTCAATGCAAAGGGCCTGATTTGTTGTTCAATTACTAGTTATTAAATCACAATGGTGGAAGCCTTACCTAGCCATACCGCTTAGGTTTTAAGTATAGAACAGCTTCAATATGATTCGGGAATCTCAAGGGGGCTTCCCTCTCTTTCCTAGCAATTACTCAAAATAAAAAGGAAGCCCTGAATTCCAGAGGCAAGAGAGTGGACTTTATGTCCACTAGAAGGGGAGTGTGACTGGCCAAAGACTTTTGGAGAGTGTGGTGGCAGATGGCCCTGAGGGGTGATGCAGGACCCCAGTGCTGAGATGAGCTCCAGGACCTGCAGTCAGCATCACACAGGACCTTGGTAGAAACACAGAATTTCAGGCTCCCAATTCCACTTCCCAGCTACTGAATCAGAACCTGCATTTTAACAAGATCCCTAGATGATTCGTGTGCCCAATATAAGGTGAGAATCACTGGTCTAGTTATGACCCACTGAAGCTTTACAATTACTAGAAGTCTCGAATCCATTTCAGTTTTCATTGTGCTGGGTCTGGGGAGAAGAGGTAGAGGCTATAAAGGGGGTGGTGGGTTCTCAGTTTTACCATCTGTAAAATGGGAGATCAAAATACCTGCCCCATTCAGGGTTGTCGAGAGAATTATAAATAAGATAATGTAGATTCAGTGCTCAGCTCTGAGCCTGAGACATAGCAGGTGCTCAACAGCTAGTCGTTCCCTGCCCAGATGAACCCCACATACCAGGTGGATAGTCTTGCAGGCAAGGACCTTAGCTGACCCTTGATCTTGAACATTAGGCATGCAACTCCCAATTTAGGCAAAGAAGCCTTGTCTGCTGAGAAGGAAATGAAAGCCAGAGAGGTAAGCAGGACCCCAGAGGGCTACAAGGCTGCAGGCACCAATGACATAGGAAGGTAGGTCCCACAAGGAGACATCACTCCCAATAAGGACCCCATTTAGGGCTTAGGAGACAGAGGCTCCAGATCTCACTCAGCCAGAGACTGACTGAGGGACTATGGGCCTCAGTTTCCCCACTTGTGCCATGGAGAAGGTAGACTTTACTGCCTCCATTGTCCCTTCTAACCCTGTCATTCTGATTCTGCTGAGAGATGCAGGGACCGGCCCTCCCTGCATGCAGATTTTTCCCACTAGGAAAATTAATTCAGTCCTCAATGTTGCAGTCTATAAATTACTGGCCAATCTGTTTCAGAAATATTAAGCATACATTTATAAATTGCACCTTCCATTCAATGCTGCGAAGTAAAGATCTTGGGGCCTTCAGATGTTTATCTCACTTAAAGCCGCAGCTAGAATCAATCTCCCCCAGCCTTCACGGGAGAGGACATCATTTCAGGGGGGGCCATATGTCAGGCTGAGTCCCCCTCCCTTTCTCTGCTCCCTGCTCTTGGAGAATTCACTTCTCAAAAATAAAACTGGAGTCTCTTAGTGAAGCAAAGTGAGGGTGAGAAGAGGAGGGGGGGCAAGAGGGGACAAGAGGCTAGGGAGAGGTGTCGCCTTGATCTGCTCTGCAGGGCAGAGGGGAGAGGTGCTGGCTTGGGGGCTCTAAGAACAGGCCTGGAAGTTGTCTTCCACAGTAATTGATTTTGACAGCATAACGAGTTAATTCATCACTGTTTTGCAACTTATTTGAGAATTCATCGGTAAGCAGAGTCCCACAGGACAGCTTGTAGTCACTTGTAAACTCGAATTAGGTCTCCCAGTTAAATACTGTTGATATCAGGTAGAGCTGGGCTCCAACCAGTGACTACAAATGCGCTGCTTTCACCTTTTCTGTTATGTCAAGGACGCGCTCTGGCGAGAGGTGATGCAAGAGATGGAGGCCAAGTGATGGGCACCCGAACAACTGGGTAATCATGCTCACTGGGGACGCCTTTATGGGAGGGGTGAAAGGCAGACCAAGTCCCCCATCCCTTAAATACACCATATCCAGGCTTTCCTGGTGGCTCAAGGGTTAAGACGCAACCTATGAAGCTTTCCGAAACCTCTGCAGCACATGTTCAATTCCCCAGCCAGCCAGGGAGCAACCCACATGGCACAGCAGACCTCTCCTGATTGGCCCGCTGCTCCCCTCAGCAGTATACTTCGATCAATCTGTCTGTTCTGTTCCCCACTCTGTCTCTGGTGAATCCTCTTACCTGCCCCCCCACCCCACACACACACCTCTGGCCTATACCCTAGCTCTGGTATGCATAAATAAATAAATCTTAAAAAAAATAAAAATAAATACACCATATCCTCCTCTCTTCAGTTATTATGACTTTATTTAGGCTCACTGGCATGTCATCATGAAAAAATAGAATGAACAAGGATAAAAAGATTTGCTCAGGGCCCAGCTCCTTGAGTAGAATTAATACCTGAACTAAACCCCCTTCCAGCAGGGTCTTCCCAATACTTTATTACAATAGTTTATCAGGAACAGTTATTTTAATATCAGGCCATAAAACCCCTATCAGGTGGCAGCTTTATTTCCCAGGAGTTAAATATTAATTGCCATACAAAAGGAATATAAAAATGACGTGGGGAACAAATATTCCAGCTTCCTGCAAAGTGAAAAGAACTCTTGTATATTAGCATCTCCACAATAGGGTGCACACTGAGGCTTAATTAAAATGCACAATTATTCCATGATGTTTTTTCTTCTTGTGGCTTTGGTTAGATGGCCTCACAGATTGAAGACAGAGCCACATACCTGCAAGACAGGCTGATAGCCCTTGATAAAGCACTGCCTCTCAGCAATATAGCAGGGCCACCGCAATAACAGATAATATCAGAATATAGGCAGTGAGGAAGGCAAATGCAACTTTACCTAAGAGCCTTAAAATGTTTTAACTACCATTTCAATCAAGCCTGGAAGTTTGAAATGTGGCACTAAACATACTTCTTCTAGAAGCTGTTTTCTTTCCACCCCCAGAACTAATAAATCCAAAAGGCCTACTTAGACTAAGTCATGCCAGAAGCTGAGGAAGCAGTTTCAGGAGCTGTTGAAAACATCCCTCAAGGGGTTTAGGGACAGCTCCAAGCTGGGCTCTGGGGAACCTTAGTGCTATAAGACATAGGGGTATGGTTGGCAGGCCTGGGACATCACAGTTATGTACCACCCCAAATTCCTCCACCCCTTCCACAGTTGCAGAGACCCTAAGAAAAAGATGCAAAGTTACTCTGGGTATCCCAGGCCATATTCCATCTCTGCAGAAGGGAACATCTAGAGGCGACTGTATCCTTCTAGGGTGGCCCTATTCCAGTGCGATCCATGGCCCCACTTCCCTTCAGGAGAGAGATGGTACTGTCTTCCTTGATTACATGCAATACTGTTATGCAGCTGGTACACATGGGTAGGTCTCTTCCAGTTACCAAGATCCTGAAATATTTCCATGGTCAAGAGCCGTGTCCCTGAGCCCTTTAGTCCCTCTCTCCATTGACTGCCCCAGCCATCCCAGCCTCTTCACTGGGAATCCAGAACTCCCAACCACTCAGTAAATAAGGGGTTCATTCCTACCTCAGGCTGGAATCTGGGAGTGTGTAAATCAGTTTCCTCTTATCACACACACGTATTTCCAGCATCACCCCTAATTATCTGTTCTGGATCTGGCCCCATTTAGAAACCATCTGGCTAAGCTCCTTAACTTCTTAACTCACGCTAGGGGGGTGTGACTCAGTTCACAGCCAGGGTACACCCAGGCCAGTGCTGTACAACCCTGTCCTCCCCCAGCCCCCATCACCAACATCCTCACCACATGGAAGTCCTCCCCCATCTCTAACCTAAGTCTCTGTTGCTCACAGGCACCACTTTCTCTGGCTCAGCCTTGCCAATCTCATTAAGCCCTACTGCCCCTTCTTCTAGCCCCTGGCCTTCCAACAGAGGAGGATGGCCCCTTCTCGGCAGGTCCTCTTCCTGCTAATTGGGTTTTAATGGTCCTGGGCAGAAAAGAAAGAGGCTCACGGGCTGCTGTGCCTGGCCCCAGTCCAGATGGGGACATCGGGAAAAGTCGGGTACAGCTTAATGAGCAACACCTGCAGTGCTCATGGCCTGCTTGCTTCTGACTCAGCAGAACCCCTTGCCCTCTCCCCCTGCCCAGTCCCAGAGACCCTCCACCCCCTGCAGGACTAGAAAATTATTTGCTCCAAGCTATTAAAATAGGAGTAGTGCTGGCTGTCTTGGGAGTGTAGTGCATGGAGAGGCAGAAATCCAGCGATTCCCATTTGTCAGAGCTAGGAGAGGACCGGCAGGCCTGCTAGTCTTGAAAAAATGCTGGGGGCCTGTCCCAGACCTCCAGGGACTCCCCTGCTGGCTGTGTGTGTGAGACAGAACTGCTTCTTCTAGAAGCCAGGCTCCCAAGCAGGGAGCTAATGTGCTGATTTATTTACCTAATTATAGTAAAACAAACAAGCTGGAAACTAAGGCGGATCTGTGTTCTTTTTCAAAAAGCAGTCACACCTCCCGCCTGGGTTTTTGGGAGGTTGAGCAGCAACGACGGACAGACAGGGATCTGAGCAGGAACCTGGGAAGAGACAGGTGGGGTGAAGGCAGCACTAAGGCCCCGATCCCATCAGCCTCCTCCCTCACAGACCCATTCCTTCTTGATGTCCCATATGCCTGTGGCTCCAAACTGCACCCTGCTCCTGAATGACCCTAAACCATCCAGCTTCCATGCCTTTGCTTGTGCTGAAACCCCCACCCCAATAGACTCCTCCTTTCTAGGGTTCCTGAAACTTCTTCACATTTCAATGTGTTACGCATTTTAAGTGTCCCATCCTCAGTGGAGTATGCTCCAGGAGTATGAACCCCCTCTCATCAACTTCAGCCCCTTGGTTATCTGGACACCCATCCCTCCCTCCAGATAGTGAGCTCACTGAGGAAAGATGGTGCCTGCTCGCCTTAGTGTCCAGGTGCCTGGCACCATGAGTGAGCAATAAAGATATAGAATTGAATTGAATGTGGACCAAAAGCTAGGCATTAGGAGTGAGACACTAACAACAGCTATGCAAAGGCAATGACCGGGGGTCAGAGAGCAACTAGGGACTGCCCCTTTGGCAGGAGGAGCTGGCTTGCCTCTGGCTAGAGTAAGTTCAACTGCTGGTGCTCAAGGCCTATGATACTGGCTCCCAGTTCACCTGGGGGTCGGGGCTAGGGGTTACAATGGGGACTAGAAGAAGCTGGGAGTCCCTTGGTCAGTGCCAGGGTAACAGAAGATGGGAAGCCTGGGAAGTTGGGGGGAACTGACTCCAGAGGCTGGAGCATCAGAAAGGACAAAAGGATGAGACTTAAAGATGTATCACAGATTGTGATGACCTCCTACTTCTACCCCCTCAGACCTGGGGGTCTTCTTGGGCCAGGGCCAAGGGGTTAAGTCCTGATATTGCTCAGAGGACCAAGGATACTAGAGCTCCAGGTCAACTACAGAGGAAACCCCCAGATTGGAGAAGTTTTCACTACCCACAAACCAGCCTCAGACTGACTCACTCAATCACACTTTCACTCATTCATTCCCACATGAGGGAAGGGCATGGTTCCAGGCCCTGGTGAAGACTAGAGGAAGGCCAGAGACAGACAGCAACCATATAGAGTGGCCAATAGAATGATCACAAAATTGTCACAGGACTGAGGGGTGGTATGATTAAGGGTGATAGGGTAGAGGTGCTAGAGTATTCTTTTGGCCAGGTGGTCAGGGAAGTCTTCCCTAAGAAGGGGACATTTGATAAATGAGGGATGAAGCAGAGCTCCACAAAGATCCCAGGAAACTCATTCCACGAGGAGGGAACAGCAAATACTGGGCCCTGCTGCAGGGAAAAGCTTGCTGCCTTGCTTGTGGGACAGCTGGAAGCCAGTTTGACTTCCTCACAGCCTGCAGGGATGGGGCTGGGGCTGGGGGTTCGAAAGGCAGGCCAAGGCACACGAGGTCTTGTCAGCCAGGAGCTTGAATTTTTCCTAAAGATGAGGAGCCTTTGGAGGACTTTTAGCAGGTGGGACAAGATCTAATTCATTTGTCAATATTTACCAAGCACCTACTATGTGCCAACTAATGCTATAGGCACTAGAGACTCATCAATGAACCAACCAGACACAAACACCTTCCTTTGTGGAGCTTACTTTCTAGTAGGAAGAGACAGAGCATAAATGTAATATATCTGTGGATTATATAGCATGGCAAAAGATAACATTTGCTATGATTATAACAGAGCAGGAAAGGGGGGTCAGAAATGCTGGGGGACTGGAGTAGCAGGAATACAGTGATAATCACAGGACAGACCTTGCTGAAGATGTGGTATTTAAGAAAAGACATGAAGAAGCTGAGTGTGATGGTCCAACACTAGAGTGACCCCCTATTCATGCCCTATAAAATCCCTTCCAGTCCTCAATGCAGGCAGATCAGTGACTTATTTTTAACTAATAGAACATGGCAGGGGTGATGGGCTGGCATTCCTGTGTTATGCTATGATATATATAAGGTCCCACTTTGCTACATGCACTCGGAAGACGTTTCCTCTCCCTTGCCAGCTTGAAGAAGTTGCATGCTATGGAGAAGGTATGTGGCAAGAACTGTGGGCAGCCTCCAGAAATTGAGACCAACTCCGAACTGACAGTCAGCAAGAGAACAGGATCTCAGTCTAACAGCTGCAAGGAGATGAATTCTAAACAACAGGGAGAGTTTGGAAGCAGATCTTCTTCAGAGAACCTCTGAAGAGAGTATAGCATACTGACGATTTGGTTGTAGCCTCTTGAGACCTGGAATAGAGGGTCCAGCTAAGTCATGCCTGACCATGTTGACCCACAGAAGCCATGAGATTTATGCCATTACATTCATGGTAATTTGTTACACAGTGATAGAAAATACATGACAGTGACAGAGATAGACAGATCTTTGGGGGTAGACAATTCCAGGCAAAAAGCACAGTTAGAGCAAAGGCCTGAGGCAGGAGAGGAATCCCACGGAGGTCAGAATGGCAGACCTGCAAGGGAACAATTGTAGAAGATGGGGTTGAATGACATAAGGTGTTTTTGGCTTTATTTTTAGTGGGATAGGTATTCTTGTTAAACAATCCCTTGGAATTATGAAAAAGTATGTTTTAAGATGTATTCTACAAAAGTAATTAGGATATATGAACCCATCACATAGTTAGGGCAGTAAAAAATATATATATATATATTTTTTTTTCCTCTTGGCCACCAAATTTTACTTTTATTCAAATACTGACAAATTATATAATTTCAAACCAATAGTTTTGTACCTTGAAAGATTGATCTTTTATTTGGAAACAGTTCAGGATATGCTTAAAGCTGTAAATATATCTAAGGAGCTTTTTGAGATTTTGACAGAAGAGAGTCCTGATCTGACTCACAATTTGGAGTCTGTGCTGGCTGCTTAGCTGTAGAGGTTAAGGGTAGATGCAGAGCGGTCATGTGGGAGGCAAATAACACCACTCTTGGTGAGGATGACAGACCTAGTCTGTGATCCCTTCCTGCCAACCAGTCCTTGTTTGTTTCTGATGGGCTCCGGGGGTGGCCAGCACAGGCTGGGAAAATGACACAGCTGGGTCCTTGTCCTAGAGCAGCAGAAACTCCAGGTCACAGCTTCAGTCCCTAAACAGGCTGCAAGTCCTCTGTATTGCATAAGCACCTACTGTGTGCAAGGCCTGTGCTGGGGGTGCCAATACCTCATTTTAGCTTTTCTGTCTGGGTTAGGAGGACCCTAGACTAGGGCAATTAAGTATTGGGGAGATGCTGAGCTTTCTTTGGGGACCCTTTCTTGATTAATCCCCTAAAGTTGGAAGATTCCTTTGGCTGCATTTTCTCTATCCTTGCAAGTTCTCCATTAAATAGGCATTAGTCAGATTAAAATCCACAGAGGAAAGGAATGGAGTAAAAAACAAATATTTCTTAAGGACCCACTAGTTGTCAGGCAGTTGTTACTAGTGTTGGGGGAATTTCTTTTTTTTCTTTTTTTTTTTTTTAAATTTATTTCTTAAGTGAGGCATGCAATTGGTCTGACTGTCTTCATTTTTCTTTTAACGAGGACACAAGTTCAGAATAGTCAAGTCACAGACTGAAGAGTACACAGAAACTGTCAGCTCTGCAGGTGGGATTTGTGCCCAGCTTGTCAGACTTCAAAGTCCATGTTCAGAACCCACCTCCATGCCAGCCACCTGGCACTTGGATGAAATACCATCGCAAGAAAATAAACCACTGCATAAAACAACTCCAAGCTCCACCAAACAATCCATGTTTCCCAAGGAATTCTCAGTACAATAGCATTCCAGGGCAATTAATGAAGACCATCCTCCAGGAAGTTTTGAGAAATGATACATTTATCATTTATAAATTAACCAATTATCATTATAAATATCATGTACATAGGGTTTTTAAAAATGCTATTATTTCATTCTCTTACAGACACAGTCTAGATGCCTATCAACCTTGGGCTCCCACACCAAGCTTCTGGAGGGCCAAGTCTCTTCCTTCTGAGCTCTGTCCCCTTGGATCACAAACTCCTGACTACTGGCCCTTTGTGCCCAGACAGACAAGCACAGTCGCAGCTGATAGAGGCAAGAGAAGCAAATCGGGCTGTGGTGAGGTAAAAGGGAGCCATGCCCACCATCAGAGCACATCCCAACACCCCACTATGACACCTAACATTTTTTGACAGTTATCAGAAATAGGATTTTAAAATGAAACATAGCAGTATATGATATAAGCTAGGAAATTATGGAACACAAACTATAAGTCTGTTTATTCTATGATGGTGAAAAAAGGGATAGAAATGGGCTTATCACCAGGACTGATGTGAAACACAAAGGGGAACATGGCAGTGCCCTCTCCTGGCAAGACCTCCCACCACCAAGTCAGCCTGGGTGTCCCTCCCAATTTGGACTCCGCACATCTAGATCCAAGGGCTCCCCACACTGGGGTAGAGGGTGTTGGTTAACTCACTTCCAAGTGGTGTTTCCCACAGAGCCTAAGACAAGCTCCCTTAAGAGGCACCGGCCTGGGCAAGTAGGGGCTCATGTGGAGGCACCCCTGAAGTTCGATCCTCAGCAAATATTTCCACCCAGAGGACACTGCCAAGTGTGGCTTAATGGTCTCCTGCTGCTCTTTGCATTATTGATTGCAATACCTGTTTAGAAGCTTGAAAATGAGATTTTTTTTTCTTCTATTGATTTCCCTTCTTTTCCACGTGGCAAACACCAAGATTTCCCCTGACTTTTCAGTGCGGAAGGTACTTAAGGAAAGCACAGTGAGGTAGGGTTGGGGTTCCCCTTATGTTCCAAGGAACACAGGAAACCTCCACTCAGGTGGCCTGCTGCAAAGGGGGTAAAAGATAGGTCTCCCCAAGATGTCTGGAATTCTTCTCTGCTCGTATAGGGACTGGGGCCCCAGAGTCAGAAACTTGCCTTAGGACTGGGTTAAGCAGCTTGCCCTTGCATCTTGCAAACAGAAACCCCAATTTAACAGGATTAGGGGACAGAAAAAGTCATTTTGTCCATCTCTCATCTCAGATAGTTTTGAACAAGGATCCACAAAAACAGTAGACTTGAAGGGAAAGTACTGGACCCTTCTGTGGGGTTTGGACTCTAAGAACTTCCCAGACACTGGAAAGACTGTGCCTACTAGAGGCAGCCTAGAAAGTGGGGTCTCAGTAACAAGATCATGAGATAGGCTGAGGACACTGTCCTGACAGCAAAAGACTTGGGGGGTCAGAGGAACTCGGATCTTAGGGTCCCAGTACCAATATCAGAACCTTCCAGACCCTTTCCCTTGTCACTGAGCCTCTTTCCCCATCTAAACCTCCTCATTCATTGGCTCTGGGATACATCTGGAAAAACAGTTCTATCATGTTATTAGAGACCCAGAAGGAAATTACAGGATATTTTTAAAAACTAAATTTTTATGTGTTTATTTCAACAATAATTTAAAAAATCAACATTGTAGAAATGAATGAGCAACTTGCAGCTGAGCATCGAGCTGTCCTCCCTGATCACCTCTCCTGTCTCTATCTGGGGTGGGCCCCACTCTGCTACATTCCTGGTCTCCTCCCAAGTGAAGAGTCCTAACCCCTCTGTGTCCCGTCAAGACAAACCTTTTGCATGGTTCACACACAATAAGCTCCAACTATAGCCACTGTCCAAAGCTGTAGGTTCCCATGAGGTAAGGCCCTGTCATCCTTTCCAGCAAAGCTGAGATGTCTCCTTCGGCTGCCAGCCGGAGGGTGCACCTGTCTCCTGAAGGCATCACCCTGTTCAGCCCAGACCACTTTGACCTGAGGCTTGATGTCATCTCACTTCTTAGGAAAAGTCAAATCCCACAGGGCCTCCCCTGGTGGTGCAGCGGTTGAGCGCTGGGCCGTGAGGCTGCCTGCAGCCTCTGCAGCGCAGGTTCGTTCCCTGGCCACCAGCAAGGGTCCCACAAAAAAAAAAAGTCAAATCCCACAGAAACAGGCCAGTGTGCTACCATTGCCTTGTGGGGTGAGGGTGGGGAGCTGAGGTCAGAGATGACCTGTCACACTGGAAATTAGGAGGACCCCAGGAAGGAGAGGTGCGATCTGCCACCCTACAGTAAACTCCAGTTCTCATCTGAGGGTGGAGCCAGACTGTCTGCAATTAGCTAGGTAACCTCGGCTCAGGGCTTCAGTTTCCTCATCTGTAAAATGGGGATAAAATCTACCAGTGACTTTGAGGTTTGATGTAAGAATTAACTGGGTTCATACACATAAAGTACCTAGAAAGCATCTGACACATAGAAGTTGTGGTGAATGGAAGCTGTGACTTATATGGAGGGCCTCATTAGACCCTCTAAACAGCTCAAGGAGATGAACGAACACTAATGTCTTCATCTTACAGACAGAGACACTGAGGCCCAGAACTTGCTGGAAGTCTTGCAGACGTTTAGTTGCAGAAGGGGCCAGGATCCTGTTCTCCAGCTGCGTGCACATTTTCCTGTGAGTCCACAGCACCCAACCTGTGGCAGGTAGAAGCATTTGCCTCTGGCCAGCTGGGCCCGAAGACCTGAGCCCTGAGGGCCCCCTTCCCACTTACTGAGGCACCCGCCTAGAGCGGGCTACAGTCAAACAGCCTTTTATGGCTCCCATAACGGTTCTAACAAATGTCTTTCCAGCAGCAGTGACTGGAGGCAGATTAATGTCTCCATGGTCCTAGCACTTCGCCGGCCCCTTTGCCTGACAGGTCATAGCAGCCTGGTTTATAGTCATGAGGCCCTTTTTGAGTTGGCTAAATGGTTTGCATGATAAAGAGACCCCAGGGCCTAAGCATTCCAAGACACCCTTCCCAGTGCATGTCACTGGCAGAGACCTGTCCTTTTCCATTGTTTCAGGATAGTGAAGGTATGTATGGTGAAGAGTCGGGGCCAGAATAAAAATGCTGAGGGTCTACTCACTAGTTGTGTGGCCTGGGGCAAGCTGTTCTACTTCACTGAGCCTCAGTTTCTTCATCTGTGAACTGGGAGTAATCATAGCGGTTTTTGAGGATTAATTGTACCAGTTTACATAAAGTACTCTCTGTCATTATTAACTTATCCTTATAAACCGTGAGCTCCAGGAGGGCAGGGAATTGCCTAGTCACTGCCTAGCATAGAAAAGGCACCTGCTGAATATATATATATTTTTTTATTTATTTATTTGTTTGTTTTGTTTATACATACACTGGGTACAGTCAGAAGAGCGGGAGGGTGAGAGAATTCACCAGAGCCAGAGCGGGCAGCAGAGCAGGCAGAAGGACCGAAGTACACTGCTGAGGGGAGCAGCGGGCGGCAGGAGAGGTCTGCGCGCCATGTGGGACCCTCCTCCGGTGGCCTGGGAGCAGCCAGGGATCGAACCGGCGCCGCAGAGGCTGCGGGCAGCTTCACAACCCAGCGCTCAACCGCTGTGCCACCGGGGAGGCCCCTTCATTCATTCCTTTAACAAATACCATTGCCCTGGGCAAAGCCACAGGGATTCAACCTGAGACCCAGAGAGGGAAAGTGATTTCCAAATATCACACGGCAAGTCGAAGGCTGAGCTGGGGATTTAAACCCCAGTGTCCTGATTCTAAGCCCAGTGCTCCTTCCATTCCAGCCTCTATGCAGTGGCTCATTGTCAGAGTCCCTTCCATCAGGCCTGGAGAGGGCTCGCTGCTGCTGCGCTGTCCTTCAGGCATCCTGTAGTAGAGGCAGTGGTCATGAGGGGACTGGTAGCTGGTTATACATGTTGCCTGCCCTGCCCTAGCAATAATGTTTGGGGTACAGCCAACTCTGTGGTCAACATGCTCTCACAGTATCCCTCACCATCAAGAATGGGTACCTTTAATGAGCCAGTGATTCAATCAGCCCAGAGTCTCCAGGAAGTGGCAGGTGCTAGGTTATTGGGTGCTCTGGGGACAGACAGCCTGCACCCTCGTTCTCATGGCCCCGTTCCCTACGTCAACATCAGCTTCTACATCTGTAAAATGGAAATGCTGATGGCATTGACTTAGAGGTCACAAGTGTTTCCCACCATCCCAAATCTATTTGAGAGAGGAAGTAGTCACCCTGAGGGATTAATCTAAAACTTTCTATCACTCTTTTCTGTTTCTGAAGTTGAGTAGCAAGGTTTTGGACAGGCAGGGCCCTGTACCTGTCAATGATGAGGGATTTGCCATAAGGATAAGATGAACAAGCCAGGATTTATACTACACTAACTTGACTCACATAATCACCCCAAAGAAGGTACCCTTCTACAGCAGAGGAAACTGAGACACAGAGAAGCCATATAATGTGTCCAAGATTGGCAGCTAAGAATGGTGAAGCTAGGCAAAGGGTCCATCAGCTTCCTGTGCTCTCAGCCTCCACAGGAGAAGCATTTAGCCCAGGATTGCTGTGCACAGTTATTACTGTTTCTATTATATCATCCTAGATGATGAAAAGGATTGGCAATCCTGTCTTGAAGAATTTAATACTTCTGGGGGAAAACACTGGGGCAGAAAATTCTAATGTTCTAAGATAGGAATTGACAGAAATTTTATAAAGAGCCAGACAGTAAATATCTTTTGCTTTGCAGTCAAGACAGTTCCTGGTGTGCTACTCAACTGCCCATGTCATGACAAAGTAGTGAGGCACCCGGAAACAAATGGCCACATCTGTGCCCTAACAGGACTTTATTCACAAAAGCAGGCAACAGAACAGACTTGACCTGTGGTCTGTGGTTTGCTGACCCCTATTTTTAAGAGAACTGCTTTAATTTGGGAGAGTGCCCAGATCCCTCTAATTCTTTCTTCACCCCAAAGAAAATCACCCGGAGTCCTATCTGGTGGATCCAGGGAAAGACTGGAATAAAGTCACTCATCTGGGCTCTAGGGTAGGAGACAGGCCATTAAAGGGGCATCCCTAAGGCTGCCCCGCATAGGTGGTGAGGGCTTGGGGCCCAGCTTTGGCAAAAGCCCTTGGAGACTTGGGTTTAGAAAGGGAGCTATGGAATTGTGTTGGGCTGGGCACCCCTTCAGTCAGAGTTTGCAGTGAGCAGTCAGAGAGCTAAGTTCTGGAAACTTCAAAGGCATGCCTATCCTGGATGTACCTGTCCACTATGATTCACCTGTAATGAAACCTCAACTGCTCAAACCCACCCTGGTTGGGCTGTGGCATTTGCTGTGACAATAAAGTTTACTCTGGCAGGAAAGGGAAGGATATTTAGTGACATGGGATTACCATGGAGCCAGCAAAAATAGCGTTAGACAATTTTGTGTTCAGAGGTTTGTAATCCTGTATTGGATAAGACGGGTGTCTTTGTAGAACACCATTTACTAAGCTGTTGCAGAGCTAGTGAGATCAGTATGGACTAAGGGGAGTATCATCTTACCTGGGCTACTCTTTCAAATCAAACTGCCTCTCCCCCAGCAGCTATGTGGGGACTTGGCAATCCCATCTCTCAGTTCCTTCATCTGCAGAATGGGATCCTTTGCAAAGATCAAATGAGACCACTGCCTGTGAGCATCCAGCCTAGAACCTGCCACATAGTAGGTGCTTACTAATGTTCTACTCCCCTCCCTAGATTTTTGCATAGTCAAGTAGATATAGAAAACAAAGACTGCACAAAGGTTTTGAAAAACAACAAAACTGAGAGAAACCTATGCTTTAGGTTGAGCTCCTCACCCCACACAGAGAGAAGAGGAGGAGGGGGCTGGAAAGGAAAGAGGAGGGGGAGGGAGGGCAAGGCGGGAGAAGATCCCTGCCCAGCTCATTCCAGCTCCTCTCTGCAGTTCCCACAGTGAGCTACGGTGAACCTTTGAAGTCATCAGCCAACCAGCTTCCAAGCTGCAAGGAAAGGCACTGCATTTCTTAGGTGTCCTCTGGATCTTCTGACTGTGACTGATGTTGAGAGATGTGTAGAACTAAGAGTGAATGCAGAAAAGTCAGTTCTGCTAATCTTTATTTGCTAAGCAAATTGTACTGACATATGAAAGAGAGCCGCTCATTCCCACAGCAACCCTGCCTATGTCCTTGGTGCTGTCCCCAGAGAAATCCTGAAGCTGCATTGGAGACCTGTCATTTCCTGTGATGTGGACCATCCCAGGCTCCCAGTTCCCAATCAGGGCTGTGACCCACAGCGGAGAGACATGCAATGCAGAAATGAGGGGAAACCTCAGTGATTTCCTTTGGCAGCAGCGACAACCAGAAAAAAACAATCCACACCACTCCACCTGCTGCCAATTATTCAGAGAAAGCTGGTTCCAATTCTTGTTCCTCCCTAGCCATAATTCTTTTGCTGATGAGGCAATATGTGTCGTCCACATTCTTACACTCCCAGAAACAACTCAGCTCATGTCTGT